>NC_141147.1:91999278-94706778 GCF_053477565.2 Lygodium microphyllum | reverse complement strand
CCTTGCTTTCAACTAATACTCTGTCACCTTCTACACTGGCTAGCCGACATGCTAAGTCCTTTACTCTTCCTTCACTCTAGGTCACCCATGCTTCAACCTTCTGTTTCATCTCCTCTAGGTTCTCACTCTTCCTTTGAGCTAGGTCGTTATCATTGGCTCTTGGTCTCTCCATTTTTGGGTCACTTTTTCCTTCTCCTCCTCCAAGTACTTGATCTCTCTTTCTAGCCTTCCTTTCTCCTCTATCTCCATTAGTAGTTTATACCTCATTTCCTCCACCTCTTTTTGACGCTCTTCTCTTGCCTGAACTCTCTTTGGTGCTATTGTTGCAAGCTGATCCATGGCTTCTTGAACCCTTCTCATCTGCCCTACTAGGTCCTCATGTTGCATGATGAGTAGCTTGTACTGTTGTTGTAAGCCGATTAGCTCCTGTGCTTCTTTTGTGAGCCTTTCTTGCCACCTGTCTTCGTCTCTTTCTTTGGTTGCCTTTAGCTCTTGTATCTCTTTTTGATAACCGACCACTTGGTGAGTCCTCTCTAGTTGAAAGGTTGCCAGTGTCTCTCTTTCCACTTTCGATTTGGCCACTTCTATTTTCTTTTCTTCCTTAGATCTCTCTAGTTGAGAGAGGAGCTCTCTAATGTTCTCATTGTAGCCTACTCATGGTGGCACTACTATAGGAATGGACATTGTGAATGCCTCTATTTTTAGCTTCTTTGGGTCTTGTTTTGATTCGGCATCTGCAAGTTGCTGATCTTTTTGTTCCAATTGTTGGGGCTCCTCCACTTGAATGTGGGGCTACCTCTCGTGCCTTATTTACCAAGAATTGCACCCACACCATGAGATTGCTCCCATCCATTGTGGTTGAGGTGCCTTGGGTGGATGTGGCAGCTGGGCTAGTAGGCATGAGAATGGGTGGGATTGGATATAATGGGCTCTTTCCCCCTTTCCTTCTGTTTTTGGTGGTGCTACAGTTTGTAGCACTTGGGCACTAGTGCTTGGGCCTTCTTCTCCTCACGGGCTCATGGCAGTCAACTCCTCCTGCTTGGAGGGCTACTCTATTGACATGTGTATTGCCAAAGCCATGTCTTCATCTTCCTTTCTTCGTAGCTCATCTGCCTCTTCTTATGCTCTCCTCTTTCTTTCCTCTTTGGATCTCTTAGACTCCTCTTGGATCTTTCATAGTTTGGCTTCTTCTTTCCTTTGTCTCTCTTTTTCAACCTTCTATGAATCTTTTTGCGCCTTCAACAATTCCACTTTCATTCTCTCCCTAGCTTCTTGCTCTTGCTTCTAGGGAGTCTTCTTCTTTGGATTTTTAAGCCCTCCTTGGCTAGATTGTGTCTCTTGCTCTTCGTTCTTGCTTACTGTTCTCTTGTTGGACTGTTCCTGATCTTGAGGCAATGTTCTCTCAAGTGTCTCTCCTACTTCGTCTTTGCCTACCACCTCTCCCATTGCCTCTTGGATGAGGGTCATTAGTACTCCACTGAACCCTATGAATGAAGCTTTTGAGGTAGGTTTCTTTCTTTATGTTCCAGCTTTTGATACCAAGGACTCTTTGTCGGCTGGCCTACTCCCCCTAAGGCTAGTGTTCTAGTAGATTGGTCGACTGTCTTCTGCACATAGCCATTCCAATCAATCTTGTCGAGCAAATGGGCTTCCAATCACTCCAATCCTGTGCATGAGTGAGTTATACCTGTGGCTTGAAAACAATGTATGGATGACCTTGGCCTGGAGTCTCACTTCAAGATTGGGGATATCCTAGATGTTGATGCCATCATTTAATGACTTGGTCCTTGTTCATGTTGAGCAAGGCATAGACATCTCTTCTTGGTCTCCTCTCCACCTTGAACGTAACCCTAGTGCCTTCTCCATCAAGGCCTTGCTCAGCTCTACTTGCACTACACCTATTTGGCCTCTTCGCCTCTACCCATTGTCATGGTGCCACATGCTCTATTAGAGTCGTAGGTTCTCAAGAACTTTACACACCAATTGTAGTCAGCCTCCTGCCCAAACTTCTCAATGCACTTTGTGATGTTGCATTGTTCTACGATTCTTCTAGCTGCTTCCTCCTTGGCCACCACCTTGTCGACATTATGGATGGTCTTGAACTTCAGTTGATTGTAGGTCCAATTCTTGAGGGTGATGCCATATCATATTCTCTCTTCTTTTGTGAATAGAAGTCGATGGGTGTGGTCTTACTGTTCTACAATTTCTAGCTCCTATCGTAGCACAACAAGCTTCCATTAGTTCAGTTGCAAGATCCTCACCTCCACAAGAAGACAAATGAATTGCAACACAAATTTCTCTTTGAGGAATTCATTTATTCCAAGCTAATATTTTCTCCTTATTCTTTTCAAAGTATAAAATCACATTTCAATTTTGAGGTTTTTTTATTGTTTCATTTCCTTTCTGTACTTGTTTTGTTTGTTTTTTGGTGTTTTGATTTTCAATCAATTTCCACCTTATCCCCTCCCCTAGGAATGATGTGAATCCTTTCGAGGATTATAGGTTGAAGGGTTAAGGGCATTCAATGCATGCTTGGGGTGCTTTGCTTCCAAATGAGCTAAGGGTAGGTGTGGGTTGTACTCCAAGTTAGCATAGTAGTCCATGTCAAAAGGTTGGATGACTACTTGAATAATGTAAGTGAGGACATCTGTTAGGAAGTCATTGGATTTGATTCTGCTAGCAATGTGTAGGTTTTCCTCAATGAGGATGTGATCTAAATAGGGGTGGGTCATGACATGCTCTTATAGAGGTCGATTACGAGCAATGGGCAATACCCTATAGGAGGTGGGAGCTACGTAAGTTGGGTCATACTTAGAGGTTTTGATTGCATGTCTCTACTCAGCATTGGTCATGATTTGGCAGCTTATAAAGGTTGATTACGAGCAAGGGGCAATACCCTATAGGAGGTGGGAGCTACGTAAGTTGGGTCATACTCAGAGGTTTTGATTGCACGTCTCTACTCAGCATTGGTCATGATTTGGCAGCCTTCTTGTTCCCATTGAAGTCAGAGAGCATACCATTTTTGCAAGAAAGAGGAGTTGTTGTTGACTAGGGTTTTCAACTCTTCAATTTCCTGGTTGGTGGTAGAGATTGTACTCTTGTCATAAGATGTGATGAGTCATTGTTTGTGTGCTTGCTCATGAGAAATTTTGTTGGCCATTAACACTTTAGCTACCATCGGGGCCTTAACAAACATGAATTCTGATTCTCCCAGGTACAAGGCAGTGTATGCACTTTTGTTGCTAAAGGCTCTTGTAAAAGACCTAAGTCTAATCGCTCATAGATTTTAACAAGCATGGTAAATATAGCATCCAAACATTGAATGCAAGTGACCAAGTCATCCCCCATATTCTCAGCAAAGTCAGAGGCCAAGGTAAGGATGGATCACCACTGATAAGAGGGTCTAAGGCCTACAGGAGGTTGGGTTTTGATTGGACTAGATAGGTCAATGACTAGTGTCTGTGACTTTAGTTGATCCTAAGGGCGTGGTTTAGCCTCTTGTGCAATAGGCATGGTTTGCAGTGTTGATGTTGTGCTATTAGATGCTTGTGATGCCCTTGGGACATGAGCAACACTAGGTTGAGGCAGTTTGGAAGAAGTAGCAAGCTACATTTTCTATTGGTAAACTTGTTGAAGCTTTGTAGGCTTAGTGGTTTTGGGCTCTATAGGCTTCACATCTTGAGTCTCTTATGGTTTTGGTTCATTAATTTTTGTGCGGGCTTGTGGAGACAAGTTTGAGGGTGGCACTTGAGTGGTGCCCTTAGCAATCCTAGATTTTGGTACCCATATCCAGGTATTTTTCTCATAATAGCCTTGAACTTGCAATAGGGTTTTTGGGACCCATGACTGTTCATTTATGTTTATAATGTCTTGTTTGTCTCCTAGGTCTTATGTATGAGTTTCTAGTAGCGCAAGGTCATGTCTGCTTATTTTTGGGTGGTAGCCCTTGGTGCGTAGGCATCCATTTGAACTTGCATTCATTGGCCTTGGTCACATTCTCGATGGTTTGCACGAGTGTTGAGGCTTGGTGGGTTGTGATGAGTCACGACCCCCCTTAGACTTGGTGGGAGGTGTATCTATTGGTGGCTTTGTAGGCTTTTATGGAGCCGTGCTGCCCTTGTTGAAAACTATCACTATGCATACATTGTCGATAGCAAGGTGAATGCGCTGTGACTCGTAATCAACATTACAATGTGCATTCTAACAGTGATTCTTTATCAGCATCCTTTGTGTTTGGCAACATATAAAAGACCATGGGTATGCTCTCAGACTCGATAGAGACTACAACTTTGCACTTTCCCAAAAGCACATATGATTGATCCCCAAATGGGTTGAGTATAGCATTCGTGGGTTGTAGTTTCTGTCAACCAATGAGAGTCCAATGATCACGAGTTAAGATATTAGAGTTGGCCTCCTCATTGATGAATGCATCGAAAGTATGTGTTTGTTGGGTGGTGACCATTATGCATAGGTAAGCGAGTGACCATTATGCATAGGTAAGCGGGTGCTTCTACTTCCTCATTTTTGTCCTCAATATCAGTCATTGTGGAAACTTGTACATTCACAAGGGACTCTAACATCAGAGGCTCGTGCAATGGATGTGTGGGAGGGTAGTACTTCTTTATGCGGCTACCATTGAAGAAGCCTATGCCCTCTTTGTCTAGGGTCTCAAGCTCTATATTTCCGGTTTGGCTGATGGTGCAGACTCTGAAAGGCCCTAATCCCCTAAACTTCATCTTTTGATTATGGCCTTTCATTGAGTATAACAATACTAGATCACCATGATTGAAGTCTCGCTGCATGACATGCTTGTCAAACTAGCTCTTATGTTGTGCCTTTTCACAAATTAGTGCATGGGTAGCTAGAAGTTGAGTCTCTGATAGACATTCTAGCTCAACTAGGCATTCTGTCCATGCCTCCTTTACATCCCATTTCTCTTGGATGGCTAATCTTAGGCTAGGGACAAATAATTCTAGTGGTAGAATAGCTTCAATGCCATAGATCAACTTAAAGGGAGTCTACCCCATAGCCATTTTATAGGCTATTCGATAGGCCCATAAGGCTACCATCAGCTTGTTGTCATGGTCAATGCATGAAGCATAGAGACTATCTTGGTTAGGACATTAATAAGATCTTATTTATGGATTCAAGTTGGCCGTTTGCTTGAGGGTAGTAGGGTGAAGATTTCCTATGGAGGTGGGAAATCACTTCATTGATGAAGTGTGTGCCTTGATCACTAACTAGTTCAATGGGGTAGATGAATTGTGAGATCGCCTACTCCCAAAGGAACTTGGTCGTGGTCCTAGTGTCATTTTTCCTAGTGGCTCATGCTTCTACCCACTTTGTGAGTCAGTCTGTGGTGACTATGATATAGTTGGCCTGCGAGTATTGTGCTGTAGGACTAATTGGTCCAATTGAATGGTTGCCTTGCAATGATTGGGGTTAGCTCCATCTTGTCCTTGCAAAATGGAGGCCTTGGTCCATTGGCACTCATCACAATGCTTCACAAATCATCGTGCTGCATCATGAAAAATCGTGGGCCACCACAGTTGATACTGCAACACCTTGTGCACCATTGTGTCTCTGTTGAAGCGTCCTCCAGCGATTCCACCATGTGCCTCCATAAGTACGCCATGTATCTCATGTTTGCACACACATCATCGTAGTAAGCTATCTTGCCCTAATCTATAGATCTGACCGACTATCAATTGATAGGGTTGTACCTCGAGGATAAGTCTCCTAAGCGTTGGGACTTCTCAATAGGGTCTTTCAGGTAGTCCATGCTCTAGTACTTGGACTATGTTGTTTGCCTAGTATGGTGTCAAGTCAACTCTAAATAAATCCTTCTTAGTAGATAGGTTAAAAAGGTGTGCGCCTGATAAGTCATCTATGATACCCTGTCTAGCAGCTTCTCCCATGGGTATGTGGGATATGATCAACCATGTAGTGCTACTTCCCCTTGCATACAACCATGGAGAATCAAATTCTAGTAGAAGTAGTAGCCAATTGGCTATGCATCCAGTATAGTGCAAGGTTTGTTCACGAGATAGAGTAGATCACCCTAATGGTCTACAAAGAAAGTGAAAGGCATAGCTAAAAGATAATGCCAAAATTTCTTCATAGTAAACACCATGGCCACACCCTCTCTCTTAGTTGTGGAATAGTTCATCTCGATATCTGTGAGTTGTCTACTAGCAAAGCTCACTGGATAGTCTAGGTTGTGTTCACCACGTTGACACAAAATAGCTCCCACGTCACACTTTGAGGCATAATATGTACGTGGAAGGTTATGGTCCAATCTGAGGCTCTTAGGATCGGTGTGGTTGTTAGAGCCTTCTTCAACTCTTCATATGCACGTTGGCATTCCTCGATCCATTAGAATGCTACCAGTAGTTTGTAGAGTGGTCTAACGATTAGCGCATAGTTCAACATGAATCTTTGATAGTACCCCGTATGTCCTAGGAAGCAATGAAATCCCTTGTAGTTGGTTGGTGGTGGAAGGTCCAAAATAACCTTGAATTTTGAGAAGTCGATGTGTGGCAATGTCATTCTTGGACACCCAGTGCCCCAGGATGCATCCATGTTTCTCCCAAAAAGAGCAGTTAAGGGGATTCAATGAGAGACGATACAATTTGCATCATTCAAAGGCTGCAAAGAGTTTATCTAGGTGTTCCCTCCAACTTAAGTGAACACACAGATCATCAACAAACTCTTGTAGCTTGTGCCTAAGCATGACCTTGAAGATGGCACACATGAGTTGTTGGAACATGGCTGTGCGTTTGTTAGCCTGAAAGGCATGACTACGCAAGCAAAGATGCCCCACTCAGTAGTGAATGAGGTCTTATGCCTGTCACATCAGGATGCACTTGCATTTGATTTAACATGAGAAGCCATCCAAGAAGCTATAGGCTTCTTTTTTGGCCATTCTCTTGAGCATATACTTCATGTGTACGCTAGTGGATAGTTACCTTTCTTTGTAGGAGCATTGAACTTTTTATAATTGATGCACACTCTCATTTTTTTGTTCTTTTTTAGAACAATTATGATAGGAAAAACCCAGTCCGTGTGCTCAATTTCATAGACGAATGTAGCTCTTAACAACTTGTCTATCTCCTCCTTAACTACATAAGCATGCTTGGGATTCATCGGATATGGTTGCTGCTTGACTGGCATTGTTGGTGTCATGGGAATATTATGAGTCACTACACTTGGGCCTACCCCTTTTAGCTCGTTGAGGGACCAAACACATATGTCTAAGTATTCTCACAGGAGTGTAATGAGATTTGCTTCTTTCTACTTGGTCAAGTCATCAACTATGAAGAGAGGTCGGGGCTTCTTCCCTTCCCTAGCCAGGTCAACCTCCTTGACTTTTGTAGGGCCTTTTATGGGTTTGTTCGTTGTCCTTACCTCTTGATACCTAGCAAGATCACTACTCTATTGCCCTTCTTGAATCTCATGAATCGCTCTAGTAGATCTTGCAATTTTTTCTACTCCTTAGCTTTTGAATCCCTAGGTTGTCTCTTTTTCTTCTCCCTCAACCGTTAGCACCTTAGGTGGACTAGTAGGTCCCCCTTAGTGCGTTTGGTCTTAGGTGGTCATGGTATTTTAGGATCGCTATCTAAGCTTACCTCTGAACTCAGAATTGAACTCTTCATCTTCCCTAGAAGAGGGAGTCTCTCCTAGTGGTCATAGCTCCAAAGGTGATTCCGTTCTAAATATTGGTGCGACACTTGGTTGGGTGATCCCTACTCATTTGTGATCAATTGCCCCTAAGTGTTCCAACCACATGTGATTGTACTTTGTTCGCATGATTCCTCTCTTGATTTTAAAGGTATTCCCCTTTCTCTCTACTTGTATTTTCTCAGTAGTTATATGTCCGTCACTCTCATACTCTATTGTGTCAATCTCTTCTTTGCTCTCTCCATTGAGGGAACATCAGTCTTCATGCTCATCATCCGAATTGTCCTCTTTTGACTACTTGTTATCTCCTAGGTTTCTATGCTCCTCTTCTTTCTCATCCATGACTAAGGCCCAATTGTACATTAGGTTCAAATTATGTACCTTTATCCACTTCCACGTGGGTTTGTCCATGAGATCCTTGAGGGGTTTAAGGTTAGTGGATGGGTTGCCAGCTAGCTTGTCCATCAAGTACTCTAAGATCCCGTGGAGCCTAGCCTATTGTTCGAGACATGGAACATGACAGCGGTCTACAAGAGCTTTTGGCCATCATGCATAATGGTACTGAGGGCTTATTTGTGGACTCACTTGCTATTTTAATAGCTTGTTCAAATTCCTCATCATCATCTAAGAATGGAAAATCAATGGTGGCTAGCATATGCATCCAATCTTGCTCATCCTTAGGGCTAGGGATATGTTTAGTTAGCGGCTCATAAGATTTCCCAACTTGGGTGTCACTCTTTAGCATAACAGAGATGATGTTCAAGTCAACTAGTGTTGTCTTCCAAGTATCCATATCTACTCCCACTATTTCCATTTAGTTGTTCGGGAAGATCAGACCATTTCCCTAGTCTTCTATAACTCATGCATTCCACATCTAGGTTCGCGGCCTAGTAGGATGTCCTAGTCTACTCCCTTCATGACGATAAATTCTACTAGAAACTAGACTTCTGCGATCTTCAACGACCAATTCTTCAACATTCCCAATGGCCCAACTTTCATCCCATTGGCCGATGTGACATTAAACCTAGCATTTCGACAGGCGGGTTACCCCAAGCATCGGAGCATTGTGTGACTAAGTACACTAACTCCAACTCTCATTTCCAAAATTCCTTTCCTCATAGCATCTCCTAGTGCTAATACTAGTAAGACTTCATGCATCTCTGTGTCTTCCCAGAAAGCATTAACATATAAAGACTAGGCACTAAGTGTAGTGTCAAGCTAGGTATCTGAGTCATGGCATTGTGGTCATGTAAGTTAGCTACCCCTTGCTTGATTGGTGCTTCCACCCATCGCTTCAACTCTTGCCATAACATTGGGAGCTATCTAAGTAGGTCTCCTAAGCTCAAAGCCACTAGTGCCATAAGAAGGTTGTCAGCTGCTTGCTTCCCTTCTAATTTTGTGCTTCTTGGCCAATGGCTCGGGCTAGTTTGCTGGCCCATTGCACTTACACTTTGTCTATGTGGTATTTCTCGAGGTGTAGATACTTCTCTTGATTTTAGTTGCGTAGGTGAGACCGATGTGCTCACACTAGAGAGCTCATCGATTCCACCTTCTAGGATGGGCTCAACATCCTTCAAGATATCAAGAACTAAAATGGGCCCGGACACTGGCTACAGGGCCTCTAACACTCTCAAGACACCCCACATGGCCTTGCAGCCAGGAGCATCTAAGGGACACATTGCCCTAATTGCTAATGTAGATATTGCATTTGTAGTGGAACGTAGTCCAATGATTGCCCTTTCTTACTCCTCAGAGGGAGATCCCACACATCTTGGTATAGTACACCCACATGATACAAACATAAAGGAGGCGCCCCTCTAGCTAAATGCCGTGGCCCCACTGCAACTCTCCTACAAGTTAGGGATTGGGGCCCCAAGATGCACTGCTCTAACATAAAGAACATATTAATAACCTCCAATCTTATATATTTTGAACGATCTAGGAGATTTGATATTTCCTTACCAAGCTTGCCCCAAAAAACCATTCATCTACTTTTCAACTCAAGTTTCCTTACACACTCCACATAGGTCAATGTTTGGAAAACAATTGCAATGCATCTAGACACGGCCTTGTGGTAGGAATGTCTAAGGCTCACACTACACTAAACTCTAATATCGATCTTGCATTTGTAATAGGACATAGTCCAACGTTTGCCTTCCCTTCTCCTTAGAGGGAGATCCCATAACATACATGTATAACACCTCATATCACATACACAGGAGGCAACCTCTCGGCTGAAACACAATGGCCTCACTGCAACTCTCCTATATCAAGGGGATTGGCCCCAAGATGCATTGCCTCAACATATAAGACACACGATACATAGTTCTTTCTTCGATTTATCGAATGATCCAAGAGTTTATATTTCCTCACTGAACTTACCCCATGGAACCGCTCGTCTAACCTACAGCAAAGGACCTCCTCACACTCTCAACATTGGTTAGTGTTCAGCATATAAGTGCTATGCATCTAGGAGATTATACCATATGGCATGAAAAATACAAAAGCATATGTCTATTGTGCACAACCATTTGATTTTAAAATAAATAAGCAAAGTGGAGTGTAAAAGCACTTCTTCAATGATTTTCAATCTATGCATTGTTGCTGCATTGCTAGAGACTAGCACCGAGTTACCTTGTGCTACTAGCTTCTTAACCTTAAATTTTTATCGTCCTATATAACGTGCACAAACAAAAGATCAGACTTTACTTCATTTTTTGCACTCAAATGTTTCCACAACCCTTCTTTTCCCCCTACTGTTTATGTGTTGCATCGTTGCATAGGTGTAGGGTTTTATTTTTGGTCATTTTCAATGTATAAAGCAATAAAAACACACTAAAACATAGAAACAAGGGTGAGCTGAGGATATACCTCATGCCTCAACCCTGCCAAACATGCACGGACATTAATAATATTTTTTTAAATTTATTTGTTGCAAAAAAAATATTTTTTTTCTATTTTTTGCTATTTATTTATCAAGAAAATAGAACATTTACTAATTTTTCTGATTATGACTACTGATAATCACTCATTTTCCATATTTCATCCCTCATGCATCATTTTTATCAGACTCGAAATGATAGAAAACCCTATTTTCTTTGTAAAATGCATGTTTTTCGGGTTTTAAGTAATTAGTTATGACCATAAATTATTATGGCTTCTACATTTTTCCATGTGCAACCCTCAAACATGATGCAAGCAAGGTTCAAACAAATTTCCAGCCCATATGTGCATTTTTTCCCCACTCGAAACACGCAAAATCCCATTCTTCCTTTGTAAAATATGGTTTTCGTGTTTTAGAAAATTATTTTCAGCATTATGGCATTATATATTCTAATTTTTCTGACATAGAATAATCAAACATATAGAAAACAACATTTCTACCAATTTTCATCCAATATGAACATCATTTGGCCAATAAAATATAAAAAAAGAGCCATTTTCCTTCATAAACTCCTCCAATCATCCCTCTTCAGCCCCACTTGATTTGGAAGCAATCCAGTACCACACAAGACGATAATAGACTCCTATAACATGCACAATCCCTCCATCCTTGTTGAACTCAATAGGAATGCTAGTTAGAAGTGTTGACAATGGTGGAAGTAGACCTTAATTTCCCATGTAAAGGATTCATCTTGCCACTCAATAATCTAATACCCTTTGCTCCACTAGATCACTCAACCTTGGTGTGGTAACATTGCTCAAGGTACGGATGCTCTAGATAGGGAATGATGCATCCCATCTACTCGTCTTGGTACCTAATACACATTAAAACTAAATCTTGAACTCAGGGGGTTGACTATAGATGTTGTATGGTATCACGCGAGTGTAAGGGAGGGGGTTTTTTGGAAGGGGACACTTAAGCATATATATTAGAGGTAGACCCCTCTTAATTTCCTATATTGAAATTAAATTTAAGGAGGGGATAGAGGGAAAAAAGAAGGAGGGGATGCATTTGATCACCTCTCTCCATAGATTGGTTTCTCCATGGCATACAAGAGACCTTGACAAGTAAGGTTAAAACCATAAATCCTCACATACTAGGGTTATTGAATTAATCATAGTGTGGGAGAAGGGGAGTTGGCACTCTCCCTTGGTTTTGGTAGAGAGATTCAACTCCCCTTCTTCCAAAGAGAGCTTGGTGTCCACTTGGTGTAGTCGCTTTAAGTATAAAGGGGTTCGATTTCCCTACTCTCTCTCCTCATGTGGTAAGGGGGCACGGGCACTCAAAAACATTGCGACACATACTTTGATGGTATCCAAGTGCCACTACATAAATCAATTTGTGATATGACCATTTTGATGCTTTTAATTGCTTAGGATAATTTCAACTTTTAAAAAGAAAGTTAGTATATGTTCTATGAAGACTTACATTTAAGAAAGGGGATATATAAAAGGTCATACATGTATATATCTTATAAGCTTAAATAGGGGGATATATTAGTCTTACAAGGTTCATAAATAGGGGTTTTTTTAGAAGTCCTTGCACGTAGGTGACATGTCTTCTTTACTATGAGTGAACCCCGCTTGATCCTGAAGGACATGCACAGGCACCAAGCCCAATGTTAGCCCTTACACATAGTAAGGCTTCAAATTATTAAAGTTAACTTTAGTCTTAAACTCTACCCCTCGTAAATCTGCTAAAAGGGCCGTACATGCAATCTTTCCTAAATGTACAATCTTGTATGGTGTGAGCTGCATCTTCCAATAGGCCCGGAGGAGTCCTCTTAGTAGCCGATTGAAATTCATATCCATGCACATCACCATCCCGTCTCCCCATGGGAAACCTTGGACTTAGTTGAACATGGGAATCTTAGTTCTACTTCATAGGGGAAGCACGGACAAGTCACCCCTAACAACAATCTAACACCCACCTAAGAAAGACCACTTTGTAATCAATCAAAGGTAGAAATGAGGTTAACACTGCACTTGGTTCAAAGAGAGTGAGAGATGGGGGAGAGCGTAACTCGATCCCCCTATCCATAAGGTAAAATCTCAGTTTTGACCCCCCTAAAACAATGTTAAACCTAGTAATTAATCCTACTAGTATTGGGATGGTCACAATTTAATTAGCTCTATCTAGTATCTGACTTATCGGGTCAACCTAGCCACAGGCGTCCAATAGTCAGGATCGAAGCCTCCCACTTTCCTCGATGGATTTGCTTAGTTTTCTAATTAGCAAAGCATACTACCACACAGTTTGGACATATAAAATTAGCTTTATTTTATTACTTTGTTAAATTGGGTTTGTTAAACTCAATCTTTAGCACATAACAAACAATTCAAAAATCGGATACTTTATTTTACCATCACTCTACAGAGTGATACAAAACCATCTTTCCATAGAAAGACACCGTTCAACCTAGGATACGACCTTCCAATCCCTCAGGATTGGGTTGTATGTGATCGCACTCCATCTGTGGTCAACAGGGAATTTATTGGCTCAGAGCCCCTCCTAGCTTTTTTGAGCCTTTGGAGCCATCCTACATAACAGAGGCACTTACCGCTTGGCCCTTTGCCCTCTCAGGTGCTTGAGTGATCAAAATCAAAAACACCTACCTCCCTCGGGAGTGTAGGACTCCCATCCACAGGTGAGTTTTTCCTCACTCCACAGAGTGTAGGTAAGGGTCGTCCCATCCCCATATTTGGGCTCTAGTTTTAGCCCCTTTGTAAGGTTAAACAATTCCATAGATGAGTCTTCTCTAAGATAGACATTACACTTTCTCTTAATTCCAACATGTTTGACTAGCACACAAGTAGTGGAGTATATGATCTAAAAAATAACTCACATAAAGCGTACTTCATCATTAACTTGTCAAAGAAGCTCAACTATCATCATAAGCTCATAACTCACACTCTTCAATAATAATGAGACTTTACATTTATGAAAAGTACTTACAAAGATGTATTTGATCATACTATGATCTACTAGTACATCATCTCATGGATCCTTTCCTCATGAAAAGTATCAGGGTGGTCTATATTCTCATATCTTGGGGGATTCTCATGTACATGGCAAACAACATAATGTGGTGGCTCTTGGGGATAACCAAAACATCCCGTACCAAAATAAGGCCTTCTTGGTACTACAACAACTCTCTCAAGTGATACTATTTGTAACACTTTTCGATAACCCACAAGGTTTCAGATATAGGCTCATCCCTAATGTTTAGTAACCGTTCAACAAAGGCACTGAACAAAAGATATATCTTAACTATCCTTAGTTGTTCAGCCCATAGAACCCTCCATAGTTCCTAATGAAGAAGGATGTTATGCCCATAATATATCTCCATATGTGACCTTTTCCTTGGCCAGAAATCTCGCATACCATGAGTTAGGATGAGGTTACAAAACAATTGAAGGAAGACATATCATTTCCATGATCTCAAATATAGCCTTGCGATATGAGAAATTATTCAACCCTAAGGCCACTTGATACACGATGGGAAAAATATCCCGCACACATGTAGCTTTCTCATCGCTAAGTTCTTGATGAGCACAATGTGTATGCTAGTGTTAGTGCTATATAATCAACAATAGTTTTCTTCAAACAAGTGTGGTCATCTTATTAATTCCTTTTATACATTGACTACTTAACCTTACACTAAAAACTCTTTTGAAACCTAAGCTCTGATACCATGTGTGAGGTGCCTCCTCCATCAAATATGGAGGAGTCATCTTAGTAGTTGACTGAAATTCATATCCATGCACATCACCATCCTGTCTCCCCATGGGAAACCTTGGACTTAGTTGAACATGGGAATCTCAGTTCTACTTCACAGGGGAAGCGTGGACAAGGCACCCCTAACAACAATCTAACACCCACCTAAGAAAGACCACTTTGTAATCAATCAAAGGCAGGAATGAGGTTAACACCCCACTTGGTTCAAAGAGAGTGAGAGACATGGGAGAGTGTAACTCGATCCCCCTACACACAAGGTAAAATCTTAGCTCTGGCCCCTTAAAATAGTTTTAAACTTGGTAATTAATCCTACTGATATTGGGAGGGCCACAATTTAATGAGCTCCCTCGACTTATCGAGTCCACCCAGCCATAGGAATCCAATCGTTAGGATCAAAGCCTCCCACTTTTCTCGATGGCTTTTCTTAGTTTTCTAATTAGCAAAGCATAATACTACAATGTTTGGACATATAAAATTAGCTTCATTTTATTACTCTGTTAAACTGGTCTCATTAAACTTGATCTTTAGCACATAACAAACAATTCAAAAATCAGATAATTTATTTCACCATCACTCCGCATAGTGATACAAAACCATCTTTCCGTAGAAAGACACCGTCCAATCCTTACAATCCCTCGGGATTGGGCTGCATGTGATCGCACTCCATCCGTGGGCAATAGGGGCAACTCTTGTAATTGAGGTGCATGACAATGATGATCAGTTTGTATAGGAGGATTTAGAGCCAGTCAATAGGTTTAAATTTGATGATTGAGGTGGTCCATTTGATCCAAGTGGATTACCATTGGATAGTTCTTCAACTTTTGCATGCTTATCCATGCATGTGGAAGGTAATGGTCCAATCCGGGGCTCGCAAAATTGGTGCTGTGGTCAAGTATTTTTTAAGCTCCTCATAAAACATTGCTTTTGTAGTCTAATCCTCTTTTATAGCTTCATTCCCATCCATACCACTATGTGGAAGTAGCTTGTGCTGGATGTCCTTCCTACATATGTATGTGTTGGGGGGGAGCTCTAGCTAGTGGAGTACAAGATGACGTGGGCAGTAATTACTACACTTCCCCTCCCCCATAATCTACATGGTGGCGGCCATCCACCTGGCCCTGATGGGAATAATGGGGGGGGATTCCATACCTTACCAATTCTCACCCCCTCCCCCCAATGCACTATAAAAAGCCCTAAGTGTAGAGAAGGAGGGGATTGCGGGATTGTGATTCCTACAAGCTGTCTAACTAGAGAGAGAAAGAGAGAAAGGGAGAGTAAGAGAAAAGAGGGAGATTAAGAGAAAAGAGAGAGAGAGAGGGAAAGGGAGAGAAAGAGGGGAGAGAGAGAGAGAGAGAGAGAGAGAGAGAGAGAGAGAGAGAGAGAGAGAGAGAGAGAATTTCCCTCTTTGAATGCTTCCAAGCTTGCCGTCTTTTCCCCCCCCTTACAGAGGGTTCTCACAAACAATCTCCTCCCACGAGGAATCATCTCTCTTGTAGCTTGGGTGTGTAGCCGCGAAGCAAAAGCTGAATTATACGATGCCTCCCAAGCGAAGCAAGGTCCAATCGAGCATGAATCCCGCTTCAATCGATGGAGTTGCGGGGCAAGGAATCACGTCACTTGGTAACCAGGTGTGCCTCATAAGTCCTACTTTGATGGGAACTCTTAAAAAAAAATGGATTGACTTCATTGGGAAGGGGGAAGTTTTCTGGTAAAAATCTATGTTAACTAATCACCAATTAGGTTGCATTACTCAAGCATGTTGGCAAATGGTGTTTTATTGCACTCTCACATGACTTAGAACGAACAACTTGCACAAAAGATTTCGCATTTGTGCACATTGAAATCAAGAACTTTATTGTTTTATTGCACTCTCACATGACTTAGAACGAACAACTTACACAAAAGATTTCACATTTGTGCACATTGAAATCAAGAACTTTATTGTTTAACTCGTAGTGCATTAGATTTATGCACTACCATTGGTATGCTTAAGAGGTAAAAGAAACTGAAAAATGGGTTATCGAGACGATAAAGCGTATCCATCCATAAGCGGAAATCATACATTTTTGCATTGCGAAATTGGTTAAACTGGAAAGGTAGCTTGAATCAAGTCCATAAGAATCGTGAGTGCTACAATAACCAGTTAAGTATATTTAGGTCATTGAAACAATAAGCCGGGTATTGGGCTCCTATAATCCTTTAGAGAGATGTAGGTTGAACACACATTAGGCTTGATGACTTTGTGTTCCTCGTACAAACGAAAAATACAAGCCTCTATTTATGATTTGTGTAGGTGCATTGAAAGAAATTCCCAAGAGTAGAACTCCGCATTGCATCATCATCCTAAGAAGGACTCACATTAAGATTACGTGGTATCATGGATGGTTTCAGCTACACTGTTAGCGATTCATCTTAAATATAATTATAAGACACACATATAAAGTGTTAACCTTAATTGTGCAGGTAGTTCAATGAGATAAATCCTATATAGGGCTTAACTTGACTTATTTAGGGATTAAAGGTAATGGAGCCAATCTATTGCTACTTCATAGGGGGACCATGAGACAAGTAAAACACTCACTAGTCTCTATTCTAAATCTAGCCTCGATAAAGTTGAAATAACCTTGAAGATATCACCTTTAACCATGACGCAATGTGACGTTAATATAAGAGAGTTTGAGTGTCGTTCTTTCAAGATGAGAACCTTGGATTAAAGGCTAGCAAGCTTAGACAGCTACCATTCGGATATGGATCTAATTGCACAATTGCTTGCTCCTATCACACAAGAGATGGGTTGGAAAGAAGGTATTCCCTATCCCCTAGAGGATATTGGGGATTGCCACCAAGGCAAGAAGGACCAACGACAAGCGTCAATGATAGGGACCCACCTTAGCAGATGTCGCGAGCACTCACCTACACCATTGTTTGTGCTTGCAAGTTTAGGAACGCCACTTATAAAAGATTGTATCACCCCAAACTCATAAAAGAAATGGAAATAATGAATCAGGTTGAAATTTTCGAGGGCATGCCAAACCACCCCCAGCTGGCCGTCAACCCTAGCCAAGGGGATTCTAAATAGTCGTGATGGGAACTTGGACTCAAACCTTCCCATGAGAGGTCTCTTCGCGGGTTGGTTTGAATGTAGGAGGATGCTTGGATGCCAAGGGGGGGTCTGGCTATAAATTCCCTACCTCCGAGTCCTACTCAAACAATCTACGCGACTCGAGATAGATTCTCAAGGGCCTTATTACTAGTGCAAGATGGAATCTTGGAGGAAATTAAGTGCATCCTCACGGATTGCGGATATTGTTCCTTTGAGCAAGACTTGTATCTCCAATAAAATGCTAATATTAAGTTTGCTTCCAAGGAACCTATTTGAATTTATTTTCGTGTCAGTGCCACAAGGTTATGTGAACGAACCCTGTTCCCTAAGAGGCTTAATTAAGGAAGTTTCTTTTACATGTCACACATAAATGTGATAGGGCCAATTAGATAACTAAAGTACGTCTATTGAGGGAAGCGGGTGGGCAGAACCCGCGACGGGTCTGTCCTATGGCAGGGTGGTCCTAGAGAATTAGGAGGCTTCTCACAAGATTTTACCATCATTGGACCTTTGGGCATCGCGGGTTAATACCTAAATTCATACCGTTTTTGGGGATCAGAATGGGATTATGCCCTATGGGCAGAGAGGTGGAGGGATGCATCCCACTTGTTCCTACTTCTCCTTGAACCAAGTGGGGTATGGACTTGCTTTGGATTGGGTAACTCTGCATATAGTAGAGTGACCAGGAAACCTTGACCACTAGGGATTTAAGATTCAGATCGATCCTAGTGGGTTCGTCCGCGAACATTCCATTGCGAGGCGGACTCACGAAATCCTAGGCGACAAACCTCGTGACATTTCATGGGAGTGCTGAGCGGCGATGCTTAGATTCATTCCTTGATGGACTGCCAAAAATGTGCTTGGACAACCAATAAATGGGCACATTACAGTTGGTATCAGAGCCAAACAATGACTAAAATAGTTAGGAAAAAAAATTGGGAGGAGTGAGGCAATGTTTTCATTAGAAAATGTTTTTCTTTTTACTCACTTGTGAATTGTTGCCGCTTTCAGACTTACGAGGCATGGAGCAGGTTCCTCATATTTCATATCATGTTTAGGACATCTATGAACTCTTCAAGCTATAGCAGACGGTCCGACATGATGGGGATCTTGGATCAGCTCTACAACCCCTCACTGTTGTATGTGGAAAGACATTGGACTTAGAGTGCGGGATACTATTACATAGATGCCAACCAACTCGCCTATCTTCGAAACAATCTGAAGAGGTTAAATTGGTTGGAAGACTTGAAGATTATCAAGTTATTCACCTTCCATGAGGCTCGTGTGAACTCAACCCTACACATCAGACGTTGGCGAGTAGATAAGAACTAGTACGTCTTTGAAGAGGTGGTTAAAGTTTTACTAGCGGAGTAATGGGGCGAAATGAATGTCATGACTATCAAAAAGAGGGATTTCTTGAACTTCCCATGACTTATCACTTCTTGAGAATCCATTCCCCTGATCCATACTACCATTTTGTCCTTGTAGCTGAATCCAAATGTGCATTTACAATTGATACCATGGATCCATTTGAATATATTGATCTATTAAATTTTTTAACCATAAGGTCCATCATATCTATAGAACCATGAGGCATCACCAAGGTATCAATTCACTAAACAATCATTGATTGCATGTAATATTTAGGTATATAGGGATGAATGATGTTCTAGATAAGCTATCATTTATGAGGAGAGAATTTGCATGTGCATGTAAGCATGGGAAGGAAGATGTTCAAGAATTATCTTTTGACTTAAATTACCATTGTTTAAGCAATAGAGGTTGCTTAAGCAACAAAAACCCAAATTGTGAATGTTTCTTCCACCATTGATGAAGTGACACATTAATTTGTTTCTTAGAAGATGTTATCAACAACATGATCATTATGTAAAACTCATAGTCATGAACTTGTAGACTACTTTCCCCCACCATTATGGGGGGCTCTATTCTAATGGGAGTTTTATATAAGTTGTCCACTAAGGGGTACAAGGGGAAGCATTCTAGCCTATTTTACACAAAAAGAACAATGGATGAGAAATCAATTATTCTCCACCTAGCCATAGTCTCATATAGACCCAAGCCTCCTACACTTGAAACCCTCTTGATTTTGCGAGGTACTTCCTAGCTATTGATGTTAATGACTAAATAGTTACATCAATAGGGAATTCTTAACTTGGCATTAATGTAACTCCTAATAAGAAAATCATCTCAGCCAAACCCTATCTATTCCCAAATAATTGTACTTGAGGCTTACGCTTCCCTATGGTTTAATAAGAATTTTATGTTCATTCGAATGGTTGCATAGTAGCAATTGAGAATATGTGCGCATTGATTTAAGTTATATAGGGATATGTAAATGTAATCCTAACACAAAAAGTTTAAATTGGTAACCAGATACAACTCCTAGCGCAGATTCAGAATCATGTTTCTGCACTAAGCCCAACAAAGGCATAAGAGAAGAAGTTTCTTCTCAAACAAATTAAACCACCAGAATCTGATGGAAAAGGGAAGACTATTGAAGCTGATGCTGAAATATGGATTGAATCCATGGAGGACTATTTCAGTGCAGTAGGAACAACACCTGTGAACCGAGCCATGATTGCCAAGTCAAGCTCACCAACGAAGCTAGGTTATGGTGGAAGCAATGGTGTAAAGACCAAGCAGTCCACTGAAAGCACAATAACTTGGGAAAAACTAAAGGAAGCAGTGCAAGGAAGGTATATGCCACCTGCATATAGAAATCAAAAGATGAATGAGTTCTTTAAGTTGAGGCAGTTGGACGTGTCTCTGAAGGCATACTACTCGAAATTTTTTTCCTTACTAAAATATGCCCCGACAATGAGTATCCCCCAACAAGTCTCAAAGTTTTGTGATGGGCTGAATCCACCAATAAACACTCGATTGGAATCAATGCATCCTTTGGATTTGCAAGATGCACTGATAAGAGCAGGACCTATTGCCTAAGAAGTCTAGCCAAAGTCCAAACCTTGGACTTACAGAGACCAGAATCTAGGGATGTCGAATGCTCAAATTAAAAGGGTGCAAGGACATAGTCAAGGCCAACGGAAGAAGCCAAGAGCATTTGTAATCAATGACTTTGTTCCCACTCAAAGAGGTGACCAAAGCCTTCGTTTTTTCCACTAAAATGAACCTAGGCACTTCAAAAGGGAATGCCCCAAACTTAGTGGACACCGCCATCAAGGGAAATTTGGAGGCCAAGCCAGGGCTACCCATGGCCATGGTCGTGCATCATTGGGAAGGGCTAAAACTTCTAATATTACCACTAAAGGATTAGATGAAGAAGAAGATCCGTGCATGGAAGCCGAGATTCTAGAGGGCAATTGTTCATGCCACTCTCCATAAGAAGGGGCCGAGAACCACCAATTCTTGGTGATTCAAACACCATTGAACCATCAGGGTAAGAAATTCAAAACCTTGATTGACTATGGCAAAATCATTCCTTCATTTCACCAACATGTGCAAGAAGATTAGGAGTAACCACTGTAGCTGCACCCACTTTGCTTGTCTGGTGCACAGATCGGTCATTGTATGCTCGTGTAGTGAATTCCGAAAGGTCCCCAAGAACAATGAACTCTACTTTTTGCACAAGTTACAAGGAAAAAAGCATGAACGACAAGAGCAAGAGACCAATTGGGTGCAATCTCCCCCCATGCCTTGTGTGAGCGCTTCACAAAGCATGTATTTTATGTATATTCCATCTTCATGCTCAATAATAGCCCAATTTACAAAAATATATCAAGCTTTTAGCTTTTGAGTTTGCTTTTACAAAAATAGGAATAAAGCTAATGGACGGTGCCCAAAGAGTCTAGCATGCCCAATACAATGTCCAAATAGAAATAACATATCCGTGCGCATGGGCGTATACAAAATAATAATAAATAATCGATGCCTCAATAGACATAACAAAATATAGGCGTGGCGCCTATCAAAATATAATCCATAGATCGAATACTCGCTAGACTCCAATGCTTTCCTCCGCCACTGCTGCTATCTCTACACATCAACTGAAGCATTCACAATCGTTAGTAAAATAATACAATTAAACCGACAAAAGTGAATACCTAGCAGTCTTCAGCTACATAAATAAATCAACTGGTTAGAAATAAATCCTAACCTTAATTTATTACGAGTGCGCACTCTAAACTCATAAACATTTATTAATTTAATATGCATTTTGCGGAATCACCCGCTATGGAATCACCCATGTACACACTAAATTAATGAAACGCCCGAAAAGGACAGGCGTCCCCAGCAACTTCTCGCACAAAGAATCCACTTTGTGTATGAGCCCCGGTCATCAAAGTTTACGGAATCCACCGTAAAACCTCACGGAATCCACCGTGGCATGGAATCCACTGTGAAATATGCCTCCTGGCATCATACCCCCGGGGTGGGATAGCAATTGACCTCAATTGCTATTAGCTCAATGTGGAGCTAACAAAGTGGGGAAAGCATTTAAGTCTCTAGCGTGCATCCATTGTGCTTCCTCTACAGGATGGTTCTTAAATTTAACTAGATATCTAGAATACCTTCGGCCAGTTCTAGTGGTCATGAAGTCAGTGTCTATAATAGCTTCTGGTTCAAGTATTTCAGTCTCTTCCTCTAATAAAGGTGGGTTTTCATAAACAGGGTGTACAGGTAATTGGCCTCTAAATGGTCTCAATAAACTAATGTGAAATGTGTTGTGAATTTTCCAATGAGGTGGTAATTCTAACTTGAATGCATTATCATTAATTTTATGAATGATCCTAAATGGTCCATAGAATCTGGGGGCTAATTTCACAACTGGATGTCTATCTACACTTTGTAGTCTACGTTTTTCTATTCTCAACCAAACATAATCATCAACTTTGAAATTCATTGCTTGTCTTTTCTTGTTGGCTTGTTTGGTATATGATTGCTAGGCTTTAGCAATCATATCTTTAACCTCATCAAAAATACTGTTATGCATACTAGCAATATCATCAGCACTCTGAATTCTATTAGACAAAGATGCAACAGGTGTAGATAATCTATATCCATAAATCACTTCAAACGGTGCTTTCTTTGTAGATGTGTGTGGTGTATTGTTATATGCAAACTGTAATAAATGCAAATGTGTGTCCCATGTTTGTGGTTTAGAGATAGTATATGCACGTAAAAGATCTAGAATTGTGCTGTTAGTGGCTTCTGTTTGTCCATTAGTTTCTGGATGAAATGCAGATGAGAAATCAATCTTTGTGCCTAGGTTAGCAAACAGAGTAATCCAAAAGTTGTTACAAAATCTAGAATCACGATCTGAAATAATAACTTTTGGCAATCCATTGTTAGTAAAAAATAGTTTTAAAAAACAACTGTGCTGCTTGTGATGCTGTTAAAGTTTTCTTACATGGAATGAAATATGCTTGTTTACTAAATCTATCTACAACTGTCCAAATCATATCATGGTTAGATTTACTATTTGGTAAACCAGTAATGAAATCCATAGAAATTTGTTCCCAAGGTTTAGATGGAATAGACAAAGGCATAAGTAATCCATACTTCTCTTAACTCTTTGACAAATCAAACATTCAGAAACAAAGTTAGATACATCAGCATCCATATGCGGCCAATAAAAATCTTCAGTTAACATATGTAAGGTAGATATGATACCTCTATGACCTTGATATGGGGGACAATGAATTTCATTCAAAACAAAAGATCGGAATGGAATTGTAACACACAATCTCTTTTCATAAAACATAAATCCATGATTATATGACAATGAATCAATAGGAATAAAATTATTTTGAACTAATTTATTCCATTCAAAATGAAAAGTAATATCCTGGTGATATGTATCTTTCATAGCAATCAAAGAATCAAAAGATATGACAGAAATATTATGAATGGCAGGTCTTCTACTCAATGCATCAACCACTACATTTTCTTTTCCAGGTTGGTATTGAATAATAGGATGAAAACTTTGAATAAAGGAAGCCCATTTGATTTGACGGTCAGATATTTGAGGTTGGCTAAGTAAATGTCTAATACTTTTCTGATCGGTCTTAATCATAAATTCTGAACCCATTAAGTAGTGTTTCCACTGTCTTAATGCTTGTACAACTGCTAATAGTTCTTTGTCATATGTGGAATATTTCAGCTCAGAGGGTTTCAGCTTACAACTAGAATATGCTATAGGATGATTGTCTTGCATAAGTACGGCTCCTATTCCTGATCCACTAGCATCGGTCACTACTAGAAAGAATGGTCTATTAAAATCAGGCAACTGTAGAACAGGGGCATGGGTTAATGCATGTTTCAGTAAGTTAAAGGATTTCTGTTGATTTTCGGTCCAATGATAAACAATACATTTCTTCAGAAGTTTGGTTAATGGTAAAGCAAGTAATGAAAAATTACGTACAAACTTCCTATAGAAACTAGCAAGACCAAGGAATGAGCGTAATTCATGCACGTTTTTAGGTACATGCCAATTTAATATTGCATCAATTTTCTTAGGATCAACTTTAATTCCATCAGATGATACAATATGACCTAAATACTCAATTTCTGTTTTAAAGAATTCACTCTTTTCAGGATTTGCATACAGTTGATTTTCTTTCAATAACTAAAAAACCAATGACAAATGCTCATAACGTTCTTTCTCATTTTGACTAAACACCAAAATATCATCAAAGAAAACAATTACACAATATTGATATTTCAAAAAGATACGGTTCATCATTCTACTAAAGGTAGCAGGTGCATTAGTCAATCCAAATGGCATGACTAAAAATTCGTAATGACCAAACTGTGTTCTGAATGCAGTCTTGAATATGTCAGACTTATCTAGTCTCACTTGATGGTAACCAGACTTAAGGTCAACTTTACTAAATATAGCAAATCCTTGCAGTTTGTCCATAAGGTCATCAACTCTAGGAATAGGATACCTATTCTTTACAGTGATCTTATTTAAAGCTCGATAGTCAATGCACATACGATAGGTATTATTCTTTTTCTTGACTAACAGTACAGGTGCACCGAATGGAGAACTGCTAGGTCGAATCAAACCTCTATTTAGTAATTCCTCAACTTGACTCTGGATTTCTTTTTGCTCTATCTGGTTATGCCTATATGGTGCTTTGCAAGGTGGTTGTGTGCCAGGGATCAAATCTATCTTATGGTCTTCTGGACGTGAAGGAGGTAAACCAGGTGGTAGGTCTTCTGCAAAATAGTCCTTAAAATATGCAAGAAATTCTTTATGCCTAGGGTGTATATGATTTTCTTTTACTTGCAGTTTATTCACCCAAATGAGATAGGATTTACTACTCTTGCGTAATGCACGTTTAGCTTGAGTATGCGAAAGCAGTGGAAAGACATTAGATGCATGCATACCATATAATATAATATATTTTCCTTGAAAATTAATATTCATTGTGTGTGTGGAATAATCTATATCTGGGTTATGCTGGTGTCGCCAAGGCATACCTAAAATAATGTCACTCGACTGTAATGGAACAACTAAGAAATTTCTTCTTTCAGTGTATGGACCAATTTGAATCTCTAAGTCTTGCACTTCCTGTGTACCATTATACCTAGTGTCTAAAAATGCAGCTTTGATGCGATAATGCGTAGGTACAGTCTGTAATTTCAATTCCTTTACCAATTTTGCTGAAATAAAATCATGAGTACTATCGTCATCATGCAAAATAGTCTTTTCCTTTCCATGCACCAAACATTTCATAGTCAACAAAGAATGTGGAGTAGGCATACCTGGTAAAGTATCGGAAGTAGTAGTAGTGTCGTCCTCATCTTCAGTGAAGTCAGGCATATCTTCATGTTCGTCTTCGTCCATGGCTCCAAGGTAGTTGATATGAGCTGGTGGCTTCTTTGAATGACAATTTGCTGCTAGATGTCCAAGATGGTGGCATTTATAGCATACTATTGGCTTGGCTTTGGTTACATTGTTTGCAATGGCGGGAAGTCTAGGTACATTTGGATTTGGCTGTGGAATAGGCTTAGGGTTTTGATTGACATTGGATGGTAATGCATGTGATTTTGCCCAATTTTTGCGGAAAGATGATGAAGAGAAACGACGTGGATTAAATCTTCTAAAATTGGAATTGAATTGTTTAGATCCATAATTACCATTGGCTTGGAATTGCTGTGGTCGTCTGTCTCTACCTCGTAGCTTATCTTCAGTGTCGTGAGCTAGTGAAATGACGTCTTCAAGGGTAGTAGGCTTGAACATGTTAACTTCAGCGTAGTAATGCCCAAGGAGTCCAGACATATACTTGCGCTTATGTGTCGCTTCTGGTACGTCTTCAAGCATGCGTAGCTAGAGGAGTGCATTCCAAAAACGCTCTGTAAACTGAGGAATAGGCTCACGATCCCGTTGCTGGAGAAGATCCCATTGCTTGATAGCTTTCTCGTGAAATTGCGGTGGAAGGAAATTTTGCATGAACTTCTTCTTGAAATCTTCCCAAGTAGCAGGATAATCTATGCTCTTGCGTACTACAGTCCACCAAAGAGATGCTCTGTCTACTAAATGATTAGTAACACGCTTGATTTTATCTTTTTCTGCATAGGTTTCCTCATGGAAATAGTCATCAAACTGACTAATGAATGCTAGAACAGTTTTCCTTCTCGTACGCCATTGAAAGTACGGAATTTGAAACTTCGTTTACTTATCTTTGATTCCTTGCGAATGGTTTGAGCTTCAAGAGTGGCGTCGATGGTACGTCGAATCAGATCTTCAGCTTGAGGTTCTTCTTTGTCGGTAGACGCTCTTTGCAATTTTGCCAGTTGCGCTTGCAATGCTTGCCTAGCCCTTCGTTCTTCTTCCAATTGCATCATGATTAAGTCTAGCTTTTGCTCCATCGTAGGTTCAGGTAAGTCATCTTCAGCCATAAGATCATCCATATGTGGTTCCGTCATCCTGTAAAACTCAAAAGACCTTTCTCACTCAAAATCAAGTTAGTGGGATGAGCGTAGCTCAAGTTCGGGGTTACAAAGCTTATGTGTTTTTGGGTATATCTTTCTCAATCTTCAGAAAATCTGTGATTTATCCTTCTTCGTATGCTGAAAATGCTTCAGCAAACCGGCGTATGGGTAGAGTACATTCCAATGAACAACTTTGCAGTTCGGAGTTTCTGCGCAGGAACAGTCCTTCTAGGAGTTTTGAGCACAAGTCAGTTCTGACTCTAGTTGACTAGTCTGACTTGCAGAGTTGCAGACTTATGTGACTTGCAGAGTTGCAGACTTGCAGAACTTAGTTGACTTGAGGAACTTGCAGAACTTGATCAGAGATTACTTGCAGAACTTGACTTCTGTGGTGTGTCCTGAAGTAATTGTGACTTGATTGATTGGGAAGCTTTAGGTAACTTAGTAGATTAAGAAGCTTTAGGCTTCTTGAGCTGCCATCGATTTTGAGGACATGAGTATGTCCTTGGCAGAATTTTCGCCGCCCAGTACATCCTCACGCCATTTTGCAATCGATTTGATTAGTGAAGCTTCTTTAAGCTTCTTATCAAGCTTATTAACTTTTAACTTTAAGCTTTGAAGCTTAATGAGAGAGGAGTTACTCTTTTCTCTGTTTATCCACGATTTTGTTGAAGGAGATGAAGGAGTGGTCCTCCGCTTGTATAGCCCGGTCCTTCGCGATCTAATGACAGAAACAGGGGTTCTTGATCGCCAGAAGTTTGCCTGTATTTATGGTTCTCGACGAGATTGATCGTAGAGCCCGATCGTTCCAAGAGCTCCGCCTTCACACGAGATGGGTAGCGATTGGAAGCTCTTGATCTCAGCTCCGCTCTGATACCACTGGTGCGCAGATCGGTCGCTGTATGCTCGCGTAGTGAATCCCGGAAGGTCCCCAAGAACAATGAACTCTACTTTTTGCACAAGTTACAAGGAAAAAAGCATGAACGACAAGAGCAAGAGACCAATTGGGTGCAATCTCCCCCCATGCCTTGTGTGAGCGCTTCACAAAGCATGTATTTTATGTATATTCCATCTTCATGCTCAATAATAGCCCAATTTACAAAAATATATCAAGCTTTTAGCTTTTGAGTTTGCTTTTACAAAAATAGGAATAAAGCTAATGGACGGTGCCCAAAGAGTCTGGCACGCCCAATACAATGTCCAAATAGAAATAGCATATCCGTGCGCATGGGCGCATACAAAATAATAATAAATAATCGATGCCTCAATAGACATGACAAAATATAGGCGTGGCGCCTATCAAAATATAATCCATAGATCGAATACTCGCTAGACTCCAATGCTTTCCTCCGCCACTGCTGCTATCTCTACACATCACTGAAGCATTCACAATCGTTAGTAAAATAATACAATTAAACCGACAAAAGTGAATACCTAGCAGTCTTCAGCTACATAAATAAATCAACTGGTTAGAAATAAATCCTAACCTTAATTTATTACGAGTGCGCACTCTAAACTCATAAATGTTTATTAATTTAATATGCATTTTGCGGAATCACCCGCTATGGAATCACCCATGTACACACTAAATTAATAAACGCCCGAAAAGGACAAGCGTCCCCATCAACTTCTCGCACAAAGAATCCACTTTGTGTATGAGCCCCGATCATCAAAGTTTACAAAATCCACCGTAAAACCTCACGGAATCCACCGTGGCACGGAATCCACCGTGAAATATGCCTCCTGGCATCATTGTCGAACTAGCAAATGGGTGAGAAATCACTTGCACTAGACAAACTGCTAAGGTGGAATTCCTACTCGAAAACGAGCCCATAACTATTAAGTTCAGGGTAATGAATCTAGGAGTCCATGATTGCCTACTCGGGATGGATTCCCCAATGATGCTCACATTCATTGTGGAAAGGGTCAAGTCTCCTTTCGGAATCCGAAGGGTGAGCTAGTTACAACACAAGGAGAAGCAGGTAAACCAAAGATCCAGCTAGCTAAGGCAATGTGAATAGTTCAAGGAATAAGGAAGGTATTACCCGTCTACTTGATCAAGCTAAACAAACTAGATCAGGTAGAGGACACTAATGAATAACCATCTTGGTTAAAGGAATATATGGATGTGTTCCTAGAAGAATTGACTGAATTACCACTGCCTAGGGAAGTGGATCATGAGATTAAGCTAATGCTAGGAGCTACACCAGTTGCGAAAAGGCCCTACAAGATGTCCATTCCTGAAGCCATTGAGTTAAAGAACAACTCAAATAGCTACTGATACAAGGGTATATACACCCCAACAGTTCTCCTTGGGGAGCTCCAATCTTGTTCCAAAAAAAGAAGGATGGTACACTTCACCTTTGCATAGATTATAGAGGCCTGAACCAAGTAACCATAAAAAATAAATACCCCATTCCAAGGATAGACGAGTTACTCAGCCGATTGCAGGGAGCAAAAATCTTCTCCAAGATTGATTTGAGGTTAGGGTATTATCAGATCCGCATCAAGGATGAGGATATTCCAAAGACAACACTCAATACTAGATATGGTCATTTTGAATTCATAGTAATGTCTTTTGGATTTACCAATGCCCCTGCCACCTTTCACATGATAATGCAATACATTTTAAGACCATACCTCGATGATTTTGTACTTGTCTTGTTTGATGACACCTTGGTTTATTCCAAGGAGGAGGTGGATCATGAGTCCCAAGTTCGCATCGTCCTTGAGACCATGAGGACCCATAAGCTCTATGCTAAGAAGAAAAAGTGTGCCTTCCTCAAAAGGCAGATTGAATATCTTGGATTTATTGTGTCAAATGAAGGGATCTCTGTAGACCTTACCAAGGTTAAGGATGTCCAAGAGTGGTCTCTCCACTGGCTACTATTAAAGAAGGTGTGTAGCTTTCTTGGATTAACATGTTGATATAGGATCTTCATTAAGGACTATGCTTTAATCGTAGCACCCCTCACAAATTTGCTAAAAAAGCAAGTTTCCATAGTGTGGACACCCTCTAAATAAGCAAGTTTTTATCAACTCAAGCATAGCTTGGTGACAACACCATTTCTGAAGCTCCCTGACTTAAGCAAGGAATTTGAAGTTGTCATGGATGCTAGCTCACTTGCATTGGGCTGTGTACTAATGCAAGAAGGTCATCCTATAGCCTATTCCTCGTGGAAGTTAAAAACCCATGAAAGGAATTATGCCACCCATGACCTGGAACTCCTAGCGGTGATTCATGCCCTCAAACTTTGGCAACATTACTTGCTTGGTAACAAGTTTTCTTTGGTCACAGACCATAAGAGACTTAAATGGATCTTCACCCAGACCGACCTCAACATGAGACAATGTCATTGGATAGAAGTTCTGCACAAGTATGATTTTGAGATCAAGTATCGACCCGACAAAGAGAATGTGGTCCCTGACGCCCTAAGTAACAAGGCGTTCCTCAACTCCCTTATCATGGAGGAACCCTCAATGGTCGAATCATTGGAAACTATGGTGTCAATGCCTAGCAACCCTATCCTTGAACTAGCCAAGGAAGAAGCTAGCCATGATCTAGAATATCTAGAGATGATAAAGGAAATTTTGGAAAAGGACCAAATACCTAGAATCAAGGTCAAATATCAAGAGTTCTCCGTCAATGAGGGACTTGTTTATTTTAGGACAAGATTATGCATACCCTCAAGCAAGAAACTCAAACAGAGAATTATTTGGGAAGCACATGACTCCCCCTTTTTAGGCCATCTCGGATATGTCAAGACCCTCAACATGGTCAGGAAGAGCTATCATTAGGGAAGGCTTAAGGGAGACGTGCTCAAATATGTCATGGAATTTTTGTCTTACCAGCTCATTAAGGCAGAACATGTCAAGATGATTAGGAAGCTGCAACCTCTCAACATCCCCCAAATGAAGTGGGAATGTATCAGGATGGAATTTGTTGTTGGGTTACCCTCAGTGCAGGGAGGCTACAACTCAATTATGGTTATAGTAGACATGCTCACCAAGGTTGCACACCTCATTTCAGTTAAGACAAATTATAAAGCTTTGGATATTGCCAGATTGTTCATCAAGGAGATATTCAGACTCCATGGGTTGCTTAGAAGGATAGTTAGTGACCGCGACTCTCTTCACATCTCATTTCTGGAGGGGGATATTCGGGGCCATTGGGACTCAACTTTGTTTCTGCACAGCCTATCAACCCAATCTGATGGGGCCAAACAGAGAGGGTCAACCAAGTCATTGAAGATATCCTTAGAGCTTATTACTATCGTGAACCCAGGAAATGGATCCAATATCTATCATTCCTACAACGCTTCCTACCAATAAAGCATTCAAATGACGCCTTTTCAAGCATTGTATGGGCATGCTTGCAATACTCCATTGAAATTTTCAGATCCTACTTTAAGGGTAGAAGCTTCTAAGGAAATGCTCGAGGAAATGAATGAGTAGGTTAAGGCCATCAGACAAGACATTAGAGCTGGCAAGGATAGGACGAAAGCTTATGCGGATCTAAATAGACAAGAGTGACTCTTCAATGAGGGAGACATGGTTTTTATTCATGTACGGCCAAGAGGAGTTCCTTATCATTGGGGGAATTTAAAAAACCGAGTCCAAGGTATTGCGCACCCTACAGAATCCTTAAATGTCTAGGACCCAATGCCTACAAACTCGAACTCCTTGAGAACGTAAAGGTTCATAATGTATTTCATGTTAGCCTACTAAAGAAATATGTATCCAATCCTAGCCACATGCACTCGATGATTAACAAGTTGTAATGCCAAGCCAAGGAGTCCTTGAGCTCTGGCGGCCAGCTAGAATCCTAGACATTCGGGAAAAGAGATTAAGGAGTAGAATCCTCAAGGAGTACCTCATCTAGTGGAAGGACTTTCTAGAAGAAGATGCCACATGGATTGACGAGAGTACCCTCAACCAACAATATCCCCATTTCCTTTTGAGATGAGGACATCTCGATTCCTTAAGGGATGAAGAATGTAACATTTCTCTCCCTCTCATTGTATGACCCCACTCCTAATTAACAAATTTTTTTCAAATAAAGAAAAAAGAAAATTAACCCTCCCCCTTACTCACGCTGCCAACTGGCGGACGGGGGGGGGGGGACTGCCGTGTGTCAACGGATGGAGGAAGAGCTACCATGGAGGATGAACAGGTGTGGGGGGGAGCTTCAGCTTGTTGAGGACATGATGACGTGGGCAGAGATTACTCCACTTCCCCTCCCCCATACTCTGCATGAAAATGGCCATCCACCTGGCTCAATGGGAATAAGGGGGGGAGATCCATACCTTACAAAACACCCCCCCCCCCAATGCACTATAAATCGCTCTTTTATCCCAAGGAGGAGAGCAAATATACGATGGAATTATTATCGTGTCTATTCTTGTATTGTTTAGGAAAAATACAATTAGTTATTGTTGGTTGATTGAACAACACCCTAAATTTTTTTTTTCAATCAACTGATTGTGGCATTGTGATTTGGATAAATATTCCAAGTGCTTGTGTTTGATGGTAAAAGCATGGCAAGGGTCGGTAATGACAAGTAGCCATGGGGAATAAAGGAATGTTTTCCTAGAAGATGATATTAGGGATGATTGCCTTGATTATGCTCGATTCTTAATTGGATTAATTAAGGAAGGATATTTTTCATGCATGGATCATCTCCAAGATCGCACTGTAGATTACCCTGAGAGGGCACTGCTCAATTCACAAGCCGATGGTCGAGTGGTAAAAAGGCCAACCACGAAAATTGTATCTTACTCCTAGACCACTTGTGGGTCAGGTGGAGCTCTGGACACCCCTTGCTTGTCCAGAATAGAGTTGGAGATCCCCTTGAGCCCAACTTCTAGGGCATTGGAAGATCCTATTCTAGATAAAGGATGGAAATTTTGGTGCCATGTGATTTGGACCAGGTACTTCTGTTGGACAAAAGGGATACATAATTCTCTTGTATGGGCAGGAGACAAAGATTAACTTGAAGATACATTAAGGAACTTGTTTGTCAAAAGGTCTGCTTGCTCTGTTTTCCTATCTGTGCTGTAAATTATGCGAACAAACCACCCTGTTTCCTAAAATGCTTAATTAATGAAGCTGATTTTAAATGTCACACATAAATGTGGTAGGACCTAATTAGAAAACTAAAGCTATCAAGGGAAGCGGGTGGGTGGAATCCCTGACGGTTCCGTCCCACGGTTGGGTGGTCCTAGGAAATTGGGAGGCTTCTCACAAGGTTTTATCGACGATGACTTCAGGTTTGTTAAGTTAGAACCCGATTCATGTCGTTTTAGGGGACCGGAATGGGACTATGCCCTACGGGCAGAGAGGTTGAGCGGCGCATCCCTCTCGTTTCCCATTCTCTTTGAACCAAGTGTGACATGGATGTGCTTCGGATTGGGTATCTCTGCGTAAAGTAGGATGTCCAAAATCCGATGCTAGGATGTTGTCAAGAAACATTGTCTACTAGGAACCCAAATTTGAGGTCGATCCTAGTGGGTTTGGCCGTGGACGTTTCGTTGCAAGACGGACTCGGAAAACCCTAGGCGACAAGCCCCAAAACATTCCATGGGAGTACCGGGCAGCGACACCTAGAATCGTTTCTCGATGGACCGCTAAAACATGCTTGGACAACCAATAGGCGAGCACGTTATAGTTGGTATCAGAGCAAAACTTCATGATGATATGTGATTGATTAATGTTTGGTTCATAGACATATCCTAAACAGAAATAAATTGAGTGGTATGGCTTGATTGTCAGGCACCTTTTGCACCCACAAATCCTGACATGCAAAAGAAGAAATTTCTTCTCAAGCAAATTAAGGCACCCGAGTTTGATGGAGAAGGGTTAGATGTCGTAACGGAGGAGGTGGAGATATGGATTGAGTCAATGGATGACTATTTCTCTGGTTCAGGAAATTGCTACTACCAATCAAGCAATAATTGGCAAACTGAAATTAGTTGGCCAAGCTCAGTTATGGTGGAAGCAATGGTGCAAAGATCAAGGTATTTTTGAAGCCACTGTCACTTGATGCTGTACGCGGATGATACCTTTCACCAACCTACCAGAATTTAAATATGAATGAATTCTTCAAGCTCAAGAAACTGGAATTAACCATGGAAGCTAAGTACTCAAAGTTTGTAACCCTACTAAAATATGCACCACCTATGGATATTGCACAAGTGTCCAAGTTTTGCCATGGCTTGAACACTCCTCTAAACCACTGTCTTGAAGCAATGCATCCCCAACGGACTTGCAAGATGCATTACTCCGATCCAATCCAATCGTCCAAGAACTTAATTCGGGCAATTATAGCAAAGATGACTCTCGAGATTAGGGTAAGAGATGCCATATGTGCAGAGAGATAGGGCACATCTGTAGGAGATGTCCCTACCGTCAATGCTTCCATTGTAATGAGCTAGGACACATTCAAGTAGACTGCCCTGATCTAAGTCCCTAAGCTGCCAAGAAAACAAAGCTACACATGTGCACTCTATGGATATATAGAGGAATCAGATGAAGACGAAGACCTAGAACCCACTACACCTTATCAGGAGGACTAAAAATCCTTGAAGCTTAATCGACATGTAACACAACTTATATTGAGAGTAAATCCTACTCTTGTAATAATATGAGTTGCACTACCTGAAACATTAAGAGTAGCGCAGTGGATGCATGGTGGGTCCAAACCCATAGGCCTTAAGCCCCATTAATCCTTGTCTTCCCTAGTTTCTCTCGAGATGATGACATCTTGATTTCTCTAAGGGGAGGAGGTTTTAATATTTCCACGCAATAAAAGTTAGTTGGTTAGTTCGAAAGTTAGTTAGTCAATTAATAAGTTAGTAAGATTACTAACTAAAGACTAACTAAGGTAAAAACTAATTAATATTAATAAACTAATATTTTTAATTTAATTAAAAATATATTTTAAAATAAACTGAGAGTCATAACTTGACATTTCTTTTGGATTGACAAGGATTGTAGCCACCCTTCACGGAAGTTATAACGTGAATGAGACTTATGAGCCATATTAATCACTAGTATTATTATGTATAGTTTGGATGGTACAAAAATATTAGATTTTTGGGAAAACAAAAGTAGTATATTTTAGATATTATTCTAAAAAAAAAGAACTAAAAGTCATTTAAAAGAAAAGACAAGTGATGTTTTAGTTAGTTTTGGAGATTTTATAAAAAGAAAAAATAAAGAAAAGTGATTGGTAAAATCGCATGCGCCGCGATTGCAGTCTACAGGCAATAGACATCACTTCGAACAGAGAAAAGGAGTGAACTGAGAGCTTTCTAATCAAGTGTCTTGGAGTTTTACCCCCCTTTTGGAGCCAATGCAACCATCAGATTTATGATCTAAGCAATAGATCACTGAGTCTTCCAAGAGCCCCTCCACTCTTCCAAGAGCCCCTCCACTCTTGGTCTCCTTATGATCTAAGGCATGGGGACGCACAAGAGAGCATAAGGAGACCCCGAAAGACTGCAAGAGAGAGGTAGAGAGGAGGATACCCCTCCAATAGATTGAGAGAGAGAGAGAGAGAGAGAGAGAGAGAGAGAGAGAGAGAGAGAGAGAGAGAGAGAGAGAGAGAAGTTACCCCGAGAGGCTGCGCAATTTCCTCTATCTCGATCATCGACTTAACCATGTTTTCTTACGCTATCCCATCTCGAATCTATTCCACCTTCTTAATCTCTTGAGTCTACTTGCGGATGATGGCCTCCAAGCGAAGAATGTCGCATGCGGATGGCAATCTTACAACAAGCAACGAAGCTTTGGGTGAAGGCACCACTATCAATCCAACTGTGGTTTCGGTCGTAAGTAATGTATTTCTAGATTGATAGATTCTTTCTTTGATTCTCGCATGAGATACATTAGGCTCCATATTATGATGTACAAGAATAGGTTATGGGTAGGGATAAGCCTGTTCTCACATATTTGAAAGATGGAGTTTGCAAGTGCATGTATTAAGGAAAGTTAATTGCACTTAGCTACGTATGGCTTATTCATTGATAGAGCAATCGGTCAGGGGGTATGAATAGCATAACCATAAAAAGAATAACATTAGGAATTGTGCATACAAGTATTAAGTAAATTTTGCATAGAATCGCTCTTTGATCCCAAGGGAGAGAGTGAATATATGATGGAATTATTATCGGATCTATTCCTGTATTGTTTGGAAAACATACAATTAGTTTTGTTGGTTGATTGAACAACACCCTAAATGTTTTTTTTCAATCAACTAATTGTGGCATCCCCTTGCTTGTCCAAAATGGAGTTGGAGATCCCCTTGAGCCCAACGTCTAGGGCATTGGAAGATCCTATTCTAGATAAAGGATGGAAATTTTGGTGCCATGTGATTTGGACCAGGTACTTCTGTTGGACAAAAGGGATACATAATTCTCCTGTATGGGCAGGAGACAAAGATTAACTTGAAGATAAATTAAGGAACTTGTTTGTCAAAAGGTCTGCTTGCTCTATTTTCCTATCTCTGCTTTAAATTATGCGAATGAACCATGTTCCCTAAAATGCTTAATTAATGAAGCTGATTTTAAATTTCACATATAAATGTGGTAGGACATAATAGGAAAACTACAGCTATCAAGGGAAGCGGGTGGGCAGAATCCTCGATGGCGGGCCGTCCTACGGCTGGGTGGTCCTAGGGAACTAGGAGGCTTCTCACAAGGTTTTAGCGATGATGACTTTAGGTATTGTTAAGCTAGAACCCGATTCATGCCATTTTAGGGGACTGAAATGGGACTATGTCCTATGGGCAGAGAGGTTGAGTGGCACATCCCTCTCGTTTCCCATTCTCTTTGAACCAAGTGTGATATGGATTTTGCTTCGGATTGGGTATCTCTGTGTAAAGTACTATGTCCAAAACCTAATGCTAGGATGCTGTCAGGAGACTTTGTCTATTAGGAATCCAAATTTGAGGTCAATCCTAGTGGGTTTGGCCGTGGAAGTTCCGTTGCGAGGTGGGCTCGAGAAACCCTAGGTGACAAACCCCGAAACATTCCAGGGGAGTACCGGACGGCGACGCCTAGAATCGTTTCTTAATGGACCACTAAAACGTGCTTGGACAGCTGATAGGCGGGCATGTTACAACATACTTGGCAATGGGCTACGAAGGCTTCATTGGTACCGTTGGCTGTGCGTGAGAAGCTCCCACTAGCTTGTAGAAAAATCTTCTTGGGAGATCACCCATCCCGGCAATGCCATCACCCAAGTGCATTTAACTGCCAAGTGACTATCCACTAGGCTAGTTCTTATTGTTGTTCTATACTACAAACATAGTTTTAATAAGCTAGTCTTGGGAGGGTTTCCCAAGTCTTTCTTCCATGAATTGGCATATAATACCTTAATAATAATAACAATTATCTTCATAATTAGAGCTAGTTTTAAAAATGTGCAACATAAATCACTTTTCTTTGTAATGTATACACACATTAAAATAAACTAAGTAATGGGGACATTACATATGGTCCACCCCATTTGGGTTCTAATTTTCTTGGAAAGAGCTCTGATGAGCATCATAATATAACACTAACTGACCTTTTGCAAAATTGTACTTCTTAGCCCAGATATCATGAAGGGCTTTCATTCTCCTCTTCCCTACTTCTTGATGTAATAAAGCGTGCACTTGAATCTCATTAAGATGTGCCAAAGATGTATATCGTTCCAGTAACGCTTCTCCCTCTCCCAACGAATGATTGAGGGAAAAATGCATAGTGGGGAGCTCTATTTCTAATGGCAAAACACACTCTTCCCCATACACTACCCCCATAGACATGAAGTATTCATTATAATGATTATAGGAACACATTATCTTTAAGATTACAAATCAAAAGTTTGCTAAAAAAAGTAATAATCATAGATCATATGTACTTTTCAAGACCTTTACTTAGATATAAAGCATATGCCATAATCAATTTCAGAATCGCCCTATCCTATATATTACAAATCACACAATTCTTGGACAAAGAACAATAGGATACAACATCGAAATTTCAAGGAACCAACTATCTTGAAGATTACAAGTCATACATTTTCAAAATGAAGAACAGTAGCATGCAACATTAGAAATTTGGGATTATGACATAGAAAGGAAGAATATATTCTAATTAATGGCAACGACACACTATCATGAAGATTGTAGGTCACACATTTCTTGAATGAAAAATAGCAGCATGTAGCATCAATGTTTCAGGATTATCTCATAGATAGGTAGCATACATTCTCTCTCTCTCTCTCTCTCTCTCTCTCTCTCTCTCTCTCTCTCTCTCTCTCTCTCTCTCTCTCTCTCTCTCTCTCTCTCTCTCTCTCTCTCTCTCTCTTAATCATGTTCTTACGGTCTAATCTTCTATCTCTCTTTGTTCAAAAAATGCCATTTTATAATAAGCCTTCAAATTTTTTAATCACTATATATATATATATATATATTCTCTCTCTCTCTCTCTCTCTCTTATGTATTTCTTTTACATTGGAAGTTTTTAAAAGATAAAAAATAACATTCTAAATAAAAATTTAAATAATTTTTCAATTATCTATCGTTCTCTTTTCATCTCTTATACACCATATTTTTTTTTCAAGTTTGATCATTTTCTCTCTTTTTGAATTTTCTATCTCTCTTTCTCTCTCTCCCCTCCCCTCCCCTCCGCTTCTCTCTCTCTCTCTCTCTCTCTCTCTCTCCCCCCCCCCCTAATGGCAAGAATACACTATCATAAAGATTACAAGTCACACATTTCCTGAATGAAAAACTATAGCATGCAACAACAGAATTTTAGGATTATCACATAGATAGATAGCATACATCCTGATTAACGATAAGAACACAGTAACCTGAAGATGATAGGCCACACATTTCCTTAATAAAGAACAATAGCATGCAACATTAAAATTTCAAGATCATCACATAGATAGGTAGCATACATCCTAAATAACATGGCACAAACACACTATCTTGAAGATTATAGTTCACATGGTTCCTGAATGAAGAACAACAGTATACAACATCAATTTCTTAGGATAGAGAGATTGTGTTTCAATCATGCACAATTCTAGTAGGATACTATCCTAGAGGATTTTTATTTTTTATTAGAGAAAGATCCCAAAGAATGCATACTTATTGAGCTATTCATGAGATATAACTTATGAAAAATCCTAATTAATGCACATTACCTTTTCCTCACCTAGAATGCATGTTAGCTACTAATTCTAACATGCGTTCATTAATGTATTGTTGGACACCAAAACTAATAATTCTTGAATTGCAAAGCCACTATCATTTCAAATAAGATAACAAATTTAAGTTTTCTACTCTTAAGAACATCTCTTGATGGACCACTAAATTTGTGTCATTGGGGGCTTCTCAATCAGGCACATGACACGTGGTATCAGAAAAAAAATGTTATGAGTAGAGGAGTAAAAACCTTTTCATATATTTTCCTAATGATGTGTTCTATGAATTCAAGAAAAAGAGAGCTAAAGACACCATAAATGGATGTATACTATGATCTTGGTTGCCAACAAGTACCTTCTACAACCATGAACATTGATCTCCAAGAAAAGAAATCTCTCTTGAAGAAAATCAAGATTCTTGGGAAAAGGATCCAATGTTGGGATTGATGCTCAGATTATTTTTATGCAACAAGAATAATGTAGCTAACAAGGCTATGATTTCCAAGCTAAAGTTGATAGGTGATGCATGCTTTATGGCAAAAGTAGTAGTACCGAGACAACACTACCACTGAAACCCTTGTAATTTAGGAGTATATCAAGAATGCCATAAGATAGATATACTTACTACCTTCCTATCATACAATCAAGATGAACAAGTTGTTTTCCTTATGCTAGCTAGGATTAAGTCTAGAGACCTATTATTCTCAGTTTTTAACACTCCAAAAATATGCTCCTCCTATGAATATTACCCAATAAGTGGTAAAATTCTACCATGTATTGAATCAATTGTTGGAAACTTGTTTAGAATCCCTAAGGTTGACTAACTTGCAAGTTTTTTTCCTTATGCTAGCTAGGATTAAGTCTAGAGACCTATTATTCTCAGTTTTTAACACTTCAAAAATATGCTCCTCCTATGAATATTACCCAATAATAAGTGGTAAAATTCTACCATGTATTGAATCAATTGTTGGAAACTTGTTTAGAATCCCTAAGGTTGACTAACTTGCAAGATGTTCTCATACAAGCCAAAACTTTGATTGGGTCCAATGGAGATCAACTTCTTGAAGATAACTACTTCGTAGCTATTAATCCCATTACAAATAACAAGCAGATGGAGAAGTAAGGAAGGAAGGGAAGGATTAAATATTTTTGTCTACATCAACAAATGGAAGTGGAATAATATGACTTATGAAAGTCGAGAGCTAGGATCCACTCCCATGTAATTGTAATATTTTTGTAAGTAGAGTCCCACATTGCTCTTGCTACCATGTGCCCAAGGTACCAAAATGAGAGGAAACCCTCAAAAGGATGTATAAAAGGAAGATAATTCACAACTAGATGGTGCCACTAGTAGCTACCAATGCAATTGGTAGCTACTCGTATAATTACTAGATTACTAGTACAAGTGGTGACTATAGCTTACTAGCAGTTTCCACTTACACTAGTATAGATATCATTTGTACATGTTGCTAGCAGTATACTAGTAACCAAAGAGTTGCATTTTTTATATTAGTAGCTACAATTGTGTTGCTAAAAGTGTGTTGGCATCCATCAATACAAGTTAGTTTCTAGTAAAAGTAGTAGTAGCTACAAGTACAAATGGTGAACTAATTAGCTACAAGTACAAATGGTGAACTAATAGCTACCATGTATACTAGTATAACTAGTAGCTACTAGGCCTACCATACATACTAATAGCTATACCAATGTACTTTTACTTATAGCTATCAACTATAATATAATGGATGGGTTCCTAATAATTACTAGTATAATATTGATCATACTCATAGTAGTATAACTAGCAACTACCAGTTGTACTTATACCTACTAATATACTTATACTTTTTGTTATCATTTTGTATTATAACTAGTAGCTACTAGGCATAAATGCCAATTGTACTATTAGCTACTAATTTCTTATACTAGTTGCTATTAGTTATACTATAACAAGTAGCTACCCATTGTACTGCTAGATACTAGTACACTTGTTGCTACCAATTAAACTATAACTAGTAGCCATTAAGCAACTACGATATCTATTGTCAGCTACCAGTATAGTTATACTTATTAACTATAATGCAATCGATAGCTACCTAGTAGTTATTAGTGTACCTATTAATTATACTAATAGTATAACTAGAAGTAACTACTAGTTATACAAACACTATACTTGTACTTGTTATGAGCAATTGTACTATATCTTGTAGCTACCAAGCACAACAAGAAGTTGTAATCATAGCTACTAGTTATTGTACTCACTAGCTTGCTATCAATTAAAGTATAATTTTACTTGAAGGGTCACTATATGTATATCCTCTATATCACGTGTTTAAGGCTTATTTATAAATATCCTTATTTGTGATTTTTTATTGAATAAAATACAATCCTTTTTTATTTAATATGTAAATAACCCCATTATATTACACTCTTTTATATGTTTAAAATGTATAAAAATGGTATTTTAAAAATCTATTATTTTGAACCCATGTGATACATACATATATCCATGAGACTCCCTCCCCCCCCGCCCCCCCAAGATAATAGATAGTTACCAATTGTACAACTAACAATACACTTATTGCTGTCAATGAAACTATAACTGGTAGTTAGACTACTAGCATAACTATAAATAGTAGGTCATTTTTATATAAGCACTTATTGGACACCAATATAAAGAAGAGCTACTAGTTGTAAATCATTTAAATCTAAATAGTAGTTATGTAAGATTTCAAGTTTCCCCACCCCTCTCCACGTGTGAAATGGGGCTTAGGAGGTGTGTTTTTTAAAAACAAATTTTTAAAAAACTTTACTTAATAAACATTACCTTAACTTACCTATCACGCCACCATTCATCCATTTGACATGCATCTCTTGTTCTATTATGCCATGCACCACCACCACATTATAAGCATCCTCCCCTCCCCCCCGCCCCTCCCCCCTGCACCCCCCCCACCCCCACCCCCACCCCACCCCTCGCCCCGCACCCCCCCCCACTCCCGAGCCCCAGCACTACAAATTTAGAGCTTCCTCACCATGCAACCTAACACCTTGACAGTCTCAATGACAATGAGGGGGGGAACCCCCCTTTCTAAGGCCTATGTAAAGCATTAGAAATTAGCCCATTGGAAATTGTCTTTTTTTGTTGCCAAAACTGAGAGAGAGAGAGATAGAGAGAGAGAGAGAGAGAGAGAGAGAGAGAGAGAGAGAGAGAGAGAGAGAGAGAGAGAGAGAGAGAGAGAGAGAGAGAGAGAGAGAGAGAGAGAGAGAGAGAGAGAGAGAGAGAGAGAGAGAGAGAGAGAGAGAGAGAGAGAGTGGGAGAGGATAGGAAGATAGATGAAGAAGTAAACGATGAGGTTGAGAAAATAGAAAGAGAGAAGGTGAAGGAGCTCTTCAATTCAAGGCCCTCCTCCAAGTCATTAGAAGTTTCATCATTCAAAGGATGTCTCTCTCCATTTATTTGAAGAGCTACCCTACCCTATGAAGCATTGTTATCATGTGAACTACTCTATCATTCTTGCCTTGTCCAAGCAATAAATTCTCAAGATTTCCAAAGACAAGATCGTCATGCAAAGGATCTATCACTACCAAATGTCCTTAAAGAGAAGAAGATTGAGAACAATAAGCATTGGAGCTAGGAATGGAGTGGCATGTTGAACATGCTTTGATTCCACAAAACCAATCCCAAGTTCCTTACTTTAGATAAGTTGGTAATAGAAAAATTTATTTGCAATTGATAATATGAATTTTTCAATTGATTGAGAGTACTTCAATGTTTTGAAAAATGGTTCTCTTAATAGGAAAATATAGAATGCTTTTGAATAAGAGAAATTAGGCTACTTTAGCTCTAAGTTGGTAAGGAAGAAAAAGATGATTTGTAGCTCAAGCCTCATTCATTTAATATGTAAGATGATTTCATTAAAAATTTAGTGAAATCATAGAGGTTTTTTTAAAAGATTTGTATGAGATATAAATTACATGAATTAATAGGTGTTAAAATCCATAAGTCTACGAGCTTACCTGCAAGTGTTTGAAATGATTATTAAAGCTACTTGAAATGGATTTAGATGCTCAAGTCTTACTTGCAAATATCTAAATAATTAGGCCATAATAAATTTCTCAGTAAATCCCTAACCTAAGGGTTGATGAAAAACCTAATCTAGATAGATTAGCATAAGAGACAACAAGAAAAAATAATTGTTGAAAAATGATTGTGGGGAGAACTATTAGGCCTCTTCCTTCAAATTCACAAAGGCCCTTAGATAGGATATTTTGTTAAAAATATATATAACTAAAGACCTAGAATAAGTTAGAGACATCTAAAGGAACATTCCTAATGTTTTTGCTTCTAAGAAAGATGAACTTTATTCAGGAAGAATTAGAAGATTTCCTATCTTTTGGAAGGAATCAATGATGCAGGATGCTCTTTAAATGAACTGAGCTAGAACCTAATTAGCCATGATGAAATAGAGCCTTAATTCCCTAAGAAAGTCATAAAAATCATGACTTGGAAACCCTAAGTTAATCCCAAGGGGAAGAGTCACAACCCAAAGATGATTAAAATGATTGCATACTAGGGCAAGTTCTTGATTTTTCATTTGTGCTTCTAAAATCTTAGAATTTTGATTGAAAATTTACTCCAAGCTATTTTACATGGATTGCAATAGGCCTCCCCTAAGACTAATAGTCGAAATCCTACACCAAGAGCTTTATTTGGCCATAGTAAGAGCTAAGATTAGTCTCATTTGCAATAGGTTTCTCAATAGGAAGGGCACTATGCAAGAGATGGTAAGGGTGCCAAGGGGCCTTTAGCCATAAATTCTCTACATGCCTAGGATATACCTAACCATTATGAGCCCATGATGGCCTTCCTAGAAGGCCCTTTTACTAGTTATGGGTAGAAACTTGGTAGATTGTACCTTCAAATTCATCCTTATAGACAAAAAGACATTGTAATAAGATAAATCTTTAAGATAAATAAAGGACTACTTGAGAATGATTTCTTTACTTGTTTAAGTATTGTGATTTAATTTACGTGAACAAATCTAGTAGTTTAAGGTTAATCAAGAAATATTCTTTTATGTGTTCATATAAACATGGTAGATAATTAGAAAACTAAAGAGAGCCCATCTCCAAAGGAATGTGAAAGGGTGGAACCGTCAATGAGTTTACTCGCCTTGAGACAGAGTGGACTCAATTAGCCAAGAGCTTTCTTCAAAGTTGCATTAGTTAGGAAATCACACATAGAACCAATTAGGAATACAAGTAGGTCCTTGTTTTAGGAGACTAGAATAAGGCTATGCCTTATGGGTAGAGGGTTTGACGTGCTGTAGTCCCCCTCATCTCTCACTCTCTTTGAACCAAGTGCGACATGGGTTCGCTTCACTTCAAGTGCTTTGTGCAAAGCATGATGCTTAAAGACCGATGGTAGAAGACTATTAAGTGAACTTAATTCTTTTAGGGATTGGATTTACATTAACCCTTGTGGGAATAACAAGAACCTTCCCCAGCAAGATGGACTCAAGGAAGTGTAGGTGACAAAACTCCATGGTATTCTAGGGAGTCCTCAATGGCATTGCTTAGAAGTCCCTCTTGGTGAACCACTAAAAATCCTCTCACTAAAGGTTTCTATGTCAAGCATGTCACATGTGGTATCAAAGTGTAAAGAAAAGTAGATATGTTTGAAAAATATAGCTAAGGAAAACTAATAACCTAGCCTAGACTTTTGGAGATTCTCTCACTACTAAGGTCAAATGAACCTTTGAAGAAATGATCAAGCTCAGGAATGCTTTTTAGTATTCCAAGATATGTATATGTTGGCAATGCATTCTGTTGACTTCGCTTGGAGAAGAGAGGTTATGTTCATCTTGAACCAACTATATGATCATTCATTGCTATATTGAGAGACATGATAGGTTTGGCATGGGAAATTCTATTACATTGATGCCGATCACACTATAAGGATATGGAGGTATAGCGACAGAGATTTCCGATGCGAAATAGCGGCGTCGCTATTTGTGTCGCTATTAGCGTCACATTTGCGACGCAAATAGTGATGGTACTCACGACACAAATAGTGATGGTACTCACGACACAAATAGTGACGGTACTCAGATGAAAAAAACACGGGCCGAGAGAAATAGAGAAAGAGGGAGAAAGAAAGCTTCTCACCGCCGTCGCTGCCATTTGCGAAGAAGAGGAAGAGGTGTACGGAGGGCGAAGAGGAGCCGCCAAACCCTTCTTCGAGCCTTTACGATGAGTGCATTGTTCCTTCTTGCTTTGATTTTGTGTTTTCTCTTTCTCTTTTACTTGTTTTTGTTAAAATTTATGTGTATTGAGAGAGGGAGAGGAAATGAGAGAGGGAGAGGGAGAGGAAGGGAGAGGAAATGAGAGAGAGAGGGAGAGGAAGAGAGGGAAACATTAAACATAATAGGGAAAGAGAGAAAGAGAAAGAGAGGGAGAGGGAGAGGGAGAGGGAGGGAGAGGAAATGAGAGAGGGAGGGAGAGGAAAGAGAGGGAAACATTAAACATAATAGGGAAAGAGAGAAAGAGAGGGAGAGGAAGAGGGAGGGAGAGGAAATGAGAGAGGGAGAAGAAGAGAGAAAAAACATTAAACATAATAGGGAAAGGGAGAAAGAGAGGGAGAGGGAGAGGGAGAGGGAGGGAGAGGAAATGAGAGAGGGAGAGAAAGAGAGAAAAGGAAATGAGAGAGGGAGAGGAAGAGAGAAAAAACATTAAACATAATAGGGAAATAGAAAATGAGAGGGAGATGAGAGAGAAAAACATTAAATATAATAGGGAAAGAGAGAAAGAGAGGGTGAGGGTGAGGGAGGGAGAGGAAATGAGAGAGAGAGAGAGAGGAAGAGGGAGAGGGAGGGAGAGGAAAGAGAGGGAAACATTAAACATAATAGGAAACGAGAGAAAGAGAGGGTGAGGGTGAGGGTGAGGGAGGGTAATAGGGAAAGAGAGAAAGAGAGGGAGAGGGTGAGGGAGGGAGAGGAAATGAGAGAGGGAGAGGAAGAGAGAAAAGGAAATGAGAGAGGGAGAGAAGAGAGAAAAAACATTAAATATAATAGGGAAAGAGAGAAAGAGAGGGAGAGGAAATGAGAGAGGGAGAGGAAGAAAGAAAAGAAAATGAAAGAGGGAGAGGAGATAAGAGAAAAAACATTAAACATTATAGGGAAAGAGAGAAAGAGAGGGAGAGGGTGAGGGAGGGAGAGGAAATGAGAGAGGGAGACGAAGAGAGAAATGAAAGAAAGAACGAGAGAGAGAGAGAAATAAAACATTAAACACAATAGGGAAAGAGAGAAATAGAGGGAGAGGGAGAGGGAGGGAGAGAGAGAAGGAGGGAGAAGTTGTTGTTTTCTTGTTTGTTGTTGTTGTAGTAGTAGTAATAGTTTTTTTTCTTTTCTTGTTTATTGTTGTTTAGTTTTCTTGTTTTTTTTGTAGTAGTAGTAGTTTTTTCTTCTTTTTTTGTTTATTGTAGTAGTAGTAGTTGTTGTTGTTTTTTCTTATTTTCTTGTTTATTGTAGTGGTAGTCGTGGTCATGGTCGTGGTCGTGGTTGTGGTCTTGGTCTTGGTCTTGGTCTTGGTTGTGGTCGTGGTCATGGTTGTGGTCGTGGTCGTGGTCGTAGTCATAGTTGTAGTCGTAGTCGTGGTCGTGGTCGTCGTGGTTGTGGTCGTGGTCGTCATAGTCGTAGTCGTGGTCGTGGTCGTGGTCGTGGTCGTGGTCGTCGTGGTTGTGGTCGTGGTCGTCGTGGTTGTGGTCGTGGTCGTCATAGTCGTAGTCGTGGTCGTGGTCGTGGTCGTGGTCGTGGTCGTGGTCGTGGTCGTGGTTGTGATCATGGTCGTAGTCGTAGTCATGGTCATTGTCATCATTGTAGTCGTGGTCGTGGTCGTGGTCGTGGTCGTGGTCGTGGTCGTAGTCGTAGTCGTAGTTATGGTCGTGGTCGTGGTCATAGTTGAAGTCATTGACGTGGTCATGGTTGTGGTCGTGGCCATAGTCGTTGTCGTCGTAGTTGTGGTTGTAGTAGTAGTAGTGGTTTTCTTGTTTGTTGTTATTGTTATTGCAGTAGTAGTAATGGTTTTTTTTGTTTTCTTGTATATTGTTGTCTAGTTTTCTTATTTGTTGTTATTGTAGTAGTAGTGGTAGTAATAGTAGTTTTTTTTTCCTTTTCTTGTTTGTAGTAGTAGTAGTAGTAGTAGTAGTAGTAGTAGTAGTAGTAGTAGTAGTAGTAGTAGTAGTAGTAGTAGTAGTAGTAGTAGTAGTAGTAGTAGTAGTAGTAGTAGTAGTAGTAGTAGTAGTAGTAGTAGTAGTAGTAGTAGTAGTAGTAGTAGTAGTAGTAGTAGTAGTAGTAGTAGTAGTAGTAGTAGTAGTAGTAGTAGTAGTAGTAGTAGTAGTAGTAGTAGTAGTAGTAGTAGTAGTAGTAGTAGTAGTAGTAGTAGTAGTAGTTGTTGTTGTAGAGAGAGAGATATGTTTTGTTAAAGAAAATGAGAGAGGGGGAGGAAGAGAAAAAAGAAGAAGGAACGAGAGAGAGAGAATAAACATATAACATAATAAAGAAAGAGAAAAAGAGAGAGAGATGGAAGGAGAGGAGATAATGAGTGGATAAAAAACAAAGAGAGAGTGGTGGCGAGGTCTGGTGCAAGACCACGAGACGGGAAACACTCTGACATACATTAATTTGTGGGTGGGTGGGTGGAGACTTTACATACATTAATTTTTGCTGAGTTACAAGAGAAGAAATCCCTTCTCAAACAATTTAAGAAAGAAAAAAAGAATGATAACAAAAACAAATTGTTTGTTGTAACGTAGACAAAATGGAAAATGATGGTCAGTTGCTCCCAAGTGTCTGATTTGAATAGCTTCCTTCTTAGACTAACAGTTCACTGTTAAGTGTCCAGGCTGATGACACCTGTAGCAAACCATAAGCTTTGCTTTGGAGACATTGTTGGTAAGAACTAGGAGTTTGGACATATTGGGATTTGGCTGGAGGGAAGTCTTAGGGTTTGAATTAGCAATTGATGGTAAAGCAGGAGGTCGAGTCCATGGTTTACAAAAAGAAGAAGGAGCAAAGCGATTTTGATTGAATTTTCGAAAACTAGAATTGAATTGCTTTGTACCAAGGTTACCATTAACAAAAAATTATTGTGGTCGCTTGAGATCATTGATCAGGTGATCTTGGATTTTCAGCAAATGGTAATAAAAGTTAATATCAATCATGCATTGTACTCGCAAGCTAATTGAATACCATATATAAAAAGATTGGGTGTGACTGGAAGATTTTCTATCCAGGGAGGTGACGTCTCGTCCCAAGGAGGAGTGCACCCTTTGTGGCCAATTAGAAGAGTTTGTGGGTGTGCGATGGATGGAGTGCCTGAGCCAATCTACCACTTGGAAGGTACTACCCAATCTATACCGTCAATACCAGAGGAGACAGACAACCTTCCAGACTTACCTATAATCTTGGAGCCTGAGATGGAGGTAATGATCGATGCATTGATTCCCATGGATATTGAGACTTTTGATCTGCTTAGAGAGGAAGCATCCATACCATTATATGATGGGTGCCGAGTATCTCGCCTGAAGACACTGTTTGCACTCCTAAGTGTGCAAGCAAAATACGGGTGGAGCGATCCGAGTGTGACGGAGTTGTTCAGGTACCTTGTATGTACTCTTCGCTGATATCTTTTCGGCACTATCATTAAAAACATTTGTGCTTTTTCAAGGTGTTTTATGATTTTTTTCAAGTTACTGAAGTATCATATATTTCCATCTACAAATACCATGCCTAAGTCTCATGATGATGCACGACATGTTTTACGAAAGCTTGGCATGGACTACAACAACATCCATGCATGTATCAATGATTGCATACTGTTTCGAGGAGAATACAAGACTATGGAGACATGTCCAAAGTGTGGTTCTCATAGGTATCGACAAGACTTGCAAGGGCAAACCATCCCTCAAAAAGTTCTTAGACACTTTTTGCTTATCCCCTACATAAACCACATGTTTCGTACATCCGGCATGGCGAGCTTGACAACGTGGCATGCACAGAATAGGTCCACAAATGGAGTTCAATGAATATCAGCGGATTCACGCGCATGGAGCCACATTAACTCTACCTTCCTAGGCTTTGTCGAAAAGCCAAGGAATCTTTGGCTCGGTCTTGCAATGGATGGCATGAACCCATTCGGTCTGCACTCAACTTCTTACAGTGTGTGGCATATAGTCCTTGTCAACTACAATATCCCTCCATGGCTTTCTACGAAGAAATGACATCTCATCCTTAGCTTACTCGTCCTCGGCCGCTAGAAAGTAAAAAATATGAACCTGTATCTTCATCCATTAGTCGATGAGCTTAAGATTTTGTGGGAGGAGAGGGTCACTGTACAAGATATGAGCAAGCGCGATGGTCAACGGTCCACCAATATTCGAGCCATTCTCATGTGGACGATGCATGAAATTCCGAGATCCAGAGAGTGCTCGGGTAAATAGGCTTCTGTTCTCGTTCGTAATATCTATCATAGCTCGTTCAAGTTTGTATTCACGGGATAGAGGTGTTGGGATAGGTCTGGTTACCTTAGGTTATCATGCATGTCCATTATGCGGGCCACAGTTAGAATCCCAAAGGTCACGAACCATGAAGAAGATGGTATATCAAGGACACGTCACTTTCTTTCCAGAGGGTCATGAACTCAAGGAAGGTTTTCTTGGACGACCTCCAACACTTATTATGAATGCCGCAAGCTGGTACAATCTGAAAATGGTCCATGCAGAGTCACATCCAAACAGAATGCGACGGTTCTCAGTTTTCTACGAGTTGCCATATTGGACCCACTTACAGATCAACCACTTGTTGGCTCCCATGCATATTTTCAAGAACGTGGGCAGCTTGCTATGGGACCACATCATAGGAAGAGAGACACTATAGGGGCACAAATGGATAGGAGGTAGGCAAGATGGAGGCACTTTGGCCACAGTCTAGTGCTGAAGGTTGCGTGCAGCTACCTCGCGCTCGTTGGGTTTTGTCCACTAAAGAAGAGTGCATTGTGAAGCAAATAGTCAAGTCTATCCATACTCCGATGGGTATGATGCATTCTCTCAAGTCTGCATTTTCTAAATATGACCAATTATTAGGGCTAAAATCCCATGATTGGCATAAGATATGTAAGGTTTGTACTACGAATGGATTTTAAGTGGCGTGCGCATTTTGCTATTTGGAGTGTAGTCATTGTTCATAATACTTTCTCATTTGTGGCAATTTGTACTACCGATCGCGATCGCAGGATGCCTTACACTCTAGAAATACGTGGGGCCATTTATAGGTTGTCTACTTTAGTGTAATGGATCTCACAGAAGGAGATTAAGATGTCCTCTATTGAATCTGCGAGGCAGGGAACAGTGGAGACAGTGTAAATACCTTCCTACCAGCATACTCATGATACAAATCCACCTTCTTGTGCATCTTGTAGATGAAGTGGAGATTGTTGGACTTGTCCATATGCAATGAATGTTCTTCTCAGAGTGCTCCATGAAAACCTTGAAAGGCTTTGTGCGATAACGAGCTCGTCCAGAAGATAGCATGGTTGAAGTTTGGTTGGTGTCTGAGGCACTAGTGCATATTTCACAATGGCTACCAATGGTGGATTCAGACAACAATATGCTATGGTCGCTGAAGGACGATGATAGACTGATCGGAGATGTGGTGGTTGGAAATGGGGTAGAAAAAAGAATGGATGCTGTAATGGAGGAGAAAGTGAATCGCTTTTGTATGTTGCACCATGCCTCTATGGAGACGTGGCTCGCCAAGTACCAGCAAGCTAGGCAAGATCGAGAGGAAGCGCGATCTAAATTTTAACATAGTACGTGCCATCGCGACCGATTTGATATCCCGAGGGCATGGAGGAGATGCCGCAGTTTATGTCAACGCGATGGTTGCATAGAGCTTTGACAGCAGCGTCTCGCAAAGGGGCGGAGGTCTCAACCGAGGAGTGGGAATTCTCGAGGGGATGTAGTCCAAAGGTGATGACGTGTTTAGGATTTGTCGTATCTATATTTTATATGCAACAACTAATTTGAGTGTTTCAATGTATAGTACAAAATATATAGTGCAGCGTGGTCATGCGGACGGCATTTTCGCATGGAGTGTATTGACAAAATACGCTCCACAATAGACTGTGGTATCATGGCAAGGTTCGAGCAAGAGAGACGACGACGAGCAATGGATCCAAACATGGTTATAGATGAGATGGAGTATTTTGGAAACTTGCAAAGTATTGTTACAATGGATTACCGTAGCTTCTTCATGATACTATTTGATGTACAGTGGTTCAAAGTGGTACTTGAAGGAGTTGGAGCAACAGTTCGACAAGGTCCATCTGAATTTCTCAAAATAGATTTCGACAAAAAAAAAGAACGGATTTGTGCAACACCTTTGTGTTGCTGGCCCATTGTGAACATGTGGATGAACTCATTTGTTTGTTAATTGTATTACGACATGATACATGTCACAATAGTTTAATCTCTCTTGTACGTGTTTGTGAATATGTAATCTTCTATCCAAACACCTGACAACCTCAATGGTGGTATGTTATACCTTCAGCTCCCCGAAGTGCGAGAGTATATGATCAAAGCGATGTTCCAAGCATAGATGATGACAATATGCAAATAGAGGGGTCGATATTGCAAGGGGTGGAGGCCATCGAAAGCTTGGAGCATGTAGAGGAGCTAGCATCGGGTAACAATGATGGAAATACAGGAGTCCAAGAATTCTTTGAGAATAATGTGGACTCATCCTTTTGTGGTGACATGTCTATCGACCTTCCAGTTTATACCGAGTTATGTCAAGAGATTGACATGGGACCATAGGATACTTCATACTTGGAGCATCCACTTAACTCGTTGACTAATCGCTTATAAGGATACATAAGATATGCATTTTAAGTAAGATCATTTTTTAAAGATTTATATTATCATGCTTTGTATGATTTAAATTGATTATGCTAACATCATTTTTTGTCTGTGCAGGTGACCTTTGTGGATACTTAGATCATCAGGATGAGTCAAGGGATGAGAGATAAGGAGTTGTGGAATATCTTCACGCGCATATCTCCAAATTAGATGAGGAGATTCAGAGACATGGTAGACCAGGAGCTGTCTCGGACATCATCAGGCCGCTCTATTAGATCTACTTTGGCACGATCAGATGCTTCAGCTTTGAGTAGACGAGGTTGATGCTCCAGACTTGGGCTAGATGGAGGGAGTGCTTTAGGCTCAGGGGGATGCTGTAGAGATACAGAGGTAGTGAGCCCATGGTCGGCTTAGGATACAGGTACTACTCCTCGCTCTCGTGGTGGTTCCAGAGAGAGTGGCTCAGGTGGTTGCTGTGGAGGCACGGATGCAGTGTCTCCGTCTCGTCGTTCTGCTGGAGTTGCATCACCTCCAAGATTTGTCACACTTGTGGGGACGTCTACTCCAGTTACTCCAGCTTTTGGTCAGCCGTCCGCAGGTGGCACCCTTATGGGTGCTACACTGATAGATACTACCCCGGTCAATACTCCAGATGTACAGGGGTCTCCTGGATATGCCTAGGAGCAGCATCGTTATTTGCATCAGTATCAGTGTCGCAAATGCGACGCTGATACTGACGCAAATAGCGACGCTGATACTGACTATTCTATGGCGTCGCCAATAACGATGCTTTTTGCAACGATAGGGGAAAATTTCTTTATTTACATTTTTGTCTATTTTAACATCGGTATAAGGCCTATATCTTGGTAGTGTCATCTTCCCTCCATCCACAGCAACTTAAAAAGGATACAGTGTGGACGAAATCCCTAAAGGTTGTTAAGGCTTTAATATTCTACAAGTTTAGAATAAATCCCACATTGTTCACAAGTGATCGATAGATTTGTCTGGAGTGTGACAAAGGTGATCTCAAGTGGTAGAGTGGTCATGCGCATGCTGTTCTAGTCATCACAACTATCAAGTAGAAGGTCCTTTTGACCTTCCCTTATAGTATAAAAGCATGGATGTCCATAGAAAACTACCATCCTATTACAATATCAATGTATTTGATAACCATCCCTAGATCCAAATAAGAGGAATGTAATATCTTAAGCTATAGAAACCTAAAATAGAAAGAGTTTACTTCTCTACAAGCCATGTAGAAAAGTTTTTTAATACTTAATGTAATAAAATCAATTAGCATTATCATGGCCATCAATAATGAAAAGAGTCTCTATTCACTTTTTCAAAATGATATACTCATTGTACTAAGATCATATTCTTAGGCACAAAATTATGGGAATCTTGTACCATGAGTGTTAAGTGAGAGACAAAATTTTAGCATGCTATATGTAAGTTTTATCATGTAAATTTTTTTCAAAGCCCAAGATACTACGCTTGCTCTTAGCCCTGTAGAAGCACAAGAGAAGAAGTTCCTTCTCAAATAGATCAAACCACCTGATTTTGATGGCCAAGGAGGAAAGGACATGAAATATGATGTAGAAATATGGATAGAGTCAATGGAGAACTGCTTTATTGCCATGGGAACTACTATGATTGTCAAATTATAGCTAACAAGAGAAGATTGCCTATGGTGGAAGCAATGGTGTAAAGAAAAAGGAACTTCTAAGCCAACCATCACCTAGGATAAGTTGAAGGAAGCTATTCATAGGAGATACCTTTCACCATGTTGCTTATAAAGTATGCACCACACATGGACATCTCCTAACTATCAACAATGAGAAAGACAGAGACAGAGAATGGGAACCACTGTGAGGAGCCATATGCTCTCTCTCATTCTTTATGTTTAATTACCCATATATATCAAATGATTACAACACACTAAGGTCTATAAGACCATTCACACGAAGTACTGAATAAGTCTAAAGCCACTAACTTATTTAATGTCCCACACTTGCTGATACAGCTGGACACAGCTAAGACTCTGTCACTGGTCACACACCATACGAGCTTGAAGTCTCAACACTCCCCCTCAAGCTCAAGACAGTAGCTGCACACCAAGCAGTTGTCTGAAAACACCGAACTTATCTTTACCCAAAGACTTGGTAAAGATATCCGCAACTTTTTCATCAGTCTTCACATGCATGAGATCAACTCTTCCTACAAGAACCATCTCTCTAATGAAGTGGTAGTGTACCTCAATGTGTTTTGTCCTGGCATGGTATATTGGATTCATGGCTAGGAGTACACTACTAAGATTGTCACATAGCAGAGTCATTGGAGCATCTACCTGTATATCCAAATTAGCCATAAGCTTGAGCAGCCATGCAATCTCACATGTTGCCAATGCAACACCCCTGTACTCTGCCTCAGTACTAGATAAAGCAACCATAGGCTGCTTCTTGCTGCTCCAGTTGATCATTCTGCTTCAAAACCTAGAGGCATAGCCACTCGTAGATCTACGGTCATATGAGCATCCTGCCCAATTTGCATCCATGTATCAAACCACTTTCAAGGGCTTATCTCTCACATAGAACAACCCATAATCTACAGTGGACTTAACATATCTCATAATACGTCTAACTGCATCCAAGTGCGACTTTTGGGGCTTCTGCATAAACTGGCTTATGAGCCCTACACCATAGCTCAAATCAGGCCTAGTGATGGTCAAGTAAACTAGACTACCAACATCTGCATGTACATAGTCACATCTTCAACTTCAACCCCAGTGCTCATGTCTAGCTTTACATTCTGATCAAGAGGTGTATCTAGTGGTTTGCATTTAACCATGTCATACTTCTTTAGCATTTCCATGGCATAGTGCTTCTGCATCAACCATAAACCATTTTCAACTGTAATCACCTCAATGCCCAAGAAATACTTCAAATCACCTAAGTCTTTCATGTCAAATTCAGTTTTCAGCATCCTCATTTCATGCTGTATGCCCAAGTCATCATTGCCAGTGATTATCAAATCATCAACATATATGACCAGCACTACCAAGCCATTATCAGTATTTTTCGTAAATAGGCTGTGATCAGCCATGCCAACAGCAAATCCCAAGCTCTGCATGTAGTGATTGATCCTTGCATGCCAGGCTCTCAGAGCTTGCTTCAACCCGTACAATGCTTTCTTCAACCTGCATACATAGTGCTGAAAATTAGGGTGTACGTACTCTTCCGGCTGATCCATATAGACATCCTCTGCCAAGTCACCATTGAGGAATGCATTCTTCACGTCCATCTGCTGCAATTTCTAGCCTCTAGCAACAACCAAAGCAATCACAGTGTGTATGGTTACCATCTTGGCAACAAGGCTAAATGTTTCCTCATAATCAAGTCCATATTGTTAGGCATACCCCTTAGCAACCAGCCTGGCTTTGTACCTTTTCACACTGCCATCCGACTTGCATTTGATTTTGGAGACCCATTTGTAGCCAATGGTATTTTTCTCTTCAGGCAGTGGCACAAGATCCCGTGTTTTATTTTCGGCCAAGGCATTCATTTCTTCATCCATAGCTGCACACTAGTTCTCATCTTTTACTGCTTCAGCATATATACCTGGTTCTTTATCTCCATCACTTTTGTCATGTAAGCATAATGCTTTGCAGAGTAGCCATTGTACATCAACCTATCAACATGATATCTGACTCCCTGCGAGCGTCTCAGCTGTGGTGTACTGCTCGATTCCCCTCTTTCGTGAGGTGGAATGTACCTGTTCTGCCTAGTACCATGCATATACACAGTCGGAATACCAAGTTTATTGTTATCAATGACTTTTCCTTTTCCTTTGTTGTCCACTACATCATGTCTCCACCTCATTGACATAGTGGTGTCAGTGGACGGTGAGCCAGAGCTTCACAATCTCCCTGGCCATGAAGATATCGTCTGGCCACTAGGACCTGTCATAGCAGTACTCTACTGCAAATTAGCTGTAGATACATGAATAGAAGGCGTATTTGATGGCACTGCAGCTGGTGATACATACCAAGAGGCCATCTCATCAAAGATGACATCCTTGCTCACCAAAGTCTCCTTAGTAGAGGGATCGTAGCATTTGTATGACTTCTTCTCCTGCGAATATCCAATGAAAACACACTTATGCACTTTTGGATCTAGCTTCTTCCTTTTCTCATCTAGGATGTGCACATAAGTAAGAAAACCGAAGACTTTCATGTGACTTATATACGATTTATAGCCACACAGCTTCTCAAATGGCATCATCTCATGAATACATGCAGTGGGAGTTTGATTCAAGATATACATGGCTGTCATAACAGCCTCAGCCCAATAATAGAGTGGAATCTTCTTCTCGTTCATCATGGCACGAGCAACTTCCATCAATACCCTATTTTTACACTCAGCCACTCCATTCTGCTATGGAGTATAGCTACAGGTAAGCTGCCTACGTATGCCAATTTCAGCCAGAAACTTATCAAACTCATTTGACACATACTCCCCACCACTGCTGTCTGATCTCAAGCAAGAGATATAGCAATCAAATTTCTTTTCAACCTGCTTTTTAAATTGTTGAAAAATAGCAAACACCTCATCCTTTGTCCGTAGAATATACACCCAAGTATAGCGATTGTAATCATCAATAAATGTCTCATAATACTTCAAGACTTCCATAGATGCATTATGGGCTGGCCCCCAGACTTCAGAGTGCACTAACTGCAATGGACGTGTACTGTACCTTACATGCCTGACAAACGGCAACCTCGACTGCTTACCAAACTAGCAAGCATCGCATACATGACCAATGTCTATGTATTGGAACTTGGGTAAACCTGTAACAAGCTATTTTTTCTGCATAATTTGCAGCCTTTGCAAATTCACATGTCCCACTCTCTTATGCCAAATTTCAAATCTCTAACAGTGCCAGAACCATGAGCAAACATAGTTGAATTCAGCTTTGGCATAGTGGCATCAAGAGTAAACATTCTATCATTCATGTGATCATGAGCAATCAACTTGCATCCATTTCCAAACTCTTCAATAAAGCAACCATGCTTATTGAACCTAACATGCAAGTTCTGCTTCGTAGTAAGTTCTTTGTTATCAATGGGACATGTAGTACATCATGCAAATTTTTCTTTCTGCCGTCATGAACCACAAGAGACACTTTGCCTTTATGCTCAATGCTATGTTGCATGCCATCACCTATGCATACATAGCCATGTCTTTCAGCTACCATGTCAGTAAACCAATCGCCATGAGGGGTCATGTGGTTTGATGCCTTTGAATCAATGTACCATACTACATCATCAATGGATTTTTCAGCAGCCTTATCTTTCACATACTGCATGGCAAATAATCTATCTCCTGGAGCGTCATCTGCCTGATTGGACGTAGCAAAATGTCCATGATGTTTGCCCTTCTGATTGCCCTGCTTCTTCCTGCAGTCCTTGGCAATATGACCATACTTCCGGAAGTAATGACAATCCTTATCCTTATTCGGATTGTCAGATAGACAATGCTACTGCCAGGAGCCTCTGCCTTTAGGGCTAGATCTCCCCCTGCCTCTAACATTTCCACCACCTCTTGCATTCGGTACAACCTGATGGTTGTTATTGCCATAGGATGCATTTTGATGGCCTCCTCTACTAGAACCATAGCCTCTACCACGGCTGCCACGACGGCATTGATTGGAATAAAAGACTGCATCCTTGCTTTTGGAACTGCTTGACCCTGTAGCCAAGCCAAGTTTAATCTCCTCATGGATAAGCAATGCAACCAATTCATTGAAGTCATGCATTTCAGCCCGCACAGACATAGAAGTATCAAAAGACTTATACTCTAGACCCAAGCCATTCAGAATCACAGCAACCATATCTTCATCTTCAACCTGAGTACCAACAGATGGCAACTGATCTGCAATGGTCTTGATTTTCGTGACATAATCTTGTATAGATCTTATCTTTCTCTCCATATTGTTAAATTTTTGCTTTAACTGGATCTTTCTGGTACTTGTAGTGGTGCCATAGTACCTGATCAAAATGTCCCACGCATCCTTAGGAGAGATGTAGTTCATTATCTACATTACCATGGCATTTGATATACATAGAGACAGCTAGTGCAACACCTTGCGAGCTCTTTCTGTCCAAGCTCGGTGTAACCGTCTATGATCAGCTGTAGGTCTCTCTGGGAGCTTAGATTTGGCTTCTACTCCAGTCACACCAACTCCCAATATCCTTTCGTGATTAAGAATTTCTCCATGCGGAACTTCCATATGGGATAATTATGGCTGTCCAATTTCTCCCCCAAAATTTGGGCAATATTGTCTCTCCTATCAGCATTTGCCATTTCGTAAACAATGCCTGACTACTTGCAAAGCAAGTCAACAAGTCTAACTAACTAATTGCAAACTTTGATTGTTTATGATAGTTTTCTGCACCAAAATCACTATTTAAAACCAGAATATTTCAGCCCATCAACATCTCAAAACCATCTAGAAACATATGGCATAACCCATAGGTACATCAGTCAGTACATAGACCATGTAGTTGCTTTAATTCTGTATCATGCAACTTTACTGCTAGGGTACATACATACAATCTAAAATTTTCAGGCTATAAATTACCAACCACTGATTTACAGCCAAAAAAAAGGTGTATGCATGTCATACATGTCCCAAAAGCTCATAGACATCTACTAATACATGTAGGGTTCCATACATGATCATTTGGGCACATACTAGTGCATGTACATTAAGTACCAGTGTCAAATATCTTGATTGTAGGTTGTAGCCAGCAAATATTCAGCAAAGCAAGGTTTATCTAGCTCCAAAATGTCCTCAAAGTACTTCATACATGTGCTATTAGATGTAGGGGTCAATACATGACCATACAGGCAGCCATAAACACTCTGTCTTCAATAGACAATGTCATAAAATGCATTCCATGTTTGTAACTAGCCAAGATAACATCACTGTATTTGTTTCTAGCTTCAAATGTTAGCATACACTCCCTTTCTCAGTCCACAAGACATTTAGCAAGCAAATGCCAAAGCATACATCTCATAGGAGTCAATCAAGGTCATGTTGTGCTTCAATATAAACCAATGCATGCTTCCAACAGTTTATGACAGTTTTCCAACCTGCCATACATTCTCATTTATGTATATTACAGCACATAAATCTCTGTTCAAACTGAGGAGATGAAGCCCTTGAATCAGCCTAAAGTCATCTCACAGCATAAGCACAACATCCTCAAGTGCCCAGCATCAATCATTGCCATTTGGGCATCAGATGAGCATAGCCAGGGAGCTTGAATCATCAAGACAGGGGGCTGCCCTATTTTACACACCTATAGACTATTCTTCATAGTCCAAAACTGAGTATGTGGTGGTCAATCTCAGTACCAAGCATCAACAGTTAATGTCAGGGATCATTTCCACTATATCCAAGAGTGTCACAAGGAAGAATAAGCTGCCACTAAGTTGGAGTAGAAGCTGGAGAGGACTGATACAAGTAGAAGTAGATCTGGACAGTTGGCATGAATTTTCACCTGCTGTTCTTGGGACTGGGTAGCAGCAATTAATAGTCCATAAGCCTCAATCAAGGCTTTATACAATCTTGGATGAGTCTAGACCAAGTTTAGAGCAAGCCTCCATTGCAGGCCAAGAGGGAACAGGTTGCCAATCTCCATTGCAAACTGAGGTGAAGTTGCCCTATGAACTGAGTTGAAAGCTAACTGTCCTAAGCTTAACACAAGCTCAAAGAAGCCCTATAAGGAATCCACAAAATGTGCTCTGATACCATGTCAACAGTGAGAAAGATAGAGACAGAGAATGGGAACCACTGTGAGGAGCCGTATGCTCTCTCTCATTCTTTATGTTTAATTACACACTAAGGTTTGTAAGACCATTCACATCAAGTACTGAATAAGTCTAAAGCCACTGATTTATTTTATGTCCCACACTTGCTAATACAACTGGACATAGCTAAGACTCTGTTGGCGATCACACACCATATGAGCTTGAAGTCTCAACACTAACACGTATCAACAATTTTCCATGGGTTGAATTCTCCATTGGATACTTGCCTTGAGCAATGAATTCATCTAACCTTCAAGACATATTAATTTGGGCAAGGCCAATCATCCAAGAGCTTCAATCAAAGCCTATATATGGCAAATTTTGGAGACTCAATTCTCTAAATAGGTGGCCATGCGACTTTGTCAAAAGAGCCCAAGGCCAATATCAAGCTGACTAAAGGAAGAAGGCCAAGACAAAAGCAATTGAAAATTTTGTGCCAATAGGAGGCAAAAATGATAAACCAATATGCTACTATTGCAAATGAACAAAGCCATTTCAAGAGATAATGCCCAAAGATTAATCACACTTTTTGCTAAGGGAAATTTGGTAGAAAAAAATAATCGATCATAGCTAGAGGCAAAGGGAAAGTTGTTGGTGTGACACATAAGGAAATGGAGGATGGTGAAGACCCTACATTGAAGGCAAAGATGGAAAAAGAAAATGCCCATATTGTCATTACAAAAAGGGGACCAAATCACCAATTCTTGGTGATTCAAACACCCATGATTTACCAAGATAAAGCTTTCAAAATTCTGATTGACTATCAAAGCACTCATTCATTCATTTCACCAAACCATGTAAGAAAGTTAGGGATACACACTACATCTGTGTCCAAGTTTTTGGTAGAATTCAAATATGGAAAGGAAGTTATTTCTACACAACAATCTAGTGATGTAGAATTTAACCTTAGAGCCATCCTACCAATATGAGATTTAGTTTTATGAACTTGAGAGCCGATAAGTACCTTTTAGTAATGGATTGGGTAATCCCCAATGACATCCACATTCTTTGTGGAAAGGGGCAGGTTACATTCCAAAACCTAAAAGGAGAGAAAGTGAGTGCCCGAGGTGAGAGGCCGAAAAGCCTAGGATACAAGTGGCAAAACCTTCCCACATTGTTAAAGAATAAAGGAAAGGACCACCTATCTAATTAATTAAGCTTAATAAGATTGAACAACATAATGAAGCTAAAGATTGATCTATTATTTGTTGCCACTAGACCCTACAATGACATGGTTGTTGATCCATGTTGGGGATCATGGTCACAATGTTCAACAAGGCACAAAGAGGGCAACCATTGTGAAAAGGTACAGAGCCTTGTCAACACAGTCCTAAAAATAAAAAAGGGAGGCCCATGAAAAATATAGATGCTAGTTTCTCGATAGATGTTGTTTGAATATTTGACAAAAGAAGATGAATCAAAGGCAATTGATGTGGATCTTAATCATTTTTTAGAAGAAATGATGACACTGGTGTAGAATAAAGGGTAAGCTTGTGTATCATTACTTTGTACTGATATTGTATGCCTTACATTTGAAATAACCATCTAGCAAACACACAGGTTCAAAGGTATTATTTCACAAGAGAGAGCTAATGAAGTTCAGGTCATTAGTGATGGGCATGACAACATACTTCTTTTGCAAAAACATTGTGTCTTTCCATTTTTCCATGGAAGTAGATTTCCTAGGCAAGGTGATGCCAAGGAGAAGTGCTTGTTTAAAATGTCCACTAAGGGACCATCATCAAGGGTGGACTTAGTGAATTTTCTAAGGCGAACATGAACCGAAGATCTACGAAGTGCATGGGTGCACTTTGATTACACCCATAGGGTTGATGGATGGGCAACAATGTCTTGTTTTGTTTATGATCCTGGGTATGTAGTAACATTATTATAGCTTACATTAAAATTGAATTTTTGCTAGCAAATACTATGCTGATGTATCAATCATCAAGTAGCATGAGAGCGTTTCAAGTGATTGCAATATGTTAATTTAAAGAGGAGGATGAAGAGTCTCAAATCTTGTTTTGGAAAAAATTGAATTTCATCATGGTTTGATGTGGCCATGATCCTCCTAAATTTGTTGGATTCATGTCCGATGAGGCAAGTGCAAATTGGCTAGAAATAAGGACTATATACAATGGAGGATCACATAACATAATGGAAGGGAGGGAGTGCTCTTATCTTTTTCATTGGAAGCAAAGTTTACAAAGGCATACCAAAAAAATACTCACTATAGATAAACAAATGCATCACATTGAAATGTGTGAAGCATGGAAGCTAGCAATGACAAGTCAACAGGAATTGCTTCATACCTCTACTGTCTGAGATTAGTGGGGGGGGAAATGTAAACAAGGATAACATTAAGGATTTTCGTAGGTGGTAAAAATTATGGCAGCAAAGAATTGCCCATTGGGGAGGAATTGAATCTCATGTAGGTATGTTGTTTTTCTTAGCTCATTAAGAGAATTGCTACACAATGTGCTAATGGAGAGAGCTAATAACTTTGTTCTTGAATTTGACTCTATAGGATAACAAAAGTCCCTGGGAACTTGCTCAAATTCCAAGCATAAACTTGTCGAAAAGTATCCATGCTAGCTGGTTAGCATCAAGTGAAGGTGGAAAACAAAAGATATCACTCTATGATGCATGTGTTAGTGATGTTTTGAATGCATATATCCAATGTGCAAAGAGGTTGGGCTATACCACGGGTAGGTATATTGGATTTGGGCCTTCAATAGACTCTTTGATGGCTAATGCTAGAAAAAGGGAATCCCCAAATCCTACCTTTGTTGTGTGTGCATTACATGGTGTTGTAGCTGGCAATCCTTTATATGAGGAGCCGACAATGCAAGGTGATAGGGAGATTGTGCATAGAAAAAAGAAGGGAAGTGGATTAGCTACAAGCTCCCACAAGCTGGGATACGTGATTGAGTCAAGGATTTGGAAAAATAGGGGCGGGCCATGAAGTATATAGTTTGATGATCGTGAGTTGGAAGAGATATATATTCAGGATGTTGAGGAGAATGAAGAGATACCAGTCAAGACCTTGGAAAGTGGAGTAAATGTTCCAAATGTAGGAACGTAGACCTATGTAGAAGAGGTAGAAGTGGCACGAGAGGAGTGAGATTTACGAAGGATGCCACCTAATTGTGTGAGAAAATGTTTTGGTATGGAGGGTAGAAAGAGTTGTAGTAATAAGTTACAAAGATGGCAAGTGGGACTGGTCACACCATGCTTTTGGTCCAAGAGAGCCTATAAGGACAAGACCATTGCACAATGGATATGGTCTTGCAATCATGACGCCACACATACAAACCCTGTGCAAAAACAAGTGATAGTATCACCAATTGTTCCTTCTTTGTGGCTAGTTAATATAGGGACAAATATATGAAAGGAAGAGTGTAGCAGTCTAAAACATGCTGGTTTCAAGTTTGTATGCTTTGCAACACCATCAAATAATGAGAAGAAAAAACCTCCTACTTTTGTAGAGGGTGGCTCAAGTGGGAGAGGAGACACAAGTGGAGGCATGGAATTTCCAAAGACGCACAAAAGAGAATAGAGGTAGTTGCTTGCATGGCTGCAACATTCTTGGAGAAGATAGTCAAACTTGAGAGGCAACATTTGGTATTTCGAGTCTTGACAGAGAGTTGTTATGATATGCACATCAAAGAAGAGTCTAGGTGCACTTGTCCTAATTTTCAAAGAAGAGAATCTACCAAAAAGGCATTTCTTGCTTGCAAACATATGTACTATGTGTATGTGCACATACTTGGCCTTCAACCTAAGGAGAACATGGTTATACATCAGCTTGCACTAACTCCCACTAACCTTGCCTTTGTGTTGGAGCAATCACTTAAGATATGCCCTATCATGTGGAAAGCCCAAAAATAAGCACAACTCATTCATTGTTTTGGTCCACTCGTCATCATGCTCACATTAGTAGATGTGGCATGTCCTTTTTTATTGCAAGAAGATTAGGGTGTAGCAATATTGGAAAACTTCTAGATATTGAATTGTTTTTGGGAGATACAGAAGTTCTCCATTGCTCACTAGAGGAAGGTTCCCCATGCTCTTTCTAGATATTGTACTCTTTTTGGGTGATGTAGAAGTTTTGGGTATAGCAATCTTGGAAAATTTCTAGAATTTTGTATCATAGCTTCCTCAATTCTAGATAGTACATGTCTTGTTGCAAGCTTTAGAAAGCTCAAAAAATCAATTTTGATTACAAAAGCACGAAATTGAAAGCTCACAAAAATAACACACTCCTCGTTCCCCCCTCTCTCTATTTTCTCTTTCCCTTCATCTCTCTTTTTCTCTCTCCTTCTATCTCTCTTTCTCCCTCTCTCTCTATTTTTCTCTTTCCCTTCATCTCTCTATTTGTCTCTCTCTTCCTCTCTCTTCTTTTCATTTTCTCTCTCTCTATCTCTCTCTCTCTCTCTTTGTTTCCCTCCCTTCATCCCTCTTTCTCTCTCATTGTTTCTCTCCCTCACCCTCCCTCCATCTCTCTATTTCTCTCTTCCCCTTCCCCTTTCTCTCCCTCTCTTTCTTTCTCTCTCCCTCTCTCTCTCCCTCTTTGTTTTCCTTCTCCTCTTTCTCTTTCTCTCCTTCATTCTCTCTACTTTTTATAAAGCCCTCTCTCTTCCCCTTTTTCTTTTTCTCTCTCTTTTGCTCTTCCTCTTCCTCCCTTCTTCTCTCTATTAATTCTCTCCCTCCGTCCCTCCCTCCCTCCCTCTCACCTAATGCATCTCTCCACAAACAAAAATAAAGAAAGAAATGAAGAAAACACAAAAACAAAGGAAGGATTGGTAATGTACCTACCTTAAAGGCTCAAAGATGAAACCCTTTACATAGCCCTTTCCTCACCTTTGTGGCTTCCCTCCCTTCTTATTTTACATCCCTCTCCTTTTTCTTCACATATGGCAGCGGTGATGGCAAGGGCAATGATGATCTCTCTCTCTCTCTCTCTCTCTCTCTCTCTCTCTCTCTCTCTCTCTCTCTCTCTCTCAAGATTTGAGCTCTCTCAATCTATCTTTTATTCTCTTTCGCAAATGGTTTGTAAAAATGTCATACTTGGGGATTTGATGCTTTTTTTTCTCAAAACACCGTTGTTATTATTATTGATAATATAGATTAACAATGTTATTTATATCACTGATATAGATTAGTGATGCAAATAGCGATGTCGCTATTTTACATTGAAAACGGACATCGCTATTTTTCCATTCCCTTGTGGAGAGAGAGAGAGAGAGAGAGAGAGAGAGAGAGAGAGAGAGAGAGAGAGAGAGAGAGAGAGAGAGAGAGAGAGAGAGAGAGAGAGAGAACATAAATAAGAAAAGGGATGGTGACAAGAATAGAGAGAGTGTGTGAAAAAAAGGGATAGAAAGAGGAAAAGGGAGGGGAATAGAAGGATAGGGAAAGGAATAGAGATAAAGAGAGAAAGAGAGAAAGAGGAAGGGCAAAAAGAGAACTAAAGAGAAATAGAGAGGGAGGGAGGGAGAGAAGGAAAAAGAGGGAGTGATAAATTGAGAGAGAGAAATGTATTGTTTATTGTGACATAGAAAAAATAGAAAAGGATGAGGATCGCAATCTCAACTCGATCTCAGAGGTCGAGATACTTACCTTAATGAGCATGTCACATGTTCTTGCACTTAGTACAACCTTGCAATTCAATAAAAATGTAACTTTTCTATATAGCATGTATGATGCTTTGGCAAGTTGCAATAAAAAATCATTGATCAAGTGGTTTTAGACTTTGAGTTAATGGTGAGTAAAGTGTGTACCAATTATGCTTTGCAATAAAAATCTAATTGAAATAATTTTCAATCATATTAAATGTGTATAAAAGATATCCACAGAGAGGTGCTGGTCCATCCCAAGCAATGTATCTATTAAATATTGATAAGAGGAGTTTGTGGGTGTACAATGGAAGGAGTACCATAATCCAATAAACTCCTTGGAGGGCACTCTATCTAGTGTGCCCTTAACAAAAGAATATATTGGGAACCTTTTGGACCATCCTCAAATCTTGGAGCATGAGATGGAGACAATGGTCAATGCATTACTATCCATGGATGCTAAGTCATCTGATGCATTAAGAGAGGGGGTATCCTTGTACTCTCACTTAAAGACACTCATTGTACTCTTGAGTATACATGCAAAGTTTTGATGGAGCAAGTTGGGCTGAGTTATTCAAGTACACACTACACTCCTTTGTCTTGGATGCATAAATAAGAAAGGTTTTCTATTTCTTCAAGGTGTTTGGGTTTTTTGTGATATCCTAACTTTGATTTAAAATCTTTCCAACTTCTCACAAAATGGACTTGAAGAACTCTAAAATCATTAAATAGAAAAGATCTCGAGCAAAAAAAATAAATCCAATGATCGTAACATGACATTTTTTCCGAATTGATAAGGACTATTGCCACCCTTCATGGAAGTTACCATGTGAACGAGAGTTATGAGCCATACTAGTCATTAATATCAGTGTCTATAATATGGATGGTCCAAAAATACTAGATTTTTGGACAAAACTAGCATATTTTTGATATTTTGATATTATTTATTGTAGACATCCTAAAAAGTTATGGAAACTTCTAGAACACGATGTCATGTAAAAAAAGAAAGTGGTTTTTTCAACCAATTTTGGAGATTTAATGCAAAAGAAGGATTGGTGAAATCATGCGCGTCGCGATTGCAATTTACAAGCAATAAACAATGCTTTGAACGGGGAGAAGGAGTGATTTAGAGGATTTTTTATGACCATCCTGGAGTGATCTGGAAGATTTTTGACCAAGTGTCCTAGAGATGTCCTAGGGGTTTTACGCCTCTTTTGGAGCCAACGGAACCATCGGATTTGCAATTTGAGCATCAAATTGCATCTTGAAAACTTTAGGTTTCTGATTTTACCAAGATCCCCTCCATAAAGAGCTCTTCTTTTTAGCCACAACCCTTCTTCTCTAATTTAGCTCTATAAATAAGAGGCACGGGGAGCAATTGAGGGAGGTCCAAGTAAGAGGGGAGAGGCCCTTCTCAGGAGTATAGAGCAAGAGAGAGGTAGAAGGATATCCCCTCCCCCCTCCCCCTTGCCTCCCCCCTGCCCCCCCTCCCCCCCTGAGAGGCTACGAGAGGGAGCTAAAGAGGGGGAGAATTAGAAAGAGAGAGAGAGGGGAGAAGATCCCGAGAGACTACGAGAGAGGGAATTAGAGAGGGGGTTAGAGAGAAAATGAATGAACTCAACCTCCCCCCTATCTCGGTCTTCATCTTGGCAATCTTTTCTCACACTCTCCCATCCTGAATTCATTCCACCTTCTCTATCTCTTGAACCTGCTCGCGAACGATGGCTCCAAAGCAACGAGGTGGAAAGACTATGAAATCCACTGCAACCAGTCAAAGAATAAGTATTGCTAGAGATACATGAATGCTCGAGGTTTTTGGAATTGCCACTACTAGGCAGAACATCGGGTGTGGTGAACACAAGCGCAAGCAATGATAAAATTCCCAATGACATTGTGCCAAACCAAGTTGTTTACAACTCAGAAAATAAGCTATTATTTTTATATTTCCACACAAAATAATAAGTTTTTTTTCAAAATTAAGCACATAAAATGTAGCTTTTTCATTTACACTTACACGATATGTTAGTTTTATCTAGAGAGCATATTAATACATGCACAAACAGTTAACTGCTACCTATGATTTGTAGATAGATTAATCGAGATTATAATTCATAGAATCATGATGGAGATAGTTGTAGGAGGTTATTGCACAAAATGAGTAAAAGACATTATACATACTTGAGATTAGTAAAATAACATGATATATTTATTGCCAAATGTGACAATGGTTAGGAGTTGATTAATGATTAAAAAGTGAAAGTCTATTTAAAGAATAAATCATCTCATTAAATTATTGTCGCAATATTTTTCTAAGTACCAACTAAAGGAAATTCGGTTATATTGGGCAAGTTAGCCCTAAAACAAGAAATTTATGTCTTGCTTAACAATATTGAAAGATTTGTACTCAACGCTTCTTTATGAGAAGAAGAATCCTCATTAAAATGTAAGGTTACCTTGGGTTAAGGATCTACCTTGGTGGCTTTGTGAAGCTGTGAACTGCACAATGGTGTGATTGTTATTATTTGAAAGGATTGTTTGTGTTTGCTAGAATCTAGATCTCTGATGAAAAATAATGATAAATAGGATAAAAGGAAAGATTATGCCAGGCTACCCCCAAGCTAGTTGCGAGACCCTACTCCAAGGGATTCATGATTATCACTTCGAGAGGCTTAGATCGACTCCATAGCGGAAAGGTCTGTCCGTAGGGATAGTGTCGAGTAGAAGGAAATGTGGATGCTAGGGGAGGATGTGGCCATAAATTCTGCATTACTACTAGAATCTGAGGAGCCCCTTCATGACCCAGGATGGTATCCCGGAACCCTAATACTAGTTACAAGGGAGGAATCTTGGTGGACAAAATACCCTTGTGGAATTCTATATATCTTTCGCAGGATCAAAAATATGGAAATTGTAATAAACTTTCAATATAATAAATGAATTTGTTATTTATTCAAGGGTTATTTGTATTGTACGCGTGTCTGTGAAATAAATTACATGAAGGAACTGTAATATTTCCACGCAATAAAAGTTAGTTGGTTAGTTTGAAAGTTAGTTAGTCAATTAATAAATTAGTAAGATTACTAACTAAAGACTAACTAAGGTAAACAAAAACTAGCATTAATAGCTAATAATTTTCATTCAATTAAAAATATATTTAAAAAATCGAGTCATAAATATGATATTTTTCTCGAATTGATAAGAACCATAGCCACCCTTCACGAAAAGTACAATGTGAACAGGACTTTTGAGCCATATTAATCACTAGTATTAATGTGTATAGTTTGAATGGTTCAAAAATATTAGATTCTTGGGGGGAAAAATATTATATTTTAGATATTATCCTAAAAATATAGAACTAAAAGTCATTTATAAGAAAGACAAGTGATGTTTTAGTTAGTTTTGGAGATTTTATAAAAAGAGAAATAAAGAAAAGTGACTGGCAAAATCGCACACGCTGCGATCGCAATCTATAGGCAATAGACAACATTTTGAACAGAGAAAAGAAGAAGGAGTGAACTAAGAGCTTTCTAATCAAGCATCTTGGGGTTTTACCCCCCTTTTGGAGCCAATGCAACCATCAGATTTATCATCTGAGCATCAGATCACTGAGTCTTCTAAGAGCCCCTCCACTGTTGTTCTCACACTTATCCCCTCCTCTCTAATTCATTATAAATATGAGGCATGGAGAGGCACAAGAGAGGGGGGGGGAGAAGAGTTACCCCGAGAGGTTGCACAATTTTCCTCTATCTCGATCCTCGATTTAACCATCTTCTGTTACGCTCTCCCATCTTGAATCTATTCCACCTTCGTAATCTCTTGAGTCTACTTGTGGACGATGGCCTCCAAGCGAGGAATGTCGTGTGCAGATGACAATCCTACAACCAACAACAGAGCTTCGGGCGAAGGCATCACTATCAATCCAATTGCGGTACCGGTCGTAAGTAATGTATTTTCAAATTAATAGATGCTTGTTTTAATGCTCACAAGAGATACATTAGGCTCCATTTCTTGTGGTGCTAGAATAGGTCATTAAAAAGGATGAATCTCATCTCAAATATTCAAAGATGAAGTTTGTGAAGTGCTCGTATCAAAGGAAGTTAAATTGCGCCTAGTTGGTATGTGATGAATTCATGCATAGCATAAGCAACATATGGGACACTAAAGTATTGAGCATCGATGAGTCTTTGATTAATCTTTATCGAGGATAATATTGTTTAAAGTTCGCAAATGCATATACACGGTACGTACATGGAAGAGATTATGTAAACTTTACATCGATGACATGCAACTCCTTGCCTAAGGAGAAAGGAAGATAAAGCCAAGAAAAAAAATGTTGCATAGTAGAGAAATGCTAAAAGATAATTGTCACTTAGAGAAGAGGCATAAATGCTCTTGCTCGATTGATTAATTTGCATTGCAATGATAGGAATTACGTCATGTATAGTATTGGAACCTTTAGTATATACCTTAGGCTAAAGGAGGGAATATTAAGTAAATTCTACTCTTTGGCCCCAAGGGGGAGAGCGAATATGCCATGGAATTATTGTCGCGTCTATTATTGTATTGTTTGGAAAAAATACAATTAGTTTTGTTGGTTGATTGAACAACACCCTAAATGTTTTTCTTTCAATCAAGGGACTGTTGCATTGTGATTTGGATAAATATTCCAAGGCTTGTGTTGATGGCAAATGCATGGCAGGGGTCTGTAATGACAAGTTGCCATGGGATTAAAGGAATATTTTTCTAGAATATGATATTAGGGCTAATTTCTTTGATTATGCTTGAATTTTAATTGCATTAATTAAGGAAGGATATTTTGCATGCATGGATCATCTCCAAGATCACATCACAGATTATCTCGAGAGGGCACTACTTGATTCACAGGCCGATGGTGGAGTGGTGAAAAGGCCAACCACGGAAATGGCATCTCACTCCTAGACCGCTTGTGGGTCAAGTGGAGCTCTGGATACCCCTTGCTTGTCCAGAATGGAGTTGGAGATCCCCGTGAGCCTAATGTCTGGGACGTTGGAAGATCTTATTCTAGATAAAGGATGGAAATTTTGGTGCCATGAGATTTGGACCGGGTACTTCTGTTGGACAGAAGGGATACATAATTCTCCTGTATGGGCAAGAGACAAAGATTAACTTAAAGATAAGTTAAGGAACTTGTTTGATAAAAGGACTGCTTGTTTTGTTTTTGTATATGTGTTGTAAATTACCTGAACGAACTATGTGCCCTAAAAGGCTTAATTAATGAAGCTGATTTTAAATATTGCACATAAATGTGGTAAGACCTAATTAGACAACTAAAGCTATCAAGGGAAGCTGGTGGACGGAATCCCCAGACAGGTCCGTACTACGGCTGGGTGGTACTAGAGAACTGGGAGGCTTCTCACAAGGATTTACCGTCGGATGACTTTAGGTATTGTTAAGTTAGAACCCGATTCATGCCGTTTTAGGGGACCGAAATGGGACTATGCCCTACGGGTAGAGAGGTTGAACGGTGCATCCCTCTCATTTTCCATTCTCTATGAACCAAGTGCAGCATAAATCTGCTTCGACTCTGTTGTTCCCACTCAAAGTGGGTCATCTGGAGCTTGATGCTAGCTACTTTCTAGAGACTTGGCTGATAGGAAAGAAACCCTGACTTCAGGTCGGTCCTAAGTGGGAATGGCCGTATGCTTCTGCTTCGGGGCAGACTCAGGAAGACCTAGATCGCAAACCCTGTGACATTCCTCGCGAGTGCCAGGTGGCACTTTCTAGACTCCCATCCCGATGGCCTACTAAGACATGTCCCACAAGTGGACAAGCAGACACGTTATAATTGGTATCAGAGCGAAACTTCATGATGATACATGATTGATTAATGTTCGGTTCATAGACATATCCTAAATAGAAATAACCTGAGTGGTATGGCTTGATTGTCAGGAACCTTCTACACCCACGAATACTGACATGCAAGAGAAGAAATTTCTTCTCAAGCAAATTACGGCACCCAATTTTGATGGAGAAGGGTTAGATGTCACAGCAGAAGCAGAGATATGGATTGAGATGATGGATGTCTATTTCTCTGCTTCGGGAGTTGCCTCCATGAATCAAGCAATGATTGAAAAACTGAAGTTAGTTGGCCAGGCTCGGTTATGGTGGAAGCAATGGTGCAAAGATCAAGGTATTTCTGAAGCCATTGTTACCTGGACTCAGTTGAAAGATGTTGTATGCAGACGATACCTTCCCCCAACCTACCAGACCTTGAAGATGAATGAATTCTTCAATCTCAAGCAGCTAGAATTAACCATGGAAGCTTACTACTCAAAGTTTGTAATCCTACTAAAATATGCGCCACCTATGGATATTGTACAACAAGTATCCAAGTTTTTTCATGGCTTGAACACTCCTCTGAACCACCGTCTTGAAGTAATGCATCCAACGGACTTGCAAGACGCATTACTCTGAGCGAATCCAATCAACCAAGAACTTAAATCGAGCAATTGTAGCAAAGATGACTATGGAGATCAGGATAAGAGATGCCATACATGCGGAGAGATAGGGCACATCCGTAGGAGATGTCCCTACCGTCAATGCTTCCATTGTAATGAGCTAGGATACATCCAAGCAGACTGCCCTCATCTAAGTCCAGAAGACATTGAGCCTCCAAGAAAACGAAGCTACACAGGTGCAGTCTATGGATATATAGACGAAATTAGATGAAGACGAAGATCTAGAGCCCACTAAACCTTATTAGGAGGACTAAAATTCCTAGAAGCTTAATCGACATGTAACACAATTGAGAATAAATTCTACTCTTGTACCTATGGTTAATTCGAATAATATGAGTGCACTACTTGAAACATTAAGAGTAGCATAGCGAATGCATGGTGGGTCTTAACCCATAGGTCATAAGCCCCATTAGTGCTTGTCTTCCCCAGTTTCTCTCGAGATGAGGACATCTCGATTTCTCTAAGGGGGGAAGGATGTAATATTTCCATGCAATAAAAGTTAGTTGGTTAGTTTGAAAGTTAGTTAGTCAATTAATAAGTTAGTAAGATTACTAACTAAAGACTAACTAAGGTAAAAATTGACTAGCATTAATAGCTAATAATTTTTATTCAATTATAAATATATTTAAAAAATTCGAGAGTCATAAATCTGACATTTTTCTTGGATTGATAAGGACCGTAGCCACCCTTCACGAAAAGTACAATGTGAATGGGACTTATGAGCCATATTAATCACTAGTATTAATGTGTATAGTTTGAATGGTCCAAAAATATTAGATTCTTGGGGGAAAAAAACTATTATATTTTCGATATTATCCTAAAAAGATAGAACTAAAAGTCATTTTTAAAAAAAGACAAGTGATGTTTTAGTTAGTTTTGGAGATTTTATAAAAAGAGAAATAAAGAAAAGTGACTGGCAAAATCAGGCACGCCACGATCACAGTCTATAGGCAATAGACTACACTTCGAACAGAGAAAAGAAGAAGGAGTGAACTAAGAGCTTTCTAATCAAACATCTCAGGGTTTTACCCCCCTTTTGGAGCCAATGCAACCATCAGATTTATGATCTGAGCATCAGATCATTGAGTCTTCTAAGAGCCCCTCCACTCTTGTTCTCACACTTATCCCCTCCTCTCTATTTCATTATAAATATGAGGCATGGGGAGGCATAAGAGAGCATAAGGAGACCCCGAAAGGCTGTAGGAGAGAGGGAGAGAGAGAGAGTATACCCCTCCAAGAGATTGTGAGAGAGAGCTTGAGAGAGAGAGAGAGAGAGAGAGAGAGAGAGAGAGAGAAGAGTTACCCCGAGAGGCTGCACAATTTTCCTCTATCTCGATCCTCGATTTAACCATCTTCTGTTACGCTCTCCCATCTCGAATCTATTCCACCTTCTTAATCTCTTGAGTCTACTTGCGGACGATGGCCTCCAAGCAAGGAATGTCGCGTGCGGATGACAATCCTACAACCAGCAATAGAGCTTCGGGCGAAGGCATCACTATCAATCCAATTGTGGTACCGGTCATAAGTAATGTATTTTCAAATTGATAGATGCTTGTTTTAATGCTCACAAGAGATACATTAGGCTCCGTACCTTGTGGTGATAGAACATGTCATTGAAAAGGATAAATCGCATCTCAAATATTCAAAGATGAAGTTTGTGAAGTGCTTGTATCAAAGGAAGTTAAATTGCACCTAGTTGCTATGTGATGAATCCATGCATAGCATAAGCAACATATGGGACACTAAAGTATTGAGCATCGATGAGTCTTTGATTAATCTTTACCAAGGATAATATTGTTTAAAGTTTGCAAATGCATATACATGGTACATACATTGGAGAGATTATGTAAACTTTACATCGATGACATGCGAATTCTTGCCTTAGGAGAAAGGAAGATAAAGCCAAGAAAAAAAATGTTGCATAGTAGGGAAATGCTAAAAGATAAATGTCACTTAGAGAAGAGGCATAAATGCTCTTGCTAGATTGATTAATTTGCATTGGAATGATATGACTTACGTCATGTATAGTATTGGAACATTTAGCATATGCCTTAGGCTAAAGGAGGGAATATTAAGTAAATTCTACCCTTTGGCCCCAAGGGGGAGAGCGAATATGCCATGGAATTATTGTCGCATCTATTATTGTATTATTTGGGAAAAATACAATTAGTTTTGTTGGTTGATTGAACAACACCCTATATGTTTTTCTTTCAATCAAGGGATTGTTGCATTGTGATTTGGATAAATATTCCAAGGCTTGTGTTGATGGCAAATGCATGGCAGGGGTCTGTAATGACAAGTTGCCATGGGAATAAAGGAATGTTTTTCTAGAATATGATATTAGGGATGGTTGCTTTGATTGTGCTTGAATTTTAATTGGATTAATTAAGGAAGGATATTTTGCACGCGTGGATCATCTCCAAGATCACATCGCGGATTATCCTGAGAGGACACTGCTCGATTCACAGGCCAATGGTCGAGTGGTGAAAAGGCCAACCACAGGAATGGCATCTCACTCCTAGACCGCTTCTGGGTTAGGTGGAGCTCTAGACACCCCTTGCCTGTCCAGAATGGAGTTGGAGATCCCCGTGAGCCCAATGTCTAAGACATTAGAAGATCCTATTCTAGATAAAGGATGGAAATTTTGGTGCCATGAGATTTGGACCGGGTACTTCTGTTGGACAGAAGGGATACATAATTCTCCTGTATGGGTAGGAGACAAAAATTAACTTAAAGATAAGTTAAGGAACTTGTTTGATAAAAGGAGTGCTTGTTTTGTTTTTGTGTATATGTTATAAATTACGTGAACGAACTCTGTGCCCTAAAAGGCTTAATTAATGAAGCTGATTTTAAATGTCGCACATAAATGTGGTAGGACCTAATTAGATAACTAAAGCTATCAAGGGAAGTGAATGGATGGAATCCCCCGATGGGTCCGTCCTACGGCTGGGTGGTCCGAGGGAACTAGGAGGCTTCTCACAAGGATTTACTATTGGATGACTTTACGTATTGTTAAGTTAGAACCCGATTCATGTCTTTTTAGAGGACTGGAATGAGACTATGCCCTACGGACAGAGAGGTTGAGTGATGCATCCCTCTCGTTTCCCTTTCTCTATGAACCAAGTGCAGCATAAATCTGCTTCGACTCTGTTGTTCCTACTCAAAGTAGGTCATCTGGAGCTCAATGCTAGCTACTTCCTAGAGACTTGGCTGATAGGAAAGAAACCCTGACTTCAGGTCGGTCCTAAGTGGGAATGGCCGGATACTTCCGCTTCGGGGCAGACGCGAGAAGACCTAGATCGCAAACCATGTGACATTCCTTGCTAGTGCTAGGTAGCGCTTTCTAGACTCCCCTCATGATGGGCTGCTAAGACGTGTCCGAGAAGTGGACAAGCGGACACATTACAGGAACCTATGATTTAACAAACTAATTAAGGAAGCTGATATATGTTTCAATAAATGTGCTATAGGTAATTAAAAAACTAAAGATGATACCTTCACCAAAGGAAAGCGGGTGGGTGTGACCCCTGACGGGTCCGTCCAATAGTAGGGTGGCCTCGGTTAGCTAGGAGCTTTTCTAAATTGGTGATAGAAATAGGAAGACGATAAATTGACCAAGTAGTCATTAGGTAGAACCGATTTGCATTGTTTAAGTGATAGTTTGTTGTCCTAGCAGGTCTTGTCAATAAATGTGAAAACTACACTTCAGACATGTTTCCATGGACTCATATTCTCCTCAAAAGAGCACACAGTCATTGACATGTGCATGAATGTTGTTATAATCCATGTCTGACTTTTGCAACACTTGTTAGACATCTTTGCAAGACTTAGGTATCATGTTTTTAGATGGAAGTGTGTATTACATTTTGGTAGCTTTAGAAAAATGTGAGGTGTGTGCCAATCTCAATCCAAGGCACACTTTTTAGTAGTCCATCAGTAGGTTTTCCAAAATGACACCACACCTGACACTCCCTTGGAGTATCACGGGGTTTGCCACTTAGGCCCTACTAAGTCTACATTGCAAGGAAAGAGTTCTGGTCGAACCCACTAGGATCAAATTGAATTTTTGGGTTCCTAAAATCAAACGGATCTCTTAACAGCCTACTAGTGTCAGTAATTTTGAGTCTCCACTTCCTACAGGATTACTCGAAGTGAAGCGGACTTGCCATTGCACTTGGTTCAAAGATGTAATATCTCCGCACAATAAAAGTTAGTTGGTTGGTTCGTAAGTTAGTTAGTCAATTAATAAGTTAGTAAGATTACTAACTAAAGACTAACTAAGGTAAAAACTAACTAATATTAATTATTGATAATTTTTATTTAATATAAAATATTTTATTTAGAAAAATCAAGAGTCGTAAATTCGATATTTTTCTCGAATTGGCAAAGACCGTAGCTACCCTTCACGTATATTACAACGTGAACGAGACTTATGAATTATATTAATCACTAAGTTCATGTGTACAGTTTGGAAGGTCCAAAAACATTAGATTTTGGATAAAACTAGTATATTTTAGATACTTTAGATATTATCCTAAAAGAAAAAGATATGGAGATTTTTAGAAACTGGATGTCATTTAAAAGAAAAGACAAGAGATATTTTAGTTAGTTTGCAGATTTTATAAAAAGAAAACAATCAAGAGAGGATTTGCGAAATTGCGCGCGCCGCGATCGCAGTACACAGGCAGTGGACAGCACTTCGAACCAAGAAAAGAAGGAGTGAACTAAGAGCTTTCTAACCAAGTGTCTTGGGGTTTTACCCCCCTTTCGGAGCCAACGGAACCATCAGATTTATGATCTGAGCATCAGATCACTGATCTTTCCAAGATCCCCCCCCACAAAGAGCTCCACTTCTCAACCACAAGCCCTCTTCTCTAATTCACTATAAATATGAGGCATGGGAGAGGCATAGGGAGCATAAGGAGACCCCGAGAGGCTGCAAGAGAGAGGTAGAGAGGAGGATACTCCTCCAAGAGATTGTGAGGAAGAGCTTGAAAGAGAGCTTGAGAGAGAGAGAGAGAGAGAGAGAGAGAAGAGTCACCCCAAGAGGCTGCAAGGAAGAGAATTGGCTCAATTTCTCTCTATCTCGATCCTTCACTTAACCATCTTCTCTTACACTCTCCCATCTTGAATCTATTGCACCTCCTTAATCTCTTGAGTCTACCTGCGGACGATGGCCTCCAAGCGAAGAATGTCACGTGCAGATGACAATCTTGCAACTAGCAACAAGGCTTCGGGCAAAGGCATCACTATCAATCCAACTGCGGTTCCGGTTGTAAGTAATGTATTTTCAAATTGATAGATGCTTGCTTTGATTCTCGTATGAGATTCGTTAGGCTCCATACTATTGCACGAGTATAGGTAATGGGAAAGGATAAATTTCATCTCGCTTACTCAGAAGATGGAGTTTGTGAAGTGCATATATCAAGGGAAGATAATTGCACCTAAGTACATATGACTTAATTGCTAGTAGAGCAATTACAAGAAAGAATTAGTCAAGCGTTATGAATGACATAGTCATCAAAAGAACAACATTAAAAGATTATGCATACAAGTGCTAGATTAAAGTATAGTCAAGGGTTATAAATAGCACAATTTCAAAAAAAATATGACATTGAGAATCATGAATAGAAAGTACTAGTTGAAAGTTAAGATACTTCAAAAGTACTTAGTCTAAGAGCCCGAATATTAAGAAAAACTAGATTCTAGCTCAATGCACGGCCTATTGGAGTCTAATTACTTGAGATCATCTCGCACTTATCTTATCAAGTATTTATATGTTATGCCTATAACATGTTTGATATATGAGGATAAATTTCTATTTGCCTCATGACTTGACTAAGAGCTAGTACAAGAAATTAATCATAAGGGTTAAAACTAAGATATCTTGAGATCTGTCGGATAACGATGACTTTTGCTAATCCAAACTCAGGGTTGGGTTATCAATCAAGGTAAGTGACCTATAGAACTTACATCATGAATAGTGTTGAACCCTTAACATATGCCCTAGCCAAAGGAAGGAACTGTTAAGATCATGTTTGCATGGTATTGCTCTTAGATCCCAAGGGAAAGAGCAAATATATGATGAAAAATGTTATATCGTCTATTTTTGCATTGGTTGGAAAGAATGCAATTGGTTTTGTTGATTGATCGAACAACATCCTAAATGTTTTTACATTCAATTGGTTGTTAGTTATTGTTTGGATGATTATTCCAAGTGCTTGTGATTTATGGAAAATGCATGGCAAGGGTCTGTGATGACAAGTCGCCATGGGATTAAAGGAATGTTTTCTTGGAAAATGATATTAGGCTGATTGCCTTGTTTGTGCTTGATTCTTAAAGGATTTAATTAAGGAAGGATATATTGTACGGGTGGATCACCTCCATGGTCGCACCGCGTATTAACCCGAAAGGGCACTGCTCGATTCACGGGCCGAAGGTCGAGTGGTGAAAAGGCCAACCACAGGAATGATGTTTCGCTCCTAGACAGCTTGTGGGTCAGTTGGAGCTCTGGACACCCCTTGCTAGGTCTAGAATGGAGTTGCAGACCTCCGTGGCCCCCAACATCTGGGCATGTTGGGAGATCCTATTCTAGATAAAGGATTGAGTTTTGGTGCCATGTGAATTGGACCAGTTACTTCTGCAGGGCAGAAGGGATACTTCTGTTGGACAGAAGTGAAACATAATTTCTCCTGTATGGGCGGGAGACAAAGATTAACTTGAAGATAAGTTAAGGAACTTGTTTGATCTTGTTTGTCAATAGATTGCTTTGCTCTGTTTTCGTGTCTGTGCTATAAATTACGCGAACGAACCTTGTTCCCTAAAAGGCTTAATTAATGAAGCTGATTTTAAGTGTCACACATAAATGTGATAGGACCTAATTAGAAAACTAAAGCTATTAAGGGAAGCGGGTGGGTGGAACCCCCGACAGGTCCGTCCTATGGCAGGGTGGTCCCAGAGAACTGGGAGGCTTCTCACAAGTTTTTATCATCATTCGACCTTTAGGTATTGATAGGTTAGAACCCGATTCATGCCATTTTAGGGGACCAGAATGGGACTATGCCCTATGGGCAGAGAGGTTGAGCAACGCATCCCTCTCGTTTCCCATTCTCTTTGAACCAAGTGCGGCATAGATCTGCTTCGGGTTGGGTATCTCTGCGTAAAGTAGGATGTCCAATACCCGACGCTAGAATGCTAACAGGAGACCTTGACAACTAGGAACCCAAATTTCAGGTCGATCCTAGTGGGTTCGGTCGTGAACGTTCCGTTGCGAGGCGGATTCGGGAAACCCTAGGCGACAAAACTCGGAACATTCCCTGGGAGTGCCGGGTAGCGACGCTTAGATTCGTTTCTCGATAGACCGCTAAAAGAGTGCCTGGAACGCCGATGGGCGGGCACCTCACAAAAGAGAATTGGAGACAAAGGGGAGTGCGGTACATCAACCATCCTGCCTATAAGGTGAAATCCCATTCTGCCCCCCCTTAGACACTTTTTGGGTATATTGTGTATTCGTCACATGTTTCACATGTTAGACATGGTAAGCTTAATTATGTGGCATGTGTAAAATAGGTCCATAAATAGAATCCAATGAATATTAGTTGACTCATGGACATGGGGCCACATTGACTCCACCTTTCTAAGCTTTGCATGAGAGGAAAATAATATTTAGTAGGTCTTGCTATAGATTGTATTAATCCAGTCAAACTCTAATTAAATTCTTACAATGTGTGGCTAGTAGTCCTTGTGAACTACAAGACCTCATCATGGCTTTCTATGAAGAAAGGACACGTAATTATTACCTTGCTCCTTTGTGAGTGCTATAAAGTTAAGAATATAGACGTCTATCTCCTTCTATTAGTTGACAAGCTCAAGATTTTGTGAGAGGAGGGGGTTATTATGGAAGACATGAGCAAGCATATTGGGAGGCGATTTGTTAATATATGAGTCATTCTTATGCAAACCATGCATGACTTTCCAGGTTTCAAAGAGTGCTCAAGTAAATAGACTTTCATTCTCATTGTTGGTATCTAGCATCACAAATTTATATCTGTGTTGATTGGATAGATATTCTGGCTAGCTTAGTGACCTCAAGTTACCATGCATATCTATTTTTGTGGAAAAAAATTGAACTCTCGAAGGTCACAAAGGATGAAAAATATGGTTTATCAGGGGCACACCACATTCTTATTAAAGGGTCATGATTTGAGAGAAGGTTTCCTTGGATGAACCCCACAATGAATGGATGCCTAAAGTTAATATGAGTGGAAGAGGGTCCATAAGGAGTTGCTTCAAGTAGAATGCAACAATTCTCAATTTTCTATGAGTTGCCATATTGGACCCATTTATAGATCAACCATTTGTTGAATCCAATGCACACCTTCAATAATGTTGGCAACTTGTTGTGAGTAGACCATATCACAAGAAAGAGAGACACTCTAGGGGCATAGATGGACTTGAAGGAGATAGGTAAGATGGAGGCCTATTGGCCACAAACAAGCTCTGATGGTTGTATGCCACTACCTCTTGCTCCTTTGGTCCTATCTACTAAAGAGAAGTGTATGATGGTGAAGTAAATTATTAGGTCTATCTACAGTTGACATGTATAATGCATTCTCTTAGGTCCACATTTTCTAAAGATGACCAACCCCAATAGGAATAAAATCCCATGACTGGTATAAGATATGCTAGGTTTGTCCTAATCTTGATAGTATGTGACCTAAATACTATTAGTATCTTTTTACTTTGCATCAATCTATAGTTCGTAATGTGCTAATTCTTTTGTAGTTCATACTATCAATCGTGATGATTGCAAGGTGTCTCACTTGAATCAATGACTTATACATTATCAAACTTAGTGGATCTCCTCAAAGGAGATAAGGACATTCTCCATTGAATCTGAAAGGCAAGGAGCACTGTAGAAAGTTTGCCTCTTTGAGAAGTACAGCTTACCCAAAACCATAGTCATGATACATACTCACCTCCTAGTAAATCTTATGGAAAATGTGGAGATTGTAGGAGCCAATGATGGATGTTCTTCTTGGAGATCTTCATGGAAACCCTTAAATACTTTGTGAAATAATGAAATCATTTAGAGGGCCCCATGGCTGAAGGTTTGGCTAGTACCAAAGGTATTGGTATATATATTGGAGTGGCTATTATTGATGGACTCAGATCACAGGATCCTATGGATGCTGAAGAATGACGATGAACTAATAGGAGATATGGTAGTAAAAAATGGGATAGAGAAGAGGATGGATGGAGCCATGGAGGAGAAATTGAATCTTTTTTGTATAATTCACCATGCATCCATGGAGAAGTGGCTAGGTAGGTATGAGTATGCTACAAGGAAAGTGAAATAATATGATCAAAATCTTGGTGTAGTACATGCCAATGGCTAGTTCAATATCCCAAGGGCATGGAGAAGCTACCATGGTTTATATCTACAATGTGGTTGCATGATACCTAAAAATAGCATCATGCCCAAGGAGAGGAAGTCTTTAGGGAGGAGTGGGAGTTCTCGAGGGGATGCAGTCTAAAGGTAAATGCATGCTTTCTTTATTGTTGTACTTAGCAATTGCATGAGGCAACCAACCTAGGTATTTTAATGTATAGTATAGATTCTACAACATGGTGTAGTCACATGAGTGACATTTTTTAATTGAGTGTATTGACATATTGCACTCCATAATAGATTGTTGTATCATGGCAAAGCTTGAGGAAGAGAGTCGACAATGGGCCATAGACTCAAACATTATAGTGGATGAGATAGAGTATTTTGGCAACCTACAAAGTGTTATTTCAGTAGACTATTGTAGCTTCTCCATGATCATATTTGATGTGTAATGGTTCAAATTGGTGTTGGAAGGAGTAGGACAACTATTTTGACAAGGACTGTCTAGATTCTTGTAAGTACACTTTGAGATAAGATTGAACAATTTACGTGACACATTTGTCTCGCTAGGTCACTGTGTGCAGGGCATGACCTTTTTTTTTAAAATCACATCACAAAAATATCATAAATACTTTTTGTTCATTGTGACATACTCTTAATTGATTTTAAACAAGTAATATTTTACCCAAATCCACAAAACCTCATTGGTGGTATGTTGTGCTTACAACACCTAAAAAAACTTTAGTGTATAATGAAAGCAATGGCCCTAGCATGGATGCAAAGATTATGTAGGTAGAGGAGTTGCTATTGCAAGGGATGGAGAATAAGTAGGGCTTGCAATGTGTCAAGGAGACAAGCACAAGTAATCCAGGGGAAGAGAAAAGAGTACAAGAATTCTTTGAGACTAAAGTAGACTCTTCTTTCTGTGGGGACCTATGCATAAACCTGCTAGTGTATGCTAAGCTATAGCAAGAGCATGTCATGGAACCATAGGATTAGTGGTATTTTCATCCAATTGTTGTCAAATTTGTTGACTATTTGTTTATGCTGGTACTTTATTATATGTTTTTTAACTTACGTCTTTACAAATATATTTCTCATGCTTCACTTTCACCCTTATATTGATTGTGCTAACATCATTTCCCTAGATGTATAGATCACTATATATGATCTAGAGAGCAAGATAAGCCAAGGATACATAGATGAGGAGCTGTAGGAGATCTTTATGTGTACGTCTCTAGATTAGATGGTGTGTTTTAGGGACATGGAAGATAGGGAGTTGTCTCAATCATCATTTGAGCATTCTATGTATTCTGTCTCGGCATGCTCCAATGCATTAGTCTCCAATAGGTAGAGTCGACACTCTAGGATAGCCATAGAGGGAGGCTCAAGGATTCCTGAGTTGACTAGTGGAGGTGGTGGCTATGGTGGATGCCTTGGGAAGCCACAAACTTCCTCTCATCCTCATTCTAGGGGTGGTTATGGGGGGTATTATAGAGATACAAATGTTGTGACTCCATAGCTAGTTGCTACTCCTCATTCCCATACCAATTCTAGAGAGGGTGGCTTTGGTGCAGTTACAGAGGCACCAATGCAGTGTTTCCATCTCATCAATCAAGTGGACACTTATCATCTCTAAGATTTTCTACACCTATAGGCACATCTGCTCCCCACACTCTAGGTTTTGCTCAACCATCCTCCATATACTCCATATAGGAGGTACTCCTATAGGTGCTACTTTGAGAGATACCACCCCTATAGGTACACTAGATATATAGGGGTCTCTTGGTTATGCCTGTAAGCATGGTTGTAGGTGGGAGAGAGTATACCTTAGATATGTTCCACTAGGGTATGGGTACTTAGTGGATAAGAAAATCAGTGTTATGATCATGAACAATAAGGGGAGAAGGATGACTGCATGGATGAGGGAGTTGTGCCAATAAGAATTCATACATCATATTCTAGGTCATTGGTAAAATGCACCAGAGGGGAGTAAGGACTACATCATAGCAACCTTACATGTGGAGTTTTTAATGTCTACATCGACTACTCGATTCTCCATTGGATAGATGGTGGATTGTACACTTGTATGTATGTCATATATATAGTTAGTTGTATGCAAGAAAATCAAGATTGGCAAGCCAAAGCTAGAGTGGTTGGATGCAAAGGATTGGAGGAGACTCAAATAGGAGGCTGTAGACTCTTTAGAGTAATGATGGCATAGTAGTAGAAGGTAGCAAGGGCATGGGAATTATGCACCATCTTGGGAGTGGTGTTCATCAAACTTATTTGGAGGACTTCGTAACTTCTCTATTAGTGATGTTCACTTTCTTATTTTATAATTTTCTTGTGATAATGACCTTATTTCTAACAATGCTACTTTGTTTGTCTTGTAGCACTTGATCACAAACTGCAATCTCACAAGATTGGAGACTTGGTATGCAGAGAGACATAGTTTCACTACACTAATCAACAAAGTATAATATGCACATGGTGGTCCAATAAGTTATGCCTCTTTCATGTTTCTAGTTTCTAGTTTTTGTGATGCATTGTGTGCTCTAGATTAATCTTTGGTTAATTATATCACATAGTCCCTTCAACAATCCATTGCATATCGGGACAAGCTCTTGAATGGTGAGAAGCTATACCAATTGCTTGGATTTGTGGATTGCATATCCCTTTCATTATTGGCCTTATGCTCCATGCAAACACTTTCTATATATCTTTCTTTAGATACATTTCTTATCCTTTGTATGGACTTGCATTTTGCAATATTTATGAATACATTTCTCTATTTTGGTTTCTCCTCCTTATCAATCCATGTAGTGCTTATCATTGATATTGTACTTATTTGAAAATTGAATCAATGGACTTCTTCTTCCTAACGTCTCATGATGTATGTATTTGGATAACAATTGTATATTCAATCTATAAATGATTTATGGAATATTGTTCAAAACATGTGGTTGGAAGGGTAGTAGGGCTATATGACCTGCGAGCCAATTTTTTTTCCTTTCTAATTGTTGTTATTTGTGTTTCAAATAAAACTTGCATGTGTCGCTATTTGTGTTGAAAATATCTTGCAACCATCGCTATATTTGTCTTACAAATCATCACTATATGAGTCATTATGTGCATTTCAAACCATCATTATTTTACAATAACAACATGGATATGTAAAGGATGAAAATATCAACATTTTTGTGATGATGGGGGCATTTTTTTAGATGAATAATTCTGTCACTTTAAATGTCAGTATGTAGCCTATATATTGTAGTGTGAGATCTTACAAGAATTAGAACTTGAGATCAAACATAGACCAAGAAAGGAAATTTTCATTGTAGATTCCCTAAGCCACAAGTGTAAGAGAGGGGGATATAATAATGGGGAAATACTAGCTACACTGGCTAGTATATAAGGTGTTAGTGACTTGATTTTTTACCATCAGATTATAGTACAAGTCTCCTTTCATCTTCATCTCCTTCTCCAAGCTCTCATGGCTTCTTTCTCTCTCTTTTTCTAGTCTTTCTCTCTCCTCATCACTCTCTTTCTCTCTCTTCCTACAGTCTTTCTGTCTCTTTTGCACCTTCTTTCTCTCCTCTCCTTCTCTCTCTCCTGCCTCCTTCATGACAAGTGGTATCAGAGCTCTAGTTCTGATCCATTCAGTTACCTTGCATGCTCAGTTACCATCCTTTTCAGTTTAAAAATCCAAGAACTTCATGTACACAGGTATAGACATGACAGGCAGCACTGAAGTGACTAGTGGACATTTCCAAGAAAAATACTGACAACATTGAAAACTGGGAGGGACAGATATGGTGGTGGATGGTCTAAATACCAGGTATCACTCAATTCTAGGCATTTTGTCAGCCACTTTGGTTAAAGAGGACTTAGTTGGAGCAGAAGAGAGAGACTAGTCCTGTTTGCTTTTGAAAACAAGCTTCTTCTTTCTTCTTCCTTCAAGATTTCATGGTGGATTCATCAACATCTCTCTTCCAGGGAATCCATGGCCGAAATACATGCTCTATTTTGATTCTTCTCATCATTTCAAGCAAGATCATAACTATTCTTGAAGACAAAAGCATCATATCTGATAAAGCTCTTCATGCTGGAAGTGAGCTTGATAGGAAGCGGATGGCCTTTCCATGATGCAAACGAGACCTTAAGGGATAGTGATGGCATGATGGAAGCGAGACCTTAAGGGACAGTGATCTCCTCAATCTTGACATCACTCACACTGGCAAGATCACTGCTGAATACATCTGGATCAGTGGATCAGGTCTTGACATGTGTAGCAAAGCAAGGCAGTCAAAAGCCCAAAGGACCTTCCCAAGTGGAGCTATGATGGATCTAGCACAGGCCAAGCTCTTGGAGAGACAACGATGCCGAGCATGCCAGCACCAGGGGAGATCACAATTTGTGAGCTCCATCACTCCTTCCTTGTTACCACTGGCACCGGCAGAGACACTAAAGCTCAAGATGCCTACAACAAAGTCCTGAAGCTGAAGATGCAAGGGAGGGCGCTCCTTTTACTACCAATGGGATTACAAGCACAAGCGAACGTAGTGAGACATTTGAAGAGAGTGGTTGGAGGGCGCTCCTTTGACTACCAATGGGATTACAAGCACAAGCGAACGCAGTGCGACATTTGAAGAGAGTGACTAGAGGGCGCTCCTTTGACTACCAATGGGATTACAAGCACAAGCGAACACAGTGAGACATTTGAAGAGAGTGGCTGGAGGCTCTTCAAGCATATTTTGGCATTATGGGAGTCATTGTCTCATTATAAGACCAGCCACAATGTGGAAGTCCTCAAGAAGACTTCAGAGATCCTGTGATTTTATCTAGTGAATCTCAAAGATCAGTGTCAGCTATAGCATGGAGGCCAAATGCAGGAATGATGCTTTCGATAGCTTGTAGAGGAGGAGTGTGCTTATGGACAGTGTCATATCCTGGAAACGTAGCTCCTGTAAGGTCAGGCATTGTTTCATTCCTTGGATCTCCCAGTGGGAGCACTGGTGCCCGCTAGGCATTGGTAGATGTGCTTTAGTGTCCTGATCAACAAGTGACTTCCTTGACATGGAACCCTTCTGGAAGATATCCTTACAAAAAGTCATGAAGGTTTCCTAAGCAAGGATAACGAGTTTGAAATGCATTTGGTTGGACATCAGTCTTATATTACTACGTAAATATGGTTGGCCTTGATGGCAATGTAATGTGCTACAAGTGTCTTTTATATTACTGAAGGTTGATTCTTGAAATCCCTATGAGAAGCAGTACACGTGGCTGGATATCAATAGCAGATGCTTCTGATTGATTGTAATCAAAGATGCATATAATCTCATTATAGTATTGAAAATCTAGGATCTTGGAATCCTTAAGAAAGTTACATTGTTAGCATCGGCATCATGGTTTGATTCAGCGTTTACAATCTGGGATGTGGCACAAGGAGCTCCTTTTATTGTCATGATGCATGTGGGAAGTTCATAGAGGGAGGTTTTCGGTAGTTATTCACATGGCAGATTGAGGACTATGCAAACCTTCTAGTCTCCAAGGTTTTACAGAGATTGAGGACTTCTTTGTTGGTCTCTTCATATGAAAAGATAAGGATTACGATCAAGCTAGCAAAACTTCAGCTTCCCTTATTGTACAATGGGGTGCTTAAAACAAGGATTCTTTGAAGGTTAGTTTCATACATTACTTTTGGGCATTGTCCATGTAATGTACCGGGATGGATCATACATAGACCACTTGACATGCTACAAAATCCAGCATTAAATCAATGAGTGCATGCTCAGTACAAGGCAATGCTGAGATCCCCAAATGTGTGGCACAGGTAAACTCTAGTATAAGGACTTAAAACAAGGTTGGTGCGATTGCACTAGTTTGTATAAGAACGCATTCCCAGAAATGTTTGGGCTAAATACTTCATAAATGCTGAAAGATGAGTTATTGACTACTTCAAGATTGTTCTTTGGAAGGATTGTTAGGGTCTGAGCTTTGGCATTGTAATTAGACCACTAATGGCAACAAAGATGAGGCAGCAAGTGTTTGATCATTACTACTAAACTCATATGCTGCATCATGATGCACATGTTGTAACAGCTGAAGAGACTTTCCTGCTGAAAGGATTGAGTTGGCCATTTCAAATGTTCTTCTTTGGGTATCATCAACCAACTTTGGAGATTTGAAATAACGCAGATGAAAACCTTGCTGCTAGAATGTGGAGTACTCAATCTTCTTGGAGTTGGGCATCTCTAGGACACCAATGCATTGTGTGCCTTTTTATTAAGCTATCAAAGTGAGTTTGGTGGTGGTTTAGCAATTATTCGAGGGAAGTACCAGATTTTCTGCATGCTTATTATGGCCTTTATGGGTTCAGCTTTCTTGGAGAACCAGGCTTGAAAAGTTTATGTTGGAGCTAGGTATCTAAATTACAGCACCCCCTCCAGAAATTGTTGTACTTCCATATCTATTTGGATAGCATCAGAGACAAGGATCTCAAGCTGCTCAGATAGTATTGCATGCATTTTAGACTCTGACTGAAAAGATTATCATGTTTAGAGAAAAGACATGCTAATGGCTTCAATGATTCCAAGGAAGAGATGGACTAGCTGCTACTAGAGGCATCAATGCTGATCTTAGCAGTTGACATAGCTTATTGATGCAATTCACCTTGTGGAAGACAAGAACAGAAATAGGGAAGTTATGCAGCCTTGTTGATGCTCATAAAAAAAAGAAGATTTTGAAAGCAACTTGACTACAATGGTAGATGAGATCAATAGCTCCAACTCTAGTGAACAAGGTTGGCTTCAAACACGGGCTAATATTGACAAACTTGGAGCTTTAATTGATCGGTATATTTCTCTTATGAAGGCGGACAGAGAAAAAAGAGAAAGACTTGAATCAAACGCTTATGCTTATGGCCAACATGATATGATGATGGTACACACTATGATCTGCATGCATCTTATGAATATGGACAGTGGGAACATGCAAATGAACATGTGCAGTATGCAAGTACAGCTGGACAACATGTTAATGCTTATAGATATGATGTACCATGTCATAATGTTGAGTATCATTCCGTTGAACCTTGGCAGTAGAATGGCTATTATGGGCAACATGCTTATGCTTATGAGCATCCACCTTCTCAGCAACATAGTCATGATTATACATGGGAACCTTTCTTAATTGAGCAGCCCAATTCTTATGGACATGACAGTAATGGTCATGCTTATCAGTACTCTTCTAGCTTTGATCAGTAGCAAGTCCATAACTACCATGGTACCCCATATCCCAATCAGTTCATACCTCATGATTACCCAAATGTAATGATGAGTTCTTTTCCAAGTATTGATCATGAAGAAGAGAGCAATGAGCAAGCTGAACAGCAAGACTGGGATAATGAGCAACATGATCAACAAGAAGATGAGCAAGAAGACCAAGAAGATGTACAAGAAGGGAACAATGAAGAGCAAGATGTACAAGCTGATGGCATCTTCGTTGATGAATCACATGAGGCACTCACAGATGTAGATGGTTATGCTGAAGGTTTTAAACTCTTGGAGAAACCTCATGATGATATTCTTGAGCATCAGTTTACACTTAATCAAGGTTTACAATAGCCATTGAACATATTTGATAATGAGTACCTTGATCATGGTTATGATGACTAGCACATATCCGATGATGATATAATACATGATTTGGACATACATGAATATGAATATGGCATTGTGCTTCCCTATGATTATGGATGTGATCATGGACTTTATTATAATGGGGATACTTCATTGTATCCATTTGATCCGGGTGGATTGGAGTATGTGGTTGATGGACATTCTCTTCTCTTGGACAATCATTATGATGGAATACCTTTTTGATCCAGGAGGTTAATGGATTGCTTGGGATCTCATTTAGACCAGCATCCATCTTTTTGGTAGACTCTTTTGGCCGAAGATTGGTTATCTCTGGCCATATTTTAGTGCAGGGAAGATTGCAGACAGCTCATTATTTTACACCAGATTTTTCTTTGAACTTTGAACAGCCAAACCCAACCTACATGGGCTGAAATCACTTACCAAGAGCTCCATTTTTATGTGTAGCATGCCTTGATCAGAGTCTCCTATAGAAAGTTATGACAGATTTACTTTAGCAGGGCCCTATAGTAAACAACTTGTTGTCCACTGTCTGCAACTCACATTTACTCAAGATACTTGGGTCAAAATTTATTTTTATAATTTCTCAATAAGGCCCATGTAACGTACATACCCCAATGACCCATCATACGCAATAATACCTCTTCATTCATTTGTATACCCCTGTAATAATGCAGTAGAGTAGTACTCTGATCTACTCCTGCCCAATTATCATAAGTGCCCAAATTGTTTTTGAGGGCAAAAACCTTCGGGTGGGTATGGAATGTAAGAGAGGGGGATTTAATAATGGGAAAATACTAGCTGTACTAGCTAGTATATAAGGTGTTAGGGACTTGATTTTTGACCATTAGATTATAATATAAGTCTCCTTTCATCTTCATCTCCTTCTCCAAGCTCTCATGGCTTCTTTCTCTCTCTTTCTGTCTTTCTCTTTCTTTTCTAGTCTTTCTCTCTCCTTGTCACTCTCTTTCTCTCTCTTCCTGCAATATTTCTCTCTCTTCTGCACCCTCCTCTCCTTCTCTCTCTCTTGCCTCCTTCATGACAACAAGTCATTCCTCAATGCCCTTATCCTAGAGGAACCATCTATGACAAAGTCTCTAGTAGCCATGATGTCAATGCCTAGCAATCTAATCATTGAGATAGTTGTAAAAGAGGAAAGCAAAGATTCAAAATACCAAGAGATACTAAGGGAAACACAAAGTCCAAGTACTTAATCTTGGAATCTAATTCACTTATGTGACAGCCATTGTTTTTTACTATGTCTTCATAAGTTTAGTATTTGTGTTTCAACCTCCATAGCCATGCTCTAGATCCATGTTTTTCAATATGGTATTAGAGCCATGGTGAGCATGGCTCAGCTCTGGAATCTCTTCTCTCAGCTTCTCTTCACCAATGCCTAGCTCAAATCTAGCTCATGATCTCATTCATCTCATTGCTCACTCCATCTCCACTATATGCTTCATGTCTACCATATCCTACACCCTACTTCCTTTGAGCTCCTAGATCTCCTCATACAAGCCATATCTTAGCCAAATCACTTCTAGAGATTTGTTCTCTGACTCAAGACAATTCCCTGTATTATATAACATCACGACATTGATCTCCCAATAGCTTAGCATTGCATATTTTCGCACTCGTTGCCAAAATCTGTGCATGTTTAGTTCGTACAACAGTCTGATCTCTCTCCACGCAACGTGATTGAGACTGTGAGCATAGGGCAATGAAAGGTTGGTCCATGAGCTCTCTACCCATGAAAGGATTCATCAAACAACACCTTGGTAGAAAAGTGATGACAAGGCTCAAGCCATCATAAAGCTTGAGTTGGATGATAGCAATATCCACCATGTGGATACCTATGACACATCCCATGACACTTGGAAAAGTTTGGACACTCTATTTGGTGCACAATCAAAGTCTTCAAAGTATTAATTGAATTTTTTAGACTAAACATGAAACCTAACACATCTCTTGCAACACATCTGAACTACATGGAAAGTCTCTTAACCTAGCTTGCAAGGATTGACATTAAAATGGATGAAGATGCATGTATTGGTGTTTTGTTAAAAAGCTTGCCTCCAGACTATGATAATGTCACCACTACTTTAATAAACATGCCAAATCCTAAACTTTTTGACATTCAAGCCTCTCTATTAAAAGAAGAAAAGAAGATAAAAAATAAAGAAGAGTCAAGTACTTCTAAGGATGAACAAGTGTTGTATGTCACTAACAAGTATAAAGGAAAAAAGGACCAACTAGTTTGTGACTTCTACAAAAGGATCAGATATGTTGAAAAGTTATGTCATGCCAAGAAGAGATCTTAGACACAGACTACCTTGCAGCTATGAAGGAAAAAGAAGATCACAAAGACGAAGTAAAAGAAGAAGAAGAAAACCATTAGGAGTAGAAGGACAAGCCTCACCAGTCCTATTCCCATTATTCTAATCGACTCTCTTAATCCTTGTATGAACTTTCCTTAGTGCTCCTTTCATAAGCATTGTAAAAATTCTCATGTAACTTTTGGCACTACATCCTCTGTACACTTTTTGAAGCCCCTATTATATCCTCTACATGTGCACCATGTTTTTGGGCACAACATTACTTGCAACAACCTCTAGTTGATCACCATGTTTGTAGTGTGCCCACACTTTGTAGGTGGTTATTCACTAAAGACTCTACACACTTTGTGCCCTCTTGGTTGTGATTGAGGAGGGGTACTGAGAGTTTGGCAATCACATCCTTTTTTATGCTTCTTTACATGGAGTAGTGGGCAAGGGAACTGTAAGCATTCTAGGAAGAGGTGCATGAATCCCATAAGCATAGTGAGGAAGAGTGCAACTATCTTGCAACTATAAAGCATTGTACTTAACTATCATTTTCAATTCATGGATGCTATTTTTCTATGTCCTTTCTATCAAGTTTCAATGTCATTGTCCATATACACAATATTGTGTTTATGAGTTTGAGTACTTAATCTTGGAACCTAATTCACTTGTGTGGGAGTCATTGTTCTTGTTTATGTCTTCCTGAGTTTAATTTTTGTGTTTCAACCTCCATAGCCATGCTCTAGATCCATGTTTCTCAATAGAGTAATGTGCTTAAATATGTTATTGGATACCTTAGTTGCTAGTGAGTAAAGGTTGAGCATGTCAAGTTGCTAGGCAAGCTCCAATGACTTGACATTCCTCAAATGAAATGGGAATTTATCAGCATGGATTTTGGGTTGCCTCTTATTCAAGGTAGGTACAATTTAGTCATGGTGATTGTGAATATGATAACTAAGGTCACTCACCTTATTCCACTCAAGACCAACTACATGGCTTGAAATGTTGCAAGACTCTTTGTTAAATAGATCTTCAAGCTTCATGGATTACCCACTAACTACATGGCCCAATAGTAATCTTCATGGCACTCTAAAAGCCCATTTTCTCAAACTTAGAGCAATACAAAACTACTTGCAATGCTCAAATTATTTTCTCAAAATTATTAACTGTCTATCCCCTAGTGGTATGGCTACCTCCAAATCATCATTGAAATCTTTTAGCTCTCCTGGGGAAATGTCATCAAACTTTTTATCAATTGTACATTGCAAAGTACTTGATGCATTACATAATCTAAAGGCCATGACATGATATAGGGTAAGCATCAATTATAACTCATCTAGTATCTTTATAGAGAGGGAAAGAGGCAAACTAGAATGGGAGCCATGAATAAAGAGTATTGTACTCTCTTTTCTTCCATTATCCATTCATTGTGTAACACACAAAAGATACTAAGTCTAAGACACACATATAGTGTATGAAAATAGGTCACTAACAATAACCAAACACCTCTAGCCTGAATTAAGTCTGAGTGACTCATTATTACAACACACAAGACAGCAACAGCTAGCTACAAATGTACAACTAAGTCAATGTAAGTAGTGAGCTTGAATCTCAACACTCCCACTCAAGCTCAAGTTAATTGATGTACTCCAAGTAGCTCCCTGAAGTGAACAAACCTCTCTCTACCAAGTGATTTGGTAAAGATGTCAACTACCCAGTCTTTAATCTTCACATGAAGCATATCTATCTTTCCTAGGTGTAAGTACCATTTCCTTGATGAAATGATAACAAACTTTGATGTGCTTTGATCTAATATGATAGTCTTGGTTGCTAGCCAAAAGCATACTACTCATGTTGTCACAATGCAATGTGACCTTCCTATCCAACTGTATATCCAAATCAATGTAGCAGTTTCACAAGCCAAACTACTTCACATGCACCTAAAGCTACACCTCTATACTCAATCTCTGTGCTAGAGAAGCAACTATAGGCTACTTTTTACTACTCCGGCTAACCATACTATTTCCAAGACTGAAAGCATAACCACTATTTGATTGTCTACTATCATATACACAACCAGCCCAATCAGCATCTGTATAACAACATGTCAACTCAAGTGGCTTTCCAAACTCATAAAATATCCCATAATCAGCATTACCCTTCACATATTGCATAATCATCTTGACTACATCCAAGTGAGGTTTGTGTAGCTTATGCATAAACTAACTAATCATCCCCACTAAATAACTAAGGTGATGATGGGGGATAGTAAGATAATTCACGTTACCTACTATCTGCCTATACATAGTGACATTCTCTATCTCACTTCCAATATCAACTATAAGCTTGACATTCTAATCCAGTGGTGTTTTCATGGACTTATAGTCCATCATCCCATATTTCAGCAACATATCCTCATCATACTATTTTTGTAGTAGCTAGATTTCTTAAGGTGTAGACACAACTCATAATCAAAGTGTATCCTTATCATAAGTGATTGCTAGACAATTGTGTCGCTTAGGCCAATATAACTTGCTAAGATGTTGTGTCTATGAAGTCTTGGCTAAAGTGCATGCACAAATTGAAAGAGGCCATTTTGATGGAGACTCCATAGCTCAAAAGCTCTTACAATCCCAATTGTAGTAGCCAACCCTATTTCGTGATGTTGCAAAGTTTGTGAACCATTGTGATGAATGCCAGCATACAAAAGTTTCCATCAAAAAGAACAAAATGGATCTAACATTGGTGATATCATGATAGCCCTTTCAGAAGTGGGGTATAGATTTTGTTGAGTTAATAAGCCATGCAACTCAATACCATAAGTAAAATACATTATTTTTATTGTTGAATACTTGAGCAAGTGGGCTAAGGCTAGAGCCACAAAAAACAGTGATGCATGAACAACAAAATACTTATGGGAGCAAGTGATCTCATGATTCAGTTGCCAATGTCCAAGGCATGCAATTCATTAATGAGGTGATTGCACACCTATTGTCCACATTCATGATCATGTATAGAAAGTCTTCCCCCTACCAGTTGCAAAAAAATGGACAAGAAAAAGCCACCAATAAAATCTTGATTAATGTGCTAACCAAAATAGTCATGGCTTCTCAAAGCAACTAGGATAATAGGGTCATGGCAGCATTGTCAACATTTAAAATAGCCCATAAGATTAGAACTGGTAAAACTCCCTTCAAAGTGATGTGATTATGCCATTTGAATTCTTTTCCTCTAAGCTTGTGCATAGCCCTACAAAAAAGGTGGGAAGATTAGAAATCTTGGACTAATCAAGTGTGCTTGAATTAGAATGACTATTTGAAACTTGATTATTGGAAATGCACGCTTTGATTTGTGAGAAAGCAAAAACAAGGCCTAGTTTAACAAACATGTCAAACAAAGAAATTTTGAAAAAGGTATCCTTATGTTGCTTTGCTCCATCAAAGGCCATAAGAAGAAGGTCTAATTTAGAGGCCTAGGACCTTTCCAAATGCAATTACTTCTAGTGGTATATATATGCTAGGTTCAGTATGGCTTGGTTTGAAATTTTGCTTGCAAAGGTCATGCCCTAGGATGAAATTCTATGCTAACCCCAACATAGTCTTAGCTCCAAGGATTCTTACTAGATGCTAGATAGGTTTCTTAATAATGTAGTAAGGATTAAATTAGAGGTGTCCCTAGAGCTCTACTTATAGAGTGGTCAATGGTACACGGAAACCAAGCTGATGCAAGGGTCTTTAAGTCATGCAATTTCTTGTGCAAGAAGTACTTTGTGGAACTAGGAACTAGTAATATCAAACAAAAAACACTTGATAGTGAATGCATAGGCTTTTTCAATGGTAGCTATACTAGCATATTTGGTGGGTATGTATGGGAACTAGTTCTAAGACAATGGATAGATATATGGTGTCATGTGCCTACCTAACAATTCTGTGGTAGCACGTTTTAGTGGTCCATCGTGGAACTATCCTAGATGGCTTTGCCCTACTCTCGCGAGAATGCATGGGGTCTATCGTCTAGGTTTCCCAGAGTCCACCCTATAACCGAAGGTATCGGCCATCCCCATGAGGATCAACCTATAAACTCAGGGTCCTAATTTGACAACTGAGGTCTTGATGCATCAGCTAGCTCCATCGGAGGTGTCCCAGAACGGCTTCTCGTCCTATTGGAGTGATTGTAGTTACCCTTGGTTCATGGAGTGCAACACTTTTTTCAAGCAGCTAGTTAGGATTCAGGGAACCTGTAAGAAGCTAAGAATAAGGATTTAGTGTAAATAACATTGACATTATGCCATGTCACACTGACATTGGTATAAAAGGAGAGGACATGTAATTTTACACATCTTTTTGACACATTAATACAATTATAGTCTTTCTCTCCCATCTTGCTCACAGCTTCTATGGCTTCTCCCTCTTCCCTGTCTTTCTCTCTCTAAATCTAGTCTTTCTCTCTCCTTGTCACTCTTCTTCTCTCTCTTCCTACAGTATTTCTCTCTCTTCTGTAGTCTTCTCTCTCCTCTTTCTCTCTCCCTAGTTTTCTCTCTGACAATTGGTATTAGAGCATTGGTCTTTGATCCATTCTTTTCTTCTATTTTCAATCCTATTTTCCTCTATCAAAATCAATTTCAGACAAAAATTGTACAAGGCAGTGACTAGTGGAGTGCTGCAGATCATCTACAATTAGTAAGAGGCTACATCTAGAGATATCCAAGGTCAGATATGGTGGAGAATGGTTTAAATGACAGATCGTCATCAAATTTTATGCAAAATTGGAGGGTTATAGATTTGGAGCACATGTTCATAGTGGTAGCATAACTGAAGAAGAAAGCAACTCAGCATAACTAAAGAAGACATAGAAACAGTTCTTCCACACTTGATGATGATGCCCTCATACTTGCAAGCTATGTCTTGAAATCTGTAGCTAAACCTTTCAGACTTCAAAAGGTCTTATAAAATGCAAGCTTGATACAATTGCAAATCAATCAGTGGATAGAGGTCCTAAAATTCACCAACACAGGCAAGGACAGGAACAACATATCTCTTGTTAGTAAAGTTTGGTAAAGAACCATGAGATATCTCTGCATTCTTGAGGATTTATGATTCATGATATGGCTGTAGCTGACTTCTGTCATGATTTGGAATATTTTCAAAGCAACTTGACTACAATGGCAGTTGAGATCAATAGCTCCAGCTCTAGTGAACAAGGTTGGCTTCAAAAATTGGCTAATATTGACAAACTTGGAGTTTTAGCCGATCGGTGTATTGCTCTTATGAAGGAGGTTATAGAAAAAAGAGCAAGACGTGAATCAAATGCTTATGCTTATGGCCAACATGTATATGCTGATGGTACACTTGAATCAAATGCTTATGCTTATGGACAACATGTATATGCTGATGGTACACACTATGATCTACATGCATCTTATGAATATGAACAACAACATGCAAATGAATATTAGTATGCAAGTACATCTGGACAGCATGTCAATGCTTATAAATATGATGTACCATATCATAATGCAGAGTATCATTCCATTGAACCTTGGCAGCAGAATGGCTATTATGGACAACATGCTTATGCTTATGAGCATCCACCTCTTCAGCAACATAGTTATGATTATACTTGTGAAGCTCTCTTAGTTGAGTAGCCCAGTTCTTATGGATGTGACAGTAATGGTTATGCTTATCAGTACTCTTCTAGCTTTGATCAGCAACAAGTTCATAACTACCATGGTACCCCATATCCCAATCAGTTCATATCTCATGATTACCCAAATGTAATGATGAGTTCTTTTCTAAGTGCTGATGATGAAGAAGAGAACAATGAGCAAGCTGAACAACAAGATTTGGATAATGAACAACATGATCAACAAGAGGATGAGCAAGAAGACCAAGAAGATGTACAAGCCCAAGAAGATGTACAAGAAGGGAACAATGAAGAGCAAGATGTACAAGCTGATGGCATCTTCGTTGATGAATCACATGAGGCACTTGCAGATGAGCAAGATGTACAAGTTGATGGCATCTTCGTTGATGAATCACATGAAGCACTTGCAGATATAGATGGTTATGCTGAAGGTTTTAGACTCTTAAAGAAACCTCATGATGATATTCTTGAGCATCAGTTTATACTTAATCAAGGTTTACAACAGCCATTGAACGCATTTGATAATGAGTACCTTGATCATGGTTATGATGACTGGCATGTGTCTGATGATGATATAATACGTGATTTGGGCATACATGAATATGAAGATGGCATTGTGCTTCCCTATGATTTGGGAGATTATGGATGTGATCATGGACTTGATTATGGGGATACTTCATCGTATCCATTTGATTCGGGTGGATTGGAGTATGTGGTTGATGGGCATTCTATTCTCTTGGACAATCATTATGATGGAATACCTTTTGATCCAGGAGGTTTTGAGTAGGATTTTGCACCTTCATTAGGCCAAGTCCATATTGGGGTTCATAATTTTCATCTTTGAGAGGCTTATTTGGCTGAAAATTAGTCCATTTATCTCTGGTTCTACTACAGACAGTTTCTGGACAGCTTACTGTTTTGGTTTAGCTTCAATTCTAGTTTGATTACAAAAGAAGGATATCTATATGGGTTGCAAGTATGTCTAATGAGTTTTCTTTTGACTCATAGCACACTTGATTTGGATATGCCCATCACAAGATATCTCCATTTTACTACACCAGGTTCTGTAGTAGACAGCAAGCTGTCTATCTCTTGCAGGTGTCCTTTCTTGGAGTTATGATGGTTCAGTTTTCAGCTTTATCATTTCAAAATGGATGTTCACATGGCCTATTCACCTTTTCCACTTATGATCCTCTCCATTACTTAGTACAAACTAGTGATTTTCCTATTTTTGTAGCCCTTGTATCAGAGTAGTACTATGTTTCATCTATCCTTTTCTAGTCTTTCAAGTTTGTTTTTTAGGACAAAAAATTTTGGGAAGGGATGGATTGGAAGAAGTTGAGAATAAGGATTTAGTGTAAATAACATTGACATTATGCCATGTCACAGTGACATTGGTATAAAAGGAGAGGATATGTAATTTTACACATCTTTTTGACACATTAATACAATTACAGTCTTTCTCTCCCATCTTGCTCACAGCTTCTATGGCTTCTCCCTCTTTCCTGTCTTTCTCTCTCTAAATCTAGTCTTTCTCTCTCCTCTTCACTCTTCTTCTCTCTCTTCTTGCAGTCTTTCTCTCTCTTTTGTAGTCTTCTCTCTCCTCTTTCTCTCTCCCTAGTTCTCTCTCTGACAAAACCTTAACAGAGTTCTTGCACCGATGTCTCACCTTTCCCCTTAGATAATTTTTGATCAAGGTTTTAAGACCACCCTAGGTAAATCAATGCTCAGCTCTACCTAATTTTTCCTATTTAACATTTTGTTCAATCTCTTGAGAGAAGCTCCCAACTTACTAGGACCACCCATCCATAGGACACATTCGTCACGGATCTCGCCCACCCGCTTCCAACAAATGGTTTTCTTTAGTTTTCTAATTACCTATCACATTAAGTTATGACATATGAAAGCAGCTTCGTTAATTAACCGGTTATCAAAGATTCCTTTGCGTAATTTTACAGCACAACACAAAGATAAAGAAAATAGTCTTTTGGCAAAACATATTTATTTATTATTTTACAAAGTTATTTACAATGATTTTCCCCTTCTGCCTACACAGAAGATAAAACTCCATTGACCGAAAAATCCCTTCTGTCTGTGCAGAAGAAAAGAAACCCTCTAAGATTTCTATCCCTTCACTAGTACCAAGGACTCCAGGATCCCATCCTGATTCGTGTGAGGTTTAGGCAGTTCTTAGGAGTGATTGAGAGGTTTACGGCCAAAGCCCCCTTGGCACTCCCACCTCTCCTGCCTAATGGATTCCTCACTGAGTGACATCATGCCTTCGGGGTTGGTTTAAAGCTCCTCACAGCAGTACAAAACAATCCCCCTTGGAGCAAGGTTCCATGTCTAACCGTGGGGAAGACATAGTGTGATCTTTCTTCTTATTATCCTATTTCTATATTTACAATTAGATCTAACCACTGCAAGCACAATCAATATTTCCTGTGTAGTCATCAATGCATGCACAAATCAATTCTATTTTAAGATCCCACCTTATTCTTAAGGTTTCACTCGGCCACCAAAATCGAATGGTTGCAACAGTGTTCGATTCCCAAAATCGGATGTTCGATTCTGAGAATCCGACACTCACTACATAGGTATATATTATATTACTTAGGATATTTTCCTAAGCAATGGTTCATATGCATTTTCTTTAGAATGCATTTGTAATCGTTTAAAGCCAAATATAGCAATAAGCTTATAAAACTTTTTTTTTTCCCCAAACTAATGAGATGTTACCTCTCTTAAGTTTCAAACCGATGAGATGTTATTTCTCACAGCTTTGCTATAACGGGAGTTTTGCCAATTCCTATAGCTTCATTTTCTCTATCGACCATGTTCTTTGCTTTCCTTGCTTCAAATTGGCTTTTTGAATTTCTATGACCTCGCGGAGCCACGGATGTCAGGAAAAATTGATGTGATAGTTCAGAGAGAGTTGATGGTTGGCTAGAAAAATTTTGCCACTGTTTTGCTTGGCGATATGGCTGTATGGAATAAAGGCGTAACAGGGGGTAGAGGGAATAGAAATGAGGTAGAGGGGGGTATTTTACTCCTTCAAGGCTCAAGCTACAATGGAAAAGAGAATTAGATAAAATTTTCCATTATTAGGAGGTCTTCCTTCTTGCTTTCTTTGTGAAGGAGAGGGGGTGTATTTATAGGCATGAGGGGGAGTATGCAGTCGACTCATTCTTTTGGCTACTTGTCAAGAGCCAAGTAAGCTTTATAAAAAATGAATTTTGATTGCCTACCTATTGGATGGTGGCATGGGGATGATTTTAAAATGCTTTCTCTCCCTCCAAGCATCAAAAAGTCATGAATTTTGGCCTATTTTTTCAAAAACACCTTTTGCCCTTCAAAAGGACTTCATCTAGTGGTTTTTGGCTAAGTTACCTCATGACATATCTAGTTTATAAAGTTATGTCATACTCTTTGATACTTAACTTACTCAATATCATGCTCATTCTTGTGTGTTCATCTACCGATTAAGGCTTTTGAAATTTGTCTTGTGGTTACAAAATCAATACGATCTTTGAAGCATTTAAATGGAATCGGGAACGCTAAATCAAATATAATGCGGAAAAATTTATGGTCAAATGAGTCGTCATAATATTATTTACAAGGCGTCTTTGCATTTTGTTGGTTGAGATCATTGAGGCATCTTCTTGTGTTGGATTGCAGAATTGCTTTAATGCAAGACTCAATATTAAGAAAATTACGTGCAGTCACTTATGTGATAGATAGACGAGTAAATTTTAAAACATTTGAAGCCCAAATTATTTCTTGATATGAAGTGTTATCGTGGGAATATTACATATGGAGAGATGAAGATGATGAGTTGGAAGGAAAAGAATCTAAGGTGCAAGTCAAACTGGACCTAGTGAAATGTATCCAATGTACACATGTACCTATGTAAAGAGGAAAGCTACTGCCATGAGGAGTATGTGATTTCCCTTGCTTTTCCAAATTCATGTCTATCTTTATCTATAAACCCCTTGAATCTCTTTATCTTTATAGTTGGTATCAGAGGCATTCATACTCTCCTTTCTGTTTTACATTCTGTCCACACTTCAAATATTGGTACACACTGATACACAAGGTTCATATGTCTCATCTGCACACTCACAAATCTCATCATTCAAGCTTTCAATAGTAAATATTTTTAATCCATCTTTGCATCATACTATATCTGCATATTATATCTGACTTGAAGTATCTCTCATCTTCTAAAGAAATGCCACGCAGATTAAAAGCACAAGTTGCAAACTGCATTAGTAAAGCATTGTAAGCTTATCAATGGCAGTGTAATGAGGGGCACGAAAAGGCCAACTTCATTAGATGGATTATAGTGTGATAGAAACATTTGTTCCATTAGTCAGCTGATTATTGTCAATTAGGCTACGTGAATTATATAGAGAAGAATACCTAGTAAGACTCGTCACCATCAAAGTTGCATTCTCAACTTGTGGAAACCTCTCAATTACTCCATGTGTCCCAAAATGATCCAAGTAATGTTCCATCAAGTCATGTATGACATGAAGTGTGTATCAAGCCAAGGCAATGTATATATCCATCTCAAACTCATCAAGCAAAAAATTATGTATATTGTCAATAATGAAGAAAAAGAGTAACTAGCAAAGACAAAGACCAATGAACATAAAAAGAACAAGACAACCAAAATCTAACAAAAAACCAAGTTGACAGTAAAGTCCATGAAGGAAAAAATGTCTAAGAAGACAAATCAAATGAAGTAGAGAAAGGAAATTAAGGAAGCTAGAAGAGTAAAAGACTAGAGACAAAGCCAAGGAGAACTAGATTGACTAAGAGTAAGAGTAAAAGAATGATAAGCACCAAAGATGAAAAACAAAGTTGTAAAGTCCACCATTGGCACCAATGATGTACCCAAGGGAACAAACCTCCCATTCAATCCAATGTCATTTTCGTACATCTTATTTTAGTCACACCGCATACTTATGAGTATGATAAGAGACCCAAAGGGGCAATCTTATTTTGTAATCACATACCTGATGCCAATGGCAAGGGTAATGGCCGACCACACATCAAAGGGGGGATTTTCTAGCATATTTGATGCGTATCTATGGAAACTAGTTCTAAGAGAATGGATAGATATGTGGAGAGATGAGGATGATGAGTTGTAAGGATAAGGATTTGAGGTGGCAAGTCTATTTGGACCTAATGCAATGTATCCAATCTACATATGTGCATATTTAAATAGGCAAGCTAATGCAATGAGGACTATGTGGTTTTCCTTGCTTTTTCAAATTCATGGCTATCTTTATCTATGAACCCCCCTTGAATCTCTTTATATTTTCAAGTCAACTCAAAAAATATTATCCACTTGCATATCATTAGGGGTTACCTAAATCACCCCAACCCAAACACACAAAGCCACAACTCCTTCAAACCCAAACATTCCACACACAATGCTTGTCTTCTAAGCCACAACGATACTCTAGAAAACAAAATACATGGGCTCTAGTATAGCCTAAAAGGTCCCAATCGGTCTACAAGGAAAAAGCAAAATCTTTGACCTCCAACTACAAACAAAAGCCAACACTTAGCAATGAAATTCAAACAATATTGAATATAGACCCTCTCTTTTGCATCAAATCTAGGTAGAATGTTATGGATAGGATTAGCACACTCAAATATAGGAACAACCTTGTCTCACACCATCACTAAAATTCGATGAACAAGAGATAAGTCCCCCTAATGCTATTATTCCTTTGGGTGCTACTCTTCAAGAGGCCTAGGCTCCTCTTGTAAAATGAAACTCAACCCTAATCCCATCCCTATAGTCAATTAGCCAATCACCTCAATGCAATTAGCTAGCCATATGAAAAAAAATCACCCTCATCAAACCAAATCCACCTCTTTCCTTAAGATCCCCTTATAGAAGAACATTTATTTTTTAGTTAGCTATTAATGTGGCCTTGAAAAAAAATGAAGATATCATCATAAGTATTCAAAATCTGGACAACACCTTCACCTTGTTTCCTTGTAGCTATGTGAGGCTAGACCTCGATCTTTTAGATGAAACCACTATGGAAGAGGTAACATCTCTACCATGCTCATGGGAAGAATCCAAATTTATCTTTACAAAAACCTCTTTTATTGCTCAAAGAGCTTATCACAACTCAAATGTCACAAGAGAAATCCCTGCAAAAATGGCTAATCACCTCCTTTAAATGAAGTTGCATAGAAACTACACCTAAGGATCTCATAGAATTGGATAGACTTGCAAAATTTGAATCTCGGTTCTTGCAACAATGGATTGCTCTATATGCATAGTGGGAGCACATTCGTTGTTAGATCATGACCAGTTGAAAACAATGTCATGCGGTTAAATCCTATGAGTATGATCCAACTTATGTCACCCATACATCATTTCAGGTCCTCACATTGATCCATAACATGCCAATTGAGGACAATATTATATCCATCCTAGATAGACTTACTAGTGAGGAAGATCTATAGGTTGTGAGCTGAATAGGTTATGGAAATGTCTTGACAAATATTTTGGCCTATATAATGCATGTTGGCATTCAACTGCATGACATAAATCATTACGCAACTGTTTGTTTATAATCCTTAATTTTATGACTAGCTTCTACAACCCTTATCGTGTGACACATGTTCTTGTCTATAAATAAATTTTTGACCATGCTTGAATTATTATTTGTAAACTATTTAGTTCAAAAAAAAGAAAAGGAGCACACACACACATCATGCATGATTTGTGATTAAATGCACTCATTTAGAGTCTTTTTTTAAGGGCTAATTTGAAAGTATTAAAGCTAGCTCCCTTTTTCAATTTCTTAAGTTCCACTTAACCATAATATCTTCACACTAAGTGGGTTCCCTATGTAGATGGTATCTCACACACCATAACAAGGAGTCGAGGCAGTGGGGGATGCCAAATATGATGAAAAGAATAGTGTCTTCACCTTGGAGTAGCAATAACCATTTGTGTCACTCGCAACAATGGAGAGTAGGGAAGCTAAATTTTCAAATTTTGTGAAATTAAAATAAAGTGATTGAAAGTAGCAACAAGGCTAAGAAACTCATATGAGATTGTGGGCTTGCCTCTTATGTCAAAGCAATGTGTGGACCACCACAATTATTGGGATGCTTTACCTTCATGCAAGCCTTCACACTAGTAGCCAAGATAGGAATGATTAGTATTGGAGAAGAATATGGAAGTAAAATTTGTCCCATAGCCCTTATGCCAAAATTGGTAGAGCTTTCTCTAGGCCTAAAGAAGAGAGAAGAAAAGTATGAGCCATCATATAAAGCAACCTTGGTGACCGGTAGGTGGAATGAATATAGATGGTTGAATAATGATGGATTCTCGTTTAGTGTTATTTAGGATAAAGATTTAAGAGTCACATCCCAAGTATTCCATTCTGTGTTCACTTATTACAAAACCAATGCATCAGCTACTAATAGAATTCCAAATAGACCCATGGAAGACATATTGTCTAGGAGCATCATAAGAAAGAAAAAAGGCCCCATAGAAGACATACTATAGGAGCATCATAAGCAAAATTTGAATCTTTTTTGGCTTGATAATGTGATGGAATCACTTACAAGGGCTAGGATAGCATTGCAAAAGATCCAAGGAACAGTAACAAGTGTAGAGATTAGGTTTTGCAAAATAAACTATTGGTCTACACTCACTTGACTTGTGTGTGCCACCTTGGAAGCTCTTTTTGTATAGATCTTCACAATGGGTCTAGTGGTGAGTGAAAAATTTAGTCCCCCTCAAGGAACTACAACCATCATAACCACAACAACCACTACCACTCAATGTTGATATGACAATAGAAGTCACGATAGAAGAGGCAATGAAAGAGAAAAGGATAAAAGCATGGTAGTCAAGGCAAGAAAAATTTGATCTCACTCCAAGTGTGATTGAAACTTTGATGAATTTCTAAATGAGAGAAAGCAACATACTCAAAGGAACATGAACATTTCCTCACATGCACTCATTTATCTTGTTAAGAAGATCTATGTAGGAGAGAAGAAGAGCTACACAAAAAGGAGGATGATCTACACAAGAGGGAAGAGGAGCTAGCAAGGAAGACTGATGTGGAACTACCAATAGGGAAAAGGAGAAAGTCAGTGAAGGATAGCCAAAGCTACTATTAACGTTGGACTACCCTTCAAACAACGTAAACAGAGTCTTGTAACTAAAGAGAGGGCAATTGGTGGAGGAGGCTACCTCTGAAAAGGATGGGTAGCAACCAAATGACTCCATAGCTGGCTCTCGTGAGCAAGTTGGTCAATTGGTAAATGCAAGAAAAAGCTAGCTAGTGTTAGAGTAACAGTGTGATGAGTTGAAGAATGAGAAGGCTTGAGTACTTAGAGACAACTCTGAATTAGAAGCAAGCCAGGCTAGGCAAAGTACTAGAAACATGCCAAGAGCATTTGAAGCAAACAACAATGCAGCAACAAGACCTTTACACTCAACTAGAGGGTAGAAGAAAAAATTTTGAAGAGCTAAAGCTATAATTCCAATAAATGGAAGAAGTGCAAAAGCAAGATGAGGAGGCTAGAAAAAAATGTGTAGAAACTATAGTGCAAATGGAACAAGAAAGGAACAAGGTAGCAAGACTTACTAGAGAACTTGCAAGTATTCAACAACTCCATACCCAACTATAAATCAAATCTACATGCTTTCAAACCATATTGAAGACCACTCTCACAAAGGCAATAGAAAAAATGATTGAGGATGAAAATCAAGCTTGCTTGGAGACATTGCAGCACTTGGCTTATCTAGGTAGTGCCCTCTTATGAGAAGGTCAATACAAAGAGCAAGTAGTTTTGTGCAAGTATGTCATCTCTACCTAGTTAAAAATTTATTATAGGACAATAATAGCAACTATGAAATTCTAGACAAATAATGCTAAGGATCTTAAGGCCTAGTTGGGAATGGCCACTACAGCATTGGAAAAGTATGACTTTGGAGCAAAATTCAGGTTGTTGACCTACGAGCCTAGAAAGGAAAGATTGATAGCATGTCTTCACATGCAAGGTATAATGAGCATCGATAAGGAAATGGGGTTCTAGGTACCTACCTCTTCATCATCAAGTGAAGGCCATTAACTGTCAATAGAGGAAACATGGGAGCCACCCTCAATAATGACCCCTTCTGAGGATTGGGCAGAATTGTTAGATTACAATACACCACTAGAAGGAACTAGTGATGATGTTCCAAATCCACAACAATCCATATATGCCACCATGGAGTAGAGGGACGCCTATGAAAGGATCATAAAGATATAGAAAGCTTACCATAGAAAGTGATGGATGCCCCTTTAAACATTCAAGTGACAGAAGATAAAGGGGAAGCCCAAAAGAACATGTGCATAGGTATAGTGAGAGGCACAAATAAAGTGCCATAGTTATATTTGATTTTAAAGTGCATAAGTATTCTAAATTTAGGAGACCCCTTCCCTTGAATACAATGCATCTACTTATTAAGACTATGGAAAGATTGGCCCTAGGACTAGTAGGATATGGAAGGCCTCTACAAAAGTTGCAAATTTATAGCCACTCAAAGGAGTAGACGTTGTTGCATTGAACAATAGCATAGATAAGCATTCCTAGGGCAACTAGATGGAGCTACCCTACCATAAAAAATGAGAGCATTTCTTGAAATGCCTATTGCGACACACATGAAGCACAATAAGTTGATCCTATGTATTGTATATACCCTCATAGGCATAGCAGGTATAGTGAGAAAAAGCATGGTGGACACAATTTCTCTAAGATTCTTAATATTTACGCCATGAGTATGAGAAGATGTATCTTTTTTAGCTCTCAGGGACTAGGGTAAAAAGTAGGGGCGAAGCTTAGTCCAAAGGCTATTTTTTGAAGGTCTTCTTAGCCACCGGGATAAATTTTTAGGCTTGAAAACTCAAACAATGTCCCATATATATATATAATTTTCATATTTTGGCCTAAATTTTTCCCCAAAGAACTAAAAATAAGGTTTTCTCTTAATATTTGCCAAATTTTCTAAACTCTTCACCATCTATTAATCAAACATTTGCTCACCTATCTACAAAGCAAAAAACTTGGGGTCCCTTATTTTTTACATTGTTAGGGACCTGATTCCCTCCAATGACATCATTTTAGGAGATTCAATAACTACCTTAATGTGTCATTCATCACTACTTGTAATTACCTTTGGCTACTCATCACACTATTACAACACCCACACATTCCCTATGAGGATGGACTTCCACGCCTTTTCTTTCATGTAAATGTAGGAATTGACGGTGGCCATGCTATGCCTATATCTTCATGCATTGCTTTTGCCTTCTTATTGTATAAGAATTTTGGAAGACATGGTGGATAGCTAGTTCAGAAAATTTACTCATCCATTCTACTTGGAGTCTCGGCTTAGCTTGAGGCTCTTAGTGAAGGCCTAGCTACTTGGCAAGGTTTGCTTAAGGGAGAGCACCTAGGGGTTCTCAAGCTAGATCACTTGGCAGGTTCAGTGTCCCTAGCTCTATCCCTACAACACACACTCAAGGCTCATAAAGGGAAAGACATCTCAGGTCATCCATCAGACCTGTCTCCTTGAGCATTACACTCCACCTTCCTTTGCACCAACTAGACCCTCAAGTGTAAGACAATATTCTAAGTTGACTAGACTTCAACCTAACTCCTAGTTGTGCAAGCATGAGCATTAACCACAATACTTGTAAGGTGCACATACCCCTTAGAAGAAAGCACTAGTATATTTAGAGATACATCAAACATCAAGAAGGATCCCTTAACATTAGTGGCCCTATGTTCTCCACTATCGATGACCTCATCCCACAACCTTCCAATCCTCGTAACGACAAATCAACATTGATATCATCCCTAGCAACCAACATACAACCTTACATCCTAAAGCAAGGAACAACGAGAAAGATTAAATCTTTTTATCTACATTGACAAATGTAAGTTGAATAACGTGATTTATAAAAGTTGAGAGCCACGTTCATTCCCATGTAAATTATAATATTTTTATGAGTAGAGTGCCATATAGCTCCTAATGACACATCCCCAAGGGACCAAAAAGGGTGGAAACCCTCAAAATGATATATAAAAGAAAGGAAAGATAATAGAACAAGTCATTTAATTGTGTGCCAGCTTTGTGTGAGCTTTCTTTTTTCAAGTTTTTGCTTCTACTACTTTGTTAAGAGAGTATGTGTGAAAGAGAGGAAGAGTGAGGGAGAGAGTACAACTTTGAGAACACAAGGGACGTGGCATAAAGAACTTAGTAGGTCTCATCTCTTCTCTTGTCCTTGCATTCTTCCTACATTCTTCTTACAATGATAAACTAAGGCTCATGGTAGTAACTGCACTTGGCCTAAGAGCTTGTAGGACAATATGGTTGCACAAGGATCATATGACACCCTTCATCTTGTGAGAGTCTATAACGATAAGAGATCTTGAGGTGTGTCTACTACAATCTTAGTAGTGTTGGTTATTTTATTACTTGTGAGCGTAGCCAGTGGTTTTGAGAGAGAAGTGAGAGACTAGGTGGTTTTGAGAGAGAAGTGAGAGACTAGGTGAGAGATGGTCTATATCGAATGGTCAAACTCTTGAAACAATAGGATCTCTCTATAGCACTTATCCCATTGTTGAGCAAAGCTATGACCTAATACTAGTGACAAACATTGAAGAAGAATATGATGACTAAAAGGACCAAGAAAGAAGTGTCATGAGTGTGGTGGGATAGGGTACATCCAAAAGAGATGCCCCCCTTGTCGATGATTCCTTTACAAACAATGAGTTGGGACATATCCAAATTGATTGCCTTGAATTGGATCAAGAAGAGGAGGAATAAAAAATAAAGAAAAGCCACATAAGTTCAGGATTTAGCTTTCCTCTATAATCAGATAATGATGAAGGCCTAGAGCCCATTGCAACCTTTGAAGATGATTAGAAATTCTAGAGAGCTCTTCATGAGATGTAATAAGCCCTATACTTGTAACGATCCCCTACTATTGCAATAACAGTTGAACTATAATACTTTTTGAGCGAGTTTTTCTAGGTGACCTCCATTTCTTGTTCCACATAGTCCACTTATTCCACCCCTTGATTTTTTTGACCTCCACCACCACTACCACAACAACTTCCTCCACCACCATTGCCACTGCCATTGTCGCCACTACCACCACCACCATGACAGCTACCACCATCTTTGCCACTGCCAATACTGTTTTCACCTCCACCACCACTGCCATTATCCCCACCACCTCTACGATTTCCACCACTACCTTCACTCACTCACACACACACACACACTCTCTCTCTCTCTCTCTCTCTCTCTCTCTCTCTCTCTCTCTCTCTCAGTTTCTCCCTCTACATGTATACTTTCTTTTTCTCTTTCAAGCACACTCCATCAAATAGCACTCCATCTCTTGTAAATGGTTTCTCTCTCTCTAGCACCCTAGAAGAATGGAACACCAAGGCCCACACATCTCTCTCTCTCTCTCTCTCTCTCTCTCTCTCTCTCTCTCTCTCTCTCTCTCTCTCTCTCTCTCTCTCTCTCTCTCTCTCTCTCTCTCTCTCTCTCTCTCTCTCTCTCTCTCTCTCTCTCTCTCTCTCTCTCTCTCTCTCTCTCTCTCTCTCTCTCTCTCTCTCATAATTTGAATGCTTGGGTAGCCACTCAATGTTTTTATAACTTTAGTTTCAATGCATTGATAGCTCCCTCCCCTCCCCCTCTCTCTCCCTTCCCCCCCTCTCCCCAAAAAATATGATACAAGAAAATTCATACAAGCAATCCAAATGTACATTTATATTGTGTTAACTCTAGAAAACATGCTTTTGCTTGTCAAATTAAAAGAGACAAGGTCACCAAAGGGTTGCCATCCAAATGGATTGTATAACGGTGACTTTGTCAACAAAATAAAATGTGGTTGTGCTAAGAGGTAGTGTTGGCATTGCATTAATAGTCGCTATATAAGTGGTGTTGGAAAAGTTCTTTTACTTCCAAATATACAATGTGCAAGTTTTCTTCTGTGAGTGTTGGTTGGTGTATAAACATGTTGGCATTTGTATCCATCCCGAACACTTGGAGGTACACATAGTATAGGTGCTTGCATGCCAAATGCATTTTTCCTTGTGCGGCATGGTCCATGAAATCCCGGCAATTACATGTTGGATTCTTTTGCAATGTGCACATCATAATACTCATGGATGACACTTGAGCTAGCTATCTCTAGTTTGAAAACCTCATGCTTCAAGGGCTTCACCATTGTGTGGCCCTTCACAGTTGCATCTAGAGCCAACACTGAGTCTATCCTTTTCCCTACAGCATGTGAAACACCTCTTTAATATCTACATGAGCCTTTGTTAGCATTAGCCTCTTGTTTTTCCTTTTGCAAAACAAACCCACCACTCTCCAACATATGGATTTCTTCTACGGTCAAATTAGTGCCTTGTGCCACTGGCCATACTTATGGAACCTTGGGTGGTGCATAATGAATGGAAGAATAAATGTTTATAAAACCACATGAACTAGAGCCACATTCCATGTTGGTTGCTAGCTTCTCCTCTTGAGCTAAACCACTCCACGATGCCCCAAAATGAAGGTGCAGGCACCCCATGTGACGTATTTTTTATAGGTTTTTTGCATTTTCCTCTCTAGCTCCCAATCATCCTTGACATTGTACATGGTTGCAAGCTGGAATCCTTCTTAGAGCCCAAATGGTGTCATGAAGGACCGTCTCCACCACCATTTCCTCTGAACAATTTGGTGATACTGCCCTTGATTGGTCAAAAGGCAAAGGATCCTCAAAGTTTAGTTTTCTTGGACCCTTTCTTCTAGGTATGTTTTCGGTCACATACTAAGGCCTGTGAGAGGCATTGGCTTCTCGAACCCCACTTTCCCATCAACCTTGCATTTTCTTGCTACAGTCACATTGTCCTCTTGAAAATCAAGACGTTTATGCAATTCAGTTCCTCTTGCCACATCCTCAACCATCCTTACAATTGCTCGAGGTGTGGGCCTAAATCCTTGTTGTAGTTGACTCAAAATCTTCTCTACATTGGGTCCTACACTATGGGACTTTCCACCAATGAATGCATGTTGTTTTGTGCTCTGTAGTAGAGCATTGGCCAAATCACTGACACATGCATCATACAAGCTTATAGATCCCTTGAATCCCTCCCCTACCAACAACCAACTTGCATGCATTGTCTCTACCAAGTTCATGGTTGGCATATGAGCAATGTCCTCCACCACCTAGACAAAAATACAGCACAAGAAGGTATGGAGCATGAGAAAAAAAATGCACCACACGTCACATCCTACTATTATGAACTAGTCTTACTCCGACAAAGTGCCACCTCCAACGTGGATATCTGATATGCCACCAACTAAGCCAGCAATCCATTGCTGGTATATTTCTGCAACTTTCCTTGAGGCCCACCAAGCCTGAATGAATAGATATTTCATTGTTACATCATTTTCTTTGATTGCACACCTCCACATGTGGCACAATCACTTATGCTCATCTTGAAAACTCTTGTGCACATACTGTGATGTGTGTATTTGGAGACTTTGTTCCCAATGAAATAAGCAATATCTCTCCCTTCCTTGCATTACGTTGTTTGAACCACCATTGAACAATGTGCGGATGGCCCTCCAATTAGCAGCTGCCTCGTCTGCCATGAGTCCTGAAAAATCAGCCCTTGGGTGTCCACACTTCTCCATCACCTCATTCATCTTTGTCCAAAAAAAATCTTGTGTATTTGTATCCTTTTCCTTCATCTCACATATTTCTAGAGTCATCAACTCTTGTACACTATAGAAAAATAAGAAAGGAATGGGAGAGTAACGAGAATTATGTTACTTAAGTTTGTGTTGTGACAGTAGAATCAGGTAAGAGAAACTACATTGGGTCTTACACATGTGCAACCATGGTGATCCAATCATTAATGCGATGCATGTGGTCAAAGCATACCCAACTATTGCATAGGTCCCCAATTCCATTCCTTTGCGTATGATTCACTAAGTCAACCCCTAAGGCTGACCCATTTGTTGATAGTTTGAATATAAAGCACCTACTATCATTGTTAACGGCTTGCCCAAGAAATAGGTCCTCATATATGTATCGTCTCTCTTTGTCAAACCTATTATGCACTACACAAGTATTCGGTTCCTGATGTTGAAGAAGGAAGACATTTGCAATGGAAATGGCTACTGTGTTCTTGCTATCCCCCATGCAAATGGCCGAATACAAAGCACTCCAATCAATTGTAACAATGACCATGAGGCTGTCTAGGTATATGTTCCTTATACCTTGGTCTTGAAAGACTATCTTGTTGAACAAGGAAATGGGCCTACATTGCAACCTTCACCCACCATAGACCTCACCCAGAGCCTTGTAGCGTTGAGAAAACAACAATCACCGTAGAAGCCTCACCACCCCCCTTGGACATTGAGAAAAACAAAATCATCCCTATCATGCTTGATGTGGAAGAGGAGGGGATGCGACAATCCTCTTATGCTGTAAGTGTGGTTGAGTACATAATGTCTTGGGAGAACTGACACCAAGCCTTATAATATTTGCCTCAGAATACAAACGCTATAGAGAGAGTGGAGGAGATCCCTTTTTTCTATGATGGCAATGTGGCGTATGAGCTTCCACTGCCGGTAGGAGACAATATGCATCCAAAGGAGGGTATGGAGCAAAAGTACATTGGCCATTGCTGGACAAAGCCCATGTCAACATCTATGGCATTCCTCGGTACTGTTCACTGAAAAAAATGTATTGGACAGCTAGAGTGTCCCAATAGAGATTGTACTGGTAGGTCAATTTTTAGCTTCCCAAACAAGGTGGCATGGACAAGTGCAAGATTCTTCATTCGCTCCACTATCATTAAAGTGATTGCAGTAGAGTCACATGGCATGATTCTAGTACCCTATTGCAAGTAAATCGCATTAATCAAGTCCAAATACATGCCATGCAGGTTAACTCAGTACCACCATACCGATTGTTGGAATGTCAACTGTTGGTCTCGAAAGCCATTCTTCTATTGTAAGAACCCCCCCATCCTACTCTCTAAGTGTGAGTGTATAGTGTATTATGTGATGTCTGCAAGGCCAATGTCAAGACTATTTATTCATCAAGGCACACATAATCATGAGGTGCAAAGAGGCACATGTAGAGTGTGATGTAGAGCTAATGTCAAAGAGATGCGAAAGACGGTAGAGGAAATGGTAAGAGGCTTTAGTGCAGCTGGACCTTGACACCTACAAATGACTATGGTTAGAAGGCTAGTGATGGGTGCCTTGGTTCGTGAGCAAGGTGTCCCCATGTCCGACACTGAACTCTTGATAATTCTCAAGGAACTCCAACCACTCATTTAGAGGAACATGTAACATATTATTCCATTCACAACACATTTCAAACTATCTTTAAAAAGCCATGCATATGAAGATCAATATTTTGTGCATGTAGGTTCAAACACATGGTCCGTGTAGCATGCGTTGAGAGTGACCATGGAATGGAATCTCGTCTTCTAAAGTTAAGAAAAAATACATTTTATGTTCATGAACGTATAACAAGGCTAGAGCATGAGGATCAAGCCTTGTTTCTATGTTAGAGTATGTTTTATTGATTTTTCATGAAAAATTACATAAAAATGAACATTACACCTACCTAACCAATGCAAAACCTAAAGGTAAGAGGGAAGAGGGTTTGTGAAAGTGTTTACTTGCTAAAAATGATTCAAACTCTAATCTATTTTTCTATGCATAACATATAGGACAAACTATCGTTTGAGTTGAGGGGACTAGTAGCACGAAGAAATTTGGTGCTACTCTCTGTCAATGTTGCACGTAGTACGATTAGTTGGAAAATCATTGAAAGGTTGTTTTGGAACTTCACCTAGCTAGTTTCTAATGATAAAATTCTTGAGCACAATGGTCATCCACACTTGCATTGAGCATAACATGGTATCAAAACTGGACGCATTGCAATTGTTTTCCAAACATTGACCTACGTGGAGTGTGTAAGGAAACCCGAGTTGTAGGGTAGATGAATGGTTTTTTGGGGCAAGCTTAGTAAGGAAATATCAAATCTCCTAGATCGTTTAAAATATATAAAGAGTGGAGGATTTTCGTATGTTCTTTATGTTAGAGCAGCGCATCTTGGGGCCAATCCTCGAGGTGTAGGAGAGCTACATGGGGCCACGACATTTAGTTGGAGGGGTGCCTCCTTTATGTTTATATCACATTGATCTACTATACAAAGATGTGTGGGATCTCCCTCTGAGGAGCAAGGAAGGGCAATCATTGGACTATGTTCCACTAAAAATGAAATATCTACATTAGCAATTAGGGCAGTGTGTCCCTTAGGCACTCCTGACTGCAAGGCCGTGTGGGGTGTCTTGAGAGTGTTAGAGGTCCAGCTAGTGCCTATAGCTAGCATCGAGTCCATTTTAGGTCCCATTAGCTAGAGCATTTTTTGGGAGCTGCCTAGAAGTGGTGATTTCATACCTTGGTCGATTGGGACCTATTCTTTAGTGTATGTAAAAATTTAGTGAGCTAGACTCACAAGACCGTCAAGTGGAGCTCCAAAAGCAAGAAAGGACTAAACGAGCTAGACGACAGGCCGAGATAAATAAAAGATATTCTTTGTAAAGGAGTGGCCCAATATCATTGCAAGGGTAGGGTCTTAAAAACCTTAGCTCAGTGCATAGTCCATTAGGGGGGGAAGCTCTAGTACTTTCCCCCTCCAGTTAGTCCCTCCACTTCAAGTGGAGCTATAGTTCCAATTTCTTGAACCCTTATAGCGAATATGGTTGTTACCATGGCGGAACAACCTATTGCTATACCTACTAGAATGGCGGATTTGCCAGCTTCAGGATTCCCTCTACCCATCTTTAATAGATTAGCAAAAGAAGACACGTGACTGCACATTAATGAAGTCTAAAAGTTAATGTTCAACTGTCTGATTCAAGATGAAGGACACTTAATGATATTCTTCAATATGACTTTGAAAGGACGCGCCCCAGTGTGGTATCACAGCCTAGATGTTGGAACCATAACCACAATCGATTTATTATTTGCAGCCTTTCAAAGGGATATTGCCCCTGAAAGGGGTAGTCAATATTGGCTACATGTGCTAAATGTGACACGTCAAGAGCCACGTGAGGATATCCAAGCATATGCCAAGAAGTTAAAAGAGGTCTTTTGCAAATTCCAAGCCTCTATCCCTATCCCAGCAATTTCCCAACTGAAATATGTTTTGCATGATTTGGATTTCAACATTCAGGTGCAATTGAGTAGTGTCACTTTTTCGGATGTAGACACTGCCATTAGACAAACACAAGAAGTAGAATCCTAACTACAAGTAGCCTATGTCTCTCAAACCAATCTTAATATGGGTCTAGTTTTGGGAAATAATTTAGCATTGATCAATGGCAATGTAAGTCAAGGGATAGCTATGACTAACCCGAATGTGAGAGAAGTAATGGTCCAAAATATGTCTTTATTTCCAACTCCTCCCAATGTGGCTATGCCTATGGTTAGTCAAATGGCTCCACCAGATGTTGGAGGCCAAGCATCGAACCCTAACGTTGTTCTTGTGAGCCAGCAACCAATGCCCAATCAAATTGTTAGGCCAATGGAACGACGGATAGATGATCACGGCTATGAGTCAAGTGCATCTAATGTCCTTGGCAAAGATAAGGATATGATGAAGCACTACACTAACATGATTTTTGAATAATATCAAAAAATAGTTGTTGATGTCTATTTTCTTTAAAAACAACACAATTTGATAGGAAGTAGATACCCTAAAGAGGGTGCACCCTCAAGATCTAGTTGTAAATGGTGTGGTGGCCAACCCTAGAAATTGTCCAAATGTTGAATGTGATATTTGTGGGAAGTCCATCCATTTGGCTGCCACCTGTTGGAGTAAGATTAGCTCTCTCTAGCAAGGTAGTAGACATCCATGTCATGTTAACCATCATGCGCAAGGGAACAATCTTCAGCAAGATGATGGGCCAAAAAAAAAACTTCAAAGAGGTAAGGCTACTATAGAGGAGCTGCCTAGTGGCAGTGGAGTTAGCCTTATTGAGGCTATACTGGTCCATGGCACTGAAGCTTCTAATCAGTGGGCCATTACAAGAGGTCAAAAGGATAGAGAAGGCGACAAAGATAATGTGAAACCTATTGATGAAAACCCTAAACAGGATGACAAAGGGATGCAAGTCCTTAACCCTAACATGGCCTCTATAACCCATCGAGAGTAAAGCTGACACCAAGAAGGATAAGGAATTGCTAAGGAGAAAGGAAAAAGCTAAGAAGGAAGCACCAAAGATAGTTCAACAACCAAAAGAGAGAATGGTGTGGCAAGAGAAGAGAGCTCTAGCGAATTATCACGAAATAGATTTGGCAAGCTCTCTTTGCGATGTTAAACCAGACGTAAATCTCTCGCAGTTGATTAAGTTGTCTCCAAGAGTGCCCAAGGAATATAAAAAGATCATGTGTACCAGCTATATCATGGAACCTTTGCACATAGCGCAAGAAGTAGGAGGTGATTGGTGGGAGCATGCTAAAAAACATTGCCCAAGGGTTGCAACCTACATTGATGGAATACTAGTGGATCATGCTATTGTAGATACAGGATCATCATGGAAAAATGTAGAACTCATAATAATTTATGGTCATAACTAATTGCTTAAAACTTGAAAAACACGCATTTTACAAAGAAAATTGGATTTTTTGTCATCTCGAGTTTGATAAAAATGATGCATGAGGGATGAAATGTGGAAAACGAGTGATTTTCAGTTGTCATAATTAGAGAAACTAGTAAATGCTCTATTTTCTTGATAAATAAATAGAGAAAAATAGCCAAAAATGGAAAAAATAAGTCTTTTGCTATAAATAAATAAGAAAATTTATGATTAATGTCCATGCATGTTTGGCAAGGTTGAGGCATGAGGTATAGCCTCAACTCACCCTTTTTTGTATGTTTTAGTGCGTTTTTATTGCTTTATACATCGAAAATGACAAAAAATAAAACCCTACACCTATGCAATGATGCAACACATAAACGGTAGGGGGAAAGAAGGGTTGTGGAAGCATTTGAGTGTGGAAAATGAAGTAAAGTTTGATATTTTGTTTGTGCACCTCATATAGGATGATAAAAATTTAAGGTTAAGAGGCTAGTAGCACGAGGTAACTCGGTGCTAGTCTCTAGCAACGCAACAACAATGCATAGATTGAAAGCAATTGAAGGACTGATTTTACACTCTAGTTTGCTTATTTGTTTTAAAATCAAATGGTTGTGCATAATAGGCATACACTTTTGTATTTTGCATGCCATATGGTATAATCTCCTAGATGCATAGCACTTGTATGGCTGAACGACACTGACCAATGCTAAGAGTGTAAGGAGGTCCTTTGCTGTAGGTTAGACGAGCAGTTCTATGGGGTAAGTTCAATGAGGAAATATAAATTCCTGGATCATTTGATAAATCAAAGAGTGGACTATGTATCGTGTGTCTTATATGTTGAGGCAGCACATCTTGGGGCCAATCCCCTTGATGTAGGAGAGCTGCAGTGAGGCCGTGATGTTTCTCGCCTCATGTGTATATGATACGAGGTGTTATACATGTATGTTATGGGATCTCCCTCTAAGGATAAGGGAAGGCAAACATTGGATTGTGTTCTATTACAAACGGAAGATCGATATTAGAGTTTATTGTAGTGTGAGCCTTAGACGCTCCTGGCCACGAGGCTGTGTGGGGTGTATTTTGTGTCTTAAAGGTCTGGTAGTGCTAGAGAGCCAGTGTCGGGCCTATTTTAGGTCCCGAAAAGTGGTGCATTTTCCAAGATCCACCAATAAGTGGTGGTTCCAAATCTAGGGTCTCTAGGGACCAAATAGTCAATTTATGTACTCTGACAAGAACCGTCAATCCGAAATACAAAAAGAGAAACGTGCTGAGAGGGCTAGATGACGGACTGAGATTCTAAGGCATTATTCTCCTCAAAGGAGTAGCCCAATATGCATAAGCGGTAGTGGTTTTAATAACCCAAGTGTCACAAGCAGCCCTTTGAGTTGCAAGAGGAATTCCTAATACTTCCCCTCTTCCAATCAATCAACCCACTTCAAGTGGGGGTGTAGTTTTACCTACACAAACTCCTATTGTCAATCTGATTGTAGCCATGGTACAACCCATCGCAATTCTAGCAAGGACACTGGATTTACCGGCATTAGGAGTACCTTTGCCCATCTTCCATGGTTAGCAAAAGAAGATGGAGAACTCCATATTAATGAGTTTCAAAAACTCATGTTCAATTATTGAATCTAAGACGAAGGACACTTAATGATGTTCTTCAACATGACAATAAAAGGAAGGGCAACAGTATGGTATCACAGTCTACAGGCCAAAACCATAACTAGCATTGACAAATTCTTTACGGCCTTCCGTAGAGAGTTTGCCCCTGAGAGGGGTGGATAGTATTGGTTGCATGTCTTGAATGTAACATGCGAGGAGCCAAATGAGAATTTCCAAGCCTATGCCAAGAAACTAAAGCAAGTTCTTCGCAAACTTGATACTTATATTCCCATTCCTTCGACTGCGCAATTGCAATATTTCCTACATGGAGTAGATTTCAACATCCAGGTGCAGCTTAGTAGTGTTACTTTGGCCAAAATTGACACTGCTATTACCCAAGCAGAAGGAGTAGAGTCATGCTTGCAAGCAACTTATGCAGCAAGGGTGTTGAGATGACAAGCTCAACACATGCGGACATTGATGATAGACCGCCTGGTTAGATGGGTCCACACGTCTACACTTAGCACGTCGGTGGTCATTATGCATCTCACATGGCCACTGACTCATTACTTATTATATTCAGGTCGTTACACCTATTTACAGCTGGCATAGTTATAGCGCCAGTCGACTAGTGTAGTCGGTTATGCATTGTTTGACTTCGTAGGCCACTTTCCTTTTATGTTGTATCTTATCTATACTTTGTGTACATTGTAAAGTGTGTGGAAGAAGAAGAAGAAATCAGCAAGAAAACGTTTTGGCCTCCATCTATCTTCTTGTCTCTTGAGTGAGCTTCTCCTTGTGCATTCTGTGTGTGTTCGGCACAGCATCTTGAGCAACCCCCTCCACCACGCGATTCTTGACATGGTATCAGAGCCGCGCCATTGAGAGAGGCTAATTTCGAAGGTTGAAGCAAAGGAGAAGAAGCAAGGTTCGAGCAAGCAAGCCACGGGTAAGAAGCTCTCCCATCCTTCAACTCTTTCTCTTCGATAGTGCCTGTGGAGGCACTGGAAGCAGGGCAGACCAAAAATCTCATATTGCAGTGAGATTTGGTGTGCGCGAAGAGCACTGTGTATTCTACAGATAGGCCCTTTAGGGCTTTCCCGCAGTTATTTTGGGCATCTGAGGCCATTTCAGGGCCCGTTTTAGAGTCGCAAGGTTGCGGACAGCAGTTTCAGGGTACGCTGTGACTTCGGCTGTATTGACCGAAAGTGGGTGCACAAGTTACAGATTTCAGATCTGTAAGTTCAAAGGTGTTTACCAGTGAGTAAGCACAAGGTTTATCTGCAAACTGGTTGCAGATTGCATGTATTGTTGAGCAGACAATTAAAAAGGCTGTCTCGTGTATTGCTGTGCACTACAGGTCCAGGGTTCCAGAGGATTTACTTGCTGTTGGTATTAATTTTGTGATAATGGCAGAGAACAGTGGAAGCCCTATCATTGAGAAGCTCGACAAGAACAACTACCCTTCATGGAAGTTCCGTGTCACGAACTTCCTTATTGGAAAAGGCCTCTACGAGTTTGTTTCACGTGAAGAAAAGGAACCGGAGATGAGTGATCCTCCAACTGCAGAAGAGACAAAGGCACGAAAGGAATGGAATGCAAAGGATAAAAAGGTCATGTATTGGTTGTCTGCAGTAATTGACAATAATATGTTGGGACACATTAGAAATGCAGAGAATTCATATGCAGCTTGGACCATACTTGAAAGTATGTTTTCTGTAAATACAAAGGCACGAAAGATTCAACTCAAGCAATAGTTGAATACATTAAAGAAAGGGAAGATGTCTATCAATGAGTATGCACTGAAGGTAAGAAGCATTGCAGATGCATTGGCAGCGATTGATGCAATGCCCGATGATGATGATTTGGTGTCGTCTACCTTGGGTGGACTTAACAATGAAAAGGCTTGGAAGTCTTTTGTAACTTCTGTATATGTTAGAAAGCCATTTCCAGATTTCGATGAGTTAGTCTCTCTAATGATCACTGAAGAAATCAACATGCAGAGTGAGACATCTGAAAGAAGTGGTGAACAGGTCCAGGCTTTCTACTCCAGTTCAGGAAGGGGACGTGGCAGGTTCTCTTCAAGAGGCCGTGGTACAGGACGTGGTAGTGACAACCAGCAAAACAGATTGAATCAGCAATTTGGCGATATCCAGGTTTCAGGAGGTCGTGGTAACTTTAGAGGCAGGGGGAGCTTTAGAGGAAGAGGTGGATGGCAGAACAGAGGTTCTAACAACTCTGGTATTGTGTGCCACTACTGTGGCAAAATAGGTCATATTGCAGCCCAATGTTATGCTAAGAGAGATGATATCCGCAGTGGTAAGTTGCAGCAAGGAAACTATGCATCGTCTTCACGACAGAATGAAGACAAAAATGAACGTTTGTTCGTTATGCAGCATATGCTGAATGCTGTTACAGGAAAGGGAACACATGAAGATGTTTGGTATGTTGATTCAGGTGCATCCAATCATATGACCAGCCATGCAGAATGGTTTGGAGAGATGCAGGATTTGCAGAATGCAGGTTATGTGCAGACGGGTGATGACTCATGCCACCCAATTTCACACATTGGAAAAGTTCCCTTGTCCTTGCATGATGGTAAGACAAAGAGTCTTTCAGATGTATTACATGTGCCATCTATTACAAAGAACTTGGTGTCAGTCGGTCAAATGGTAGAGCAAGGGTTGCAAGTCAGATTTAATGCAAAGGGCTGCTTTGTAGAAGACTTCAATGACAAGTGCAGGTTGGTAGCAAAGGGAAGTAGAGTTGGACGTATGTTCACTCTAGATGCTGGAATTCCTAGTATGAATGCGGCTATGTATGCCAAAGGAAAAGGTGTTGTTGCAGACATTGAAATTTGGCACAAACGCATTGGACATGCAAATGTACAAAGGCTGAAATTAATGCAGTCCAAAGGGTTGGTTACAGGTTTGCCTACTTTTAAAGTTGCAGAATTTCAGAAGGTATGTGAAGCATGTCAGTTTGGTAAGCAGGCAAGATAACCCTTTTCACATGACAGAGATGTAAGCAGAAATATCCTTGATGTTGTGCATACAGACATTTGGGGGCCTACACAAAATGTATCTCTTGGAGGTAGTTCATACTTCGTCACATTCATTGATGATTGTTCTAGAAAGCTGTGGGTATATTTTATGAAGGAAAAGAGTGAAGCATTTGAGCACTTTAGAACTTTCAAGGCTGCAGTTGAAAGAGAAACAGGCTTGAAAGTAAAGTGCCTGAGGTCAGATGGAGGGGGAGAGTACCTCTCAAATGAGTTCAATGATTTTCTGAGGTCTCATGGGATAAAGAGACAGTTCACATGCAGGTATACCCCACAGCAAAATGGGGTTGCAGAAAGGAAAAACAGGCATATTGCAGAAGTTGCACGCGCCTTGATGGCTGAAAAGAATATGCCTAAGTATTTTTGGTCTGAGGCTGTTCATACTGCTGTTTATATTATGAACATAACTCCCACAGCTGCAGTTCATGGTATGACCCCCGAAGAATGTTTTACAGGTAAGAAGCCTGATGTTTCACACTTGAAAGTATTTGGCTGCATAGCGTATGTTCATGTGCCAGATGAGTTGCGGAAGAAACTGGATCCAAAGGCTGAAAAGTGTGTCTTTATTGGATACTCTTTAGAGCAGAAAGGGTATCGCTGTTACAACCCTGTCACATGTAAGTTCAGAGTGAGCAGGGATGTCATCTTTGATGAAATGAGCAATTGGTATGCATCTACTGGTGATGCATTGGATGTTGATGATGATCATGACACTCATGTGCAGGCTGAAAAGCAAGAATCACGAACTCTTAGTGGACCAGAGACATCATCTGGTAGTCCTTAGTCTAGGAGACTAAGGAGTATCTCTACATCTTCAGGTGCATCTAGTAGCACTACAGGTAAAGACAAAGGAAAGAATAAAGTGTCAGAAGGCATTGATGCAGTTCTTGATGGAGACTCCAGTGGCTCAGAGAGCTTGGATGATGAGCTTGGCATTCCTTCAGTGAGGACTCCAGGTGTGCAGAGAGCACGCATTAATGCAAAGACTCCATTGAGTGATCCAGTGGTACGCAGGTCTAGCAGGGTGAGATACCCTGTTAAAAGATTTGGTTTTGAGGGTTATGCAGCTCACCATTATGCTTATATGGTGAAACTAGTTGAGGATGTTGAGCCCACATGTTTTGAGGAGGCTGTTGGTCATGCTCATTGGGATACAGCAATGGATGAGGAGATGGCTGCATTAGAGGCCAATAAGACTTGGGATCTAGTATCATTGCCGAAGGGAAAGAAAGCTATTGGATGTAAGTGGGTTTATAAGATTAAGCACAATGCAGATGGTTCTATTAGCAGGTACAAAGCTAGGCTGGTTGCAAAAGGCTATGCCCAGACATATGGCATAGATTATGATGAAACCTTCAGTCCAGTTGCTAGGATGGCAACTGTCAGATGTGTGATTGCTTTGGCAGCAGCCAAAGGTTGGAGGTTGCAGCAAATGGATGTAAAGAATGCCTTCTTGCATGGTGATTTGCAGGAAGAAGTGTATATGGATCAGCCAGCAGGTTATGAATATTTAGAGCATCCCACGTATGTGTGCAGGTTGAAGAAGGCACTCTATGGGCTCAAGCAAGCACCTAGAGCATGGTCTGACAAGATCAGAGAGTATCTTGTCAATATTGGCTTTTATGTTTCTGATGCTGATCACTCACTTTACGTGAGAAAGGGAGATGCAGGTTTGGTCATCATAGTCATCTATGTGGATGACTTGATTATTACAGGTGATAGTGATAGTGGAATTGCTGAAGTCAAGGGTTGTTTGAAGATGAAGTTTGAGATGAAGGATTTAGGTGAGCTAAGGTACTTCCTGTTAGAATATCAAGCTCATTTAGTGTGTGTTGACCGACATGAGCTGGACACAGCTAGTCTAGCCATAGTAGTTAGATACATTAAATAAGTCGGTGCCTTTGGTGTGAATGGTCTTATGACCGTAGGTTGTATCTTTCACTATTAAGTGTGGTATAAATAATAGAGTGTGAGAGAGGAAGCGGGTTGCTTCACTCTGTCTGTCATCTATCTGCCTCTTTGAATCTGAACATGGTATCAGAGCTTCATCCATGAGGCTGTGGGAGAATGGGCATGACAACTTGCAGTGCAAAGGAGATGGAAGTAAGGAATCAGGAAAAATCGTGGACTGCCTCCTGAAACCTGTGTTTGAAAATCGTGGACTGCCTCCTGAAATCTGTGTCCTGAAATCATGGACTGCAACCTGTGTCTGAAAATCGTTGACTGCCTCCTGAATGGACAGCAACCTGTATCTAAAAATCTGCGCCTGCTGATCTGAATGGATAGCAACCTGTATCTGAAAATCTGAGCTTGCTGATCTGAGCGAATAGCAACCTGTCAATCTTCAGTGGGGCACCTGGACAAGGTTCATAGAGCATGTATGCTCACTATTGAAGGTATTTGAAGTGTGCAAGGAGTAAATGCTTGTGTGGGAGCTCTGTTATGAGCTGGAGTGACAGACACAGACCTATAATCATTTCTGAACTGCTATAAACATGAATGGACAGCATGCATTCAGTCATTACTGACACACAGGAGCCTTGTACTACACTCAGAAAGCATCTTTGGAGCACAAGAATGTGTCAAAGCATGTATACATTGGATCAAATGTCTTGGAGCTGAGATCTCTTGCTCAGAATACTCAGATCTGAAAATCTGAAAACTGTCATACACAGTCAATGACAGAATACTCAGATCTAAAAATCTGAAAACTGTCATACACAGTCAATGACAGAATACTCAGATCTGAAAATCTGAAAACTGTCATACACAGTCAATGACAGAATACTCAGATCTGAAAATCAATGATAGGCTGAAAACTGTCATACACAGCCAATGACAGAATACTCAGATCTGAAAATCAATGACAAGCTGAAAACTATCATACACAGTCAATGACAAGTACTGTGCATTACTGAAGCAATACAGGTCATCTTGGGGGTTCCATCATCTATATGAACTGGCCTATACATGCTAATGCATGGAGAATTGAAGCAAGCAATGAGCATCATTGAAAACTGAATTTTGAAGCTGAAGTAAATGCAGTTACACTGTCCTGGCTAATTACAATTTTGGAGCTGCTTGGAGCTTGGTATGCTGAATTCTGGTTGACTGCAACCTGAAACTGAATTTGTTGACACACTCAGTTTTGGACTTGAAATTGCTGCTGGTTACTCACAGTTTACAGTTTTCAGACTGCATGTATGTACCCTGGCAGTGAGGTTACATAAGCTTAAGCTGAAGCAAACACATAGCTTATGTATTGACAGTTATATCTACAGTTGAGACCACTTGTTTGTGGGTTGTTTTGGGGTGTCAGTGGGCTGAAATACTCTGGTTTTTTTTTTACTGCAATTAATTGCAGAAAACTGTCATAAACAGTTTCGGGCTGAAGTTGAACTGTTAAGAAAATCTTGGTTTGCAGGTAGTCAGGCAAGGTCTGCAACATGGCAAATGCTGATAGAACTGATAATGTAACCCAGATTGTGGGAGAAAAGCTTGATAGCAACAACTATGCAATATGGAAGTTCCGCATGGAGAACTTTCTGATAGGCAAAGGATACTGGGACTTAGTGACAGGTGTTGAGGCTGAACCTGAAGTTCCAGATAGGAATCCTACAGCTGATCAAAGACGAGCACATCGAGCTTGGACGGAAAGAGCTCGCAGAGTTTTACATTGGCTGTCATTATGTATATCGGATGCTATGGTGATGCAGATCATGAACTGTAAATCCCCAGCAGATGCATGGAACATATTGGTCAAGTACTATGGCACAACTACAAGTGCCAGGAAGATACAACTGAAGCAAAAATTCAACAACATAGAGAGGAAGAACAGATCCATACAGGACTATGTCACGGAGATTAAAACCTTAGCAGATCAGCTCGCATCTGTTGGCTCACAGGTAGAAGATGAGGATATGGTTGCAGTGACCTTAAATGGCTTGGGTCCGGAGTATAAGTCTTTTGACACTTCAGTATCTGTGCGGGCTGAGATGCCTGATTTTAATGAGCTGGTTGCATTATTGATTCATGAAGAGGTGAAGCTTGGCTTAGCTACAGGGTCAAGCAGCTCTAAGAATAAGGATGCAGTTTTTTATTCGAATCAGCGTGGTCGTGGTAGCCGTGGTAGAGGCTATGGATCTGGCAGAGGAGGCCAGCAGAATGCATCCTATAGTAATAGCAATCAGCAGTCATCAAATGCAAGAGGTAGTGGCAGCTTTCGAGGTAGGGGGAGATCGAACTCCCGTGGCAGAGGCTCATGGCAGCAGCAGTGTCAGTCAGACAATCCAAATAAGGACAAGGATTGTCACTACTGCGGAAAGTATGGGCATATTGCAAAGGATTGCTGGAAGAAGCAGGGAAATCAGAAGGGCAAGCAGCATGGACATTATGCTACGTCCAGTCAGGCAGATGACTCTGGTGATAGACTGTTTGCCATGCAATATGTCAAAGATAAGGCTGCTCAAAAATCATCTGATGATGTAGTGTGGTACATTGACTCGGGGGCGTCGAATCACATGACCCCTCATGGTGATTGGTTCACGGATATGGTGGCTGAAAAGCATGGCTATGTATGCACAGGTGATGACACGCAACATAGCATTGAGCATAAAGGCAAAGTGCCTCTGGTTGTACATGATGGCAGGAAGAAGAATCTTCATGATGTTTTGCATGTTCCTTCGATTACGAAGAACCTATTGTCTGTGGGTCAAATGACAGAGCAGAACTTGCAGGTTCGCTTCAATAAGCATGGCTGCTTTATTGAAGAGTTTGGCAATGGATGCAAGTTGATCGCGAAAGGCCACAGAAATGGAAGAATGTTCACTCTTGATGCTACACTGCCAGAGCTGAATTCCGCTATGTTTGCTCAGGGTTCTGGCACTATCAGGGACTTAGAGATTTGGCACAAGAGAGTGGGGCATGTCAATTTGCAGAGGCTGCAGACCATGCAGAAGAAGCAGCTGGTAACAGGGCTACCTAGATTCCAATATTCAGATATTGGTCATGTCTGCGAGGCTTGCCAGTTTGGTAAGCAGTCACGATTGCCGTTTGTCAGGCATGTAAGACAGAGTACACGACCACTGCAGTTAGTGCACTCTGATGTTTGGGGACCAGCTCATAATGCATCTATGGGGGGTTCCAGATACTATGTATCCTTCATTGATGACTACAGTCGATATACCTGGCTTTACATATTGAAAACAAAAGATGAGGTCTTTGCTGTTTTTCAGAAATTTAAGGCACAGGTTGAGAAGGAATTTGAGTGTTACATCTCTTGCTTGAGATCTGATAGCGGTGGGGAGTATGTCTCCAATGAATTTGCTGATTTTTTGGCTGAAAATGGCATTCGTAGGCAGCTAACCTGCAGCTACACTCCGCAGCAAAACGGAGTAGCTGAAAGGAAGAACAGGGTTCTAATGGAAGCTGCCAGGGCCATGATGAATGAGAAGCATATGCCGCTTTACTATTGGGCAGAGGCTGTTGTGACAGCCGCATATATTCTGAACAGGACTCCCACTGCAGGCATTCATGACATGACACCGTTTGAGAGGCTCTATGGCTATAAGTCGGATGTAAGACACATGAAGGTCTTTGGCTGTCTTGCTTATGTGCACATTCCAGATGAGAAGAGGAAAAAGCTGGATCCCAAAGCGCATAAGAGTGTGTTCATTGGATACTCGCAGGAGAAGAAGGTATACAAATGTTATGATCCCTCTACCAGGGAGACTTTGGTAAGCAGGGATGTCATCTTTGATGAGCTGGGCTCTTGGTATGTCTCACCAGTTGCAGTGCTATCCGATCTGTCTTCCACTCATGTCTCTACAGTTGATATGCAGCAGAGCACTGCTATGACAGGCCCTATCAGTCAGACAGTATCCCCATGGACAGGGAGATTGAGGAGCTCACCGTCCACTGACACGGGTATGTCAGTGAGGGGGAGACATGATGTCTTGGACAGCAAAGGAAAAGAGAAAGTTAGTCAGGATGGTATGATGACACCTGGCAGAATGACTTCGGGCTATGAGTCTAGTGATACTTTAGACAGCGAACTTGGTATTCCGACTGTCTATACGCCTGGCACGAGGCAGAACAGGTACATTCCGCCTCATGAGAGAGGTGAATCGAGTAGTGCACCACAGCCTAGACGATCGCAGAGGGTCAGATACCCTGTTGACAGGTTGACATACTCTGGTTATTCTGCAAAGCATTATGCATACATGACAAAAGTGATGGAGATCAAAGAACCAGGTACTTATGCTGAAGCTGCAAAGGATGAAAACTGGTGCATGGCTATGGACGAAGAGATGAAAGCCTTGGCTGAAAATCAGACTTGGGATTTGGTACCACTGCCTGAAGGGAAAAAGCCTGTTGGCTGCAAATGGGTGTATAAAATCAAATGTAAGTCTGATGGCAGTGTAGAAAGGTACAAAGCAAGGCTAGTCGCTAAAGGATATGCTCAGCAGTATGGCTTGGATTATGATGAAACATTCAGCCCGGTTGCAAAAATGGCAACCATACGAACTGTTATTGCCTTGGCTGCTGCAAAAGGCTGGAAATTGCAGCAGATGGATGTTAAGAATGCATTCCTCAATGGTGATTTAACAGAGGATGTATACATGGTTCAGCCGGAAGGGTATGAGCACCCTGATTTTCAGCATTATGTGTGCAGGCTGAAAAAGGCACTGTATGGGCTGAAGCAGGCTCCGAGAGCCTGGCATGCTAGGATCAGCAGTTACTTGCAGAGTCTTGGATTTGTTGTTGGCAGGGCTGATCACAGCCTGTTTACAAAGAAGACTGACAGTGGCTTGGTAGTGCTGGTCATATATGTTGATGACTTGATAATCACTGGAAATGATGACATGGGAATTCAGCATGCTATGAAGATGCTGAAATCTGAATTTGACATGAAAGATCTGGGAGATCTGAAGTATTTCTTGGGTATTGAGGTCGTACCAGCTGAAAATGGCTTATGGCTGATGCAGAAGCACTATGCCATGGAAATGCTTAAGAAGTATGGCATGGCTGAATGCAAACCACTGGATACACCTCTGGACCAGAATGTAAAGCTAGACATGAACACTGGGGCTGAAGTAGAAGATGTGACTATGTACAGGCAGATAGTCGGCAGTCTGATTTACTTGACCATCACTAGGCCTGACTTGAGCTATGCAGTAGGGCTTATAAGCCAGTTTATGCAAAAGCTGAGAAAGCCGCACTTGGATGCAGTTAGACGCATCATGAGGTATGTTAAGTCCACTGTAGACTATGGGCTGTTCTATGTCAGAGATAAGCCCTTGATACTGATTGGATACACAGATGCAGATTGGGCAGGATGCTCAACTGACAGACGATCTACGAGTGGCTATGCCTTTGGCTTTGGTAGCGGCATGATCAGTTGGAGCAGCAAGAAGCAGCCTACGGTTGCTTTATCTAGTACTGAGGCAGAGTACAGGGGGGCTGCATTGGCAGCATGTGAGATTGCTTGGCTGCTCAAGCTTATGGCTGACTTGGATATTCAGGTTGATGCTCCAGTGAAACTGTTATGTGATAATCTGAGTAGTGTACTCCTGGCCATGAATCCAGTTTACCATGCTAGGACAAAACACATAGAGGTACACTACCACTTTATTCGTGAGATGGTCCTTGTAGGAAAGGTTGATCTTATGCATGTGAGGACTGATGAGCAGGTAGCAGATATCTTTACCAAGTCTCTGGGTAAAGATAAGTTCTGTGGTTTTAGACAGCTACTTGGAGTACATATGCTGTCTTGAGCTTGAGGGGAAGTGTTAGAATATCAAGCTCATTTAGTGTGTGTTGACCGACATGAGCTGGACACAGCTAGTCTAGCCATAGTAGTTAGATACATTAAATAAGTCGGTGCCTTTGGTGTGAATGGTCTTATGACCGTAGGTTGTATCTTTCACTATTGAGTGTGGTATAAATAATAGAGTGTGAGAGAGGAAGCGGGTTGCTTCACTCTGTCTGTCATCTATCTGCCTCTTTGAATCTGAACACTTCCTTGGCATTGAGGTGATTAGATGTGATGATGGTATATGGCTGTCCCAAAGACAGTATGGCTTGGATATGTTGTCCAAGTATGGTATGACTGCATGCAAACCACTTTCAGTCCCGTTGGAGCAGAATGTAAAGCTGAGTGCTGATGTTGGGGATGAGATAGAAGACCCTACTATGTTCAGGAGGATAGTGGGGAGTTTGATCTACATGACCATTACAAGGCCAGACTTGAGCTACGCTGTTGGTCTTGTGAGTCAGTTTATGCAAGTACCTAGAAAGCCACATTTGGATGCAGTCAGACGCATATTGAGATATGTGAAGTTCACATTACATTATGGACTTTTCTATGAGGCAGGTACAGATGTACAGGTATTTGGATACACAGATGCAAATTGGGATGGTAGTATGTCTGATAGAAGATCTACCAACGGATACATGTTCTCTCTTGGTAGTGCAGCAGTTGCATGGAGCAGCAAAAAGCAATCTACAGTTGCTTTGTCGAGTACAGAGGCTGAGTATAGAGGTGCTGCTATTGTAGCATGTGAGGTAGTATGGCTGCAAAAGCTATTGGCTGATTTGGATGTGCAGGTGGAAGGTCCAGTTGTCATTTATTGTGACAACATGAGCAGTATACAGTTGGCTAGGAACCCTGTGTTCCATGCCAGGACAAAACATATCGAGGTACACTACCACTTTGTGAGAGAGAAGGTACTAGCAGGTGAGATTGACTTGGTGTATGTCAGCACACAGGATCAGATAGCTGACATCTTCACGAAGGCATTGGGTACAAAGAAGCTTCAAAAGTTTCGAAGCTTACTTGGAGTTGCAGAGATGCAGTTGAGCTTGAGGGGGAGTGTTGAGATGACAAGCTCAACACATGCGGACATTGATGATGGACCGCCTGGTTAGATGGGTCCACACGTCTACACTTAGCATGTCGGTGGTCATTATGCATCTCACATGGCCACTGACTCATTACTTATTATATTCAGGTCGTTACACCTATTTACAGCTGGCATAGTTATAGCGCCAGTCGACTAGTGTAGTCAGTTATGCATTGTTTGACTTCGTAGGCCACTTTCCTTTTATGTTGTATCTTATCTATACTTTGTGTACATTGTAAAGTGTGTGGAAGAAGAAGAAGAAATCAGCAAGAAAACGTTTTGGCCTCCATCTATCTTCTTGTCTCTTGAGTGAGCTTCTCCTTGTGCATTCTGTGTGTGTTCGGCACAGCATCTTGAGCAACCCCCTCCACCACACGATTCTTGACAAAGGGTAAATTGGAATGGCAATAATTTGGCACTAACCAACGGGAGTCAAGGGGACCCCATGACAAATGCGAATGGAAGAGGGAGTATCATGCCAAATTTTCCTATGTTACTAGCTCCTCCCAGTATGACTATACTTATGGCTAGTCAAACAGCCCCACTAAATGGTGGAGGCCAAACAATAAACCCAAATGTTGTCCCAATAAGTCAGTGGCGGCTGATTCCTAATCAAGTGGTCAGACTGATGGGTCGACAGATAGATGATCGCGGCTATGAATCAAGTGCATCAAATATCCTTGGTGAAGTCAAGGATATGATAAAGCACTACACTGACATGATTACCAAGCAGTATAGACAAATAGTTATGGATGTCAATTTCCTTAAGAAGAAGCAGAATTTGATAGGGAGTCAATGCCCTGAAGAGGGTTTTCCCTCTCAAGATTCAACTGTAAGTGGTGTGGTGGACAACATTTCCTTAGGAATTGTCCGAATGTCAAATGTGATATTTGCAGAAAGTCTAGCCACTTAGCTACTACTTATTAGAGTAAGATTAATTCTCTCCAACAAGGAAATAAATAGCCATGTTCATTTAATCATCGCGCACAAGGAAATAATCTCTAGCAAGATGAGGGACCAAGACAAATACTGTAAAGAGGAAAGGCTACTGTAGAGGATTTGCCTCATGAAAGTGGAGTCAGTCTTATTGAGGTTGTACGTATTAATGACGCTGAAACTTCTAATCTACGAGCCGTAACAAGAGGTCAAAAGACTAGAGAGGGTGACAAAGGAAATGTAAAACCTATCGAGGGAAACCTTAAGAAAGATACTAGGGGAAAGCAAGTTCTGAATCCTGATATGGAAGGTGGACCTCTAAGACTTGTTGATAGTAAAGTTGATCCTGAGAAGGATAAAGAATTGCTAAGAAAGAAGGCAAAAGTTAAAAAAGAGGCACCAAACCCGGTCCAAAGACCAAAGGAGAGACTAGTTTGGCGAGAGAAGATAATTTTGGCTAACTACCACGACTTTGATTTAGCAATTCCTCTTTGCAAAGTTAAACCAGACATGAATTCAAGAAAATCCTGTGTATTGGGTATATTGTAGAACCTTTGGGCATAGCACGAGTGGGAGAAGATTGGTTCGATCATGTTGAAAAGAATTGTCCCTCAGGGTTCCAGCATATGTAGATGGAATATTAGTGGAGCATGCCATTGTGGACGCTGGATCCTCAATCAATATCATGAGTTCAAAATTTATGGAGAGGCTAGGTCTAGAAATCCAAAAAGATGGCTCCACATTTCTTAAGATGGCTGATGACAGTCTAAGGCAACCAGAAGGTTGCATCACTAAAGTCCACGTTACTGTTGCAAGCGTGAAATGCTATCTGGACTTTAGGGTGATAAGGTTTGTAGGACGTCCTAGCTATCGAGTTTTGCTAGGCAAGCCATGGATTTTATGAACAGATTGTCAAGTCAATTTACCCGCTGGTCGAGTGATTCTAGGTAGAGGTGCCAATTGTGTAATAGTAGATGCTTACCCTGAGTCTCCTCAAAGTGAGAGAGCTTCTTTATCCTCTACTAACTAGAAACAATAAATGATCCATCTGGTAGTGAGACCTCATCGAGTGATGGATATAAAGAAGAATCCACTATAAAGGACATTTATCAAATAACATTGAATGAGCCAATAGAGCCTCAAGATCGAATAAGAGATGCAGACGTTATTGAGTTGGACCTTGGTATGCCAAACAATTCACGGCCAATCAAATTTGGATCCATGCTCAGTTCGAAAGAAAGAGAGGACTATGTGTCCTTAATTCAAGAGTTCCGCGATAACTTCGCTTGGAGCTATGATGAACTTAGAGGCATTCCTCCCAGCCTGGCTATGCATACCATTCCTCTAAAGGAAGAAAGTTGGCCCGTATGTGAGAAAGTAAGGTGCATGCCTTTTGAACTAAGGGACGGGCTGTTTGAGGAGCCATAGAAGTTGCAGAAAGCGGGTTTGATCTTCCATGTTCACCATACTGAATGATGTTCACCAGTTGTGATTAGGAAGAAGAAAAATAATCAAATCTGACTTTGTGTAGACTTTAGAGAGATGAATAAGCAGATTGTTAAAGACTACTACCCGTTGCTATTTATTGACCAAATTTTGGATCAGTTAGCGGGTAGGGAAATATTCTCGTTCATGGATTGCTTTATAGGGTATAACCAAATGGCGATTGTTGACCAAGACAAGTTGAATGTGACATTTATTACTATCTTCGATACCTTTGCGTACCATGTGATGGCATTTGGTTTATGTAATGCACCTAGTTTGTGGCAGAGAACAGCTGATAAGACCTTTGGTGACATCTCCCTAGAGGATTTGAAAGTATTCATTGACGATCTGGGGGCAACCACCATAAGAGAAAGGCAGTTGATCATTTTGTGGAAGTGTTTTGAGCGTTGCAAACAATTTTTCATAGCTCTTAACCCACGGAAGTGCAATCTTTAGAGTGCCTTATGGGCTATTGTTAGGTCATGTAGTCAGTTCAATAGGGATTGCGATTGACCCTGAAAAGATCAAGGTCATAGTTGCCATGAGTTTGCCACGTACTCCAAAGGAGGTACATAGCTTTCTGTCATATTGATAGGGTATTATCGGAGGTTTATAAATGTGCTAGCAAAAAGAACGTTTCCATTAACGAATTTGTTGTCCTTTAACTGTCTGTTTGCATGGAGTGATTCTTGCAATGTATCTTTTGACTATGTGAACCAAGAGCTTGCCAAAGCACCTAAAAGGGGGAAAATATTTTACATATTTTCAGCAATCACTATGTATAGTATAAGTTGCTATTTGGCCCAAATTTGGGAGAAAAAATGGTACCATCCAATAGCCTTTGCTAGTTTGAAGTTGGGCATATTGGAAATTAACTACACTTATATGGACAAGTTGTGCCTTTTACGATGGTATTTGCGACCAAAAAACTCAGGCATTACATTCTTTATGAGAAGATAGTTTTTTATATGAAGGCAGAAGGGCTTCAATTGTTGCTGAACAAGTTATAGCCATATGATCGTTTAGCAAAGTGGTTAATCACTTTTTTGAGATGAAGAGCAAGCCACAGAAGCTATAGGGCATTGTGGAGTGTCTTGTGGATTTCGAAAAGTCAAAAGAGGTCTTAGCTAAAGGAAGTGACATGGAAATAGTGTTTAAGATTGATACAGCTTCTATTCCCTCTCTATACTAGAGGGTAGTCCTTATGGCCCTGACCTTCCTACTTGCTAGGCAATTGTCTTAGGAGTCCATGCTAGTGTGAGGCAATTAAAGAAGCCTGCCAAAATAGCAAAGAAGAGAAAAGTGCCGAATATATCTAAATATTAAAATTACAGAGGTGTGTAAAAAGGGGTTCTAACCCCTCAATAAGAAAAGGAAAAGAAAAAGGAAGAAAATTCCCACAAGCAGTTGATTATCACCTTGTGGAGGCTTGGTAAGTTCCTAGGGACAAGTCAATTGATGCCTTGTCTTCCTAGGGGTAGCAACTAGTCGAAAAAAAAGAAATAAGGAAGGTTGGAGTGAAAATAAAAGTGAGCATTAAAAAAGGATTAAGTGTCACCTCGCGAGAGCTTGGTAGGTTCTTGAGTACCGAGTAAAAACTTGAGGTTGATGCCCCCCTGTTCTCCTTGGGTCACTCTACGCTCGGCTCCCTCCTTTTTACACACTCAAGTATAGAAACCTTGGGAGGAAAATGTGCACTTTATGGGTCTTTAAATGTTGCTCTAATTGGTGACCATAAGATAGGGCGACTCGGCCCATCGAACCCCACAAACTGATTTGCACAAATAACAACCAAAGAAAGCATCAAGCTGACACAAAAAATCTACTCAACAAAGCAGAAGAACAGCTCTCACCCTACCCCTTGATAGAATCAAGGTATGGGAATCCACAAGGGATAGGCCTAGCATAATCTGATAGAAATCCAAAGCGAGTCACTAACCAATTACTCTAACATAGAAGACTATCTTTAAAAAACCTATCAAAGAGGTCATCTTCGTGGTGGTCTAAACTACCTACTTAGGACAACTGGACCAAGACCTCCTACTAGGCAAGGACTCCTATAGCCTGGTCATTATATTTTTCTTATATCAATTTATGTTTGATACTAGAACCCAACAATAATTATTTCAAGCAATATATTTTTAATTATTATACATATAGGTCTTCTTCATGGGTGCCAAACAAAGAAAATGAATCTCAAGTTAATATAAGATCTTCTCACCTACTACTACGAACAAGTTATGGGTTGCCTCTCCCAACTCTCTCGGCCAAGAGATGACTTTGCAACAAAGGAAGTGGTGGGTGCCATAAAGAATTGCGTCACAATTTTTCTTTGTAGATCTATGGAGGTGCTTGGTTGGTTCATAAGCCCTTTTCCTCTCTTCTCAACAATGCTAGCAAGAGGTGTAGTAATGGCTCCAATGGTAGCTTGAGTAGCCTGCACATTATCATGAGTACCTTGGGTGGCTTGTGTAGTGTCCTTGTGAGCTTCAATGGCTTGAGTACTTCCTTCTGTGCCCTTAATACTTGTAGTTGCTTGCTCATCTTCTGTAGTAGCAGTGGGCATGGCAAGTGAATCATGAGCAAGAACCTCCTCCATGAACCCTACAAGCATGATTCAACCTTTAAACCCTCATGCATGAGCACAAAAAGTAATTTAACAAAAGCAACAAGATGCTTTACATGGGTTGAATTACTTACTCTTATGCAAATCTTTCTCTTGCTTGGGAATAACTCCCATAGGGTAATCAAGCCACCAAGGACAAACATTTGCCTCCCATGTCGTCAATTTCCTCCCACATAATGTTGGAGAATACATGGTATTCTCATCATGGATATCAATCCACTCTCTTGTGAATTTCGAAGGTGCCCAATGTCTTCTCTTCTATACACACTGTAGTATCCATCTGCAACATTCTTGATCCAAATGACTCCATAATGATCAAAGCACTTATCATAAGAGAAGAAATGATCACTCCTCATGCACAACAATCAAAATAAACCTATAAATCATGTATTTGGATGAATGCACAAGCTCTAGCAACTTCTCCAAAGTGTTTTAAGACTTCACTCCATCCAAGAGACATACAAAAGTCTACAAACATTTTACAAAAACTTAACATTGGCACATACATTAAGAAATATGCATGACATGATTTTTGAAGTCAATGAGAGCGGATTTTAGAAGCCATTTTTTTAAGTGAAAAAGAGCCCGGGTGACCATAAAAGACAAGATTTTCATCCAAAATGAAACAATTGCAGATCGATGAGCTAGAGTTTTTCTAGATGGAGTTTAATGCCAAGAACCCAATGCAAGTCTTAGTTCGTCAATCGGAGTCTGTTTGACCCCCCATTTAATCCCTGCAAGGTTTCGTGTGTTATGAAGTAGCCATGTGATCCAAGAGCCAGAAAGTGCGTGACGATGGCCAACTCTATACATTTCGACATCATGAAGTTAGTTGTCTAGACAGATCTCGAATTCGAGCTTGTTTGCCTCATCAAAATTGAAAAAACCACTTCATTTGTAGTGTGAATAGGAAATGCTCAACTAGTTTTTTTAAAGCCAAAGCTTAAGCTTAAATTAAGCTTTAGATGGGAGATGGCAATCATTTTTTCAGCGCCCCAAATTTAGCAAATTTTTATCATTTTTCTACTTTTGATTATCTTGGGAATCCTCTAGGCAACAAGAATAAGAATTTTCTCGCCCTCAATTACCACACAAATGATCAAAAATGATGCATTGAATGGAAAGATTTGATTCTAGTATTTCTCTCTCCTCTCTCCTCTCTCCTCTCTCCTCTCTCCTCTCTCCTCTTGTGGTTTGTTCTCATGGATCAATATAAAAGAGAGGGGGATGGACTGAGATAGACGTTTTTTATTGTGTAATGATGCAGGAGCATAAAGAGATGCAAATCAAGGTTGGACGGATCGTTAATAGCTATGGAAGAACGTTAGCAGGCCTCCAATGTCGAAAAACATACGTCATATTTGTCTGTCATGTTGAAGAAATGGCAAAAAATGAGTGATATAATAATTTTATGCTAAACATATAAAACTTGAAACTCTGCGGTTTTTGGATTTTTTGTGTGCATTTCTTGTTCCTACGGGTTGAAACATGCTAAGAAAATCATTTTCCATGAGATTAATCAATCAAAAAAATATATAAGTAATTATCTATAAATAAATAGTAAAAATATTTTTTTTTAAAATAGATTTTTTGCATCAAAAAATAGGAAAAAATAAGATTCATGTTTGTGAACGTATGATATAGCTGAAGCATGAGGTGGTTTAGCCTCATTTCAGCCCTATCTCTATGTTAAAGTGGATTTTTATTACTTTAAAAAAAGGAAAATATATGAAAAATACACCTTAAATCTACCAACGAATGCAAAATGTTAAAGGTAAGGAGTAGGGGGTTGTTGAGTGGTTAAAGTACGCTAAATTCTAATGTTTCATAATGCATATCATATAGGGTTCATTGTCGTCTAAAATTAAAAGCGTCTAGTAGCACGAGAAAGCTCGGTATTAGCCCTAAGCAACAAAGCACTATCGTAGTAGAAGAAAAGCATGAAAAGAATTATCTTCACACTTTCCCAATGTTGTTTGCTAATGAATAAACTTGTTTGAGCATGATGGTCATACACAATTGTATTGACACACCATGTGGTATCATATCTTGGATGCATAGCACCTGTTTGTATGAGTGATAACCTAAGTTGAGAGTGTGAGGTATCCTAAGCCATAGGGCTAGATATTTAGTTCCTTGGGGGTTATTCGGTGAGGTTTATCTATTATCTCCTAGATTGATGCATCAAAAGAGTTGATTTTGTTTTGAATGTATTCTATGTTCACATACCTTGGGGCCGATTCCCAAGGTATAGGAGAGTCATAGTCGAGCTGCGGTGATTAGCCGAGGGGTGCTCCCTTTGTGTGTTCCTATGTGGTGAAAAATACCAACATATTTAGGGACTCCTTGTGAGGAGTGTGGGGAAGAATATTCATTGGACTACAAAATCGTACAAACACAAAGTTCTAGATACTCTTGGCTAGAGGCTGTATGGGGTGGTTTTAGGTGAGTTAGTAGAGATCTGTCTAGTGTCTTAGAGCTAGTGTCGGTCCTATTTTAGGTCTTGCCAAGTGGTGCATTTTCCAAGAGCTCCTAATGTAGCGGTTTCTGAATTTCAGTCAATAGGGAGGACCGGTTTATTAGTGTATGCCAAAAGGAAGTGAGATAGATATGAAAGATCATCAAGCCAAGCTTCAGAAGCAAGAAAGAGCTGAACGAGCTAGACAACGAGTTGAAATTATTAGAAGATATTCTCCACAAAGGAGTGGTCCAAATATCCCCACAAGGGCAGGGTCTTAGTAACCCAGCCCCACGCATAGTCCATTAGGAGGAGTAAGTTTTAGTACTTTCCCCTTTCCAATTAGTCAGTCCACTTTGAGTGGAATAATAATTCTGATCATTCAAAACCCTTCAACAAATCTGGTTGTTACCATGGCACAACTCATTGCAATCCCAGTAGGAATGTCAAACTTGCTAGCCTTAGGGTTTCCTAGACTACCCATTTTTAATGGGTTAGTAGAGAAAGATTTGGAACTTTATATCAATGAATTCCAAAAGTTAATGTTTAACTGTCAAATTCAAGATGAAGGACACTTGATGATGCTCTTGAATATGACTTTGAAAGGACAAGTTGCAGTATGGTATCACAACCTAGAAGTTGGAACCATAACTATGATTGACTTCTTCTTTGCAGCCTTTGGAAGAGAGGGGAGGTTAATATTGGCTACATATTTTTAATGTCACATGCCAAGAAGCTCATGAGAATGTTCAAGCATATGCTAAGAAATTGAAGGAAATATTTCATAAGTTGCAAACCTATATTCCCATTCCAGCTACTGCTCAGTTACAATACTTTTTGAATGGACTAGACTTTAACATTCAAGTGTAGTTGAGTAGTGTTGCTCTTATTGACATTGATACGGCTATTACAAGAGCAGAGGAGATGGAATTGCGATTATAAGTAGTCTATACCTCTAGGATAAACTGGAATCCAAGTCTAGGCATTGGAAATACTTTCTCATTGACGAATGGTGGTCAAGGGATACCCATGAGTCCTCCTAATGGGAGAGGAAGTGTGATTTTGAATTTGCCTATGTTGTCAGCTCCTCCCACAGTGACTATTCTTATGGCTAGTCAGATGGATCCACCAAATGTTGGAAGCCAAACGATAAATCCTACTATTGTTCCATGAAATCAATAGCCAATCCCCAACCAAGTGGTTAGGCCAATGAAATGACAGGTAGATGATCATGGCTATGAGTCAAGTGCCTTGAATGTCCTTGGCAAAGTTAAGGATATGATGAATCACTATAGTGACATGATAACTAAACAATATAGGCAAATAGTTTTTGATGTAGATTTCCTTAAGAAGCAATAGAATTTGATAGGGATTTAATGCCTTGAAGAGGGTGCCCCCTCAAGATTCAGCTGTAAGTGGTGTGGCGGTCAACATTTCCCTAGGAATTGTCTAAATGTTAAATGTGACATATGCAGAAAGTTTGGCCACTTAGCTAGTACTTGTTGGAGCAAGATTAGTTCTCTTTAGCAAGTAAATATCCAGGTCCGGTTAATCATCGAGTGCAAGGAAAAAATATCCGGCAATATGAGGGTCCAAAAAAAATACTACAAAGAGGGAAAGCTATGGTAGAGGAGATGCCTAATGGCAGTGGAGTTAGCCTTAAAGAAGTTGTTTGTGTCAATGGCATTGAATCTTGTAATCTATGGGTCATTACGAGAGGTCAAAAGGATAAAGAAGATGACAAAGACAAGTAAAGCCGATCGAGGGTAACCTTAAGCAAGATGACAAGGGGATGAAGTTTTTAATCCTAATATGGAAGGCTGACCTTCAAAGGCCATAGATAGTAAATTCGACCTCAAGAAGGATAAGGAGTTCAAACCAATCGTCTCCTACTCGCGCTACTCCTTATCCTTCTTGAGGTTGAATTTACTGAAAAGCATTGTCCAAGGGTAGCATCATATGTTGATGGAATATTAGTGGGCCATGCTATTGTGGACACAAGATCCTCTATCAACATTAGCGCAAGTAGGAGACGATTGGTTTGAACATGCTGAAAAGCATTATCCAAGGGTAGCATCATATGTTGATGAAATATTAGTGGGCCATGCTATTGTGGACACAAGATCCTCTGTCAACATTATGAGTTCGAAATTGATAGAGAGGTTGGGATTAGAAATTAAAAAATATGTCTCCACAATTCTCCAAATGACTAATGACAATTTAAGACAACCTAAAGGTTGCATTACTAAATTCCATGTAAGTGGATTATGTCTTCTCTCTTTGTTTTTATTTTTTGTTATCTTCTCTGCTTATTTTTGTTTATGGAGAGATGCATGTGTGTGTGTGTGTGTGTGTGTGTGTGTGTGTGTGTGTGTGTGTGTGTGTGTGTGTGTGTGTGTGTGTGTGTGTGTGTGTGTGTGTGTGTGTGTGTGTGTGTGTGTGTGTGTGTGTGTGTGTGTGAAAGAGAGTGAGGAGGATATAGAGGGGAAAAGAAATAGAGAGAGGGAGAGAGAGAGAAATCAAAATAAAGAAAGTGAGGGAAAATAGAGAGAGTGTGAAATGGAGAGAGGGAGAGGAAGAGGAGGAAGGATAGAGATAGAGAGAGATAGAGATAGGGAGGATAGAAATAGGGAATAGAGAGAGGGATAGAGAGAGAGAGAGAGAGAGAGATAAAGATAAAGATAGAGAGAGAGAGAGAGAGAGAGAAATAGAGAGGAAGGAAAAATTAATGCTCTACACATGAATGGTAAGGGGAATAGGTTAATTACATGCATTCATGAGTTGTGCCAACAAGTTTTTAGACATAACACATTGGATCACTGGAAGAATATACTAGAGGCTAGCAAGGAGTACATGATAGCATCCATACATTATGAGTTTGTAGTGCCCACACCAGAATATTAAACATATCAATCTAAGCCAAACTATTCAAATGAAGCTCTCAACAATCACTAGGAAGATGAGGAAACAAGTGTACTTAATGGCCAAAATATTCAATACGGGAATGAGGATATTCATGCTTCTCAAGGTTAAAATGGTTACCTTCAACAATTATCAAAGGAGTTGAATCACATGAATGCAAGGATTCTTGGTGGTATTCATCAGCTCAATAAGTTAATGGAAAGTACGTTTTTTTAATTAATTGCAATCGCCAAGTGTTTGGCCAACAAGATGCATGATTCTCAGCCTATCCATAATCATATCCCATCCTCGCATAACTCCATTCTAGCCCCACATGTTAATTCCATTGGAAGACAACCTAATCAAGCCAATGTGTTTATTTTTAAAAGGAAGAGACATCAAGATTGAAGGATACATTTTATCCATCTCAAATGCAAAGCAAGAATAAGGAAAGGCCACAATTTAAACCAAGGAATGATTCTACGCAAGAATAAGATCTTAGGATTGATGTAACATGTCTGCCTATCGACTGTCCAAACATTTTTTTAGTGGTCCATCGACACTACAAGATATAGGCTTTATACCGACGTTTAAAGCGATGAAAATACAAACAACAAAATTTTCCCCCGTCGTCGTAAAAAGCGTCGTTATTAATGACGCCATAGAAACATCGGTATTGGCATCGCTATCAGCGTCGCTATTGGCATCGCTATGCATGTCGCAAACCGTCGCTATCAGCGTCGGTATTAGCGTCGCTATCAGCCCTTCGCGACGACCTTGTTTTTTTTATTTGAGGCCATTTCGGGGCCTGTTTTGGAGGCGGAAGTTTTCTGCACGCACTCAGGAAAAGGCCCAGTTTTATGCTATGCAGCCACTGTTCTACAGGTCGGTGAAAAGTTACTGTAGAAATTGCATCGTATGCTTGTGCACAGAGACATTGGGAGTTACAGAATCATCCCTGTTGCCTGTTGATGCAAAATCGTCACTAGGAAGTGACTGTGTGGTCAAATACCACTTTCGTCAGTTTTGCAGATTTGCCTTTGTGAGGCTGAAGCTGTGTTCTTTGCAGTGACAGAATTTTTTGCAGTGTTCTGTAATGGCGTCTGATTCTCTCTCACAGATTGTCACTGAAAAGCTTGACAAGAATAACTTCCAAGCATGGAAGTTTAGAATGACGAATTTCCTTATGGGAAAAGGATATTGGGAATTTGTTGCAGGAAATGAAGAAGAACCAGTTCTTCCTGATGTTCCCAATCAACAGCAAATGCAGGCATTTAAAGCATGGCATGAGAGAACCAGGAAAGTTATGTACTGGCTGTCTATCAGCATTTCAGACTCTATGATTGTGCATATTCAAGATGCAAGTACACCAAAGGAGGCATTGGATACTTTGTCAAAAATATATAGCACAAATACACAAGCCAAGAAAATGTAGCTCAAGCAAGAGTTGCATAATGTGCAAAGAGAAAATATGAGCATCAATGACTACCACATGAAGGTGAAGAAGATTGCAGATGCACTTGCTTCCATTGGGTCGCCAGTGGAAGATGATGATTTAGTTTCTGTGACCTTGAATGGTCTAGGAAAGGATTATGCACAGTTCCGAACATCCATTTCCATCCGTGAAAGATTTCCTGATTTTGAGGAGTTGATTGCTCTTCTAATTTCTGAGGAGCAGAGAAATGGTGGTGCATCTTCTTCAGGAGGAACTTCAAAAGAAGCTGTCTTCTACTCAAATGCTGGAAGAGGTAGAGGCAGAGGTAGAGGAGTCCGATATGGAGGCCATGGTAGAAATCAGAATATGCAGCAAACTCAAGAAAACCAGTCCTATGGAGGAGGACATGGTAACTCTAGAGGCAGGGGGAGCCAAAGAGGTCGTGGTGGATGGCAAAGAGGCCAAAATGCAAACAGTAATGTTGAATGCTACTATTGTGGTAAAATGGGTCATATGGCTAAAGACTGCTATAAAAAGCAGAATGACATCATGAATGGAAAACTGCAACAAGGAAATTATGCATCTTCTAGTAGACAGGGTGATGACAGAAATGAGCACTTGTTTATGGTGCAGCACATGAACAATTCTGTGACAAGTGCAGAAGAAAGCAATGATGTATGGTATGTTGACTCAGGTGCATCAAACCACATGACAGGCCATGCAGAATGGATGGAGGATGCAAGAAAAATGGAAAAACCAGGATTTGTGGAGACTGGTGATGATACTGCACATCCTATTGTGCAGATTGGAAAAATTCCTTTGTCTATGCAGGATGGGAAAAAGAAATACCTGTTCGATGTATTTCATGTCCCAAATATCACCAAGAATCTGGTTTCTGTTGGTCAAATGGTTGAGCAGGGCTTGCAGGTCAGATTTAATCCTCATGGATGCTTTGTTGAGGATATGAAAAATAAAGGTCGCTTGATAGCAAAAGGAAAGAAGAAGGGCAGAATGTTTACATTGGATGCAGACATGTCTGAATTGAGTGCAGCAATGTTTGCACATGGGACCGGGGTAGTTGCAGATATTGATATCTGGCATAAACGCATTGGTCATGTTAATGTACAGCGACTTAAATCAATGCAGGCCCAAAATATTGTTGCAGGTTTGCCTAATTTCAAGGTTGCAGAAATGCATAAGGTATGTGAAGCCTGTCAGTTTGGAAAACAGGCAAGGAAACCATTTCCTAGACATGTTCAAGAGAGTGAGAAGCCATTGGAATTAATCCACTCTGATGTGTGGACTACTAAAGCTGCATCTCTTGGAGGCTGTCATTATTTTGTCACTTTTATTGATGACTATAGCAGAAAAGTTTGGGTGTATTTTATGAAAAAGAAAAGTGAAGTTTTTGGGCATTTCAAAACCCTTAAAGCTATGGTTGAAAAAGAAACAGGCCTGCAAATAAAATGCCTAAGGTCAGATGGAGGGGGAGAGTACCTCTCAAATGATTTTGCAAGGTTCCTGCAGGAGCATGGCATAACGCAGCAATATTCATGCAGTCATACCCCACAACAAAATGGAATTGCAGAAAGGAAAAACAGGCATATTGGAGAGGTATCTCGTGCCATGCTCAATGAAAAAGACTTGCCAGATTTTTATTGGGCTGAAGCAGTTGCTACAGCAGTCTACATAATGAACAGGACTCCCACTGCAGCAATACATGGAATGACTCCAGAGGAGAGGTATACTGGTAGGAAACCAGATATTTCTCATTTGAAAATTTTTTGTTGCATTGCCTATGTACATGTGCCAGATGAGTTGAGATCCAAGTTGGATCCAAAAGCTGAGAAGTGCATCTTTATTGGTTACTCTCTGCAGCAAAAAGGGTATAGATGCTATAACCCTTCTACTCGTAAGTTTACAGTGAGCAGAGATGTTGTTTTTTATGAGATGAGTAGCTGGTATAAACCAGTAAATGTGATTGATGATGTAGATGCACAAAATGGTAATGCTGCACAGAATTCACAGCAGCAGTCACAAAATATTAGTGGACCTGGAGCGTCCTCTAGCAGTGGTTCACATTCTTCGCCATGGACAGGCAGATTGAGATCAGGAGAATCTTCTCAAAGTAATGCAGATAGTGGTATGCAGGTATCACGAAAAGGAAAAGAGAAGGTTGATCAGCCCATGTTTGATGTGAATGCAGGTCACTCTTATGTGGATGGTGAATCCAGTGGCTCAGAACAGAGCATTGATGATGAGTTGGGTATTCCTTCTATTGTTACACCTGGACTAAGGAAGACCAGGGATGTTTTGAGAGCACCTGGGAGTGAACCTACTTTGCGCAGGTCTACCAGAGCTAGGTATCCTGTGGATAGGCTGAAATATGATGGATTTATAGCCATTCACTATGCATATATGGTCAAAGTGATACAGGAACCAGAACCCACTTCTTTTGAGCAAGCCATGGGAAAAGAAAAATGGGAGAAAGCCATGGATGAAGAAATGGATGCCTTGGAAGCAAATGCTACATGGGAATTGGTACCTTTGCCTAAAGGTAAAAATGCAATTGGATGTGAGTGGGTTTATAAGGTGAAGCACAATGCAGATGGTTCTGTGAACAGATACAAGGCAAGATTAGTAGTCAAGGGGTATGCACAAACATATGGCATTGACTATGAAGAAACATTCAGTCCGGTTGCAAGGATGGCAACCGTAAGAGCAGTCATTGCTATGGCTGCATCAAAGGGATGGTCTTTACATCAGATGGATGTAAAGAATGCCTTCTTGCATGGTGATTTGCAAGAAGAGGTCTATATGGAGCAGCCACCAGGTTATGTGCATGTTGTTCATCCTGAGTTTGTTTGCAGGTTGAAGAAAGCCTTGTATGGCTTGAAGCAAGCACCTAGAGCATGGTCTGACAAGATAGGATAGTATCTTATCACTATTGGCTTTTAGATTTCCAAGGCAGATTTCTCACTTTATGTGAGAAAAACAGAGAAAGGTATTATGCTACTTGTCATTTATGTTGATGATTTGATTGTGACAGGTGACAGTGATGACGATATCCTTCATGTGAAAATGCTATTGAAGCAGAAGTTTGAAATGAAGGATTTGGGAGAGCTGCGTTATTTCTTGGGTATTGAGGTGATTAGATCACCAAGTGGGATACAGCTCTTGCAGAGGCAGTATGGATTGGACATGCTGTCCAAATATGGGATGACAGGCTGTAAGCCTATTTCAGTTCCTTTGGAGCAGAATGTGAAGCTGAGCGCAGATGCAGGTGAGCTTCTGGAAGACCCTACTATGTACAGACGCATAGTAGGAAGCTTGATTTATATGACTATTACCAGGCCAGATTTGAGCTATGCTGTTGGATTGGTAAGTCAGTTTATGCAGGCTCCAAGGAAACCGCATTTGGATGCGGCTAGACACATACTCAGGTATGTGAAGTCCACATTGCAGTATGGACTATTTTATGAGACTGGGGTTCAGATACAGTTGCATGGATACACTGATGCTGATTGGGCTGGTAGCATTTCTGATAGATGATCTACCAGTGGATATGTGTTCTCTTTTGGGAGTGCTGCAGCCACTTGGAGCAGCAAGAAACAGCCTACAGTTGCCTTATCCAGCACAGAGGCTGAGTACAGGGGCGCAACAATGGCTGCATGTGAGGTAGCTTGGTTGCATAAGCTACTTTATGATATGCATCAGCCTACAGATGGGCCTGTTGTCATTTATTGTGACAACATGAGTAGTATACACTTGGCAAATAACCCAGTCTATCATGCTAGAACAAAGCACATTGAGGTGCATTATCACTATGTGCGGGAGAGGGTTTTACTAGGTCTTATTGATCTAGTTTATGTCAGCACAGAGGATCAGGTAGCTGACATATTCATGAAGGCATTGGGCGCAGAGAAGCTGCGCAAGTTCAGAGACCTGCTTGGTGTGCAGGAATTGGGATTGAGCTCGAGGGGGAGTGTTGAGATATCGAGCTCCACTCGTGATACGCCAGGGTGACCGTTGTGTATTTATGTCACCGACTTGTCAGTTGCAGACGCGGTTGGTACACTGTCCATGAATAATAGCTACATGACAGCTATCCTTATCTACTCTAGTTCGTGGCTCGGTTAGTATGCCACCTTAGTTAGTTGAGTTTGGTTTGAGACCCATATATAGGGTTCTTCTATTTCTTTGTAAGAGAGTTCTTTTTGGCTTACACAACTAAGAAGAGAAAAACTGTTTTCAGCCTCCACCCTTGTGTGTATTCCCCCATTGTGCAAGCAAGAAAGCTTCAAGTGAGACTCCTTCCTTCTCTCCCACAATCTTGACATACACTATACCGGTGACTTTGCCCTTTAAGAGGGAGCTCCTAGGGGTCCTTAACTACATTGCCTTGACCTTGCCTAGCCCTTCCACATACCCTAAATCAATTTGTGCCATTACGTGACCTACAAGATTATCTTCCTCATCTTGACATTGATCTTCTCCAGCTACTCCAACCATTGGGCACTTGGATAGGTCTCCTTTGATGCTTAAAAGCATACTTGGAGCCTGACATTGAAGCATTAAGCATTTGCATTAATTTGGGTCTGCTTTTGCACTATTTTGGGACTGTCATAACAGTCCACATGCTATTATAAATAGTGTTACATCGGCATTTGATGCTACAACTTGGTTGGCATTGACATTTGATGCCCGGTTGGTCTCGAATGGACCCCGAATGTTAGGGGAATGTATGCCTATTGATCGGCCATCATTTGGAGCTGATTTAGTGGCCTAAAATACTCAGTTTTAGGCAAGAAGCATTGGGATGATATGAAGGATATCATGAGGTACCTAAAGGACACTGCAAATATGTGTATATGCTATCACAGCTAGGATATAGGAGTTGTGGGGTACACTGACTCTAATTATGCAGGACATGCAGATAGTAGGAAGTCCACTTCTAGCTATGTGTTCACCTATGCTAGAAGTGTTGTCTCTTGGATGTCCACGATGCAAAAGTGTATGGCTCTTTTCACCATTGCTGAGGCTTGCAAGGAGGCCATTTGGTTCACGACCTTGGTATTGATGCTATCCCTACACTGCATTTGGATTCTATGAGTGCTATTCAATTAGCCAAGAATCTAGTCTTCCATGTGAAGACGAAACACATTGAGGTGAGGTATCACTTCATACGTGGGATAGTCGAGGACAAGTCTGTTGCCCTTGTCAAGATCTCGACTAAAAAAAATCCTACAGATCTACTCATCAAAAGCCTCTCTACAAATAGCTTTGCCTTCCTCAAGAGATTGATGGGCATGGGATGAGATGACGTCTTTCCTCATCCTGTTGTACATATGTACATGTTGTACTGTCGTTTCTTTTTCTTTTTCACTCTTCACTGGGGCAGATTTTCCTTTAAGTGGGAGGTTGTTGGGGGTAAAGGTTCCTCGACCTAGTCGCTCATGTATTACTACACTGACAGTACCCATGCCTGCAGACTACAGGCGGCGGTGGGCGGCCGTCATTGTCACTTTATTCTTGATTCTTTTAGTGACAGATGAATAAAGGGAAGGCTGCGGTCACACATTGTGACTGTTGGAGTTCCCACATTGTGCATCTTTCTCTCTGTTGGTCTTGCTCTCCTACCATAGCTCTCCATACAAGCTTTGATCCTTCTTACCTTTCAGGATGTAAGAGTTTTATGATTGAATCCATTTGACTCAGGTGGTTCTTTGATGTTATGTGCACTATTTATCATGATACATGGATTGAATGTAAAGATGAAAATGCTCTTTGACTCAAGGGTTTTCTAAATGATAAAGTTTCCCACATTCTTGTGGATATGGGCAACACACATAGTTTTGTTAATACAAAAACTTTGGATGGGATTAAGATATTGCCTAAGCATATGGATGTGCCATTGAGGGTACAATTTTCCAATGGGACTTTTGAAGCTAGTGATGAAGTATACCGATGTAGTCCTATCAATTTGTCACCATCATGCCCTATTCAAGTTGTCAATCTTGTAGCTTTAGAAATGGGACCTAATTGTCAAGATTGTGGGAGAGAAGGAAGGAGTCTCACTTGTAGCTTTCTTGCTTGCACAATGGGGGAATACACACACAGGTGGAGGCTGAAAACAGTTTTCATCTTCTTAGTTGTGTAAGCCAAAAGAACTCTAGTACAAAGAAATAGAAGAACCCTATATATGGGTCTCAAACCAAACTCAACTAACTAAGGTGGCATACTAACTGAGCCACGAACTAGAGTAGATAAGGATAGCTGTCATCTAGCTATTATTCATGGGCGGTGTACCAACCGCATCTGCAGCTAACAAGTCGGTAACATAAATGCACAACGATCACCCTGGCATATCACGAGTGGAGCTTGATATCTCAACACTCCCTCTCAATCTCAATCCCAATTCCTGCACACCAAGCAGGTCTCTGAACTTGCGCAACTTATCTGTGTCCAATGCCTTCGTGAATATGTCAGCTACCTAATCCTCTGTGCTGACATAAACTAGATCAATAAGACCTAGTAAAACCCTTTCCCACACATAATGATAATGCACCGCAATGTGCTTTGTTCTAGCATGATAGACTGGGTTATTTGCCAAGTGTATACTTCTCATATTGTCACAATAAATGACAACTGGCCCATTTGTAGGCTGATGCATATCATAAAGTAGCTTATGCAACCAAGCTACCTCACATGCAGCTATTGTTGCACCCCTGTACTCAGCCTCTGTGCTCGACAAGGCAACTGTAGGCTGTTTCTTGCTGCTCCAAGTAACTGCAGCACTCCCAAAAGAGAACACATATCCACTGGTGGATCGTCTATCAGAAATATTACCAACCCAATCAGCATCAGTGTATCCATGCAACTGTATCGAACCCCAGTCTCATAAAATAGTCCATACTGCAATGGGGACTTCACATACCTGAGTATGCGTCTAGCCGCATCCAAATGTGGTTTCCTTGGAGCCTGCATAAATTGACTTACCAATCCAACAGCATAGCTCAAATATGGGCTGGTAATAGTTATATAAATCAAACTTCCTACTATGCATCTGTACATAGTAGGGTCTTCGAGAAGCTCACCTACATCTGGACTCAGCTTCACATTCTGCTCCAAAGGAACTGAAATAGGCTTACAGCTTGTCATCCCATATTTGGACAGCATGTCCAATCCATACTGCCTCTGCAAGAGCCGTATCCCACTTGGTGATCTAATCACCTCAATGCCCAAGAAATAACATAGCTCTCCCAAATCCTTCATCTTAAACTTCTGCTTCAATAGCATTTTCACATGAAGGATATCTTCATCACTATCACCTGTGATAATCAAATCATCAACATAAATGACAAGCAGCATAATACATTTCTCTGTTTTTCTCACATAAAGTGAGAAATCTGCCTTAGAAATCTGAAAGCCAATAATGACAAGATACTGTCCTATCTTGTCAGACCATGCTCTAGGTGCTTGCTTCAAGCCATACAAGGCTTTCTTCAACCTGCAAACAAACTCAGGATGAACAACATGCACATAACCTGGTGGCTGCTCTATATATACCTCTTCTTGTAAATCACCATGCAAGAAGGTATTCTTTACATCCATCTGATGTAAAGACCATTCCTTTGATGCAGCCATAGTAATGACTGCTCTTACGATTGCCATCCTTGCAACCGGACTGAATGTTTCTTCATAATCAATGCCATATGTTTGTGCATACCCCTTGACTACTAATCTTGCCTTGTATCTATTCACAAAACCATCTGCATTGTGCTTCACCTTATAAACCCACTTACAACCAATTGCATTCTTATCTTTAGGTAAAGGTACCAATTTCCATGTAGCATTTGCTTCCAAGGCATCCATTTCTTCATCCATGGCTTTCTCCCATTTTTCTTTTTCCATGGCTTGCTCAAAAGAAGTGTGTTCTGGTTCCTGTATCACTTTGACCATATAGGCATAGGGAATGGCTGTAAATCCATCATATTTCAGCCTATCCATAGGATACCTAGCTCTGGTAGACCTGCGCAAAGAAGGTTCACTCCCAAGTGCTCTCAAAACATCCCTGGTCTTTCTTACTCCAGGTGTAACAATAGAAGGAATACCCAACTCATCATCAATGCTCTGTTCTGAGCCACTGGATTCACCATCCACATAAGAGTGACATGCATTCACATCAAACATGGGCTGATCTACCTTCTCTTTTCCTTTTCGTGAAACTTGCATACTACTATCTGAATTGTTTTGAGGAGATTCTTCTGATCTCAATCTACCTGTCCATGGCGAAGAATGTGAACCACTCCTAGAGGACACTCTAGGTCCACTAATATTTTCTGACTGCTGCTGTGAATTCTGTGCAACATTACCATTTTGTGCATCTACATCATCAATCACATTTGCTAGTTTATACCAGCTACTCATCTCATCAAAAACAACATCTCTGCTCACTGTAAACTTACGAGTAGAAGGGTTATAGAATCTATACCCTTTTTGCTACAGAGAGTAACTAATAAAGATGCACTTCTCAGTTTTTGGATCCAACTTGGATCTCAACTCATCTAGCACATCAACATAGGCAATGCAACCAAAAATCTTCAAATGAGAAATATCTGGTTTCCTACCAGTATACCTCTCCTCTGGAGTCATCCCATGTATTGGTGCAGTGGGAGTCCTGTTCATTATGTAGACTGCTGTAGCAACTGCTTCAGCCCAGTAAAAATCTGGCAAGTCTTTTTCGTTGAGCATGGCACGAGATACCTCTTCAATATGCCTATTTTTCATTTTTGCAATTCCATTTTGTTGTGGGGTATGACTACATGAATATTGTTACTTTATGCCATGCTCCTGCAGGAACCTTGCAAACTCATTTGAGAGGTACTCTTCCCCTCCATTTGACCTTAGGCATTTTATTTGCAGGCATGTTTCTTTTTCAACCATAGCTTTAAGAGTTTTGAAATGCCCAAACACTTCACTTTTCTTTTTCATAAAATACACCCAAACTTTTCTGCTATAGTCATCAATAAAAGTGACAAAATAATGACAGCCTCCAATAGATGCAGCTTTAGTAGTCCACACATCAGAGTGGATTAATTCCAATGGCTTCTTACTCTCTTGAACATGTCTAGGAAATGGTTTCCTTGCCTGTTTTCCAAATTGACAGGCTTCACATACCTTATGCATTTCTGCAACTTTGAATTTAGGCAATCCTGCAACAATATTTTGGGCTTGCATTGATTTAAGTCGCTGTACATTAACATGACCAATGTGTTTATGCCAGATATCAATATCTGCAACTACACCGGTCCCATGTGCAAACATTGTTGCACTCAATTCAGGCATGTCTGCATCCAACGTAAACATTCTGCCCTTCTTCTTTCCTTTTGCTATCAAGCGACCTATATTTTTCATATCCTCAACAAAGTATCCATGAGAATTAAATCTGACCTGCAAGCCCTGCTCAACCATTTGACCAACAGAAACCAGGTTCTTGGTGATATTCGGGACATGAAATACATCCGAAAGGTATTTATTTTCCCTATCCTGCATAGACAAATGAATTTTTCCAATCTTCACAATAGGATGTGCAGTATCATCACCAGTCTCCACAAATCCTGGCTTTTCCATTTTCCTTGCATCCTGCATCCATTCTGCATGACCTGTCATGTGGTTTGATGCACCTGAGTCAACATACCACACATCGTTGCTTTCTTCTGCACTTGTCACAGAATTGGTCATGTGCTGCACCATAAACAAATGCTCGTTTCTGTCATCACCCTGTCTACTAGAAGATGCATAATTCCCTTGTTGCAATTTTCCATTCATGATGTCATTTTGCTTTTTATAGCAGTCTTTAGCCATATGACCCATTTTACCACAGTAGTAGCATTCAGCATTGTTGTTTGCATTTTGGCCTCTTTGCCATCCATCACGACCTCTTTGGCTCCCCCTGCCTCTAGAGTACCACGTCCTCCTCCATAGGACTGGTTTTCTTGAGTTTGTTGCATATTTTGATTTCTACCACGGCCTCCAGATCAGCCTCCTCTACCTCTGCCTCTACCTCTTCCAGTATTTGAGTAGAAGACAGCTTCTTTTGAAGTTCCTCCTGAAGAAGATGCACCACCATTTCTCTGCTCCTCAGAAATTAGAAGAGCAATCAACTCCTCAAAATCAGAAAATCTTTCACGGACAGAAATCGATGTTCAGAGCTGTGCATAATCCTTTCCTAGACTATTCAAGGTCACAAAAACTAAATCATCATCTTCCACTGGCGACCCAATGGAAGCAAGTGCATCTGCAATCTTCTTCACCTTCATGTGGTAGTCATTGATGCTCATACTTTCTCTTTGCACATTGTGCAACTCTTGCTTGAGCTGCATTTTCCTGGCTTGCGTATTTGTGCTATACATTTTTGACAAAGTATCCCAAGCCTCCTTTGGCATACTTGCATCCTGAATATGCACAATCATAGAGTCTGAAATGCTGATAGACAGCCAGTACATAACTTTCCTAGCTCTCTCATGCCATCCTTTAAATGCATGCATTTGCTGTTGATTGGGAACATCAGGAAGAACTGGTTCTTCTTCATTTCCTGCAACGAATTCCCAATATCCTTTTCCCATAAGGAAATTCGTCATTCTAAACTTCCATGCTTGGAAGTTGTTCTTGTCAAGCTTTTCAGTGACAATCTGTGAAAGAGAATCAGATGCCATTACAGAACACTGCAAAAAATTCTGTCACTGCAAAGAACACAGCTTCAGCCTCACAAAGGCAAATCTGCAAAACTGACGAAAGTGGTATTTGACCACACAGTCACTTCCTAGTGACGATTTTGCATCAACAAGAAACAAGGATGATTCTGTAACTCCCAATGTCTCTGTGCATAGGCATACGATGCAATTTCTACAGTAACTTTTCACCGACCTATAGAACAGTGGTCGCACAACAAAAAACAGGGCCTTTTCCTGAGTGCGTGCGGAAAACTTCCGCCTCCAAAACAGGCACCGAAATGGCCTCGAATCAAAAAAACAGGGCAACCATGGCCTAAAGCCCTCTCCCGCATCATATATTGCCCTCTTGCTACACCGCGAAGGGTCTCTCAATCTAAGACAATGCACTCTTGCACTTTCCGGCTGTGCTACCTGCAGAGACTTGCTCCCAAACTCAAGAAATGAAAGCAACACTGGTCCTCTTACCAGAACACCGCAAACTTGGTTTTCTTTCTTGAGCTCCTTACCACGAACCAGGCTCTAATACCATGTCAAGATTGTGGGAGAGAAGGAAGGAGTCTCACTTGTAGCTTTCTTGCTTGCACAATGGGGAAATACACACATAGGTGGAGGCTGAAAACAGTTTTCCTCTTCTTAGTTGTATAAGCCAAAAGAACTCTAGTACAAAGAAATAGAAGAACCCTATATATGGGTCTCAAACCAAACTCAACTAACTAAGGTGGCATACTAACTAAGCCACGAACTAGAGTAGATAAGGATAGCTGTCATCTAGCTATTATTCATGGGCGGTGTACCAACCACATCTGCAGCTAACAAGTCGGTGACATAAATGCACAATGGTCACCCTGGCATATCACGAGTGGAGCTCGATATCTCAACACTAGTAACATAGTTATTGACTATGATTGGCTTAAGAAAATTACAATGTTTACAATGGAGTTGAATCTTATGCAAATGGAATTTATTTGTCATGGATAACAAGTAACATTGTAGGGTGTGGATCAAAAATAGTGGAATTAATCTCTATGAAATAGATAAGGATATCAATTCCAAGTCTTGTGTATTCACTCTTTTCCTTTTGAAAGAGAATGAAAGATCGGCCTATCTAATTCAAAGGAGAAGAATTCAGCATTGTGCAAATTATTGGAGATATACAAAGACATAGAGGTAGATCATCCTATTAACTTGGAGCCAAATACCAAGCCTTTCAACAAGCCACCTTATCGATTATCCAAGTATGAGGAGATGCAATGGCAAGTCAAAGAGTTCTTGCAAATAGGTTTGATTCGGCCAATCCAAATGAAAAAGAGTGATTCGTACAAAATAGAATTCAATGTTGAAAGATGGTTATATAATTTCTTGGTATAATAGCATTTGACCTTTTAAATGCATTTGCCACTTTTCAAGCACTTATGAGTAAAATTTTATAGACCTTCTTTTTCAAATAGTCCTTGTCTTTTTTGACAACATTCTCATTTATAGCAAGACCAAAGAGGAACGTTTAAGACATGTATGGGAGGTATTTGACACCTTGAGAAGGGACAAGATTTTTGTGAAGGATTCAAAGTGTTCTTTTATGGAGGATGAAGTGGAATACTTGGATCACATACTTGGTGAGAAGGAATTAGAGTAGACTTAAAGAAAGTGCAATGTGTTAAAGATTGCTACCCCTACAAACTCTACATCTTTGAGAGGACTCCTTGGACTCATATTTCTACCAAAGGTTTATTAAAAAGTATGTGCATGATGTGGTTCCATTAACCAAACTTCAAAAAAAGAAACTTTCTTTTGGGACTCTATAATGGACAAAAACTTCAATGTGTCACTCTTAATTTCAACACCTATCTTGGTATGTATGAATTTTACTAAGGAATTCACTGATGTGAGAATGCAACTAGAAGGGTATAGGGAATGTTTTATACAAGGATCATGGAGTCATTGCCTAAAAAAGTAGAAAACGTGAAGAGAAGGAGACACCCTTAATGTGAGCAAGAGATACTTGTAATATTTCATGATATCAATAATAAGTGTCATGACTACATATATGGCAATCCTTTTAAGGTTAAAAAAGATCTTGCACTAAAATATTTCCTCTCATAGTCCAATATATCCTCAAAGGAAAGATGGTGGTTGTCAACACTTCAAGGCTATGATTTTTAAATTTCATATATACTGGAAAAAGAAAACATTGTAGCATATGCTTTGTCAAGAATGCGGGCATGTTCACTATCTACAATCTCTACCCTACACAAAGATTGGATTCATGACATATAAAGGAGTATTTGGTGGATGAGCAAGTAGCCATTATGATAAAAGAATTTGAACAAGGATGAGCTGAAGAGGGTCCCAATTTTAAATGGCACAACAAACTTCTATGTTACAAAATATAGGTTCATTTGATGCCCCAAACATCATTCAACCATCATATTTTGTAAGAAGTTCATTCCTCACCATTGGCAAGATATCATGAGTAGTTGGAAAGGTATTTGGTAGGATATCAAAGATTATATTATGCAATGTTTACCATGTCAACAAAATAAATATTCCACACTTCTACATGGTGGCTTGCTTTAGCAATTACCCATTTTTCAAGGCAAGTGGATTGACATAAGCATGGATTTTATCGTGGGATTACCTACTATAGGCATGGGTGTAATAGCTTTTATGTGGTTGTGGACCGATGAATCAAATCATTATGATTTCATCCCAACAAAGGCCCAATTTTCTACAAAACAATTTGCTGATCAATTTATGGAGGGTTTCTTCAAGCTCCATGAGATGCCATCATTGAGGATCATTTCTATCCATGATACCAAGCTCATGGAAAAGTTTTGGTGGAGTTCATTCACTTCTATGGGGACACATTTGACTCCTAGTACAGTGGCCTATTGCCCCCAAATGGATGGGCAAATGGAGTGCATCAATAAGTGGTTGGAAGACTACCTTTGACACTTTTGTTATGATACTTAAGCCTCATAAGGCCAATGGCTACATCTAGCTGTTTTTTGTTATAGCACCATTCATCTCATATGAGCATAGGCATGTTGCCATTTAAAGCAATTTATGGTTACAAAGTGCAAATACTCTCTACCTTTTTCCATGATGATGTGAATCCACAAGCCTATTCCGAACTTGAGAAGATGGAAGCATTGATGAATCAATGTAAAGAAAACAGTTTCAAAGCACAAGATGTCACGAAGTCTAATGTAGATGAGAGAAGAAGACATTTAGAGTTTGAAGAAGGTGATTTGGGTCTTTCTCAAGGTGCCTAAATCTAGGTATGCTTCTTTGAAAGGAGGCCATAACAAGTTGGCTCATAGGTTCAATGGGTTATGTTAAATCCTCAATCGAGTTGATAAGCGTGCTTACAAACTTGAGTTATCTTCTTCAATGTGAACAGATGATATCTTCCATGTTTCTCAATTAAAGAAGTATGTGGATCCAACCATTCAAGTTTTAGAAGGGTTGCCTCTTATGGATGAAGATAGTCTCATTATATATAAACCTGAGAAGTTCATCGCAAAGAAATAAAAAGTTTTGAGGACCAATCAGTGCTAGAATATCTTATAAAATGGTAATATTTACCTACAAAAGAGTCCACTTAGAAGCCATTGTCATATCTTGACTCTTTTTCTTAGTTGTTATATGAAGAACAATAAATTCCTAAACATGACAACTTGCTATATAAAATTTATATCGTAAAATAAATGGTCATAACTTGGCCAAAATCCAACTTTTATTGTTGGAGGAGCTACAACATAGCTATTATATAGTGTCTATTTTCTAGTGGCACTTCATTTGCTAAAATTCAACATGGCTATCCAAAGTTATGGCACTTTTCCTTATTGTAGTCATATTTGGATAGTTGCATTAGTTTGTAGATATTCACTCACTTGTACTCCATTGATTTAAGTGGATGTTCTTCAACATACAAGCTTCATTTTTAGAGTGAATCTACATCCTCCAAAGCTCTCTTGTAAATTACCATTGTAATTTTTTTCCAAATTCCACACTTTGAGGATATAGCTTCTTTAGGCCAAGTAGGCTTATAATAAATCATAGAGTTAGGGTAGATTATAAAAGGCTAAAAATGTAACATGTGCATGTCCATTTGTTCATTAATCAATTTCCATTCCTAAGGACTCCAAGTTTGAACCTCCTACCATAGTAGAGGGGTGTATACCTCACTCCACCATAGTAAGAGGTGGGTATCTTACTACTTTTATCCATTTCACTATTGTATTTTTTCATATGACAATATGAGTATTAGCTATGGCTGCCATGGTTATGGCTATTTCATAATTTCTTAGTATTATTTTGAGTATTTCTTATCCACGAGAAACTACCTTCCTTACATTTAATTATTACTCTTGCTAGTGTGTAATATTAACACACTAATTGTAAAGTGTTTGTGCACATACTTATTGGTATTTAACATTAGCACATTAATTATCTAAAGTGTTTGTGCACATGCTTATTGGTATTTAACATTAGCTCATTAATTTCCACCTACAAATTAATATTTGAGACTTTTAACATTGATGAGAAATCTTCAATGTTTTGTCCCTCATAAACTATCATATTAATAATGCATTAACCTTTTAACATTGATGCATTGGTCTTTTAACATGTTAACCTACACACGGTAGTTTAACAACATTAATCATGATCTAATTAAATACTTTAAATGTAACATCATCATTATTTTAAATGTAACAACATTAATGCCTTTATGTCTTAAAATAGTGTATTGATTTTGAATGTTTTAACATAATTTATTACCATTGGATGTTGAAAAACTAATGCTTAAGTGTCTTAAAAATTGATGCAATATTTTTAAATTATGAAGAATTACTTTTTTGTTTTGATGCTTTTTATTATTTGGGTACTAGTATTTCCTTTTGGTCTCTCAATATGTTTATCTCATAATTTAGTGCTTTGATATTTTGATTATTTAACAAATATTGCTATTAGTATTTAAAGTTTGAAGATCATTGCATTGAATGTTAAAACAATAATATGTCAATATTTGTACATTGATATGTTGATATTGGTTTATTGATGTGTTAAGGGCATTGGTATATAGATAACAGATGATTGTGATAAATTCATTTGATATTCATGTTTTAGTTAAATTTTAAGATTCAATAATATTGTGAATGTAACAATATTAATGCCTTGATGTTTTAACAAGCATTAATAGTGAATGTTGAGACAGTATTGCTTACATGTTCTAACATTGGTATGATATTGTTAAAACTTTAATGCATTTTTACCAATGATACTTTGATGTTTTACAACATTTCTATGTATGCATTAAAAAACATTGTTTTTGGATCTCTTGACATGTTTTCTGTACTTGATTGCAAAATAAGTACATGTTCAAAGTCCTCAACAATTCATAACTACATTAACAAAGTCTTTACAGCTTATTACTTGTTTATAAATATATGCATGTGGATGTGGTTGATTTTCAAGTATGTAATTAAGGATGCATCATATGTCTAAACACATTATGCTCACATTGATGACACATGTTATTTTTGCACACATTGATATGTTGAAGAGTTTTTTGCATATGCATTTGTGAGATCATTAAGAATAGTATTAGCTTTTAGCATGAGACATTGGGTTTTATTGTAGGGCATTGGTGATCAAGACTTCTAAGATATAGTGGGCATTCATTTGGAAGTGTTCAAGTCAAGTAGCACTTATGAATTTGCACAAAACATATACAGCTCTAAGTACACAATACGCACACAATGGTGATTGTTTCCCTAGATGGTTCGTGGTACAAAGTATGCACATAATGGTGATGAGTCTTTCTTTTTCTCCAAGCAATTTTTTTTTAGCAAGATGAGGAAATCAAGAAGCATGTGGCAAAGGACATGAGATATAGTAGGGAAAATTACAACAAAAAGCATACCTCTCTCTCTCTCTCTCTCTCTCTCTCTCTCTCTCTCTCTCTCTCTCTCTCTCTCTCTCTCTCTCTCTCTCTCTCTTTGGTGCACAAATCGGATACCATATGCATACATAGCGAGCACCGAAAGTTCCCCAAGAACAAAGAACTCTACTTTAAGCTCAAAATTCAAGAGAATAGACTTGCATGACATGAGGCAAAAAGACCAATTGGGTACAATTCCTTATGCGAAAAGTTGACAGGGACGCTTGTCCTTTGCGGGTGTCACGTTAAATTAATGTACAAGTGGGTGATTTCACAAAATACATATTTAAATTAATGGATATTTATGAGTTTAGAGTGTACACTCGTATTAAATTAAGATTAGGGTAGAGTTCCAATCTATTTGTTTACTTTGTAGTAGCTGAAGACTGCTAGGTATTCACTTTTATCGGTTTAATTTTATTATTTTCTAATAATTGTGAATGCTTCAATTGATGTGTAGAGTAGGCGACGGTGGCGTTGGGAAGCACTGGGCGATAGTGTGTATTTAAGTTATTTAGAAGAAATTATCATTTTTTATGGGCATGCATCTTAGGCCTGGCACCACTATTTATTTTGACGCACCTATTTATTGAAGCGATTGATATATATTTATTATTTTATATGCGCATGGGTGCAAAGTTTAAATATTAATTATTAGACATTGTATTTGGGCACTGCCCGACTCTTGGACCGCCCAACCGCTTTATTCTTTATTTGGACAAAAGCAAACACAAAAGCTAAAGCATGCTAATTGTAAAATTGGGCTATTTTTGAGCTTGGAGATGAATAAAATATTAAATACATGCTTTGTGGAGTGCTCACACAAGGCATGGGGGGAGATTATACCCAATTGGTCTTTTTGCCTCATATCATGCAAGTCTATTCTCTTGAATTTTGAGCTTAAAGTAGAGTTCTTTGTTCTTGGGGACCTTTCGGTGTAGGAGGCATATTCCACGGTGGATTTTGTGAGACCAGGGTGGATTTCGTGAGGTTTTGCGGTGGATTCTGTAAAATTATATCTATTTGCTGGGGCTCGTACACAAGGTGGATTCCTTGTGCAAAAAGTTGACGAGGACGCATGTCCTTTTCGGGCGTCACATTAATTTAATGTGCAAGTAGATGATTCCATAGCATGTGATTTCACAAAATACATATTTAAATTAATGGACGTTTATGAGTTTTGATTGCACACTCGTATTAAATTAAGGTTAGGACAGAGTTTCAACCTATTTTTTTATTTTGTAGCTGAAGACTGCTAGGTATTCACTTTTGTCGGTTTAATTTTATTTCTAACAATTGTGAATGCTTCAGTTGATGTGTAGAGCAGGCTGTTGAGATATTTGCAATCACACCTACTTTAGTCCCTTTGTGAGAAGCAGTGAGGGCTCAAGACCAGAATCCCATATGCATAGTAGGAGAAAGTACCACCACTCAATTCCTATAAAGCATTGTAATTGCACTCTTTTTCTAATGCAATGATAGTACTCTTTTCTTTCCAGTAAAATGTCATGTCACTGTAAATACACAAGATTGTGTTTATGAGTCCAAGTCTCAATCTTGGAACCTAATTCACTTGTGAAACAATTTGTCCTAGTCAAGGTCAATGTCTTCATGAGTTTCTTTTTCCTCTTTCAACCTCCATAGCTTCCGTATCTGCCATGCTTTAGATCCTGTGTATTTCTCATGGTATCAGAGCTCAGCCTCAAACATAAACTTATAAACTCCTCAATTATCCTTGTACTATAGCCTCTGTACACTTTTTGAGGTCCCTACTACAGCCTCTGGATGTCCATCATGTTTGTGGTACCCACACTTAGCCTTTTCTGTGACAGCCTCTGGTGTTTTTGCCATGTTTATGGTGTGCCCACACTTTGCAGGTGTTGCTTTCACTAAAGCCTCTACACACTTTGTACTTTTGGTTGTGATTGAGGAGGGGTGTTGAGATATTTGCAATCACACCTACTTTAGTCCCTTTGTGAGAAGCAGTGAGGGCTCAGGACCAGAATCCCATATGCACAGTAGGAGAAAGTACCACCACTCAATTCCTATAAAGCATTGTACTTGCACTCTTTTTCTAATGCAATGATAGTACTTTTTTCTTTCCAGTAAAGTGTCATGTCACTGTCAATACACAAGATTGTGTTTATGAGTCCAAGTCTCAATCTTGGAACCTAATTCACTTGTGTAACAATTTGTCCTAGTCAGGGTCAATGTCTTCATGAGTTTCTTTTTCCTCTTTCAACCTCCATAACTTCCGCATCTACCATGCTCTAGATCTCGCGTATTTCTCACGGGCGACGATGGCATTGGGAAGCACTGGGTGATAGCATGTATTCAAGTTATTTAGAAGAAATTATCATTTTTTATGGGCATGCGTCTTAGGCATGGCGCTAATATTTATTTTGACGTGCTTATTTATTGAAGCACTTGACATATATTTATTATTTTGTATGTGCATGGGTGCACGGTTTAAATATTCATTATTGGACATTGTATTTGGGCATTGCCTGACTCTTGGGCCGCCCAACCGCTTTATTCTTTATTTGGACAAAAGCAAACACAAAAGCGAAAGCATGCTAATTGTAAAATTGGGCTATTTTCTAGCTTGGAGATGAATAAAATATTAAATACATGCTTTGTGGAGCACTCATATAAGGCATGGGGGGAGATTGTTCCCATGCAATGAAGATCATCAATGCTCATCCATCAGAATATGGTTGGGGGCTAGAAGCTTGTGCATGCTCATTAGGTATCGCTAGCACACCTTCTACATGTGCATAAGACATCCATGCACTCCTATCAATATACAATCTCAATGTATGCTACCTTTCCCATCAGCATTAGGGCACATATAAATAACTCCATGCATGTGTCACATCGTCCATGCCTATGACACATAATCCAAGTGTGCCCCTCTCACACATGATACTTTTCTCTCATAATCTATGCTATCGTCATACAAACAAACTTAACCTTATGCCCAACCAGGTAGAAATCTACAACAACCCACATTCTTTGATCAATCAATCCATGATTACATCATTACATTGAGATGTTGCAGTGATCAACATAGCTTACAAATTGCAAACAAGATGAAATTGCACATTGTAATTCTTTCAAAAAGCACTTGTGTGTATATTGATTTTGAAAAGTGAATCATTGCTTAGGAATAGTCTAAATCCAAATCCAAATCTAAAACTAGAATCAAATTTTGTGCTTGATTGCATCAAATGATTATGAGGAGGGCATTCTCTATTGGAAGCACCAACGACTAGGAAAAATGAACTTGGGCTATATAGTTGGTGTCATCACAATGTCAATCTATATGATTATGAGGGTATTCTTTTTTCCACATGCAAATAGCTAGGAAAAACAACTCAGCCAAATTTGGAAGGATAAAGGATCAATGTCCCTACTTAGAGAGACATTTGGTGCAATGAAAGACCTTTGGTGGTGCAACATCAAACCTTCTTAGGTAAATGTCCAATGCTATGATGCTATGTTGCTGTATATTTTTTCTCATTTGTATCCACTATTGCACTTTGGTATGTAGTCTATTTATATATCGAATCTAGAGGCGTGCTTCTTGTTCATGATGTGTTGTTTGTACATTAATTTTGACAATCGACCCTTAAAGCATGCCTTCTGTTCATGAATTTGTGTAACTCCAACTATGGGAATGAGTATGATGTTGTGTTAACAAAGAGATTATGAAGTTCTACTAGACATGGTACTTTCCCTTATATAGCTCATTTTTTATTTTGTGCTTAGAATACTTTCTTATAAAAAAGGAATTCCTCATGTTAATGGTTTATAAATACCCTTTTTTGTGAATTTTCCTAAATAAAATGCAACTCTTCTCTATTCAATCTATAAATAGCTCATTTATATGGTACCCTTTTATATGTGAAAAATGTGTAAAAATGGTATTTAAAAAATCATTTGTACTAAACCCACATGTTAAACACATATATTTATGAGCTACCACCCTCTCAATTGTTTTATGTACACAAATTCATGAAATAAGGTGAGCCTCAATGAGCAAATACAATGTAGTTAGGTCAAATGATATGATAATCCTCCTACAAGTCGACAGGGCTCATGGCATCACCCTCATGATACTAGATAGGGCTACAAGGACCATGGCAAAAGGTAAAGAGTCAGACAATGTTGAGCTTTTTGGCCCAAATGATCCTCCACAACTCATAATCCTAGTTGAGCTTTTTGGCCCAAATGATCCTCCACAACTCATACTCCTAGTTGCAGATATGTATTTTTACAAGGTTATTGGTTAATACTTTGGCCCTCATATTTTTATTCAAATATAGGCTTACAAGGCATTCGTTGGCTTAAAGTTCTATTTAGGCAAAATATTGGCAATGGTTTTCTAGGCTCAACAATATCTCTATGGGGAGGAATTTTCTTGACATCAATGATAATAAGGTGATAGTCAAGGTGACTCGATATCTTCATATTGGATACAAAAGAGTTATTGAGTCACATTCCAATGCGCTTAGGATCCACAACTTCTATGAGTCACAAATATGTGTATTGATTTTGATTGGTCAACAGACCATCAAGACAAAAAAGAGTTTGAGGATCTTTGGTTTTGAAAAAACAAAAGACTTCAATCAAATTAAGTTCTTCTAAGATCTGAGGTCTTTCTACATCTTTCTCAATGTGCCTAACTTTTTTAGCATCAACCATGTAATTTTCATCTTGCAATTCCAACTCTCAGCTTTGATTTTTGACCAATCCGATCTCTCAGGTAAGTTACTTATGAATATATGTGTGCATCACGTGGATTCAAAATAAGGTATTTTTTTAAAAACATTTTTATATATTTTTTACATACGGAAGGGTGTAATATAAATGAGTTATTTATAAATTGAATAGAAAAGGATTATGTTTTATTCATGAAAAAGTCATAGATAAGGATTTTTATAAATAGGCCTTGAACGCACGTGATGTAGAGGGCATACATATAGTAACTTCCCCAAGTCTGAACTAAGGATGGCCTTAAAGATAACCAAGACCACATTGCATCAAAACTCGAAATTGCTCAATCCATAAGCCACTATGTACATTGCTTGAAATACCTTGTGATTCAAGACTTGGTTTTCAAGTTTTCAAGTTAATGTGTTTATTGCAAAAATCAATATTTATTGATTTGATATCATTTTTATCAATGAAGCATACTAAAATTTATGATTCCGACCCTAAACAATAGATAGAGTAGTTTGGTAGTCATCTAGGGATTGGATCCTAGCCATCACCATTCATGCTACTTACAAGTATGCGAATTTACGTGACTAGGTGTTCCCTAGGTCTATCTTAGAAGTGAGGCATCCGGCCTCATACCATGAGTATTGACCTCCTCTGGGCTCCTAAAGATATAACTATGTTCTCTAGAATAGCGATCTAGCATTGAGCTAAGATGGTCAATATTGCACAAACTATTAGAGACTCAAGGCAATCAATCACTACTTTTGGCTCAATAAGAGTGAGAAAGAGGGGGATTTGAGTGTCAACCCTCTACCCATAAGGCAAAGTCTCACACTAGCTCCCTAAAATAGTGCTTAGCTGGTTCTAAGACTTGATCCTAGGATGGTCATGCGTTTCGGCCCATTTTTAACTCTGGAAAAAGTCACTTGGCTAACTAGGTTTAGTCAACCATTGGAAACTTTCTTCAAGAAGACCCCCACAAATTTTCTCCGAGAAAGTGTGAAGTCTGACTAATTTAGTAACAATAGCTATAAATGAGTGCTCGAAAAAAACCTAGGTATAGTGTAAATTTTGAAATTTACCTTTAAAAATAATTTTGAAGGTGAGAAAACCTACAAAACTTTGAAAAGTTTAGTGTATTTTTGCCTAAATACCCCTAAATTTTGGCAAAATATCTCTCATCTTCTACACTTTGAGGTTTTCCAAATTTTGTTTCGAACATTGCTCCAAATTAGCCATCAATCTCTCACACACTCTGTCTCTCATGCATCTATGTACACTTGCATTCATGCATCATGCATGCACACATCCATATGTGTATGTGTAGAGTTTTAAGCAAAGTGTTGGAAAGGTTTCAATAACTCTTCCAACTGAAAATTCCTTCCATTAGAATTTGAGTAATTGAAGCAAGTTAATGGGGAGAGTTGATGAAACCTTTACTCGATGTAAGAAAAACTCGTTTGGATTGAATTTTCAATTGGGATACTTAATGAAACCCTAATGTCCCTTAGAGTTCGAGTTAGTTGGGGGAGTTAATGAAACCAACTCGATTCAATATCAAAGAGCTTGCTTCGATTATACCTATCTATACTTTGTGTTGAATTCGAGTTAATAGACCTTACTATTGAAGCCAATTAATTGGGAGGTATCTTAACATCCACGATTGAAGGTTTTGACTTGAAGTAGGACCTTAATGTCGCTCGATCAAGTCTAAGCATGGAAGCTAGTGTGGGAGATGTGGCATACAAAGAGTTAATTATCCAGCCGGCTTAATAATTATGTTACTCACGTAGCGAGCGTAGAATGAAGAAGACAAGGGGCAGAATATTCGAGGTTCCACTTAACTTCACGCAAACGATCAGAACATACTGCAAGCAACCGGATCGGAACATAATGAAAGCACTCACTCGATCTTATCTCGACGTTCTGTACTGTCGCACCTACTGCCATGATACGTACATGCGTACATTATATCCATAATATGTTCATAATTAGCAGCATACTGTCAAGATTATATATTTATCAGCTTGTGGCGATAGAGCAAAAGTAGTGGGGATTAGGTGCATATCCATAATATGTTCATAATTGGCAGCATACTGTCAAGATTATATGTGGCGATAGAGCAATAGTAGTGGGGATTACGTACATATCCATAATATGTTCATAGTTGGCAGCATACTGTCAAGATTATATATTTATCAGCTTGTGGCGATAGAGCAATAGTAGTGGGGATTAAGATTATATATTTATCAGCTTGTGGCGATAGAGCAATAGTAGTGGGGATTACGTGCATGCAGGCGGCGATATTCGAACATAAAAAAATATGGATCAGCATGCATCGAGTTTGCACGACGCTGCCGCCATGATCGACACAAGCAATTATAACAAGCTTAAGGCGGGGCGCAACAATGGCAGCTGCAACAATAGTGACGACGGCTGCAACAAGCTTATTCCTAATACGCAGCTCCCCATCGATAAACCGCCTCCTGCCGGCAGCTTGTCTGTTGGAGCAGACGATCGCGTTCATCCCACAGAGCCCCCTGCACGAGCTATCATAGGTGACTTAGAATCACCTGCTCATACCCCTCGTAGGAGTAATATTCTGCGTCGTCAGGATCATCATCATCATGATCTGCACCAGCCGGCCGGCACCTCCACCTTCTTACAAGCAACTTTCAACTGCGTCAGCCTCCTTCTCGGTATCATCATCATCATCATCATCATCTTAATCTTCTAATTACTCGATTAATCTAATTCTCTAAAGCCATACTCTAACCTTTGGTTGCTTTAACATTTTTTAAAAAGATTGAATTACTTCTTGACTAACCACTTGCCAATCATTTATTCCAAGTTCATGTTATACCCTTTACAGCACTAGTCACCTTTGTGAGCTCATGGTGCATTACATCCTCGACGTATCCACCCTTATTTGAAATAGTTTTCGGCTTTGCTGGATGTGTCTACCAAACAAACTTATATGGTCCAATACTATAAATATGATAGGATCTTTACACATAGCCCACAAGATACTTGATTCGCAACACACCCTTATTCAAAATGGTATATACAATAATGCCGAGTAGGGACAACCTATTCATGGAATAAATAAATCATGTACAAATGTTCAAATTACCAAATAGCCTTCCAAAATCTCTTCACGACTTGGAATGCTACATCCTACATTAACAAAAAGAAACTATGTAGAACTAGGGTTCTGTGCTTGAGTTGCTTATTGTGTTGCTCATTCACAAATGTGAAGAAACTAAACAAGTATACATCTTAGCTATGATATTATATGAAGAACATCCATACTCAGTCAACAATGTGTGTTGAATATAGGGGTTTACAAAAAAGAAGAGTGAGTTTTAAACATTGCATATATACCGAATATGATAGAGTTACTTAAAAGTTATGATTAGGTCTACTCTTAGCTTGCCTCCTATAGTCTTAAATTAATTGTCTCCTACTAAGTTTATTTCTACCATTCACGAACATCTACTTTCCATAGGTTGTTCATGAAATGCAACAAACTAAGGAAGATCTTAGAGAAAACCATTTGGGCTCTCTCTCTCTCTCTCTCTCTCTCTCTCTCTCTCTCTCTCTCTCTCTCTCTCTCTCTCTCTCTCTCTCTCTCTCTCTCTCTCTCTCTCTCTCTCTCTCTCTCTCTCTCTCTCTCTCTCTCTCTCTCTCTCTCTCTCTCTCTCTCTCTCGTTGCTCTTTCCATCTTTTTTAATGTGCATTCTTTGATATTTACGTGTAATACAATGGTTTATTTGTTATGATATGTAGTTGTATATCTTCAATTTAAAGTGGTTTCTTTGTGATGCACATGTAATGCAATGGTTTTTGTATTAAGGTATGTAGGGGTATGCATTTTTTATTAATTGCAATTTTAAGGCATGTATCTTATAAGAAATATATTGTTTTGACAAAATATAAAAGTCAAATATTTCATCCATGGCTTCTTAGTAGAATTTAGTTGCATGCTTTGCATGTTGGTCATTCTTAGATGATTCACAGTCAGCAATGAAGCAGAACAATAATCTAGTGTAATTAATGTGCAGGGCTAGGCATATTGTCATCACCATATGCAATTGCACAAAGTGGATGGATGGGGTTGATGGTCTTGATTGTGATATCAGGGGCATGTGCATATGCGACATACTTATTGATAAGGTTAATGCTCAAGAAAACTTTTTTAGCAACTTGAAAAACAAAAGGAAAGAATCGACAAGTGATTCCTATTTTGTCAAACTTTTTGTATGCTACAAGTGTCTAACTAAATGATAGTTGTGTTTTTTGAAGGATGTTGTGAAATTTTAGTGGAATTTGTTAATTCATGATAAAGCCCAAGATTTGGCTTAAAATGAATTGCAAAATTTTCAAAAAATAGCTTTGACATTTGGAAAATAATGATTAAAACATTGCATTTAATGAATTTTACAGTTAGAGATATGATAAATTTCACATCAACTGATTTAGAAATCCCTCAATATTTTTTACAAATACTAGAAGAGAGTTTTGGTGAACCTACTATAACAAAATATTTTAATAAAGAGTGATTAATGCATTTTCTTAGTTACATCCTTCAAAATTATTATAGAATGATTTAGTAAAATGAACATTTTATCCAAAAAGTTGCTCTTAAGGGCTCAAGAATGAAAACTCTAGTCTAGAGGGAGAATGGTCCATCCAAGAGCTTTCAAAATATCCACTAGAAAAGTTGGTTTTAAGGGCTCAAGAAAGAAAGTTGTAGATTACAGTTTATAAGATGCTAGTTAGGACCAATGGTCCATCCGAGAGCTAAGTAGTCTTTTGGATTATGATGATGTATCTTTTCTAACATGGACTTGTAATTTTTACTTCCACATAAACTCAATTTTTACTTTAACATGCATTGACATATTATGAAAATTTTCATCATTTTCCATTGAAATGACTTGTCATATGATAATATATACTAGGATTTATGAAAAGAATAAGTTTATAAAATTTTGATATAGGTTGGGTTTTTCAATCATAAAACTTTTAAGGTAGCTACTAGAAAAGCTTAAAACTCAAAATTTTGGAGGGAGTTTTAAATCAAATCAAAATGTCTTCCATTTTATAAATTAAGGTTTTTGTAGAGTTCAAGGTTTTGAACCTTTTCTGTGTGTGAATTTTAGAGGCTTTTTTCTTTTTAAATTTGTGCACTTGATTTTACATGAAACATCTATTTTTCATAAAGACTTGTTTTCTTAGAGGGTTTGATAACCCCTCTACATTTGATGCCAAGTGATTCTTATCTTCACATGTGTAAATTGTATCCCATTTCCCTAACTTTTCTTCTTTTGGGTATAATTGCACAATAGCACTCAATTTCGAAAATGGAGATTAACTAGCTAATTATACCCCATGCAGAACACCTCTTAAACTTTTGATCTTTGAAATATTTACGAAAGTTCAAAGTTTACACATTCTTTATTTGATGGTCCTAATTAAATTCTCACAATTTATTTTATGTTACACCTCAGATTCTAATGTGTTAAATGTTTTGGAAAGCTTTTTCTTAATTTCTTGCCATTTATGTTACATGAAACCTTGGCTTTTCATGAAGACTTTCTTGCAATTTATTTTAGGTTAAAACTTCATTCACATCAATGCTATATATATATATACACACACACACAATGGAAAAGAAGAAAGAGGCTTAACCCCAGGTGGTTTTAGGGGGGGAAACAGCCGGTATTATAACTAAAATGCAGAAATAATAGCTGATTTTCATCAAGGCAAACTTCAATTTTACTCAATGGTTTTTTGGAAACCTTGATGCATGGAAAAAAGATGCATGCTGATGATGATGATGATGTTTGTTGTTGGTGGTGGTGATGATATATTTATTGAATGGTTTTTTGGAAACCTTGATGCATGGAAAAATGATGCATGAAGATGATGATGATGATTGTTGTTGTTGTTGGTGGTGATGATATATTTACTGAAGGTGCATGGAGGAGAGGCCAGGGTGTAGGACATATCAGGAGGTGGCGGAGGCGGCGCTGGGGAGGAAGGGGGCGGCGATAGTGAAGGTCTTCTTCTACGTGGAGGTAATCGGGACAGTGATGAGCTACTGCATCTCGATAGGGGACAACCTGGCCTACATATTCCCACACTCCATGTGGGGGCTCACGTCCCTGCCGACGCTCCACATGAGCCACCGCGAGTTGATGATGGCAGTGGCATGCCTCTGCATCCTACCCACCATCTGGCTGCGCGACATGCGGGCCCTCTCCTTCACCTCCATGTGGAGCTTTGCCTCCACCATGCTCCTCCTGCTGGCCGTCCTCCTGGCTGCCACCCTCAACCGCATCGGCTTCTCCCATGCCTCCTCCGTCCCCTTCCTGCGCGTCCAAGGCGTCCCCATCACCATCGGCCTCTACGTCTTCAGCTGCAGCGGCACTAGCCTCTTCCCCACCATCTACAAGTCCATGAAAGACCCCTCCCGATTCAGCCAGGTACTTCAGCTCTTGCTTCCCCGTTCCCTGCGTGCCCATGTATTTGACAAGGCCAAGAACATGCAGAAATGCTAATTGTAGTAAGGAAAAAAATTTAAAAATGTAGCTATTCTCACATATTAGGGCATAATTAGGGCATATATATATATATATATATACCCTCTTTTTCAAAAATTGGATGGGAAAAGTAGGTATTTAGTGAGCACGGGGTGGTCGCTTACATTAACTTTGTTCTTTTCATGATTTTACGATATTTTCTAAAGATGAGATATTCTTTTCTGAAAATGGGTAGTCACTTATGTGATTTTGTTGGTGTTGTGAAGATGGTTGTGTGTAGGGTATTTTGGAAAATGGAATGTTTGCAAAATATGAAATTGATTATTGTTTGTGGTGGGGGGTGGTTGTTGGTTTGTTCGTGGAGGTGCTCGTGCTGAGCTTTGCGATAGCGGTGGTGTGCATGGGGGGGCTGGGGATGGCGGGGGCAGCGATGTTCGGGAGGGGGACGGAGTCGCAGGTGACACTGAGCATGCCGGTGCATTTGCTGGCGACGAAGCTGGTGCTGTGGACGACGGTGCTCAACCCCATGTTCAAGTTCGCACTGCTGCTGTCGCCCCTGATGACTGCTGTGCAGGAGGCTCTGCAGCGACGCCTTAGCAGGTCCATAACCCGCAACCCCGCTGCCTTTTTGGCCATTGACATCATCGCCCGCTCCGCCATCTTTATCACCCTCCTTGCCCTCGCCATGGTTCTCCCCTTCTTTAACTACATCGTCGCCCTCATCGGCTCCTCTATCTCCATCGCCATCTGCCTCCCCTTCCCTTGCATCTTCTACCTCCGCCTTTGCCCCCCTTCCTCTCGTAAGCTCACCACTCTCGTCCTCATTATCGCCATCTTCCTCCTCTCCACCCTTGGCAGCATCTCCGGCAGCATTGTCTCCTTCGCTGGACTCGTTCGTAGTAAACAGTCGCACACGGCATAGTATAACAAAAACTGTCGAGAGGCACCCAAACACATGCTAAGAGAACATATTATGTGCGCAATTTTTTCACTCGTCCTAAGAGAGGTTCTCCTTTTCAAAGGATCGTTATCTAATAGAACAAAATATGTGTTTCTACAATTATGTGCCTAACAAGATTCCTTTCTTCTTTTCCTCTCTACTCTCCCTTTGCACCAAAAATTGTTATCAAAGCCTAATGCTCTTGGTCCTTACCTTACTAGATCTTGTTAACCCTGTTCCTCTTTCCCATTGCCAATGAGAGAGAGAGAGAGAGAGAGAGAGAGAGAGAGAGAGAGAGAGAGAGAGAGAGAGAGAGAGAGAGAGAGAGAGAGATCGATTAAGTTGACCAGAAGGTATTGGGTTCAAATCATACATTCTGCACACTATCAAGCGATTTAGTATATTTGTAGAAAAAATGAGATTTAAACCTGAGTCAATGAGTTAATAAAATAAGTGGCTTACCACTAGAGTAGCCACTTCATTATCAAAAAAGAGAGAGAGACTGATATTCAAATCCCAACTCTTTGTCATGAACACTAGCACGGGAATTGAAGCTCTTCAAATAGTGTGAGCTACTATTCTTTGGTGTCACCTATTTTTGTAACATTAGAAGACTTATATGAACATCACCTTGTTTATAAAAAATAGAATGAGCATGTAGTATGGTGGAATCTATGGAGTTCAACCCCTTTAAGAATCTTTTACTTAAACTTGGATAAAGGGGGCATAGGATCATAGGACATGTAGTCTATCCACATGTTGGATCAAGAGAATTTTGCCTGAAAAGGATACAGTAGAGCTAGAGGCCAAGGAAAACCTAGAAGTGAGGAGGTTAGAGTTCATCTACAATGTGGAGTCCTTGTTGAAGTTGGCTTGACTGCCACTAACTATGTCCTATGTTTCCCTCATCCCTATCAAGTTCAAGTGCCATTTTGAAATGGCATGTACCACCTATCTTGTTCTCCATGTGTTTCTAGAGCTCTACCTATTCAGTAAGATAGACAAGCACCACCCATCTTAGTCTTGAAGCTTTGCCATACTAGAAGACTATATCACCAACCATCTTTCCATCAACTCGATGCATAGACCAAGCCACCTCATCTAGTTGCACATGTCAAGCTAGTGCTTCCATTAATCATTTTGTTAAATAAAGAGGATATCAAAATTGCAGCTAGAGGACCATGTATTGTGCATAATCTAATAAGAAAAGAGGGAGCAATAGTGTTCTATAATAAGAACTTGGGGCATGTTCCCACCAAGCCTAAGTTTGCAACAACTAAGGTAGGGACTTGTTGTCAAACTCATAGGTTCCCATGGCTTTTGTGTTTGCAACCACACTAGGCAATGAGAGAGAGCATTGCTCAAAGTGGTTACCAATCAAGTCAATACATCAAATGTCAAAAAGAGCCACTTTTTGGACACTTGGCTTCCACGAAGCAAACCAACCAATCTCATCAACCTTTTCATGCTCTAAAAATTTTAACCTTTTAAATATAGGATCTTGTCAAATCAATGCCATCAATCCTTTTTGGGTGCTAAACTAGGTTCAACACCCAATGCTTGGTGGGAATAGCTTCCTACAAGTTGTTGACCCTTATCATCACTTTGAGAAGACTAATGGACCGAGTTCCCTACTAAGTTTCCTATTGATATTATCTAAATGGGCCAATGTGTCAATTTAATATGCTTTAATATTTGACATTACAATTGCCTTCTAGGTAGCATACTTCTAAATGAAGTGTTGTAACATAGCAACACAATGTTAACATCCCTGGTTAGACCATGTGTTAGCAACAATTAGCAAGCTTTGCCTTAGTCCATATCCTCAAGCTACACAACCTACATGATATCACGAGATCTTAGCTCTATCTAGTTGAAGATTTTTTTTTTGTTTTCAAGTTAGTGCCCTAACATCTTGAATTCACCTACATCTTCCACAAAGATTTGATCTTCAATCTTTGGCTTACAACATCCTTTGTAGGTGTTCTTGTGAAAAATGCAAGGTGCATTCATACACTAACATAATCTTTGATTTTGGATCTTTTTTATTGTTTTTTTGAATTAGGACACATATATTGGGGTCATTGTAAAGCTCATTCAAGTGTACAGCTTCCTCTTGATAGATATTCGCAATAGCACCTTACATCCCATCTTATCATGGTGTCTTGAGTATACACTCTTGTAAATCTTGTAGTTTCACTAGTCTAGTAGTCCCCTTATTCTCATTGAAGAGGGAAATTTTGTATTTCTGCTTACTTATTTAGTGAAATTGTAAGACATGTTAATAGGATACATAGGGACAAGTATAAAAGTTGAAGATACCAATCAATTTTTATCCAATTTTGACATAACTACAAATATTTTCTTGTTTCATCTCTCTCCTCCTGCCCTTTCAGAGTTGCCAATGATCTCTTTTCTAATTTCCTATCTTTTTCTCTCCATTTCTAGTATTTCTCTCTCTATTTCTAGACTTTCTCTCTCCTCTGCCCTCTTCCTCCCTCTTTTCTACAATATTCTCTCTCCTCTCATGTCCCTTCATGACAATGGTATCAGAGCATAGGATTTTGCTCCTTTTGATTTTCTTATTTGTGATATATTTTCTCTAATTTTCAACCATTAAATCCTGGACAGTAGGTACAAGAGCCACATGGCAGGTACTTGCAAGAGTTCTACTTGAAGCACATATGAATTTTGGAGCTTTAGCAAAGATCTTGGAGAGATTTGGCCAAACCATGGTTAAAATGGCATGTCATGCATCGATTACACGCTATTTTAAAGATAATTTGTGGTTACTTTTTGGAGAAAGAGTCTTCTTCTTCTTCTTCTTGCAAAGGCTTCCTTTAGCTCCCATGGTGGATTTTCTTCAAGATCTCTCTTCCTAGGTATCAGGACGAGTCGACCATTGCTCTCTATTGATTCTTCTCACCCCAAGGACCTCATTGATAACCCTTGGTGCTGAGTATCTTGGCCACATGTGCAATAGCCATTCAATGTAATTAGTGTTGATTTTCTAGCACTACATTTCATCATTTCAGGCCACGGGGATTTTCAGCAATTCTTGACTATAATGCCCCTCATGCAAGCTCATTTCTTCATTCTTTGCTTTCCACAAACCCTAATGGTGCAAGTCATGAACAACCATGGAAATTTCAACAAATCTCTACAAATTTAAGGGATTTTTACTCCTCTACTCTCATAGAGTTCACCTACAACAATATCCTTCCAAGATTTGGTCAAGATTAGAGACATTTGAGCTTTCTTCGACTCTTCATGGAGGATAAATTTGTGGATTCTTCTTCAAGCTTGAGATTCTTTGTTTCTATTGTATAAAAAGAGGTAAAGTCTTCCCATTACAAGGATTCTACATATTTTTTTTCTTTATGGCCAACATTGAAGCTCATACATTGAAGATTGAAGGTTAGTTCTCTTCCATTGAAGCAACATAGAGCTTCTTTTGTTGAATTAAGTAGGGAATCATCATATGTTTTCTTCTTCAACTTCCTCAACAATTTAAGTATCAAGACGCATTCTCTAATGTTGAATTATCAATGATAAGCTCCAATCATAGATATCAATTTAGAAATCTCATTGTCTTCTTTGAGTAAGGCTCTTCAACCTTGGTAAGATTCAAGATTATGGAGTTTTGGGATTCAATTTAGAAACAACATTTTGGGGCTTTTGATGGTAACAAACTGGGAATTCATTACTCTGTTCTAAGCTCTCGGATGATAGAGCATTCCTTGATACATGGATTATGCGAATAACAAGCTTGTGGTGGCATTGGTTGATTCATCATGGCAGTGATTCAATTCATACAAAGATTACAAGATAATACTTCTTCATTGCAGTTTTTAAAATGGGTTGTCTAGGACTTTGATTACTTTTTATTGATCATGAATTTATGTCTTCGTACCCTACAGAGTGCCTCACTTCTATTTGTGAGTTTATAGGGCTCAACAAGGTCAAACTTGGATCTTTAGACCTCTTATAGACTCATTCAAACATGATAGGCTGTAATCAGTTTCAGTCAACCAACTTTGGGCTAATTGACCTACTCTAAAATTTACTGTTAAGTGCTTATTTGAAGAGAAAAGTGTTTGCTTTGATTTGAATCAAAAAGTTTGTTTATCAGAGCTTTCAATCAAAAGTTATGGTTAATTTAGTACCTGTAGGTACTATAGGACTACACTTTCCACAGGCAAGGAAATAGAATATTATGGGTCTAATTAGATATGTTCATTTTAATAGGATGGATATTGCTTTGGTAGACATTTTGGGTACTTTGGCACATGCTTTCATGATTTATGATGACTCTCAAATGGCATTGGAAGTAATAGATGTGAGCTTACTTGAGCAAGTACTTATCCACCATCAATTGCAACCACATACTTCTCAATTAGTTCAACAAGGTGTAATGCAGGATCTTATCAATATCTATACTAACATGATCTTACAAAAGGATGTATATATAATGATGAAGCTAAAAGTATATTTTTGGAATTACTAACCATGGAAAAATGTAACGTGTTGTCCATGCACATTTTTAGCGGTCCATCAAGTGATGAGTCTAAGCGACACCGCCTGACACTCCTGTGGAATGTCATGGGGTTTGTCATCTAGGGTTTCCCGAGTCCACCTCGCAACGAAACGTTTGCAATCGAACCCACTAGGATCGACCCGAAATTTGGGTCCCTAGCGGCCAAGATCTCTTGACAACGTTCTAGTGTCGGTCCTAGACATCCCACTTTACGTAGAGATACCCAGGCCAAAGCATATCCATGCTGCACTAGATCCATGCTGCACTTGGTTCAAAGAGAATGGGAAACGAGAGGGATGCGTCGCTCAACCTCTCTGCCCATAAGGTATAGTCCCATTCGGGTCCCCTAAAACGGCATGAATTGGGGTTCTAACGTAATAATACCTAAAGGTCAAATGACAATAAAACCCTTCACGCTCGTAGGGCATAGTCTCATTTCGGTCCCCTAAAACGGCATGAATCGGGGTTCTAACCTAATAATACCTAAAGGTCAAATGATGATAAAACCTCATTTCCCATTCTCTTTGAACCAAGTGCGGCATGGATTTGCTTTGGCCTGGGTATCTCTACGTAAAGTAGGATGTCCAGGACCCGACGTTAGAATGCCGTCAGGAGACTTTGGCCGTTAGGGACCCAAATTTCTGGTCGATTCTAGTGGCTTCGGCCGCGAACGTTCCATTGCAAAGCAGACTCAGGAAACCCTAGGCGTAACAAACCCCCTGACATTCCATGGGAGTGTCGAGCAGCATCGCTTAGACTCATCTCTCGATGGACCACTAAAAACGTACCTGGACACCAATAAGCGGGCATGTTACAGTCGGTATCAGAGCAAAACTTCGTAATGATATGTGATTGATTAATGTATGATTTGTAGACATATCCTAAATGGAATAACCTAAGTGGTATGGCTTGATTGACAGGCACCTTCTTCTGCACCCACAAATGCTAACATGCAAGAGAAGAAATTCCTTCTCAAGCAAATTAAGGTAGTCGAGTTTGGTGGAGAAGAGATAGACATCGCAGCCAAGGTGGAGATATGGATTGAGTCGATGGATGACTATTTCTCTGCTGCATGAACTGCCTCTACCAATCAAGTAACGATAGCTAAGATTAAGTTAGTTGGCCAAGCTTGGATATGGTAGAAGCAATGGTGCAAAGGTCAAGGTGTCTCTAAAGCCAGTGTCACTTGGGCTCAGCTGAAAGATGTTGTACGCGGACAATACCTTCCACCAACCTGCTAGACTTTGAGGATGAATGAATTCTTCAAGCCTTCCACCAACCTGCTAGACTTTGAGGATGAATGAATTCTTCAAGCTCAAGCAATTACTAGAACTAAGCTTGGAAGCCTACTACTCAACGTTTGTAACCCTACTAAAATACACGCCACCTATGGATATCACACAGCAAGTATCCAAGTTTTGCCATGGCCTAAACGCTCCTCTAAACCACCATCTTGAAGCAATGCATCCACAGACTTGCAAGATGCATTACTTCAAGCAAAGTCGATCGTCCAAGAACTTAAACCGGGAAATTGTGACAAAAAGGATCCCCAAGATTAGGACAAGAGATGCCACATGTGCAGAGAGATAGGGCACATCCGTAGGAGTGTTGAGATATCGAGCTCCACTCATGATACGCCAGGGTGACCGTTGTGTATTTATGTCACCGACTTGTCAGTTGTTTGATGATAGTTTTTCTCCTCTTGATCATTATTATGATGGTATACCTTTTGATCCATGAGGTCATGTGTAGGATTTTGCACCTTTAGTAGGCCAACATCCATATTGGGATCTAAATGTTTATCTTCTAGAGGTTTATTTGGATGAAGACTAATCATTTTATCTCTTATTCTATTGCAGACAGTTTATAGACAGCTCTCTATTTTGGTTCAATTTTCATTCTGATTTGATTACAGATGAGTTGCACCCCTATGGGCTGAAAATGTATCCAATGGGCTTTCTTTTGACTCATAACATACTTGTTTTAGATATGCACATCAAAAGATATATTTATATTCAACGATTGTACATAGTCCACCAATGTTTTTTAGGGCAAAATCTTCTTTTGAGTGGGGATGGAATGATGGAAATAGGAGACATAGAGACATGTATAAAAGGTGAAGGTACCAATCAATTTGTATCCAGCTTTGACATAAGTACAAATTTTTCTTGTTTCATCTCTCTCCTCATATCCTTTCATGGATATCAGCCATCTCTTTCCTACATTCCTGTCTTTCTCTCTCCATTTATAGTATTTATCTCTCCTCATCTAGACTTTCTCTCTCCTCTTTTACACTCTTCTTCTCTCTTTCTTTTAGCTTTCTCTCTCCTCTCAGGTCCCTTCATGACAAAAATCCAATTTGTGTAGTCTCACTAGTCATCTAGTAGTCCCCTCATTCCCATTGAAGAGGGAACTATTTGTATTTGTGCTTTCTTGTTTAATGAAATTCAACTTGTGGAGATGGCACAATTTTCCTCAATAACATCTAGGAAGCATATCTTTGGCTACATCATCATCAAGATTACCATTGAGCACTAACATGATAGTTGTAACTATTCACTCCAATTATTTTTTCTTAAGATTATGTTAATTGCAAGGGTCATCTAGGATGTGATTATAGGGCAAGAGCCTCATCCATGAGCTATAACTATATCCACCTCTTCTACATTGACATCGCCTCCTCATCAGGTATGCATACAAACACCCAAGTAGTAGCAAGAACTTTAGTATGAATATCCCAACCATCACCTCAAGTAAAGAGCAACAATGATGGGAATCATGTGATGCCCAAACCATGCCAATGATTGCTTTGACCATAAATCAATCTATTGTTCTAAAGAATGGGGAAACATGGGAAAAATACATTGTCACACTGGCATGATATAAGAGGCATAAGGGACTTAGTTAGGGTTATCCAAAATTTGAATCAACTAAGTCTCTTCACCTTCTTTATAGCTTCCACGACTTCCCATCCTTATTTCTCTCTCCTCTTGTCTTTCTCTTTCTTTATCTAGTATTATCTCTCTTTCTTCTCTCTCCTCAGTTCTCTTCTTTACAATTGGTATCAGAGTTGCATACTTTGGTCCTTTCTCCCTTCCTTTTCTTCATATCTAGTTCCCTTTTCAAAGCAGGAAACCCTACTTACTCACAAGACAACAAATATTGGTACAACAATGGACGACTATAAGAGTAAGCAATCCCCCACAAGTAGCTAGCAACTTTTTTGGAAGAAATACACAAGCTATGGCTAGAGCTATGGACATATCTAGAGGTAATAGGCTAACTTAATAGGTTTTCACTAAGTTTCGTGCAAATTTTAGGGGTTCTTGTGGTAAAGTAGGCTACCCTACAAGTTAAACAAAGGTAAAATCATTGATACTTTTTGTTGAAGACTTTCTCTCTCTTCTTCTTGCCAAGTTACCATGGATTCTTAGGGAGAAAACATCACTTCTCTTCTTGATCTTCACTCCCCATGGATTAGAGACCTCACAAGAGCCTTCCTCTACAATTGATTTGGAGCAAATTGAAGACCTTTGAGTAGTAGGGCCTCATTTGTTAGTTCTTCTTTACTTGGTCATTGTGCATAAGCATCCTCTAGCACCATAACATCTTGGAGTGGAAATATTGCCCACATCAAAGGAGCTCCCAGATGTTGTTGTAATTGTTGCTGCTCTTTCCTTCAATCACAAACCATGAGCTAGCCTTTGGGGAAAATGATAATCAATTTTTTATGGAGCCAAAAAGTAACACGACTTGTCTTAAGGTTCAATGAGAAAAAGAGAGCAACTATGGAACCAATAGCTCAGTCTCCTCATTAGCATGTCTTGCTAGCTTTTAGTGGTGATACTACAGACAGATGCCTTTGTTATGGAATACAACAAACCAACTCATACCTAAATTGCATAGACACAACAAGCCAAGTTTGTAATCTTATGCGGTCAAAGAATGTGAACATGGAATACAACAAACCAACTCATACCTAAATTGCATAGACACAACAAGCCAAGTTTGTAATCTTATGCGGTCAAAGAATGTGAACATGGAATACAACAAACCAACTCATACCTAAATTGCATAGACACAACAAGCCAAGTTTGTAATCTTATGAGGTCAAAGAATGTGAACAAACTTGTCAACACCCATGGATACTCTCAAAATCTAATTATCATATAGTGCTACCTTGCTAACAATGTCCAAGCTATCTATGCTAATAGGGCATTCTTATAGAGTGCTTTACCTTGCATTATCTTTGGATGGTCAGACTATTATGACTAGTGCAAGTGATGAGACTCTAAGGTTCTTGAATGTATTTCTTTTTCCAAAATATCAAAGCATTATTCATGACACTGGATTTTGATCCCTAAGGAGAACATGCATCAAATGCCTTTCTTCTCATATACACTAGAGTGGTTGTTTCAATCACCTCTATTTCCTCTCTCCTTGGCCTCCATATAAACCAATTCATACCACATGGAGCTACTAGATCTATTGCCAAACTGGTGTGTCATCATTTGAGATGGCTGCATATGCCTCTCAAACAATTCTAGATTCTTTTAGAGCTCAACCAACACCTTTCTCCCACCTAGATGTATGCAAAAGTGCCCAAATCTTGAAGTCATGGATGTATGGCTTCATTTCCTTCATGTTAAGAACCTTCTTATAAGAGAGAGTGGCCAAGAATAGCAACTGCTCTGAGAGAGGCAGCACCAAATGGCCCAAATTGGTGATATTGGCCTTCAAAGCATCCGCTTCTACCAAGTTAGGGGAGAGGGCTAGACCTTCTACATATTCTCATCCTCTTCTTGACCTCTTGTTGGATAGCAAGATGGTAGCATCTCCTAGCCTAAAGAGGCACTTGGGGAGTAGCATGTTCTTCCTATTTCCCATTTACCAACTCATGGTAATGTTTTCCATTCTCACAACAATAGCATAAGAGCCCCATGGGCTTCAAGCATGTCATTGGCAAGATCTGATATAGTGGAGCCACTTTGGACATGGAGCTCTCTAGGCCTTCAATAGTAGGTAGTTGGATGGTAGAGCCACTCGAGATGGTAGAGAAAATTCAATGCGTAGGTTCTTGGCATGTACTATATCCATAGAAAAATTGGTCGAAGTTCTTTGAAGAGGGCTCCCATCAATAGTTGAGTAAGATTTCTAGGATTTTAGCATTTCTTCAATCCTTTTTGCATCAAGAAGCTACATTGAATATGGAAATTGGGGCTTCCATAAAGAGCACTTCAGCCTTGGTGGGTTAATGAGCATCTCATTACCTTAGAGACTTACTCTAACAATGGTCCTATCAAGATTCAAGGCTCAAGATTGTGTATTGAGCCATCAAGCTATTTGGGTGTCATCGTTGGAGCTACAAGCTAAAGATTTACATCATTGAGGCCAATCTGACTTCTGCAAGATGTAAGAAGTATCATTTTTCTTTTTTCCTTTATAATCTCTCTTCAAATCCATTTTCTCAATCATTACCATTTTTTTATCAAAAGATTGAGTCATCCTTGAATTCTATCTTACATGTTTACATGTAGGCAAGCTGATGATTTGATATTTCATAAGCATTCATCAATCTTTTTATTTCAATGCTAATCATGACTCAATTGATCCTGTATTGTTGTACTATGATTGAATACCAGGCTTGAGTAAATTAGAAAAATGTTGTAAAAGGAGTTAGTTGGTTGTTGCTAGTGAGTCAATGAGAAACTGAGGTAATCCCTTCCTCACCCCACTTTCCTTATTGTAAAAGGGATAAGTTAGTAGCAACTAAGCTAGTGAGCTGCTAAGCTAATCCCTTTCTCATTGAACTACTAAGGTAATCACTTCCTCAGCCCTCTTTTCTTATTGCTACTACATCTCATTGAAAGAAAAATATCTCTTTCAATCAAACTTGCATTGCATGTTGTTTGATTATCATAGTATACTTCTATCATATCTATTTTGACTAAGGAAAAGGCAAATGCTAGTCGAAGTGGAAAGACAAGAGTGACACGACCCTCCCTTAATCTTTATCGGAGTGCTCTATAGCTCATTACAAAGAGGCCATTCTCCCCTTCAATTTGAATCAAAAATCACCTCAATCAGAGTTTAACATTGAAAGTTATTGCATTTTTCTTGCACCCCATCTACTACCTATCTCCCTCTCAATTGGAATCAAAATCCTCCTCAATCAAATTTATGAGAAGTGCTAGCAAGAAATTTAGAGGGAAACAAGAGACTCTCGAGCATCTATGAATGATCTTAACTCAGCCCAAGACTAGTATGGAGAGATGTAGGAAGAGGTAGCTAGCATGGACTCCTACAGCATGTTAAATCATACCTTATATTAGCACAAGATTTTCTATTCTAAGTGGCATAGTGACATGATCTCTAAAATGGATAAAATGATTTAGCAAATTCCCCTATCTAACTCTCAAACTCGATAGACACATGAGCAGGTTACAAATCTTGTCACTTAGTTAACAACCACTTAGGTGTAAGAGAAAGAAAATGAGTCAAAGCTTGAGACTAGACAACCCCCCCCCCCCCCAATTAAAGCATGTAACAAGTCATAATGAGAGTGATTACATCCATGACAATTTCATGCACTCTACAAATGCAAAAACTAAGATATTGTTGCTTGTGCTAATATCAATGGTTAATGTAAAGATGCAAACTGACCTAATTGAATTACTTGGAGATTTATATACCAATGACATAACTCTTTTGTAGTCTCTCTAAGGTCAAGATGTACTTCAACCATTCATATCATTACTAGAATGGTCTTCTCATCAACAACAAGAATATTTAGTGGCACTACAACTTTATGAGAAGGAGACCCTTTAGTGTAGAGGCACATTAGATCTTATATAAGATTCTAAATTTAAATGCCATGTAGTAGTTGAGAATGTGGGGATCATGGACATACAATACATAGGGTTTGATGCAATAAATGTTGTAATGATTTTAGCCGCATATGATTCATCCCTGCATGGTATAGTGACTTTAGCCTCATATGCTTCATCCCTACATAGCATGTTGATCCTTGATGTGTTTATGAAAGAGCCAGTTAATGCTACCATGTTGGTCTCATTAAATAGCCACTGTACACAACAATCATGATTTCAATTCTACTTAACTATGACATTTTGGAAGATGACCCAATGCATGGTATTGATACCACTTTTCCTTTTGAACTAAGTGGCTAAGATTTGTTGGGCTTGACCCTTTGCATAGAGTGGCACTATTCTTGGAATGATGTCCTTAACTTCAAGTGTTCTTATGACAAGGCCATGCCAACTAGTGGGCTCTATTTCATTGTGGGAAAACTCTCTATTTTGGGACATATTTAATGTTGATGTAAACCATACTAAAGTTCTTGAAGAGAGCTTTGTTTAGAGCCATGTGCATTTGACTTGGATCAACCAGTCACAAGTTATTGTTGATTTAGTGCAGAATGCTCTATAGTGGACAACATGTATCTACACCAACAAGGGGAGCTCCAAACATGAGATTGTTGACTAAATATCTCCTCTTTATGTTTACAATGGATGTATATGCCTTATAATTAATTCCCATCCCAACGGTTTGCTCAATCCCCCAATCATAATTCCTTTAGAGATTACTTAAAGATTATGCAATCTTTTACTAGGTCTATGTAGATACCCCACCCAACCCCATTCATAAACCATGTGATAGGTCATATCCTCTATTTTTTAGGATAAAAGCATCTGAGTAGGAATGGAATGTAAAGAGTGGGAAAATACAAGGAAAATACCCGAGCACACTAACATGGTATAAAAAGCATAAGGGACTCTATTAGGGTTCAAAATTTGAATCAACTAAGTCTCTTTACCTTTCTCATAGCTTTCGTGGCTTCCCTTCCTTCTTTCTCTCTCCTCCTATCTTTCTCTAATCTTTCTCTCTCCTTTCCACAATATTCTCTCTTCTCAATTCTCTTCTTCATAGTTGCTCCCCATATCCAGTCTTGTCGCACATTCAGATTAGCATGAGGACTCTTGAGTCAACATTTACGACTCAAAATGATGCATGAATCATGTACTTGATATATGAGCTTCTAGAATATCAACACAAATGAAGGAGATGGTAATTCTAGTTATCTCACGAGGATTCAAGACATGAAGGAGAAACTTATTAACATCAATGAACTCATTGATGAAAAGAGGTTAATTTCTACCACCTTTAACTCCTTGCCTCATTCTTAACAAAGTTTTCGCACTTAGTTAAAACTTTCTATGAGAGGTGATATAGATAACCCTTCTCTTTTAAAGAACTTGTAGGCTTATTGTTACATGAGGAGAAAACAAGAAATGATTTCTCAAAGAGAGAATGTAGCATTGAAGGGCTAACTTTCCTTATAAAAGGTAAAATTCAATCCATGATCGTTATGTTCCATAAATTACTACAAAAGGGGGAATTGTTGAATAAGTGGTGATAATTCCATACAAGGTAAAATGGGCTCTTCACAAGTTGACACTAAAAAGAAAAAAAGGAAGTGTCACAATTATCATAAACCGAGACACTACCACTACAAGCATATGGAGGTATAGTGACGGCGCTTTCCGATGCAAAATAGCGGCGTCGCTATTTGCGTCACTTTGCGACGCTAATAGCGACACAAATAGCGACGGTGCTCAGACGAAAAAGACGTGGGCCAAAACCTGAGCACGTTATTTTACACGCATACACGAAAGAGAGAGTGAAAGGGAGAGTGAACATCTTGCATTTGAGAGGGAGAGCTAGAGAAAGAGAAAAAGAGGGAGAAGGAAAGCTTCTCACCGCCACTGCCGCCGTTCGCGAAGAATATGAGGAAGTGCACGAAGGGCGAAGAGGAGCCGCCATCACAAAGAGGAGTCAGCAAATCCATCTTCAAGCCTTTACGGTGAGTGCATTATTCATTCTTACTTTGTTTTTGTGTTTTATCTTTCTGTTTTACTTGTTTTTGTTAAAATTCATGCGTATTGAGAGAGGGAGAGGAAATGAGAGAGAAAGGGAGGGAGAGGGAGAGGGAGAGGGAGAGGAAATGAGAAAGAAAGGGAGGGAGAGGGAGAGAAAATGAGAGAGGGAGAGAAAGAGGGAGAGGGGGAGGGAGAGGGAGAGGGAGAGAAAATGAGAGAGGGAGAGAAAGAGGGAGAGGGAGAGAGAGGGAGAGGGAGGAAAGAGAGGGAAACATTAAACATGATAGGGAAAGAGAGAAAGAGAGGGAGAGAGAGAGGGAGGGAGAGGAAATGAGAGAGGGAGAGAGAGAGAGAGAAAAGGAAAGAAGGAATGAGAGAGAGAAGGAAAAAACTTTGAACATAATAGGGAAAGGGAGAAAGAGAGGGAGAGGGAGAGAGAAAAGAAAATGAGAGAGAGAGAGAATGAGAAAAAACATTAAACATAATAGGGAAAGAGAGAAAGAGAGGGTGAGGGTGAGGGAGGGAGAGGAAATGAGAGAGGGAGAGAAAGAGAGAAAAGGAAAGAAGGAACGAGAGAAAGAGGGAAAAAACATTAAACATGATAGGGAAAGAGAGAAAGAGAGGGAGAGGGAGAAGAAGAGAGAAAAGAAAATGAGAGAGGGAGAGGAGAGAGAAAAAAATTAAACATAATAGGGAAAAAGAGAAAGAGAGGGTGAGGGTGAGGGAGGGAGAGGAAATGAGAGAGAGAGAGAGAGAGAGGAAGAGGGAGAGGGAGGGAGAGGAAAGAGAGGGAAACATTAAACATAATAGGGAAAGAGAGAGGGAAAGGAAGAAAGAAAAAACATTAAACATAATAGGGAAAGAGAGAAAGAGAGGGTGAGGGTGAGGGAGAGGGAGGGAGAGGAAGAGAGAAAGGAAAGAAGGAACGAGAGGGAGAGGGAAAAAACATTAAACATAATAGGAAAAGATAGAAAGAGAGGGAGAGGAAGAGAGAAAATGAAATGAGAGAGGGAGAGGAGAGAGAAAAAACATTAAACATAATAGGGAAAGAGAGAAAGAGAGGAAGAGCGTGAGGGAGAGAAAAGAGAGGGAAACATTAAACATAATAGGGAAAGAGAGAGGGAGAGGAAGAGAGAAAAAAACATTAAACATAATAGGGAAAGAGAGAAGGAGAGGGTGAGGGTGAGGGAGGGAGAGGAAATAAGAGAAAAAATATTAAACATAATAGAGAAAGAGAGAAAGAGAGGGTGAGGGTGAGGGAGGGAGAGGAAATGAGAGAGGGAGAGGAAGAGAGAAGAGGAGTAGTCATAGTCATAGTCATGGTCATGGTTGTAGTCGTAGTCATAGTCGTAGTCATGGTCGTGGTCGTAGTGGTAGTCGTCGTAGTCGTGGTTGTAGTAGTAGTAAAGATTTTCTTGTTTGTTGTTGCTATTGTTGTTGTTGTTGTTATTGTAGTAGTAATAGTTTTTTTTGTTTTCTTGTTTATTGTTGTCTAGTTTTCTTATTTGTTGTTGTTGTTGTAGTAGTGATAGTAGTAGTAGTAGTTTTTTCTTCTTTTCTTGTTTATTATAGTGGTACTGGTAGTCGTAGTCGTAATCGTAGTCATAGTGGTAGTCGTAGTCGTAGTCGTAGTCATGGTCATACTCGTGGTCGTGGTCGTAGTCATAGTCGTAGTCATAGTCGTAGTCGTGGTCATGGTCGTAGTCGTAGTCATAGTCGTAATCGTAGTCGTGGTAATGGTTGTGGTCATGGTCATGATCGTAGTCGTAGTCGTAGTCGTAGTCATAGTCATAGTCATAGTCGTGGTCATGGTCGTAGTCATAGTCGTAATCGTAGTCGTGGTTATGGTTGTGGTCATGGTCGTGGTCATAGTCGTAGTCGTAATCATAGTCGTGGTCATGGTCGTAGTCGTAGTCGTGGTCATCATAGTCGTGGTTGTAGTAGTAGTAGTGGTTTTTTTGTTTATTGTTGTTGTTGTTGTTGTTGTTATTGTTGTAATAGTTTTTTTTATTTTCTTGTTTATTGTTGTCTAGTTTTCTTATTTGTTGTTATTGTAGTAGTGGTAGTGGTAGTAGTTTTTTTTCTTTTTCTTTTCTTGTTCATTGTTGTTGTAGTAGTAGTAGTTGTTGTTATTGTTGTTGTTGTTTTTGTAGTAGAGAGAGATATATGTTTTGTTAAAGAAAATGAGAGAGGAGGAGGAAGAGAAAAAGAAAAAAGAAACGAGAGAGAGGGAATAAACATATAGCATAATAAAGAAAGAGAAAAAGAGAGAGAGATAGAAGGAGAGGAGATAATGAATGGATAAAAAACAAAGAGAGAGTGGTAGCGAGGTCCGGTGAGGTTCGGTGCAACATCACGAGACAGGAAACACTCCGACATATGTTAATTTGTGGGTGGGTGGGTGGAAACTTTACATACGTTAATTTTTGCTGAGTTACAAGAGAAGAAATCCCTTCTCAAAAATTTTAAGAAAGAAAAAAAGAATGATAACAAAAACAAATTGTTTATCGTAATGTAGACAAAATGGAAAACGATGAAGGCCTTGATGTTCAAGATCGTGAGGCGTATTCTAATCAGCGTGTCCCATGTCCTTGCTCTCAATATAAGCTACCGATTAGACGAAAATGTCGATTGTTTATAGAACACATACGACGCTTCAGCAAGTTTCAATCTGAGATCATTGATCAGGCGATCTTGGATTTTCAGCAAACGGTAAGAAAAGTTAATATCAATCATGCATTGTACTCGCAAGCTAATTGAATACCATATACAAAAAGATTGGGTGTGGCTGGCAAATTTTCTATCCAAGGAGATGACGTCTCGTCCCAAGGAGGAGTGCACCCTTTGTGGCCAATTAGAAAAGTTCGTGGGCGTGCGACGGATGGAGTGCTTGAGCCAATCTGCCACTTGGAAGGTACTACCTAATCTGTACTGTCAATACCAGAGGAGACAGACAGCCTTCGAGACTTATCTACAATCTCGGAGCCTGAGATAGAGGCAATGATCGATGCATTGATTCCCATGGATATCGAGACTTCTGATCTACTTAGAGAGGAAGCATCCATACCATTATATGATAGGTGCCGAGTATCTCGCCTGAAGACACTGCTTGCACTCCTAAGTATGCAAGAAAAACACAAGTGGAGCGATACGAGTGTGACTGATTCGATATCCCGAGGGCATGGAGGAGATGCTGCGGTTTATGTCAACGTGATGGTTGCATGGAGCTTTGACCGCAACGTCTCGCGAAGGGATGGAGGTCTCAACCGAGAAGTGGGAATTCTCGAGGGGATGTAATGCAAAGGTGATGACCTATTTAGGGTTTGTCGTATCTATATTTCATATGCAACAACTAATTGAGTGTTTCAATGTACAGTACAAAATATATAGTGTAGCATGGTCGCGCGGACAACATTTCTACATGGAGCGTATTGACAAAATGGGCTCTACAACAGATTTTGATATCATAGCAAGGTTCGAGCAAGAGAGCTGACAATGAGCAACGGATCCAAACACAGTTATAGATGAGATGAAGTATTTTGGGAACTTGTAAAGTATTGTTACGGTGGATTACCGTAGCTTCTCCATGATACTATTCGATGTACAGTGGTTCAAAGTGGTACTTGAAGGAGCTAGAGCAATAGTTCAACAAGATCCATCTGGATTTCTTGAAATAGATTCTGAAAAAAAATGGACGGATTTGTGTGACACTTTTGTGTTACCAGCCCATTATGAACAGGTGCATGAACTCATTTGTTTGTTAATCATATTACGACATGGTACATGTCACAATAGTTAAATCTCTCTTGTATATGTTTGTGAACATGTAATCTTCTATCCAAACCCCTGACAACCTCGATGGTGGTATGTTATATCTTTAGCTTCCCGAAGTGCGAGAGTATATTATCAAAGTGATGTTTCAAGCATAGATGAGGACAATATGCAAATAGAGGGGTTGATATTGCAAGGGGTGAGGCCACCAAAATCTTGGAGCATGTAGTAGAGGAGCCAGCATCAGATAACAATGATGAAAATACAAGAGTCCAAGAATTCTTTGAGAATGAGGTGGACTCATCCTTTTGTGGTGACATGTCTATCGACCTTTCAATTTATGCCGAGTTGTGTCAGGAGATTGACATGGGACCATAGGATACTTCATACTTGGAGCATCCACTTACTCAATTCGTTGACGAATCACTTATGAGGATACATAAGATATGCATTTTAAGTAAGATTATTTTTTTAAGATTTATATTACTGTGCTTTGTATGATTTAAATTGATTATGCTAACATCATTTTTTGTCTGTGCAGGTGACCTTTGTGGATACTTAGATCATTAGGATGAGTCGAGGGATGAGCGATGAGGAGTTGCATGATATGTTTACACACATTTCTCCAGATCAGATGGTGAGATTCAGATACATGGCGGAGCAGAAGCTGTCTCAAACATCGTCAAGCCGCTCTATTAGATCTACTTCAGCGCGATCAGATGCTTCAGTTTCAAGTAGATGGGGTCGACGATCCAGACTTGGGCCAGACAGAGGGAGTGCTTCAAGGTCAGGGGGATGCTACAGAGATCCAGATGTAGTGAGTCCGCGGTCGGCTCAAGATACAAGTGCTACTCCTCGCTCTCATGGCGGTTCCAGATAGTGTGGCTCAGGTGGTTGCAGTGGAGGCACGGACGTGGTATCTTCGTCTCGTCATTCAGTTGGAGTTGCATCACCTCCGAGATTTGTCACACCTATGGGGACATCTACTCTAGTCACTCCGGCTTTTGCTCAGCCATCTGTAGGTGGCACCCCTATGGGTGCTACTCCGATAGATACTACCCCGGTCGATACACCAAATGTACAAGGGTCTCCTAGATATGCGCAGGAGCATGGTAGCAGGTGGGAGAGGACCCATCTTATTCATACCCTAAAGGGGTATGCCTACCTTGTAAATGATAGGTCAGGAGCCATCATCATGAATGATGAGGGGAGGAGGGTGATGGCTCGCATGAGAGAGTTGTGCCAACAAGTTTTTTAGCACAACGTCTTGGATCATTGAAAAAACATACCGGAGGGGAGCAAGGACTACATAGTAGCATCCTTGCATGAGGAGTTTCCGGTACTAGCCGCAACAGATAGGTTTTCTACGGGCTGAATGATGGAGTGCATGCGTTCATATATGTCACACAGACAATCGGATGCACGCAAGGCACTCAAGAGTGGGGCTGCAAAGCTCGAGTGGCTAGAGGTGGACGACTAGCACCGACTGAGGGAGGAGGCTACAGATTCTCCATAACATTGAAGCCAGCAGCGCGAGGCGGCGAGGGCATAACTAGAGGCTGGAGTGGTCCATCATCTTGGGAGTGGTGGCCACAAGACATATCTAGAGGACTTTGTAAGTTTTTCTTTTGTTTTGCTTGCTTATTTTTTTGCAATATCCTTTGTATTGACAATCATGTTTCTAACAGTTAGTATTTTGTTTTCTTTGCAGCACTCCATTACAAATCGTGATCCGACTGGCCTTGAGACTCGATATGCAGAGAGAACGGTCTCACTTCATTGATCGACTGATTGTATGGACACGGTTGCCCTGTAAGTCACTCATATTTCTTGTTCGTAGTTATTATGTTTAATTAGAATACATTATTATATGGTGGACTAATACGTAGTTGTTTCTTTTTTTGCAGAGTCCGTTCGATGCTCCATTGCGGCGGGAGGAGCTTTCAAATGGTGATGATCTATAGCTCGCCCTTGGATCCCTGGAGCTCACATACCCTTCTTTTTTGGTCACGTGATCTGTGTAGACATTTTCTATATAGCAGTGATATCTTGCCATGATTGTACCAGTCGTATTCATTATGCAATCATGTATTTATTTCATGTATGAGTGTTGTGATTTAAGTACACTTTGTATTTATTTACATGAGCATTGTACACAGTGCAGAAACTATTTTGTATGGTCTAAATAAAGCACATAGTGCTATATGTGGCAGGGCAGCAAGCCACAAAAAAAAAATCCCTATTACCATCGCTATTAGCATCACAAATTTACTACACATGTCGTTATTGGCATCATTATTAGCATCTCAAAGCGTCGTTATTAGTGTCGTTATTTGCGTCGGTATCAGCATCGCATTTGAGACTCTGATACCGACGTAAATAGCGATGCTGATAACGACACTAATTCCGACTGTTCTATGGCATCGCCAATAACGACACTTTTTGCAACGACAGGGGCAAATTTCTTTATTTATATTTTTATCGCTTTTAACGTCAGTATAAGGCTTGTATCTTGTAGTGTACATTGGGGAATATCAAAAATGACTTGCAAAATTAAAGAATCAAAAAATAATTGTCAAGAAAGAAGAGCTAACAATGCTACACCACTTCCAAGGACCAAGAGGACCTAGAAGCAAATTCAATCCATGATCATTGGGCATTCTAAAAGTTCCATAAAACACTACAAAAGGGGGAATTGTTAAATAAGTGGTGATAATTCCATACAAGGACAAGAGGAGCAAGAAGCAAATTTAATCCACGATGATTGGGCCTTCTAAAAGTTCCATAAATTACCATCAAAGGGGGAATTGTTAAATAGATGGTGATAATTTATGGAACTATTACTAAATAAAATGTGATAGCTAGTTGTGTAAACTAGCGCCATAATTTCACATTAGAATAAAGTGGTTTTAGGTATATGAATAGCTAATTTGTAAAAGTATCAATTTCTATGTAAACTTCCTTTGCATGGACTATTCCAGCTAATGTGACACATATGAGTATACTTGGCATTAGTATTTATAGCATATATTAAGGTGTGGTGGTAGCACACTTTTCACTGATGTAAAGGGAGATTCTTATTTTAAAAGAATCATTATCTAATAGAGCCAAAGTGTATGCCTAGAATCTCATGTCTAATCTCGTGCATTCCCTTTTTTTCCTCTTTTTATGACTCTCCCATTGCACCAACAAAATTAATTTGTCACTCAATTTAGTGATTTTAAACTTATGTCATGTCTCTATCAAGATAAAAGAGCCCTACTCATTTTAACTTACGAGTAATATACTTTATGAATAGTCGATTGAAAGTGTACATTTTACTTCAAATAACATTTTTCTAACATCATATTTAAGTCACAAAATATAAGTTGTATTGTAAGATCACATTTACTACCCTCCTTCTTGCTCCCCATGTGAATTTTCAAAACTAATGCATAATGATTTTATATTCAAATGGTGGAAGTTTTCAAAGGACAATAATGGACCCTTTGTCTCGCATAATCCTATCATGCAAGCATGACCATAATAGTTTATATGAAGCTCAAAACTTTTGATTGAACTGACCATCAAGCATTAGTGTGTCTTAAAACCAAATAACTTTCAATTTACATACTATTACTAACCCAAAATGGCATGTTCCTAGATCTAGATTATAAAATTTAATATACATCCATGCATACATGGAGTGGCTAGGGGCTATGGCCTTGTTGATGAGTTTACCATCTACAAGAAGTGAATGATTTAAAAAAACAATGAGTCTCATATTCTTGTGATAAGATTAGTGCTATAATGCTATCACAAGATGATCCACTTGTATCACATGATGCAACCACACAAGAGAGGTCTCACAATGTGACACAACTTAAGTGTTGGGGTCTGTATGATACGACTTGTGGGTAGCTATAGGACTAGATCCAACCATATCACATGAGAGTGATGAGACTCACACTTTTCATTGGTTAGTGTGGGAGTTTTATGCAAGGAGTGTGTTAAATTTCTTTATACAAGGAGTATGTTATAGGTCTTTAAGAAAGTGATTTGAATATGTTAGAAATCAGAGTTGCAACATTGGAATGTGTGCACAAGATGGAGAAAGAGGCTCAAAGTACAAGAAAAAATTCTTGTTTATTAAGTTGCTCAAAGTATAACTTGGGTACACTCTATCTCAAGTTTGATAGTGACCCATAGGCTGTTTATATAGCCTCTACCAAGCTAGGGTTAGGGCTTCCCATGCCCCTAAGGCTATTCACAACCATCTGCCCTCATACACCCTTGCTTATAGTGGGTTCCTATGCCTATCTTCTAACACCCCCCCCAATGCCAGGGTGGCATTGGATTACAAGGCATGTAAGATGTCCCCTCCCCCCCCCCCCCCTCGAGATGCCTTTATAAATCAGGCTTACAAGAGTGTTTCAGATAGATGATTTAAAGAGTCAAAATAGCCAATCTTTAGATGGATTGGAGGCATAGTTGGCCACCAATTCTTTGGGTACATCAGGAGGGTTGGGGCATTTACTAGTGATATGCCTTGTCTTTTTGCATTTGTTACATTTCATTTTCTTGGGATACTTCTTCCAACAGTTATTTACAAGATGTCCTTTGTTCTTATAAAAAGAATATCTAGTGAGAGTTGTATGTACCAATACTTGATCATGGGAAGTTGAAGATGCCTGACTATTGCTGCTTTCTTTGTGGTTCCTCTTTTCTTCATCCAAACAGGATTGGATGGTACTTGTTGCCAATGTAGGATCTAGAATGTTGGTGAGAGTGGTTACAAGAGTAGGAAACACCTGTTTTACAGCTTTTAGGAGAATAGCAATAGCATCTTCTTCATGTATTGGAGCTTGTACAGAGGCAAGCTGTGCCATAAGTCCCTTCATGTGAGAGATGAATTTTCCCAAATCTTCTCCTAATCTATATTCCAAGCTAAAGAATTCAATTTTAAGGAAGATTTTAGTATTTTTACCAACTGCTCCATAGAGCTTTTAAAGCTTATCCCATTTTTCTTTAGCAATGTTTAGTTGATCAAGATGATGAATCAGGGACTCATCTAAGTGTAACATTATGATTGCTTGGGCACATTGGTCATCCTCTACATCAACCAGATTTGCAGAGTTTACAACTCTAGTGCCTTGAATGAGAGGCCAATACCCTCTCTCCATCATTTTGTACTTTATAAGTACCTGCCATGGGTGGAAATCTTTGCCATCAAACTTTCGAATTTGAGGATGAACATCAGCATATGTTGTGGCCATTGGGAAGGTCTTACCACTTGTTAGGACAAGGGCAGTGTCTAGTCCCTTACAAATTTGCCATTGAATGCGGAAGCAAATCAAACACTTGAAATCAAAGTTGTAATGAGGAGAAAGGTTGAAAATCATTCAAATGTAATATTTCAAGGTATGATTGTGGTGGTCCTTTCTTATGTGTGATCTTCTTCTAAGGTTTAATAGTCTTTTTAGGTTTTAATGAGGTAAACCTAGACTGGACTTCACGCTCCTCCTTGTGGTATGGCTTAGTGGATGAAGCTTGTGTTGGACAAGGTCGGTCTATGATCTCAATGCTTGTTGCTGATGATTCTAAGGAGAGTACAATGACACTCATCCTTTTGATTGCATTGACTAGTGTACTTGAACCAAAGTCACTCAAGATATGCAATACAAATCTAGTGTATGATGGTCTATGTGTTTATAATTGTAATTAATGATTAGTGTTTACAAACACTAATGTCAATCTTAGTGAAATGTTTGAATGAAAGCAGGTTGGAAGTCGACTTCCCACTGCACTTAGTGATGTCCATCGATCATGTCCGAGAGCTTTTAAATTTCAAATAAGCTTTAGAGAAGATGCTTTAGTGATTAGAACATTGTTTAACAAAACTCATAGTGAAAATGGTGAAAAATGCCAAGTTTAGAGCTTACTGGCTATGCATACCACAAGGTACACAATCTTATATATGAAAATATCCCACTAAGGGGGCTATCAAAGCCCCAAGGTGGTTGCTCGGATTGCGTCACCTGCTACGTGCACAGTGGTACAAATGATACGCTGATAGAAAACTGCGCCTGTTCTAGAAAATGCGCAATGTTGAGCTTAGTCGTGGACAATATTGGGGGCAGACTTGACGAGCAACTGCACCGTGATGTGGAGAAGGGATCTCCAAAAGAAAGCATGAGCAAATATGGCCTCTTTTGTCCTCCCCAAGTCCTCCATCAGAGGTGGGTCTGGTTTGGCTATGGAGGCAAGAGGTAAAAGATGAAGATGATGGACAATCATGTGCACTTAGTGAGGCTAAGGGTATAGGAAGTTGAGGGGATCGGAGGAGGCTCTGATACCATGTTAGAAATCAGAGTTGCAGCATTGGAATGTGTGCACAAGAGGGAGAAAGAGGCTCAAAGTACAAGAACAAATTCTTGTTTATTAAGTTGCTCAAGGTACAACTTGGGTGCACTCTATCTCAAGTTTGATAATGACCCATAGGCTATTTATATAGCCTCTGCCAAGCTAGGGTTAGGGTTTCCCCTACCCCTAAGGCTATTCACACCCATTTTCCCTCATACACCCTTGCTTACAGTGGGTTCCTATGCCTATCTTCTAACAGAATATACCTAACCCCATGCATCTGAGACTCATATTTTTCATTGGTTAGTGTGGGAGTTTTATACAAGGAGTATATTATATGTCTTTAAGAAAGTCAATGATTTGAATATACCCAACCCCATTCACTCCAATGCACAAGTGAACCTTGGAGACCTATGCAATAAGAATTAAAGAAAAATGCATTACACATGACCACCTACCATGCATGCAAAGAACAATAACAAGAAATAATGCTATTATCTTGGGGAGAGTCACTCATGAATATGTAAGCATATCATATGGGTTTAAAAGAAGGTATTTTTAAAAATACCAATTTTACACATTTTTCCATATAGAAGGGCACCATATATAAGGGCCTTTTATTACTACAGATTGAATAGAAAAGGGATGTGTTCTAGCTTAGAGAAATTCACATAAATTTGTATTTTTAATAGGCCCTAAACACACATAATCTAGAGGGTTTACATACAGTGAGCTTTCTAAGGTTATTATTAGTAAGTTAATAGTTGGTTATTATGAATTAGTTAGTGGCTAGTCATTTAGTTAGTTAAGTTAGTGGTTATTAGGTTAGCTTTTAATTAGGTTAATCAACTAAATTTTAAAAGTTAGTGGTTATTAGGTTAGCTTTTACTTAGGTTAGTAACTAAATTTTAATTAAATTAGTTAATTAACTAAATTTTCAAAAAAGCACACACACAAATATTAGTACTCAAAGAAGATGATTATTTAGTGGGGGGTGGCAACCATCAACCAATGACCTCACCACCCCCCCCCCCCATCAACCATCATATCCCCCCTTCCCCCTCCCCTCGTGTCCCCCTTTAAATTTTACACACATAATACTATTAAATAACTCCTCTCAGTTGTTGTATATAAAGGCTCCAACCTCCCCCCTACTCATCACCCTATGGGTGAGAGAGAGAGAGAGAGAGAGAGAGAGAGAGAGAGAGAGAGAGAGAGAGAGAGGGGGAGGGGGAGGGGGAGGGGGAGGGTTGTGTGTGTGTGTGTGTGTGTGTGTGTGTGTGTGTGTGTGTGTGTGTGTGTGTGTGTGTGTGTGTGTGTGTGTGTGTGTGTGTGTGTGTGTGTGTGTGTGTGTGTGTGTGTGTGTGTGTGTGTGTGTGTGTGTGTGTGTGTGTGTGTGTGTGTGTGTGTGTGTGTGTGTGTGTGTGTGTGTGTGTGTGTGTGTGTGTGTGTGTGTGTGTGTGTGTGTGTGTGTGCGCGCGCGCGTGCGTGTGTGTGTGTGTGTGTGTGTGTGTGTGTGTGTGTAACAAAGTTTGTGGTGTCCACATGCAATGAAGATGAGACATGTCCAAATATTGGTTTGAGCATGGGACTACTATCTTCTCACCCTTATCTTCAATTATCAACCGTTTTCTTCTCAATGGATGCACAACAACTAGGAAATATGTGACCAAATCCTCCTTATACAACCTTCCAATTATGATAAACCAAATCATCTAGGTATTTGCACAAGTTAATTTAACTTTTGATATAGTAGATAGCTTAATTAGTTTATGCAATTGTAAAACAATAAATATGATTGATCAGTAGTAAGAATCAAATAGTTTAAACGTCTTCACTAGAAAGGGGTATATCATCTCCATCAATAGCTTGAGCCACTTTTGTAGAACATTTTGTTTTATCTCCTTACACTCAAAGGATTGCAGTTTTTTTAATCTCCGTAGCCATACTATTGGAACTTCTTCCAAATATTTTGCAATCAACATGGAAGGACATCAAACCAATAGCCCCAATTAGTGACAAGGACATTGGATGGCAGAGAAGAGACATTTAAAATGGCAAAAGCATAAAAAAATTTGATGGAGATTTTGGAGGGGGCATGGCCTCTACTGACTTCTAGTTATCAATCCAAGTTTTAGGACACAAGCTAGATACTAGTGGGAGCACATAAGTTTTTTTAAGGGATATTGCTTGAGGTGATTATGGATGTGCATGAGGATTTATTCATTCATCATAAATGGACTCGCAAGGGGAGGAGACACACTTATTGCTTGTAGTTATCTTTTGACATATATGCAAGAGTTCTAATCAAAGAATCAAAGGCTAACATGGGCCAAGCACTTTTAGATAGATTTTGGTGTTTAGAGGCAAGATGTTGTAGATGCCATCAAAGGTATTAAGTAAAGATAGATTGAGATGAGGCCTTGTTGTTAGGTGAGTTAAGAAAAGAAAGCCTAATCATTCAACTTCTCAAAATCTCAATCATCATGTAGAAATCTTTGTGACCTACATTAGTTTTTTTGGATCACATTGGTTATGCAAGAGCCTTGTGCAATACAACACTTCTCCTGCATCACTAGTAATAGGCATCACCACCAAGTGTGAAAGGTTGAGTGGATAACTTAGATTTAGCCAAATGGACAAAGATCTCAAGTGGTCCTTCATCTACTACCCTAATGTAAACCAAGCCTTTAAAAAAGCAAAAAGAGAAAATTTGATAAGTTAGGAAAAAAAAAGTGAACATTATCTAAATTAAATCAACTTGTAATTGAAAATATCTAAAATTGTAAGGTAATGCAGACTTGTGAATAGTCACTCCCCACCTTGAAGTGGTAATGCTACAATTACAAGTTCTATGTGAGTACTTCTAAACTATATTGGACCACTTGTAAGTGGTAGGGAACGAGATGCAAGTGGTAGAATATCACTTGCTAGTAGTAGGGGACCAATTGCAAGTTATGGATGATTAGTTGCACGTGATAGAGGACCAATTCCAAGTGGTCCAGAGTCAATTGCAAATGGTAGGGGATAGCTTGTAAAGCTTAAAGGAGTAGTTTTCAGTGATAGGGGACCACTTAAAGGGGGTGGCACATCACTTATGAGTGGTAGTGCACCACTTGTAATAATTGGTAGGGGACCAAATGCAATTGGTAGCACACCACTTGCGAGTGAGGTAGTGAACTGATTGCAAGTGATAGAAGACCAATTCCAAAACTGGGGGGGGGAGGGGGGGGGGGATCACTTGCAAGTGGTATGGGATAGCTTGTAAAGTTTAGAGGAGCAAGCAATTATACGTGATAAGGGACCACTTATTGGGGATGGCACATCACTGATGAGTAGTTGCAAGTAATAAAGGACCAATTACAAGTGATAGAGGACCATTTCCAAGTGATAGGGAATCACTTGCAACTAGTGGGGGATAGCTTGTAAAGTTTAGGAAAGTGGTTGTAAGTGATAGGAAACCACTTATAGGGGTGGCACATCACTTATGAGTGGTAGCATACCACTTGTAAGTGGTAGGGGACTAGATGAAATTGGTGTAGCACACCACTTGCCGGGGGTAAGGGACCGGTTGCAAGTGATATAGGACCAACTCCAAGTGGTAGGATATCACTTGCAAGTAATATGGGAGACCTTGCAAAGTTTAGAGAAGTAGGTATAAGTAATAGGGGACCACTTATAGTTGTGGCATATCACTTATGAATGGTAGTACCCCACTTTCAAGGGTTAGGGTTCTAGTTACAAGTGGTAGAGTGGACCACTTGTATTGTGTAGCACTTCTTTTCCAATGGAAGGTGCATATCTTGTAAGTGATAGTGCACTATGGTGAATTGGTAGCACATCACTATTAGTGCTAGCAACCACCTATGAGTTGTAGTGAACCACTTGTACCTGACTCCAATAAAATGAAAAACTAGTTCGTGGACAAAAGAGTGGTGTATAAAATAAAATACTTATTCAAAGACAAAAAGGGTTTGCAACACACCACTTGTGACTAGCTCCAATAAAATGAGAAACTAGTTGAAAGTTAGAAAGGACTTGCAAATAAGCACAAGGATAAGTGCTTTATAAATATTTAGAAATTCTAAAGTCAAACAACATTGTAAATTTTTATAGACCAATATACTAAATTATCAAGTGCAAGTAACAAAGCATCAGCTTCACTTGCCACTATTAAGTGATGTTTGATTGTATATAAGTTGCTTTCATAGATTCACACAACCTTGGTAGCTTGTGCTATGCTCATGTCAAAGCTTTGCCTTGCTTTCACCATTCACCAATATCATTGCTTCAAAAATAGAAATATACTAACTCAAATTTTACATTTGGAATTGCTAGAGACTACTATAGTAAATTGTTCAAAACTTCTTAGCATTAGCAAGTGGAGAAAAATACCCAAAATAAGTTGTAGCACTAATAAACAATAGTATGTGCAAAACAAATCACTACTTGAGGCTCCTCCAGAAGGTAAAATGGATGTTTTACATAAAAACATCTAGCGAGTCTCTTACTACAAACATCCTTTTTGTTGGGGGACATCCTTATCTCATTTGTCCAAAGCTAAAAGACTAAGTCATTGACAATTTGAGAGATGTGGATTCTCCATTCATCTTGTCTACAACATGGAAACATAGGGAACAAACCGTTAAACACAGTTTTTGTGAATTTGAAAATCTTTCAAGTTTCATATTTCACAAATCTATCATGTGACACATCATTGGAAAACTTATGAAAAGTGGAATATATTTAGCTACTGAACAATAAATTTGGAGCAATGGTGTGAGAGTTATAGCAAAGAGAAAGTTTTGACCATGAGTCCTAAACTCGTGCAAATTTCCCAAGTTCACTAATAGTTTGTTATTAGCTTAACTTACCATTTCCAAGTAAAATTTGGCTAAATATATGTTTCTTTTGTGGATTCCCTTGAGTTTGGTAGCTTATGGTATACTAATGCCAATGCTTTGCCCTCCACTTTCTCCATTCATCAATATCAACATCACTGATTTCCTTACAAATAACTCATCTAAAGATCTTGGGATTTTCATATGATTCAAGGGGTTGCATATGTTTCTCAACATTATTGCTTCCAACTTTTTCAACTTATATTGCATAGATGGAGCACAAATGCAAAAGAACTTAATCAAAGATTTCCTTCCGGTATGGTCATTGTGGATGCCTCTATTCTCTGCCTCTTGGGGTCTTGCCTGGATTCAATATCTGCAACTGCCAATCTCTTTGTCCCAATCATTGCAACTCCCCCACTCAAATCTAGGGCTATTTCCTACACCTTATTCACTAGGTATTGCACTTAGTCCATGAGGTTACTTGCATCCACTATGCTGGTGACACCTTGGATGGCTATGGGTGTTACAGATTTTGGGGCACTAGAGCAAGTGAGATTGGATATAGTAGGCCCTTGCCTTTGCCCTCTGTCATCGGCGGTGATTCAATTCTTAGCACTTTGGTGTTAGTGCTTGGGCCTTCTTCCCTTAGTGGACTCATTGCGGCTAACTCCTCCTCCCTCGAGGGTTGTTCCACTGACATGTGGATGGCTTGAGCTAAATCTTCCTCTTCCTTCTTTAGCATCTCTTCTACCTCTTTTTTTGCTTTCCTTCTTCTTTCTTCTTCAAACCTCCTCCACCCCTTCTACACTCTCTACAATTCTCAATCTTTTCTTCCTTGGTCATTCTTTCCCTAGTCTCTTGCCACTTCTTTCAAGGGGTCATCTTCTTTGGCCTCCTAGGCCCTCCTTTGCTAAATATGGTACCTCTGGTTCTTTGCCATCACTCACTGCCCTCTCACTCAATCGCTCCTACTCCTAGGGTGGAAACCTTTCATGTGTCTCCCCCATTTCCTCTTCACCTTCCCCCTCTCCTATAGCCTCTTGGATTATGATGGTCAACACCCATCAAACCTTATGATGGATACTTTCCCAGGTTGCACTAGTTAACAAGCCGCTTCATGGCCAGTTCTTCCACGACCAAGTCATCCAAGTTCATGATGTTTCTAAACTTACTAGTTGAAGGTCCTGATCTCTGTTGTTTGCCCGTACTTTGCATGTTCTTCTTCTTTGAATGGAAGCTTGCCTTTGTCTTGGCCCACCATCATAGGTTCTTGTCACAATACCACAACTTAACATTAGTTTTCTTGAGAGAACTCTTGCAAAACAATAAGAAAATAATGAATGAAAGCTATGGAAAGGTGAAGTGCTTAAGTACAAAATAAAGAATTTGGCTTCAAGCAGTCCATGCAATCCAAAAGAGATTATGGCATTTTTCTCAATCATAAGTTAGTTTTTATTCCACCTTACCCTCTCCTCCCTTGAGAAGGATATGAATCCTTCCTAGGATTGGAGAGCAAAGGGTTAAGGGCACTGAGTGCAAGTTTGTGATGCTTTACTATTGCATTAGCTAGGCGTAGAAATGTGGGTTATATTCTAAGTGAGCATGAAGATTCATGTCTTGAGGTCTAATACCTATGTGTGTAATGTAGGTTAGGACATCAGTTAGGAAGTCACTGGACTTGATCTTGCTGGTAATATATAGCTCTTCCTCTGTAAGGACATTTGATCTAAATAGGGGTGGGCCATATTATGATCTTCTAAGGGGTGATTTGTGAGTGATGGCCAATACTCTAAAGGAGGTAGGAGCCACACAAGTCGAGTCACACCCAGAGGTTTTGATGGCGCATCTCTACTTGGCATCTTGTTCCCATTAAAGACAAAGAGCGTACCATTTGCGTAAAAGGAGGAGTCAGTCTACTAACGGTGAGCCTTTTAAGTTCTTCTAGCTCTTGGTTTGTGGCGGCAAAGACTTTACTCTTGCTATAAGAGGTGATTAGCCTTTGTCTGCGAGCATTCTCAAGAGAAATCTCAGTGGTTGTTAACCCCAACATGAAGAAAGCACGAAGAAAGCAAAAGAAGTGGAAAAGACACAGGGCAAAGGCGGAAAAAAGGTAGCCCGACTGAAGAAAGGAAAGGAGAAAAGGCCAAAATCGCAAGGACAACCTTAAAAGTCCAAGGCAAACACAAAAAGGGAAAGGCGCATTTTTGAATAAAAAGACGCACCCTAAAATCTTGTAAATGAGCACCGGGCTCTCACCCGTGCAATTTGTAAATGTAGAAGGGCGGTGAAAAGGAAGCTAGGAAGATAAAGGGACAATGGAAAACAGGGCCTAGGCTATGACCGGCCATATAAAAAAGGGAAAAGGGGATGACCGCCCAAAAGGGAAGTAGGGTTTTGTATATAAAGTTGAAAAGTGAATGAGGAGCTCATTCTTTGGTGTGTGGCAAAACTAGTCTTCTTCTTCCTCTCTTCTTCTCCCCTTCTTGCTTGTGTGTGATCTTGAGAGAGGGAGTGTGAGAGTGTGAGGGAGTGAGTGTGTGTGAGAGTGAGGGATCAAGAGGGTGAAGCTCTTCACCATCTCCTCTTCTCTACTTCTCTTCTCTTCTCTTGCGCGCGCGGCTATGGAGGATGGAGCTTGGAGATGGAGGAGCTTGAGGATGCTTGAGCTAGCATCTAGAATCGTGGAGCTACCGGAGTGCAAGAGAGAGGAGGGTACTCGATCGAGCATCAGGGTAAGTTCACTGCATTTGTAGGATCGACTGTGCGTCGGCTAAGTGAGAGATAGCCATTAGAGCTCACTTGGAACGCTTGAAACAATAAGCGGTCCATGGATCTTGGCGGTTGAGCGAAAGCTCCCACATTTTGGTTCCATTTTGTCGGGACCAACGAATTCAAGCTTGAGCACTTGCGCGCCTCATATCGAGCATCGAAGTAGGGTATTCATCCCCAAAACGGAGCTTGAGATAGGTAGGAAGTTGGGTGTTTTCGATCTTCAGAACAGGTAAGTATTTTGGAATATTCTGGTTTTTATTGATGATTGGAAAACATGGAGAAACTAGTTCAGTGTTTTGCTTTCGATTCATGTTGTGTTTAGGGTAGATTAGCAGTAGGAAATCACACATGAAGAGGCAGAGGGCTGCTGCTGTGAAACAGGGGGAAAACCACAGGAAACAAAAGGAAAAATGGAGTAAATGCAAAGGTAACCGCATAGGAAACGCCAAGGAAGGAATCTGTAGTGTTCAGGGAAGAACTAGCAGGATATAAACTCTGGGAGGGCAAGAGAACCCCCATTTTCAACCAACGGATAGCGAGAGAGATAGAGTGAGAGAGAGAGAGCGAGCTTGGCAACCGTCCGATCGACCAGGGCACGGAGGACATCGCGTTCGGCGACTCCCAGGTAACCGATCTCCTCCTCACCACTTCAACTCCGTCGTTGGTTAATCGCATGGTCAATAGGATAAAATATCTTGAGAAAGTCGAGCAAATCCGTGTGCGCAAGCTCATCAGACTGGCGGACTCGGACGTCCGACCCAGTGTCTGATTCCCAGAATCGGACACTCGGACAACCATCCAATCGGAACAACCTGTCCGACTACTAGGATCAGACCAACCCGTCCGATTCTCAGAATCGGACGCTCGGACCACTTGGACACCCGGACTCGGAACAACCCGTCTGACTCAGACGCTTTGACTCGAACCCACCCTGCCCAATCGGATGAATTAATATACGTCACCAATCGGACCATCTGCCTGGTCCGATTCTTAGAATCGGACCCATCCATAATCGGATCACTAAGATCGGACACTCGGACCAGTCTGATCCATTCTAGGAATCGGACTACTCGGTCTGATCGAACCAGTCGGACAAATCGAACCAGCCCAAAATTGAACCCCTTGGCCGATTCTTCAAACACTTGCCCGCCCGATTTTTGAGAATCGGACACGCGGACCTTAAGACTGCCACTCAACCCTGATACACCTAGTCTGATTCCCACAATCGAACCATTGGTAAATCGGACGTCCGATTCCCAGAGTCAAACCAAAACAAAACCTGACCCATCCAGGGACACACTGGGGTACTCCCCCAGCGACCCACCCCCGCGTGAACAACAAGAAGCAGCATAGGACCCTAGAACCCGTAGAATGGCCAGAACTAGAGTAGCAAAGCCTGTCAGGCCCAAAATGAGCAAGAGTGAGTGAGACGCCGGGGAATTGCTCACAGCACTCAAGTTGAATTTCCGCACTTAAAGTACACTTAGGAAAGCCGAAAGCCTGATTGAGCACAAGTGCACGAGGAACAACACACTCACGAGTGACCATAAGTTGAGCACTGCGTTCAAAAATTAAAGGAACTCACTCAGATAAATCGCCCAAAAAAACCCACCAATAGGAGAAGACCCAAGGTGTATGCAAATGCGCGGAGCACAGGGTAGGATCAGGTGCAAGAATTCAACCATGACAGAGGGAGGCTCAAACCATCGGTTTACAGGGGAGCTAGATGTTAGCGCATTCCCAGACGCCATACAACAGATGGTGAGCAGTTACGATGCACATGCCAGGTACGAGCACCGTGGCAGGACGGCAGATGCAATCATTGCGGACCTAGAGGAGGAGAGAAGGCTAGCCTGCAAGGCACTGTAGGGCATAGCCGAGTACAATAGGGACCAACAAGCCAGGAGCCTAAGGCAAAGCATGGAGCTGCATGAGGTGCAGTGAGTGCTGAACTTGGCTGGCTGGAACCGGACAGACCAGGAAAGAGCACTAGAGAAAGACCTGACGCTAGGCGAGCTCCTCATGAAACGGCTGCTCAATAACACCGCGGTAGAATAGAATGCCACTGCGCTAGCAACCTCGCTACTTGCAGGGCTGGGGGCAAACCAGGGCTCAAAGAGCCAAGCCAAAATACCTATTGTCGCCAAACAACTCGACAAGTACCAGCCACCGGACGACCCGTACAGCTTTGTCCAGCAGTTTGAGCAAGTCTGCGAAGCCAATGGCCTCAACGACCAAGCCCAACGTTCGCAAGCATTCGGACTTTGCTTAAGCGATAAGGGTAGGACGTGGTATACAAGCCTAGACGCCATAGAACGAGCCAACTTCAATAACCTCAAGGACCTTTTTGTCAAGAGATTTGCAGAACCCGGATACTCGGACAACCTGCTAGTACGCCTGATGAACATCAAGCAGAAGGAGGAGGGCATCCGCGACTATGTGACCCACATGAGAAGCCTCCTTAAAAGAATCCCCTTAGGCGAAAGACCGACTGACAGGGCAGTGTCGACCGTATTCATCAGCGGGATTTGGGATGAGGAATTGTACAAGGCACTAGCAGGCAACTCAAGCTTGCAACGAGACATGGTGGCTAGGGTTTTTGAGGAAGCCATTAGGGTTGATGACCAGCTGAAAGAGTGGAGCTCCAGGAGCTCAAACCTAGAAGAAACCAACCCACGAAGTTTAGAGCGAACGTCAACCTCTAGCGAGCGTTCAAATCCATCATCCCAAGATAAGGGAAAGGCCACCAAGATGGACCACGGCTTGGCCGAGGTCAAGACGGAATTTGCCAAAATGCAAGACATGTTGAGGCGACCGACGCGTCCGCACGTCCAGTGCGTGTACTGTGGAGGAAACCACCTACCAGCAGAGTGTCAGGACCCTAGGTCCAAATCCTGCACTAACTGCAAATGGTTCGGCCACGATGCCGCACACTGTAGACTACCACGAAGACTACCATACGCGCAACCCTACGGCCAGCTTTATCCGGCTAACAGGCCACAGCCATTCTTCGGAAGGGGAGCCCCGCTAGCCCTACCGGCGCCTAACGATATGAAACCAGCGGTCCCTAGGCTGGACATAAATCCTACCGGTATTCCTAGACCGCATGGTCCCTACATGACCCACCCACCGAGCGATGCTCCCGTACACTACGTAGAGGAGCCCAGTGACGAAGAAACCTACATATACCCTTACGTCTCGCATGACGACAAGGGCAATGTGCTCCTCATGGATTACCGACCCGTGCCGGTGATGGCATTAGGACGAGGACGAGGTAGAGGCCTAGGAGGGCAGCCACAGGATCCGGTCACTTATTGGACTTGTGGACATCCCGGTCACGTGTCATCACGCTGCCCCGAAAGAGAGCAGCAAAACAGGGACAAAGCTGACCAAAGATGCGCAGAGTGTGGAATTACCCATCTTTTTATAGACTGCCCAAAACGGAAGTCGCCTTCCGGTTCAGCTAATTTGCCGTCCATCCCGCTGAGGCTGTTTGGTGTTGAAAACCCCGATGGGGAGGCCACACCTATTCCCTTGCGAGTTATGACCCGAGCACAAACGAAGTAGGCCGGCATCTCTCTGCCAGGACCTAGCAATCTTGACGCGACCTCAGTAGGAAAGAAGAGCCGTAGGCAGAAAAAGAAGAGATCAGAGGCTAAGGTCGCACTAAAAACTGACTGTGTTACGACCTTACCCCAAGGGAAGAAAGTCTCAGACGTGGAGGCAGAGACTTCAGCCCCTAAAATAGCCCAAAAGGAAAGCGCTAAGGTAGGGGAATACCCACACCCCAAGTGGCAATTGGAAGCCATAGAAAAAGTGAAGGAATGGGTAAGGAAGGCTCAACAGCACCTCAAGGATGTTGAACCCATCATAGAGGACGAGATTGATGATCTCTCCAGCATGAGCACGCCATTATCACCGCCCCAACCTAAGTCTGCCGAGGCTGCTACGCCACAAGCAGTGCCATCGAGGCCAAGCCTAGACGCAACAGACCCGCAGATCAGCCGCGGCCATTGGCCCGAACAGTTTGGGCTAAGGGAAGGACGAGTGTTTAGCAATCTCCTGACCATACTAGTGACCACCCCTGTAACGTTTGGCCTGGGAGATCTGCTTAAGCAGCACTCTGCCCTATGGCAAGACCTCAAGCATTGGGTCGAGAGACTGCAAGAGCAGGCCCCGGCAGATCCTCAAGACCAGGATGCGGAAACGCACTTGCCAAGTTTGACGCTACACTCCGGGCCTAAATCCTTGCACGTCAACGCCTTCTGGGAGGGCTCGGAGATGCACGCAATCCTGCCAGTCCTAGCCCTGGGAGATGCAACGAGGAAGGGGATTGTAGACACAAGAGCTGGGGTTAGTTTTGCTTAGCCACGCATTGTTACAGAAGTGGGGAAACCTGCCTGTCGAAGCTGCTCGGTTTAACGTCACGGTAGCAAACGGTATGCAAGTGAAGCCATTCGGGGTCTTGAAGAATTGGCCAGTGAAGATTGCAGGAGTCCAGTTCTCTGTCAACTTTATCGTCATGAAGGGAGTGGACTATGATATCTTATTGGGTCGACCCTGGATGCGCAATGCTAGAGTTATCGAAGACTGGGGTAACAGCCTGATCTTCCTAGGCAACCGAACTAACGCTGAGAGAATAGAGATGGACACTTGGAAGACCTCACCAGTCGACCTAGACGCCATCTCTACTCTGCTCAAGGGAAACACCCAAGACAAGGAACCCTATGGGTCCTTAACTAAGTATATCCCATGCCCAGAGGATGAGCGGGATTGGATGCACATTCTCGCTACACTCGACCTGCCGTTCTCAGATCATGAGGCCTACGAGCAGGCTGTCAAAACAATTGGCAAACCAAAAGAAACATTCCTTACACCTGTCTGCATGATGGCAGCAAGCCTCCATGAAGGGCCTAAGCCTGTTATCTTCCAAGTGCCTACCAACAAGAGGGAACTCTAGGGAATACTGGGGCACTTAACAGACCGACTGGCACGCAATGCAGCTGCCAATCTCAAGCCTCTCCAGGACCTCTTAGAAGAATCCAAGTGGAAGTGGACCAGGGTACATGAACTAAACCTCATGTATAACTGGGTGTTGGTTCCCGACCAACAAGACGAGGCAGAGCAGACCTTGGGGGACAATGAGCAGTCTAGCAATGAATATTCTTGTGACGAATACAAAGATTGCCAATCCTTCGATGAAGGAAGTGAGGGTGAGGTGGATACCATAGAATACGACACCGAAGGGCGAGAAATTGAGCAAATCCGGGCAGGTGCTAAGCCGCAGACGAGACCGGCCCTTAGACTGGACCAAGGAGTCATGTGTATGAAATGTGATCGTGCTTGGTTGGAACGGATGGGAGCTGTGGATTTTGAGCAAGCCGGCCTGGCCCAACCAAGGACGACAGCACTGCTTAGAACCGAATTGCCATCTGAACTGTGGCCGCCAGGGGAGACCACCTCCTCTAGTGAAAATGGGGAATTTAACTCTGAGTCTGAGGTTACTTCAGATGGTGACCCAAAAATCCCTAGGCCATCCATGACCAGATGCACCAAGGGAGACTTACCTGTCCACCCGAGGCGCAGACAGTTATGGCAGGATGAGGCTAAGCGTCCCAACGACGCGCGATCAGAGGAACAAAGGAAGCCGCAAGACCTCCCTAAGTGCTTTTCGAAGTTCAAAAGAGGGGACAGGGTAGTGGTTCTGCTAAGTGCCAAGCGCCAAGGGCAAACCAGCGAACCAATCGAAGGGCCAACCACCAAGGTCAAGGAGGTAAACCTAGCCCTGGAAGGGGAAGTACCCCGACCAGTGTTCATTGCCGAGGACTTGACCATGGAAGAAGAGTCCAGTCTTGTCACTCTTTTGCGGGAGTACCGGGACGTATTTGCTTGGTCTTTAGATGAGCTACGAGGGGTAGATCCGAGTGTTGTGACTCACAACATACCCATGACAACGGATGCAACGCCGGTCAAGCAGCGACCATACCCCATGAATCCAAAGCACACTCATGCTGTCAAGGAGGAAATCGACAAGCTGATGAGAGCCAGATTCATTTACGAAATTGAGCACACAAACTGGGTGTCACCCATAGTCATTGTGATGAAGAAAAATGGCAAGATTCGAGTGTGCGTCAATTACAAGAAAGTAAATGCCGCTACAAAGAGAGACAACTACCCCTTACCGTACATCGAGCACATGCTTGAGAGAGTGGCAGGTAAGGAAGCCTACAGTTTCCTGGATGGCTTCTCAAGGTACAATCAGGTGCAAGTGCATCCTGCAGATAGGCACAAGACCGCCTTCGCCACTGAGTGGGGCGTCTTTGCATACGTAGTCATGCCCTTTGGGCTAACCAATGCCCCCGCCACCTTTCAATGCCTCATGTGCACCATATTCAAGGACATGCTTCGCAAGGAGTTAGAGGTCTTTGTCAATGACCTGTGTGTCCATTCGGCCTGGACCGAACATCTCGACAAACTCCGCGCGGTCTTTGAACGGTGTCGCTTATACCGCCTCTCCCTCAACCCCCTAAAATGTTAGTTTTGGGTGAAGTACGGATGCATCTTAGGACACGTGGTGTCCAAGAATGGCATTGCCACGGACTTCTCGAAGGTCAAGGTCATTGTGGACCTTCCACCCCCAAGTAATTACAAGGGAGTTCAATGCTTCTTAGGTCACACAGGATACTATCGGCAGTTCGTACTGAACTACGAACTGATCGCTAGGCCATTGTACAAACTGCTAATTGTCTTTGAGTGGACTGAAGCATGCCAACGGGCCTACGAAGAATTGAAAAAAGCCCTAACAAAGGCACCTATCCTATGAGCCCCAGACTAGACTATGACTTTTCACGTACACATCGACGCCTCTAAGTTTGCCTGGGGGCAGTGTTGTGCCAACCTGGTGAGCATAACCTAGATTACCCAGTGAGTTTTGCTAGCAGGCAACTCACTGAGACAGAGATGAATTATTCGACAACTAAAAGGGAGGGATTAGCCATGGTCTTCACCGTGAAGAAGTTCCGGCATTACCTACTGGCCACTCCCTTCACTTTCTTCGTAGACCATCAAGCCCTGCTCTATTTAGTGAACAAACCTTGCGCTCCAGGACGTATAGCTCGATGGCTTCTCCTGCTCCTAGAGTTCGACTTTTCAGTGGTGGTGCGGAAGGGAAAACAACATTACATGGCTGATCATCTATCCCGTATACCCACAGGAGAGGCCGCTGGACAAGGCATCATGGACAAGTTACCGGACAGCCACTTATTCTATATGTCCAGCAAAGGAGACCTATTCAGGGCCGATCTGACACCATACTGGGCAAACGATATAGTCCAAGTGCTCGAGCATGGGCTGCCCGAACAACCAATAGAACGTGCACGGCTTAGGTGCTTAATCCTGAAAATCCAGCCCTACCAGCTGATTGCAGGCCAGCTTTATAGGCTAGGGCAAGACGGATTGCTACGTAGATGCATATGTGAGCACGAGATGCACGATGTGCTCTCAGAGGCGCAGAACGGTATTGCAGGAGGACACTTTAGCAGGGACACTACAGCGCGAAAGGTGTTGCAGTCCTAGCTATGGTGGCCCACACTCTTCTGCGATGCCACACAATTTGTCAAGCATTGTGACGAGTGCCAACAGACAAAAGTCCCAGTTCGTAAAGATCAGATGGAGTTAACCCCTGTTATTGCTCGCCAACCCTTCGAAAAATGGGGGATTGACTTCATAGGACCCATCAGCCCCGCGGCACAATATTCACAAGCCAGGTACATCGTGGTGGCCACGGATTACCTCACCAAATGGGCGGAGGCGAGAGCCACGCGGAGAAACGACGCTAGGACGACTGCCAAGTTCTTATGGGAGCAAGTAATCTCGCGTTTTGGTTGCCCCATCGAACTGGTTAGCGACCAGGGAACGCACTTCATCAACGAAGTGATAGCCCATCTCCTATCCACCTTTCTCATCATCCATCGCAAATCCTCCCCATACTACCCTCAGGCTAATGGCCAGGCTGAATCAACCAACAAAATTCTCATCAATGTCCTGACCAAAGTAGTCTCAGCCTCACGAAGTGACTGGGATAACAAGTTGATAGCAGCCTTGTGGGCCTACCGAACAGCTTATAAGACAGCCGTCAGTCAAACGCCTTTTAGGCTAACCTATGGGACTAAAGCTATTCTCCCATTAGAATTCTTCGTCCCTAGCCTGAGGATAGCACTCCAAGAACTATGGGAAGGGAAGGAAGCATGGACGCAACGCTTAGTTGAGCTAGAACGCTTGTCAAAAGTTCGTCTCCTAGCCACCCACGCACTTATCTGTGAGAAAGCCCGATGCAAAAGCTAGTTTGACAAACATGTCAAGCAACGAGAGTTTGAGTAGGGTGACCTAGTGCTCCTCTACTCAGTTAAAGGACATAAGCAAAAGATGAAATTTAGAGGTCTCGGACCCTTTAAGGTCCGCACAATCAGCCGAACTGGTAATGTCAAGCTGGAAACACTGGATGGTGAGGGGATGGGCTTCTTCAATGGCAGTCGAATCAAGAAGTACTATTCGCCCACTCATTCGTTGCATGAGCCACCAATGGTAGAACCACCTGTCAAAATACGAGTAGCCACAATTACGGAAATCTGCGAGAATGAGGAGGAGCCTGTAGAACCCGCCTACCTCCGCATCACGGTCACGGCCAAGCAGACATGCTCCTTCAACGCCCTGATTGACGAGAGTGCGGATTTTAACATTTTAACGCATGAGCATTGGACCCAGCTTGGCGCACCAATACTTCATCCCACAACAGCCAGATTGAACCCATACGGGGCTCAATCCTACCCGATCCTCGACACATGCCGAGTCGCCATTTCTATCGAGTCTGAAACTATCCCCATGCTGTTTTATGTCTTACCAAATGCCATGGATGCAAGCACAGAGTCATTGCTCGGGCGAACTTTTAAAAAGCAGACCCACTGCAATGTTGATTATGAGTCGCAACGCATCCACTTAATGATCAGGAACGTGCATATCGTCACGACTTTCAGCAAGGGCCTCGTAACCCCATCACCGCTCACGGGGCCACCAATAGAAACAGCCGCACCTAGGACTAAGGAGGGGGGCCATGCATATCTACCACACCCAGATCCCCACGCACCGCGGCCCGCCGCACCCAAAGCAAAACCCCAATAGACTCGCTTGCAATGGGTACCTAAGAAGCCTTGAGAACTGCCTAGAACTAGACGCGCATGTCCACGGAAGACCTACAAACCTAAACCTAGGAAACCAAGACGCCGCGTGATTAAACAAATGTGGGTCCCTAAAGTCCTCCTGCGTGCACAAGGCTACTATGAGGGGAATGCCTCGCTGTGGATCCCTAAAATCCCAACTGTCACATGCCTTAGTTCTACGTCGACCTCAAGGCCTTGTCCCCCGACACCTCAAGACCACGAATCGCAGGGCTCACCCCACTCATCCGACTCCTCTGCGTGTCAACCCATGGGCATCGCACATGCCCAACGACCCAAACAATGGCCATCACCACAAGTGGCATCATCCAACCAACCCAACCTGTCGCTCAGCAGCCTAGCTGACTACAGTAGCATAGCCCCTAAGATCAAACCCGACCCATCCGTCCGCCCAGGTTGCCGACTCAAACGGGCCCCCAGCTGCAGCTCTGTACTGTCAGAACCTCCAGCTCCAACAAACCCCAACCACTCGCCGGCCTTAAGCCCTCCTATGAACGGAAGTCATTCCTAACGTTGGCCACTGACCTCGCAGAGGACACTGGAAATGATGTGGTGGACTGCATCAAACAACTCGATGCCACCTTTGTTGCACTGGCCCTTAGCTATGACCGTCTGGACTTAGGACTATTAGCAGAACCCCTTGCAGCTGACGTGCGCAATATGCCTTGCTCTTGGGAGACTTTTGAATTCTCCTTTGCACAAGCTTCTCGCTCTGCCGCCGCCGAGCTGCTCGCTCGTGAGGTCTCCAAAGAGCAAGCCATTAAGCAATGCCTCATCACATCATTTGACCCACGGACGATGTCTGCCACCCATCACTAGCCAAGAGAAAGCAAGGTTGTCCCACCTGGCAGATACGGAATCACCCTTCTTAAAGCGGTGGTACGCTCTTAGATTGAAATGGGAAGTCGATGGATGCCGCATAATGACCAACGCCGAACAATGCCGAGCCATCAAAACGGCCGAGTATGATCCCACCTACGTCGCGCCTACCTCGTATCGAGTGATAACCACTCTTCGAGGTCGGACCATGGACGACCTCGAAGACCATGGACGATCATATCTTAGGGCACCCCTATCTCGACTGCATCTTGACAGAAGAAGAGCTCCACATCGGAAGTCGGGTCAACTCTGGTGATTTGCTCACAGATGTCCTCACATACATCACACATGTAGGCATCCGACCCTGTGACCTGGACTGCGCTGCACACCTGGAATATAACCCCAACTTCTACGATTGGCTCCTACACAAATAAACATGAACGCCTTGGCCCTGCAACCTCCAATCCTGGGACGGATTTTTCTTTTCCACGAGGGGAATGGGGCAGTAAACGGAGTTAAAACTAAAAAGTAAACCAAGTATGAAAAGGCTCAAAATTGAAATGCCATATAAAAAGGGGTGATAGAAGTTTGAAAGGAAAAGTTAGGGTTATGAACGATAAAATCTACTATGTTTGTGGTCGTCCAGCAAATTGGTTGCCAAAAAATACTAAAAAGTTAATTGACTGAATGTGCAGGTGGCGACCATGGCAAGTCAAGACAAAGCTGGCAAGCTCCCCTTCTCAGAGGAAGAACAACTGAGGTACGGCCTCACGGTGAAAACAAGAGTGTTCAACCAGCTGAAGTTCCGCCACATATTCAACCTGGAAGACGTGGTCATTGAGGAACCAGCGGTACGACGAATTATAGAGCAATGCCACTTACAAAGGTACCTGGACGCAGTAGGCCAGAGGATAAACTACACCCTGTGCCCCGAGTTCCTGCGCACCTTCAACAGAAACAGGGGCACCGTCACGGTGTGGGACAAGGAAGCCACCAGACAAGTGCAGGTCGAACTGACCCCCGGACTAATAGAAAGGGCACTAGGGCTTCCAAACAAGGTGGAGAAGAAACCAAAAAGGGACGTCTATGCCATGTTGGGAATGGACAAAGTGAAGGTCCACACCAATGACGGAATGAGCCTGGCAGACATCTCCAATCAAGAGATTCAGCTGCAGGCAAAGATGATGCATACCCTATTTTCGAGTCAGCGGTACAATAGCATCATGTCCAAAATCAATGTACCTCTACTCAAAATCATCGCTGCTCAATCACTGGACGAGGTGAACCTCAATGGGTTCGTAAGAAAGACAATTGAGGCTTCGGCAAAGGCCCTGGCAACAGGAGGAAGGGCCGTAGCAGGAGAATCCCCTTCACCCCGATCAACCCGCAAAGCCTCATCCTCCAATGCCTCCACCATAGGTTTTGGAGGTGCCCTCACCGCGATCATCCACGAAGCGATAGGGCAGGGACAAGCGGGAGAAGACAAACAGGGAGATGACGAGAAAAGTGGCGAATCGCCGTCGCAGTCCCAGCCTCATGCAGAAGAGCAGTCTAATGAAACGAAAACGGACACCAACGAGGAGGGAGAACCCCAGGCTACACCAAAAAGGAAGGCGGAGCAACGGACTAAAGCCCTACACGAAAAAAGAGAGGAGGAGCAAAGGAGAAAAGAGAAGGAAGAACTCAAATGGGCCCAAAGGGAGTCGGTAAAGGAAGAGGAGGAAAGAAGAAAGAGGGCTGAGGAGGAGCTGAGAAGGAGGAAAGAAGAAGATTTGGAGCTGGCGACCCATCGCTCCATCGAGGAACAGCGAAGAAGAGACATGGAAGGAGCAGGGGGTCCATACCAACCTGAAGCACCCAGTCCCAGCACTGGTGTGCCGAAAACTGTGCACCTGTCTCCTGCAGAAGGAAAAGGAAAAGACCCAATCAGGCCAATCTCCCCTCTCCTCGTGCCACCCATGCAAGCCACCCCCATCATGGTGACATCCCCTACCACCGCCACCCAGGGGCACACCCCAAAAATCGATGAAAGCAACATGGTCACCTGGTTGCAGTTTTTGGTGGAAAGGGAGCTAGCAAGGGAAGCGGCCGGGGCCACCCCAGCTTCAGATGCCAAAAGGGCAGCAACGGCCGAACTGGAGCCAGGGCCGGAAGTGAAAAGACAAAAATTGGAAGAGATTTTCACCACTACAACCATGTCCCACCCCTACCTCCAGCAGGCCACTACGATGACTACGTGAAGGAGCTGCTCGCACAATTGCAAAAGGCCAGGCAAGAAAGGAGGATAGCTGTGGAGGAGCTGGCAACGGAACGCGAATCACAAGCCGCCCTCTAGCTGGACAGAGTGAAGAAGATAACAGAATATCAAAAGGAAATCGCTGTGCTTAGGGAGGAGGCCAGCACTAAGGAGGCAAAAGAACCAAGAGCCCTGAAGGAGCACGACGCTACCTGGGAGGGAAGAAGGAAAATCCTAATGGAGCGTCTCAACAGGGAGAGGGAAACAACTGCCCACCTTCAGCGCAAGAATGACCAGTTATCTGCAGCCAAACTGGAAGCGCAAAGTCAGCTTGAGAAAATTAGATAGGAGGCTGCAGAGCTGGATCAGTTAAGGGCAAAACAGGTGCGCAGGATGCAGGTAAAGCTGGACCAGCTCAATGCCAGATCGCAGAGGAACACCAAGAGCAGCCCCGCCTGCACCATGAGCTCGAAGCCCAGCAACAACAACTCATGGCAATGACCCTCCATCAGGGGGAAAGCCTGGAAGATATGGAGAGAAGGGCAAAAGAATGGTCCAATCATAACGAGTAGAGAGTACGGGACTTAGCACGCCGACTAGCCAAGGCCGAAGGAGACAGGGTGCTCGCTGAGAATCAGGTAGAATTAGCCCAGCTCTCTATGATGGCTCAGCAATGCACTTTTCTCAACACTCTGCTCCATGCCACCCGACCAGAAGGAGATGAAGCCAATGATCAACTGCAAAGGAAGCTAACCATTGCGCGCAGAGCTCTCATAGCAGGCCTGCACATGCCGCTGCAGCTAGGAGGCCTGCCGCAGAGCCTAGAAGAGCAGAGAAGACATCTAGCACAAGTAGGCCTGACGGCACAGGAGATGGACGACCTTCGTTTCACAAAGGAGAAAACACAAGAAGACGAGCAAGCAGAAGGGGGTGAACCAGAGCTCGACCTGGGGCCTCAGGAAGAGGAGTATGTCCCACCACCCCCTCAACCACAACAAGCCAAAGTGCAACCCCCTGATACATCTGCCGAGCGAAGAGTGGCCCAAACCAACCGTAGAAAGGAGATGGTGGAGAAGGCAAGAAGAAAGCTGAAGGCCAGACCTGTCCAAAAACAGCCTGTCCCCCTTCCACTGCGCACCCAAGACTGCCCTGCTGAATACCGCGCCTAAATGATTATATGGGAACAGCAGGAGTATAACCGCGACCCCTTCGACCTACGCTTCGAGTTTCCCACTGCCTTGAATAGGGTGCTGTCCATTCAGCTGGTGGAGGATGTCATTGCCATGGGGGTCAGGCTCAAGGCCAAATGGTTAGCAGAGCGTGAGGCCCACCTAACTGCTTGGGGAGCCGAGGACCGCGAGTTTTGGCAAGACAAAGTCCTCCAGGTACCTCGAACAGTGGAAGGCTATAATTGCCAACCCACCTGGAGGAGGCGCATTTTTTATGTCAACCTGGAAGCGTGGATGGCATTTTGCAACACCCTTCCTTCAGAGAGGAACGACCCCACCTTTATGCCGTATCCTCAAAGGGTAGGAGTGGACTTCAACCCGTCCATCCACGGCAGGTTCAACTTCCCCATCATTTATAATGCCAATACCACCTCCCATAGGAACGCTCTCCTCTTCACCCTTCCCAACTTGTACAGCTCTATAGATAAATTCCTTAACAAATTCACCTCTTGCCCCGACCCCGCATTCATCACCACCTGTAATTATCTTAGGTTAATTAGGATCCTAGTACACCAGGAACCCGCACCTCAAGAACGCCACCTTTCACCCCTCTATTTTGACCCCAACGCCATAGACAGCAACACCATGACTCGCCTCATGATGCGTGCTGCTCTTTTGGCATCCTTTTGTGGTGCACTGCTGGAAGACATGAACGACAGCAAATTCACCCAGTGCAACCACCCCTTTCTTTCTACCACCACCCTCAAAACCCGCCTCCACATCAAGGGCTACTTGTTAAGTCAAAATTTCCTTAACAAGGCCCCCCACCCCCCACCCACCCTTACCCACTATTCGGATGACGAGGAGTAAAACTCCTGTTATGCCTTGTACCGCTACCTCCATGTACACGCCTCATCATGGCAAAAAAAAAAAAAAAAAAGCAAGGCTTCGACGACAATGGTAAGCCCATAATGACGTCTCCAGCAATCTTCAAAAGTGTACTCCATCTCTTCATTAACACATTTTTTCACCAACTTAGCTCCTTGCTCTACAAGGCACCACGCCGACAAGTCTTCTAACTAAGTAATATCTAAGTATGCACAAGCACCACACTCACATAATGCCTACACTGAACTATATTCACAATTTGGGTCCTCAAGTGCAGGACAATACTCTTAGCTTGCTTAGAGTTCGACCTGTCTCCCAAACTAATCAAATATGTCTTGTGCACAATACAGAAGACTAGCACTACCCTTAGGGAGAGACCACCTGAGAGGTTTTCAATTGCAGGTGTTGAAGACCACAACGAAAGTGTCATTCGTTCTTCATCAACATCAAACCCTAATTGTCCCCCCTCAACATCCGACAAGCTCGGAAAGAATCGTCCTAGGTAGTATCCCCAACAAACCCCCACGTGTGCCGGTCACTAGTCCACGCCCCAAGCGTCCCTGTCACCCAAGTCTTCGGTGCATGCTACCACCTGCTACCTACGACAATGAGTGCCATGGAACTGGCACTCGTCTAGGAGGGGGGTAATGTTAACCCCAACACGAAGAAACCACAAAGAAAGCAAAAGAAGTGGAAAAGACGCAGGGCAAAGGCGGAAAAAAGATAGCCAGACTGAAGAAAGGAAAGGAGAAAAGGCCAAAAGCGCAAGGACAACCTTAAAAGTCCAAGGCAAACACAAAAAGGGAAAGGTGCATTTTTGAATAAAAAGGCGCACCCTAAAATCTTGTAAAAGAGCACCGAGCTCTCACCCGTGCAATTTGTAAATGTAGAAGGGCGGTGAAAAGGAAGCTAGGAAGATAAAGGACAATGGAAAACAGGGCCTAGGCTATGACCGGCCATGTAAAAAAGGGAAAAGGGGATGACCGCCCAAAAGGGAAGTAGGGTTTTGTATATAAAGTTATAAAGTGAATGAGGAGCTCATTCTTTGGTGTGTGGCAAAACTAGTCTTCTTCTTCCTCTCTTCTTCTCCCCTTCTTGCTTGTGTGTGCTCTTGAGAGAGGGAGTGTGAGAGTGTGAGGGAGTGAGTGTGTGTGAGAGTGAGGGATCAAGAGGGTAAAGCTCTTCACCATCTCTTCTTCTCTACTTCTCTTCTCTTCTCTTCTCTTCTCTTCTCTTCTCTTCTCTTGCGAGCGCGGCTATGGAGGATGGAGCTTGGATATGGAGGAGGCTTGAGGATGCTTGAGCTAGCATCTAGAATCGTGGAGCTACCGGAGTGCAAGAGAGAGGAGGGTACTTGATCGAGCATCAAGGTAAGTTCACTGCATTTGTAGGATCGACGGCGCGTCGGCTAGGTGAGAGATAGCCATTAGAGCTCGCTTGGAATGCTTGAAACAATAAGCGGTCCGTGGGTCTTGGCGGTTGAGCGAAAGCTCCCACAGTGGTGATCAATCCCTCGACTCTATCATAGGGACTTTAATGAACATGAACTTGGATTCTTCCCAAGTACATGGCATCATGCATACAACAATTGCTAAGGGCTCATCTAGGAGGCCTAGGTCCAATTGTTTGTAGCTTTTAGCAAGCATTGTGAAGGTAGCATCCAAGAGTCTAATGCATGTGACCAAGTCATCCCTCGTGTTTGCAGCTAGATCAAAGACCAATGTAAGAATAGATCTCTAGTCGTAAGAGGGTTTAAGGCCTATAGGAAATCGGGGTTTGACTAGGCTCGACAACTCAACAAGTGGTGTCTACTACTTCAGCTGATCCTTAGGGTGTGGGTTAGCCACTTGTGTGAGGGGCTTGGCTTGGGGCTCAGATGGTGTGCTACTTGTTACTGATTGTGAAGCTATCAGGGTGCTAGAAGTTAGGATGGGGTCAATTTAGGGGTAATTGATTGCAATTTTAGTTGGTAGACCTATTGAGGTTCGATGGGTTTGGTTTTTTACTCAAGTGGTTCAATAAGTTTAGGTGTTTCACTAGTCTTTGGAGATGGGCTAGCAGAGTAGTTGGCTAAAGGGTGCATGTGCTACTCTTGGTCTTAGGCACCCAAACCTAGTTGTTTCCCTCATAATAGCCTTGTGTGCACAATAGGGCCATAGGTACCCATCGTGGCCTAATTGTTTGTTAGGTTCTAGAGTGCCAACCATGCCTCCTACGCCTAGGGCATGATGTTCCTGAGTTATGGGTCCTTGCGGGGTTGGTGATTGGTGTTTAGGTACCCATTCTAGTTGTTGTTTAGCGATCTTGGTTGCATTTCCCTGGGGTTGTGATTGGTTGGTCTTGGTAGGGTAGGACAAGTCATGAACCCCTCCTTCCCCTCCTTAGACTTTATACTAAATACTACTATTTGTGGCACTATGGGGGCTTGGGTGGAGCCACACTACCCTTCCTCAAAATTGTTATTATCCTCATTGTGCCAATGGCAAGGTGAAAGTATCATAGTTGACATGGTTGCAATATGCCTGCTTCTTGAAAGTGTATCCTAGCAATGGTTCCTTACCTATGGCCTTGATATTAGATAGCACATAGAAAATCATGGGCAAACTTTCATTCTCAATAGAGACCACCACTTTGCATTCCCCTAGTAGAGGGTAGGACTACCCCCCAAATGGGTTGAGCTTTGCATTTGTGGGCTAGAGCTGGGGCTAATCAATGAGAGTCCAATGCTCGTGAGTAAGGATATTGAAGTCATCTCCCTCATCAATGAGTGTATCAAAAGTGCATGTCTTTTGAGCACAACAGCTATGACTTATAGATAAGCAATTTCTACCTTCTTGTCCATATCCTTAATTCTCATGATGGTGGGCTGATCTTATGTTAATAGGTGTCGACAGGATTGGTGGCTCGTGCAATGGATGGGTAGAGGGAGGAAGCCTATTCCCTCTCCCTCTAAAGTTTTGAGCTCGACATTGCCTATTCGAGTAATATTGCAGACTCTGAAGGGCCCTAAGCCTCTAAATTTCATCTTTTTCTTATGGTCCTTTACTGAGTATAGCAATACCTCAGCAATACTAGGTTGCCTTGCTCGAAGTCACGTCATTTGACATGCTTGTCAAACCAACTCTTTTGTCTTACCTTCTCAGAGATTAGCACATGAGTAGCTAGGAGTCGTGTCTCAAAGAGACAATCTAGCTCTGTTAAGTGTTCAGTCCATGCTTCTTTCCCTTCCCATCACTCTTGCACTGCTACTCTCAAGCTAGGGATGAAAAAATATACTGGCAAGATCGCTTCAATTCTATAGGTCAGCTTGAAGGGCATCTACCCCACTGGTGTCTTATAGGTTGTCCTATAGGCCCATCGTGTTTTCATGAGTTTGTTATCCCAATTGCTCCACGAGCTAAGAGACTACCTTAGTTAGGATGTTCACTAGGATCTTGTTTGTGGACTTCGCCTGACCATTAGCTTGAGGATAGTAGGGTGATGACTTCCTGAGATGATCAAGAAGGTCAAAAGCAAGTGGGCAATCACTTCATTAATGAAATGAGTGCCTTGATTGCTAACTAGTTCAATGGGGCAATCGAATCATGAGATCACTTGCTCCCAAAGGAGCTTAGTTGTGGTTCTAGCATCATTCTTTCTTGTGGCTTAACCTTCGATCCATTATGAGCAACCAAGAAAGAGAGACCACCACCTCATTCGATCAAACACACCACCTCATTTGATTGGACACTCAACCCGTCTGATCGTGTCAATCAGACCATCCAAAATCAGTCCAAATTGGACACCTATCAAATCAAACTCTCATAAATTGGACACAGCCAGAATCAAACTCCCAGAATCAGATGCACAAAAATTGGACCAGTCCATCCTATCCAATCGGACATACCCTCTCCGATTTTGAAAATTAGACATCCCATAATTGGACACGAAAATCAAACATATCCAAATCAGACACTGGTAAATTGGATGTCCGATTCTCAGAATCAGACTCTGGCAAATCGAACATAGCTTAAGAAACAAAATCTAGAAATTTAACAAACTTTGATCAACGAAGAGCGTGACCCGCACCAAGAGAACTCACCAAACACCTTACAAACCTAGAAATTGTAGCCGAACAACCAAGAACCATGCTGACGCACATCTCAACAAACTTGACATGCTTAGTGTAGGTTGATTGTAAGACCCCAAATTGACCCTGAATAAGCTAAATGACACAACGTGGACCCTAACAAGCGGTAAGGAAGGCCAAGAACAAAGCTTAGAGCCCCATTAGACCACGATCATAAGCAGGAGTGCAGAAGCTAAATAGTCATCTTATCTTCACACTCGTACTATTTTCCAACACTTGAAGTACACTTCATAAGAGTTAAAAGTCTGATTGTGCACAGTGCACGGAAAAGAATACACACACACACACCGAGTGACTATAAATTGAGAATTGCTTGTAAGTAACAAGAAACACACTCAAACACAATAACATGAAGGAATCCACCAATAGGAGAAGACCTTGATACTTGGCTGGGTGATTGAAACCCCAATTGTAGGACCCAAATGACGATGCTTCCATTTGAGAAGTGGGGAATAGACTTTGTGGGTCCTATTACTCCATCGTCGACTGCGCAAAAGAGGTATATTATTGTAGCAACTGACTACTTCACAAAGTGGTCAGAAGCACGTGCAACAAGGAAAGATGATGCTAAAGAAACTGCTAGTTTCCTTTTAGAGCAGATAATATGCCGTTTTGGTCCACCAAAAGAATTGGTGTTGGACCGTGGAACCCATTTCCTAAATAAGGTGATCAAAATCTTGACTGAGGCTTGGCAAATCAAGCACAACAAAACGACTCCTTATAATCCGCAGGCAAATGGGCAGGTTGAAAGTACCAACAAGCAGCTTGTGGGTATCCTATCGAAAGTCGTATCTGAAAAGAAACGCAACTGGGATAAGAAGTTGTATGTGGCAGTATGGGCATATAATACCACGTTTAGTTGAGCCACTGGCCACACGCCGTTCAAACTAGTTTATGGTGAAGAGTGCGTTTTACCCTTATAAATTGAGTTACCGACCATTAGATTCGCAATAAACCATTCTTTGGGTAATGAGGACGCCCTATTAGAGCGATTTACAACCTTAGCACACCTAGATGAACTTAAGTTGCAAAGCCTATTACATCAAGAGGTGGCTAAACGTCGCATGAAACAGTTGCATGACCTAAAAGCGAAGAAGTATACCTTTAAGAAAGGACAACTGGTTTTATATTATGATGCGCGTAGGGAGCTTTTCCCAGGAAAGTTGGAACCTAAATGGGATGGACCCTACAAGATTGTTAGGTTAGGGAAGAACAGGTCTACAGTCCTATTAGCTGATCTACAGGGAGTAGAGTTTAAGAATAAGGTTAATCTTAATAAGATTAAACCTTATTACTTCTAAGTATGCTAATACAAAAGAAATGCATTGCAAGTCCATGCTAGGAATGATCTGAGACCTGCGGAAGAGAGCTTAAAAGATGGTTGATGGGTCTGTTAATCCCTTATTTGGAGCATCCATATCTGGAACAAAGATACCATCAGGGAAAACTCATATGGTGGAGCAAAGGATATAAAGTGATTGAGCAAGCAGACGGAACCTTTGTGTGGGAGATTAAAGCCTTCTGCAACCATCACTGCTTATGACTATTGACGAGTATCCCTGTTGAGTTCAATGAAGAAGGTGGGATGGAGCCGTCAGTTCATCCTCTCAACATGCTACACTTTGATTACCATAATTACGAATAGAGGAGTTTGTGATGGCCAGCTATATAAACCCATTATGGACGTATACATTATATTTTGACGAAGCATCCAGGGGCCCTAATAAAAAAGGAAGTGTGGGAGTAGTAATCCGAGATCCCCGACGTAGAGTGACGATGAAGTTAGCTGCTTATCTCGGGGTAGGATTCACTAATAATATGGCGGAGTATAAAGCCTTGATTATGGGACTGCATATTACCAAACAAGGTGGTATTCGTCGATTGTTAGTAAAAGGGGATTCCCAGTTGATCCTGAATCAGCCAGATGGGACATACACAGTGCGGAATCCCATTCTTTGTATGTATCATCGGATTGCGATGACCCTACTAGAAGAGTTTGAGAGAGTGTCTTTTCAGCTGATTCCACATTACTAGAATCAGTTTGCGGATTCATTAGCAAATCTTGCTTATGAAGAAGACCTCTTCTTTAATTGTGGTCCTAGTGTGGATATTGTGATCAATGATGAAACAAGACCCGGTCGCTTGTGGGGTATGTTATCAGAACATGCAATATATGGTAGACAATGGTTGATATGGGTGATGCAAAGAGTAGCCGAGACCAATTTACCATTATTATCTGGGACCCATAGGTTGATTAGACAACATATCATGCATACGCCTCTTGCTATCTATGCAGGAGGGATGGGTCATAACCTTATGCATTTAGTTTAGGGCTACGAGCCTGTTTTTCTTCCTTGGGAGGGAGCCTATTATTGTATATCTGGATTCTTCCAGGGAAGGATGTGTAGGTGTTATCCTATTTGATTTCATTAGGCCAAGAGGGCCAGTGTTGCGAGGTTTTGAATGTTCTATTTCGTTAGGCCAAGAGGGCCAGTTTAGTTTTGTAGTGAAGTGTTTTATTTCATTAGGCCAAGAGGGCCAATTGTCTGTTTAGTGCAAGTGCAGTTAATGGTTTCTTGTTTGAGTCCTGTGCTTGACAGATTCCGTGGAGCTGGAGGGAGCCTTTGTCGCGGCATCGATGCTTCTTGTGGCCCTATCCAGGTGATATCTATCCTTTATGAGTACTGTGGTTTTTATGATATATGTGGTTGTGTACTTGTTCAATGGTTTTTCGTTTCTTGTTGGGGACTGGCGTCCAAGGCATGAAGTCCCAGGTTTAGGTTCAGTATGTTTGAGGGAGGTCGGAGTAGTCGTTGCCTCCTATAAAGACATTGCCCGACACCCAAAGACCTGTTTTAGAAGGGAGTTCTAGTGACCCTATTCTGCTAGCCTGCTAGGCAGCCGTTCTAGGTGCTCTTGTTAGTTGTGAGGCTGTTAGGGAAGCCTGCCGAAGGAAAAAAGATGATAAAGAAAAAGAAACCCTGAATATCTTAAAGAAAATCAATATATATGAAGGTGTGTAAAAAGGGGTTCTAACCCCTATAAAAATAGAAAAGGAAAGAAAGAAAAATTTCTGAGCAGTTGATCATCGCCTTACAAAGGCCTGGTAGGTTCCTGGGGACGAGTTAGACCTGGGGCCGATTACTTGTCTTCCTAGGGGTGGCTTCTTGCTAGAAAAAAAAATGAGGAAGGTTGGAGCAAAAAATAAAGTGAGCGTCAGAAAAGGATTAAGTGTCGCCTTGCAAGGGCTTGGTAGGTTCTTGGGTACCGAGACAGGTCCTGAGACCAATGCCCTGTTCTCCTTGGGTCACTACACTCATCTCCCTCATTTTTACATACAGAGTATGTCAATAAAATAAAAACCCTAACATAAGAAATGTGTTACAAGAAAATACTTCTTGATCAGGCTATAGGAATCCTCGCCTAGTAGGAGCTCCTAGTTGTGTTGTCCTTAGTTTGGTAGGCAGTTCAGACCACCACTTAGGGCAACTTCTTTGACAGTTCTTTTTAGTTTTGCCGTGTTGGAGCAGTCGGTTAGTGACTAGCTTCGAACCTTTTATCAAATTATGCTAGGCCTACTCCTTGTGGATGTCATGCCTTGGTTCTGTCAGGGGGTAGGGTGAGCATTGTGCTGTGTTTAGTATAAATCTATTTTGTATCAGCTTGATGCTTCCTTTGGTTGTTTTGTGCAGATCTGGTGTGGGATTCGACGGGCTGAGTCGCCCTATCCCGTGGTTGCCAATGAGAGTGGAATTTTGGTGCCGAGAAGTGCTTAAAAATAGCTAAAAATTATAAATATCAAGGGAAAAATATTCAACGTCGAAGGCGGCAACTCGATCTAGGACGATTTTAAGCGTCAAAGTGCTTTAAAGGTGCCCGAGAGACACTCGTTGATTTTTCATAATTTTTCAGACAGTCGTGTGGGTTAACACGAGTTACCGACCAATGCGGGATGCCAAGCGGACGCCCAAGCTTTTTCAGAGCTCAATTCCGAGTCCGGACGGGGAAAGGGCCAAGAAATGGTCAAGATTTGAAAGGGTGGCCACAACATGGACCAAAGGGGGGGTGCCCTTTGGGGGAATTTTAACCCCCCAACCAAAAGGCATGTAGCTTGGAGGAAAGAAATCGTGGGATGAGGAAGAAAACATGGCCAACAACAGCGCCGAAATTTGCACCATGAGAGGATGGGAGGCATCATGCAGCTTACAAACACCCTGCCTAATGGATTATGGGGCTTCATTCCCCTCTGCCTGTGGACTCTATCACCTGTCTTCACTCCTATGGTAGCCTGAATGCAGAGATGGAAATCTAGTCTTTCTCTCTCCTCCCTCTCTCTCCCCTAAGGGCAAATTCATGTGGTGAAGAAGAAGAAGAAGAATGAATTATGGATGCTTGTCCAATGAAGACCGGATTGCTCCGTGGTGTAAGAGGAAGGAAGGTTGCTGATTGTGGACTGTCAAGAGCATTAATGGTGGTTGGAAATCAGTCCCGAGATATGGCAAATAAAAACCCACAACCCGCAAAGAACGGTAATCTCATTTTTACAAAGGAAATTGATGTTTTATGCAATTTGCTTCATAAATACTTGTTCCCATGGGATAATTATGCATTATAATGTTGTTTGCAATATCTTCCAACTATTTAAAATTAGAAAATCAGAAAATCATAAGTGTTGTGGATGAAATTAATAGTGTAAAACCCGTAAAACACGCGAAATATGGGGAAATTAGGTGTTTTTGAGAGATAAATGGAAAATATAATAAGACACACCAACTAAATTTGTGATTTTGCTGCAAATGAACCTAAGGGCCACAGCCCACAGCTCATTTTGTATTTTTAGTCATTAAATATTACAAAAAATACAAAAAAAATAGAGAAAATAAGGAAAACTTAGGGAAAAAATGAATTTTGAGTGCCGAAAATTAAGGAAAAATAAGATTCATGTTTGTGGATGTATGGGGGGTCTGAAATATGAGGTTTAGCCTCAGTTCAGCCCTAACTTTATGTTTTAGTGAGTTTTTATTGCTTTTTATACAATAAAAATGTGGAAAATGAATCCTAAACCGATACACCATGCACAACCTAAATGGGTGAGGGGGTAGAGTGTGTGGAAAGTGTTTAAATGTTGAATGAAATGATGAAAAGCTTGCTGGTTTCTATGCATACCATTTAGGTTGGTCGATATTTAAAAAAATTAAGAACCTAGTAGCACGAGGGTTTCTCGGTGTTAGGTTCATGCAATGCCGCATACGAGTGATAGTCAAATCCATTGAAAGAAATGTTTTCCACATGTGCACAAATGCTGATTTTCTTAATTGATTGAGTACATGGACATTCACAATTTACATGAAGCATGAATGATAAAAGGTATCAGACAATACCTCCTGGATGCATGGCAATTGCTTTCTAGAGACATGACCAATGTTGAGTGAGTAAGGTTGTCCAAACTGTAGGTTAGGCATTGGGTCCAGGGGAAAGAAAGTGAGAAAGCATGGTATATCTCCTGGAAATACGCGAATCATAAAAGAGAGAAGTTTGTGTTCGTATGTTATATATATATTTAGCGACGCATTGAGGGGCCAATCCCCAAGGTGTAGGAGAGTCGCAGTGAGGTAGCGGCAATCAGCCGTGGGAGGACCTCCTATATTTGTACTTTGTGCTATATTGGCAATGTGCTAGGGACTCCCTCCGAGGAGTGTTAATTGGGTTAGAGTTGGACTACAAGATGTGATACAAATGCAATATGTTTAGGAAGATGATGTATGTGTCATCCACGCTCCTGGCCGCGAGGCCGTGGGGTTGTTGAGCGCATGATAGAGGTCCGGCTAGTGCATGAGCCAGTGCCAGCCCAGTTTAGGTCCCATCACTAAAGAAGACACAGAAACAGTTCTTCCACACTTGATGATGATGCCCTTATACTTGCAAGCTATGTCTTGAAATCTGTAGCTAAACCTTTCAGACTTCAAAAGGTCTTATAAAATGCAAGCTTGATACAATTGCAAATCAATCAGTGGATAGAGGTCCTAAAATTCACCAACACAGGCAAGGACACGAACAACATATCTCTTGTTAGTAAAGTTTGGTACAAGAACCATGAGATATCTCTGCATTCTTGAGGATTTATGATTCATGATATGGCTGTAGCTGACTTCTGTCATGATTTGGAATATTTTCAAAGCAACTTGACTACAATGGCACAGCTGAGATCAATAGCTCAAGCTCTAGTAAACAAGGTTGGCTTCAAACACAGGCTAATATTGACAAACTTGGAGTTTTAGCCGATCGGTGTATTGCTCTTATGAAGGCGGTTATAGAAAAACGAGCAAGACCTAAATCAAATGCTTATGCTTATGGCCAACATGTATATGCTGATGGTACACTTGAATCAAATGCTTATGCTTATGGACAACATGTATATGCTGATGGTACACACTATGATCTACATGCATCTTATGAATATGAACAACAACAACATGCAAATGAATATGAGCAGTATGCAAGTACATCTAGACAGCATGTTAATGCTTATAAATATGATGTACCATATCATAATGCAGAGTAGCATTCCATTGAACCTTGGCAGCAGAATGGCTATTATGGACAACATGCTTATGCTTATGAGCATCCACCTCTTCAACAACATAGTTATGATTATACTTGTGAAGCTCTCTTAGTTGAGTAGCCCAGTTCTTATGGATGTGACAGTAATGGTTATGCTTATCAGTACTCTTCTAGCTTTGATCAGCAACAAGTTCATAACTACCATGGTACCCCATATCCCAATCAGTTCATATCTCATGATTACCCAAATGTAATGATGAGTTCTTTTCCAAGTGCTGATGATGAAGAAGAGAACAATGAGCAAGCTGAACAACAAGATTTGGATAATGAACAACATGATCAACAAGAGGATGAGCAAGAAGACCAAGAAGATGTACAAGCCCAAGAAGATGTACAAGAAGGGAACAATGAAGAGCAAGATGTACAAGCTGATGGCATCTTCGTTGATGAATCACATGAGGCATTTGCAGATGAGCAAGATGTACAAGTTGATGGCATCTTTGTTGATGAATCACATGAAGCACTTGCAGATGTAGATGGTTATGCTGAAGGTTTTAGACTCTTAGAGAAACCTCATAATGATATTCTTGAGCATCAGTTTATACTTAATCAAGGTTTACAACAACCATTGAACGCATTTGATAATGAGTACGTTGATCATGGTTATGATGACTGGCACATGTCTGATGATGATATAATACGTGATTTGGGCATACATGAATATGAAGATGGCATTGTGCTTCCCTATGATCCGGGAGATTATGGATGTGATCATGGACTTGATTATGGGGATACTTCATCGTATCCATTTGATCCGGGTGGATTGGAGTATGTGGTTGATGGGCATTCTATTCTCTTGGACAATCATTACGACGGAATACCTTTTGATCCAGGAGGTTTTGAGTAGTATTTTGCACCTTCATTAGGCCAAGTCCATATTGGGGTTCAGAATTTTCATCTTTGAGAGGCTTATTTGGCTGAAAATTAGTCCATTTATCTCTGGTTCTACTGGAGACAGTTTATGGACAGTTTATTGTTTTGGTTTAGCTTCAATTCTGGTTTGATTACAAAAGAAGGATATCTATATGGGTTGCAAGTATGTCTAATGAGTTTTCCTTTGACTCATAGCACACTTGATTTGGATATGCCCATCACAAGATATCTCCATCTTACTACACCAGGTTCTATAGTAGACAGCAAGCTGTCTATCTCTTGCAGGTGTCCTTTCTTAGAGTTATGATGGCTCAATTTTCAGTTTTATCATTTCAAAATGGATGTTCATATGGCCTATTCACCTTTTCCACTTATGATCCTCTCCATTACTTAGTACAAACTAGTGCTTTTCCTATTTTTGTAGCCCTTGTATCAGAGTAGTACTTTGTTTCATCTATCCTTTTCTAGTCTTTCAAATTTGTTTTTTAGGAAAAAAACTTTTGGGAAGGGCTGGATTGTAAGAAGTTGAGAATAAGGATTTAGTGTAAATAACATTGACATTATGCCATGTCACACTGACATTGGTATAAAAGGAGAGGACATGTAATTTTACACATCTTTTTGACACATTAATGCAATTACAATCTTTCTCTCCCATCTTGCTCACAACTTCTATGGCTTCTCCCTCTTTCCTGTCTTTTTCTCTCTAAATCTAGTCTTTCTCTCTCCTCATCACTCTTCTTCTCTCTCTTCTTGCAGTCTTTCTCTCTCTTTTGCAGTCCTCTCTCTCCTCTTTCTCTCTCCCTAGTTCTCTCTCTAACAGAACCTTAACAGAGTTCTTGAATAGATGTCTCACCTTTCCCCTTAGATAATTTCTGATCAAGGTTTTAAGACCACCCTAGGTAAATCAATGCTCATCTCTACCTAATTTTTCATATTTAACGTTTTGTTCAATCTCTTGAGAGAAGCTCCCAACTTACCAGGACCACCCATCCATAGGACACATCCATCACAAATCTCGCCCACCTACTTCCCACAAATGGTTTTCTTTAGTTTTCTAATTACCTATCACATTAAGTTATGACATATGAAAGTAGCTTCGTTAATTAACCAGTTATCAAAGATTCCTTTGCGTAATTTTACAACACAACACAAAGATAGAGAAAATAGTCTTTTGGCAAAACATACTTATTTTTCATTTTTACAAAGTTATTTACAATGATTTTTCCCTTCTGCCTACGCAGAAGATAAAACTCCATTGACCAAAAAATCCCTTCTGTCTGTGCAGAAGAAAAGAAACCCTCTAAGATTTCTATCCCTTCACTAGTACCAAGGGCTCCAGGATCCCATCCTGATTCATGTGAGGTTTAGGCAGTTCCTAGGAGCGATTGAGAGGTTTACGGCCAAAGCCCCCTTGGCACTCCCGCCTCTCCTGCCTAATGGATTCCTCACTGAGGGACATCTTGCCTTCGGGGCTGGTTTAAAGCTCCTCACAGCAGTACAAAACAATCCCCCTTGGAGCAAGGTTCCATGTCTAACCGTGGGGGAGGCATAGTGTGATCTTTCCTCTTATTATCCTATTTCTATATTTACAATCAGATCTAACCACTGCAAGCACAATCAATCTTTCCTGTGTAGCCATCAATGCATACACAAATCAAAAGGAACAGCATCAAGTGTTTTAGCATAGGAAGCAGCCCACCCAAATCTAGGGTTTCTCTTTTAAGATCCCACCTTATTCTTAAGGTTTCACTTCCTACTTGCAACTCTTCTTTCAAGATCCACAAGTTATTTCACGAATCTGATTAAGTATGAGAAGTCTATTTTATCCTTATGAAAAAATTCTTATTTTTTTCCTAAAATATAATATGGGCATTTATGCCTATGGGAAGCAATTCAATTCATACGCTGCCCTACCCTAACCCATGCTTAGCAGGATTTCAAATCATTTTCAAGTCTGTTTAGACTTTAGAATTTGTATTGACAAATTCTTATCAATGTCTAATAAGTCCTGTAGACTTCCGATATTTATTTGATTTTCTTATATAATAGTTTCAAGGTTGTCGAGTATTTCATAGTTTCCTTTGTTTCAACATTCTCCATATTTTAGGTTAGGTTTTCTCACTGATTCATATATGGGCCAACTCATGATATTGATGCTCTCGCTAATATAATCATTAATATTAATATTGCATGTGTTTTTAGCAAGAAAATATTTTTATTTTATTCTACTCATATTTCATGGTTCAATGGAAGATGTCCGACCATTTGTCAAACTTTCAACGTTATCTAGAAAGATCAATTTTCATCTAGCTATGTCCTAATTGCAATGCTAATTGTTCTTCTGAAAACTTTATTCTAGGCAATGCAAAAATCATAAGTGCAATTTTTTTTCATCTTTCAGACATCAAATTATATTACTACCCACCTAATTTATGCACGCCTAGAATATATTTTTCTATATAACTTTTTGTTGATTTAATGCATTGATTATTTCATAGTATTATCTCAATGATTTTCTATAAATTATTATAAAACTCATATGCATATGTTTATCATTAGCAAAATGAAATAAATATGCTCAATTTCAAGAAAAAATTATAAATCATTTCCTTCCCTAACACTATCTACCTTTTTTCTATTATTATAATCACATGTGTCATTAATAAAATAACAATAAATATCACGAAATAAATTATAATTAAGATATTTTTTTAATGATAGACATATAGTCCTTTTTCAAGTGAAAGATTATTTTCATTGAATAGTTAATTATTATATTACTTAGGCTATTTTTCCAAGCAACAGTTCATATGCATTTTCTTTAGAATGCGTTTGTAATTGTTTAAAGCCAAATATAGCAATAAGCTTATAAAAATTTATTCTTTTCCAAACCGACAAGATGCTACCTCTCTCAGGTTTGTTGTAACAAGGGTTTCACCAATTTCTACCACGTCATTTTCTCCATCGGCTACGTTCAAATGGGCTTTTTGAATTTCTACGACCTCACAGAACCATGGATGTCATGCAAAATTGAGGTGGTAGTTCAGGGATATTTTTCTCCTTTGAGGCTCAAGCTAAAATGGAAAAGAGAAGTAGATAAAATTTTCCATCATCAAGAGGTCTTCCTTCTTGCTTTCTTTGTGAAGGAGAGGGGGTGTATTTATAGGCATGAGGGAGAGCATGCAGTCGACTCATTCTTTTGGCTACTTGCAAGAGCCAAGTAAGCTTTATAAAAAATGCATTTTGATTGCCTATTTGTTGGATGGTGGCATGGGGATGATTTTAAAATGCTTTATCTCCCTTCATGCATCAAAAAAGTCATGAATTTTGGCCTATTTGTTCAAAAATGTCTTTTTTCCTTCAAAAGGACTTCATCTGATGGTTTTTGGCCAAGTTACCTCATGACTTATCTAGTTTATAAAGTTATGTCATACTCTTTGATACTTAACTTACTCAATATCATGCTCGTTCTTGCATGTTCTTCGTCTACTCATTAAGGCTTTTGCGATTTGTCTTGCGGTTATAACAAAATCAATGTGATCTTTGATGCATTTAAATGGAATCGAAAATGCTAAATCAAATATAATGCGAAAAAATTTATGATCAGGCCATCGTAATATTATTTACAAGGCCTCTTTGCTTTTTGTTGACTGAAATCATTAAGGCATCTTCTTGTGTTGGATTGCGGAATTGCTTTAATGCAAGACTCAATATTAAGAAAATTACGTGCAGTCACTTATGTGATAGCTCAACGAGTAATTTTTAAAACATCTTAAGCCTGAATTTGTTTCTTGATATGAAGTGTTATGGTGGGAATATTACATCCATTCCTCCTTAGAGGAATCGAGATATCCTCATCTCGAAAAGAATTGGGGAAACTATTTTTCTAGAGCTGTCTCTTCTATCCAGGTGGCATCGTCCTCAAGATAGTCTTTCCAGTGGATAAGATACTCTCTAATGATTATGTTTCTCAGAGGTTTTTCTTTTACATTTAGGATCTTATCAGGCTAGAATTCAAGGGCTCCTTGACTATGCATTACAATTTGGTGGTCATCAAGAATATGATCTTGATTTGCCACATAAGCTTTCAAAAGACTAACATGAAATACATTGTGGACTTTCACATGATTAGGAAGTTGCAATTTGTAGGCATTAGCTCCTAGGCATTTCAAAACCTTGTGTGATCCACAATACCTTGGACTCAACTTTTTGAACTTTCCCAATGACACAGAACTCTTCTTTGGGTGTAACCATGTCTCCCTCTAGGAAGATACGCTCTTGCCATCCTAGATCAGCATAAGCTTTCTGGCGGTCTTTGGTAGCTTGGATATCTTGTCTGATCGTTTTGACTTTATCATCCATGTCTTCTAGCATTTTCTTAGAAGCCTCAACCTTTAGGATTGGATCAGTGAAATTCAGTGGTGTCAAACAATCTTGCATATACAATGCTTGAAATGGAGTCATTTGAATACTCTGGTGATATGACACATTGTAGGAAAATTCTACTAAGGGTAAATATTGTATCCACCTTGTCGGTTCTCTGGAACAGTAAGATCTCATTATATATTCAATAACCTGATTAACCTACCCTGTTTGACCATCAGCTCGGGGATGGTAAGCTGTGCTAAAGCAAAGCTGGGTTCCAATTGCTTTAAATAGGCTTCTCCAGAAATTTGACATAAATAGAGAGTTGCAGTCACTAACAATCTATTTAGGCAATCCATGAAGCCTAAATATTTCTTTCACAAACAATCCTACAATATCTGAAACTTTGTAGTTGTTCTTGACTAGGATAAGATGAGTGACATGTAACATTCCCGTGTTTTCTCCCCCATAGGAACTTCCCCCCCCCCCCCCTTAATTTCAAAAATATATATATATTATTAGTTCAAATTTTTTTAACTCCCCCTCTCTCTCCCCGCCGACAACAATTCAGGAAGAGAGAGAGAGGGAGTGATGTGGCGGTAATGGGGGGCATGCAGCCCCCAGGTGGGAGGGGTGGCCATGCCACCCACCTCCTTCCCCTCCTTTAAAAGGGGAGGCTCCTCCCCCTCCCTTATCTATAGGGAGCGCCCCCCTCCCTGCTTCGTCACCTCCTCCCTGCGGTAGCAGCAGCAGCAGCCCTGGGCTGTCCGAGAGTAACTCCTTCCCCCCCCCCCCTCCGTTCGGTAGCTGCAAAACCCCCTCGAGCTCCGTCAGAGTACTCCACCACCCCAACCCGCACTTAGCAGGATTTCAAATGCTTTTTCAAGTCTGTTTAGACTTTAGAATTTGTATCAACAAATTCTTATCAATATCCAATAAGTCCTACAGAATTTTGATATTTATTTGGTTTCTTGATACTGATAGTTTCAGGTTGTTGAGTATTTCATAGTAGTTTTTGTTTCAACATTCTTGATATCTTAGGTTAGCTTTTCTCATTGATTCATACGTGGGCCAACTCATGATATTGACACTCTCACTAATATAATCATTAATATTAACATTGGGTGTGCTTTCAGTAAGAAAATAATTTTTATTTTATTCTACTCATATTCCATGGTTTAATGGATGATGTCCAACCATTTGTCAAACTTTCAATGTTATCTAGAAAGATGAATTTTCAATTAGCTATGTCCTAAGTGCAATTCTAAATGCTTTTCTAAAAACTTTATTCTAGATGATGTAAAAATAATAAGTGCAATTTTTCTTTCATCTTTCAAACATCAAATTATATCACTACACATCTAGTTTATGTGTGTCTAGTATATATTTTCCTATATAAAATTTTGTTGATTTAATGCATTGATTATTTCATAGTATTATCTAAATAATTTTTTATAAATTATTATAAAACTCACAAGCATCTATTTATCATTAACAAAATGAAATAAAGATAGTCACTTTCAAGGAAAATTTATAAAATATTCACTTCCCTAACACCATCTACCTTTTTTCTGTTATTATAATCACATGCATCATTAATGAAATAGCAATAAATATCACAAAATAAACCATAATTAAGATATTTTCTTAATGATAGGTATATAATCATTTTCCAAGTGAAAGAGTCTTTTCACTACATAGGTAAATATTATATTACTTAGGATATTTTCCTAAAGTAATGGTTCATATGCATTTTCTTTAGAATGCATTTGTAATAGTTTAAAGCCAAATATAGCAATAAGCTTATAAAACATTATTTTTTTCCCAAACTAATGAGATGTTACCTCTCTCAAGTTTCAAACCGATGAGATGTTATTTCTCACAAGTTTACTGTAATGGGAGTTTTGCCAATTCCTATTGCTTCATTTTCTCTATCAACCATGTTCTTTGCTTTCCTTGCTTCAAATTGGCTTTTTGAATTTCTATGACCTCACGAAGCCACGGATGTCAGGAAACTTTGATGTGATAGTTCAGGGAGAGTTGGTGGCTGGCTAGAAAAATTTTGCCTGTGTTTTGCTTGGCGATAAGGCTGTATGGAATAAAGGCATAACAGGGGGTAGAGGGAATAGAAATGAGGTGGGGGGGGGGGGGTATTTTCCTCCTTCAAGGCTCAAGCTACAATGGAAAAGAGAATTAGATAAAATTTTCCATTATTAGGAGGTCTTCCTTCTTGCTTTCTTTGTGAAGTAGAGGGGGTGTATTTATAGGCATGAGGGGGAGCATGCAGTCGACTCATTCTTTTGGCTACTTGTCAAGAGCCAAGTAAGCTTTATAAAAAATGAATTTTGATTGCCTATCTATTGGATGGTGGCATGGGGATGATTTTAAAATGCTTTCTCTCCCTCCAAGCATCAAAAAGTCATGAATTTTAGCCTATTTTTTCAAAAACACATTTTTTCCTTCAAAAGGACTTCATTTGGTGGTTTTTGGCTAAGTTACCTCATGACGTATCTAGTTTATAAAGTTATGTCATACTCTTTGATACTTAACTTACTCAATATCATGCTCATTCTTGTGCGTTCTTCATCTACCGATTAAGGCTTTTGCAATTTGTCTTGTGGTTACAAAATCAATACGATCTTTGAAGCATTTAAATAGAATCGGGAATGCTAAATCAAATATAATGCGGAAAATTTTATGGTCAAATGAGCCGTCATAATATTATTTACAAGGCGTCTTTGCATTTTTTTGGTTGAGATCATTGAGGCATCTTCTTGTGTTGGATTGCAGAATTGCTTTAATGCAGGACTCAATATTAAGAAAATTACGTGCAGTCACTTATGTGATAGATCGACGAGTAAATTTTAAAACATTTGAAGCCCAAATTATTTCTTGATATGAAGTGTTATCGTGGGAATATTACATATGGAGAGATGAAGATGATGAGTTGGAAGGAAAAGAATCTAAGGTGCAAGTCAAACTGGACCTAGTGAAATGTATCCAATGTACACATGTACCTATTTAAAGAGGAAAGCTACTGCCATGACGAGTATGTAGTTCCCCTTGCTTTTCCAAATCCATGGCTACCTTTATCTATAAACCCCTTGAATCTCTTTATCTTTTTAGTTGGTATCAGAGGCATTCATACTCTCTTTTCTGTTTTACATTCTGTCCACACTTCAAATATTGGTACACACTGATACACAAGGTTCATATGTCTCATCTGCACACTCACAAATCTCATCATTCAAGCTTTCAATAGTAAATATTTTTAATCCATCTTTGCATCATACTATATCTGCATATTATATCTAACTTGAAGTATCTCTCATCTTCTAAAGAAATGCCACGCAAATTAAAAGCACAAACTGCAAACTGCATTGGTAAAGCATTGTAAGCTTATCAATGGCAGTGTAATGAGGGGCACGAAAAGGCCAACTTCATTAGATGGATTATAATGTGATTGAAACATTTGTTCCATTAGTCAGCTAATTATTGTCAATTAGGCTACGTGAATTAGATAGAGAAGAATACCTAGTAGGACTTGTCACCATCAAAGTTGCATTCTCAACTTGTGGAAAATTAATCCAACCTACTCATTTCGTCTCCTCTTTGATGCTATGGAAGGTCTTGTAGCTTTTTTTTTGACATTGATGGATTCAAACACTTTATGCACAGTTGCAAACTTTAATGGATTGTCTATTGCCAAGTAAGGAGTAAAGACATGGTTTTTTGTGCACCTCTAGACATGGACAAAATCAATACAATTGTTGCAATCACTTGTTCAAGATGATAAGGCTCTCTTTTTTTCCCTTTAGTATTAAGGACAAATCCCTCTCCTCAATAGTCCCCTTTTACACTTGCTTCCCAACTAACTTGTTCACCTTAAGGGTTGTTCAATTAAAAATCTCAAATTTACTATTCCTAAGATGATTTCATACTATTTCTCCCTTGAACCAGCATATTTACAAGCCGAGAATCAAAAATCCAATTGATTTAATGTAAAACTCATCATTCTAAATTATGTATCTTCATCATCATCATAAAAATGTTATAAGCCATGTAAACATATATGTATTTAAGAAATCCATTGACATATTTCAAAGTAATGTAATGCCCACATTGAGTTACATGTACATGAAGAGAGCAAGTTCAAAAAAATCCCAAACTCCATGTGTCCCAAAATGATCCAAGTAATGTTCCATCAAGTCATGTATGGCATGAAGTGTGTATCAAGCCAAGGCAATGTATATATCCATCTCAAACTCATCAACCAAAAAATTATGTATATCGTCAATAATGAAGAAAATAAGTAACTAGCAAAGACAAAGACCAATGAACATAAAAAGAACAAGACAACCAAAATCTAAGAAAAAACCAAGTTGACAGTAAAGACCATGAAGGAAAAAATGTCTAAGAAGACAAATCAAATGAAGTAGAGAAAGGAAATTAAGGAAGCTAGAAGAGTAAAAGACTAGAGACAAGCCAAGGAGAACTAGATTGACTAAGAGTAAGAGTCAAAGAATGATAAGCACCAAATATGAAAAACAAAGTTGTAAAGTCCACCATTGGCACCAATGATGTGCCCAAGGGAACAAACCTCCCATTCAATCCAATGTCATTTGCGTACATCTTATTACCGCATACTTATGAGTATGATAAGAGACCCAAAGGGGCAATCTTATTTTGTAATCACATACCTGATGACAATGGCAAGGGTAATGGCCGACCACACATCAAAGGGGGGATTTTCTAGCATATTTGATGTGTATCTATGGAAACTAGTTCTAAGAGAATGGATAGATATGTGGAGAGATGAGGATGATGAGTTGTAAGGATAAGGATTTGAGGTGGCAAGTCTAATTGACCTAATGCAATGTATCCAATCTACATATGTGCATATTTAAATAGGCAAGCTAATGCAATGAGGAGTATGTGGCTTTCCTTGCTTTTTCAAATTCATGGCTATCTTTATCTATGAACCCCCCTTGAATCTCTTTATGTTTTCAAGTCAACTCAAAAAATATTATCCACTTGCATATCATTAGGGGTTACCTAAATCACCCCAACCCAAACACACAAAGCCACAACTCCTTCAAACCCAAACATTCCACACACAATGCTTGTCTTCTAAGCCACAACGATACTCTAGAAAACAAAACACATGGGCTCTAGTATAGCCTAAAGGTCCCAATTGGTCTACAAGGAAAAAGCAAAATCATTGACCTCCAACTACAAACAGAAGCCAACACTTAGCAATGAAATTCAAACAATATTGAATATAGACCCTCTCTTTTGCATCAAATCTAGGTAGAATGCTATGGATAGGATTAGCACACTCAAATATAGGAACAACCTTGTCTCACACCATCACTAAAATTTGATGAACAAGAGATAAGTCCCCCTAATGCTATTATTCCTTTGGGTGCTACTCTTCAAGAGGCCTAGGCTCCTCTTGTAAAATGAAACTCAACCCTAATCCCATCCCTATAGTCAATTAGCCAATCACCTCAATGCAATTAGCTAGCCATATGAAAAAAAGTCACCCTCATCAAACCAAATCCACCTCTTTCCTTAAGACCCCCTTATAGAAGAACATTAATTTTTTAGTTAGCTTCAAATGTGACCTTGAAAACAAATGAAGATATCATCATAAGTATTCAAAATCTGGACAACACCTTCACCTTGTTTCCTTGTAGCTATGTGAGGCTAGACCTCAATCTTTTAGATGAAACCACTATGGAAGAGGTAACATCTCTACCATGCTCATGGGAAGAATCCAAATTTATCTTTACAAAAACCTCTTTTATTGCTCAAAGAGCTTATCACAACTCAAATGTCACAAGAGAAATCCCTACAAAAATGGCTAATCACCTCCTTTAAATGAAGTTGCATAGAAACTACACCTAAGGATCTCATAGAATTGGATAGACTTGCAAAATTTGAATCTGGGTTCTTGCAACAATGGATTGCTCTATATGCATAGTGGGAGCACATTCATTGTTAGATCATGACCAGTTGAAAACAATGTCATGCGGTTAAATCCTATGAGTATGATCCAACTTATGTCACCCATACATCATTTCAGGTCCTCACATTGATCCATAACATGCCAATTGAGGACAATATTATATCCATCCTGGATAGACTTACTAGTGAGGAAGATTTATAGGTTGTGAGCTGAATAGGTTATGGAAATGTCTTGACAAATATTTTGGCCTATATAATGCATGTTGGCATTCAACTGCATGACATAAATCATTACACAACTATTTGTGTATAATCCTTAATTTTATGACTAGCTTCTACAACCCTTATCATGTGACACATGTTCTTGTCTATAAATAAATTTTTGACCATGCTTGGATTATTATTTGTAAACTATTTAGTTCAAAAAAAAGAAAAGGAGCACACACACACATCATGCATGATTTGTGATTAAATGCACTCATTTAGAGTCTTTTTTTAAGGGCTAATTTGAAAGTATTAAAGCTAGCTCCCTTTTTCAATTTCTTAAGTTCCACTTAACCATAATATCTTCACACTAAGTGGGTTCCCTATGTAGATGGTAGCTCACACACCATAACAAGGAGTCGAGGCAGTGGGGGATGCCAAATATGATGAAAAGAATAGTGACTTCACCTTGGAGTAGCAATAACCATTTGTGTCACTCGTAACAATGGAGAGTAGGGAAGCTAAATTTTCAACTTTTGTGAAATTAAAATAAAGTGATTGAAAGTAGCAACAAGGCTAAGAAACTCATATGAGATTGTGGGCTTGCCTCTTATGTCAAAGCAATGTGTGGACCACCACAATTATTGGGATGATTTACCTTCATGCAAGCCTTCACACTAGTAGCCAAGATAGGAACGATTAGTATTGGAGAAGAATATGGAAGTAAAATTTGTCCCATAGCCCTTATGCCAAAATTGGTAGAGCTTTCTCTAGGCATAAAGAAGAGAGAAGAAAAGTATGAGCCATCATATAAAGCAACCTTGGTGACCAGTAGGTGGAATGAATATAGATGGTTGAATAATGATGGATTCTTGTTTAGTGTTATTTAGGATGAAGATTTAAGAGTCACATCCCAAGTATTCCATTCTGTGTTCACTTATTACAAAACCAATGCATCAACTACTAATAGAATTCCAAATAGACCCATGGAAGACATTGTCTAGGAGCATCATAAGAAAGAAAAAAGGACCCATAGAAGACATACTATAGGAGCATCGACATAAGCAAAATTTGAATCATTTTTGGCTTGATAATGTGATGGAATCACTTATAAGGGCTAGGATAGCATTGCAAAAGATCCAAGGAACACTAACAAGTGTAGAGATTAGGTTTTGCAAAATAAACTACTGGTATACACTCACTTGACTTGTGTGTGCCACCTTGGAAGCTCTTTTTGTACAGATCTTCACAACGGGTCTAGTGGTGAGTGTAAAATTTAGTCCCCCTCAAGGAACTACAACCATCGTAACCACAACAACCACTACCACTCAATGTTGATATGACAATAGAAGTCACGATAGAAGAGGCAATGAAAGAGAAAATGATAAAAGCATGGTAGTCAAGGCAAGAAAAATTTGATCTCACTCCAAGTGTGATTGAAACTTTGATGAATTTCCAAATGAGAGAAAGCAACATACTCAAAGGAACATGAACATTTCCTCACATGCACTCATTTATCTTGTTAAGAAGATCTATGTAGGAGAGAAGAAGAGCTACACAAAAAGGAGGATGATCTACACAAGAGGGAAGAGGAGCTAGCAAGGAAGATTGATGTGGAACTACCAATAGGGAAAAGGAGAAAGTCGGTGAAGGATAGCCAAAGCTACTATTAATGTTGGACTACCCTTCAAACAACGTAAGTAGAGTTCTTGCAACTAAAGAGAGGGCGATTGGTGGAGGAGGCTACCTCTGAAAAGGATGGATAGTAACCAAATGACTCCATAGCTGGCTCTCATGAGCAAGTTGGTCAATTGGTAAATGCAAGAAAAAGCTAGCTAGTGTTAGAGTAACAGTGTGATGAGTTGAAGAATGAGAAGGCTTGAGTACTTAGAGACAACTCTGAATTAGAAGCAAGCCAGGCTAGGCAAAGTACTAGAAACATGCCAAGAGCATTTGAAGCAAACTACAATGCAACAACAAGACCTTTACACTCAACTAGAGGGTAGAAGCAAAAAAATTGAAGAGCTAAAGCTATTATTACAATAAATGGAAGAAGTGCAAAAGCAAGATGAGGAGGCTAGAAAAAAATGTGTAGAAACTATAGTGCAAATGGAACAAGAAAGGAACAAGGTAGCAAGACTTACTAGAGAACTTGCAAGTATTCAACAACTCCATACCCAACTACAAATCACATCTACATGCTTTCAAACCATATTGAAGACCACTCTCACAAAGGCAATAGAAAAAATGATTGCGGATGCAAATCAAGCTTGCTTGGAGACATTGCAGCACTTGGGCTACTGATCTAGGTAGTGCCCTCTTATGAGAAGGTCAATACAAAGAGCAAGTAGTTTTGTGCAAGTATGTCATCTCTACCTAGTTAAAATTTTATTATAGGACAATAATAGCAACTATGAAATTCTAGACAAATAATGCTAAGGATCTTAAGGCCTAGTTGGGAATGGCCACTACAGCATTGGAAAAGTATGACTTTGGAGCAAAATTCAGGTTGTTGACCTATGAGCCTAGAAAGGAAAGATTGATAGCATGTCTTCACATGCAAGGTATAATGAGCATAGATAAGGAAATGGGGTTCTAGGTACCTACCTCTTCATCATCAAGTGAAGGCCATTAACTGTCAATAGAGGAAACATGGGAGCCACCCTCAATAATGACCCCTTCTGAGGATTGGGCAGAATTGTTAGATTACAATACACCATTAGAAGGAACTAGTGATGATGTTCCAAATCCACGACAATCCATATATGCCACCATGGAGTAGAGGGACGCCTATGAAAGGATCATAAAGATATAGAAAGCTTACCATAGAAAGTGATGGATGCCCCTTTAAACATTCAAGTGACAGAAGATAAAGGGGGAGCCCAAAAGAACATGTGCATAGGTATAGTGCCCAAAAGAACATGTGCATAGGTATAGTGAGAGGCACAAATAAAGTGCCATAGTTATATTTGATTTTAAAGTGCATAAGTATTCTAAATTTAGGAGACCCCTTCCATTGAATACAATGCATCTACTTATTAAGTCTATGGAAAGATTGGCCCTAGGACTAGTAGGATATGGAAGCCCTCTACAAAAGTTGCAAATTTATAGCCACTCAAAGGAGTAGACGTTGTTGCATTGAACAACAGCATAGATAAGCATTCCTAGGGCAACTAGATGGAGCTACCCTACCATAAAAAATGAGAGGATTTCTTGAAATGCCTATTGCGGCACACATGAAGCACAATAAGTTGATCCTATGTATTGTATATACCCTCATAGGCATAGCAGGTATAGTGAGAAAAAGCATGGTGGATACAATTTCTCTAAGATTCTTAATATTTACACCATGAGTATGAGAAGATGTATCTTTTTTAGCTCTCAGGGACTAGGGTAAAAAGTAGGGGCGAAGCTTAGTCCAAAGGCTATTTTTCAAAGGTCTTCTTAGTCACCGACATAAATTTTTAGGCTTGAAAACTCAAACAATGTCCCATATATATATATAATTTGCATATTTTGGCCTAAATTTTTCCCCAAAGAACTAAAAATAAGGTTTTCTCTTAATATTTGCCAAATTTTCTAAACTCCACCATCTATTAATCAAACATTTGCCCACCTATCTACAAAGCAGAAAACTTGGGGTCCCTTATTTTTTACCTTGTTAAGGACCTGATTCCCTCCAATGACTTCATTTTAGGAGATTCAATAACTACCTTAATGCGTCATTCATCACTACTTGTAAGTACCTTTGGCTACTCATCACACTATTACAACACCCACGCATTCCCTATGAGGATGGACTTCCACGCCTTTTCTTTCATGTAAATGTAGGAATTGACGGTGACCATGCTATGCCTATATCTTCATGCATTGCTTTTGTATTCGTATTGTATAAGAATTTTGGGAGACGGTGGATAGCTAGTTCAGAAAATTTACTCATCCATTCTACTTGGAGTCTCGGCTTAGCTTGATGCTCTTAGTGAAGGCCTAGCTACTTGGCAAGGTTTACTTAAGGGAGAGCACCTAGGGGTTCTCAAGCTAGATCACTTGGTAGGTTCAGTGTCCCTAGCTCTATCCCTACAACACACACTCAAGGCTCATAAAGGGCAAGACATCTCAGGTCATCCATCAGACTTGTCTCCTTGAGCATTACACTCCACCTTCCTTTGCACCAACTAGACCCTCAAGTGTAAGACAATATTCTAAGTTGACTAGACTTCAACCTAACTCCTAGTTGTGCAAGCATGAGCATTAACCACAATACTTGTAAGGTGCACATACCCCTTAGAAGAAAGCACTAGTATGTTTAGAGATACATCAAACATCAAGAAGGATCCCTTAACATTGGTGGCCCTATGTTCTCCACTATTGATGACCTCATCCCACAGCCTTCCAATCCTCGTAACGACAAATCAACCTTGATATCATCCCTAGCAACCAACATACAACCTTACATCCTAAAGCAAGGAACAACGAGAAAGATTAAATCTTTTTATCTACATTGACAAATGTAAGTTGAATAAAGTGATCTATAAAAGTTGAGAGCCACGTTCATTCCCATGTAAATTAAAATATTTTTATGAGTAGAGTGCCATGTAGCTCCTAATGCCACATCCCCAAGGGACCAAAAAGGGTGGAAACCCTCAAAATGATATATAAAAGAAAGGAAAGATAATAGAACAAGTCATTTAATTGTGTGCGAGCTTTGTGTGAGCTTTCTTTTTTCAAGTTTTTGCTTCTACTACTTTGTTAAGAGAGTGTGTGTGAAAGAGAGGGAGAGTGAGGGAGAGAGTACAACTTTGAGAACACAAGGGACGTGGCATAAAGAACTTGGTAGGTCTCATCTCTTCTCTTGTCCTTGCATTCTTCCTACATTCTTCTTACAATGATAAACTAAGGCTCATGGTAGTAACTGCACTTGGCCTAAGAGCTTGTAGGACAATATGGTTGCACAAGGATCATAAGACACCCTTCATCTTGTGAGAGTCTATAACGATAAGAGATCTTGAGGTGTGTCTCCTACAATCTTAGTAGTGTTGGTTATTTTACTACTTGTGAACATAGCCAGTGGTTTTGAGAGAGAAGTGAGAGACTAGGTGGTTTTGAGAGAGAAGTGAGAGACTAGGTGAGAGATGGTCTACATCAAATGGTCAAACTCTTGAAACAATAGGATCTCTCTATAGCACTTATCCCATTGTTGAGCAGAGCTATGACCTAATACTAGTGACAAACATTGAAGAAGAATATGATGACTAAAAGGACCAAGAAAGAAGTGTCATGAGTGTGGTGGGATAGGGTACATCCAAAAGAGAAGCCCCCCTTGTCGATGATTCCTTTACAAACAATGAGTTGGGACATATCCAAATTGATTGCCTTGAATTGGATCAAGAAGAGGAGGAATAAAAAATAAAGAAAAGCCACATAAGTTCAGGATTTAGCTTTCCTCTATAATCAGATAATGATGAAGGCCTAGAGCCCATTGCAACCTTTGAAGATGATTAGAAATTCTAGAGAGCTCTTCATGAGATGTAATAAGCCCTATACTTGTAACGATCCCCTCTTATTGCAATAACAGTTGAACTATAATACTTTTTGAGTGAGTTTTTCTAGGTGACCTCCATTTCTTGTTCCACATAGTCCACTTATTCCACCCCTTGATTTTTTTGACCTCCACCACCACTACCACAACAACTTCCTCCACCACCATTGCCACCACTACCACCACCACCATGATGGCTACCACCATCTCTGCCACTGCCAATACTGTTTTCACCTCCACCACCACTGCCATTATCCCCACCACCTCTACGATTGCCACCACTACCTTCTCTCTCTCTCTCTCTCTCTCTCTCTCTCTCTCTCTCTCTCTCTCTCTCTCTCTCTCTCTCTCTCTCTCTCTCTCTCTCTCTCTCTCTCTCTCTCTCTCTCTCTCTCTCTCTCTCTCTCTACGTGTATACTCTCTTTTTCTCTTTCAAGCACACTCCATCAAATAGCACTCCATCTCTTGTAAATGATTTCTCTCTCTCTAGCACCCCAGAAGAATGGAACACAAAGGCCCACACATCTCTCTCTCTCTCTCTCTCTCTCTCTCTCTCTCTCTCTCTCTCTCTCTCTCTCTCTCTCTCTCTCTCTCTCTCTCTCTCTCTCTCTCTCTCTCTCTCTCTCTCTCTCTCTCTCTCTCTCTCTTTGAGTTTAGGATTGTACATGCAATTTCTCCTCTCACTTTACATTCTCTCTCTCTCCCTCACCTCTTTATATATATTTATATTTATATTTATATTTATGTAAATATATATACGTGTATATATATATGCATATAAATCTTAGTCACTCACTCACTCTCCGTGTTTGTCTCTCTCTCTCTCTCTCTCTTTCTCTCTCTCATGCATGCAATCAGTCCACATTGTATCATAATGCCTCACATCATATTATGGCACGTGTTGTAACAAACACTGCTCTCTCTCTCTCTCTCTCTCTCTCTCTCTCTCTCTCTCTCTCTCTCTCTCTCTCTCTCTCTCTCTCTCTCTCTCTCTCTCTCTCTCTCTCTCTCTCTCTCTCTCTCTCTCTCTCTCTCTCATATAATTTGAATGCTTGGGTAGCCACTCAATGTTTTTATAACTTTAGTTTCAATGCATTGATAGCTCCCTCCCCTCCCCCTCTCTCTCCCTTCCCCCCCTCTCCCCAACAAATATGATACAAGAAAATTCATACAAGCAATCCAAATGTACATTTATATTGTGTTAACTCTAGAAAACATGCTTTTGCTTGTCAAATTAAAAGAGACAAGGTCACCAAAGGGTTGCCATCCAAATGGATTGTATAACGGTGACTTTGTCAACAAAATAAAATGTGGTTGTGCTAAGAGGTAGTGTTGGCATTGCATTGTTAGTCGCTATATAAGTGGTGTTGGAAAAGTTCTTTTGCTTCCAAATATACAATGTGCAAGTTTTCTTCTATGAGTGTGGGTTGGTGTATAAACATGTTGGCATTTGTATTCATCCCGAACACTTGGAGGTACACATAGTATAGGTGCTTGCATGCCAAATGCATTTTTCCTTGTGCGGCACGGTCCATGAAATCCCGACAATTACATGTTGGATTCTTTTGCAATGTGCACATCATAATACTCATGGATGACACTTGAGTTATCTATCTCTAGTTTGAAAACCTCATGCTTCAAGGGCTTCACCATTGTGTGGCCCTTCACAGTTGCATCTAGAGCCAACACTGAGTCTATCCTTTTCCCTATAGCATGTGAAACACCTCTTTAATATCTACACGAGCCTTCGTTAGCATTAGCCTCTTGTTTTTCCTTTTGCAAAACAAAACCAGCACTCTCCAACATATGGATTTCTTCTACGGTCAAATTAGTGCCTTGTGCCACTGGCCTTACTTATGGAACCTTGGGTGGTGCATGATGAATGGAAGAATAAATGTTTACAAAACCACATGAACTAGAGCCACATTCCATGTTGATTGCTAGCTTCTCCTCTTGAGCTAAACCACTCCACGATGCCCCAAAATGAAGGTGCAGACACCCCATGTGACGTATTTTTTATAGGTTTTTTGCATTTTCCTCTCTAGCTCTCAATCATCCTTGACATTATACATGGCTGCAAGCTGGAATCCTTCTTAGAGCCCAAATGGTGTCATGAAGGACCATCTCCACCACCATTTCCTCCGAACAATTTGGTGATACTGCCCTTGATTGGTCAAAAGGCAAAGGATCCTCAAAGTTTAGTTTTCTTGTACCCTTTCTTCTAGGTATGTTTTCGGTCACATACTAAGGCCTATGAGAGGCATTGGCTTCTCGGACCCCACTTTCCCATCAACCTTGCATTTTCTTACTACGGCCACATCACTGACACATGCATCATACAAGATTATAGATCCCTTGAATCCCTCCCCTACCAACAACCAACTTGCATGCATTGTCTCTGCCAAGTTCGTGGTTGGCATATGAGCAATGTCCTCCACCACCTGGACAAAAATACAGCACAAGAAGGTATGGAGCATGAGAAAAAAAATGCACCACACGTCACATCCTACTATTATGAACTAGTCTTACTTCGACAAAGTGCCACCTCCAACGTGGATATCTGATATGCCACCAACTAAGCCAGCAATCCATTGCTGGTATATTTCAATCTGCAACTTTCCTTGAGGCCCACCAAGCCTGAATGAATAGATATTTCATTGTTACATCATTTTTTGTGACTGCACACCTCCACATGTGGCACAAGCACTTATGCTCATCTTGAAAACTCTTGTGCACATACTGTGATGTGTGTATTTGGAGACTTTGTTCCCAATGAAATAAGCAATATCTCTCCCTTCATTGCATTACGTTGTTCGAACCACCATTGAACAATGTGCGGATGGCCCTCCAATTAGTAGCTGCCTCGTCTACCATGAGTCCTCAAAAATCAGCACTTGGGTGTCCACACTTCTCCATCACCTCATTCATCTTTGTCCAAAAAAAATCTTGTGTATTTGTATCCTCTTCCTTCATCTCACATATTGCTAGAGTCATCAACTCTTGTACACTATAGAAAAATAACAAAGGAATGGGAGAGTAATGAGAATTATGTTACTTAAGTTTGTGTTGTGACGGTAGAATCAGGTAAGAGAAACTACATTGGATCATACACATGTGCAACCATGGTGATCCAATCATTAATGCGATGCATGTGGTCAAAGCATACCCAACTATTGCATAGGTCCCCAGTACCATTCCTTTGCGTATGATTCACTAAGTCAACCCCTAAGGTTGACCTATTTGTTGACATTTTGAATATAAAGCACCTACTATCATTGTTAACGGCTTGCCCAAGAAATAGGTCCTCATATGTGTATCGTCTCTCTTTGTCAAACCTATTATGCACTAAACAAGTATTCGGTTCCTGATGTTGAAGAAGGAAGACATTTGCAATGGAAATGGCTACTGTGTTCTTGCTATCCCCAATGCAAATGGCCGAATACAAAGCACTCCAATCAATTGTAACAATGACCATGAGGCTGTCTAGGTATATGTTCTGTATACCTTGGTCTTGAAAGACTATCTTGTTGAACAAGGAAATGGGCCTACACTGTAGCCTTCACCCACCATAGACCTCACCCAGAGCCCTTGTAGCGTTGAGAAAACAACAATCACCGTAGAAGCCTCACCACCCCCCTTGGACATTGAGAAAAACAAAATCATCCCTAGCATGCTTGATGTGGAAGAGGAGGGGATGCGACAATCCTCTTAGGCTGTAAGTGTGGTTGAGTACATAATGTCTTGGGAGAACTGACACCAAGTCTTATGTCATTTGCCTCAAAATACAAACGATATAGAGAGAGTGGAGGAGATCCCATTTTTCTATGATGGCAATGTGGCATATGAGCTTCCACCGCCGGTAGGAGACAATATGCATCCAAAGGAGGGTATGGAGCAAAAGTACATTGGCCATTGCTGGACAAAGCCCATGTCAACATCTATGGCATTCCTCGGTACTGTTCACTAGAAAAAAATGTATTGGAAAACTAGAGTGTCCCAATAGAGATTGTACTGGTAGGTCAATTTTTAGCTTCCCAAACAAGGTGGCATGGATAGGTGCAAGATTCTTCATTCGCTCCACTATCATTAAAGTGATTGTAGTAGAGTCACATGGCATGATTCTAGTACCCTATCGCAAGTAAATCACATTAATCAAGTCCAAATACATGCCATGCAGGTTAACTCAATACCACCATACTGATTGTTGGAATGTCAACTGTTGGTCTCGAAAGGCTTGCATTCTTCTATTGTAAGAACCCCCCCATCCTACTCTCTAAGTGCGAGTGTATAGTGTATTATGTGATGTCTGCAAGGCCAATGTCAAGACTATTTATTCATCAAGGCACACATAATCATGAGGTGCAAAGAGGCACATGTAGAGTGTGATGTAGAGCTAATGTCAAAGAGATGCGACGATTGAAAAAGATGTTAACAAGTATGCTGGAAAAGTGGAACGAATGATTGTGGATGGGGAAGGATAAGAAAGAGGAGAGAAAAAAAGACGATCCTCAATAAAAGAACAATGAGTGAAAATAAGGATCTAAGGAGCATCTTGGGGTTGAAATAGAAGGGGTAAAATAACATGTGGATTAGATTGATAAAGTGAAAAATATGTTTCATATCTATGGGCCATCTTTTGATAACAAGATAAACAAGGCATTGATGGACCTAAGATAGATCTGTGATGATAGGTATCAAAGAAGGATGAATCGAAAGGTGGGCTAAGAGGCCTACTCTCAGTTGGTTAGTATTTTGCACATGAGCAGAAGCTATTTTTTGCATTGATTCAGGATCATAAAATCAATGATTGTATGTCAAGAAGTCTCGGGACAATCAGCCACTTTGGAAGAATATGTTTAAAACATCTGGTCTATTTGCAACTCCAAATGTGTAACATACAAACAACTTGTAATACCACATCCCCCACATACCAAGCCAAGTCTTCATCATCTAGGATCAATAAATCATCTCACAAATACATGTAAGACATAAGTATGGTATCTGTCATCACAAAATCCTCAAAAAACCATCCTAACCACTTTAGTCAACAATTCAAAAGATCGCTTCACTCCATCCATCCTCTGGAAGAGCCAAATCCATCATGGAAAGTTTAATATAAAATGCCAACTTATGTTGCTAATAATGCACAAAGAGAGAGTGATCTGGAGGAATTAGCTCGTGGAACTACTCAAATGAAGACCACAACAAGTCCATTCTTGACTGGAATCTTTGCACCTTGGCTTGGAATAAAGGACGTAATGTAGCATTTCTTTGAAGCACAACTAAATCTTTATGGGGGATAAGGAAGGAACTGGCTGCACAAAAGGACTATGTAAAGTAGAACGGGACTAAGCCAATTGTTCCTTGAGTTGTTGAATTGAAGTATTATTCCACTCTAGGATAGTATTAGCTAACTTGAGCTCTTCTGTTTGGGAAATTATCAAAGCTTTTAGCTCTTGAGCCTCCTATAACAACCTATCCCTCCCCTCAATCAAAATAACAACTTCGGATTTAATTTATACCAAATTGAGCTTGCAAAGTGGAGATCTTCCCTTTCTAGGCATCAATGACCTTAGTTTGTTGCTCCATCTATGTACATAGGTCAAAAAAATTGTATTGGGCAGAGGCTAGCTCATTATTAGCTTTATTCAACTCTTGCCTAGACTATTGAATCTCTTCATGAAAAGAAGAATAAAGCTATTGGATACAAGTAGTAACTAAGAGTTCAATAGAGCTATGGATGTCTTTGCACAAAAAGGGAATTGCATCTTCTGTCACCAAACGTTGCAAAGAGGGAATGGAAATATCTAGAGTACCATCTCTATGTGCTCTGAAAAGATTTAGCATTGTAAGGAAAGCAAGCAGCTGATTGCAAGATTGAATAGGAATCAAAACTAAAGGAGTGGAAACTCATACTGATTCAACCACTCACTTAAGATGCTTCCTCTAAATGACCATAGGAGGGGGAGGCTCAACATCCTCAATGATAACATCATTATTTTGAGTAGGAGGAGAAGGAACCTCTGGAGAATCAACTGGTAATGTGGGATCCTTCGCATGGGTAGCCATAAGTTAGGAAAACATAAAGATGAGAATCAAATGTGACATTAGTCACATTACCTCTCATGGCTCTGATAAAATGCTAATCCATCTTCGCCAAGAGATAGGAACTCCAATCAATGGTGATACCTTTTAACACCATGTGGAAAGCTATAAATAACTCTTTCAAAAGGTAATTAGAAGGGGTTTTGGCAAGCATAAACTTATCTTGAAGAAGGAACTGGCACAATTGCTTCCAAAAAGGATTGGAAATCATGGACACACTAACTCTTGAAGTAGTGATAACCCGCTTAGGATCCAAGACATCCTAGGTGTACTTCTGTAATAGCTTCAGAATATCCTCATTGGAGAACAATTGATGGGGAGTAGGAAACAATTCCCCACTATATGGTAAAGAAAGAGCTTTTCCCAGTCTCTTAGGCATCATGTGGATCGTTGTACCATGAACAGGGCTAGACCTCTTATTGTAAGAGTCTAGAAATTGATCACACATGTCAGAATCATTTGGGATAAGTGGTAGTGGAAGTGTCACAAATTTGGATAACCCAACCATAATAATAACATCCAAATCTAGCAATAATGAATAATCATGTGACACCAAAGAAACATACTAGACCAGGGGAGGAGTACGGTGCCATTCAAATGGTTCACACACACCACACTCACACATAGATAATCACAAGGAATGCCTGCAAAATAACAAAATAACTGTAGATAAGACATTGTCAACAAAAAACTCACATGGACTTGACTAACTGATTGACCACCCCAAGCAATCAACATCCTTGAAAGCTTTATGCTATACATACAAACAAGCACCTAATATCCCCGTAATCAAGTAATCCAAATAAAATATAATCAAATCACACCATATCCATGACTTCAATCAAATGACCAACAAAAATACAGGACTAAACCAAACAAAAACTGACTAATAACCCAAACCTCAACCGACTAAGACGGTCAAAAGAGACTAAGACTGACAACCACATTACCCACCCCAAGTAGCGCTTCATTGAAAAAGGAAAATTATGCACTGTGAGGGGAAAATGAGAAATTTAATTGAATGTTCATTTTACAAATTAATTATCAAGGGATAAAATTTATTAGGTGATAAACGTTAATTAAAAAATGATGATTCATTTTATCCATTTAAAAAACTTAATAAGTATTATGATGCTTGTTAATGTCCCTTAAAAACTATGTCCCGACTCAAGGTCTCTAAATGCAAGTTTATTTATTAAAAATTAATGGTGTGCATAACTTTCTTGTTAGTGTGTGCACTTGTGACGGTGGGTTCCTTTTATTATAAATTAAAAAGATTTGTTTGATGCATGAAGTGTGTGCTACGTGAACGGTTGGTTTATTTAATTAATTAAAATGTGTGTTCAATGCAAATGTGCATGGAAAATGTGGTCAAATGGTTCTTTTTAATAATTAATTGTGATGTTTGGTGCAAAAAAAAAAAAAAGAGGAGAGGAATGAGGTACTTGGAGGAGGGTGTGAATGTAACTAAATCTAAATACACACTCAACAACTGTCATGATGAGAAAAACCGCAACCACAACACAATCATACCAAGCAGGTGTGTGTGGCGGCAGCAACGACCACAGAAACTTGCGTGGACAGCATACTCACAAAGGCTAGGAGGGAGGAGTAGGGGAAGGGGAAGGGCGGGAGAAGGGAGAGAAGCAGAAGAAGAAGAAGGGGGGGGGGGGGGGGGGGGGGGGCGGGGCAGGGAAAGGATATGGAGGAGGGGTCGGTGTTAGTTAGGGGGGAGGGTCAATTTTATTATTATTATTAAAACTTGAAAAGTGTGTCCCCCGTCTTGCATACGAACATGGGCGGGGGGTAAAAAAATTAGCTTCAACAGGAACAATCTAGGGTGAGTAAGAAACTGAATGACTAAATGCCACACATCGAAAGTCATGCACGTGTATCAAGGCAAAAACCAACCATTGACGCAACACGCGAGGACGAAAATGTAAAAATTAAACAAGATAATTAATTCAAGGAGATCCAGGCATCGAATGAAGATGCCATAAAAAGAAAAAATGGGGAGGCTAATGGGAGAAATAGCATGGATAATTAATCCAGTGCATTTTGCAACAAAGAGGGGGATTCATGTGGAAAAATATGAAAAATCGGCCACGAAAAATCACACAAAATTTAATTTCACAAAATCTGTCAATAAGAACAAAATGTAATTTTTTTTTTAACGTCATTAATGAAGATTCAATTTGGCTATCATGTCAAAACATAGTTCCGACAAAAATAGGATTCGCTCATATGGAAAAAGTAGAAAATAAAACCTAAAAATAGAATTGAAAATTAATAACAAAAATTCGAAAAGTCGAAATAGAATGCAGCAAAGAAGGAATAATGTGTGGAGGAAAAATGGAGCATGGCTATCTAGTTGGAATAGGGTTTTAATGACAAATGGGGGGTTTTGCATGGAAAAAAAAAACCTGAAAATCCAAATAAAAATTAATTCCAACAATCCGTAAGTCGGAATACGGGAAAACAAAAAGAAAAAATCTCTAAAAATGGTGCTGACAAGACTCTCATGTCAGAACACAATTCTAATGCAAGAAAGGTGCATTCACATGGAAAAAGGGGTAAAAATGTGTAAGGAAACACAATTAAAAATTAATAACAAAAAATTGGATGGTCAAAACGAGGGGAAGGAAAAAGAAAATATGTCCAAGGGGGACTAATAGCGCAAGGCTATCTAAACAGAATTTGAGAAATCGCGTAAAAATAAATGTGCAAACACACAAAAATAAATAATGGCTAATCTATGCATCAAAAAGAGGGACTGTAAAAAGAAAAAGTGTGTGGAAAAAGTGGAAAATCAGGGCTAGCACATCAAATTGTAGTTTTGATGCAAAAAAGATGCGTTCATATAGAAACATGTCCTAATCGCATAAAATTCTTCAAAATTTAATAGCTCATAAACCGTGGCTTGAAATTGAGGTTTATAAATAAAAAGGGGCATATTCAAAGGGAAGAATAGGTCTATCAAGGGGGATATGGATTCTAGTGAATGTAGAATGTGTTCACATGGAAAGTGGCAAAACAAAGGAGAAAGACAAACGAACAAGGAGTGGTCCCAGGGACGAGGTGAAAAGAGGATGGGTGGTGGGTAAGGGACCCCATTAGGGAAAAATCAAGACATGGTATACATAAATGATCAAATAAAGGTATTTCCATAAGGTTATGCAAAACGAATGCACAGGAACACGTCCCCACACTTAAGACCTTACCAAGTGGGATGTACTAAGCAACATGAACCTAAGATTTAACCACAACCTGCACTCTAATGTCCCTACAGTCAAAACAGGATCAACACTTTTAAACAAAAGGAGTGGGATTAGAAAAACTTGGCCCAATTTGCAGATGGTCGAGGTAAACCATCGCGATGACACTTCACATAATCATTAGTAGGAAATGCCACAACTCACACACATTTAGCATGGTAGGGACCATGCAGCAACACCTAAGGAGATAGCATTATTGATGAAGAGCTAATTAAGTTGTCAATGGCAAGGTATACATCGCAATCTTGATAGTCACTTGTAGGAGGATAATAGATCAGGCACTCGCCCCATAACTCACATCACTCCAAAAGAATGATTGAGGTCCATATCTCACACCTGATTTAGAAATGAACAAGAGGGATGGTTCATAGGGAGTATACCAATGTGCAAGTTGATGGTGCATCAGTGTGTCCCCATCCATCTGGTATAGGTGCAAGAAGAAGGTCAACGAGCCCTACCCTACACAATGCACCAAATAGAGTGATGTGTGTATTGATGATGGAGGAGGCCCATCCTATGTGTGCATAGGGAAATGAGAACATACCAAACTCCAATTGTCATAATGTCCCTCAATCCTCACCTCTCAGTTGATGGAAGGGAAATCAATCACTCTCAACCCCCCCTCTGTCTCATGCTTAGTTGATGAATACAAAGGGCAACATGTTCCTAAACCCCATTAACCAAATCCTCACTGTCACTTGTGCAAATGCTATATGCCTTGTGTGCAATTGATGGTGTAGTAGTGTATCCTAGTCCTGTGTACTAGCATATGGTGCGAGAAGGAAGGCAAGGGAGCCTTATAGTGCCATACACAAGAACAAATTGTGATTTGTGCATTGAGAGGCCCATCCTATGTGTGTAACACTCCATTCACACATCTCATCTCTCATTTGAATATAAATGGCAAGGATTGGTCACTCACCCCATCCTGTCTCACACTCTGTTGATAAATATAGAGGGCAGCCCATACTCACATCCCCATCATCCAGTTAGGATGAATGCTCACATCACTGGGTTGTCGATGAAGATCACTTGTTACTCACATCAAGGTATTAAGGATGAGGCGTACCTAGGGAGGTAGCCAACAAGTATGATACTTGGCTTGCATATTGAAAATGTCGACTGCCTACTATAGGACTCAAAGCACTAATGGGGTTGCAAGATACAGCACACCAAGGGAGGCAACTTCAAAATTGTATCCTGGAAGGTCGACTAATGATTCAGCTATCCTAGACTACAAGGTATTGCCACCTTTTCCACCATAGCCAACTTCTTGTCCAAGGGTGTATGCCACCTTTTCTTGAAGTGACGCTTATTATGACATCGAATTACTTTCTTTCCCCCCATAATAATTTTTTTCTTTCTTTTTTCCTACTCTTGAGGGTGTTTCCACCTTTTCTCAAAGAATCGGTCGGCATGACAAGGACCAAAGTCCTTTTCTCCCATAACCAATATATACGTATGTTTTGTTTTTCTCTCTTTTTTTTTTCAAAAAGGAAACTAGCAGGAGTACCATGTATCACAACCATCCTTGCCACCCCAGCTAGATCATATGAAAAGGGAGTAAAGGAGGGGTGGGAGGTGGTTGTAAGGGGCTAGGAGAACAAGGCCACCTCATTAGGATAAGTAGGAGTGCTATCAAGAGAAACAAGCAAAGCCTTATCGATCAATGGGCAAGGAATGAAGGGGTTATCAGTAGTGATTATCAGGATTCCCAAGGAGGGTAATATTTATTTAGGCAATAGCCATTAATCAAGAAGGGATCATCAGAGGCATCAACTATTTGCACTTGGACAAAGCCATTAGAGTTGATAGTAAGTACCTTATAAGGGCCTATCCAATGTTGTTGAAGCCTGCCTAGAAACTTGGCAAATCTCAAGTCTAATAGGCTAGGACTAAGTCACCTTGCTTAAACTCCTTATGCTTGATCAAGCTATCATGATAGGCATTTTGTCGAGCTTGTGTGGCTTCCATGCAAACATTCCAAGTGCAAGAGATGATGCTGCAAGAACTCGTCATCTCCCAAGCACTCTTTGATAGCCACGCATAGAGAAGGCAATTCAAGCTAACAGGAAAACCGCTTCTATGCCATATACCAAATGGAAAGGAGTTTGTCTAGTAGTAGCCTTATAGGAGGTTTTGTATGCCCAGAGGGCCTCTATAAGTCGATCATCCCAATCATGGTGATGTGTAGCAATAGTCCTTGTCAAGATCAAATAGATGATATGATTGGTAACTTCAAATTGATCATTGGCTCTGGGATAGTAAGGTGTGGACTTGCGATGGCAGATCTTGTACAGCTTTGTTAATTCTTTCATAATCTTGTTAAGGAAGTGAGTACCTCTATCACTTACTAGCTCTAGGGGACTACCAAAAGCAGGTTATGATATTCTCATATAGGAACACTATTACATTGTTGTATCATCCCGCTTGGGAGATTTGGCTTCACACCACTTTGTAACATAGTCCATGCATACCAGGATGTATCTGTTTTGCTTCCTTTTGGTTGGTGGATCAATGGGGCCAATGAAGTCAATTTTCCATTTCTCAAACAACTTTAGGAAAAGGATGGCTTGCAGTGGCATATCGTTGGTTTTGGTAGGCTTTCCCATTCTGTGACAAGTATCACAACATTTGCAGTAGTCATAGGCATCCGTCTGGACAGTCGACCACTAGTATAATGCGAGCAAGGTCTTTCTGACTGTCACCTCTCTTGCAAAATGTTCTCCACAAGGCTCGTCGTGGCATGCTTTCAACACCATTCCAATCTTGTCTCCTACAATATATCTTCTTAGTACTTCATCCTTGCCTTTCTTGTACAAAGAGCCACCTAACAAGGTGTAGGGGGCTGATTCCAAGAAAAGCTTCTTCTTCTTATGACTGGAGATAACAGGAGGATACCATTGAGTAGCCAAGAGGTTGGCTATGTCTACATACCATGGGGTTATAGTTTCAGCTAGGAAAAGGGAAGCATCATGGAGGTTTAGGTCATCCTGCTCCTCGTCATCGCTCTAAGGAATCCATGACAAATTATCAATCCCAGGACATGAGAGTGACCAAGTTTGGTAAACACTTCAAAATCAAACTACTAGAACAAAAGGAGTCATCTCATTATTCTTCCCTTCACATCTGCTTTGTTCATTAGAAAGAATAGGGCCTCATGATCCATATAGAATTTGAAGTGCATCGATTAAGTAGTATTGGAACTTCTCTAAGGCAAACACCATTGTCAATCACTCAAGCTCAGTCACTATATAGTTTCTTTCTCGATCAATTATTTTTCAACTTGCATAGTAGACAGTTCATCTAACTTCAAGGATCCTTTTTGGTACAAGACTGCTCTTAGTCCTTCAATTGACGCATTAGTGTGCACATGGAATTCCTTTGTCCAATCAAGAGATTGCAGGATGGGTGCTTTAATCAGACACTACTTCAGGGTGTTGAACACTTCATCACAATCAGTGGTCCATGTAAACTATACATTTTTCCTTAGGAGCTGATGTAGGGGGCTGTCTTTGTCGCAAAGTGTGCTATGAACCTTCTATAATACCCCACTTGGCCAAGGACTCCCCTAAATTGTTTGAGGTTGGTTGGTGTTGTTAAAGTTGCAATCTTCTCAATCTTGGCGGGGTCTGTTGCTATCCCTTGTGCAGAGACAATGTGGCCTAGAAGAACTCTTGAAGAGACTCTGAAGACACATTTGTCGAGGTTGAGGGAGATCCCATACTCTCGACATCTGTCAAAGCACTGCCCTAAGTGTCCCCAATGCTCATCGATTAGGCTATAGATATAGAAGTCATCTATGTACACCTCAATGAAATCATGTAGATGGTTTTGGAAAGTAGCCATCATCACTTATTGGAAGGTCACAAGAGCATTACAAAGCCCAAAAAAATGGCATCACTCTGTAAGTATAGGTTCCCCATTCTATTGTGAAGGTTGTTTTAGATTGATCTTCTTTTGCGATCTGGACTTGATTATATACATTGAATCCATCTAAGAGGGAATAAAGCTCATGTCTAGCCACACTATGTCCAATAGTTGGTTTATAAAAGGAATAGGAAAATTATCATTCCTTAGTCTTGGAGTTCAGCTTTCAGAAGTCCACACATATTCACAACTTTCCATTCTTCTCGAGTACTACCATGATGGGCAAAACCCATTCACTATTAGCCACTGGATAGATAAACTTAGCTTCAAGAAGCTTCATCAATTCAGCTTTCACAAGGGTGGAATAGTTTGGATTCATGCACCTCTATCTTTGTTTCACAGGTTTAGCATCAAGCTCTAAGTCAATGTGATGTTGGCACACCGTGGGATCAATCACCTTTAGAACTTTGTACAACCATGCAAACACGTCCAAGTTTTCCTTCAAAAGGTCATGCAAGACCAACAGTTCCTCTTCTAGAAGACTGGTACCCACCTTTAGGTGACGTTCAGTACCATCTACATCCACGAATGTTAATTTCTTTTCACCTTCCACTTTATAGATGAAGGTCATATGGACTGCTTCTAGATAGAGATTCGACTCCTTCAAGGGAGTGGTCTCCTCATCTGATGCTCCATTAGAACTGACTTTCTCTTTCAATGAGGGTTGTGCTGACTCGTTGGGATGTTGAAATGATATCATTGATGTTTCAGGTTTGGTTTGGAAATTAGTTACTTCTTGGCTCAAGGGCTCGTCTTCTGAGGATACCTCTAGGAATGTCACATAATAGGACTCTTCAGAGTTCTGCTTAGGCTTCCGGGCTGGTGGCTATTGGCAAGGTGCATCATCATCCTCCTCTCTTGAGAAGGGTAACTTCTGGCGACAAGAGCCACTGCTGAAGGAAGGCTTATTCTATTTAATCCATTTTCTTATGGATATTTTGAATATGATGTGACTCATTAGCCAGTCCAAAGGATACTATTGTTATTCGTTATTCTATCCACACCATGGGATCTTCAGATTCTATAGTCTCTGGAACTTCTTCTTCATTTGTACCTTCTTTGGGTAGGATAGATTCTTTTAGCTCACTTTCATAGTCTTCTTCTACATGGTCATCTTTGTCCTCTTCAGAATCTTATGTCTCTGCCTCTGTGGGGGCTCTGTAAGAGAAAAACACCTTCTCTATTGTATCCTCTGCCTCTACTTCTAGATTTGTCTCTGCTCATGTGTCTCTACTATTATTTCTATTACAGCCATATAACAAGGAGAACAGTACATCCATATGTCTATCTCACTATCTGAGGTGACTTCAAAAGTTATTTTGGATTCAGGTAGCAGGAGGTATTCACCCATTGAGAAAGACTTTGCTTCTTTCGAGAGTTGGCTTAGTACCCACCACTATAAGGGACTATGCCTCTATTCTCTCAAGAAATATTTGTTTAATGGCTTATTTTTCTCATGATGTGCCATCCATTACTTCGTTAGAATAGTTTGTTAAGACTTCAATGGAAGTAGATCCATTACCTTTTTGTGATCCATACAACTTTAGCACCACTTTGTTGGGCCCTCTACCTAGGGTTAGGGTTCCTTTGAACCAATCCCTTTGTGCTCTTGCTTCAAAAAGCCATGGTCTTCCTAGCAGCAAAGGAGATGAGGTCCCGTAAGAATTTGGTTTTACCACCAGATAGGTCAGCCAATAATCTCTTCATGCGAGGGTTGTCTTCACATATGGGAGAATGCTTAAAGACTTAATTCTGCTTTGGTCTGCTAGTCTGATAAGCCACTATGTAGGTTGCATAGCTTATAAGCCAAGATCCTTCATTGTCATATCCATCATTATGTTCACTAATGAACCTCCATAAATCAATGCATTTGCTGTAAAACATCCTTTAATCCACATGCCAATCTTTGGGGTACAAGGACCTTAGAAGGCATTAGCCACATCCACTTCTTTCATAGGATCTAGGGCTCTATTGGACTTGAGAATGATGGTAGAAGCAATCCTTAGGCCTCTTCTTCTTGTTAGTAAGCTTTTGAATTTCTTTTGACAACTGGGAGACAACATAAAAATTATCAGAATTTTAGGTTTGGTTTGAAGATGTCTAGATCTCTAGCCAAGTCATATTCTTTAATAGGATCCACATGCTTCTCCAATCAGCTAGAAAATGGGAAAACCCCCACTTTTATCTTCCCTCTTTCTTATAGTAGTGGCAACATTTATTCTTCTACTACTACTGTAGGTACTTTTGCATCCTTTATCTCTTGGACCTCTGGTCTTGTCTCTATAACCGTCTCTGTATCCTTTTGTAATGTTAGATGGCTCTGTATTGTACCATTATGCTCTATATTGTTTTTTTTCTCCTTGGAAAGATTGAACTTCATGTTTTGGTAGAGTGAATGTTCTCTTTTGGAATTGTGGATTCTCTTTTCTTGACCTGAGTTATTGTAATAACCTCCAAATTCACCAAGTTGGAGACAGGTTCTTGGGTCTTCTATTGGGTATCGATGGTATCCTTTGAAGGAGCCAAACTGGGACAATCTTTTGCAATGTGGCCTTCACCTTTGCATTGACTGCATAAGGGTTTATAGTCCATAGACCTTCTAGGCTTTGGGCAATTTAGTGCAATATGACCCTTTTCTCCACATCTGTAACACTCCACTTCTGATCTCTGGCCACCCACCGCCAGACTACCATCCTTTGTAACTCTAAGAGGGGAACCTCCTTGGGCCAAAATTAAGACCAAACTCTCTAGGATTTGGTCTGATATCCTAGGTGGTCATCTTGGATTCTAACAAGTTGAACCTTGCTTCTTCATCTTTGTTCCTTCTTTTATGCATCTCCTCTAGAGAGCAAATATCCTCTGTATGGTTCTTCCTTAAATAGTACAAACAGAAGGCTCCAGGGATGGTTGATTTTCGTGTACATTTAGTGGCTAAATGCTCCACTTGATGGCACTTTTCACACCATGTATTAGATTGCATCACATCTCTTCCACCTCCTATAGGACTGGATATATCGACAGTATTCACCTTTAGTATCAGTAGCTGTTCTGTAATCACATCCATCAACTCCTCCTTGATGCTTGCAACTGAATTGAACATGTAGTCCTTCAAATTTCCTCCTCTTGGAGTACTTGTATTAGGGTTTTGGGAAGCCTCTGTAATCACTACATAGACTGGTTGGGTTGATCCATAGGGTCCTCTATTTTGATTATGATTCAAAGCTCCTGTTGAAACTGGTGGTTGTTGGTTCTAGTTGGTAGGGTTGTTGTTGGGAGAACTCTTTGAGGCCACTATTGAAGTGGTTGAATCATCATTTGAGGTACTAGCGTCTATGGCCACTGTGGATTTGGTGCACTGTACTGTAGCACTATTTGCATTTGAGGGTAGGGGTAGGGAACTATCCCTGGAATTGCATTTGGTTGGTATACCATTCCTAGCATGGGAGAAGGTAAGACTCCTCTTCCTGAGATCATCAACAGCCTTGCTTCAACTTCATCATACACTGTTGCACCTTCCATTATAGCTTGCAAGTTGACTGGTCTTCTCAATTCCACAAACTTATGAACTTTTGGTTGTAGGCCTCTAAGAAAAACTCCCTTTTGACTACCTTCATCCAAGTGATGGTTGGTCCATCTCTTCAGTATATGGACTCCATTCTAGAGACATATGCTTCCACCCATTCACCAACGGACTAATTTAAGTTCATGAAATCCTCTCCATCTGCTCTTCAAAACCTTCACACCTCAATTTAGTGACGAAGGCCAACTTCAAGTCGTTTCATGTTCCAAAATTTCCTGCTACTTATCTCTCATACCATTGAAATGATGCACCTTTGAAAGTGGTGGGGAATATCGCCAACCAAAGCTCAGGGGTTTTGGCATTGTTAGCTACACATGCTACCATGAACTCAACTACATGAAGATTAGGGTATTCATTGTATTTTCCCTCAAATATGGGCAACGAGACTACATTTGATAGCATGTCATCAATACTTCCAGGATGGATTTGACTAGGAAGGGGACCTTAAGTCGCCATCATATGGACTTCTATGAAGAGTGCCGTAAGAGTGTCAATGAAGGCTTCTACTGCTAACTTGTTTTCGGCTTTGATTTTTGCCTTCTCTCTCCTCACGTATCTCTAGACTCATTCTAGTGCTTGCCTCTTGATCGCATCATTCATCAATGAGTTAGCTCCACCTAGTTTGTTTGTACTCAATAGAACAAAATCAAAAGGGCCTCAGTCTCTAGAGGACTCTCTTGCCAACATTTCTTCTACTTCCTTCTTTTCAATGTCTTTGAATTCAACTTTTATTTCACTATAAAGGGGAAGATATTCAGTTCTAAAGGTATCAAAACTCATTCTTTTGAGGATCGTTGTGGTGCCATCATTATAGTAATGCCAACTTCTAATGGTTTCAACAGTGTATGTTGTGAAGAACGCTTTGTCTATTAGCTTCCAATGGGTTGCTAATTGGACAAACAGAAGGTTGTCAATGCACCAAGTATCCCACGTATCTTGCCGTTGAGCATCTACAAATAGATTCCAACTCTTTTCCTTCTTGTTCTTATGAACTTCAACTAACCACGACTCCTGAAGCTTATTCACAATCTCCCACTTGATGATGTCTAGAAACTCTTTAATGAAAGCCAAATCTCCCATGGATGGTCATTCTCTTTGTTTTTGCTATTCAATTTGCTCCCAAACAATTTGCCATCAAGATGCATGTCTCTATTGCTTCAGCAAGGAGAGGACATAGTCCACCACATAGAGCCTATATCAAGATGGTAATATGTTTCTACCATTGTGGGATAAATTTCTTATAAAAAGTGGATTTGGCAATGAGGATTTTCAATTCTTCAGTGGTAGAAGGAACTTTGCAAGTATCCATTGAATTCTTCTCCTCTATGTCATTTCCTTCATTTTCAACCCCTTCTAATGCCTATTGATGGCAGTCTTCCTTGGCTGCGCACCAAAAACATGGAGCACCAAGAGGAACACCAAGAAAACAGGGAATCTACTATAAGAAAATCTATCTTGTATCATCAACAAGCATGCCCTTCATATGTTAATCGACCACAATAAGAAAAACAACACCAATCTTCTCAATTCTTCACGCAACATCATATAACAATTCTCCCATGGATTTATCATAATAAAACTTCAGCACATTCTTCATATTCTTCATCAAAAGAACAAGAGAACACAAAGATATTCTCCACTTTGAATGGACATCATCACATAGCATTCATCTTCAATGGCTTCATAATCTTCTTAGTCTCTCTCATAATCTCTCACTCCATTCATTGGATAGAATGGTTAGGGATACGGTTACATATATGGTAATCTCCTAGGTAGCTTGCAAAGCATGGCCTCACGTCCAAATCTTTCACATTTTGTGAAAGTGCATGGATGCAAATCAAGGCATTCTGATGGAAGGTGGTTTCCTCTACAATGGATGCACTAACTGTGTGGTCTCATGGATCATCTTAACATGTCCTAAAGCTTTGCAAGCTCTAGCTTAAGACTTGCCATTTCTTGTGCAAGGCTCATGCCCTTCCCTTTGCCTTGAATTCTTCTTATAGGTTTCTCATTACAATTTGCAGATCTTTCATTGTGCATGTGATGGCACCTACTACTGGCTAAATAGCCTTGTCAAATCTCTCATTTTGTAGGCACATAGGTTGCTTCTTCAAACACTTTAGATGGCATATCTCTTTGCATACTTGAATTGCTTGCTAGCGCTTTATAGAATTTATCGCCCTTGATCCTATTAATAATTATAATGGAGATTACTTTCTGAGTAGGTCATTCAACTATTAAAATCTTCTTTTAGAGACTCTGAATATGGGTAATGTAATTACAGAACTCGTCTTTGTCTATCAGCTTGACAATCAAGTTATCTATGTACCTTGCTTTGGAGAATCTCTTGATGAAGAGATCCTCGAGTGTGTCAAAGTCATTGCATTAGGCATCATATAGACTAGTGAACCAAGTATCTCCTTTTTCTCTTAGGCACAACCCAAAAGCTTATGCATGTTGGCCATCATCCTAGAGTTTGTTGACCTCACAAACATGCTCAAACTACTCAAAAAAGTTGGAAAGGTCATCTCTTGCCTTGCACTTTATTATTTGTTTTGTGACTATCAAGATTTTTGTTTGGCTACTAGTTTTGGTCACAATTCCTAACCCTACTAGGATTGAGGTAGCTAATGTGTGCTACTTTATTTGTTAGCCAAATTATCCAGGATCGGATTAGTTAAGAGTTTGATTGGTATGAGGTTTGCCTCAAGTGCTCTTTCTCTATTGGTCTTGGCTCATGGTTTGGTTCTTCCTGCAAATGCTAGGATGTGGTAGACCTGGTTTAGTTTTACCTCTCTTCTTTTCCTATGGATTCTTTACACTTGCAAGAATTTAGCAACTTTCTATAGTAGATCTGTTCCTAGTCCTCCTCTCGTCCTCTAGTTCAATTTGTATTTCATGTGCCAATCTCCCCCTATGCACTATCCTTATCTTCTGATCATATTGCTCTAGTAGATGCTCAGTTTCTACTAGAAATTTGCTAGGGTCAAACCCTAAGTTGTTTATATTTGGGTCTAAAGTGGACATGGTTTTTGTCTCTTCTTGTTGGACTAGAGTCTCAATGAGGTTGACTGAGTGAGATAAGGAGGTGGTGGTTCCTAGGGAAGACACATTTCTCTTCTAGAGCATGTTGTTCACTTGGGAACGGGCTATTTCTCACATATGTAGCATGCTAGTAAGGTGCATTGATAGTTGGGTCATCTTTGAGTGTTCACATTAGGATATTTCTTATGGTGGATTCATAGTTTTAAACATGTTTCACGTCCTAATCCATGGTCATCGAGTCTTCTAGCAATTAATATTGGATTGCTTTGTTTTCGAATCCCCTCGGTTTTTTCTTCCTTCTCATTTTAGTTGCATTTGAGTCAAATAAAATTGCTCTTGTATGTTTCCTTCTTAGGTTTACCTTTTTAGTTATTTGATATTCCTCTTCAAGCAACCAATTTTCAATTTATGTTAGTGAGTGCAATTGTAATGTGCTCAATCAAGACTTTTTCTTCTCAAAACCAATTGTGATCATATAAATAAGCATCAAAACATAATCGATTCAACACATTTCTCAATGAACTAACTTCCAAGCCAATGGTTGCAACACTTGCAACCATTACTTAGTTCACCTCTGTTTCACTCCTTCAAGTGTCTGCGTGCATCACAATTTGAGGCAAGGGTTGTTTTTTTCTAGTGTTAGTACTAGACTTGCACAAAGTGTTTTAGGTATTCTCCAAGGTATTGTGTTCTTGTCCCTGATAGATATTCACTCTTGATGGTGTGGTCCCATTGGATAGAGTCTTGTGGATTCCAAAAGTAGTTTCTACCTTCTAGGATTTGCATGATTGAGTTAGATGCTAGATTTGGCATCTAGTCTAGATGTCCAATCTAGAGAGTGTGTTTCGAATGTGGGAACGGGATTACAAGTTCACCTCATAAAAACCAAAATCCAATGTAACAAGCATGCCAAGGAGTGACATGTACCTTGCTGACACTCTTTGCTCACTTTTACTAACCATTATCTTGAGTGTCTTCCTCTCCTTTGCTCACCGAGTTGAAGGGTGTCATGCATCTTCTAGTTCAGGCTTTGGTTCTACCCAAAAGAGAAGTGATAGAATCAATAACAAGCCTAGGCTTATGTTTCAATTCAATCCTTAGCCCAAGAACAAGCCATCGCCTCTTGATTCGATTTCCTCAACTTTATCTTGGCAAGTTTCTTGAAGAGGCAAGGGATTTTATTCTCTTATGGATTGGATTGCGCAAGGTAGTCCTCTCACAAATGTAAGAAGACTATAGGCAGATTTTGACTAAAGCTATGTCATGCCCCTCGCAAGAGTATTGACCAAGGGCATGAACCTTCTTGGGTCGAAATTAGGACCAAACTCTTTGGGCTTTGGTTCATTGTCTTGCATTGCGATTAAGAAGGCCATTGAATCAAGTTGTGCCTCTTTAGAGCATTTGATTGAGAAAAGCCCTCTCCCACAACACGTGAAGATGGTGAAGAGCAAATTGCAAGACAAATGTGTCCCTTTTGACAAGGCATTTGATGCTTTATGCGTCAAATTTAAGGCACTATGCAAGGCATGAAGTACAAGCAAGAGGCATGTGATCGAATTTGAGGCGTCATTCTAGGCATGAGAGACAAGCGAGAGGCCTCCAGCCAAATTCATTCCAAAGAGAGAGGGTATGATGCAAAAGGAAGCAATCAACCTTACCATTCCAAGGTCGTCGTATCCAAGGTCTTCTTCTTGAATTTTAAAGCATGGAGTGGAGCATTTGATCATGTCTCAAATCAAAGGCACATCAACGTGGTGCATTTGACTTGGTATTTGATCCAACAAAGCATTTTTTCCTGAACACTTTGCCTTCATTATTTCAGGGTAGTTGAGGCGGCACAAGCACAAAATCATCCCACTCTAGTGAATCAAGGCATAAAGCATCAACTCTTAGAAGAGAGCTGGCAAGGACTTGATGCCCCAGTCAATGCTTTCCTTGGCATTGGTTGCTTGATCCAAGGGAATCAATCTTAGATTGCATTCAATCCGAGGAAGCCAAATCTATACCCACTTCTCACTAGGTGTTCAATCACCAGAGCCAAATAATCACCTCTAGCTAGGCATTTAAATATTGAAGGCTAGTGTTCAAGTTATGACATTTGAGAGTATGCCAGTGGTTACTCAAGTATAGGCTCACTACTCAAGTGTTTACACTTTTGAGTGTGGTAAGGGCCAAATGTTTCAGTTATAACACTTGAAAGTAGGTTGGTGGTTACTCGAGTATAGGCTAGTGTTTGAGTTATAACACTCGAGATTAGGCTCGAGTATAGACTCACCACTTGAGTATAGGCTAGTGTTCAAGTTATAACACTCGAGAGTAGGCTTTACTGAAGTATGGACTCACCACTCGAGTGCTTACTCTTTGAGTGTGGCAAGGGTTAACTCTCACTTGAGGTGGCATCTAGTTAAATCAAGTGGCATGATACTAGTCTTGAATTTGAGTGCGGTCAAGTTAGTGGGCTAAGTTACTACTCGAGTGGTCACAATTATTCTTATTTTCTCTCTTTGTATACTAGATAATGTTCTTTGAGCCTTCGTATTTGTTTGAGAGTGAGAAAAAGGATGAGGGAGTGAATGAGGGATTGAAACAATGAAGCTTCTCCTCCATTTCTCTTCTTCTTCTTCTTCTTCTTGGTGGCACGAAGAAGAGTGAAATGACAATGGATTGAGAGCTTAGCATGCAAGAGGAGCACATTTGAATTGTGTGCCCATCAAGGTCTCCTTTAACAATTTAGTACAAAAAGAAGAGTGAGTATTGGTGGGTCAAATACTTCAACTTTTGAGTCCGCATTGTCTTCTTGCTTTCTTGGAACAAAGAGTGGGAGGCATAAATGGGTCAAAGCTAGACTACGAGCTAACTACATGAGAGATAGTCATATTCCACAATAAAGAGAAAACTCTTAAAATAATAAGAGTCTAGCCAAAGTCCCACCATTGCACAAAAGCTCAATTGAGAGCTCATGTCTAGACATCTTATATGGTACTTAAAGTTCAATTCAATTGATCATTTAGCATTTTTAGTGGGTGGCATAAGGAGGAGGACCCCAATTGCAATCAAGCTTCATTGGCTTGCGAATTATTCTTGGTGTCTAGAGGAGATGTTTGCATTTCAAGGCTAAATTTACATTTAACAATTACATTCTACTTGAATGCTTATTCTTAGATTATAGAGTTAAAGAATCTTTGAGTATAAACAATCTCTAGGTGGTTATATAGTAAGTAAACATAATGATAAAATCACATATATATACATGATATTGTAATATATACACATATTTTGTACTATTGAAAAGTATTAACTTATTTGTTAATTATAAGTAAATCTTATTTATTGTTAAGTTTTATTCTATTGTTGATTTTTTATAACACTAATTTATTTGATTAGATCTCTTTTATAGAAGTAACATTATAATATTAAATTTAAGTTAAACTTTTATTTGAAATCAAAATAAAGCTTTGTTATTGAAATGCTATTTTCCTTGGGGGATGTGAAGTTTTCTTTTCTTTTTGGGACTTAACAATTAGGATAAAGAGGCCAAAATGAGGCCCCCTTGCTTGCCAACCACCCTGAATATGAAGGCATAGCACCCCCATATTGTACTTACTTCATCCAACCTTGTGCATGATAGTTCCTTGCTTTAGACATGATTTTTACTAATGTGCTATGTTTTTATTAGTTTAGGACTTGTAACGTGCATTTATTCTCAAAGTTCCCACCGTCAAAAATTGAATTGCCAAATACTTTTGAGACATATAAAAGATCATGTGATTCAATAACATTTATAGATTCAGCCAAGATCCACTAGCTCAAGAAATAGAGGGACGGTGTAATAAACCAAAGGGCAAGGGTTTCGTTCTCATGGGTAGCAATGGAAACACCTTGTACAATGTAGAAAGAGATTATGGCTCCATTTGGTTTGTCACTAAGATGGACATTATAACGGGAGCATATGTTAAGTTGGTGGTTGAAGGTTTGGGCCCTCTTGAAAACAAGTCTTGATGTAAGCCTTGATGTTGGATGAAGGCACCTTGTAGAATGTAAGAAGAGATTATGGCTCCATTTAGTTGGTCACCAAGATGAATGTTGCAATGGGACCATACATTGAGCTACTAATCAAAGATTTGGGTGCCCTTGATAGCAAGTCTTATGTAATCCTCCTCGACATTCAATATTGGTATAAATCCTTTGAGTTGGTGGTGCGAAGGTTTGGGCATCCCTCGAGAACAAGTGGTAATGTAAGCCCTGATATTTGATGAAGGCACCTTGCACAATGTAAAAAATTATGACTCCACTTAGTTGGTTACCAAGATGAACATTGCAATGGGACTATATGTTGAGTTAGCAGTCAAAAGTTTGGGTGCCCTTGATAACGAGTCTTATGTAAGCCTTGACACTCAATATTGATTTGATATAGATATTTTCACATGTAAAAGCACTATAGTTGGTAGTGAAAGGTTTGGGCGCCCTTTGATAACAAGTCTTACGTAAGACTTGACATTCAGTATTGATATATATCCTTTTGCATGTAAAAGCACTTATAGAAACCGCGGCCGCGACGGCGGCGAGGCCCGCCCCTCCCCCAAAAAAGAAAAGAAAAGAAAGAAAGAAACTCATTGACCTTTCCCTCCCATTGAAACAAAGCCTGCAATGGGTTCTTGGGCGGCACCAAATTGCTTCATATGGTCACAGGCCAATTATATTTGACCCCTTTACCCTAAAAAGAAGAGAGAAAATTTCCTGAGAGGGGGAGGGGGGTGTGCGTTGTATGTTATGTGCGTATATGCCATTCATGTACATGAATGTGTGCGCGTGTAATGTCGAGCTTTTGAATTTGTGCTGTTTGGTTTTGTGGCGATCGCATTTGCATGTATAAGAAGGCTCTCTCTCTCCCTCACTCACTCGCAATTCTGCCAACCTTCGTCACTCTCTGCTGCAAACACTCCCCCTCAGAAGAGAGCTGCAGCAGGGATCCTTCCATCTCCGCAGACACACAGAGCTCTAAAACGCAGGACCCCCGGACCTAGCTTCTCTGTGCACCTCCAAGACTGGACGCATCCTGCCAGGCATGGACTGAGAAGGCCACACCAGCAGTCCCAGGCCTCGTCCAGTAAAACAGGAATTTCCTGAAACCCTAGCAGAATTTCTCGCACTAACGCACCGGTGGTTTCCCGCAGTGACATACAGCCTGCGAATTTCAGGTCTCATTAGCTTCCTTTTCTATGCGAATTGACAGTTTCTCTGGAAGGTGCTCTGCCTTCCCACAGAACAACAGGGATTCCCTGAAACCCTAGCAGCCCTTCTCGCAGTAACGTACAGGGGATTTCTCCCAGTGAGATACAGCCTGCAAATTTCAGGTCTCAGTCACTTCCTTTTGTTAAATGTGAATTGGCGCTTCTCTGGAAGGACTTGGCCATGACTAAGACAAAGGTCAAAGGAAGCTTTGTTTGCAGTCCTGTGCAGAAACATGGAAGCGATCACCTGCCTGACGGCGATTTCCTCCCTTTTGTGAGAGTTGAAAACAAGAAGAAACGGGCTCCCCGCGGCCACCCGGGAAGATTCAGGCAACAGGAGTATCGTGTGGGTGTGTATGAGGAGGCTCGTGTCAACTCTGCAAGCGAGTTTGAAACATCTTCAAGCAATGATCAAGATGAAGAGCCGGAGGATGAGGATGAAAATGAGATTGGCATGTCTGGAGCTAGATCTGGGTTTTTTGATGGGGAGACTACCAATGCAAAGGCATCTGCTGCCAGGCGTGGTAGTGTAAGGCTTAAGGTCACACCATCTAAGTTCAAAGAATACTCTCCTGGCCCAGCTGAAAAGCTGCCCAGACCACGGGAACAGTCGCCTTTCGTGGTTGAGAAACCAAAGAGCACAGAGGTAAAGGACATAGGCAGCTTCATCACACCTGCCGAGAAGTATTACAAGAAAAGGAGTGCAATGCATCTTGATGAATCAACAAGTTCTAAACGCCAAGTCATAGCAGGGGATCATTTTAGACTTATGAAACCAAGAAGGGACCAGATTATTGCTCCTCCATCACAGCAATCAAACTGGGATTCAAGAGAGCAGCTTCATGGTGAACTCAAAGAAGCTCTAAAGGTGACGAGACTGCTTCATATGCATTTATACACAGCTGTTCCTCTCACACAATGGTTGATGCATTATGGAAAAAGGTAGTGAGTCAAATGCTCAATGATATCTAAGTTCACTGATTTTTATTGTCTAGGTTGTTAAGAAGATCATGAAGATGGAGGCAGCAGAGCCTTTCAACACCCCTGTTGATCCAGTGGCTCTTGGAATTCCTGTAAGATGGTTTAGAGATTGCTTGTAAAGCATCTGAAATTTTTTCTCTAGCATCAAACTGCAGAGGCTATAGTCTAAACACACATGGTGTGATTTTACAGGATTATTTTGATATCATCAAGAAGCCCATGGATTTGGGCACAATATGCAAAAATCTCGAGAGAGGAACCAAGTACAGGAACTCTCAGGATGTTTATGAAGATGTTCAACTAGTTTGGACCAATTGCCGGAGCTACAATCGAAAGGGAGATCCTATTTTGGAACTTTTAATGAGAGTGAAGAAGAATTTTATGAAATACTGGACTGCTTCTGGTTTATACACAGAAAAGACACCAGGTATTATAGTAATGATGCTCTAGAGATAATTATGCTACTTATTTGCTGAATATTTCCTGGAAAGACATAATCCTAGGCCATTTTCTTAGCTACTTTTGGAAAGTCTAATGAACATGGCACTTCTGCTTTGTGGCATTGCTTGATTTTAAATTCCTTTCTTTTGGAATAAGGTGGGACTGAGAGTAAGGGTAGTGATGTGAGACAACATTCGGATGAGCTGTTGCAAGAAAGAATGGAGGATATCAGTAACTTTGATGGCAAGAGTCATAAGTTTGAAGAGCTTCATAACATCTCGGTGTACAAATCACATGAAAACAAGACCAAAAAGAAAAAGGAGGATCAACAGGATGGTTTTTTGAAAGAATATTCAGGTTATACTGGGCATTTGGCAGAAGGTATATCACCGATTTCCTTAAATAGGATGCTATCAATTTAGCTAATTATGTTGTTGGCTTTTATCACAATAACGAATGCTAGTTTGCTCCTCAGGTTTAATGTTGGTAACCTCTTCTTGTTTTGCTTGAAAATGGAAAAAAGGTTTGTTTAGCTTTTGCTTATGTTATGTGTGTCATGGCAGCTAGAGCGACTGGTATAGGAGCAGTCTTCAAAAAGCTAGCATTTTGTATATTGTCTTGAATGGGCATTGGGCATGCTTCAGTAGAGAGACTAGCATAGGAGCAAGTCTTCAAAAAGGTGGAAATTCTGGGGAATCACAAGTGTTCTGGTCAGCAAGGCTACAAGGCTATGCCCATCTTGAGATGAAACTTGAATAATGGTTCAGCCTTTCATCTTGCACTATCAATCAGATTTATTGTGAGTCTTAGGGAATTGGGAGACAGCTGAGGAAGGGACTTTTAAGTGTGCCGCCTAGCCTCAACAATTTGTGCACTTGCATTGACTGTCTCTTGATGGCCAGTCAGATTTCTGTGCACATAGCTTCAAGCAACTAAAAATCATAGAAGTGCTGTGGTTGGTTCTCCAGTATTTTCCTGTTCAAGCTTTTTTGGACAGATATTTTAGGATTAATTAGTTGCTGGAGCCAGAGTAGTGTTAAATATTGATCTACCCGTTTTTTCAGGACATGACAGGGAGTATGAAAAAAAGTTTGATGGATGGGAAAAACCAAGAGAGAAGCCTGGAACTATTGACATTACTCATCGCAAAAATACCGACTTTCAAAGTACTCCTAGCAAGTCGCGGCGAGTGTCAGGGTAATGTGCATGTCCCAGAAAACCTAGCTACATCTTGAGGTGACTCTCTTTTTTAAAACTTGGTGGTTTGCAATTTGTTTTCATGTTTTGCAGGACGGGACACCATAAGCCTGATTGTTCATGTGTGGTATGCACGGGTGTTAGGCGTAAACTTGCTCGTGAGGGAAAGCTTGGAAACTCCGCTGATAATAATGCCAATGCAACACCCAATCCACAAGAAAGATTACTTGTCAGATTAAGGACAGAGGTATTGACAGAAAGAGGAGTGATTTGTGTTAAACAGGCTGCAGAAGTGTGATTAGCAGAGAGTACTTAGCCGGTTAAAGTGTTGTATGCACCTATTGGCATTTGTGTCATGTTATTGCTCCATTGAGTTTTCCAGTATTGATTTTTAGTGTGACAATTGACATGCAAATCTTGCCATCGTAGGACAAGTTCTTGTAACCAATTTAGAGTCCAGGATGAAGCCTTACTAGTGGGGCTTAATATCAGCATTTTTATATGGATTATGAAACTTATAAGAAAAGCCTAGTTCAGCATTCAATCTAATCAAAGGCAGCCTAGGTCCTCGTTTACCATGAGAATGTGCATGAACATTGTAGCATTCAATCTAATCAAAGGCAGAGAATATGCATGAACATTGTATGCTTGTGTGGGAGGGATAATGAACAGCAAGTTTAGTTGCCAGCCTGCAAGAGCTAGACTGCTCACTTTTTTATTGGCGAGGCTATCTTTTGCATAATCAAGAAGCAAATACTGTACTAGTGCAAATATGTGCTCGATTGGAAGCACAAAGCATCCATTTGATTTAAAATGACATAGCCTAGAGTTTGTAAGGCAATAAGTATCATGACTAAAATTTACTCCGAGAACATGGAGGACATGTAGTGTCATGGGGACATGGAATTTTAAGATACTTTAATCTTGCCAATAACATTTGATTAAGTTATTAATAAAATGTGCAAGGTTGTTTAGCACATGTGATACATATGGTAGTTATTTCATGGTAACAAGCCAAGGACCTCGAAGATATGTAGTGGGTGTCAAAGGCAAAAGTTGTGATAAGCTATGCTAGGTATGCTTTAGGGGTTAGTTGGTGTCAGTTGTGACCCTCGTGCAACTATTTGGCCAATAAGTGTCAGTAATAACAATAGGGACTAGCATTAATTACCCTAGCACAGTTGTTTGGCCAATAAACACCAGTGGTGACACTAGGGACTAGCATTAATTAATTAATTAATGCCAGTCTAAGGGTCAACAGAGGTTGGGGACCACTCTAGGTTGCAAATGGTCGGGAATAAAGGCTCACTGTGCCTTTTACGATGTTAAAGTGTGCACACATCCTTACACTTACACTTAATATATATTATCAAAACCTAAAGTGGTACACTTTGTCATTGTATCAAAAACTTTGAGTGTCGTGTTCTCACTCTCTCTGCTCACTCTATACTCTAAACTCGGCACTCAATCTGATTTGCACTTTGTCTCGATCCTTGTACACTTGCCATCAAACTGGTATTACAGCACAAGGATTGCACACTTCTCGAAGCTGGATAGGCAGAGACTCAGTAGGTGCAAATTGGAGTTAGTAGTTGGCTGCCTAATGGAAGCAGTTGGAGTAACGGGCACGGATTGTGTAGTTGACAGGTGTAGCGAGTAGGGGCCAGATAGCACGTGACGAGGTAGGCGATAGGAAGGCGGCACAATCAGGTGCAACAGACGTGCGCAAGTGACAGGTTGCAACGATTGGGCTAACGGACTAACAAGGCGGGATGTTACAAAACGTGACAATTTGACTCAGAAATTGCAAAATTGGTGCAAATTTGCTTGGGAATTTGGGGCTTTTCACATTTTAGTGTAAGAATTTCATCGGACCCGAGAAAATTGGGGATTTTAATCGAAATTTGTGCACATCAAACCTAAGAAAATTGGGGGATTTTGCAGAATTTCATCAATTTGTGCAAGAATTGCCTAGTATATGCACTTGGGTACATGTATTGATGCAATCTGAACGGATTTCCTCTAACAATTTGGGGTTTTTTGATCAAAATGATCAAATTTGTGCTCGGGAATGCCTTCAGAGCAGAAATTGTAAAGTGAAATTTTGGGGATTTCACATGTAACTGGTGACTTGGTCTCTAAATGTGTCAGTAAATTTGGGTGGATTTGCCTTTGAAAATTTGGCGCTTTTAATCGAAATTGTCAAATTTTACTCAAAAATGCATTTGGAGCAGAAATTGCAGCAAAATTTTGGGGATTTCACATGTAATGGGTACATTGGCCTCTAAATGTGGCTAGAATTGCTCATGGAGTGCAGTAGTAGACATTCTCTAATTTTTGAAATCAATTTGCAAATCTGAGATTTCTGCAAATTTTTGATTTTCATTGCTGGTTGATACTTGCAATGTACCGTGGTCACTTGAGTGACATTTGGGCTTGCATTTGTTGACTTTTGAGTCAATTTAGTGCTGCAAATCATGGCTGGAAACAGTGACAGCAACAATCTTTTGCACATCAAGAAGCTTGAGGGTGAACATAATTTTGCAATATGGCAAAAACAATGCTAGAGCCTACAATGTCTTGGTGCAGAAGAAACAGGTGAAGCCTATCAACGCGAAGGGAATAAGACCAACAAATATGGAACAAGAGTGGGATGATTTGGATGAGCTTGCATGCTCTACCATTGAGCTCTCAATGTCAGACAACTTGCTCTTTAACATTGAGAAGTTGAATTTAGCATATGCAATGTGGCAGAGACTTGAAGAATTGTATGCTCAAAAGAGTGCATGCAACAAAGTTTATTGGCTGAAAAAGTTGGACTTTTGTATGAAGGAAGGTACAGCCATGTCTATACATTTGAACGAGTTTAACTCAAATTTCAGTCATTTGATTGCTTTGGATTTCCATATCCATGATGAGTTCAAGGCTACTTTCTTGCTATGCACTTTGCCTAAAAGGTGGGATACTTCTAGGATAACCTTGAGCAACTCAAATGCTTAGCTGTTATATTATGATGTGGAGAGTTCTTTGTTGATGGAAGAACTCCACATGCAAAATAATTCAACAAACAAGTCTTCTAATGCATTGCGCACTAGGGGTAGATTTCAATAAAAGGGCAGCTTTGAAAATAGAGCATGCAACAAGTCTCATAGTAAAAATATGGAGTGTCATCATTGTGGCAAGAAAGAGCACTACAAATGGGATTGTTTTCAATTGAAGAAAGAGAAATGCAAGAACAAAAACACTGAAGACAACAAGACTGAGAAAAAGGACAGCCAGCTTGCAAAGAAGAGCAGTGTGAAGATAGAGGAGGTAAATGTAGTCACTCATGAGAATGATAGTGACGATGATGTATTTCTTACTTCTTCTTTGAGTACACATGCATTGATTGCAGATTCTGAGGGTGACATGCACACTTGGATACTTGATTCATGTGTGTCTTTTCATATTACACCACATCATGAGTGGCTTTCTGACTACAATGGTGGTGTACGTAGTGTTGTCTAGGTAGGGGATAACTATGTATGTAAAATTGCAGGCATTGGTTGTGTGAAATTGGAATTTCAGCATGGCTCCCTGTTTGTTTTGCATAATGTAAGGCATGTATCGCAGCTCAAGACGAGCTTGATAAGCACAAGGTAGCTAGATGACGAAGGCTATTACACCACCTTTGGGGACAACAAATGAAAAATTTGTAAGGGCTATCGCATTGTTGTCTAGGGCTCCAAAAGTGGTACTTTGTATCCTTTGCATGTATCTAGTGTGCGTGACCATGTAGTCGCCATAACCGAGCAGCTAAGTGTTTCTTTGTGGCATAGCCGATTGAGACACATGAGTCAAATTGGAATGAAAGTGCTTTCTCACTTGGGTTATTTACTGTCTTTGAGGTAGGTTGATTTTGAAGTATGATCATTGTATTTATGGTAAGCATGCTTAAATGTGACATAAAAAATCTATTTCTCTAAATTCTTTACCCTTGGACATGGAGATGTATGTCAGATGCCAGGGTTATCTCTAGGGGGAAAAAAGTATTTCATTACTTTTGTTGATGATGCCATAGGCAAAGTATGGGTTTATCCAAACTATTGTAAAGACAAAGCCTTGGATAAATTTCAAAAATTCTTGGTACTTGTTGAAAATTAGACCAACAAGACATTAAAGTGTCTTCGCTCGGACAATGGTGGGGAATATGTGTCCAAAGCCTTCAAGACTTTTGTGGTAGCAAAGGAATTAAAAGGAAGCTCACCGCACCTCTCACAATCCACCCCAAAATGGTGTTGTAGAGCATATGAACATGACCATTCAATACAAGGTCCATACAATGCTGTCACATGCTGCTTTACCTCATGGACTTTAGGTAGAGGTTGTTATGACAGCCGTACACTTGATTAATCGATCACTAAACAGGTCTTTGGTAGGGGAAGAGTCCCTCAGGAAGCGTGGTCAAGCAAGCCACCTTCGTATGCTCACTTGAGAGTGTTTAGCTGCAAGGCATTTGTGTACATTCGCAAGGAAGAAAGCAGCAAACTTGAGCCAAAGTCCTGTAAATGTATTTTCTTAGGATATGGTGATGAAGATGAAATTGGGTATCGATTATGGAATCTTGAGAAAAGACAAGTAGTATGCAGCAATGATGTTATCTTTTGGAAAGATCGCATGCACAAATAGCCTGAAAAGACAGAGGTAAGAAGGGTTGTATTCCTAGAGGATGTACCGATAGGACAACAAAGGATGCCTGCTAGACAGCAGCAAATACCTGCTGTAAAATACTAGGAATGATGCTGAAAATGATCAGCAAGATATTGCCTATGATGTACCACAAATTCAGGATGAACAGATGCCTTTGGAACAACCGGAATCAGTTGTACAGCATGCAGACCTTGCAGAACAACAAGCTGTTAATACAGATTTGCAGGTTGAATAGCCAACAAATCTTGATCATTGGTCCATAGATCGACCAGAGTGCAAAGACATCCAGATGGGTTTGTTTCTAGTGTCAATTACGTGGCTGATTATGTCATGTTGACAGATTGTGGTGAATCGTTATGCTTCCACGAAGCAATGGATAGAGAAGAAAACAAGAAATCACATAAGGCTATGCTATGAGAGATGGAATCTCTAATGAAAAATGACACTTGGGATTTGGTGTATTTGCCTAAAGGGCAAAAAGTGCTACTATGCAAATGGGTTTACAAAATGAAAGTCACTTCTGGTTCTTTGCCAAAGTACAAGGCACGGTTGATTGCTAAAGGATACAAGCAAGAACATGGAATTGATTTTGATGAAATCTTTTCTCATGTAGTCAAAATGACTACTTTGCGAACCATCTTGGGCTTGGTTGCATATGAAGATATGGAACTCATACAGATGGATGTTAAGACAACCTTTTTACATGGTGATCTGCATGAGGAGATCTATATGCAGTAGCTTGAGGGTTTTTTTGCAAAGGGGAAAGAGCACATGGAATATAAACTCAACAAAAGTTTGTATGGGCTGAAACAGGTACCACGAGAATGGTATCATAAATTTAATACATTTATGCAATCTTAGGGATTCCATCGCTCTTAAGTTGATCACTACTTATACACCAAGAAGGCAGTAGATGTCAACCTTATTCTCTTGGTTTTGTATGTGGATGATATGTTGATTGCAGGCAGAGATGTTCATGCGTTGGACTCCTTGAAGCAAAGCTTATATAGTAGCTTTGATATGAAGGATCTTGGTGAGGCCAATCACATTCTTGGCATGTGTATACTTAGGGACAGATCAAAGGGTCCTCTCTATTTGTCACAGTAGGAGCATGTTACTAAGGTTTTGTAGTGTTTCAATATGGAGGGGGGAAAGCCATCGGTGTACCATTGCCTCCATATGTGAAACTTAGTGCAGATGACAACCCTATATCAAATGATGGAAAGGTTGAGATGACTAAGATTTCTTATGCTTTAGCTGTTGGTAGCTTGATGTATGTTGTGGTTGCTATACGTCTTGACATTGCATTTGCGGTAAGAGTGGTTAGTAGATACATGGCGTATCCTAGCAAAAAGCATTGGGAAGCAGCGAAGGGTATCATGAGATACCTTAAGGGTACAAAGGATTTGTGTATGTGCTTTGGGAAGCAGAAGTCATTTGTTGTTGGCTTTACAGATGCAGACTATGCTAGTCATCTTGATTGTAGGAAGTCTACTTCAGGATATGTGTTAATATTCATAAGGGGAGCAGTCTCTTGGATATCCAAGCTGCAAATTGTGTTGCATTGTCTACTACAAAGGCAAAGTATGTGGTTACCACTGAGGCATACAAAGAGGCTTTATGGCTTTCACGTCTAGTGAGAGAGCTTGGCATTACTAAGACTCTTGTCCTTCATTGTGATAGTCAGAGTGCTATCATACTAGCACTGAATCGTGTCTTTCATGCAAAGATGAAGCACATATAGGTCAAGTATCATTTTATTAGGGATGTACTTAACAACAAGAGCATAGAGCTTGCCAAGGTACATACAGATGATAACCTTGCAAACCTTTTTATAAAGGGTCTTTCAGCAGAGCCATTTGCTCATTGCCGCCAGATGATATACATAGACTTAGTTAATTCTTTCCTCTACCTTTAGGCATGCTGCCTTTAGGTGGGAGGTGGTTGAAAATAAAGGCTCACCATGCCTTTTATGGTGTTCGGATGTGCATGCATCTTTACACTTGTACTTTATATATATTATCAAAACCTAAAGTGGTACACTTCATCATTGTATGAGAAACTTGGAGTGTCGTGCTCTCACTCTCTCTGCTCACTCTACACTTTGAACTCTGCACTCAATTTGATCTGCACTTTGTCTCGATCCTTGCACACTTGCCATCACAAATGGCCTAGTTGATTTAATTATGGATGGACACATTTAATTTTGGGTAGGGTTAGAAGGGTTAAAATTAATTTTCAGGATGATTTAATTTTGAAAATTAATTAAATGGTTAGATAATACTAAAAAATGGGTTTATAAAGTTGCCATTTGGCAAAAATACCCATGCAAACTGAGAAACGTTTTTGAGGGTTGGGTCTTAGCCATTCAGTTAGTTTACAGCTTGGGGGAGAGAGAGAGAGAGAGAGAGAGAGAGAGAGAGAGAGAGAGAGAGTTACTGGTTCATTTTTTGATTAGAGAATAGCAATTTGCTGTAGAAGATAGCCATCTGGGGCCTCAGCAAGCAAGGGATAGTAGGGAGACACCTTCTAGGGGGTGGCATCAACACTGTTGATTAGGTGATAATGTTTTGGAAGTGTCTGGTAGTAGGTGATTGCATTAAATGCAGGTTGGAGCACGCAATAGACAAATTTTAGGGTTTTCTCACGAAGGAAATTAGATTTCTCTCTCATCTTGTTGTAAATCTTAAATTGTTGTAGAAAGTAGGGTTTGACAGACGCCTTGGGACCCGTGCCAATAAGAATAGGCATTGTACATTGAAATCAACACTTGAAATTCTTGGAATTGACAGGGATTTTAGATGTCAAGTCATCCAATGTAAATTGGAGCAGCATTTGGCTAGTTGGTGGTTTCATTTGTGCAAGTCCTGGGTGAAAATCAAGGGGCAATTGGCCCAAATTACTTGCTAATTGTAGGTACAGCAAGGGGCTTTTGGATCTACAAAGGAGATTGTAGAATCTTAACTTGTACATTGTCCATTAGCAATCAAAGTTAAAGAAATACCAAAAGGGATACCAGTTTTGGGGCCAAGCAAGTATCTATTGTCCAAGATTGTTAAGATAGTGTGTGCATTTCAGTTTATGCTCGGTTATTAATTACTGTAATTAAGTACTTGATCAAGTTTTACCACCCTATCTGAAGAGGAAGATTGGTTTTATGGTTTCATCACGTGTACCATCAATTCCCTTTACTTGGTGGGCTTGAGGCACATGATTGTAGGTCAAACACTTTGCTCTAGTGCTGGAATTGTATTCAGTTGAGCATTACATCAAGAATATCATCGTACAGTGAAATGCAATGAGTAGTGATGATGGCTCTCAGTATGGATACTCACATGGGGAAGAAGGAAATGTAATGCCTAATCTTGGACAAGACTCAGACCATGGACAACAAGTTGAAAATGTTATTGTTAAGTAAGTATTAGAAATTGCCAATTCTATGGGCTGTGCCCAATGTTTTAGTCTTTAGTTCTTTTTCAGTTCTTAGTGTGAACACAACTAAAGTTATAAGTTGTGTCACCACTCTTAGAGTTAGAGTTAGAGTTAGTTAACTCTAGTTGAGTTAGAGCTAGGTCTATCTTAGACCTATCTTGTACCTTTCATTCTTTCAGCTCAGTAAGTATACTCTACTCTTTTGCTTCAGCACACTCTCATTGTCTCTCTTTTCTCTCCTCCATAGCTGGCTATCATTTTCCAACAGTAAGATGCGGGGTCTTCAAGGCATAATGAGGTTGATGACCAGTAAAGTGAAGAGGAATTTGATGACCATTTTAAGAATCAGGTGAGGATAGTAGCAAATCTCTTTGCTGAATTGGCAAATGATCCTCAGTTTACCCGATTTTTGAATACTTTGAAGAAGGATAGCAAGGGAAGAATAAGTTATCTTCTACACCTTTGGGATAGTAAGTTGCATCGAAGGAAATGCCAAAGCCTTCATTTGAAGGTCCCAAGGATGCTATGGGAGCCTTCATTTGAAGGTCCCAAAGATGCTATGGAAGCAAGGAATGCAAATGCAAGGCTATCATGAAAGTGCTAATCCAATGGATTTTGGACAGTCGGGCATGCATGCTATGATGGTGTAGCTAGGATACTTTGGTGGTAGCACAATTTTTCATGATATGGTTGGAGAGGGGCTGCATATAGGAATGTATGGTACAAATCCCTATGGTATGCAGCAACCAATGCAAGGTGTGCAAGACCCAATGTATTCGGGTATGGTTGGAAATATGCAAAACCCTATGGATGGCAGCATTGGCTTGATAACTAGGGCACAAAGTAGCATGTTTGGTAATGCATTTGCACCCTCAAATGCTTATGGTGCTCATGGTACTAGTAATGCATGCAATGTATAGGAAAATGTATCTTAGTATGATTGGTAGTATGCAAATTCCCATAAAGAGTCACGTTGCAATGGTTTAAAGTATGGAAAGAAGAAGGTTTCCTAATGCATTTGGTGCTCCTAGCATGTCAGGTATACATGAGGGGCTAGTCATTTGGATGCAATGTTGCATATTAGTCAAGTTGGAAGTATAACAGTGTGAAATTATAAAGCATTGCAATGCTTAAGGGAAAGAAATGCCTATAACCTAGTGGAGGTTTGAGACAAGTAAAATTAGAAGTAAAATTTCCATATGCTTCTTGGTGAAGCTTCATCATTGTTTCACCAATAGATGCAAAGTGAATGGAAGAGGATGACTTGGTAGACTCTTCAATTGTTGGAGCTCTATTTAGATGCCTTTTAGTTATAGCTGACTTGAGTTGGGGGGGATTCAGCAGAGCAGGGTCCGGAGTATTACTTGATGCTCAAGGGGGAGGTAGCACTTTCACTTTGTCGGTTGTGGATAGTTCTCGTTACATATGTAGTGGATCTCGGATGTATTGAGCATGCATCCAAGGTGCTGTGTTGACAATATGTTTGCCATGATGTCACTACTTTACTAGTCATTGTGAGGTGTATGCAGATGAGTATGAGTTTCACTTGGGCATTGAAACTATACTTTTGCATTAGTTTATGATTAGTTGTACATGAGCTTTTGCCTCAGTTTTAAGATCAAATTTTGATAAGCTTCGGCTCAAATTTTGATCAGTTTGAGAACTGTTTATGGTCACTTTTGGGATTAGTTTTCCATCAGTTTTTGTATCAATCGCAGATCAGTTTTTGCAATTAGTTTGTGATTAGTTTCAAGTCACATTTGCAATAGTTTTTGATTAGTTCTTAGATCAGCAAGTGATCAGTTTTTGATCAGATTATGCTCAGTTTTCAATGATTTACAGCTGGTTCCATGGACAACAGCATGTTAGTAAATGCCATTGACAGTTTCAGCCATGGTTTATGCTAAGAATATGCTTTACTATGGTTGTCGAGTTAGAATAATTGAGAAACATGAGTTATGGATGCATCCAATGGGTTTATAGCAACAGTTATAGGCTAATTCTCAGTATTATTTGATGTTTATGTTGATTGGAAATTTTTAGCAAGGTTTCGGGCATGTGGTATGGTTGGACAATAGTGGCTAATGTTGTGACTATGATGCTTTATGGAAATTCTATTAAAGTATGCTTTTCTTTTGGCACAATGTAGTGCATTTAAGGATGATTGCAAGGATTTCAAGGGAGAGGTTTGTCACAGGGACGTGAAATTTTAAGATGCTTTAATCTTGCCTATGATATTTGATTAAGTTATTAATCAAATGTGTAGGGTTGTTTCACACATGATGCACATGGTAATTATTTCATGGTAATAGGCCAAGGACCTTGAGGATGCAGTGGGTGTCAAAGGTAAAAGTTGTGATAAGTTATGACAACTGGGCTTTGGGAGTCAGTTGGTGTTAGTTTTGACCCTAGCACAGTTGTTTGGCCTATAAGTGTTAGTGGTGACACTAGGGATTAGCATTAATTAACTAATTAATGCTAGTCTAAGGGTCAATAGAGGTTAGGGATCACTCCAAGTTACAAATGGCCTAGCCAATTTAATTATGGATGGGCACATTTAATTTTGGGTAGAGTTAGGAGGGCTATAATTAATTTTTAGGATGATTTAATTTTGCAAATTAATGAAATGGTTGGATAATGCTGAAAAGTGTGCTTAGAAGACTACCATTTGGCAAAAGTGCCCACGTAAATTGAGAAAACGTTTTTGGGCTTTAAGTCTTAGCTATTCAGTTAGTCTATAGCCTAGGGGGGAGAGAGAGAGAGAGAGCTGGTGGTCCATTTTCTGATCAGAGAAGAACAATTTGTTGCAAGAGATAGCCATCTGGGGGCCCTAGTAGTAGGCAGAGGACAGCAAGGAGACACCTTTCAGGGGGGGGCAACAACATTGTTGATCAGGTGACAGCATTTTGGAAGTGCTTGGTAGTAGGTGATTGCATTAAATGCAGGTTGGAGCAGGCAACAGGGCAGATTTTAGGGTTTTCTCGCGAAGAAAATCAAATTTCTCTCTCATCTTGGCTTTCTTTTACCTTCTCTAGTAACTTCTCAAAAGATCTCAGCGTTTCTTAGTCGTTCTTAGCAGATCTTAGCCAAATTTGGTGGAAAGTAGGGGGATTTTTACTGTAGACTCTAAAATTTTGCAAAAATTAGGGTTTGATAGCCACATTGGGATCTATGCTAATAGGAATAGGCATTGTATACTAAAATCAGCACTTGAAATTCTTGAAATTGGCAGGGATATCGAATGCCAGGACATTCAATGTAAATTGGGGTAGCATTTGCCAGTTGGTGGTTTCATTTGTGTAAGTCTTGGGTGAAAATCAAGGGGCAATTGACCCAAATTGCTTGTTGATTGTATGTATAGCAAAGGGCTTTTGGATCAGCAAAGGAGATTGTGGAATCTCAACTTGTACATTGTCCATTAGCAATCAAAGTTAAAGAAATACCAAAAGGGGCGCTAGTTTTGGGGCCAACCGGGTGTCTATTGTCCAAAATTGTTAACGTAATGTGTGCATGTCAGTTTATGCTCAGTTATTAATTTTTGTAATTAAGTGCTTGATCAGGTTTTACCGCCCTATTCGAAGAGGAAGGCTGGTCTCAAGCATGATAGCAAAGCACAACCCTCGCTAACCGGAACTCTTAACTGGTGGAAGGGAAACATACCTTGGGTGTGGGCACACTCACCACCCAACCACGATGATATGAAGAACTTAATCTCCTCCATCAAGCCACAAGCTAAAGCATCATAACATCTTGATCTGTGTGTGATTGGGCCACACTAGACTTTCTTAGCATTTGAGCTTCCCCACTCTTGAATTTGCTTGTGAAAGTCTCTTAGAGGTGGTCTCTCCTTGCTAACCCTCTCTTCCTTCTAAAGGAAGAATATTGGAAAAAAGCATATTGTAAAAATTGTTGTTACACTAAAGTGGACCAAACCCCTAGCTTGCCTATCCACTATGCATGATTAGAGTGTCCACACGACATTCTTGACTAGTTTTGAAGAGTTTATGCTTGAGTTTTTTTGAGCATGTACTCTTTAACTCATTTGTAAGCTTAGAAGTAGAATTGTTAAAGAGCCACCTCGATTGGTTGAAACCAAAAGTTTGGAGATTTATTGTGAAAAGCATCTCTATATATCAAATGGATCTCATGGGCCACTCTATTTTGACAATGCTATCGATACTAGAAGCAAGCAGCAATTGTCCCAAAGGTTCAGGCCTAAGCATTCTTTTATGATTACCATGCTTTGCTTGTTAGCTTTGTACATTTCATGGATTTATGCATTGTATTTACGGGCATTTCAGTGGGCACATAAGAACGCAGCTAGGTGGGCATTGTAGCTAGCTGGGTGGCACATTTCTCTCCATGGGAAGATGGCTTTAGATTGGCCAACCTGCTATTCCAGGTGCCTCCAAATTGGCTGACCTGCTGCTATCTTTGGTTATCTTTTGCCTATATATAGTCCCACTTCTCTTGCTCCATCTATCATATCATTTGCTGCATGTTTGCATCTTGTTGTAGAGAGGGAGATTGGGAGCACTTTGGTGGTCATGCAATACTTATGTGGTTTGTATTCATTGTACCTATGGTTTGTTATTACATTCTATGGCTGATTATCTCATTCTTTGAGTTAATGTGTTCTTTCTTTCTAGTCAATATTTAGCAACTGCTTTCTGGTGCTTCTGTTCTCTTGAACTGTTGAACCTTTGATTGTGGGCTTATTGACCGTCTTTTTTCATATCACCATTCAATGGATCCTCCATGCACTAATATTGATGGTAAGATTAAAGGGCCAGACTATTGGACTTTGAGTGCAGCTATGAAAGCCTGGTATGAAAAGGTCCTTCCAGTGTCCGATTTGTCATGAAGAAAAATAAACCGACATGTACTGAAATACCTTCATGCAATGTTATATTGAACTAACAAATTGTGCAATTGAGAAGCCTAGATGGGTTTGATCCATGCCTTTTGCTAGCCTTGCCGATCCCTCTTCATGCAGGTTGTCACCCTCTATGGTCAACCTTAGACCATCGAATTCAAGTCTATTGGTACTATCTAGACGTTCATCCTTTGAGTGATCTAGAGTCAAGACTAGTTATGCAACATGTAGTCAGCTCTACTCAAAGCTCATTTGGTAGGGATATTCCTCTTTGAAGTGCCTCCTTGGTATGGTGATGTCATCACTCCAATAAGTTTTGAGCATATGACTTCTATGATATTGTAGTATGGATTTATACTCAGGTTACAAGGAGGTTGCCATCTCATTTTGGTGGCATCCATGATTGAGAAATGGTTTCTTCAGAGAGGGGTGTCACAAAGAAGAAGAAGGAGGGTCAATGCTACTTTTATGGAAAGTAGGGGGATCTCTGCAAGGATTGTAAGAAGCTGGTGGCTTTGTGGAAGCAAAAGGAGAAGGGAAAGGACTCCACTAATTCTTCATCATCCTCAGGTTCCGAGTTAGATTGTGGTTGTGCGGTGATGATCGCGGCACCATGGATTAGTCTTCTAGCCCTAGTGGTGTTTGTTGAGCCAAAAATGCATTATATATTGATTAACTCTTTATTACATCCCATAACTTAATTATCACTGAACATTCCTAGAGAGGTTTTGTGTCCCATAAGCCAAACCCTAATTTGGGAGGATCCACTCATCTATATATAGGAGACAGCCTGTCCACTTAGCAACAATCTCGTTTTCAGGTCTTCCTTCTATTGGCACCAAGTTCTCCATTGCTGTCTACACGCCTCCTTGGTGGGTACATCAATTTGTGGTGGTGGTCAGCTCTCCTTAGCTGTCAACGGTTTGCTGGCCTCTTGATTGGCGTTTGCTGATCAGCGACAGTTTTCAGTCTGCATTCGACTACTTCCAGCCATTGCCTATTGTCAGAGACTCCTTTTGTTCTTGCGTTTGTTGTTGCCAGCCCTCTAGTTATTTGTGTTTGTAGCATTTAGATAGTCATCAGCCCTTTTCATTCTCCCCATAGGGCACAATTACTTGAAAGGCCACAAACCATATCTTCTTCCCTCACGACCCCCCCAAAAAAAGTTTAATGTGGTTCCATTTGCCTTTGTAGGACTTGGTAGGTCACTAGGTAGCCGAGGAGCACCCTTTGTCTGATGCCTTGTTCTCTGTGGGGTGACTACTTGGACTCCCTTGGTAAGATAACCATTGCATTTGTAGTCTTGGTAGGCCATCAGGTAGCCGACGTGCACCCTTTGTTTGATGCCTTAGTTGCTTTGGGGTGGGATGCCTTGGGGGCTTGACCTTTTCTTTTTGGCCCTTTTTGGTTCTAGTTTTGGGCATGAGAGGGGTGTTGAGCTAAAAATTCATTACCCATTGATTAGTTGTTTAAAACAGCCCCAAAACATGAAATTATCAAAAGTTTCATTGAATGGGGAGTGGTTCTAGAGGGTTTCATAAAATGGGGAGTGGTTTTAGAGAGTTTTTGTGTGCTACATGCAAAACCCTAATTTGGGAGTATCCTTTCATGTCTAGAAATAGATAGGCTTCCCACCATTCAGCCCCATCCTTTTGGGCAGGTTTCTCACTCTATTGTGCAAATTTCAGCCATTAGCCACTTGCCATTTGCTGTCTAGCCATCATCAACTGCAGCTTATCACCATCCAGCCATGGGCAGCCTATTTCCAGCCATTCCCTTGTTGTTTGGAGGTCTCCATCTGTTGCATCATCATAGCACCCAATTAGCCAACGTTTTTAGCATCTGGTACCAAGTGACAGGCTGCTGCCATTTCTCCCCAGGTGGCTACTTGTAGAACTTGCTTTTTTGTTGTCCAGTAGGCCACCTACATTAGCACACACCTCTCTTGTTGTTACTTGACAGTTCTTTGCCTTAGGTGATTAGTTTTAAGCCTACTCTAGTGATACTGTTGCAAATCAGAGTTGAAGGCTTAAGAGAGTGTGCACAAGAGGGAGAGAGAGAGAGAGAGAGAACTCAAGTACAAGACAAGATCTTGTTTAGTTAGTTGCTCAAAGTACAACTAGTACACTCCCCTCTACATTGAGTGTGTACTTTAGGCTATTTTTATAGCCACTGGAGGAGTTAGGGTTAGGGTTTTCCCTGTCCTCTAGCCCTTTTACACCTAGCTACCCTTATTCTCTCTTGTGTAAGGAGAGTTTCTATGCTTATCTTTCAACGCCTCCCCTCAATGCCAAGTGGCATTGGATAAAAAACATAATAGGATGCCTCCCCTTAATTCTCAATGAGATGCCTTTATAAATCAGGCTACAAGAAAAGGTTATAGGTAGAGAGTGTTACAAGACTCAAAAGAGTCGGTCACATGTGGATTGGGAGGCAAAGTTGACCTCCAATTCCTTAGGTACTTCTGGAACACTGGGACACTTACTGGTGATATACCCGGTCTTTTTACATTTATTGCACTTTATTTTTTCAGGATATTTCTTACAACAGTTGCTCATAATATGCCCCTTTTTGTGACAGAAGGAGCACTTAGTAGAAGTTGTATGAACTAATACTTGTTCACGGGAAGTAAATGCTGAAGACCGTTTAGTATGGTTTCTCTTCTCTTCATCGAGGCATGATTGGATGGTAGTTGCTAAAGTTGGGTTCGGGATATTAGTTAGGGTAGTCACAAGGGTTGAAAAAACCTTCTTCACAGACTTTAGCAGGATGGCAATGGCATCTTCATCATGGATAGGTGTTTGAACGGAGGCAAGCTGTGTCATAAGCCCCTTCATATGTGAAATGAACTTGCTTAGATATTCTCCCTGTTTGTATTCTAAGCTAAAAAACTCAATCTTGAGAAATATCTTGGAGTTTTTCCCTATAGCACTGTAGAGCCTTTCGAGATCATCCCATTTTTCTTTTGCAGTTGAGAGTTGGTCAATTTGATGAATTGATTCATCTATATGAAGCATGATGATGGCTTGAGCCCATTCATCATCTTCTACATCAAGGGGATTAGATGGGTCAATTACGTTGGTTTCTTTTATAAAGGGCCAATATCCTCTTTCCATCATTTTGTATTTGATCAAAACTTGCTTAGGATGGAAATCTTTTCCATTAAATTTCCGAATTTGAGGACGGACATCAGCATATGTTGTGGCCATTGGGAAGGTCTTACCACTTGTTAGAATAAGGGCAGTGTCTAGTCCCTTACAACCTTGCCACTGAATGCGGAAGCAAATCAAACAATTGATATCAAAGTCGTAATGAGGAAAAAGGCTGAAAATCATACATATGTAATATTTTAAAATGACTTGGGTGGTCCTTTCTTATGTGCAGTCTTCTTTTGAGGTTTAATGGTCTTTTTAGGCTTCAATGATATGAACCTAGACTGGACTTTGGGCTCCTCCTTGTGGTATGACTTAGTGGATGAACCTTGTGTTGGACAAGGATGGTCTATGATTTCAATGCTTGTTGATGATTCTGAGGAGAGTACAATGACACTCATTCCTATGATTTCATTGATCAGTGTACTTGAAAAAAGTCACACAAGATATGCAATACAAGTTTAGGGTATGATGGTCTATGTGTTTATAATTGTACACATAGCCTTACAATATGAAGTAAAGTATTCAATTGTTTTAATTTTTTGATGAAAAACATTCAGATTTTATAAGTACCAGCAGCAATACTAATTGAACAATGTGCCTTAGTGCTTACAAGCACTCATTTGTAGCTCATGTTGCTAGAGATGGTAGATGTCGGTCTTGATGAGCTTGATGATGACCTTCTAAGTACAATAACCTTTGAGATAAGGTTCCCGGATTAGTAACTGACTCAGGAAGAGGTGACTTAGTGATTAAAATCACTGTTAATGACCAAACATTGAAAAATTTGAAAGTTGAAGAAGCTTGAAGCTTCCTAGCTATGGCTGCCAGGAAATTGACAGTTAGGGTTTGGTTGATTTCAGTCAATACAGAAATAATTTTAGCAAACCCTCTTAGAGGGAGATAGCTCATTGGTGGAGCTTTAAAAGCCCTATGGTGGCCAAGGAGATTGTGCCGCTCGCTGACCACGCCAAGCCTGGAAGCGTCACATTGCCCAAAATTGCACCGATTTTGAGTTTGATGCAATGTCGTCCTTTTGCGTGGCTAATGTGGGGGTTTATGGTGATGGGCTGGTGTGCCTTGAGCTAGGGAAGAGTTCCTCAGAAGGGGCCTTGAGCTGAAACCTCCTCCTTTGTTCTCCTCAAGTCCTCCATCAGAGGTGGGTTTGGTTTGGCTATGGAGGTAAGAGGTAAAAAAGGAAGATGATGGAAAATCATGTGCACTTAGTGAAGCTGAGGGTATAGGAAGCTAAAGGGATCAGAGACGGCTCTGATACCATGTTGCAAATTAGAGTTGAAGGCTTAAGAGAGTGTGCACAAGAGGGAGAGAGAGAGAGCTCAAGTACAAGACAAGATCTTGTTTAGTTAGTTGCTCAAAGTACAACTAGTACACTCTCCTCTACATTGAGTGTGTACTTTAGGCTGTTTATATAGCCACTAGAGGAGTTAGGGTTAGGGTTTCCCTTGTCCTCCAGCCCTTTTACACCTAGCTACCCTTATCCTCTCTTGTGTAAGGAGAGTTCCTATGCTTATCTTTCAACAGATACATAGTTGTGTTCACTAGATTTTAGCCTAGCAATGTATATGTAAGAAGATTACCTTGTTTCTTGTGAGCAGAGGCTCATGCACCAGCAACTAAAGCAAGAGACAGCTTGTTGTCTCGAAGAGTGTGTAGCAGCTCTAGGTTGCTGAATTTCAGCCCATGTGTGCTCCAAGTGATCATGAATAGGGGGACTGCTCATCAGTCAAGGTATCATGATGTTGTTGTAGCTGTAAATCAGGCTGAATAGGCTGCTCTAATGTATCTGTAGGTGGTGGAAATGAAGGCTGAGAAGGGATCAGACACAAAACCATTATAGAAAAGTGGTAGGAGGCTTCAAAGATGTTTGAAGCATCAATAATAGGTTGTTTTGACAGTCCAACAAGGGATGTGAAGTATTTTCAGCGAAGATAACATCTTGCTTGACAATAATTTTGCTTGTGCTAGCACTATATCCAATAAATATGCAAGGAACAGCCATACCATTCAGCTTATGTTTTTTTTGATAAGGCACATGAGTATACACCAATGATCCAAAAATCCTCTTATGGGAGAGAGAAGGCTTGGAGCTAGTCCATGTGTCATAAGTTTAAGAGATTGGCATTACCTGGATAGGTAGTTTGAGATCCGAGCAATTTTCTGCAGGTGTACCAGGGAAGCCACGTGGCAGATAGTTCGTACAGCAGGTGGCAAGGTGCGCAAGTGCCACGTGGCATAGCAAGACAGGTTGAACAATTTGCAATAGGTTGGTCAGTACAAGCCGGATAGCAGTTGTACAGGAGGCTGCATTTAATGCAGCTGACCTGCATTATTTCGTGTTTTTTGCTCGCTATTTATTGGCCCCAGTCTCCACACACTTCCTCAGTTTTGATCTTAGGTTTCTAGGCTACTGATCTTGGAGATCGCCCTCGGGTTTCACCGAGTGTGAGATCTTCGAGGTGGAGACATACGTAGACATGCTCTCTGCACCTATGTACATATATGCATCCTTGTACAACATTCCTCAATGCAGATTTTCAGTGTTCCACTCTCTCTCTCTCTCTCTCTGTTCACTCTTTGTCTTGGTCATACGCTTCTACACTGCTTCACTTTGACATGGCATTAGAGCATTGAAGGATTGGACCTACACGAAGAGGAGATTTCAGTGCGACACAAGGTTGCGTTTCCAACGTTCAAGGGCATTAGGAGGGCTGCGTATTAGAACAAAGCTAACTTGAGCGTGGGCGTGCAAGAAAGGAGCAAATTTGCTGAAGTTGTTGCTGATTTTTGCTGTTAGAGAAGGAAGAAGGCTGCATTTTGGGCCTTCAAGTGTTGATTTTATCTTTTCATTGCCTCTCGTGGGTGGAGCAAGAGGAGCGGCAAAGAGCCCTAGCATGCTGCATTCACACAATCAGAGGGGGCCCTAGCATGCTGCATTCACATAGTTAGAGTTTCGGGTGATTATGGACCCCGGAAGGTGCCTATGTTACCAACTCTTCTGCCATATCAAAAGCTTGATGGTGAGAACTACTGCATCTGGTGGGTTAAGATGCTTGCCATTTTGGAGTCTTATGTTTTGACAGAGCTTGTTACGGAGGCTATTTATTGTCTTTGTTCGCGAGACGAGTCCATACTCTCTTTAAGTGAGATGGAGTTGGCAAAGGTTGACACATAGTGGAACAAACTAAATGCTTGCATCTGCTCCTCTTTATTTCTCTCATGTACTACAATTGTGATCTCTTATATAGAGCATTTGACGGTGGTCCGGAAGATATGGCTGGAGCTTGATTGGTTGTATAATTGCATGACCGTCATGAAACGAGTTTCTTTGGAAGTGCAGATGAGGACCTTGAGTGTCAACGAGTCATCTTCTATGCGGGAGCATATTAACAAGGTGAGGTAGCTTCAGATGTAGGTACAAAACGCAGGGAATGTGATCACTTTTGAAGACATGGCGATAACTCTTCTTTCATAGTTACTGCCCCGTTTCAGTGGTTTTTATTTTGCTTTGATTGCTTCAGGGCGGTTTAAGACTCTTTGGTGTGCCTCACGGCATATGACTCCTTTAGCATGTGTTGCTCATTTGCAGCCTTTGCATGGGCAGATTCTCATTGGTGATAGTTTTTCTATTCCTATTCAGGGATGGGGTGACCTATATCTTATTTCAGATGGGTGAGGTGATACCCACATATCCAAAGTGCTTTATGTGCCGGCCTTGGGCTACCATCTACTTTCGATGCACAAGATTTATACCCTTCGTCTCTTCGTCGAGTTTGATGTGGATTTTTTTCAGATTCTTGATCATGGATTGCAATAGGTTCTTGCTTCAGGTTCTGAGGAGAAAAGAGTCTATAAGTTGCGGTTTTCTTTTGCCTTGACTTCTCTTCTCCTTACCTCTCAACTTAATCCAAGATTTGGCATGCTCAGTTTGGCCACCTTAACTATGATTACCTATGGAAGGCGTCTAAGGGACAGATTATTCGAGGTTTGTTGGATATTGTGGTGAGCTAGTAGCCTTGTGTATCTTGCATCCATGGGAAGCAAACTCGTGATGCTATTTCCAAGAAGGCTTTGAGGTTGTCTTCAATATCCTTGGAGCTTGTTTCTACCGATCTTTGTGGACCGATGAGGACGGAGTCCCTTTAAGGGAGCTTGTATTTCATGCTAATTGTGGATGATTACATCAATATGACTTGGGCTTATTTCTTGAAGCTGAAGTCATAGACTTTCTTCAACTTTACAGATTGGTTGCTCTTTGAGAAGAACCGATCGGGCCAGAAACTGAAGACCTTATGGTCAGATAAGGGCAAAGAATTTACTTCTAATGAGCTTGCTTGTTTTTGTGCAGATCATGGAATCCATCATGTGTTTGAATTGGAGCAGAAGAATCGTAGTGTGATCGAGATGGCCCGTACCATGATGGAGCATCGACAAACATCTCAGTGTCTATGGGATGAGGTTGTGGCTATTGCAGTTCACATTCGTAATCAATCCCCTATTTGCGTTGTTGTTGGTATGATTCCTTATGAGGCATATTTTGGGTCTAAGCTTGATGTTTCTTATTTCAAGGTTTTGGGTGTGACGCCTATGTTCATATCCCGGAAACACATCATGACAAAATTTGAAGCGACTTCCAAAAGATAGGTGTTTGTGGGCTATAGCTCGTAGTCTCAAGGTTTTCGATTGTATGATCTTGTTAAGCAGGATGTCTATACGAGCTGAGATGTTCGGTTCATGGAAGTTCCAGCCTTAGAGGGGGGTGAGGAACACCCTATTCTCGGAGATCCCGGTGATAGTTGGGTGCCAACGACTTTTTCTCTGGAGCCTGTGTCTCTTGAGGACTCTTTTTCAGATGAAGAGCTTAGTTTTCAGCCATTGCCTTCTTATTAGAAGATCATTGGAGTTAAATGGATCTTCAAGTCCAAGTATTGCAGTGATGGCACGTTGGATAAGCACAAGGTCCGCCTTGTTATTAAAGCTTTTGCACAATGCTTGGGCATTTATTTCCATGATACTCTTGCCCCTATAGTTCAGATGGCTACTATTTGTGCAGTTCTTGCCTTGGCTAGCCATAGGCGATGGTTGGTCTATTAGTTGGATGTGAAGTGTCTTCTTGAATGGGCAGTTGAAGGAGGAGATCCATGTTGAGCAATCTCTAGGCTTCGGTTCTTCTGATAGTGAAGGCTCTCTATGGCCTTGAGCAGACTCCTTGTGCTTGGAATGAGAAGATTGACTTGTTCCTCCAAGAGAAATCGGGGTATCGGCGTTCCAAGCCAACCCCCAACTTTAGTTCATGCCTTAGGTGGAGGTCGTGTGTTTGTTCTTTATGTGGATGACTTGATTGTGATATATGCCAAGATGGTCGAGTAGACGAAGGGAGCACTTCATGAGAAGTTTGAGATGATGGATCTGGGACTTCTTCATTTCTTTCTAGGTCATGAGATCTATTAGACTCCAAGGGGGATCTTTATTTCCTAGCAGCGGTATGTGTAGGAGCTCTTGACTATGTGTGAGATGGAGGGATGCAAGTCTCTTACGACTCCTATGGACCCAAATTGAAAGGCTACAACTCATTTTGATTCTCCTCTGGTAGATGCTACCTGTTATAGACAGTTGGTTGGCTCCTTGATCTCACTTTTAAATACTTGTGTTGACTTATGTTATACTGTAGGTGTGCCGGCCGGGTTTATGAGTGAACCCAAGATGGTGCATTGGCAAGCTGCTTAGCGGATTTTGCGGTTCGTTTGGGGGACCCCTAATCTTGGGATCTATTATCTAGTAGGTACAGGTGATACAAACTTGGTACTTACCGGATGGAGTGATTCAGATTGGACTAGTGATGTGGATCATTGAAGGTCCATATAGGTTATTGCTTTACCTTGGATGTTGGTGCTGTTTCATGGAGCAACAAGAAGTGACCCATGGTTGCCTTATCTTCGGCTGAGTCAGGGTATTAGGTGGCATCTTCTACTACATGTGAGACAGTGTGGCTTGTAGGCTCTTGGAGGAGCTTGACTGTCCACAGACAGGTTCTATTGTTCTTCAGTGCGACAATGAGAGTTGCATTGCCTTGGCCGGGAACCTTGTGTTTCATGCTCGGACGAAGCACATTGAGATCCAATACCATTTCATTCGGGAGAAGATTCTGGATGAGACTATTGCCCTAGTCTACTACAAGATAGATGACAATCTTGCAGACTTGTTTACAAAGGTGCTTTCACAAGCTTTACTTCGATAGTACTCTAGATCCCTTAGCCTTTTGTCGTGTCCAAGATCTGAGAGGGGGTGTTAGAGATTGTCATTCCTTGGACAGACAGTTTCAGATTTGAGCAGTTTTCTGCAGGTGTACCAGGCAGGCCATGTGGTAGACAGTTTGTATATAGTAGGCGGCAAGGAGCGCAGATGTGATGTGGCATAGCAGGACAGGTTGTCAGACAGTTTGTAGCAGGTTGATTAGTAGAATTTTGATAGCAGTTGTACAACTGGTTGCATTTAATGCAGCCTTAAATGCAGCCGACTTGCATTATTTCTTGTGTTTTTTGCTGGCTATTTATTGGCCCCAGTCTCCACACACTTCCTCAGTTTTGCTCTCAGGTTTCCAGGCTGCTGATCGTGGAGGCTGCCCTCAAGGTTCACAGAGGGTGAGATCTTTGAGGTGGAGACATACGTAGACATACTCTTTGCACCAGTGTATATATCCGCATCCTTATACATCATTCTTCACTGTAGATTTTTCGCATTCCATTCTCTCTCTCTCTCTCTCTCTCTCTCTCTCCCTCTCTGTCTGTTCACTCTTTGTCTTGGTCGTACGCTTCTGCACTGCTTCACTCTGACAATAAGGAGTGATAGTGCTTAAAGCTCTTGTGGGACACTTGTTCAATACATAAGCAGCCCAAAAAATCGCATTGAACAAAAAAGAATGAGGCAAATTCTTACTCTTAAGCATACATCTTGCCATCTCCACGAGTGATCCTTTTTTTTGTTCTGCTGCATCATTTTCTTATGGAGAGTAAGGGACGTTGCATTGATGATGAATATCTCGAGAGTAAGACACGGTGCATTGATGATGAATACCTTTGAAAACTTCTTGGAAAAGTATTCACCCCCCTTGTCGGTGCAAAGGGTCTGAATACAAAAGCCACTTTGGTTCTCCACCCCAAGTGAATTGGGATTTGTCATCAATAAAGGTGACAAAATATAGGAATCCACCAAGAGATTTGGCTTGCATAGGACCATGAACACCACTGTGAAGAAGATGCAAAATGGATGGAGAATGAATATGAAAATACTTAGGAAAGAAAATTGATGCATTTTACCAAGTAAACAACCTTCACAAATGTGATTCGATGGCAAATGAGTTTTTGGAAGATCTTTGATCATGTCCTCTAATTGGAGCTTCATCAATGCTCCATAGTTAATGTGGTCAAACCTTTGATGCCACAAACGTATATATTCGAAAGATTCCTTTGTTGATAAGGCAATGTCAGTAGGGTTTTCAGCAAGCAGCTGATCATATGTATCAAGATGATAGAGACCTTTAGTGAGGGTGCCTATCAAGTCAATGGAAGAAAAAAGTTGATCAACATATACCACTCATCGGGGGCCGTCAAAAATGATGTGAAACCTTGAAGTTGCAACTGCTAAAATGGAAATAAGATTCTTCTTGATGTAGAGCACATAGAGAACCTTGTGCAATGTCAAAGGAGTGCCCAAAATAGAGACAACTTGCACATGATCAATGACTTTAGTTGCATAAGCGGCATTGTTAGCACACATGATTGTACCTCCCTTCGGTACATGAGAGAGAGAGAGAAAAAAATAGTGCTCGGCAAGAGGTGATGTGCTTAGACGTACCATTGTTGAAATACCAAGTAGAAGCCGCATCACATGAATAGAAGGATTATATTGGCATTGGATGAAAAAAGTATAATCCTTAAATTGAGTATAGTTTGCAGTCTAATGTGTGAGAGCAAGATTTGGCTCCTTTTTACTCTTTGATACAATATGCTCACGACATTCAATGATATTGTGTCTTATCTTTCGATAATAATTGCATCTCTTTGGTTTTTTGACTGTACTTTTTGAAAGGTTGGAAGAGGATGGGCCAGCATGGAACAATGCCTTCAATGGAAAAGGAGTAGAGGTGGAAAGGATGACCAGCATGAAAGTTTGCTGATTTTTGGCATGCATTGCACGAGCATGTATGGGAGCACATGGTGATTACCAAATGCATCAATGTGTATTGCACAAAGTTCTACGAATAGCACCACAAGTAGAGTTTGAGATGGTTCATCTACTCTTCCCAATATGACATTGGTGTTAGAGGATGGTTGAGCGTTTTCAAATGCATACAAGGATCAGCAACCAACTCTTCCTTCTTTGATGATACTTGGGAGAACCAAAGGTCTCGGAATGTGATGAGCCAAGTAAATAAGAAATGAGTGCCATTTCATAAACCACATACTTCATTTGATCATTATCTGATATCTTTTGTTTGAGAGTGGCTATCCATAAGTTCTAGTAACTTTGAGTGAACAAAAGTTCTACTTGAGTTGTGAGACTGAGAAAAATCATAGAGGTGCTTTGCCAAAGTCCAGGGAGCAGAGTGGCTCTATGTAGCCACTGGATATAGTGGAAATAAATCAGCTTTGTTCTTTGTTGGAAATTTGGTTGTTTTCAAGGTTGCCTGCCTATGAGGGGGTTCCCTTTCACTTTTCTCATCTCAATGCTTTACTTTTTACTCTCTTTGCTGTACTTGCATCAGTCTGGTGCAAAGGCAAGTTTCCTTGAATGCATCACCAGAGGTGCATTTAGTACACAGAATAGCTTCTCCCCACAATACAGATTTCTGAGATAACTCTGGCTACTAGCTTTCTAGGGAGTGAAACCGATGTTTTGTCAGCTAAGTAGGGCCATCTCCAAAGTCCTGCTGCTGCATCATTCAAACTTAATGCCTGGTGAATTATGTCAATGTAGGTCGAAATTGGTCCATGCTGGTGCAGAACTGATCTGCAATAATACATTGAATCAAAGCACAAATTCGCAAGTTGACTGCGAAAATGCAAACTTGCTGGTTGTGACATGAAATGAAAGTGCTTTGTCAACAACTGAAATGTACACACATGGTCAATGCTTGGTTGACTAAAATAATACCTTGTGAACTAGGTCAATGCAGGCTGAGTCTGGTCCGTGCTGATGCAGAAAGTGCAGAAGTGATGTGCAACTATTTATTGAGTCAAAACACAAGTTTGCAAGTTGAGCTGTTCCAAAATGCAAAATCCCAGGTCTGGGACATGACATGAAAATGCTTTGTTAACAATTGAAACATATACACATGTTTAGGCCTTTCTTCTAGCTTACATGAGCAATGAGCAGGCAAGCAAACTGGGAATGGGAGCAGCACTAGGCCTGGGAGACATGGTTGAGTCAACAATGGATAACTATGGTGAGATTAGGAGAAAAATGAGGAGTAGACCTAGGAGTGTGCTGTAACAGCACTGCTGTGATGTGCACTGACTTGCACTTGGTCACAATGATCTGCCTATTTTATTTTGATGCTATCAGTAGTCCACAAAGTTAGGTCCATTACTCTACTGGTGAATTGAGGGTTTGTTTCTTAGGCATGACCCCCTTTGTTTAGACCTTCTCTAGGATGTTCCACATCATATTGAGCGCTCAAAGATCTTAAGAACCCAAAAGAGCTTATCCTTGTTCAGATTTAAGTGATTTTGCATCATGAAAATGAGTTGAATTTTCACCCCAAGGTTTTCCTTTAATGACTGTAAGCATCCATGGATTGTAATAAGCACACTAAGACCAGGCTAGAAACATGGTCTATGAGGCATGGTATGAGGAGAGTTGCCCTAATAGTTGAGTTGACCAGGAAGTTTCCTATGAGAGGAGGTAGCTTGATTGCAGGCTATAAATCTCACTCAGTTCCTCCCTTTTCTCCTAGGAGGCTGGATCTGCTTGAGTTATTGTGATCTCCTATTGATTACATGCTAAAAGGCCTCTTCTCAAGATGGATTACAAGGATAGTGAACATCAAGTTTGTGTGCTTGACACTTAGCATGTAGCATCTAAGTGAAATATAGATGGGTTGGCTCCTTGTTTGGTTGGTGGGAAGTTTTCTCATGTCAGCAACTGTATGACCAATGCAATTTGACATGGCTTTGCACCTTCGAAATCTATTATAGTAGGCATGCTATCATTGGTGAGGTACTGACTCCTTGGCCTGTTCAATGTTTTGGCTTACAGTCATATTACATGCCACAATCTTGTGTTCAATTTTCCCACATTAGGCCCTGCACCCATTTGGTGCTGCAGATTTCGTAAAATAACTCTTCCATGTCTATCTACCTACCAAGATGTATTTGTGTCTGTCGTCTGTCTGGACATTGTACTTCCAAACTAATCTATCGAAAAGCTACTTCATAATAGCGATCTACTGGTCACCATTGATTTAAATGCGCATGAAGTACCATCTTTCCACCTTGCACTTATGAGTTTCAGACTTATGTTCATCTGTTATGCCCCAGATTATGAACTTCATGCAAGACACAGAATGTGGAGAGGGAAAACGTAAGTGATGGTGTTCAGACATGGTTTAAAATTGTTTTTGTTGGTTGAATGTTCAGGGACCCTCAAAGTATGACATGAAAAAAGCTGCTAAAGGAACAGGAATTAAGTTCAAATTAGGTGATTCTGTCATGAACAAGCGAAATAAAACAGAGTTTGGAGAAATATATAGTGCTAAACAAGTCGAGGACACATCAACAACCAGCCCTATAAAACAGACTAAAGCATCACCTGAGACTGTTGAAGATGAGGAAAAAGTTGATGTGAGGGTTGACAATGCAATAGACATGGAAGCAGAGGACACAAAAGCATCTGATCCTGAAGTCCAAGCTGATACACCTGCTGATGAAACTGTAGAAGAGGGTGTAAAAGATTCTTCTTTTCAGGAAATTATGTCAGAAACAAACAAAGAAGCTTCAAGTAAGGCAGAATCAGCTGGGATTGCACCTGAAGAGGGCCCCAAGGAAACCTTGGCAGAAGAGATGGAAGACAGAGAAGATGCAGGCCATAATGATGAACAGTTTGTGGATGCTGGGGATACAGAAACCGACCGTCAAGAGGTGTTGCAAATTCTACTTTTAATGAGTTTCTTAATTATCAGATTGCGCATGGTGCTTAAATATTTAAAGTCCATTAATAATAAGGTTTTTATGCTAACAGGGGGGAACTCGATACTACCGTGCAAGCTATGAAATGCCTTTGCGCAAGATGAATGCCTCTATTTTGCAAATGGGACAAAAGCTTTTTGGGGTTGGGTCTTCTTGGAACAGAGGCCACAGCCTTGGCAGGAGGTCAGAGCAAATCTTCTCAGAGAATCCCATCTTTACCACAGTCTCTTCACTTCTCAACAACAGACACAGTGTTATGCTGAAGTGAAGCACAGATCTGCCTCTAAGGTGGTTTCTGTACAGATGGAAGATACTTGGGGAGAAATGCTTACAGATACTTAGGTGCCAGCAGTGAGTTCAAATGCAGGAGAAATGTTTTCCAGATCAATGCTTACAGACATGTAGCTACCAGCAGTGGGTTCTCATGCTGGAGATGCCTCAAATTTATTGCTCTGGAGGTGATGAATGGAGTTGACCAGGCCTTGATGGAATCCGGATGATGTCTCTGCTTGAGACAGGTCACAGTGCTGAATCAACTTGGAGTGTAATTTGAAAGTTCTTGGATCTGCTTCAGACAGTGCTGAATCAACTTTTGAATGTAATTCGGTTAGCTCTGCTGCAGACAGCCTTGAATCAATACACAACATTCCATTGTTGTTAATGGCAGTGAGCTCTCTGGCCTTTGGGTTCATAGGCTCAGGAGATGTGATTGGTTTTGATCCAGCTGCCAGGTTTGAAGCATTACATGATGACAAAGTAGAATGAAGGGTTTAATCAGCAAGTTGCGTGTGGAATTGATGAATGGTTGAGCATATTCAAAGCTGTGGGTATGTGATTGCAGCACATTCCAGGGTGACTTGATTCTCCTGGTGAGCATGTACACAGTGAATAATACACGAACCTCTTGTACAACAGGTTTGAAGCAGATAAAGTCAAGTTAGTCTTCTCAAGCTGTCCATGTTACTGGACTGAAGGCTTGACTGTACTGTATTTATCTGAACAAACTGTGTGACAATTTTTGACCTGATGGTTATTCATTGTGTTTGCACGGTCTCACAATCACTCAGACCTGATGAATCCACAGATTTTATCTGTGGAATTCACGTGCTGGATTATTGTACATATGAGGCCAACAAAAAGAAATTTTTTAACAGGCTTGGAATTTCAGATTGCAAGAGTAGAATCTCTTTGTAGCTTTGGATATAACCTCTGGTTCTTATATATGCAGCAAATAGCCTCATTTTTGCTATGATCTTAGTGATGTAGAGTGGAGGTGTGTTTCAAGCATGTCTTTGGCCTTGGCACTGATTTATGGGAAAGGTAGATGGATGGTGATATACTGTATGGGAAATTATGAATTTGAAAGTTTATATGCTTCTAAATGAAGGGGTTCACTATGACTGTATTTATGTAGATTAGGCAAGGAAAGATGAGGGTAGGAGCCAACCGTACACGTGATTTATGCTTATGTTTCCTTGGATACTTTAAGGCTTACTGGCATTCAACATTAGTGTGCTTAATTGGACAGATATTGTGCTCAATTTGGGCAGTTATGTCTCAATTCTCCGTTGGCCATATCTCACCATTTTCCTTTATGGCACCAATTTATGCTTTAGGATGATTGTGACTAGAGTAGGCTACTAAACTTTCTTGAAGTCTAGCAGGTTGAGTGACCCTTGCATGACAAATTCTTTTTCCCTCACACTTGATTTTAAAGGTTGCATGTGCCATGACTCCAATTTATATTTGCCCCAACAAAGAGCGTAACTTTCTAATTCATAAAAGATTCCAAATGGTAGTGGAAATGTTTGAAGAAGATTTGTCCAAGTATGTAGAATGTTATATGAGACTATGGAGAGAAGCGTCTTGCTATCGAAACATGGGACCAGTAAACTCCACCCAAGGAGGTTTTTATGAGCCATTGAAACTGAATTACAATATGGTTTTGGATAGAATCGAGCATGAATTTGCAAGCACAAAACTCTACATAAAATATACTAGTATATTGGATTTAGGTTGCAGGAATGCTCATTTACTACTTGGAAAAGTAGCTCGGCAGAGCGCAACACAATGTTTTGAGAAGAATTCATGTAGAAGATTTACATGATTGAATATGCCTTGGAGAGAGTGAGCATATATGCGAAGTTGGGGGCAAAAAGCCTCCTAGTGAGGAAAAAAAGTGGCATGATGGCTGTAAGTGGGTTGATGCATAATGGATTTAGGGTTGCATAAATGTGCACATAGATCTTGGAGAAGTAGCTCTAGAGCACATAATACAAAAGTATTTTGAGAAGTATCAATGTAGAAGATTTTCAAGATTGAGTTTTTTGTAGAGTGAACGAGCGTATATACAAAGCATGGTGTGTGGGGGCGGGGGAGGGCACTAGGAGAAAAACTTGGCAGTTGTGTGCTAACACACACCACTAAAAATATGGTAATAAAACAAGAGTTCACACTCACCTACAAGGAAGCGTCAAAGCTCGGTGGACTATGATCAATTTACAAAGGGGAGCAAGCCCAACACTTTATAAAAAGCTTTAAACTTCTTGTAAGGTTGTCTTATGGATGGCACATAGTCCAAGCCAATCTCTCTTGCAAAGAGTCTCCCCTATATAATGATAATGCACCCTAATGTGCTTACTGTGAGCGTAGAACATCGGGTTTCTTGTAGATCTCAATATGCTCTGACTATACATGAAGATAGTGGTGGTGAATGATTATCCAACATCCAAATAAGCCAAAAGGTGTCTAAGCCAAACACACTTGACTATAGCTGTGAAAATTGCATTGTACTCAACTTCACAACTAGAAGTTGCCATAATAGGTAGCTTTTTGCTTAACCATGATATGATTTGCCAAGCATAAAGTAAAAACCATTGATGGATACGTAGTGTCATCAAGATTAGCCTCGTTAGATTCCCAAAAAGCATATGAATCTGTTAGAAATAATCATCCCTTTGGATTAAATAACCCCAAGGCCCCCTTGGATTAAATGACCCCAAGGTAATGGGTATCTCTCTCATAGTGAAATATATGCTTCATTGTATGCTAATGCTTGGTGCTTGGGCTGTACATAAATTTGCTCATCTATAAGATTACAAATTGATTTCAATACACACATACATAAATCAACCATCCAACAACCTATTGATATAAAAAGATTTCATAGTCTCTAGCATCCAAACCTATCTCCATAATAGTAGCAATAGGCTTGCAATCCTCGCCAAATCTTGGCAATAATATCTCACCATACTTTGTTTAGCAGAAAGCATTGTCTCCAAACCGAATGCCTAGATAATGATGCAATATGTTGAAGTTTGTCATGTCAAAATGCCTAGATAATGATGCAATATGTTGAAGTTTGTCATGTCAAAAGCTAAATTCAAACCAAACTTAAAATAATCAAATATGTGTCTCACTAGGTCTAGCGAGTAGGATGCCATTGATATAAATCATAATGATTAGAAGTATTTTACTCTCATGTTTGACATACAAGTGCTTTCAAGCAAACTATTTCGAAAACCATATGCCATTGAGTATGCAATTTTTTTCTCATACCAAGATTGAGGTGCTTGCTTTATTCCATATAATGCTTTATTTGATTTGCATACTTTTCTTTTTTTGTCATTTTTGAACAATAAGTCAAGGGAGACATATAATTCCTTATGCAAATCACATGTGAAAAATATAGTTTTAATGCTGACTTATATACATTCCAACCATTATGAGTTGCTAATGTACAAGTGTCACAAATTATTGTCATGCAACTAGTGAAAACGAATGTCTCATCAAAGTCTAGCTTATAGTGATTCACACTGCCATTTGGCATACGCTTCAACTTGTAAACCCACTCAGTACCAATGGCCTTTTTGTTAGGAATTAGGTACCATTCTCGAGAATAGCATCATACTCATGTTGCATAGCAACCATCCAATTTTGTTAATTTTATACCTCTTCAAAGGAAACATGTTCATCACAGTTATTAGAAATACCCAGTGCATGAGAATTCGATGCATGTTACACTATTAGCGCAAGAATGAGTATGATTTGATAAAAAAGCATTTGATTTAGTATCATGAAATGTCTATTTCAACCATTTTGGCATAGTCTTGGACTTCTCAATCTTTGCCCTCTTATCAACAAGTGCATCGTTCACATTTGTATAAAAAATATGATGATTTGTGGACTCAGTAGAAATCCACATAGGCCGACAAAATTGTTTTGTTGATGCTACATGTTACTACTCACTAGTGAAAAGAGGCAAAAAGTGTAGATTTTAGGAGGTCATGGAAACTTTAGAGGTAGGGGGAGCTCTAGAGGAAGAGCTAGATGGAAAAATAGAGATTCTGGCAATACAACTTGGCTTTTAGAACTTTAACAAACAAATATACATTTCATAGACTTATAATCCAAGTTCTTGCGATTGCATAGGTACTAATGCATAAGCTAGGGAACCAAAGCATGCAAATAAGCAATGAATGGCATCTTGCCATGCCAAGTCTCAAATGGAGTGAAGCACTAATGCTTTATTTGGTACACTTCTAGTTAGTACATAAGCTACACAAATAATGATCCCATGTTAGAAACCATGTTGCAAAGCAAATTTTTGATGTTCTATTCGTTTTATCAACTCCACCATTTTATGTACATTGGCATTTTATTCTATATTCTTCCAAAAATGCATTTAACTCTTCAAACATGTAGTCCTCCTCGATTGGAATGGAGAGTATTCAATTTAGATCCTAACAAATTATTATACATATATAAAAGAATTTGAAACACAACATTTTGGACTTAGCTTTCAAAGTTTACACTAATGCGTACCTAGATTAATTATCAATAAAAATTCATGAAGTATAGGTAATTGCCAAGAGATGGTGTTTGTCTTGGACCACAAAACCTCAGTGTGTATGTATATGAGGTAAAGTTTGTGAATAGCTCTTGATGAAACATGTTCTTTAAAGGAAACATACTATAATTTAGACAATATGAAACCCTCACAAACATAGTTTATAGGTGCCTCAAGAGTAGGCAATGAAGACACTACATTGAATTTTTGTAGGTGTATCAAAATAGCAAAATTCATACAATCAAGAATTTCACACCAAAGTTCTGCATTTCAAATAGCATGCAAATTTGGAGCTCCACATACCATATCTTTTACACATTTTTCATAAACTTTGAGCTTGTATAATACACAACATAACAAACCAGATGAAAGAATTGTCCCCACATGAGATATCATGCATGATACATATGTTATCCACATATTTGATGATCAAGAAAACCTTGGAAAGTGTAGAAATTGACATCAAATTCTTACTCTTACACATATAGAGTACTTGAAAGTGGGAAAATATTACCATTAGCATTAAATTTTTTTTTTACTAACTTCCTTAACATGATAAGAGGGGTTATTGGTACATGTGATAGTGCTACCCTTAGTGGTAGACTCAAGAGAATTGAACATATTGCATTTTAAAGTAATGCGCTTAGTGGCACCGCTCTTAAAATTTCACACATCTATATTCATAGTACTTATGCAAGTCTTATACATCAAAGCATCATAACTATGTTGTCTATACTAAATTTCCTTTCTATATTGTGAATAAGAAGGAGAGGTATTTGCAACAACTGTACTAGACTATTTCTTTTTAGCCTCTTTTGTAGCTAGTTTAAGATAGTCCATGAATGGTCTCTTGCATTCAATAGCAAAAGTTTTTTTTAATTCTTATTTTTGTTATCTTTATTAGCCATGCTTGTTGTTAGGCTCATGATTGAAGAAGAATGCAACTTCAAAGAGAAAGCAAGCGAATCTAGATTGTTGAATATAATTTGAAAGGCATTATGTTTTCCAATTGCATTTGAATGATTAAGAAGCCAACATCCTCAAGGTACAACATTAATGTATTCCAATTATCTTATGATTACACTATTATTTTTGAAACATTAGTTGATTTTGACACCATTAGCATGTCACTTGATTCAACTAGATGCCACTCAAGTGCAACCATTGAAGTGATAACTCAGCCCACCAACTTGACCACATTTAATTCAAGACCATTAGCAAGTCACTTGATTCAACTAGATGCCACCTCCAGTGAGACTTCACCCTTGCCACTCTAAAAAAGTAAGCACTTGAGTAGTGCGAGTAACCACTAGCTTACTCTCGAGTGTTACAACTAGAACACTAGCATACTCTAGAGTGTTATAACTCAAACATTTGGCCCTTGCCACACTCAAAGAGAAAGCCCTTGAGTAGTGAGCCTATACTTGAGTAAACACTAGCATAAGGCCCCACCACCCCACTACTACCCTACAAGCCTTGCATACTTACACTCAATTGCACATGCTTGTCATACACTACCCATAGCAATAGATCACCCTCTTGATGGTATTTGGTTTCTTTTCCACCTCAAACCACTTCCCATAGACTTACGTTGCACTCAAGTGGTGCTAGCCACTTGAGCGAATACTTGATAAGTAGGAGGTCCCATCAACTGTTGAGGTAAAGGCCAATGGCCTATAACTAGGGGTGGGTACCTCTTGTATGTGTATACAGTGAAAATAACAAAGAACAAGGGTACTATTCATTTTGTACCCACATAACTATGTTGTGTTCTTTTCTCTCTTAACCACTCCATGGCTTCTATCTTGTATACACCATTGCTTCTCTCTCAACTCATATCAAAGTGGCATTCTGTGTTCCTAGAAGCTCGTGCTTGGAGTGAGGAGCATGATGGTTGAAACTTTGTAGTGAAGATGGAGGATTTGAGCTTCTTCTTTGACATTGATGTTTGCTATTGGTGCATTGATAGAGGTATTATTCTCATAACCAGGATCTAGATCTAAGTCAAATAGGTTCATGACCCATCAAGGGTCAATTTGGGCCAACAATAGCCCATTTTGGGAAGTCATTAGTGGTTGGGATTGAAGCAAAATAGTTTAGTAAGGATACTCAGGAAGAGAACTTGGTACAAGGTTTTCATGTATGCAAGCACATGGCTTGCTTAAGCAAGGGGCTACCTTATCTCTTGGAAGCAAGGGACCTACTTGTTGCAAGCATAGGGTTTAAGCAAGGGGCTCAAGTTGGGGTGTTATCTAGATGCTTTGCTTGTGTTTGTTAGAAATAGAGAAGAGTTTGAATTTTTTGAGATTTATAGCTTGATCTATGATTTGGGCTCGAAAATGCAATGGTTTCCTATTTGATGTAGATATGGAGAAAAATGACTCCATTTTCGGCAAAAATAAGCATCATACAAAGAAATGGTACGCTGTGGGTTGCCAAAAGGTTTAGAAGCACCCCCCTTACATATCTAAACTTTTTGTAAGGTTTTAATTTTAATAGGTTTCTTCCACACTTGGAGGCTCCTAGATTACTCTTAGCCTCGGATTGCACATAGATCTCAATGGATTTTGACAACTTGAAGGATTTCCCACATTGATTTATATTAATTTTACAAGTTGAAATTAATCTATGAAGGCAGTTTGTATGTACTTGGTTGTCGATGGCTATTTTATACTCAAAAGATCCTTACAATACTTGGGAAAGCTTGCAAAAAATTCATATGCCTTTGGGAGTGCTAAAATATCAAATTTGCATCACTTTTATGTTGGTTTGGATAGTTGCTGCCTAGCTTTGTGGAGCACTCCATTGGTCTATTTTGAGCTTGCAATTGGGTATAACTTACTGTTTTTGGTGTGCAGACACACTTTTGTCATTATGGATTTTTCATTGAGTTCAAGAATGCATTGTTCAATATTAAAAGTCTTGATGGAACCAACTTTTCATTTTCAAAATAGCAACTGTACAATGTATTGGTCCAAAAGAAGTGGGCAAAGTTGCTCAAATGTAGTGGGATTAAGCAAGAGGATATGGATCCAAATGTATGGCAGAAATGGGATGAGTTAGCATGCTCCACTATTATATTAATACTCTCAAAGTCCATCTATGTCAATGTGAAAAATATGTAAGGTGCATATGGTACATCGAAAAAGCTTGCTGACTTGTATGAAAAAGAGAGTGTAGCCTCAAATGTTTATTGGCTAAACAAACTCTAACCTTTGTATAGAAGAGGAAAATTTGATGTCTAATCATCTCAATGGGTTCAACACTATTTTTAGCTAATTGACATATTAAAAGATTGTCTTTCATGATTCAATGAGGGCCATGCTTTTGTTAGTCACATTGCTTGAGAGTTTGGATACTTTTAAAATTGCCATTAGTAGCTTCACACCCATAGATGAGGTTTTGAGTGCTAACATTGAGAGCAAACTTCTCATTGAGGAGGTGAATAGAAAGAAAAACATAGGGTCCAAGAGTTCTATTATACTTATGGTAAGAGGAAGGTCAAATGCTAGGGGGAACTAATGTTAGGAGGTATATTCCATGGTGGATTCTGCGAGGTTTTTCAGAGGATTCCGTAAAACTAGAGGCATATCCCACGGTGGATTCTGTAAAACTATATGTATTTGCTGGGGCTCGTACACAAGGTGGATTCCTTGTGCGAGAAGTTGATGAGGACGCCTATCCTTTTCGAGCGTCAGATTAATTTAATGTGCACGTGGGTGATTTCACAATGGGTGATTCCGCAAAATACATATCAAATTAATAAACGTTTATGAGTTTAGAGTGTACTCGTATTAAATTAAGGTTAAGACAGAGTTTCAGCCTATTTAATTATTTTTGTAGCTGAAGGCTACTAGGTATTCACTTTTGTGGATTTTATCTTATTATTTTTTAACAATTGTGAATGCTTCAGTTGATGTGTAGAGCAGGGAGCGGTGGCTTTGGGTAGCACTGGGCGTTAGCGTAAGTCCAAGTGTAAATTTCATAATTATAATTAGTTATCTTAAGTATAATATATAATGTTATATATTTATATGATATTATATTATTAAAATTATTACTATATTTGTAAGTTATAAGTTTAAACTTCTTTAGTAATAATTAGATAATTGTCCTTAGTACTATTACTTTATTTGTTTTTAATATATATTATTTTAGAATATGAGATTTAAGATATGCTTTTATTGAAATAAGCTTTCTTTATGGAATACCTTGCTATTTTCTTAATGTAGTTAAGTTTTAGAAGGATTTTCTAGCTTTCTTTATAAAAGCAATAGGATCGTGCGCAAAACAAGAGAAGAGAGTGAAAACTAAGCTTTTTCGTTGCTCTCTCATCCGAAATCAAAATTCAGAGCTTCAAGAATTGTTTTGGGGGTTTTGGCACACTCCGGACGCCATGGTGATGTCAAAACGTAAAGTTTTATAGCGTAGAATTTTCTACAACAACTGCAACATGTTACAAGATACCTCTTAACTCTTAGAACTATGTATTTCAATTGATATTCGTACTTTCTTTATAATTATATGTAAGATATGAAAACAAATATCCATGTAAAACTATAATATATAATTAAGGATGGCAAACCATGGCTTTTGCCATCGGGGAGGTTGGGCGTAATCGTGTGTTTTTCTTGTCTTTCTCAATCTATTGAGTTATTCAAATCCTCTTATGTATTATAATGTTGTTTTTATTTAATAGTTGAGATGTTTGATTTGTTAGGATTTTCCACTAAGTTCTATTATGTGTGTCATAAAGATGTTTATGATTGAGATTTGATTTGCTAGATTTGCCATGTGATTTCGTTTTGTAACATGAACTCTCATGAGAGAGGCAAATCAAGAAGAAAGCCACAAAAAAAAGATGTAGATATGTGATTGTGGTTACTAAAAGCCTGATTAGTATATAAAATAGCTTGATGATTGTCATTATAGGGGGATCTTTGGTGATCATGTGTGAAAGATTTGCAAGGGATCTCTTATTGTGGCTATAGGGATGAACTTTGATACTTTGTATCCTTTGCATGTTTCTAGTGTTAAAGACTATGTTATACTTATTGAATAGCCATTTGCTTCTTTATGATATTGCCATTTGGTACATATATTAGTCGCTAGAATGAAAGCTTTGTTCCATTTGAACTACTGTTTCAACTATCTTTCTTGTGTAATTTTTTTTGATCTTGGCTTTTGTGACCATTGTCTCTTTGGAAAGCAAACAAATATGTTGTATAGAGAGGTAGTGGGAGTAGAAGACCAAAATGTCTTGATTTTCTTCATAGCGATTTGTGTGGAGCCAATGCCCATGGTTTCATTGGGCAGTGCATTGAACTTTGTCACTTTTATAGATAATGCCACAAGCAAGGTTTGGACTTATCCTCTTTACAAGAAGAGTGATGTGTTGGATGCATTTCAAAAGTTCTTAGTAATTATAGAGAATCACTTAGGCAAGAAGCTTAAGTGATTGAGGATTGACAATGATAGAGATTACATCTTTCATGCCTTTACAAACTTTTGTGCAAGACATGGTGTCAAGAGAGAGTTGACAACTCCTGATAAATTTTCTCAAAGTGATATGGTTGAGAAGGTGAAGAGGGCCATTAATGAAAGGATTCATATTGTGCTCTATAATTATAGTCTCACTAATGGATTTTGAGCCGAAGCTATAAAGACATTAGTGCATTTGATTGATAAGTCTCCTAGTAAGCCATTGTATGGCAAGATACTCGAGGAGTTATGGTTTGTCAAAAGACCTAGTTATGATCACTTGCTTGCTTTTGGAAGTGAGGAATTTATGCATATACTTAAATACAAGTGGAGTAGGCTTGATAATAAATCTAAGAAATATATATTTCTCAGCCATGGAGAGTCATGTGAAATGGGCTAGCACTTGTAGGTTCTTCTATCAAAGAAGGTAGTATGTAGCCATGATGTCATTTCCAATGAGGATAAAATGCATAAATACCCCATCAAAATGGTTGAGATCCATACAGAAGTGTTTTAGGAGGATGGCTTGCACATGACCATAATGTATAGCCTATTCCACATGATGCAAGCTTGGACAATCAACAAATTCTTAGGTGGGAGTGCCATAGGATGGAGGATAGCCTCATGTCTTATATGATAAATAGGGTAGATAGCCAATGGCTCCTCTTGAGCTGGTTCTATGTAGGTCTACAAGTTTCAAGATTGCTAAGATAGATATAATCCATCACTAGATTATGCCATGATTATGGATTGTGGTGAGCCTTCTTGTTATGTTGATGCTATGAATAGGGATGATAGTCATAAGTGGTAGAGAGATATGCAGTTGGAGATGGATTCTTTTGAAAAGAATGCTACCTGGGAGTTAGTTCATTTGCTTGAGGGCAAACATGCATTACCATATAAGTGGGTTTATAAGCTAAAGGTATCTCCATTTGATGCATTGCCTAAGTACAATGAAAGATTGGTGGCCAAAGGATAGGAGAAGGGGATTGACTTTTGATGAGATCTTCTCACCAATGGTAGTCAAAATGACTACCCTTTGTATGGTCCTTGCTTTGGTTGTTAAAGAGCATATGGAGTTGGTGCAGGTGGATGTAAAGACTACTTTCTTGCATAGGGACTTACAAGAGGATATTTACATGTAGCAACTTGAGGGGTTTGTTGTGGAAGGAAAGGAGTAGTTGTTGTGTAAGCTACATAAGGGATTATATGGTTTGAAAGAAGATCCTAGGGAATTCTATCATAAGTTTAATGCCTTTATACAGTCACAATAGTGCACTAGAAGCGAGATTGATTACTATCCATACGCCTTGAAGAGTCAAGTTGCTAGCATCATGATCTTGATTCTTTATGTGGATAACATGGCAATTGTTGGAAGTCAATCATGGATGTGTCAGAGCTATTTTTAAGGAGAAAATTTGGAGTGATTTGTAAAGCATCTAATGAAGTTTTGCAACATGGCCATGGTCTAAAATGAAGGAAAAAAAGGAGAAAATTTGGAGTGATTTGTAAAGCATCTAATGAAGTTTTGCAACATGGCCATGGTCTAAAATGAAGTGAAAAAAAAAGACATTTTTGCAACATGGCTATGGTCTAAAATGAAGGGGAAAAAAAAGACATGTTTTAAAATGCAAGAGAGACACTTGTTATTGAGTGTTTTAAAGCAAAAAAGAAGACATATTTTGAAATGCAGGAGAAACACTTGTTATTGAGTGTTTTAAAGCAAAAAGTGAGATGAAGCATTAGGTGACATTGAGGGTTGTGGTAGTGTATAGCTATCAAAGTTATGACAAAAAAATATATTTGAACTTGAATTTCATGTCAAAGTATCTTTATCCTTGTGGCAAGGGGATATAGAAGAATTAAACGATAAAAAAAGTTTGCTTAGTTAGGCAAGCTTTTGCATTGAGATAGTTACTATTATAGTTCACTTGATAACTAGATCCCTATGCACTACTCTTGGTGTGGTGGATTGTTGAGGAGGTTTATTTTGGAGAGCCTCCCTCATATGCTCATTTGAGAGTCTTTAGATATGAGTCACTCTTCCATATTTCTGAATACGAATGTAGCAAGCTGAAATTGAAATCCATCAAATGTATCTTTATTGAATATGGTGATGCATGTGAGATGGCTATCACCTTTGGGATCCGTAGACTTAGAAGCAACTATTGATGATGATCTAGTGGTGTAGGATCTACCTATTGTGCATGATCATGATGTTGGATAGAGATGATAGGCCATATAGGCCCCACATCTAGTCTTGAGATGCTCCACTAGAGCCTCATGTCCTCTTTATTGTTTTGAGCTCTCTATGCATTATGTCATGGTGAGACAGATTTTGATAAACCTATCACTTATGAGGGGACTATGCAGAGAGATGATAGTCACTCTCAAGAGAGGGCCATGCAATCTAAGTTTGACTTACTGTAGGAAAATCCTACATGGGATTTGGTTTCCTCTCAAAATGGTAAACATACATTGTCACATGCAAGTGGATGTATAAGTTGAAGAGCACCCTTATTTGGCCTAAGCCAACATACAAGGCACATTTTGTTGCTAAGGGTTTTAAGTAGGAAAAGGGAGTTAACTTTGATGAGATATTCTCCCCTATTGTCAAGATAACTACCCTTTGCTTGGTATTAGCATTAGTTGCATAGATGGATCTAGACTTCTATCACATGCATGTTAAGATGGATTTCTTACATGGGACATACATAAGGATATCTATATGTAGTAGCCTAAGGGCTTTGAGGGAAGGGGTAGGAAATACCTAGTGTGTAAGTTAAAGAAGAGTCATTATGGACTTAAGTAAGCACCTAGGGAATGGTATCATAAGCTTTATGCCTTTATACATTAAAGGGTTATTCTCATAGTGATATGGATCTACATCTTTATCCAAAGAAGGCCCATGATGGTAGCCTTATCATTTTGGTGCTATATGTTGATGACATGCTGATTGTTGGGAGTGCTCATGATGAGTTGGATGCTTTGAAGACTTAGCCTAAGAAGAGCTTTGAGATTAAGGACATGGGGTATGCTTTTCACATATTTGGTATACGCAATAAGTGCAATTGCTTTGTGGGACTCCTCTACTTGTCATACAAGGAGTACATTCATAAAGTCATTACGTGGTTTTGCATGCAGGGTGGTAAGCCTATTGGTGGCTACTCATTGCCTTCTCATGTGAAGGTCAATTAGGAAAATTGTCCCTAGTCATATGAGGAGAAGGCCAAGATGGCCAAGTTCCTATATGCATATGTAGTGGGCAGCTTGTTGTATGCCATAATAGCCACTAGACCTAACGTAGCATTTACAATGGGAGTTGTGGCTCATTGTATGGCAACATTTGACCAACGATGTTGGGATGCCATGAAGGGTATTGTGTAATACCTTAAGGACACTTTAGATGTGTGCATTTACTATGATGTCCATGATATTGGAGTCATAGGCTACATTGACTCAAATTATGTAGGACATGCAGATTATAGAAATTCCAACTCTATCTATGTCTTCACCTTTACTAGAGGTGTTGTTTCTTAGATGTCCATAGTGCAAAAATGCATGGCCTAGGCTAAGTATGTTGATAATACTAAGGCGGCTTACAAGGAGGCCCTCTAGTTCAATCGTGTGCCAAACTTTAGTATTACAATGACTTCTGCATTGCATTCAAATTTTATAGGTACCATTCAACTTGCCCATAATCCACTAGTCTTCCATGTGAAGACCAAGCATATTTAGGTGTGTGACTTACAAGAACACTACTAATCTACTGACTAAAATTCTCCCAATGGAAGTTTAGGAAGATTATGGGAGTAGGATGAGATGACAGATGTTCCTCATCCTATTGTACTTATATGTACACATTGTACATTGTCACTTTTTCCTTGTTTTCTTCTCATGCAGGTACATTCGCCTTTAAGTGGGAGCCTATATTTACTGTACACTTAATGCTTGTGCACCTATACATTGCACTTTTATTTATTCTTTATATGAATAGAATAAGGAAAGGTAGGTCACACATTGTGAGAGTTGGAGTTCTCACATATAATCTTGCTCTCTCTTACTTGAATCTCAAAAGCCCTTGCTTCTCTCTTGCTTCCGCTTGTGATTCCACTCTTACTCCACCATTTAGAACAAGCCATAAACAATATTCTTTTGTTGGTAATATATTCCTTTTGTGGTTTGAGTATCATTTCAATGTATTGGAAACTAGGGTATTAGCCAAGTTTAGTAAGAGAGAGGAGTTAGAAGGAGGATAGTATATGTTCTTGATAGTTTGAAGTATATCTACCACTTTTTTTGCTTCTTCTTCTTTGTCTTTCTCTCCCCATATTGTTGGCTCATAGCTATACTCATAGAAGTAGATTCCCTATGAGTAGCTTCTTCTTCTTTGTCTTTCTCTCCCCATATTGTTGACTCTTCTCATAGGGTATATAGGGAATGTCAAATGGTCAAAGGTCACATAGTATTGTTTTAAGTATATGTATGTTTCTAGTAGAGATAAGGGCATTATTTGAGGGTGAGTTACTATTGAAGGAACCACCATGACCTAGGAGCCATGATGGAGGAGTAATTTCCTATCTACCCATTTGCATCTAGAAATTTGAGAACCATGGAAGATTTATATAGTGGCCATAGGAACAGTGCTTTAAACACATTTAAAGCACCTTGGTTATTTTCCTAATCTTTTAAATAGGCACCATTGCTTAATTATATTATGTCTTGGGTGTAGCATATGTGGATGGTAACGGTGATGGGGAGGCATGAAGTAGGTTCGTTTCTTGTGCTATGTGGACTAGGAGTGAGTTGGTTCAAAGGATGGGGTGCTAGTAGACAGGGAGGCTAGTGGCTCTTGGGTGAGGCATAGGATGCTAAATGACTACTATTGCTATGATGTTTAGGATGGGTGTGCTACTATCATTAGGGGAGTTTTGAGGTCTCGAAAATGCCTTTTAGGAGATAGAAAGAGAGTGCTCTAGACTAATAGGAGCAAAGCCTCCGTAACGAAATTTCTATTTCAAAAAAGGTAAAAAATTATTTTACAAAAATATACATATATAATAATATTATAAATTTATATTATCAATATCTATTTTTAGCCTCTTATATTCATGATTATGATATTCTTTGCATTCATGATATACGATATCGGCCTCTTTTATTTAATGATATGTCTAAATTAATGATAATGATAGGTTTACTCTAAATTCAAATTAGTAAAAAGCTTGGCACATATTTTTTTCCCTCCTTTCTTTTGTCCCTCTTGTGGTAGCCTAGTCTTCTCTCTCTCTCTCTCTCTCTCTCTCTTTGTGTGTGTGTGTGTGTGTGTGTGTGCTATGGATACAAAAATTCGACCTTCAACAAGGCATCCAAGCTCCCAAATCACATCCATATCATTGTTTAACTCAGTCCAAAAAGATAGAAGATGGATTCCTACAATCATTAGCAAAGGTAGTTGGATCACCATGCAACAGGCAAAATGGAGGAAAAGGTGAAGATATGAGAGCTCGTTCATCTCTGCTTGGAAGGGTAGAATCCGAGATTTCAAGCTTGGAGTAAATAAGAATAGCATAAAAGAGGTTGTGGTGGAACATGTGTTTATGCATAGAGAGCTATATTTGAAACTTGGAAATTCAAATCTCCCAATGCATAAACCAAATTGTAAGGATTTAATTCTTAAAGTATTTCTTTTCTTGAACTTGTTTTAAGGTTTTCCATTATAACATTTGTTCATTTGTCTTGTAGATATCTATCCCTTTAATCTTGAGGAATGGCAATCGATCGAGTCTATTGTTGATGTGATTGATGTGATGCATGGCTTGATTGGAGAAGAGATGTACAAAGGTAGAAAGAAGACAGAGCTTGTAGACAATGGAATATTCTTCTATGACCATTCTTATATTGTCCCCATGCAACCTAGCCAATGGGGATCAATATCCCCCCTTCCTTTGCCAAAATTTTCAAGCCTTGAGTGGCCTTGGCCAAGTTCAGCTACGAGTGAGGGCTATAGATGTAAATTTTTTTTTGAGATATAGAGAGCATTAAAATCTAGTATCTCAAGTAGGCTAAGAAAAGTTACTTTGTTAATGCCTATTAATATATTTGTTGACTTCTTTTCTAATGCTGAGATAAGAAAATCAAAGGCTATGCTTTTAGCGAGGAGACTAACATATGATCATGTTATACAATTTGTTGATGAAGGATGGGACACTAGGACAGAAGGGAAAATTATATGTAAGATAGATCAATACTCTATAGCTTGTAAATATATGATTGCTACTCAAAATTTCATCCTTAACTTTTATTATAGTAAATGGCATTATGTTGGTGGTAGTCTGGTCGCTTTAGACCAAAATCTTGATAATTTTAGCAAAGATCCTATAGTGGATCTTGATGTTTGGTACAGTGAGGGCATTATTGCAATCCTAAAGGTTAGATCATCATGTACACTACATCTAGTGAGGATGGATTTACAGAATGAAGATATTGAACTACCATATCCATTTGTGTTCCAACTTAATAACAAATGAGTAAGTTTTTATTTCATATTATATTCTTTTAGGTGTATATTTGATTTCACTTCCTAATTGATAAACATTTGTAACATATTTTTTTATAGATATCAATGAGGAGAGAGAAGAATATACAATGTAAGGATATTGAAAAAAAGATCTCTTTACTATCAATATAAAATGCATGTACAAATTTTTGTTGGCCATCTCCATGACTTATACACAAGGGCTTACAATCTGAGGCAAATCTACTTTTTTTGAGAAGGAACATCCTTTCTAGGAGTCCTTTTGCCTATCTTTGATGCTTTGGTTGTTGAAGGCATAGCTTCACCTGCTGTAGCTACATGCACCTCCTCTCCTTCAATGTCCAAGCCCCCAGTTCTTGTTGGTTGTATACAATTGGTCATTATGTACTTCAAGAGCTTTTCTCTTATATACCAAATGTGCTCACTTGTATAACAATCCCTTGTAAACTGTCTTACATTTGTAAGAAAATATTTTTAGTTCATTGCTATTTTTTACAATGGACTATTTTGCAATAAAACTCTATTTTAAAGTTTAGTATGTTTCACATTACCTTTATAAGTTTATCATCATTGAGATGAATAAACTGAACCAATCTTCTAGCATTTGCAATTACTCTCCAGCCACAAGAGTAACTATCATCCTGATGAGGACACTGCAATCAACAAGAGTAACTTATTTATGGTAGTTTTTAGCATAAATTTTCTTAGTATGTTCCAACCATATTAATCAAGAACTTACAGCAACTTGTATATATTGAATTATTGCAAGTAAGTCAGAAGGCATGGGAGGCCTTTTCTCTAGCACTTCAATCAATCTTTTGCAAACTTTGTACCAAAAAGGTAATAAAAATTAGATTTATTACAAAAGAAAGATCAAAATATTTAGATTACCTACAACAAAAAGATCAAAATATCAAGGAGACCCTAGATTATATAACTTAAAACTTGGCATTTCCATGGCTTCCTTTTATAGAATTGATGAGGAAACATTGCCTCTCCACACAGTCTATTCCAATTAGGCTCCAATGAGAACTAAAAACAAAAATATTTCAATAATCTAGCAAAACAAGATCTCATAAAAGCTAAAGAAATATCAAATTACTTACTTTTCATTGTATGGAATTAGAAGAAGCGCCAAAGATTCAAAGTCAATTGAATTGAACCAATGGTCAAAAGCACTTGCATCAAGCTCACTCCTCATATAGTATGAGATGGATGGATCAAGTGTAAGAGAGGGGGATTTAATAATGGGGAAATACTAGCTACACTGGTTGGTATATAAGGTGTTAGGGACTTGATTTTTCATCATCAGATTTTAATATAAGTCTCCTTTCATCTCCATCTCCTTCTCCAAGCTCTCATGGCTTCTTCCTCTCTCTTTTTGTCTTTCTCTCTCTTTTTCTAGTCTTCCTCTCTCCTTGTCACTCTCTTTCTCTCTCTTCCTGCAGTCTTTCTCTCTCTTCTACACCCTATCTCTCTCCTCTCCTTCTCTCTCTCCTGCCTCCTTCATTACAAGTGGTATCAGAGCTCTAGTTCTGATCCATTTAGTTACTTTACATGCTCAGTTTCCATCCTTTTCAGTTTAAAAATCCAAAAAGCTTCAGGTACACAGTGACAGGCACAAAAATGGAGTAGCACTAAAGAGCCATAGGTCAAGGACCAAGAGGACAGTAGTCAGGAGCATTAATGGAGTCCTTGGACCAAGATTGGAGGCTGGAACACCACATTTAGCAGGTCGTGGGTCATTTTGGGCCAAATTTGACAGTAAAATTTTAGAAATAGTGATCACAAGAAGTAGGGAAGAGTTAGTCTTGGTTACTTTTCATATGCATCCTTCTCTCTCCTCATTCTCAAGCTCCTGCCAAGCTCCCATGGAAGAGAAACACCCTGGATCTTCTCAGCCTCAACCCCAGTGATCTTCATCACTCTTCTAGAGCCTCATAGGGATCACAACCATCAATTCAAGTTGTCCAGGGACTGGTTTGACTCTCCCTTTCTCTCCAGGAAGTAGCCCGTAATTTTTGGTGCAAATTTTGGGCTGCATCCTGAGCAAAACTAGCAGCATACCAGGCCTCTCCTTTATCCTGGCCTTCTTCCCCATCATCTAGCAGTTGATTCTTGCAAGATTGAAGCCTCCTTTCCATCCTCTTGAACATCCTTTAGCCTCTGAAACCCTAACAAGTGCAGGCCATGGACAGCCATGGATTCTCCTTCAGCATTCACTGATTCTTGAGGGCTTTTTCCTTCCTTGGTCCTAGGAACTTGTACCTATAGGAATCCTTGAAGAAGCAAGCATCAAGAGGCCCTTACTTGAAGATGGAGGCAAGATTGCAAGCTGGACATTTGGAGCAGCCATAGCCATAGACCATAACCTTCAATTTCTTCAAGTTCCCTACAAGATTGGGTCCCGGGGCTTCAAGATTGGACTCTTGCCATCAATGGAGCTTGTTTACTCAATGGGAAGAGCTTTGGAGCACGGGAAGGCATTATGGGAATCAAGCTTGAAGACTCAATTCTTGGCTGAAGTTGTCATCATGGAGCTAATGGGAGCATTGGAGACCAATCATGGGGACATTGGCTATTGATTCTTAGCCCATCTTCACCAATCTAAGAGATAATTGACTCTTGAGCTCTCTTCTAATTTCATCCTCTTGCTGAGCCTAAAAAGCCTATTGTTGGAAGAGATTCAAGTAGTCAATCATGCATTTTCTTCCAGACTTCAATGCTTACATGCTGCCAATTTAATTTCAGTTCTCTCTTAGGCTTCCTTGCATTCAAAATGATCCATTCTATTCTAAAAATTCTCACTATTATTTACTGATTACCTCACCCTAACCTCTTGACTTGTGATGATTGCTTGAGCAAATTTTAATCTTTGAAATCCATTGTAAATGAGGTGAGTTAGCAGTGAGTCACTACATAAGCCCTCTCCTTATTCCCAACTCAATTCCATGCACCTCATGAAAAGAATTACTTCCAAGCCACCCTACATAGCATGCTGATTGCTTAATTAATAAATTCTTTCCATGTATACTCCAGGTGAAAAAGCCCGATGCCAAGTGAGGTAGCAAGACCCTAAAGGGGTGCACAACTCGGCCCGGGGGGAACTTTGCCCACCTCCCTGTGATTCGGAGCCCAAAGTTTCTTGCAGATGCAGGTACCCACTTGAAGAGCTGAGATATTGACTTGGTACTAATGTACGGATGTATTATTGGCTGCAAATGTATGGAAATTTTATTGAGGATGTATTTGCAGACATGAGAATACATATGCAGTCAATGGCAGTGAATGCAATGCTTGGGATGTATGAGAGATGCCTATGCATGGGAAAATTATGATAAGAGATGCTTATGACATGCTCAGTTCTAGAATAAGGCTACAAATAGTGAATTTGATGACTGGGAAATGCATTATGCCATGTGGGATGACCCTTCAATCATACATTGATAAGATGATCCATTGCAACCCCTTTCTTAACCCTCACAGGGTGCTGTAATCAATTTGCTTGCATTTACAGAGGTATACCTACTCCCAGGAACTAAGGTGCAGGTCTTGCAGAGTGTCCATAGGTCTTACTAAGGGTTTTGATCAGTTTGGAACTCTATTTAGACTCCACAAGATACTTACACGTCAAAACAGGTCTCCTACAGGTGTAGATAGGCTGCTAGACTTCACAGTACAACAGTACTTTTCTTATTATAGAATTTTCTGTATAAAATCTAGGAGCACATGCTTATGCTCAATTCAAAGAGGGCATCCTTGGCTCCGGTTTAAACAAAAAAGTAGGTCAATCGGAGCTTCCTAGCTCAAGTTACGGGCAAAATAGTGACAGGTGGTCTAATGGGATTGCATCTAACCATGGCAAGGAATAAGGGAAAAACTAAGGAAAATGATGACCTTTAGCAATCAAAAAATAAGGGATACACGCGCCCCGAGGGCTGAAACTAACCTTGAGGTGGAAGATGAAGATTATTCTCATGGCATGGATAGCCTCAGTGCACTCACTAACACCCTTAGTTCACATGAGACAAGGCATGTTGAGAGGCATAGAGAATTGATGGAAGGCATTGGTCAAATGAAGACTACTATGGACACCCTTGCGGCCCAACTCACTAAGTGGATGGAATTCCAAATGAAAGGGAAAGAACATGAGGATAGATCGGGTATGCATGCTGAACAAGTGACGGGCCCACTAGTGAATGCAACAAATATGAACTCTCAAGGCATTTTGGGGAGAATGGGCATCCCTAACAACACTTTTGAACAGGGAGAGCCTTCACATAGACAGGAGGAGGAGCCCATGAACAATGCAATGAGGGGAAATTTTTAGTCATCACAAAGGCCCATGCCATCTATGCGAGCTCAGTCATCTTTTGGCAGAAATTTCCCTAACAATGGTTCATTTTTGGGTAGCCACATGGATCAGCCTCAGTTTAGATATGTGGGACAGCCACCTAATCATGAAAGAGAGCTCAGAGACAAGATTATATTCTCAAAATTCAATGGTCAGCCATCATCCCCAGCTAAACTTGAAGAGTGGCTCTCCAAGCTTGAGGATTATTTTGATATCTTGCCTCGTAATGATGACCAAAAGATCCATTTTGCAACAATCCACTTGGAAGGATTTGCACATACATGGTGGAGGTACACTAAAAGAGAAAATTGGCAAGTGAACTCATGGGAAGCATTCAAGGCACTCATGGTGCAAGTATTTGTCTCATCAGTGGTGGAGAAAGAAAAGCTTGCCCGTTGATGGTATAGCCTTGAATGGAGTGGTCTTGATGTTAGAGAATATACAAATCAGTTCCTCAACCTTACCATGTATGTTGAGTCGATTAGTGATGATGCCAAGTTACACAAGTATGTGTATGGGTTAGAGCCCCAACTCTCGACTGATGTTTCAGCTCAAAACCCATTGGATTTGTTCAAAGCTATTGAATTAGCTGAGAGGTACTCTTGCAAGTATCACTAGGATGCTTCATTTTAGTATGGACAGTAAAGAGGGGCATCTCAGCCAGTGTTTGGGCAGCAAAGATGACACATGTAGTCATATTTTGGACAACAAAGAGGTGCTGTAAGGCCGGGGCAGTTTGGGCCTAGTTATGATGGTGGTAACATGCCATTCAACACTCCAAAAATCCCCACATACCCCACTCTTAATGCCTCAAGACCACAAGGCAATTTCAAGATAGCAAACAGCCCAAGAATGGATAATAGGCAAGGGGACAATAGAAATAAAAATGCTTCAGCCTTTGGTAGTCCAAGGTCCATTCCCATGGATTTGTATAAAGAAAGAAAGGAAAAAGGGCTTTGTTTCAAGTGTGGCGAGAAGTATACAGCTGATCATTCCTCAAAATGTGCTTTTAGAAATGCTAAGGCACGGGTTCAGAGCATGTTGGTATTTGGGGACTCAGAGGAGGACCCTGAGGATACACATGCTTTTATGATGACTGCTGAAATAGATGATGCTGATGAAGAGTTTGGTCAAGAAGAGTTCTTTGACCCTGCTGACTCTTTTCCTTTTGACCCCGGTGGCCATTTATCATGAGGTATGGGTAGAAAGTTGAACCACATGCTGGAATACATGTTGCCACTGCTTATACCATATCAATGGATGCTTGGACAGGATCTAGAAGCCCTAATACATTGCGTATTAAGGCCCAAATTCATGGGAAGGATGTGTTTATACTCGTGGATAGTGGTAGCACTCATAGTTTCATTAACAAAGTAGTCATGGATAGGCTAAAGTGTTTTCCCACTGATTTACATCAGCTATTGAAGGTGCAAGTTGCCAATGGGGATGAAGAAATTAGCACAGAAGTATGCCTAGCTATTCATATTCAGTTTGGTAAAAAATTTGGACAATAATTGGATCTAATTGCATTGGAAATGGGGCCTATAGATATTGTCTTTGGTTGCGATTGGCTGAAAACCTTGGGCACTATAACCATGGAATTTTCCTTGCTGTATATGGAGTTTGTCAATGCGGGACAACTTATTCACTTGTAGGGAATTCAAAATGATAGTGAATTTTAGCTCATTACCAGCAAACAACTCAAGAAAGAGTTTAAGAAACGGTCCCAAATCTTTGTATTGCAGTTAAATAAAGAAAATTCAAATCAGTCCGCTAAAACAATAAAGAATTCAGCATTGAAAACTCTTTTAGAAGAGTACAAGGACCTCTTCCAAGTACCTATAGCACTACCCCCTAATAGGGCGGTTGATCATCCCATAGATTTGGAGCCTCAGTCAAAGCCTGTGAACAAACCACCTTATAGATTGTCTAGGTGCGAAAGAGAAAAAGTTGCCAAACAAGTCAAAGAATTACTAAACATGGGATTCATTGAGCCCAGTTCTTCACCGTATGCTTCCCCTATGTTATTGGTAAAAAAGAAGGATGGATCTTTCAGGATGTGCATAGACTACAGGGATCTTAATAAGATCATCGTGAAGAACAGATACCCTATTCCACGTATAGATGACTTGCTGGATGAGCGCAAGGGGGCTAAGTACTTTACGAAGATAGATTTGAGGTCAGGATCCACATGAGGACAGGGGATGAGGTCAAAACAGCATTTCGGACTGATCGGGGGCTTTATCATTTCTTGATCATGCCTTTCGGGTTAACTAATGCACCGGCTACCTTTTAGAGCTTAATGAACAAAATACTTCAGGCCTTTCTTTTCAGATTTGTGTTGGTCTTCTTTGATGACATCCTCATCTATAGTAGATCACTGAAGGATCACCTTTGGCACATGAGGCAGGTGTTTAATATATTGAGGCAGCATAGGCTCTTTGCCAAGGAGACAAAATGTTATTTCATGCAGATGGAGGTGGAATACTTGGGGCACATAGTTAGTGAAGATGGAATTAGGGCTGATCCTAAGAAAGTGCAGTGTATAAAAGACTGGCCCACACCTGCAAATACCACTTCACTTAGAGGATTTCTCGGTCTCTCCTCATTCTATCGCAGATTCATTGGACATTATGCCACTATTGTAGCTCCCTTGATGGATAGGCTTAAGAAAGAGGCATTTTTTTGGGATCCCATAGAGCTGATAAGAGTTTTAATCAGCTCAAAGAATTGCTTACCTTGGCGCCCATCTTGGTTTGCCCAGATTTTTTGAAAGAATTCACCATTCAGTGTGATGCTAGTGGTAGAGGCATAGGGGCTGTATTGTTACAAGAGCATGGGGTTATAGCATTTGAGAGCTGCAAACTTGCTGAAAATGAGATGACCATAAATGTATATGACCAAGAAATGCTGGCCGTCCTTCATGCCATTAAGAAATGGCACCACTACTTGTATGGCAGTAGATTTAGGGTCAAGATCGACCATAGGGTCCTCAAATACTTCCTCTCTCAATCTAATCTTACCCCCAAACAATGCAGATGGGTAGCTAGATTGCAAAACTATGACTTTGACATTACACATACACGGGGAAAAGACAATATAGTTGCTGATTCATTATCAAGAATGTGGGCTTGTAAAGTTTCAGCCATCATGGAACTTCATAGTGATTGGATAGAAGAGCTTCAAGAGGCCTATTTGTTAGATGCTGATTTCAGCCACATTTTCCAGAAATTACAGCAAGGGCATGTAGAAGAAAACTCTCCATATCAGCTTAAGAATAGTCTCTTATGATTTCAGGGCAGGATTGCCATCCCATACACTTCCCCATTCAAGCAAAAGATCATGCAAGAGATGCATTCTTCACCTATAGCTGGTCACTTGGGCATATTTAAAACTTATGACAAAATTGCTAAAAGCTTTCATTGGAAGGGCATATGGAAGGATGTAAAAGATTTTGTCTTGAGCTGCGTGCCATGTCAACAAAACAAGGACAACATCTTAAAACCAGTTGGTTTACTACAGCCATTGCCTATGCACGAAGGCAAATGGACACACATCACTATGGGCTTCATAACCGGCCTACCGGTGACCAAGAAGGGGTGGAACAACATCTATGTAATTGTGGACAGACTCACCAAGGCAGCCCATTTCATTCCTACAAAGACTCAATATAATGCTTCTCAAGTAGCTAGCCAATTCATGGAACATGTTTTCAAATTACATGGCTTACCACAGGTCATTGTGCATGACCGAGATGAGAAATTCATGAGCAAATTTTGGCAGGCAATCTTCAGCTCTATGGGCACTCAGTTAGCCCCTTCCACTACTTACCATCCATAGACTGATGGCCAAACAGAGAGGGTTAACAAGTGGTTAGACACTTACTTGAGGCATTTCTATTATGATGTGCAGAATACTTGGGACTCATGGTTTCATCTGGCTGAGTTTGCCTATAACAATTCTATACATTCTAGCATTGAAGTTTCACCATTCGAGGCATTGTACGGCTATAAGGTGCCCCTCCCCATGGTTATCTTCAATGATAAAATAAACCCACAAAGCAAGGAGGAATTGGATAAAATGCATGCCTTACTTCAGCAGTGCAAAGTCAACTTGAAGAAAGCTCAGGATCAAATGAAGCTTTATGCTGATGACAAAAGAAGGGATGTTGAATTCCAAGAAGGGGATTTGGTGCTTTTGAAGGTGCCCAAGTCCAGATATGCCATGTCAAGAATCACATGGTGGGGGGACTTGCTCAAGATGCTGCGCCAAACACACACAAAATGCACAAGGAGAAGCTCACTCAAGAGACAAGAAGAGAGATGGAGGCCAAAACGTTTTCTTGCTAGTTTCTTCTTCTTCTTCCACACTCTTTACAATGTACACAAAGTATAGATAAGATACAACATAAATAAAAGTGGCCTACTAAGTCAAACAATGCATAACCGATTACACTAGTCAACTGGCGCTATAACTATGCTAGCTATAGATAGGTGTAACAACCGGAATATAATAAGTAATGAGTCAGTGGCCATGTGAGAGTCATAATGACCACCGACGTGCTAAGTGTAGACGTGTGGACCCATCTAGCCAGGCGGTCCATCATCAATGTCCGCATGTGTTGAGCTTGTCATCTCAACACTCCCCCTCAAGCTCAACTGTATCTCTGCAAATCCAAGTAAGCTTCGAAACTTTTGAAGCTTCTCTATATCCAATGCCTTCGTGAAGATGTCAGCTATCTGATTCTGTGTGCTGACATACACCAAGTCAATCGCACCTGCTGCTAGTACCTTCTCTCTCACAAAGTGGTAGTGTACCTCAGTATGTTTTGTCCTGGCATGGAACAAAGGGTTCCTAGCCAACTGTATACTGCTAATGTTGTCACAATAAATAACAACTTGACCTTCCACCTGCACATCCAAATCAGCCATTAACTTTTGTAGCCATACTACCTCACATGCTGCAACAACAACACCTCTATACTCAGCCTCTGTACTCGACAAAGCAATTGTAGATTGCTTTTTTCTTCTCCAAGCAACTGCTGCACTACCAAGAGAGAACATGTATCCGCTGGTAGATCTTCTATCAGACATATTACCAGCCCAATCTGCATCTGTGTATCCAAACACCTATACATCTATACCTGCCTCATAGAAAAGTCCATAATGTAATGTGGACTTTACATATCTCAATATGCGTATGACTGCATCCAAATGTGGCTTTCTAGGTACTTGCATAAACTGACTCACAAGACCAACAGCGTAGCTCAAGTCTGGCCTTGTAATGGTCATGTAGATCAAACTCCCCACTATCCTCCTGAACATAGTAGGGTCTTCCATCTCATCCCCAACATCAGCACTCAACTTTACATTCTGCTACAACGGGACTGAAAGTGGTTTGCATGCTGTCATACCATACTTGGACAACATATCCAAGCCATACTGTCTTTGGGACAACCATATACCATCATCACATTTGATCACCTCAATGCCAAGGAAGTACCTTAGCTCACCTAATTCCTTCATCTCAAACTTCTTCTTCAAAAAATCCTTGACTTCAGCAATCCCACTATCACTATCACCTGCAATAATCAAGTCATCCACATAGATGACTATGATGACCAAACTTGCATCTCCCTTTCTCACATAAAGTGAGTGGTCAGCATCAAAAACATAAAAGACAATATTGACAAGGTACTCTTGTCAAGATTGTGGGAGAGAAGGAAGGAGTCTCACTTGTAGCTTTCCTGCTTACACAATGGGGGAATACACACAAAGATGGAGGCTGAAAACAGTTTTCCTCTTCTTAGTTGTGTAAGCCAAAAGAACTCTAGTACAAAGAAATAGAAGAACCCTATATATGGGTCTCAAACCAAACTCAACTAACTAAGGTGACATACTAACTGAGCCACGAACTAGAGTAGATAAGGATAACTATCATCTAGCTATTATTCATGGGCGGTGTACCAACCGCATCTGCAACTAACAAATCGGTGACATAAATGCACAACGGTCACCTTGGCATATCGCGAGTGGAGCTCGATATCTCAACACTCCCCCTCGAGCTCAATCCCAATTCATGCACACCAAGCATGTCTCTGAACTTGCGCAGCTTGTTTGTGCCCAATGCCTTCGTAAATATGTTAGCTACCTGATCCTCTGTGCTGACATAAACTAGATCAATAAGACTTAGTAAAACCCTCTCCCGCACATAGTGATAATGCACCTCAATGTGCTTTGTTCTAGCATGATAGACTGGGTTATTTGCCAAGTGTATACTGCTCATGTTGTCACAATAAATGACAATTGGCCCATCTGTAGGCTGATGCATATCATAAAGTAGCTTATGCAACCAAGCTACCTCACATGCAGCCATTGCTGCACCCCTGTACTCAGCCTCTGTGCTCAACAAGGCAACTGTAGGTTATTTCTTGCTGCTCCAAGTGAGTGCAGCACTCCCAAAAGAGAACACATATCCACTGGTAGATCGTCTATCAGAAATACTACCAGCCCAATGAGCATCAGTGAATCCATGCAACTGTATCTGAACCCCAGTCTCATAAAGTAGTCCATACTGCAATGTGGACTTCACATACCTTAGTATGCGTCTAGCCGCATCCAAATGCGGTTTTCTTGGAGCCTGCATAAACTGACTTACCAATCCAACAGCATAGCTCAAATCTGGCCTGGTAATAGTCATATAAATCAAACTTCCTACTATGCGTCTGTACATAGTAGGGTCTTCCAGAAGCTCACTTGCATCTATGCTCAGCTTCACATTCTGCTCCAAAGGAACTGAAATAGGCTTACAGCCTGTCATCCCATATTTGGACAGCATGTCCAATCCATACTGCCTCTGCAAGAGCTGTATCCCACTTGGTGATCTAATCACCTCAATGCCCAAGAAATAATGCAGCTCTCCCAAATCCTTCATCTCAAACTTATGCTTCAATAGCATTTTCACATGAAGGATATCTTCATCACTGTCACCTGTCATAATCAAATCATCAACATAAATGACAAGTAGCATAATATATTTCTCTGTTTTTCTCACATAAAGTGAGAAATCTGCCTTGGAAATCTGAAAGCCAATAGTGACAAGATATTGTCCTATCTTGTCAGACTATGCTCTAGGTGCTTGCTTCAAGCCATACAATGCTTTCTTCGACCTGCAAACAAACTCAAGATGAACAGCATGCACATAACCTGGTGGCTTCTCCATATATACCTCTTCTTGCAAATCACTATGCAAGAAGGCATTCTTTACATCCATCTGATGTAAAGACCATTCCTTTGATGCAACCATAGCAATGACTGCTCTTACGGTTGCCATCCTTGCAACCGGACTGAATGTTTCTTCATAATCAATGCCATATGTTTGTGCATACCCCTTGACTACTAATCTTGCTTTGTATCTATTCACAAAACCATCTGCATTGTGCTTCACCTTATAAATCCACTTACAGCCAATTGCATTCTTACCTTTAGGCAAAGGTACCAATTCCCATGTAGCATTTGCTTCTAAGGCATCCATTTCTTCATCCATGGATTTCTCCCATTTTTCTTTTTCCATGGCTTGCTCAAAAGAAGTGGATTCTGATTCCTCTATCACTTTGACCATATATGCATAGTGAATGGCTGTAAATCCATCATATTTCAGCCTATCCACAGGATACCTAGTTCTGGTAGACCTACGCAAAGTAGCTCTCAAAACATCCCTGGTCTTCCTTACTCCAGGTGTAACAATAGAAGGAATACCCAACTCATCATCAATGCTCTGTTCTGAGCCACTGGATTCACCATCCACATAAGAGTGACCTGCATTCACATCAACCATGGGTTGATCTACCTTCTCTTTTCCTTTTCGTGAAACCTACATACCACTATCTGCATTGCTTTGAGAAGATTCTCCTGATCTCAATCTGCCTGTCCATGGTGAAGAATGTGAACCACTGCTAGAGGACGCTCTAGGTCCACTAATATCTTGTGACTGCTGCTGTGAATTCTATGCAGCATTACCATTTTGTACATCTACATTATCAATCACATTTACTAGTTTATACCAACTACTCATCTCATAAAAAATAATATCTATGCTCACTGTAAACTTACGAGTAGAAGGGTTATAGCATCTATACCCTTTTTGCTGCAGAGAGTAACCAATAACAATGCACTTCTCAGCTTTTGGATCCAGCTTGGATCTCAACTCATCTGGCACATGAACATAGGCAATGCAACCAAAAATCTTCAAATGAGAAATATTTGGTTTCCTACCAGTATACCTCTCCTCCGGAGTCATCTCATGTATTGCTGCAATGGGAGTCTTGTTCATTATGTAGACTGCTGTAGCAACTGCTTCAGCCCAGTAAAAATTTGGCAAGTCTTTTTCGTTGAGCATGGCACGAGATACCTCTCCAATATGCCTGTTTTTCCTTTCTACAATTCCATTTTGTTGTGGGGTATGACTGCATGAATATTGCTGCTTTATGCCATGCTCTTGTAGGAACCTTGCAAACTCATTTGAGAGGTACTCTCCCCCTCCATCTGACCTTAGGCATTTTATTTGCAAGCCTGTTTCTTTTTCAACCATAGCTTTAAGAGTTTTGAAACGCCCAAAAACTTCACTTTTCTTTTTCATAAAATACACCCAAACTTTTCTACTATAGTCATCAATAAAAGTGACAAAATAATGACAGTCTCCAAGAGATGCAGCTTTAGTAGTCCACACATCAGAGTGGATTAATTCCAATGGCTTCTTACTCTCTTGAACATGTCTAGGAAATGGTTTCCTTGCCTATTCCCCAAATTGATAGGCTTCACATACCTTATGCATTTCTGCAACCTTGAATTTAGGCAATCCTGCAACAATATTTTGGGCCTGCATTGATTTAAGTCGATGTATATTCACATGACCAATGCGTTTATGCCAGATATCAATATCTGCAACTACACCAGTCCCATGTGCAAACATTGCTGCAATCAATTCAGGCATGTCTGCATCCAACGTAAACATTCTGCCCTTCTTCTTTCCTTTTGCTATCAAGTGACCTTTATTTTTCATATCCTCAACAAAGCATCCATGAGGATTAAATCTGACCTGCAAGCCCTGCTCAACCATTTGACCAACAGAAACCAGATTCTTAGTGATATTCGGGACATGAAATACATCGGACATGTATTTCTTTTTCCCATTGTGCATAGACAAAGGAAATTTTCCAATCTGCACAATAAGATGTGCAGTATCATCACCAGTCTCCACAAATCCTGGTTTTTCCAATTTCCTTGCATCCTCCATCCATTCTGCATGACCTGTCATGTGGTTTGATGCACCTGAGTCAACATACCATACATCGTTGCTTTCTTCTGCACTTGTCAACGAATTGTTCATGTGCTGCACCATAAACAAATGCTCATTTTTGTCATCACCCTATCTACTAGAAGATGCATAATTCCCTTGTTGCAATTTTCCATTCATGATGTCATTCTGCTTTTTATAGCAGTCTTTAGCCATATGATCCATTTTACCACAGTAGAAGCATTCAACATTACTGTTTGCATTTTGGCCTCTTTGCCATCCACCACGACCTCTTTGGCTCCCCCTGCCTCTAGAGTTACCATGTCCTCCTCCATAGGATTGGTTTTCTTGAGTTTGCTGCATATTCTGATTTCTACCACGGCCTCCAGATCGGCCTCCTCTACCTCTGCCTCTACCTCTTCTAGCATTTGAGTAGAAGACAGCTTCTTTTGAAGTCCCTCCTGAAGAAGATGCACCACCATTTCTCTGCTCCTCAGAAATTAGAAGAGCAATCAACTCCTCAAAATCAGGAAATCTTTCACGGACGGAAATGGATGTTTGGAACTGTGCATAATCCTTTCCTAGACCATTCAAGGTCACATAAACTAAATCATCTTCCACTGGCAACCCAATGGAAGCAAGTGCATCTGCAATCTTCTTCACCTTCATGTGGTAGTCATTGATGCTCATATTTTCTCTTTGCACATTGTGCAACTCTTGCTTGAGCTGCATTTTCTTGGCTTGCATATTTGTGCTATACATTTTTGACAAAGTATCCCATGCCTCCTTTGGCGTACTTGTATCCTGAATATGCACAATCATAGAGTCTGAAATATTGATAGACAGCTAGTACATAACTTTTCTGGCTCTCTCATGCCATTCTTTAAATGCTTGCATTTGCTGTTGATTGGGAACATAAGAAAGAACTGGTTCTTCTTCATTTCTTGCAACGAATTCCCAATATCCTTTTCCCATAAGGAAATTCTTCATTCTAAACTTCCATGCTTGGAAGTTGTTCTTGTCAAGCTTTTCAGTGACAATTTGTGAAAGAGAATCAGACACCATTACAGAACACTGCAAAAAATTCTGTCACTGCAAAGAACACAGCTTCAACCTCACAAGGGCAAATCTGCAAAACTGACGAAAGTGGTATTTGACCACACAGTCACTTCCTAGTGACGATTTTGCATCAACAGGCAACAAGGATAATTCTGTAACTCCCAATGTCTCTGCGCACATGCATACGATGCAATTTCTACAGTAACTTTTCACCAACTTGTAGAACAGTGGTCGCACAGCATAAAACATGGCCTTTTCCTGAGTGCGTGCAGAAAACTTTCGCCTTCAAAACAGGCCCTGAAATGGCCTCAAATAAAAAAAACAGAGCAACCAAGGGCTAAAGTCGTCGCCCGCAGCATATACTGCCCTCTTGCTACACCGCGAAGGGCATCTCAATCTGAAACAATGCACTCTTGCACTTTCCGGCTATGCTACCTGCAGAGACTTGCTCCCAAAACAGAAAAATGAAAGCAACACTGGTCCTCTTACCAGAACACCGCGAACTTGGCTTGCTTTCTTGAGCTCCTTACCACGAACAAGGCTCTTATACCATGTCAAGATTGTGGGAGAGAAGGAAGGAGTCTCACTTGTAGGTTTCCTGCTTGCACAATGGGGGAATACACACAAAGGTGGAGGCTGAAATCAGTTTTCCTCTTCTTAGTTGTGTAAGCCAAAAGAACTCTAGTACAAAGAAATAGAAGAACCCTATATATGGGTCTCAAACCAAACTCAACTAACTAAGGTGGCATACTGACTGAGCCACGAACTAGAGTAGATAAGGATAGCTGTCATCTAGCTATTATTCATGGGTGGTGTACCAACCGCATCTGCAACTAACAAACCGGTGACATAAATGCACAACAGTCACCCTGGCATATTGCGAGTGGAGCTCGATATCTCAACAACTCTTTGATCTTGTCAGACCATGCTCTAGGTGCTTGCTTGAGCCCATAGAGCGCCTTCGTCGACCTGCACACATACGTGGGATGCTCTAAATCTTCATAACCTGATGGTTGATCCATATACACTTCTTCTTGCAAATCACCATGCAAGAAGGCATTCTTCACATCCATTTGCTGCAACCTCCAACCTTTGGCTGCTGCTGCCAAAGCAATTACACATCTAACAGTTGCAATCCTAGCAACTGGACTGAAGGTTTCTTCATAATCTACGCCATATGTCTGGGCATAGCCTTTTGCAACCAGCCTAGCTTTGTACCTACTAATAGAGTGTTGGGACCTGAAATGGACCGACACTGGCTATAACACTAGCCGGACCTCATGCTCATAACACATAAACACCCTCACGACCTTGCAGATCAGGAGCGTCAATCTAATGCTAAAGGGCAACCTTTCCTAAAGCTTAATTCACGCGTTTATAGTTTATAGTCTAACATTTCCCTAAAACTCCTCAAAGGGAGAACCCAAAGCACATAGGCATAATGCCTCGTCACACACACATAGGAGGCACTCCCCCGACTAAGAGTTGGAGCCCCACTGCAGCTCTCCTACATCGCAAGGATTGGCCCTTGGATGCATTGCTAAACATATAACACAAACGAGCACAAACTCCTCTCTTTTATATTTCTCGCATTTCCAGGAGATATACCATGCTTCCTCACTTAACAGTCCCTTAGGAAATCGATCTTCTACCCTACGGCAAGGAATAACCTCACACTCTCAATCGTGGGTCAAAGTCCTAAGAAAACAATTGCTATGCAGTCGAGGAGATTTTCCTTTGATACCATGAACCATACATAGTGCATAATGTGAATGGTTTAGTGCACAAACAGAAGAAAATCAGCATTGTGCATCGTGCGAAACCAATCTTTCCATGATTTCCATGCTAATGTTTATGTATTGAAAAGAGGAGAGACACCGAGCCTTAGGCTCATGCTGCCTTTTCCTTTATTTTAAAACAACCTCCTAAAGGCATGATGCAACACATAAATCAAATTTAAAATCATACTTTGACATTCAAACTCCCCTCTCACCCTAACGTTTAATGTTTTGCATTCGTTGATAGGTGTAAGAGTCATTTTATGTGTATTTCTTTATAAGAAAGTGATAAATACGGACAGAAATACGGAAACGAGGGTAAACCAAGGCCAACCTTGTGCTCTACCTTCATTATACATTGCACAAACACTTATGTAATTTTTTGGAATTTTCCTTTTATCATTTCGTAATTTTCTCCCATTTAAAACCCATTTTCCACCATTTTTTGGTATTTTTCCTCTATTTTCTTCAATAAAAAATGACTAGAAATTAAGATTGATTGTGGGCTGTGGCCCTTAGGTTCCTTGACAGCAAAATTTCAGGTTTTATTGATGTTAAATTTCATATTTTCCCTTTATTTTGCAAAAAAACCCCCATTTTACCCCTTAAACGCGTGTTTTACGGGATTTATGACATTAATTCCAGCCATATCACTTATGATTTTTTGATTTTCAGAGCATAAATTGATCAAACCCATAAAAACAACATCATTATGCATAATCAGCCCATGGGAACAATATTTCATCAACCAAATAGCATAAAAACTTATTTTTTCTTCATAAAAATTGAATTACCGCTTAGGCTTTGTATCTCAGGATCTCGGTTTTGGTACGAGACTGCGAGTCAGCCCTCATTCAATGTCCAGCATCTTTAAAATCAGCAATCTTCATGTCTACATTGATCCGGAAGCAATCCGGTCTCATCCGGACAAGCTTTCCTCCACCATTCTTCATTTTCCTCTTGCACACAAGAACAACCCTTTAGGGGATAGAGAGGGAGGAGAGAGAAATACTAAAATCAGAAATCTCCATCCAGGCCACCATTGGACGAGTGAAGGGCGGCGATAGCATCAACCCATAGAGAGAAACCAAGCCCCAATGTTTGTTCCATGGGGTGCATTCAACCCCCAATCATGAGAGAGGATGATGATGGCGCATTTTTCGCCAGCGTGCAGACGTCGCCTCTTTCTTGCTCCTCACGTTTTCTTTTTCATGCATTTTGGTTGGGGGGATTAAAATGTCCCAAAGGGCACCCCCCCTTTAGTCCATGTTGTGGCCACCCTTTCAAATCTTGACCGTTTGTTGGCCATTTCCCCGTGGCCATTTCCCCGTCCGGGCTCCGATTTGAGTGCTGTAAATTTCTGAGCGTCCGACTTGACATCCCGCATTGGCTGGCAACTCCTGAAAACCCGCACGATAGTTTGAAAAATTATCAAGAATCAACAAGTGTCGCTCGGGCGCCTTTTAAAAGTTGTATTTCAGTTGGTGCTTAAAATCATCCTAGCTGGAGCCGCCGCCTTCGATATTGAATATTTTTTCCCTAAATTCTGGATTTTTTGGCAAAATTTAGGCACATCCCGGGCTCAAAACTCCGCTCTCATTGGCGACCACGGGATAGGGCAACTCAGCCCGTCGAATCCCACAATAGATCTGCACAAAACAACCAAAGGAAGCATCAAGATGATACAAAATAGACACATATTAAAACACTGCACAATGCTCACCCTAATCCCTGACAAAACCAAGGCATGACATCCACAAGGAGTAGGCCTAGCATAATCTGATAGAAGGTCCGAAGCCAGTCACTAACCAACTGCTCCAACACGGCCAATCTAAAAAGAACTATCAAAGAGGTTGCCCTAAGTGGTGGGCTGAACTACCTATAGCCTGATCAAGAAGTATTTTCTTTTAGCATATTTGTCTTTTTAGGGTTTTATTTTCCATACTCAGGCATGTAAAAAGGAGGGAGCTGAGCGTAGTGACCCAAGGAAAACAGGGTATTGGCCTCAGGTCCTGTCTTGGTACCCAAGAACCTACCAAGCCCTCGCAAGGCGACACTTAATCCTTTTTTGACACTCACTTTTATTTTCGCTCCAACCTTCCTTACTTTCTTCTTTTCCAGCAAGATGCCTCCCCTAGGAAGACAAGGCATCATCCCCGAGTCTGACTCGTCCCCAGGAACCTACCAGGCCTTCGCTAGGCGATGATCAACTGCTTACAAATTTTCCTTTCCTTTCTTTTCTATTTTGATAGGGGTTAGAACCCCTTTTTACACACCTTTGTATATTTTTATTTCCTTTTGGATATTCAGGGTTTCTCTTCCGCTATCATCATTATTTTGCTTTTGCTGGCAGGCTTCTCTAACTACCTCACAACTAATCAAGAACTCTTAGAACGCCTGCCTAGCAGGCTAGTAGAACAGGGTCACTAGAACTCCCTTTCAAAACAGGTCTTTTGATGCCAGGCAATGTCTTTATAGGAGGCAACGACTACTCGGACCTTCCTCAGACATACTTAACCTAAACCTGGTACTTCATGCCTTGGTCGTCGATCCCCAACAAGAAAAGAAAATCCCCTACAAGTACACAGTCACATATAGCATAAAACACGGTACTCATAAAGGATAGATATCACCTGGATAGGGCCATGAGAAGCTTCTGCACAACAAAGGCTCCTTCCAAGCTCTTCTTCAAACCTGTCTAGCATAAAACTAAAACAAGAAACCATTAACCGCACCTGTACTAAACAGATAACTGGCCCTCTTGACCTAATAAGATAAAGCACTTCACTACAAAACTTAATCGGCCCTCTTGGCCTAATAAGATAAAGCACTTTACTACAAAACTTAATTGGCCCTCTTGGCCTAATAAGATAAAGCACTTCACTACAAAACTTAATCAGCCCTCTTGGCCTAATGAAATAAAACATTCAAAACCTCGCAAAACGGGCCCTCTTGGCCTAACGAGATAAAACAGGATAGCACCTACACTTCCCTCCCCAAAATAGCACAAATATACAATAATAGGCTCCTTTCCAAGGAGGAAAAACACGCTCGTAGTCCTAAACTAAATGCATAAGGTTATGACCCATCCCTCCTACATATATAGCAAGAGGCGTACGCATAACATGTTGTCTAATCAACCTATCGGTCCAGGATAACAACGGTAGATTGGTCTCGGCTACTCTTTGCATTACCCATATCAACCATCATTTGCCATATATTGCATGCTCCGATAACATTCCCCACAAGCGACCGGGTCCTGTTTCATTATTGATCACAATATCCAAACTAGGACCACCGTTAAAGAATAGGTCTTCTTCATAAGCAAGATTTGCCAATGAATCTACAAACTGATTCCAGTACTGTGGAATTAGTTGAAAAGACACTCTCTCAAACTCCTCAAGTAGGGTCATAGTAGTTCGATGATACATACAAAGAATGGGATTCCGCATTGTGTATGTCCCATCTAGCTGATTCAGGATCAACTAGGAATCCCCTTTTACTAACAATCGACGAATACCACCTTGTTTGGCAATATGCAGTCCCATAATCAAGGCTTTATACTCCGCCATATTGTTAGTGAATCCTACCCCGAGATAAGCAGCTAGCTTCTTCGTAACTCTATGTCGGGGATCTCGGATTACTACTTCAACACTCTCTTTTTTATTAGGACCCTTGGACGCTCCATCAAAATATAATGTGTACGTCCACAATGGGTTTACACAGCCTGTCATTACGAACTCCTCTATTCGTAATTATGATAATCAAAATTCAACATGTTGAGAGGATGAACTGACGGCTCCATCCCACCTTCTTCATTGAACTCAATAGGGATACTTGTCAACAGTTGTAAGCAGTGATGGCCGAAGACTTTGATCTCCCACACAAAGGTTCCGTCTTCTTGATCAACCACTTTGTATCCTTTACTCCACCAGATAAGTTTCCCTTGATGGTATCTCTGTTCCAGATATGGGTGCTCCAAATAAAGGATTAACCGACCCATCCACAAGCTTTTAGCTCTTTTGCAGGTCTCCAATCATCCCCCAGCATGGACCTGCAATGCATTTTCTTTGTATTAGCATACTTAGAAATAATAAGGTTTAATCTTATTAAGATTAACCTTATTTTTAAACTCTACTCCCTGCAGATTAGCTAATAGAGCCATAGACCTATTTTTCCCTATCCTAATAATCTTGTAGGGCCATCCCATTTAGGTTCCAACTTCCTTGGAAACAGCTCCCTATGCGCATCATAATACAGAACTAATTGCCATTTTTAAAAGGTATACTTCTTCGCTCTAAGGTCATGCAACTGCTTCATCTGACATTTGGCTACCTCCTGGTGTAATAAGCTATGCAATTTTAGCTCATCTAGGTGGGCTATGGTCGTGAAACGTTCAAAGAGTGAATCCTCATCTCCTAAAGAGTGGTTAATTGCAAACTGTATGGTTGGCAACTCAATCTCAAGGGGTAACACACACTCTTCTCCATTAACTAATTTAAATGGAGTATGGCCGATAGCTCGCTTGAACATTGTATTATACACCCATACTGCCACATACAACTTCTTGTCCCAGTCCCGTTTCTTCTCAGAGACTATTTTAGACAAGATCCCCATAAGCTGCTTATTAGTACTTTCAACTTGCCCGTTTGCTTGCGGATTATAGGGGGTTGTTTTATTATGCTTGATTTGCCACGCTTCAGTCAAGCTTTTGATCACTTTGTTCAAAAAATGGGTTCCATGGTCCGATACTAATTCCTTCGGTGGACCGAAATGACAAATAATCTGCTCTAAAAGGAAACTTGCAGTCTCTTTTGCATTGTCCTGCCTCGTCGTCCGCGCTTCTGACCATTTTGTGAAATAATCAGTTGCTACTATAATGTATCTCTTCTGGGTAGTATACGACGGGGTAATAGGACCCACAAAATCAATGCCCCACTTCTCAAATGGAAGGACAGCCATGATAGGCGTAAGTAGCCGTTTCCTATTCTCTCTGCTGTCATGTCTTTGATAGGTATCACATCTCTTCACATACTCAAAGGAATCTTGGAAGATGGACAGCCACCAATATCCAACTCTTAAAGCTTTCTGCACCGTCAACCGTCCAGCGAAGTGCCCTCCACATGCAGAGTCATGACACTCTTCCAAGATAAAAGGAACCTCGTCAGGCATCACACATCGGCAATAGATATTATCAACACCCTGCCGATATAGTGTTCCTGCGATCAAGGAAAACTTCAAAGCCTATTGTTTGATTTTCCTCTTTTCTGATTTTGACAAACCAGCTCCAGTCTCTCCTGTTGATAAATAGTGTGTAATAGCAGCATACCAAGATGAGATAGAAGCTGTATCAATTTTAAACATTTCTTCAATATCACTTCCTTCAGTCAAAGCCTCTTTCAGCTCCTCGAAATCCAAAAGGCATTCCGCAATACCTTGCAACCTCGGTGGCTTATTCTTAATCTCAATATTGAACTCCTGCAAAGTGATTAACCACTTTGCCAAATGATCAGGTGGCTGCAGCTTGTTCATAAGAAATCTACGCCCTTCCGCCTTTGTATAAAACACTACCTTTTCATAGAGGATGTAGTGCCTGAATTTCTGAGTCCCAAAGACCATCGCAAGAAATAAATTCTCCATGTAGGTATAGTTGATCTCTGAAATGCCCAATTTTTGATTAGCAAAAGCTATCAGATGATACCACTTTTCCTCCCAAATTTGGGCTAAACAGCAGCTTATACTATGCATGGTGGCTGCTGAAAATATATAGAATACCTCACCCTTTTTAGGTGCTTTTAAAACGGGTGCTTTTACTAGCTCCTTTTTCACATCCTCGAAAGCTACCTTACAAGGGTCACTCCACTCAAATAGACAGCTAAAGGATAATAAATTCGTTAATGGCAACGTTCTTTCTGCCAAGGCATTGATAAACCTCCAATAGTACCCTATCGATGAGAGAAAGCTATGAACCTCTTTTGGAGTGCGTGGTGGACTCATAGCAACTATGACATTGATATTTTCAGGGTCAATTGCGATTCCCACTGAACTGACCACATGGCCTAGCAATAGCCCATAAGGCACTCCAAAGACATACTTCCGTGGGTTAAGGGTGATACAAAATTGTCTGCAGCGCTCAAAACACTTTCTTAAAATAACCAACATCCTTTCCCTTACAGTGGATGCCCCCAGGTCATCAATAAATACTTTCAGGTTGTCTGGGGAGATGTCACCAAAGGTCTTGTTTGCTGTTCGTTGCCACGATCCAGGTGCATTGCACAAACCAAAGGCCATCACATGGTACGCAAAAGTACCAAAGACAGTAATGAAAGTCGTTTTCAACTTGTCCTCTTCTACAATTGCCATCTGGTTATATCCTGCAAAGCAATCCATGAACGAATATATTTCCCTACCCGCTAATTGATCCAAAATCTGGTCAATAAATGGCAACGGGTAGTAATCCTTAACCGTATGCTTATTTAGCTCTCTAAAATCCACACATAGTTGGATTTGGTTATTTTTCTTCTTCCTGATAACAACTGGTGAATACCATTTTGTGTGTTGTACAGGGAAGATTAACCCAGCTTTCCGTAACTTCTGTAACTCCTCAAATAGACCGTCCCTTAATTCAAAAGGCATACGTCTTACCTTCTGACACACAGGATGACTGCCTTCTTTTACAGGAATAGTATGAACAGCCACGCTAGGAGGAATGTCTCTTTGCTCGTCATAACTCCAAGCAAAGATATTGCGGAATTCTTGAATCAAGGACACATAGTCCTCCCTTTCTACTGAACTGAGCATGGAACCTAGTTTAATTTGCCACGAACCATTTGGCGTGCCAAGGTCCAACTCAATCACATCCGTGTCTCTTATCCTATCCTGCAGCTCTATCGGCTCATTTAGAGTTATCTGATAGATATCCTCTGTAGTGGACCCCTCTTTAGATTCATCACTGGATGATGTCTCACTACTAGATGGATCATCTACTGTTTCTAATTCAGTAGAAGATAAAGGAGCTCTCTCACTCTGAGGAGACTCAAGGTAAGCATAGACTATCACTCGATTAGCACCTCTACCTAGAACCACTCGACCGACAGGTATATCGACTTGACAATCTGTTTGTAAGATCCAAGGCCTACCTAGCAAAACTTGATAGCTAGGACGTCCTGCAAATCTTATCACCCTAAAGTCCAAGAAGCATTCTGGATCTTAGTAACGCAACCTTCTGGTTGTCTTAGACTATCATCAACCATTCTAAGGAGGGTGGAGCTATCTTTTTGGATGCGTAGACCCAGCCTCTCCATCAACTCTGAACTCATGATATTGACGGAGGATCCACTGTCTACAATGGCATGTTCCACTAATATTCCATCCACATAAGCTGGAACCCTAGGGAAATTATTTTTAGCATGATCAAACCAATCTTCCCCTACTCGTGCTATGCCCAAAGGTTCTACAATATACCCAATTCACAGGATCTTCTTAAATTCCTTGCATACTCTTGGAGATAATTTAATCAATTGCAAGAGGTTCACATCTGGTTTGACTTCACAAAGAGAACTTGCTAAATCAAAATCATGATAAGTAGCCAAAGCTCTCTTTTCTCGCCAAACCATCCTCTCTTTTGGTCCTTGGACCGGTTTTGGTGCTTCTTTCTTAGCTCTTGCCTTCTTTCTTGGCACTTCCTCATCCTTCTTAGGATCAACTTTTTTGTCAACCAGCCTTAGAGATCCACCTTCCATGCTAGGACTCTAGACTTGCGTCCCCTTGTCCCCTTGTTTAGGGTTTCCCTCAACCGATTTTGTATTATATTTGTCAACTTCTTTGCCTTTTGGCCTCTTCTCATGGCTCTTAAGTTAGAGGTTTTAGTATCATTGACTCGTAGCTGACTCCGTTGCCTTGTGGCAGCTCTTCTAGAGTGGTCTTTTCCCTCTGCAATATTTGTCTTGGTGCATCATTCTGCTGCAAGTTATTTCATTGCGCTCTATGATTCACGAGACCTGGCTGTTTACTCCCTTGTTGGAGGGAGCTAATCTTACTCCAATAGGTAGTAGCTAAATGGCCCGACTTCCCACAAATGTCACATTTAACATTTGGACAGTTTCTAGGGAAATGCTGTCCACCACACCACTTACAACTGAATCTTGAGGGTCCACCCTCTTCAGGGCGTCGACTCCCTATCAGATTCTGTTGCATCTTCAGGAAATTAACGTCGACAGCTATTTGTCGATATTGTTCAGAAATCATATCGGTATAATGCTTCATCATGTCCTTAACTTTGCCAAGGACATTAGATGCACTCGACTCATAGCCTCGATCGTCTACCCGTCGTTCCATTGGCCTAACAATCTGATTTGGCATTGGTTGTTGACCCACCGGAACAACATTAGAATTCGAAACTTGGCCTCCGACATTTGGTGGAGCCAACTCACTTGCCATAGGCATAGTCACACTGGGAGGAGCTGGCAGCAAAGGTACATTCTGAACCACGCTCCCTCTCCCATTAGGGTTAGTCATAGGCATCCCTTGACTTCCATTCGTCAATGGTAGATTGCCTCCAGGTACTAAACTCCCATTAACATTCATTCGAGAGGAGTAGGCCGTTTGTAATTGTGCTTCTACTCCCTCTGCCCGCGTAATAGCGGCGTCTATATCTGCCAAGGCCACACTGCTCAATTATACTTGGATATTAAAATCCAACCCATGCAAAAAGTATTGTAATTGGGCAGCCGACAGAATGGGAATGTAAGTTTGTAACTTATGAAATACTTCCTTCAGCTTCTTGGCATAAGCTTTCACATTCTCATGAGGGTCTTGGTGCGTTACATTCAAGACCCGCAACCAATATTGGCCACCTCTTTCAGGGGCATACTCTCCTCAGAAAGCTACATAGAATTGATCAATTGTGGTTATGGTCCTAGACTCTATGCTGTGATACCATACCGCAGCCCTTCCTTTTAACGTCATATTGAAGAATATCATAAGGTGTCCCTCATCTTGGATGAGATAATTGAATATCAATCTTTGGAATTCACAAATGTGAAATTCCGCATCATCTTAAGATAACCCATTAAAAATGGACAAGGAAACTCCTAAAGCTTGTAAATTCGGTGTCCCTGTAGGGATTGCAATAGGCTGTGCCATGGTGACAATCAGATTAACAATAGGAGCTTGAACGGGTGAATTCACCCCCCCACTTGAAGTGGGTAGACTTGGTGGAGGAGAGGAAGAACTTACGCTTCCTCCTGCACCTAATGGACTATGTGGAGCACTTGGGTGACTAAGACCATTGCCTCTTATATGTACCGAGCTACTCCTTTGAGGAGAATAACGACTTACAATCTCTAACCGCCGTCTAGCCCTCTCAACACGTTCTGCTTTTTGGATTCCGGCTTGACAGTCCTTGTCAAAGGACGTAAACCAACTTCCTTTTGGTCCCTAGAAACCCTAGATCCGAAAACCACCACTTATAGGTGGCTCTCGGTAGACGCACCACTGTTGGGACTTGAAATGGGCCGGCACTGGCTATAACACTAGCCGGACCTCATGCTCATGACACACAAACACCCTCACGGCCTCGCGGACCAGGAGCGTCAATCTAATGCTAAAGGACAACCTGCCCTAAAACTTAATTCATGCGTTTATAGTTTATAGTCCAACGTTTCCCTAAAACTCCTCAAAGGGAGAACCCAAAGCACATAGGCATAACGCCTCGTCACACACACACAGGAGGCACTCCCCCGACTAATAGTCGGAGCCCCACTGCAGCTCTCCTACATCGCAAGGATTGGCCCTTGGATGCGTTGCTAAACATATAACACAAATGAGCACAAACTCCTCTCTTTTATATTTCTCGCATTTCCAGGAGATATACCATGCTTCCTCACTTAGCAGTCCCTTAGGAAATCGACCTTCTACCCTACAGCAAGGAATAACCTCACACTCTCAATCGTGGGTCAAAGTCCTAAGAAAACAATTGCTATGCAGTCGAGGAGATTTTCCTTTGATACCATGAACCATGCATAGTGCATAATGTGAATGGTTTAGTGCACAAACAGAAGAAAATCAGCATTGTGCATCGTGCGAAACCAATCTTTCCATGATTTGCATGCTAATGTTTATGTATTGAAAAGAGGAGAGACACCGAGCCTTACGCTCATGCTGCATTTTCCTTTATTTTAAAACAACCTCCTAAAGGCATGATGCAATACATAAATCAGATTTAAAATCATACTTTGACGTTCAAACTCCCCTCTCACCCTAACGTTTAATGTTTTGCATTCGTTGATAGGTGTAAGAGTCATTTTATGTGTATTTCTTTATAAGAAAGCGATAAATACGGACATAAATATGGAAACGAGGGTAAACAGAGGCCAATCTCATGCTCTACCTTCATTATACATTGCACAAACACTTATGTAATGTTTTGGAATTTTCCTTTTATCATTTCCTAATTTTCTCCCAATTAAAACCCATTTTCCACCATTTTTGGGTATTTTTTCTCTATTTTCTTCAATAAAATATGACTAGAAATTAAGATTGATTGTGGGCTATGGCCCTTAGGTTCCTTGACAGCAAAATTTCAGGTTTTATTGATGTTAAATTTCATATTTCCCCTTTATTTTGCAAAAAAACCCCCATTTTACACCTTAAGCGGGTGTTTTACGGGTTTTATGACATTAATTCCAGCCATATCACTTATGAATTTCTGATTTTCAGAGCATAAACTAATCAAACTCATAACAAACAACATCATTATGCATAATCAGCCCATGGGAACAATATTTCATCAACCAAATAGCATAAAAACTCATTTTTTCTTCATAAAAATTGAATTACCGCTTAGGCTTTGTATCTCAGGATCTCGGTTTTGGTACAGGACTGCGAGTCAGCCCTCATTCAATGTCTAGCATCTTCAAAATTAGCAATCTTCATGTCTACATTGATCCGGAAGCAATCCGGTCTCATCCCGATAAGCTTTCCTCCACCAAACTTTATTTTCCTCTTGCATACAAGAACAACCCTTTAGGGGAGAGAGAGGGAGGAGAGAGAAAGACTAGAATTAGAATTCTCCATCTAGGCCACCATTGGACAAGGGAAGGGCGGCGATAGCATCAGCACATAGAGAGAAACCAAGCTCCAATGTTTGTTCCATGGGTTGCATTCAACCCCCAATCATGAGAGAGGATGATGATGGCGCATTTTTCGCCAGCGTGCAGACGTTGCCTCCTTCTTGCTCCTCACGTTTTTTTTCATGCATTTTGGTTGGGGGGGTTAAAATGTCCCAAAGGGTACCCCCCCTTTGGTCCATGTTGTGGCCACCCTTTCAAATCTTGACCGTTTGTTGGCCATTTTCTCGTCCAGGCTCCAATTTGAGTGCTGTAAATTTCTGATCGTCCGACTTGAGATCCCGCATTGGTTGGCAACTCCTGACAACCCACACGGCAGTCTGAAAAATTATAAAAAATCAACAAGTGTCGCTCGGGCGCCTTTTAAAAGTCGTATTTCACTTGGTGCTTAAAATCGTCCTAACTGGAGCCACCGCCTTCGATGTTGAATATTTTTCCCCTAAATTCCGGATTTTTTGGCAAATTTTAGGCACATCCCGGGCTCAAAACTCCGCTCTCATAGAGCCATCTGCATTGTGCTTAATCTTATAAACCCACTTATATCCAATAGCTTTCTTGCCCTTCGGCAATGATACTAGATCCCAAGTCTTATTGTCCTCTAATGCAGCCATCTCCTCATCCATTGTTGCATCCCAATGAGCATGACCAATTGCCTCCTCAAAACATGTTGGCTCAATATCCTCAACTAGTTTCACCATATAAGCATAATGGTGAGCTGCATAACCTTCAAAACCAAATCTTTTAACAGGGTATCTGACGCTGCTAGATCTGCGTACCATCGGATCACTCAATGGAGCCTTTACATTACTATGAGCTCTCTGTACACCTAGTGTCCTGATAGAAGGAATACCAAGCTCATCATCCAAGCTCTTTGAGCCACTGGAGTCTCCATCAAGAACTGCATCAATGCCATCTGACACTTTATTCTTTCCTTTGTCTTTACCTGTAGTACTGCTAGATGCACCTGAAGATGTAGAGGTACTCCTTAGTCTCCCAGACCAAGGACTACCAGATGATGTCTCTGGTCCACTAAGAGTCCTTAACTTCTGCAATATGCCTGTTTTTCCTTTCTGCAACCCCATTTTGATGTGGGGTATATCTGCATGTGAACTGTCTCTTTATCACATGAGACCTTAGAAAATCACTGAACTCATTCGAGAGGTACTCTCCTCCTCCATCTGACCTCAAACACTTTACTTTCAAGCTTGTTTCTCTTTCAACTGCAGCCTTGAAAGTTCTAAAGTGCTCAAACGCTTCACTCTTTTCCTTTATAAAATATACCCACAGCTTTCTAGAACAATCATCAATGAATGTGACAAAGTATGAACTGCCTCCAAGAGATACATTTTGTGTAGGCCCCCAAATGTCTGTATGCACAACATCAAGGATATTTCTGCTTACATTTCTATCATGTGAAAAGGATTGTCTTGCCTGCTTACCAAACTGACATGCTTCGCATACCTTATGAAATTCTGCAACTCTAAATGTAGGCAAACCAACCCTTTGGTCTGCATTAATTTCAGCCTTTGTACATTTGCATGTCTAATGCGTTTGTGCCAAATTTCAACATCTGCAACAACATCTTTTCCTTTAGCATACATAGCAATATTCATAGTAGGAATTCTAGCATCCAGAGTGAATATATGTCCAACTCTACTTCCCTTTGCTACCAACTTGCACTTGTCATTGAAGTCTTCTACAAAGCAGCCCTTTGCATTAAATCTGACTTGCAGCCCTTGCTCTACCATTTGACCAACTGACACCAAGTTCTTTGTAATAGATGGCACATGTAATACATATGAAAGACTCTTTGTCTTACCATCATGCAAGGACAAGAGAACTTTTCCAATGTGTGAAATTGGGTGGCATGAATCATCACCCGTCTGCACATAACCTGCATTTTGCAAATCTTGCATCTCTCCAAACCATTCTGCATGGCTGGTCATACGATTAGATGCACCTGAATCAACATAGCAAACATCATCATGTGTTCCCTTTCCTATAACAGCATTCAGCATATGGTGCATAACAAACCCACGTTCATTTTTGTCTTCATTCTGTCTTGAAGACGATGCATAGTTTTCTTGCTGCAACTTACCATTGCGAATATCATCTTTCTTAGCATAACATTAGGCTGCAATATGACCTGTTTTGCCATAGTAGTGACATACAATACCAGAGTTGTTAGAACCTCTGTTCTGCCATCCACCTCTTCCTCTAAAGCTCCCCCTGCCTCTAAAGTTTCCACGACCTCTTGAAACCTGCATATCGCCAAATTGCTTATTCAATCTGTTTTGCTGGTTGTCACTACCACGTCCTGTACCACAGCCTCTTGAAGAGAATCTGCCACGTCCCCTTCCTGAACTAGAGTAGAAAGCATGGACCTGTTCACCACTTCTTTCAGATGTCTCACTCTGCATGTTGATCTCTTCAGTGATCATAAGGGAGACCAACTCATCGAAATCTGGAAATGGCTTTCTAACATATACAGAAGTTACAAAAGACTTTCAAGTCTTTTCATTGTTAAGTCCACCCAAGGTAGACGACACCAAATCATCATCATTGGGCATTGCATCAATCACTGCCAATGCATCTGCAATGCTCCTTACCTTCAGTGCATACTCATTGATAGACATCTTCCCTTTCTTCAATGTATTCAACTCTTGCTTGAGTTGAATCTTTTGTGCCTTTGTATTTACGGAAAACATACTTTCAAGTATGGTCCAAGCTGCATACGAATTCTCTGCATTTCTAATGTGTCCCAGCATATTATTGTCAATTACTGCAGATAGCCAATACATGACCTTTTTGTCTTTTGCATTCCATTCCTTCCGTGCCTTTGTCTCTTCTGCAGTTGGAGGATCACTCACCTCCAGCTCCTTTTCTTCACCTGAAACAAACTCGTAGAGGCCTTTTCCAATAAGGAAGTTCGTGACACAGAACTTCCATGAAGGGTAGTTGTTCTTGTCAATCTTCTCAATGATGGGGCTTCCACTGTTCTCTGCCATTATCACAAAACTAATACCAAACAGCAAGCAAATCTTCTGCAACCCTCGACCTGTAGTGTACATCAAAACACCGGACAGCCTTTTTCACTGTTTACTCAACAATACATGCAATCTGCAACCTGTTTGCAGATAAATCTTATGTTTGCTTCTTGCAAACACCTCAAGAATTACAGATTCACAATCTGTAACCTGCGCACCCATTTTTGGTAAAAACAGCCGAAATCACAGTGTACCCTGAAACTGCTGTCCGCAACCTTGCGGCTCTAAAACGGGGCCTGAAACGGCCTCAGATGCCCAAAATAACTGCGAGAAAGTCCTAAAGGGCTAATCTGCAGAATAAACAGTGCTCTTCGCGCACATCAAATCTCACTGCAATTTGGGATTTTTGCTCTGCCCTGCTTCCGGTGCCTCCATAGGCACTATCCAAGAGAAAGAGTGGAAGGATGGGAGAACTTCTTACCCGTGACTTGCTTGCTCAAACCTTGCTTCTTCTCCTTCACTTCAGCCTTTGAAATTAGCCTCTCTCAGTGGCGCGGCTCTGATACTATGTCAAGAATTGCGTGGTGGGGGGACTTACTCAAGATGTTACGCCGAACACACACAGAATGCACAAGGAGAAGCTCACTCAAGAGACAAGAAGAGAGATGGAGGCCAAAACGTTTTCTTGCTGGTTTCTTCTTCTTCTTCCACACTCTTTACAATGTACACAAAGTATAGATAAGATACAACATAAAGGAAAGTGGCCTACTAAGTCAAACAATGCATAACCGACTACACTAGTCGATTGGTGCTATAACTATGCTAGCTATAGATAGGTGTAACAACCTGAATATAATAAGTAATGAGTTAGTGGTCATGTGAGAGTCATAATGACCATTGACGTGCTAAGTGTAGACGTGCGGACCCATCTAACCAAGTGGTCCATCATCAATGTCCGCATGTATTGAGCTTGTCATCTCAACATGCTACCCTTAAGGATGGGTCCAGCAATAAGTTGGCTCACAGGTTCTATGGGCCATACCGGATTGTCAAAAGAGTGGGAGACTTGGCATATCAATTAGTACTACTTCCATCCATGAAAATTCATAATATCTTCCATCTGAGCCAATTGAAGCCCTTCATTGGATCATCAGTGGATTATGTTGAGAAGTTACCACTGATAGATGAAGAAGGCATCATTCAATACATACCCAAGCAAATCATAGTACAAAGGAAAAAGAAGTTTCGCTCTCGCTCAATCATGGAATACTTGATTAAGTGTTAAGGTTTACCACTTGAGGAAGCTTCTTGGAGGCCAGCTTCAGTTTTGGAAGAGTTCCCATACCTATTAGAAGCAGATTTGGCTGAAATCTAGCTAACTATGGCCCTATTTTCTCTCAGATTGATTGCAGACAACTCTCTGTTTCAAAGCAAATTTTACCCTGCACTATGGATAGCAATGGATACCATACATGGGCTGAAAATACTCCTTGAGAGCTCCATTCTGATATATGGCCCACCCCGATCGGAGTTTCCCACAGAAAGTTATGACAGATTTACTACAGCAGGGTCCTGTAGTAAACAACTTGCTGTCCACTGTCTGCAACTCACATTTACTCAAGATACTTGGGTCAAAATTCATTTTTATAATTTCTCAATAAGACCCATGTAATGTACATACCTCAATGACCCAACATATGCAATAATACCTCTTCATTGATTTGTATACCCTTGTAATAATGCAGCAGAGTAGTACTCTGATCTGCTCCTGCCCAGTTATCATAAGTGCCCAAATTATTTTTGAGGGCAAAAACCTTCGGGTGGGGATGGAATGTAAGAGGGGGGGATTTAATAATGGGAAAATACTAGCTACACTGGATGGTATATAAGGTGTTAGGGACTTGATTTTTCATCATCAGATTTTAATGCAAGTCTCCTTTCATCTTCATCTCCTTCTCCAAGCTCTCATGGCTTTTTCCTCTCTCTTTCTGTCTTTCTATCTCTTTTTCTAGTATTTCTCTCTCCTCGTCACTCTCTTTCTCTCTCTTCCTGCAGTCTTTCTCTCTCTTCTACACCCTATCTCTCTCCTCTCCTTCTCTCTCTCCTACCTCCTTCATTACATCAAGAACCTCAATATTTTGTTGTATATCGAAGGGGAGCTCATGCATTACACACGTAGCAAAGGAACGGAGATAGTAAGCATCAACATGAACATCTATTGCTAAAAAAATATAGCGAGTTTAAACAAATTTTGGTAAACTATACCTCATCCCAACAAGAAGAATCGAGTCATTTACTTCTCTCACTTTATTTTGGAGAATTTGAACACAATCAGAGTCCAAAAATACCATATCAGATCTCTTGTTAATATCAACAGGTAAAAAGCAAGAAATATTGAAGCCCTTAGGGTCAGCCCTTTCAAGAAGGGTAGATAACTCCTCTTCAAAAGATGAGAGTTTTTCTACTTCCTTTTCTTCTTCCTTGTTTCTTTTAAACTCCGCTCATTTATCTCCCTGCTCTACTCTGGTCTTTTTCTCTTTCTCATGTTGTCTTGTGTCCTTTTCATGCGTAACATCTTCAACCTTCAGACCAATATCATTTTTCTTCTTTCTATATGGAGGCACATTTAAAATATTGAAAGCCTTAACATCAGAAAGAGGGACTGGGTCAAAGACCTTTGAAAATCTGTATCTCAATCTCCTGAGAATAATCATGTCTTTATCCGTAAGCGTAAGCCTAATGTGCATGAGCTGCACAAATATACGAATCTTGGAAAAACTCAATCAAAGAATCCTCTGTAGCCTCCTGAATACAGTTGAGACCTTCCCTAGTCCATCTAAAACTCTGTAGACTATGCTTGTCATAGATTTCTCTGACAAGCCTTTGAAAATATAGCTTTGGAATTGCATTATTCAGAGCCTTCATTGCACTTCTAATCTTCTTAAGGCACCTCATATGCTGTGAGAACCTTCTTCTTGGCTTTGATTTCCTTGAAAGTTTGGAAGGCTTGGAGGACTGATGTATCTTTGAAGCAAGACCTCTAGGATCAACTTTTTGCTTCCTTGCAATGGACTTAGTTCTAGCCATCTCAAACTTCCAAAAAAACAAATAATACTAACAAATTATGAAAGATCTCCTAATCTTTCATATCAATATATCTACAATCACGAGGCAACATGCAAACACTAATCACAAAGTCTAAATCCAATTTTAATAAAATAGTACGAAAGACGTATGAAACGCAAGTAGGTCTTGAAGACTAGGGAACTCAACACCATATCGCATTTCATATGGCATAGGGGAACAATGCAGGCTCAAGTCGGATGAAACACGATATAGAATTACTTGAGAAAAAGAACCTAACACCATTCACGTTTCATATGTCACATAACAGACATGGCAGGCATAGTCGTATTCAACTCATCTATCCTCAACTCAGCTTTTAGACTACTTTTTCGGAAAAATTATTTACCCTAAACATCTTTATCCTTCTTGATTGATATATTTTTTAAATTTCGACTTTGTAGTTTATGTTTTTCCACAGAGGAAACCTAGCACCCACGTTACAACAGAGCCTTGCAGGCCTTAGTCGTATGAAACACGAGGAGGCCTCATATGGACAAGAGAAACCTAGCATCCATCGGGTTTCATACGTTTGGAAATTTTGGGGATGATTTAGCAGGAGTGTTCAAGTGATTCAAAACTTACTCATATTTTAGAAAAAAACTTATATTCTTGAGTGTTGAGTCCGTATGCTGTCGATGAAACCTCCTTTAGTACCCTTGCGCAGAATAATAAATTTGTATTGCAAATTAGCATTGTGTTGGTGTGGTTGAGCATAGAGAGGGTTCTATCTTCGAAAGAACTCTTTTGCGGTTCAGAAATCAGGTTTATAACAATGTTGGTTTACAGGTGTGGCGACTGTAATGCATAGTTAATTTCACACGTGTGATTGAAGACTATTTTACCTGGGAAGTTGTGCCACGTGTCACTTACTTTTTTGGCATGATAGTGCTTTTATGGCTGTGATTTTTAAGTTTTTTTCTTTTTCTTTTTCATTTTAAGTGCATGTCCTTCAAATTAGTGCAGCTTACTTTTTGATCAAGCGTGCGGTGACCATTGGCATATATATGTGAACACTCAGGTTTGGGTTTTGGTTACTGTTTCTTTTAGGTATCTTGTCTTGTCTTCGACCAACTTTTTATTTTGTGAGCATCACAAGCCAAGCATATGATTTTTATTTTTTAGGCATCACAAACCAAGCATATGCTTTACAAGAAACTATTTATTCTCAAGAGCAAGGCCTATAAATATCAGGTATCACCCCTTTCTTAATATTTTTCTCTGTAATCCTGAATTTTGAGGTATTGAAGATGTTAGTTGGTTTAAAAGGAGAAAGATACATTAGGGACTTAGAAATTCTATAATGGTTTTACTTTGTTTTTCTAGCAATATTGGTCTGGTAAACATGTAAAATGATGGGGTTTTGATGTTCTTGAGGCATTGTTTTGTTCAAATTTTCTGGATGTATAAAATGCGAATTCGTTAAGTTTTTTTTATAAGTGATGTGTGGAACACGGTTTTGTGAACTGTGAGGCAGTTTGAATCATTGTTTTCACGTTTTGTGAGTAGAAAATGTTAAACAAAGTTTGATCGATGAGACTTGGAATTTCATGCTTTCTCTACTGCATAAAGTTTTAATTCATTTCTTTCATATTGTATTTCCTAAATTTTCTTAGCAATCTTTCTTTAGTCTACTGCGTATGAGCAAATGTGGATTTGTATATTATGACCCTTATTTTTGTTTTCTGGATTTTCTTTTGTGAGCAATCAAGATGACTAAAAGGAAGTTTTCTTTACAGGGAATGGAGGAGTAGGATTTGGAGGTCACCTGTGATGAAATGATGTTTGATTTTCTTTATGCAATTGGAAATTCATTTAGATTTATTTACATCAGAGATATGCTCAATGTTCCCTTTGATTTGCAAGAGATTTTGAAGGATCTTAAAGATAAACTGAAGGATTTTAAGGTGTTTTATGATAGACATGTGGAAGGCCTAGAGATTGAGGGATTTGTCCATTATACTGATGTAATGGACGCTTCTAATGTTGCTAGAATAACTTTGCAAACAAGGTTTAGCCTTATTGATGAAGAATTCAAAAAGTGGAAAGCGGATTGCCCTTTTCATCAGAATCAACAACAATGTCTTCTTGTATAGAAGGATGTTGGATTTCTTGTATATCTTCAATATATGGATAGTTGTTCTTCAGATACAATACAAGAGAAGAAGATGGAGGATATTGAATGCAAAGACAAAGAAATTGAGAACTAGTTAGTGTAGGGATTTGATGTTGCTTTGTTTAAAAGTGAGAACATTACAAAAGTGAAAGAAAAGGAGATAGAGTTGAGTGCAGATATTGAAACATGTTCTCTTGAATGTGTCCCAACATTTTCCAGTTATCTCATCAACAAAAAGAGATATGTATTGCTAAATTATATTCAACACCTTTTTGATCTTAGAGAAGATTACTGCTTGGCAATTCTTGCTGCATGGGGTCAAAATGATAAGAATTTTATAGGTTATGAAGAGGAATTGGTAGCAACTCTTGATGTTGAGGAAGAGAATTTTCAAGACAGTTCTGTAGCCTTGCATTATTGTATTAATCAGATCATGGAATATGAATAGGGGGGATACCTTCAGAGGAAGAGTATTTACAAATTCAACAAAGACTTGGTATTGATAACATGGGGTATGAAGAGAAACTGAAGTCTCCATTAGAGGAGAAACCAAAAAGTTCAATAAATCTATATGATAATAGTCTTCTTGAAGAATATGAAAACCCTAAGGTATGAAAGATAATTCTAAGATATACATTGTGATTTATATTAGAGTATGTTATGGATTATACACAAATATTTTTAGATATTTATCTACTGACATCTTATACTATTGTGGTTCATTTTGCAGATAGAAATTGAAGATGCAGACAACTTTCTTGGAAGAGCCAAGGGCTCAAGGCCGTTGAAGCTTGGCAAAAGTCAAGGCCTTGGTCATTATATTGGAAGCTTAAATAATCAAACAATTGCAATTTATCATAGCAGGTTGTCAAGCTCTCCAAGCTTACCAATAATGGCTATGAAAGCTATCTCCAAAAGATGATTGGATCCCAAGCTTTCAATAGAGGTTCAAACAAGATAATTTTGGTGGAGAAGGGAGAAGCTGTAAGAGTTTTTGGCTTCATGCATGGATACAGTGGATCTAGGGCAAGATACTTTGGAGTTCTTGCCTCTTATTTTCTCTCCCATGTAGGAGATGCCAAGAATTTGAAGCTCCTTCTAGGCTATATGAAACAAGAGTTCTTGAAATGTAAAGGTCTCATTGAGTGGGATGAAACAAAAGATTCCCTTAGAGGACCCAGTGAATTTCCTGAAACTAAAGACTCTTCTGCACACAGAGTCAAACTAAAAGATGTGGTTTCTTGAAACCCATCTTTTTCCATCTCTTTGTCTAGTTTGTAACAATTTAGAATATCTTTGCTTTGCACAAGAGTTCAAATATCTCTCTTTTCTTCTTTGGGTAATAGTGGATATAGTCCTTGCCAAAGATGACGTGTTACATGATGCGATTGTGTCTTTGAGCTTGAATTTGTGCCAAATTTGTCTGTAGAACCATTGAAAGACCTCTAATAAAGTGTTTGCTTTGTATCTTCTACCTTCATGTCTTGTGTGTCTAAAGTATTTTATTCTTGCTTGATAATGTGATTTTTTCATACCTTGGGCTAATAAAATAGATAGAGATCCATATTTCTTGATAAAATATGAAGCATGGTTGTATAAAATATGCTGCATAGTTAACAAATAAAGAAATTCAATTAGAAAATCCTTTATGAGTCAGACATTAAAGAGACATACATATGCAAACTTCTTACCATATAGTGAGTGAAGTGTTGATTACCCCAAGCTTTTGTCATTGCCTTTTTAAAAAGGTTCAATTGGTTTTTGAAGTCTTTGAGATTATCATCATTCCATTTTGTTTTATCACAATAAAAGAATACTTTGTCTAGTGTTTTCCAAACATTGACTTTTCTATTCCGAGCTTTCATTATTAGCATGATCCTTAACTGCATTATGAAGGTACTTCCATTGATTATATCTAATAGTTGAGCCACTATTCCTAGAGTTTATCTTACCAAGTCTTCCATGAAAGTCTAAGAACCTTCTAGCCTTCACTCCACTAATAGATGGCTTTTTGGGGGCACAATTGCCATCCTTAGACTTTTGAAGATCTGGTTCAATAACAACATTACCACCATGCAAACCAATTGCAGATAATACTTTTTCAATCTTTGTTATAGCATTTGTTCTAGCTGATAATAGCTTCAGCTTCCATGCAAATCCTATATAAAGATGAACAAGCTTTTCAATTATCCTACAAAGCACATGAAGTTTACAGATATGGGCATTCACTAAAGGAATATCTAGGACTATCTTAAACTGTGGATCCTTGTTGTGCCTAGAGGGAGGTCAATTCCAATTGCCTGAGTTCAGCTCTTAGGCTAGGGACATGCAATATAGGCAAGGAGATCTAGAGTTGGCTCCCTTTGATACATTGTACATACATTTAAGTGTCTTTAAGTCACCAGCTATGTGCTACTCAATCTTATAGTTCCCAAATCCTTCAACAAATAGCTCTTCTCCTGCTTGTTGTCTGTTCATAACATTAGGTATTGGTGTTCGATGAAAAACCCAATATAATATATCAAAATCCTTTGTATCTACTTCGAATACTCCTAGCCACCAGAGATGTGTTCTAATTGAACACTAAATGACATTGAGTGATTGTAATGATCTGATGAAAGTGCTCTATTCATCAAGGTAATAAAGACCCTCTCTAGTTTTGTACATTTAAAATCTCACTTTCATCAAGTTTAACCACAAATCTAGCCACTCCTTGTGCCTCTTCTAGTGACAAGTCATAGAATCTAATCATTAAGCATTATAGGGTGGGAAAGTCAAGGAAAATATTATTAAATTCATTTAATACAACTTCCTTTTTCTTGCCCTTGGAGCTAGCCTTGATATAGAAAGGCTCACCCAGAATCTCCATTATCTTGTTATTCACTCTCTTTGTAATAGTTTTAATCATAGATGGCCTTGGAAGTATGCAATTACGTACTTGTCATTACTTCATATTTTACTGCAAAAGCTAGAAAAGTTATATATAAGCATCTCGAGTGATACCAATATTATCTAGTGTCTTCCATACTAACTCAATATCCAAAGAGAGATTCTTTATAAATGACTCCAAGCATTGTTTCTTTGCCTTTTTAAATGTCTTCTTTCCCAAAATATCTTTTGAAATGATAATAAAACTAAGATGCTTTGAAAGAATCACTTTCACTTGCATTTGGTTGAAGCAGAGACCTAAATAAAATCAACATCACAAATCAATACAATTAATTATAAACAAAGTCATATTTCATATTTTTAAAGTGGAACAAAAATGTACCTTGCTGCTTGGATTCTTTTACTACAACCACCTCCTCCTTGTCTAAGACTCTCAATATTTCTAAGAGCCTTTTGTCGATTTCAAAGTCCTAAAATATTTTTCTTTTGTTGATAAGATTTGATGCGTTTCTCCAATAAATGAATCCTTTGTTGATAGCCTTCTAGCTTCTGCAATAAGTTGTTGTTATGTTTTGATAAAAGATGATCCTCCAATTTGAGGACATCCTTTTCTGCACAACCAAGTTAAGTGTATAGCCTAGAAACCCATTATAACCATCACCAATGAACCTTAACAATAAAGAGCTATTATAGAAAGGAAGAGTGCTATTTTTGCTAGGATCTTTGGGATATAGCATACCATCTAACCAAAGATCAAGATTCTTCTTTCCTTCAAACCTGAGTGTAGACTCTGTAACGGTAATGGGTTTTGTTAACTTCCTTATTGGTTCATACTCACTATCCAACTCAATATGAAGATGATAGAGAGGCATTTTACTAGAGCTACATATATCATTGGATGACTGATCCATAACTAAGGATGTGATTAGAAGATTGGATTGAAAAAGTATGTGAACTAGAAACAAGAAGGAAAACGAAGAAGAAACTAGTAAGGATGGGAAATAAAGAAGAGAGTGAGAATGGAGGGAAGTAATCTTCTCCATCAAAGTTTGATTACTTCCCTCAATCTTTAATGAGGATGAGTAAGAACTTGAATATTAATTTTCACTTTAATGAGGATGAGTAAGATCTTGATTATGACAATCTTTGTTACCTTTATGACAGCCTAGATTTCTAGGTTTGATGTGACCACGAGAATATCGCGTCAATGACTTATTAACAATTTTGATATATTTACTTACCAAAATATACAATTTTAAAAAAATAAAAAAGTGATTTTATTTTCTAAAATATTTTCTCTCTCTAGGATCGCATACATGGCATTTTTGAGACCTCAAAACTCCCCTAATGAAGGAATGTCAGAGGAGGCTGGAAAATGTGAGGGCAAATGCACTAGTAACTGGCACTATAGTGGGTTAATAGGCCATGGAGGGGCATGGTTTTTGGTGGAGAAGAGGGAAAGAAAGGGCAAAGGGCGACAGAAAAGGAGGGAGAAAGGGAAAGGGCATCATGTTGACAAACTTATGGAGAAGGTGCATCGAACAACATACTCTTCTTCCTTTTTTCTACTTCGTGAAGGCAAAGATGCAAGCAATGACTGGCTCACTCAGTCTCTCTCTCTCTCTCTCCATCAAAGTTGGGATGTGGAATGGCATGTGCTTTTCTGCCTGGTTTTCAGATTAGGCTTCTTATTCTTCTTCTCCTAAGCAACCTTCCCCTACCAAAGCATTGGATTTGTCCCTGCTCACTTGAATGGAGCATGCCCCAATCAGTTCTTCTTTGACGATGCATAGTCTTGCCATTGTGTCTGACAGATTATCCATACCATCACTCACCCTCGACAAATTCCAGTTCACCCACAAGTTCTCCACTTCTAGGATGCTCTTTCAAACTTCCCACAATTGGTCGATATTAGCATGATGTGTATAGAAGAATGGATCTCTTCCAGTAGCATAGAGGGTGCCCATGTCTTTCTTGCCAATCTACTCCTGATCACCTGTCCATCCATGGACACCGTTATGAGGAATTTTTTTATTTGTACCATATCTAGACTCAGGGCCATCATCTTTGTGGTAGGTTTGCCCAAAAAAGCTATACTGGGTGGGTGCATCATTGACCACCATCCGGTGGGTAGTGGCAAGATTGGCAGCAATCTGCTCTTCAGCCGTGTGAATTGAGGCATTTATATAATAGTAATTAATCATGATAGTGGCAGGGGGCAAGTGGGAAGGTTCTCCGAGAGAGTGGAGACCCTATGTTAGGGTGTAGGGATCTTGTTAACCTTTGAAGGGAAGGCTTCTCGATTATGTCTACTAGTTATGGAGGGGCAAAAGACCCTCTCTCTCCCTCCTCCTTCTACTATGTCAAAGTGATAATAGTATTTGTGAATGCATGCAAAGTGGGTACTAATACCTGTAGGAGATGTAGATATATACAACCTCCTCATTGTGGTCTCTGCATTCATTCATCAATGATGCTCTCTTTTCTCATCGCACACACATGAAAGATGCATTGATGTGACACATGCTTCACGAATTGAATGTATGGCTTCAATGGAGGTTTGTTGATTCAAAATTTCATGACTCTCCCTCTCTCTTTCTATTTCACAATCATTCCCTTTTCCTTTATGCTACTTCTTTCCATTTCCCAAGGTTGATTTGGAAGGGCCTGTGGTCTTGATGACCAAGAGGTTGGGAACAAGACTGTGGAAGGAGATGTAATAATCGTTGAGGATAGTTGATGGAGATGAGGTCATTGTTTCAAATTTGGCCATTCTCCCGTGCCTCCTTTCACCTCCTCATCTTGTTTATCTTCGATTTTGTTTTTTTTTGTTAAATGTTGTAGTGGACAATCATGCATTTAGGCTTTTGTGCTATTGCTATTGTAGTTGAATTGATTATGGGCAATGATGTCATTGCAGGTCATCTACATTAGGACTAAATGGGAAGATGATGGGAAATATGCATGTGGGGTCTTTGAAGTAGGAGCAAGAGCATCCACTATGAATAATGTCTTCTTATTTTTCTTCTTCGTCTTCATCACATGGTGTCAATCCTTAATGTGGTAGATGCTTCTTCTTCTTCTTCTTCTTCTTTATCTTCTTTCTCCTTCTATTGTCTGTTCTTCTTTTTCTTCTTGTCATCATATAATCTCCCTTAGGTTGAAGTTTGTTGAGATAAGCTTCTTTCCCAGCTGTTGCGGACCAAAATGAAAGCAGCCCTCCCATAGTAGAAAATGAATAGAAAACCATGGACAAAGCACACAAAATCTATCTGTATGGCTATGCCATTAATCTCAAAACTAAAAAGAAACCATAAATCTCTCTCTTAATTATGAACAAATTTGTCATCTTCGTCATCTTCATCCATAGCTTCAACCATTATCCACAAAAGAAAGAGCAAAAGGGAAAGAGGAATTTCTGCACAAAAGACAGAGGAGAGAGGAGAGAGAAAGATTGGCACCATACAAAAGGAGAATGTGGGAATAGAAGAAGGGAGAGAAAGAGGCACATAATTAGCCGTGCACTCCACCCCACCTTTTTCCCAAAAGACACACAACCCTTTATATTTTTATAATTTCTTTGAATTTTTGATACATTTATATTCATAAGGCTTTAGCCTTCACATTTCAATTCTTTCTCTAGTTCCTTACAAATGCATGCACATACACTTTTGTGTATACCATTTATTTATGATGGATGTGGATGTGGATGTTGCCCTCCCATGTATAAGGTGTAATTTAGTGCTTTTGCAACAATGTAAATATTGTTCCCTTTACAAAAGATGAAATTGTGATATATGCATAGACATTTTTGTGCTTCTACAACAAGAAAAGGAACACCAGGAGTAACAAATCTTTATATAGCTTATTCTCCCATGGATTTAACTTGACCTAAATTGATAATACTCTTCATATTCTTCATCAAAAGAATAAGAAAACACAAAGCAATGCTTCACTTTCAATGGAAATCATCACATAGTCTTCAATAGTTTCATAGTCTTTATAGTCTCTCTCACAATCTCTCACTCATAGATACATTGTTTTGCATGGATTTGGCTATCACACACACACACACACACACACACACACACACACACACACACACACACACACACACACACACACACACACACACACACACACACACACACATGCTCTCATACATATTATCTCTCAATAGTAAAATGGAATGATTAAGAATCATCATCCATAACCCCTCTTTGGTCGTGGATACCCCTCCTAAGAGGTATGTCTACTATGAAAGGTCACCAGTCCTTTCGCACCTCAATAATGTTACTGTTACTTTAGCCTTCACTTAAGTATTTAGCAGCTACTTCTTTCACTTCTTTGAGATATTTTGAACTTGTAGTCATCTCTTTCCAAGGTTATAAAACTTCTCCAAGCTACACATTCATCCCATAGAATACTTATACAGGCATATAGAACAAAAATAGAGAAAAAACAAAGGCTCTACATAGATGGTCAACAGAGGGTTAACATAAAGTCATTAGGAAGCCTTTAGCTCAAGTAGAACAATTCAAAACCATTAAGAATCATTCAATAAGCTTCCAAAAACTCTAAAACTTAATCAATCATCATTCCATTCTCTCATACAAAAAGAAAATATGGCAAAATATATGCTCAACAGAACCAATCAGACACTAACAAAACATCAATTGAATATATCAAAACATCATATCTCCTCTGAAAAACTATCATGAGCTTCTCAAACCTAATCAACCTTATCCAAAGGACTATCAAACACTTCCAAACCAACTACTCATCTTACAAAATCCATCAAAAATCAACCATTTAGTCCTCAAAAACAACAAAAACCAGCCAAAAAATAAAGTCATTTCATTCCTCAACATATCCTCATACTTAATCAAGGAGCGTCCTTGTGACCTAGGAAAAAAATAATAGAAGTTCATTAGATAGAATCACAAACCACCATCAATCAACTTCTCAATTTGCTCCATCTTCATCTTTAACTCCATGCAAGAAGGATAAAACACCACATATACACCATAGAGCATATACAAAACTCACATATACATAAGACAATGCAGTTTAAATGGCACAAGCTCCCGAAAAATGAAGGACAAAGATTTTCATTAAAAAGGATCAGTACATGCAAGAGAGTGTCCACATGCTATGTAGAATGAATATATTTTTTCTTGAACTTCATACTCAGCTTGAGATGTTTCAGAATCTTGTTCTCATTCACAAAATGTAGACGCACATTCTTGAGAAACTGTAAACAATACATCCTTTCCAACAAGATAATAAACCTAGTAGGAAAAGCTTGTGCAAAATAATATAAGATATCCATCTGAGCAACAGTCACATCCTCATTTGGATTAATCATCGAGTTTGGAATACTTCCTAGTGTTCAGGTGAGGTTGCTGTTACATAAAAGCAAGATACCAACAAAAATGAGATGGCAAGTATACCGAAGTATCCTCAGAATAGCATGTGATCTAGAAAATTGAAGATAAGAAGTAGAACATTGGGCAAAAGTGTCCCAAGAACCAAGAATGATAGGTCAATTAAACATCGATCTTGTCAAAGAATCATTCAATGTCCACTACCGTCAACAAAGGATATCACTGTCAGACCTAGGAGTATCCAGCACTGATTGTGGAGGAAGATTAATATAGTCAGATGGAGATGGCAAAGGGATAATAGGAGAACAATGAAGAGGTGGGTAAGATAAATCATAGAATGAAGATATTTGAAAGGATAATGATGATGGGAAAGAAAGTAGAAAATTTTGAAGGGATTTTGTTGGAAAAATAGAAGTAGGTTCAATAGGAGTAGGCAAGGATATAGGATAAACAATAAATGGGCATGTAGTACAATTTAGAATTTGAGGGAAAACTGTAGGGGTAAAAGATAAGAGAGGGGTACTATCTAGATTAGATTGGGGGATAGCAACAAATAAGGGTAATTGATAAGAAATTAAGGAAAAAGATAGGATATCATGAGGATCAGATGGATAGATGGAACATCGAAAATCAAAAGATGAAAAGAAATCCTCAATGAATAAGGGATAGTTAGCAATATGGTTCAACACTTGGGATCTCAATGATTGAATATCTGACTTATGAAAGACACTTAGTCGATGGCGAGGATCTAGAATATCATCCTCCAAAGGTAAATGCTGAGCATAGCCTTTACACCACAATTTCTGTTGATAATAATTCTTCAGGTCATCAACCAAATTCATTTCAGTTGAATGTACATACATGATTGCTTGCAAAATCACATCTCCAACATACAGATTCATGTCCTTCTCATTAGAGATGTGTAGATCTCCTCGGAGATACATAAAAGATAATAACTGAACTTCATGAGAGATCAACTCATCAAAAAATCTGTCAAACACTACTTTGAGTAAATTTGCAAACCACATGTTCTGCCAACCATCCCCTCTAGAGGTTCTAAGTCCACATTAGTCAAGGAGATATACAATGCAAAGCACTAATATTGATACTGAATCTAGAAGGATGATGGAGGTGACACCAATTTAGCATAGTGGATCAAATATTTTTGAACACAATTCATACGCTGTTGAAGCGCTCTATCTTGGCAAAAAATCCATTACACAATTTAACCTTTTGTTGCAAAATGATCTAGCTCTTCCTTAAACAACAAAGACGACATCACTAGGGCTGGAGGAGGAACAGAAAGAGAAGTAGCTTTCTGGTTAAGCTCACCAATAAACTTCTTTTGGGACTGTACAATTTCTTGAGAATGCTGCAACTGGCCCTCACATCATATACCAAGCTTACTAATTGATTCTAGCATTTCCTCAAGAGAGACATTTTTATCCTTAGTTTAAGGATACATTCGCTTCCTCTAAAGTGGCAACCTTAGCTTCTAACTCCTTAATCATGGCCTTTTGTGAATCCATCAAAGCTATAGTTGTAATAATTTGTGTATGTATATCACTCAAAGTAGTCTTTTCAGAAGCTAAATCGTCCAGAGCGTTGTTGAGTTGACTAGTTAAAGAATCCATGTTGTCTTGCAATGAAGTATACACTCTCGTATAGATTGTCTAAAGACAGGAAGTCTCCAAGGCATACTTAACACTAGAAACTAGCTATGAAAGCATAGATCCAAAAAGTACCGTTTGCAAGGAAGGAGGAATCTATGGATCCAGTTGTCCGTCTCCCGTTGCATTGCAAAGAGGTTGGTACAAAACACGAACGAGGGAAGGAAGCTACCAAACACCTCAAGTATCGAAATCTATACCACAGGGGGAGATTGGAGTAGGAAGAGGATCAGAAGGACCATGTGTGTGGCGCTTCTTTTGAATGATTTTGGCAAGGGGTACATCTGCTAGATCTGAATTGAATTCCATAGGAGGAGAAGAAACAAAAGGAGACTACTGCAGGAGTGGAATAGGATCAGGCATAGGAATGCCACTTGGGGAAGGTGCCAACTAAATGATTTTATGTAGAAAGCCCCCATAGGAAATAGTACTGAGTTGACCTTTCGTGACACACTGAAAATGTTGATCCATTTTAGCCAACAAAAAGGTTGTCCAATTAAGCTTAACCTCTTCCAAAATCTTATTAGAGGCCATGAAGAGTTCTTGGGATAAATACTTTGAGGTCTGACATAAACTGGTCTTGGAGAAACTAGCATAATTGCTTCCATAAAGGAGAGGAAATATGTGCCATTGATACTCCTGAACTAGTGATAACCTTTTTTGCTACCAAAGGGGTAGAGATTTCCTTCTACAACAAGGCAAGGATCTCTCTGATGGATAATAAATGATTACCACTAGGCACGTGGGAAGTTGCAAAAGGTATGAAAAATACCTCATTGACAGTAGTGGGGGATAAACAAAAGTGATGGCCATAAACCAAGCCCAAAAGCTTCTTGTAAGTCCCCATAAAATAGTAACAGAGCTTTGCATCCACTGGATGGAACTTCAAGGCCACAAAGAGATGAAGTCCAATCTTGCGAATATAGTTAACGTCCAAAAAAAGAGAATAAACATGGACCGGTAATGGTACATGTTGAATCACAAGCAGGGGAGTGGAAGAAGATGCCATTTAGACCACACAGGAGTATCCACACACACACAAAAAACCTAGGAGAAGAAGGAAGGATTCCTGTTAAACCCACACATACCACCACTGACATAGATAACAAGGAATAAAAAAAAAACAACATTGACTAGACTAGATCAAACCTTCCCAAGCATTCAACATCCTACAAAAAATTTGACATGACCTACACACATATGCGATCGAAAGCTTCATGGCATGCTTACATACAAGCACCCAAAAACCTTGTAATCAAACACTCAAAAGAAAAGAAAATTCCATGCATATCGTATCCCAAACACAATACAAAAATCAAGACTAAACCATAGACTCGGACCATCACAATAAATATAGATAGACAAGACCTTTGTCTCCGATCAAGAAACCAATCCCCGTAAGCGTATGGTGTATACCTATGGTGCGGTGAAGTGGGTGAGTGAAAACTATACGACTCATTTTTATTAGATGACCAATTAAGCACAGTTCATTATTAAATTATTCTATTAATACATGGTAAGTCGCATTCCTATTCTAATTCCTACTTAGACTAACTTGACTGGACTTGAGACTAGGGGTCTCTACAAATGCAATTCATTTTTAAAAAGTTATATGATTTGTGATGCAAAGCACATGCATGCGTGGCTTTGGGACATTCATTATTATTTACAAATTAAATGTGTGTATAAGGCGTGTACATGTGTCATATGAGTTGATTTTAAATTACTAAATTAAGTGGGTTATCGTGTTAGATGCTCGTGCAATGGTGGTGTTCCTTTTATAAATTAATAGCCATTTTTAAAAAATAAAAAAATTATGATGTGTATTTTGTTTATTTTATGGATGCAATTGTCGATTGATTTTTAAATACAATTATATGTGTGTGACGGTGCCTGTGATGAAAGAGGGAAAAATAAAAAAAAACCTGGAGGTGCGTGGACACTTGCAGGATCTAGCGTGTAAAATCTCACTTTCAAATAAGCCAAAGAATAGAAAAATCCTCGTATGAAAACAACAAGGCGACTAAGTGATAGTTGACCTTCTATAAGGTACGAAAAACCAAATACTAATAAAAAAACAAAAAAAACGGGGATAAAGAAGGGTTTTGCACTTGGGTGATTATGTGTTAGGGTTCTATTTTTTATTTTTTTGTAAATTTTTTCATATGTTTGTGTTTATGTATTTTAAGTTGGATTTTGTTTTGTTTCTTTTCTTTGTTTTTTGATTTTGGTGTTTGTTTTTTGTTGTTTTTTCTAATGAATGAATAAATAAATAAATAGATAAATTTGAGTATTCAAATGGCAACACAAATATTGGAAATATGAAAAGAATTTATAAGAATTTTTCAATGCATTTAAACAACTATTTTTGTAAATTTTTTATTTTCTCATTGTTTAAGTTGTTTGTTCTTCAAATAAATCAATTCCAATCTTTTTTTCCTAATTTTATGTATTTTTGATTGGTCATAATCATGATAGAAATTTATTTGAAAAATGTTGAAAAATTTTGATTTTTTTTTAAAATTTCAAGATTTAATTGAATTTTTATGACATATTTGTAAGAAGCTGGGAATACTTAGAATACTAATAATATGCCATGTCACATTGACACTGGTATATAAGGAGAGAAGTTGTAATTTTTCACATCTTTTGACATATCAATACATTTACAATCTTTCTCTCCCTTCTTGCTCCAAGCTTCCATGGCTTCTACATCTTTCATGTCTTTCTCTCTCCAATTCTAGTCTTTCTCTCTCCTCGTCACTCTATTTCTCTCTCTTCCTGCAGTCTTTCTCTCTCCTCTGCAGTCTTTCTCTCTCCTCTTTCTCTCTCCCTAGTTCTCTCTCTGACAAGTGGTATCAGAGCTTCAGTCTTTGATCCATTATTTTCTTCCATTTTCACTCTCATTTTCCTATTTCAAAACCAATTTCAGACAAAAATGGTACAAGACAGTGACTAGTGGAGTGCTGTAGGACAACTACAGTTAGCAATGACTACATCTGGAGATATCCAAGGTCAGATATGGTGGGTAAAGGCTTAAATGGCTGGACGTCATCAAATTTTATGCAAAAATGGAGGTAACTAGGGTAAAGGATGGTTAACCGGGCTTAGTTTGAGAACAAACTGTGGTTACTTTGAAAAGAGGGGTTTCTCTTTCCCCTTTCCTGGAGTTTCCTGCAGGTTTCATGGAAGATCAGCCCTAAAGATCAGTTAATCTCTCTCAAACCCCTGAGTTTCTTGACCAACCATTACTTGGAATAGTTTCCCCAGATCAAGACCTTCAGAATGAGCACAAGGTTGCTCAATGTTGCCTCAGCCATGGAGCAGGAAACAGCCCCGAAAATTGCGGCGCAATTTTCGGGCTGATTCCAGCCCTGCATTCTGCTCAGCTTGTTTTCCCTCAGTCTTGGCATTGCTCCTGGTCCATTTCAATCATAATCCTCAGCAAGATCAAGGCTCTCAGCTCCATTCAAGGATTCTTCAGCTCTTCCTAAACCCTACATGAACAGTCCATGGGCAGCCATGAAAGCTTCAGCCCAAGCTTCCATTTCTTGACAATTTCTTGAAGATTCTTCATCCTTTTGGCCCGTGGAATCATTTCAGCAAGGATTCTTCAACAAATTGCAAGGATTAAGCACGGGATGGCTTAAGATTGAAGATCAAGAGCTTCTATGGAGCAAAAATTTGGGGAAAACGGGTTTAATGCTTCAATTTCAAGCATTTGAAGCTTCAAGATTGGTCTCTACCATCAGATAAGCAAGCTTCTTGGATTATTTTGCTAACATTGGACAACCGGGAGCCCTATCAAGCATTTGGCAAGTTATTTTCAGCCATGTCAAGGTATTTCTCTTCAATTTTTAATCTCTCTCATTAATCCAATTGCTGAGCTTAAGCCATTTGACTGAGAGATTAAAGAATTGAACATTTTCATCAAATTCTCAGCCAACCTTTGCTTGAATTCATCTATTCATGAATGCAATGCTTGTCTAATGCAATATTAGCTTCAATCAGTGAATGAATGGCCTTAATCTGAGATTTCAGCATAACATTTGAATCCTATGGACTGAATACATTGATTGATTCCTTTTCTTATTCTAATCCAATTGATTGGTTGATTCTCTTTTGCCTAAATTGGAAAATTGTAAAGGGTAAGTACTAGCAATCAGTGAGTCACTGAATTGCATAGGTAAAACCCTTCTCCCATCTCAAGTTCTTTTATCTCAATCAATTGCATCTCATGAAAGGCTGAATGAATATTTTTCAAATGCATATCATGTTGATTGCTTAGTACACTAGCCTCTGCCATGTTGATATTCCCACCGAGGAAAAAGGTGGATGCCGGGGGAGATAGTGGGACAAAAGAGAGGTGACCCTCCCTCACTATCGAAGATCCCGAAGGGGTGCAACCAACCGACCCGGGGGGAACTTTGCCCACCTCCCGGTGATTCGGAGCCCGTGTAGGGAGCCCGTCCTGCCGTTTTATCCCTCACACAGGTACAGCGAGTGGAGAATTGAAGATTGAAGACTTTCCAACGACTCAAGTACCTATTGGAGTAAAACAGGGTAAAACAGGGCATTTTCAGGTTACCCACAGGGTATTTACAGGTGGATACAGGTACACCCTTTGATACTGAAGTACAGGTGCAGGTACTACAGGGTACCCACAGGTCCTATATACCCCTTTGCAGGGTTTGGTAGCCATTGGAGGTTACTTTCTTGCATTACAGGGTCAAAACAGGGCACTTACAGGTCTAAACAGGGTGCAGGACTGGACAGTTCAGACTCTGAAATTCAGTTACAGAATTTTCTGTCCTAAACCTGTTATAGCGTGCTATAGCTCATCTCGAAGAGGGCATTGTAAGCTTCGATTCGCACAAAAAAGTTTTGCAATTAGAGTTTTCTAGCCAAAGTTATAGCCGTTTTACTGACAGGGGGTACTGCAGGACTGCACTAGTATGGCAGGGCATAAAGGCAAAAATAAGGTCCAGGAGGACTATGCACAGCAAATCAGGGATTCTATGATGGAAAGCACACTTCAAGAGAACCCTGAAGAGCCTCAACAAGGAGAGATTAGTATTCTCAATGACGCTTTGTGTGCCCATGAACTAAGACATAAGGAACGTCATGAGACTATTTTGTCAGCAATGGAGCATATGATTTTATCATTTGATCAAACGAAGTCTACTGTTGAGAAGATGATGGAATCAACTAACCGAACCAATGCTTCCATTGATAAGTTGGTAGAATCTAATGCCCAACTTATGGCACAATTTTCTCAACTCATGCAGTCATAAAAGGGATCAAAAGAAGCAAATGAGAAGGCTTGTTCAAATAGTGACCCCTCAGTTCCACTTCAGCCATCCAACCAAAATGGTTATAGAGATGGGATCATAGGAAGAAGAGGCATACCCAATAGTCAATATGAAGTGGGAGAAGCTTCACAAAGGCATGATGACTATTTGGGCAGTTTGAACGGCGCCAATACTCAAGCTTTTGGACTGCATACTCAGCATTCTAGGGGTGCTTTACCAACAGGAAGATTACAGGGTAATTCTCAGCCACCTGTTGGAAGATTTCAATCTCATTTTGGGGGTTTTGTACTTAGAAATTCCGATCAGCCAGTTTTGGGACAGCAACCTTTCCATGATAGAGAATTCAAGGATAAAATTGTTTTATCCAAATTCAATGGCCAGTCATCTTCACCATCAGAATTAGAGGAATGGACTTCTAAGATGGAGTCTTATTTCGACATATTTTCTAAAACTGATGACATGAAGATACATTTTGCCTCCCTCCACTTAGAAGGATTTGCTCACACTTGGTGGAGGTATATCAAGAAAGAGAATGTACTTATTGAGAATTGGAAAGCTTTCAAGGCACTTATGGCTGAAGTCTTTGTTTCACCTCTTGAGAAAGAGAAGTTAGAACGAAGATGGTATAACTTGGAACAAAGGAGCCTAAGTGTAAGGGAATATACAAACCAATTCCTCAACTTGACCATGTATGTGGAAAACATCAGTGATGAGGCCAAGTTACACAAGTTCATGTATGGTTTAGAACCATCCTTGTCAGTTGATGTTATGGCGCAGAATCCTACTTCACTTTTCAAGGCTATTGAGCTTGCAGAGCGCTTTGGAAGGAAGTATAGGAAAGAGTCTTCATTTCAGCCAAGTTATGGACAGCCCAGGACTGTTTTAAAGCAAGGGCAAGTTGGTAACAATTATGGCAGCAATCATATGCCTAGTGGGAGCTTACGGATACCAACTTATCCCCCATTTAATGCTTCTAGGCTTCAAGGCAATTTCAGGACAGCAAACAGTCCAAAGGTTGAATTTAAGCAAGGTGACAATAAGCCTAAGTCTACTTCAGCCAATACAAATTCCAGAAATATTCCCATGGATCTTTACAAGGAAAGAAAGGACAAAGGCTTATGCTTCAAATGTGGAGAAAAGTATACTCTTGACCATGCTTCAAAGTGTGTATACAAAAATGCCAAGCCAAAAATTCAGAGTATGCTAGTTCTTGAGGACCTTGAAAATGACATAGATGAAGTTAATGCAGTCCCAATCAATGCTGAAAATGAAGATTTTGAGGATGATGGTGGACAGGAGTACTTCTATGATCCATCTGACTCTTTTCCTTTTGATCCAGGTGGTGATATCCCATTTGATCCTGGTGGATTTTGTAATGAGTTGCCTGCTGCCACTAATTGTTCTATCTCTATGGATGCTTGGACAGGATCTAAGAACCCTAATACACTTCGTATGAAGGGAAGCATATGTGGAAAGCCAGTGTTCATCCTGATAGATAGTGGTAGTACCCACAGTTTTGTCAATAAATCCATTTTGTACAAGTTGAATTGTGTTCCCACCGACTTACAGCAGCCCATTAGAGTACAAGTGGCTAATGGTGAAGAGGAAATCAGCACACAGATTTGTCCACAGGTTTCTTTGCAGATGGCTGAAAATTTTGAAGTCAAAGTAAACCTGATCACTTTAGAAATGGGGCCCATAGATATTGTACTTGGTTGTGACTGGTTGATGACCTTAGGTAGGATTACTATGGATTTCTCACAGTTATATATGGAGTTTTTCTCCAATGGACAGCTCATCCGTTTACAGGGGATCCCTAGTAAATCTGATTTTCAGCTTATCACCATTCAACAACTCAAGAAAGAGTACAAGAAGCGCTCACAGATATTTGTATTGCATTTGAACAAAGAAACACAGGATCAGCCCAATAATTCAGCAAACCATCCAGCCTTGACAGCTCTTCTTGAGGAGTATAGAGATTTATTTGAAGTACCTACTTCATTGCCTCCTAAGAGAGCGGTGGATCACCCCATTGATTTGGAACCCAACTCAAAGACGATCAATAAGCCACCTTACAGACTATCAAAATGTGAACGAGAGGAAGTAGCCAAGCAAATCAAAGAGCTTCTTGAAATGGGATTCATTGAACCAAGTTCTTCACCGTATGCATCCCCAGTCTTGTTAGTCAAAAAGAAAGATGGATCTTTTAGAATGTGCATTGACTACAGGGATCTTAACAAGATAACAGTGAAGAACAGGTATCCTATACCCAGGATAGATGATTTGCTTGATGAGCTTAAGGGGGCTCGATTCTTCACGAAGATTGATTTGAGATCAGGGTATCATCAGATTCGCATGAGAGAGGGTGATGAGGTCAAGACTGCTTTTAGGACTGATCGTGGGCTCTACCATTTCTTGGTGATGCCATTCGGCCTTACAAACGCTCAAGCTACCTTTCAAAGCCTGATGAATAAGATTCTACAACCTTTCCTCTTTCAGTTTGTTTTGGTGTTCTTCGACGACATTTTGATCTACAGCAAGACTTTTCAGGATCATTTGTCGCATATGAGGAAGGTTTTTGATGTGTTGAGACATCATAGGCTTTTTGCTAAGGAGAAGAAGTGTTCTTTCATGCAGACTGAAGTGGAATACTTGGGACATATAGTCAGTGAAAAAGGAATACAGGCTGATCCCAAGAAGGTGCAATGCATAAAAGATTGGCCAACGCCTACTACTACTACCTCTCTTAGAGGATTTCTTGGTCTATCTTCATTCTATCGCAGATTTATAAAGCATTATGCGGCAATTGCAGCCCCTTTAACTGACAGGTTGAAGAAAGAAGCTTTCTTTTGGGATTCTCTTGCAGATAGCAGCTTCAACCAGTTAAAGGAATTACTTACCTCCGCTCCTATTCTTGTATGCCCGGATTTCTCTAAAGAGTTTACTATACAATGTGATGCTAGTGGCCGTGGCATTGGGGCTGTTTTGCTTCAGGAGCATGGAGTAATTGCATTTGAAAGCTGTAAGCTTACTGATAAGGAGATGGCCATGAATGTTTATGATCAGGAAATGTTGGCTATTCTGCATGCAATCAAGAAATGGCACCATTACTTATATGGCAGCCGATTCAGAGTGCATAGTGATCATCGCGTACTCAAGTATTTCCTTACTCAGTCAAATCTTACTCCAAAGCAACGACGATGGGTAGCAACATTACAAAATTATGACTTTGACATCACTCATACAAGGGGCAAAGATAACATAGTGGCTGATTCTCTCTCTCGTATGTGGGCCTGCAAAGTATCAGCCATGACGGAATTACATAGTGATTGGATTGAAGAGCTACAAGAGGCATATCTCTTAGATGAGGAATTCAGCCAAATCTTTCAGAAATTACAGCAAGGTCTCATGGAAGAAAACTCGCACTACCAGCTTAAAAATGGTCTTATTTGGTGGAAGGGCAAGATTGTTATTCCCTCTACTTCTTCTTTCAAGCTAAAAATTATGGAGGAGATGCATTCTTCGCCTTTAGCTGGACACTTGGGAGTTTTCAAGACTTATGACAGGATCAGCAAGAGCTTTTATTGGAAAGGACTGTGGAAAGATGTCAAGGACTTCGTTATGAAGTGTATGCCTTGTCAGCAAAATAAGGATAGCATCCATAAGCCAGGGGGTTTATTGCAGCCATTGCCTATTCCTACGGGTAAATGGACTCATATTACTATGGACTTTATCACTGGCTTACCTACTACCAAGAAGGGGTGGAATAGTATTTATGTGGTGGTTGACAGACTCACCAAAGCAGCTCATTTTATCCCAACAAAAATTCAGTTTACTGCTTCTCAGGTGGCCAACCAGTTTATGGAGCATATTTTCAGATTGCATGGATTATCGCAGGTGATTGTCCATGATAGGGACTCAAAGTTTATGAGTAACTTTTGGCAAGCGGTATTTACATCTATGGGTACCAAGTTGGCTCCATCTACGGCTTATCATCCCCAAACTGATGGACAGACAGAGAGAGTTAATAAATGGTTGGAGACTTATCTTCGCCATTTTTGCTATGATGTCCAAACCTCATGGGATTCTTGGTTACACCTGGCTGAGTTTGCCTATAATAATTCCACTCATGCGAGCATAGGAGTTTCACCCTTTGAGGCTTTGTATGGTTACAAGGTGCCCCTACCCACAGTCATTTTTAATGAAAAGATCAACCCTCATGGGAAGGAAGAGTTGGATAGAATGCAGACCCTTCTTCAGCAATGCAAGGTGAATCTAAGGAAGGCTCAAGATCAGATGAAGATGTATGCTGATGAGAAGAGGAGGCCTTTAGAGTTCCAGGAAGGAGAGCTGGTTTTGTTGAAGGTGCCCAAATCCAAGTATTCTACATTGAAAGATGGATCCAGTAATAAGCTTGCCCACAGATTCTATGGCCCTTACAGGATCCTTAAGCGGATTGGAGATTTGGCATACAGACTAGAGCTTCCCTCTTCTACAAAAATTCATAACTTCTTCCATGTTAGTCAGCTCAAGCCCTATTATGGTGATCCAGTGGATTTAGTTGATGAGCTGCCACCTATTGATGAAGATGGTATCGTTCAGTACATCCCAGAGGCTGTTATAGGTCAGCGTGAAAAGAAGCTTCGATCACGTTCTATTGTGGAATATTTGATTAAATGGAGAGGTTTATCCTCTGAAGAGGCTTCTTGGAGACCTGATTCAATATTGGATGAGTATCCATACTTGAAGGATACATTGGTGGCTGAAGCCTATTGCTTATGGAGCTAGTATTGGTGCAGACTGGTTCAGGACAGCACGCTGTTTTAGAACAGTTTTTGTCGTACTTCATTTTCAGAATTGAGCTATCTACATGAGCTTAAAGTACTCTTCAAGAGCTTCGTTTTGATATGTGGTACACCTCATTTGGACACTTCTATCAAAAGTTATGGCTGATTTGGTCCAGCAGGGACTGTTATTTTAGCAAGCTGTCTACTTTCTTCTGGGATTATTTGTTGAAGATTCTATGGCTCCAATGGCTTCTAAGGTTCTTCAAATCATGTATATAGCAGGGTCCACTTTCCATACTTCAAATTTAGCCCTTGTAATGATAAATTCTTCACTCATTCCCTATTTGTAAAGCTGTAAAACAGAGTAGTACTCTGTTCTATCCATCTTTTCTTTAGCTCTTTCTAGTTTTGTTTTTGGGGACAAAAACTTTTGGGAAGGGATGGATTGTAAGAAGCTGGGAATACTTAGAATACTAATAATATGCCATGTCACATTGACACTGGTATATAAGGAGAGAAGTTGTAATTTTTCACATCTTTTGACATATCAATACATTTACAATCTTTCTCTCCCTTCTTGCTCCAAGCTTCCATGGCTTCTACATCTTTCCTGTCTTTCTCTTTCCAATTCTAGTCTTTCTCTCTCCTCGTCACTCTATTTCTCTCTCTTCCTGCAGTCTTTCTCTCTCCTCTGCAGTCTTTCTCTCTCCTCTTTCTCTCTCCCTAGTTCTCTCTCTGACAATATTGAAGTTATGAAACTATTGAAGATGAATATTATGTGATGATTTGCATTCAAAGTGGAGCATTTCTTTGTGTTTTCTTGTTCTTTTGATGAATAATATGAAGAGCATAATCAATTTTGTTAAAGCCGTGGGAGAATAAGTGCGTGAAGATTTCTTGCTCGTGGTGTTATTTTCCTTGTTGTGGTCACATAAAATATGGAAAAGATGTTTGTTAATGATACAAGATAGATTTTCTTGTAGTAGATTCCCCGTTTTCTTGGTGTTCCTCTTGGGGCTCCAGAGAGAGGGTGTAAGCACCTCAACCTCCCACCTCCTTAAATCCTATGACTTAGAAAACCACATTTTCCTTTTCTTGCATTATGATATTCAAATTTTCATACATGGATTGAGGTCTTATAGACCCTTCATTTTTTAAATGGAAAAAAAGGTGTTGACCACTCCTTTTCCTTTCAATATTTTATGAATGTGAGCCTTTTGGACCCACAAGTTACATTGCTTCAAAAATCATTTTTTACAAGATGGTATAAAAGCAAAATGTTGTTTAGCAAAAGATGTTTCCATGCTAAGCACATTTGTGTGCCTATTTTTGCATATATTTTTGGTTCTGACATAAAAAATCATTCAAAATGATGCATTATATTGAAAGTTCAATTTTTACTCTCTCTCTCTCTCTCTCTCTCTCTCTCTCTCTCTCTCTCTCTCTCTCTCGCCATGATTGTTGTTCATGTGGGCTAAGATGATGATCGGGAATGGATACCAAAATGTGGTACAATGTGAGAAATGGAACAAAAGAGCATGAAGGTCACTATTAGTGACTATGTGGAGCATCAACAACGGGTTGCCCAAGCGACTCTGAAATCATAAAAAATGTAAGAAGCTGGGAATAAGGATTTAGTGTAAATAATATTGATATTATGCCATGTCACACTGACATTGGTATAAAAGGAGAGGACATGTAATTTTTCATATCTTTTTGACACATTAATACAATTACTGTCCTTCTCTCCCATCTTGCTCACAACTTCTATGGCTTCTCTCTCTTTCCTGTCTTTCTCTCTACAAATCTAGTCTTTCTCTCTCTCCTCATCACTCTTCTTCTCTCTCTTCCTGTAGTCTTTCTCTCTCTTCTGCAGCCTTCTCTCTCCTCTTTCTCTCTCCCTAGTTCACTTTCTGACAAGTGGTATCAGAGCATTGGTCTTTGATCCATTTTTCCCTTCTATTTTCAGTCCTATTTTCCTCCATCAAAATCAATTTCAGACAAAAATTGTACAAGACAGTGACTAGTGGAGTGCTACAGATGATCTATAGTTAGTAAGAGACTACATTTGGAGATATCCAAGGTCAGATATGGAGGAGGATGGCTTAAGTGGTAGGTCGTCATCAAACTTCATGCAAATTGGAGGTAACTAGGGTAAAGGAAGGTTAACCGGGCTTAGTTAGAGGTTAAACTCCAGCTACTTTTCAAAAGGGAGCTTCTCTTCTCTCTCTTTCAAGCTTTTGGTTGAAGCTTCAATGGTGGTTGCTAAGAAATCTTCAAAGATCTCTCTCTACTGATCATCCCTCACAGCCAAACCATGGGGCAATGATTCCTTGTCACGTGAGCTTCAAGAAGAGTATCATGGTCATGTAATGATGCAGGAAATGGAGTAGTATATAGCTCAAAAATTGCACTGAATATCCTGCTCTCAATCTCTTCTTGATCTACTCTAGATCTTCCACTAATTGATCACTTGCCTTGAAGCACTTCATCAGCCTCTATTTCAGCAACTCTCAGCTGGAGGATAACTCGAATAATCAACTTCTTTGTTCAAAACCCTAAAACACAGCAGGATAGCCATAGCCACAGATCTGGAAGCTCAAATTTCTTCAAATTTTGGACTTCTCCGACCTCGAAGGCTTCTCTAGTGCTATGTACAAGTTAGATAGACTTCAAGATTGAAGACATTGAGGAGATTTCAGCCTGTGGAGGACATTGGAGCTCAAAGGGAAGGATTATTTGGGGCATTTTCTTCAAGAGGCTTGAATGTTTGATATTCAAGTATTCAAGCAAGGCCGAGACATTGATTCTTCATGGATTTAATCATATTGGAGCTTGTATGGACTGATTCTATGGAGATTTCAAGCTTTATGATGGATTTATGGTGGAATTTGAAGAATTCTTCCATCAATGGGATTGGAGCTGTCATCTATCATCTTCTTCAAGCTTAATTGAGGTATTTCTTTTACTAATCTCTCAATAATCCACTTGCTATTTCTTTTTCACTTGTTGATGGGAGATTATTGATCAATTAATTCACTGAATTGATCAATAGATCAGAGATTAGTGTTACTTTTCATTAATTTTATCCTATTCCATTGAATTTTAGTCTTGATTCAATCATTACTTCATCATAGATATCATTTGTCAAGATTGATGCATAACCTTGATTTGTTTTGGTTGAATTCTTTTGCCCAAGCTGAAATATTGTACAACGGTAAAGTACTAAAGCAATCAGTGAGTCACTGAATTGCATTGGTAAGACCCTTCCCCTATCCAAATTTTCAAGATTCCATTCAATTGCATTTCATGAAAGGCTGAATGAAAATTTCAGAAATGCATCTCATGCTGATTGATTAGATTAGCAAGCTACTGCCATGTTGATATACCCACCGAGGAAAAAGGTAGATGCCGGGGGAGATAGTGGGACAAAAGAGAGGTGACCCTCCCTCACTATCAAAGATCCCGAAGGGGTGCAACCAACCGACTCGGGGGGAACTTTGCCCACCTCTCGGTGATTCGGAGCCTGTGTAAGGAGCCTTCATGCTATTTTATCCCTTACACAGGTACAATGAGTGGAGAATTGAATATTGAAGACTTTCCAAAGGCTCAAGTATCTACAGGTTCAAAATAGGGTAAAACAAGGATTTTACAGGGAACTATAGGGCATTTACAAGTGGTTACATGTACACCCTTCATTACTGAAGTACAGCTGTAGGTACTATAGGGTACCCACAAGTCCTATTCAGCCTTCTACAGGGTTTGGTAACCATTTGGGGTTACTATCTTGCCTTACAGGGTCAAAACAGGGCACTTACAGGTTTAGACAGGGTGCAGGCCTGGATAGTTCAAACTCAGAAATCGAGCTACAGAGTTTTTTGTCCTAAATTTTTTATAGTGTGCTATAGCTTATCTCAAAGAGGGTGTTCTTGGCTTCAATTTGAACTAAATTTTTTTGGAATTGGAGTTCCCTAGAAAAATTTATAGCCGTTTCTCTGACAGGGGGTACTGCAGGACTGCACTATTATGGCAGGACATAAGGGTAAAAATAAGGTCCTGGAAGATTATGCTCAGCAAATCAAGGATTCCATATTGGATAATACACCTCAAGAGAGCCTTGAAGAGCCTCAACAAAAAGGGGAAGTTAGTATACTCAATAATACCTTGTGCGTCCATGAACAAAGACATAGGGAATGACATGAGGCCATATGATCAAGAATGGAGCAAATGATTTTGTCTACTGATCAAACGAAGTCTTTCATTGAGAAGTTGGTGGATTCAATGACTAAAAAAAAGGCTTATATTGATAAGTTGGTGGAATATGATGCTCAACTTATGGCACAATTCTCCCAATGGATGCAAATGCAAATGGGATCAAAAGAAGCTAAAGAGAAAGCTTATTCAAATAGTGAGCCTTTAGTCCCACTTCAGCCATCTAACCAAAATGGTCATGGACATGGGATTATTGGAAGAAGAGTCATCCCAAATAGCCAGTATAAAGTAGGAGAGGCTTCACAACAGCATGATGACTGTTTGGGCAGCTTGAATGGAGCTAATTCTCAAGCTTTTGGGCTGAATATTCAAATTCCTAGGGGTTCTCTACCAACAGGAAGATTGCATAGTGGTTCTTAGCCACCTGTTGGGAGATTTCCGTCTCAATTTGGGGGTTCCATACATGGTATTCATGATCAGCCTATTTTGGGACACCAACCATTTCATGAAAGAGAGATAAAGGACAAGATTGTTCTAGCTAAATTTAATGGTCAGTCATCTTCACCATCTGATTTAGAGGAGTGGACCTCTAAGATGGAATCCTACTTTGACATATTCCCTAAAACTGATGACATGAAGATTCATTTTGCTTTCTTGCATTTGGAGGGATTTGCCCATACTTGGTGGAGGTATATAAAAAAAGAAAACATATTTGTAGAGAATTGGGAAGCTTTCAAGGCACTTAAGGTTGAAGCATTTGTCTCCCCTCTTAAAAAATAGAAATTGGCATGGAGATGGTATGGTTTGGAACAAAGAGGCCTAAGTGTAAGAGAGTACACAAACCAATTCCTCAACCTAACCATGTATGTGGAAAGCATTAGTGATGAGGCTAAGCTCTACAAGTATATGTATGGTTTAGAGCCATCTTTATCAGCTGATGTCATGGCACAAAATCCTACTTCCCTCTTTAAGGCTATTGAGCTTGTAGAGTGCTATGGAAGAAAATATAGAAGAGAATCTTCATTTCAGCTTGCTTTTAGATGGCCAAGGATTGTTTTTAAGCAAGGGAAAGTTGATAACACTTATGGCAGCAATCATGTGCCAAATGGGAGCTTACGGGTACCAACTTATCCTCTATTCAATGCTTCTAGACCTCAAAGTAATTTCAGCACAGCAAACAATCCAAGAGTTAATTTCAAACAAGGAGATAGCAAGCCTAAATCCATTTTAGCCAACATGAATCCTAAATCTATTCCTATGGATCTTTATAAAGAAAGAAAGAAGAAAGGCTTATGTTTCAAGTGTGGGGAAAAGTATACACCTGATCATGCCTCAAAGTGTGTATACAAAAATGTCAAACCCAAGCTTCAGAGTATGTTAGTTTTTGAGGATTTTGAAGATGACATGGATGAAGCTAATGCAATTGCACTTAATGCTAAAAATGAAGATCTTGAGGAAGAAGTTGGGCAAGAGTATTTCTATGATCCAGCTGACTCTTTTCCTTTTGATCCAGGTGGAAGTGTTCTGTTTGGTCCAGGTGGGACTTGTTATGAGCCGCTTGCTGCCACTAATTGTTCTCTATTTCTATGGATGCTTGGACAGGATCTAAGAGCCCTAATACACTCCGTATGAAGGGAAACTATGGAAAGCCAGTGTTCATTCTGATAGACAGTGGCAGTACTCATAGTTTTGTGAACAAGTCCATCATGGAAAAGCTGAATTGTATTCCCACAGATTTACAGCAACCCATTAGAGTTCAAGTGGCCAATGGTGAAGAGGAAATCAGCACACAGATATGTCCACAGGTCTCTTTACAGCTGGCTAAAAATTTTAAAGCAAAAGTAAACTTGATCACTTTGGAAATGGGGCCTATAGACATTGTACTCGGTTGTGATTGGTTGATGACATTAGGTAGGATCACTATGGATTTCTCACAGTTGAATATGGAGTTTATCTTCAATAGACAGCTTATCCATTTACAGGGAATTCCTAGTAGATCAAATTTTCAGCTTATTACCATTCAACTACTCAAAAGGGAGTACAAGAGATGCTCACAAATATTTGTTTTGCATTTGAATAAAGAGATGCAAGATCAACCCAATAATTCAACAAACCATCCAGCTTTGACAACTCTTCTTGAGGAGTATAGAGATTTGTTTGAGGTACCTACTTCATTCCCACCCAAGAGAGCAGTAGATCACCCCATTGATTTGGAGCCCAACTCAAAGACAATCAATAAGCCACCTTATAGAAGATCAAAGTGTGAACGAGAGGAAGTAGCCAAGCAAATCAAGGAACTTCTTGAGATGGGATTCATTGAACCAAGTTCTTCACCTTATGCATCTCCAGTCTTGTTAGTAAAAAAGAAAGATGGATCTTTCAAAATGTGCATTGACTATAGGGATCTTAATAAGATCACAGTGAAGAACATGTATCCGATACCCAGGATTGATGATTTGCTTGATGAACTTAAGGGGGCTCGATTCTTTACGAAGATTGATTTGAGGTCAGGGTATCATCAGATTCGCATACGTGAGGGTGATGAAGTCAAGACTGCTTTTAGGACTGATCATGAGCTCTATCATTTCTTAGTGATCCCATTTGGGCTTACAAATGCTCCAGCTACCTTCTAAAGCTCGATGAATAAGATTTTATAGCCTTTCCTCTTTCAGTTTTTCTTAGTGTTCTTTGATGACATTACGATCTACAGCAAGACTTTACAGGATCACTTGGCACATATGAGGAGGGTTTTTGATGTATTGAGACATCACATCTTTTTGTTAAGGAGAAGAAGTGTTCTTTCATACAGACTAAAGTGGAATACTTGGGACATATTGTCAGTGAAAAAGGAATACAGGATGATCCCAAGAAGGTGCAATGCATAAAAGATTGGCCAACACCTACTAGTACTACCTCTCTTAGAGGATTCCTTGGTTTACCTTCATTCTATCATCGATTCATTAAGCATTATGCGGCCATTGTAGCTCCTTTGACTGATAGGTTGAAGAAGGAGGCTTTCTTTTGGGATGCTCTTGCAGATAGCAACTTCAACCAGTTAAAGGAACTCCTTACCTCTACTCCTATCTTAGTATGTCCGGACTTTTTCAAAGAATTTACTATATAGTGTGATGCTAGTGGCCGTGGCATTGGGGCTGTTTTGCTACAGGAGCATGGAGTGATTGCCTTTGAGAGCCGTAAGTTTACAGATAAAGAAATGGCCATGAATGTTTATGACCATGAGATGTTGGCTATCTTGTATGCAATTAAGAAGTGACACCATTACTTGTATGGCAGCCGATTTAGAGTACATAGTGATCACAGGGCACTTAAGTATTTCCTTACTCAGTCCAATCTTACTCCTAAGCAATGTCGTTGGGTAGCTACATTACAAAATTATGATTTTGACATCACTCATACAAGGGGCAAAGATAATATAGTGGCTGATTCTCTTTCTCGTATGTGGGCTTGCAAAGTTTTAGCTATGACAGAATTGCATAATGATTGGATTGAATAATTACAGGAGGCTTATCTTCTGGATGAAGAATTCAGCCATATTTTTCAGAAAATACAGCAAGGTCTTATGGAAGAAAACTCACATTACCAATTCAAAAATGGCCTTATTTGGTTGAAAGGCAAGATTGTTATTCCTTCTACCTCTTCTTTTACACGGAAAATTATGGAGGAACTACATTCTTCACCTCTAGCTAGACATTTAGGAGTTTTCAAGACCTATGACAGGATCAGCAAAAGTTTCTATTGGAAAGGATTGTGGAAAGATGTTAAGGACTTTGTTATGAAGTGTATGCCTTGTCAGGAGAATAAGGACATCACCCATAAGCCAGGAGCTTTGTTACAGCCATTACCTATTCCTACAAGTAAATGGACTCATATTACTATGGATTTCATTACTGGCTTGCCTACTACCAAGAAGGGATGGAATAGTATACATGTGATAGTAGACAGACTCACTAAGGCAGCCCATTTTATTCCAACCAAGATTTGGTTTACTGCTTCTCAAGTGGCCAGTCAGTTTATGGAGCAGATTTTTAGACTACATGTATTACCGCAGGTGATTGTTCATGATAGAGACTCAAAGTTTATGAGTAACTTTTGGCAGGCAATATTTACATCTATGGGCACTAAGTTGGCTCCATCTACGGCCTATCATCCACAAACTAATGGACAAACATAAAGAGTCAATAAATGGTTGGAGACTTATCTTCGCCATTTCTGCTATGATGTCCAAACTTCATGGGATTCTTGGTTACACTTGGCTGAGTTTTCTTATAACAATTCTACCCATGCTATTATCGGAGTTTCACCCTTTGAGGCTTTGTATGGCTACAAGGTGCCCTTACCCACAGTCATCTTTAATGAAAGGATCAATCCTCAAGGGAAGGAAGAGTTAGAAAGAATGCAGACCCTTCTTCAGCAATGCAAGATGAATCTTAGGAAGGATCAAGACCAAATGAAGGTGCCCAAGTCCAAGTACTCTACATTAAAAGATGGATCTAGTAATAAGCTTGCCCACAGGTTTTATGGCCCTTACCAGATCCTTGAGCGAATTGGAGATTTGGCATACAGATTAGAGCTTTCCTCTTCCACAAAGATTCATAATGTCTTCCATGTTAATCAACTCAAGCCCTTTTATGGTGATTCAGTGGATATAGTTGATGAGGTGCCACCTATTGATGAAGAAGGTCTTATTCAGTACATCCCAGAGGCTGTTATAGGTCAGCGTGAGAAGAAGCTTCGATCTCGTTCTATCGTGGAATATTTGATCAAATGGAGAGGTTTACCACCTGAGGAAGCTTCTTGGAGGCTTGATTCTATATTGGATGAGTTTCCTTTCTTAAGAGATACATTGGTGGGGCTGAAGCCTATTGATTATGGAGCTAGTGATGATGTAGACATGATTAGGACATCGCACTATTTTAGAAAAAAATTTATCATGCCTAATTTTCAAAATTAAGCTATCTACATGGGCTTAAAGTACTCTTCAAGAGCTTTGTTTTGATGTATGGTACGCCTCATTTGGACACTTCTACTAGAATTTATGGCAGATTTGGTCCAACAGGGTCTGTTTACACAGTAAGCTGTCTACTTTATTTTGAGATTATTTGTTGAAGACTTTATGGCTCCATATACTATTGAAGTACTCCAGATCATGTATATAGCTGAGGCCTACTCTCGTTCTTCAATCTTAGTCCATATAGTTGGTCATACTTCATTCATTTCCCATTTATAAAGCTGTAAAAACAGAGTAGTACTCTGTTCTATCCATCCTTTTCTAGTCTTCCAGGTTTGTTTTTGAGAACAAAAACTTTTGGGAAGGGATGGATTGTAAGAAGCTGGGAATAAGGATTTAGTGACACATTAATACAATTACTGTCATTCTCTCCCATCTTGCCCACAGCTTCTATGGCTTCTCCCTCTTTCCTATCTTTCTCTCTCCAAATCTAGTCTTTCTCTCTCCTCGTCACTATTCTTCTCTCTCTTCTTGCATTCTTTCTCTCTTCCGCAATCTTCTCTCTCCTATTTCTCTCTCTGCTGCAGTCTTCTCTCTCCTCTTTCTCTCTTCCTAGTTCACTCTCTGACAAAAAATAAGGCGGTTTTGTGAAATATTTCATGGTAAGTCTTGGTTTGAAAAGAAATTTAATGCTATTTTTGTTTTCATAATGGAATTGGGGTGCATATGGATTGAAATTTGATATGAAAGTAATATGCATTGTGTTTAAGTGTTGCAATTCTAAAATTTTAGACTTTTGGTTATTATAATGTAAAAATTAATTATTTAAGTCACCCAAAACTCATAAACCTAAGAAATATGATGATGGTTGATAAAATTGATGCATGATGGTTATCATGGTTGTGTTTCTCTATTTTATAATAAAAAAGTATAGAATTATTAGTAATTATGATAATAATAATTAATAAACATAAAAAATAGGCTAAAAATAGAAAAAATTAAGAAAAAACTGACAAATGTATAGTGAGCAGTAGGGCATGGGGTTTAGCCTTATTCATGCTCGTTTCTTTATTAAAGTGGTTGCTTAAGGGTAGGTTCTCTAAAAAATGATATGTAAAATATAGAAATTGATATATATATGGCACAGACATGAAGTGAATGCTGAAATTTTGCATCTTTGCAATGAAGAATCAAATGTTTGTACATTGTAATAAGGCATTTAGGGTTTTAGTAAATCTGTGGAGTGGAAGCATGGGTTAGCCCGGTTCCATCTCTTCAATGTCGCACTACACTAGAATAAATCATTAAAAGAATGGTTTTGCACGTCATGTGGCTATTTTATTAGTTGGAATTGGTTGAGCACCATATGGCATGACGCACTACATATGCAAATAATCATGGTATAGAAATAAATCTCTTGGATGCATTGCAATTGTTTGCAAACCCATTGACCTACGTGGAGTGGAGGAGGATCCCTAGCTGTAGGTTGGCGTAGTTATTTCTTGGGAAACAATTATGTGAGGTTATAAGTAATCTCCTAAAATGATCAATATTAAGAGAGGAGTTTGTTATAATTTTCTATATGTTCTAGATGGTGCATCGTGAGGCTAATCCTTGGGGTGTAGGAGAGCCACAGGGGCCACATTAGTCAGTTGGGGGATGCCCTTTATGTGTGTGGTTGGAAGTGAGATAGTTACCTAAGTGTGGAAAACTCCTTTGCTTAGAGTTGGGAGGGGTAGTTAGTTGGACTACAATTCAAAATTGTATCTACAAATGCACAATTAGAAGAATTATTTGTAGTACCCAGATGCTTCTATCCATGAGGCCGTGTGGGATTTCTTAGAATATTAGGAGCATGGCTAGAGCTGTTAGAGTCAATGTTGGGCTCGTTTGTAGATCCCAATAGGTGGTGAAGTGAATGCTAAAATTTTACATCTTTGATGTTTGTACATTGTAGTAAGGAATTTAGAGTTTAGCAAATATTTAAAGGAGTAGAAGCATGGGCTAGCTTGGTTCCATCTCTTCAATGCACACTACGCTAGAATAAGTAATGAAAAGAATGGTTTCACACATCATGTGGCTATTTTATTAGTTAGAATTAGTTGAGCTTCATATGGCAGGACAGCATGGTATCGAAATAAATCTCCTAGGTGCGTAGCAATTGTTTGCAAACCCATTGACCTATATGGAGTGGAAGAGGATCCCTAGCTATAGGTTATTTCTTGAAAACGATTATGGGAGGTTATAAATAATCTCCTAGAATGATCAATATTAAGAGAGAATTTTGTTACAATGTTTTATATGTTCTAGATGGTGCATCTTAGGTCCAAGAGAGCTATAGGGGCCACATCAGTCAGTTAGGGGAAGCCCCTTATGTGTGTGATTCGAGGTGAGATAGTCACCCAAGTGCGGGAAACTCCTTTGCTTGGAGTTGGGAAGGGTAATTAATTGGACTACCATTTGAAATTATATCTATAAATGTATTAGTTAGAAGAATTATTTATAGTACCTAGACGCTCTTGGCTGCAAGACCGTGTGGGACCATTTGGTATATTTAGAAGCCAACTAGAGCTATCAGAGCAAGCCAATGTCAGACCCATTTTAGATCTTGAAAAATATTGAAGACATTTACTCTTTTTTTATGTAGCCCTAGAGAATGGAGAATAAATCTTAGAATTGCTATTTTTCATATTATGTGGTATTTTATATTTATATTATTATTCTTCTTTCTTAAGCATATACATGAGTTGATTGTAATTGGGTCATTCTATATTGAAAAAAGTTGCAAATAGTGGGCTCTACAAATGATAAAGAAGGATATCAAAATCAATGGTGACCATATAACCTTGTATTCAAAACATGTAGTATCTATTACAATTGAAAGAAAAATTAAGATTGCTATGTGAATAGCATGACAAAGTCTTAGCTTAGGATAGACTAAAAATGAAATGTTACAACTTGCAAATACAATTTCTATTTTATGCTAATAATCTCACATTACCTTTGAATGGAGAGAGAGAGAGAGAGAGAGAGAGAGAGAGAGAGAGAGAGAGAGAGAGAGGAATCAAGAACTTAACAAAATGAGTAATTAATCAAGAACTTTTGTTGGGGATAAAGGTACATGTGCCTAGTTGCCCGTGTATAACTATACTGACAGTACCCACATATGTATATTCTACAAGTGCTTGTGCCTAGTTGCCCGTGTATAACTATACTGATAGTACAAACATACATATATTCTACAAGTGCTTGTGCCTAGTCACCCATGTATTACTACATTGGCAGTAGCCACACACCTATATACTACAGGTGGTGGATGCCCATCATTGTCACTTCATTCTTTATTCTTTTAGTGACATTTGAATAAAGGGAAGCGTGATCACACATTGTGATAGTGGAGTTCCCACATCTTGTGTATGTCTCTCTCTCTCTCTCTCTCTCTTGTTTTTGCTCTTTCTGCCATAGCTCTTGCTTTTACTTACGTGCTTCCACTCCAAGCTCACTTCCTTTAACTAGTATAAAAGTAAACCATTCAAGAGCTTCTTCATCCTTTGCTTCAACTTGGATTCAAAGCTTCAAATCAAGGTTTCATGGTAGCCATTGTTTCTTTCTCTCAAGATATGCATTGAGTCTTTCCTTCTTTCAGCTTAATCTAGCTTACTCTGTGCTTGTTGAGGAGCTTCCTAAGGCTTAACTGAGCCTCTTTGAGTGCTTATAGAGCTAAGGAGCAGTCATTTTAATATGTATTTTTGACTGGATACATAGCATGTTGTAGAAGTCGTGGAAAAAAAGAGTGTGATGAGAGCTAGAAATATGTAGTTTTTTTGTTCTCTATTTCACACAGAATAGAGCTATTCTAGTTTGGACAGTTTTTTTGTTCTCTGTTTCACACACATAATAAAGCTATTCTAGTTTGGAAAACAAACTGTAAATTCCATAATGCATATTTGATGCTTCGGGGATGGTATTTTGGTGCCTAATAGTATGGTTATGATTTTGGACTAATTTGGGCTTGAAATAGCTCAAATTTCATTGCCATTTTAGTGGTGTAATAATAGAGCCACAACCATTTATCAGTGAAAAGCTTATGCCTAATACTCATTGATTCTTTATGGGATACTCAATCGATGTATCGGTACTTTGTTTGTTATGTATACTTTTTGATATGCTATGGTATGCTTTTGAGCCAAGAAGTTATGCAATTATGAGCTTGAAGAATCTATTGGGTTTTATGTTCCCGGTTTACACTTCATGTATCTTGGATACTCAGATGCCATTCACATGATGCTTTGAGCTTTGCTTGCTCATTTGGCATTCAACTTTTGCTTTAGTGGGAGCTACTAAAATTTATGTATTGAGACACATTGACACTTGGATGTAATGCAAAACATTTGATTTATGCAGTTGAGCTTGAGCTTGTCATAGTGAGACAGTGGGACTCATTGTGACATATACATGCTCTCTTGATATTTATTGGATATAGGTACCCTATTGCGGGTTGATTTGATCTCTTGGCTTGGACTTGGTACTTATGCCTATCAAGCTATTATCAATGGTATTTATATGCTTTTGGGTTATGTATTGATCTTTTACTTAGTGGGTTATGCATATGGTAGTTCTCTTCATTTACCCTTGAGACCTACCTTGTGCATGACATCTATGCTTATTGCATGTATGGTTTTTGATATGTTGCATTTGTGATAGTCTTCAGTATTGGTTGTTCTTGGCTTCTACCTTCTTGGTTGCTCACAGTTGGTTGTTGGAATATTGCTACAATTTATTATAATAGCCTATCATTTTAACTTTATGCATTCTATTTGAGGGCAGCCACCAGTACTTAACAATTTTTTGCTTATAGGTTGTGGACATCTCATTACTTAGGCAATATCTCTAGTCTCCCGCTTGATTTAATAGTGGTTTTGGGGATGATTTGCAAGGTATTATAATAGCTCGTCTTGCCTTTCTATATACTTTCTTGGTCTTATTATAGGATATATTCATTGTTGGTTGATAGATTTAGGGGCTTTCTTTCATGTGACCCCTCATAGAGAGTGGTTTCACTTCTATCATAGTATGATTGGATTTTTCCATTTCGGTAGTGACCTAGCATTAAAGATCATTAGTATCGGTGATGTCCAGCTGGATTTTGGTTCAGATAGCATATTCACTCTTGACATCTTGGATGATGCAGGCTATGTTGTCTCTTTTGGTGATTCCTAATAGAAGATTTGCCATGGAAATCTTATTATTGCACGTGGTGTTAAGTCTAGTACCCTCTATCCTTTGCTTATAACTGGGTCAATTTACCATGTTTTGGTTGTGGTTACAGTTTCACATGTATCTCTTTGGCTTCGTCACTTTGGGCATATATCTTTGAAAGGAATGAAAATGATTATAGTTTGTAGTATCTTTTGCTCCTAGACTATAGGTGTTTTGAGTCTTGTGATCATTATTTATATGGCAAGAAGACATGCAGTATGCATAAAAAGTCTATTATGAAGCACATGGGTGAGCCTTTGGCTCTTGTTTCATTCGCATGTCTTTAATTGTGAGGCATTCTGCCATGTTCCCAAGGATAAGCGCAATAAGCTCAATCTTAAGTCTATGAAAAGCATCTTTCTTGGTTGTGGGGATGCAGGTGAGATGGGCTATTGCCTATGATATCCGCATGATTGCAAGATTATATGTAGCCATAATATGGTTTTTCATGAGGAAAAGATGCATAGGGAGCGTGAGCAGGTGGTTGAGGTACATAGGGTGATCTTTTAGGAGGAGCCTATTGCTCCCATACAACTAGCTAGACAACTTGTAGTAGCTGATGCTCTAGTGGGCCAAGCCCCGCCTATTGTGTAGAATTAGTATACTTTAAGATGCTTTGAGCTAGAATGAGTGCTTTATACCATCCATAAACTATGTTATGGTGATAGATAGAAGTGAGACTCTCTTTTATGATGAGGCCATGTAGAAAGATGATAGTCACTTACAGGATAGGGCTATGCAGTTGTAGTTTGACTTCTTATAAACTAACCATACATGCGATTGATTCCTTTGCCTAGTGGTAAGAAGGCACTACCATGCCAATGGATATACAAGTAGTATCATTGGATGCACCAAGCCCACTTATAAGGCTAGATTAATAGCTAAGGGTTTCAAGCAGGAATATGGTGTTGATTTCAATGAAGTATTTTCTCTTGTGGTCAAAATGATGACCCTAGGCTTGGTGCCAATATTTGTTGCTCAACTAGATCTAGACCTTTATCAAAAATGGATGTAAAGACGGCTTTCATACATGGAGACTTGCATGATGAGATCTATATGTAGCAACCTAAGGGCTTTGAAAAAAAAGATAGGGAACACTTAGTGTACAGGTTGAGAAAGAACCTTTATGGCCTGATGCAAGCACCTAGGGAATGGTACCACAAGTTTGATGATTTTATGCATTCACATGGATATAGCCGTAATGCTATGAATTCATGTTTATACACAAAGAAGGCTTGTGATGGTAGCCTTATGATTTTGGTCCTCTATGTGGACATTATGCTTATTGCTAGAGAGCTCATGATGAGCTAGATGCCTTGAAAACTCAACTCAAGAAGAGGTTTGAGATGAAGGACATAGAATAGGCCTCACACATTCTTGGGATGCACATCACCCGTGAGATTTCTTTAAGGGGCTCATTTATCTGTCACAAAAGGAGTCTATCTAGAAAGTCCTTGAGTGGTTTCATATGCACAATGGTAAGCCTATTGGCTATCCTCTACCTTGTCATATGAAGGTTAGCTAGGCCACTAATGAGAAGAAGGCCGAGAGATGGCCAAGATCCTTTGTGCATTTGCCATGGATAGTTTGATATATGCCATAATAGCCACTTGTCTTTGTCAAGATTGTGGGAGAGAAGGAAGGAGTCTCACTTGTAGCTTTCTTGCTTGCACAATGGGGGAATACACACAAGGGTGGAGGCTGAAAACAGTTTTCCTCTTCTTAGTTGTGTAAGCCAAAAGAACTCTCATACAAAGAAATAGAAGAACCCTATATATGGGTCTTAAACCAAACTCAACTAACTAAGGTGGCATACTAACTGAGCCACGAACTAGAGTAGATAAGGATAGCTGTCATGTAGCTATTATTCATGGGCGGTGTACCAACCGCGTCTGCAACTGACAAGTCGGTGACATAAATACAAACGGTCACCCTAGCGTATCACGAGTGGAGCTCGATATCTCAACACTCCCCCTCAAGCTCAATCCCAATTCCTGCACACCAAGCAGGTCTCTGAACTTGCGCAGCTTCTCTGTGCCCAATGCCTTCGTGAATATGTCAGCTACCTGATCCTCTGTTCTGACATAAACTAGATCAATAAGACCTAGTAAAACCCTCTCTCGCACATAGTGATAATGCACCTCAATGTGCTTTGTTCTAGCCTGATAGACTGGGTTATTTGCCAAGTGTATACTACTCATGTTGTCACAATAAATGACAAATGGCCCATCTGTAGACTGATGCATATCATAAAGTAGCTTATGCAACCAAGCTACCTCACATGCAGCCATTGCTGCACCCCTGTACTCAGCCTCTGTGCTCAACAAGGCAACTGTAGGCTGTTTCTTGCTGCTCCAAGTGACTGCAGCACTCCCAAAAGAGAACACATATCCATTGGTAGATCATCTATCAGAAATACTACCAGCCCAATCAGCATCAGTGTATCCATGCAACTGTATCTGAACCCCAATCTCATAAAATAGTCCATACTGCAATGTGGACTTCACATACCTGAGTATGCGTCTAGCCGCATCCAAATGTGGTTTCCTTGGAGCCTGCATAAACTGACTTACCAATCCAACAGCATAGCTTAAATCTGGCCTGGTAATAGTCATATAAATCAAACTTCCTACTATGCGTCTGTACATAGTAGGGTCTTCTAGAAGCTCACATGCATCTGTGCTCAGCTTCACATTCTGCTCCAAAGGAACTGAAATAGGCTTACAGCCTGTCATCCCATATTTGGACAACATGTCCAATCCATACTGCCTCTGCAAGAGCTGTATCCCACTTGGTGATCTAATCACCTCAATGCCCAAGAAATAATGCAGCTCTCCCAAATCCTTCATCTCAAACTTCTGCTTCAATAGCCTTTTCACATGAAGGATATCTTCATCACTGTCACCTGTCATAATCAAATCATCAACATAAATGACAAGTAGCATAATACCTTTCTCTGTTTTTCTCACATAAAGTGAGAAATCTGTCTTTGAAATCTGAAAGCCAATAGTGACAAGATACTATCCTATCTTGTTAGACCATGCTCTAGGTGCTTGCTTCAAGCCATACAAGGCTTTCTTCAACCTGCAAACAAACTCAGGATGAATAGCATGCACATAACCTGGTGGTTGCTCCATATAGATCTCTTTTTGCAAATCACCATGCAAGAAGGCATTCTTTACATCCATCTGATGTAAAGACCATCCCTTTGATGCAGCCATAGCAATGACTGCTCTTACGGTTGCCATTCTTGCAACCGGACTGAATGTTTCTTCATAGTCAATGCCATATGTTTGTGCATACCCCTTGACTACTAATCTTGCCTTGTATCTGTTCACAGAACCATCTGCATTGTGCTTCACCTTATAAACCCACTTACAGCCAATTGCATTTTTACGTTTAGTCAAAGGTATCAATTCCCATGTAGCATTTGCTTTCAAGGCATCCATTTCTTCATCCATGGCTTTCTCCCATTTTTCTTTTCCCATGTCTTGCTCAAAAGAAGTGGGTTCTGGTTCCTGTATCACTTTGACCATATATGCATAGTGAATGGCTATAAATCCATCATATTTTAGCCTATCCACAAGATACCTAGCTCTCGTAGACCTGCGCAAAGTAGGTTCACTCCAAGGTGCTCTCAGAACATCCCTGGTCTTCCTTACTCCAGGTGTAACAATAGAAGGAATACCCAACTCATCATCAATGCTCTGTTTTGAGCCACTGGATTCACCATCCACATAAGAGTGACCTGCATTCACATCAAACATGGGCTGATCAACCTTCTCTTTTCCTTTTCGTGATACCTGCATACCACTATTTGCATTACTTTGAGAAGATTCTCCTGATCTCAATCTGCCTGTCCATGGCGAAGAATGTGAACCACTGCTAGAGGACGCTCCAGGTCCACTAATATTTTGTGACTACTACTGTGAATTCTATGCAGCATTACCATTTTGTGCATCTACATCATCAATCACATTTACTGGTTTATACCAGCTACTCATCTCATCAAAAACAACATCTCTGCTCACTGTAAACTTACGAGTAGAAGGGTTATAGCATCTATACCCTTTTTGCTGCAGAGAGTAACCAATAAAGATGCACTTCTCAGCTTTTGGATCCAACTTGGATCTCAACTCATCTGGCACATGTACATAGGCAATGCAACAAAAAATTTTCAAATGAGAAATATTTGGTTTCCTACCAGTATACCTCTCCTCTGGAGTCATTCCATGTATTGCTGCAGTGGGAGTCCTGTTCATTATGTAGACTGCTGTAGCAACTGCTTCAGCCCAATAAAAATCTGGCAAGTCTTTTTCATTTAGCATGGCACGAGATACCTCTCCAATATGCCTGTTTTTCCTTTCTGCAATTCCATTTTGTTGTGGGGTATGACTGCATGAATATTACTGCTTTATGCCATGCTCCTGCAGGAACCTTGCAAACTCATTTGAGAGGTACTCTCCCCCTCCATCTGACCTTAGGCATTTTATTTGTAGGCCTGTTTCTTTTTCAACCATAGCTTTAAGAGTTTTGAAATGCCCAAAAACTTCACTTTTCTTTTTCATAAAATACACCCAAACTTTTCTGCTATAGTCATCAATAAAAGTGACAAAATAATGACAGCCTCCAATAGATGCAACTTTAGTAGTCCACACATCAGAGTGGATTAATTCCAATGGCTTTTCACTCTCTTGAACATGTCTAGGAAATGGTTTCCTTGCCTGTTTTCCAAACTGACAGGCTTCACATACCTTATGCATTTCTGCAACCTTGAATTTAGGCAAACCTGCAACAATATTTTGGGCCTGCATTGATTTTAGTCGCTGTACATTAACATGACCAATGCGTTTATGCCAGATATCAATATCTGCAACTACACCGGTCCCATGTGCAAACATTGCTGCACTCAATTCAGACATGTTTGCATCCAATATTAACATTCTGCCCTTCTTCTTTCCTTTTGCTATCAAGCAACCTTTATTTTTCATATCCTCAACAAAGCATCCATGAGGATTAAATCTGACCTGCAAGCCCTACTCAACCATTTGACCAACAGAAACCAGATTCTTGGCGATATTCGGGACATGAAATACATCGGACAGGTATTTCTTTTTCGCATCCTGCATAGACAAAGGAATTTTTTCAATTTGCACAATAGGATGTGCAGTATCATCACCAGTCTCCACAAATCCTGGTTTTTCCATTTTCTTTGCATCCTCCATCCATTCTGCATGACCTGTCATGTGGTTTGATGCACCTGAGTCAACATACCACACATCGTTGCTTTCTTCTGCACTTGTCGTAGAATTGTTCATGTGCTGCACCATAAACAGATGCTCATTTCTGTCATCACCCTGTCTACTAGAGGATGCATAATTTTCTTGTTGCAGTTTTCCATTCATGATGTCATTCTGCTTTTTATAGCAGTCTTTAGCCATATGACCCATTTTACCACAATAGTAGCATTCAACATTACTGTTTGCATTTTGGCCTCTTTGTCATCCACCACGACCTCTTTGGCTCCCCTTGCCTCTAGAGTTACCACGTCCTCCTCCATAGGACTGGTTTTCTTGAGTTTGCTGCATATTCTGATTTCTACCACGGCATCCATATCGGCCTCCTCTACCTCTGCCTCTACCTCTTCCAGCATTTGAGTAGAAGACAGCTTCTTTTGAAGTTCCTCCTGAAGAAGATGCACTACCATTTCTCTGCTCCTCAGAAATTAGAAGAGCAATCAACTCCTCAAAATCAGGAAATCTTTCACGGACGGAAATGGATGTTCGGAACTGTGCATAATCCTTTCCTAGACCATTCAAGGTCACAGAAACTAAATCATCATCTTCCACTGGCGACCCAATGGAAGCAAGTGCATCTGCAATCTTCTTCACCTTCATGTGGTAGTCATTGATGCTCATATTTTCTCTTTGCACATTATGCAACTCTTGCTTGAGCTGCATTTTCATGGCTTGCGTATTTATGCTATACATTTTTGACAAAGTATCCCATGCCTCCTTTGGCGTACTTGCATCTTGAATATGCACAATCATAGAGTCTGAAATGCTGATAGACAGCCAGTACATAACTTTCCTGGCTCTCTCATGCCATGCTTTAAATGCCTGCATTTGCTGTTGATTGGGAATATCAGGAAGAACTGGTTCTTCTTCATTTTCTGCAACAAATTCCCAATATCCTTTTCCCATAAGGAAATTCGTCATTCTAAACTTCCATGCTTGGAAGTTGTTCTTGTCAAGATTTTCAGTGACAATCTGTGAGAGAGAATCACACACCATTACAGGACACTGCAAAAAATTTTGTCACTGCAAAGAACACAGCTTCAGTCTCACAAAGGCAAATCTGCAAAACTGACGAAAGTGGTATTTGACCACACAGTCACTTTCTAGTGACGATTTTGCATCAACAGGCAACATGGATGATTCTGTAACTCCCAATGTCTCTGTGCACAAGCATACGATGCAATTTCTACAGTAACTTTTCACCGACCTGTAGAACAGTGGCTGCACAGCATAAAACTGGGCCTTTTCCTGAGTGCGTGCAGAAAACTACCGCCTCCAAAACAGGCCCCGAAATGGCCTCAAATCAAAAAAACAAGGTCGCCAAAGGGCTAAAGCCCTTACCCGCAGCATATACTACCCTCTTACTTCACCGCGAAGGGCGTCTCAACCTGAGACAATGCACTCTTGCAATTTCCAACTGTGCTGCCTGCAGAGATCTGCTCCCAAAACAAAAAATGAAAGCAACACTGCTCCTCTTACTAGAACACCGCGAGCTTGGCTTGCTTTCTTGAGCTCCTTACCACGAACAAGGCTCTGATACCATGTCAAGATTGTGGGAGATAAGGAAGGAGTCTCACTTGTAGCTTTCTTGCTTGCACAATGGGGGAATACACACAAGGGTGGAGGCTGAAAACAGTTTTCCTCTTCTTAGTTGTGTAAGCCAAAAGAACTCTCATACAAAGAAATAGAAGAACCCTATATATGGGTCTTAAACCAAACTCAACTAACTAAGGTGGCATACTAACTGAGCCACGAACTAGAGTAGATAAGGATAGCTATCATGTAGCTATTATTCATGGGCGGTGTACCAACCGCGTCTGCAACTAACAAGTCGGTGACATAAATGCAAACGGTCACCCTGGCGTATCACGAGTGGAGCTCGATATCTCAACAGTCTTGACATAGCATTTTGCAATGGGAGTTGTGGCACGCTATATGGCTACACTTGGCAAAAGGCATTGAGATTCCATCAAGGGTATCATGAGCTACATGAAGGGCACAATAACTATGTGTATATGTTATGGTGGCAAGGATACATGAGTCATGGGATACATTGACTTTGATTATGCAAAACATGTAGATACTAGGAAGTCCACCTCTATCTATGTTTTCACCTTTGTTGGAGGTGCTATTTCTTGGATGTCTAGGGTTCAAAAATGCACATCCCTCTCTACTATTGAGGTTGAGTATAATATAGCCATTGAAGCTTGTAAGGAGGCTCTTTGGTCAGGCCCTTTGGTGGTAGACCTTCGTATTACTAATGTGGTCCCTACATTATGTTTGGATTCTATGAGTACTATCTAGTTAACTACGAATCTAGTCTTCTATGTGAAGACAAAACACATTGAGATGCATTAATACATCAGAGAGGTCATTGAGGGGAAGTTTGTTGACCTTGTCAATATCTCAATTGACCAAAATCTTGCAGATATACTCACAAAAAGTCTCTGAGTAGAGCGTTTTGTCTTCCTTAGGAAGTTGATGGGCATTGGATGAGATGACATCTTTCCTCATCCTATTGTACTTATGTACATTTGTACTTTGTCACTTTTTTCTTGTTCTCTCCTCACTAGGGGCACATTTGTCTTTAAGTGAAAGTTGTTAGGAGTAAAGGTGTGTGTGCTTAGTCACCCATGTATTACTATATTGATAATATCTGTATACATGTATATTGTAGGTGGTGGGTGCCTATCATTGTCACTTCATTCTTTATTCTTTCAATGATATTTAAACAAAGGGAAGGTGTCACACATTGTGATTATTGGAGTTTCCACATCTTCTCTCTCTCTCTCTCCACCATAGCTCTTGCTTCCACTCATGTGCTTCCACTCTAGGCTCACTCCCTTCAACTTTTAATTCAACAATATGAATAATCTCATTACATTAAAGTTATAAAAAAAAAGACAATGTAGCATATGCAAACCTTTTGCCAAAAACTTTCTAATGGCAATAAAGGAGTAGGCATATCAACTTTCCATTCTTGATATCTATCTATATAATCTAATATTATTCTCATTATATGATCACATTACTTGAATAAGAGAGAGAGAGAGAGAGAGAGAGAGAGAGAGAGAGAGAGAGAGAGAGAGAGAGAGAGAGAGAGGCTAAGTGGGTGATAGTTAAAAGTTAAGTAAAAAGAGAAATTTCACATTGCAATAGCACAAATTAAAGTTTAAAAATATTAATAATATCATTATATCATAGCTACAATATGTTGTGCTGCAGATCAAATGCAAGACTTATGCATAGCGAATCCAAGAAGCCCTCTCTTACTCTATTCTCTTATAAAAATTGAAAACATGACTCAAAAACTTAAAATAGACTTAAAGAAGAGTAAAGTAAATTTGAGCGACACAATATTGGGTGCAAATTTTTCATGTACATGAGTGTGCATCTCTTCCATGGCATATTTATAATATTAACGTAAATCTTGCTTTGCCCAAAGATAGGCCCTTTACAATTACTCTTTTTGCAAAAGATTTTGAGTTAATTGAATTGATGGTTACAATCAGTTGTATAAGCCACAACTGTTGAGACCTATAAAATATTTCTAAAATATATGTAATATATCTCCTAAATTCTCAAATGTCAATAAATATTTACAAAGAGCATGTATGCACATCTTAGAATAAATGGCAGTGTATCTTATTTAAATAATTTAATGAAGAAGTCTTTGGAATAAATTGCACTTGCTGTGTATATCCAATTCATCTTGCTCTACACATTAGCTTTTGAAAAGTCAAAAAATCATGTTAGAAAAATAAACAACTGAATAAATGCAGCTAGCCATAATAAATCAATTAATCATTGAAATATCATGAAATAATCAATTCACGTAAATATCAACACTTGAGATATGAATATTATGGCATCACCCATGTACGACTTCACCCACGTTCACACTTGTAAGTCTCACACTCAAAAAGGATAGGCATCTCCCATCAATCTTCCACCTAAGATGAATAGTAGTTTGTTCTTAGGAATGTGCCTCGTGCTAATGGAGAACCATTCAAGGCACTCATCTCATTAATGTGCACATAAGGGAGAACCATTGAAGGCGCTCATCTCCTCATGTAGATGCCACCTGACAACATATCCTCGGGGTAGAATAGCAATTGTCCTCAATTTCTATTGGGATGATGTGGAGTCAATAAATGTAGATAATTAAGCAAAGCACGAGCAGTTATCCATTGAGCTTTCTCAACAGGATGGTTTTGAAATTTGACATGATATTGAGGATAAGTATTGCAAGTGTGGGTGGTTATGTAATCAATATCAATAATAGATTCAGAAATTAAAAGCTCATAACACCATATTGGAGAATATGGGAATTTCCCAGAAGTTTGGGACACGTGGTCAAATCTTTGGATTTATCATAACTTGAACACTATAACTCCAAATGGAACGCTCTATAGCTCAATAGATTCCCTTTTTCAAGCATTTTTCAATGATAGGTCACATCATATGGTTTTGAGAAACTTATGGACATGCTATCCGGGTGCCACCTTTTTAGTATTCAAAAAATGGGAATTGGGAGATTCCCAAACTCACTAATACTGTGTTTCATGATCATCTTCAAGTAATGATGGAGAATCATACATAGGATGGACAAGTAATGAACCTTTAAATGGACAACAAAGACTAATATGAAAGGTATTATGAATGTACCAATGTGCAGGTAATTCTAACCTAAAAGCATTAGCATTGATACCATGAAAATTTTTGAATGGTCCATAAAATCTAGGTGCAAGTTTAACATTAGGAATCTTCTCAATATTATGCAGTCTACTTTTCTCAACTCACAACCAAACATAATAACCTTCTTTAAAACTCATAGCTTAGCATTTCTTATTGGCTTGCCTAACATAGGATTGCTAGACCTAAGCAATCAATTGTTTTAAAACTCAATCATTAATAGAAGGCACTTTTTGACGTAAATGAAATATTGGTATTGGCATTTTGTGACCATAGATAATTTCAAAAGGTGCTTTGTTTGTGGGAGAGTGAGGTGTATTATTATACGAAAATTGTAAAAGATGTAAATGTTAGTTCAATGTACAAGGCAGGGAGATAGTATAGGCATGAATTAAATCAAGAATAGTACTATTAATAGCTTTAGTTTCACCATTAATCTTAGGATGAAAGGTGAACTAAAATCAAATTCAGTACCAAGGTTAGAGAATAAAGTTATCCAAAAGTTACTGCAAAAACGGGGATCACAATCAAATACAATAATGTTAGACAAACCATGATGTATAAAGATATGCTTAAGAAAAAGATTAGCAACTTGTGAAGCAGTTAAAGTTTTCTTACATGGGATAAAATATGCTTTCTTACTAAATCTATCGATAATAGTCCAAAGCATATTATTTTTTGAAGAAGTTAGTAGCAAACTAGTTTGAGATTTGTTTCCAAGGTGACTTAGGAATAGGCAAAGACATTAGCAAACCATATTGTTTACCATGATGTCTTTTAATGTGTTGACAAACAAGACCTTCAGAAACAAAGGTAGAAACATCTTGATTCATATGAGGCCAATAAAATTCTTCTTGCAAATTACGAAGAGTAGAAATGATACCACAAGGTGGATCGTGAATTTCTTGGAGAACAAAATGACAAAAGGGTTAATTAACGCACAAATATTTCTCATAAAAGAGGAATCCATAAGAGATAGAAAAATAATTAACAGGAATCCATTGGTTTTTAGAAAAATTCAACCAAGCATCACTAAAATTAGAGTTATACAAATAAGTATTTTTCATAGCATCTAAGGGAGATATGGAAAGCACAAAAATATTATTGATAGATGGTCTACAACTTAATGTGTTAGCTATAATATTTTCTTTACTGGGTTGATATTGGAGTAGAGGATGGAAAGATTGAATGAAAGATGCCCATTGTATATGCTTATAAAAAATTTGCAGTTGAGAAAGAAGGTGTTTGATACTCTGTTGATCTATCTTAATCATAAATTTTGAGCCCATTAAATAATGTTTTCATTTTCGTAATGCATGTACTACAACTAAAAGTTCCTTGTCATATGTACTATACTTAAGTTCAAAAGATTTCAATTTACAACTAAAGTATGCAATTGAATGATTATCTTGCATCAATACAATACCAATACGAGAACCACTAGCGCGAATAACGACTAGGAGGAATAGTCTATCAAGATCAAGAAGTTGTAAAATAGATCTGTGAGTTAATGCATGATTTAGTAAATTAAAAGATCACTGTTAGTTGCCGTCCCAATGAAATACAATACCTTTCTTTAATAATATAGTTAATGGCAAAACAAGTAATGATAATTTTTTAATAAATTTACGATAGAAATTGGTTAAATATATAAATGAGCAAACTTCATGCACATTTTTGGGTGTAGGCCATGAATTAATAGCCTCAAATTTGCATGGATCAACTTGAGTTCCTTTAGTTGAGACAATATGACCTAAGTATTAAATTTTTGTTTGAAGGAAAGTACTCTTTTTCGGGTTAGCAAAGAGATGATTTTGTTTTAGTAAACTAAAGATGAAAGATAAGTGATATTTATATTCCCTTTCAGTTTTACTAAATACAAGGATATCATTGAAGAAGACAATAATACAATGCTAAAAATTTAGAAAGATTTGATTTATCATTCTACTAAAAGTGGCAAGTGCATTAGTAAGATCAAATGTCATTACACTAGAAATTCGTAATGGCCAAATTGGGTTCTAAAGGAAGTTTAATAAATGTCAGGGGGGATAGACATGCATACTTGATGATAACCAAACTTAAGGCCAATTTTGTTAAACACAATAGCATCTTGCAATTTGTCTAACAGATCATCCACACAAGGAATTGGATAGCCATTTTTAACAATAATTTTATTTCGAGCTCTATAGTCTAGGTTTAATTCTTTTTCTTTAGTAAAATAACAGGAGCTTCAAAAGGTGAACTACTAGGCCAGATTAATTTTCTATTTAATAAAATTTCAATTTATTTTTGGATTTCTTTTTACTCTACTTGATTGTGGTGATAAAAGCTTTATAAGGAGTTGACTACCAAGTAGAAGGTCAATTAGATGATCCTTGGGTCAAGGAAGTTGAAGAGGAAATTGGAAGAAAAAGAATAAGAAAATTTATCAATAAAATTCTACTATCTTATGGTTAACTTAGAATTAATAGCTTCAACTTCATTAAGTAATATGAAGAAAACTTTAGATTGTTTTTGAATGGCACGCTTCACCTAAGTATAGCTAATTAATGGATATAACTGAGTGTTTGTTAGTTCTTCAATAAAAAGACTTCTACCTTCATGTTAAATATGTATCAAATGTGTGTCATAATCAATATTAGAACTAAATTGATGCCGCCAAGGCATACCCAAAATTACATCGACAGATTGTAAGGATGCTACTAGAAAATTTTATTTTTCTCTATAATATCCAATGTGAATTTCTAATCCATGTACTTCTTTAGTTTTGTTATATTGTTGCCTTAAAAATGCAGCCTTACTTTTATAAGTGGACGAAAGAGTTTTAAGTTTCAATTTTTTGACTACCTTTTTTGAAACAAAGTCATGCATACTTTTGTCATCATGTAAAATAGTCATTTCATAATAATGGATTATATAGCTCATTTTCAATAAAGCATGAATAGAAATGTTACTAGAAGGTTCATCAATGTCCTTAGAGTTTTCTCCATAAGCGTGGCTTTATCAAAATCAGGCATCGCTTCAAGGTCTTCAGTTGCTTCATTAGCTCCAAGATAATTTAAATGTGCAATGGGATTTTTCCAATCACAAGTGTTGCCCATAGGACAACGACTCGCAATATGACCAGCGTGATTACATTTATAACAAATTATATTCTTGGAATTAGTATTTGAGACACTTGGATTAACATTTTTAGGTTCAAATGGCTTAGGCAAAGTAGTAGACAAATGAGAAATCTTGGGATTCGACTAGCTTACGTTATTATAAAAATTTCTCATCCATGGTCAATAATTAGGATGATTGCTTTCCAAATTGAAAGTTGGAAGCATGAAAAGAATTAAAATGAGAATTGTTGTTACCCATATTATTTCCCATGGAAGCTGAAAATTGTCATTCCAATCTTTAATTTGTTTCTTTCCAACGTTATGTGCCAAAGAGATAGCCTCGTCCAATGTATTAGTTTTAAGTATGTTGACTTCAGCTTAGACGGTCTCTTGCTCTCGTTGCATAACGACATCTGATTGTTGTTGCACACAAAGTTGAAATTGGGAAGGAAGGAAATTAGTGAGAATCTTCTTACGGAATTCTTTCCATGTAAGAGGAAAATAAGTGCTCTTGCATGAGACATCCCACCATAAAGAAGCTTTGTCGATAAAATAATCTAAGGCACACTTGATTTTATCATTTTTAGCATAACTTTCATTATCAGAATATGAGTCAAATTGACTTAGCCAAGAGAGAACCTTACCTCCATCTTTAATACCATCATAAGTATTGAATTTAAAGGTATGTTTGCTTATCTTCACCTCTTTGCAATTGGATTGTGCTTTGAGGATGGCATTGTTGGTGCGGACCATAGCATCATTGTCAGAGGCAATTTGAGAGGATGGATGTTTGAGAGATTGTGGGTCTTGTTCTAGTTGGGCTCGATGTTGACACTCTTCTTCTCGTTGTAAGGCCATAGATCCATGTGTTGCTCCATGGTTGGCTCAAGAAGTGGCGATGTGGAATCAAAATTTACAATGTTGGATGGGCCTTCATGAGACATAATGATCGCGGATGGCTCGATGAAGATATCAATAATAAAGACACCTTGAAGAGATGCTTCACCCGTAATAAAGCACCAAAATAAAGAGTAGCTTCTTGGCAAGATAATAAGATGAAATAAGCAAGAAATATGAAAAATTTTGATGATATTTTGATGAGATTTCACACCCTCGGAGTGACCACGTAGGAACCACCTCTTAGAAGCTAGAAGTCAGACATGATTTAAGTTGATCTAGATAGTCTAGACATGACTCGGAGGAAAGAAGCCTGAAGTTGGGTAAGTTAGGAGAAATTAAGCAAGGCTTTAAGCCTTACTTAAGAAAACTTGATTTGTTTGGACTTGAGGATGGCATTGAATTATTGCAGTCGATGCCCAAAATGGTCCCCCCCCCCCATGCATTGCAAATTTCAAGCTTTAATAAGCTTAAAGTTGATACAAGCATTAAGGTAAAAGCTTAATTAAGCTTTAACTAGCGTTCTTTTGACATAGAATTCACAGAATGATGGCGTGATAGAAGAAGGGTTTGGATTTTTCAATCTTGGCTTGATTCGTAAAAATTTTGAGTAGAGATAGAGGGGTTTGGGGTTTGGAAGCCCTAGGAATCTAGTAGTGTAGCTGGTTTAAGCTGTGAGATAGACCATAGAGCTTGATTGCTCCGAGAGCTCGCATTCACGCAAGATGATAGGTGATTGAAAGCCCTGATGTAAGTTGAGCTCTGATATCAATGTTGCACAAATTGGATGCAAGACTTGCATGTAACGAATCCAAGAAGCCCTCTCTTACTCTCTTCTCTTATAAAAATTGAAAGCATAATTCATAAAACTTAAAATAGACTTAAAGAAGAGTACAATAAATTTGAGTGATACAATATTGGGTGCAACTTTCCCCCGTATATGAAGTAGGTATCTCCTCTATGCCGTATTTATAATATTAAAGTGAATTTTGCTTTGCCCAAAGATAGGCCCTTTACAATCACTCTTTTTGCAAAAGAGTTTGGGTTGACCAAATTGATGGTTATAATCAGTTGCACAACCCACAATTGTTGAGAACCATAAAATATTTCTAAAATATCTACAATATATCTCCTAAAGTCCAAAATATCAATAAACATTTACAAAGAGGATGTATGCACACCTTAAAATAAATAGTGATGCGCCTTATTTAAATAATTTAATGAAGAAGTCTCTGGAATAAATTTCACTTGCAACATATGTCCAATTCATCTTGCTCTACACATCATCTGTTGTCAAAAATTTAAAAAATCATATTTAAAAAATAATTACATAAATAAATGTAGCTATCCATAATAAATCAATTAATAATTGGAATTCCATTAAATAATCAATTCACATAGATGTTAGCACTTGAGATATGAATATTGTGGCATCACCCACGTAAGACTTCATTTGTGTTCACACCTGTAAGTCTCATGCCCAGAAAGGATAGGTGCCTCCATCAACCTTTTGCCCAAGAAAAAAATTAGTTCGTCCTTAGGAACATGCCCCGCGCTAATAATGGAGAGCCATTCAGGGCACTCATCTCGTTAATGTGCACACAAGGGAGAACCATTGAAGGCACCCATCCCCTTGTGTAGGTGTCACTAGGCAACACAATATAAGTAGAAAATGTAGCACATGCAAATATTCTACCAAGCACTTTTTCTAACTACGAGGAGTAGAAACATGTAACCTTCTATTACATAATGAAAATAAGCCATGAATCATGAATGATCATAGGCCCTTGAACCTTGCATAATTTTTATTAAGGGAACTAAACTCCTAATGCAATAAGGATACTTGCTCCTTCATTTGGGTGAAAGGCATAATAGTGTAGCCACTGCTACACATGTTAGGCTCTTGACAATATTCCTCTTTTGAGAGTATCTTGCGCATATCCTCAAGGACGATATGCATAAGTCTTTGTAGTAGTGGTCTAGAGAGCCTTCACCACTAGGGGAATGACTTAAGAGAACATATTGAAAATGGTATCAATGTAATGATTCAACATACTATATTCCTTCACTAAAGACTTGTAATTTATGTTAGTGATTTCAAGAGCCTCAAAGAGTTGAGGCACTTGCCATCACCATAAGAACCATAAAAATATCAATGATGACTCATTTGCTTCTCACCTTATGCATACACTTTCAAAATCCCATCTGCCTTTTGAAAGACCCACCCGGAGTATAAAAGCTATTTGCCACATCATTGATATCCTTTACATTAAGATATTCTTATGTGGATTTCTTCCTATCTATTCCTTCGAATGCCTAGCTCACACTTTCTTTTCATATCACACCACATGCACCCTCCATCTCTTGAGCTTCCTTTTTTAAGATATCACAAACTCCACTTGATTACCAAGTGTATACGATCTTCCACCTCTTAGTTACTATTAGTGCTATATTGTTATACTTGGAACTTTCAGCCTTTGTAGCCTTATTTATATAGGGATGGAGTACATTGGTAGCAACTACTACACCACTAGATTTGGATTTGGAGTTCGAGTTCACATATGATATATCATGGCTGCAGATTCAACTTCCTACTCCAACTTTGGCTAAGATGAGTACATATCTCCTTACTCAAGATATCTAGGTATTGAGTTGCATGATCAAGTCTAGCTATTAGACCATTATATGTATCTTCTTGGGTTCTTATCATATAACTAATGAGTTCTTTTGATTCTTAAAATTTGGATAGTGATTTAGATGATGCTTCTAGGCTAGTATCTTATTTACCTAGATCAACTTATAAATCTACTAGTTCATCAACACTCTCATCTACATAATCTACTAGTACACCTACACCACTTGCTAAAGTGACTATACCACCTAGACCCTCTGCTACCCACCCATCCATTAATAGAGATCCTTTTTAGTAGAGGCTAGGATTGTGAATGGGAATTTGATAGACAATCCAAAGATTCACAAATTGATATATATATTCTTGATTATTTTGATGATAATTTACTAGATTATCATTGGTTTATGAAGATATTGTACTAGAGTACATGATTCTATGCATGATCATGTCTCTTTAGGTTTCTAAATAAGTATGCTATACTTCTTCATGAGTCATGGTGACATATTTATCAAGAGAGCCTAGCTAGGTAGAGAGCTCAATAGTTCTAGCAGGAGATGAAGCATAGGAGATTATTGGAATAGTAGGTTGAGGTAGATGCCTTTGCAAGGTAGAGAGCTTAATAGATTATTCAAATAAGATACATGGATAGATTATGATGCTTAGCATGATCTTACTATTTCTAGAAATAATGGTAAATCTATGTCTCAATGCATTTCATCATCTTTTGATGAATGCACTTTGACCACCATATAACTCACTAATTTGGCACAATATCTCATCTTCAAACTTTTGATATAGCTGACTAAGAGATACCTATGTTTAAGGAGTAGGCTTTTACATTGTCAGTCATGTTAATTAGTGTAAATTTTTTTGGAGGCATCCACCTAGGTATCACCCTTGGAGTCTTTCTTAGATGATTGCACCATGCAAACTATCATGGCATATGCCTCTTATTTATTGCATGTTGCTAGGGGATGATGTGTAGCACATATTTAAGAAAATATTATTATTACCAATTGCTAGGTGATTATGTGGTAATTTTAACCATAGGGATGCATCACTACTAGTGGACATAAATTTTTTTTGAACTTCTACAATGATCTTTTATTAAGAAGATAGGGTTTGAGGGACTCACAAAGCTGAATGGATGACTCTAGATAGAAATGATAAGTACACTATGCGAATCTACTATCCATCATATTCTTCAATAAGGCCACACAATAAGCTGAAAATAGTAGAGCTCGAAGGTGCAGTTTGTCTATAACAATGCAATTAATATCTATGTTGATATCAAGGAACAAAGAGGCTAGGCCATTCTCATAAGAAGTCAATGGCTATTGCTTTATCTTGACTATCTCTTATATGTAGTTGCAAGTGAAAATAAATGCATGATCTGGGAAGTTGCTAAACCTCTTAATATGTCTATTCAAGTTTAAGCTTCCACACCTCTTTTGGTTTCTTTAGTGAGATACTTTCTTTGAATTTCCTCCTTGAGAACATTGTAGGCAACCTCAAAAGCCGATTTGTCTTGTCGCTCCAACCATTTCCTAGCTATGTTCCTCCCCACCTTGATGAGTTTTTGTGTTATACTAAACTGACAAGGATTTCCTAAATTTGACTTCCTCTAAAATTATAGTTTCTTCCATCATCTACTTGTCATGATACTACTTGATAGGCTCATCTAGATCTCCCCTTTGTAATCTTGTTCCTACATACTAAGTAAATGATTTGGCACTTTCTAAGTAGAAGCTTGAAGGAATTGTAACATTTTCTCTTAGAAACCTTGAGAATTAGGTTGTAAATCAATTTATTAGAGTGGGAACTCTTGTGATCTGCCTCATCTTCCTCCTCATTTTCATCAAAATCTAGTGAATCCATATAGTTAGAAGGAGGTGCCATAACTTAAGATGGAATTATTGCCATAGATGCTTTAAAAAAAGATTGAATTTTCATACTACTTGGATTAAAGGACTCTGTTTAGACCAAATTGATGTCTTGCATCTCTTGGTTACTATAGCCAATGTTGTGCAAGTGATCAATCGTTCTAGATCTGGTTGGGTCAAAGGCTAACAATGTGAGTTATCTTTCTTTGTCAAGATTGGCTGAGGGAATTATAATAAGGCCCAACTGAGCTTTTGGTGCTTCTTCATCTTTGTTCCTCCAGAGTTTATTGTGCATATGGCCTACTAATAGAGCTCAGTATAATGAAAGTGCATATTTGTATTGCATGAATCTTGAGTTGGCTTCCCTTGTGAAGAGAATGTGCTAAGTCTATAGCCATTTGTCATAACATTTCCTCATAAGCTCTATCAACTCTTTCCTCAACATGATTGACTACATTAGTCAAAGTTATTCCAATTATGTCTCAAAACCCAATGAAGTCTGTCTTCATCTATGCTTGAGTTTGATGAGATTTGGAAGACTCTTTGGTGAGGGTTGTTATCATGGCCCTTACTTGTTCTAGTGAGACTATAAGGTATACAATCTTTGTTCAAGAAGAGTTATCCTACTCTTTGTTGAGAATCAACAATCACACTCAAACAGCCTCTTTGTATGGAGTCTCAGGGTCAAGGACATGCAGGCTATCTTATCCCATATGCACAATGGTGCCTACTGCAGTTTCCTACTTTCCTATAAAGCATTGTACTTGCTTCCTTTCTTAATGCAAATATAGTACTCTTTTCATTTCAGTAAAGTGTTAATGTCATTGTCCACATACACAAGATTGTGTTTATGAGTCCAAGTCTCAATCTTGGAACCTAATTCACTTGTGTAACAAACAGTGTCCATTCCATCATGAGTCTACACTTCTCCTTCCATCCTCCATAGCTTCCGGTTATGTCATGCTCTAGATCCCGCATTTCTAACATGGTATCAGAGCGCAGCTGAGCATGGCTTAGCATGTTTCAGGTCCTCTCTCTGCTCCCTCAGTCTCTCATGATCTCTATCCAGCTCAGTTCAAGTGTTTGACTTAATCTCCAACTTCATTTTCACTCTCTACCCCTTGGCAGCCATAGCCAAACTGGACCTGCAGTACTTGGAGCCTCCATATCTTCCTCTACAGACCTTATCTCCTCACGATTTCTTCTATGAATATCTTCTCTAGGTCAGGGCGAAGCCTCCTGGTACATCACAGTCTGATATTGGTCCGTCTATGCTCCAGCATTGCTCAAAGTCGTGATTGCTGTCCAGATCTGCGCCTGTGCTGGTCGTACGTCTGATTCTCCCTCTGCGCTGCGCGATGTACCCTGCGGCCTTAGGGCTTTTGAAGCTTACCCCATAGGCTTGCTTCTCATCAACTAGCACGTCGAATAATCCGTCCTACGAGCTGCGCCAGGTCGAAAACCAGTCAGGCTGAAAACCCTAACTGTAGGACTCCATAGCCATTTTTTCCAAGCTTCCATTTCACTTGATTTTCCTTATTGGCTTGAGTCAAGCTAAACCCTGCCACTTTGATTCACTGATTTGATTAGTCTCCAACAACATTTGTCCATCAAATCAAGGAGGGGAGATCTCTGAAGCATTGAAGCACTTAAAGACCATTGAAGATTTGAAGACCTCTCATAGACTTGAGTGACAATAGCTTTTCAATCAACTGAAGGTTTTGATACTCTGATCTACTCCAAAACTTAGTCTTCAGCAAGAAATCAAAACATCAAAATCAACAAGAAGAAGGTTCAAGAAGATCCAGCATCAACATCAGGCTCATCAAGAACAGTATCTATTGATACTTATCAAGTGTTATTTGACACTATTTTTATTGTATCCTTTGATACACTTGAGTACAACACTCTTACTGATTTAACTCAGATCTGAAGGCATCAGCATCAAATCAAGAAGGGGAAGATCACTTGGAGTAAAAGACTTTTGCAGATTTGGTATTCATTGACACTAAGTTAGTGCTTTTTAGAACTTGTGTCTCTCAATCAATTCTTCTGTTGCTCAAATCTAATAAAGTCTGAAGTTGATTTGCTACTGTTCCCGTAAATCTAACATGGGCAAAGACTCGCCAAATGCTCGATTCAAAGGAGTCGGATTCCACACTTGGCAAACCCGCATCAAGCTCATCCTGATGAAGAAGGGTCTCTGGGCCATCACAAATGGCAAAGAGAAGAAACCTCGGGACGCGGACCTTGCAACTACTTGGCAAAAGAATGATGACAGAGCCTAGGCCATTATCAAATTGGAGCTAGACAACAGTTATATCCATCATGTGGATAACTGTGAGACCTCACAGGATACATGGAAAAGACTTGACACCCTGTTCGATGCACAATCTAAATCATCAAAGTATGGTCTCCTGATTGAATTCTTCAGGCTTGAAATGAAGTCCAGCACATCACTTGCCACACATCTCAATTACATGGAAGGACTCCTAACCCAACTTGCAGGAATAAACATTAAAATGGATGAAGATGTTTGCATCGGTGTTCTACTTAAGAGCTTGCCTCCTGAATATAATAACGTATCAACAACTTTAATCAACATGCCAAATCCTGAACTTGTTGATATCCAGGCATCACTGTTAGAAGAAGAAAAGAAGCTAAAAACTAAAGAAGAACCAAGTACCTCTAGAGATGAGCATGCATTATATGTTGGCAACAGGTACAAAGGCAAGAAAGATCAGCTCTTTTGTGACTTCTGCAAAAGGACCGGACACACCGAGAAGTTCTGCCACGCAAGAAAGAGATCCCAAAAGGCCTATCTAGTCGCAGTCAAAGAAGAAGAAGAAAATGAAGCAAAGGAAGAAGAAGATGAAGATCACCAGGATCGGAAGGACAAGACTCATCAGTCCTTGTACTCTCATAATTCTGATAGACTGTTTTAATAGCCTTGTATTTTCCTTGCCCTAATGCTTCCTGCCATAAGCTTTGTAAAATCCTTATGTAACTTGGCATTATAGTCCCTGTACACTTTGTGAGGCCCCTGTTACAGCCTCTGGATGTCCACCATGTTTATGGTACCCACACTTAGCTTTTTCTGCGACAGCCTCTGGTGTTTTGCCATGTCTGTGGTATGCCCACACTTTGCAGGTGGTTCTCATTACAGCCTCTACACACTTTGTGCCTTTCCTAGATGTGATTGAGGAGGGGTGTTGAGAATCAGCAATCACACTCAAACAGCCTCTTTGTATGGAGTCTCAGGGTCAAGGACATGCAGGCTATCTTATCCCATATGCACAATGGTGCCTACTGTAGTTTCCTACTTTCCTATAAAGCATTGTACTTGCTTCCTTTCTTAATGCAAATATAGTACTCTTTTCATTTCAGTAAAGTGTCAATGTCATTGTCCACATACACAAGATTGTGTTTATGAGTCCAAGTCTCAATCTTGGAACCTAATTCACTTGTGTAACAAACAGTGTCCATTCCATCATGAGTCTACACTTCTCCTTCCATCCTCCATAGCTTCCGGTTATGTCATGCTCTAGATCCCGCATTTCTAACACTCTTCAACCTCTTTCAATTTTTCTCTCAACTCTTCCATTTCTTTGGTGCTCTCCTAAATCTGAGCAAGTTATTGTCTAAGCAGAGTCTCTCATGAATCCTTGATGTGAGATATTTGTTATTCCTCATATTTTCCTTGTATCTCTAGCCTCTCTTAAATTTCCTATTTTTTATCCTATTTCAAATACTCATGCAAGTGCTCCAATGTGCTAAGACTTCCAAGATTTACAAGTACTCTTTGTGTGCACTTTTGTGAACCGGTGGTAGATTGCAAGTTGTTGTTTTTTGTCATAGGATGTCTGTATTATCCTCAATATACTTACCCTTTTATAGCTGATTGATCTTGGTTTGCATGGTTTGAAGGGTCATCATAAACATATGTAAGTATGCTGGACTACCGTATGGATTTCTCTTTCTCTTCATCAAATCTTTCTACTCTCCTACCAAGCTCTTCTTCGACTTATTGTGGAAAGGATGTGTCTTTCTTCCTCATTGCTTCTTTATAAGAATCCCACATGGCAATGGCCATATTATTATTTTCCTTTTGAAAAGATTCCTTCATGAGTTATACCTCTTTTAGAGAATCCGTGTGATGTCTATATCAAGCTCTTTATGATACTTGCCCTTCTTGCTACCTTTCTATCTCTTTTTCTTATGGGGCTGCTTAGTACCTAGCTATTACTCCTATCTTAGCCTTTTATCCTTCATTTGACCCAATCAAGATTCTTCTTGGGTGATCAGTAGAGTAAATTTTGGCTCTCATTTGTAGTGGAAGCTTGGTTTTTTGAGCAAGTAAGATTGGTTGGGTGCTCCTTACTTTCATTGGAACTCATAGTTGGGTCTGAAATTCCTAAGGTTGTAGTGATGATGTTAGTGATAGCATTACCATATTTGTGTATGCACAATTTGGCCTTAGTAGCAATGAGATTCTTGTCATGAGTTTTGAGAGGGCCATATGTGCCTTAGCAAGGGACCCACAAAATTTATATAATAGCTTGATATAGACATCACACGGATTCAAGAAGCCTCCTTAATTATCATGTTGGATAAGATATCCTCCATGAGGTCTTTGGGTATCCTTCCTATACAAATGCTAGCTTTGTTATGAGTAAAGATGTGGTGGAAGACTTATGTAATGACCTTGGGATCCGTCTCCTCAATGGTTGAGAACAATAATCCATTGGAAGTGAGATAGGGCTTATCATCCCACCTCTGGTTCAATAAAGAGCTTTAAAGGGTTTCCTAGGTTTCCCTACTTGTTCTCTCAATTTTGAAGTGATTTCTAAATATTAATTGTTTATTCCTTTCCAATGCATTGCCCCATCACACTTTTTGTCTTAGGATCATTGTTGAGCGCAAAGTTGTACTAGAGGGTAAAATGAATTGGTTATTAAGTCTACTAAAAACTGCCTACTTCCAAGATACCTATTGATGATATTTTCTAGGTATGTGAGAAGGTGTAACTTTAGAGCTGCAAAGTCCCACATGCTAATTTCAAGTTTCAACTCTTTGTATTTATCCACAATGTACACAAAATTATCATCATAGTGAGAATCCTTGATGGACATCAATATAGGCATTTCAACTGCTTTGATTGGTGGCATTTGAGTGGCTATCATTTGAACAAAAAAAGATAAAAACTTGAGAAATTTTTAGTTAAACAATAATATTTCAATTAATCAACAACCAAAGAAAAATACAGAAAGATAGAAACTATACCTTCACCTATTATCACAAATGCCAAAATATGCCACAATTTTTGGCCCTATTTTTCCTCTTAAAAATAGTGAAAGCTAGCTTTTGAGTTTGCAAGTGGAAAAAATAGAGGGGAAGGTTATCCATGCAAAAGAAGAAGAAATTTATGAACAAAGAAAGTCATAGGAGAACTAGAAAAAAGGTGGAGAAGAGGGAAGGGTTGATAGCCACTACGTGTAAAAGTTGGAAAGGGTGGATAGCTAGCAAGAGAGCTAGAAAAAAGGTGCAAATGTGGGAAGTATAGATAGCCACCAAGTGTAAAAGTTAGGATTATAATCCAATTCAACAAATGCAATGAGGTTAAATGCTTGCATGGCCAAGCACAAATAGGTAGACTTACTATTAGAGCAAACTAGGATTGGGAAAGGGACTAGCCATATGCAGTTTCTTTGTAGTAAGAATCTTGTTGAATAAGGGATAGTGTTGTAGATTGGATAATACTTCTAGCTCACAAGCCAAAATGATAAAATAAAGTAAAATATTACATTGATATGTATGATTAGCCTAAATAGTACTAATAGCACACAATTTCTTAGCAATAGTCATGAGGTGGTTTCCAACATGAGTGACCTTGAGATGGTGACCATACCATCACTATGCGAAAGGACTAGAAGTAGTGTGTTTGGCCTTCAGTTTTGCAATATCAATGGCATCATCACATTTGGTCATCACTAAAGAATGAGAATAAATGAAACACGAGGCTTGGAGACACTTATGGAAAAGGGTCTTGACATATTCAACCTACATCAGAAGCTCTTGTGGAAGAGGTGCTCTTTCTCTTCCCAAGTAGGATTCCATTTGGTAGTGATTCCAAGTGCTCCATTGTATGCAAGGGCTCATGCCAAATAGTTTGAAGACTTTTGTAAGCATAGATTCGAATTGGGATGGTCATCCACCCTTACGATCCACCCTTACCAAAATTACTTTCATGTGGCTAAATTGATGGCCATGCTGCTAAGAGGATAGCATATGAGTAAAGGTTCTAGGCCCTTGGAAGGTGGGTCATGAGAAGTGGAACAAATTTGGAGATGAGTTTGTACTTGTCCCTTGTTTGAATATTTAATTTTAGCTTTCTTTTCCTCATCCAATGGGTGGGCTAGCCAAGAGGGAGCCAAGGTTGCCTTAGGTGATACCCTGTTCTCAAGGGGGGTTTGGAAGAAAAATCAAAGTGAGTGCCATGTCCCAAAGAATAAGGTAGTAGATGGAGAAGGTGGTCCAATGGGTGTGAAATGATAGGGTCCCTAGGGGAGAGTTTCTTATCCTAGAACAAAGGGTTTAAGGAGTCAATTATGGTGGAGATGGTCAAGATAGGGGAAAAAATGTGTAAGGATACCATTGATAGGAAATCTAAAGTTTGGATCTGCCTAAAGCTACCTTAGGCTGAGCTAGATGTGAAGGGACCAATGGGTGTTGAGACCATTTTGGGATCCAAAGGGATGGGTTTCCCCTATAGTAGAGTTGCACCTCTAAGAGTGGATGGGCTACCTTGTAAAATGAAAATTTTGGCTTTGAAAGAAAGCCTGAAATGTTTGATGGACTTTCAACATATTGATTTTGGAGGGTTAGAGAGCTGAGGTGGGACTTGTGATAGAATGGAGGTCACCATTCAAGATGATTAGACTTAATAGGCTTGGATTGTGAGGCTAGACTAATAGGAGATACCTTGAGATGTTGATCTTGGAGAAATTGGTGGAGTAATGGGCCAATGGATTGAGAAGGGATGGGATGAGGAGTTATTGTATGCCCTATAGAGAGAGCCCCTTTTTTGAAAGCTGAAACTATCCAGGTGCTAGGAAATTGCAAGTAAATTCCTAATCAACATAGTTTATACTGCATGGAACTTGATATTTAAATAATGAACCCAAGAGAAGTTTTCCCACCTCTTCTTTGTTTTGGAGAACATAAAATAAAAGAGGGATGCTCTTAGTCACAATAGTAAGGAAGATCTTACATTTTCCCAGTAGCAAGTAAGCTTGGTCACCATGTTGATTAAGTTTAGTGTGAGTGAGTGTTGAATTGCATTGACCCAATTGCATCTAGACATCATATGGAAGCATGTTATAGCTATAACATTCATCAATGAGCACATCAACATATCAAGGTGATTAGTCCAAGCATTGGTGTATTCCCAACACTCTTGCATTGTAATGCGAATACTAGGAATTAGAAATTCCACTAGCATAATATCATTAGCACCATGGATAAGATGAAACAAAGTTTGGATCATGGTGCTTCCATATGACTAGGGAGCAATGAGCAAATCTAGACATAAACACCACAGGTAAGCTTGAACAAAGTTTGGATCATGATGCTTCCATATGATTGGGGATCAATGAGAAAAATCCAAACATAATCAATAAGTACATCAACGTGATTAGTCCAAGCATCATCACATTTCCAACACACCTACATTGTAATGCAAATGTTATGAATAAAAAATTCCACTAGCATATTACCATCAGCACCATAGGTAAGTTGGAACAAAGTCTTGGCCATTTATAGCCCTAAAAGTTGTGCGATAAGCCCATATGACTGACATAAGCTTATTATTCCAACTTAATCATGGAAGCAAAGTCACTCTTAGTCAAAACATTAAGCAAGATATTGCTAGTAGACTTAGCTTTTCCATTGGCCTAAGAATAGTAAGGAGTTGACTTGTGGTGGATAATCAAGATTACGAAGAGAAAAAGTGCATCTCTTGATCATTAAAAAACTCAAATGGGTAGCCAAATTGAGAGATCACTTACTCCTACAAGAACTTAGCCATGGTATAGACATCATCAAGGGGGAATATGGACTCAAAAAGAGCAATTTAGTTTAAGAGTTAATGACTCTCATGGGAGAGGGGGTGGTGTACACATTTTATCCACTCCATTTTTTCCCTTGTACTACCACTTATAGGCTTTCCCTTCCCACCTATGTCCCCTCCATCCTCTCTCTCCCTTGCTCTTGCCACTTTTACCATCCCATATTAGGTGGGTCCCACTAGACATCCAAAATGGTTATTCTCTTACCTCCATTTCACAAAATTCTCATCTTTTTATCCTCATCTAGCCATAGCCACATAGCCCCTAGCTTCTCCCACCAACATAGCCACATAACAACTAACTTCTCTCTTTATTTTGAGCATAGCCATAGCCACATAGCCTCAAGCTGCTCCCAATGATAGCCATACATCACCTAAATTCTCTCTTTCTTCCATGGTCGTTCTCTTACCTCCATTCCACAAATTTTCTCATCTTTCTATGCTCACATAACCATAGGCACATAGTCCCCCAACTTCTTTGAGCCATCACACAGTACTCAACTTCTCCCTTTCTTTCATCTCCATATCCACCACCATTCTAAAGTATGCTTACTTGCATTCCTCTCCTTCTAAGGAGTATTCTTCTCAAACCCATTCCAATGGCATCTAGATGTTAGCAAATGCGACCCCGTGATTCCGTATCTTCTGTCTATGTACACAATACAAAGGACATGTATGGTAAATGGGAAGGAGCATTATTCAATAAGGATTCATGGATCTACATGTAGCCTCCAGCAATAGGGCCTCATCAAGTTTGTCATTATAGTGTACTACAAAATCATTGGAAGGGTAGAGTGCTTGGTTTTTGGAAGACTTGAGATGGTGGTCTTCTTACATTAGTTCAACATGTGTATGGTGTGAAGGACTTGAAACTACATTCCTAGGACTACTTGGCAATTCTTCTCCTTGAACTATAAGTAATTACTTTTATGTTCTTAGCTTTTCATATATTTTTGAGGTTTTTACTTCTCTCATGTTAGACATTTTCCCTTCAAATCTTGTTGAGGATTGGTCTTTGACTACAAAGTTGTACATATGGACGTGGGTGAGACTATGATTATTGGAAAGTGATCACAATATCTTTTACATCACTTATTGAAGGATTTCCTTGGATCAAACGCCCTCACTAGTGGACAATGCTAGAGAGGAAGCAAAGGCTGTAGAAGAGGTAAAAGCTCTAGACCTTATGGTTAATAGAGCTATAGTTGCTATGGATAGCACCTTAGGAGGTAGCTTAGGTGAGCAGGAGGTTGCATCCTCTACTGTTGATGTAGATTGTTGCATAGATAGCATGAGCGAAGTATTCATTGAGGACAAATAATTTGCGTTTCTCCCATGGAGTGAGGGAGGATGAGACATTATCAATGCTAGCAATCGCCAATGACTTCCCCCTTGTGTTTGATGATCTATCTATGGAGTACAACAACCCAAAGCTAGAAGGCATAGATGGTATACTTATGGCTCTTGCAGATGCCTTGGACTTAGCAGAGCACGCCATGGTTGGCACCCACAAATTTGAGGCAGTGCAAGCTAGCTTGGTGGTAGGATGAGTGCCCTTGGAAGAGTAGCAAGCCCCTCTGATTGACGAGTCAAAGTCAAGTGTGGACTTGACCAAACAATTGAAGGTTGCTATTGATGCGCCGAGCAAGAAGTAAGTATATCAACAATCTATCTAGACACTTTATTTTACTATGTATACTATTTTGAGCTAACTCCATGTCAATGTAGGTTGTGCTTGATATTGATGATTTTTCAAGTTGCCAGAAGAGCTAGGGGACATTTGAGAAAGATGTTTCCATAGGGCACTACATTGGCTGTATCCCCATTGTTGGCATAGCCATTATCAATGCCATCTTCATCCCAGATGGATGGGCTCATCTCTCTATCTTGAAGGCCTTGTCAAAAGTGTTGTGTGCATCTACCATCACCTTGGATGCACACAAGATCATTCTTGTTAAAAAGAATTTGGTGATGGATGTTTTAAGTATAGACCTGTGTGGAAGGATACTGCAGGCATTGGGGATTGGTAAAGGCATAGGAGCCAGCTAGGCCACCATGTAGGAGAGTGTCAATTTAGGGTTGTTAGAGGCCAAGAAGAGAGGGAAGCAAATCCACGAGAAAATCAAGGGTTTGAAGATGGCCTAAAACTTGTATTGAGCTTTAAGATTCCAAGCATAGTTTTGTTTAAAAAAAGCCCTTTGTATTTTGCACTATAATACACATATATTTTTCTTACAATCTATTTCTATATCATATTGTCCAGTTTTAGGTGTTCAAGTATGAAAAGATTGAAGGATTTTATGAACCAATGTTAGATGATATTGATGTGAATATTTTCAGAGTACGATATGTGTGAAAAATACAATTAAACTTATTTGGCCAAAAATATGTGGCTTGATAGGCTAGATTGCTTAGCTTTGGCTCAAAAGGCCCAATAAGCCATCCAAAAAAGGTGATTTGGGCAATGCAAAAGCACAATTTTTTGACTGACAAATTTTTTAAAATTTCCTTGTACTTTGTCGTCGCTAGTATGATGCATGCTAATTTATCATTCGATAAAGTAAAAAGGTTACCTAGACCATTAGCTTGATAATCCATTGTTCATTCTCCTTAGTCGTCAATTTTTCAATTGATGTTACAAATTTGATCATTAGAATGTCATGCACAAATATAGTATGAGATATTCAAGGCATAATAAAAAGAAAAGGTTTTTCATTATATATCAAAGATCATAAGCTACATTGTATTGTAGTGTGTTACAAAAAGTCTAGGCCCTTGGCAACTCTAATCTCTCTTTCCTCTTATCCATCTAATAAATTGTATGTCTCTTTGCATGATAGTAACCTGCTTCGCATAAATCCCGCACAGATATGTATCCTCAAAAAGGGCGACAATGTACGCTTTTGTAGCTTCATGGATAGCCTCTACTACAATCCTTTGCATATGGATTTGATATCTATAAGAGTGAAGGATTTCCTTCACTAAGCATGAAAAGGACACTTTCTTGATTAGTAGGTTTGTGGTACTTATGGATCTCTGTAAGAGCCATTAGGTGATAGTTCTTTCTTTGCTTTACCCTTTTCCCTACCGATCGGACCTCGTTGGTTGGGGCTCAAGTACGAGTTGCTCAATAGGGGTTGGTTTTGGAGTGGGGAGGATAGGTACTAGAGAAGGAGGAGGAAGTTGTCTCTAACTCACTTTGTTTTTAGTATGGGGCATCGCATAGGGCCCTTATGACCTATTGAGTGCCCCTTGGTTGCATATCCACTAGTCTTAGGCTATTCTATCCTATCTTGGGGTCTATTGATGTTATTGTTAATGTTTCCCTCATCCTCATTGATTCCACCTTCCTCATCCATAGAGGCATCACCCTAAAACACACACACGCGCGCGCGCGCACAGTGTCGGAGGAGTTTTTGTCGAAAGGTCGAATCCACCGAGGATCAGAAGTAGAAGGAAGTAGAGATAGGAGATGAAAGAGAAGATAGAGAATACCCAAGTGGTAAACACGACAAAAACAAATCACAATGAATTGAATCAATATGTATTGAAAGAACCTGGAATCTCCGCACTACTTAGAAGCAATCTCCAGGCATTAGTTCTCCTGGAGCTCCTTCGTAGACCAAAAATGTGGATCGGAAAAATTAGCTCTTTCTCAGCTGTCCGGAACCCAAATCTGATGGCTCCGTTGGCTCTGAAAGAGGGGGTAAAACCCCAACACACCTGACACCTGATCACGGATCTCCCAGATCACTCCTTCTTCCTTCAGTTCAATCTACAGTTTTCAGTCAATCTGTCTTTTTAATGAAAAATATCATAATTGGCTGAAAAGACAACTAGCTTTTTGCATGCCATCCTAATATAGAAGCTTTTTCTAACTTTTTCAGATTTTTACAATAAATAATATAAAAAATAGGCTAAAATGATCCAAAAATCTAGTATTTTCGGAGAATCCATGCAACTCACACTAGTACTAATGGCTCAGATCACACTGATTCTCTAGATCAATAGAGAAGTCGGATGATGATGCATTCCATACTTTTTCACACTGTGTGCTCATAACATCACAACATCCACCCCCTCTGAACCTGCACATCCTCCGGTATGTGCCAAAATCTTAATTGTCACCGGATTCTGAGTCCTTCTCATCCTCTGCAACCATATCCTTTACTTCTTCATCTTCCATATCTTCATGGCTAGCCCCTATATCATGGCCACTATTTTCTTCCAATTTTGACAACTCATAGGCAGTAGATGTCAAGATTGTGGGAGAGAAGGAAGGAGTCGCACTTGTAGCTTTCTCACTTACACAATGGGGGAATACACACAAGGGTGAAGGCTGAAAACAGTTTTCCTCTTCTTAGTTGTGTAAGCCAAAGAGGACTCTAATACAGAGAAATAGAAGAACCCTATATATGGGTCTCAAACCAAACTCAACTAACTAAGGTGGCATACTAACTGAGCCATGAACTAGAGTAGATAAGGATAGCTGTCATCTAGCTATTATTCATGGGCGGTGTACCAACCGCATCTGCAGCTAACAAGTCGGTGACATAAATGCACAACGGTCACCCTGGCATATCACGAGTGGAGCTCGATATCTCAACACTCCCCCTTGAGCTCAATCCTAATTCTTGCACACCAAGCAGGTCTCTGAACTTGCACAGCTTCTCTACGCCCAATGCCTTCGTGAATATGTCAGCTACCTGATCCTCTATGCCGACATAAACTAGATCAATAAGGCCTAGTAAAACTCTCTCTCGCACATAGTGATAATGCATCTCAATGTGCTTTGTTCTAGCATGATAGACTCGGTTATTTGCCAAGTGTATACTGCTCATGTTGTCACAATAAATGAAAACTGGCCCATCTATAGGCTAATGCATATCATAAAGTAGCTTATGCAACCAAGCTACCTCACATGCAGCCATTGTTGCACCCCTGTACTCAGCCTCTGTGCTCGACAAGGCAACTGTAGGCTGTTTCTTGCTGCTCCAAGTGACTGCAACACTCCCAAAAGAGAACACATATCCCCTGGTAGATCGTCTATCAAAAATACTACCAGCCCAATCAGCATCAGTGTATCCATGCAACTGTATCTGAACCCCAGTCTCATAAAATAGTCCATACTGCAATGTGGACTTCACATATCTGAGTATGCGTCTAGCCGCATCCAAATGTGGTTTCCTTGGAGCTTGCATAAACTGACTTACCAATCCAACAACATAGCTCAAATTTGGCCTGCTAATAGTCATATAAATCAAACTTCCTACTATGCGTCTGTACATAGTAGGGTCTTCTAGAAGCTCACCTGCATCTGTGCTCAGCTTCACATTCTGCTCCAAAGGAACTGAAATAGGCTTACAGCCTGTCATCCCATATTTGGACAGCATGTCCAATCCATACTGCCTCTGCAAGAGCTGTATTCCACTTGGTGATCTAATCACCTCAATGCCCAAGAAATAACGCAGCTCTCCCAAATCCTTCATCTCAAACTTCTGCTTCAATAGCATTTTCACATGAAGGATATCTTCATCACTATCACCTATCATAATCAAATCATCAACATAAATGACAAGTAGCATAATACATTTCTCTGTTTTTCTCACATAAAGTGAGAAATCTGCCTTGGAAATCTGAAAGCCAATAGTGACAAGATATTGTCCTATCTTGTCAGATCATGCTCTAGGTGCTTGCTTTAAGCCATACAAGGCTTTCTTCAACCTACAAACAAACTCAGGATGAACAGCATGCACATAACCTGGTGGCTGCTCCATATAGACCTCTTTTTGCAAATCACCATGCAAGAAGGCATTCTTTACATCCATCTGATGTAAAGACCATCCCTTTGATGCAGCCATAGAAATGATTGCTCTTACGGTTGCCATCCTTGCAACAAGGCTGAATGTTTCTTCATAATGAATGCCATATGTTTGTGCATACCCCTTAACTACTAATCTTGCCTTGTATCTGTTTATAGAACCATCTACATTGTGCTTCACCTTATAAACCCACTTACAACCAATTGCATTCTTATCTTTAGGCAAATCTACCAATTCCCATGTAGCATTTGCTTCCAAGGCATCCATTTCTTCATCCATGGCTTTCTCCCATTTTTCTTTTTCCATGGCTTGCTCAAAAGAAGTGGGTTCTGGTTCCTGTATCACCTTGACTATATAGGCATAGTGAATGGCTGTAAATCCATCATATTTCAACCTATCCACAGGATACCTAGCTCTGGTAGACCTGCACAAAGTAGGCTCACTTCCAGGTGCTCTCAAAACATCCATGGTCTTCCTTACTCCAGGTGTAACAACATAAGGAATACCCAACTTATCATCAATGCTCTGTTCTGAGCCACTGGATTCACCATCCACATAAGAGTGACCTGCATTCACATCAAACATGGACTGATCTACCTTCTCTTTTCCTTTTCATGATACCTGCATACCACTACCTGCATTGCTTTGAGAAGATTCTCCTGATCTCAATCTGCCTGTCCATGGTGAAGAATGTGAACCACTGCTAGAGGACACTCCAAGTCCACTAATATCTTGTGACTGTTGCTGTGAATTCTGTGTAACATTACCATTTTGTGCATCTACATTATCAATCACATTTACTGGTTTATACCAACTACTCATCTCATCAAAAACATATTTGCTCACTGTAAACTTACAAGTAGAAGGGTTATAGCATCTATACCCTTTCTGCTGGGCAGAGAGTAACCAATAAAGATGCACTTCTCAGCTTTTGGATCCAACTTGGATCTCAACTCATCTGGCACATGAACATAGGCAATGCAACAAAAAAATTTCAAATGAGAAATATCTGGTTTCCTACCAGTATACCTCTCTTCTGGAGTCATCCCATGTATTGCTGCAGTGGGAGTCCTGTTCATTATGTAGACTGATGTAGCAACTGCTTCAGCCCAATAAAAATCCGGCAAGTCTTTTTCGTTGAGCATGGCATGAGATACCTCTCCAATATGCTCTTTTTTTTTTCTGCAATTCCATTTTATTGTGGGGTATGACTGCATGAATATTGCTGCTTTATACCATGCTCCTGCAAGAACCTTGCAAACTCATTTGAGAGGTACTCTCCCCCTCCATCTGACCTTAGGCATTTTATTTGCAGGCCTGTTTCTTTTTCAACCATAGCTTTAAGAGTTTTGAAATGCCCAAACGCTTCACTTTTCTTTTTCATAAAATACACCCAAACTTTTCTGCTATAGTCATCAATAAAAGTGATAAAATAATGACAGCCTCCAATAGATGCAGCTTTAGTAGTCCACACATCAGAGTGGATTGATTCCAATGGCTTCTTACTCTCTTGAACATGTCTAGAAAATGGTTTCCTTGCCTGTTTTTCAAATTGACAGGCTTCACATACCTTATGCATTTCTGCAACCTTGAATTTAGGCAATCCTGCAACAATATTTTGGGCCTGCATTGATTTAAGTTGTTGTACATTAACATGACCAATACGTTTATGTCAGATATCAATATCTACAACTACACCAGTCCCATGTGCAAACATTGCTGCACTCAATTCAGGCATGTCTGCATCCAACGTAAACATTCTGTCCTTATTCTTTCCTTTTGCTATCAAGCGACCTTTATTTTTTATATCCTCAACAAAGCATCCATGAGGATTAAATCTGACCTGCAAGCCCTGCTCAACCATTTGACCAACAGAAACCAAATTCTTGGTGACATTCGGGACATGAAATACATCTGATAGGTATTTCTTTTTCCCATCCTGCATAGACAAAGGAAATTATCCAATTTGCACAATAGGATATGCAGTATCATCACCAGTCTCCACAAACCCTAGTTTTTCCATTTTCCTTGCATCCTGTATCCATTCTGCATGACCTGTCATGTGGTTTGACGCACCTGAGTCAACATACCACACTTCGTTGCTTTCTTCTACACTTGTCACAGAATTGTTCATGTATTGCACCATAAACAAATGCTCGCTTGTGTCTTCACCCTGTCTACTAGAAGATGCATAATTCCCTTATTGCAATTTTCCATTCATGATGTCATTCTGCTTTTTATAGCAGTCTTTTGCCATATGACCCATTTTACCACAGTAGTAGCATTCAACATTGCTGTTTGCATTTTGGCCTCTTTGCCATCCACCATGACCTCTTTGGCTCCCCCTGCCTTTAGAGTTACCATGTCCTCCTCCATAGGACTAGTTTTCTTGAGTTTGTTGCATATTTTGATTTCTACCACGGCCTCCAGATCGGCCTCCTCTACCTCTGCCTCTACCTCTTCCAGCATTTGAGTAGAAGACAGCTTCTTTTGAAGTTCCTCCTGAAGAAGATGCACCACCATTTCTGTGCTCCTCAGAAATTAGAAAAGCAATCAACTCCTCAAAATCAGGAAATCTTTCACGAACGGAAACGGATGTTCGGAACTGTGCATAATCCTTTCCTAGACCATTTAAGGTCACAGAAACTAAATCATCATCTTCCACTGGCGACCCAATGGAAGCAAGTGCATCTGCAATCTTCTTCACCTTCATATGGTAGTAATTGATGTTCATACTTTCTCTTTGCACATTGTGCAACTCTTGCTTGAGTTGCATTTTCCTGGCTTGTGTATTTGTGCTATACATTTTTGACAAAGTATCCCATGCCTCCTTTGGCGTACTTGCATCCTGAATATGCACAATCATAGAGTCTGAAATACTAATAGACAGCCAGTACATAACTTTTCTAGCTCTCTCATGCCATCCTTTAAATGCCTGCATTTGTTGTTAATTGAGAACATAAGGAAGAACTGGTTCTTCTTCATTTCCTGCAACGAATTCCCAATATCCTTTTCCCATAAGGAAATTCGTCATTCTAAACTTCCATGCTTGGAAGTTATTCTTGTCAAGCTTTTCAGTGACAATCTGTGAAAGAGAATCAGACGCCATTACAGAACATTGCAAAGAGTTCTCTTACTGCAAAAAACACAGCTTTAGCCTCACAAGGGCAAATCTGCAAAACTAACGAAAGTGGTATTTGACCACACAGTCACTTCCTAGTGACGATTTTGCATCAACAAGCAACAAGGATTATTCTGTAACTCCCAATGTCTCTACACAGAGGCATACGATGCAATTTCTACGGTAACTTTTCACCAACATGTAGAATAGTGGTCGCATAGCAAAAAACAGGGCTTTTTCCTGAGTGCGTGCAGAAAACTTCCGCCTCCAAAACAGGTCCCGAAATGGCCTCAAATCAAAGAAACGGGGCTACCATGGGCTAAAGCCCTCACCTGCAGCATATACTGCCCTCTTGCTACACCGCGAAGGGTGTCTCAATCTGAGACAATGCACTCTTGCACTTTCCGGCTATGCTTCCTGCACAGACTTGCTCCCAAACTCGAAAAATGAAAGCAGCACTGGTCCTCTTACTAGAACACTGCGCAGTTGGTTTGCTTTCTTGAGCTCCTTATCATGAACCAAACTCTGATACCATGTCAAGATTGTGGGAGAGAAGGAAGGAGTCTCACTTGTAGCTTTCTCACTTACACAATGGGGGAATACACACAAAGGTGGAGGCTGAAAACAGGTTTCCTCTTCTTAGTTGTGTAAGCCAAGGAGGACTCTAATACAGAGAAATAGAAGAACCCTACATATGGGTCTCAAACCAAACTCAACTAACTAAGGTGGCATACTAACTGAGCCACGAACTAGAGTAGATAAGGATAGCTGTCATCTAGCTATTATTCATGGGCGGTGTACCAACCGCATCTACAGCTAACAAGTCGGTGACATAAATGCACAACGGTCACCCTGGCATATCACGATTGCTTAATCTCACTCTTACAAATGCTCTCAATCACTCATACCTCATAATCCTTATCCAATATAGTAGCATAACACTCAATAATCCTCTGTTGGTCATGGAGTTTCCCTCCCAAAGATATGTGTGAGATACCAAAAACACTATACTGACCTTTCAAAGCTCATTACTATCACTATCACTTTAACTTCACTTCAAGTCTTTATTAGCAGCTACATCTTTACTTCTTTGAACTCTTTTGAGCTTCTATTCTTCTCTTTTCAAAATTAAGAAAAATTCCCAAACTAAAAATTCATCCCATAGAACACTCACAAAAACAAATAAAAACCAACAAAAAATACACAAAAGCTCCACAAAACACTACAAAAGATCAATAGGATATTACAAAACCTCATAACTCAAACTAAAATTATTCATACTCATCAAAAACTATTCAAAATATATTTAGCCATACTCAAACCCAATAATAATCACAATCTCAATCTCTTAAACAAAAAGAAAATGGGCTCAAATAATCACGATTCATGGATAATAGAACTAAATAAACATAGCATAGAACATAACATAATATCATAACTCAAGGTCCAATAATCAATCATTCAGCACTAAAAAAATAAAAAATCAAATCATTTTAACCCTCAACATATCCCCACACTTAAACAAGGAGTGTCCTCGTGATCTTGGAAAAAGAAGAATATATAACTCTAGATAACCAATCACTCTAACCTTCATCTTCAATCTATCATCTCTAACTGAAACAAAACCACAACTCCATCTAGTCTTCAAAATAACATGGATCTAAATAAATATATGAAAGAAAAATCATGAGCCACCATCAACCAATTCATTAATAATCAAATAAATATACTCAAACTAGTAAAGGATATAAAAGCCTTTCTTTCTCATTTACACAAAATCCATAGTTTTATCTTCAACCATCATCCATCTTTGATCATCTTCAACTCCTCGTGACAAGAATAACACATATATACATCTCATAGAAAAAACATCCATAGAACATTGAACTCACATCCATACAATAATATGGTCTAAATGGCAATAGATCCCCTAAAATTTGAAGAGCAAAAGGAAGGTACTTCGTTAACATTAGAAAGCTAATCTACTTGCTTGTTTGGATGGATATGTTTCTTTTTAAACTGCATGCTAAGTTTCACTCTTTCCAATGGTCTGCTCTCATCCACATAATATAGAGGAACATTTTGAAGGATTTGAAGACAACACATCCTTTCCATCAAGACAATAAACCTAGTGGGAAAAGCTTAAGAAAAGTAGTACAACATATCCATCTAAGCTACTAACACATCCTCATTAGGAACGATAAGAAGAGGAGGGCTAGACTTCCTTATACTCATATATGACTCTTGGTGCATAAAGACTAAGTATCAGTAAAACTAAGAAGCCAAGTATACAAAGACATTTTTTGATTGGCCGAGCAAATTGGAGATAGGAAGTTGAATATGTAGACAAAGTCTCCCATGATCCCAAAATAATAAACCAATTAAAATTTGGTCCTGTTAAGGAATCCTATAAATTCCACTATTGACAACCGAGTAAATCATTATCAAACCCACTAATATCCATGGCTGATGGTGGAGGAAGATTTATATAATCAATAGGCTAAGGTGATGAAATGATGGCCGAACAATGGAGGTGGGGATATAATATATTATAGAAGGTAGAAATATTAAGTGATAGGGATACTCAAAAATGAGGGAAAGAAAACAAAAATATCAAAAGAGATTCTAAAGAAAAAGTGGATGGGACAAGCTAAGCAATAGGCGAATTAGGGAGAATAGGTACAATAGTAGGTTCAATAGGCACGGGGAAAATATAGGGATAGAAGGAGATATTCCAAAGTTAAAGGCAAGCATAGGGAACATATCAGGATTGGTATTAAGAAGGGATATATAAATGAAAAGGCATTGGAAAATCTTCTGATAAGAAAGATGATCAACATGATTAGTCAAATAAATAGAAGATCAATAATGAAAGGCTTGAAGGAAAACATTAGTGAATAGAGGATTTTTTACAATATAAGACAAGACTTTTGAGTGCAAGGGTTTGATATCACATTTATAAAATTACCGTCACTATTGATAATAAACCATCACATCCTCCTCCAAAGGTGGATGCCAAGTATGACTTTTATATAATGACAACATCTGAATATATGTCTACAAACTATCTAAAAGGATAATCTCCATAGAGTGAATATTAATGGCTACCCGTAGAATAATATCCCCCACAAAGGTTGATATCACTACAAGGAAACAAAGCAATAGCAACATCGATTAGCGACGCAGAATAGCGGCGTCGCTATTTGCGTCGAAATGTGAGGCTAATAGCGACGCAAATAGCGATGCCCCACAGAGAAAAAAAAGCAGGCCGAAACCGGAGTGCGTTTCATTTCGCGCATTTGTGAAACTTTTCGAGAGGGAGAGCGAGCGTTTTGCATAGAGGGTGAGAGAGGGAGAGGAAGAAGGCTTGTCATCACCACCGCCGCCACCGTTCGCGAAGGCGAGGAGGAGCCGTCGTTCCGAAGAGGAGCCGCCAAACCCTCCTGCAAATATTTACGATGAGTCCATTCTCTCTCTCTTTTACTTGTTTAGGGTTTAATTTGAGAGAGGGAGAGGAAATGAGAGAGAATGAGAGGGAGAGGGAGAGGGAGAGGGAGAGGGAGAGGGAGAGGGAGAGGGAGGGAGAGAAAGAGAAAGAGAGGGGGAGAGAAAGAGAAAGAGAGGGAGGGGGAGGGGGAGGGGGAGGAAATGAGAGAGGGAGAGGAAGGGAGAGTGCATTCTCTCTCTCTTTTACTTTTTTTAATATAATTTGTGTATATTGAGAGAGGGAGAGGAAATGAGAGAGAAAGAGAGGGAGAGGGAGAGGGAGAGGGAGAGGGAGGAAATGGGAGAGGGAGGGGGAGGGAGGGAGAGAGAGAGAAAGAGAGGGAGAGGGAGGAAATGGAAGAGGGAGAGGGATGAAATGAGAGAGCGAGAGGGAGGGAGAGTGCATTCTCTCTCTTTTTTTTTGTATAATTTGTGTATATTGAGAGAGGGAGAGGAAATGAGAGAGAGGGAGAGGGAGAGGGAGAGGGAAAGGGAGGGGGAGGAAATGAGAGAGAAAGAGAGGAAGAGGGAGCGGGGGAGGAAATGGGAAAGGAAGAGGGAGAGAGAGAGAAAGAGAGGGGGAGGGAGAGGGAGAGGGAGAGAGAGGAAATGAGAGAGGGAGAGAGGGAGGGAGAGGGAGGAAATGAGAGAGGGAGAGGGAGGGAGAGAGAGAGAGAAAGAGAGGGGGAGGGAGAGGGAGAGGGAGAGGGAGAGGGAGAGGGAGAGGGAGAGGGAGACATTAAACATAATAGGGAAATGGGAGAGGGAGAAGGAGAGGGAGAGGGAGAGAGAGAGGGAGGGAGACATTAAACATAATAGAAAAATGAGAGAGGGAGAGGGAGAGGGAGAGGGGGGGAGATGAAAATATAATAGGGACATGAGAGAGGGAGAGCGAGGGAGAAGAAATGAGACAAGGAGAGGAAGAGAGAAAAAGAAAATGAGAGAGGGAGAGGATAGAGAAAATAATGAGAATGAGAGGAGAGAGAAAAAGAGAGAAGATGTTAAACATAATAGGAAAAGAGAGAAAGAGAGGGTGTGGGTGAGGGTGAGGGTAAGGGAGGGAGAGGAAGAGAGAAAACGAAATGAGAGAGGGAGAGGAGAGAGAAAAATAAATGAGAGAGAGAGAGAGGAGAGAGAAAAAGAGAGAAAAATCATTAAACCTAATGGGGAAAGAGAGAAAGGGAGGGTGAGGGTGAGAGAGGGAGAGAAAATGAGAGAGGGAGAGAAAGAGAGAAAGGGAAATGAGAGAGGGAGAGGAGAGAGAAAAAGAGAGAAAAATCATTAAACCTAATAGGGAAGGAGAGAAAGAGAGGATCATGGTGAGGGAGGGAGAGGAAATGAGAGAGGGAAAGAAAGAGAGAAAAGGAAATGAGAGAGGGAGAGGAGAGAGAAAAAGAGAGAAAAATCATTAAACCTAATAAGGAAAGAGAGAAAGAGAGGGTCAGGGTGAGAGAGGGAGAGAAAGAGAGAAAAGTAAATAGGACCTTACAATAAGCTCATCCTAGGCTCATAGGGGTTAGGCGGATCCTCAACAAACCTAAGGGATATATGGCTAGAGAGCCCTAGCATACTTGTGCCTCCTAGCATAATGTTCTTCTTGCAAAGAGACCTCTCATACATGGGGCTTGTCCTAGCCCCCGCCATGCAAATATACAATAAAGGCAATCATCATATCAGTATGAAAAACATTCATTTTTCATAACGTAATCCCAAAAATAACATTGGATATTCCATAAAAATCAATCTCTTCTTAAAAAGACAAATACGAAAAACTAAAACAGCATCATTCATATGCTTCGCAAAACTAAAACAGCATCACCACAAGATCTCTTAGGAAACTCATCTTCAACTATCAATTTTAATTAATAAATATAATATAAAATCACTTGCAAGGAAGGGCACTCTTTTATCATTAACCCTCTTTCTTCCTTAGAATAGTCTTAGGAACAAATTTCTGCTCTAACAAGCATATATTTGAGCATAATAACTATTTTAAGGTTTATTCCATGAGTAGTAGTAGTATATATGCAACCATCAAGCTAGAGATCATGCTTTGGTATCTATGGAGATCCCAATCTCATGCCCTCATAGAGGTTGTAGTGTGCAATAGTGTGGAGAGAAGATAGGTGAGTTGTAAATGGTAAAGGAGAATTCTATTGATGATGGAGAGAAGATGAGGTGAATCGCCAATCCTATTCTTAGTGAGTGCAACCTACCCATAGTCATGGTCGTCATGGTCGTGGTCGTGATCGTGGTCGTGGTCGTGGTCGTGGTCGTGGTCATGGTCATGGTCGTAGTCGTGGTCGTGGTCGTGGTCGTGGTCGTGGTCGTGGTCGTGGTCATCGTGGTCGTAGTCGTAGTCGTGTTCATCGTCGTGGTCGTGGTCATGGTCGTATTCGTAGTCGTGGTCGTGGTGGTCATGGTCGTGGTCATCGTAGTCGTGGCCGTGGTCGTGGGTCATGGGTCGTGGGTCGTGGGTCATGGTTGTGGTCATCGTAGTCGTAGTCATGGTCGTGGTCATGGCTATGGTTGTAGTCGTAGTCGTAGTCATGGTCGTAGTCATAGTCATAGTCGTAGTCGTGGTCGTGGTCGTGGTGGTCATGGTCATAGTCGTAGCCGTGGTCGTGGTCGTGGTCATAGTCGTCGTCATCGTCATTCGTCTTAGTCGTAGTCGTAGTCGTAATTGTAGTCATGGTTGTGATTATCATCGTGGTCATCGTGGTCGTGGTCGTAATGTAGAAAAAGAGAGAGAGAGATGAAAGGAGAGGATAACAATTTAAGAAAAAAAAAGAATGATAACAAAAACAAATTGTTTGTTATAATGTAGACAAAATGGACAATGATGAAGGTCCTGTTGTTCAAGATCGCGAAGCGTATCTTAATCAACGTGTCCCATGTCCTTGCTCTCAATGCAAGCTGGCAATTAGACGAAAACGTCGATTGTCTATAGATCACGTACGATGATTTGGCGAGTTTCAATCAATATCAACCATGCATTATACTCGCAAGCTAATTGAATACCATATACAATAAGATTGGGTTTGGGGCTGGCAAATTTTCTATCCAGGGAGGTGATGTCTCGTCCCAAGGAGGAGTGCACCCTTTGCGGCCAATTAGAAGAGTTCGTGGGCATGCAATGGATGGAGTGCATGAGCCAATCCACCACTTGCAAGGCCAATCTATACCGTCAATGCCAAAGGAGACATGCAACCTTCCAAACCTACCTACAATCTTGGAGCCTGAGATGGAGGCAATGATTGATGCATTGATTCCCAAGGATGTCGAGACTTCTGATCCGCTTAGAGAGAAAGCATCCATACCATTATATGATGGGTGCCGAGTATCTCGCCTAAAGACACTACTTGCACTCTTAAGTGTGCAAGCAAAATACGGGTGGAGCGATATGAGTGTGATCGAGTTGTTTAGGTACCTTGTACATACGCTTCATTGATTTTTTTTTTGGTACTATTATTAAAAACATTTGTGCTTTTTCAAGGTGTTTATGATTTTTTTCAGGTTATTGAAATATCATATATTACCACCTACAAATACCATGCACGAGTCTCATGATGATGCACGGCATGTTTTACGAAAGCTTGGCATGGACTACAACAATATCCATGCATGTATCAACGATTGCATACTGTTTCAAGGGGAATACGAGACTATGGAGACATGTCCAAAGTGTGGTACTCATAGGTATCGACAGGACTTGCAAGGGCAAACCATCCCTCAAAAAGTTCTTAGACACATTCTGCTTATCCCCCGCATAAACCACATGTTTCGTACGTCCGGCATGGCGAGCTTGACAACGTGGCATGCGCAGAATAGGTCCACGGATGGAGTTCAACGAATATCAGCGGATTCACGCGCATGGAGCCACATTAACTCTACCTTCCCAGGCTTTGCCCGAGAGCCAAGGAATCTTCGGCTCGGTTTTGCAATGGATGACGTGAACCCATTCGGTCTGCGCTCAACTTCTTACAGTGTGTGGCCTATAGTCCTTGTCAACTACAATATCCCTCCATGGCTTTCTACGAAGAAAGGACATCTCATCCTTAGCTTACTCGTCCCCAGCCGCTACAAAGTCAAAAATATGGACATGTATCTTTGTCCATTACTCGATGAACTTAAGATTTTGTGGGAGGAGGGGGTCACCATGCAAGATATGAGCAAGCGCGATGGTCGACGGTCTGCCAATATTCGAGCCATTCTCATGTGGACGATGCATGACTTTTCGGGATTCGGAGAGTGCTCAGGTGAACAAACCTTTGTTCTCGTTGGTAATATCTATATTTTATCTCTTTCAAGCTTGTATTCATTGGGTCATGGTGTTGGAACAGGTCTAGTTATCTCAGGTTATCATGCACGTCCATTGTGCGGGCCACAGTTAGACTCCCGAAGGTCACGAACCATGAAGAAGATGGTATATCAAGGACACGTTGCTTTCTTGCCAGAGGATCATGAACTCAATGAAGGTTTTCTTGGACGATCTCCAACACGTATGAATGCCACAAGTTGGTATGAGCTGAAAATGGTCCACGCAGAGCCATATCCAAATGGAATGCGACGGTTCTCAGTTTTGTACGAGTTGCCATATTGGACCCACTTACAGGTCAACCACTTGTTCCCATGCATATTTTCAAGAATGTGGACAGCTTGCTATGGGACCACATCACAGGAAAGAGAGACACTATAGGGGCATGACTGGATTTGAAGGAGATAGGTAAGATGGAGGCGCTTTGACCGCAGTCGAGTGTTGATGGTCACGTGCAGCTACCTCGCGCTCCTTGGGTTTTGTCCACTAAAGAAGAGCGCACTATGAAGCAAGTAGTCAAGTCTATCCACACTCCGACAGGTATGATGCATTCTCTCAGGTCTGCATTTTTCTAAAGACGACCAATTATCAGAGCTAAAATCCCATGACTGGCATAAGATATGTCAAGTTTGTACTACGAATGGATTGTAATTGGCGTGCACATTTTGCTATTTGGAGTGTAGCCATTATTCATAATGCTTTCTCATTTGTGGCAATTTGTAATACCGATTGCGATCGCAGGATGTCTTACTCCAGAAATACGCGGGGCCATTTACATTGTCGACTTTGGTGCAATGGATCTCACAGAAGGAGATTAAGACATCCTCTATTGAATCCATGAGGCAAGGAGCAGTGGAGACGGTCTGTCTCTTTGAGAAATACCTACCCACCAGCATGCTCACGATACAAATCCACCTTCTTGTGCATCTTGTAGATGAAGTGGAGATTGCTGGACCTGTCCATACGTGATCGATGTTCTTCTTGGAGCGCTTCATGAAAACCCTGAAAGGCTTTGTGCAACAACGAGCTCGGCCAGAAGGTAGCATGGCTAAAGGTTGGTTGGTGTCTAAGGCACTAGTGCATATTTCACAATGGCTACCAACGGTGGATCCAGACAACGAAATGCTATGGTCGCTGAAGGACAATGAGAGACTGACTAGAGATGTGGTGGTTGAAAATGGGGTAGAAAAAAGAATGGATGCCTCAATGGAGGAGAAGGTGAATCGCTTTTGTATGTTACACCATGCCTCTATGGAGACGTGGCTCGCCAAGTACCAGATCGCTAGGCAAGATCGAGAGGAAGCGCGATCTGAATTCCAACATAGTATGCGTCATTGATCGATTAGATATCCCGAGGGTATGGAGGAGATGCCGCGGTTCATGTCAATGTGATTGTTTCATGGAGCTTTGACCGCAGCATCTCGCGAAGGGACAGAAGTCTCAATGGAGGAGTGGGAATTCTCGAGGGAATGTAGTCCAAAGGTGATGAGGTATTTAGGATTTGTTGTATCTATATTTTATATGAAACATCTAATTTGAGTGTTTCAATGTACAGTACAAAATATATAGTGTAGCATGGTCGCACGGACGGCATTTTCACGTGGAGCGCATTGACAAAATGTACTCCACAATCGACTGTGGTATCATGGCAAGGTTTGAGCAAGAGAACTGGCGATGAGCAACAGATCCAAACATGGTTGTAGATGAGATGGAGTATTTTGGAAACTTGCAAAGTATTGTTACGGTGGATTACCGTAGCTTCTGCATGATACTATTCGATGTGCAATGGTTCAAAGTGATACTTGGAGGAGCTGGAGCAACAGTTCGACGAGGTCCATCTAGATTTCTCGAAATAGATTCAAAAAAAAAATAGACGGATTTGCGCGACACCTTTGTGTTACCGGCCCATTGTGAACAGGTGCATGGACTTATTTTTTTGTTAATTGTATTACGACATGGTACACGTCACAATGGTTTAAACTCTCTTGTACGTGTTTGTGAACAGGTAATCTTCTATCCAAACCCCCAACAACCTCGATGGTGGTATGTTATACCTTCAACTCCCCGAAGTGCGAGAGTATATACTCAAAGCGATGTTCCGAGCATAGATGAAGACAATATGCAAATAGAGGGGTCGATATTGCAAGGGGTGGAGGCCACCGAAAGCTTGGAGCCAGCATCGGCTAATAATGATGAAAATACATGAGTCCAAGAATTCTTTGAGAACGAGGTGGACTCATCCTTTTGTGGTGACATGTCTATCGACCTTCCAGTGTATGCGGAGTTGTGTCAAGAGATTGACATGGGACCATAGGATACTTCATACTTGGAGCATCCACTTACTCAATTCGTTGACCAATCGCTTATAAGGGTACATAAGATATGCATTTTAAGTGAGATCTTTTTTTTAGGATTTATATTACTGTGCTTTGTATGATTTAAATTGATTATTCTAACATCATTTTTTGTCTGTGCAGGTGACATTTTCAGGATGAGTCGAGGGATGATCGATGAGGAGTTATAGGATATCTTCACGCGCATGTCTCCAAACCAAATCCTGAGATTCAGAGACATGGCAGACCAGGAGCTGTATCGGTCTTCGTCACTGATGCCAGGAGGCATATTCCACGGTGGATTCCGTGCCACGATGGATTCTGTGCCACGGTGGATTTCGTGAGGTTTTACGGTGGATTCCGTAAACTTAGATGACCGGGGCTCATACACAAAGAGGATTCTTTGTGCGAGAAGTTGATGGGGACGCCTGTCCTTTTCGGGCGTTTCATTAATTTAGTGTGTACATGGGTGATTCCATAGCGGGTGATTCCGCAAAATGCATATTAAATTAATAAACGTTTATGAGTTTAGAGTGCGCACTCGTAATAAATTAAGGTTAGGATTTATTTCTAACCAGTTGATTTATTTATGTAGCTGAAGACTGCTAGGTATTCACTTTTGTCGGTTTAATTGTTTTATTTTACTAACGATTGTGAATGCTTCAGTTGATGTGTAGAGATAGCAGCAGTGGCGGAGGAAAGCATTGGAGTCTAGCGAGTATTCGACCTTTGGATTATATTTTGATAGGCGCCACGCCTATATTTTGTTATGTCTATTGAGACATTGATTATTGATTATTATTTTGTATGCGCCTATGCGCACGGATATGTTATTTCTATTTGGACATTGAGATTGGGCGTGCTAGACTCTATGGGCACCGTCCATTAGCTTTATTTCCCTATTTTTGTAGAAAGCAAACTCAAAAGCTAAAAGCTTGTCATATTTTTGTAAATTGGGCTATTATTGAGCATGAAGATTGAAATATACATAAAATACATGCTTTGTGAAGCGCTCACACAAGGCATGGGGGAGATTGAACCCAATTTGTCTCTTGCCTCTTGTCGTGCATGCTTTTACATTGTTTTTTGTGCAAAAAGGTAGAGTTCATTGTTCTTGGGGACCTTCCGGGATTCACCACGTGAGCATTCTGCGATCGATCTGCGCACCAGTTACCCCCGGGGTGGGATAGCAATTGACCTCAATTGCTATTAGCTCAATGTGGAGCTAACAGAGTGGGGAAAGCATTTAAGTCTCTAGCATGCATCCATTGTGCTTCCTCTACAGGATGGTTCTTAAATTTTACTAGGTATCTAGAATACCTTCGGCCAGTTCTAGTGGTCATGTAGTCAGTGTCTATGATGGCTTCTGGTTCAAGTATTTCAGTCTCTTCCTCTAATAAAGGTGGGTTTTCATAAACAGGGTGGATAGGTAATTGGCCTCTAAATGGTCTCAATAAACTAATATGAAATGTATTGTGAATTTTCCAATGAGATGGCAATTCTAATTTGAAGGCATTGTCATTAATCTAATGAATGATTCTAAATGGTCCATAAAATCTAGGAGCTAATTTGACAACTGGATGTCTATCCACACTTTGCAGTCTACGCTTTTCTATTCTAAGCCAAACATAATCATCAACTTTGAAATTCATAGCTTGTCTTTTCTTGTTGGCTTGTTTGGTATATGATTGTTGGGCTTTAGCAATCATATCCTTAACCTCATCAAAAATACTGTTATGCATAGTAGCAATATCATCAGCACTCTGAATTCTATTAGACAAAGATGCAACAGGTGTAGATAATCTATATCCATAAATAACTTCAAAAGGTGATTTCTTTGTAGATGTGTGCGGTGTATTGTTATATGCAAACTATAATAAATGCAAATGAGTATCCCATGTCAGAGGTTTAGAGATAGTGTATGCACGTAAAAGATCTAGAATGGTACTATTTGTGGCTTCTGTTTGTCCATTTGTTTCTGGATGAAATGCAGATGAGAAATCAATCTTTGTGCCTAGATTTGCAAACAGTGTAATCCAAAAATTATTACAAATCTAGAATCTCGATCTGAAATAATCACTTTTGGCAATCCATGGTTAGTAAAAACAGTTTTCAAAAATAACTGTGCTGCTTGTGATGCTGTTAAAGTTTTCTTACATGCAATGAAATATGCTTGCTTACTAAATCTATCTACAATTGTCCAAATCATGTCATGGTCAGATTTAGTATTTGGTAAACCAGTAATGAAATCCATAGATATATGTTCCCAAGGTTTAGATGGAATAGACAAAGGCATTAATAATCCATACTGTTTACCATGATGTCTCTTTATTCTTTGACAAATCAAACATTCAGAAACGAAATTAGATACATCTGCATCCATATGCGGCCAATAAAAATCTTCAGTTAACATGCGTAATGTAGAAATGATACCTCTATGACCTTGATATGGGGGACAATGAATTTCATTCAAAACAAAAGATCGGAATGGAATAGTAACACGCAGTCTCTTTTCAAAAAACATAAATCCATCATTATATGATAATGAATCAACAAGAATGAAATTATTTTGAACTAATTTTTGCCAATTAGAATGAAAAGTAATATCCTGGTGATATGTGATATGAATTGCAGGTCTTCTACTCAATGCATCAGCAACTACATTTTCTTTTCCAGGTTGGTATTGAATGATAGGATGAAAACTTTGAATGAAGGAAGCCCATTTGATATGACGATCAGAAATTTGGGGTTGGCTAAGTAGATGTCTAATGCTTTGCTGGTCGGTCTTTATCATGAATTCTGAACCCATTAAGTAGTGCTTCCACTGTTTTAATGCTTGTACTACTGCTAATAGTTCTTTGTCATAAGTGGAATATTTGAGCTCAAAGGGTTTCAGCTTAGAACTAGAATATGCTATTGGATGATTGTCTTGCATTAGTACGGCTCCTATTCCTGATCCGCTAGCATCGGTCACAACTAGAAAGAATGGTCTGTTAAAGTCAGGTAACTGTAGAACAGGGGCATTAGTTAATGCACGTTTCAGTAAATCAAAGGATTTCTGCTGAGTTTCAGTCCATTGATAAACAATTCCTTTCTTAAGAAGTTTGGTCAATGGTAAAGCAAGTAATGAGAAATTACGTACAAACTTCCTATAGAAACTAGCAAGACCAAGGAATGAGCGTAATTCATGTACATTCTTAGGAACAGGCCAATGCAATATTGCATCAATTTTCTTAGGATCAACTTTAATTCCTTCTTTTGATACAATATGACCTAAATATTCTATTTCTATCTTAAAGAATTCACTCTTGTCAGGATTTGCAAACAATTGATTTTCTTTCAGTAATTGAAAAACTAATTATAAATGCTCATAATGCTCTTTTTCACTTTGACTAAACACCAAAATATCATCAAAGAAAACAATCACACAATACTGATATTTCAGAAAGATACGGTTCATCATTCTACTGAAAGTAGCAGGTGCATTAGTCAATCCGAATGGCATGACTAAGAATTCGTAATGGCCAAACTGTGTTCTGAATGCAGTCTTAAATATGTCGGATCTATCTAGCCTCACCTGATGATATCCAGACTTAAGGTCAATTTTACTAAATATAGAAGATCCTTGCAGTTTGTCCATAAGGTCATCAACTCTAGGTATAGGATACCTATTCTTTACAGTGATCTTATTTAATGCTCGGTAGTCAATACACATACGATAGGTATTATTCTTTTTCTTGACTAAGAGTACAGGTGCACCGAATGGGAAACTGCTAGGTCGAATTAAGCCTCTATTTAGTAATTCTTCAACTTGACTCTGGATTTCTTTTTGCTCTATTTGATTGTGCCTATATGGTGCTTTGCAAGGTGGTTGTGTGCCAGGAATTAGATCAATCTTATGGTCTTCTGGACGTGAAGGTGGTAAACCTGGTGGTAGGTCTTCTGCAAAACAGTCCTTAAAATATGCAAGAAATTCCTTATGCCTAGGGTGCATATGATTTTCCTTTGCTTGCAATTCATTCACCCAAATGAGATATGATTTAGTATTCTTGCATAGTGCACGTTTTGCTTGAGTATGCGAAAGCAGTGGAAAAATATGAGATGCATGCATACCATATAATGTAATAGATTTTCCTTGAAAATTAATATTCATTGTGTGCGTGGAATAATCTATATTTGGATTATGCTGGTGTCTCCATGGCATTCCTAAAATAATGTCGCTTGACTGTAATAGGACAACTAAGAAATTTCTTCTTTCAATGTATGCACCAGTTTGAATTTCTAAATCTTGTACTTCTTGTGTGCCATTGTACCTAGTGCCTAAAAATGTAGCTTTTATGTGATAATGCGTAGGTACAGTATGCAATTTTAATTCCTTTACCAATTTTGCTGAAATAAAGTCATGGGTACTACCGTCATCATGCAAGATAGTTCTTTCCTTTCCATGCACCATACATTTCATAGTTAATAATGAATGTGGAGTAGGCATACCTGGTAAAGTGTCGGAAGTAGTAGTAGGATCATCCTCATCTTCAGTGAAATCTGGCATATCCTCATGCTCGTCTTCGTCCATGGCTCCAAGATAGTTGATATGTGCTGGTGGCTTCTTTGAATGACAATTTGCTGCGAGATGCCCTGGCTGGTGACATTTATAGCATACTATTGGCTTGGCTTTGGTCACATTATTTGCAATGGCTGGAAGTCTGGGTACATTTGGATTTGCTTGTGGAATAGGCTTTGGATTTGGATTGACATTTGAGGGTAATGCAGGTGCTTTAAGCCAATTCTTGCGGAAAGATGATGATGAGAAATGACCTGGATTAAACCTTCTAAAATTGGAATTGAATTGTTTAGATCCATAATTACCGTTGGCTTGGAATTGCTGTGGTCGTCTATCTCTTCCGCGTAACTTATCTTCAGTGTCGTGAGCTAAGGAGATGGCGTCTTCAAGGGTAGCAGGCTTGAACATGTTCACTTCAGCGTAGTAATGTCCAAGAAGTCCAGACATATACTTCCGCTTATGTGTCATCTCTGGTACGTCTTCAAGCATGCGTAGCTGTAGGAGTGCATTCCAAAAACGCTCTGTATACTGTGGAATAGGCTCACGATCTCGCTGTTGAAGTAAATCCCATTGCTTGATAGCCTTCTCATGAAATTGCAGTGGAAGGAAATTCTGCATGAACTTCTTCTTGAAATCTTCCCAAGTAGCAGGACATTCTATGCTCTTGCGGACTACAATCCACCAAAGTGATGCTCTGTCTATCAGATGATTAGTAACACACTTGATTTTATCTTTTTCGCGATAAGTTTCCTCATGGAAATAGTCATCAAACTGGCTAATAAATGATAAAATAGTCTTTCCTTCTCGTATGCCATTGAAAGTGCGAAACTTGAAACTTCGTTTACTTATCTTGGATTCCTTGCGAATGGTTTGTGCTTCAAGAGTGGCGTCGATGGTACGGCGAATCAAATCTTCAGCTTGAGGTTCTTCTTTGTCAGTAGACGCTCTTTGGAGTTTTGCCAATTGCGCTTGCAATGCTTGCTTAGCCCTTCGCTCTTCTTCCAGTTGTAGCATGATTAGATCCAGCTTTTGTTCCATGGTAGGCTCAGGTAGGTCGTCTTCAGCCATAGGATCATAGGATCATCCATATGTGGGGTCGTCATCCTGTAAAACTCAATAAACCTTTCTCACTCAAAATCAGGTTAGCGGGATGAGCGTAGCTCAAATTCGGGGTTACAAGGCTATGTATTTTTGGATATTTCTTTGTATATTTTCAAAAAATTTGCAATATTTCTGTATCCGTTTGCTGAAAGTACTTCAACAAACTTGTAGATAGGTAGAACAGCTTGCTGCGAACAACTTTCCAGTTCAGAGTTTTTGCATACGAACAAGTCTTCTAGTAGTTTTAAGCACTAGTCAGTTCTGATTTAGTCTGACTTGCAGAGTTGCAGACTTAGCAAACTTGCAGAGTTGCTGACTTGCTGAACTTAAGCCGACTTGCAGAACTTACAGGACTTGATTTCAATTGACTTGCTGAACTTGACTTCAAAAGTGCGGAACCAGGAGTTACTGAACTTGTCTGCCCTGTGTGATTTACAGAAAGCCTTAAGCTTTAATTGATTTAAGAGATTAAGCTTAATAGCTTAATGGGCTACAGGCGGCGTCAAATTTCGTGGGGGGGGGGCCGTTTTTTGCGCCGTGATTTTCGGAATGATGCCGTCTGCCCACGATTTGATTATTGAAGCCTTCCTAAGCTTAAGATTAAGCTTTGATATAGTAATTAACTTGAATTTGAGAAGAGCTTATCTCTGTTTTCAACGACTTGATGAAGGAGATAAATACGTAGTCCTCCGCCTGCAGAGCCTGGTCCTTCGCGATCTGACAGTGGAAACAGGGGTTCTTGATCCCCAGAAGTCTGCCTGTATCGACGGTTCGCGATGAGATTGACTGTAGAGCCCGTTTGTTCCTGGAGCTCCGCCTTCGCCTGAGATTGGTAGCGATTGGAAGCTCTTGATCTCTGCTCCGCTCTGATACCACTGGTGCGCAGATCGGTCCCAGAATGCTCACGTGGTGAATCCCGGAAGGTCCCCAAGAACAATGAACTCTACCTTTTTGCACAAAAAAAATGTAAAAGCATGCACGACAAGAGGCAAGAGACAAATTGGGTTCAATCTCTCCCATGCCTTGTGTGAGCGCTTCACAAAGCATGTATTTTATGTATATTTCAATCTTCATGCTCAATAATAGCCCAATTTACAAAAATATGACAAGCTTTTAGCTTTTGAGTTTGCTTTCTACAAAAATAGGGAAATAAAGCTAATGGATGGTGCCCATAGAGTCTAGCACGCCCAATCTCAATGTCCAAATAGAAATAACATATCCGTGCGCATATGCGCATACAAAATAATAATCAATAATCAATGTCTCAATAGACATAACAAAATATAGGCGTGGCGCCTATCAAAATATAATCCAAAGGTCGAATACTCGCTAGACTCCAATGCTTTCCTCCGCCACTGCTGCTATCTCTACACGTCAACTGAAGCATTCACAATCGTTAGTAAAATAAAACAATTAAACCGACAAAAGTGAATACCTAGCAGTCTTCAGCTACATAAATAAATCAACTGGTTAGAAATAAATCCTAACCTTAATTTATTACGAGTGCGCACTCTAAACTCATAAACGTTTATTAATTTAATATGCATTTTGCGGAATCACCCGCTATGGAATCACCCATGTACACACTAAATTAATGAAACGCCCGAAAAGGACAGGCGTCCCCATCAACTTCTCGCACAAAGAATCCTCTTTGTGTATGAGCCCTGGTCATCTAAGTTTACGGAATCCACCGTAAAACCTCACGGAATCCACCGTGGCACGGAATCCACCGTGGAATATGCCTCCTGGCATCAGTCACGGCGCTCTGCTAGATCTACTTCAGCGCGATTGGATGCTTCAGCTTCGAGTAGACGAGCTCGACGCTCCAAACTTGGGCCAGAGGGAGGGAGTGCTTCAGGGTCAGGGGGATGCTGCAAAGATATGGAGGCAATGAGCTCACGGTCAACACGGGATACAGGTGCGACTCCTTGCTCTCGTGGCGGTTCCAAGAAGCGTGGCTTAGCCTCAGGTGGATGCTGTGGAGACACGGACGCGGTGTCTCCGTCTCGTCGTTCAGCTGGAGTTGTGTCACCTCCAGGATTTGTCACACCTGTGGAGACATCTACTCTAGTTACTCCGAATTTTTCTCAGCCATCAGCAGGTGGCATCCACTCCAACAGATATTACCCCGGTCGGTACACTGGATGCACAGGGGTCTCCTGGATATGCCTAGGAGCATGGACGCAGATGGAAGAGGACCCATCTTAGGCATGCCCCAGGGGGATATGCATATCTAGTCAATGATAGGTCAGGAGCCATCATCATGAATGATGAGGGGAGGAGGGTGATGGCTCGCATGAGAGAGTTGTGCCAACAAGTTTTTCAGCACAACGTCTTAGATCATTGGAAGAACATACCGAAGGGCAGCAAGGACTACATAGTAGCATCCTTGCATGAGGAGTTTCCGGTTCTACCCTCAGTAGATAGATTTTCTACGGGCTGGATGATGAATTACATGCGTGCATATATGTCACACAGACGATCCAACGCACGCAAGGCAATCAAGAGTGGGGTTGCAAAGCTCGAGTGTTTAGATGCGGACGACTGGCGACAACTGAGGGAGGAGGCTACAGATTCTCTAGGACGTTGGAGTCAGTAGCGCGAGGCAGCGAGGGCACGACTCGAGGCCGGAGTGGTCCATCATCTTGGGAGTGGCGGCCACATGACATATTTGGAGGACTTTGTAAGTTTTTCTTTTATTTTCCTTGTTTATTTTTTTGCAATATCCTTTGTACTGACAATCATGTTTCTAACAGTTAGCATTTTGTTTTCTTTGCAGCACTCCATTGCAAATCACGATCCGATCAGCCTTGAGACTCGATATGCAAAGAGGCACGGTCTCACTTCATTGATCGACCAATTGTATAAACGTGGCGGCCCTGTAAGTCATTCATCTTTCTTGTCCGTAGTTACCATGTTTAATTAGAATGCATTATTGTATGGTGGACTGATGTGCTGCTGTTTCTTTTTTTGCACAGTTCGTTCAATGTTCCTTTGCGGCGGGATGAGCTTTCAGAGGGCAAGGATATGTAGCTCGCCCTTGGATCCATGGAGCTCACACACCTTTATTTTTTGGTCGTCTGATCTGTGTAGACATTTTCTATGTATTAGTGATATCTTGTCATGATTGTACCAATCGCTTATTATGCGATCATGTATTTATTTCATGTATCAGTGTTATGATTTCAGTATACTTTGTTTTTGTTTGCATAAGCATTGTACACAGTGCAGAAACTATTTTGTATGGCTCAAATAAAGCACACAAACTGCCCTGCCACAAAAAAACAATTCATGTTACCGTCGCTATTAGCGTCGCAAATTTACTGCTCGCGTCGTTATTTTCATCGCAAACCGTCGCTATATCAGTGTTGGTATTAGCGTCGGTATCAATGTGCGACGTTAATATCGACACCAATACCGATGCTAATAGCAATGCTGATACCAACCGTTCTATGGCGTCGCCAATAACGACACTTTTTGCGACGACGGGGGCAAATTTTGTTATTTACATTTTCGTTGCTTTTAACGTCGGTATAAGGCCTATACCTTGTAGTGTATCCTCCTCATGAGGGATCTACAAGTCTCATATGAGATACATGAATGCTAATAATTGTGCCTCATGATAAACTAGATCATCGATAGCACAATCAAAAACTAATTTAAGTGAATTAGTAGACCAAAGGTTATGTCATCCATCTTCCAATACTTCCAAGTTAACAGGGCTCAAAGACATATATAGGAAAAACTTTTGCTTTTGCTATTTGATTCAAAAGATAGGGGGAGGCAAAACAAGATCAACATAGCAAAGAAAATATTCATGTAAATAAGCAATATAGTGTTGAATATAGTCCACCTTAGCAAAAAGAGCATCACACAATTTGGCTTGTTGCTTTAGGCTTTCCAGCTCCTCTGTGGAAGATGTAACAAAAGAGACCACAGGAGCAGGGGAGGAATAGAAATTCCATTTACTTTATGTCATAACTCATCAATTATCTTTTGCTATGCTACAACAATTCCCTTAGAATGCTACAACTATTACTCACAATCATCAAGGTTGGAAGCTAAAACAACCATCTTGAACAAGGTAGAATCACGCTCCTGTGTAAGTGAGGCTTGAACATCCTTAGTAGTATTTAACTTATCTATCATCACACAAATAGTTTCTTTCTAGCCATTCAACAAATTCATAGCCTTGTTCATTTCCTTCTGAATGTCACTCAAGGAAACTTTTCTGAGGCTAAATCCTCCAAATCTTTACTCAATTGAGTAGTTAAGGAATCCACTCTATCTTGCAAAAAGGTATAAACTCTTATGTATACAACTTGGATAGAAGAAGGCATTGTTGTTTCTAACATTGCCTAGACATTGGAGACCACCTATGTAAGCATGGGTCTAGAGAATACTATTTCTAATAATGATGGAGTTTTAGGATCACTTGGTTGATGCAGATGATTACCATTAGACACATGAGATGCAAGAAAGGGTAAAAACAATGCCTCATTGACATTGGAAAAAGATAAATAAAAGCTATAGCATTACGCCAAGCTTCAATGCTTTTTATAAGATTCCAAAAAGGAATAACAAAGTTTGGCCTCCATAGGAAAGAATGTGAGGGCAACAAAAAGATGAAGACTAGCTTGGTAAATATAATCAACTTTTAGCAACAAGGAATAGTCATGAATCTGAAGTGGGACACCCTAAACCACTATCAATGGAGGCGCCATTCATATTACACAAGAAAACACACACACACACACCCCAGTTTAAGATAAGAAAGAAAATTTGTGCAAAAACAACACGAAAATCATGACTGAGAAAAAATCAAGAAAAAGACCAAGAAAAAGAAGATAAACCAAACCACCCTCAGATAATCCACAACCTATGTAAAAAATTTGGCATGACCTACACACATGTATGACCAATAGCTTTATGAACCCTATAGCCAAGCACATAAATAAAATAAAAGGTCAATCATACCACAATCCTAACATTGGGCCAAACCAATATAAATGACAGTAAACTCACAATAGGAGGATTGATTGATAACTAGAATAAACAGGGACTAATAAGACCAAATTTGATTGATAACCCCATCCCCATAAGTACATTTTGTCAACCTATGATGTGGTGTAGTGAGTGGGTGACTACTAATCAAACTCCTTTTATGAGTTGAAAATTTAGATAGCAATAAAATTTTAATTTACCTGTTAATGTAAAGTGAATTGAATTTTGTAACCAATAATGCCCTCTTCAAGACACGTACTAGCACGTTATAACAAATTTAAAACAAAAACTTTTGTGATCCAATCCTTGTGACTAAATTGTCTAGACCTACACCCTATTTTAACATGTAGGTACCATGTTTCCCCCTTTCGAACCAAAGTTAATGTACCAAAAGGATACCAAACATTGTAAATAGCTAGATAGGACCTATAGAAAACTTGTAGTACTTGCACTCAAACCCACATGATGAGGATGGTACCTATAATGACATGTTTATACCTTATAGTATCCTATAATAATCCTATTTTACCTTGTTCCGGTCTTCAAGAGACTTGAATCTTCATTAGTACTTCTATCTTGAATCCTCCATATGTGGTACCTGTGTGAGGGGTAAAATGGTGTGACGGGCTTCATACATGGGCTTGGAATCACCAGAAGGTAGGCAAAGTCCCCCCCCCCCCCCCCCCTCTCGAGTCAATTGGTTGTACCCCTTCGAGATAAATAATGGGGGAGGTTTACCTCTCTATTGTCCCACTATCTCCCCCTAGCATCCATCTTTTTCCCCAATGGAAATTGCAAACCGGGTAGAGATATACTACTCTATTCAATCAACACAATATATATTACTTGAAATATCCATTCATCTCATTCCATGTGATGCAATTGAATAGAATTGAAATTAACAAAATGAGTAGGGAGAGGGTCTTACCATGTAGTGACTCACTACAGATTCTTACCCTTTACAATGGATTTATCCATTTTGTCATGAGCAACAACATCAGCAAGATGTATAATTAGATTGATAATCCAATCAATCAATTGATTCTCAAGTAATTAGGATTGAATGCACTACTAAAAGACCAAGCAAAATCTTCTAATTCACAATTTGAATCAAGAGAGAATTGCAATTCATAAATGGACTGATCTAACCAATGAAGGATTAAAGTTTGATAAGATTTATCAATTCTTTAATCTCTCCAACAAATGGATAAATCTTAGCAAAAGGATTAATATGAGAGATCAAGAATGGATGAAAAGTACCTCTTGTATAGCTTGATGATGAAGACTTGAATACTCCCAAATGCTAAATAGGCTTCTGATTGTTGTAGTCCATTTTTAAAGGGAAGGAAAGATAAGTAAAGCAAAAGAATATCTCTACTAAAAAGTCCATGGAAGCTTTGACCAAACCTTGAAGAAAGAGGAAAGAGAACTCTCACTTTGTTGAAAAGTAACCAAGACTTACTGCTTCTTTAACCCTAGTTATCCATAATTCTCCAAAATATTTCTTCAAAATAGGTACAAAATGGTCCATGACCTACAATTTTAGCCTTGGTTTGGCTAAATCTCCTCAAAATTTATGCCAAAGCCCTAAAATTAGCCTCTACTCCAAGTAGAATGCCTAGAAGTACCTACCATGTGGCTCTTGTACCTATTGTCCAAGATTTAATGGTAAAAAAATAGATAAAATGTGTCTAAAAATAGGGAAAATCAAAAGGATCAAGAGCCTATGCTCTCATACCACTTGTAAAGAAGTGAACTAGGAGAGAGAAATGAAGAGAGACATAACTACAAAAGAGAGAGAAGAGTGTTTGTGAGATGGAAGCCATGGAACTTGAGAGAAAACTTGAAGATGCAGAGACTTTGTATTATTACTTAATGGTGCAAAAATAAAATCCCTTGCATCTTATATACCAGCCATTGTAGCTAGTATTTCCCCACATTAATAATCCTAGTTTCTTACTTCTTATTTTCCCTTTTCTATCTTTTCTTGCTTGTGCACCCCTACTTAGTACTATTGTACTTCATCTGTATGCCATCAGCATTCTACAACATCCTTTCTATGTTAGCAATCATCATCATGTATTGTATTGTTTAATTTCAAACTTGTAATTCATATTTATAGTGTGTGTTTGGATTAGTTCTAAATTCATACATGAAGGATTGATAGGTTTCCTGAAGATAGGATCAGGATTGTAAAGAAAACTCAAAGGTTTTATGATTTGCCTTTATCATTGGTTCCTTCATTAAGTCCTTAATATCAATATGATCCTTCTTTTCTAATTCTAGCTCAAATGAATCATTCATTGACAATATATTTGAATAATATTATGGAGAAAATATATCACGGGCCTACTTCCAAGAGCTGCCTAACTAATTATCTTCTTTGGTTGAATTAGCATAAGATTCTTATCTGACCTAGAAATGGAGATAAAGGACCTTTTGGTGGAGTGGTCCTTATAAGAGTAACTATCTACAACTTCAATTGATGATGATCACAATGATGATGATGGATATAAGTAAACTAGCAATACAACGATGCAACCATGGTGTCGATATTTCTTGTACAATTGGTACTTGTTGACTGAATATATTGAGCCTCGCTTCTATGATTGCAACCACAATAGCTACCTCCATAGTTGATCATCTAACACGAAAGACAACTTCAAAGGAGGAGGAGGAGGAGGAGGAGGAGGAAGAAGAAGAAGAAGAAGAAGAAGAAGAAGAAGAAGAAGAAGAAGAAGAAGAGAGGCATCTTAAATCTAAGTATATCACAACTCAAATTCATATGTAGTACCTTCCATGCACTACTAGTTAATAATTATAAGGACCTCATCTATGCATTCATACATGATATGATCTTGAGGAAGAGGACAATGAGAAAATTTAGCTAATGGTAGGGACCTCACTACATCATATAATCATTGGAGCTATGTGGAAATAAAGTTAAGAGATCAAGTAGAAGATGACCAATATGGAAAGTAAATCCATTAATAAGGAATCATTTATTATGATAACATAGGAAGCCATGGTAGTTAGGTCAATGGTCTAAGAGAGACTGAGAGAGTGTGTGTGTGTGGCTCTAGATATGAAAGATGCTACTAGGTGTGGATATAATTCCACATTCACAAAAGCTTTATTTTGCTTCATTTGTGACCAAATTTTAGTTGAGATGCATCAAGTAATGAAGATTTTGAGAATGAATAAAACAAAGAACATCACTTGGCCCCATAAAATGGAGTAGGGTGTGTTCCAGTTCTAATGTTGAAAATAAGCTTCTAAAGTTTAGCTACAAATTGTATTAATTGACCATGTCTATAACATTTGTGGGAGGGTATGATAATGACAAAGTCCTAATCACCAAGTTTCATATGAATTGTAAAAATATGTTCAAAAGGTTTAACCATGTGATGCATCCCTAATGACCCAATAATTGCTTCTATAACATTTGTGGGAGGGTACGATAGCGACAAAGTCCTAATCACCGAGTTTCATATGAATTGTCAAAATATGTTCAAAAGGTTCAACCATGTGATGCATCCCTAATTACCCTATCATTGCTTCTAAAGGATTAGGGTAAGTTGTAAGGATGTTGAGGGTCTTCAAGAGTTCAATGATAGTTACACATCAATGTGGCTTTCTTCCCTAATTGGATTATCTTTTAATAAGCTAAAGTTCTCTATCACAGAAATGCATTAGTCTACCCTTGTCTATAGTTTGCAATTTACATAGCTCGCATTTGAGACCAAGGTTTCATGTCACTAACATGCATCACTGTGGCCTCCTTTCCCATTTGGATCATTTCCTTATAAGAAAAATTCCTCTGTCACAATCACACATCCCTTTGGCATTCTTTAAGGTCTAGATCGCTCGTAACAATGAAGGAAATCCAAGAACCTGAAATAATAACTCAACAATAAAGAACAATAATATACCTAGCAATAGAATTTGATTAAAGTTCATAACATGATGACATAATGCTACTATTAATATAATAACATTGCAATGTTTTAAGCAATCCACTATTATATCATACTATGTTATTTACATACATACATACATACATACATAAGGACATTATATTATCATATTATATTAATACTACTACTATGTAAATTCATTATTCATACTTGTAAGATGTTTTATTTTCTTACTAGTTAAATGAAATATATTTATACAATAGATATTTTAATTGTTATATACTATCATATTAACATAATCATAGTAACATGTTGGTTTTACTAACGCACTATATGTAAAACATAATGTGTTATATTATTATATATAACATCTTAGCTTTATATTGTTATATATAAAATGTTATAATATATTACCATGAATTTTTTATAGCACTATGATTCATCAATTTAGAGTCATGCACATATGTGACTATAAAAGGACTTTTTAAAGACATTTATATATATAATGTATTGATTATTCAATCTTTCTAAATGTAATGTACTCCATGAATTTGATGTAGAAAATATTACATAGTACATGTATCTATCAACATATGTTGAGATAGGAATGCTTACATAGTAGGGATTGTATATTGACATATGCTTATGTGGTAAGAAACACGTACTCCATATGATAGAGAAGCGTCATTTTGAGATGAATATCTTTAAGGTGTATAGATTTCTTACACTTAGAAATGTCCTAGGAGGATAAGACTTCTATCTTAACCTATGGCTAAGTTAATCCTTTTATGGATCTCTCTCTCTCTCTCTCTCTCTCTCTCTCTCTCTCTCTCTCTCTCTCTCTCTCTCTCTCTCTCTCTCTCTCTCTCTCTCTCTCTCTCTCTCTCTCTCTCTCTCTCTCTCTCTCTCTCTCTCTCTCTCTCTCTCTCTCTCTCTCTCTCTCTCTCTCTCTCTCATATTAGTTACCATATGGTAATGTACATCATGCCTTAATATGTTGATATATCATATTAATAACCTTTATCACCCTAATCGTCAATAACATTGATGCAAAGCACTAGCCTAGAGCTGCACTTCGCACAACCTAGGTGCGGAACCTATGTGGAGACCCTCTTGATGCATGAAGTGTATTTCAAGATGCAAAGTGCCCTAACATTACTAACATTGGTGTGAAGCGCCAAGAGAAACTAGGTGCAAGCGCCTAGTAATAACTATGATAATGAGAAGCCCTGAAGCCCTCAATTTGCATAGTACAAATAAAAGCACCATAAATGCACAACTTTTGGTGCATCTATAGATTAAGCCCCGAAAATGTTATACATGGGATTCAAAGGGTCATTAATGAGTCTAGAATTAGCTAACATTTCCTCAAGAGTCAAAGCTAATTCTTTAAAACTATTGAGAATAACATGAAAGGTGCTTCATGCAAAAGTCCATTGATTTGTAAACACTCCCTAGCTCCCTGGTAGTGAGATAGTGTGTTAAACACCCAAGGTAAAGGGTTCCATTCTCATGGGAAATGGTGAAGGCATATGGCACAGTGTAAAAAGTGATTATGACTCCACTTGGCTAGTCACCAAGATGGATGTTGCCATGGACTAAACATCGAGTTGGTAAAGAAGGGTTTGGGCTCCCTTGAACTACAAGTTTAGAATCTAAGGTTTGATACTTAAGGAGTACATTGATTTTTTTTTGTTTTAATACAAATGTATGGGTATGGTTCCATGCAACCCCATGATGGTTGGTGTCATGACAAGGCGTGGGATTGTTTACTATGAATGAGTCCAACCAAGGAGACGATACTGCCATAGATGCCACCGAGGGTGGAGAGGAGGAGAAGGGAAAGGACGAGGGCAAGCGTGGGAGGCTTACGGGAGGAGAGGGGGCAGAGGCGGAGGTAGAAGACGCAAGGGAAGGAGAGGCAGATGGCGATGCTGACGGAGGACCCGATGAGGGCGACGATGTAGTTGAAGAAGGGGAGGGCCATGGCGAGGGCGGCCAGTGCGGCGAGGATGGCGGAGCGGGCGAGGGTGTCGAGGGCCAGGAAGGTAGTGAGGCGGCGGCGGCGCTGACCGGCGCCGTCTAGGCGCCGCCGCAGGGCCACCTCCACGGCCGCTGTTACCGGCGACAGCACCAGCGCGAACTTGAACATGGGGTTGAGCACCGTCGTCCACAGCACCAGCTTCGTCGCCAGCAAATGCACCGGCATGCTCAGTGTCACCTGCGACCTCGTCCCCCTCCCGAACATCGCTGCCCCCGCCATCCCCAGCCCCCCCACGCACCCCATCGCTATCACGAAGCTCAGCACCAGCACCTGTCGCCCACAAACAGATCGTTAATTCCTTTGCGGAATTTGAGAGTTTTTTTTTTTTTTTTAAGTACCACGAAAACAATGTCTAGCGTGCAGCCGCATCATGCATATATGTGAGAGAGAGGGGGGGGGGGGGGGGGCAGGGGCACTCACAAGTAATAACTAGGCTATTTTGAAATCTTGTAAGTAATCCCTTTTTATAGTAAGCAAGACCGTTTAGAAAATGTGCCCCATGGAGCTAACTTTATTTGATATATCTCCACACCTAATAGGGTAGAGGAGCCAATTAGAGAATGGGTACCATTCGGGTGACACTTTTTTGGAATGCGATGAGCCAATTTAAAAATCAGTACCAATCCGGTAACACTTTTTTAGAATGTGAAACCCCTTTTAATATTACAGGAGTGAACCATTAACATGACGAAGGGAGTCGCCTTTGTGGTTAGAGTAACGAGTATGTAGCTCTACCATTGGTTGAACAAGGGTTTAATACCCATCATCTTACTCTTCCAGTAGCGGATTTCTTATTGGGTGCTCCACGGTCACAAGTTAAAACAAGCTTCTTTCAATGCAATTCACAAATCCCCGTCAACACAATTGTGTAAAGCTTCACCTTGAAATTCAACAATTGCACCATCAAAGGGCAACATGAGCACAAGTGATAAGTATAATTTTGTCCAAATTTTTATGATTGATTTGCATATATCTTTGCACTTCTTTTAGGGTTGTCACATAACTAGCTCCTCTACCCTAGAAAGTTTGCACATGGCAAGCCCTTGAGTGTGTGTGCGCACATGTGCATGTGTATGCATGGGTGCGTGTATACGCGAGAGAGAGAGAGAGAGAGAGAGAGAGAGAGAGAGAGAGAGAGAGAGAGAGAGAGAGAGAGAGAGAGAGAGAGAGAGAGAGAGAGAAGGACATGTGGGTCACAATGACCTAATGTAGTTGAGGCTTTTGTCTAAGAGAGGGGTCTCACATAGTGAGTTTGAAATTGCACCTCAAACTATATCACAATTAAAAGATGATCTCATGGAAGCCCCGATATTGACTATTAAAGCTCAATTTGACAAAGTACAAAGTAAGCTTCGAGAAAAGTGTATGAAGTGTGACTTGCTGTAACAAGTAAATGTTCTAAAAGTTCCACAAAGTTCTATAACTTTTGCTCATTTGCAAAAGCGTTGAAATGCACAATGCCTACCCATAAATGGAGATTTCACTAGACTATATTTACATTGCATATCCTTCCCATGCATTTAGACCAAGTTGATGGGAAGGTGCTCTAATAGCATTGCGAGTTAACATGGTTTGTATAGTTAAGACCAAGATAGGGATTATCACAATATGTTTCTCTTCCTATATTTGGCTTGCATATCCCTCCTATGCATTTAGAGCAAGTTGATGGGAAGATACTCTAATAGCATTGTGAGTAAAAATGGTATGTATAGATAAGACTAGGATAGGGATTATCACAATATGTTTCTCGTCCTATGCATTTGATCAATAGCTAGGGATTATCACAATATGTTTCTCTTCCTATACATTTGATCAATAGCAAGATTTGAACCTAGTTCTACAAGGGTTTATCCTAAAATGTTTCTCTTCCTATAGAGTTGATCAATAGCAAGACAAGCGCCATTGTGGTAATTCTAAGAAATAGATAGGAAGATTTGAACCTAGCTCTACAAGGTTCATCATAAAACAAGTGGTTTACAAATAGTTAGTTAGTCAATCTCATGAGAGAGAGAGAGAGAGAGAGAGAGGCAGAGGCAAAGAGAGAGAGGGGTGTCATCTTCCATTTGTATAACTAGAGTAGTGACGAGCCCATACATAACCCGCCTTTTTGTACCTTCTAGTACTTCCTTTAATCGATTGAGCATTTCATCTTGCTAGCTTAAATAGACAAGCATGTAAGAAGGTGGTAAGTTCGAGTACCTGACTGAATCTGGTGGGATCTTTCATGGACTTATAGACGCTAGGGAAGACACTAGTGCCGCCGTAACAGAAGGCATAGAGGCCGGCGGCGATGGGGAGGCCCTGAAGGCGGAGGAAGGGGAGGGAGGAGGAGTGGGAGAAGCCGATGTGGTTGAGGGTGGCAGCCAGGAGGATGGCCAGCAGGAGGAGCAAGGTGGAGCCGAAGCTCCACATGGAGGTGAAGGAGAGGGCCCGCAGATCACGCAGCCAGACGGTGGGGAGGACGCACAGGCATGCCACTGCCATCATGAGGCCGCGGTGGCTCACGTGGAGCGCCGACAGGGACGTCAGCCCCCACATGGAGCGCGGGAATATGCAGGCCAGATTGTCCCCTATCGAGATGCAGTAGCCCACCAGTGACCCGGCTATCTCCACATAGAATAGGAAGTTCACTATCGCTGCCCACCTCCTCCCCATTGCTGCCTCCGCCACCTCCTGATACGTCCCACACCCGGGCCTCTCCTCCATGCACCTTAAACAATCATCATCATCATCAAAAGCCAAGGTTTAATGCAAAATGGATTGCAAAAATGTGAAAAAAAAAAAAAACCTCTCACAACTTTAAAAATAAGGTTTAGGACCTTGAATTATATATATGTATATGTATATGTATATTTATGTATATGTATATGTATATATATATATATATACATTTTATATGTGTGTGTGTGTGTGTGTGTAATATATTTATTTATTTATTTATTTATATTTATATATATATATATATACATGTGTGTGTGTGTGTGTGTGTGTGTGTGTGTGTGTGTGTGTGTGTGTGTGTGTATACATATGTATAAAAATAAGGTTTAGGACCTTGAATTTTACAACATTTTTATAGTGATTATATATATATATATATAAGTCTTGATAAAAACCAAAGTTTAAGGTAAAATGAATTCCAAATATTTCAAACAATTTTTTTAATTTTACATGAAAATATTTAAATTTTCAATGATAAAGATTTAATATAAACTATGTTACAAAAATTATAAACAATTTCAAAATTTACATGACACAATTTAAACATTTAACTTTATAAAAATGTTAATGTTAACATCAAAAACATATGTAACATGATTCAAACCTCCCTCCAAAATTTTGAGCTACAAGTTTTTCTATTTGCTATAAAAAATGCTTTCTTATTGAAGTAAAACCAAACTTTACAACATACTTGAAGGATATTTTTTTAATTAATAACCATCTTTTTCATAAATCCCAATATATATTGTAGTTTGATAAGACTTAATGAAAAAACATTACTGAGGTTAAAGTTGATCAGCCTTTTCAATTAAAAAATCACCAATGGAGTTTCTTTTATAACATGCTCAATACATGGTAAAGTGAAACTTACATTGTGTTGAAGAAAAAATTGAAGTTCAACATTCAAATAGAGACATCATGGTAATCCAAAAAAAAAGATTCTCTAGCTCTACAACTGACCATCAATCCTAACTAGCCTCCTACAATGTAAACTACAGATTAGTTCTTAAGCCCCTAAAACCAACTTTCTAATGGATGTTTTCAAAGCTCTAGGATGGACTAGTGGTTTTAACTAGCTTAATATAATATGACTTTCATTCTGTAACTTTAAAAAGTAGCTTTCTTGGGTCATTTTGTAAGGATATTTCAAAAGCACTATGAGAATCTTTTGAATCCTCTTAAGAAAGTGTATAGCTTGAAAACAAGTATATCTAAGTCTAGAGGCTCTCTAGCGGCCTCATTCCTTGTATCAAATTATGTGACTATTGCCTTAATTATGAACAAAGTGCATACAAAAAGACTTTTTTTTATAATTTGAGAGTAATTTGAAAGATCAAAATTTAAAGAATCCCAACCAGTCTTGACTAAAAGGTTTATTAAAGTAGCTTCACAAAAGAAAATTCTAGTAAATACCAAAAAAGCCTATTCAAACAAAAAATTTGAGGGATCTTTGAAAAAAATAATATAAGCTTATCATCTTTTTTATTTTAAACTTCATATAATTTGAGGTTTTGATGATTGACCTTGCAATTTTGAATGCCTTTCTATTCATTTCAGATCAAACCTTGATTTTTCACAAACATTAATCCCACTAAAATTTCACTGCATTCTTACAAAAGGGTAAGCATTATTGAGTTATAAACTTACAAAAATATTATAGCATCCTTAGAAGAGGGTGAGCATTATTTAAATATACACTTACAAAAATATTATAAAAATACTAGTCACTTTCAACTCTATCATTTTGTTTTTAGAGTTGCTAAAAAGTTTCTATTGAGAATTGACCTTATTAATAAGTATGTCGTGTATGCATATGCACCTCCTATCACATTTGACACCATCACCCCTGCCCATCCGCTCTGTGCCACTGCATACGGTGATGACAATATGCCTAGCCCTGCACTTTTAATTACATTGGATTATTATTCTACTTCATTGTTTTCTTTAAATCATCTAAGAATAATTAGCACAAAACATGCCAATAAAATTTCATTAGAAGCCATGAATGGAATGTTTGAATTTTCTCCTTTGTCAAAACAATAGATTTCTCATAGTATACATGTCTAAAAAGAGAAACTATATATATATACATGCTACTACATACCTTAACAAGCAAAGCATTTTATTACATATGATCATAAGGAAAACACTTTGAAAAAAGGCAGACATAGAAGTCAAAGTGTGTGTGTGCATGTGCGTGTGCGTGTGCGTGTGCGTGTGTGCATGCGTGTGTGTGTGTGGGGGGGGTGTGTGCGTGCATGTGAGCTCCAAATGTTTTCCTGAAGGTCTCCTATGAATTTTCACTTTCCATGAGCATCCCATGAAAATTAAATGATGAATTGTAAAACTAGGCTCAATCTAGAGAACTCACACAAGACATTTTTGTTAACCCTATGTTCTCACATTGAGAATGGATCGCCTTATAAGATTGTATTTAAGATGTGGTCACACTAATTGACATCCCAATCTGACATGCATCATGTGTTCACATAGGTGACACGTGATACCTACATGAACCTTGCATGAGAGACAAGTGGTTAATCAAGTGCTTCATCTGGGGATGCAAGTTTTCATTTAGATTGAATATGCTAGGCATGGCCTAAATTTGATGGTATGCCAAATTTTTCAAATGAAAGGGAAATTTTGAATGTACTTTTTATCTCATATTAATGTTTTCAATGTCCATATAGATATAAACACATTTATATGTCAAGAAACTAAACATATAATCGCTTGTGTTTATGTATATATAAACACACACACTCTCATATATATATATATATATATATATATATATATATATATATATATATATATATATATATAGATAGATAGAGAGAGAGAGAGAGAGAGAGAGAGAGAGAGAATGAAAAACAAGTCACCGAAATTAGCATGTGGTTTGACATGAAAAATGATTTGAAGACATACCGTGACAAGTAAAAAAGGGCCTTGATCGATATGGAAAACAATTGTCAAATATATATATATATATATATATATAGAGAGAGAGAGAGAGAGAGAGAGAATGAAAAACAAGTCACCGAAATTAGCATGTGGTTTGACATGAAAAATGATTTGAAGACATACCGTGACAAGTAAAAAAGGGCCTTGATCGATATGGAAAACAATTGTCAAATCTAAGCCTTGATTCTGAGCTCCAAACTCCAAACTAGAAGTTTGTGCTAGAGCCCGAGATCCTCAAAGTTTTGCACCACATGTGGGCAATTTTGCTTGATTATAGAGGTTTTAGCCTTGGAGTACCAAATATCCTAAGCTTTTAAGCCAAGTCTAAAATAAGATCAGGTATTTTTTCACCTTTAGGACAGAAAATTTAAAAGAAAACAAATTCTTGTTGTTAATATGCCTTTTTTAAATTTCTTAAGCACCCAAGAGCTGGTAGCATGGCTTTAGAGAAGTTTAATCAGTTAATTAGAAGATTAAGGTGATGATGATACCGAGAAGGAGGCTGACGCAGTTGAAAGTTGCCTGTAAGAAGGTGGAGGTGCCGGGCTGGCGCGGGTCATGATGATAATCCTGATGGTGCAGAATAATGTCACTACGAGTGGTTACTGATTCTAAATCACGTATAATAACTGGCCGTGGGGGCTTTATTGCATCATGATGAATATGATCTGCCTCAACAGACAAGCTGCTGGCAGGCGGACCTTTGATGGTGGGTGGCTGCTGCGCATTAAGAATTATGAGCTTGCTTCTGTCATTACTATTACTGTTGCAGCTGCCATTGTTGCCTGCGTTAATCGTGTTACTAGATGCATCGATGGCAGCTGCCGGTCCTCCGGCCAAGACATGAGCGGCGGCATCATAAGAAGTCGATATTGCATGGCGGTCCATCTCATTGCTGATCAATATCGCCTGCATGCATGCACGTATGCAGTCACCAGTACGATTGCTCTATAGCCACAAGCTGCTAATTACACATACATGTATCGCGATGGCAGTAAGCTGCTAATTGGGGGGGGGTGGGTGGGTGTGTGGCTCTATATATAGAGAGAGAGAGAGAGAGAGAGAGCGATCAGGGAGAGATAATAAGACAGTCATAAGCGCAACAGTGCGCTGCATGATAAGGAGTAAGTGCGTTCCAAGGAGAGATTCTGAGACGTCGCTTGCAGGATATTCTGATCGATTGCGTGAGGTAAGTGGAACCTCGAATATCCCCACCTTGCCTTCTTCCCCTTTTGAAGTCGTCTTATAAGTAGTCGGCATGTACTGTCTGATCGTGTCTCCCTATGGAAAGAATTGAAGCTGCACCAACTTAAGAATGGATGCTCCACTCGCGGTTTTCATCAGCCACAGTTATAAGTATGTTGTAGTATAATAATTGAGCTCGTACGCCATTTCCTAACGTCCAACTTTACCTTTTCAAACATGCTTCCCACTAGCTAACTTGCTTTAATAAGAGTAGTTACAAATCAATCAATCAATCCTTCCATCTCTCTCTCTCTCTCTCTCTCTCTCTCTCTCTCTCTCTCTCTCTCTCTCTCATATATGTATACTCACATTCATGCATCCATGCATGCAAATATGGATATGCAATATGTGTGTGTGTGTGTGCGCATGCACATGCGTGCACACACACAAAATTAGTCTCTAAGTACATGTCTCCATGCTATAGCTTTTAAGATGCAAAATGATCTGTGCCATTGCGGGTGCTAAACCTAGGGTTTGAACTTTTAAGATACCGAATGATTTGTGCCATTGGGGATATGGAACCCAAGGTTGGAACTGAACACACCCACGTCAATACTCAACCTGCACTCAAACCACTACAACCCCATTCGATGTATACCAAAGCTTTTATCCAAACAACATGTATAGTACAATTGTTATACAACAACAATAAAGCAATATATCCAGAGTTACACTCACAATTTTTGTGAAACGAAGCATTACATTCACATAGAGTTGCATCTTTTCACAAGTCCTATTTACATAGATAGATATACGATAGACTCTCTAACGTTTGAAAGGGCTTACTAAAAGAATATGTCAAGTCCACCTACAACAAGTGCACATTCCACTCTACATCTAGATATCTTAAATTCGGTCTATTCATTCAATGTATATTGGTATCTTCAATATCTTACCATCAACATGTGCCCCTTTCATTTCTAGCTTTTGATATCTTTTATCGCTTTTAGTATCTTATGGTTGCCCTATTCAATTAAACTACAACAACAAGTGCAATTCCTAATCATTCCGTGTCATGTGTCTATTCTTCATGAAATATCATGAATACTAAAATATTCTCATGTGTTTGATGTTTTCACTTTTTTTACACTATGAAAGTACAATGGATGCAAGAACGTAACATTCACGACTTTCACATCAATAATTTCGTGTGGCTTTGATCTTTTTGCCTATTTGATGCAATAGGACTAGTATAATGAATGCAAGAAACAAATATTCATATCTTGTACATGGACGTTCCACTTCCAATTATTATGGCACCAATAACTTTGCCTTAGCACACTTTTTCAAAGTGCACCTTAGACACTTGTGCTAGGCTATGCAGTTACATTCTACACACCACTCTATTTCCTCACCTACATATGCTAAGAATCAAATTAAAAGAATTCAAATGTAGCCTTTTAGGTTTTTAGATTGAAACTCTAGATTTAAAATATAGACATTATGTACTTTGCTCACAAACAAAATGAAAGTTCATGTTGTACAACTTAAACTTTTGTAAATAACTTGAAACTAAATTTGTAAACCATGCAATGAATTTATCAAATCCCATTGTTTACACATGGATAAATTCTCGATACTTGATAAATAGACTCAAGTAAGGATTTTCGATGCACACTATCTATTGTTATAATGTGGAAGCATGAACATATTTATGTTGTGAGAACCAAATACAAGTAATGGCTTGGAATTCATGCCAAAAACTTGTATCTTATATCATGAGCTATATTTAGTCCTCTCGCTACTAATCCTAATGATAACTCTTTCAAGTGGCTATTATAAGATATCAAAAGTCAATACAAACATGCTAAGTAGAAGGCTTGAAGGTGCAACTTAGTGTCAAGTTTGACATTGAAGGTGAGACAACCTAACCTTTTCTTTTCCAAGCTTTGAAGACCAAATAATACAAGTAAACTAACTCTATCATTTGGAATGCCAAAATTTCATTGCATTAGGATGACCTCTCCATCTCTAGAGAAGCTTATAGGACCTCTCATTTATTGTTAGGAGTGAACCCGAGTATCGTGCAGGCCTAAGAGAGGCTTTGCAAGAGTTTCCTGAAGCTTGCAAGGCCAGGGTAGGTCACATTAGCCCAATCTTTCTCACTTGAGGAGCTTAAAATGATTGTCAATAAGATTAAGAAAGTAATTATAAAAAACCAAGGCAAGATGGTATCCTAATATATCTAACTTTGTAAATAAATTTAAAGATAGTGGTGTTCAACTAAGCTCCATAAATCATGAGATGATCAAACTTATTCCTATATCCACAAATATACTAGAAGTTGGCCAATGAAGGCCCTTGACCAAGCTAAATTTAGCTTTAAAATCATAGATAAGGAAATTTCTAGTAGAATTGAATTATTCCTACCAAAAATACTTCATAGAGATCAATATGGGTTTGTGAAAGGGAGACATGTACATGATGACATCCTAAACCTTGTACCCTCAGTCAACTTAGCACTAGAGAGAGATGGGAAGCTCTTACTAGTCAATATGGATATGGACAAAGCCTGTGAATTGGGTGAGGTCAAACTTTATCACACCCACTTTGGAAATCATGGGGTTTGGTGATGTTTTTTGTATGATCATTCCTAGGCTCTTCATAAATGCATCAACATATGTTAGTATTAATGGTTCTACTTCACGTAACTTTCAACTTAGAAGATCATTATGATAGGAGTGCCCTTTCTCACCCTTGTTGTTTGCTATCATAATTTTTTCTCTTATAAGGATGATTGATCAATAAGATTTAGATCGGGGTGTCGATAGGTCTCCCTTTGCCACATGGTAACAAATTCTGCACTTAAATGTTTACAACTGACAATCTAACATACTAGTGGCTGGAAAGTATAATCTATGCAACTTACTATATGTTTATTATTTATTTTCCCAAGTCTCTATTTCCATGGTTAGTAGCAAGAAATCGAAGCTACTCCCTCTGTCATATGAAGAGGAGGAGCAATGGATGACACATTATTGCTTCAAGTGGTTGAGACCAAGATAGCTCTTTTGTACATGTGGTGCCCAATGGGAATCATATTAACCATGAAAAAAGAAATCTAGTTGGTCCTTAGCTAATGTAGGGGACAATCATTAAAAATATTAAGGTCTCCGGCCATAGGCCTAAGTGGAAGGATTGTAGTTTTGAATACGATGATCATCCCTACGTTAACCTTCGTAGCATCAACCTACCCCTTCACTAAGGCAAACTAGAATGACATGGAAAAAGCATTCCAATACTTTGTATGGGAGTTTGAAGACTCCAAAAATTAGGATAGTGTGCAATAGCCTGCGTCTTCATTTGTGAGAAAAAGTCCAATGGAGGCCCAATGTAGAGTCCTTGGCAAACAAAGCATCTATGTTGCCTAGATTGGATCTGAGGCTTGCACGTAGTGAGAAAAAGAAGCTCTCCCTCACTCTCTTTTACTCATAAAAATGAAAGCACGGCCCATAAAACTCAAGAGACGTTAAAAAGAGTAAAGCAAAATTGAGTGATACGCTATTAGGTGGACATCTCCTCCATACCATAATTATATATATTAAAATGAATCTTTCTTTGCCCAAAGATAGTCCCTTTACTATCACTCTTTTCATAAAAGATTTTGAATTTACTGAACAGATAGTTGCAATCAGTTGCACAACTCACAACTGATGAGAGCCATAAAATATTTGTAAAATGTCTTCAATATATCTTCTAAAATCTCAAGTATCAATAAATATTTACAAAAAGAGGGTGTGTGCACGCCAGGCTTAGAATAAATAGTTGTGCGTCTATTTAGATAATTCAATAAATAATTCCATGAAATAAATTGTGCTTGCCACATATATCCAATTCATCTTACTCTACACACCAAAAATTTAAAAAATCATGTTAGAAAAATAATTAACTAAATAAGTGTAGCTAGGGATTCGGCCACAAGCTTGACCATTTAAAGTTGCAGCAAAGTGCTCCAGAATCTTTTGGTGTACTAAGGAATGGTCTCTCACTCTCGCTACATGAAGACATCCCATCATTGTTGCACGTGAAGCTCGAATTGGGCGAGAAGAAAATTAGTAAGAACCTTCTTACGAAATGCCTCATAAGAGGACAGTCAATGCGCTTGCATATGACATCCCACCATAAAGAAGCTTTGTTAGTAAAATAATGTGAAGCACACTTGATTTTATCATTTTCAGCATAACTTTCATTATCAAAATATGAGTCAAATTCACTTGGCCAAGAGAGAACCTTACAACCATCTTTAATACCATCGTAATTATTAAATTTAAAGATGGTGCATTTGCTTATTTTTGCCTCTTTGCAAATGGATTGCACTTCAAGGGTGGCATTGATGGTACAAACCATAGTGTCATCAACAAAAAGGAAATTTAGGATACATGATGCTTGAGAGATTGCAGCTCTTGCTCCAATTGGGCTCGATGTTGGCACTCTTACATGGCCAATAAATCCATGCATTGCTCCATGGTTGGTTCAGGAAGCAGTAATGTGGAATCAAATTTATAGTGTTGGATGGTCCTTCATGAGACATGGTAATTACTTACTACTAGGTAAAAATATCCGAATAACAAAGACGCCTTGTAGTTAAAGAGATGCTTCGCCCATGGCAAGAAAATTTTAGTGTAGGTACCAAAATAAAGAGCAACTTCTTGACAAAATTATAAGATAGAATAGGCAAGAAAGGCTGGAATTTTTTATGGTATTTTGATGAAGTTTCGCAATCTTGAAGTGACTACATAGGAATCCCCTCTTGAAGACTATAAATTAACTATGATTTAAGCAGATCAGTGAAGTCTACAGGTGACTTCGTGTTAGTAAAAAAAAATTTACTTTATGGGACAAGAGGACGCCGTCGACCTACTCAATGGTGACCAACCCCCCCCCCCCCCCCAAAAAAAAAAACAAAAGAAGCTTTAAGCTTCTTAAAGCCTAATTAAGCTATTCTTAATCGACTTTGGCCATAGAAGCTCCAAAATAATGGCCCCATGATAAGAAGGTGTGATTTATCAATGTTGGACTGGACTGAGATATTTCTGGGCAGAGATAGGGGGGTTTGGGATTTTGAAACCCTCGAAATCTAGCTGTGAAGTTGGTTTGGGCTGAGACAAATTGTAGAGTCTGGTTACTTTAGAGAGCTTGCCTTCACACAAGAGACTAGGTGATTGGAATTCCCTAATGTAGGTTGGCTCTGGTACCACTTTTGCATAGATCAGATGTGAGGCTTGCGAGTAGTGAGTAAAAGAATATCTCTCTCACTCTCTTTTACTCATAAAAATGAAAATACAACTCATAAAACTCAAAATAGACTTAAAGAATAGTAAAGTAAAATTGAATGATACTCTATTGGATGCGATCTCCCCCGTACATGGAGTGGGCATCTCTTTCATGCCATATACATAAAATTAAAATGAATCTTGCTTTGCCGAAGATAGGCCCTTTACAATCACTCTTTTCAAGAATAGATTTTTGTAATCAATTGCACAGCTCACAATTGCTAAGAACCATAAAAAATTTCTATTAAATAATTCAATGAAGAAGTCTATGGAATAAATTACACTTGTCACATGTCAATTCATCTTGCTCTACATATCAACTGCCAAAAATTCAAAAAATCATATTTAAAAATTATTAATTGAATAAATGTAGATAGTCATAATAAATCAAATAATCATATAAATTAAATAATCAAATCACATAGATATTAGCATCTGAGATATGAATATTGTGGCATCACCCACGTACGGCCGGGTTCACACCTGCAAGTCTCACGTCTCGAAAGGATAAGCATCCCCATCATTTTTTTTCCCAATATGAAAAGTAATTTGCTCTTAGGAATGTGCCCCGCGCTAAACAGAGAGCCATTGAACTTGCTCATCCCGTCAACGTGCATACCAAGGAGAACCATTGAAGGCACTCATCCCCTCGTATAGTTGCCACCTATCAACAATCTAGGCTACTATATGGACTACTCAAAAGACTTCATTTGTAGTCTCCTTGGGCTATGACTATATGAGGGATGGCTAGAGAAAGCACAACCAAAAAAAGAAAAATGGCAAGAAGCTTTTCTCAAGAGTATGTCATCTTAGCTTAGCTAGTGTTTAAGTTCCTACACTATTAAACATCAAACAACCTACTCAAGAGATGAAAGGAAATCCTTAGAGACCTAGAATGATCAAGAATCTTAGTAAGGGGTGATGCATCATTATCATGAAATATATTCTATCCCCACTACCTTGTGTATTTGAAACAAGAGAAGGGCCTACTTAGAAAAATAATAAGCTAGCAAAAGCCCTATCCAAAAAAGGCATAACTAGATGGGTGAACATTTCGAATAAATGAAAGGCTAACTTTATGTAAGTCATGCTAATTTGCACAAGGTTCAATCTCACAAAAGGTTCAATCTCATACAAGAAGGAAAAGAAAATTTCAAAGAAACTAGCAACTAAGCAAGTGGACTCTAGGGGGGTCACTCATAATTTGTTACTTCAGTATATGTATGGAAGCCATTTCCAAATTTTGATGAGCTGATCTCTCTCATGATTACTGAAGAGATCAATATGTAGGGTGATTTGTCTGAAAGAAATAGTGAACAGGTCCAAGCATTTTACTCGAGTTCAAGAAGGGGACGTGGTAGATCCTCTTCAAGAGGCCGTGGTACAAGATGTGGTAGTGACAACCAGCAAAACAGATTGAATCAGCAATTTCGCAATATGCAGGTTTCAGGAGGTCATGATAACTTTAGAGGCAAGGGGAGCTTTAGAGGAAGAGGTGGATGGCAGAACAGAGGTTCTAACAACTCTGGTATTGTGTGTCACTACTGTGGCAAAACAGGTCATATTGCAGCCCAATGTTATGCTAAGAAAGATTATATTCGCAGTGGTAAGTTGCAGCAAGGAAACTATGCATCGTCTTCACAATAGAATAAAGACAAAAATGAACATCTGTTTGTTATGCAGCATATGCTGAATGTTGTTACATGAAAGGGAACACATGATGATGTTTGGTATGTTGATTCAAGTGCATCCAATCATATGATCAGCCATGCATAATGGTTTGGAGAGGTGCAGGATTGGCAAAATATAGGTTATGTGCAAATGGGTGATGATTCATGCCACCCAATTTCACACATTGGAAAAGTTTCCTTGTCCTTGCATGATGGTAAGACAAAGAGTCTTTCAAATGTATTACATGTACCATCTATTACAAAGAACTTGGTGTCAATCGGTCAAATGGTAGAGCAAGGGCTGCAAGTCAGATTTAATGCAAAGGGGTGCTTTGTAGAAGACTTCAATGACAAGTGCAGGTTGGTTGCAAAGGGAAGTAGAGTTGGACGTATGTTTACTCTGGATGCTGGAATTCCTACTATGGATGCTGCTATGTATGCTAAAGGAAAAGGTGTTGTTACAGATATTGAAATTTGGCACAAATGCATTAGACATGCAAATGTACAAAGGCTGAAATTAATGCAATCCAAAGGGTTGGTTACAAGTTTGCCTACATTTAGAATTGCAGAATTTTATAAGGTATGCGAAGCATGTCAGTTTGGTAAGCAGGCAAGACAACCCTTTTCACATGACAGAGATGTAAGCAGAAATATCCTTGATGTTGTGCATACAGATATTTGGGGGCCTACACAAAATGTATCTCTTGGAGATAGCTCATACTTTGTCACATTCATTGATGATTGTTCTAGAAAGCTGTGGATATATTTTATGAAGGAAAAGAGTGAAGCGTTTGAGCACTTTAGAACTTTCAAGGCTACAGTTGAAAGAGAAACAGGCTTAAAAGTAAAGTGCTTGAGGTCAAATGGAGGGGGAGAGTACCTCTCGAATGAGTTCAATGATTTTTTGAGCTCTCATGGGATAAAGAGACAGTTCACATGCAGATATACCCCACAGCAAAATGGGGTTGCAGAAAGGAAAAACGTGCATATTGCAGAAGTTGCACGCACCTTAATGGCTAAAAAGAGTATGCCTAAGAATTTTTTGCCTGAGGTTGTTCATACTGCTATTTATATTATGAACAAAACTCCCACAGCTGTAGTTCATGGTAGGACTTTTTGAAGAAGAAGTTTGAGATGAAGGATTTAGGTGAGCTAAGGTACTTCCTTGGCATTGAGGTGATCAGATGTGATGATGGTATATGGCTGTCCCAAAGACAATATGGCTTGGATATGTTGTCCAAGTATGGTATGACAGCATGCAAACCACTTTCAGTCCCGTTGGAACAGAATCTAAAGTTGACTGCCGATGTTGGGGATGAGATAGAAGACCCTACTATATTTAGGAGGATAGTGGGGAGTTTGATCTACATGACCATTACAAGGCCAGACTTGAGCTACGCTATTGGTCTTGTGAGTCAGTTTATGCAAGTACCTAGACAGACACATTTGGATGCAGTCATATGCATATTGAGATATGTGAAGTCCATATTACATCATGGACTTTTCTATGAGGCAGGTACAGATGTACAGGTGTTTGGATACATAGATGCAGATTGGGCTAGTAGTATGTCTGATAGAAGATCTACCAGCGGATACATATTCTCTCTTGGTAGTGCAACAATTGCTTGGAGCAGCAAAAAGCAATCTACAGTTGCTTTGTCGAGTACAAAGGCTGAGTATAGAGGTGCTGCTATTGCAGCATGTGAGTTAGTATGGCTGCAAAAGTTATTGGCTAATTTAGATGTGCAGGTGAAAGGTCCAATCATCATTTATTGTGACAACATGAGCGGTATACAGTTGGCTAGGAACCCTGTGTTCCATGCCAGGACAAAACATATTGAGGTAAACTACCACTTTGTGAGAAAGAAGGTACTAGCATGTGAGATTGACTTGATGTATGTCAGCACATAGGATCAAATAGCTAACATCTTCACGAAGGCATTGGGTACAGAGAAGCTTTAAAAGTTTCGAAGCTTACTTGGAGTTGCAGAGATGCAATTGAGCTTGAGGGGGAGTGTTGAGATGACAAGCTCAACACATGTGGACATTAATGATGGACCGCCTAGTTAGATGGGTCCACACGTCTACACTTAGCACGTCGGTGGTCATTATGAATCTCACGTGGCCACTGACTCATTACTTATTATATTCAGGTTGTTACACCTATTTACAGCTGCTGGCATAGTTATAGCGCCAGTCGACTAGTGTAGCCGGTTATGCATTGTTTGACTTAGTAGGTCACTTTCCTTTATGTTGTATCTTATCTATACTTTGTGTACATTGTAAAGTGTGTGGAAGAAGAAGAAAAAACTAGCAAGAAAACGTTTTGGCCTCCATCTCTCTTCTTGTCTCTTGAGTGAGCTTCTCCTTGTGCATTTTGTGTATGTTTGGCGCAGCATCTTGAGCAAGTCCCCCCACCACGCGATTCTTGACAGATGTGATCTTGTAAAAAATGATATTAATGTAAATAAACTTCTAGGATGGAATTAAACTTTGTAAAAATGAAGTATACGAAAGTGAATTACTAGTGTGAAAGAACTAACAGTGCTAAGGTGGTGCAAGTGCTAGGTGCCAATCCTAGTGTGTGATCACGAGTGTACAAGTCCTTTGTGTAAGTGCTAGTGTGTGAGTACTATTATGTGAGTCCTAGTGTGAGTGCTAGGGTGTGAGTCCTAATGTGCATATTCAAGTATACGAGTCCTAGTGTACGAGTGTTAGTGTATGAGTGCATGAGTGTGGCAAGTACACAAATCCTAGTGTGTGAGTGAACCCACATGATACACACAGTTGTTCTTGTCGAGCTTCTCAATAATGGGATTTCCACTGTTCTCTGCCATTATCACAAACAACGATATAGCACAGCAAGCTAGTCTTCTGCAATCTTCCATAACACTTGCACAATAATACACCAAGCAACCATTTTCACTGATTGCTCAACAATACATGTAATCGGCAACCTGTTTACAGATAAAGCTTATGTTTACTTCTTGCAAACACCTCAAAAATTACAGATTCGCAATCTGTAACTTGTGCACCCACTTTCGGTCAATACAGCCGAAATCACAGTATACCTTGAAACTGTTGTCCGCAACCTTGCGGCTCTAAAACGGGGCCTAAAACGGCCTCAGATGCCCAAAATAACTGCAAGTAAGCCCGTAGAATATACAATGCTCTTCTCGCGCACAAAATCTCACAGCAATCTGAGATTTTTTGCTCGACCCTGCTTCTGGTGCCTCCATAGGCACCATCCAAGAGAGAGAGTGGAAGGATGGGAGAGCTTCTTACCCGTGGCTTGTTTGCTCAAACCTTTCTTCTTCTCCTTCATTTCAGCCTTCAAAATCAACCTCTCTCAATGGCGCGGCTCTGATACCATGTTAAGACTCGCGTGGTGGGGGGATTTGCTCAAGATGCTGCGTCGAACACACACAGAATGCACAAGGAGAAGCTCACTCAAGAGACAAGAAGAGAGATGGAGGCCAAAACGTTTTCTTGCTGGTTTCTTCTTCTTCTTCCACACACTTTACAATGTACACAAAGTATAGATAAGATACAACATAAAGAAAAGTGGCCTACTAAGTCAAACAATGCATAACCGACTACACTAGTCGACTGGCGCTATAACTATGCCAGCTGTAAGTAGGTGTAACAACCTGAATATAATAAGTAATGAGTCAGTGACCATGTGAGAGTCATAATGACCACCGATATGCTAAGTGTAGATGTGTGGACCCATCTAACCAGGCGGTCCATCATTAATATCCACATGTGTTGAGCTTGTCATCTCAACAACTTCCACCACAAGTTTGTTGAGATGGCAAGCTCATCACATGTGGACATTGAAGATGGACTGCTTGGTTAGATGAGTTCACATGCCTATACTTAGCACATTGGTGGTCTTTATGATCCTCACATGGCCATTGACTTATCACTTATTATATTTGGTTTGTTGCATCTACCTACACTTGACATAGTTATAGTACCAATCAATTAGGATAGTCAGTTATGCTTTGTTTGATAGAATATGCCATTTTTTTTAATATTGTATCTTATCTATACTTGTGTACATCGTATTGTGTGTAAAAGAAGAAGAAGAAACCAGTAAGCAAACATTTTATCCTCCATCTCTCTTCTTGTGTTCTCTTAAGTGAGCTTCCTCTTGTATGCATGGTGTATGTTTGATGTGGCAACCCAAGCAAGTCCCCCTAACATGCAATTCGTGACATGGTATCAAAGTGGCACCATTGAGAGAGGCTGATTTTGAAGGTTGAAGTGAAGGAGAAGAATAAAGGGTTCAAGCAAGCAAGCAATATGTAAAAGGCTCTTCCACTCCTTCTCTTGGATAGTGCCTATGGAGACATCAAAGGCAAGGCAAAGCAAAAATTTCAGATTGCTTTTAGATTTGCTATGCAAGCATAGCACTATATATTCTACAAATAAAACCTTTAGAGCTTTTCCACTATTTTTGTCATTTGAGACCATTTCATGCCCCATTTTAAACTTGCAATGTTGCAAACAATAATTTCTGGGTATACTACAATTTTGGTTATGTCGATGAAAGTGGATACACATGCTATGGATTTTGAATTTGTAAGTTCTGAGGTGCCTGCCAAGAAGAAAACACTAGTTTTATCTACAAACACATAATTTGCATATTACATGTACTATTGAGCTGTTAGTGAAAAATATTACTTCTTGTGTTGCTATACACTTGTTGTGAAAGGTTGCAGAAGACTAGCTTGTTGTTGTGCTGAGTTGTTGTATTTTAAGTTTCTAATGCCAGAGAATAGTGGAAACCCCATCATTGAGAAGACGAACAAGGACAATTACCCATCATGAAAGTTGTGTGATGAACTTTTTTATTAAGAAATATCTCTATGAGTTCGTTTTAGGTAAAGAAAATGAACCAGAGCAAAGTAATCATATGACTATAAAAGAATTAAAGACATGGAAAGAATGGGATGCAAAAGACAAAAAGGTAATGTGTTGGCTATCTGCAATCATTGATAATACTATGTTAGGACATATTAAAAATGAAAAAACTTCACATGCATCTTGAATAATTTTTGAGAATATATTTTTAGTAAATACAGAAGCATAGAAGATTTAATTCAAGAAATAGTTGAATACTTTGAAGAAAGGAAAGATGTCTATAAATGAGTATATTTTAAAAGTGAGAAGCATTGTAGATGTCTTAATAGCTATTGATGCAATGCTTGAATCTGATGATGATTTGGTTTCAACTACTTTATGTAGTCTTAATAATTAGAAGACATGGAAATCATATATTACTTATGTATATATATAGAAGCCATTTCCATAATTTTATGAGTTGGTCTCTCTCATGATCACTAAAGAGATCAACATGCAAAGTGAATCATATGAAAGAAGTGATGAATATATCCAAGTATTTTACTCAAGTTCAAAAAGGGAATGTGACAAATCATGTTCAAAAGGCCATAATATAGACTCAATATAGGATGTGCAAGTGATAACCAATAAAATAAGTTAAATCAACAGTTTGGCGAAATGTAAGCTTTAGAAGACCATGGCAATTTTAAAGGTAAGGAAACTCTAGAGAAAGAGGTGGATGGTAGAATAGAGATTCTAGCAATTCGGGTATTATTTATCATTACTGTGGCAAAACAAGTCATATTGTAGCCCCATATTATACTAAGAATGATAATATTTGCAATGGTAAATTATAGGAAGGAAATTATGCATCATCTTCATAATAGATGAAGATAAAAATGAGCATCTATTTATTATGCAGCATATGATAAATGCTATTATAAAAAAGAGACACATGATGATGTATGGTATGTTGCTTCAGGTACATCTAACAATATGACTAGCCATGTTGAATGGTTTGGAGAGATGTAAGATTTGCAAAATCCATGTTATGTGTAGACAAGTGATGATTCATGCTATCTAATTTCACACATTAAAAAAGTTACGTTATCCTTGTATGATGATCAAATAGAGTCTATCAGATGTATTACATGTGGCATCCATCACAAAAAATTTAGTATCAGTTGGTTAAATGGTAGAGCAAGTGCTGCAAACTCAATTTAATGCAAAATGTTATTTTGTAAAATATTTTAATGATAAGTGCAAGTTAGTTGTAAAAGGAAGTAGAGTTGGCTACATGTTTACTTAGATACTGGAATTCCTGCTATGAATGCTTGTATGTATGCTAAAGGCAAAAGAGTGGTTGCAAACATTGAAATATGGCACAAATGTATTGGACATGCAAATGTGCAAAGGCTAAAATTAATGTAGTCCAAAGGGTTGGTTATAGAGTGCTTGCTTTTAGAGTTGTAAAATTTCATACAGTGTATGAAGCATATTATGATAGAGATATGAGTAGGGATATACTTGATATTGTGGATATAGATATTTAGGAGCCTACACAAAATATATCTCTTAATGACAACAAATATTTTATCACATTTATCATTGATTATTCAAAAAAACTATGGGTGTATTTCATGAAGAAATGAATACCAAGCTCATCATCTAAACTCTCTGAACCATTAGAATCTACATCAAATCCCAAATGACTAGTAGATGCATCATTTCCATTTGACACTTTCTTTTTCCCTTTGCCTTTGCTTGCAACACTAGTAAGATGTACATAAAATATGGGGCTTGTCCTTAGTCTTTTACATTGAGGGCTAATTGTAGATGTAGTATTAGGTGATGTTTCTAGTCCACTAAGGCTATGTGATTCTTTCTAGATTTCTTTTTGCATATAATTATCATCATCATCATCATCATCATCATCATCCAATGAATCACCACTAGATGCATACCAACTACTTGTACAAAAAAAAACATCCTTGTTCACTCTAAACTCACCTGTGATGATGGATTATAGTAATGATACTCTTTCTTCTCTAAAGAGTATCCAATGAAGATACATTTTGTAGCCTTTGGATGAAGCTTCTTTCATAACTTATTTGGCTCATGAACATATGCAATATAACAAACACTTTCAAGTGTGTTACATTGGGCTTCTCGCTTGTAAAGTATTCTTTAGGGGTAATTCCATAAACTATATCTATGGAGGTTCTATTCATAATGAAGATAGTAGTATGAACAACTTTAAACTAAAAATATTTTGGCAAACTCTTTTCAATTATTAATGCCCATGCAACTTCTGCAATGTTCCTATTGTTCCTTTCTGCAATTCCATTTTGCTGTGGGGTATACTTGCAAATAAACTGTCTCTTTATCCCATGAGATCTCAAGAAGTCACTGAACTTATTAGAGAGGTACTCCCCCCATAAATTTAACAATTAAGACACTAGGTATATGGAGAGCGCATGATAATATAAAGGCTCCACTGAGTGATCCAATGGTACACAAGTCTAACAGGGTCAAATACCATAATAAAAGATTTAGTTTTGAAGATTATGCAGCTCACCATTATGCTAATATGGTAAAGGCTTTTGAGAATGTTGAGCCTACTTATTTTGAGGATGCTATTGGTCATGCTCATTGGGATACAATAATGGATGAGGAGATGGCTGCATTAGAGGCCTACAGGACTTGGGATCTAGTACCATTGACTAAGGGAAAGAAAGACATTGATTGTAAGTGGGTCTAAAAAATGAAGCATTATGTAGATGGTTCTTTTTGCACGTATAAAGCTAGGCTGGTTGCAAAAGGCTATGCTCAAACATATGGCATAGATTACGAAGTAATATTCAGACTAGTTGCTAGGATGGCAACTATTAGATATGTGATTGCTTTGATAGTAGCCAAAGGTTGGAGTTTGCACAACAAATGGATGTATAGAATGCCTCCTTACATAGTGAATTTCAAGAAGAGGTTTACATGAAGCAGCCATCAAGTTATGAGGATTTAGAGCATCCTACATATGTGTATAAGCTAAAGAAGTCACTCTATACGTGGAAGCAAGCACCTAGAGCATAGTCTAATAAGATTGGAGAGTATCTTGCCAACATTAACTTTTATGTTTTTGATCTTGATTGCTCACTTTATGTGAGAGAGGGAGATGGAGATTTGGTTATGTTTCAATAGATAAAGACACCTTCCTTAATTAATCCTTTAGGTCATTGGGTCCGTTCACATAATTTATATCACTATAGTCAAATAGAATACTATAATCATTTTTCAAATAGTTCTTTTATTCATCTTCTTATTACAATTTCTTCTCTCACGTCCCATACAAGAGTATTGTAATTTCTCCTTCTATCCATATGAAAGTAACAACCTCAAGGTTCAATCCCACCAAGATTCCACCGTGAACTAGTATTAGGGCTTCCTAAATCTTCCATCATGAGTCATGTGGAGGTTTCACAATTCCTAAGTAAATAAGGAATTTACTAGCCAAAGCCCCTTTAACACTCTTATTGCCTCCTGCCTAATTTTCTCCCTAGCGAGAGCCCCTTTGACACCCTTACTACCTCCTACCTAATGTCCTCCCTAGCAAAATTCCCCCTGACATCCGTTTACCATTAGGGTACCTCCTAGTTAATGAAGTCACCTTTTACAATTAGGGCCGATCTGTTGAGCTCTCTACAATAGTAAAACCAACCTCTGTAGTGTAAGGTTTTACAACTAGCCTTGGGGGAGGTTTAGTGCAATCCTTCCTTTCAACCCTTTTGGAATACAACCTATCATCATCTAGTGTAACGTGTCCACCTGTTCCCTTTCTGGACAGGTCTTAGCAGTCCATTGGGAAGAGAGTCTAGAAAGCTCCGCCTGGCACTCCCATGGAATGTTACGGGGTTTGCGATCTAGGACTTCCCGTGTCTGCCACATAGCGGAAGTATTCCGGCCGTTCCCACTTAGGACCAACTTGAATCAGGGTTTCCCCTAATGGTCACTTTTCTAATCAACAACTAGCGTCGAACCCAAGCGAACTACTTTATGCAGAAATGCTAGGGACGAAGCGGATTCATGCTGCACTTGGTTCAAGGAGAATGGGAAACGAGAGGGATGCAAGGCTCAACCTCTTTGCCCATAGGGCATAGTCCCATTCCGTTTCCCTAAAACAGCCTAAATTGGGATTTTAGTAACCTAAACTCTAGGTCAGCACCCTTGCTATTCATTTCCTTTGAGAATAGCTCCTTGCTGTCCATTTCGTAAAGTTCCCGGCCAACTGGGACCACCCATCCGTAGGACGAACCCATGGCCACATCCACCGCACTTTCCTTAAGGTTGCTTTAGTTGTCTAATTACCTATCACATTTAGTTGGACATGCATCAAGCAGCTTCATTAATTAGCTAGTTAGACACTGGTTACTTCACGTAATCTTAGCACTTGATATAGAAAAACAATCTCAAACAAGTTCCTTTTCAATAGGTTATCTTATTTATCTTTGGAATACATCCATAAAGTCCAGCCCGCAGGCTAATCCATAATCCGCTCAAAGGCAATCCATAATCTGCCCGAAGGCTATCCAACAATCCACAGGGATTACTAATCCAAGATTCCACCCGTAGACTAGTATGCGGACCTCGAGATCCAATCCCGAGTCACGTTGGCCTCTTGTGTAAGGCCCGGAAGCAAGGGATTTATGACCAGAGCCCCCCCTGGCACCTAAGCGTCCTCCTGCTTTGACCTCACGTGGCGGGTTCAGTCCACGTTCCTAGCGTGGCTAACAACCCCCTTGGTTAGAAGCAAGCAGACAGTCAAGGGTAACTGAAGATGCCTCTCCCTTCAGGCCTTCAACCTGAAGCATTTAAATATCTTTCCATCCTTTAGTTCCTTGAGTAAACAATGCAAACAGTGCTTCTAAACTGTTACAAGCACAATCAATTCCAATGTTTGTTTATTTGGCCAACTACTAAGGAGTGAATCCTTCTCTCCGAATGCATCCAGCATTCGATCCGGGATCAATTTCGACTTGGCAAGATCCCCAAGGGTTTTTTTGTTAACCCTTTTGTCCTTGGGTTAGGGCCATACCCTGTTAACCCAACTTAACCAATACCTTAGGTTTTATTAGCAGTAGATCCTGGCGACCATGTCGCTTTAAATTGATTGATCCTTTGCTTCCAAGCAAATACCTAACTTTCCTTATCCTGGCAAATTTCCCCAAGAAAGGTGATGTAGCAGGATGACTAATCCTCTTGCACATTAAACTAGCACAAGAACCTACCAACCTCGTTCCAAGGAATGGCAAAACTCTCTTGTGATCAAACCACAAGACCATGCGACGTTGCAATTTGTTGCACAAGTGTCACATCTATTCCAAGGGATCATTTCACCCATTGAACAGTGTTTTCTGGTCAAAGAATTATGATTAGACAAGAAGCAGGGTTTAGGGTGTCTTCTTACCCAATCCAATCCTAATTGCACTAGGCCCGATCCTAGGGATTCCAAACTCAAACCGAGTTTTAACATTTGAATGAATGATCCTTAGGGTAGAAACCCTAGATCGTTACTTGCATGATCATCCTCTTGACCCTACATTCCGTGAATGTGGGTTGGACCTTTGGGTATGAGGGTTTTGACTTGGCAACAAGTGCGAAACTAGGCCAAATCCTTAACGAGCTAAACCCTAGCTAGCGCTTGGGGTATTTATCGTATCGATTGAACCATGCCTATACAAATCCCTTGCGGGTTAGGTGATTTAGATAATTCGATCTACTTGTCTTGTGACAAGGATGAACCATTCCTAGAGATGTTAACTTGATCTAAAGGAGAAAACTAGTTGCAACATGTCACAATTCACGTAAACACGCAATTCATTGCTTCTACGTACCACTAAATTCGCAATAACCCTAACTTTTCTTGTTAAAATCAAATCGCATGATAAATTGCAGAATAACTTCCATTGAATCTACTAGGTCTTACATTCAAGAATCGTGCCCACAATTCTTTTTCTAAGCTTTTAAAATTTCATGCTTTAATAAACCATGTAACCTTTCCCTAAATACAACTCTTGATTAAATGAAATTTTTCATACGACGAATGTGCAACATGCAATCCTTTCCTAACTACAACATAGTTAAATGAAATTCATGCCAATTAAAGCTAGAGTTAACCTATTCCATGCAAGCTCATAGAATCATTTCCATGCTCTGTTATTTCCTACAGGTGTTAACGACTTTCCCTAATGAATCATTACAATGAGGATATTGCATAAAACTACAACATACGCTTAATCTTTCCATATCTAGTCAAAGGTGCACTTAATAATTTCAACCTTATAATGATAGGCAATAGGTGTTCTAGGCTCGTCACTTTAAAATGCACGACAAGGCAACATACTATTAAGGACGTTAGATGGATAGACAATTTCTTTATATTGAAAATACCAATGACCCAATTGCGTGTCATGAATTAATTTTAGTAATTGTTCAAATAGTCAATTTATTTCCAATTGCCTTTAACTAGGCTAGGTGAATTTGACATGCATAGGTGCTTCGTAGTCCATGAAGTTATCGTGATTAATGCAATACTTTTGCGTGAAATCAAAATCGGAAAAAATCCTGGGATTGTAGGCTCAGGGAGATGTCCACGTGAATGTTAGGAGAAGACCCTCCTGTAGGCGTGCCTTGTGATTTCCTAGGGGCCATCATAGGCGTGATTTTGGACTTCCGGTTTGCCTTTACCCTTATGTGACCAGTGAATTTCCTCTGCCTTGGTAAGCGGCCTCAAAAACTTGCCTTCTCCCTCGTATATCGGAGATTCCTTCACCGACTTTCGGATCTTTAAAAGGCCGGGGGCTTGTGAGACTTGGACTTATGGGAGGCCTTGTGGGAAAAAACTTATGGGATTTGGGGCTTTACGGGAACTTGCGGGAATGGAGCTTTACGAGGGCTTGCGAGAATTGGGGTTTTTACAAGCAGCCTTATGGGATTTGGGCTTTTACGAGGAAGCTGTGGAAATAGAGCTCGGTAAACGCGGGAAGGCCGCAGGAACAAGGCCCGAAGCCTTATCCCTTAGAAGCTGTGGGAATGGGCCTTATAGAAGCCCCCCCTCCCTTAGAAGCTTAATAAGAAGCTTCTGATGTCACAGAACGTGACGTAGGTAATGAATGGAGAGGAGATGACGAATCGGATGGCGCTACTAGTGAGGAGCACGGCAACAGTCAGTGTTGGGCGCAGCAGGGCGGTGGCGGCGATTACTCCCTCTCCTCGAATGGCGTCGTCCTCTCAGTCCCTTCCTCTTCCACGCAGTCTTTTCCCTCTTTTCTCCCCCCCCCCCAAGGCTAAGGGGGGTTTTATATAGGGCTTAAGGGGGGTGGGGAGAGAAGCTCCCCACGTGGCCTCTACATGGCTTCCCCCCCTCCTCATGTAGCCCACCACTCCACCTAGCCCATCCCTCCCCACACTCCCTCTCCTCCAGCCATGCATCGGCTGGGGGAAAGGGATAAACATAAAAAAATTTGCATTAATATTATTCATTTTGCCCCTCCCAAGAGGGTGAACCCCCGGGCTCGATTTGCCAATGCGGAGGTCCCGTTTTCACACGTGCGGGTTACGAATTAAATTGCCGGCAATTTCCATATGAAAGATAACCTTGCACAAGGTTTACGCAATGTGCGGGGAGTCAAATTTGGTAATATTTCAAGCGGGAATATTACATCTAGGAAAACATTCATTTTCCATAATATCAATCCAACCATCATTCTAAATATTCCATAAGAATTAACTAACTTATCTTGGCTAGGAAGGCCATCTCTCCCTCAAAACAATAAACCTTTTCTTAAAAAGGCAAAATTGACGATCCAAAACAATGTCCTTTGGATACTTCATGAAAAAAGATGCAATCCACAATGACTTATTGCTCCTAGAGTGTAATCACAAAGTGGTACATGCAAGTCACATGTTAAAATAACACATCTCTAGTCTTTTCTTTATATCACAGGCCTTTTTCCTAAATGATACAACACTTTATCATGCACAATCCATGCAAATTTTTCTTAATTCTAATCCCACAAATAACCTTTACTTTTAATGAGTGGTCATTCCTTCATGCAATAGTCATGAGCAATTTAATGCCATTAGGACTCAAACTAAAGATAAGAATCGTTTTCATAGAAAAAGACTTGCTTCCTTCCTCGTTAGGATTAAGATCATGAACAACTTTCTTCCTTTCCTATTCAATCATATTTTGGATTTCAGATGGTCATGAACAAGAGTAGAAATATAGCAATTACCCAGGGGTCCTTTGAGACTCATGGGTCAAATGTTGCTTTATTTGATGGAGAAGCTAAGTTCGAAGACATCATCAGCTATCCTTTAGCTCCCAGCCTCAATAGTGCTTCCATAAGACTCCAAGTTTATAGGCATGTCTTACCCTTCCAATCTTTCTTGGGAGCTTGAAAGCATGCTACAGTATATCCATTTAGTAGTATTTTTGTTAAAAAGTTCAAGGATGCTAAATACACTTATAGTACACAAAATGGTGGGAAAAATAAGTTTAGAACTTGAGCCAAAATAATAGAGGTCTAGAATTTGTATGTGCATGGTAGTTTATGTCACTTCCGTCCTCACCACATTACTCTAGTGTACTGTTGTATAACATGCATTCACACTCTTCTCATCCTCTACGTACCAACCCTCATCCCTCACTGTTTTGGCCAATTCTGTCTCATAGCTCTTGTGTCCATTCTCCTCTTTGTCACTCTCTCCTTGTCTCTTCATTTTGCTTGACCCCCTCTCTTTGTCTCTCTGCCTCCATCGACCCCCTCTTTGTCTACCTCTCCCACTAACACACATGGTCTTTATCTCATTTACATATATCTAGAGAGATATTAGAAAAATGGCAACTAATCCATGTGTGTTTGCAAAATCATCTGGTGGATATTCAAAGTGCTTTAATAGAAGCAAACATGGTATTGCAGTATCTATAGTGCATTACTTCTTCAACATTACTAGCGATTTTGACAACAAAGAAGCACAACTAGAGATACTTTGAAGGATCTTATAGCATCCAGGACTATAATGAATCTTGAAGAAAACAGTCTCCCCTAAAAAGGAAATTTCAAAGGTGATTATAGTTAACATGAAGACACCACTAGGCATGGTCAAAGGTGCAAAAAGTGCAGATAAGCTAGTTGCAAAGAGAGCAACACTTCACATGGTTGTTAGCAATACATCAAAAAGAAAATACATTAATAGGAAAGTTGCTAAAGCCATTGGTATCCAACCAATAACTTTGAAGAAACATTGCGATGATGTGAAAGCTAAGAAGTTCAAATGGGTAGAAGAAGGTTGCCAACATAAGATCGATTATCTAAGTGGCAAGGTGATTCACTCCATCATTCAATTTTGGACAACAAAACACAAGGGTGTCTCCAAACAAGAAGGATATCTATAGGCAACGAATAAGTCAAAAAATCTACAGAATTCATCCTTGTCATTACTTGGAGCTTACCAACGTGTGTCTACATCAAATGTCACAGCTGCCTTCAACATAGCATGACTTAACTTTGCCTTATTTTCTTCAATAAACTATCCCTGGACTTAGTTTTTCACAAAATAAATGGTTTTTTAAAGGATTTTTTGACCACAGTTGATGGGGATAGTTTCAAGAGGTAAATCATTGATGATAGTCCTATTAGCATTGTACTATAATGACTAAAATTCCTATTGCCAATATCAATGTTTGTCCTTAGTAATTCTTAATTTTGTTTGTTGTGTTCTGGTGACATAGGTAGAATTCTTTATGAACTTCAAAGAGGAGCATCCCTCTATTTGCCCTTGGTTTCATGCTTTTTAGATTTTAAAGCCCTTTCTTGTTAGGAGACTTAAGGAAAAACACATGCTATTGTGTTTACCATACAAGAAGTGATTTAATGTAGCTTGCAATGGCATCTAGAATAGACATAAAAACATTACATGGAGATGCATGTGATTTCTCATGGATGATTTGTAGGTCAAATACAAGGGAAAAGTGAACTACCAATGCAACCACCTTTTCTTCAACGTTAAACTTGTGGAGGTCAGTAGTATGCCCAAAAGGAATCATCATCACCCAAGTGGCACAAACTACATGCTACGAATATGTAAGAATTGTCCAAAACCTTTATTTTTTCCTCGTGAGCTCAATGTGCAGCAAATCAAAAATTGGTAAACTGGAATACTGTTGAGTATGTCACAGAAAACATAAGAGGAGATTAAATGAGGAAACATATAAAACAAGTCTAGAAAGAGACACATGCAAAAGACATTATCTCAGTGTTTTTATAGCAGTTGAATGTGTTCATCCCCTATAATTTTTGAAGTTATTGGTAGGGTACTCAATTCAAAGAATGCTTGAAGAATCTACCAGATGATTTGGTGATGTCTATTGTTGACTTTGCAAAGAATTATACCTTCAAGGTACAAAATGAAATCTAATCCATGCATTGATATAGTGACCCATTACAATATTGGTGCAAATTTGCTATTAGAGGAAGGGTGTCAATTTAAAGATGCAATCTATCTTTTATATTTTAGATAACAAACAACATGACACATTATTCGTTCAACATTGTTTTATGCTTCATTTTCAGTGCCTTGTATCTCAAGGACAAAAGTTTTCAAAGGCACTAGGTTTGGTCCGATGGAGCAGCAACCCAATTTAAGGTAGCACAATCGTTTTACTTCATTGCAAGATGAGGTTATGAAGTTGTTGCCAACCCTAATGTTAGTGTTTTTTAAATGCTTTTGTAACCTTGTGTTAGTATTGTATTTATCCTTGCTATTATTGCTCAATGTCAATATTGTGTAGCAAACTTGTTAATTGTACATATAGTACTAGTTATGTACTTTGTCAATAGTACACAATACTATTCTTTTATGTGAAAACAATTTTGGTACTCTTAGTTAGAACTGTGTTAGAACTATAAGTTAGTGACCAAGATTAGCCGTACTCTTGTCAATGTATGTCAATACTGTCTATCTTAGTGCTCGTCCTTATAAGTATTATTTGCTAGTATCCTTCTACATTGGTGCTTTTCCTCCACTAGTATCCTATGTTAGTAATATATGTTATTTTTACAACTAATTAGTAATTGTATTCATTGTTAGTATTATGTGGTAGTGCTATCGGTCTTTCATGTTAGTCTTTTGCATTTGTGTTATATGTTAGCCTCTGTTAATGTCACTTAGTATCCTATGTTAGTAATCTATGTTGGTATTAGGATTAATTCGTAATGGTATTCATTGTTAGTACTATTTGGTAGAACTATTAATATTAGTACTATCTATGTTGCTACTCTTCTCTACTAATACTCTATGATGGTAGCCTCTGTTGGGCCATGTTAATACTCTATGATGGTGGCCTATGTCAATGTATGTTAGTGCTTTGTGTACTATGCTAGTATTACGTGCAAGTAATACATTTGTCTACATTGGTAATGATAGGCATCTACTATCACTAAACAACAACCGAATGATATGGAACTACTTTGGTACGGGGCATGTTAAGGGAGAACATGATGGTATGGGTGCTATGATAAAGCATGTTCTAACAACCAATAAATTGGATGCAAATGGTGCAAGCTATAGAAGGCCCATGATGTTGCTGAGTGGTTGACTTGGAAAATGGTTGATGATGGAAAGTAAAGGCTTTTTGTGGAGGTGAAGATCAACAATGCTTTTATGATTACTTGCAAAGCTATTGTCCTCTCCATAACCATGACCTTAACAAGCCTACACCACCGACAAATGCAAACTTGCACCACACAAACCAATACCATGTGCCCCAGGGAATCCATGGAGAGCCTAGGCATTGAAAACTTGTCAAGTACTTTCTCAAGGGGATGCTTCACGACATAGCCACAATATTACTGTCAAGGACATGTGCATGGGGTACTTGCCGGCTTCTTAAGCTTTACAAATGAGCCTTGTGTAGACCGAAGGTTGTGAGTACTTCTAGGGGTTACATATTTAGCAGGATCAAAAGTGCCTGCAATAGTAGTTGCAAGCAATTAGAAACATAATAAAGTGTTATTACTAAAATAGCTATATCAACACAATCGAGCTAAGAAAGTACTAGCCATAGCCAACATAATGGCATCATAGTACTAATAAGTTTCTTTAGGAAAACTACTTTTTTAAGAACAAAACTAATATATTGCTTTTATTATGAAAGGTAGTTAGTACCAACAAAATAGTACTAATATTTTCAACCGATAAGGCAACAATATCATATTACCATAGTACCATACAAGATTACTAAACAAGGATATGGTCTAAAGAGTACTAACCTTTATACTAAATAGTACTAAGTACTAAATATAACACATTTCTTAATACTTAAGTGGCTTCTTTCTAATGACTATTTTAGTACCAACAACTAGATACCATAAAATAGAACTAATTATTGCTTAGATCATAATAGCCAAAGTACTAAAGAGGCTAATATTTAGAGGGAAGGCTCACCCCTCCTCTCCCTCTACCCCCCTTTATGGGAGGAGGGAGGAGGGCAAGGGGGAAGGAGAGGACAATTTTTTGTAGTACTAACCTTCATTACTCAGAGAAAATACTACTAGCATACTAGTACTAATGACTCCTAAGATACTAGTAGTAAAACAAGTTCCAACCTAAAATTGAGAAATACTAAAAGAATGACTAACATGACTACATGAGAGTAGTCACACTTGCAAACTAAAAAGCTCATATTAAAAGAGTAGTTGAATGCAAAGTGCAAGAAACGGTACCAAAAGTGTCACAATGAACATTGTTGCCCAATTAGTATTTTAACTACACAGTACTAAAATCACATGAAAAGAGGACTAAATACGAATTGTAAAAAGTACATGAGACTCTAGTGAAAGAGTTACAAAATCACATAAATACATATAGGGGTTCCAAAACCCATTGCATCCATCCAATCACAACTCATGCTCATTCCTTGAATGGACCACTCATAATTTGGAATTAAAAAAGTGATGTGATGCCACAATATGTGATATGTGTGTATGCAAAGGTGTAAACACAACATCCAAAGCATCCATGTTGAAGCCTACACCACAAAATACATAGCTACACAGAAATTGCACAAGAATATTAGCATGCGTATACTTGGTACAAAAGCTCAAAGAACACTAACACCTATACCTAATCCATATTACCGTGAAATGTCAAGAAGTAGGCTCCTAGGGGCTGCTAGGATACTCAATCAAAGCAAGGTGAACTACTGCCCTTAACCCATTAATATGCAAAGACTCCACCATGTGCATGATGTTTTGCAGAAACCCATCACTCCCTTTCATCCACTCTACACTTATTTCACAAGTGTGCTTCACTACTTGTACCTCTCCTCTAATAGCATTTAGATTTTGTTGCATATTAGAGGTCTCTTTTTGTATCTCTTTAATAAGCACCTAGCTTTGAAAGTTTTGAATTCTGTTGAGAATCCAATCGAAAGTGGACATGATTGTGGTATGCTTTTTCTCAACCTCTGTCTTCAACTTGGAGGCTTTTTCTGACTCTTTGACAAATGCATGGTCTACATCTTCCAAAGACAACTACATGTCGCCGATGCATGCTACTGCCTTCCAATTATTCCATGTTTTTGGAAAACCTATTCTTCAATTACATCACCTAATGTCAAAGGATTCAAAGGTTGTGTTTTGTCTTTTATGATGCTTTTGCTACTAGAAGTGGATCCCCTCTAAAAGGAAGACCTATGCTAAGTGAAATCATCCCACTCAACATCGATGTTGTCATGTTCTATTTGCAATGAATGCACGGTCCAAGATAGTGCATGCCAACTTCATTATTGATTATCATATCCACTAGGTAAATCTTCTTGTATAGCCTCTAAAAGTCGACATGTGGTAAATCTTCTTGTATAGTCCCTACGTGTTGTAGGATGAGATTAGCCCCATGTTCTCATCAACCACTCCTCCAGCTCTCAATGAGTTTCTAGCATGGATCGTAGGAAGAAATTCCACCCAAGCTTGACTCCTCAAAACACAATGTGTTGTCAATGTCTTCTACTCCTTGATGTTGCTCTTTACCTTTTTGTAACTCTTCATCGATGATTTCTTCATGTTGGGGCTTCTTCTTACGAGAGAGTTCTTTGCTACCTTCATCATCCTTGATCGATGGTAGAGGAGGATGCATGCACAAAGCGATATATATATATATATATATATATAGAGAGAGAGAGAGAGAGAGAGAGAGAGAGAGAGAGAGAGAGAGAGAGAGAAAGCTAGCTTCACACACACATTGACATAGAGAGACAGAGATGGAGAGAGCAAGAGCTTCACACGCACACACACAAACACACACACACATAGAGAGAGAGAGAGAGAGAGAGAGAGATCACAAGAGACAATGGCCTCATCAATGAGAGAGGGTGCCATGAACTTGATTTCAAAAAAGTAAATACAAAGTTACCAAAACATGGGATGTATACTATATATATGTGATTCTAGGCCTAGGTATCTAGATTAAATTGGTTTTCCGTAACCTTCACTCTATTCGTGGCATAATGAGCTAGTAGTAAAGACACATATTCTCATGCTCATTAAGTGGAAACTACCTTTAGTATTAATTATTTTTACCAATAGTATATACACCATAGCATGCTTCTCTCTCTCTCTCTCTCTCTCTCTCTCTCTCTCTCTCTCTCTCTCTCTCTCTCTCTCTCTCTCTCTCTCTCTCTCTCTCTCTCTCTCTCTCTCTCTCTCTCTCTCTCTCTCTCTCTCTCTCTCTCTCAGGGATAGCATATTGATCATCTCCATAAGACAATACCAAAGCCTTAAAGTACTACGGCTTATATAGTTGGAAGGGAATAGCCCTCCCTCTCTTTCATCCTCATACTCATCATCGAGTTCTCTCTCTCATTCTCTTCATCATCTCTCCGTCTCCTTCTAACCAAGATGTTTGCATGGATGGTTCAAAATGATCATGGCATGGAGTTTTCAAAATCCTATAGTAGGGAGTCTTCACAATCACCAACTACCAACGCCATCATTTCAAAGCAAACCACTACCAAATCTGATTGAGAGAAAATCATAGTATGGATTCATATTTTTGGAGGCCATAATAACAACCTCTTCATATTATTCAAGGATTTTTTTATAAATGGATCATTTCAAACATAGCAAAAAAAAACTACAATTGATCACTTTTTTTGAAGCAGAAAGAGATATTGAGAGATATAAGAAGAAAGATAAGAGAGAGAGAGAGAGAGTGTGTGTGTGTGTGTGTGTGTGTGCGCGCGCGCATGAGCGCGCACGCGCATGTTTGGGGGTGTGTGTGTGTGTGCGTGCGCGTGCACGCGCATGTGCATGCATGTGTGTGTGTGCATGTGCGTGTGCGTGCATGTGTGTGTGTGTGTGGAGAGAGAGAGAGAGAGAGAGAGAGAGAGAGAGAGACAGAGAGAGAGAGAGAGAGAGAGAGAGAGAGAGAAGTAAGTAAGAGAGAGAGATAGAGAGAAGCTAGAAGAGGAGGGGTTTGGTGTCTCACAAAGGAGACAACTTTCAAGGCCAACTCTTGCCACCACCATTGTAAGGGGGAGAGATGCCCTGCTAAAATAAATCTCCATCTTCAACAACCTTAGTTTACTTTGTGCTAGAAGATTATTGGAGCAACCAAAGCCATCCAAGATCCAACGCAAGGAGCATTTGAAGGTCAGAGATGCCAAGGTAAGGAGCATAAGATGGCACTCAAGAAGAGTGCTTCAAGCTTGGAATACACTACAAAAACACTCCAGCTAAACCATCGGCATCACAAGCCCTCCAGGTTTTGTCAAGTCCATATATATAAGCTCTTGTATTAAAAGACTATTTTGATAATTAGATGTGAGGATTTACTTAGTATATCATAGGACAAGAAAATGAACTACATAGAGACTTAAAGGAGAAACTCGTCTTGACATAATAACCCACGTGCCAAAATTAGGCACACAACTAGAACTAGTTTCCAAAAAAGGTCCCTAAGATCCACCTTGATAATGTTCTCTCTAGAAGACAATTCACTCAAGAACACACCTAGATTATGTAAGAGATTTTGGGTCCACCACAAGGAATTAGAAATAAAGGTAAGAACCAAAAGTATATGCCTCATTGTAGAAAAAAATGATGCTAAAAGAAAACTCTCTAAGACTCACGGGATTTGTACCTAGACTTACCTAAATATATAAAGTCTTTAAAAGTTATTGCATTCTTAAGTAGGGAATTATGGTGTATAGCATTTCTTTGTGGAATGCATGGTTGGATTGTCATGAATGGCTTCTTATCTAGTTGTACACTTGGAGAAATCTACTTATAAACTAGTTATTCATTGTGGAGTACTCAAAGGGACTATTTGATTGTTATTGTCTTGGAACCTAAATTGTAGTTGTCAAGGAAAAGATTGCTTCCCTTGGCTTTAAAGATATGCTATTTGCCTTGCTTTTAATTGAGTTTTGGAAATTCCATAAGAGGGTGAGTTGATGAACCCTAAGTCTCTCATTGGATTCCCTAACCAAGAATGAAGTTCCATCCTAGAATCTTGGTCTAGATCCAGTGATGAGAGGTCTCTATATTGAAAGGGCGAGTAGGAGTGAGTGAGAGAAGCACAATCAAAAGCAAGAGAATAATTGCTATAGAGGTTTAAACTCAAGAGCGCAAGATCGGTGTGTGGGGACTCCAAAAGTCACAATGTGTAATCTGCCTTCCCTTCATTATTCCATAGTAAAGAATAAATAAAAAATATAATAGTGATGGGTGGCCACCACCTAAAATGTACATGTGTGTGGGCACCAAGTACAAGATAAATATAGTTAGCTAGGCATGTTGAGATGGCAAGCTCAACATGTGCGGACATTGATGGTGGACCGCCTGGCTAGATGAGTCCGCACGTCTACACTTAGCATGTTGGTGGTCATTGTGACACTCACATAGCCACTAACTTATCACTTATTATATTTAGGTAGTTACACCTACCTACAGCTGGCAAAGATATAGCGCCAGTCAATTAGTGTAGTCAGTTATGCATTGTTTGACTTAGAAGGCCACTTTCCTTTATGTTGTATCTTATCTATACTTTGTGTATTTTATAGTGTGTGGAAGAAGAAGAAAAAAACCTACAAGAAAACGTTTTGGCCTCCATCTCTCTTCTTGTGTTCTTGAGTGAGCTTCTTCTTATGTATACAGTGTGTGTTTGGTGCATCAGCTCAAGCAAAGTCCCCCACCATGTGATTCTTGACATGGTATCAAAGCCGCACCACTGAGAGAGGCTGATTTTGAAGGTTGAAGTAAAGGAGAAGAAGCAAGCAATGGGTAAGAAGCTCTCCTGTTCTTCCACTCTCTCTCTCTCTTGAATAGTGCATGTGGAGGCACCAGAAGCAGGACAGAGCGAAAATCTCACATTGCTGTGAGATTTGGTATGCGAGCAGACCATTGTATATTCTATAAATTAAGCCCTTTAGGCTTTCTCGCAGTTATTTTAGGCATTTGAGGCCATTTCATGCCCCGTTTTAGAGCCACAAGGTTGCGGACATCAGTTTCACGGGACATTGTGATTTCGGTTGTATTAACCGAAATCACAGTGTACCGTGAAACTGAGTGCATAGGTTACAGATTTCAAATCTGTAATTTTTGAGGTGTTTGCAGGAAGCAAACATAAGGTTTATCTACAAATAGGTTGCAGATTACATGTACTATTGAGCAATCAGTGAAAAAGATTGCTTGGTGTATTGTTGTGCACATGTGAAAGATTGCAGAAGACTAGCTTGCTATGTTGTATCCTTGTTTTTTATAATGGCAAAGAATAGTGGAAATCCCATTATTGAGAAGCTTGATAAGAACAACTACCCTTCATGGAAGTTCCATGTGACGGACTTCCTCATTGGAAAGGGCTTTTATGAGTTTGTTTCAAGTGAAGAAAAGGAGCCAGAGCTGGGTAGACTACATATGAATTAAAAGGAGCCAGAGCTGGGTATCCCTCCGACTACAGATGAATTAAAAGCATGGAAAGAATGGAATGCGAAAGACAAAAAGGTGATGTATTGGTTATCTGCAGTCATTGATAATATGATGTTGGGACATATCAGGAATGCAAAAACTTCACATGCAGCTTGGACAATTTTTGAGAACATGTATTCAGTAAATACAAAGGCACGAAAGGTTCAACTCAAGCAAGAGTTGAATGTCTTGAAGAAAGGGAAAATGTATGTCAATGAGTATGTGTTGAAGGTGAGGAGCATTGCAGATGCTTTAGCAGCGATTGATGCAATGCCTAATGATCATGATTTGGTTTCATCCACTTTGAGTAGCCTTAACAATGAGAAGGCATGGAAATCATTTGTTACTTTAGTATGTGTACGGAAGCCATTTCCAGATTTTGATGAGCTGATCTCTCTCATGATTACCGAAGAGATCAATATGCAGGGTGATTCATCTTAAAGAAATGGTGAACAGATCCAAGCATTTTACTCGAGTTCAAGAAGGGGACGTGGTAGATCCTCTTCTTGAGGTCGTGGTATGGGACGTGCTGGCGATAACCAACAAAATAGGTTAAATCAACAGTTTGGTGAAATGCAGGTTTTAGGAGGCCGAGGAAACTTCAGAGGTAGGGGGAGCTCTAGAGGAAGAGGTGGATGGCAGAATAGAGACTCTGGAAATTCTGCTATTGTTTGCCATTATTGTTGCAAAACAAGCCATATTGCAGCCCATTGCTATGCTAAGAAGGATGATATTCACAGTGGTAAGTTGCGGCAAGGAAAATATGCATCATCTTCACGACAGAATGAAGACAAAAATGAGTGTCTATTTGTTATGCAACATATGATGAATGCAGTTACATGAAAGGGAACACATGATGATGTATGGTATGTCAATTCAGGTGCATCTAATCATATAACCAGTCATGTTGAATGGTTTGGAGAGATACATGACTTACAAAATCTAGGTTATGTGTAGATGGGTGATGATTCGTACCACCCAATGTCACACATTGGAAAGGTTTCCTTGTCCTTGTGTATGATGGCTAGACAAAGAGTCTGACAGATGTATTACATGTGCCATTAATCACACAGAATCTAGTGTCTGTTGGCCAAATGGTAGAGCAGGGGTTGCAGGTCTTATTCAATGCAAAAGGTTGTTTTGTAGAAGACTTTAATGATAAGTGCACGTTAGTCGCAAAAGGAAGTAAAGTTGGTCACATGTTCACTTTAGATGCTAGAATTCCTGCAATGGATGCTGCTATGTATGCTAAAGGAAAAGGAGTAGTTGCATGTATTGAAATATGGCATAAACGTATTGGACATGCAAATGTGCAAAGGCTGAAATTAATGCAATCCAGAGGATTGGTTACAGGGTTGCCTTCATTTAGAGTTGCAGAATTGCATAAAGCCTGTGAAGTATGCCAGTTTGGCAAGACAACCCTTCTCGCATGATAGAGAAGTGAGTAGAAAAATACTTGATGTAGTGCATACAAATGTTTGAGGGCCTACACAGAATGTATCTCTTGGTGGCAGAAAATACTTTGTCACATCTATTGATGATTGTTCAAGGAAGTTATGGGTATACTTCATGAAGGAAAAGAGTGATGTATTTGAGCACTTCAAATCTTTTAAGGCAGCTGTTGAAACAGAAATAGGCTTAAAAGTGAAGTGCTTAAGATTAGATGGAGGGGGAGAGTACCTCTCTAATGAGTTTATTGGCTTCTTGAGGACTCATGGGATAAAGATGCAATTTACTTACAGGTATACCCCACAGCAAAATGGGGTTGCAGAAAGAAAAAATAGGCATATTGCAGAAGTCGCACGAGCATTAATGGCGGAAAAGAATATGCCCAATCATTTTTTGTCTGAGGCTGTCCATACTACTATCTACATTATGAACAGAACCCCCATAGTTGCAGTTCATGGGATGACTCCTGAAGAGTGTTTTATTGGCAAGAAGCCCAATGTACTGCACTTGAAGGTATTTGGATGTGTTGCATATGTTCATGTGCTAGATGAGCTACGGAAGAAGCTTGATCCAAAGGCTGAAAAATGTATTTTTATTGGGTACTCTTTAGAGTAGAAAGGGTATCGCTATTATAACCCTGTCTCACAGGTGAGTTCGGAGTGAGCAGGGATGTTATCTTCGATGAGATAAGCAGCTGGTATGCACCTGTTGGTGATGTATTAGATGATGATAATGATCATAACAATTATGTGCAGAAAGAAAAACAATAATCACGGAGTCTTAGTGGACTAGAAACATCATCTGGTACTATACCTATAGTGAGCCCTTGGTCTAGGAGACTAAGGAGTAACCGCACATCTTCAGGTGGATCTATAAGTGTTGCAGGGAAGGACAAAAGAAAGAAGAAAGTGCTAAATGGTAATGATGCATCTACCAGTCGTTTGGGATTTGACGGAGATTCCACTGGTTCAGAGAGTTTGGATGATGAGCTTGGTATTCCTTTAGTCAAGACACCAAGTGTATAGAGAGCTCAGAGTAATGTAAAGGCTCCATTGAGTGATCCGGTGGTACGCATATCTAGCAAGGTTAGATACCCTATTAAAAGATTTGCCTTTGAAGGTTATACAGCTCACCATTATGCTTATATGGTGAAACTAGTTGAGGATTTTGAGTCCACTTGTTTTGAGGATGCTATTGGTCATGCTCATTGGGATGCAGCAATGGATGAGGAGATGGCTGCATTAGAAGCCAATAAGACTTGGGATTTGGTACTCTTACCTAAGGGTAAGAAAGATATTGGCTACAAGTGGGTTTGCAAAGTCAAGCATAATGCAGATGGTTAAGTTAGCAAGTATAAAGCTAGGCTGGTTGCAAAAACCTATGCTCAAACATATGGCAATATAGATTATGAAGAGACATTTAGTCCAGTTGCTAGGATGGCAACTGTTAGGTGAGTGATTGCCTTAGCAGCAACCAAAGGTTGGAGTTTGTAGCAAATGGATGTTAAGAATTCCTTCTTGCGTGGTGAATTGCAAGAAGAAGTGTATATTGAGCAGCCAGTAGGTTATGAGGATTTAGAGCATCCCACATATGTATGCAGGTTAAAGAAGGCGCTCTATGGGTTGAAGCAAGCACCTAGAGCATGGTCTGACAAGATTGGAGAGTATCTTGTCAATATTGGATTTTTTATTTCTGATGCTGATCACTCACTTTATGTGAGAAAGGGAGATGTAGGTTTGGTCATCATAGTCATCTATGTGGATGACTTGATTATTACAGGTGACAGTGACAATGGGATTGCTAAAGTTAAGGACTTCTTGAAGAAGAAGTTTGAGATTAAAGATTTGGGTGAGATGGGATACTTTCTTGGTATTGAGGTGATTAGATGTGATGATGGTATATGGCTATCCCAAAGGTAGTATGGCTTGGATATGTTATCCAAGTATGGTATGACAACATGTAAGCCTCTTTCAGTACCATTGGAACAAAATGTGAAGTTGAGTGCCGACTTTGGGGATGAGATAGAACACCCTACTATGTTCAGGAGGATAGTAGGAAGTTTGATTTACATGACTATCACAAGGCCAGACTTGAGCTATGTTGTTGGTCTTGTCGGTCAGTTTATGCAGATGCCTAGAAAGCCTCATTTGGATGCAGTTAGACGTACATTGAGATATGTGAAATCCACTTTACATTATGGACTTTTTTATGAGGCAGGTAAGGACGTACAGGTCTTTGGATACACAAATGCAAATTGGGCTAGTAGCATGTCAGATAGAAGATCTACTAGTGGATTCATGTTTTCCCTTGGAAGTGCAGCAATTACATGGAGCAGCAAAAAGCAACCTACAGTTGCTTTATCGAGTACAAAGGCCGAGTATAGAGGTACTGCTATGGCAACATGTGAGGTGGTATGGTTACAAAAGTTATTAGGTAATTTGGACGTGCAAGGAGATGGTCCACTTGTCATTCATTGTGACAACATGAGCAGCATACAGCTAGCTAGAAATCCAGTGTTCCATGCTAGGACAAAACACATTGAGGTGCACTACCACTTTGTGAGAGAGAAGGTACTTGTAGGAGAGATTGACTTGGTATATGTCAGTACACAAGATCAGATAGCTGACATTTTCACAAAGGCATTGGGTGCAAAGAAGCTTCAAAAGTTCAAAAGCTTACTTGGAGTTGCAGAGATAGAGTTGAGCTTGAGGGGGAGTGTTGAAATGGCAAGCTCAACACGTGTGGACATTGATGATGGACCGCCTGGCTAGATGAGTCTGCACGTCTACACTTAGCGCGTTGGCGATCATTATGACACTCACATGGCCACTGACTTATCACTTATTATATTTAGGTTGTTACACCTACCTAGAACTGAAAAAGATATAGCGCCAATCGATTAGTGTAGTCGATTATGCACTGTTTCACTTAAAAGGCCACTTTCCTTTATGTTGTATCTTATCTATACTTTGTGTATTGTATAGTGTGTGGAAGAAGAAGAAAAAAACCTGCAAGAAAACGTTTTGGCCTCCATCTCTCTTCTTGTGTTCTTGAGTGAGCTTCCTCTTGTGTATAAAGTGTGTGTTTGGCGCATCAGCTCAAGCAAAGTCCCCCACCACACAATTCTTGACAAGGCATAGGTGGCATTTAACCCTCGACAACCTCCCACTTGAATGTGAATGTGCAACACTAAGTACAAGATAAATATGGATAGCTAGGCACATGCGGCCTTTAAAGGTGAATGTGCCAAGAGTGAGAAGAAAGAAAATACAAAATGTACATATGAGTACAACTAGATGAGGAAAGATGTCATCTCATCCTATGTCTATCATCTTCCTAAGGAGGCTATAAACTTCCATTGGGAGAATTTTAATGAGAAGATAAGCAAGATTCTCATATGTAGAGACCTTAAAAAGCTCTATCACTTGTCCTCAATTATCTCTTTGATGAAGTGATAACAGACCTCAATGACCTTGGTCTTCACATGAAAAACAAGATAATGTGCCAATTGGATGGCACTCAAAGAGTTTGAATGTAGGGTAGGAGTCATAGAAGTGATATCAAGATCTATAACAACCAGATGGCCTAAGCATAGGGCCTCCTTGCAAGCCTCAAAGGTTGCAATGTACTTGGCCTCGGTTCTAGACAAGACAATGCATTACTACACTTTAGACATCCAACACATAGCACCTCCAACTAAGATGAAGACATAGCTAGAGGTGAACTTCCTACTGTCTACATGTCCTGCATAATTTGAGACAATGTAGCCCAAGACTCCAATATTCTAGTTACCATAACAAAGGCACAAGTCCATAGTTCTCTGAAGGCATCTCATAATATCCTCGCGGCCTCCTAATATTGCATGCTAGGTGTCACCATATAAGGAGCCACAACTCCCACTATGAATGATATGTTAGGTCTAGTGGCTATCATGGCATACATCACGCTACCACACTACAAATGCATACAAAGTCTTGGCCATCTTAGCCCTCTCATCATTTGATTGGGAAAAATCTTCCTAAATTACCAACCTTCACATGGGAAAGTAAAGGAATGCCAATGGGTTTGCCACCTTGTATATAAGTAGAGGAGTCTATTAGAGTGGTTATGTGTAATCTATGTACCAAGTATACGAGAAGCATGCTTGATGTCCTTCAATGGTGGGGCATTGAATGAAATAATATCCACTCAAGAGCTTTAATCACCATCTCTCTCATAGTTGGCTCACATTTTGATCTCCAAGACATTACACTCTCCTCTTGCAATCATGATGCAAAAAAGGAGCTAAATGACTCAAGAGGTATAATAGGCTCACCTATTCAACACTTCCACGTTTTATAGTCTATCCTCAAAGGGAGAAATAGATGATCTCATATTTAGTTCTTCTCAATTTGCCCTCCTACTACTCCATTGCATCATATACAATCCATAAAGGTTCCAATGAAAAGAGGAAATGTAGAGAAGAATGAGAAAAATAAAAATATGGAGAAGAGGTTTGCTAATTGATCCCTTACACAGTCTCACTCGGTCTCAATCTCACACTCTACCTCTCACTCTCCAAGCTATGAAAGAAGTGAAGGAAAGTAAGAAGAGAGAAGAGCTTCACTCTTTGAGTCCCCCATTCACACTCTCCCTCGCTCTCAACAAGTTGCACAAGAGGATGAGATAGAAGAAAGGAGAAGGGTTGCTCTCAAACTTTCACACATAAGAATGAGGTCTCCCATTCACTTTTTGGTTTTTACACATTAGGGTTAGAATTAGGATTTCCACCAAAATTTTGGAGCCCTGCCCCCTTTGAAGGCTTTTGATTGCTCCTTTTTAATTTGTGCATACATCTCAGCTTAAGTGGACCAATCTAAACCAAAGTGAATGACCACATCCTCTACTTCCATCACATGTCTTTTAACCTAACTTTGGCAGATCTTACAATTTGCAAGGAACGAGTATGACTCTCACCTAATGTTATAAGAAATATAATACTTATGCATGCATAATTAATTAATCAAATAATATACACTTCATATTACAAATCTGAGTTACCTCTAAGATAATATATGAAAACTCAAAAAATGATCATTTTTCAAAAATAAATTTGACACTCTGACTTGCATACTTTTTCTTTGACTATGACTTGACTTTGCATCCTTCTTTGCTCCTTGAGGTTAACATATGGCTAGGTTTTTAGACATCTCCTAATTTTTAAGGCAAGCTTGACCTTAGAGCCAAGCATACCCTAGGTTATATAGAGCCAGTATGTCATTTTGAGCTTGGTTGTAGGGCCAAGTATTTACTTTTCCTAATGATTGCTTGTAGAATTAAGCTTAGCTCAAGGGCTAAGGATATACCATTGGATACTAATTAAGCTTGGTTGTAGGGCCAAGCATGGAAGCTAAGGATACTTTTTTCAAAGTTTTATATGTTGCAAGTGAGCTTTGAGCAAGGACTATGCATACCCTAAGCCATATAGAGCTACTATCCCATTATGAGCTTGACCCTAAGGCTAAACGTGTCCTTTCTCCGAGTGACATTCTTTAAGATTGAGCTTATCCTTAAGGCCAATTATGTCCTTGTACAAATGGCTCTCTCTAGCATTGAGCCTGGGCCTAAGGATCCATCATGGAGCCTTGGGGACCAATTGAGTCATAGCGCCAATCGTGCAACCTAGGTAAGCTTAATGAAAATCCCTAAGTTTGCAAATGTTATTGGCTAAAGGCCATGAAAAGGACAAGAAATCTCATAATTGGATACTTGCTCTATGAAACTTAGGGTATGCATGGCCATGCACATAAACATAATACCAAATTTGGTATAAATTGTGTATGTCTACATTCTAGAGATCTAGAGTAGAAATAATTGGTTTTGTGCTTTTAGAATTGAAACGCATATAAATACAATACTAAAATTGATTAAATAGTGTATGTTTGTGTTTTGGATATCCAAAGTTCTTTATAATCAAGTTTTGAAGTTGATAAAAGTGTTTGATGCTACAAACTTATAAATTATAGTATGCTAATTTTATTTTTATTATGATAAGTATTAATATTTATTTTAATATGTCTATTATATAGCTCAAAGATACTAAATGTTAAATAAAAAATGTGAGATGTAGAATGTAGTAAGCATTGAAGTCTTGTTTCATTGGATTTACGGGAGGGAAAAAAAATCTCAATTCACTAGCAAACACAAATTGAAATTAGAGGGTACATGGTTTTGACTAGGTCGTTACTAATTGCAATTGAATGAAATTTTCCATTCAAACTTGATTGTATTATGTGTTACAAGTCATCATGTATTAGAGAGCATTACACAATGCAAAGCTAATGGTACATCATTTCTATTCAACACCAACAATTATATAGGTAAGCAATAGCATAAAATTATATGAAAATATATCATCTATACTTACATCCAAGTATAATCTATTGAGTTTTATTTCACTAATCTAACACAATGTTGTGAAAATCTAGATAACATATGCAAATGGTTTCTCAAGGGACTATAAGAATAGTATGACTTTGGAGACTTTTGTTGGACCAACATTACCCACGAAACTCTTAAATCACAAAATACTCAAAATGCTACAACAAAGAAGACCATGAGTAGGAGATTTACAAAAGGCTCTCCAATCCTCAAATACTCACTAAATCCAAAAAGAAGGATATCATAGTACATTATGTGAATTATGGGGTTTCTCCATTTCTTCCATTTGCAAATGTAAGGGTTGAATAGATACAATGTCAATGTTATATGCATCTATACTTTTCATGAGACTTACAAAACACACTGGAAGAATTTCAAATGTGAGAATTTTGAAATTTTGTTACTTATATGTACTCCATTTTGAATTTGAACAAAGATATCAAAGGGGAGTTGATAAGTTTCCATTTTGGGATCTCATGAAACCTTGAAGTCATCTTGGAAAAAACGTATTGATAGAATTTTAAGAGGGATGTTTTTCAATTTATTACTTGTTTGTGCTCCATCTTGAATAAGAGTTAAGATGTGAAACTGCAACCTATGCTCAAAGGACTTGACATGTTTCCATTACAAGACTTAATGAGACCTTGAAGTCATTTGACATCTAGAGCTTACTCCATTTTGAATTTGAGTTAAGATGTGAAGGTGCATATAAGGAAGCAAAAGCATTCCATTGTGAGAGTTAATGAAACCCTGAAGCTTATTGGCATCCTACTATATTATGATATCAAATTATACCATAATATTGTAAAGGGACTTGATGTGGACTCCCTAGTATTATAGAGGGACATGAGTTCAATCATGATATCAAATTGGGTTGGCATGAATTGAGTTAAATGCACCCTATTCTAAGCTTGGGACTTAACAAGAATCTAGTTATGATGTCAAAAATGTTTGTCATGATGCCAAAGTGGAATATAATATCAAGGTGGTATCAAAGGGCCCATTGTAAACAATTGTGACTTCAATTGAGTTATCACATCAAATTTCTTAATATTGTCATCTCAAAGTGCCTCACATAATATTAAAATGTCAAAGTGCTTGTCATCATTTTAAAGTGCATCATATATCACAGACAAACAACTCACATCAAAATGGATGTTAGAGTACGCTCTATTCTATGATGATTTAACTTAAACTAAGTTTTTACATTAAAGTGTTTAAATATTATGATTTTAGACTACAATTTATTCTAACATGTCAAAGTGCTTAGTGCCATGATCCTAGAGTGCATCCTAAAATATTTAGATACAAATGAGGTTCAATCATAGCTTGTTAGAGAGCGAGAATGTGTGAGGAAAAGAGCTTGTGTGAGTGAGCTTGAGAGAAAGATACCTTCTCTCTTCTCTCTCTTGCCACTTCTTCTCCTCTAAGCTCTTGTTTCTCCTTACCTATGGGAGATCAAATCTTGAAGCCTTTTGATCTTGGAATTGGAGAGCCTAAAGGCCTTGTAGTGATTGATGTGTCAAGGTTTAGAAGATACTAGAGGCCATACTTGGATCAAGGACCAAATAAATCCACCCCATAGGTCAAACTACAATGGAAGGAGCAACAAGTTTGGTAATCTATAGCTCCTTTCTCTTAAGGTTTAGCTTGTTAGGAAGCTTGCTTAGAGAGAGAACATATGAGGAACACTTTTAAGTGAGAGATAGGATATCAAAGGAGTCTGGAGAACTCTCGATGAATAAAAGAGCCATCCATGTCCTATTTATTTCAAGTCTTGAATTTTCCCTCATTCTTCCTCATTAGTCTCTTCCTTCTTCTTTATTGTATAACAAAAAACACTAAGAAGACAAGCAAAAACACACAATAAATTACACGACCTACCCTGCCAAATCATTTCTTTTCTCTTCTCCTTACTCTTTCCTCTCTCCCTCTCTTTTTCTCTTTCATAACATTTTCATGGTAACATAGATAAAATGAGCTAAAAGTACATCTATACAATCTACATTACCTCATTCTCTTGTATTCTCTTCCTTAACTCTTTTCTCCTACTCTCTCTATCTCTTTTAGATAATCTCTTTTTTCAAAAGTAAAGAAAAGTGAAGAAAAGCATAGAAAGACCTTGTAGCCATGGTTTTTCTTTCTTTGGTGCATATGTATGAAAGCAAGAACAAAGAAAAAGAACTAATGATACATAAAAATGGAGGCAAGAAGAACACTTACATTAACATATTGCATGTTTGAATAATGAGTGATGTCATGGAATGCAAAAATGTGCAAAGAAAATGAAAGTTTTACTTTAGGTACTTTAAAAACAACATTGACGTTGCTTTGATATATGCACCAATATATGTGCTAGTATATGCATTGATATATGCAATGGTATATGATGATAGAAATACTAGCACACATACTGATGCATATAGCATCGCATATATTGACACATATATTGACATAAATATTGCCACTTGTATTGGTGTATATATCAATCATACAGTAGCAAGAAACACTTAAAAGCATTAGAATCGCCTTAATCTATTGTAATGATGCAACTGGAGCCCAAAGGTTCTTTTTAGAAAGCTCATACACCTTACATTTTGAAATGGAGATTCCAAATTTGACAAAGTTATATATCTTAAGGGCTATTAGATAGTTGTAGACAGAGATGTACTAAACTTTGGCAATACATACAAGCTCTGTGTAGTCCATTCTTTAATATCATCTTGAACATGGGCTGGGTTGTGAGTTCAAGGATCTAATAGTTTTTATTAGATGGACATTTTTGGAGTAGGTTTGCTAGTCACAAGTTTGTTGAATAACACCAAGTGTGTAAGGTGTTAGCCATTGGCAATATTGAAGGTCGCTATAAGAACTACAGGGAATATTGACAAACTGTCGATGCATGCTTGAAAAAAATACTAGGTACCCATATGTCCACCAATTTTAACACTAGTATAGATGTCAATATGTGCACTGATATTTATCAGTAAATTAACTAGTGCACATATCAATGTTTATATTGGTACAATTTAAAACTTCTTTGATAGACATTATGATGCCTATATTGATGCTAGTTAAAAATGCTTTGACTAAGAGCTCTCTATTTTGCTCATTTTAGTGGCATCAATATTTGAGGTGAGTCTCCAAATCCTATTCTTATTTTTTTTCCCTCACTTTTATGGTACATTTTTGAATACTTTGAGTATGAATATGCAATATAAGTTTAAATTAGTAAAGGTCTGCACGTTTTCTCATTTGGATTAAGAAAGGGTGAGAGAGGGAGAGCCAAAGGGATTGGAAGAGAAAGAGAGCAAGGGAGAGGGAGAGAGAGAAAATAAAGAGAGGGAGAGGGGGTGGAAGAGAGAGAAAGAGAGGCCAAGAAAGAAGAGACAATATTTAGATAGAGGAAGACTGCGAGGGAGAGAAGAGAAAGAGAGAGAGAGAACAAACATAGAAGAAAGAAGGAGAAGGGGGAGAGAGGAAAGAGAGAGAAGAGAGAAAATTTAGAGGAAAAAGAGAGAAATATGAATTGTTTTGACACATAAGATTGTTTTGACTAGGTATTAAGTGAGGTAGCTAGGAGAGCGCTTCATGCTAGTAGTTGCTTGATGTCATGTTGATGTCTTTATCTTTAAGCATACCCAAGTATGTAAACTAACTACTTTTAAATTATTAGTTTAATAAGAAAATAATATTTCTATTGGTTTTACATATTAAATAATTAATTTTATATTTAATATGAAATAAGTAACTTAAAATATATTTTTAAAAATTTTAGTTTAATAAATGATTGATTATTTATTTAATATTATGTTGTTGTACCCTATAGATTTTCTTTCAAAGTATGGAATGGACAAATAAGGCTAAGTAGATTCATAAGTAGAAATTGTGGTTTGCTAATATTTATGCACCAATTAGCTATGTGTCACTAAATTGATTGCTTATTATGCATTCTCTCTTTAATAAATTCATGTCAATAAATTAATGGCTCGCTTTTCTTTAAGTATTGATGATGATCTAGCATGGCCATGAGACCATTTAGAGACCAATATTCCTAGTGCATGACTTAATGGGGTGATCAGAGCACTGTGACGGGGATATCTGGTACAGGCAGTACAAGTTATGAAGGGGAAAAGAAGTGTCTGCCAAGTGTAAGAGTGTACACAAGAGTTACACATAAAAGAAGATGGATTAAGTTCTAAGAAGAGGAAGTGCATTAGCATTGTGTGTATGTATTTATGTGTGCACACGGGGACACCTGGGAACGTTTACTTGTGTGTAATGAGCATTGCATTCATTTGGAGTCATCCTCTCTCTTACAAGTTAAGGTTTAAGCTCTTTTCTTTCATTAAGAAAGACAAGAGAGGTAATTCTCTCACTAAGAAAGACAAGAGACATGATCCTCTAAAAGTGAGGAGAGAAGTGATTTTCTCTTTCTAAGGTCTAAAAAGACACAAGCTTTTGTGTGGAAGCCAATCTTAAGGTTGAGGCCCAAGACAATTTAATGAACTCTCCTTAAGGTGGTTGCATGGACCACAAGTTAAGAGTACAGTTTGAGAAGCTGTTATTTTTAAAAGAGACAATGGGCCATGCGGGTTATTGGAAACAATGAGATATACAACTTTCGTGTTGGACATTTTTTCATCCGAACAACGCACAGAGAGATATCTCGAAATTAGTGCTCTAGAATAGGTCCTAGAACAACCACATCTTGCATGAAGATCAACTCAAGTCTCTCTCCAAGAAGAGAAGCTCTTGAAAGCCTATAAAAGAGGAAGCTCTCCTTGGGTGTGAGGGAGGTAAAGGAAGCATCACTTTGCATGCATCTAAGAGGAGAAGCGAAGGTGCAAGTCTTGCGGAAGCTCTGCTGAAATCAAGTTCCAAGAGGAGAAGAGAAGGTGCAAGTGCTGCAGAAGCTCTACTAAAATCAAGTGCCAAGAGGAGAAGAGAAGGTGCAAGTGATGTGGAAGCTCTGTTGAAATCAAACACTAAGAGGAGAGCCCTACACATATTGTGTAGGAGAGAAGGAGACTCAAAAAGGATCAAAAGGTGTCAACTTCCACGTTGTGCAAGTGTTAGCCGGTTGTATACCGTGCAAGGAACCGTGATCTTGTTTCCAAGATCTACAAGTAAGAACTGGCTTATGTGTAATGGAGGAGCTTGCTCCTTGTCAATAATATAACCCCACAAGGGGGGAGACTGGCCCATCTTCCAATCCCTAGTGTGTTGCCAATTTCTCTACCTCTCTCTCTCTCTACATCTTTATTTTCTCTCATCTATTCTCCCTCTGTGCCAGCATAATATTCGCCATATATATTTTGAGTATATAGGAAAGTCTAGCATGTATCTCAGATCTTATAATAGTGGTATTAGAGCAAGTCTATTTTCTTTTCTCAAAGTAAAGGTGATCCTTGCAATAAGAAGGTAAACATGGCAACTGATGAAGTGCCTACAAGTGAGCAATTACAGGCTCAATTGACAGAGTATCGTAGCTTGTTGAATTCCCGAAGTATGTCACTTGATTGCCAGCTTAAGGTCAAGGGAAGAAGCTACTTATCAAGGACCGAATCCTCCAAAAGATGGTGATACTGGAAGAAACACCATTGCACCAATTGATGGTGAAGGTGCAAAGCATCCAATTGTTGAGAAGCTTCCTAGAAGGAAGAAGGACTCTCGGGTCAATAAGAGTAAAAAGATCTCACCTCGAGTGAGGCAGATAAGAATGGAGTCATCTCCCTCAGCAACCAGATACTCCCCTAATTACTCAAGTTCCTCCTCCTCCTCATCAACTTCTAGTTCATACTCTCTTGGTTCTAAGTCTCGTATAATCCACAAATGGACAAAGAGGGACCATAAGAGGAGCAAGCTTAAGAAGACTAAGACTTTCAAGTCTGGGGATAAGGACATAAAGTTTGACTCTTACTCCAGTAAGAGAGATCCTCCTAAGGTGTTAGCCTTTATCAGGAAATTTGAAGTTGTTTTTTCTAATGGTAATTTCTCAAAAAAGTCCAAGCTAAGGCATGTAGGCATGTACTTGAAAGACACCGCTAGCAATTGGTAGTTGACTCTCATTTTGGAGGGAAGGAAACCCATGACTTGGGAAAAGTTCAAGAAGAAGTTTTATGCTTAGTTCTTGCCTCTTGAATTTGAGAATGATGTCAAGAAGGAGTGGAATTGGCTAGGCCAGAAAAAGCATGAGAAGGTCACTAGTTATGTGGACAAGTTTTGGTCTACTTTTCTCAAGGTTACTCCTTTCATGGAGATCAGCGATGAAGAGAAGAAAAGGAAGTTTGAAGCTGGCCTACTCCCTCATTTACACAGAACCGTGAAGGTGTATCCACATGAAACCTTATCTCGCATGATGGAGCCTGCCATCGTAGCTGAAAGTTTGCATACACTTGGTACATCTCAAAAGTTGGAGATGAGTTCTTATAAAGCTAGACAAGAGCAGCTCTATGATCAACCAAGAGATAGGACTAATCAAAGAAGACCTACCTTTACCCATGACTAATCTTCAAAGCTAGAGGGTAACAAGAAGAAGCGCAAGTATCTCTCACCCTCTGAGATACAAAAGTACAAAGAGGAAGGAAGGTGCTTTCTTTGTGGTGAGTTAGGGCATATGAAGCCTGATTATTCTCACAAAAGGAAGGAAGCAAATGTGGTTAAAGATCCTCCTCTGCCATCCTCAAATTCTATTCTAGATGTGCAAGCTATCACTCATTCAAATGAGAAGAAAAGACAACTCTTAAAGGGTTGGGAGACCCTCAACAATCAATGAGTTTTGATACTCTTTGATCTAGGTTCCATAGATAATTTTGTGACGGATAGTGTTGAAAGGCTACAAATTCCACCCGATCGATTGGGAACACCAATTGGATCAGGTTCGGCATTTGAAGGACTTACAACCAATTCTACTCCTATCCAACAGAAGTTGAATCGTAGAATTGGGGTTTACCGCTGTCATGCCACTACGTGCACACTGTGTAAAAAAATATAGAGTGTGGCTTCCTTTTAGATTTAGAGAGCCAATGCCATTTTAGACATTAGTGTTAGTGTCCATGGTTCAAAAATATTAGATTTTAGTCAATTTTTGATATTCTAGATATTATCTCTTGTAAAAAATTCCATAAAACTATAGACAACTTCTAGATTAGGATGACATGTAAAAGAAAGCATGTAGCTTTCAGCTAATTTGAGAGGATTTTATGTAAAAAGAGAGATTAGCAAAATCGCGCGACACGCGATCGCTGTTTTCAAGCAGTGAACAGCACTCCGAAAATGGGAGATGAAGGAGTGATCTGGCACGATTCTGGCCAGGTTTCCTGGTATTTAACCCCCCTTTCGGAGCCATTGGAAGCATCAGATTAGCGATCTGAGCAGCATAGAGGAAGGTATTATTTTGTACACATTTTTGTCTATTAGAGTTATATTTTCTCATAATGCTGATAGAAACTGACAGGCTTCATCTCTATCAGTATTCTTATATATTTTCTAATTCTTTTTGGGAGTATTATTCTACATCTTCAATCTCTTTGAACCCCTTCTCTTCTGTCTACTCCTCTCTCTTGAATCTACCTACACCCTACTGTCTCTTATCTTCAAGAACTTGGCTTGAAACCTTCAACCCTTCTCTTATCTCTACCATCTCCGAAGTCTAAGCTCTTGAACCCCCATATATTCTTTTCTTGCCAAACCCCTGTGGAGACCTTCAACCCTACACGCTGCAACATTGGTGAACCCGACGTGAAGGTTGGTGTAAGAGAACTCCAAGATGGGGGATTCTTCAGGAGATACTCTACAACAATTGGTGCGCATACTGCAGTAGAATCAGCAACAACAAATCCAAATGTTACAACAACAACAACAAAGGCAAGTCGAAGAGAAGATTGATTTCACAGCTATCAAGGCCCTAGAGAAATTTGGGTGTGAATTAAAACAATTTAATGGTCAAAATGTCTTTGTTTTTATTCGTTTATATGTTGAAAAAATGCTCTTCTTTGGTGTACCACAATATGCATGGAGCCGTTATTTTGCCAGACTAGCTAAGCATGGTCTTCAAGAAAGAATCCATGGTCTTTTTCAACAAGATGTGGATTGGGCTGCATTCAAAAAAGCCCTACGCGAAGAATTCTTCTTAGAAGACTCTAGCCTAATGACAAAGAAAAGTTTCACTAAATGGGTTGAAAAACCAAACAAAGGTTTAGCTGCAACAGCTCTATACCATGAGTTTGAAAGTAAATTTGGACAACTTTATGCTGAAGACCAACAAAGTATGGAAGGTAAGAAGATTGAATTATTCCTTAAGGCTACAAATCCCATTCTGCAAGAGAAGCTTGATGATTGCCTAGAAGATGCTACCTCTGAATCAGGAATCAAGACTGCATGGATAGATGTTATTGATGCAGTTAACATGATTGCTCGAAGAGAGCGAATGCGACTAAGATTAGGCTCTACTTCAACTTCAACAACTCCATTGATGGAGCTTGTTCCACCTTCAAGATCCCCTATTCCTTTGACTAATCAACCAACTCTTTCTTCTTCTGTTCCTTCTAAAAATGATGTAATGGATGAACTCATTAAAAGCATGCGTGACCTTCATGTGAATCTTACAGAAATTAGTTCCAAAATAGAGAAGCTGGATGTCAAAGTTGAAGAGCGAGGATGAGCATCAACTCAAAGACCCATGAGAGAAGGATTTAAGAGGCACTGTATTTGGTGTGACAGCCAACCACATGATAAGAGGGAGTGTTTTGCCTTCCGTGTGGATGAAGCACAAAAGCTCGTCTTTTGGAAAGACAAAAAAATTCATGCGGCTGAAACTGGTCTTCCACTGGAGCCAAATTTTGGCAATGGTGGAATGAAGAAAAGATTAGAAGATTTAGCTGTAAAGAATGCCTATGCAGCAATTGATGCAGCTACCTATGGGCTGCAAATTGAGCCAATTAAATCAAGTTTGAAAGCATGTAAAGCTGATGTGAAATCTAAAGTATGGATGCAGGCACTTGATCAAATGGAACATGATAAAGCAGCCAAAGAAGATTTGGCTAACGCTAGTCAGTATATTCGAGGAATAACTGATTGGAAAGAACCGGTAGATTCTTTTTCTGCCTTTGCACAATTGAATTCTAGAAGAACGAGTCTTAGAAGAACGAGTCCTAGAAGAACGAATTCTAGGAAGCAAAATTGAATTCACCTTAGGAAAATTTCTTGGAATTGCCAAATGTGAATTCCATGATGTAATTATTAATGTGATCAAAATGAAAAGACAATATGTTGGTGATGAAGAAACAGTGCATGCTTTTTTGCAAGTTCTTCGAGTTTTTGTGCAGGATTAAGAGAAGCTAACTTCACAAGGAATTCAACTTGAAGCAATTAAAGAATTAATTGCAGCAATTGAAGCTGAAGATAAAGAAAACATGAATGCAAAAATTAAAGAAGTGAAAGCTGAAAATGTAATGGTCGGCTGGTCCAAACCAGTTGAGCAGCCCACCTCTCAAAAAAAAGGCCGTCTACAGCACATGCATGAGGAAGAAGAGGCTCGGTTCATTCCAAGCAGTCACTATTCTCGTACGCATTGGGCAAGAGCAACAATGGAGACAGTCGTCAAAATTGGAGAAAAAAAAACACCATGTGTTGCACTCTTAGACCATGGCTTGGAGATAAACGTCATGGCAAGGAGCCTCTATGAAAGTGGCGGATGGCCCATAGATGTTGATCCAGCTTGGCAAATGAGAGCTACAAACAACTCTTATGGAGAGTTATATGCTACATGTCCTAATGTGCAGGCAACTATTGGAGACATAAAAGATAATTTTCACTTTTTTGTTCAAGACTCTTGTAGTTACCCTATCATTCTTGGGCAACCTTACATTTCTGAAGCCCGCTTGGAAACAAAAGCTCTTGATGATGGTTCTTCCTATGCTCAAATCCAAAGCAAGGATAATGAACAAGCTATCCAATTTCTTACTCTGTGCGTTAACCATCATCGAAGTAGGCTGTGTGGATCCAAATATTGTGGCTCCTATGGTCATTTTTACGGTCCCACATGTGCCTTGGAACCTCAAGCCCATTCCCGTTCCAAGGGCGCATCTACCCAAATTATTGGAACTTCTAAATGAGAAGATCAAAATGAAGATTTTAGAACCTTCTTCGGCACCTTACTCAAACCGATGGTTTACTGTGCCTAAGAAAAATGGATCTTTATGATTCATTCAAGATCTACAGCCTGTCAATCGTGTCATGATCTGAAATGTTTGTTCAGGTCCAATTGTTGATGAGTTTGCTGAAGCTTTTTCAGGTAGAGCAATTTATTCTATGGGCGACCTATATTCAGGATATGACCAATTTCAGCTTTCATTAGAAAGCCGAGACATTACCACAATGAAGACACCTCTTGGATTGGTCCGCATGTGCACTCTACCATAAGGTGCAACAAACTCCATAGCCCATATGATGAATACCATGCACAAAGTCTTAAGGGACTTTATTCCACAACTTACTCTTCCATTTCTTGATGATGTACCTATCAAGGGATGTGAAGTCAATGAAAAGAATGAGGAGCTTGACAAAGATGGTTGCGGAACATTTGTAGTTAACCATATTCATGATTGTGACAGGATTTTGACAAGGCTAGAAGAGGTACATCTTACCCTTTCTAGAGCTAAGTCGATTTTTGGAGTAGAAGACGTCCTCGTGGTCAGTCATCTATGTGGCCCCTATGGACGCAAACCTTCTCCAATCAAGATAGATGCCATCAGTAGAATGCAAGAAAAATGCACAAATGTTTCAGAGGTAAGAAGATTTCTTGGCGCATGTGTATTCTATCTCCTATGGATACCACATTTTGCTCATGTAGCCGAAAATCTTTATCAATTATTAAGAAAAGGCCAAAGATTCTCTTAGAATAAAGAGCATACCCTCACTATGCATAAATTAAAGAAGCTATTAATTTCAGCCCCCACTCTCAAAAGGGCTAACTATTCAAATGGTCAACCCATCATCCTTACTATGGATACAAGTCCCATTGGGATAGGATGGGCTATTGGCCAAGAGGATCTTGAAGGTAACAGGTATGCAATTCGTTTTGGAGCAAAAGTTCTCAATGAACGTCAAAGAAGGTATGCACAAGTAAAAAGGGAATTGTGGGGAGTTGTAACAGCATTAAAGTGTGATTGTGAATACTTTATAGGTGCTTCCATAGTGGTAGAAACTGATTGTCTTCCACTCTTGGACATGATTGCCAACTTCTCTACACCCGATATTGCTATGCTAAGATGGACTGCATATATTAAGTCTCTCAATCCCGAATTAAAGCATATTGCAGGAAAGGCGAATCTAGTTGCTGACATGCTATCATGTGCAAGATATGACAATGAAGAAGAGCTGATGGAAGAAGATGAAGCTGAAGAATCTATACTTGCTTAATTTCATTCCATGGCTATTGGAAATACATTTTCAGTTACTGCATATATTGGTCCAAAGCTGAAAACAACAGGATGGTCAACTAGAAGCCAGCATGCTCATTGCATTGCTCAAGTTCTAGTTCATTTTCTTGAAGAAGATTGGCTAAAGGTCGGCCAATATTTGAGCACAATGAAGAAGAAGGAGACTTGGACTGATGAGGAGTTCAAACATATCAAGAGGAAAGCTTATGGCTTTTTTCTTAAAGAAGGACATCTATGGAAGCACGCAAAGAAGAAGAAATGAGCACATGTCCGAGTTTTAGGTAACAAAAGATTGCAACAATAGGTAATGAAGGAATTTCATGAAAGCCTGTGGGCTGGCCATAGAGGCATATGGGGAACCTTTAGTAAAGTCAAAGAAAAATATTGGTGGAAAAACATGTATCGGGACATAGCACATTTTGTTGAAACCTATTATGTGTGTCAAATGTATTCTATGGTCAAGCATCGAGATGGGTTACAACCAACTTATCCTTTGTCTATACATTATAGATGGGTTATTGATCTTATAACCATGCCTACAGGAATATGGAATATGCGGTATTTAGTGCTTGCAAGAGAGGATCTAACCAATCAAGTTGAAGGCAAAGCCTTAACAACCAAATCCACTCAAGCTGTTTGTCATTTTTTGCTTGAAGAAGTGTTTTGTAGATATGGTTGTGTGGGTAAAGTAACTGCAGATAGAGGAGAGTTGGATGTTGATGAGGCACACAACTTATTTGCTCAATTGGGTATTAAGTTGGCTTTAACATCATCCTACAACCTTGAAGGCAATGGAAAGAGTGAGAGAGGTCATCAACCTATTCTCAAAGCTCTAGCAAAGTCTTGTAGAGAAAAGATCAAAGAATGGCCTAAAATGCTACCTTTTGCATTATGGGCTGACCAGACTACTCACAGTTCAGCTATATGCCAGCTGAACTTATGCATAGACAACAACCAATTATGCCAATTGAAGAATCTATTCTAACATGGAGTCTTCTACCTTGGGAGGAAGGCATCAATAGAGAAGAGTTGCTGACTTTGTGCATATGGCAGTTAGAAAGAAGGCTTAAAGATGTTTAAGCAGTTATTGAGAAGCTAAAGACAACAAGACTAAATAACAAAAGAAGATTTGATAAGCAACATCGACTTCGGCCAAGAGGAATTCAAGAAAATGATTGGGTTCTTGTCTATGACAGCAGCCTAGACAATCAATACAGTGCTTCTAGGAAGATGGTAAAGCATTGGTTTGGCCCATATGTGGTAAAGGTCATTCATGACAATTCCACATATTCATTGGTTGAATTGGATGGAACAAGCATGAAGATACCCATAGCTGGAAAAAGAATCAAGCTCTTCAAACGAAGAGAAAGTTCAACATATGAGCTAGAAGACTTGAATATAATTCAAGAGCATGAAGACATAGAGGAAGAAGAAGAGGCAGAAGATGAAGACATTGACATGGCAGAAGATACTTCTTCGGACACTGCAAATCCGTAAGACTTTGGCACATGCCAGAGAATGTGCAAGTTAGGATGGGGTGGATGTCATGCCACTATGTACACACCGTGTAAAAAAATCTAGAGTGTGGCTTCCTTTTAGATTTAGAGAGCCAATGCCATTTTAGACATTAGTGTTAGTGTCCATGGTTCAAAAATATTAGATTTTAGTCAATTTTTTATATTCTAGATATTATCTCTTGTAAAAAATTCCATAAAACTATAGACAACTTCTAGATTAGGATGACATGTAAAAGAAAGCATGTAGCTTTCAGCTAATTTGAGAGGATTTTATGTAAAAAGAGAGATTAGCAAAATCGTGCGACGCGCGATTGCTGTTTTCAGGTAGTGAACAGCACTCCGAAAGTGGGAGATGAAGGAGTGATCTGGCACGATTCTGGCCAGGTGTCTTGGTATTTAACCCCCCTTTCGGAGCCATTAAAAGCATTAGATTGGCGATCTGAGCAACATAGAGGAAGGTAATATTTTATACATGTTTTTGTCTATTAGAGTTATATTTTCTCATAATGTTGAAAGAAACTGACAGGCTTCATCTCTATTAGTATTCTTATATATTTTCTAATTCTTTTTGGGAGTATTCTTCTACATCTTCAATCTCTTTGAACCCCTTCTTTTCCGTCTACTCCTCTTCTTGAATCTACCTACACCCTGATGTCTCTTATCTTTAAGAACTTGGCTTGAAACCTTCAACCCTTCTCTTATCTCTACCATCTCCGAAGTCTAATCTCTTGAACCCCCATACATTCTTCACTTGCCAAACCCCTGTGGTGACCTTCAACCCTACACGTTGTGACACCGCGACCAAGAATCTTTTCTACTTGCACCCATTGGTAACTGTGATGTTATCTTAGGTATGCCTTGGCATTACAAGATTAGACCTCTTCCTAATTTTATTAAGAAGACCCTTGCAATTCAAGGGTCAGAACATAGTATGCATTGCTGATGCTGGAGATTGGCATGTGCCAATGGTTAGTCATGTTAGCATTTCTAAACAAATGAAGAAAGCTATTTCTGCATACATGATTTTTGTGAGAGAGTCAAAAGAAGCTAATGACTCAAGGGCACTTGATGCCTCTAATGAACACACAATATCAACTAATGCTTCTAAGTCTCAGACTTTAAAAGAACCCCTCCTTTTACTTGATCAAGCTAGATATGATTTTTTTAAACAATATGAAGATTGTTTTAGTGATTCACTCCCAGGAGAGTTACCTCCTAAGCGCCCAAAAGATCACACAATTGATCTTATCCCAAGCAATTCACCACCTAACCAACCGCTTACCGAGCAAGTGCAAGTCAATAAGAGGAGATCTTAAAACAAGTAAATGAACTTTTGGAAAAAGGGTTAGTTCAACCTAGCTCTTCTCCATACTACTCTCTAGTCTTACTTGTTCAAAAGAAAGATGGTTCTTTACTTATGTGCATAGACTACAGATCTTTGAACAAGATCACAATCAAGAATCATTTTCCTATCCCAAGGATAGATTATATCTTGGATAAGTTACAAGGGGCTAGTATCTTTAGTCGCATTGATCTCAAGAGCGGCTATCATCAGATACGAATAGCACCTGAAGATGTTCATAAGACAACTTTTCGTATAACATTTGGACTATACAAGTCTTTAGTCATGCCATTTGGTTTGACTAATGCACCCGCCACATTCAATCAAATGACGGAGAGAATTTTTAGACCTCACTCAAAGTTTACAAGTGTCTTCTTTGATGACATTCTAATATTTTCACGGTCTGAAGAAGAGCATAGAAAACATCTATCTACTATTTTTCAAGAGCTTCGCAAGCATATTCGCAAGCATAGACTACATGCCAATGCTAAGAAGAGTGAATTCTTCCTTTCAGAAATTCATTACTTGGGCCATATTGTTTCTCACAATTTGGTGAGAATGGATCCTAAGAAGATTTGAGCCATTGTTGAATGGCCTACACCTACTTCAATACATGAAGTTAAAGTTTCTTGGGCCTATGTTCATACTACAGGAGGTTCATACAAGCTTTTGCGTATGTTGCATCTCCTCTACATGACCTTACTAAGAAGGGAATGCCTTTTCGTTGGGGATCAAGGCAACTACAAGCCTTTGAAAGAATTAAGTTTCTTATGACTTAAGAACCACTTCTCATAGTTTTGGATCTTCAAAAACCTTTTGAAGTTCATTGCGATTCTTCTGGGGATTGCATTGGAGCTGTGCTTAACCAAGAGCATCATGTAGTAGCATTTGAGAGCCGATGCCTCAAGGATCATGAGCTACATGCTCCAATATATGAGAAAGAGTTTATGGCAGTGGTACATGCTCTTGAAGTATGGAAACACTACTTACTTAGTGCAGATTTTGTTATTAAAACAAATCACCAAAGTCTATGGCAGTGGTACATGCTCTTGAAGTATGGAAACACTACTTACTTAGTGCAGATTTTGTTATTAAAACAGATCACCAAAGCCTAAGATACTTCCTCACTCAGAAGCTCTCAGAGAAACAGATGCGCTGGGCAAATTTCTTATCTATGTTTCATTTTTGAATCCTTCATACATCTGGAACTAAGAACGTGGTAGCAGATGCTCTATCATGGCGACCTTGAGTAAATGCAATCACAACTGTTTACCATAACGAGTTCATGGATTTACCCAAAATGTATGCAATTGATTCCAACTTCTCAACCATATGGGACCAACTTAACTCAGGTCAGTCAATTACACCTTACTCAATTCAAGATGGTTATTTGTATCATCATCAAGCAATTTGTATAGCATTATCAGTGCGACACAAGGTAATGGATGAAGCACATGCATCTCCATATGCTTGACATAGGGGTATTCTGCCCACTACTCAAGCACTGGAAATATATTTCTTTTGGCCCACTCTTAGAGCTGACATTGAAAGATATGTCCGCGAGTGCAAGATATGCCAAAAAGTAAAGTATGACAAGCATAAACCACCTGGTCTACTGAAGCCATTACCTATTCCCAATGAGCCTTGGGAAAGTATAGCCATGGACTCTATCATGGAGCTTCCTCGCACACAAGCATGTGACAATGCAATCTAGACAATCATTGATAGATTCAGTAAGCAAGCTCACTTTGTACCTGTGCGAAAGACAATCAAAGCCAATCATATGGCTAAGCTATTCATTGCTCATATTTTCAAGCATCATGGCATGCCTAAGTCCATTATAAGTGATCAAGATCCCCACATGACCAACCTCTTTTGGCAAGCTATCTTCGAGAACCTCAAACAAAGTTAAATTTTTCATCCTCTTATCATCCTCAAATGGATGGGCAGAGTGAAAGTGCTAATTCTACTATTTTGGACCTTTTGAAATCCTATGTCTCTAATAATCAAAGAGAATGGGAATTCGCCTTTAATAGAGTTTGCATACAGTAATACAGTGCACTCTAGTACTGGTAAGGCACCCTTTGAGATCATCTATGGTAAGCCTCATTTACCACCCATCCTTCTTACGAAGGATAAGATCTTTGCGGCAGATGAGTTTGTTAGAGATATTGATACAGCTTTCACTCAAGTAAAAGCTGCTATCCAAAGAATACAAGAGAAGCAAAAATGTGAAGCTGATAAGCATCGTCGTAAGTTAGATCTCAATTTGGGACAACATGTTCTTCTTAAGTTTGAGAAGGCTCGCTTAAAGAAGCAGAAAGGTCAAAAGGATAAAGTGGTTAAGCTTTCTAATCACTATTATGGCCCTTTCAAGATCTCAAATAAGATAAACGATGTGACTTTTTTTTTGGATCTACCAAGTTATTGGAACATTTATAATGCTTTCCATATAAGTTTGTATGTACCTATATCGGAGAACCTCCAATGGAACCAATCAAGGAAGATTTACCTGAAATAGAAGAAAAAGAAGAGTTCCTTGTGCCTGAAAGAATTTTACACCATCAATACAATACTCTAAGGTCAAGTAAGGTATTATGAAAGTATCTTGTTCAGTTTAAGAATTATCCCCCATTGGACGCTCAATTTATGACTAAGAAAGAACTACAAGACTTTCCATATCTTCTTAAGGACTATGTATCCCCTCTACAGTTGAGGTCAACTGTTTAGAAGCTAGAGGGATATCACTAAATTGATTGCTTATTACGCATTCTCTATTTAATAAATTCATGTCAATAAATTAATGACTCACTTTTCTTTAAGTGTTGATGATGATCTAGCATGGCCATGAGACCATTTAGAGACCAATACTCCTAGTACATCACTTAATGGGGTGATCAGAGCACTGTGATGGGGATATCTAGTACAGGCAGTACAAGTTATGAAGGGGGAAAGAAGTGTCTTCCAAGTGTAAGAGTGTACACAAGAACCAAGGAGTTATACATAAATGAAGATGGATTAAGTTCTAAGAAGAGGAAATGCATTAGCATTGTGTATATGTATTTATGTGTGCATTCGGGGATGCTTGGGAACATTTACTTGTGTGTAATGAGCATTGCATTCATTTGAGGTCATCCTCTCCCTTACAAGTCAAGGTTTAAGATCTTTTCTTTCATTAAGAAAGACAAGATAGGTAATTCTCTCACTAAGAAAGACAAGAGACGTGATCCTCTGAAAGTGAGGAGAGAAGTGATTTTCTCTTTCTAAGGTCTAAAAAACACAAGCTTTTGGGTGGAAGTCAATCTTAAGGTTGAGGCCCAAGGCAGTTTAATAAACTCTCCTTAAGGTGGTTGCATGGACCACAAGTTAAGAGTACAGTTTGAGAAGCTGTTCTTTTTAAAAAAGACATGGTGAATCCATTTTTAAAATGTATTGCGATAGAAAGTCGATCTCTAAAAACAGGCCACGAGGGTTATCAAAAACAGTGAGATCTACAACTTTCATGTTGGATGTTTTTTCATATGAACAACACACACAGAGGTATCTCAAAATTAGTGCTCCAGAGTTGGCCTTGGAACAACCACATCTTTCATGAAGATCAACTCAAGTCTCTCTCCAAGAAGAGAAGCTCTTGAAAGCCTATAAAAGAGGAGACTCTCCTTGGGTGTGGGAGAGGTAAAGGAAGCATCACTTTGCATGCATCCAAGAGGAGAAGAGAAGGTGCAAGTGCTACGGAAGCTCTGCTGAAATCAAGTTCCAAGAGGAGAAGAGAAGGTGCAAGTGCTGTGGAAGCTCTGCTGAAATCAAGCACCAAGAGGAGAGTCCTACACATATTGTGTAGGAGAGAAGGAGACAAAAAGGTGGATCGAAAGGTGCCAACTTCCAAGTTGTGTAAGTGTTAGCCGGTTGTACACCATGCAAAGAGCCGTGATCTTGTTTCCAAGATCTACAAGTAAGAACTGGCTTATGTGTAATAGAGGAGCTTGCTCCTTATCAATATTATAACTCCACAAAGGGGGGGACTTGCCCATCTTCCAGTCTCTAGTGTGTTGCCAATTTCTCTATCTCTCTCTCTCTATCTACATCTTTCTTTTCTCTCATCTATTCTCCCTCTGTGCCAGCATAATATTCGCCATATACATTTTAAGTATATAAGAAAGGTGAGCATGTATCTCGGATCTTATAACACTATGTGCAATCCCTAAGGTGATCGCACTATCTCGGAGGAAAAGTTTATGGACTACATCATTACTTGTGAAGCATTCAAAGAATTTGTTTTGGTTTTTGTCAAACTATTTTAAGATATATCTTGTTGCTTTGAAAAACAAATGATTTCCTAGTTAAAGGTAGGTTTTTTTCCCCTATTCTTGTTTGAGCCTTGGAAATCCCCGAATGGGGGATAATTTTACTTATTCTAAAAGATTGTTAGATAAGGGATGGATGCACAGGTGGATCACCTCCACGATTGCACTAGGGAAATAGATGCTAATAAAGGCAAGGAACCCAAAAGGGCACTGCTACTCGAGATATAGTAGCCAAAGGTTGAGTAGTGTGAAGGCCACCCCACAGAGTGTTGGTTTGCTCCTACAGCAACTTGCAAGTTTCGAAGGATTTAGACACCCCACACTAGGCCTCGGATGGAGATGGAAAACCTCCATGGCCTAACATCTATGGACATTGGAAGACCTATTACAGATAAAGGGTGGATTATGAATTGTGTTTATGGGACTTGGACATGTGTACCAAGGTGTTTGGACACAAGTCCTAGTATAGGGGATAGAATGCTAAATTAGTGTGCACCTTGGAGAAGGTGCAGAAAAATACATTATTATTATAGGCTTCTTGCTCAACTGGTTGGCTAATCTCACTAAGTATCCAACCCTAGGGCAAAGATCATCTTTAGAAAAAGTGACAAGGAATGAGAACATGCTTGACCCTAGACCAAACTCATTATGTGATACTAGTTCTATACACCCTAGGGCATCCATGGCCCTTGGGTCAAATTGACTTGCAAACTTAGAAGCTTTTGATGAAGTTAGTCATGCACTCAAACTCTATTGATATCCAAGGCTATATGCTTGCTCCTAGCTAGAAAGAGTAACTAATTAAAAAATTATCCTTGGCCCTAGGGCCAAACTCACACTTTGATACTAGCTCTACATAACTTAGGCTCTACATGGCTCTTGGGGAAGCTGACTTGCAAATTAGAAGATTTTGAAAGAGCTAGCCCTAGGTTTCATGTTTAGCCCTATGGCCAAGCTTAGTCAATTCCCAAGGCTACAAGTTTGGTCTTTTGGCCAAGCTTAATCCTAAAGAGAGCCACTAGGAAAAAAGGGTGAATGCTCCAAAAGTAGCAAATTATGAGAATGTGGAACTCCTCACTTTGAAATTCAATCATTGTGTTAAATAAAAGGTAATAATTTGTGTAATTATTACTAAATAAAATGTCCTATGTGGTTGTGTAAACTTGCATGGTACTTTATCATTATGAAAAGTAGTTTTAGGTATGTGAATAATTGCTTGCTTATTTGGATGGCCTTTTGATTCTTGGTGTGACACCAAACACCTTGATCATGATGTTGGCCAAGATATGAACCCATCATTAGTTGCCTTTGAACAAAGTCCATACTCAAGTTACTGAAAGATGTAGGCAAAAAAGTGTGGATGTCATCTATTGCTCTTCACATATTTGCACTTTCTCTTTGAGAGGTGGAGTTGGTTTTAACAACTATTTGAGAGTGTTCATTTTTTGGATTTGAAGGGTTAATAATATGTCTAGTATGGCTTTGTTAATGAGTTAGGTAATTCCAAGCATTCTAAAAGTTTTGGATAGACTCCATATGTCTTGTAAAACACCATTGATAGATCTTTTTGTTACCACCTTGTCTAATAGTTCTCCATTCTAAGTCTACTAGTTATCTTATCATTGAGCTACTGGATGATGATGGTTTCAATTTCTCATGATGTTCCAAGCATTCAAGACTAGTTGATCATGGAGTTGGATTTCCTAGTCTACTCTTTAGTCACATCAACTGAGCATAAACTAAGAAGTTCTAGATAGCCATATGAGTCTCTTGAATCTTCTTTTACAAGGTTGACTTTCATCATACACCCTAGGGTATTCCTTTGTCTATAGTCCTTGTAGGTACATTTCATCATTATTGAACATTAGGTTGCATATGTTTTCTTTTGTGTTTTTCCTTTTGAGGCTCTAGGATATATCAATGTTTCCTTCTTGGGGTTAGTGTCTTTAAGTCTCCTCATTGATCATCACAAGTTTACATTTTAGTGTCTTCTCCTTTTATGAATTTTCATTTTCATTTCCCCATAATATGTGATCTATTGAACATAATTCTCTATGATATTCATGTGTTTGATTAATTTTGTATGCATCATGCATCTATACCAACCTCTAAATGTTCAATGACTCCTTGATTAATCTAACTTTAGTTTTCTTTGCACAATTTTGAGGAAGTCTCTTTAAGAGTTGAAAGAAATTGGTCTTGCTCGATAGTCTCGATCAACACTTTAGGTCAACCAGTGCAAGCATTGCTTGATAGAAATTTTGAATGAGTTGGTTCAATGTCAGAAGTGGTGCTAAGGTCAATTTTCTTAGTAAGTCTCAAGAGAAATGAGTGAGTAAAAATCACTTGACCTTGGTCCGAAGAGATAGCACATAAACTTAGTTGGTATACACAAAGTGAGTAGTAGCTCAATGACCTCACAAGTTCCAATCCATGAATATAATCAAGTTCAATTGACCTTCAATCAGTATGCCCCTTAGATTCTAGTCTCTAACTACTTTTGACTTTTTTGTTTCATGGCCTCAAGATATTCTCATATTGCCTTAGTGCATGACAAGAAGTCCTTAGAGACTTGGAATTTGAGTGATTGATTCAATTTTGCACCTTAATCCAACACCCACCCTTGTGGTATTTCATCCCTTTATGGGAACTTGCTGGGATTGGTGGTTTTAGCTAGTGAGAGTCACTACCTAAACCTCTATACTAGGGTGTTAGGTGCCTCCTCATGCTTTGTCATTTGGTTGGCAGTCTTCCAAGGAGCTTATCCTAAGGAACTAGCAAAAGCACAAAGGGTAGACATCAAGAGGCCATTGCATATAGCTCACCAATCCAAGAGAGGAGGAATCGATGGAGGAACTAAAAAGAAAGCTCTAGTTGGCTAGGGAAGGCCTCCAGAACACCTTGGTGCCACTTCCATAGCAACTAGAATACGAGACCTCTCGAGATGAAGTGGTTCAACAACTTGAACAAGAAGGTCTCACAAGGAATCAATTGGTAAGATTGGGCTTTGTGATTCCTAAGGATCATACTCTCCCATTAGGATGTGGAGGATGTTCTTGAACCATCCCAAACATAGTGACAACCCAAGCACTCGTTTGAGAAACCATCCTCTTCAAGTGCTCATAGAGACCCAAAGCAATGAAGGTAAAAACAATTAAGTGAGGTAGAATTAAAGTTGAGGGCCAACAACCCACAACAAGTGCCTAAGGTGACCTTTCTAAGGGAGCCTTTGGAGGTCAGCGTGCAATAGGAGGAAGAGCTTTCAACCCTAGAAAGACTAGATCCTTGGGATGCATCGATGACCTACATCTTCAACAGGATAGCTAAGCTCAAGCATGTAATACTGATGAATGTCATGAGGCAAGTGATTGAGATTGGGGTCGTGCTAGGGACATCCAAACTATCTTAGAGGAGAAGAAGCAAGATATTGGAAGAACAAGGTATTTGAAAAACCTAGACGTGCTTGGTGTTGATTCACAACCAGCTTCGAGATAGGCTATATTGGAGGAAAGTGATGAGACTTGGATGGCTTTCTATGGAGCATTACCTAAAGAATGAGGAGATATTGTGTACCTACCCTACCCACAAAGGCATGGAGTGGATTACAACCCTGAACTACATGGAAAACATCACTTTCCCTTGATATTCAATGTAAAAGCCAAAAACCCTAAGGACAACATCAAGTTCCAAGAGCAGGATCTCACTTCCTCATTCAAAAAGTTTGTAGACATATTCCAAATTTGCGTAGACCCAGCTTTTGTGGCAAAGTGTAATTATCTGAAGCTCTTGATGTTGTTGTTGAGTCAAAAGAGAGTAGTAGAGGGAGAGGGTCTATGTCCCTTATTTTTTAATGTAAATGCTAGCATAGACGAGTATGTCATGGCTAGGCTCATACTCAAAACTACTATGTTGCCTACCTTATCTTGAAACCACCCCTTCTTGCCTTTAACAATAGTGAACTCCTGTGATCTATTAAGGGATACATGATGAGTAAATTTTTCCTAGAAAAATCTATGAAACCCCTACCCCTATCAGCCCAAGATCAAACAAGGGGCAGGGAATAGTTACGTATTATTACCCCTTTAAAAAAAGAAAAGAAGAGAAAAGAAAAGAGAACCTTCACTTCCCCCACTTTTCCTCACATTCATTCAGGGTCCTCAAGGGCAAGACATCCCAAGAAATTGGCATACATGTCTTCCTAAATATCACCTCATTGCACCAAAACTTCTTATTGATTGGGTCCTCAACTATGGGACAACGGACCTAGGGAATCTCGATTCTCCTAGTGGAGTCCCATCTCCTAATCGGCATCCACCTACTAACACCACACAACCACAACTTTTCCCTATAGGTATCTTGAAGACCTACAAGCATAATCAACAACCACCCTTTCCTTTAGTAATAGGAAACCTCTTACCTCCCCATGTAGGTCCCAAGCACTTTCACTAGTACCAAGGGATTGGCACTTATCTAGGAGGGGGGTAGTGCTAACCTTTTTGCAAAGAAGCCACGAGAAGTAGGAAATAGCAAGCTATTGGAGTACACTAAGGGAAGCCAAATATTAAAAAAGAAAGACGCACAAAAGTTGAGGAGCATTCAAGAGTGATGTCCTGAAGGAATAATGATTGCATCCAATGGCAAAAATTCAAAGCCTGGAAGAAGAACGTTCATTAAGCTGGACAAAATAAAAACAAAAACAACATAAAAATGTCAGGCACTCTAGAAAAATTAGGAATGAAGAAAGAGGACCAAATAAATTTTGAAAACTCATTTTTGAGCATCGGGCTTACTCTCGTGCAAGTTGTAATTAATGTGCATGTAATGGCATGTGAGTGAGTGAGTTTGGGTAATCAGACATGACATTGGGCTCGAAGAGTGGGCATTAAGAGATTACGAGACCTTGAGATAAGAGGTCTAGACCAAGTTTAAATTCAAAGGCCACATATATATATGGTGGAAAAACTTATTGTAAATCGTTCCTACAACTAATGCAAAGCAAGCTTATCTCTTTCTCTTGCACTATCTTTGCTTCCATCTCTTTGTGTCGCCATCTCATGCTTGTAGAAGTTTTGAGAGATAGGAGAGCTTGTGAGCTTGCTCTCGGTCTTTGCTGCATTACTCCATCGCTTCCCCTTACCTTCTTGGGATCTTCCCAAATTGCAGGGTGGAAAGGTAGAGACTATGTTGCAAAGACAGAGAGCTAGAGGGGTTTGGGAGAGAGAGAGAGAGAGAGAGAGAGAGAGAGAGAGAGAGAGAGAGAGAGAGAGAGAGAGAGAGAGAGAGAGGGAGGGAGGGAGAGAGAGAGAAGGGGAGGAGGAACTCGTGGGAGCTTGGGGGAACAAGCGATAGAGACCATATCCCTGTGCGTGAAGGACGAAGGGCGAGAAGTGTGGAGCTTGTCATAGTGTGCATCGGTGGAGTCATTGAAGCTTGGGAGCTCACACAGATTTCTAGACATCACGAAGGTGAGTTCTCTTGCATTGACTAATATTCTCGAGTTTTCTTCTTGCTTGATAGCCTGCGAATTTGTATTCATGGCAAGTCAAGAGAGTGAGACGAGATGGTAGGAAACCTCATGAAGTGAGAGATAGTGAGCGAACTTGACTAGGGAGCACATGATTGATATGCATCATTCCATCTAGATACGGCACGTAGGCGAAGTGGTCCTACACCTCTCTCTCAATTCATTGCTCCCTCTCTTGCTCTCCCTCCCTCCCTCCCTTTGTATTTCTATTTAGTTCTCTTTTTGCCTCTCACTCTCTATCCACATATATCCCTCTTTTGCTCTCTTTCTCTTTTCTCTTTGTCTATTTCACTCTTCCTCCCTCCCTCTCATTTCTCTCTATCTTTCTCTATCTCCATGTCTTTCTCTCTCCCCCTCTCTCCTTCTTTCTCTCACTCCCTCTAGCCCTTTCCCTCTATTTATTTCTCACTATCTCTCCATCTGTGTGTGTGTGTGTGTGTGTGTGTGTGTGTGTGTGTGTGTGTGTGTGTGTGTGCACTTTGCGCTCTCTCCCTCTCTCTTTCGTTCTCTCTCATTTGTTTACTATGAATCACGCTCGGGTTTTTGGAACTTTTTTTCCCGTCACGATATGCATCGCAATATGCCACTACAAGATATAGACCTTATACCGACATTAAAAGCAACGAAAATGTAAATAAAGAAATTTGCCCCGTTGTCGCAAAAAGCATCGTTATTGGCAACGCCATAGAACAGTCGGTATCAACGTCATTATTAGCGTTGCTATTTGCGTCGTTATCAGTGTCGCATTTTGCATCGTTATTAGTATCATTATTAGTGTTGCTATTTGCGACGCTGATAACAACACTTTGCAATGCCAATAACGATGCGTGTAGTAAATTTGCGACGCTAATAGCGATGGTAACAAGGAAAAAAAAGGGCCATACAAAATAGTTTCTGCACTATGTACAATGCTCGTGTAAATAAAGACAAAGTGTACTTAAATCATAACATTGATACATGAAATAAATACATGATCACATAATGAAAGTGACTGGTATAATCATGGCACGATATCAGTACTACATAGAAAATGTCTACACAAATCAGGTGACCAAAAAAGAAGGATGTGTGAGCTCCAAGGATCCAAGGGCAAGCTATACATCATCGCCATTTGAAAGCTCATCCCGCCGCAAAGGAGCATCGAACGGACTCTGCAAAAAAAGAAACAACTACACATCAGTCCACCATACAATAATGCATTCTAATTAAACATGGTAACTACAGACAAGAAAGATGAGTGACTTATAGGGCCGCTGCATCTATACAATCGGTTGATCAATGCAGAGAGACCGTGCCTCTTTGCATATCAAGTCTCAAGGCCGATCGGATTGCGATTTGTAATGGAGTGCTGCAAAGGAAACAAAATACTAACTGTTAGAAACACGATTGTCAGTTCAAAGGATATTGCAAAAAAATAAGCAAGTAAAACAAAAGAAAAACTTACAAAGTCCTCCAGATATGTCATATGGCCGCCACTCCCAAGATGATGGACCACTCTGGCCTCTAGTCATGCTCTCGCCGTCTTGCGTTGCTGACTCCAAAGTCCTGGAGAATCTATAGCCTCCTCCCTTAGTCGATGCCAGTCGTCCGTGTCTAGCCACTCAGGCTTTGCAGCCCCACTCTTGAGTGCCTTGCGTGCGTTCGATCGTCTGTATAACATATATGCACGCATGCATTCCATCATCCAGCCCGTAGGAAACCTATTTGTTGTGGCTGGAACTGAAAACTCCTCATGCAAGGATGCTACTATATAGTCCTTGCTCCCCTCCTATATGTTTTTCCAATGATCTAAGACATTGTGCTGAAAAACTTATTGATCATCTGTGTGACACATATGCATGCATGCACTCCATCATCCAGCCCGTAGAAAACCTATCTGTTGTGGCTGGAACCAAAAACTCCTCTTGCAAGGATGCTACTATGTAGTCCTTGCTCCCCTCCGGTATGTTTTTCCAATGATCCAAGATGTTGTGACAAAAAACTTGTTGGCACAACTCTCTCATGCGAACCATCACCCTCCTCCCCTCATCATTCATGATGATTGCTCCTAACCTATCATCTACAAGATAGGTATACCCCTCTGGGGTATGCCTAAGATGGGTCCTCTCCCACCTGCGACCACACTCATGGGCATATCCAGGAGACTCATGTACATCTGGTGTACAGACTAGGGTAGTATCTATCAGTGTAGCACCCATACGGATGCCACCTGTGGATGGCTGAGCAAAATCCGGAGTAACTGGAGTAGACGTCCCCACAGGTGTGACAAATCCTGGGGATGACGCAACTCCAGCAGAATGACGAGACGGAGACACCGCGTCTGTGCCTCTACAGCAACCACCTGAGCCATGCTCTCTGGAACTGCCACAAGACCAAGAAGTAGTACTTGTATCCCGAGTCGACCGCGGGCTCACTCCCTCCATATCTCTGCAGCATCCCCCTGACTTTGAAGCACTCCCTCTCTCTCGCCCAAGTATGGAGCGTCGACCTCGTCTGCTCGAAGCTGAAGCATCTGATCACGCCGAAGTAGATCTAATAGAGCGGCCTGACGATGTCCGAGATAGCTCCTGGTCTGCCATGTCTCTAAATCTCACCATCTGATCTGGAGACATGCGCATGAAGATATCCTACAACTCATCATAGCTCATCCCTTGACTCATCTTGATGATCTAAGTATCCATGAAGGTCACTTGCATAAACAAAAAATGATGCTAGCATAATCAATTTAAATCATACAAAGCACGGTAATATAAATCTTTAAAAAATGATCTTACTTAAAATGCATATCTTATGTACCCTTATAAGCGATTAATCAATGAATTGAGTAAGTGGATTCTCCAAGTATCCAAGTATGAAGTATCATATTGTCACATGTCAATCTCCTGACACAACTCAACATAAACTGGAAGGTCGATAGACATGTCACCACAAAAGGATGAGTCCACCTCATTCTCAAAGAATTCTTGGACTTGTATTTCCATCATTATTACCCGATGTTGGCTCCTCTACATGCTCCAAGCTTTCGGTGGCCTCCACCCCTTGCAATATCGACCCCTTTATTTGCATATTGTCAAAGATCCATGCAACCATCGCGTTAACATGAACCACGGCATCTCCTCCATGCGCTCGGGATATCTAATCGCTCGATGGCATGTACTACATCGAAATTCAAATCGCACTTTCTCTCGATCTTGCCTACCTTGCTAGTACCTGGCGAGCCACATCTCCATAGAGGCATGGTGCAACATACAAAAGTGAGTCACTTTCTCCTCCATTGCAACATCCATTCTTTTTCCTACCCCATTTTCAACCACCACATCTCCGGTCAGTCTATCATCATCCTTCAGCACAACCATAGCATATTGTTGTCTGGATCCATCATTGGTAGCAATTGTGAAATATGCACTAGCGCCTCAAACACCAACCAACCTTCAGCCATGCTACCTTCTGGCCGAGCTCGTTGTCGCACAAAGCCTTTCAGGGTTTTCATGAAGTGCTCCAAGAAGAACATCCATCACGTATGGATAGGTCCAGCAATCTCCACTTCATCTACAAGATGCACAAGAAGGTGGATTTTTATCGTGAGCATGCTGGTAGGCACGTATTTCTCAAAGAGACAGAACGTCTCCACTGCTCCCCGCCTCATGGACTCAATAGAGGACGTCTTAATCTCCTTCTGTGAGATCCATTGCACTAAAGTCGACAACCTGTAAATGGCTCTGTGTATTTCTAGAGTAAGGCATCCTGCGATCGCGATCGATAGTACAAACTACCACAAATGAGAAAGCATTATGAACAATGACTACACTCCAAATAGCAAAATGCACACGCCAATTACAATCCATTCGTAGTACAAACCTGACATATCTTATGCTAATCATGGGATTTTAGCCTTGATAATTGGTCGTCTTTAAAAAACGCAGACCTAAGAGAACGCATCATACCCGTCGGAGTGCAGATAGACTTGACTATTTGCTTCACAATGCGCTCTTCTTTAGTAAACAAAACCCAAGGAGCATGAGGTAGTTGCACACGACCATCAGCACTCGACTGCGGCCAAAGCGCCTCCATCTTGTCTACCTCCTTCAAATCCATTCGTGCCCCTATAGTATCTCTCTTTCCTGTGATGTGGTCCCATAGTAAGCTGCCCACGTTCTTGAAAATATGCATGGGATCCAAGTGGTTGATCTGTAAGTGGATCCAATATGGCAACTTGTAGAAAACTGAGAACCATCGCATTCCGTTTGGATGTGACTCTGCATGGACCATTTTTAGCTCAGCTTGCGGCATTCATACATGTTGGAGGTCGTCCAAGAAAACTTTCCCTGAGTTCATGATCCTCTGGCAAGAAAGCGGCGTATCCTTGATATACCATCTTCTTCATGGTTCCTGACCTTCGGGAGTCTAATTGTGGCCCGCACAATGGACATGCATGATAACCTGAGGTAACCAGACCTGTCCTAATACCTCTATCCCGTGAATACAAACTTGAACAAGCTATGATAGATATTACCAACGAGAATGGAAGCCTATTTACCTGAGCACTCTTCGAATCCCGGAAAGTTATGCATCATCCACATGAGAATGGCTCGAATATTGGCGGACCGTCGACCATCGCGCTTGCTTATGTCTTGCACGGTGACCCCCTCCACAAAATCTTAAGCTCATCGACTAATGGACGATACATGTCCATATTTTTGACTTTGTTGCGATCGGGGATGAGTAAGCTAAGGATGAGATGTCCTTTCTTCGTAGAAAGCCATGGAGGCATATTGTAGTTGACAAGGACTATAGGCCACACATTGTAAGAAGTTGGAGTGCAAACCAAATGGGTTCACACCATCCATTGCAAGATCGAGACAAAGATTCCTTGGCTCTCGAGCAAAACTGGGAAGGTAGAGTCAATGTGGCTCCATGCGCGTGAATCCGCTAATATTCATTGAAATCCATCTATGGACCTATTCTGCGCATGCTACGTTGTCAAGCTTGCCATACCAGACTTACGAAACATGTGGTTTATGCAGGGGATAAGTGAAAAGTGTCTAAGAACTTTTTGAGGGATGGTTTGTCCTTGCAAGTCCTGTTGATACCTGTGAGAACCACACTTTGAACATGTCTCCATAGTCTCGTATTTTCCTCGAAACAGTATGCAATCGTTGATACATGCATGGATACTGTTGTAGTCCATGCCAAGCTTTCGTAAAACATGTCTTGCATCATCACAAGACTTAGGCATGGTATTTGCAGGTGGCAATATATTATACTTCAGTAACCTTAAAAAATCATAAAACACCTTGAAAAAGCACAAATGTTTTTTATGATAGTGCCGAAAAAAATCAACGAAGCGTACGTACAAGGTACCTGAACAACTCGGTCACACTCCCATCGCTTCACCCGTATTTTGCTTGCACACTTAGGAGTGCAAGTAGTGTCTTCAGGCGAGATACTTGGCACCCATCATATTATGGTATGGATGCTTCCTCTCTAAGCGGATCAGAAGTGTTGACATCCATGGGAATCAATGCATTGATCATTGCCTCCATCTCAAGCTCCAAGATTGTAGGTAAGTCTAGAAGGCTATCTGTCTCCTCTAGTATTGACGGTATAAATTGGGTAGTACCTTCCAAGTGGTGGATTGGCTCAGGCATTCCATCCATCGCATGCCCACAAACTCTTCTAATTGGCCGCAAAGGGTGCACTCCTCCTTGGGACGAGACGTCACCTCCCTGGATAGAAAATTTGCCAACCACACCCAATCTTTTTGTATACGGTATTCAATTAGCTTGCGAGTACAATGCATGATTGATATTAACTTTTCTTACCGTTTGTTGAAACTCCAAGATCGCCTATTCAATTATCTCAGATTGAAACTTGCCGAAGCGTCGTACGTGTTCTATAGACAATTGACATTTTTGTCTAATTGCCAGCTTGCATTGAGAGCAAGGACATGGGACACACTGATTAAGATACGCCTTGCGATCTTGAACATCAAGACCTTCATCGTTTTCCATTTTGTCTACGTTACGACAAACAATTTGTTTTTGTTATCATTCTTTTTTTCTTTCTTAAATTGTTTGAGAAGGGATTTCTCCTCTTGTAACTCAGCAAAAATTAATGTATGTAAAGTCTCCACCCACCCACTTACAAATTAACGTATGTCGGAGTGTTTCCCATCTCGTGGTGTTGCACCGGACCTTGCCACCACTCTCTCTTTGTTTTTTATCCATTCATTATCTCCTCTCCTTCCATCTCTCTCTCTTTTTCTCTTTCTTTATTATGTTGTATGTTTATTCCCTCTTTCTCGTTCCTTCTTCTTTTTTCTCTTCCTCCATCTCTCTCATTTTCTTTAACAAAACATATCTCTCTCTCTACTACTACAACAACAACTACCACTACCACTACAAATAAGAAAAGAGAAAAAAACTAATATTACTACCACTACTACAACAACAACAACAAGTAAAAAAACTAGACAACAATAAACAAGAAAACAAAAAAAATCATTACTACTACACCAACAATAACAACAACAACAACAACAACAAACAAGAAAACCACTACTACTACTACTACAACCACGACTACAACGACTACGACTATGACCACGACCATGACCACGATCACGACTACGACTATGACTACAACTACGACTACGACTATGACCACGATCACGATCACGACTACGATTATGACCACGACCATGACCACAACCACGACCACGACCATGACCACGACGACCACGACCACGACCAAAACCACTAGACAACAATAAACAAGAAAACAAAAAAAAAACCATTACTACTACACCAACAACAACAACAAACAAGAAAACCACTACTACTACTACAACCACGACTACGACCACGATCACGATCACGACTACGATTACGACCACAACTACGACTACGACCACGACCATGACCATGACCATGACTACCACGACCATTACCACTATAATAAACAAGAAAATAAGGGAAAAAAAAACAACAACCACCACTACTACTACTACTATCACGACGACGACCATGACCACCACCACCACTACCACTACCACTACCACTATAATAAACAAGAAAAGAAGAAAAAAACAACAACAACAATAACTACTACTACTACTACTACTACTATTAGTACAACAATAAACAAGAAAAGAAGAAAAAACTATAACTACTATTACTACTACAACAACAAAAAATAAGAAAACTAAACAACAATAAACAAGAAAAGAAAAAAAACTATTACGACTACTACTACTACTACAACAAACAAGAAAACAACAACCTCTCCCTCCTTCTCTCTCTCCCTCCCTCTCCCTCTCCCTCTCTTTCTCTCTTTCCCTATTATGTTTAATGTTTCCCTCTCATTTTCTCTCCCTCCCTCTCCCTCTCTCATTTCCTCTCCCTCCCTCTTCCTCTCCCTCTCCCTCTCTTTCTCTCTCATTTCCTCTCCCTCTCCCAATACACATGAATTTTAACAAAAACAAGTAAAAGAGAAAGAGAAAACACAAAAGCAAAGCAAGAAGGAGCAATGCACTCATCGTAAAGGCTCAAAGTAGGGTTTGGCGGCTCCTCTTCACCCTCCGTACACCTCCTCCTCTTCTTCGTGAACGGTGGCGGCGGCGGTGAAATGCTTTCTTTCTCCCTCTTTCTCTCTTTCTCTCCCTCTCCCTCTCAAATGCAAGATGTTCGCTCTCCCTTTCATGTATGTGCACAAAATAACGTGCTCGAGTTTTGGCCCGCGTTTTTTCGTCTAAGTACCATCGCAATTTGCGTCGTATTTGCGACGCTAATGGCAACGCTGCTATTTTACGTCAAAAACTAATGTTGCTATACCTCCATGTCCTTGTAGTGTGTGTCGCAATATCTATCACAAATTGTCCCTATGTGCATCGTAAAGCGTTGCTATATATATGCCACTATACACAAATAATGATGCATATAGCAATGTTGTTAGCGACATTGCCAATTCCCATTGGAAACGGCTATCACTATGGTTGTGCTTCCTTATAGTGTTTGCTAATAATAGAGTTATGCTTAATTTGCATATAGTAATAAAGGGCTATTCCCACTTGAGGATGCCTAACCTTTATAAGTTGAAGATATACATTTATAATAAATTTTCTAATATAAGTAAGGTAGCATTGCTAATATAACCCTCCTAAAAAACAGTCTAAAATAATGTGACCTTACAACAAGTTTAACTTTCACTCAAGCATGTCCAAAATCAAATGTGTTTAAGAATTGAACATTCTAAGGCTCAAAATTTTGATTGAGCTTTCATGAGTTATTTAGAATGTAGATATTGATTTGTCACCATATGAAAACAAATATGTATCAAAAAGGAAAATAAGTCCAACAATGTTAGGATTGAAAGAACTGGCAAAGTATTTGAGGGAATAAGGGAAAGAGACTAATGATGTTAGGACGATGAGTAGTCTGAGTACGTGAAAAATAATGGGAACTAAAGAGGTTAATGTTCTTAAGATGATGAATAGATTAAGTATTTGAAAAATAAGGGAAAGTGTTAGTTATTAAGTGTCCATTTGAAGTTTCACTAAACGCAATGTCAAAAGTAAGGGAAGTAGAGTTAGTAAATGTCCATTTGAAGTTGTGACTAGATGCAATGTCAAAAGATAAACAAGTCAAATTTGTGGTTACCCTACACTAGATGCATGTTTATGATGATATCAAGGAAATGGGCATGTGAGGATTTTAATGTTGAGTGTATGCATTGGGATGGTTACACCCATCATAGTCAGTTGTAATGCATTTGTTAGTGGAGCAATCAAGTACTAATTTTCTTTCTAAAACATGGAGAGGTGGAGAGTTTCCCTTTTGAATGATAATATTGCATCACTTGGGTGTGCTATAATCCTTTAAGCTTTTCTCTTTTCCTAACACTTGTGGAATGTGTAAATTATCATCATATGCACTAAGTAGCATTGAGTGAGAGAAAGAGGGGGGGGGAAGGGGGGGGGCATGGTTATCCCCAAGTACAATTGACACATAAGTATTTTACCCATGTTAATGACAAATTTAGATCGCCATTATTTTTATAGCTTAGGGTATACACATAACACTACCACCTTGATCATTGTGGGGCTCGTGTGCTTGTGTGATTTAGTTAATGCCCATTACATGTCTCAAAAGGTGATAGAGATATCAAAGAAGTCCTTCACATATTCTATTGAAAAATGGAAGCAGTGGCATGCAAGGATCCAATTTACTAAGAGTCATTTTACTAGTTAGGGCCTACTATGTCTTCAAATGTATTGCTTGTAGATTACCTCTATATTGTTTGCAATTGAGTGGTAATTTTTTTCATTGAAATAATAGTTGTAATGTAAGGTTAAACAAGATTAATTTATCATTTTTAAGTGCATTGCTTTTTACATGCTAAATGTGGATAGTTCTATTCTAATTTCTTTAGTTCTTATAGCTTCACATCTTCAAAGCTCAATCAAGCATACTTCATAATTTTAGATTCCTTATTGTCTTCTTACATGTATCCATGAGAGGACTTGTGTATATATTGACTCAATTATGTTGATACTCTCCACCATACCCCCTACTCATGATAAGACTTGTGAGCAATTTAAGACATTGGAATAAGGTAAGGGAGCTGATAGTGTGGTAGCTATCAGCGTAAAAATACTATGAAATGTTGTGTTTTTGCCAAAAAAAATTATATAGCACCTTTCATCTAAGCTAGTGCATGATGGAGGAAGTCTCGAGTTCAATGGGCAATTTGAAAATTGTGTGTAATTAAAACCGAGTTAAAACAACCTATTGAACAAAGGCACATAATGACATTGCAGTAAACGAGAGAGCTTGCAGGCTTCATCTCAACGAATGGAAAGGTGGCATGACATATGGCATAACCACTTCTCCTTCCACAATATCATACTACTAGCTCTAGAAAATGACATATTATAAATGCCATAGTATTGGAGGTCGCAACCTTATCGACCCCCTTACTCTATAATCAATACCAAAAAGTAGAGAATAAAAGCATGTGTGCGTGCACACACATACACAGACACATTCAAAGGAAAAGACATTCTATCTTTACTTGGATTTGCAAAAATAAATTGTCCATGAGGGTTTCTCATTATTTAATGAGGAGAAAATTTTAATGTAGTCTTCAAGTTTTCAACCCTTCCAAACTCCACTATAGTTTGTCACAAATGCTCTAATTTGGACAAAAAGGTAAGAGAAATAAATAATGATGACAAAACTTCTTCTATAAATAAAGGCCACTACAAGGTTGGTTCGAGGATTGTAAAGTTGACATGAGAAAACTTGCTAAGTAGCCAATGCCACGAGGTCATAAGAAAGTATATGAGAATACTTGCTAAGTAGCCAATGCCACGAGGTCATAAGAAAGTACATTCAACATGGAAAAAATGTCTTAAATATTGTAACCATGAATTATCATTTTTGTTTCAAAAAAGCAATGCATTTTGACATATTTTATTACAATGTGGAACATCGCCACAACCCTAAAGTGGGTCATTTCATCTCATAGGATAGCACGTTGCAGAGCCACTCAAATGTAAGGATAGAACCTGAGACCTCTCAAAATGCATGCACCCACCCCCAACCATGAATCATCCTTCCTTTGGGAATGTCAAAAAATTTTCATAAGAACATTATCCAACACTTTTTGTCATCATATCACAATTAAAAAATCTTCACAATCATATGATAATTAACTACCTAACTTAAGAATATTTAGTTTTTCAAACTCATTTGCATATGGTAGAAGCACCTCATCACAAAAATACTCATGGAATCAAGTTTGGCTTTCAAGATAGTTGAGTGATCTTAGACACAATGCCCAAGTACAATGTTACTCTTGAGATAGCCCACACATTCATAATGAAATAAGTTAAATAATAGAATAAACAATGAATAAAAAATGGATAACTTGGTTTGAGACAAGAAAGTACACTAAACTTGATTTGGGTATGCATTCCTATGTATGTGGTAGGCCTAGTCCATGCATGTAATAACTATTATATTAGAAGTTCATAGAAGCAAGGCAAATGGTCGAATGTGCTTTTTTGAGTGCACACACTTTTTCTACCTATTACACATTAACCTATATTTGGTTTAAAAAATATGTTGGGAGTAAAGGCGCCTATGCTTATGCCACTCTGTATTTACTACACACACTATGACTGCACACCTATACACTACATGTGACTAGCGCCCATCACTATCACTTTATGATTTATTATTTCAATGGTTATTATTTCAATGGTTATTGAATAAGGGAAGGCCGACCACACATTGTGACAATTGGAGTTCCCACATCTTGTGTCTCTCTCTCTTGCTCTCTTACTCCATCCTCCATAGCTCACATCTCTCTTGCTTTGCTTGCTTGTGCTTTCACTCAAGCTTCACCCTTCAACTAGTATCAAAGCCAACCATTCGAGGAGCTTCACTAAGCATTCCTTCAGCCTGTGAAAAAAGCTTTAGCTTGAATGTTTCATGGTGGTTTAGCCCTTTTCTTCCCAAGGTATTCATTGTGCTCCTCCTACTTATTCCCACCCATTTAGGCTTGCTCTAGGGGTTTAAAAGACCTTGTTTATCATTGCTCAAGGCTCAGTAGTGAGTAGCAAGACTAGCAGAGTGCTCAGTATGACCAGCATGATTTGTGCTTGAATTTCAAGGCCTCTCTTTGACTTGCAACAATTAGTTAGTGACTCCCCACTTTTCTCCAGCACTTGCCAAAGGCTTTGGCACCTTCCTATCATCAATATCTTACACTTGAACATTGTTTAAGCTCACAAACCTCTATTCTCCATTGTATATAGTAGCAAGCATGCTATAATATAGGTCTTAATAGTGTTTGCTCAATGCTTGGAGCTTCCGTGCACCTCCATTGATGACCATTTGGTACATTGAAGCTTAGAGGATGTTATGGTGAGGCATTAAAGTGCTACTAGATTGCTTTGTGATGCCAGGAGACATATTTCATGGTGGATTCCGTGCCACAATGGATTCCATGAGGTTTTATGGTGGATTTCGTAAACTTTGTTGACCGGGGCTCATACACTAAGTGGATTCTTTGTGCAAGAAGTTGATGGGGACACCTATCCTTTTCGGGCGTTTCATTAATTTAGTGTGTACATGGGTGATTCCATAGCGGATGATTCTGCAAAATACATATTAAATCAATAAACGTTTATGATTTTAGAGTGCGTACTCGTGATAATTTAAGGTTAGGATTGATTTTTAACCAATTGATTTATTTATGTAGTTGAAGACTGCTAGGTATTCACTTTTGTTGGTTTAATTGTATTATTTTACTAACGATTGTGAATGCTTCAGATGATGTGTAGAGATAGCAGCAGTGGTGGAGGAAAGCATTGGAGGATAGCATGTATTCGAGTTATCACTTATATTTTGATGGGCGCATACCTTAGGCATGGCGCCTATATTTTGTCGCGGCTATTTATTAAGGCGTTGGATATTTATTTATTATTTTGTATGTGCATGGGCGCACGATTATGATATTTGTATTTGGACATTGTATTGGGTATGCCTGACTCTTCCGGCGCCTGCCCATTAGCTTTATTTCTATTTTGTGCTAAAGCAAACTCAAAAGCCAAAAGCGTGCTACTTTGTAATTTGGGCTATTATTTGAGCTTAAAGATGATTAATACATTAAATACATGCTTTATGGAGCGCTCACACAAGGCATGGGGGGAGATTGCACCCAATTGATCTCTTGTTCATGTCGTGCATGTTTTCTACCTTGAGTTTTATGCAAAAAGTAGAGTTCTTTTGTTCTTGGGGACCTTCCGACGCTCATACGCGAGCATACATCATCCGATCTGTGCACCAGTGGTATCAGAGCGAAGCTGAGATCGAGAGCTTCCAATCGCTACCCATCTTACGCGAAGACGGAGCTCCTAGAACGATCGAGCTCTACAGTCAGTTTCATCGCGAACGGTCGATAGGGGTGGATTCCTGGCAATCAAGAACCTCTGTCTAGAGCCTCTGATCGCGAAGGACTGGCCTAGGAAAGAGGAGGACCACGTCAATATCTCCCTATTCAAGTCATTTTTTCTCAGACAAAATAGATAAGCTCCAATAATTATCAAAGCTTAAGCTTAAGTTAAAAGCTTAAGTAAGCTTAAAAAGCTTACTTAAGAGCTTTAAGCCCACAAATTCGACGTTTTAGTAATTCGACATGTACTAAACTGATTCGCGGTGGAAAAATCGGGCCCCCCCTCTCTAAAATCCATCGTCAGTTTTCATCCTACTCAAAAGCTTAAGTCATATAAGCTTTACAAGCTTCAATCACTTAAATCCTTCAAGTTTTGTTACTCTGCAAGTCACGAAGGTCTAATAAGTTCCCAGAATTCAAAACTGACTTATTCCAAAAACTCCCATAAGGACTGTTCCTGCGCAGAAGCACTGAACTGCAAAGTTGTTCCCTGGAAGACTATGTTCACATACGCAGACTTACTGAACCAGTTTCGGCACACGCAGAAGGTCATACACAGATTTTACGAAGACTTTAAATCCCGCAACCGCAAAAGTCGAAGACCGTGAAAGCCAAACAAAAATCTATAAGCCTTGTATACCCGACTTTGAGCTACGCTCATCTCGCTAATTGGATTTTGAGAGTGTGAGGTCTTTTGAATTTTTACAGGATGACGGAACAAAATATGGATTATTTAATGGCTGAAGGCGATCTTCCTGAACCTACCATGGAACAAAAATTGGATTTAATTATGATGCAACTGGATGAAGAACGAAGAGCCCGGCAAGCCTTGCAAGTTCAATTGGCCAATTTACGACGATCAACTACCGACAAAGATGGACCACAACCCAAAGATCTTATCCGACGAACCATCGATGCGACTCTAGAAGCTCAATCCATCCGCAAAGAAACAAAGATAAGTAAAAGAAATTTCAAATTCCGTACTTCCAATGGAACTCGAGATGGAAAGACTGTTCTTGCATTCATCAGTTAGTTTGATGATTACTTTCATGAAGAGACATACGCTGAAAAAGATAAAATTAAGTGTGTCACTAATCATTTAGTGGATCGAGCATCTCTTTGGTGGACCATGGTTCGTAAGAGCATAGATTGTCCCACTACCTAGGAGAACTTCAAAAAGAAGTTTATGCAGAATTTCCTTCCTCCACAATTCCATGAAAAAGCCATAAAGCAATGGGACCTTCTTTAGCAAAGAGATCGTGAGCCTATTTCCCAATACACTGATTGCTTTTGGAATGCATTACTCCAACTACGCATGCTTGAAGACATACCTGAAGCGACTCACAAGCGCAAGTATATGTCTGGATTACTTGGGCATTACTACGCTGAAGTCAATATGTTCAAGCCTGCAACTCTTGAAGATGCAATTTCTTTAGCTCATGATACTGAAGACAAGATTCGAGGAAGAGACAAGTGTCCACAACAATTTCAAGCAAATGGTAACTATGGTTCAAAGCAATTCAATTCAAATTTTAGAAGATTCAATCAAAGTCGATTTCCTTCATCATCTTTCCGTAAGTCTTGGACAAAACCACCTTCTTTGACATCAAATACCAATCAAAACCCTAAGCCATCCTCACAGCCAAATCCTAATATTTCTAGACTTCGTGCCATTGCAAACAATGTATCTAAAGCCAAACCTATAGTGTGTTACAAATGCCATCAACCTAGACATCTAGCAGCCAATTGTCAATCGAAGAAGCCACCAGTCCATATCAACTATCTTGGAGCAATGGAAGATGAAGAACATGAGGAAATGCCTGACTTTACGGAAGATAAGAACGACATTGCTACTCCTTTGGATACTTTACCAGGTATGCCAACTCCACGTTCTTTGTTGACAATGAAATGTTTAGTGCATGGAAAAGAAAAGATTATTTTGCATGATGATGGTAGTACACATAATTTTATTTCTGTAAAGTTAGTGAAAGAATTGAAATTACAAACTGTTCCTACGCATTATTGCATTAAAGCAGCATTCTTAAGCACAAGGTATAATGGAACACAAGAGGTGTATGATTTAGAAATTCAAATTGGTGAATACACTGAAAGAAGGAATTTTCTAGTTGTACCATTACAGTCCAGTGATATTATCCTAGGTATGCCTTGGCATCATCAGCATAATCCTGACATAGATTATTCCACACATTCAATTAAATTTCATTTTCAAGGAAAACGCATTACATTGTATGGTATGCCCGCATCCAATAATTTTCCACTGTTTACTCATACTCAAGCTAAACGTGCATTATGCAAAAGTAGTAAATCTTATCTAATTTGGGTGAATGAACTTCAAGTTAAAGAAAAACATATGTACCCTAGGCATAAAGAATTCCTTGCATAATTTAAAGATTGTTTTGCTGAAGATTTACCACTTGAACTACCTCCTTCACGTCGTGAAGATCACAAAATAGATTTAATTCCTGGTACACAACCACCATGTAAAGCACCATATAGGCATAACCAGATTGAACATAAAGAAATTCAAAATCAAGTTGAGGAATTATTAAATAGAGGATTAATTAGACCTAGTAGTTCTCCATTTGATGCACCTTTTTTATTGGTAAAGAATAATAATAATACTTATCGCATGTGCATTGATTATCGTGCCCTAAATAAGATTACTGTAAAGAATAGATATCCAATTCCTAGGGTAGATGATCTTATGGATAAACTACAAGGTTCTGCCATATTTGGTAAAATAGATCTTAAATCTGGTTATCATTAGGTGAGATTAGATAAATCTGATATATTTAAAACTGTATTTAGAACACAATTTGGTCATTATGAATTTTTAGTGATGCCTTTTGGATTGACTAATCCATCTGCTACATTTAGTAGAATGATAAATTGCATATTTTTTAAATATCAGCATTGTATTATAGTATTCTTTGATGATATCTTGGTATTCAGTAAAAATGAGAAAGAACATTATGAACATCTGTCTTTGGTTTTTGAGCTATTGAAAGATAATCAATTGTATGCTAATCCAGAAAAGAGTGAGTTCTTTCAAACAGAAATTGAATATTTAGGTCATATTGTATCATCAGAAGGTATTGAGGTTGACCCTAAGAAGATAGAAGCAATATTGAACTGGCCTATACCCAAAAATGTGCATGAGTTACGTTCTTTTCTAGGTCTTGCTAGTTTTTACAGGAAGTTTGTGCGAAATTTTTCATTACTTGCTTTGCCTTTGACTAAACTTTTAAAGAAAGGTATTGTTTATCATTGGTCTGATAATCAACAGAAATCTTTTGATTTATTGAAACATGCATTAACCCATGCTCCTGTATTACAACTACCTGATTTTAATAGACCATTCTTTTTAGTAGTTACTGATGCTAGTGGATCTGGAATAGGAGTTATGGTGACAGATTCTGGTGATCCCCTTACTTATGAGGAGGCCATGCGCAAAGGTGATAGTCACTCTTGGAAGAGGGCCATGCATTTTGAGTTTGATTCACTACAAAAAAACCATACATGGGATTTTCTTTCTTTGCCCAATGGAAAACATGCATTGCTATGCAAGTGGGTATATATATTAAAGAGTACCCTTGGACACCCCAAGCTAGCATATAAGGCTAGATTGATTGCTAAGGGTTCTAAGTAGGAGCATGGTGTTGTCTTTGATTAGGTATTTACTCCTATTGTCAAAATGACTACCCCATGCTTGTTGTAGGCCTTGGTTGCTCAATAAGATTTGGATCTCTATTAGATAGATGTTAAGATGGCTTTCTTTTATGGAGACTTGCATGATGAGTTATATATATAACAGCCCAAGTGCTCTCAAGAAAAGGGTAGGGAATACCTAGTGTGCAAATTGAGAAAGGGCCTTTATGGTCTTAAGCAAGCACCTAGGAAATGGTATCATAAGTGTGATACATTTATGTAGTCACAATCTTACTCTCATGGTGATATGGATCTGTGTCTCTACACAAAGAAGTTTTGTGATGGTAGCCTTATTATCTTAATACTTTATGTGGATGATATATTGATTGTTGGAAGATCTCATTTGATAAGCTAGAGGCTTTGAAACTTAGCTAAAGAAGAGATTTGAGGTTAAGGACATGGGGCATGCTACCTCACATGTTCTTCGGATGTGTATAATGCATAAGTAATTCTAGTTGTAAATTGAAACCATCCGAACTTAAATATTCCACATATGATAAATAATTATTAGCTGTTGTACAAGCTTTAAGACAATGGAAACATTACTTAATGGGTTCTAAGTTTATGATTAAGACTGACCAACAAAGTATTAGACATCTCCTTAGTCAACCCCAAATATCTGACCGACATATTAAATGGGCAGCTTTTATTCACAGTTTTCATCCCCTTATCCAATATCAACCAGGAAAAGAAAACGTAGTAGTCGATGCTTTAAGTAGAAGACCGACTATTCATAATATCTCTGTCATATCATTTGATTCTCTAACTCCTATGAAAGATACTTATCATCAGGACATTACTTTTCATGCTGATTTGAATAAATTAGTTGGAAATAACTGGATTCCTATTGGTTCACTATCTTACAATGATGGATTCATGTTTTATGAAAAGAGATTATGTGTTACAATCCCATTTAAATCTTTTGTTTTGAATGAAATTCATTGTCCTCCATATCAAGGTCATAGAGGTATCATATCTACTTTGCATACATTGACTGAAGATTTTTATTGGCCACATATAGACACTGATGTATCTAACTTTGTTTCTGAATGTTTGGTTTGTCAAAGAGTTAAGAGACATCATGGTAAATAGTATGGTTTACTAATGCCTTTATCTATTCCATCACGACCATGGGAACTGATTTCTATGGATTTTATTACTGGTTTACCTAATACTAAAGCTAACCATGATATGATTTGGACTGTAGTAGATAGGTTTAGTAAACAAGCATATTTCATTCCATGCAAGAAAACTTTAACAGCATCTCAGGCAGCACAATTGTTTTTGAAAACTATTTTTATTAATCATGGATTACCAAAAGTTATTATTTCTGACCGTGATTCTAGATTTTGTAATAACTTTTGGATTACTTTGTTTGCTAACCTAGGAACAAAGATTGATTTCTCATCTACATTTCATCCTGAAACTAATGGACAAACAGAAGCACTAACAATACTATTTTAGATCTTTTACGTGCTTACACTATTTCTAAACCACAGACGTGGGATACACATTTACATTTATTGCCGTTTGCATATAACAATACACCACACACAGCCACAAAGAAAGCACCGTTTGAAGTGATTTATGGTTATAGATTGTCTACACCTGTTGCATCTTTATCAAATAGAATTCAGAGTACTGATGATATTGCTAACATGCACACTACTATTTTTGATGAGGTTAAAGACATGATTGCCAAAGCCCAGCAATCATATACAAAACAAGCCAATAAGAAAAGACAGGCCATGAATTTCAAAGTTGATGACTATGTTTGGTTAAGAATAGAAAAACGTAGATTACAAAGTGTAGATAAACACCCAGTTGTGAAATTAGCACCTAGATTTTATGGACCATTTAAGATCATTCATAAAATCAATGACAATGCATTTAAGTTAGAACTACCACTACACTGAAAAATTCACAACACCTTTCACATTAGTTTATTACGACCCTTTAGAGGCCAATTACCTGTACACCCTGTTTATGAAAACCCGCCTTTGTTAGATGAAGAGACTGAAATCCTTGAGCCTAAAGCTATCATAGATACTGACTTTATGACCACTAGAATTGGCCGTAGATATTCTAGATATTTGGTCAAGTTTAAAAACCATCCTATTGAAGAGACCCAATGGATGCACGCTAGAGACTTAAATGCTTTCCCCACTCTGTTAGCTCCACATTGAGCTAATAGCAATTGAGGACAATTGCTATCCCACCCCGGGTGTATGATGCCAGGAGGCATATTTCACGGTGGATTCCGTGAGGTTTTACAGTGGATTCCGTAAACTTTGTTGACCGGGGCTCATACACAAAGTGGATTCTTTGTGCGAGAAGTTGATGGGGACACCTATCCTTTTCGGGCGTTTCATTAATTTAGTGTGTACATGGGTAATTCCACAGCTGGTGATTCTGCAAAATACATATTAAATCAATAAACGTTTATGAGTTTAGAGTGCGCACTCGTGATAATTTAAGGTTAGGATTGATTTTTAACTAGTTGATTTATTTATGTAGTTGAAAATTGCTAGGTATTCACTTTTGTCAGTTTAATTGTATTATTTTACTAACGATTGTGAATGCTTCAGATGATGTGTAGAGATAGCAGCAGTGGAGGAGGAAAGCATTGGAGGATAGCGTGTATTTGAGTTATCACTTATATTTTGATGGGCGCATACCTTAGGCATGGCGCCTATATTTTGTCACGCATATTTATTAAGACGTTGGATATTTATTTATTATTTTGTATGCACATGGGTGCACGATTATAATATTTGTATTTGGACATTGTATTGGGTATGCCTGACTCTTTGAGCGCCCGCCCATTAGCTTTATTTCTATTTTGTGCTAAAGCAAACTCAAAAGCCAAAAGCGTGCTATTTTGTAATTTGGGCTATTATTTGAGCTTGAAGATGATTAATACATAAAAGACATGCTTTCTGGAGCGCTCACACATGGGGGGAGATTGCACCCAATTGGTCTCTTATTCATGTCGTGCATGTTTTCTACCTTGAGTTTTGTGCAAAAAGTAGAGTTCTTTTGTTCTTGGGGACCTTCCGGCGCTCAGTACGTGAGCATACAACATCCGATCTGTGCACTACTTTGAGCTCAAATGGGTCAGTTTATGTAAGGTTTTATCGCTATACACTGTTTTGGCAGCAAGCATTTAATTGGGAAAGACTTATATTTTGAAGGCTTACCTGAATCCTTGGCAATGATATATGTGCTTGGACATGTCTATGGTGCATTTATTACAACAGTGTTGTAATTACAGTTTTCAACATTGTCTTGGAGAGCAGACATTGTACTTCGTCAATATATTACTTGTACTAAGTGGATAGCTCTATACTATGGTATTTCCTCCTATTTTACCCTTGTTTTGGCTGAGTTTTGGGGCTAATTTGCAGTCATTTACATCAACCCATTCTCTTGGATTTTGCATTGATATACTAACAATATGGATGGCCCTTTGAGAATTATAGTGCTCTTTTCAATATTGAAAAGATTGATGGCATAAACTTCACCTATTGGAAGGATATGCTAGGTATTGGTCCAAAAGAAGTAGGTTAGTAGGCCATTGGAAACTAAGAGTGTAAAGCCCGATGGCTTGAAACAAGATGATTGGGATGAGTTGCATGAGCTACGTAAATCCACCCTTATACTATCATTGTCTAAACAAAATTATTTCAATGTTGTTGCACTTAAGGATAATGCCTAACAATTATGAAATAAGATATGCAATATTTATAACAAGCAAAGTCTTGCATCACAAATGTATTTGTTAAAACAGTTTATGGACCTTCGCATGAAGGAAGGGACTAGTGTGTTTGCATATTTGAATGAAGTTCATTTTATTTTCAGCCTGTTAACTTCACAGGGCATTGAATTTAAGGATAACATGTATCCCTTATTCTTGTTTGTGACACTTACTGAGTCATGGGACACTTTTCATAGAACCATGTGTGCTAATATGCCTAATGATGGCTTAAAAATCCAAGGTGTTAAGGGTGCTTTACTCACAAAGAAGATAAATAGAAAGAATATAGATGCTACCTATATTTCTTATGCATTGATTGTTAGGGGTAGACATGATGGTAAGAGCGATAATGACCATTGTGATAGAGATTCACAAAGGTCTCAGTCTTGCAAGCAGTCTCATAGTAAGTCCCATGGTCATAAGTCCTCTCTTGCATGTCATTACTATGGGAGGCACAATCAATTTGGGCACAATCCCATAAGGTGTGACATGATAAGTGCAAAGAGAAAGGCAAGGGCAAAGTGCAAAAAAAAGTCTAATGATCGTAATGAGATCGTAACATTGTCCCTAGTAAGTCTAGTGTAAAGATTGAAGAGATAAATGTAATGTAGCATGTGTTAGATGATGAGTATATCTTAGTAGCTTCCTCTCTTATTACTTCTTAGTTGACCAATGCTCTGTCTACATATTCTTAGTATTGGCTACTCAATTCATGGGCTTCTTTTCGTGTTACCCTGCATAAGGATTGGTTTTAGTCCTATCGCAGCATGACATGTTCTGTGAGACTAGGAAATGACATGGCATTGGATATTTTTGGCATTGGGGATGTATGACTACAATTTCCTTCAGGCAGCTCTTTTACTTTACATTATATATGTTATGTATCGACTTCAACCAAAATCCTTCTATTTGCTGGAAAATTGGATTATGCAAGCTACTATGTATCTTTTGGTTTTTGTTGTAGGTGTTGTTTCTTAGATGTTGAGGATACAGAAATGCATGGCCTTATCCACTACTAAGGTAGAGCATATTGCAACCACTAAGGCTTGCAAGGAGGCCCTATGGTTAGGACATCTAGACCTTGGTATTATTGTTACTTTTACATTGCATTCAGATTCTATAAGTGCTATTTAGTTGGCCAAGAATTTGGTCTTTCATGTGGAGACAAAGCATTGAGGTGTGCTATCACTTCATTAGGAAGGTGGTAGAGGACAAATCTGTTGAGCTTGTCAAGATCTCAATTGACAAGACTCCTTTAGATCTACTTATTAAAAGTCTCTCAATGAAATGTTTTGCCTTTCTTATGAAGATGATGGGAGTAAGATGAGATGACATCTATTCCTCGTCCTTTTATACTTTATGTACATTTGTACTTTGTCACTTTTTTCATGGTCTCTCCTCACTATAGGCACATTTGCCTTTAAGTGGGAGGTTAGTGGGGGTAAAGGCATCTATACCTACAATGCCCTATATTTATTATGCACATCGTGATTGCATACCTACACACTATAGGTGGCGGGCACCCATCACTATTACTTCATTCTTATTCTTTCAATGATGACTATTGAATAAAGGAAGGCCAGTCACACATTGTGACTGTTGCAGTTCCCACATCTTATGTCTCTCTCTCTCTTGCTTTATCCTCCATAGTTCATATCTCTCTTGCTTTTGCTTGCTCATGCTTGCACTTGGGCTTCACTCTTCAAATTTAAGATGTAGTAGAGTTGACATGTCCTTCATTTGGTGAATGCCTATAACAAGAAATTGTAGTGCATTCTAAAGTCCTTAAAGACTTGATAAATTTTTAGGATATGCATCCAAATGTGAGGTTATGGTGCAAAACTTGTAGTGCATGCTAAATTTGTAAGAGGCTTTGTGGATTTTTAGAATATGTATCTCAGTAATGGTCCAAGTGCGAGGTTGTAATATACTTTGATAGGAAGGGATATAACTTGACCTCCAATCATTATATTGTTGATCATGCAACTAGAAAATTATTGTCTACTTTTTTGTAGTTACACAAATGTATACTAAGATGTCCAATTGGCTATTCATAATATTTATTGTTGAGGCATAATAGATTTGGCCATCTAGCCTACTATCTACTTTACAAGCTTAGTATCCTTCCAAATGCTTTTCATGTCTATGATAGTCATTTGTCCACTACTATGACGGTTAGTCTCCACTAAGAGCTCAATCTATACATTAAGGTCCTTGCAAGTGCTTTTATTGTCCAAGAATTGTGAAAGAAAAGATTCAAATAAACTCTAATGGATTGGCTTTAAAAAAGTAGATGCATACTTTGATGAGCACTTAGAGGCCTTTCAGCTCTCTTGTAAATGCTCAATACTATTAACTTATAATAGTGCTTTGCCATTTTTTGACACAATCTTATTATTTTAGGTCTCTTATAGTTTCTCATACAATTATTCTATATTGCATGAAACTTTATACAAATCTTTGTCATTTTTAAACAAAATTTATTATTTTAAGTCTCTTATAAACTATTTACTAGGCACCCCACACCTAGGACTTGTACAAGCATAGGTCTTAAGGGTGCCAAGCAATGGTTTGAAAATCCCCTTTGTTCCATGTATGTCCCTTTTAGGGTACTTCCACTAGTACCCTCAGCCCCCGGTAATGAATAAGTAATTATTCGCCCATAATTAGATTTGGAGTTTACATTATGCATACTAAATATTTTCTAAACATGTATTGCTCAAGACATTATCTTAAAATGTATATGTAACTTAAAGCACAATTCATATAGTAAAATTCATATACACATCTCTTTCGACTTGCTATTCGAGTGGAAACTTTAATGAGCACTAAAACACCTATACTACATTATTATATTTCAAAGAATAGTATCACTTATGCTTTCTTGATATTTCATAGTATAGTATCATTCACGCTTTCTTGATCAATGGATTTCAAAGTAAATGGAAGAAAACCATTGAACGAGCAAGGAAATTGAAAAATACCAAAATAATGTGATTCTATTTCCATACAAGTCTGTAATATGAGTCGAGCTTTTAGTCCTCGAATAGATTTGGAAAGAAGGGAAAACATCTACTTTCTTATATGAGAGTCTTCAAAACATTGGATAAAAACTTGTATGATTTGCATCTCAAACATTTGATGTGTGTGCGCGCGCGTGTGCATGCACGCATATGTCTACATGTGCGCCTACATGCATGTGTATGCACATATTTATGCAACTGTGCAGCTTTATGTGAATAAATGTTGGCGTGTTTTAAGCACACAAGGAGTAAGCACACAAGGAGTGTGTGTATGTACTTGGATACAACCAAATCGTGGGTAGTACTCAAAGTCAACATATCCTTTTATGCTAATTCTAAGACCCTACAATCAACACATCCTTCTATCATAACTATAAAAACCTACATTCAAAACCCCTCCCCCACCCAGAAAAATAAATAAATAAATATATATATATATATATATATATATATATATATATATATATCTCATACCAAACCATAAGCCTAAAAGATTCAAGCAATTCCATTTTTGTAATCCTAGCCTTAATGCCACTATCCATTCTCAATAAAAGTGGTAAAGTCATATGATAATAATTGATGTTTTTGCTCTTCCCATTGTAGATCCCTCTATATCTATGCTTACAACCATTGTGACAAAATACACCAATGGATTGAGTAAACTTGATACACAATATACCAAATTTCTCAAAATCTACATCACATATTTAAATATTTCCATTCAAAACCATATTATTTGACATGTTCCAAGTATTCTGAATAAACATACACAAAGTAGAGCCAATATACATGATATGTTTGTAACAACTATACACATATTAATCAATATGATTTGTTATCATAGGGAGGGAGGGATAATGCTATAGAGTGGTAGAAAACAATGTTCAAAGGAGGGATAAGTTTCATCTACTCTAGCTCACTCAAGAGTAGGCACCCAATGGAGATGAATGGGTTGAGATTGAGAGAAACTACCAAGGCCTATCTTAGTAGGCCAATTTTGGAAAGCTATCATTACTATGCATGCTTATTTCACTGATTCTTGCATAAAGGATGCCATCTCCTCCCATAGTTGTGACTTGGGCTGGCTTAGTGGAACTGTGGCTGTGTAACGTGTCCACTTGTACTTTCAGGGCACTCTTAGCAGTCCATCGGAAAGGATGTCTAAAAAGCTCCGCCCGGCACTCCCATGGAATGTTACGAGGTTTGCGATCTAGGACTTTCCGCGTCTGCCACGTAGAGAAAGTATTCCGGCCATTCCCACTTAGGATCGACATGAATTAGGGTTTTCCTGATTGGTCATTTCCTACAACAACTAGCGTCAGACCCAAGCGAACTACTTTACGCAGAAACGCCAGGTCCGAAGCTGATTCACGCTGCACTTGGTTCAAGGAGAATGGGAAACGAGGCGGATGCAAAGCTCAACCTCTCTGCCATAAGGTATAGTCCCATTCCATTCCCCTAAAACAGCATAAATCGGGTTCAAATATAACTCTAGGTCAACGCTCTTGTTGTTCGTATTCTTTGACGATCTTCCACCTGTCCATCGTGATTTGAGAAAAGTTACCGGTGAGCCGAGACCACCCATCCGTAGGACGGACCTATAGACCATCCTCCGCACTTTCCTCGGGTTGTTTTAGTTATTTAATTACCTAACACATTAGTAGGACATGTAACAATCAGCTTCTTTAATTAACCCGTTAGGCACTGGTTCTTTCACATAATCTTATCACTTGACATAGAAAAACAATATCAGACAAGTTTCTTATTAACATGTTATCATATTTATCTTTGAAATACAAAGAGTCTAGCTCGTAGGCTTATCCACAATCCGCTTGAAGGCTATCCAGCAATCCAAAGAGATCACTAATCCAAGTTTCCGCCCGTAGACTAGTATGCGGGCCTCGAGATCCAATCCCGAGTCACGTTAGCCTCTTGTGCAGGGCTCGGAAGGCGAGGGATTTACGGCCAGAGCCCCCCTGGCACCTAAGCGTCCTCCTGCTCCAAGTAGCGCTCAACGGAGAGACCTCTCACGGTGGGTTCGGTCCACTTGCCCGACGCGGTTAACAACCCCCTTGGTTAGGGTCAGGTAGGTAGTCGGGGGTAATTGAAGCTGCCTCTCCCTTCAGGACTTCAACCTGAAGTATAGATATCCATTTATCTTTTAATTCATTGATTTTAAAAAAAAAACCAAACAGTGCTCTAAAATCTATAGCAAGCACAAACATTTCCATTGATCGTTTTTTTGTCGACAAACTACTAACGAATGAATCCTTTCTTTTGAATGCATCCAACATTCAATCTGGGATGACTTGCAACCTGGCAAGATCCCCTATATCCTGGGTTAGGGCGTACCCTATTAACCCAACTTGGTCAAACCTTAAGTTCATTGGTTACTTCAATTTATCGACTGGTCTTTAGTTTCCAATCAATCTTCTTTACTCAAGAAAGACCACTAAATTAGGATGATTATTCATCCTCTTGCAAGATAACTTGTGTAAGGACATGCCAACTTCATTGTGAGAACCTGGCCATTCCCTTGTGATTGGGTCACAATGTCATATGATTCCGCACTTGTTGCGCAAGTGTCGCATCGAACTATGAGACAATGGAGTCACGAAACAATCTGTTTAAGGTTACTAGGCTGACGTTGTTAGACCTAGGGTTTCCAAGTTTCATCTTGTAAGATTCTTAGGGACAAACCCTAGCTCACTTCCCAATTTCATTTCACTGTCCCCTACATTTAGTGAATGTGGGCAAGTATTTAAGGTATAGGAGTTTCAGTTTTAGCGATACGTAACAATTAGGTCACGTGTTAATTTCCTAGTGAATTTCTTGGAATTCAACTCTTTCTAAACGAGTACTCCGCGGTTTAGGTGTTTTAGGTTCATACCAATTTGGTTAACTCTAGAAAGTAATTACATGATCATTTCCACATGACTCGTTGTCTATGCGTAAATTAATTTTTCAACCTTAACTTATCGATTTAAGGTCAGGCATAGGTTAGGTTAATTCCAACTAATCTTCCTATATTTTGCGAACAAAATTCATGCTAAACAAGCAACCTTTTACTTGATAATTTATGCAGTTGATAAACGATATTTTCCTAGAGTTTATGCATCGTAAGAATCATTTCATGCTTGCACTTTCCGTGATGATTCATTGCGAAGAGGATATGGGTTAATAGTGCGATACGTAGTTTATACATCTAGGCTTAAACGAAGTATACTATTTTAATGGACAATAATCTAGTTTATAATTCATTTCAATGCATAAAGCTATTTGCTAGAAATGCGTTTATGCTTTCTTTAATTTGCATGTTTCATTTAAAAGTATTGATGACTAAGTTCCTCCGTTGTGAGCATCTAGGACAAAAATATATCCTATTTCTAACAATTAACCTTGCGTGATTGAATTACAAAAATATCAAATAAAAATTAGAAAGGAAAACCTGGGCTTGGGGTAAGATATCCACGTGGATGTTGGGAGATGATCCTCCCGCAGCTACGCCTTGGACTTTCTTAGGAGGCATCGCAATTGTAGTCTTTCGGACGTGGAGGTAGCTTTACAACTCCTCTTTGGAATTCCATCGTTGCTCCCTTGCACCGTCCGTCGAAAGTAGTTTTAGAAGGCTTCCTCCTTGAAGTAGGGATTTCAAAAGAAGGGGTGTTTCAAAATCTTTTGCGAATAAGACCCATTAAAGCCATGGGAGGGGCTTAATGGCCTTATAATGATCCGCACAAACGGGGAATAAATAAAGTGTGGAATCCCTTACGAGGGTTTTTGAGTGGGAAAGGGAGGTGTTAAAAGCCCTCAACACTCTCTTCTCTTTTACGAGTGGGGGAAAAAGAACAAAGCTCCAAGGGTATTTTGCATGGGATTTCAAGAGCACAAAGGAAGGGCTTAAGGGGGTTTTTACGATAGGGGGTTTCAATATGCCACAAGGGAAGGGAGATAAGGGAATTTAAACACACGGGGGAGGGGGTTTCAAGCCCAAAGGGAAGGGGCTTAAGGGTTTAAATATGGGGGTTCCAAAATGGCACAAGGGAAGGGGGCTAAAAGAAAAATTTAAAACATGGGGGGGAGGGTGGTTCCAACTACCATGGAAAAGGGGGCTTAAGGGGGTTAAAACACGGGGGAGGGTGAGTGGTTTTGAAGCCCAAGAAAAAAGGGGCTAAGAAGCCCCCCCCTTTGGAAGCTTCTAAGCTTCTAGAAGCTTACGTGGAGGGAGGGGGGTATTAAGGCCGTCAGTCGATGGCAAATTCAGGCGGCAGTGGCGGTTCAGCAGCCCTCGTCCGTGCAGAGTGCTCCCTCAAGCCCTCTCTCTCTCACGTCGACTGCTCAGAGTGGCGGCAGCACTTCCTTCGTCCTCCTCCAAGCGGCAGCAGCCCAGGGTTTAAATAGGGGAGGGGAGGGGGATCTTCCCTCTCCTAACGTGTCGACAGCATGGCCATATCACACCTGCGAGCTCCACTGAGGAGCTTTCGCATCCTTTCTATTCCCCTCCCCTTCCAGCACGACAGTCGGCTGGGGAGGGGAATAAGAAAAAAAATTTGCATTATCCTTAGGAAATTATAAAAAATGCTATATCATTATCCCCATTACTTAAAAGGGGGTTCATGCAATTTGCAGTGTTTGGTATATTACACTCTAGCATTGTTCGCAGCTACATCATCACTAGCACATCCACCATGGGCCACAACACATGGTTGCCTATGAGGCCTCAACATCCTATTGCCCCTGCTATGTCTTCCACCATCACCATCAAGTCCAATAACTTGTCGATGAGTGTAAAGGCATCCTCATTCTTGAGCTTCAATAGCCCATAGTCAACTGAGATTTGCCTTAAAGATTGCATCTAAGAATATCTTCTATGGCTTCACGTCCAGATGCATCATGCAAACCTTCTATAGGAATGCTAAACACATCAAAGAATATCTTCTATGTCTTCATGTCTAGATGCACTGTGTCGACCTCCCAGAGAGAGAGAGAGAGAGAGAGAGAGAGAGAGAGAGAGAGAGAGAGAGAGAGAGAGAGAGAGAGAGAGAGAGAGAGAGAGACCCCACCCACATTTGCTAGAGTATCATTGGAGGACCCAAGAGGAAATGACAATTGTCAATGTGACTGAGCTGCATCTTTAATGTTTCCCGTTTTGAGCATCCCCTCTCTTTCTTAAGAGAGGCAAGCAATGAACAAATTCTTTTTTTCTTATTGGAATGGGATGGGATGGGATTATTGGAATGCATGCCACCTGAGATTCTGTCAGATTTGGTGATAGGCTTGGAAAATCTCACAATAAGAGATAGTATAGATACAACTATTTTTGTACAGTATTGAAAATGTATAATTATTTTCTATACGAGTAAGTTAGAAGAGATCGAAGCCATTTCATATAATTATTTTGCACATTGTTGAGAATCTATAACTATTTCCGGTACAATGCAATTATGTATAATTATTAAGAGAACCAAACGTGACAAAATTTAATCATTTTTATGACTTTAGGTTTCGTGTAAATTTTATGATTATAATAATTACAATTATAATTATAATTATGATGATGATGATTATTGTGTTCATGTTTGGGCCTCTTATGTTGGGAAAGAAAAGAGAAGAGAAGACAAGTATCCTTGTGCATTTCTGTTTCGTCCATTTTCGCCCCCATTTTGGTTTGCGGCGTGTTTCCTGTGCCAGGCCTGCGTCTCCTTCTTCTTCCCGCGACTCTTGATCGCCAGGGAGCCGCGACTGCGCGAGCGAGCGTCATCGTCTCCTTCCCGTTCCTCCATCGCAGCGTCGCTCCTTCCCGACATGAATCCTGAATAGTGAGTCCTTTCTCTTTGCAGGCTATTGCTTGAAATTTTCTGCTTTTGCGGTTATGGTTGACTGAACTCGACTTGAAGCCGCATACGGTAAAAATTTCATGGAAGGATCCGGGGGTCTGGCTGTCCGTAAGAGTTTATAGATATACCGTGGCTTGGAGAGAGTCGTGGGTGGTAAAATCCATGTAAGGATCCTGGGCTTTTGCTGTTGAGAAGAGCCTACAGAAGCACCGTGCCTTGGATTCGGCCTCACAAATCCATGTAAGGGTCCAGGGCTTCTGCTGTTAAGAAGAGTCTACAGAAGCACCATGGCTCTGATTCGGCCTTACCAGACCTTTAGAGAAGAGAAGAAGAGTGACCATCGTATATCATTGTGATGTCAATTTGCAGGGTTCATTTCCAACAACGATGGGGCTTTCATTTGAACATTGTTTGGCCAGAATGAATTCTCTTCCTTCTCTGTGCAGTTTGGCTTTGGCCCTCGACGTCCTAGGATTTTTGCATCATTGTGAGATGGAGGCGGCTGTTGTATTACACCATAGTTTATCCCTCTGCATGTCTTTCATTGTCATACATCCATGATGAATCTGCATCCATTAAAAATCCAGCATGAATGCCTCAAAGTTGGTTGATTGCGCTAGTTTGTCAATTCTTTTTCAAACTACATGGCATAAACATTTCATACTGAGGCCTGGTAAATGACCATATGGTTTGACTTGAAAGAATGCCATATAAACAAACCTCAAAGTCGTGACAGTATGAAAACCTTAACTCCAACACTTGCCCAGGATACTTTTGTGCTCATTACACACACTTAAGTTTAGTGCGCAGTCTGCAGTACATGTTTTTGTTTAAAGCAGCTATCAATGGTATGGGTTAGCATTTGGCAAGGTAATTGGTGCCCTTGCATTGGTGTACTTTCATTGCTAATTGAGCATATTGAAAGGAAGTGCAGCTGATTTGTCATAATCCACATCAGTACGAGGGCAAAATGAACGAATCATCTTGATTCTTGCACTTGTTGCATCATCATGGACATAGATAAACTCTTGCCTTTGCATGTTATCTTCTAAGCACGGAATGCATTAGCCAAATTGCCAATACGTATAAAAAGGCAACCTATGTACATTCCTTCAACATGGATTATACTACTACCTTTTTGGTGGAACCAGGTCTCACCTTGCTCTGTTTGTAGTGCGAGGTAACCAATGACTTGTAATCCAAGTGTAAGGAGACAATCAATGATACTTGTGTCTTCCTCACATGTTTGGAATGTTTGAAACATTATAAGTTGATCAAATTACCAATCGCGTGCTAGGGTGGGGCCGTGCTCTCAACTCCTCTGTTACACTCAAATTAGTCAAGTGCTCGGATGCTTGAAGTCATACCAGTTTAACCATCTTTTGATAGAGGAGGTAGATTGGAATGATGAAAGAGAAAGAGTCTGCTGTGTGAGAAAGATATTAGATGGAGACAGAACTGTTGAAAACAAGATACAGAAACAAGGCAAAGAGCAACACAAAGGAAGGACAAATATTCATATGTAAGATCTCTGAAGTTCTGCAAGTGTGCAGTATCCTTCTTTTTAAGTTCTATTAGAAGCACCAGAGACTTGTGCCAGAAAGCACATTGTTGTACTGAGCATGGCCTGAGTGGATGTTCTACATCACCTTTGAATATGCTGATCTGTGTATATTACTTAATACGGTTGATAACTTGTATGAAGCATTGAAACAGTTCAATAGAGAACTTGATTAATAGCAACTAGATTGAGATTGGGACTTTATAAAGTATTCATTACAGTGGATGATGAGCAGCCATAGAAGCAAGTGCGTTGCTCAATTTTTAAATAGATATCAGAGGTTGCCCATTTCAAGAGTGACTGAGTAATTGCTTTATTTCGTGGATTTTTAAGACTTTTGTGACACATCCATGATGAAAGTGAAGTCTATATATGTACAATTGTTTATATGCACGTACGTGCGTGCATACAGGCATATGTATGTCGATACACGTATTTATGTATGCATGCATGTGCCTATCAATGTGTGTCTGGGGTGTGTGTGTGTCTATGTTTAGAACTGTCATGTTCCTTGAACATAGTTTCAACAATTACTGGGGGATTGTTGAGAATAGGGCTTCAATCTGTTTAGGTTTTGTGAATGAAGATTGCATCTTCAATAACTTGCTTAGTCTTTTTGCAGTGATTATCTGTTCAAGCTTTTGCTGATAGGTGATTCAGGTGTTGGAAAGTCATGCCTTTTGCTTCGTTTTGCGGTAATATGTCTGCTGTTGTGTTCTACAATATTGCGAGTAGATAATTTCAACATGTATGAACTAATTCTGATTTCTGATCAGGATGATTCATACTTGGAGAGCTATATCAGTACTATTGGTGTTGACTTTGTAAGTGTAGATCTGAAAGAGTTTTTGTTATGTGCTTTAGTTTGTTGATGAATTTATTGCGCACATTGAATGTGAAGTTTCAACAAGATTTCCTGTGATGAATTACATTGGTGGTTACAGAAAATTCGCACAGTAGAACTGGATGGGAAAACGATTAAGCTGCAGATTGTGAGTTCTTACTTCTAATCAGTCATGTGTTTTTGTGAAATTTCTCCAATGACTGTATTGTAATGTTCTTTCTTTGTTCGGTGCAAATAGTATCTTGCTAATTTCAGTCAGGTTGGGATTTATTTGAGAAACATATTATGGCATTGTTTTTGTATCGTTTTTGTTGAGCTAGTAGGTATGCTGCAGCCTCAAAATGACCCTTCAAATGGGTGATTGGAGCAGCCAGAATTGTTCAGGAAATACTACTTTCATATCAACTTTGTACATCTTTGTTTGGGTCTTGTTCCTGAACACTATTAAGTTGTTTGTATTAGATCGAATACTGTTCATCAGCCTCAACCCTGTAGTTTCAGGAGCTGAATAGCTTATAGTCATGCAATTTTGCAAGAACAATAGCTGCTGGTTCTTATCTTACACAAAGAATGTGATTGCAAAACTCATTGGGTGTGGTCATGAGAGTAAGGACAGGATAGTCCCAAAAGTGATGGCTTAGCATTGTCATTACTATTTTGGCTCATAATTGTGAGGATGTGGGTTCAAGTCTCGTGGGGTGCTTATATTTTAGATAGCCTAGGTTCAAAGCCATGAAAAGAACTTTGATGTGACTAGGTACTAATAATCAGAATGGCTTACTTGTGCCAGTTAAGTGGCTTTTAATTTAAAAAAATTATTGCAAAACACTTGATATTACATAAGAGATATATCAGCTTCACTTTCCCTTAGATTAGCCTACTAACAATGTCTTGCATTGTTAGAAATTGGTTTCAATTTCAGGAATACAACTAATGCTAGAGTGGGAGCAGTCTTGCCAAGTTGATTACATATCCTAAGATGTAGCGACCATGCATGCACAATAGTAGTTATGGGACCAGCAATATTTCCCTTAAAGTCCAGATCCATGGTCATGCCTGTTCTTTTCATTCTATCTATTGGGTATGCTGTTGTGTCCACATAGTTTATCTCTTGGGAACACCAGATTGCAGCTCTTAGTTAAATCTACCCAGAGAGGATGGCTTGCTATAAGGCAAGTCGTATATTTTGTTTCTTGTTTTCCAGGTAGTTCTGCTTATCTTCTTTCCTTAATCAGGTTCTCTTGCATGTTCCTAACAGTAGATAATAAGCCTCACTTTCAGTTGCAGTGGACTGAGTTTACATTCCAATATCAGCTGATAACAGCTTCAAATTTGTTGGCTGTTGATTATTGTAAGCTGCATCTGAACATTTGTTCAGTAAGCAGGTGCATCAGCGCTGTGGCTTAGTTGAATGTTTGCCCTGATCTCAATGTACCAATCTATCATGAGTTCTTAAGTACACTATTTTCCTTTGCAGCAATGTTCTTGGATTACTATTTTATATGTTCTCCCATATCTTAGACTGTAGAATATGCTTTATTATTGCAATTAGGCCATTTAGATCATTTGCTTCTTGTGTGTCCATGATCTTGTAACATCAACATGCATGTTAGGACTAGTATAACTAATAGAAGACATGGATAAGTACAACTCATATTACAGGCATTTTGAGTCCAATGACCACCTCCAAAGAGTACATAACTTTTACTGAATTGCAGGAAAAAGCTTTAGAGGAACAACCCTTGTCTTTGATAGGTTTCCATCAATGCTTACATGTCACTGATGCAGCTCTCGCTGATCATTTATTTTTCATATGTAGGCAACAAACGAATGATTGATCGTTTATCAAAATCTAAAGCTGTCAGACATATTTGTGCGCACTGAACTCTTGCCTGAAATGATACTAGCAATGTCATATCTTGAGATTGAATGCAAAGACATTGCCATATTTTGACAGCATTGATGAGCAAGTTAACTATCATTTCCCATAACAAGTGACTTAAGAGGCAACTTAACATCATCAACTAACATGTGAAGTTATAGAACTGTGATACACCGAGAAAGTCCACTTAGTTGGCAGTTGGCCTATCAAATAAGTTGAATTTGAAAGCTTCGAAGAGTCAAAGTTTGCAAGTGGTAGTCCAATTGACAGATATCAAGTATCACTTGTCAAGTATTGCTGTGTGTGGTGGATAGGGAGTATGATGGAAAGTGTAGCTCATTTAATATGGATAGTTGAGCATGCAAATTCTAAGTGCATGAAATTGATATCTCCAAGCAACTCTTTTCTCAGCTGCAATCATGTGGGAGATGTCATCAATTATCTTCTTGTGACAGTTCTCTTAAAATCACTGGAAAGCATTTGTCGATTAAGAATAACGAGACAAATATTGTCACATATCAGCTCTTTATGCTCAAACTCTGGAAGCATGGACCCAAGGAAAACTCATGGGTCTTATAAATGGGGGTGCCTTGCTAGGGTTGTCTCCCTATGTACAAATCCACTCAAAACATGATAATAGTGAGCTAGAGATGTGCAGGTTAGTTACGTGTTATACGCGCACTAGTGAAATGTTTATACTTATAGGTGTATATTGTGAATTCTATTGCACACATACATGTGCCTAGAGTAAATTCTATTTGGCTAAATGATGTCGAGGCTAAATTTTAACAGTTTTAGTAGTCTAACAAGAGCATACATCGTGCATTGGAGCATTGCCTTGTGTTGGCTGTCACTCTCTTTCGTTAAGTGTGGGAGACATTGTGAAGAAAATACCTTGACATAGAAACACAAATAACACCATACGACAAAGCACCGACTGATAGAACACAGTTAGGGTCAGGGTAACTTAGAGACAATGAACACAAAGGATGAATGAAACAGTACAACTATTGAATATACAATGCTCATGCAACAAACACACTGTAGTGAACGAATACTGTACCTTGAACTCTTGTATCTCAAGGATTAGGGCAGGGGTAATGAGCTAGGGAGTGTGTCGTACTCCGAACGGATCCCAAATCGCAACAAGGTAGCCTTTAGATGTCGAACACCAGCAAATGCAGTTAAGGAAGGTTGGATTTGTTGCAGACAGTAGTGCAGGAGAGAGAAAGGCTAAAAACCTCAGGTGAGGAGAGAGAAACTAAAAACATTGGCTGCAAGAGAGATAAAATAGCAAATGAAGGTTGCAGGAGAGAGGCTAAAAACGTAGGAAAGACCAACAACACCAGTTAGCATGCTGAAATGAGCTCTGGATAGAGTATGGTAGGCTGGATACAAGTGCCAGATTGTTGTAGACAGCAATGGCCAGCCTGGACTGCGATGTCTTGCATTCGGGGTGTAGGCAGTAAGTTGAAATACCTGAAATCTGCAAAAACGAGATTAAAGATGAATGGAGGGTAGCATACTTTATTTATAGATAGTTTGGGCCCTTCCAAGTTTGTGCTTATGGGATACAAACACTCTCTAGAAATGCATTTTTAAAAAAATAAACAATGTTTCTCCCTTGATTAAACATGTTTTGGGACAGTTTAAGTGAAGTTAATGTATTTTTAGCTCAGCACCTTTTCTCAAGCCAAACAAGGATGCTTTGAGAAGTAGGCTAGCCAAGTCTTTTTTTTTTTCTTTATCTTTTATCCCAAGGCATCCCACCCCAAAGTAGCTAGAGCATTGGACAAAGGATGCACGTCGGCCACCCAGTGGCCTACTAAGACTACAGAGGTGATGGTTATCTTACCAAGGGAACCCAAGTGATCACCTTAGAGAGACCAAGGCATCAGACAAAGGGTGCATGCTGGTTGCCCAGTGGTCTACCAAGTCCTGCAAAGGTGGATGGAATCAATGATGGATTTTTAAAATTTTTTTGAGGGTTTTGTAGTTTTGATAGATTTAACATTAAGTGAGGGTTTCAAATCAGTTTTTGTCCTATTGAGTATCTGTGCTCCAAATAGAAGAGTAAGAAGGGACGGCCAAACCCAAGCTTTACAAAACAAGCATACTATCTCTACCATTATTGGGTGTTAGCGAAAAAGGAAAATGGTTAAGGTATGGGTGACACAAATATAGCAAAGATGTGAAGCAAGCAAGACAAGCAAGCTAGGGTGAACTGCCTTGGAGATTGCCATGTGCAATGCCACGAATATGGTGGATCTAGAGTCGATCATTCTTAAAGACTGAAAAGAGATAAATGCTTACATATGCACGTTTACATGAATAGAATGCCAATGCATAGGGTAATGCAAAGGGAGATGCAAGATGCCACGTCCATGCAAAATGCAATACAATGGTGCTACTTGGATAGTGCCCTCGCAAGGGAATTGTTTGCCCAAGTGCCTTTTTACAATCATGTTATCTTGACAATGTGGATGAAGTTACAAATGTCCATAATTACAATACAAAAGATTAAATGAATGAAAAAACTGTAAGCATCATTGCTGTCACTATTAAGAGAAATAGTCGTCCTCTCTTAAACTAGAAGGGAAAGCAAGATGGAAGCACCTTCTCTCTATCAATCTGAAGAAGTAGGGGAGGGTATATCCAAGCCAATTGTGGGTAAAAAGTACTAAAGAACCACTCGGTTGATATCTTCGGTCAAAATGTTTACAAAATTGTTTGATGAAGGCACAAACTCTAGGTGGATAGTGCCTAGCTCAATCTGCTCTCTGGAAAAGTGAAAGTGGATTTCCACATGCTGCGCCTGTGGTGTGATGATTGGATTGACTGTAAGGGCAATGGCACTTTGGTTGTTGTAGTAGACCATGGTGGGAGAGTTACAAGGGAAGTGAAGCGCTGTCAGTAAGCTCCTTAGATAGATGGCCTCGGTGGTGCCATCGAAGAGAGCCCTATACTCGGCCTCGGTCGTGGAAGCCACCACCCTCTCTTGCTTATAATTGGACCAAGAAATGGAAGCCGTACCCAAGGTGAAGAGATAGCCGCCATGGGAATGTAGGGTGTTAGGATCTCGTCTAGTTAGAATCAATGTACTCTTAAACCAAAGGCGCTCAGGGAGCTGTGTTGCGAACAATATAGAGCGTGCCATTTCCAAGACTGTTCGGTTACTACTCTCTACGACTCCATTCTAAGAGGGATAGTTGGTGAGGTGAGTTGACGAGAGATGCCATGTTGCTGTAGAAACTTAAAAAACTCGTGGGACATGAACTCATCACTGCTATCACTCATGCAACTAACGCGATGACCCATGCAGTTATGAACCAACAACACCTAAGTAGAGAAACATATGAAAGCATCAGACTTATGCTTGAGGAAGTACACCCACATGTATCTCGAATGAGCATCCACTAAAAAAAAAAAGTACGTGTCGTTCAAGGCAGCAATGGATGTGGATCCACAAAGATCAATGTGAATCAATCTAAGAGGCGCCGTAGCTGTTGAGGAAATGGGATATGGTGCTACTTCCCGAGCTGACATGCTCTACAAACATCTCGAGCTAGCTTCAGGTGAAGAAGGCCCTTAACCATCTCACAGTGAGAACTCATAAAGAGAGTCATAGCCAAGGTGGCCTAGGTGGAAATGCCAAAGACGCTCATTGTTCGTAGGCTCTCGAGATGTAGCTAATGTTTGGAAGTTATGGAACATAAAGCCTTCGGTTGTTAGCTCGGTAAGAAAATGGTTAATGTGGTAAAGGCCATTAGGTTGTGCCTCACTCTCAGCAATCACTAAATCAGTCTAAGAGTTAAGGACCTTGACTGTGGTCGTTGTAAAGAAAACTGCTCGCTCTAACCGGCGAAGCTGCTGAATAGATAACAAGTTCACCCCAAGTTGAGGGACATAGTATACATTGTCCAACAAAGCCAGATCCAGATCCAGATCCTTATCAGTGGCAAAACTGATGCAACCTTGAGCTGGGATCTTTGACTGAGGAGTTGTTTTCTACATGCATCTGCTGGGCTGCAAGGACTCGGGTATGGAAGATGTCCTCTATCGGAGTCATGTGATGTGTAGTTCCATTGTTGACGATCCAGATAGGTGTTGACGTGCTCGGTTGTGACAAGTGGGTCTTTGTGGTAATCTCTTCGGGAGTCAACTCATAGATTTGGACGACTCACATCAGATGCCTCCATGGAGATGATGCGGGCCTCTGCAAACCAGTAAGACAAGTCCTTTGGAGATGATGGTACATTCTACCACCTGGGTTTGAGTTGAGATTGGGAGTTTCTTGTAATTTCCTTGTCTGATTTTGATTTTGATTTAAAGTTTGATTTGGTTTACCCTTCCCTTGCTGCCCCTTATGACAATGAGCAACAAGAGCCCTCTTTGAGGGATTATTCATATGCAACTGATCGAACAACCGTGCATAATGCAATAGCTGCCATTCAAAATCGTAGAATGTGGGTAAATTGGATAGAGAAACCACTTGTTGCACAAAATTGAAGTATTTATGCGGCAGCTTGTTAAGAAACAATTTAGAGGACTTAGGAGTCCCTCTAGTGGAGAATTCGGTAAGGAGATGTCGATACCCAACCAACTTGACTTTCAAGTCATCTCTGTCAGAGATTTTGAAGTTCTGAAGCTCATGGTCAAGATTCATTCAACAGGTTCTATCTCGAGCGGCATAGCGGTCAGTCAAGTGTGTCCATTGCTTTGACGCTAAGCCAAAATGTTGAAGCAGAGATTGAAATTTAGGCAATAAGCCTTGAATTAGCTCGACGTATGATCTTGTATGGAACAAGTGCGGGATCGAGTTGGGGTTCCAACTTCTGCACAAGATCCCATAGGTTCTGTAAGTCAAGGACATGTTTCATCAAGTTCGATCAAGTTGTAAAGTTTGATCCGTTTGTCAATGAATGCATGCTTGGCAGAAGATGGGGTAGAATCATGAGGTTTTGGAAATGTGGGGTAAGATGGATGTGGTTGATAAGATGGTGGTGGTGGAGGTGTTTGATAAGGAGGAGGGGGAAGAGGTGGGTAGACAGAAATAGATTGTGAGTATCCAATGAGTGCCGATTGATGTGGAGGCATTGTAGTACGTAAGCCCTATCCAAATGTCGGTTGGGATGCAACATAATGACCAGAGGGTCCACTCGGTAATGCCATGGAAGCAAACTGTGACACCAACAAATTCACACTTGGGAGAGACTAAGGGGGATGCCCAAGTTGCAATGATCTCGAAAGTGTGTGAGGAAAAGGTGGAACACTCGGTAATGCCATGGAGACAAACTGTGACACCAATAGATTCGCACTTGGGAGAGACTGATAAGGATACCCAGGCTGCAATCATCTCGAACGTGTGCGAGAAAAAGGTGGAACACCACATGGTTGAGAAAGAGATGAGGTCCTAACGGTTGTGCTCGAGTTTGAAAAACCCCTCGGTGTGGTGAATGAGAACACATGTGATGCTACATGAGAGGCAACATGCGGTGCGCTTAATGGAGGCTAAAAGGATGTGGCAGCGGAATAAAAGGGTGGGATGGGAGGGAGATTAAATGGATTTGCGATGGATGTAGATGTGGGAAATAATGTGGGTTCCTTTTGTCCATTAAATGCATTAAATGGAAATAATGATGATGAAGATGCATCTACACTGTTTTGACCTTTGAAAACAAAATTGTATGAAGGAAAAGAAGAGGAAGGAGTACTCACAGTTTCTTGTTTCAAGTGCTTATCTAGTCTTGAGTTTTTAAAGAAATATCTGCCTTCCTCATTACTTATAAACCAGAAATTGTTTTGCATACGTCCTTCATCATGAAAATCATCCATACCAATAGAAGAGGAATCATCATTAACAGAATTTGAAATAATGAGGCAAGCCCTCTTGCTCGATCAAGAAGATGTAATCATTGGATACGAAAGTAACCATTTGAAATGGCCATTTAGGGACCTCAAGAATGCTTGATCAAGAAGATATAATCATTTGATAAGAGAGTATCCATCTGAAGTGGCCTTTCTTGAGGCTTGAAGAAATTGAATTGGTAGAAGACTCCTTGAAGCATGAATCAAGGATCCATAAATCCACTTTGAATAGAAGATGAAGTCATAGGAGATGCACTTGCCTTGGAAGGTTAGCAAAGTTAATTCATCAACATGCTAGCAACCTTAGAGTCAGAATCCATTTCAGTATTACAATTGCATTAAAATAGCACATTAATCATAACACTATCCTTTATGTAGAATTGAAATGGACAATAGGGCTTAGGTCGTAGCCCATGTTGAAATGGATGCCCTTCTCATTCGTATAGTTGCTAGAAACTTTCGAGAACTCCAAAAATTTCCACTTCCATTTCTCTCTTTGACTCACTATTTTACTAAATACTCATTTTTTGCGACATTGCTTTGCTTGGCATGGCTGTGGTGTAAAAAAAGCACACCAGATGTGTATGGCTTTGCTTAGCATGGCTATGGTGGCAGCATATGAATGAAGAAGGGGGATTTTGTTGACAAGGAGCTTGCCACCAAAGCTCATCAGAAGCTACACCAGGGGGCTTCGGTGTTGGAGGTAGCAAAAGTTAAGACCAAGGAGAATGAGTGGAGGTTTTGGTTTCATCTTCCTTTGTACTTTGCAGGAGCATACTTTCAATACTATAGCATAGGGAAAGAACAATGGAGGGCAAATCAAAGGGCAAGGATAGAGTGGGAAAGGGGAGGAGTAACCATGGTGAATATAGAGTGGGCTTCTCTTAAAAAAGAGGAATGATGAAGGCTAGGGTTAGAGGGAGAGAAAGGGGGAGCTTATGGCTATGGCAAGTAGAGTGCCACGAGGACGTGGAATTTTGAGATGCTTTAGTCTTGTTGATAACATTTGATTAAGTTATTAATCAAATGTGTAAGTTGTTTAGCATACGTGATGCTCATGGCAGTCATTTCATGGTAATAGGCTAAGGACCTCGAGGATGCAATAGGTGTCAAATGCAAAAGTTGTGATAAGTTATGCCAGTCGGACTTTGGAGGTTAGTTGGTATTAGTTTTGACTTGGGGACAATTATTTGGCCAATAAGTGTCGGTAGCGATACTAGGGACTGTAAAGAAATACTCTAATACAGAAACATAAATAGAAACCATAGGACAAAGCACAGATTGATAAAATAACATAGTTAGGGTTAGGGTAACTCAGAGACAATGAACACAGTGAATGAATGAAATGATATGACTATTGAATATACGATGCTCGTGCAGCAAACACACTATGCATTGAATGAATACTGTACCTCGAACTCTTGTATCTCAAGGATCAGGGTAGGGGTAATGAGCTGGAGAGGGTGTCGTACTCTGAACGGATCTCGAATCACAGGAAGGCAGCCTACGAATGTCGAATACCAGCAAACACAGTAGTGAGAAGTTGGATTAAATGCAGACAGCAGTGAGGAGAGAGAAAGACTAAAAACGCAGGCAGGACAGCCTGCAAGAGAGAAAAAGACTAAAAACGCAGATTGCAGGACTGTGATGATGTGGTAGGCTGTACGGCAGCAGGTCTGCACAGGAATAGCATTCGCTTGGCTGAAATCAGCTCCAAACTGCGTGAAGAGGGCTGGAAATTAGGCGCCAACTAATGGAGAGCAATGGACAGCTTCGACTGAGATGTCCTTCGCGAATGGGGTGTGGGCAGTAAGCTGAAACACCTGAAATCTGCAAAAACGAGATTAATGGTTGAATGGAGGGCAATATACGTATTTATAGAAAGTCTGGGCCCTCCCAAGGGTTTGTGCTTATGGGACACAGAAACTCTCTAGGATCGCATTTCTTTTAAATAAACAAGGTTTCTTCATTAATTAAGCATGTTTTGGGGTTGTTTAAGTAAAGCTAATGCATTTTTAGCTCAACATCCTCTCTCAGGCACCAACAATGGTGCCATGAGGATTGCTGTTTTATGTAATGCATGTCTCTGATAGAGATTTTTGGAATGAGGTGAATTGCACCAACCAAATGGTTGATCCTATTGTGCACATAATGAGGCTTGTAGATGGCATGGATCTATGCATTGGGAAGATCTATGAAGATATGGATCGTATGATTGAGAAGTTGGAGAGTTTGGAACCAAATGTAGATAGGTATGAGCAGATCAAGGAGTTATGCATCAGCAGATGGAATGAGTATGATTCTCCTATGCATGCTGCAGTATATGTGCTTGATCCTGAGTTTCAAGGAAAGATGCAAGAAAGAGACCTTGAGGTGGTCAAGGCTTGGAACACATTGCTGGCAAGGCTTTATCGTAGCCGTGAAATGCAACACAAGATTAAAAATCAGCTCAATGTGTATCGGTAAACATTAGGGATGTTTGGTACATAGGATGCACTAGAGGACAAGACAAATATTGGAGCTGCTTTATGGTGGGAGGACTACAGGGGGCAGAAGCTCCAGAGTTGTAGAGTGAGTCTGGCTATTTGTATTCTTAGCCAAACAATTAGCTCTTCTTGTTTAGAGCAACAATGGAGCTCATTCAATCATATCACTCAAAGAAGAGAAATTGTCTTGGTACAATGAAGACGAATGACCTAGTTTATGTGAGCTCCAATCTTCGCTTGCTAGCTCCTACATCAGTTGCAAAGGTTGATTCTTTTATACGTTGGGAAAAAGATGATGATGGTGATGGCCAGGATGTTGTTTAGTAGGATGAGCATTCAGGCACAGTGGAGCCATCTTCCATGAATGAGAGCACTTAGCGGCTAGCCTCTTGAAACTTTAGAGTATTGACTTGGAAATTGGAGCTCTTGTAACTTGGATCTTTAGACTTTAAAGTTTAGTGCATATTTTGTATCTTTGCAATGCACACTTGTTGGACTTATGCAACATTGTTGATTACAATGTTGAATGTGACAATCCAGTGCTGATTACAAAGTTTTGAATCTTTATTATCGTTGAAACTTGATTATTATGTCTCTAATTTCACGAATTATGGTTGATATCTCTGGATTCTAAGACTTAAGTGTTGATTCTCTCTCTCTCTCTCTCAGTGGACGATCTGTCGCATGCAACAGAGCCAACTCGACAACCACAGGTTCACCTCTCTCTACTGGCATGTTGGAGCAGCCATGTGTTGGAGAAATCTCATAGGATGGGATATGGAATTTTTTGGCGACACTTCAAGCATCAATCAATGCGCAGTATCAAGAAATCACACGCTTGGCTCTCCAGTGTCAAGCGTTGGAAAGCAATAATACACAGTTGAAACAGAGTGTGGAGGAACAAGCCAAGAGAATCACAGACTTGTAAATGAGTATGGTGACACACACATGCATGGAAACACCAAAAACATGTGCCAGAGTAGTAGCACATACTCCCCCAAATGGAGACATGCCGGTACTTCATGCAGAGGGTGGTGATGCAGTGGTAGATGATGTGGATACACGTGAATGTAAATAAAGAGAAAAGCGGGCCCAAAACTTGGTTATTTGGGGGTTGCCCGAAACAGATGATGAGACTGCACTGTCTCTTACTATGGAAGTCACAAAGTTTTTTGGTAAGCACTTTGCCATGGCAGATATACTTGTCTTTGGTGCTCAACGTATGGGCAAGAAGAAAGACGATGGGAAGGCAAGAGCCATTGTATGCACTCTATTGGATGCACGTAAGAGAACTATACTTTTAGACAATAGTCGAGTATACCTCAAGGGAACATATTTTTATGTAAATGAGGATCGCACCCCCATGCAACAGGAGGAATGTCGGAAGCAATACATTAAGCGAAAGAAATCTAGTGATAACACTTCAAAGGATGCATAGGGATGCGCGACCCATGGGAGTTGCGTGCTTGTGAAGGTGTTGTTTTGGAACTGCAGAGGGTTTCCATGGCATAAAGGTGAAAGCATTAATGTGGTTGGTGATGTTGACATTGTGTTCCTTGCTGAGACATGGGAGCGAGAGACATGTAGAATTTTGGATATCCCAGGGTACATAATTCATAGCGCATATCAGCCACATGTAGGAAAAAGAGGGCAAGGAGGAGTTGCATGCATATACGAATGTCATTTGGAAGGAATGATTGATGTATGTAAAATAGACCGACATAAGCAGTACATATGGATTATGCTTAAGCACACTACACCGATGTGCATTGTGGGATGTTATATTCCACATAAGGAGTCTCCCTTCTATACACAACATGAAGTGGATTCACAAGAACCTTTTGAAGATTTGAGTATGGATGCATGCACATATATGCAACAAGGACATGTGATGGCCTTAGGTGACTTAAATGCCGTATTGGAGTATGCAATTTCAGCCCATGGCACATGATGAGCCAGACAAGGAAGAGGTTGTGGATGTAGATGCACGTTGGTGTAGACAGTCTGAGGATACAGACATTAACGCTCATGGATGTGCTTTGATGGATATGGTTAATGGTTTGCGCATGCCGATATTAAATGGTATGAATTGTTTCCCCGATATTGAAGGATTCACGTGCTACTCAGCTAGTGGAGGTTCCAGTGTGGTAGATTATGCAATGGTACACATGAATGATTTATGTATAATCAGAGAGTCCTGGTTAGGTGGAAAACATCCAGAATTGGATCATATAGCTTTGGGCTTGACACTTGATATTTGCCACCACGTAGAACATACAGGGGACATAGTAGGTATTGGTGCATTCCGTATTGATGTAGACAAGAAACAAGCATATGTTGGTCACCTAGATAGTCTTATGAGCAATCTTACTAGGAGCACATGGGCTGATTTGAGAGATGCAATGTTAAATACGACTATAGAGGTTTTTGGGAAACCAAAGAGCAGTCACAAAAATGTCAAAGGATTGCCATGCAAGAAATGGTTTGATGATGAATGTAAGGCTACATGTAGAAAGCTGAAAATCCTCCCTAAGGGACAAGAACGAAGTGAGGTGGAAAAACGATATAGTACTCTCACACGTAAAAAGCGACGATGATATGTAGTGGCCAAAGAAAGTGAAGATGCTAGGCAATTTGAGAAATGTCCAAGGCAAGCATTTAGAAAATTGCAAACCAAACGGTCAAATGTTATGGGGGATTTTACTGATGTTGACATGCTATCATATGTTACTGAACTTTACATGCATAAAGGGGTAAAGCCCATCAAATGTGATGTACATACGGAGCCATTTAGTGCTCTGTTCACTTTAGAAACATTGGAGGCAGCCCTTAACAAGATGGCTAATGGAAAAGCATGTGATACTCTGTAGTTGAATGCGGAGATGTTGAAATGAATAACAAAGGAGACGAGACTGTTTATGCTGCATGTGATACATTATGGTTTTGCATGTGGTTTTCCCCAAGAATGGCAGGAGAATTGGATACAACTGTTGTATAAGGGAGGAGATTGCAATTTGCTCACAAACGACCGCACTATTATGGTCAATTCAGCCATGGCAAAGCTATTCAGCACTATCATGGAAATGCAATTGAGTAAATGGGCAGAAAGTAATAACAAACGAGCTTATGGACAAGCAGGTTTTCAACCTGGTCATAATACCATAGACCATTTGGTTACTTTGCGTATGCTTATGGATGAGAGTCGGCTTGAGGGAGCAACCTTGTATTGCTGTTTTGTGGATTTTAAGAAGACTTTTGACACCGTACCAAGGATTGGCTTATGGCAACAAATGCAAGAATTAGGGGTCCCAAATGATCTATGCATGGAAATTTACAGGATATATCAACGAGTGGTGTGCCGCCTTAGAGGTCGCAACGGGCTGTCACAAGTATTTGAAAGTAATATGGGAGTCAAACAAGGTTGCCCCCTCTCCCCTACATTATTTGGTTTATGCATTGATAAGCTAGAGGAAACACTTCTCACGGCTATGAATGAAGAGGAAGCCAAAAGTCCGCATATTGGTATGTTTGCCATCTTGCTCCTGCTTTATGCAGATGATGTGGTCTTCTTTACATATACTGGGGAACGTATGTAGCAGTTCATGGGGATTCTTGAACGGTTTTGTCAAGATAGTGGTTTGACGATGAATGTATAAAAAACAAAGCCAATGGTTGTGCGTACCAAGCAATCAAAACCCCACCAAAAGTACATTATGCAAGGCAGTATATAGAGGTAGTATCTACTTTCAAATACTTGAGATACCTGCAGACCACAGATAGCATACATGTGTGGACGGCGATTAGTCGCAGGGAAAAGCAAGTATTATCACTTTGAAAACGACTGCAACCGTATAGATACAAAATGCTGGAAAATATGTTGTATGATTTTTGATGTATATGTTCTATAGACGGTATTATATGGAGTGGAAGTGTGGGGGGGAGCATCTCCTCATGTGCATGGAACGACATTGAGAAGTTGCAAAAAGCTTTTATTCATAGACATTTGGGCATCAAAAGCACCGCACCATATGTACTTATGCTTTTGGAAATTGGCCGTCGGCCAATTGAGGTACATGCTATGATCCGAGTATTGAGATATGCTACCCGAGTACATCAAATGGATGACAATAGGCTCCCCAAAAGGGCATGGGATGCAAGCACATGCCTACAGAAAACGTGGAAAAGTAAAGTTCTTTCAATAGGATGGGTGCTGGATATGCGAAAATGGTTTAAAGGGTGGGGAGTGGATAGATATCTAGATATAACATTCGAAGGTATATGCATGGACGCATTTCAATCAGACCTCTTACGAGCGTATCAAGCAAAACATCAAAGCAAGGGAGCAAATGGCAAACTTGCTTATTACATTATGCATATCTATCCTTCATGTTGGGAATCCTACATGTAGGCAGAGGCACACACGCAACCATACATAGCCAACCCGCTCTCAGTGGTATTTAGATGGAGTATTGCACGACTTCGAACTCGATCACACACTTTATTGATCGAGACAGGTGGATGGAGTGGACAGGCAAGAGAGACGAGGTTATGCAAGCTGTGTGGACTACAGAGTGTAGAATCAGAGGAGCACATGATTATGACATGCCCAGCATATGCACACATACGGGCTGACTTTGATATCCCTTTACAGGGGCCACTTCACCAGTTTGTGACCACTACTCCTATATCGAAGTTAGGGGCTCTCATCACCCGCATGTTACACTTTCGGGAGAACCACGTTGCATAGATCGTTCTTTCTCTGTAGCTACCCTTTTCTACCATGGGGAGGAGAATCATTGTATATTTGGAAAGGTCCCATGGGTTATAATTTGGCCTTCTGTGGACGATAATAAACTACTCTACTCTACTCTACTCTTCTCTCTCTCTCTCTGTGTGTGTGTGTATATATATATATATATATATATATATATATAGATATAGATATAGATATAGATATAGATATAAGCATATAAACCATTCCCTCCGTTCTTGTTCCCGTTCCTTAACTTTGGGCGATCCCCCCGTTCCAGGGGGTCCTGTTCCTGTTCTTGGTAACTATGGACACAAGACTCAAGTCAACAAGCCTTGAAGGGAAGACTTTAGTTTGGTATTGTATGTTATGAAAAAAGACATGAAAAGACCCATGCACATGCAAAAAAAGAGAATATTTGGACCACCAGCAACTGCCTGTTAGCAAGGGCTATTCTTTCTCGTCAAGAACAGCCTCCCTTCAACCATCATGTAAGTATGCCCTAATGGGGAATGCTAACAAAAGCATTGCAACATTGTTTGGCCTTTTTACTTGAAGGACTGAAGCCTTCTTGCTCGCTTTTCCAACCTGTGTTTCTAGTGTGGATTGTTTATCCAGCTTTAAGCAGTGAGCATTCAAAGTGCACTTGGTCATTTAATTCAGCTTTGAATATCGATCATTCATTAGTGTACACTGTATGACTGGAGATCTTTTTTGGGAGACATAGAGATGCCACTTACTATCTACATATCAGATGCACGCACATCTATATACATAGCTCCATAGTTCGCGCACGCACACGCACACACACACACACACACACACACACACACACACACACACACACACAGACGCACGCACGCGCGCGCGCGCGCGCGCACACACACACACAACGCATTTCCAAATCCATGCACACTGGCAGTTGTGTATACATTCAGATATATAATGCTTGCGTCTACACCTTATCTGCATATCCATGTGTGTGCATATTAAAGCTTATCATAATAGTAATATGGTCTATGCTTTTTGCCTGCACAGTGGGATACTGCTGGGCAAGAAAGATTCAGGACGATAACCAGCAGCTACTACAGGGGAGCCCATGGAATTATTGTATGTGTTTGTTCTGACTTGGCATTTCTGCTACATAGTTGTTATTGAACTGCTGTTTTGTGACTTTTTTTGTTGGTCAGATTGTTTATGATGTTACAGATCAGGAAAGCTTCAACAATGTGAAGCAGTGGCTTAATGAGATTGATAGATATGCAAGTGAGAACGTTAACAAACTTCTTGTTGGGAACAAGTGTGATCTAACTGCAAAGAAAGTTGTGGACTATCAGACTGCCAAGGTTCTGCATGTATTCATGAAATCTATCTGCCGAAACACTAACTTAGTAATGATTTATGATGCAGTCTACTGCTGTTTGTGACAGGCTTTTGCCGACGAGATAGGCATTCCATTTTTAGAGACTAGTGCAAAGAATGCAACCAACGTGGAGCAAGCCTTCATGACAATGGCAGCAGAAATTAAGAACAGGTACCTTATGCAAATCTGTACTCATTTCTTCTGTGGTATGCTGAACTGGATCCTGGTTATTAATTTGTTGTTCTCTTGATAGGATGGCAAGCCAGCCAGCAGCAGGCAACAATAAACCGAAGCTTGTGCAGATGAGTGGGCAGCCTATTTCGCAGAAAAGTGGTTGCTGTTCTTGAAGTCGTTATTTTGCCTCCCACCAAGAGTCATGCAACTTGACAGTAAGGTTGAAAGGATCTTGCACTCTAGGAAGCCCCCCCTGCTGATTATCAGTAATGAATCTTATTGTCTTTCGGATCCCTAAAAGCATTCTTAAGTTGAGGGTCTCAAGGCCCACTTATTTGGGTGGCTTCCCAATTGTGTTTAAATTGTAGATGCTTATTATCAGCATTTGTTTTGTGAATCACATGTAAAACATGATTGTTCCGTATTTTAAGTTTGCTCTTTGTACTTGTGGAAGTGGTAGTTTGCTTCATTCCACCCATGCTATATGTTCTGTAATGAATATAGTCAAACTTTCCAGACCCATAAAAGCATTTTGAGATAGTCTCTTTCCAGACCCGTGAATTCTGGTATTATGTTGGAATTGCAAATACTTACTTGGTGGGGTTAGTTCTCTGAATCACTTGTAAATGAAACTTTTAAAATGTTTGACTCTTTGTACATGGAAGTGGTTGCTTGTTCCATTCTAGTTACAGGTCCCTGTTTTTGGTAATTTTTTGAGTTTTTTAGTCTCTTATCTGTATTATAACTACTCTTCTTCATGCCTTTATTGGAGTTGTGCTAGTGCAATGGTGCTTAAATTGTACTGATCAGTGCTCTGATTTATTGAGTCAATGCAAAGGTCTTTTTTCCCTGATTCATCCCTCTTTTGAAATGGCCACCCTTTTGTGTTGTATATGAGAAGGGCACATGTGATGTGTAGCTGCCAGTAGTTTTTGGTCATGAAGCAATGAGTGAGCTATCTGGTGTTCTTCACATGAGCTCTTATTTACCCTTAAATTTATGTAAACACCTCCTTGTAGGGCTTATGTTATGTTCATAGTTTTTGGTAAAAGAGCTTTGACTAAAGTGTGTTTCAGTGTCATTCTCTTTGGTCAAAGAGAATGTGATCAGTTTCATACCTGTAGATCTTGCAGCTTCTCCTTGCCAAAGTGTTACTAAGTCCGGCATAATATTTCCTTGAGGTGAAGCAACTGTGAACTCTATTTACCCTCCCTGAAAAAGGTGCTTTTGTCAATCTGGGTGTACAATGCAGTTAGAAGGTTTGGGACCATTGATAGCTGTACGGTCTGATATTATGCCAATGTATTAGGGCCTCCAAGCAGTTCTTAAAAAGTTTAAATGTGAGTATGATTTTGAGGCTGTTGAGTTGAGGGATTGAAGGGAAACTGTAAGGGACTGTTCATTGCCATTTGAAGCCCTTTCAACCTATTACCAAACCATGTCTAGCTGATTGTATAGATTGCTAGAGTTGAGGTCTTGAGAATTTTTTTTTCTCCGGAGTCTTCAAATCATTGTATGTTCTGTACTGGCTCCTGTGGAATGTGGACAATATCTATCAAATCCTAAAGAGTCTCTACAATGGTATGGCTAATAAGTCTAGATCACAACTATTTCTAGTAGTCCAAATATACTAAGCAATGTCGCTAGGTATGAGCTTCCATTTGGGATAGTGCCCTTGAGTCCACATTGACACTGAAAAATCTGGTGTGGCAATTTTGCTGAAGAGCTGACTTTAGATGTTGGATTCCCTTATATATCTCATGTCCACAAGCTCGGCCTGTATCTATGATTTGTGCAATTTGTGCATGTCACAATCGTAGACTCGGTTGTGCCTTGAAACATCATCCTAAGGGCTCTCTTTTGCATGTCCCTTGAATTTCAGGGTAATTCTATACAAATCTATATACAGTATCTTTGTCTTTTTTGGCTCTCCACCTTTAACACAAGGGATTGGATCTCTGCCATAACCAAGCCAAGTGCCTACTGTTGGGCACCTGTGTGCTAGTAACCACAAAGATAGTGAAATCTTTCTGGGTCTAAAGCTATCCTCCAATCTTGTCTAGAGGTCTGCAAGCAAAGACAGCAAGAAACCCTGCGCAATCCAGTGGTGAGTTGCTGTTGATGTCACTCAGGTTTTGCGCATGCCCTGATCCTTTGTTGAGAGTATTGTGCTCTGACTGATCCAAATTCTCTATCTTGAGTTTGCCATTTTCATGTATTGAAAAGGGAAATGCTCTTTGTTGGTAGCCACTACAGTGAGAAGAATGTCTCCTTTTTGTAAGAAGCCTTATATATATATCTAAGAAGTTCAAATTGGGGGTACCATCTCCCTAATGCTCTCCATGTCTAGCCCTGTTGATGCTGTGAATAATCCTTCGTCTCTATGACTAAGTTGGTAGCTCGAGAAAGGTAACCACTCCTATAATATAGAAGCAATGAAAGAGAACATCCCCCACTGTCCTTCAAATTGCGGGTACCACCTCCCTAATGCTCTCCATGTCCGGCCCTGTTGATGCTGTGAATAATCCTTTGTCTCTATGACTAAGTTGGTAGCTCGAGAAAGGTAACCACTCCTATTACATAGAAGCAATGAAAGAGAACATCCCCCAGGATAAGTGCGTTTGCTCTCGAGTGGTGTGGCCTTTGTCCTAAATACATGGTTGAAGAGATTGTGCCATCTCTTCAACGTTGGATGGAGCAATATCTTGAGGTCTTGCATATGTTGATCTCCAAGGTCGAATAGTAACAACATTAAAAATAACCTTAAAACCATTCCAGAGCTTTTAGTTTGGCTTTGAAACATTTAGTGTTAGTACTAGATGGCCATGGTTCTCAACTTGTAGGAGCAATGGTCTGAAGCCTCCATAGTAGTAATTATTTCCATTACTTCTTGCCTAGCATGCGCCTCATAATATGTCACAATTAGCTTCAAGAATGCTTTGTCTTGATTGTTTGGGTCTACGATCCCTTAAACATCTAGATCTAGGCTAAATGTTTATATATTGGGGTGCTTTAGCCCTTGGGTCACATCTCCACTTCACCAAACGACATTCTTGGTTAGGGGCTTAACAAGGCTGATGCATAACTTTGAAGAGCCTCAAGAGGTGACATAGTACATGGTGGCAAGTTGAACATGGTTACCCGCCATCACCACCTTCTTTGCTAGAGAGACTCTTGTTGTGCTCCAATATAAGAGCTTCTACTTGATGATCAAGAGTAAGTGGGCTAGTTGCTCCTATGAGGTGATAATCCATGCTCTCATGATAACCAACGTATCTTATTGAAGTGCCAAGAGCAACCCAAGTGAACTTATGTGGCCTCTAGTCTAGTTGTTGAGTGTCACAAACCCCAACATCCATAGGTTTAATGCTAAATGATGAGAGCTCCTAAGGCTATGCAAAAAATTTCCATCACAATTACAAAGGCCATTAACTTCATCTCTATCTAAGAAAACAATCGTGTCATTTGTAAATTCTACATCCAAGAGCTTCGATAACATTAAGAGGGGTAGCTTAATGGCACATATGCTTGAACTCTCTTAGAAAGGAGCTCATGGCCTTTATTGCAATACAAAAAGTAAAGGTGCAATGTGGCATCTCTATCTCATTGGCCTTTTGAGTATTGAAACTTTCAGCTTTGGAATGACCAATGTGAATTTGACTAGTAGAGCATTCACTACCATTATCAAAGGTGCTATCAAATGTCTACTCAAAGTTTTAGTGACCACTCTCCAAGCACTTTGAGTATTGAAACTTTTAGCTTTGCAATGACCAATGCAAATCAGACTAGCAGAGCATTCACTACCATTATCAAAGGTGCCGTCAAATGTCTACTCAAATTTTTAGTGACCTCTCTCTAAGCATTTGCCAAACAATCTCTCTCTCTCTCTCTCTCTCTCTCTCTCATACCTTGGAGGTGTAGTTGTGGAGCCTAGTAAGGTGGTATAATAATTTGTTTTTGTGGCCACTTGCCGCGTTGGTCGAGACCCCTAAGCTAGTGAGCTATCTACTCTCTTGAGTCTCCTTGACTCCCTATTTGGAATGTCTAGGGCATAGTGTTAAAAGAAGACCTTGTTCACCCTATTCCCCTACTTGTGTAAAAAAGTAAGCTCTTGCATAATATTAAACCTTGATTTGGCTTCCTTAGTTGTATCTACCTTTATTTTGGTGATATGCACAATCTCAGCCATCCATTTGCATTTTGGGTACCTCTCCTTATCTCTTAGAGGTGCTACCAATGAAGGGCTAGCAACCCCCTCTTGCTCCAAGAGTGAGTTTGTCATCCGCTTGTCCTCTTTAGAAAAGAGAGGATCTCAAATCCCTAGTTGCTGTGCCACTTGAAAAGGGTGATGCTACCCAAATCGTGGTAATGGCCTTCGTGAAATCCTTGTTATATCGAAGGTGATTAGGAATCTTGACATTGGTAGTGATTCCCTTCACTCCCTCCAAAACATCTAGCTGCAACATTATGTGATTCAATAGACCTTGTTGCCAAAAACGGTTCCAACCAAGTCTTGTCTATCATATACCCATTGCCTAGTCATTCACATAGAATTTATTAATTTGACTGCATGTCTTGGTCCCTAATGATCTCTCTCTCTTGGGAACTAAAGAGAGCTTGTTGATCCACCTATATTACTTCACACATAAATTAGCTTAGGTTTTGAGGCACTTTCTCCTTGTTTCATCATGTTTTGAAGCATTTGTTTAAACTTTGCAGATTAGTTTTGGAGTATCCACTTGGTGCAACCAAAAGACAACTTTTAAGAGTTTTAGGAGCAATAAGAGGCATGTTTGCATGTTTTTGGTTCTAGCACCAAGGGCTCATTCTCAAGAGCCTCTAGATTGAAGACTTACCCAATTGTCCACCTAGCCGAAAGGGTGGTTGCAACTTGTGTAGTACCACAAGGTGAGATAGACTCAATTCAGTAGGCCAGTTTAGGGGTTTTATGGCTATTTATAGCCATTCCCCACTTGGTAGTCACTCATATCATCATCTTCCTTCTTCCCTGGTAGGTGCATAGTTCGACTTTGTTATCTTCCTCCGTCTTCGGTGTTGCCATCATCATCAGCTTGATTTGGTTGTAGCGTGCATCAAATTTGTGAGAAGCTTTGGACTTACCAAGACCACCCTACCTTATGGTGGGCTCACCCTCATGTTCCCCTTGGTTGGGTAGTTTTAGTTATCTACTTACCTAATACATTTAAGTTGTACACATAAAATGAGATTTTTTAATTAATCCTTTTAATCACAAATTTAAAATCACAACACACAAACAATGAAAACAACCCTTTTGAAAGACAATTTAAAAAAAAATAAAAAAAATCTTATGCAAGTGTTCACCTTTTGTCCATATGGAGGAATGACACAAATGCCTTTATTTCTCTAGGATTTCCACCCCTAACTAGTATTGGGGCCTCAGAAAATCCATCTCGAGTCACATAGGAGCTTGGACGATTCCTAGGAGTCTAAGAGTTCATTGGCCGGAGCCCCCTTAGCACTCTCAACTCCTCTTGGCCAAGGATTCCCCTATGAAGCCACCTCTCGCCATCGGGGTCGGTCCAAAACTCTTCGAGGTAGCGAGTTGTTTCCCCTTGGAAAAGGGACAAGTGACTAGGCTTAGGGGAGGTCTAGTGCGCTTTCCTTTTTATCCTATAGCAGACTTAGTGTGTTAGGATTTTTAATTATTCAATCAATTTTCTAAGTGTATCAAGTTAAACTTGTATGCATTGTTACAAGCACAAGCAAATCTTCTTCAAGCAATATTCATGACAAATAGAGAGGCAATTGAGCAAGACCTTAACTTAGAGGCAATTCTTTCTGACTTGGTCCTCTTCTTATCTTCTTAGGTTTTTTATAGTTTTTATTTGGATTTGTCTCTCCTAAGTCCCCTTTTTTGAGATCTAAACTTCGATTAACTTTTCTTCATTGGGTCTTTCCTTGGTTGTTGTTAGTCTTTGTTTGCAATTTTCACTCATTTCTCTTGTCAATATTGGTTGCTTAACCTCATTACAGATCTAGAATTTATTGTAATTTGTGAGGATTAATTGGGTCTTGGAATCACGGTTTCTCTTTGGAGATTACGTGAGTCGACAAAGCAAGTACTTTCTCCCTAGGAATTCTTAGCCTTTTATTCTTTCAAAGGAGAGTTATATCATCCTTTTTGGTTATCTCATAATCTAGGACTCATATTTCACTTTGTCATGGTGGCAAGCGAATTGGTATGAATATCCTAGGTTTAAGACTAACTAGATATTCAATTTAATAATTTTCAATGAGTTGTGTATGGCATAATTTTTAACTTAATTAATAGTAACAGAGTTTCATTCCTTAAAGAAAAGTACTCCCAATCAACGAATTTTGATCACCTACTTTAACTATCCTAATTCAATTTACATGAATTTTTGATAGCAAAAAAGCTAATTTTCTGTATTTATAATATTAAGAAACTATTTTTTTGATATTTAAAAAATTCGTAAACATGAAAAAAAAAATCCTTGATATAAATTTTACCTTCCCCTACATGTACATAATTTGCTTCAACTTCATCCTAGACCTAGCAAGGGTTGTCCAGAGCTCCACCTAACTCGCAAGCTGTCTAGGAGCGAAACATCATTCTCATGGTTGGCCTTTTCACCACTCAACCTTTGGCCCATGAATCGAGCAATGCCCTCTTGGGTTAATCCGCTGTGCGATTATGGAGGTGATCCACCTATGCAATATATCCTTAATTAAATCCTTTAAGAATCCAGTACAACAAGGCATTCAGTCCTAATATTAGTTTCTAGGAAAACATTCCTTTATTCCCATGGCAACTTGTCATCACAGACCCTTGCTATGCATTTAGAATAAATCACAAGCACTTGAAATAATCATCTAAACAATAGACTAACAACTAGTTGAATGTAAAAGCATTTAGGATGTTGTTCGATCAACCAATAAAAAACCAATTGTATTCTTCCCAAACAATGCAAGAATAGTCGCGATAACATTTCCATTGCATATTTGCTATTTTTCTTGGGATCAAAGAGCAATTCTATATAAAATTTACTTAACACTTGTATGCACAATTTTTAATGTCATGATTATGCCATTCATAACCCTTGACCGATTCTTCCTTGTAATTGCTCTATCAATGAATAAGCCATATGCAACTAGGTGCAATTAATGTCCCTTGATATATGCACTTTGCAAACTCGATCTTTTGAATACGTGAGATGAAATTTATCCCTTCCGATGACCTATACTCATGCATCATAGTATGGGGCCTAACGTATCTCATACGACAATCAAAACAATTATCTATTAATTTGGAAATACATTACTTATGAGTGGTACTGCAGTTGGATTGACAGTGATGCCTTTGTTGTTGGTTATGAGATTGCCATCCGCACGTGACATTCTTTACTTGGGGACGATCGTTCGTAAGTAAACTCAAGAGATTAAGAAGGTGGAATAGATTTGAGATGGGAGAGCGTAAGAGAAGATGGGTAAGTCGAGGATCGAAATAGAGGGAATTGAACTAACTCTCTCTCTCGTAGTCTCTCGGGGTGATTCCTCTCTCTCTCTCTCTCTCTCTCTCTTTCTCTCTTTCTCTCTCTCTAGCTCCCTCTCACAATCTCTTGGAGGGGTATTCTTCTATCTCTCTCTCTCTCTTGCAGCCTCTTGGGGTCTCCTTATGCTATTGTGCCTCCCCATGCCTCATGTTTATAGTGAATTAGAGAAGAGGCTTGTGGCTGAGAAGAGAAGCTCTTTGTGGAGGGGGATCTTGGAAAAATCAGTGATCTCGTGCTCAAATCATAAATCTGATGGTTATTAGCTTCGAAAGGGCGGTGAAACCCCAAGACACTTGATTAGAAAGCTCGTAGTTTACTCCTTTTCTTTGTTCGAAGTGCTCTTTTCTGTTTGTAGATTGCGATTGCGGCACGCACGATTTCGCAAATCTCTCTCTATATTTTCTTTCTTTTTATAAAATCTCCAAAACTAACTAAAACATCACTTGTCTTTTCTTTTAAACAATATCCAATTCTAGAAATCTCCATGTCTTTTTAGGATAATATCTAAAATATACTAGTTTGGCCCAATATTTAATATTTTTGGACCATCCAAACTATACACATTAATACTAGTGATTAATATAGCTCATAAGTCTCGTTCACGTTGTAACTTCCGTGAAGGGTGGTTACGATCCTTGTCAATCCGAGAAAAATATCAAATTTACGACTCGATTTTTTTAACATATATATATATTTTTAAAATAAAAATAAATAATTATTAACATTAGTTAGTTTTTACCTTAGTTAGTCTTTAGTTAGTAATCTTACTAACTTATTAATTGACTAACTAACTTTCGAACTATGTGCCAACTAAATGGCACTCATAGAGTTTGAATGCAATGTAGGAGTCATATGCATACCAAGGTCTACCACCAAGGAACCTAACCATAGGCTCTCCTTCTTGCAAGCCTTAGTGGGTTGCAATGTACTCAGCCTTGATAGTAGACAAGGTCATACATTTTTGCACTTTGGACATCCAGAAAACAACATCTCCAGTAAAAGTGAACATAGCCAGAGGTGCACTTTCTACTATTTGCATGCTCTATATAATTAGAGTCGATGTAGGATTTACAACTCTAGTATCTTGGCCACCATAATACATGCACATATCTACAATTCCCTTAAGGTATCTCATGATATCCTTCATGGCATCTCAATATCTACTGTCATCATATAACAAGCAACAACTCCCACTACAAATGATATGTTAGGTCTAGTGGCTATCATGGCATACATCAAGCTGACCACTAGAAATGCATACTGGATCTTGGCCATTTCGGCCCTCTCATCATGTGACTAGGGACAATCTGCCTAACGGACCTTAACATGAGAAGATAATGGATAGCCAATAGTCTTACCACCCTACATATGGAACCACTCAAGGATTTTATAGATGTACTCCTTCTCTAACAAGTAGAGGAGTCCCTTAGAGTGATTGTGTGTAGTGCACATACCAAGTATGTGAGAGGCATATCCTATGTCCTTTACCTCCTCCTTGTAAGCCTCAATATGCTGCAATGTGCTCAGCCTTGATAGTAGACAAGGCCGTGCATTTTTGTGTTGAGATGGCAAGCTCAATACATGCGGACATTGATGATGGACCGCTTGGCTAGATGGGTCTACACATCTACACTTAGCATGTTGGTGGTCATTATGATACTCACATGACCACTAACTTATCACTTATTATATTTAGTTTATTACACCTGCCTACACTTGGCAAAGATATAGCGCCAGTCGATTAGTGTAGTCTGTTATGCACTGTTTGGCTTAGTAGGCCACTTTCCTTTGTGCTGTATCTTATTCATACTTTGTGTACATTGTATATTGTGTGGAAGAAGAAGAAGAAATCAGCAAGAAAACGTTTTGGCCTCCATCTCTCTTCTTGTGTTCTTGAGTGAGCTTCCTCTTATGTATACAGTGTGTGTTTGGCGCAACAACTCAAGCAAATTCCCCTACCACACGATTCTTGATATGGTATCAAAGCCGCGCCACTGAGAGAGGTTGATTTTGAAGGCTGAAGTGAAGGAGAAGCAAGGTTCGAGCAAGGATAAGAAGCTCTCCCATTCTTCCAGTCTCTCTCTTGGATAGTGCTTGTGGAGGCACAGGAAGCAGGGTAGAGTGAAAATCTCAGATTGCTGTGAGATTTGATGTGCGAGCAAAGCATCGTATATTTTGTAGATCTTTTTGGTATCTGAGGCCGTTTCAGGCCCCGTTTTAGATCCGCAAAGTTGGAGACTACAATTTTAGGGTACACTGTGATTTCAGCTATATTGACCGAAAGTGGGTGCACAGGTTACAGATTTGGAATATGTAATTTTTGATGTGTTTGCCAAGAAGTAAACATAAGGTTCATCTACAAATAGGTTGCAAATTACATGTACTATTGAGCAATCAGTGAAAAAGGTTGCTTGGTGTATTGCTGTGCACTTATTGTGAAAGGCTACAGAAGACTAGCTTGCTGTGTTGTATCCTTTTTTGTGATAATGGCAGAGAACAGTGGAAATCCCATTATTGAGAAGCTCGACAAGAACAACTACCCTTCATGGAAGTTCCGTGTGACGAACTTCCTCATTGAAAAGGGCCTTTATGAGTTTGTTTCATGTGAAGAAAAGGAGCCAGCTGGGTATCACTCCGATTACATATGAATTAAAAGCATGGAAAGAATGGAATGCAAAAGACAAAAAGGTGATATACTGGCTCTCTGCAGTCATTGATAATACGATGTTGGGACATATCAGGAATGCAGAAACTTCACAAGCAACTTGGACAATTTTTGAGAACATGTTTTCAGTAAATACAAAGGCACGGAAGATTCAACTCAAGCAAGAGTTGAATACCTTGAAGAAAGGAAAAATGTCTGTCAATGAGTATGTTTTTGAAGGTGAGAAGCATTGCAGATGCTTTAGCAGCAATTGATGCAATGCCTGATGATGATGATTTGGTTTCATCCACTTTGAGTGGCCTTAATGATAAGAAGGCATGGAAATCATTTGTTACTTTAGTATATGTACGGAAGCCATTTCCAGATTTTGATGAGCTGATCTCTCTCATGATTATTGAAGTGATCAATATATAGGATAACTCATTTGAAAAAAATGGCGAATAGATCCAAGCATTTTACTTAAGTTTAGGAAGGGGACGTCGTAGATTCTCTTCAAGAGGCCGTGGTATGGGACGTGCTAGCGATAACCACTAAAATAGGTTTAATTAGCAATTTGGTGAAATGCAAGTTTCAGGAGGCCGAGGAAATTTTAGATACAGGGGGAGCTCTAGAGATAGAGGTAGGTGGCAGAATAGAGGTTCTGGAAATTTTACTATTGTTTGCCATTATTGTGGCAAGACAGGTCATATTGCAGCCCATTGTTATGCTACAAAGGATGATATTCATAGTGGTAAATTGTAGGAAGGAAACTATGCATCTTCACGACAGAATGAGGACAAAAATGAGCGTCTGTTTGTTATGTAGCATATGATGAATGCGGTTACAGGAAAGAGGATACATGATGATGTATGGTATGTCGATTCAAATGCATCTAATCATATGACCAGTCATGTTGAATGGTTTGGAGAGATGCAAGACTTACAAAATCCAGGTTATGTGTAGATGGGTGATGATTCATGCCACTCAATTTTACACATTGGTAAGGTTCCCTTGTCCTTGTATGATGGCTAGACAAGAAGTCTTGACAAATGTATTACATGTGCCATCAATCATAAATAATCTAGTGTATGTTGGCCAAATGGTAGAGTAAGGGTTGCAGGTTTGATTCAATGCAAAATGTTTTTTTATAGAAGATTTTGATGATAAGTGCATGTTAGTCTTAAAAGGAAGTAGAGTTGGCCACATGTTCACTTTAGATGCTGGAATTCCTGCAATGGATGCTGCTATATATGCTAAAGGAAAAGAAGTGGTCGCAGACATTGAAATATGGCATAAATGTATTGGACATACAAATGTATAAAGGCTAAAATTAATGCAGTCCAGAGGATTGGTTACAAGGTTGCCTTCTTTTAGAGTTGTAGAATTTCATAAAGTCTGTGAAGCATGCGAGTTTGGTAAGCAAGCGAGACAACCCTTCTCGCATGAGAGAGAAGTGAGCAAAAATATACTTGATGTAGTGCATACAGATGTTTGGGGGCCTACACAAAATGTATCTCTTGGTGGCAACAAATACTTTGTCACATTTATTTATGACTATTCAAGGAAGCTATGGGTATATTTCATGAAGAAAAATAGTGATGTATTTGAGCACTTCAAATCTTTCAAGGCAGCTGTTGAAATAGAAACAGGCTTGAAAGTGAAGTGCTTGAGATTAGATGGAGGGGGAGAGTACCTGTCTAATGAGTTTAGTGGCTTCTTGAGAACTCATGGGTTAAAGAGGCAATTTACTTGCAAGTATATCCCATATCAAAATGGGATTGCAGAAAGAAAAGTAGGCATATTGCAGAAGTTGCACAAGCATTAGTGGGGCTGAAAAAAATATGCCAAAATATTTTTGGTCTGAAGCTATCCATACTATTGTCTATATTATGAACATAATCCCCATAGCTGCAATTCATGGGATGACTCCTGAAGAATACTTTACTGGCAAGAAGCTTGATGTATCACACTTGAAGGTATTTAGCTGTGTTGCATATGTTTATGTGCTAGATGAGCTACGGAAGAAGCTTGATCCAAAGGCTGAAAAATGTATTTTTATTGGATGCTCTTCAGAGTAGAAAGGGTACCATTGTTATAACCCTGTCACAAGTTCAGAGTGAGCAGGGACATTATTTTTGATGAGATGAGTAGTTTGGTATGCACCTGTTGGTGATGTATTAGATGATGATAATGATCATGATAGCTATGTGCAGAAAGAAAAGCAAGAATCATGGAGAATTAGTGGACCAGAAACATCATCTGGTACTACACCTACAGTGAGCCCTTGGTCTGGGAGACTAAGGAGTAGCGCCACATCTTTAGGTGTATCTAGGTTTGGATGGTAATGACATATCTACTAGTCATTTGGGATTTGATGGAGATTCCAGTGGTTTAGAGAGTTTGGATGATGAGCTTGGTATTCATTTAGGACACTAGGTGTACAGAGAGCTCTTGTAATGTAAAGGCTCCATTGTGTGATCCAGTGGTATGTAGGTCTAGCAAGATCAAATATCTTGTTAAAAGATTTGGCTTTGAAGGTTATGCAGCTCACCATTATGCTTATATGGTGAAACTAGTTGAGGATGGTGAGTCCACTTGTTTTGAGAATGTTGTTGGTCAGAGATGTCAAGCATAATGCAGATGGTTCCGTTAGTAGGTATAAGGCTAGGTTGGTTGCAAAAGGCTATGCTCAAACATATGGCATAGATTATGAAGAGACATTCAGTCCAGTTGCTAGGATGGCAATTGTTAGATGTGTGATTGTTGTGGCAACAGCCAAAGGTTGGAGTTTGTAGCAAATGGATGTTAAGACTGCCTTCTTGCATGGTGAATTGCAAGAAGACGTGTATATGGAGTAGCCAGCAGGTTATGAGGATTTAGAGCATCCCACATATGTGTGCAGGTTAAATAAGATGCTCTATGGACTGAAGCAAGCACCTAGAGCATGGTCTGACAAGACTGGAGAGTATGTTGTCAATATTGGATTTTGTATTTTCGATGCTGATCACTCACTTTATGTGAGAAGGGGAGATGCAAGTTTGGTCATCATAGTCATTTATATGGATGACTTGATTATTACACAGGTGAAAGTGACAATGGGATTGCTGAAGTTAAGGACTTCTTGAAGAAGAAGTTTGAGATGAAGGATTTGGGTGAGTTGAGATACTTTCTTGGTATTGAGGTGATCAGATGTGATGATGGTATATGGCTATCCCAAAGGCAGTATGGCTTGGATATGTTATCCAAGTATGGTATGACAGCATGTAAGCCTCTTTCAGTACCATTGGAGCAAAATGTGAAGTTGAGTGCCGACGTTGGGGATGAGATAAAGACCCTACTATGTTCAGGAGGATAGTAGGGAGTTTGATTTACATGACTATCACATGGCCAGACTTGAGCTATGCTGTTAGCCTTGTCAGTCAGTTTGTGCAGATGCCTAGAAAGCCTCATTTGGATGCAGTTAGACATATATTGAGATATGTGAAATTGAGATATGTGAAGTCCACTTTACACTATGGACTTTTTTATGAGGCAGGTAAGGATGTGCAAGTCTTTGGATACACAGATGCAGATTGGGTTGGTAGCATATTAGACAGAAGATCTACTAATGGATTCATGTTTTCCCTTGGCAGTGTAGCAGTTACATGGAGTAGCAAAAAGCAACCTACAGTTGCTTTATTGAGTACAGAGGTTGAGTATAGAGGTACTGCTATGGCAGTATGTGAGGTGGTATGGCTGCAAAAGTTATTAGGTGATTTGGATGTATAGGGAGATGGTCCAGTTGTCATTCATTGTGACAACATAAGCAACATATAGTTTGCTAGGAATCCAGTGTTCCGTGCTAGGACAAAACACATTGAGGTGCACTACCACTTTGTGAGAGAGAAGGTACTTGCATGAGAGATTGACTTCATATATGCCAGCACATAGGATCAAATAGCTGACATTTTCACAAAGGCATTGGGTGCAGAGAAGCTTCGAAAGTTCCGAAGCTTACTTAAAGTTGCAGAGATAGAGTTAAGCTTGATGGGGAGTGTTGAGATGGAAAGCTCAACATGTGCGGACATTGATGATGGACCGCTTGGCTAGATGGGTTCGCACATCTACAATTAGCATGTTGGTGGTCATTATGATACTCACATGAGCACTGACTTATCACTTATTATATTTAGTTTATTACACCTACCTACTGCTAGCAAAGATATAGCACCAGTCGATTAGTGTAGTTTGTTTTGCACTATTTGACTTAGTAGGCCACTTTCCTTTATGTTATATCTTATCTATACTTTGTGTATATTGTATAGTGTGTGGAAGAAGAAGAAGAAATTAGAAAGAAAACGTTTTGGCCTCCATCTTTCTTCTTGTGTTCTTGAGTGAGCTTCCTCTTGTGTATACAATGTGTGTTTGGCGCAGTAGCTCAAGCAAGTCCCCCCACCACATGATTCTTGATATTTTACACTCTAGACATTAAAAAAAAAACATCTCCAACAAAAGTGAAGACATAGCGAGAGGTGCACTTTCTACCATTTACATGTTTTGTATTATCAGAGTTGATGTAGGCCCCACAACTCTAGTATCTTGGACACCATAATAAATGCACATATCTACAATGCCCTTAAGGTATCTTGTGATATCCTTCATGGAATCCCAACATCTTCTACCAAGTATCATCATATAATGAGTGACAAATTCCACTACAAATGATATGTCATGTCTAGTGGCTATCATGGCATACATCAAGCTAACCATTGCAAATGCATACTGGATCTTGGCCATTTCAGCCCTCTCATCGTGTGAGGAGGGACAATCTACCTAACTGACCATGAGAAGGTAATGGGTAGCCAATAGGCTTACCACCCTACATATGGAACCACTCAAGGACTTTATAAATGTACTCCTTCTCTCTGACAAGTAGAGGAGTCCCTTAGAGTGATTGTGCATAATGCACATACCAAGTATGTGAGAGACATACCCCATGTCCTTTATCTCAAAGCTCTTCTTGAGCTAAGTCTTCAAAGTATCTAGCTCATCATAAGTACTCTTAGCAATCAAAATATCAACAACATATAGCATAAAAATGATAAGGCTATCAGCCTTCTTTGTATAAAGACACGGATCCATATCACTATGGAAGTTACCCTGTGTGAATACATAAAAGTATCAAACTTATGATATCATTACCTAGGTGCCTACTTGAGTCCATAAATGCTCTTCCTCAACTTGCACACTAGGTGTTTCCTACTCTTTTCCTCAAAGCCCTTAGGCTACTATATTAAATGTCCTCATCCAAGTCCCCATGAACCCATCTAGCCTTAAATATTAGCTTAGGGTAATTACAAATATTCTTTAACTTGTACATCTACTTGCATGGCAATGCATGTTTCCCATTGGGTAAAGGAATCAAATTCCATGTACAATTTTTCTATAGTAAATCATACTCAAATTGCATGGCCCTCTCTTGAGAGTAACTACTAGTCCTCTACATAACTTCCTCATGAGGGGCTCACCAAAATATGTTACCATGACATACTGGATAGAGGGTTCAAACGATCTGGAGGATGTGAGGCTCTAGTGGAGCATCTCAAGACTAGTTATGTAACCATATGGCCTATACTCTCTATGCAACATCATGATCTTGTGGACCACTATATCATCATCAAGGCTGTTGGAGACTCTCTAATAACTAGGGCTACTTATACTATAATAGGAGGCTCCTCTTGAAAGGTCACCTCGTATATCTCAACTACCTCCTCTAATCATATGTGCACATTGTCCTCATGGAATATGGCATCATGGCTAGGGATAACCTTCTTAGCATGTAGATTCTAAAGGTGATAGCCCATCTCACCTACATCATCGTATCCCAAAATGATACATTTGACGAACTTTAGATCCATCTTATTACATTTGTCTTTGGAAATATAGCATAAAGTTTCACATTCAAAGATTCGTAAGTGTGCATATGATGAATCATACCTCCTCTGCAACTCTACCACCAAGAGTAGTGCATGGGAATCTATTAATGAAATGAATTGCAATAGTAACTACCTTAGCCCAAAAGTATCATGGTAAGTCTACCTAACTACATATATAGCAAACTCTTTCATGAATAGTCATATTCATACACTTTGCAACACCATTCAAGGGTGGGGTGTATGGGCCGATCAATTAATGCTTAATACTCCTCTCATCACAAAACTACTCAAATGACTTAGAGACATGTTCATCCCCATTATCATATTATAGACATTTCATCCTATGCCTAGATTGGTTCTCTCAACCATAGCTAGAAAGCACTGAAACATAGCCCAAGTCATCCAATTTTTGCTTTATGGGATAGGCCCAACCCTTATGTGAACAATCATCAATAAACATGACAAAATACTTAACACCACCTAATGAGACTGACAAGGCATGGAACCATAAATATCTAAATGCATAAGAGTCAATGGCTCACACATGCACATAAAACCATACTTTTTATGCAAGTAATGTGTCTGCCTGCTATATAAACAATGATTACAATAGTCAAAACATGAGTGCAAGAGGTGGCAAATACTGCAAATGAGTGAATACTTTCATTCCTTAAAGGGACTTGTGCCCAAGATGACAATGCCAAGATAAATAAGGAAGATTGATCCGCAGCCAAAATATGATCAATAGATCTAAATACAAGTAAGGGACATAGGCTGCCAACCTTAGCACCTCTAGAAAAAATGAGGTTGCCATGTGTAATCTTCCATGCAAAATCACTAAAAGAGCCATGGTACCTATCGTCATCCAACTTCAATGGAGATAAGTCTTTTAGTAAAATCTAGGACATGATGCATATCATAAAGCATAAAGGAAGCACCAATACCAAACTACAATCTCACATCACATATGCCAATAATGTCACATACATAATCATCACCTAATCTGACTCAAATTGTAACAAAGCAGTAGGTATAAAACCAATGATGATGCGAGGTCACATGGAAAGAAGCCCCTGCATCAAGAAGCTGACAATGAGAATAAGTATACTAAACATCAAGTAACTAAGTAGCATCAAGTTATGAAGTAGCAAGTATGTAATTAGTTGAGTTGTACTCCAAGGCATCTATCTCTTTCAACTTAACACTAGACTTGCAACAATGCTAGAATCATTAGAAGATTTGACATTATCTTGTGCTTTTTCTTTACCTTTTTTTTGTCTATCATTGTTCAGTTTATGGCATTGTGTCCTTATGTAACATTGCTACCCACAATAATGACAAGTAAGAGAGAACTTAGAACCACATAACTTATTGCACGATTGCTCACAAGAGGTAGACTTTTTCCTATTGGGCTATGAGTCTCTACCACGATTATTATTCCCATTACCACCATGGCTACCTCTCATGACAAGTGCGCAAGAAATAAAAGATGCATCAACATTCTTCATGTTAATATCTTATGTAAGCAAAGCTCCCTAAGAAAAGAGACTTCTCCTAAAACTTGATGCCTTGCGAAGTAAGCTGATTGAAAATGGAATGAAACTCATTTAATTAAGAAGACATATACACCCCTTCCTTCCTAAAAATGTCCATGAGTTTCTTAAGTCAATACAACTGAGTAGCATGACTTTTCTTATCATAGAGATCACAAGTATTTTTCCATAATGTATAAGCACCACCTCCATCTCAATGATATTGAATTATACATGCTTAAACACAATGACAAAATAACGGTAGACTTACAAAGCTCATCAAGCTATTCCCAATCATCTTCATCATGAATTTCTAACTTCATTTCCTTTATTTCAATGGCTTGACTTGCTTCTTTTGCACCAATACTTGCCACATCAAAGTCTTCCAATATTGGAAGTTAGTGCCATCCAACTTCTCTATGTTGAAGATAGGATTGTGATTGGAAGCATTTGAAGCACTTTCCATTGTATTTACCAAATAAAGAGAATATGGTCTATTGTAATAATAGCAAATTAGCTCCAAAACCAAGCCAAAAAGAGTGTAATTGCTCAATACACTACTTAAACCAAGCCAATATACTATTGTCCATAAGCAGAAAGTACTAAAGTGTTGAATACAAGTTTCTACCCTCAAAGAAACTACTCAAAACTGATTTTAGCATGGTTTTCCATAAAACTATAGTAAATCAACATGTAACTGAAGGCAAGCATGGAAAAGAGTAATCTCCCAATGCTAGGAAAATTTGGATAGCAACCAAGTTGTACAATGTAACTAGTAGTATAAGCATCCAAGGTATCAGGTACATAGATGCATACCAAGCATGTATCCACCACTAACAACCCATTAACAATAAGCAATACAAGGTATCCAAATCAAAAGCAAATTAGCCCACAATCATAAACCTCTATAATGATAGTATTATGCATAATTTAAGAAAGAATAAGAGAGTCTCCCACTAACTCAAATGAACCAAGCTCTGCGAAGAAGATACCAAGTACTCCCACTAAAAGAAAATCTAGAGTACCCAAGAGCAAAACAAAGCTCAATGCATAGAGCTCATAGCATTTGCGTGCCCAAAATACATCATGTATATAGCCGGGAGCATATACCTTCAATATGTCTTCAAGTACACATGTGGAAATAGCTTAAGAAAATAACCACTACACAAATGTAACCAAACGAGCTCAAATCCAAGATGTAGAGCTCAACATAAGCATATCTAAGCATAAGCATCAATGCCAAGCATCGACATAACCATGTAGCATGCTCGAATAGCATGTAGACATTCAATACATAGACATCCACTATGAATGCTTGCTATCCAAACTTTGCTACAGCAAAGAACCCTTCAAATTTTGAGCTATTCAAGCTCTAATAAATCCAAGAAGCTTGCCCAAGTGTCAAACCTACATGTGCGTACCAAAAGCATATAATATAAGCAACATATGAGCCATATGTATTCAAATATATACTATCTACAAGATATTACAACAAGTTTGTCCTGAATCATAGTCCAAGTTTGAAGGTGTTCAACCTCAAATCTTGAAAATGGAGCTCAAGATGGAGTCAGAGAAGCCAAGAAAAGCCCCCTAATGTTGAGCAACAAGTAAGAGGAGTACCAAGAGCAGTGGCCTACTATTGTGAGTGTAGGGACAACCCCTAAAATTGCACCACAATTTGTGGCCTATTATTTTGGGAGTTTCCTTGCTATGTTCAATCCTATTGGGTCACGTGGGAAGCTTAAATACCTTTGGGGAGGGACCTGATCAATGGTGGAAGGACTAGAGCTAAGCAAAGAGGCAATGGGACTAATGCATACCTGAGTGTATGGCTACCATGAAAACTGCAGGTCAAGCTTCTCTTCTTGGGCTAAATGCAATGCTAAAGAATCTAATTAAGTGCCCACTTTGATACCAATTGGAAAGTGGAGCAAGAGTTGAAACACGAGAAAAAGTAAGAACTATGGTGGTTCAAGCAAGAGAGCACAAGAGAATGTGTGGAAACTCCAACAATCACAATGTGTGACTTGCTTCCCTTATTCTATTGTCATATAAAGAATAGATAAAAGAGTGACAATGGTCGATGACCACCACCTACAATGTAAAAGTGTGTGGGCAACAAGTACAACAACAAAGGAGTTGGAAGTAGATGTATTTAGGACTAAATTGTGAGCCACTCTAGAGCTAAAGTATAGATGACACTATTTGGGACAACAATGGCTTCTTCAAGGACACATACATCTCCCTCGAAGATGGAATGACTCCCTAACTCCCCTATAGTCAAAGTTTCTCCCTATGGAAGTGTCATCCAAACTCTCCTTTTTAATGTCTTATAAGCATATGATTCATCGAAGGTGCCTTGTGCAGCATCTCCCTTTTGCAAGAGTGCAATGTCCCCCTCTAAAAGTTTAAAGCCTTACATTGTGCAATCTATAATACATCATGCATATAATCCAAGAAGGCATCACAATCAAGAAAATATATGTGAGAGTGTGCAATGGAAGAGAAACATATATATATATATATATATATATATATATATATATATATATATATATATATATATATATATATATATATATATATAGATAGAGAGAGAGAGAGAGAGAGAGAGAGACGAGGAAAGAATATTGCACTAACTAAAGAAGAATGCTAGTACAATGATGATGGAATGATCAGTCCCTGCACGTAGCCTACAACATCAACGAGGGCACCAGATCATGCTAATGATGACGATAGCATTAGAGACAGAGAAAGATGATGAAGTCAGAGTGTGCATTTGCTAGAGAAAAAGAAAGATTATCATGTGAATGACTGCTAAATGGGGAATGGCTATAAATAGCCACAAAACCCCTAAACTAGCCTACTAAAATTTGAAAATGCCATAACTGCTAGCCAACCAACAATTAAATACTAGTCTTGGCATAATTTGATCCATCTATGTCCACTAGACACAGGGAGTAGGGTGGGTAATAAACTCCCAAATATTGAAGGTATCAAGGATACACTCCACTTAACACAACCAAAGCAAGTAGTTGGAACCATCAAGCCAATCTTCTTTGGGCAAAAAGGGAGGACATGCACCTATATAGAGGGTGCCATGATTAGCATATGAAGGCCAGAAAAATAGGCCTTCTATGAAACATGGAGAGAACGAGGAGAAGAGGAATCTCATACAAACAAGCTATAATACCTCCGTTCTTCGCGTGAACTAACATGCAAATCTCTTTGCCTCTTAGAGGAAGGAATGGAGACCTCATCCCCCTCTGAGTCAGCAAAGAATTGGCGACAAGACATATTCAAACCTACAATATCCCAAAAAATGGTGTTTGACAAAGAAACAACTGTCACCTACCACCAAGAGGTTGTCATCTACACAAAAAATTGATGCCCACAATAGAAAGTTATCGCCAAGGGTGAGGAAGCTATTGCCTGCAGAAATATGCTGACACCTACACCAAGAAATGGACACCTACAAAAATTTAAATTTATGTTTTGGGCAAAACGAAAAAGTTGATGCTGCTTGATGCAAAAAAGCTATTGTTTGGTCCCTAGAGATTGTTGCCTAGTTGCCTAGGGGTGAAAACGAGTAGTGGATCACATGTTCGGGCTATAAACACAAAAAACATAGACCAAGATTTTGTGTTTTGGAAATATGGGCAGCTCCTTTGCGATGAAAACTTGCTCTTCTACAAGAAATCTCCAAACTGTACCCTCATTTAAGCTCAAATACCATGTGAGAGTGTGCAATGAAAAAGAAACACGAACACAAAGAGAAGCACACAAAGAGAGAGAGAGAGAGAGAGAGAGAGAGAGAGAGAGAGAGAGAGAGAGAGAGAGAGAGAGAGAGAGAGAGAGAGAGAGAGAGAGAGAGAGAGAGAGAGAGAGAGAGAGAGAGAGAGAGAGAGAGAGAGAGAGAGAGAGAGAGAGAGAGAGAGAGAGAGAGAGAGAGGTGTAATGCTATTCTCGCCCTTTACATGTAAACTAGCATTAAAGGGGGGGAGTGAAAATTTAAGGTTGGAAAAACCTTGGTAGGAAAGAAAAAGAAGAAAAACTATTTGTTAACAAACTATCACGCACACTGCCATATCGGAACGATTGTTGTTGCAAACAAATGCTCATCCTTGCGATTATCACCAACTTATCTCTCTCTCTCTCTCTCTCGCGATGATCACCCTCATTTACCATCACAAAAAGCATGTTACAAATTACACCTTAATTTTCGAAAACACCAGTTATGTGTTGCCTCGATAAGCCCAATAGGCTAAGGCTTTAGTCTTAGCCAAATGCTATAAAAGGTAGCCTCATAGTTTTATCTTAGGCTAATCCTATTATTCTAAATGCCAGTTGTTGCCCAAAGAGAGAGAGAGGGGGGTGGGGGGAAAGAAGAATAGGAGAAGTGGGGAAGAGGAGAGAGAGAAGGAGAAGAATAGGAGAAGTGGGGAAGAAGGGAAGAGAGGAGGAGAAGGAAAGAAGTGGTGAAGAAGAGAAGAGGAGAAGTGGATAGGTGGAGAAGGAGAGAAAAGGAGGGGAAGAGGAAGGGAAGATAGGAGGTGGTGAAGAAGAGAAGAGGAGGAGGAGAAGAGGAGAGGAAGAAAAGAAGAGAAGGGGAAGAGAGAAAGTAGAGAAGAAGAAAAGATGAAAAGAAGGAGTAGATGAAAAGAAGAGGAGGATAGAGAGGAAGAGAGTGAAGAAAGAGAGGAAGCGAGATAAAGGAGCAAGAGAAGATCATCTTAAATCATAAAGGGAGAACCACTTTGGTGGTTCGCAATGATCTCATCTACTTTCTTACCTATGCCTTGACACAAGTCTTTCCTCTCTAGCAAAGTTTCAATCTCCCAAGGAGTTGCCAAACCATTTAGAGTTCAAGACTGTCAAAGCTTGGAGCTAGTGCTATGGATGTCTTCTCATGATGGCCACAAAGAGGTGGTATTCTGGAGCAAGGATCATGGGAGCTACCGACATGGTCACAAACGTGATCGACACACCATCACACACCACACAAGACTAGGTTTCTTTGTAAATTAACATTCATTCAATACATGGTTAGGAACATAAATAAAGAAGCCAATTTGGTAAAGAAGTTATAGCGAAAGGGAATGTTAGAATATGTAAATACTGTTAAATTGGAGTTTTATAATTTGAAGTTAGGATAAATTGCATAACATTGAATCGCATTGGGTAAATTATCTTAAGTTGCTTACAAACAAACCATTTCATCAAGAATAAATTATTTTTACATTTATAAATTGTGAAAATGTAAAAAAAAAAGTGAAAACTTATAGCCACTTATGCCTAGCCACCTGTATTTACTTGTGCTTATTACTGCTAGTGCACCTATACATTGAGGTGGCAGCCACTCATTCACTCTCACTTTATTTTTTATTCTTTACATGATAACCAAGAGAATAAGGGAAGCTAGGCCACACATTGTGACTATTGGAGTTTCCATACACCAGCTTGCTCTCTCTTGCTATAGCTCTTGCTTTCATTCATGCTTCCATTCTTGCTCCACATTTCATCCTTGAGTTGACCATTTGATTACCCAAGGATGCCACCTAAATTTCGGTCCTAGAGAGGGCCATTTGCATTTTGGTCTTAGAAAGAGCCATCCTAGTCCCACATGGGTTCTTTTTTTTAATATCAAGTTCAAGTTATGACATAGATTGATCTTCTTTTAGAGATTACAGAGGACAACTATGTCTTTCTTGAGTAGTTACTAGTTACTAAAGTCTTGAGGAGAGTTTGAGTTTTAGTTTGGGATGAATATAATTTTACCAAATTTTTCTTAATATTGTTTGTTACCATTTTGATGGTTTCATTATATGCTACAAGGCAATAGTTTGATCCAATACTAATTTTTTTTTATAATATAGTGATCTAGTAGTTAGCATATCATGTTGTAGACTCCAAATTTCTATTCTAAAATTGATGGACATGTGTGAAAGACTTGAAAAGTTTTTGGTATTTCTTCATATAAGCTTGCAATGCATTGTTGCAACATCAATCACATCTTTGCACAAAGGAAATACGTTTTCCCTTTGGGGTTCTTGAAGAAACAAAGAAAAATGGATCCAACTATTGCTCTCTCTTGGGTCCTTTTCGACTCCTAATTATACCTATTGACATCTCTTACATCTTTTACTGAAGTATATAAATGCATTGTTAACTTTTCATTTCAATGACACTTTATTTCCCATGATATGTGATGTCAAATTGGATGAATCTTAGCTTTTATTTTTCTCATACAAAATGGAGCATAGATCCTTAGCTTATTTACATGTGCAATAGAATGTATTGGTAGAATAAACAAATGAAGCGCATTATAAGTTCACCAACCTTTCTTTCCAGGTCATATCATAAGCTTAGTGGGAAAACACATCAACTCAAGAATTTGGGAATATCATCTCATGTACACGTGGTGGTGCACATTGCCTCTATTTGGCTATGGTTGTTTTCCTTTGTAGATTCTAGAAAGAGTGCGTCTTTCTTGCAATCATAAGAAGGGCTATTTTTCCTTGTAAATTCTAGAAAGAGAGCGAGTTTTTCTTGCAAGCACAAGAAAATGGACTTTTAAAGCCACAAAAGATGGCAACTCATGAAAGCATACTATAATGTCAACTTTTTTTGTAATATTTCCACGCAATTAAAAGTTAGTTGGTTAGTTTGAAAGTTAGTTAGTCGATTAATAAGTTAGTAAGGTTACTTACTAAAGATAACTAAGGTAAGAACTAACTAACATTAATAACTAAAAATTTTATTTAATTAAAAATATTTTATTTAAAAAAATTGAGAGTCATAAATCCGATATTTTTATCAGATTTACAAGGACCATAGCCACCCTTTACGGAAGTTACAATGTGAACGAGAGTTATGAGCCATATTAATCACTAGTGTTAATATGTATAGTATGGATGGTCCAAAAATATTAGATTTTGGGTAAAACTATTATATTCTAGATATTTTAGATATTATCCTAAAAAGATATGGAGATTTCTAGAACTGGATGTCATTTAAAAGAAAAGACAAGTGATTTTTTAGTTAGTTTTAGAGATTTTATAAAAAGAAAAAGAAAGAGAGTGATTGGTGAAATCGCACGCACCGTGATCGTAGTTTATAGGCAGTAGAAAACCCGAACAAGGAGAGAAAGGAGTGATCTGAAAGATGCCTAACCAAGTGTCTTAGAGTTTTACCCCCCATTTGGAGCCAATGAAACCATTAGCTCCGTACTTTATCATGCAAGAATAGACTATTGAAAGGATAAATCGCATCTCAAATATTCAAAGATGAAGTTTGTGAAGTCCTTGTATCAAGGGGAGTTTAATTGCACCTAGTTGCTATGCGATGAATCCATGCATAGCATAAGCAGTGTATGGGACTCTAAAGTATTGAACATCGATGAGTCTCCGATTAATCTTTACCTAGGACAATATTGTTTAAGGTTCACAAACGAGCACATAGACGGTACATACATGGGAGAGATTATGTGAACTTTACATCAATGACACACGACTCCTTGCCTTAGGAGAAAGGAAGATAAAGCCAATATAAAATGCTACATAGTAGGGAAAGACTAAAAGATAAATGTCACTTAGAGAAGAGGCATAAATGCTCTTGCTAGATTGATTAATTTGCATTGGAATGGTAGGACTTATGTCGTGTATAGTATTTGAACCTTTAGCATATGCCTTAGCCAAAAGAAGGGAATGTTAAGTAAATTTTAATCTTTGGTCCCAAGGGGGAGAGCAAATGTGCAATGGAAATGTTATCGCATTTATTCTTGCAATGCTTGGAAAAGAATACTATTGTTTTGTTGGTTAATCGAACAATACGCTAAATGCTTTTACAATCCTGATTGTTGGATTGTGGTTTGGATGATTATTCCAAGTGCTTGTGTTTGATGGTAAATGCATGGCAGGGGCTTGTAATGACAAGTTGCCATGGGAATAAATGAATGTTTTCCTGTAAGATGATATTAGGGCTGTTTGCATTGATTATACTTGATTCTTAATTGGATTAATTAAGGAAGGATATTTTGCACGAGTGGATCATCTCCAAGATTGCATTGCGGATTACCTCGAGGGGATACTGCTCGATTCATGGGCCGAAGGTCGAGTGGTGAAAAGGCTAACCACAGAAGTTCTGTCTCACTCCTAGGTCGCTTGGGGTCATTGGAGCTCTAGACACCCCTTTCCTAGACCGAAACGGAATTGTAGACCACCGTGAGCCCAACGTCTGGGGCGTTGGAAGATCCTATTCTAGATAGAGGATGGAAATTATGGTGCCATGTGATTTGGACCGGGTACTTCTGTTGGACAGAAGGGATACATAATTCTCATGTATGGACAGGAGACAAATATTAACTTGAAGATAAATTAAGGAACTTATTTGTCAAAAGGACTACTTGTTTTGTTTTCGTATCAGTGCTGTAAATTACGCAAATGAATCCTGTTCCATAAAATGTCTAATTAAGGAAGCTGATTGTGAATGTCATACATAAATGTGATACGACCTAATTAGATAAGTAAAGAACGCCATTGAGGGAAGCAGATGGGCGGAACCCTTGATGGGTCCGTCCTACAACAAGAGTGTGTTCCCAGAGAGTTGGGAGGCTTCTCATAAGGTTCTATAGTTGTACAACCTTTAGGTAATATTAGATTAGAACTTGATTCATGCCGTTTTAGGGGACCAGAAATGGGACTATTCCCTATAGGCAGAGAGGTTGAGCGGTGCATCCCTCCTGTTTTCCATTCGCTTTGAATCAAGTGCATCGTGAATCTGCTTCGGCTCGGGCATCTCTACGTAAAGTAGAATATCCAAGACCCGACGCTAGAATGCTGTCAGGAGACCTTGACACCAGGGACCTAGATTTCAGGTCGATCCTAGTGGGTTCGATCGTCGCAAACATTCCGTTGCAAGGCGGACTCGAGGAACCCTAAGCGACAAACCTGGTAACGTTCCTTGGGAGTGTCGGGCAATGACGCTTAGATTCATTTCTCGATGGACCGCTAAAATGTACTTGGATAGTCAATAGACGGGCATCTTACAGTTGGTATCAGAGTAAAACTTTGTAATGATACAATAATGATTAATGTATGGTTCATAGACATATCCTAAACAGAATAACCTAAATGGTATGGTTTGATTGTCAAGCACCTTCTGCATCCACGAATGCTGACATGCGAGAGAAGAAATTTATTCTCAAGCAAATTAAGGCACCCGAGTTTGATGGAGAAGGGATAGACGTCGCAGTAGAGGAGGAGACATGAATTGAATCGATGGATGATTATTTCTCTGCTTCGAGAACTGCCTCTACTAATCAAGCAATGATCGCCAAACTTAAGTTACTTGGCCAGGCTCGAATATGGTGGAAGCAATGGTGCAAAGATCAAGGTATTTTCGAAGCTGCTGTCACTTGGGCTCAGCTGAAAGATGCTGTACACGGATGATACCTTCCGCCAATCTACTAGACTTTGAGGATGAATGAATTCTTCAAGCTCAAGCAGTTGGAATTAACCTTGGAAGCTTACTACTCAAAGTTTGTAACCCTACTAAAATATGCACCACCTATGGATATTGCATAGCAAGTATCCAAGTTTTGCCATAGTCGGAACACTCCTCTAAACCATCGTCTAGAAGCAATGCGTCCAATGGACTTGCAAGATGCATTACTCCGAGAAAGTCCAATCATCCAAGGACTTAAATCGGGCAATTGTAGCAAAGATGTCTCTCAAGATCAAGGCAAAAGATGCCATATGGGCAGAGAGATAGGGCACATCAGTAGGAGATGTCCCTATCGTCAATGCTTCCATTGTAATGAGCTAGGACACATCCAAGTAGACTACCCTCATCTAAGTCCAGAAGACATTGAGCCTCCAAGAAAACGAAGCTACACAGGTGTGGTCTATGGATATATAGAGGAATCAGATGAAGACGAAGACCTAGAACCTACAACACCTCTTCAGGATGATTAGAAATCCTAGAAATTTTGTTGACATGAAATACAAATTGTATTGGAATAAACTTTACTCTTGTAACTACAATTAACCTGAGTAATATGAGTTGCATCTATTTTGAGCCTAGAACTTGCAAATGATTAGAGATACTATGGCAAGGAATGACATTTATAACTTGCAATGAATTTCTCTTAAGTAGTTTCTTCTCAACTAATATGGATTGGGTCTTACCAGAATGTTGAAGCTTGGAAGTATTCTTTAGTATTACAAGCAAAGCCAATTGTCCATGGAGCTCAGTCTTGAACTAAGAAGAGGACAATCTAAGAACATAGTTTTCGAGATAGAAGACCACTTCGATATGCTAAAAGGACCCTAGGACAATTCGGTCTAAAGAAGAAACTCCTGCCACATGACAACCAAGAACCTTGTGACCGCAAGTGATAAAGCTCCGTACTGTTTCTATTGCAGGGAGTTAGGTCATTTCAAAAGGGAATGCCCAAAAAGCACCCTAAACACCGATGCTCCGAGTGCCACAACATTGGACATAACTACGTCAATTGTCTGAACTTAACTTGAAGAGAACTTAAGCTTACAAGAAATGAAGTTGTACAAGCTCTAGTGATCCGGAATATACCAGGATGCTTAGGAAAAATGTAATATTTCCATGCAATAAAAGTTAGTTGGTTAGTTCGAAAGTTAGTTAGTTAATTAATAAGTTAGTAAGATTACTAACTAAAGACTAACTAAAGGGAAAAAAAACTAATTAATGTTAATAATTAAGGATTTTTATTTAATTAAAAATATATGTTAAAAAATTGAGAGTCGTAAATCTGATATTTTTCTCAGATTGAAAAGGACCGTAGCCACCCTTCATGTAAGTTACAATGTGAATGAGACTTATGAGCTATATTAATCACTAGTATTAATGTGTATAGTTTGGATGGTCCAAAAATATTAGATTTTGGGCAAAACTAGTATATTTTAGATATTATCCAAAAAAAATATGGAGATTTCTAGAACTGGATGTTATTTAAAAGAAAAGACAAGTGATGTTTTAGTTAGTTTTGGGGATTTTATAAAAAGAAAAAATAAAGAGAGGGATTTGCGAAATTGCACGCACCGCGATCACAGTCTATAGGTAGTAGACAACACTTCGGACAGAGAAAAGAAGGAGTGAACTAAGAGCTTTCTAAGCAAGTGTTGTGTCTTGGGGTTTTACCCCAGAGCCAATGGAACCATCAGATTTATGATCTGAGTATTAGATCACTGATCTTTCCAAGATCCCCCTCCACAAAGAGCTCCACTTCTCAACCACAGTCCCTCCTCTCTAATCCACTATAAATATGAGGCATGGGGAGGCACAAGAAGCATAAGGAGACATTGAGACATCAACTTAGCCATCTTCTCCTACACTCTCCCATCTCGAATCCATTCCGCCTTCTTAATTTCTTGAGTCTACTTGCGGACGATGGCTCCCAAAAGAATAATGTCACGTGTGGATGGCAATTCCATAACCAACAACGAAGCTTCAGACGAAGGCATCACCTCAATCCAACTGCGGTTTCGGTTGTAAGTAATGTATTTCCAAATTGATAGATGCTTGTTTTGATTCTCGCATGAGATATGTTAGGCCTATACTATGATGCACGAGTATAGATCATTTCATCTCACATATTCGTAAGATGGAGCTTGTAAAGTGCATATATCAAGGAAAGTTAGTTGCACCTAGTTGCATATGGCTTATTCGTTGATAAAGCAATTACAAGGAAGAATTAGTCAAGGGTTATGAAGGATATAGTCACTAAAAGAATGACATTAAAAGATTGTGCATACAAGTGCTAGGTTAAAGCATAGTCAAGGGTTATAAATAGCATAATTGCTAAAAGAATATGACATTAAGAATCATGAATAGAAAGTTCTAGTTTAGATACTTCAAAAGTACTTAGCCTAAGAGCCCAAATATTAAGAAAAACTAGATTCTAGCTCAAGGCAAGGCCTATTGGAGTCTAATTACTTGAGATAATCTCACACTTATCTTATCAAGTATTTACAAGTTATGCCTATAACATATTTTGATATGTGAGGATAATTTCCTATTTGCCTCATGACTTGACTAAGAGCTAGTATGAGAAATTAATCATAAGGGTTAAAACTAAGATGTCTTTAGATCCGTCGGATAACGATGATTTTTGCCAATCCAAATTCAGGGTTGGGTTATCAATCAAGGTAAGTGACCTATAGAGCTTACATTATGAATAGTGTTTGAACCCTTAACATATGCCCTAGCCGAATGAAGGAAGTGTTAAGAAACATTTTTTGCATAGTATTGCTCTTAGATCCCAAGGGGAAGAGCAAATATACGATGGAAATGTTATATCGTCTATTCTTGCATTGTTTGGAAAGAATGCAATTAGTTTTGTTGGTTGATTGAACAATATCCTAAATGCTTTTACATTCAACTGGTTGTTAGTTGTTGTTTGGATGATTATTCCAAGTGCTTGTGATTTATGGTAGATGCATGGCAAGGGTTTGTGATGACAAGTTGCCATGGGAATAAATGAATGTTTTTCTAGAAAATGATATTAGGACTGAATGCCTGGTTTGTGCTTGATTCTTAAAGGATTTAATTAAGGAAGGGTATTTTGCACGGGTGGATCACCTCCATGATCGCATCGCGGATTAACCCAAAGAGGGTACTGCTCGATTCATGGACTGAAGGTCGAGTGGTGAAAATGCCAATCACGGGAATGATGTTTAGTTCCTAGACAACTTGCCGGTCAGTTGGAGCTCTGGACACCCCTTGCTAGGCCTAGAATGGAGTTGAAGACCTCCGTGGCCCCCAATATCTGGGCATGTTGGGAGATCCTATTCTAGATAAATGATTGAGTTTGTGGTGCCATGTGAATTGGACCAGTTACTTGTGCAGGGGAGAAGAGATATTTCTGCTGGACAGAAGAAATACATAATTTCTCTTGTATGGGCGAGAGACAAAGATAAAATTGAAGATAAGTTAAGGAACTTGTTTGAACTTGTTTGTCAATAGATTTCTTGCTCTATTTTTGTGTCTGTGCTATAAGTTACGTGAACGAACCTTGTTTCTTTAAAGGCTTAAATTAATGAAGTTGATTTTAAGTATCGCACATAAATGTGGTAGGACCTAATTAGAAAACTAAAGCTATGAAGGGAAGCAGGTGGGCAGAACTCCCGATGGGTCGTCCTACAACAGGGTGGTCCCAGAGAGCTGGGAGGCTTCTCACAAGGTTTACCATCTTTGACCTTAGGAATTGTTAGGATAGAACCTCGATTCATGCCGTTTTAGGGGATCGAAATGGGACTATGCCCTACGGATAGAGAGGTTGAGAGGCACATCCCTCTCATTTCCCATTCTCTTTGAACCAAGTGCGGCATGGGTTTGCTTCAGCTTGGGTATCTCTGTGTAAAGTAGGATGTCCACGATCTAACGCTAGAATGCTGTTAGGAGACCTTGGCCACTGGGAGCACAAATTTCAAGTTGATCCTTGTGGGTTTGGCCGTGAACGTTCCGTTGCGAGGTGGATTCAAGAAACCCTAGGCAACAAAACTCGAAACATCCCATGGGAGTGCTGGGCAGTGACGCTTAGATTCATTTCTTGAGAGACCGCTAAAAGCATGCCTGGACAGCCAATGGGCGGGCATCTTACAAAAAACCTAGAAGATATTCATGAGATGTAACTACAATAAAATTTCTCTTGTAATCAAGATTCAGATATATCAAATACAATAGGTTGTTGTTTCAAAAGACCGCATGCCTATGAGTGATAAGAGTAGCGCAACGAAAGTGTGGTGGGTCCATAACCCACAGGTTCCAAAATGATACCCTCGGTTTCTCTCGAGATGATGATATGATGATTTCTCTAGGGGAGGAGGATGTAATATTTCCACACAATTAAAAGTTAGTTGGTTAGTTCAAAATTTAGTTAGTCAATTAATAAGTTAGTAAGGCTACTAACTAAAGACTAACTAAGGTAAAAAATGACTAACATTAATAATTAATATTTTTATTTAATTAAAAATATTTTATTAAAAAAATCAAAGTCGTAAATCTGATATATTTTTTGGATTAACAAGGACCATAGCCACCCTTTACGGAAGTTACAACGTGAACGAGAGTTATGAGCCATATTAACCATTAGTGTTAATATGTATAGTATGGATGATCCAAAAATATTAGATTTTGGGCAAAACTATTATATTCTAGATATTTTAGATATTATCCTAAAAAGATATGGAGATTTCTAGAACTAGATGTCATTTAAAAGAAAAGACAAGTGATGTTTTAGTTAGTTTTGGAGATTTTATAAAAAGAAAAAAAAAAGAGAGACTGGCAAAATCGCGCGCGTCACAATCACAGTTTACAGGTAGCAGATAGCACTTCAAACATGGAGAGAAAGAAGGAGTGATTTGAAAGATGTCTAATTAAGTGGCTTGGAGTTTTACCCCCCTTTTGGAGCCAATGGAACCATTAGATTTATGATCTGAGCATCAGATCACTGATTCTTGCAAGAGGCCCTCCACCAAGAACTCTTGTTCTCAGCCACATCCCCTCTTCCTTAATTCATTATAAATATGAGGCATGGGGAGGCATAAGAAAGCACAAGGAGACCCTGAAAGACTACAAGAGAGAGGTAGAAGGATACCCCCCAAGAGATTGTTAGAAGGAGCTTGAGAGAGAGAGAGAGAGAGAGAGAGAGAGAGAGAGAGAGAGAGAGAGAGAGGTTGCAAGGGAGAGAGTTGGCTCAATTTCCCCTATCGTGATCTTTGCCATCTTCTCTTACACTCTTCCATCTCAAAATCCATTCCTTCCTTATCTCTTGGATCTACTTGCGACGATGGCCCCCAAGTGAAGAATGCCACGTGCAAATGGTAATCCCACAACCAGCAAACAGAGCTTTGGGCAAAGGCATCACAGTCAACGCAACTGCGTTACCGATCGTAAGTAACGTATTTTCAAATTGATAGATGCTTGCTTTGATTCTTGCATGAGATACATTAGGCTCCATACTTTGTCATACCAGAATAGACCATTGAAAAGGATAAATTGCATCTCAAATATTCAAAGATGAAGTTTGTGAGTTCTTGTATCAAGGGGAGTTAAATTGCACCTAGTTGCTATTTGATGAATCCATGCATAGCATAAGCAGCATATGGGACTCTAAAGTATTTAACATCGACGAGTCTCCGATAATCTTTACCTAGGAAAATATTATTTAAGGTTTGCAAATGCACATAGACGGTATATACATGGGAGAGATTATGTGAACTTTACATCAATGACACATGACTCCTTGCCTTAGGATAAATGAAGATAAAGCCAAGATAAAATCCTGCATAGTAGGGAAAAAGGCTAAAAGATAAATGCCACTTAGAGAAGAGGCATAAATGCTCTTGCTAGATTGATTAATTCTCATTGGAATGATAGGACTTATGTCATGTATAGTATTTGAACCTTTAGGATATGCCTTAGCCGAGCAATGGAAATGTTATCGCGTCTATTCTTGCAATGCTTGGAAAAGAATACCATTGTTTTGTTGGTTAATCAAACAACATGCTAAATGCTTTTACAATCAATTGATTGTTGGATTGTGGTTTGGATGATTATTCCAAGTGCTTGTGTTTGATGGTAAATGCATGGTAGGGGCTTGTAATGACAAGTTGCCATGGGAATAAATGAATGTCTTCCTAGAAGATGATATTACGGCTGATTGCCTTGATTATGCTTGATTCTTTATTGGATTAATTAAGGAAGGATATTTTGCACGGGTGGATCATCTCCAAGATCACACTGCAGATTACCTCGAGGGGGCATTGCTTGATTCATGGTCCGAAGGTCGAGTGGTGAAAAGACCAACCACGGAAGTTGTGTCTCACTCCTAGGTTACTTGGGGTCAGTGGAGCTCTGGACACCCCTTGCCTAGACCGAAACAGAGTTGTAAACTATCGTGAGCCCAATGTCTGGGGCATTGGAAAATCCTATTCTAGATAGAGGATGGAAATTATGGTGCCATGTGATTTGGACCGGGTACTTCTGTTGGACAGAAGTGATACATAATTCTCCTGTATGGGCAGGAGACAAAGATTAACTTGAAGATAAGGAACTTATTTGTCAAAAGGACTGCTTGTTTTGTTTTCGTGTCAGTGCTATAAATTACGCAAAGGAATCATGTTCCCTAAAAGGCCTAATTAAGGAAGCTGATTGTGAGTGTAATACATAAATGTGATAGGACCTAATTAGATAACTAAAGAACACCCATTGAGGAAAGCGGGTGGGCGGAACCCCTGATGGGTCCGTCCCACAACAAAAGGGTGGTCCTAGAGAGTTGGGAGGCTTCTCATAAGGTTCTATAGTCATGCAACCTTTAGGTAATATTAGGTTAGAACCCGATTCATGCCGTTTTAGGGGACTGGAATGGGACTACGCCCTATAGGAAGAGAGGTTGAGTGGTGCATGCCTATTGTTTTCCATTCTCTTTGAACCAAGTGCAGCATGGATCTGCTTCAGCTTGGGCATCTCTGCATAAGGTAGAACGTCTGGGACCTGATGCTAGAATGCTATTAGGAGACCTTGACCATCAGGGACCCAAATTTCAGGTCGATCCTAATGGGTTCGCCCGTGAACGTTCCGTTCCGAGGCGGACTCGGGAAACCCGAAGCGACAAACCCGATAACATTCCGTGGGAGTTTCAAGTAGCGACGCTTAGATTCGTTTCTCGATGGATTGCTAAAACGTGCTTGGACAGCTGATAGGGCACATTATATTTTCCTATAGAATGGCTATGCAAAAGGATTGAATGGAATGAATTTTTATTGATTGAGAAAGGATTATCATCTCAAAGGATACTTCATATCTCTAGTGATGTGATTCAACATGGGATGTCCTAACCAGAAAATGCGTGTCATTAATCTTTTTACATTCTTAATACAAGATGTTTCAAGGCTTGTATTATAACTTTGACATCACATATTTCTTTTAGACATAGAAGGATTGCCATTACCATATGCTTATGCCAAAATATGAGCCATCTAGTAATACCCATGCTAAGCTCCCATGTTTGTTGGGTATGAATATGTTTGCTATTGCATGCAATTTAGTAGTACTTGGCAATATTGATTCCCTAAGTGCACCGTAAGTCCTTATCTTAATATTATATAAAAGATTCATCATCTTTATATATTAACAAGAAGTGATATGCATTTGATATCCAAGGCCAAAACTTATCACGATTTGAGAAATCTAATCCTAATGCATGAATTTGAATGATTTCTTAATCAATATACATCATTTGTATACTTCGTGATATACACAAAGGGGGCACAAAACCATACAACATTAGATGCAAGTCATGCTGGACAAATATATTCATTTTATATACTAGGGTTTTGGTTGGTATTCTTGGTAACATTTTTAACAAGTCATACTTTGCCATTACGCTTGGTTTGGGCTCAAATGTGGATTCTCTAAAAAAAGCCATGTCATTTTTTGTCATGAAAAATGGGGCCGTAGTAAAGTTTTTACAAGTCAACTCCAAACTTCTCAAAATTTAGATAATTATAACCTACTTTTGAGAGATCTTTATTGATATATAAGATGATACGACATGATGTGAGGAGTGAAAGATATAGAAAAAGTGACTATTAGTACATAGAACAAAGTGTTGTCACTCTTAGCCTTGAATTTTTTTTTTGAAAAGCATACAATGATCTCCTAAAATGTAATATCCCCACTTTGATTTAAAAACTTCCCGACTTCTCGCAAAATGGACTTGAAGAACTCTAAAATCATTAAATAGAGAAGATCTCAAGAAAAAAGAAACCCCAGGATCATAACCCAACATTTTTTCTGGATTGACAAGGACTGTAGGCACCCATCATGGAAATCACCACATGAACGAGAGTTATTAGCCATATTAGTCATTATTGTCAGTGCCTATAGTATGGATGGTCCAAAAATACTAGATTTTTGGATAAAACTAGCATATTTTTGATATTTTGGATGTTATTTATTGTAAATATCCTAAAAACTATCAAAACTTCTATTACAAGGTGTCATACAAAAAAACAAGTGTATTTTTAAGCTAGTTTTGGAGATTTAATACAAAAAGAAGGATTGAACACCATATTCGGGAATATGGGAATTTTCCATACACGTGGTCAAATATTTGGATTTGTCATAACTTGAACACTATAGCTCCAAATCAAGCACTCTATAGCTCAATAGATTTCATTTTGCAAGCACTTTCCAATGATAGGTCACATCATATGGTTTTGAGAAACTTATGGGTATGTTATCCATGTGCCACCTTTTTAGTATCAAAAAATGGGAATTGGAAGATTTCCAAACTCACTAATATTGTGTTATTGGTGAAATTGCTCACGTTGTGATTGTAGTTTATAGGCAGCAAATAGCACTCTGAATGGGGAGAAGACGAAGGAGTGATCTGGAAGATTTTTGACCAGGTATCCTAGGATTTTACGCCCTTTCGGAGCTAAGGAAACTATCAGATTTGCAATTTGAGCATCAGATTGCATCTTGGAATCTTTAGATTGTTGATTTTGCCAAGATCTTCTCCATAAAGGGCTCTTCTTCTTAGCCACAACCCTTCTTCTCTAATTTAGCTATAAATAAGAGGCATGGGGAGTAGTTGAGAGAGGTTCGAGTAAGAGGGGAGAGGCCCTTCTCATGAGTATAGAGCAAGAGGGAGGAAAAGAGAGGGAGGTAGAAGCATACCCCCCTCGAGAGGCTACTACGAGAGGGAGCTAGAGAGGGGAGAATTAGAAAGAGAGAGAGAGAGCGAAGAAGATCTCGAGAGGCTATGAGAGAGGGGTTTAGATAGTAAAAAAATTAAATCAACCTCCCCTTGTCTCGGTCTTTAACTCGGCAAGCTACTATCACGCTCTCCCATCTCAAATTCATTCCATCTTCTCTATCTCTCGAACCTCCTTGCGAATGATAGCTCCAAAGAAACGAGGTGAAAAGACCATGAAATCCACCGCAACTGGTCACGTATTGCCAGAGATACGGGAATGCTTGAGGTTGCGAGAATTGCCACTACTAAACGGAACATCGGGTGTGGCGAACTCAAGCGCAAGCGAAGATAAAATTCCCAATGACGTCGTGCCAAACCAGGTTGTTCACAACTCAGAAATAGGCTATTATTTTTATATCGCCGTATAAAATAATAAGGTTTTTTTCAAAATTAAGTACAAAATGTTAGCTTTTGCATTTATACTTACACGAGATGTTAGTTTCATCCAGAGAGTGTATTACTATACGTACAAATGGTTAACTGCTACTTATGATTTGTAGATAGATTAATCGAGATTATAATTCGTAGAATCATAATGGAAATAGTTGTAGGAGGTTATTGTACGAAATGAGTAAATGATGTTATGCATACTCGAGATTAGTAAAATAACTTGATATATTTATTGCCAAACACGATAATGGTTAAGAGTTGATTAACACTCAAAAAGTAAAAGTCTATTTAAAGAATATTGTAAATCATCTTGTTAAATTATTGTTGTATTATGTACCAACTAAAGGAAATTTTCTTATGTTGGGTAAGTTAGCCCTAAACGGGAAATTCGTGTCTTGCTTAAAACGTTGAAAGATTTGTACTCAACACTTCTTTATGGGAAGAAAAATCCTTGTTAGAATGTAAGGTTACCTTGGGTTAAGGATCTATCATGGCCATGTGAAGCTGTGAATTGCATGATGGTGTGATTGTCATTGTTTGAAAGGATTGTTTGTGTTTGCTAGAATCTAGATCGTTGATTAAAAACATTGACAAATAGGATAAAAGGAAAGATCACGCTAGGCTATCCCCAAGATAGCTGCGAGACCATACTCCAAGGGGGTCACGATTATTGCTTCGAGAGGCTTAGACTGGCTCCGTAGTAGAAAGGTCTACTGTCCATAAGGATAGTCTCGAGTAGTAGGAAATGTGGATGCAAGGGGGGAACTCTAGCCATAAATTCCACATTACTCCTAAAGTTTGACAAGCCTCTTCATGACTCAAGATGGGATCTTGGAACCCTAATATACTAGTTACAAGGGAGGAATCTTGGTGGACAAAATACCCTTGTGGAATTCTGTATATCTTCCGTAGGATCAGAAAGATGGAAATTGTAATAAACTTCCAATACAATAAAGGAATTTGTTTTTCTAATTCAAGGGTTGTTTGAATTGTATGTGTATCCGTGAAATAAATTACGTGAAGGAACCTGTGATTTACGGACTAGTTAAGGAAGTTGGTTGTATATGTTGCAATAAATGTGCTATAGGTAATTAAAAAACTAAAGATGATATCGTCATCAAAGGAAAGGGGGTGGGCGTGACCCCCAATGGGTCCGTCCAATGGTAGGGTGGTCCCGGTTAGCTAGAAGCTTTTCTAAATTGGCGATAGAAATATGAAGATAATAAATTGACCAACTAGTCATTAGGTAGAACAGACTTGCATTGTTTTAGGGGGCCGGAATGGGATTTTGCCTTATGGGCAGGAGGGTTGACATATTGCACTCCCCTCCATCTCCCATCCTCTTTGAACCAAGTGCAATGGCAAGTCCGCTTTAGTTTGAGTAATCCTGTAGGAAGTGGAAACTTAAAATTACTAACTCTAGCTGGATATTATTAGGAGACTCATCTGATTTTAGGAACTCAAAAATTCAAGTGGATCCTAGTGGGTTCAGTCGGAACTCTTCCCTTCCGTTGCGATGTAGATTCAATAGGGCCTAAGTGACAAACCCCGTGATACTCCAAGGGAGTGCTAGGGTGGCGTCATTTTGGAAAACCTATTGATGGACTACTAAAAGGTGCACCTTGGATTGAGACTGGTGAATACCTCACAGTTGGTATCAGAGTGCTCATTAGAATAGAATACGATGTAAGCTTAAGAAATTTTTTCTGGCGCTAGGACATGTTTTCTTCTCTTTGTTAGTGTATATTTTTGAATTATGATAGAATAACGAAACTTGGAAACGATTCTTGATCTTCAGAGTAATGTTTATGTTAGCTATGCATTAATCTAGTCTTGCCTGGAGAAATTAGATGATGCGTATACTAGATCAGTTGTACAATCCCTCGCCTCTATATCGTGAAAAAAGACAGTGGATGATTACCAGAGGATACTGCTACATCGATCCAAGCCATCTAGCTTATCTTCAGAATAATTTGAAAAAGATAATATGGATGGAAGATCTTAAAGTTGTCAAGATCTATCTATTTTGTGAAACCAGTGTAAACTCAACCCTGTATACTAGGGGCAAGAAGATCAAACTAAACCCGTATATCTATGAGGAAGTTACAAAGATTCTTTCAGCTCGATAGAATAAAAGTCATAGGTCACTCTAGCCACCGCAACTATAAAAATGACAGATTTCCTAAACTCCCTCAAAAATATAAAATTCTAGACATCTACTCTCAAAATCCAAGTTACTTCATATAGGATGTATCAGAGTGTCATGCTTAGATTGTAGTAGGGAATCCTTTTCTGAAAAAAATAAGATGAACCTGTGATCTATCTGAATAATGTATTTTTTTCCCATTTGATTACCGTGTACATCCATTGTAATAAGGATTGATTGATACTTTATCAATCAGAGAAATAATAGGACCTTATTTTTCCTTGGAACCTCTGAAATTGTAGTTTAACTTTAGCAATGGAAAAATAGTTTTATTTGAAACTGTTTTAATAAATTAAGCAAGAAATAATTTGAGTATCACATTCTAATATTAACGCTATATGAACTTCGTAAAGTTTAACTTGGAAATTGTTGAAAATTTCCTAGAATTTCGCACACCCACAATAATTTCCAACGAAGCCCAAGAGAAAATGAATCTTTTGAAGCAAGTCAAACCTCAAGAATTTGATGAGAAAGGCGAGAATGTGGAGCTGATACAAAAATTTGGATATCGAATCCATGTAAGATTATTTTACTGTTGTGCTGGAACTGTCCCAACCAACCAAGCCATGATAGCTAAGCTAAAATTAATTGGCAAAGCTCAACTTTGGTGAGAGCAGTGGTGCCGAGATCTCGTCGAGATCAAGGTGTCCCTGAAAATACCAGTACTTGGGATTTGCTGAAAGAAGTTGTAAGAGGAAGATATTTACATCCAACTTATCACACCCAGAAGATGAATGAGTTCTTTAATTTGAAGTAAATAGGACTGACCCTGGAGGTATATTACTCCAAGTTTTTTTCACTTCTTAAATATGCACTCTCCATGGATACTGCTCAACAAGAGTCCAAGTTTTGCAATGGGCTAAATTCTCCTTTGAATACTCATTTGGAATCAATGCACCCAATAGACCTCCAAGATATTTTGATTCGAGCTGCTCCTATTATAACCAGAACAAAGGAGGAAACCAAGGTCAGAAGAAAAAGGAAAAATCTAATGCAGTTGGAAATTTTGTTCCTACCCAAGGAAACAGGGATGGTCTTAGGTGCTTTCACTATGATGAGCCATGATATTTCAGGAGAGACCAAAGCTTGGTGGAAACCATTGCCAAGGCCAATTTCGAGGTCAAGGCAGAGCTGCCCAAGGTCGTGGTCAAGTAGCTATGGCAAGAGGAAGAACATCAAATATTACCCTTAAAGAGATTAATAAGGAGGACTATGGAAGAAGATATTGAAAAAGCAAATGTTCATATTGCATTTCACAAGAAGGGTCCAAATCATCAATATTCGATAATACAAATACCAACTAGTCACCGAGGTAAATCATTTAAATTTTTGATTAATTGTGAAAATACACACATTTATTTCTCCCAAGTGTGCTAAGAAGTTAGGAATAGAGACAATAAATGTATCAAAACTGCTTGTGGAATTAGCAAATGGAAAGAAAGTACTTTCTACACAACAAATTGCCAAGGTAGAGTTGAACATAGGAGGAAACCTTTCAAGAATGAGATTCAAAGTAATGAACTTAGGAGCTTATGTTTACTAGGAATGGATTGGCTTATTCCCAATGATACTCATATCCATTGTGGAAAAGGTCAAGTCACATTTCAGGATTCGAACGGTGAAGTAGCAACTACAGAAGGTGAAACAGGGAAACCTAAATTTCAATTAGCAAAAGCTTCTCGAATTGTGAAAGGCTTGAAGAAACCATTACTAGTTTACTTGATTAAGCTTAACAAGGTAAATCAAGATGGTCAGACAAAAGAAGAACCATCCTGGTTAAAAGAATACATTGACGTATTTCCTGAAGAGCTAACTGAGTTACCTCCGGAAAGAGAAGTTGATCATGAGATTAAACTTATTCAAGGAGTCACTCTAGTGTGACAAAAAGACCTTATAAAATATCTATTCTTGAAGCTATCAAACTAAAAGAGCAACTCAAATAACTACTAGAACAAGGGTGTATTCAACCAAGCAGTTCACCATGGGGAGCCCCAGTATTATTCCAAAAGAAGAAAGATGGAACTCTCTGTCTTTGTATTGACTATACAGAAGGCTAAACCAGGTAATAGTGAAGAATAAGTACCTAATCACAAGGATAGATGAGCTTCTTGATCGTCTACAAGTCGAAATTGCCAAAGGGTAAAATTTGAACGTGTTAAGTTACCAGGAAAGCTCCAGCCACTTGACATTCCCTAGATGAAATGTGAGTTTATTAGCATGGACTTTGTAGTTGGGTTACCTTTTGTGCAAGGAGGATATAACTCAACAATGATAAGAGTAGACATGATAACAAAGGTCGTTGATCTTATTTCAACAAAAATCAATTACAAAGCTTCAGATATTGCAAGAATTTTTATAAAAGAGATTTTTAGGTTACATGGGTTACCTAAAATGATCATTAGTGTGATCGATTCTCTTTTCACATCACATTTTTGGAAGAGTTTATTTGAAGCCATTGGGATCCAACTTTGTTTCAGCATTGCTTATCATCCACAAACTGATGGGTAGACAAAATAAGTTAATCAAGTGATTGAGGGTATTCTGCGTGCATATTGCAGCAAGGAATCTAAAAGGTGAATTCAATATCTACCCTTAGTGGAATTTGCTTATAATACCTCCTATCATCGAAGTATTCAGATGACTCTATTTCAGGTACTATATGGTCAAGATTGCCATGCCACTTAATTTTTTTGATCCTACTCTAAGGGTAGAAGCTTCGAGAAAAAAATGAGAAGAAATGAATGATCAAATCAAGATTATTAGACAAGATATTCAAGCTACCAAGGACTGATAAAAGGCCTATACTGATCTAAAAAGGAATAACGAATCTTCAAAGAAGGAGACATGGTCTTCATCCATGTCTACCCAAAGAAGAGTTCTTTGTCTTTAGGAGAATTTAAGAAGCTAAGTCCAAGATATTATGGACCCTATAAAGTTCTCAAGTTCTTAGGACCAAGTGCTTACAAGATACAACTCCCTGAGAATATAAAAATCCACAATGTATTTCATGCTAGCTTATTGAAAGCATATGCAGCTAACCCTAACCATATCCTTGATGATCAACAAGTTGTAATACCTAACCAAGGAGTCCTTAAGCTACAACCTGATAGAGTAATTGATGTAAGGGAGAGAAAATTGAGGAGTAGAACCCTTAGAGAATATCTTGTCTAGTGGAAAGACTACTGTGAAGAGGATACCACTTGGATTGACCATGAGTCACTATGTAACCGATATCCCTAGTTTCATTCGAGATGAGGACATCTCGATTCCTCTAAGGGGGAAAGGATGTGATATCCCGACTTTGATTTAAAATCTTCCCGACTTCTCGCAAAATTGACTTGAAGAACTCTAAAATCATAGATGTAATATTTCCATGTAATTAAATGTTAGTTGGTTAGTTTGAAAGCTAGTTAGTCAATTAATAAGTTAGTAAGGTTACTAACTAAAGACTAACTAAGGTAAAAACTAATTAACATTAATAACTAATATTTTTTATTTAATTAAAAGTATTTTATTTAGAAAAATCAAGAGTTGTAAATTCAATATTTTTCTCGGATTGACAAGGACCGTAGCCACCCTTCATGGAAGTTACAACGTGAACGAGACTTATGAGCTATATTAATCACTAGTATTAATGTGTATAGTTTGGATAGTCCAAAAATATTAGATTTTGGGCAAAACTAGTATATTTTAGATATTATCCTTGAAAGATATGGAGATTTCTAAAACTGAGTGTCATTTAAAAGAAAAGACAAGTGATGTTTTAGTTAGTTTTGGAGATTTTATAAAAAGAAAAATAAAAAATAGTGACTGGCAAAATCGCGTGCACTGCGATGTAGCCTACAGATAGAAAACAACACTTCGAACAGAGAAAAGAAAAAGGAGTGAACTAAGAGCTTTCTAATCAAGTGTCTTGGAGTTTTACCCCCCTTTCGGAGCCAATGGAACCATCATATTTATGATCTGAGCATCATCCCCCTCCACAAAGAGCTCCACCTCTCAGCCACAAGCCCTCTTCTCTAATCCAGTATAAATATGAGGCATGGGGAGGCACAAGAAGCATAAGGAGACCTTGAGAGGCTGTGAGAGAGAGGTAAAGAGAAGGATACCCTCCAAGAGATTGTGAAAGAGAGCTTGAGAGAGAGAGAGAGAGAGAGAGAGAGAGAGAGAGAGAGAGAGAGAGAGAGAGAGAGAGAGAGAGAGAGAGAGAGAGAGAGAGAGAGAGAGAGAGAGAGAGAGAGAGAGAGAGAGAGAGAGAGAGAGTAGTTACCTCGAGAGGTTGCAAGGGAAAGAGTTAGCTCTATTCTCTCTATCTCGATCCTCGACTTAACCATCTTCTCTTACACTCTCCCATCTCAAATCTATTCTGCCTTCTTAATCTCTTGAGTCTACTTGCGGACGATGGCCCCCAAGTGAAGAATGTCATGTGCGGATGGCAATCCCATAACCAACAGTGAAGCTTCAGACCAAGGCATCACTGTCAATCCAATTGCGGTACCAGTCATAAGTAATGTATTTCCAAATTGATAGATGCTTGTTTTGATTCTCGTATGAGATAAGTTTGGCCCCATACTATGATGCACGAGTATAGGTCATTTCATCCCACGTATTCAAAAGATCGAACTTGCAAAGTGCATGTATTAAGGAAAGTTAATTGCACCTAGTTGCATATGGCTTATTCGTTGATAGAGCAATTACAAGGAAGAATTGGTTAGGGGTTATGGATGGCATAATCATGACATTAAAAATTGTGCATACAAGAGTTAAGTAAATTTTACATAGAATCGCTCTTTGATCCCAAGGGGAAGAGCAGATATGCAGATGGAAATATTATCGCAACTATTCTTGCATTGTTTAGGAAGAATACAATTGGTTTTCTTGTTGGTTGATTGAACAACATCCTAAATGCTTTTACATTCAATTGGTTGTTAGTTTGTTGTTTGGATGATTGTTCCAAGTGCTTTTGATTTATGCTAAATGCATGGCAAGGGTCTGTGATGAAAAGTTGCCATGGGGATAAATGAATGTTTTCCTAGAAACTAATATTAGGGCTAGATGCCTTGTTGTGCTGGATTCCTAAAGGATTTAATTAAGGAAGGATATGTTGCACATGTGGATCACCTCCATGATCGCACCACGGATTAACCTGAGAGGGCACTAGTTGATTCATGGGCCGAAGTTCGAGTGGTGAAAAGGCCAACCACGAGAATGATGTTTTGCTTCTAGACAGCTTGCGGGTCAGATGGAGCTCTGGACACCCCTTGCTAGGTCTAGAATGGAGTTGAAGACCTTCGTGGCCGTTAACATCTGGGCATGTTGGGAGATCCTATTCTAGATAAAGGATTAAATTTGTGGTGCCATGTGATTTGTACCAGTTACTTGTGCAGGGCAGAAGGGATACACAATTTCTCCTGTATGGGTGGGAGACAAAGATTAACTTGAAGATAAGTTAAGGAACTTGTTTGTCAATAGATTGGTTTATACTATTTTTGTGTCTGTGCTGTAAGTTATGCGAATGAACCATATTCCCTAAAAGGATTATTTAATGAAGTTGACTTTGACCTTAGAAATTGTTAGGATAGAACCTCGATTCATGCCGTTTTAGGGGACCAGAATGGGACTATGCCCTACGAGCAGAGAGGTTGAGCGGCGCATCCCTCTCATTTTCCATTCTCTTTGAACCAAGTGCGGCATGTGTTTGCTTTGGCTTGGGTATCTCTGCGTAAAGTAAGATGTCCACGATCCAACGCTAGAATGCTGTTAGGAGACCTTGGCCACTAGGAGCCCAATTTTCAGGTCGATCCTAGTGGGTTTGGCAGTGAATGTTCTGTTGCAAGGCGGATTTGGGAAATCCTAGGCGACAAAACTCTAAACATTCCATGGGAGTGCCAGGCAGTGACACTTAGATTCGTTTCTCGATAGACCACTAAAAGCGTGCCTGGACAACCAATGGGTGGGCACCTTAGAATAGAGAAGACCTCGAGCAGAAAAAACCCAAGGATCGTAACCTGACATGTTTTCTGGATTGACAAGGACTATAGCCACCCGTCACAGAAGTTTGAAGTTATGTGAACGAGAGTTATGAGCCATATTAGTCATTATCGTCAGTGTCTATAGTATGGATGGTCCAAAAATACTAGATTTTTGGACAAAACTAGCATATTTTTGATAATTTGGATATTATTTATTGTAAATATCCTAAAAAGGTATGAAAAATTCTAGAATAGGGTGTCATGTAAAAAAAGCAAGTGGCTTTTTTCAGCAAATAGCACTCTAAACGGGAAGAAGAAGGAGTGATTTGGAAGATTTTTGACCAAGAGTCCTAGGTTTTTACCCTCCCCTTCGGAGCCGATGGAACCATTAGATTTGCGATTTGAGAATAAGATTGCATCTTGGAAGCTTCAGATTGTTGCTTTTGCTAAGATCCCCTCCATAAAGAGCTCTTTTTTTTAGCCACAATCATTCTTCTCTAATTTATCTATAAATAAGAGGCATGTGGAGCAATTGAGAGATTCGAGCAAGAGGGGAGAGGCCCTTCTCAGGAGTATAGAGCAAGAGGGAGGTGGAAGGATAACCCCTTCCCCTCCCCCCTGCCCATCCCCCCCCTCCACCCCCACCCCGAGAGGCTACGAGTGGGAGCTAGAAAGGGGGAGAAGTAGAAAGTGAGAGAGAGGAAAGAAGATCTCGAGAGGCTGCGAGAGAGGAAATTTGAGGGGGGGCTAGAGAGGAAATGAATTAATTCAACCTCCCCCCTTATCTCGGTCTTCAGCTCCGCAAGCTGCTCTCACGCTCTCCCATCCCGAATTCATTCCACCTTCTCTATCTCTCGAACCCGCTTGCAAACGATGGCTCAAAAGAAACGAGGTGGAAAGACCATGAAATCCACCATAACTACTCAAAGAATGGGTATTGCTAGAGATACGAGAATGCCAGAGGTTGCCAGAATCGCCACTACCAATGGAACATCGAGTGTGACAAATGCAAGCCCAATCAAAGACGAAATTCCCAATGACATCATGCCAAACCAGGTTGTTCACAACTCAGAAATAGGCTATATTTTCATATTGTCACATAAAATAATAAGTTTTTTTCCAAAATTAAGTACAAAAATGTTAGCTTTTGCATTTACACTTACACGACATGTCAGTTTCATCTAGAGAGCGTATTAATACATACGCAAACGGTAAAGTGCTACCTATGATTTGTAGATGGATTAATCGAGATCATAAGTGGTAGAATCATGATGGAAATAGTTGCAAGAGGTTATTACACTAAATGAGTAAAGGACGTTATGCGCATTCGAGATTAGTAAAATAACTTTATATATTTATTACCAAACGCGACAATGGTTAGGAGTTGATTAACACTTAAAAAGTGAAAGTCTATTTAAAGAATCTCGTAAATCATCTCGTTAAATTATTGTCACAATATTTTTCTAAGTACCAACTAAAGGAAATTTTCTTATGTTGGGTAAGTTAGGCCCAAACTGGAAATTCGTGTCTTGCTTAACAATGTTGAAAGATTTATAATCAACACTTCTTTATGGGAAGAAGAATCCTTGTTAGAATGTAAGGTTACGTTGGGTTAAGGATCTACCTTGGCTATGTGAAGCTGTGAACTACATGATGGTGTGATTGTCATTGTTTGAAAGGATTGTTTGTGTTTGCTAGAATCTAGATCTCTGATTAAAAACATTGACAAATAGGATAAAAGGAAAGATCGCGCTAGGCTATCCCCAAGCTAGTTGCGAGACCCTACTCCAAGGGGGCCATGATTATCGCTTCGAGAGGCTTAGACCGGCTCTGTTAGTGGAAAGGTTGATCCATAGGGATAGTCTCGAGTAGTAGGAAATGTGGATGCAAGGGGGGGCCATGGCAGTAAATTTTGCATTACTCCTAGAATCTGACGAGTCCCTTTGCGACCTAGGATGGGATCCTAGAACCCTAATATACTAGTTACAAGGGAGGAATCTTGGTGGACAAAATACCTTCGTGGAATTCTGTATATCTATTGTAGAATTGAAAAGATGGAAGTTGTAATAAACTTCCAATATACTAAGGAATTTTTTTTAAAAAATTCAAGGGTTGTTTGAATTGTATGCGTATCCGTGACATAAATTACGTGAAGGAACTTGTGATTTAACGGACTAGTTAAGGAAGCTGGTTGTATATGTTTCAATAAATGTGATGTAGGTAATTTAAAAAAATAAAGATGATACCGTCATCAAAGAAAAGGGGGTGGGCGTGACCCTTGACGGGTCCGTCCATCCAATGGTAGGGTGGTCTCCGCTAGCTAGGAGCTTTTCTAAATTGACAATAGAAATAGGAAGATGATAAGTGGACCAACTAGTCGTAGGGTAGAATAGACTTGCATTGTTTTAGGGGGCCGAAATGGGATTTTGCCTTATGGGTAGGAGGAGGGTTGACATACCGCAATCCCCTCTTTCTCCCATTCTCTTTGCGCAAGTGCAATGGCAAGTTCGGTAATCCTGTAGGCAGTGGGAACTTGAAATTACTAACACCAGCTGGCTGTTAGGAGACCCATCTGATTTTAGGAACCCAAAAATTTAGGTTGTCCTAGTGGGTTTGGCCGAAACTCTTGCGTTGCAATGTAGACTCAATAGGGCCTAAGTGACAAACCCTATGATACTCCAAGGGAGCGCCGAGCGGCATCATTTTGGAAAAGCTATTGATGGACTACTAAAAGGTGCACCTTGGATTGAGACTGATGGACACCTCACATAAAAAATGCCCTTTATAGCTGGCTCTTTGAGGTCTCTTCTTTGTATTTTTCTTGCCAATGGTTGAGTTGGGTAGTAGCACCAAAAGATGGATTGGGTAGGTTAACTCCTTTCATCTTACTTTGAGTTTTAGTAATTTTATTCAAAGGGATCAAACTTGGTTCCTCGATCTTTCTTTTTGTATTCCAAAACTATTTTTATTAGATAAGAAGGCACCATGTCCTTGCTTGTGGAGACTCTCTTCCTGGGCTAGTCAATGTACATGTGTGTCATTCAACATTTTGTGCATCTTTGATTTGCCTTAGGGTCTTTGTTAACTTCTTACCTCTCAAGGAAATGACATGAGATGTGATAGGGTTAGATTTCTTGAGGTATTCCCATACTCTAGGTTTTCCTTGTGCAAAGACCATGACATGGACAAGTTATGGTAGTCCATAAAAGGACTAAATTTCAAACCTTGTTTGTTTGAATGCATGGGTTGCTGTATATTTTCTTATGTAAGTGTTCTTTGATGTAATGGGCTAGGAGATCATTAGCTTGGTTTCGTGCTGTATTACAGACCTCATGATCTAGGGCTTGTTGAATGACTTATTTTCACTCTAGGATCTATGAGTCTTAGCTAAAGTGTCATCAAGAAGTCTTTTTTGCACAAGGTCAGATATTTTATCCATGGATGTGCTTGCCACTTTGCATTACTCACAATTCTTAGAACTCTAACCCTTGTTGCTACCATTAGATGACTTCCTTATCAAATCTTAACATGAATTTGATGCTTCTTAAGTAAGCTCCTTGTAGGCTTCTAGCTATGGCAAAGGGTTCAATTGAGGTTTATTCGATGGTCTCACATTCATTTCTTGTCCCTGTTGGATTGTGGTCTCAAATATTTCTTTATCTCTTTGGGTCAATTGTTAATAATGAGACTAATGAAGGATTTTATTTCAAAGTGTGAAGAATTTAGAAACTACTTCTACATTTGTATTTCGAGGGAGACTAAATACTTTATACATGCTATCCTTAATAGAGTAGTCTTATAGTTTTGGAATGTGGTGGCTAAACTTGAAAGGTGGAATGGAAACTTAAGATTACTCTAAGATCAATGTCTCACATCCACTTCTCAAGCATATAAGCCACTGTTAATCATGCTTTTTTTTAGATTGACTTTTGAGCCTCAAGCGGTTCACTTTTGGTGTGTTGGGGATATTTGTGTCTAGCTACCCACATTTACTCACTATATACTATTGTCACACTCCTGTACACTGCAAGTGGTGGGCACCCATCACTATCACTTTATTTTGTATTCTTTTAATGACTATTGAATAAGGGAAGGCCAGTCACACATTGTGACTATTGGAGTTTCCACATTCTCTCTCTCTCTCTCTCTCTCTCTCCCCCCACCCACCATAACTCCTGCTCCACTCTTGCTTCCACTTGTGTGTTTCCACTTAGGCTCCACCTGTCAATTGGTATTAGAGATTGTACTTGAGGAGCTTCGTCATCATTTGCTTCAACTCGGATTCAAAAGCTTTAGGTCAAGGTCTCATGGCTTCTTCACCTTGAGGTATGCATTGATAATTTCTCTTCCCCTAGCTTGCTTCTGCTACCAAGGCTTGCTTTAGGGGCTTAAGGGACTTTATTCATCATTACTTGAGGCTTTGAAGTGAGTAGTAGGACCAACAAAGTGGGCAATAACATCGGCATTATTTGCACCATTTTTAGTTCCCTGTCCTTGACATTCTCCGGCACCTATAGCTCACGCTTTGTTCCCCTAGCACTTGACACACACTTTGGAAAATTTCTAGCATTCGTACTTTCTCTTGAGCATCATTTGAAAGCTCCCCAACCTCTATCATTGTTGTAATATACAATAGACCTATTGTGTATGAGTTTGGGATAATATTACTTTAGGATTTGGAGCTAATTTATGCTTCTATTGATGCTCATATGCTCATGTATTGATGCTAGATCATTTGTGGATGTCTTGATGCGTTTTTGCAATATATTTGAGATTTCATTGGCTTAGTTTTGATAGGGTATTCACTATTATAATAGTGCAAATAGAAAGTTTTTACTAAGAAGGTTTTATGCCTGTTGTTCCTGCATGGTATCTTGGGTATACAACATGTCTATTATGATGCTAGCATTGTTGCTTCTATCCAGATATGGTTATGGAATGCTTTGATATCCATATTTGAGCTACATTTAATGTCTTGGAGCTTTGGCTATACATTTTAGTTGCTTTAGTGATTGTCACTTTACAAGTTTGAAGACTTATTGAGTTTTATGCTCCTAGAGGTATTGGTTTCATGTCTTTGGGCACTAGGATGTTATGTACTTGATGTACTGAGCCTTGCATTGCTCTTTTACACTTTAGATATGCTTGCATTTACTTGGATACTTTGCATTAGAGCTTTGGATATTCTATATAGTTGAGCTTAGTTTATTGAAATAGTGGGACTCTTGCCTTATAGGTACATGCCCTCTTGGATGCTCTTGGATGATATTACACTTGCTAGTGGATTGATTTGATTTTACATGCTTTGGACACTAACACTTACCTCTGTTCTAGCAAGATGTTGGTGAGGTATACGTGCTTCTTGGTTATGCGTTGAACTTCACTACTCTCTACTTAGTCAGTTGTGTATTTGACAGATCTCTATACTTTATCGTGAGATCTCTTACATGCATGATGCCTATGCTTATGGGATGTATTGTTTACTAATAGTGAGTTTATAATAGACTTTAGTACTAGTTGTATGCCTACTCACTGCTAGTTGCTTTTACATATCCTATTGGATATTCCTAGTAGTTGGAGCTTGGTATTTTTTATAAAAATTTGCTCACAATGGTATTGGTCATACTATTGTATTTATTACAACAATGTTGTAATTACAGTTTTCAGTATTCTTTTGGAGAGCAAAGAGTTTATTTTGGCACTCTTTTGCTTGAGTTTGTGGACAACTCTAGTCTCATTTGTTCTTGCCCTTTTTCCCCCCTATTGCATCAATTTTGGGGCTATTTTATAAATTTAAGTAGCTTGTACTCTTATCATTGCAATCATTTGTGGTCATTTTATGATAGGTTCATTAGCCAATAGTGCTATTTTCAATATTGAAAAGCTTGATGGCAATAAATTCCAATACTGGAAGATGTAGATATGGCAAGCCTTGTTGTAGAAGAGGCAAGTTAAACCATTGAAGTTAGAGGGCATAAAGCTTGAGTTTTATGATGCAAGGATTGGGTAGAACTTGATGAGCTATACAAATCTACTATCATTCTGTCATTATCAAAGCAATTTTATCTTATGTCATTGACACCGAGGGTGGTGCTTATGCATTATGGAAAAATATTTGTGATATTTATTACAAAGAAAGTCCATCATCTTAGTTATATTGGTGGTCGAAGAAACTTGTGGACCTTTGCATGAAGGAGGGTATGACTATGTTTACTCATTTGAATGAGTTTCATTCCATTTTTTAGCTAGCTTGTATCATAGGGCATTAATTTTAAAGGTAACATCAAGTCTTTGTTCTTGCTTGTTACATTGCTTGAGTCATGGGACACCTTTTGTATTGTTATGAGTGCTCATTCCCAAGATGGTGGTTTTAAATGTAATGATGTAGGAAGTGCTCTATTGATAGAAGAGGTAAACAAGAAGAATATTGATGCAACCCACACTTCGCATGCATTGACTATTAGAGATAGAAATGGTAGTAATGGCAGTATTAACCATGGTAGAGACTCTTAGCCCAACAAGGGAAAGTCTCAATCTCATGGGCAAGCAATAAGCCTTGTGGATGCAAATTCTCCTTGATATGTCATATTATTGTGGGCAATAGGGTCATATTAGGCCATAGTGCCATAACATGCATATCGACAGGCACAATGAGAAAGACAAGGGGAAAGCACATGATAATGCAAAGTTTGATGATCGTAGCATTATCCCTAGTAAGTCTACCATGAAGATTGAATTGCAAACTGAGTCAAATAATTAGATGCTTTGTTTCTTGATGCTAGTTAGTTGACCGATGCTTCATCTACTTGCTCTCGGTGTTGGTTGCTTGATTTCTTTCCAGGTTAACCCACACCAGGATTGGTTTTATACCTATTGCAACATTACATGTTCTATGAGACTAGGTAATGATATTGCATTGGATATCATTGGCATTGGGGATGTTAGATTGCAATTTGCTTTACATAGCTCCTTTCTTTTGCATAATGTACATCATGTACTGGCTTTGACTAAAAGCCTACTCTCTGATGGACAATTGGATAACGTCTTTTCTCTTGTAGTCAAGATGACTACCGTATGCTTGGTCTTGGCCTTGGTTGCTCAATTGAGTCTAGATATTCATTAGATGGATCTTAAGATGGCTTTCTTATATGAGGACCTACATGATGAGATTTATATGCAGTAGCCTAAGGGCTTTGTGGAGAAAGGCATGGATCATCTAGTATGCAAATTGAAGAAGAGTCTATATGGGCTTAAGTAGGTACCTAGGGAGTAGTACCATAAGTTTGATGCTTTCATGAATTTGCAAGGGTATTCATGCAACGATGTGGATTTGTGTTAATACACAAAGAAGGCTCATGATGGTAGCCTTATTATTTTGGTGCTTTATATTGATGATATGCTTAAGCTAGGGGTGTTCATGCTGAGCTAGATACTCTAAATACTCAATTCAATAAGACCTGTGAGATGAGGGACATGGGACATGCCTCATATATACTTGGTATACACATTATATATATTTTCTCTAAGGGACTTCTCTATTTGTCCCAAAAGGAGTACATACATAGGTGGTTTTGTATGCAAGATGGTAAGCCAATTGGCTATCCTTTACCTTTTTGTGTGAAGGCTAGTCAGGTTGATTGTCTGTATTCACATGATGAGAGGGCCTAGATAGCGAAGGTTTTGCATGCATCTACAACGGGCAATTTGATGTATGCCATGATAGCCACTTATCCTGACATAGCATTTTTAGTGAGAGTTGTGGCATGTTATATGGCTACACTTGACAAATGACATTAGGATACTATGAAAGGTATCATGAGGTATTTGAAAGGAATTGTAGACATGTGCATTTCCTATGGTGTCCAGGATACTACAGACGTGTATTACAATAACTTTGACTATGCAGGGCATGTAGATAGTAAAAAGTGTAATGTCCCCATTACTTAATTTATATTAAGGTGCGTATATGTGTTGTTGCATGCCCACACATAGAAAAAAATAAAAAACTGCAGAATCTCTACAGGATTTACAGGAAGCAGGACTCGTTTACTAGAATAGTCTGAAATCTCTAGTATCATGTTTAGATGACTTAATTTCCACTTCAAATGGATTCAAATATATAATGCGACTTATTTTGAATAAGTCCTCCAAGACAAAAGATAGATAAAAATAACACGATTTACGAAAATCTTCATTTTCGTCTATTTTTGATAGATTTTTGCAATTTTGCTCGGCTTGTCGACCAGATGCATTCCAATCATTTTAAGTACATGAACGTCTATATTTGGAGTTCATATGACAAAGTTATGATCCAAAGAAGTTGCAGGGTAGAAAACAAAATGAAATCCATCGATGATGTCATAAAAAACACCAAAAAGCAGGTGTCCTCTCTTTACCCCCCTCTCTCACTACTATATAAACAGGGGTATAGCATCACGTAAGAGACACACAATGACCCATGCAGAAGTCTCTCTGTTGCTATTGATGCGAAGAAACTATGTTGTAATCAGCCTCTCTCTCTCTCTCTCTCTCTCTCTCTCCAACCCTACACGGAACCGCCAAACTCGTCAGGCTTCTTCAATGGCTCCCACGAGATGAGGAGTGACAAGAACAATCCTTACATGACGAGATGCTGATCGAGAAGGAGGAGCAACAAGAGCAATCTTGACGAGGACGAGATGCTAATCGAGAAGGAGGAGACTCTGTTCGAGATACGCTGAAGGTCTCTCATCCTCTTCTACCTTGATCCGAGAAGAGAAGACACTGAAGAACTCTATCCTATTCTATCATACCTCTACTCTCGTCTCTATTCCGTCATGGCCCCAAATAAAAAGAGTTTAGAAGCGGAAATGGCAAATAACCCTACTAACGTGGAAGCAACAGTGGAAGTTACGAGCACGGGAGTCACTAACGGAGTCACAGACATGGATGACAACCCTTTACCAATCGCAATACCACATGTTTTCCTAAAATAGTTCTATCCAAATTCAATAGAAATAAAATAAGTCTCTTGAGAAATACTGACTTAAGACCGAGAAACTTGGTTACAAGAACTGGGAAGTTAGAGATCCCAAAATCTAGATGCCCCTAGTTAAATTCCAAGGGGAAGATTTCATTATGTGAAACTCAAGTGTTGATTGTTATAATGTCTACTCTTTTGATTTTTCTCTTTATATTCTTATTTCAAGGGTTAGAGGCCCTTTTTACACATCCTGTATTGTATGTATTTTAGACACATTTATCATTTCCTTCCTTTATTTGTCACGCTTCCCTAGTTGCTTCACAACTAACAAGGATTCCTAGAATTAGCTTCCTAGCAAGCTAAGAGGATAGATTCACTAGGGCCACCTCTAAGGCAAACCTTTGTATGGATGCCAATGTCTTTGCACAAGGTAGACAACTACTCAAATCTCCCTAGACATACCTAACCTAATCTTGGGACTCCATACCTTGACTACTAGTCCCCAACAAAGAAAGAAATATTCCCAAATATACATAACATTCTGCTTAAAGAGGAAAAACTCAAAAAGAAAAGACACCACCTAGATTGGCCACACAAAAATGGATTTTCGTGGGGGTCAAAGTTCACTTTAAAAAAAATCCAACACTTTTAAGAAAAACAAGAGATATCTTGGTCGATGTCTCTATGGGAGGCTCAAAAGCCAGACCATACAAGAAAACATGTGAGCATTACTTGGGAGTATTTGAGAGAGCTGCGTGGGATCACGATAAATGTTATAAGCACACTACAACTTGAATTTCTAAGGATGGAGATTTGGAGACACCTTGACGTCTTTCTAAAAATCCTCAAGCAACAAAAGATAATATACACGTCCAAAAGAATCAAATGTTCAATTACAAATCTTGTTCAAGGAATAAAGGAGATATTGGGAGAAAAGGACATCACATTTTATTCAGTAAGATAGAAAATATTTAATCTAATTTTTCTTTCACAAATTTTCCAATGATGTAAAATATTTGTTACTCTCTTGTATTGCAGCACATCCTTCATATACATGGTCCCCTAACAACTTATAGTGGCCAAAGCATGGAAAAAGCTCACTATCAAGCATGCACAAATTTTTTTCAAAGCACAAGACATGGAGGAGGAGTTACGAAAAGCAATGCTCTTGAGGAGGTAATCAATTGGTTTTTCCAACAACAATTTCAATGGATAAATACTAAAGATAACAATGGAACTTGAGACTTCATAGTATTTTTTAAGATAGAAACGTACAATGCTAGCTCTCAAGAGCTTTCACATCCTCTTCTTCCTCAGGGATCTTTTCTCTCTAACACAAAAAAATTCTTCTCTTACAGCCAACTATGGATTTTATATCTATTGGATTTGTTGCCAAAGCATAAGAAAAGAGGGCCAAAAAGTATCTTGCTCTAGAAGCAGAGAAGCTAGGACCATAACCAAAGATCCTAATTGCTACAGTCTTCTAAAAAAACATCACCTTGTAGGCATTATACTATAACCCAGACAAACCAAGTAGCCTTGTTAGTACCTTAATACATAGTATAGGCCATGTTTCTTCCTCTCAAAAGGTATTATAGAATACTAAGAAAACATGAGGATCAATCCTTGCCAAGTTATGCCCAAGTGCAATGTCCTTCAATGAACTGTCATGACCAATTCTCAACCCTTCGCCACGTCCCAAGAAGTTATCACAATCTGCAATCTCCAACTATAGAAAAGACAAATATCAAATGAGAGTCAAAACACAAACTTATCAATGTATCTTTCAAAATCAAAGATAATATTACCAATTGGTTTTTATCATGCTGCTCTAGTTTAGTTGAATTCCATAAATTAATTAACGATGATGTCTCATTGGTATCTTGCGATTCTTTAACATACTCGATTATTCTCTTCCAAAATTGGAAATTCCAAGTCGGATCTTGAAGACAACTAAACTCCTCATAAGTAATCCAACTCTTTCTCAACATCTCTTGCCTTGTTGAAATAAAGAGAGAGGGTATCCCCTATATCAATAAACTTATCATCTACAATTTTTGTGTCCGGTTTAACTCTTCATTGTATTCATTTTCGACATCAATATGCCATTTGTAGTGTCAGAAATCTCTGCAATGATTGCTAACTAGTAATCCTCTCTGAGATTAAAGAGCCTTTGGATATGTGATAGTAGTATATATTTCTTATTCTTTATAGGAAAAGTTGGAAGAGGAGGAACAACATAGAAAGAAGGGGAGTCAGACACAATATCTACATTTGCATGGCTTTCTTCAATAATGGTCTCAACTCTGAATTGGGTGATATCTAGTTTGTCAGGAATAGATATTTCTTGCTGAGGATCCATACATTCCTCTATATCCTTCTCATCTACCACCTCATCCAACAGGCCGCAAAAGCTATAAAACTTTACTGCCTCCAATTGTTGTTCATCAAATTTCATAGTATATTTAACAAGGATACACAATAAATACATTTGACTTTGACATAAGCTTGCATTTCCTAATTTGAGTAGAACAAAACACATCTATTGTGTAAAACATGTCAAGAGAATGAGCTCTACACTTCCTTGTGAATAGTGACTTCTCTAAAGGTGAGATCCCTATGAACATATTCCTTTGTATCCTTTTCAGCCACATGCAATGCTAGACTTTCAAACTCACCAAAGTCCACACAAAACTTTTTGTAAGAGTTCACCGTATAATCAAGATTCCAATCAGGGTTGAAAATATTCTTTGCAATTGCATAATAAGATAACTCCATGTCATTTTGAAGAAGAAAGTCTAGGAGGCTTTTTGAAGGAGAACCTCTATGATTTGAGACAATCCAAGAACCCTCAATGGTGACTTACCTTCACTTGTTGTTGAGCATGGAGAAGAAGTTGAACGAATTTCATGAGCAAAGGCAGCACAAACTGAACCCCCATTGACCCTAAAGACAACCTTCTTATTTTCCTCTTCTATGTGTCCACATCTGGGGAGCCTTGAAAATTTTTGGGATGAGACATCCCAAGATCCAAGATATGGCATAAAAAATGGTACATGAATACACTAGAATTGCATCCTTACTTTATATCTTGACAAAGAGATACAACAAATACAAAACACTATAACAAAATAGCGAGTATAGGGGAGACATGGTGCAATGCAAATACCATGCAAAAACAAATATCTGAGCTTGAGAAACAACACTGGAAAAAAAGGTAAGAAGATATGAAAATAACACTCAAAGCACAAAATAATCAAGATGCAAGATTGGATTAAAAGCATCTAGAGAGAGTCCACAGTAGTATGCTTAGCCATGCAGGCTTACCACAACATTTTTGGGTTGAGGCAGTCTCTACTACCGTGCATCTCATTAATAGGCCACCTTGTAATGGTATTGACTTTCACGTTGTAGAGCAAGTATGGACATGAAATCCTCCCTTATATGCTCTCATTTGCGTGTCTTTGGATGTGAGGCCTTCTGCCATGTGCCCAAGGACCAACACAATAAGCTGGATCCAAAAAGTGTGAAATGCATTTTCCTTGGCTATGGAGATGCACGTGAGATGGGTTACCATCTTTGGGATTCACCGGCACAGAAAGTCATCTGTAGCTATGATGTAGTCTTCCATGAAGACAAGATGCATAGGTAAGTTGAGAAAGGAATTGAGATACACAGGGTTATCTTTCAGGTTGAGCCCCCTACTCCTGCACATCCAGTTAGACAGCTTACACATGTACCCGATGCTCATGGCCATGATGTTAGATTGGATGTTGGACAAGTAACACAACCTACCTTGAGGTGTTCTACTAGAGATAGACCGTTATACGCCCTCCATGGATTATGTCTTGGTTACAGATGTAGAAGAGCCTCTCACCTATGATGAGGCTATGCACAGGGGTGACTGTCACTCCTGGGAGAGGGCTATGAAGTTTGAGATTGACTCATTGAATAAGAATCATACGTGGGACCTAGTTTCCTTGGCTAGTGGCAAGAAGGCTTTGCCCTGCACATGGGTGTATAAGTTGAAAAGTACCCCTGGCCACCCTAAGTATACAAGGCCAGATTGGTTGCTAAGGGTTCTAAGAAAGAACATGGTATTGACTTTGATGAAGTCTTTTCTCCTATGGTGAAGACGAATACCCTGTACTTAGTATTGGCTTTGGTTGCCTAGCTTGACTTGGATCTTTATCAATTGGATGTCAAGATGGATTTCTTACATAGGGACTTGCATGATGAGATATACATGAAGTAGCCTAAGGATTTTGTAGAGCCTAGTAAGGAACACCTAGTGTGTAGATTGAGGAAGAGTCTTTATGGTCTAAAGCAAGCACCTACAAAATGATACCACAAGTTCGATACTTTTATATAGTCATAAGGCTACAATCATAGTACTATGGATTTGTGCTTGTACACGAAGAAAGCCCATGATGGTTTATTATTGATTTTGGTACTCTATGTGAATGATATGCTTTTAGCAAGGAAAGCTCATGATGAGCTAGATGCTCTTAAGGCTCAGGTCAAAAAGAGCTTTGAGATGAAAGATTTGGGACAAGCCTCTCATATACTTGGTATGTGTATTACACGTAATAGGTCTCAAGGACTACTCTATCTGTCATAGGAGTATATCTATAAAGTCCTTGAGTGCTTCCGTATGCAATATGTGAAGTCTATTGGTTATCCATTGCCTTCTCATGTGAAGGTATCACAAGCCAATTGTCCGCAAACAAATGAGCAGAAGGTCAAGATGGCCAATATTCCCTATGCATCTATAGTGGACAATCTTATGTATGCCATGATAGCCATCTGTCCAAATATTGCTTTTGCAGTTGGTGTTATGACATGTTATATTGCTACACTTGGTAAGAGGCATTGGAATGCCGTGAAAGGTATCATGAGGTACCTAAAGGGCACTGCTGCTATGTGCATTTGTTATGGCAACTAAGATACAGGAGTCATGGGCTACATTGACTCTGGCTATATAGGACATGCAGAAAGTAGGAAGTCCACTTCTGGCTATGTGTTCATTTTTGCTTGAGGTGCTATTTCATGGATGTCCAAGGTACAAAAATGCACTTCCCTCTCCACTATAGGGGCTGAATATATTGTAGCCACTGAGGCCTACAAGAAGGTCACCTGGTTAGGTTGTTTGGTTGTTGCCCTTGGTATGATAGATGTTATCCCTACACTGCATTTAGATTCTCTGAGTGCTATCCAGTTAGTCAATAAATCGGTCTTCCATGCGAAGACAAAATATATTGAGGTGAGGTATCACTTCATTCGTGAGGTCGTTGAGGATAGGACTGCTGATCTTGTCAAGATCTTGATGACTGGAATCCTATAGACTTGCTCAAGAAAAGTCTCTCAATGGAGCATTCTGCTTTCCTTAGAAAGATGATGGGCTTAGGATGAGATGATATCTTTCCTCATCCTGTTGTACCTATGCATACTTGTACTTTTTCTTTTTTTCCCTCCTTACTAAGGTAGATTCACCTTTAAGTGGGAGGTTGTTGGGGGTAAAGACGCCTCTGCTTAACTGCTCGTGTATTACTACATTGATAGTATCCACGCCTACACAGTGCAGGTGACGAACACCCATCATTGTCACTTTATTCTTTATTCTTTTAGTGACATTTGAATAAAGGAAAGATTGGTCATACATTGTGACTGTTGGAGTCCCCACATTTGGAGTCCACCTCTCCCTTGCTCCTGCTCCTTTTGACCATAGCTCTTAATTCCACTCATGCTTCTACTTCAGGGCTCACCTTCCTTCACTTCATGACAGCAATTGACTTACCTTCCTTATTATTCCAATACTTGATTGTAAGTCATAACCTCCATCTTGCAAGATGTTGGTTAAGCAATCTTCTTTCTAGATAGAACTAGTTGGTAATCAACTAGACTCTTCTTCAGTCAGGTTATATTGATTGCTATTAACTTCACGTGCTTTGAAGTTGTGGACTTTATCACCATAGATATCAACCCAATAGACAATTCCTTACATGTGAACCTAAATTCTCCTCAGTTGGGATTTGACCCAACTAAAAAGCACAACCATTTAACCAAATATTTGGAGATAAGGATGAGTCGCTCCTCCCTCTTTTAGATCTCCAAACCAAATTAGGGGTGATTTTCATCCAAGCTCTCACTAGCTGTTGAACCACCTGTGACTCTTTAATCTTCATACTATATACAAATCACTATATATAATGTCTTGCCACTTGGTTCCGTACGAAAATTTCCCATCAGCTTTTACCTTCGGAATTCAAGATGCAAAAATAACTAAGACTGGCCATTGAACATTCTTTTGAGACTAGGATGCATAAAGTATGCGAAGCATGTCAATTTGAAAAGCAAGCATAGCATGTGTTTCCACACGAAAAACATGTATACAAGAAGCCACTTGAATTAATACATTCTGATATATGGAATCCTACAAAGACTACTACTTTGAGTGGTTGCATGTATTATGTTTCCTTCATTGATGATTATACTTGCAAAGGATGATTTTACTTTATGTATGAGAAAATTGAGGTATTCACTCACTTTAAAGCTTTAAGGCTTTGGTTGAGAAGAAAAGAGGGTTACATATTAAATGCCTAAGGTCAGATGGAGGGAAAGAATCTCTCTCTAATGAGTTTTTTACTTTTTTGTAGAAAAATGATATACAAAGGTAGTATACATGTAAATATACTCCATAACAAAATGGAGTTATTGAGCAAAAAAACAACCATATTACAAAGGTAGTTCGTGTATTGATATCATAAAGAATTTAGGTTTCTTGACAAAAGGAGAACTACAAGAGGCTACAGGGGACTAAAGTGACCTCTACTTTTTTGAAATAGGGTTTTTTCTTTTTCTTTCTTCAAGCTAAGCTTCCATGGCTATCATGGTTTATATTTCTTCATATCTCCTCGCTCCTAGCTCCAAATCATATGCAAGATGAAGGGAAAGCTTCCTTGCTTCATGTTCTAGATGTTGAGTGTCAGCCATCTTCTACATGAACCATTTGTAACACTGACTCAAGGTGATTCCTACTCCAATAGGAAAACCTAAGTACCGGATAATTCTCCCCTTAGGAACTTGATTAAAACATAGCAAGACCCAAACAAGGCTATTCTCCAATGGGAGATACAATAATTCTGACTTTAGACTTACTTATTTTTGAGCTAGATAACAATGCAAACTCATCATATATTTGCAACAGATTCTATACTAAATCAAGGTCCACCTTCACCAACTTGCAATTTTCATTGGGAAAAAGCTGTGCACACATGTACTGCCCATTTGGGAGCACAACAGGCCTGATCAACCCTCCTCTAACAGCAGCATCAATGTTACACAATAATGGATGGGTCACCAATGAGAAGAGTAAAGGGGCAATGCGACAACCTTGTCGAATGCTTCACATGAGCTCAACTTTGTCTGATAGATGAAAATTTTCCATCGATAGAGATACATGCAAAGCGTTGGAGAAGAGGGCAGATATCATTTGGACAAACACCACACATCCAAATTTGCCAAGCACTACCAATATAAACTGCCAGCATACCCTATCATATGCTTTTTCGAGATTCATATTGAGGAGAACATAATCTTGCTTGCTTGGTAAAGCATCGTCAATACCAAACACAATATATATTTCTACTAGGAACAAATCCATATTGCCATCTATGGACAAGCTTGGGAATTATTCCTTTAATCTTGGAAGCCATTGCCTTTGCCATGACTTACAGGGAGTGTTCAGCATTGTTAATGGCCACAATTGACAGTGACTATGCCTTTGTACACCTTTGGGCAAGCTTAATTGACTCCTTTGTTTGCAACAGATGACATTGTACCAATCGGCCTAAAATGATTAAGAAGCCGACATAGATCACCTACACGCTTATCCCATATTGACAAGTAAAACTCAATGGCAAATCTGTCTGGATCTGGGATCTTGCCCCTCTTCATTATTTTAGTCACTTGGTAGACCTTCTCTATAGTAAAAGGCTGTCCTAAATAAAGTGCCACATCAGCATCGATTTTCTCTGTTATACATTCTAAAAAAGAACTGTACTTTGCTATCATATTCCATCCTGCCATTGAAAGGCTTACTCACTATGGCCAAAAGATGAAACACCTTAGATATAGCCACATCACACTAGTGTGAACCTTCTTCATCCTCAACCAATACAATTGACTCCCTTTCTTTGTTTCATTCTCAGAGACGCAAGATAATCTGCATTAGAAGCTGCCTTCATCATCAAGTAACAATACCCACTAACTATGCCTACTAAGGGGTCATTCTTGCCCAGCTTTGTCTCCTGGAACCTTGCTACATCAGGTCTACATTTCTTGATTAAGGCCACCACCTCAAGCTGTCTATCCTTTGAGCACATCCCTCTTGTATTCTAGGAGAGCATTGTAACTTTCTTTGAAAGCTGTCTATCCTCTGAAGGAGGCTGCATTAGGAGCCGTCTATCCTTGAGCAGCTGTAACTCAATGGTGCTCCTGATCCCTAACAAAATTTTCAACATTTTGGAGGAGAGAGTAGTATAGCATTAGCAGGCCTGAAAAGAAGAGCACTAAGAATATGAATTCTACATTGTTGAGCTGAATGAAGTACTCAGCCTTATTTCTCCCATGTCTCTTGATGAAGGTAATTACTCTTTTCATGCAACCCTCCCAATTGGAGACTGGGTGGGCAGTAAGTGAGATTGTTTTTTCCCTAGTCGATCAGAGACGACAAAGAATCTTAGATCAGGTTGAGACCCAGCTGGCCCCATGATTGAGGTAAAATCCATCTAATCTACATCCCCTCCATGTAGCATCTAAATGCCTGTTATGCCAAGTAAGAATTTAAGAATCATTTCCAGGGATAATAGCTGCCACATCAACCAACTGATGCTTAATGGTTAGGGCTTCCCATGCCTCCTTTCCATCCCCAATCATGCATCCAGACCCATGCAATCTATTCCCCATGTCTAATGCCATATTGTTATCGCCAAACATTATGGCAGCATCAAAGATTGATCATTGAGCCACTGCTGCTTCTGCTCCCACATGCAAGATACATTGGGAGCATAAACTATGACATAATCCAAGTATGTCCCCACTTACCTTAATCCTAACTCCCAATACGGTTCCCTCGTTGTCCTTAAGCAAAATGATGGGCTAAGACTTTCCTTGACCACTAACATTACGCTCCCTTTCCCATGGGCTACTGAGCATCTAAAGTAACAATACCCACTAACAATGCCTACTAAGCGGTCATCCTTGCCCAGCTTTGTTTCCTGGAACCTTGCTACGTCAGGTCTACATTTCTTGATTAAGGCCACCACCTCAAGCTGTCTATCCTTCGAGCACATCCCTCTTGTATTCTAGGAGAGCATAGTAATTTTCTTTGAAAACCTGTCCATAGGAAGAAAAGGACAGTGTCTCAACAAGACTGCCCAAAGGAGAGTAAAATTTGTAAAAGGTTGATTGCCCCTCGCCAGATTAGTAATAGACACTTTGCTTGCTTTCCCCTTCTTGACTGTTTGCCATCCTGTATCAGGAGGTGAGTTCTCTTTACCACCAGCCTTATTATCTCCTTTGATTTCTTTACCCTTATTGGTATCAATCGAAGATAACACCCTGCTCTTTTTACCAGCATTTTTCTTGCTCTTCTCCTCGCCATTACTTCCTCCATTGTTGGTTTTAGACGATGAGGCAGCAGATTTCTCTGAGGGACCACTAGTTTCCTTCTTCTCCACATTCTTGGCTGTTTTTTGCCCATTCTCAGAGTGATTCTTCTTTGTCTCATCACCATCAGAAGTACCTTCTTCAGACACTGCTTTGGAGGACAAGCATGGGCAAAATGCCCAGATTTTTGCACAGATAGCACACATCCAGAAAACTAGCAAACTTGACTTTGAATAAAATATTCAGACCACACTTGATAATCTCCAGGGCTTCAGGTGATTCAACTCTCCTGTCCCATAAAGCACATACCCTCCTTTCACCTCTAGGGTTGGAGGATAATGGAGGCATGTACAAAGGCTTGCCAAGTGCACCAGCAATAGTTCTGATCTCAGCTTCAAAGACTGCATGAAGATTTGGGAAAGTAACCCACACAGGGCACGCTGATGGGAGAACCTTGTCATGAGAGAAGGTTGCAGACCATGGAAGGCTGTGAACTAGATTTCCTTAGTAGCCCATGGGGCAAAACAAAATCTAGTTTCTCTCAGCTTAAGAGCCCACCAGGACTCAGTAAAATTCCTTCCCCACAAACTGATAATAGTGCAAGCTGCAATGGGCCTGATAAGTGTTGCAGAACCACATAGAAAACTCATCATCATTAGGAACTTTTCCCATGAAGTAAAAATAAAGCCCAGCCACAGAAAACTTGTAATATCTTTTGCACATCTGCTCCATAGGGAGTGCCATCTCCACCCTATGCACACGCTTAGGAGTTGTTAGGCCTGCTTTCTTTCTTGCACCCTATATCTTGTACATGTTGGATGAGAAAGCTTGGACATCAGGCTGCTTCACTTTCACTTGTGCTGCATACATTTCTACATCCATTGCTCCATCCGTATCCCCTTTCTGCTACTTCACCTGTGCTGCTTCAGCATCAGTGTCCTCCCCAGTCCATCTGGCCTGGGCAGCATATAAGTTGTGTGCTGTTCTCGCAGAGATGTTTCCCCACCAAAACTTAGGTTCACTCCAGGTTCAAGGCAACTCCCTGACTTATCACACAATTGGATAACAATACTTGTAAGCATGATTCATAGTTGTCAGGTACGAAAAGTACAGTACGATACGGTACAATAAAATATGGTACTAAATGGTACCTTAAGATTTTATAAGGTACGGTACAATATTAGTACGAAAAAAAAATTAACTTCATTATTTTGAACTATAGATGATAGAACAGATGTTTAAAGTCTAAATAGCAATGCTATTGGAGTATATAAGATGAATACTTGAGGGTAACACGCCAAAACCTCTATGGCATATGCCGCATGCGCAACATGCGCTACAACTTACAAGTACATACATATGAGTGGATACATCATACATGAATGATCATACAAATAAGAGGCATGTATGCTTGAGAGAGAGGGAGAGAGAGAGAGAGAGAGAGAGAGAGAGAGAGAGATGAAATGACATGAGATGCTTTATTAACGTCTACAAGAGGCCAAAATGACCTATGAGACCAACAGTTACCAAACAAACCACCAAAGGTTTTGGTAAAAGATTTATGAATTTTGTTATGGTTTTGTTTGACATTGCTAAGGCTAAAGTAGCTACCGATGGTACATCAATGATGGGACATCAATTAGAAACGTTTGGAACTGCTTGAATACCTTATGTATGGCCTTTGACTCTAATATATATCATAACAAAACATGTATGAGGAGTCTAATCAAGCTTCCACCCCCTTTCTTGGTTAATTGATCAAGGGTACAAAATCACCACCACCACCACAACAATAGTCAACAACCCAAACCACCAACAATAACAACAACCACGCAACCAAAAAGAAAAAAGAAAAAAAAGGAGTAAAGTGCTTGTTTTTTGGTACGAATTCGTACGGTATGGTACGGTACGAACCGTGTAGTACGAACCAGTTCGTACTACATACGAGTGCAACTATGGCATGATTATTAACATGTGTGATAATGATAACCTCAATGATAATAGCTTCAGACCATTAAGCATACTTTTCTTTGCATCCAATAGTTTTAAATTTTTCATTTTCATCTGATGGGAGAAATATTTGTTTCATGGAGGTTTTTGATTCTCAAGTTTTATGACACATATCTGACCACATTTGACCTAAAATCAATTGGCTCAATGAGTATAAATGTCCTGGATTTCACAAGTTATTGCTTTCTTTTCAAGGGAGACAGCCCTTTCAAAATTCCAATTTTGCACACCTCAGAAACAAGAATAAATGCTCCTCCAAACTTGCAAGATATGGGCCCAAGAGATGCTGCAGAAGCCTTCTTGCGAACCAGCTATACAAGCAAACATTGCACTGCAAAGTGGTGATATTGCACTACAAAGTACAGTTAATAGTGATATCTTATGTGGCGACATTCTGCATAGAAACAGATGCAACAGCAGCCTCTGCCACCAATGCAGCTGGCACCCTTCCTTGCATGCATGGCCCTATATCCAATGGGTGAAGCCATGAACCATCGAATAGCAGATTGACACCAGGGAGCATAAGATCACTGTTGTCAATGTCATCAAAGGGATCTGGCTTGGTTTCTGCACTTGATGGAGGGTTTGCATCATCCACGATACGCACATTTGCTTCATATACTGGGGTCAATGGAAATGATCTGTAACCACAAGCCAACTACAGCACTTAGTATGTCCTGTCATGTCAAGGATGGCTTGATGATTAAACAGGATAGAAATTTCTGTTTTTTCAATGGCATTTTATTGAAGCTGTAAGTAACACTTCAATGAAAATGAAATAATCACTCAATATGTCCTCCCATGCCAAGGATGGCTTGAAGATAAAGCAGGATAGACATTTGACCAAATTAGCTGTAAACAACAGTCCAATAAAAATGAAATAATGACTAAGACTTGTTGTTTCAGAGCTTTTACAAGAGAGGGACTTAATGGCTGCAAAGTATGAATAGATTGAGTTCACACAGAGTGCTTCTAAAAAGTGTTCAAGGGGAAACAGAATTCATTCTAAGACATGTACAACCAGGCAGGGAAGCCACTGATCATGAACCAACCACAGACCATGGTTGACAGGATGTTTTTGACCATTTTCATTTTCACCCTTTCTTAAATTCTCCAGAATCTCTCTTTTATCAAGCGTTACTGAATAATATACCCTTTGCTGATGCCCTGTTATAACCAGGAAGTTCTTCTCAGAATATTGTATGGCCTCTAAACCTAGTAGGGCTTTAAGTCTAAGCACTAATCACAGTGAAAACACTTCCTTTCCTGGCAAGAACTGGGAGGCATGCAAATAAACTGGCTGTAATATCTTCTTTGCTGATGGCCTGTTAGATCCAAAAAACGTTCTGCCCAAAATATTGCACAGCCGCAAAAGTCTAGTGGGGATTAAGTCTAAGCACTAAGCACAGGAAAGATTACACTTCTTTCCCCAGCAAGAATCAGGAGGCCTTTTTCAACGCACAGAAGCTGTCTTTTGGATAAGAAATGAAACATGGACGTATATAAAGTAGACTGGAGTCTTATTAAGATGTGAGCTCTATAACACTGACATAAAAAGTGTGAAGTACCTTAAAATATCACCGTCAAAGCTTAAAATTTCTGATCTTCTTCGTCGTCTGTCAAATGGTACACGCCGTGCTTCATTGTTACTGGTTGGAGTGTTAGGAAGAGATGCTTCTGCAGAGATCTCTTGAAATGGGTTCCATCTGCCACTCGTGAAGCTGGAAAGTTGTGGAGCAGCTTTAGATACATCCCTACCATAGACGGACCTTGAAACAGGGCCATTTGCCTGGTATTCAGAAACAAAGTCCTGCAGCCTTTTCCTAAGCCTTTGCATTGAATCTTTCTGTTTCTGAAGGGCTTCTGGCTGAAGTAATTCTGCTTGGATCACTCTGTCACAAACAAGCTTACATAACGCGATGTTAAACAGTGGTATGCCAAAGTCTACACTCTCAGGGACCCAACACCATCCTTGACGTCCAGAAGAAGATAAAGGTTTGCGGATTTTGACAATACGGATGTACCCCATTGTCCAAAGATGAAGCTCCTCTGCAACACTCAATAGCGAACCATATAGTTCTGACGCTCCATTGTCATGGAGTCCCAATTCTGTCTTAAACAGGTCACTTGCAAAAACATCCTTGTCTAAAGGTAATGGAATATCTTTTGTAAGAGGTTGCCCGTATTGGGTCTCGTCTTTCCCAAAAGGCTGAACAAGAACTGCAGAATATCTTAGTAATGAGTTCACACAGTGCAGAAGAATTCCCCCATCCACCATAGACCCCTCATATTTACCACCAACTCCACCTACTCCATTTCCATCCCATGACCATACCAATGCTTTTTCACAGGCGTACAGAGGAGGAGGAAGATGCCTTAGCCGTTGACCTCTGACAAGAGCTACAGAGATGGGCCCACAGCCAGCAATAGAGTACAATAGTAATTTCATCCAAGGAGTCACAGCAGCACGGGTAGGTGGGGTGAATTGAACTGGTCCTGACCCATCTAGTGAGACCACACCAGGAGGAAGTAATAAAGGTACCATTGACACAATGACGCCATAATCTCTACGCAGCAACCGCTGCAGACTTGCAGGGTTCAGTCCTGCCAAACTCTCACAGCGGAGAACATCAACACGATAACCTCTTCCTTTCTTGCCTCGAGCCTTGCTCCGAGCAGGCCTCTCTGTAGCATTGATTTCATCATCAACAGCTTTGAAGTTGGACCTGAAAGACCCTGCATTATTTGCACTGGTAGATGGTGTATAACTTCTAGGATCAAAATCATCATCCATAATTTCATTGTAACTAACTCGCACATCATCTAAGCTTTGTGATTGATATGCATCAGCAGAGATCCACTGCTCATTCAGATCCTCTTTCTTGTCCGCTATGAATAGCTTTGGTATCTCCTGAAAAGATTCACCATAATCAAGATTTTCTTCTATGTTCATCTCATCTGGATTTCTTGCACCACCTGACCGCAGGCATTCCAAGGCATGACGAAGGCTGAATGCATGGTTAGCAAACTCCTGCAACTCACCTTCAAACCTGGTACCCTCTACCTTTTGTAGGTCTTCACATAACTCTCTAACATTGGCATCTCCCAATTTTCCTGCCTCGTATAAGGTCACAGCATGCCCCTTCATGCCTTTAGAAAAACACAGAATACCAAGTGTTCAGTTTGACTAGGTGACTTTGAAATGCTGCAACTATTTGGACAAATTTTAACCATCAAACACCAAAATTAGGGCACACTTAAAGAAGATTGCTCTTCATGAAAGAGAGGAAAAAGTGGATCATATTGACAGCTTATGCAGCAGGTTCTTGACTAAAACCCTTCTATAACTTAACAAAAAGGACTCTTCTATATCAGAACTAGAGAACAACAATTAGGCCAGCTTTGGCTGGCTACTCTGCTGGTTAGCTCGTCTACACAAAGGGAAATCCAAGAGAAAGCCCCCAAGGGAGATGATGGAATCCCATAAGGATCCAGAGTGAAATGATTTCCTGGTATCACTGAGATGTAGCGACCATATATGAAAAAATAGTAGTTATGGCACCAGCAATATTTCCTTAAAAGTTCAGATCCATGGGCATGCCTGTTCTTTTCATTCTATCTATGTGGTGTGTTCTTGTGTCATATCTAGTTTAATAGGGCCCAATAGTCCCTCATAAATGCCTGTTTCTGCAAGAGTCTGTCAAGAAGTAGGAGAGTCCCTAAGACCTCTGTCTTTCAACAAATGTGCAAGAATTCCAGCTTCCCTTCATTGCATAGGGGAATTAGCCTTGGATAGTCAGAAAATAAGCAACCAAACGATATACTTGAATGCTGACTCATTGATGTCTGAAAAGTGTCTAGCATCATGTGCTAGCAAACCTTGTGATTTAAGTATATAGAAGAAAATTACAGAGACAAACCTCTACCATATGCTGAAAAACTACAATCTAAAACTTCTCTGAATCCAGGAATGGTGAGATCAACATGACTCAACAATCATCTTTGTGATACATGTTTGTTCAACCTCTCCGACTGCTTTTAACTAATCTTGTCAAAATTGTTTGTCCCCAGCAAGAAGTATCCAAGGAACTTCTGATCTGCAAACTCAAATATCTAAAGGCAATGACATAAATCTCTCTGAAAAGGCAATGGTACCACCCTCATCTCTCCTAGTATACTAACATTTGATAAAGTAATGCTTCTCTCTATTCATATAGATATACATATGCATATAAACAAATATATGCATATATGTATGTATGCATCTAGTATTTAAAATACTCAAGAATAACCCTTTGTGATATACTGCGGTGAATCTTGCTGCATGTCCTGCTAATGCTGTATACTCTCCTTCTCTAACCTTGTTGGGCAGTACAAAGATGCCTACAATTGCGGCCCAGGGAACTGTGTGGTTTTCATGGCTCAGATTAGGGTAGAGTTGTTGCTGGAATGGGAGCCACAGCAAGTCTTGCTAGATTAATGTTATGGCTAGAGCAAGACATTCGAGCTGAAACAAGAGTCATACCAAAGCTAAGTGTGCAAAAGTGAGCACAGAGAGTGAAGTGTGCTGAGGTGGAGGAGAGGAAGAATTACAGAAGTGAGCAGGGAGAGAAGATGCTGGTGAGATGAAGCTTGCGGGAGCAAACTGTAACGCTACTGGAGTGAACCAAAATTCTAGAGCAAGAACACAAGAACCTAGATCACATTGAAACAAGTGCAAGAAATTGGGTGAGAGATATAGAAGACCAGAAAGACCCCGCCATTGGTTTCTTACTTGCTGACTGGGTCTTTGAACATCCCAAGTTCTTGGATCCTGTGTAGGCCAATATGAAAGAGCTCCTTCATTTCTTATGCTTCTGGGATTGTTGGTATGTATGGACTATGAGAAATGCATTCATTTTTTATGCTTCAGCAAGAGTGCAAAGTCATATAGTCCACTTGAAAGGACTTCTTCATTGGCAGCTTGACTTGATTGAGTTGGCAGATATTCTCCCTAGGCAGGATTTGCTTCCTTGGCAAACTACAGTTTCTTCTGTCCCACTTCTAGTCCGTCTACTTCCTTTGTACTTTGATTGTGATGTCTCAAAGAGTATCTGTTGAGTCTGTTGTATCTACTTTATGCTCAGTGGCCTGTAGCTATCCTGCATCTTGTAATCTTGTAATCTTGTAATCTTGTACCTTTTCATGATTAATACAATGACCTATTACAAAAAATTAAAAAAGACCAGAAAGATCATATTGCCAACAAAATGCTTGATACATCAGGAGCTCACTGTTGGAGCTATATACATGCGTGTCAAATCAAGGTGCCAACAGAGCAAGAACTAGTAACAGAACCAAGACCTGTAACAGAGAAAAGACAGTGGAGAACTGGTAAGCCACGCGAACGAGTGGCCAATCATCCCTACACTAGGGCGTTCCCAAGGGTTTGCTCCAAGTGGAGTGCAGTTGGAGTAAGGCCCTTGTCTCACTGGATCACTGCTGTTGGAGAAGGGCACACAACACATGGTAGCCAAGGAGAGGGAACGAGGATGTGAATAGTGCCACAAGAGGAATGGAAATGTGAGGGGAACTCACTTACATGATATACATAATACATATACCTATAGAAGGATTCACTTTTATATTTGACAAAAGCTCTACAAGAGCACATGTACAATTTGCAAAACATGATGTCTATTCCATAAATAATAGATCCATTACATTGAAATGACATGTAAGACCCAAAACATGCCCGAGCCCCACATCTAAGGTCAACTAGATAAAAGAGTCCTGCATAACACATGGCTGCTACTAGCAGGAAGATGCCAACAGAGCAAGAACTAGTAACAGAACCAAGACCTGTAACAGAGAAAAGACAGTGGAGAACTGGTAAGCCATGCGAACGAGTGGCCAATCATCCCTACACTAGGGCGTTCCCAAGGGTTTGCTCCAAGTGGAGTGCAGTTGGAGTAAGGCCCTTGTCTCACTGGATCACTGCTGTTGGAGCAAGGGCACACAACACATGGTAGCCAAGGAGCGGGAACGAGGATGTGAATGGTGCCACAAGAGGAATGGAAATGTGAGGGGAATTCACTTACATGATATACATATTACATATACCTATAGAAGGATTCACTTTTATATTTGACAAAAACTCTACATAAGAGCACATGTACAACTTGTAAAACATGATGTCTATTCCATAAATAATAGATCCATTACATTGAAATGACATGTAAGACCCAAAACATTCCAAGCCCCACATCTAAGGTCAACTAGATAAAAGAGTCCTGCATAACACATGGCTGCTACTAGCAGGAAGACTATCATCCACATTATCTAAGAAAGACATACTATCATTTAGCATTTGCAGTTGTGGTAATTGTATGTGGGTGAGGTGAGAAAGAGAGATTTTGAGCACACACACACAAAGAAAGAAAAGAAAGAAAGATTAAGATATTCTGAGGCCAAAATCAGCCTATGAGACAAAACCATGTACAATGCTGATCATCACTAGACATCAAAGTGCGATGTCGATTGGGCAAGTCTTAAGGATCCAATAAAGGCCTCAAGAGATTATAATCGGGCATACACCTTGTGGGGATGTGCATGCATCCTGACCTAGAAATTGAAATTAATAGTGGATGGTATGCTTGCACTGTTGATGAATTTTAAACTTAGCTTTTCTGCTGGCCACATTTGTAGGTGTGAAGAAATGGATAATTTAATTGCCAAATGTAATGTGGACACACCTCTGCATTCACAAGATAAACATGGTTTTAGGGGAGAGCCTCACTTCTTGATGCACTTGAACCATATATTGTGCATGTCAATTTGATGAAAAGTAAGGCCTTACAGGTGATTGAGAAGAAGGTGGGAGGATCTTGGTTGGAGGTGGTTAAAGAATCATTAAGACAATTTCCTTGGCTTGCTTGTTAGGGGCAACAGAATGGATTTTCTAATGCTCTTTCTAAACTCCTTAACTATTATTGCAGGACAGTGATGCCTTTGGAGAGGGTCAGACCAACAGGCCAATGGTTTGGTTCAGTGTACAAAAGAACCTTGTAAGGGACCATTTAGGGTATGAACCAAATGTTACTTGGGCCAACAACATGATTTTCCTCTTGATTTTGATGTTTACGGTAAAACCAATGACCACTTCAAAAGCCACTATACTGCTAACCTGCTTTGACCAGGACGCTCTTATTGTGTGGATGAGGGTACTGCAAGAAGTACCAATCCTGCACAATTTTATCATTCAAATCTTGGGGATATTGTACAAGGACACAGTTCATGATGCTGAAGGGAATCCTTGATTGTCTACATCTCACCTTCTAGACATGCCAAGGTATGATGCCGCTAACAATCTCTCAGACATGCCAGGGCATGGTGCAACTAAAAATAGGATTCCTCTGCTGCTCAGTTGGATTTCTACATCTTGCCTTCTAAACCTGCCAAGCTATGACCTAAAATTGACTCTGTCACATTGTTATTACATGAATTTGAAAGTGGGTAAGGGCCATTGAATGTCTAATACCTCTCACAGCTGGATAACCTAAATAATTCTTATATCTTGGAGGTGGGCCACGAGTAGGCAGCCATACTACAGCACCCATCTTTCACCCTGCTAAAAAGAGAATCAAGGGTTCTTTGCCAAAGCATGCACTAGAGGATAAATCTGTACAAAAATGTTTTTGGCTCAAGAGAACAACATTCTATTAATAACACCTTGAAAATTTTCTGGAGGTAAAATATCCATATGCATTGTTTGCATTTTTACCTATTGATACTTTAACGTTGAACAAGAGGGAGAAACATATATTGTGCTAGTCATGCACCAGCAGCCAGTTCTCAACACTCATTGGCCTTACAAATTAAAGTCATATTTCAAGGCTTGAAACCATCCCAAAATCTGCAGTGAAACTTCTAGGACACATGTCAGGATATGATATCACTGGTGATAATATTTTCACAATATATGGAGTACAAGTGGAGTGCTTGAGGGAAATATCTTTCCTGTGAACAGCTCAACTATGCAATCCAAGGAATTTTCACAACTGGATGATGCTGTTGAGAGGGAGATACCAGCATGGCGAGAAAAGATATCTTGAAGTCTTCATTTCTCCAGGTAAACTGTTCTGACAAGTAGAAAGAATAAGCGACTCTTCTTTCTTGTTGGTAGATGTGTGCATTGTTACATTCTTCTGATGTTCTTACGAGATCTGTGTTTTATGAATGACATGTACTACAGACTCTCAGGGTATTTTTTTCAAAATAAAAAACTAGTTTCTTTCATTTTTTATTTACCAGTTTTGTGGTTATAATAACCGGAGGGCATGTGCTGCCTATGTACTGTTTTACCTTTATTTATTTTATTTATGATGACTGATAACAAGGGGTTCATGAAATATTTAATTGTGCAATTATTCTCAATGGTACATGCTCTTGGACATTAGAATTTTTGTGAACCATTGCTTGTGCCATAGTCATGATAAATGAGGAATGGGAATGGAAAACAGAAAGAAAGAAAAAGAAAAACAGCAAAAAATTGAGTTTCCAGTCACTTTGGAGTTGGGGAAATAAAGGAATGGATGTGGAAACATGAATGAAAACTGAAATAAAAGTGGCAAAAATTAGTCTTGGGTATGGCTTGTGCAGATGCTCTTGTTTTTGCTATGATGTCAGCAACATTGTGCCTAGATAATTGATGATGGAATTTACCTACACTATATAGCACTTTTGAGCATTCTATCACCAATAGCATAGACCAAGTGGGTAGGAAAGAAGTGTACAATCCTGCCCACTGACAGGTTAATAAAATCAATCACAGGCTATTTAATATTTTTCAGGTGCACTTTGTATTTTGAAACATAATTGACTACAGAACAGGATTCTATATACAGAATAGAGAGGTTGGGTGAACAGCTTGTATGAAGTCTTTTGAGAAAATCATGTTATAGATTGTTGTGGATACCATTGTTCTCTTATGAGTACTACCAGCATTCTGCCTAGATCAGTTTGTGGGCAGTCTATCAGTCGATCAACTATATTTTAGACAAATTTGTTAGTGATATAAAAGAAAATCTAGAATACTATTCATTAGCAAGTTCGTACTATTTGAATTCATAATCATGCTATGAATGCAGATGGTGAAATCATTGTTCCACTTCCTCTTACACACCAAACAGGAAAAGCTGTCATCATCACTGTTATATCAGTCTTCTTGCCATAATCTGGCAGTTCAATTAAATCCTTTCTTTGAAGGACATGCCACAGATGCAGAAAAAATGCCAGCAGAGTAGAGCAGTGCAATACCTGGAGAAAGTGAACCCATCATAAGGTATGAAGTGAGATTAGCATCTACCATGAATGCTAGCCTTGTTGAGCTTGAAACAACCTTGGTAGAATCTGTATCTGATTGTATATCGGATGCACCATCCAGGAGAGGACTGGTGTTACTTAGGTTTGAGACATCATCAACCCCACTGCTTTCACTCACAGGAGAACCTGGTATACTGAAATCTTGAAGTAATGCTACAGGATCCATAACTTTTTTAGCCCATCCAAGACGCGAGGCAAGAGAGACAGCAGCTTCAAGCTGAGACAAATCAGCTTGCAATGTTGAGGCTAGTTCTGATACTGATGCATGTTCACTTGATGCCACAAAAACAGCATACAAGAGCCTATTATTGCAGATGCAGAAAATTAGTTTGGATCAGTTCATATTTCAACAACTACAATTTCAGATGTAATCAATTGCAATCATGCTTCAGAAAAAGCCTATACGATTAATAGAGACCAGCTATCTTGAAGTTTTCATAGCCACTTACTCTTCTGTTGGATCCTCATAGGTCTGCTCCCTATTAGAAATAAAACCTTGCAAATTTGAGACTGCAATTTCATGCAAACTTCTCAGTCACCTCCTCCCTAGTTCCCTCCCTGCCTCCCTCTCCTCTCTTTTTTTTTCATAGTAATTGTTATCAAAACATGACCAGATACATGCCAATTAGCCTTTTGGCCAGCATGCTAAGGCCATGAAAACCGCATGAAAAACAAAAAACCACCTAAATCACTCAGCAAGTAAAATCAAGGTCAATCTCTCTATCTGATCCTCAATAGTCAGGAATATTGCATCATTTATAGGTGTGTAAAGAAAGACATCATATAGAATCAAACACATGCTAATAATCTTAAAGGCATGGAGCAGCTAACTAGCTGATCACAACACCTGCCGGTATCATGGAAGCTACTTCCCACACAACAAACCCCTTATACAGGCAATGTGACAAAAAGGAAATAGCAGACACAGGTGAAAATAGAGGAATTAGGAGTATAAGTGCACTAAAGCCCAAAACATCCTATGAAATGAAACAGGTATGTTCTGGCTGTTCCTGAGACATATCCTCAGTTAGTAGTTCTATGTTGTGTTAGAGATGTCCACACGTTGGAAGTGAAGCCCGGCTAGCTAACTAGCATAAACTGAAAAAATGAGGCATCATCTCTACACATGTAGCATAGAAACACAATACTCAGGAGCAATCTTCGGTCCTGCACCATTCTCAAAACACAACCGTACTCTGTTCAGGGATATTCAACTTCTATAATTGAATTGATCTGTCACATCACTTTTACCAGCTAGCCTTGCTTGATCACACCTTTTTATTGTCTCTAAGACCCATCCTTTATTTCCAACCACCTTGTGGTAAGCCTCATCAGCAAGCCACATGAGAAGATCAAACACAGCTGCTCTATTGCCCCTCTTTTGGCATTCTGATCTGCCTTGAATGGCGCCTCATCAACATGTTCATAAATCTCAGGGTTGAACTTTCTTTGTAGCTCAGCATGCTATTGTGGTCTTGTTCAGTAAAGTTGAGAGTTTCTTTTCTCTATCATAGAGAGTTGAGAGAGTAATGAGGGTTCACTGTTTTTAGTTTTCTATCTGGTATTAGGGCCAAGGCACATCCCTGATCTGCATTTTTCAACACCTGAAGGTGGTTGCTACTGGCTCATGAGCATGTTGCAGCCTAGACCTGTGTTTCTTGCAACAAGATCATTCTGTTAATTGGGCTTCGTAGCTGTGTTGAGCACCTCAACTTTATGTTGCAAAGGTGGTGGAAAGACCAGAAGGTTGCAATCCAAAGAAGAGTGTGCAACAGGACCGTACAATTCAGAAATGCAAAACAACAAGAACATCGCATTTCACTCTCAACTGGCAGCAAGAAGTGTTTCAGCCACAAAAGGCAACGTAGGACTGCATGCCAAATTGACACAGAAGAGAGCAGCTAATTTCTCTCATCATGAGGCAACAAAAGGCTGTGTTTCAGCCAGAAGAAACTGCAGGAAGCTACATTTTTGAGCTCAAGGCAGCAAGGAGGTGAGGCTCAATAGAAGCAGGGGTCTGTATTTTCAGTCAAGCCAGCACAAAGTGGGTGCACGTTTACTAAATGAGGCAGCAGAAGGCTACATTTTGCTGAGATGACAAAAATCTGATGCTCCACCTAAGTTACTATGAGAATTGCGACATATGGAAAAGGAAGACTACACCCACACTAGAATAATGCAACCCACGCAAATTTGCTATTCTCTCTTTGAGATAGAGTTCTTGCAAGTTTGCTTGAGTATTTGTGTTGAAAACCCTTCATCCGCAGTTTACGTTTTTGCGTTTAGGGTTTGCAGCCCCAAAAAGGGGCACCATCCTAGACTAATTGTGCTTATTTACAGGCCACTCTCTCATTCATTCCTTACGGCTGATTCATTCAGTCCGTCACCTCTTCTCTCCAACCTCTCCACTGCCCTCACACCCCTTCAGGAGGACATTGTGGTTCATGGTTCGTGGCTGTCTTCACCATCTTCCTTGTGCTATAAGTTTGCTTGAGTATTCGTATTGAAAACCCTTCACCCGCAGTTTACGTTTTTGCGTTTTTGCGTTTTGTGTTTAGGGTTTGCAGCCCCAAAAAGGGGCACCATCCTAGACTAATTGTGCCTATTTATAGGCCACTCTCTCATTCATTCCTTACGGCTGATTCATTCAGTTCGTCACCTCTTCTCTCCAGCCTCTCCACTGCCCTCACATCCCTTCGGGAGGACATTGTGGTTCATGGTTCGTGATTCGTGGCCATCTTCCTTGTGCTATGGCACCCTTGTTCCCTTGTATCACATTCACTCCATGATTCAAATCTTCACCATTCCATTCATCAGAGTTTCTTCTCTCTTCTCTTCTCTTCTCCATGTTTGCCGAGTTCACTCCGTGTTCCTTCTCGCAAACCCTATTGTCTTGCTGGTAGAGCTCCATATCGTCACGTCGCGTTGCTGCCCCCTGCCCTTGATTGCTCCATTGCGCCAACCCCCCGCCTCTCTTGCATGCCCGCCTCTGTTTCCACTCGCCGTCGCCATCGCGCCCCTCCCCTAGCTGTCGTCTTGTAGCGAGCTCCCCTTCCCCCATTGCCCCCGGCTACTCTAGTGCGCCAGCCCCCCCTACCTCTCCCTCACAGCCGCCCTGCCTTCCTTGGCCGCTGCCATCGCGCCCCTCCCCTGCGGCGCTGCCCCCTTGCCTTGCGCGCCCCCCCCCCCCCGGTGTGCTACCTCCGCTCTTGCGGTCCTGGCCCCATCCGCCGGTAGACCTACCACTTCCCACACGATGCCTGTCATAAGCCGACCATGCGTGGTGTCCAACACCTCCCCTACCGTCAAAAACAACAGGTCCCCCTACTCAACATTGGTCCCTCCCCCTACCCTCCATCTGCAGCAACTTTCCCCCCTCAGGTAGCACTGCAACATGATTGGTAGTTTTTCATAAGGGGCGTGCAATGGAAACCTCTGGTCAAATGCCGATGCATTCAACGAGTGCCCCCTAGTCAAACACCTTGTGCGTTGTCCTCTCTGAGGAGCAGCTCTTAGCCGTTCAAGCTACAGAGCTGGAGCTAAAGGAAACAACGATCTATGGTCAGGTAGTAGGATACTTCGCATCTAGGGCCCAACATTGGGACTAGCTTCACTCCACATAGCACATCGGCACAATGCAGATCGTGGAGGCAGTTCTAATGGGCCAAGGGATCTTCATGGTTTGGCTTAGCTCTGCAAACACAGCCCGTGAGTTACTAGCCAGTTCACCCTATGCATTCACGAAGGGGGTCATATGCATGGTCCTTTGGTAGAGTGGCTTCACAGTGGAGGCATTTGCACTCCACAACAGGTTTCTTTGGCACCCGGTCACCCTTCTCTTTCATGGCCTAGAGATAAGAGTATTGCCAGTTGGTGGAAGACTTTGGACGGCTCTTCGGCAGTTTCCTTCCCGCATCTTTTGCGGACGCAGTGATAGTTGCAAGAGTCCCAAAGGTACGGGTGGCAGTGAAAGAGGTTAAGAATATCCCACAATTCCTAGAGATTGAGGCAGGCGGACACTCCTTTAGGTAGCAGGTCATTGTGTCTAGGTAGCCAGGGCAGTGTCTGCGCTGCCATGACTTCGGGCACCATGTAGTAGAGTGCACGCGCTTCGATGCTAGGGCGGCTCCATCGATAGGCCCACAGGTGGATGCAGACGGTTTCACATGAGTACAAAGACGACTGAGAGGGAGACAGCAAGGGGGGCCATAGGAAGCTCCTCAGACACAGCCACGACAGGGAGTTGGAGAGTGAGCGTCCCCCCCCCCCCCCCCAAACAGAGCACCACGCGGCCCCTCCTCGCCTTGCCCGACAGGTCTACACATCCACCCCCCACAGAGGCATCACAGGCCGCCTCACCCAAGGGCCCATAGCAACTCTCCTAGGCATGGATCAGTGGGGTTTTTGCACTTTACAGATCGGCCACCCACTAGCAGGGTTCTCATTGGTGGCAGGAGGGGGAAGGAGTTTTGGATAGAGAGATCTGTTCAGCAAGGCTGCCCTCTTTCCCTGTATCTTTTCTTACTCTTTGGGGAGGCGATGTCCTACTTCCTCCGCTCACATGTGAGTGGGCTACGTGGCCTTCGACTTCTAGTGAGAGACGAGACTGAGTTGCTGGACTCAGAGTATGCAGATGATACTGCTCTTTATGTAGAGGATGATCAACTGATGTTGAAGAAAGTGAGACTAGCTTTGGAGGTATTTTGCATTGTAGCTGGAGCAAAAAACAATTGGCGAAAGTCGGTTGGTTTTCTTACAAATTCAACCTCTAGCATAGAGTGGGGTGTCCACTTGGGGTTCAGATGGGTGAGCAGGGGACAAACCGTCCGATATCTAGGATTCCAGGTGGGACTCGATATCACTCCTACTCAGCAGTTTCTTCTAGTTCTCGACTCTATTAGGCGGAAGCTGACCTACTGGAGCACAGTCCCTCTTTTCTTAGTGGCCCACCAAGTCCTCCTAGCGACGGCTTGGTACACCGCCTCTTGTTGGTGCTTCTCATCATCTTGTGTGGTTCAACTTCGCCGCCTAGTGCGGAATTTTCTCTAGGATGGCTCAAATGGTTCCAAGGATTCCCGAGTCAAGGTGGCATGGGCGACCATCATCCGGCATCGGTCTGAGGGAGGGCTTGGGATCATCGACCCAGAGTTCTAGAGCCTTGCCCTTTTGAGCAAGCTAGTGCTCCGTAGTCTCACACCACATGGGCAGCTTTGGAAAGTCCTACAAGAGAGTCTCTAGGAGTGTAGACCGAGGCTTGGTGGTGGATGGAGGCCATCCTTGAGATGGATCTTCATGACTGCCTATATTACGCCACCCACATCTTCCTTCCTCTACAGCTTACTTTGAGTGTGGGAGGGCCTTCGCAAGGCCCCAGTTCAGAGGCCCCCATGATGTCAAGAGGAGATAGACTACCAGCCAGTGGTCTAAAACCCCTAGGTCAGAGATTGGGACAAGATACAAATTGGTGAGCGCCTTGACATCCAGTGTGCTGGCTGGGAGGCTGGCCCTGCTCGTACTATCAGAATGTGGTGGGAGGTGTACAGGATGGCGGATTAGGAGGTGTTGCAACGGGCATCAAGTTGCCAACAAGAGGAGCTGAAGGGAGGAGGGAGATTAACTCAGCCATCCCTCAGGAGTGGCTAGCCCCCCCGATCTGAGAGCCGGTGGAACCTGGTGAGGTGTAGGCTGCTAGATTCTCACCGACAGGTATCCTCTTAAAGGTGGCAGGTAGAGTCGGCGGTGCCCCCTATGGGATTTTCTTCACCGTGAAGGATGGGAGGTAAGAAGATTTTTGGGTGCATGTGTCTTTTACTTGATATGGATTCCACATTTTGCTCATGTGGCTGAAAGTTTATATCAGCTCTTGAGAAAAGAGCAAAAGTTTTGGTGGGGTAAACAGCATATGAAGGCAGTTCAGAAGTTAAAGAGCTTATTGATTTCAGCCCCAATACTAAAGAGAGCAAATTATGAGAATGGGCAGCCTATTATTCTCATCGTGGATACAAGCCCAATTGACATTCGTTGGGTAGTGGGTCAGGATGATGCTGATGGGAATAGGTATGCTATTTGGTATTTTCACTTTCTGCTCACTTGGGACGGCCATGACCTGTTCTTCACGATGCAGGTAGGCAGCCCCAGATGGTGATACACCCCCCCTCCATGGCTTCTTGCCCCCATACCCCCTAGACCACCTTGTAAGGCTTGTACATATGATGGATTTGTGATTTGCATCAGCTCCAGCTGGTCTGTTGAGCATGTGCACTTCATTATAATCAGCCTTCTGAGTAATATAATTAGCCACATTTTACTTGCAAAAAAATTCACCTATGTATCCAAAGAGGAAAGATTGGATGGCAATAAATAATTAGCCACATTTTACTTGCAAAAAAATTCACCCATGTAACCAAATAGGATAGATTGGACGGCAATAACTATTCTCTATGGTCCATGATGAAGAATGTGCTCATTGCTAAAAATCTTTGGGAGTATATTAGTGGTGAAGAAGTCCGTTTTTAGAGTTGTGGCTCTTGCAACTCCTCCCCAAGGAGGACGTGGTCAAAGGCCCGTTCTAGCTCATCCACTGCCCCAAAGAACAGTTGCATAGAAGGCTTGGGACACTTGGGATGCCCAAGCATTGTCACTGATCGCATTGGCAGTTCAGCGGTCCATAATCCCGCATATATGGTCTACTACTTCACGAGTAGCATGGCTTAGTCTTGAGCAAATGTTTTTTGGAAAAAATGAGACACGGTATTTCTTTCTTGAAAAAGGAGTTTCAAAATGTGAAGATAGATGAAGGTGATACCATGCAAGATCATCTTAACAAAATTCATGGCTTGCGTAAGCAGTTGATGAATGTAGATGAGTATTATTCTGATACAAAGATGATCTCTACTACTTTGAATTCCTTGCCACCTTCTTATTTGGCCTTTCACATGACCTTGAATCTCACCATGAGAATTTCTTTGCAGCAAAGTTAATGAGAAAAAATTGACTAACTTACCTTCTTTAGAAGGCTCTTTCTCCTCAAATACTTCCTCTCATCTTGCCTTGTACTTTTCCACCATTCATAAATATCATGCTCTCTCCACAAGTACTCACATCCATGAAACTTCAATGGTAAAATTTCATGGTGATTTTGAGAGATTATTAATTCAATATGTTCTTTTTCAACCTTTTTGTAAAGTAGATAATTTGACTTTGAGGAGTCTAACCATCTTTGTACCCGTTGATAACTTTCAAACATGACTGCATGTTAGCTTTTAAAGCATTCAGCCAAGAGTTTTTTCCCATAAAATCTATCATTTTCTCTCTTTACCTTTTTTCAATTGGTTAGTTTGCTACTAGAAGAAGAGCAAACAAGAAAGAACAGTGGGTGGATGTTGTAGCCTCTAAATAGGCTTAAATGGCAAGGTGGAAGGGCAAGAGTAGCGAGTCTAGAAATGCTCCGCAGAGTTCTAGAAGTTCAAGCATTTCGCAGAGCAACAAGATGTAGGGGGCACACAAGACAAGAAGGGCAAGTGCCATTATTGTAAAAAGCCAAGTCACTACATCACAAAATGTAAGAAACGCATTGCTTGGGATGTCTATTTCTGATGCACCTTCTATTGCTGCAGAGTTCGCATCTTTTGTTGTTGCCTGTAACTACTCTTTTTACACTTCTAGTTATGATTCTTCTTGGGCAAATAGAGCATTCAGCTCTACAGAGGATCTAGCACTTGGTTCTTTGACAGTGGTGCTTTTAAGCACATTACATCCCCATCACGGAGGGTGCTCAGCAAGGGAGGTGGTGGGGGGGAAAGAAGATTGAGGGATGGTGGGGCGGTCGGAGGTACGTGGCGGGTGTGGGGGGGACTAGTGGCCCTAGAAGGAGGGGTGTTGTGGACCAAGGTCAGTGGGGGATCCATGGGAGGTTCGGGGGGTGGGTGTGCTGGCTGTAGGAGCTCAGGTGAGGTAGCCTATGGTGCGGTTGGTGGATGTGGGGGATTGGGATCCTACCGGGTGGTGCGGACAAGGGGGGGCTGCGGAGTGCTCTGCTGGGGGCCGTCGCTTATCCTAATGCTCCCTGCTGCCGTGGTTGTGTCTGAGGACTCTATGAGTTAGATGCTTACTGGCACACTTTGTCATGGACTCTATGAGTTAGATGCTTATTCGATTGATCAATCAATCTATTTGTTATCTACTATTACTCTTGCTATGCCAGAGGCAGAGTTATGGCATGCTTGCATGGGGCATGTTAATTATGGCAGTTTGATGCTTATACTGTGTACTCATATGTTTGATAGGTTACCTCTTGGAGAGACCTCCTGAGTATATTTGTGAGGGATGCATTTTGCATCGATTCTCTTTTGAGACAACGGCTAAGTTACAATTTGTGCATTCGGATGTATGTGGATCTATGCAAATAAAGTCATTGGGTGAATGCTATTATTTTGTCACCTTCATTGTTGACTTCTGTCACTTTTGTTAGGTCTATTCATTGGTGAAAAAGTCAGAGGTGTGTATGATACATTTTTGTCTTTTATTGCACTTGTGGAAAACACAATCTTGCTTTCGGATTAAGACTCTACATTTGGACCAAGGGAGGGAATATATGTCTTCTTTGCTGAATAAATTTTTGAAGCAAAAAGGCATTGCCTATCAATATACTACTGTATATACTCCACAGCAGAATGGGATTGTAGAAAGGACGAATTGGTCACTCATGGAGATGGCCAGATGTATGCTAAAAGCTAAAAATCTCTCACATTCTTTTTGGATGGAAGCAGTTATGTGTGCTTTTCACGTTTTGAATAGGTGCCCTACCAAGGCATTGAAAAATGTCATGCCTTTTGAGGCTTGGAACAACTGTAAACCTTTAGTTTGCCACTTTCGTACTTTTGGGTGTGGTGCATATGTTCATATTCCCAAAGTATTGAGAAAAAAGTTGGACAACAAGGCTGTCAAGTGTACATTTTTGGGATACAATAGTGAGATCAAAGGGTACAGAGTGTATAATCATGTTTCCAATAAAGTCTTTGTCAGTAGGGATGTGATCTTTGATGAAAAATCAGAATTGTCTCTTGTTGGTTTTGACACATATCAAGTTGCAAATGATGTGTTTGAAGGGCTGCTGCCTATTTCTTTTGGTGATACAATTGGAACTTCATTAAATGAACAAAATGTTCAGCTAGCTGCTTCATTAAACAATGCAGAAATTCAGCCTATCACTGATTTGAATATTTAGCAAGATGCTGAATTTGAGGTTCATCAAGAGCATGTACATGATTAGGAGGCTAGACAAATGCCTAGATGGTACTTGCAGACTTTAAAAGACAATCATTTGGATGCTCCTCTTGCTGGTCATACTAGAAGACAAGAACATCTCCATAATCACACTAATACAATCGAGTTTGTTAAGGTAGCACACAAACTTGATGATGAGGAGCTTGATTGTTTTGAGGATACACAATAGAGTGTGCATTGGATAGCAACAATGCAAGCTGAATTTGATTCTATCATGAAGAATCAAACATGGGATTCAGTGACATTGCCTGTTGGAAAGGAAGCCATTGGTACTAAATGGGTCTATATGCTAAAAAGAAAAGCACATGGATCCATTGATAAGTACAAAGCCAGGCTTGTGGCAAAAGGCTACGTGCAAAAGAAGGGCACTGATTATGAGGAGACATTTGCTCCTACATCCCGTATGACCACTATTCGGTGTATGGTTGCTTTGGCAGCCCATTATGGTTGAATTGTGTACTAGCTTGATATTAAAACTGCATTTTTACATGGGGAACTTCAAGAAGAAGTGTATGTTCAGTAGCCCATTGGTTTTGTAGTTTAAGGATCCAAACACTTCGTATGCAAGCTAAAAAAGGTTTTGTATGGCTTGAAGCAAGCTCCACGAGCTTGGTATGCAAAAATTGATGCCTTTTTACTCAACCAACGGTTCATTAACAGCCCATCAGAGTCTACTCTTTACGTATGCAAAGAGAGGTGATCCTTGCTAGTCATTTGTCTTTATGCGGATGATCTTCTACTCATAGGGACACATGCTGATCAGATTTCAGCATTCAAGAAAAAATTGCAACAAAATTTTGAAATGTTAGATTTGGCGCCTTTGCATTACTATTTGGGTATTCAGTTTATCCATGATGCTAGAGGCATTGGATTGTCACAATCCAGATATATTGGTAAACTCCTTGAGAGGTTTGGCTTCCAGGATTGCAAGCTGGTTAGCACACCAATAGAGACTCGACTCAAGCTATCTTTGCATGATGACAGTGATCTATTTGACATTCATACATATGCTCCAACAGTTGGTTCAATGCAAGGGAGAAGGCCACACTACAAAAGATTGACCCAGTCTAGCTCCTATGAAAGCTACCACTGATAATCAACAGAAGACCTAAGAACCTACCTACCACTTAGTAAAATTGGAAGTTGCCATAATAACCCATGCCAAGAAAAGAGAACCCACATTTCCAAAAGAGAATATTCCCTCTGCCAAAACAATGAAGTTCAATCTTCCAAAAGACAAATAGAATACTACAGAACAGAACGGTACAATAAAGAGCAACCAAGTATCATAGAAGGATACAGAGACAGTTACAGAGATAAGACCAAAGGTCCAAGAGATGGAGGATGTATCAAATTGGGCAAGTGATTTTGATTCATGTCTCTATAAGTGAAATTTGTTTCTTTCTTGCCTTATCTTGCATTTCTTGGCTTAGCAAGAAACAATCCACCGTTGCCACATCGTCTTGTGAAATTGAATACAAGGCAGCTTTCACTACTATAGTTGGATGTGTATGGCTAAGACATTTGTTGGCTGATCTTGATATATCTATCACAAAACCTACTCCTTTGTTTACTGATAGTCAGAGTGCCATTGTAGTGGCACAGAACCCAGTGTTTTATGCATTTCACAATGCTTTAAATTTGATCTCCTTTGGTGGATGATCCTTATATGCTGATCACTTTTCACTCCAGGGGGATTTGTTGGGTTTGACTCACACCTACACTCACATAGGAGTGTTGATGATCCGTAGTAGGACACAAGGACACTTTTTTACTCTCAGTACAAGAGGTCTTTTTCCCCAATCACACTATTCCCTATTTGTGTCTTTATGTTACACAGTTCGGTCGCTTAATGTACTTTACACACTTTCGGGTGTGAACGTATCTTAAGGAACTTAATCAACCCTAAGGTCCAAGGGTTGTACTTTATACTTTTAACTTACACACTTGGAAATTGTATTGAGTGTTGAGTTGTCTATACTCTCACTCTTTTTCTATTGTTCACTTTGTTTTCCACTTGAGAGCTACCATCTCCATGTCTAATAGTTACAGTTTAAGCTCAAAGTCATTGAAAAAAGTCTTTCTGAACAAGAGTTGGTTCATGGTTTTTTTCCAAATAAAATGTGGCTGATTATATTACTCGAAAAGACTGATTACAATGGGATGCTCATGCTTGACGGACTAGCTGGAGCTGGTGCAAGGTCATAAATAAATCATGTGTACAAGCCTCTCAAAGAGGTCTAGGGGGGATGGGGGCAAGAAGCCATGGGGGAGGGGTGTATCGCCATTTGGGGTCTGCCTACCTACATCATGAAGGACAGGTCCTTGCTGCCCCAAGTGCACATGAAATGAAAACGGAGCTCCTGACGAGCTCGAGACTCGTCCTGCACTTGGTCCCGTCAGCCGTGGAGGGAGTGGATGATGGAGGTCCAGAGCTCTATCAAAGTCGCATGTACTGAAAGTCTCTCCTAGCCAAAAAACTCTTGACACCACGCCTTCCAGATGTGCCATCCAGTAAGACTCCCTACAATCTCCCATACCTCAGAACCGTCTGTTGTGGGCTCCAGTACCTGACGGATGGGTAGAGCCTCCAAACCGGCCACTACGCAAGACCCATCCTTAATGATGAAGATTGTGTCCTGCATCCTAGCCTCATACAAAAGGTGACGGCCTTGGCTGATTGCCTTCCAGCAAAAAGCTCCCCATGAGATACATCCTAGGCTGGGTGCTATATGGCGGAGAATGCGGTATGCTCCCCTCGAGCTATGCTGCCTCACACAACCAAAGGCAGTGCTTTGGAGTTTCTAGAACCTGCTATGTGCAGCATTTATAACCTCCATCCTTCTGTATCTGGGCTAACCAACTCCCCACCGCCAGGCCTCCATGTGCCAACAGCCATGAGAAGTATGAAACCCTCCTCGGCCTCCAGCTGTCCTATAGGCAGCGCCAGAAGGTCCGTCGGAAAGCATCCGTAATGTTGTGCTCCGCTGCCTAGCTCATGCTACGTGAAGGCGCCCACTCCATGTCCTCTTGCATCAGTACGTGTCTGACAATCTTGGCTGTGTACTCCAGGATCCTCGGTAGCTTCATGGCGACCGGCATGGCTGGCCATAGCCACTCTCCAGGGTCCCACTCCACCTCATCAAGTGGCCTGCCCTCCCAAATCCAAAGGCGCCACTCCCGAAGCTACTTCCAGAACACATAAGGGTCCAGACGCAAGCCAAAAAAGGCAAATGCCATTATTGTAAGAAGCCAGGCTACTACATCATTGAGTGCAGGATGCGAATCGTCAAGGAGAAAAAGAAGTCCCGAATGTCTGTTTCTGATGCTCCTTCCATTGCTACTAAGTCCACGTCCTTTGTTGCAGACGGACTATTGTTTTTACACATGGAGTTATGACACCTCTTGGACAGATCAAGCACTTAGCTCTACTGAGGATACAGGCACTTGGTTTTTTGACAGTGGTGCTTCTTCGTATATTACATCTCACAGATATTTATTTGCTTCTGTTAGTGCTGCTCCAGTTGGCAAGTTTGAATAGTGTGCCAACAATGTATCATACCCTATTTGAGGTATTAGGGAGATTGTGCTCACAGTCATTGATCGCTCTATTCTCCGCCTACAGGATGCTTTATTTGTGCCGAGCATAAAGAAGAATTTGCTCTCAATTTCTTATTTGGCACATTGTGCATTGCAGATCACCTTTGATGATGACAAATGCATGGTGAGAGACAAAGAACACGACTTTGGTCTTGACAGGCACTTTATGTCATACGAGTTGGATGCTCTTTCAGTTGACCAGTCAGCGTACTTGGCATCCACTCTTACTCCTGCTATGATACAGGCAAAGTTATGGCGTGCTAGGACGGGGCATGTGAACTTTGGCAGCTTGATGCTCTTACAGCGTACGTAATGCTAGATGGATTACCTCTACTGGAGAGACCTCCTGAGCACTTGTGCAAAGGATGTATTTTGGGAAAAATGCATCGTTTTTCGTTTCCCCGTGATGTTGCTTTTAGAGCAACAGTCAGGTTGCAGTTAGTGCATTCAGATGTATATGGGCCTATGCAGACAAAGTCATTGGGAGGATGTTACTATTTTGTGACTTTTATTGATGACTTAACTCGCTTTTGCTGGGTCTACTCTTTGGTCAAAAAGCCAGAAGTGTATGATGCATTTTTGGCTTTTATTGCACTTGTTGAAAACCAGTCTAGTTGTAAAATTAAGACTCTCTGTTTGGACTGAGGGGGCGAATACATGTCCTCTATGCTGAATTCTTTTTTGAAGCAAAAGGGCATTGTCCATCAGTACACTATTGCTTATACTCCATAGCAGAATGGGGTTGCAGAGAGGAAGAATCGGTCACTCATGGAGATGGCTAGATGTATGCTGAAAGCAAAGAGCTTGCCACACAGTTTTTGGATGGAAGCCGTCATATGTGCTTGCCATGTTCTGAACAGATGCCCCACGAGTCGCCCGATCGGTCACGATGCACTGCTGCCCCCGCCCTGCTGTTGCCCTGGGACACATAGCCCCCCCCACCTTGCCCCTCCCTCGCGACGCTGCTATTTTCCCCACACTGCCTGCCCCCCCCCCCCTCCGCACGCTACCTTTTCCCCACAATCTGGGCTTTGTCCGGCAGACGTACCACCCCCCTGTGGTACCCATCGTAACCCGACATCCGCAGCCTCCAACACCTCCCCCATCGCCAAAACAGCAACTCCCCCTCGCCATTGTCCCACCCCACCCCCCCCCCCTCCCCCGCCCTCCAGTTGCTCCCTCCATCTGCAGTAACTTTTCCCCTCAGGCAGCACCGCAACGTGACTAGTAGCTTTTCAAAAGGGACGCGCAATGGAGACCTCTGGTCAGACGCAGATGCACTCAGCGAGTGCCCCCCAGTCAAACACCTTGCGTGTCATCCTCTCTGAGGAGCAGCTCTTAGCCATCTGGGCTAAATTGCTGGAGCTAAAGAAAACAACGATTTATGGTCAGGTAGTAGGACATTCCTCAACCAGGGCCCAACTTTGGAACTGGCTTCACTCCACATTGCGCATCGGCACAGCGCAGATCGTGGAGGCGGTTCTAATGGGCGAAAGGATCTTCATCGTTCGGCTTAGCTCGGCAAATGCAGCTCGGGAGTTACTTGCCAACTCACCCTATGGGTCCACGAAGGGGGTCATTTACATGGTCCCTTGGTACAGTGACTTCACTATGGAGGCATTTGCACTCCACAACAAGTTTCTTTGGCACCCGGTCACCCTTCTCTTTCCCGACCTGGCGATAGAGTATCGCCACTTGGTGGAAGACTTTGGACAGCTCTTTGGCACGGTCCTTCCCGCATCTTTCACAAACGCAGTGGCAGCCACAAGAGTCCCAAAGGTACGGGTGGCAGTGAAAGAGGTTAAGAATATCCCACCGTTCCTAGAGATTGAGGCAGGCAGACACTCCTTTAGGGAGCAGGTCATTGTGATTGGACAGCCAGGGCAGTGCCTGCGCTACCATGACTTTGGGCACCAGGCAGCAGAGTGTACGCGCTTCGGTGCTAGGGTGGCTCCGCCAACAAGCCCACAGGTGGATGCGGACGGTTTCACATGAGTACAGAGACGACAGAGAGGGAGATGGCAGGGGGGAGCGACACAGGGAGTAGGTTGGCGAGCGACGCCCCCTCGGCAAAGCACTCCACAGCCCCCCCTTGCCCGCCCCACCCGGTAGGACTACAACCCCCCACATCCACCACCCACGCCACAGACTGCCTCGCCTAAGTTCCCACAGCCCCCACACCCACCCCCCTCTACATCCCATGACCCCCAACCCCCACTGACCCTGGCCCACAACCCCCCCTTTCCACGACCACCAGTCCCCCCATACACCCGCCGTGCATCCCCGTCCATCCCACTATCCCTCGATCCTCTTCCCCCCCACCACCTCCCCTACTGAGCACCCCCCCTTTCCAGGGCCACCAGTCCCCCCATACACCCGCCATGCATCCCTGTCCATCCCAACATTCCTCGATCCTCTTTCCTCCCACCACCTCCCCTACTGAGCACCCCCCCTGATCCGCACCCAATTCAGGTGGTCCCTCCCAATCCCAGCTCCCATCCTCCCATAGGAGGTGATGAGCCACACACACCTACTTCCTCCTCACACCAACAGTCCTCCCCCTCCCATACAGCCACCAGCTCATCTACCCCTGCCACCCATCACACCTTCCCGAGACAGGCGCAACTATTGCCACAAGAGTTCTTCCACAGTGGCCCATGGTCCTACTTGAGAGTTGCGGAGCGCGGAGAGTTCCCACTACCTCTAGAGGTGGGGATCTTCGTGGTTCATAAGTCAAGGAGGGGCAAGGTTCATCTACTAGCACCACCGAATAGACCAAACTACACCTTTTTTCTTCAATCCTCTCACTCAAGGGAGTGGACGACTACACAGATAGAGGAGGAGTTGAAGAGTCAGGTGGTGGATCACATCTCCCAGTGGATGGGAGATAAAGGATTAGCATTGTTTGCATAGCAGTGGCCTGGGTGCATGATGGACATTAACCAGTGGGCTGGTGTCGAGGTCTTGCACTTGAGCATTATCTTTCGAGCCCCTCCACAATGGAGAGCTCTAAGGGACGAGATCGAGTGGCCCCTTGCACAAGCGGCCCGTTTCTACCAGTGTACCGAGTCACGACTCTTAGCATGGCAACATGGCTCATAGATGCATTGATAGTACCACCTAGAGCATCTATCATCCCTATGGTCCGCGGCCAAGGGCCACCATGGCGGACTGGAGTTCCCCGTCCAGATCGGCAGTAAAGTGTACTTGCATGCCTCATAGTTTCTCCTCCTCATCAGTAGCCTCCACACCGAACAGATGCCTATTTGGTCAATCACAAGTTTCCCCATGAGTTTACACCTAGCATCCTAGAATGTGAATAGCCTCCACTACAGTGAGGCACATGGTTCCAGGAAGTTGATTGTTTGGCACGCGCTGCATGCTGCCCTAGCCGGACGGATCGACATCTTGCTTCTACAAGAGCACAAGCTCACCCCCACCCAAGCCTAGCGGGTAGGGAAGGTGATGCCAGGCAACTCGCACACTTACTGGGAGCACGCCATAGGTGCCCACCGCAGGAGTGGAGGCGTATGCACCTCTATTGGCCCAAGTCTCACCGCCTGTGTACGAGACCACGAGACGATAGTGGCAAGGAGGGTTCTATGGGTCAGATTGGATATTGGGGACTCATGCCTTGGAGTCCTCAATGTCTATGCCCCTACGGAGGTTAGGGAACGCAACAAGTTCTGGGTGGAGATCACGAATGGACTCCCAGAGGTGGACTCTTGGATCGTTGGAGGAGACTTCAACAATCTGCAGGCTCTGGAGGACCAGCAGAGCAGAGGCAGTAACTACCAAGGCATGGCTGGGGAGGAGCAGGAGGCATGGGGGGTCTTTTTGTTGGCAGTCAGAGCACGCGATGCCTGGAGAGACCCTACCTTTCATAGGAGGGAGAGGTCACTAGACTTCTCTTAGCAATACAGGCGGCTAGGTGGAGTTCTACTGGAGCGGTTAGACAGGTTTTATGTGGGAGAGTGGGGAGGCTCCCATGGAGGCCAGATTGAGCAGTTGGCAGGCACCACGTTGTCCGATCACTGCCCGGTTCTCCTGACACTTAACCCCTCAGCATCCGCCCTAGACACATGATCCTGTCGAATCCCTGACTCGATTTATAGGAGGGAGGAGGTGACGAGACAGATAGAGCAAATTTGGACCAGAGAGGGTAGGAGGGACCAGATAGCAGAGGAGGTTGTTGAGGTCCCAGCAGAGTCGAGCTGAATCTGCCAAGAGGCAGCCATACAGGCCAGGCAGCAGAGTTGGGAGACGGGACCTTGCAGCCACGCAGAGATTATTGCAGGAGGCACCAGGGGATCCCACCCTCCACCCACAAGAGGTGCGCACGCAAGCAGCCATTGCTGGCCTAGAGGACAGGCGCTCGGAGTTCTCTTTCCAAACCTCAGCAACCTTCTAGGCACGAAAGTGGGATACAATGTGCAGGGAGTTCTTCCAGGTGCACCAGCCTCACACCCCAAGAGAGCATATACGCAGCCTCCGAGATCAGTATGGGAGGACCCGTTCTAGCCCAGGCAAGGTGATGGAGATTTCCACCGACTATTACACGCACCTTTTCCAGCAGGACAGATGCCAGGGAGTCTCTCCGCATGCCTTATCAATCTTATCCCCAAAGGGGGGGACCGGTTGGAGCTTTCCCAGTGGAGACCGATCACCTTATTGTCAGTGGCCTATAAGGCACTCGCAAAGATGATTGGTAGGCGTCTACGCCCCATGCTTCCAGATATCATCCATGACACTCAGACAGGCTTTGTCCAGGATAGAAGCATCCTAGACAATGTATTTACCTTCTTTGAGGCGATAGAGTGGACTAAGAACAGTGGGCAGAGACTGGCCATACTACCCTTGGATTTCGAGAAAGCTTATGACAGGGTGGATTGGGATTTCCTAGAGGGCATCATGGTGAGGTTGGGATTCCCCTAAGCTTGGATTAGTGGGATCTCCGCCCTGCATAGATCGGCCACCAGCAGGGTTCTCATAGACGAAAGGCGAGGGGAGGAGTTTCGGCTAGAGAGATCGGTTCGACAGGGTTGCCCCTTGGCCCCATACCTGTTTCTACTCTTCGCAGATGCGATGTCTCACTTTCTCAGGTCACGTGTGAGCGGATTACGCGGCCTGCGACTTCCAGTAAGAGAGGAGACTGAGTTGTTAGACTGAGTACCCAGATGATATAGCCCTCTACATAGAGGACGATGAGTTGATACTAGAGAGAGTGAGGCTGGCTCTTGACATATTTTGTTTTGCAACGGGAGCAAAAATCAACTGGCGAAAGTCAATTGGTTTCCTCACAGACCCAGACTCTAGCATGGAGTGGGGCGTCAACCTGGGATTTAGATGGGTGAGCAGAGGGCAGACGTCCGGTACCTAGGGTTCCAGGTGGAACTCGATATCACTCCTGCCAAGCAGTTTCTTCCTGTCCTTGATTCTATTCGGAGGAAACTGACCTACTAGAGCACGGTTCGCCTCTCTCTAGCCGGACAAGCCTTGGTGGTTAACCACGTCCTCCTAGCGACAGCCTGGTACATCGTCTCGTGTTAGTGTTTCTCCTCATCATGTGTAGTGCAGCTTTGCCGCCTAGTGCGGAATTTCCTTTGGTCAGGGTTTGATGGTTCCAAGAATTCCAAGGCCAAGGTGGCGTGGGTGACCATCATATTGTGAGAGTGCGTTGCGGAAGAGGGAATACGAACACGGAGGGAGAGAGAGAGAGAAAGCACAAAATAAGAAAGAGAAATCTGCACTGACTGAAATGAATGATGAATACACTGAAATGGACTGATCAGTCCCTGCACGCAGCCCACAGCGTCAATGAGGGCACCAGATCAGGCTGATGATGATGGCAACACCACCACGGGGGTGAAGGAGTGTCGGAATCTGCAAGAAGACAAGTGACCAAGTGGGGAGGGGGGCTGCCAATAAATAGGCAAAAGGACAAACCCTAACCCTAACCCTAAAATGGGCCCAAACCCTAAAATGCCCTAAAATGGGCGCCCCACAACAGTGACCAAAAAGTGGCCGGGCAGCCAGTGGCTGCCCACTAAAAGAGGCCAAAAAGAAATACACAACCTAAGACAGCCAGTCGAGAGTGACTAGCCTCCCCCATCATAACACATGACAGACATGTCAGAGCTCCTAATGTCCTCGTCTGACTCAGACTGAGGCTCACAAGCAGGAGATGACAAGGCATGACAAACATGACTGCTAACACCCCCTCTCAGATCCTGGATGTGGCTGAAGGCCAAAGAAGAAATAGATCCTGGGGTGGCAAGAGGAATGCCAATGTCGATGAAGTCCGTCGATGTAGACTGCCGCTGAAGGAGCTCCTCACGATCCTGGGAATCCCCCTCTAAAACACTAGGGGCCAAAGAATCCACAGCCGCATCACCGAGATTGTCCCCCTCTGAAAGGGATGGGGGGTACGAGGGAAGCACCGGAGGAGAAGGTGGGGGATGGGAAGGAACCTATGGAATAGAAGGTGCACAAGTGGAAACGGGTGTAGCAATAGACTGCCGCGGAGGACCTTGCATCAAAGAAGGGGAATGGAGCCTGTAAAGCCCGCTCTCCTGCCAACCTGTAGATAACAGCTCCTGTAGAAGAATCCTCAATAACAACGGCATGCTCGGTAAAGATCACTCGTGTGCCAAGCCTCGTAAGGCCATGAACTGAGAGGAGGGAAAGGCCCAAATCCGGAACATGTAGGGCCTGTGAAAAGGAGCTTGAAGGTCGGTCGGTAAACAAAGGCAATGTGCCAACACCACTAATAGGCACCGATAAAATGTCGCCAACAGTGACTAAACCCTCTGATGGATGGAGATCCTGTAACAAATCACCTCGGGGAGTCATATGACTCGAAGCACCACTGTCCACTAACCAAGGCTGCGCAGAAGACACTGCAGCCACGGAAGAAGGATCCTCCTCCAAAGCACGGATATGAAGTTGATGAGAAGACATCTTCCAATCTGCAAGACACCAAAGAAAACTTTGCCGATGCCGAATAATGACCAGCAGTATGGTCACCAATCACCAAAACACAGGCGGGGGAGGCCTACAGACACCTGGAGCTGCAAAACGCAAGGTTGTCTGATGAATATCACCAAGATAGAAGCTGCCAGCACCAAAACGTAGCCTGGGAATAGGTCACCAGCAGGAAAAGAGCCGCCTGGAGATGGAATGACAGCCAGATCAGCAAAACGCAGACTGGAGGAGTGTCGCCCAGCTGGAGAAGTGGCCGGCCTGACTGAAAACGCAAGCAGGAACTGGTTTGTGATGACATGGCAGCCTCTGGAGGGGGGCGCCTGCAGCAAACGCAAGGCTGGTGACACGTGGCAGCTTCTGGAGGGGGCGCCTGCAGCAAACGCAAGGATGTTGACCTCCTGGAAGGGCCGCCTTGACTGTTGGGGATGAGGCCAGCAGCAAACGCAAAGATTTGGGTGATCTCCCGCGTAAATCTCAGCTCCGTGTACTCTCCTTTGGCTCTGGTACCATGTGAGAGTGCGCTGCGGAAGAGGGAATAGGAACACGGAGGGAGAGAGAGAGAGAAAGCAGAAAATAAGGAAGAGAAATCTGCACTGACTGAAATGAATGCTGAATACACTGAAATGGACTGATCAGTCCCTGCACGCAGCCCACAGCGTCAGTGAGGGCACCAGATCAGGCTGATGATGATGGCAGCACCACCACGGGGGTGAAGGAGTGTCGGAATCTGCAAGAAGACAAGTGACCAAGTGGGGAGGGGGGCTGCCAATAAATAGGCAAAAGGACAAACCCTAACCCTAACCCTAAAATGGGCGCAAACCCTAAAATGCCCTAAAATGGGCGCCCCACAACAGTGACCAAAAAGTGGCCGGGAAGCCAGTGGCTGCCCACTAAAAGAGGCCAAAAAGAAATACACAACCTAAGACAGCCAGTCGAGAGTGACTAGCCTCCCCCATCATAACACATGACAGACATGTCAGAGCTCCTAATGTCCTCGTCTCTGACTCAGACTGAGGCTCACAGGCAGGAGATGACAAGGCATGACAAACATGACTGCTAACACATATGACATAGGTCAGAGGGAGGGCTTCGGATCACAGACCCAGAGTATCAGAGTACGGCCCTCTTAGACAAGCTAGTTGTTTGCAATCTCACACCAGGCGGGCAGACTTGGAAGGTCTTATTGTAGGAGGGCCTTCAAGACTGTAGATCGAGGCTTGGCGGTGAGTGGAGGCCGTGCCGTCCCTCAGATGGATCTTCACGTCAACCCAGATCACCCCCCCCAAAGATCACCTTTCCTTGACAGCTTGCTCTGCATGTGGCAAGGCCTCCATAAGGCCCTAATCCAGAGCCCCCAAGGCTGCCAAGAGGAGATAGACCGTCAGCCGGTGATCTGGAACCCCCAAGTCAAAGATCGGAAAGGGGCACAGATAGGTGAGCGCCCCCACATCCAGTGGGCTGCCGGCCCGGCTCATACCATCAGGACATAGAGGGAGGTGTACATGATGGTGAACGAGGAGGTGTTGCAGCGAGTATCAGGCTGCCAAAGAGAAGTGGAGTTGAGAAGAAGGGAGATAGGCGTAGCAATACCTCCGGAGTGGCTTGCTCCCTCGATACGAGAGCCGATAGAGCCCGCGGAGGTATGGGCAGCTAGGTTTTCACCAGCAAGTATCCCCCTTCAAGTGGCAGGTAGAGTGGGTGGCGCCCTGCAGGGGACTTTCTTCGCCGTTCAGGAGGAGGGACGTATGGCCCTTGACAGAGGGCAGCACAATGAGGGGATTGCCGCCCTTTTGTGGAGGAGGATCTGGGTGGTGGGCCTTCAAGGGAAGACATGGCGACTAGACCCCTATGTTTTCTAGAAGGAGCTCAAGGAGTGGCGCCTTTGGATCTGGGAGGGCAAACCACTTGATGAGTTGGAGTGGAATCTACGAGAGTGGCTATGGCCGGCCTCTACGGTCGGCAAGAAGCCACCAAGGTCCCTAGAGTACACTGCCAGGATTGGCAAACATGTACTGATGCAGGAGGATATGGACTGGGCGCCGTCACGTAGCAAACACTGGGCGGAGCACAGCATCACAGAGCCCTTCCAACGGACCTTCTGGCGGTGCCTATGGGATAGCAGGAGACTGAGGAGGGTGTCGTATTTCTTATGGCTAGTGGCACATGGAGGCTTCGCAGTGGGAAGTTGGCTTGCCCAGATGCAGGAGGATGATTGTAAGTACTACACACAGCAGCCTCTAGAAACCCCAAAGCACTACCTTTGGTCATGTGAGGAGGCACAGCTCGTGTGGAGAGAAGCATGACGCATCCTTCGCCGTATAGCACCCAACCTTGGATGTATCTCATAGGGAGCTTTCTATTCGCAGGCAGTAACCCAGGGCCGTCACCTTCTGTATGAGGCCGAGATGCATGACATGATATTCATTATCGAGATAGGGCTGTGCGCAGTGGTCGGTTTGGAGGCTCTACCCATCCGCCAGGTATACTGGAGCCATCAGCAAACCGCTCGGAGGTATGGGAGATCATAGGGAGTCTTACTGGATGGCATATCTGGAAGGCGCGGTGTCAGGAGGCTTTCAACAGAGAGAGACTTTCAGCACATGCGACCTTAGCAGAGCTCTGGATCTCCATCATCCACTCCCTCTGCAACCGATGGGATCAGGTGCAAGGCGAGTCCAGGGCTCGTCAAGAGCTCCGAGGTCACTTCATGAGCACTTGGGGCGGCTAGGGTCTGTTCTTCGTGATGCAGGCAAGCAGCCCCAGTTGGCGATATACCCCCCCCCCCCCCCCCCCCCATGGCTTCTTATCCCCATCCCCCCTAGACCGCCTTGAGAGGCTTGTATAGTCTGTTGAGCATGAGCACTCTATTGTAATCAGTTTTTTGAGTAATATAATCAGCCACATTTTACTTGCAAAAAAAAAAAAAAAGAACGGATGCCCCACCAAAGCTTTGAAGAAAATTACACCTTTTGAGGCTTGGAACAGCCGGAAACCTTCTGTTGGACACTTTCGTACCTTTGGGTGCCTTGCATATGCACATATTCCAAAGGTACTCAGAAAAAAGTTAGATGACAAGGCTATCAAATGCATTTTTGTGGGTTATAGCAGTGAAAGCAAAGGATTCAAACTCTATGATCCTATTTCTAAAAAGGTGTTTCTTAGTAGGGATGTACTATTTGATGAAAAATCAGAATTATTCCTGGCTGGTTTAGACACACATTAGGCTGCCCGTGATGTATTTGAAGGGCTGCTACCCATTACATTTGGTGATTCAGCTGGAGTTTCAACAAGTGAACTCAATGTTCAACCAGCTACTCCTTTGGAAAATGCAGAAAATCAGCCATTGGCTGATCTGAATATTCAGCAAAGTGTTGAAACTGAAATTCAACAAGAGCTTATGCACAGTCAAGAGGCAAGACAAATGCCTAGATGGTATTTACAGACTATGAAAGATAGTCATCTGGATGCACCCATGGCTGGTCGTACTAGAAGGCAAGCTCATATGCATGATACTGTACATACCATGGAGTTCGTTATGGCAGCAATCACCCTTGATGATGAGGAGCCTAAATGTTTTGAGAATGCACAACAGAGTGTGCAATTGGATGGCAGCAATGAAAGCTAAATTGGATTCTATCACTAAGAATCAAGCATGGGGTTTGGTGTCTTTGCCATTTGGGATGAAAGCCATTGGAACAAAATGGGTCTACAAGCTGAAACGGAATGCAGATGGATCCATTGACACAAATACAAGGCAAGGCTTGTAGCTAAAGGCTATGCACAGAAGAAAGGCATTGACTATGAGGAGACATTTCCTCCTACTTCTCGCATAACGACCATTAGGTCTATGGTTGCTTTGGCTGCTCATTATGGATGGATTGTGTATCAGTTGGATATTAAAACTACATTCTTACATGGGGAACTTGATGAGGAAGTATATGTACAACAGCCCGTTGGTTTTGCAGTTGAGGGCTTGGAACACTTGGTTTGCAAGCTAAAAAAAGCTTTATATGGTTTGAAACAAGCTCCTAGAGCTTGATATGCAAAGACAGATGCTTTCTTGCTTAGCCAAGGGTTCATAAACAGCTCATCTGAGTCTATCCTTTACGTATGTAAAGAGGGGGGATCAATGCTGATCATTTGTCTTTATGTTGATGATCTCTTGCTTACAAGGACACATGCTGATCAGATTTCAGCATTTAAAAAAAATTTGCAGCAAACTTTTGACATGTCAAACTTGGGATCTTTGCATTATTACTTGGGCATTCAGTTCATACATGACGCTAGAGGTATTGGGTTATCACAGTCAAGATACATTGGTAAACTTCTTGAGAAGTTTGGCTTCCAAGATTGCAAGCCAGTCTGTACACCAATGGAACCTGGACTAAAGTTGTCATTACATGATGATAGTGATTTGTTTTATATACACACATATACTCCAGCAGTTGGATGTCTTATTTACCTATCAATACTAGGCCAGACATACAATTTGCAGTTTCAGCCCTGAGCAAATATATGCATCAACCATGCATGTCACATTGGCAAGCTATTAAGCATGTCTTCCGTTACTTGCAGGATACTAGATCTCTTGGATTGCTTTATGCCAAAGGGGGACCACTGCAATTACATGCTTACAGTGATTTTGATTGGGCTGGTGATTATGATTCACGTCACTCCACTAGTGGCAATTGTTTCTTTCTAGGCTCGTCTTGCATATCTTGGCTTAGCAAGAAACAGTCCACTATTGCCGCATCGTCATGTGAAGCTGAATACAAGGCAGCTTTCACTACCACAGTTGAATGCGTATGGATTAGACGCCTGGTAGCTGATCTGGATGTATCTGTTACAGAGCCTACTCCTTTGTTCGCTGATAGTCAGAGTGCCGTTGCAGTGGCATGGAACCCATTGTTTCATGCAAGCACGAAACACATTGAGATACATTATCACTTTATCAGAGAGAGGCTACATGCAACTGATATTAGCCTTGTCTATTGTCCAACCACCAGTAATGTGGCAAACATCTTTACCAAAGCTCTTCCTCATGACAAATTTGAAGCATTTCTCGATGCTTTAAATTCGATCTCCTTTGGTGGCGGATGATCCTTGTACTCTTGATCACTCTTCACTCCAGGATGGTGTTTGTTGGGTATTTCACTCATGCCTCACTTACGCCTACGCTCACATTGGAGTGTTGATGATGATCAGTAGGACACTGGGGCACTTTTTACTCTCGGTAGGAGAGGTTTTTTTTCCCAGACATATGGTATTATTTCGTATGTGCTTATGACACACACTTACGGGCACTTACCGTGTTCGGGTTTAACACCCCCTACAACCCTAAGGTTTAAGGGTTGTACCTTGTACTTTCAGCTCACACTCTTTCAGTCTATTGCATTGGGTGTCGTGCTTCACTCTCACACTGTCTACTATTATCTATGCTGAGCTTTGATCCTGCCTTCCCTCACAATGCGAATGCACTTGGCCACAGGCCTGGAGGGTAAACTCCATTCCCCCGCTCTCGGACGGACCATGGGGGTGATAGATGCTCCAAGCGGTACAACCAGGGTGTCTATCGGCCAAGCTGAGAAGCGTGACTTTGTGTACTGGTAGCAGCGGACAGCCTGTGTGAGGGGCCACTCAATCACATCCATCGGAGAGCTCCATTGAGTAGGGGATCGAAAATAATGCTCACATGTGGGACCTCGGCTCCACTCCACCAATTAATGTCCATCATGCACCCTAGCCACTACTAGGAAAAGAGTGCTAGCCCTCCTTCACCCATCCACACAGGGTGATGTGGTCTACAACCTGGACCCTCACTTCCTCCTCTATCCTTGTCATCGTCCAGTTTCCTGAATGAGAGGTCTAAAAGAAGAAATCATAGTTTGGTCCATCCGGTGGTGCTAGTAAATGGACCTTGCCACTACTTGACTTGCGGACCATGAAGATCCCAGCCTCCAGAGGGAGTGAAAACTCTCTGCGCTCCGCAACTCTCAAATAGGACCACGAACCACTGCGGAAAAACTCTTGTGGAAGCAACTACGTGTGTCGAGGGAAAGTGTGACGGGCGGCTAGTGGGCCACATGAGCTAGTGGTGGGTGGGTGTGTGTATGTGGGGTGGGGGGTTGTTGGGCTGCCGGCGAGAAGAAGATATGGGCGTGTGAGGCTCGTCACCCCGTGTGGAAGGGAGGGGAATTTGTGGGGGGGGGGGAGGGGGGGGGACACATGTACTAGGTGAGGATCAAGGGGGACTAGTTGACGGGGGAGATGGTGAGGGAAGAGGAAGAGTGAGGTGATGGGGTGATTGGAAGTATGGGGCAGGTGTGAGGGGGGGCAAGTGGCCCCGGAAAGGGGGGGCTGTGGAATAGGTTCGGGGGGCAATCCATAAGGTGGGGGTGGGCAGGGGGGATCTTTGGTGGGGTGGGTTGTGACCTCTCAGTGGGTGGTGGGGGTGGAGGACTGCAATCCTGCTAGCTGGGACGGGCGTGGAGCTGCTGCGGGGTGCTCTGACGGGGGTGTGTCACTTGCTCTCCTACTCTCTACTCTCGTGGCTACGGGGGGGGTGGTTGGGATGTCAGCGAGAAAAAGATATGGGCGTGTGAGGCTTGTCACCCCCTATGGAAGGGGGGGGAATGGGTGGAGGGGGACACATGTACTGGGTGAGGATCAGGGGGGCTAGTCGGCAGGGGGGGAGATGGTGCAAAAGAGGAAGAGTGAGGGATGATGGGGTGATCGGAAGCATGTGGTGGCGAGCGTGAGGGGGGGCAAGTGGCCCCGGAAAGAGGGGGCTGTGGGATAGGGTCGGGGGGCAATCCATGAGGTGGGGGTGGGCAGGGGGGCTGGGGGATCTTGGGTGGGGTGGGTTGTGCCGTCTCAGTGGGTAGTGGGGGTGGAGACCTGTGATCCTGCAACTGGGACAGGCGGGAGCTGTTGCGAGGTGCTCTGACAGGGGCCTGTCGCCCGCCCTCCTGCTCTCTACTGTCGTGGTTGTGTTTGAGGGGCTGGCTAAGGCCACCCCTGCCATCTCCCTCTCTCTCGTCGCGCTGAGCCATCTTGGCATTCACCTGCGGGTTTGCCGGTTGAGCCGCCTTGGCTCCAAAACACATGCAATTTACTGCCTGATGCCCAAAGTCATGGCATCGTAGGCATTGACCAGGCTTCCCTGTCACAATAACCTGCTGCCTGAAAGAGTGTCTGCCTGCCTCAATCTCAAGAAACTTAGATATGTCCATTGTATCTTCCACAACCACCCGTACCTTCGGGACTCCTACGGTTGTCACTGCATCCGCGAATGAGGGAGGGTGACTGCGTACCTAGGAAACTTGTTGTGGAGCGCGAAGTCCTCCACTATGAAGCCACTATACCAGGGAACCATGTAGATGACCCCCTTTGTAGAGGCATAAGGTGAGCTATCCACTAGCTCACGGGCTGTATCCGCAGAGGTGAGTCGGACCATGAAGATCCCCTGACCCATGAGAACTGCCTCCGCAATCTGTGATGTGCCAATGCGTAACGTGGCGTGAAGCCAATCCCGAAGCTGGGCCCTGGATGGAGAGTGTCCTACGACCTGTCCAAAGATTGTTGTTTCTTTCAGTTCCAGCTCTATGGCACGGACAGATAAGAGTTGTTCCTCAAAAAGGACGACGTGCAAGGTGTTTGAGGGGGGGCACTCGCAAAATGCACTGGCGTCTGACCAGAGGTTTCCATTGCGTGTCACTACTGAGGACCTACCAAGCTAGCTGCTGTGATACCAGGGGAAATGTTGCTGCAGATGGAGGGAGCAACGGCATTTGTAGTAATCCTCCTTTGGTCCTTATTTTCATTCTTCCAGCGGTAATATATTGCATGTGAGGAAAAGAACCACTTGTAGTCAATCCAGATCCTCCTTGGATCTGGCAGAAGCACACTTTTCAAGGTCTCTTTCAAACAGCACACCAATCCTCTTGTGCCAAGCTAGTCTACTGTCAATGTGCACCTTTAATTGCAGTCAACCTGAATAATTGAGCAATGCCCCAGTGACCAGTCTGGCCATCAATTTCCCTCCCTCCTCCCACTATTTTTGACTGTCTTTATCATAAAATTGATTTTGATCATCAGATTTAGGAAATATATTGACACGTTATTTAAGAAACTAACAAAAAGCCAACTGAGAATTTGAAAAGGGGCTAAGAAATAAAATTATTCATTGTAGCAATGTCACAAGTTGTCTATTAACACCTTTGAAATGGTCATCAGGAAACACGGGGACATCAAAGTAAACCAATCCTCTTCGGTATAGGCCGCATACAACCTCAGGATCGAGTAGCCCAAATATGTTGACCTCCTCTTTGCAGATTTTGTCTATTACCGCAATTTCATCCTCAGTAAGTTTCTATCAAAGCAGCCACACTTAAGGTCAGCTTCAATAGGTTTTGAATAAATGAACTCAAGCATCATAATGACAGGCAACTGTGGACATGCACATCCGAACCTCAATGATATGCACCACATAACATCAGTAAATTGAATATAGTTATTCATGAGCAAAAGAACATGTTCACACATTTCTTTGATCACTGTTTCAAAATGGGGAAGGTGAAACATTGAGAAGTGTGAGACTCTTCAAATACAAAGAGTGGAGAAAGACTTGAAAGATTTCTCCTTGACAAATTGAAAAAAAGAATAAATGAGTACGTGTAAGGTCCCTGTTTATATAGGCCAAGGTACATATAAGCCAGCTTGTAAACGCATAAGTCTGTTAACATGGTTAGACACTCTCTTTCTAAAAGGTGTGTTCACAAAGTCCACGTGATGTGCATAAGGTCCCTTCGTTCATGGGTAATCGAAACCATGACACAAAATCCAAAATGTAGGTCCTAGTAAGAAGGCCTAACTTTTGCAAGGCAAGGTCTTAACCGAGTATATGATCAGTGTCCCAAATTATTAACTTGCCAATCACCTCAATAGTGTCGTCCGACTAGGTAGCCCAATATGATGCACATGTTCCAAACAGACTGCAAAGACTATAACTTCTGGCCTTCCCAAGTCATATGCATGTGCTTGCATACACCCACAAGCCACAACCCTCAGACTCTTGTCACTGATAGTTCATAATACAGGACAAAGTGCTTAACAGGTACTTTGTAATCAGATATTAGGATTCATGACTTCAAGACAGACATTGCATGTAACTATACATTGAATAATTATCCACACAATTACTCTTCAAGGGTCTCTACTAATTATTAGACGCACTTCACACAAACCCTCTTCAGTTCAGACCTTCAAGTCAAACATCATATAAGAATAATCTTAGCACAGAGTATGGGCCTTACCCGAAATTCTTCCAGAGAGAGATTAACCACACAAACTGTCCACCAAGTCTCAATTGGAAAGTCAACAGGCTGTGTGGGCATCAATTCCTTGATGATTGATTTGTTCAATTTCCACATTAGCCTCTGAAAATGTAGATCATCCAATAAATATATCTTATCAGCATAGTTATTGACTTTATTGAGACCATACTGAAAATAACTTGATACTAAGGAACAGAGTTTCAAGGAATGGCACAAGATTGCTAATAGCACACTCATGCCCTAGGCCAGATTGATGCATTTTACACCATGTAAATAAATGCAACTGTAATGGTTAAAATCAGTATCTGCGAGTACCTTCGCTACAGAGTAACAAGAGACGAATAAGGATCCTGTTTTAGGCCAAAATTTTAGAGAGCTCAGGCATATCTGTCAATGATGTTTCAAACTCCTCATACAACAATAATAAACCTATTTCACCGTACTAACAAACCAGTGAAATTATCTAGAGCTTTAAAGCCATTAACAATTTGGATGCATGTCTTTTTTATTCCGATAAGTATGCAAAGTACAAGACAACACTGATAAAGAGTTACAAAGTTTACTCAGAGATATATGAAAAATTACAAGCGGACAGACAAATTGTTACAAAGTTGTCCATAGCTAGCAATGCTATTTCATACTTAGCAAGTTTGCAACTTAGCATGGGTCCCATAAAGTCAATCCTCCATTTCTCAAAAGGTTGATGGGCAAGAATTGGCACAAGCTTCATCCTATCTTTCTCGATGGGTACTTTCATGTGCTGACATTTGTCATAATGGTTTACAAACCATGTTACATTGTTAATAGTGTTGGCCACCAAAGTTGGGATTGCAAAACCTTTCGTGTCGTGGTTGTGGCATCAAAATGGCCTCCAGCTACTCTTGCCTGTGCTTGCAGCACATCATCTATCTCATGCTCACATACGCACCTTCTCAGCAATCCATCTTGCCCTAGTGTCCTGCAATCAATTGATAGGGCCTGATTTTAATGAGCAGGTGTGTAAGCCAAGCAATCTCTATTGGGTGTTTAGGAAATCCATTAATCAATACATCTACAATATCATCACCCAATAGGCTGTTAGGTTAGCCTTGAACAGCTGAGCCTCTTACTATAGAATAAACGACTACGAATCCGGGAGATTATTGTCAATTCCAACTGCTTCTCTCCACTTATCACTCTTGACATGTGATCTGTGACATGTCGAGATGCCATCATCTCTAATCTGAGCCCTAGGAAAATCAAAAACAAAATCCATAGCAATGCTTTCCCATGGTCAATCCAATATCTTTAAAGGCCAAAGTAGACCCAAGGTCTCTTTTCTACCATATTTCACCTTGTGGCTGGTGATGCACTCTTGGACAAATACATCTTCCAGCCTCAAAGTGGGCCAATAAAAGAAAGCCTTCAATGCCTCGACCATCATCTCAACACTCCTATGGCCTGAGTATGGTGGAGAATGGCACTCTATAATGACCTTTTGTCTCAAAGGCCTGGTAAAAGCCATCTCTACTAGCATCATGATCAAAGACTTCCAAAGTCATCATTCTGCACATATTGCTCTTTTATCTCATCAAGTTCATGATGACGAATAATCAAGGTGATGCACTCTTGGACAAATACATCTTCCAGCCTCAAAGTGGGCCAATAAAAGAAAGCCTTCAATGCCTCGACCATCATCTCAACACTCCTATGGCCTGAGTATGGTGGAGAATGGCACTCTATAATGACCTTTTGTCTCAAAGGCCTGGTAATAAAGCCATCTCTACTAGCATCATGATCAAAGACTTCCAAAGTCATCATTCTGCACATATTGCTCTTTTATCTCATCAAGTTCATGATGACGAATAATCAACAATGCCAAAACATGTGGCTTTTGCAACAAGCATCAGCCACCACCTTCTTCTTTCCATACGAATGAACAATTTGAAAGTGGAACATGGATAAGAAGTTCACCCAGCTCATGTGCTTCTCTAACACCTTGGACTAAGAGAGTTAAATATCTTAGTTTCATGATTTGTTTGCACTATGAAGTCAGCTGCAAGATGACAACACTTCCAAGTAGTGATAGCATGGATAACTGCCTAAAGCTCTTTCTCATAAACCTGAAAATTCCTTTCAGCTCCAAGCAAGATGTGACTCTTATAGGAAATCCCATATCCATCTTGCATCGGGATTACGTTGATGCTACTCCCACACTGAACCACAAAATCTCTCTACAATTCAAATACGACCAATAGAAGATTCGTACTAAGCTTTTTCTTCAATGTGTTTGCTTTTTCTAATCTAGCCTATCAAAGTCTTAAGAGATTGCAAATCTCACACATTGTAGACATGGAGCAAGGACACTTTAAAGAGCTGATGGATCCATACCATAGCCCCCCAAGGGGTCGGGCAGGTAGCTACAATATATTACACAATCCTGCTAGGATCCATGACCAGAATTCCGGCAGAAAAAGGCCCTGGGGACGATGGCTTGACAGGACCTTTTCCTTGAACTATTAGGATACTATCAACATAGGCTTATCGCAGCTTTTCAGGGGATCATGGCATCACAAGACACGCCATAGTGGCTATCCAAGGGATTGATTCACCTAATTTCCCAAGGGTAGCAGGGACACATTTGAGATCACTCAATGGAGATAGATCACTCTGCTTGGAATTTCTTACAAGTTCCTAGCAAAGGTGATTAGTCCTAGATAGTCTCCTTTTATGTTAGACATTATCCACCCCATGCAAACAAGTTTTGTTCGGGAGTGCAACAACCTCAACAACACTTTCACCTTTTGGAAGTTCACCACACTTGCCTGTTCCAGGATCCAAGACCTCATCGTGCTTCTCCACTTTGCATATGACCGATAGATTGGGAGTTCCCAGAGGACACTATGTTAAGGATGGGATTTTCAGAGCAATGGGTCAGAAGAGTTGCAGCTCTCTTTTTGTCAGCCCACAGTCACCGGCCCTTGTCAATGGGGCTAGAGAAGAGAGGTCCAGCATTCGAAGGTCCGTCAGATAGGGTTGTTCACTTGGCCTAGTCCAGTTTCCATTTGTAATAGAGTCTATGAGCTCCTCCATTGACAGATCTAGGGGCATACAAGTGATCAAGCTTACCCATTCTAGGGTCTATGCGCTCCTTGACATGAAGTTGGCAGAGGACACAACTTTCATTGAGATGGGGATGAAGGTAACTTTAGGGGCCTTTGTAGCAGTCGCAGAGATATTCATAAGAGCTTACAATGCCCTCAATGATTGGAATAAGTCATATGGATTTTGGGTAACAGCTTGAAAAAGGTCATCCTGTTATAGTGCAATAATAAACCATCTTATCTTCAAGGTCGACTACAGAATTTGGCTGCAATGATGTAGTAGTAAGATAGTTCTAGTAGATGTAAGAGAGTAATTGGACTACGTTTTTTCTTTTGGATGCTTTATCATGGTGGATCTGACCCCACATCTTGAAGAAACTCTCTCAGTCATGAAGTTTTAATTTCTGCAATCTGAGTTTTGATTTCTGCAACGTTTAGCTCCTTAGAGGCCCTTGACACCTATCCCTCATACCAAGCAAGATTTCATACCAATGTTAGCCTTCCATGGCCATTTATCACTTTTGGAGTCCCTTTTTCATGCTATTTGGTTCTCAACAACTTCCAACAATCAGCAACAGGTATGGTAGACTTGAATAATCATGTCAACTGAGCTGGTCATTGCTTATGCAGTAATGACTTGCTGTAGATAATACATTGAGAAACTATTCACCTTTCCTCTAAATATCAACAATGATTTGAATGAAAAATCGAGAAATGGTAGAAAGATATAAAAACTACCAACCTTTGCTCTACATTTATTCATTATGTCAAGAAACTCATTCCTTCCAATGCCAGTCAAGCGCAATGCATCTGCAGCACTAAAATTTGGAATTGTGTCATATGGCCGTTCTGCAAAAAAAAGTAAGGTCAATGATACATACTTTTAACCAAGAAATATTTGGGCCAAAGCACTCGAGAAAAGTTTGATGTTCCATTTTCTATTTCACAAAAAGTAAAACTCCTATTATGTAAAGGAAAATACCCAAAGGCCTACAAAACTACCCCCAAGAGGTACAAGAAAAGACAACTCGTTGAGTCTGACAGGCTAGTTGTGCAGATGGAGAAAGGGAATGCCACATTGGCGCTCAGTGATACCTGCTGAGGATCTCCCTTTAGGAGAAGAAAGGGTTTTTGGGTCTCCAAGAAGAATAGAGTCTTCTATGTGTTTCTCATCCTCTCAAATCTTCCTGACTGTGAGGTGCATCTACAAATGGACTCTCACTTTAAAACCCATTGTCTTAAAAGAAAAAAAAAGTGGGGAATAGCAATCAGCATTAAAGAAACAAGGGTGTACTGGAGCATTGTACTATGGGGAGTCTTGTTTTTTGAGGTATGTTCTGTTTTAGTCAGCACATTTCAATGAACCCCACAAAAAAAAAAAGCGAGGGTAAAAACATAAAGATTAAAGCAGGAGATCCCAAAAGCTGTGTGAACAAAAAAGATAATGACTCTACTTTATCCAGAACTTCAGTTAATGTGGAACCATTTAATCAAGTACCATTGGAGCATGTCAACCACAACAACAGGATGCCCTTGCACGCAATGCTAGTAAAAGAATATGATCCCATCTGTATGTTGTGCCTAATTATCTAATTTGGCCACTCAGTTTCTTGAATGTCTATTCCTTCTCCGTAACACTACTCTTTTCTGAAAGCTACTCCCATGGAAAAACATTTTTCTAGGGCTATCCATGGACTCCCCACCCTTGGAATGTCTTTGCCGCACCATAGGCACTTTGGAAGAAGATCCCTGTGTATGCTTTTCCTCAATTCCTTCTTGCGGAACTGATATTCTTGTTGCTACAGCCAAGAACACCTTTAATGTTAAGACTTGCTTCAATGGGTCAAATTTCACAGCTTGGTCAAATCTAAAACAGCATATGCTCAAGTCCCAAGGATAATGAGAACTTATCCAAGGATGAGAACCAGATCTAGCATATCCCACCCTACAAAATAGAACATGGCTAACTATATAACACTCAGAAAAAACCATGAAGTTCCAAGCACTCAACCATCTAGCTAGTGCTGAATGAAAACCAACTCAAAAAAATACAAGGCCTCTCAGGGTGGTCTAGGGCGAATAAGGGAAAGAAGCCATGGTGGGGGGTATAACACCAACGAGGGTTACCAGCCTGTAATGTGAGAAACAAATTGTGATAACCCCAAGGTTTGATCAAGTTGATGTGAAGAGTCCCCTAGGCCCTAAAGATGCTCCCAACAGCCTCAGAGGGAATGGGTAATAGACAACTAGATCTCTGCCAAAGTGGCATATACAGAAACGTTTTCTACATTGAATGTCAACAAGCAGCAGGCATTCCAAATGGACCACCCCTTGAGGCTCCCAATAAGCTCCCATACCTCCGATTGTGACACTGAGGGCTCCAGTACTTGCCGACAAGGCATGCCTTGAAGCCGACCACTGCACACAAAGCAGCCTCAATGATGAAGATTGTTTCCTCCATCTCTATCTCAGAGTAAGTGACAACCCTGCCAGCACAAAGCCCCATCTAGTAGTACACTCAAAGCCAGGCTCTACTGGATGGAAGACCCTGCAAGCTCCTCGCCACACCAACTGTGCTGCCTCACATGGCCACAAACAATGCTTTGGGGTCTCCGTGTGTTTTTGCCGGCAATGCTAGCAAGCCTCGTCCTACTACGTCTACGCCAACCAGCTACCTATTGCTAGACTCCCATGGGTGCTAACGAAAAGGGAGCCTCCTCAGTCACCAGGTATCCCACAAGCATCTCAAAAAAGTGTCTGAAGGGGTCTGTGATGTTGTGCTCTGCCCAGTGTTGGCTGTGGATGGAGGCCCAACCCATACCATCCTGCATCAGTATGTCAGTTGTTTTGTGTTGTGTAAGACAAGAACCTCAATCCCATTTGTGAGACTTAAGTAGCAGGCCAGCTCCACTCTCCCAGGTCCCAATCCAACTCATTCAAGGCGTGCCCCTCACAAATCTACAGCTGCCACTCATGGCTGTCTGACCAAGTAAGGTGTAGGTCATGCTTCCACTACTCCCCTTGTAGCCCTGACTTGGAACCTCCTCTAAGGGAGGCCCTCTATCCAAGGCTATCCTGTCACCCTCTTGTACAGTGAAGGTGTTTTTGGAGAGCATGGATGACCACTCCTACACACACGATAATGAGAACTAGGCCACCCAATTGAAGAACTCCATAAGCCATTCATTGGGGAGGCACAGCCAATCCTCTGGGATCACTGCATTGATTTCCAGTCATCAAACCCCTACTCGCCTCCTGCTCCCCACCACCTGCTGATGAGCCTCCAGCTCTCTGTCCCTATAGATATCCCTCCAAGTTCTGATGGAACATGCAAGGTCAGTCTCCCAAGCCGCCCAATGCATGTGCTTGCACTAAGCTACAAGCCTTCTCTATCCTCAACCTGTTAGTTCCAAATGCTTGGCTACATGCAATCTCTTCCTGACAGCTTCAGGATCTCTATCTAGCACCTTATGCAGGTTCTTCCCAACACATACCAAACTGCACAGAAAAGAGGATCTGGAGATGGTCAGTGTAGTAGTGAAGATCCACCTCAAAGAGCGCCTCCACAAGACATAGTCGGCATTCCTATAAGCCCTCCTTAAGGAGAAGCTTCCAGGTCTGCCCAACTGATTTGAGTCCTCAGATCCCCAACCCGGCCAAGTTGATTGCTTTTCCTTAGCCTTTAGGGCTGAAGGATGGCCCCTTCGCAAACCATGCCAATTGCTGTATATTCAGTTTGTTTGTGAGCCTTAATTACAAAGAACCAATCATCTTTGCCATTTGTGATGTCATTTTCTCCATTGGAGCATGCAGTGCACAAAAGTAACAATCTTCCTTCATGAAAGCATGCCAACCTGATTAGCTTTCGCTTATAGCAGCTACTCTGCAGCAACAATAGCCACGCTGTCTCTAGCATAGCATACATGTGAGTTAGCCCTACTGCCATGTAGGCACACTACCATGTCAGCACTGAGCGCTCAACCCTCTGGTCCTACCAACTCCACATCAATACCATGGGGTCCACCTCCACATCAGCTACATTTTAAGCTGCCCTGTCTATGAAATCAGCCACCATCTGTTCATCAACATTGATGCCATGATCCTTCTCCAAGTCTACACCATGCTTCATGTTCAGCCCTATAAACTCCACATCAATCTGCAACATCTCAGGATCTATAAAAGTCTTTGTTGGCCAGTCTTTACTGGTACAGCCCATGTATGTTACCCTCAATCGTCTTTGCTTATTTTATGTCATGTTTATGCTGACTGGAATTTTTCAGCAAGGTTTGGGGCATGTGGCATACTTAGACAACAGTGGCCAATGTTGTGACTATGATGCCTTATGGAAATTTCAGTGTAGTATGCTTTTTCTTTTGGCACAATGCATTGCAATCAAGGACAATTGCAAGGATTTCAAGGGAGAGATCTATCACAAGGATGTGAAATTTTAAGATGCTTTAATCTTACCGATAACATTTGATTAAGTTATTAATCAAATGTGCAAGGTTGTTTAGCACATATGATGCACATGGCAGTAATTACATGGTAACATGCCAAGGACCCTGAGGATGCAATGGATGTTAAAGGCAAAAAATGTGATAAGTTATGCCAGTTGGGCTTTGGGGTTAGTTGGTGTCAATTTTGACCTTAGGACAATTATTTGGCCGATGAATGTCACCGGTGACACTAGGAATAGCATTAATTAATTAATTAATGCTAGTCTAAGGGTTAAGAGAGATTGGGGACCACTCTAGGTTGCAAATGGCCTAGCCAATTTAATTGTGGATGGGTAAATTTAAATTTGGCAAGGTCAGAGCTGAAATTAATTTTCAAATTTATTTAATTTTGAAAATTAAAAATGGCTAGGTAATGCTGAAAAATGGATTCTGAAGGCTGCCACTTGGCAAAAATGCCCATACAAACTGAGAAAACGTTTTTGGGGGCTGGGTCTCAGCCATTGAGTTAGTTTGCACCTTGGAAGAGAGAGGGAGAGAGCTGTTGGTCCATTTTCCAATCAAAGAACAGCAATTTGTTGCAAAAGACAGTCAGTTGGGAGCCTCAGTAGGCATGGGACAGTAGGGAGACATGTTCGAGGGGATGGCAACAGCATTGCTAATCAAGTAACAACATTTTGGAGATGCTCGGCAGTAGGTGACTACATTAAATGCAAGTTGGAGTAGGCAGCAGGTAAATTTTAGGGTTTTCTCTCGAAGAAAATCAGATTTCTCTCTCATCTTGCCTTTCTTTCACCTTCTCTAGTAATTTCTCAAAAGTTCTCAACATTTCTCAGCCATTGGGAGCAGATCTCAGTCATATTTGGTGGAGAGCAAGAGGATTTCTACTGTAAACCCTAAATTTCTGGAGAAATTAGGATTTGACAGCCACCTCAGGACCTGTGCCAATAGGAAAAAGGCATCACACACTGAATTTAGCACCTAAAATTTGTGTAATTCTCATGGAATTCAGATGCCATCCCATTCATTGTAAATTGGGGTAGCATTTCACCAATTTGTGGTTCCAATTGTGCAAATCTTGGGTGAAAAGTCAGCAACAAATTGTTGTTACAACAAGGGGCTTTTGGAACAACAAAGGAGATTGTGGAATCTCAGCTTGTACTCATTTCGCAATCAAAGTTAAAGAAATACCGAAAGGGACACCAGTTTTGGGGCCAATAGGGTGTCCAATGTCCAAGATTAAAGTGGTAAAGTGTATATTTTCAGTTTACGTGAACTTTATACTTGCTGTAATTAGTGCTTAATCAAATTATTAACTTATTTACCACCCTATCCGAGAAGGAAGGTTGGTTTCAACATGCACACATACTAGAGATAGTAGAGAGAAGATAGGCATGGATGCGTAAGCCTATCCATGGTTTTGCAACTTTGGTATATCCGGCCTACAAGTGGCCAGAAATTATGGATAATAGAGACCTTTGTTCACACCAACTTGCATTTTTGACTCGTGTGCTACCTGCAAATGACCACAATGTAGTGCTAGAGTAGTTTGAATGCCACACAGATCAAAGATGGCATGTGGCATTTGCTTCTCCCACTTATTCGAGGAGAAACTCACTTGTGAAGCCTCTCTTTTGGTGGCAAAATTTTAGATACACTCTGGAGACTCTTTAGCCTTTGGCCATGAGAGTCCTTGCCCAAGATTGCTCTTTGGATGCATGTGAGAGAAATTGGAGTGCCTATTTTCTCATACACACAAAGATCTACAATCAACTTAGCACACGACAATCAAAGTAGCTAGTCTATTGATGCACTAACTTACGTATGTGATGAGTGCCATGCTTAGCATGGGTAGTCCAAAGCATGTAAACACTCAACTATAAATCATGACTCAAAAATCTAAAATGATACGTCAAGTTTTAACCTATTGTTTTGGACTTTTTACTTTATCATTTAGTATTTACAATCTTTATGTGCATTATGTAGGTGAATGTTAATAACTTCAAGTTGACAGGCCACACTCTTTTGAATGTGCATCAAAAGGTCGATGAGGAGTTGATATTTACAGAGCTCTACATAGGTCCGGTCTAGAAAATCCATATCCAGGCCAGCCATACTGCTGTCTTCTCTCTCTCTCTCTCTCTCTCTCTCTCTCTCTCTCTCTCTCTCTCTCTCTCTCTCTCTCTCTCTCTCTCTCTCTCTCGTTGTCTGTGGAAAGGCAAGGCTGCACTGTCTACGTGTGCAGGTCGCAGAACCCAGAGGCGCAGGCTCAGGCACGAACAGAGGATACAGCCTCTCGCGGGGGCGACGACCACAGCGGCTGACTGGCGAGGGCAGCGTCCGACAGGCGAGGGTGGCGTCCGACAGGCGAGGGCGGACAGGTCTGGCAGGCGATGGCGGCTGTCAGACGATGGCTTCTGACAGGCGAGAGGACAGCAATCGTCAGGGGCGGGCGAAATGACAGGCGACAGAGCAGGCTGTCGTCTGACAGGACAGGGCAGGCAGGCGTCAAGGGCGGGCAAGAGGACACGGGACAGGGGCAGGCAGTCGTCTGACGGGACAGGCGTCTGACAGGCGACAGGGGCAGGCAGTCGTCTGACAGGCGACAGGCTTCCGATGGCGACCAGGACCGCGACGAGCAGGAGCCGTTGGTGTGATACGCGACAGCGAGCAGGAACGATGGCGGGCAGGGGTGACAATCATCCGGTCAACGGCAGGGCGGGACACGCAGGCGGCGTCATCGCGACCTCCACACGCTCTCTCTCTCTCTCTCTCTCACGCGCCTCTTGCATTGGCAGCTAGATCTCATTCGACACTCCGACTTGCTCCCTCGGGAGGATTTGCATCCCTGGCATATGGCAATTGCCTCTGGGTCGTTGCCATGATTGGTGTAACCTTTTTAGTGCATTAGTACGGGGATTTCCCACACGTTGGCCTAGGGTCCTCGTGTCTCTTGTAATCATATAATCATGTAATCTTGTACCTTTTTTCATAATTAATACAATTACCTTTTACGGAAAAAAAAAAAAGAGAGAGAAAGAGAAGGGAGAGAGGCAAAGAAGAAGAAGAAGAAGAAGAAGAGAAAGAGGAAGAGAGAGAGAGAGAGAGAGAGGAAGAAGAGAGGTAAGAAGAGAGAAGAAGAAGAAGAAAAAGAAGAGGGAGAGAGAGAGGGGGAGAGAGAGAGAGACAGAGAGAAAGAGAGAGAACCCCCCCAAGAAGGTTCTCCTCCATTTCCACTCCTAAGAGGGTGGCCACACGCACCTTTTTTCCCTTTGCTCGCGACTAACTTACCATTTCTTATCCTCCACCCGCAAGCCTAATTCTCTCCCCAATTGGCCCCATCAATCGAGCACAAGGTGTGGAAGTCTTGTGCGACTTGCGTCTAAGAGAGACGAAAACCGAGAATGACCCCCAAGTGGAAGATGTCACACATGGATGACAATCCCGCAATGAAAGCCTTAAGCAAGGATATCCTTGCCCATCCAACTGCGGTACCGGTCGTAAGTAACGTATTTCCAAATTGATAAATGCTTGCTTTAATTCCCACATAAGATGCATTAGACCCGTATTATGCCATACGAGAATAGGACATTAAAAAGGATAAACTGCATCACAAGTATTCGAAAGATTGAATTCCCCAAATGCGCGTATCAAGAGAAGTCAATTGTATTTACATACTATACAATGAATTCATAAATATATAAGATTCAAGCATTGTCAACTTCCCGTCCCCACAATGGTAGGTACATTTTTCATCACTTCGAAGGTATATGTCGCAACTCGCATGTCTGATGGATTGCATGGCAAGCAACTTATTCTATAAGAGAATCATTTTCGAAGCTCTAGACCTTTGCCCAAGCTCTCGCTAATAGCTCATGCTGATAGATTGGGAATCTTGATGTTGTACTTAACTAGTACAAACAATGATCATAATGATTAAAGACTAAGATGCCTTGGGATCCACCCGATAACCACTACGTTTATCAATCCAAATTTGGGGATTGGGCTAGACACAGACAACTCCGGGCCTCAAAGGCAAGTAGAGAGCTCAAGGGGTTAGGGAAACGCGAGGCAAAGGAAAGACCGATGTTTTCGTACTTGCTAAGAAGAAGGTTAGGTTATCGATCAATATAAGTGCTCAATAGAATTTACATTCTTGCATAGTTATATGAGATCTTGGCATGTGTCTTAGCCGAAGTGTTAAGTAAATTTCGCATGGAATCGCTTAGATCCCAAGGGGGAGAGTAAATACGCGATGTAAAGGTTATCGCGACTATTTCTGCAATGTTTGAAAAAGGATACCATTGTTTTTGTTGATTGATCAAATAAAGTCCTAACTGCTTTTGCATTAAAATGATTGTTGGATGTGATTTGGATGGTTATTCCAAGTGCTTGTGTTTGATGGTAAATGCATGGCTGACAAGTTGCCATGGGAAAATAAAGAAATGTTTTCTTGGAAGATGATACTAGGTTGATTGCCTTGATTATGCTTAATTGGATTAATTAATGGAGGATATTTTCCACGAGTGGATCATCTCCAAGATCGCACCACGGTGTCGTGATGTTATGAGGACACAGTGTGAAAAAGTATGGAATGCATCATCATTTGACTTCTCTATTGATCTAGAGAGTCAATGTGATCTGAGCCATTAGTACTAGTGTGAGTTGCGTGGATTATCTGAAAATACTAGATTTTTTTATAATTTTAGTCTATTTTTCATATTATTTATTGTAAAAATACGAAAAAGTTAGAAAAAGCTTCTAGATTAGGATGGCATGCAAAAAGCTAGTTGCTTTTTCAGCCAATTAGGAGATTTTTCATAAAAAAGACAATTTGACGAAATCGCGCGCATCACGATTGCTGTAAACAGACTGAAAACTGTAGATTGAACTGAACGAAGAAGGAGTGATCTGGGAGATCCGTGCTTAGGCGTCATAAAGTTTTACCCCCCTTTCGGAGCCAACGGAGCCATCAGATTTGAGTTCCGGACAGCAAAGAAAGAGCTGATTTTTTTAATCTACGTTTTTTGTCTACAAAAGAGCTCCAGGAGAACTAATGCCTGGAGATTGCTTTTGAGTAGTGCGAAGATTCCAGGTTCTTTCAATACATATTGATTCAATTCATTGTGATTTGTTTTTGTCGTATTTACCACTTGGGTATTCTCTATCTTCTCTTCTATCTCCTATCTCTACTTCCTTCTACTTCTGATCCCCGGTGGATTCGATCTTTCGACAAAAACCCCTCCCACATTGGTGAACCCGACGTGAAAGGTCGTCACAAAGGAAGGAAAGATAAGATAAGAGAACTTTCGAATACAATCTCCCATGATGTTTTGCAACAATTGGTGCAAAATATGAATATGCCTATGCAGGTACAACAACAACAACAGGTGATGCAAGCTTCATCTCAAACAGAAAGTGTTGTGATGAATACTTTGCAAGCAGTTGAGCATGAGGTGAGGTTATTCAATAGCAGGAATGTATCTGCATATGTACATACCTATGCTCAGAAGATGGAATTCTTTGGAGTGGCTCAATCTGCATGGAGCCAGTATTTTGTACGTGTTACTATTCATGAACTGAAAGCACGGATTACTGAATTATACTTGTAGGATGCTGACTGGGTAGCCTTGAAGAAGACACTCAGGGAAGAATTTTACATTGAGAACACCAGTTTGATTACGCGCAAGACTTTTCAGGAGTGGGTTATACAACCCAATAAGGGTCTTGTGGCTACAGAATTGTTAAGAGAAGTTGAAAGTAGATTTGAGCAATTGGATCTTGCAGAACAGCAAGCTCTTGCAAGTCACAAAATTGAATTGTTTCTACACGCAGCTGATCCTGAGCTTCAAGAGAAGCTTGATGATTTGCTGGGGGATCAGACTACAGAGACAGGTTTGAAAACAAAGTGGAGACATGTCAAGGAAGCTGTTACTGCACTTGTGAAAAATCATAGAAGAAGAGAAAGATTGCATGTCTCTAGCTTTCCCATTGTTACGGGTAAGACAGTTGAAGTATCCAATAAGCCACCCGCTTCTGTGGCTAACCCTATGGCTGTACATGCTATTGTTCTCTCTATTAGGGAAGATGTCTTAGATGAATTGGTCAAAGGGATGCGGGATCTTCAATTAAAGGTTGAAAAATTGGATGAAAAAGAACAAGAGGAAAGGGACGGGCAGCAGCCCCTAAGCCTGGAAAAAGATGTATGTGGTGTGACAGTTTACAGCACGAGAGAAAAGATTGGGCTGCCTATCAGGAGGCCTTAGCACAACAGCTTATCTTTTGGAAAAATGGCAAGATCCATGCACAAGAAATGAGATTGCCTCTTGCTTTGAATTTTGGAAAGGGAGGTATGCAAAAGTTGTTGGAAGACTTGGCTATCCGAAATGCTTATGCGGCGGTACATGCTTCTACTTTTGGTCTACAGTTGGATAGAATGCATGGCCAAGTGATGGTTGGTCCAAAGGCTGAAATATGGACACATGCTTTACATGCAGCTGAAAAGAGAAAGGTCACTCATAGTGAAATATCTCATGCAGGGCAAGACATTTGTGGCATAACTAGTTGGGAATCACTGGTAGATGCATATTCAATATATGCATATTTAGCAAAGGTACAAAACACGGATATACTTGTGGAAGAAAAACGAAAAAGAGATGAAGATATTGCAGGGACATCTAAAAGAATGACAAGAAGAAGTGTGGATCAGCCTAAAGCTACAAATCAGCCACCTCCCGAGCATGTTATCGAAGAGGTCAGTCAGAAGCAAAAACAAGATAACAAACAAGAGGGCAAAAAGAAGAGCAAGCAGCCAAGATATAAGTTGCAATCTGACATTGAGACAGCCACAAATCTTAAGAAGGTTCTTGAAGAACGGATCTTAAACAGTCGGGTAGAATTTACCTTGGGAGAGGTGCTTGGCATTGCCAAGCGAGAATTTCATGATGAGATCATTGACATAATTAAAAGGAAGCGTCAGTTTCTTGGTGATACCACTAGTGCATTGGTGCAATTTCCCTGCTCAATGACATTTATCTCAGACCCATGGTCAAGTAAAGCAACACAAGGAGTTTCACACTTCCCTATTTTCACTACCATTTCAGTGGTAGCTCTAGCCCAATGATTTCTTGTGTAGTGACTTCGAGGAATAAATCCTAGAGTCTCTTCTCCATATTGTTGCATTTGCCTTTCTCCACCATGCATATTGCTACAAGATGCATTTTCAGCCACTTTCTTCTCTTTTCCACATGCTGTCCACTGATTAGTAGCATCCTGCATAGACAATCCTGTACTTACTTCATGCTCATATTCAGCCCGAATACCCAACAAACCAATTTCCTCTTCATGAAAATGGTGCATGGCCTGTGGACACTGATCATGGTTGGCGTATGAGGGCTGCAACCAATTCTTCAGCAAAGCTCTATGCTGCATGTCCTAATGTAAAAGTGACGATTGGTGATGTACAGGAAGGGCAACACTTCTTTGTGCAAGATAATTCCTCATATGCAGTGATTTTGGGACAGCCCTATATTATAGGCGTGCGTATGGAAACAAAGGTGCTTGATGATGGTTTTGCTTATGCAAGAGTCAGAAGCAAAGATGGGAGGAAAGCAGTCCAATTTCTTAATGTTTGTGTTAATCATCCTAGAAATCGTGATACGCTTCGAGAGTTTCCTTTGGTTCCAAATGCAAGGGAATTCAAAGACCTGGATTTTCATTAAGCACTGCTGTAATGCAGGGCTACAGTAGTGTTGTTCAGAGGGTGTACTCGCCTCTTGATGAAATAAAGCATGTATTTACTATTGGTAATTCTCAGTTTACAGCAAACAATTCATGTTGGTTTAAGCCTATGGAAGCTATGTGTAGGGCTGAACACATATCTATGAAATGGACTATTAAGAAACTAAGATCATTGGGACTGTTAGGTGAAAATGATGGCATTTCAGGCATCTTTTATGGGCTAAATATTACTAACACTATGGCTGAAATTTCAGCAACTATACATGCAGAAAATGAGGCTGAAAACACAGTGTTGTCAGTATGTTCTTTGGATATGTATGATGCTATAGCATTGTTTGCTCAGCAGGAAGGATTACAATGGACTGAAGCACTTGTGGAGACAAAGTATAAGACAGTTGACAAAAAGGTGAAATTAATTGCTTTGCCACTTCCACCAGAGAGTGAGGGTATGTATGAAAAAGTGTTAAGACAGCCAAGCTTACGGGATCCTAAAGATATAGGTCATTAGTTTACATCTGAAACATTACAAGAATTGAAAGTTGGTGTAGAAGGGTTTCTTTTGCCTACTAAGAGAAACTGTTTTATGCAAATGTTGGCTACACATGGGAAGGCATTTGCATTTCAACCAAGTGAAATAGGTTGTGTGGATCCAAATGTTGTCTCTCCTATGGTCATATTTACTGTGCCACATGGAACTTGAGGCCTATTCCAGTGCCTAAAGCTTACTTGCCAAAGCTGATGGATTTGCTAAATGAAAAGATTCGCATGAAGATCTTGGAGCCTTCTTCAGCCCCGTACTCAAATCGTTTGTTTACTGTGCCCAAAAAGAATGGGGCTTTGAGATTTATTCAAGACATGCAACCGGTCAATAAAGTGACCATAAGAAATGTGGGTGCAGGTCCTGTGGTTGATGAATTTGCAGAGGCTTTTGCAGACAGAGCGATCTATTCTTTGGGTGATCTTTACTCGAGGTATGATCAGTTTCAACTTGCAATTGAAAGCAAGGATATCACAACCATGAAGACCCCTTTGGGGTTAGTACGGATGTGCACTCTCCCACAAGGTGCAACAAACTTAGTGGCACACATGACAAATGCTATGAATAGGGTACTCAGGGATTTTATACAACAATTGACTATGCCCTTCTTGGATGATGTTCCAATCAAAGGGTGTGCAGTGGATGAAAAGAATGAAAAGATGGATGCTCATGGATGCAGACAGTTTGTTGCAGATCATATTGTGGATTGTGAGAGGATTTTGACACGTCTAGAAGAGGTGCATTTAACTCTTTCTAGACAAAAGTCTATCTTTGGAGTTGAAGAGGTTTTGATTGTTGGGTATATGTGTGGGCCTTATGGGCGAAGGCCATCACCAGCAAAAATAGATGGGATTGATAGAATGCGAGATGTATGCACGAATGTATCAGAGGTGCGTAGATTCTTGGGTGCATGTGTGTTCTATTTGATATGGATTCCTCACTTTGCACATGTAGCCGATGTTCTTTATCAGCTTCTAAGGAAAGGTCAGAAATTTCATTGGGAAAGGAAGCATAAAAAAGCAATGAAGAAATTGAAGCAACTCTTAAAATCTGCTCCTACGTTGAGAAAGGCTGACTATTCACATGAAAAGCCTATCATTATTACTGTTGATACAAGCCCAATCGGGATTGGATGGGCAATTGGGCAAGATGATGAGGAAGGGGAAAGGTATGCAATACGCTTTGATACAAAAGTATTGACTGAACAACAGAGAAAATATCCACAAGTAAAAAGAGAATTATGGGGAATTGTGACAGCCCTTAAATGTGATAAGGAGTATTTTATGGGTGCTCATGTAGTCATTAAGACTGATTGTTTGCCGGTATTGGGTATGATTACTAGTTGTGCTACCCTGGACATTGCTATGCTCCGGTGGATTGCATACATCAAATCTTTGAACTTGAATTTCAGCATATTGCAAGAAGAGATAACCTAGTGGCAGGCATGTTATCTCGAGCACGCTATGAGAATGAAGATGGAATGATAGATGAGGAGGAAGAAAATGACTTTCTTATGGCTGAAAATGATGTTGCAAGAGTGAATTTAGTAATGCAAGGTGTTGCTACAGCATTAACAAAAGCTTGGACAACAAAGAGAAGACACTTTAGATGTTTTGCATCTTGTGTAGAAGTGTTTTTGGAAGACAAATATGCAAGAGAGTGGCCGAGAATTGGTCAATATCTCAGTACATTAACAAAGAGAGATGAATGGTCAGATGAGGAGTTTAAGAAGATCAAGAGGAAAGCCTATGGATTTTTCTTAAAATATGGATACTTATGGAAACATGCTAAAAAGAAACAGGGTATACCATTGTGAGTTTTGGGTGACAAAGCTTCACAAGTAAAAGTAATGCAAGAATTTCATGAAAGCTTGTGGGCTGGTCATAGAGGTGTTTGGGGTACTTTTACAAAAATCAAAAAAAGATATTGGTGTCAGGGTATGTATAAGGATGTTGCTCACTTTTTGGAAACATATACGACATGTCAAATGTATTCAACTATGAGACATCGGAATGGATTGCAACCCACATATCCATTGTCTCTTCATTTTAAGTGGGTAGTGGATTTGGTCACAATGCCTACAGGTCTTTGGCAAATGAGGTATCTTGTGCTTGCTCGTGAAGACTTGACTAATCAAGTGGAAGGGAGAGCTCTATATACTAAGACGACAAATGCCGTATGTACTTTTCTCTTAGAAGAGATCTTTTGTCGATATGGCTGTGTGGGAAAAATTACAGCAAATAGGAGTGAGTTGGATGCAGATGAAGCTCATGATTTCTTTGCACGGTTGGGGATAAAGCTTGCTTTAACTTCAGCCTATAACCCTAAAGGAAATGGCAAAAGTGAAAGAGGTCATCCACCTATTGTGAAGGCATTGGCAAAAGCATGTGGAGAGAAGATAAAAGAGTGGCCACGATTGCTCCCTTATGCTTTGTGGGCTGACAAAACAACTCATAGTGCTGTTACAGAATATATACCTGCAGAATTGATGTATGGTCAAAAACCTATCATGCCGATAGAAGAGATGACAGTCACATGGAGTGTGTTACCTTGGGAGGAGGAGTTGAATCGAGAGGAGTTGTTGGCCTTATGCATTAGACAATTGGAAAGAAAGTCAGAAGACATAGAGGCAACAACTGCAAAGTTAAGGGCAGCAAGGATACAGAACAAGAAACGGTTTGACAAAAGACATAGACTGGGACCAAGAACCATACAAGATGGGGATTGGGTATTGGTTTATGATAGCAGTTTAGATAACCAGCATAGTGCCATGCGTAAAGTTTCCAAAAGATGGTTTGGACCCTATGTGATAAGACAGGTGTTTGATAATGCTACTTATGCATTAAATGAGCTGGATGGGACAGCCATAAAACTTTCGATAGCAGGGAAAAGAATCAAATTATTCAAAAGGCAGGAATCTACTGCCTATGAGTTGCCAAAATTGGAAGAAAATAGTGGCCATGATACAAGGGCTAGCTAAGAAGATATGGAAGATGAAGAAGTAAAGGATATGGTTGCAGAGAATGAGGAGGACTCAGAATCCGGTGACAACTAGGATTCTGGCACATACCGGAGGATGTGCAGGTTCAGAGGAGGTGGATGTCGTGATGTTATGAGGACACAGTGTGAAAAAGTATGGAATGCATCATCATCCGACTTCTCTATTGATCTAGAGAGTCAATGTGATCTGAGCCATTAGTACTAGTGTGAGTTGCATGGATTATCCGAAAATACTAGATTCTTGGATAATTTTAGTCTATTTTTTATATTATTTATTGTAAAAATCCAAAAAAGTTAGAAAAAGCTTCTAGATTAGGATGGCATGCAAAAAGCTAGTTGCTTTTTCAGCCAATTAGGAGATTTTTCATAAAAAAGACAGATTGACGAAATTGCGTGCGTTGCGATCACTGTAAACAAACTGAAAACTGCAGATTGAACTGAAGGAAGAAAAAGGAGTGATCTGGGAGATCCGTGGCCAGGAGTCACTCCTTGGGGTTTTAACCCCCTTTCAAAGCCAATGGAGCCATTAGATTTGGATTCCGGACAGCAAAGAAATAGCTGATTTTTCTGATCTACGTTTTTAGTCTACAAAGGAGCTCCAGGAGAACTAATGCCTGGAGATTGCTTCTGAGTAGTACGAAGATTCCAGGTTCTTTCAATACATATTGATTCAATTCATTGTGATTTGTTTTTGTCGTGTTTACCACTTGGGTATTCTCTATCTTCTCTTCCATCTCCTATCTCTACTTCCTTCTACTTCTGATCCCCGGTGAATTCGACCTTTCAACAAAAACCCCTCCAACAACGGATTAACCCAAGAGGACACTGCTCGATTCACGGGCCGAAGGTCGAGTGGTGAAAAGGCCAACCACGGAAGTTGTGTCTCACTCCTAGGTCACTTGGGGTCAGGTGGAGCTCTGGACACCCTTTGCATAGTGTGGAACAGAGTTGTAGACTGCCGTGAGCCCAACGTCTAAGAAGTTGGAAGATCCTATTCTAGATAATGGATGGAATTTATAGTGTCATGTGATTTGGACCGGGTACTTCTGTTGGACAGAAGGGAATACATAATTTCTCCTCTACGAGGAGGAGAAAGATTAACGTGAAGATAAGATAAGAAATTTGGTTGAACTTGTTTGTCAAAGGATTGCTTGCTCCGTATTCGTGTCTGTGCCATAAATTACGCAAACAAACCCTGTTCCCTAAAGGGCCTAATTAGGAAAGCTGATTTTGAATGTCACACATAAATGTGATAGGACCTAATTAGAAAACTAAAGCTATCAAGGAAAGCGGATGGGCAGAACTCCCGACGAAGCGGATGGGCAGAACTCCCGACAAAGCGGATGGGTAGAACTCCCGACAGGTCCATCCTATGACAAAGTGGTCCCAAAGAACTGGGAGGCTTCTCACAAGGTTTTACCGTCATTCTCACCTTTAGTTATTGTTAAGTTAGAACCCGATTCATGCCATTTTAGGGGACCAGAATGGGACTATGCCCTACAAGCAAAGAGGTTGAGCGGCATATCCCTCTCGTTTCCCATTCTCTTTGAACCAAGTGCAATATGGATCTGCTTTGGATTGGGTGTCTCTGCGTAAAGTATAATGTCCAGAATCCAATACTAGAATGTTGTCAAGAGAACTTGTCCACTAGGAATCCAAATTTCAAGTAGATCCTAGTGCGTTCGTCAACCGTGGGCGTTCCGTTGCGAGGTGGACTCGGAAAACCCTAGGCGACAAACCCCATGACATTCCATGGGAGTGCCGGGCGGCATCACTTAGACTCGTCTCTCGATGGACCGCTAAAAACATGCCTGGACAGCCGACACGTTACAGTTGGTATCAGAGCAAAACTTTGTGATGTTACATGATTGATTAACATAAGGTTCATAGGCATATGCTACACGAAATAACCTAAGTGGTATGGCTTGACAGGCACCTTCTGCACCCACGAATGCTGACATGCAAGAGAAGAAATTCCTTCTCAAGCAAGTTAAGACACCCGAGTTTGATGGATAAGGGATAAACATCGCAACAAGGGCAGAGATATGGATTGAGTCAAAGAATGATTATTTCTCTGCTTCGGGAACTGCTTTTGTGAATCAAGCGATGATAACCAAACTTAAGTTAGTTGGCCAAGCTTGGATATGGTGGAAGCAATGGTGCAAAGACCGAGGTGTTTCTGGAGCCGCTGTCACTTGGGCTCAGCTAAAAGATGCTATATACGGACGATACCTTCCGCCAACCTACCAAACTTTAAAGATTAATGAATTATTCAAGCTCAAGCAGCTGAAATTAACCTTGGAAGCCTACTACTCAAAGTTTATAACCCTACTAAAATAGGCGCCACCTATGGATATTGCGCAGCAAGTATCCAAGTTTTGCCATGGCCTGAACACTCCTCTAGACCACCGTCCTGAAGCAATGTGCCCAACAGACTTGCAAGATGCATTACTTCGAGCGAATCTAATTATCCAAGAACTTAAATCGGGCGATTGTAGCAAAGATGATTCTCGAGATCAGGACAAGAGATATCACATGTGCGAAGAGATGGGGCACATTCGTAGGAGATGTTCCAATAGCCGATGTTTCATCTGCAATGAGCTAGGGCACGTCCAAGCAAACTGCCCTCACTTAAGCCCAAAAGATATTGAGCCTCCAAGAAAACAAAGCTACACAGGCGCATTCTATGTATATATAGAGGAATCAGATGAAGACAAAGACCTAGAACCCACTACACCTTATCAAGATGACTAGAAATCCTACAAGTTTTATCAACATGTAATACAAATTAAGTTGCAAAAAAACCTTACTCTTGTAAATACAGTTAACCCGAATAATATGAGTTGCACTACTTGAGTCATTACAAGTAGCGCAGCGGACGTATGGTGGGTCCTAACCCACAAGACTTAAGCCTCATTAATGCTTGTCTTCCCCAGTTCTTCTGAGATGAGGACATCTTGACTTCTCTATGGGGAAGGGATGTAATATTCCACCTCGCCCCCCCCCCCCCTTTTTGTAATTAAAATTTTTATATTCCTTTCCTCCCCTGTTGAGCTAAAACATGCATTACTTACTAATTAACCTCTTAAACAGCCCCAAAACACACTAAAAAATGCTCTTTTAGAGTAAAACCCTAAAACAGGGAGCGGTTCGTGAGAGTTCAGTGGAAACACTAAAACGGGGAGCGGTTCAAGAGAGTTCAATGGAAACCCTAATTTTTGGGGCGACCTTCCACATCTATAAATAGGCAGGCTGCCCCCATTCAGCCTCATTCCATCTGTGCAACTTTCTCACTCCACGTGCAGATTTCAGCCATCAGCCTCCTCCCACGTGGGTATCCAGCCCTCGAGATTGCTGCCAATCCATCCATGTTTGCTCCTGCTACTGGCTCCTTCATCCATGCTGACGTCAACTCCTGGCAACATCATTATTTGCTGCGATCTGATCATCCAGTCATCGCCAGCCACATCAAACACAGTTTTAGCCTGATGTTTACAGCAGACTGTAACCAGTTTCCAGTCTCTGATCGCTGATACACTGCTGCGTTTACTAGTTTCCAGCCTCCAGACTGCTGCGTTTTGGTGACCACCCTACTGCCATTCACTATTCAGTACTCCTACACTCCGACTGGTGGTCACAGACTTGGGTTCCATCTCCAGTGGACGTCACACTCCGACATTGCTTTGCCCTTGAGCACACTATACACTCTTACATTCATTTACAGCATTCATTCAATTCAGAGTTGTGTTCTCTCTCTCCCTTCTTCTGTTTGCGTTTAAGTTTCTGTGTTTGAGTTTTGATTTTTGCGTTTAGGGTTTGAGTTTTGAGTTTTGTATTTAGGGTTTAAGTTTTGCCCTCTGTGTTTGTGTCTGTCTCTTTGTGTTTTTGTCGTGGTCGTACACTCTGTGTGTCCTCAATGCAAACCCTAGCAGTTTTCTTCACATGGTATCAGAGCCGGTGCTCTTGTAAAGAGTATCCTACGGATATTGTGGAGAGCTAGTCTTTGTGCGAGGCACACAATACGACTTGTAACCGAATCACAATGTCCCAAACACCTTCTTCTCCAGTTCCTATGATGTCTTATAAGGCTTCTCCATCATTGGAGGCCCTGAGATAGCATTATGGACTCGGTGCAGAGAACGACACTCCACTTCCACTTTCACCTTCTTCTACTCCTATTCCAGATTTCACTAACATGATAGAGGAGGACTTTGAGGAGTACTATGCAACAAGTACGCTGATGTTTACACTCCTCCTACCAGTTTTGCTACCACATCTGCATCAGTTGGTGAGGCTAGCCACCTCTCCGATCATGGAGGACATACGGCATTCAAGACGTCTGGCGATCCATCTTCATCATCTCAGCCACGTCCAATGTCAGGTTTTTACAATTCTTTTGTGTTGCAATCAAAACCCTCGCCTATTTCTTCTTTGAGGTACAGGATCCGAATGGCTTTGCATATGTGAACTTCAATAAAGGGGGCTCATGAAGCAAACGAAATTCAGGTACATCTACAGCTTCTGTTTCATTTGAGCATATCACACACACTTCTCACTTCCCTCCCATACCATCCTCTTCTATATCACACCTTGATCACCTCTCATCATCTTTCCAAAACCTTGGATTACACTCCACATCAACATCACACACCCTAGGGGTAGGATCTTCCATCTCTACTCCTAGCACCTTTTCCTTCTCCACCCCATTCTCTACCTCTTTGCACCATGGTACTTCGGTACGGGAAATGCCACCCTTTAACACAATGCCTCTCACCTTTCAGTAAAGGAGCACACCCATAACTCCTAGGTCAACTCTAATGGGTATCCCCCTCACTATCCCCAACTTCACATCTCACATGACCACTTAAACGCAAGGGTTTCTATCCTTAGCTTGTCTTTACACTCTCCTTGGGTTACACCTACGCAAGGATTCCCGTTTTCTGCTCCCCGTATTACCATCCCACCTCCTTGGGTTCCTCATGTGGCTACATGCCCATGCCAAGTCAGCCCATCCCTACCTATGGATCCACCTTGCACACTACCCACATGCCTGGTGGGGACTCTGAGGCCCATTCCCAAGTGTACTCCACTCCCCCATCCTACTCCCACTACAGTTTTTTCACAGTATCCATCTCCGAGCACTACCACTCCTGTTGTTACAGCCGAGAATGCCTTCACGGATAAGACGCGTTTTAACGGGTCAAATTTCACCACTTGGTCTAATTTCATGCAACAAGTGCTTGAGTCTCAGGGTCTTTGGGACCTCATCATTGGTCTAGAGCCTCTGTCAGCGAACCCTAGACTAGCTCACCCTGACTACACCCGTCAATGGAAAGCCCGCAATGCCACACCCAATGTTGAGCTGATGCAAGGGTTGCTTCTTGAGTTTCACTCTCAGTTGCAGCACTTCCCGCTCGCATCAAAGCGTTGGAGTCACGTTCTCAACCGCTTTGCAGCTACGATCGCACTCGGCGCATCAATCTCAACTTTGAGCATCAAGAGTTCTCTATTAAGGAAGGGGATGATCTGAAAGTCAAGCTGGCTGAATATAGGCGGTTACTTGCAGAGTTTGCAACTACTGGCTCTCCAAAGTCAGATCACAATCAGGTTACATTCTTCTTGAGTAAGTTGCCCGAAAAGTACTTCAATTTCATTCAACACATCATCTCCCAACCTCGATTGCCAACCTTCTATGAGTTTGAGTGTCAGTTCTTGCATTACGCAAGGCTGCATGATCAAGTCCACAAGAAATCCTCATCACATCCTTATTCAGAGCAGAGGGGGTTGATTGCCTCTTCTTCGGGAGGGAAAACCACCAGTGGCAAGAACTTGCAAGATGCGAAGGCAAGCCAATCAAAGGGTGACTCCTCTTCCTCAGATGGAACCAAAGAATCTCAACCTCTCTGGCTGCAGCTCCCTAAGAAAAACCGGTTTTGCACACACTGCTAGAGAGCAAGCCATGTGGACGAGGAGCGTCGCTCCAAGGCCCAAGGTCTTCCACCTAAAAAGCCTCAGCAGACCACTGCAATTGCACAATCCAGTGGAGCTACACCTTTCGCTCCTGCTTCATCTACTCCTTCAACACCCGCCGTTGTTGGTGGACATGTGACTCGAGTACAACCTCAGCAGTCCATCTCTTTCACTACCCCTGAGGGATTGGCTGATTGGTCTGCAAGTTTCGATCCCGTTGCACTTCATGCATCTATCTCACCTTCCTCCCCACCTCGTCAAGCGTTCCCTTGGCAAAGTCCTGTTACTGGACGTACGCAATGGTGGCCACCTTCTTAGACTAGCATGTCTCTAGGTCTTTTCGGATACCCTAGGTTAGTCTAGCATTCATTTTTCGCACTCTTAGAGTCAGGCTCATAGGATTCATTGTCCTTAGCTTTTCCATTTTTTTGTCTTCCGCTGCATTTACTCACACACATACACATTCATTGCATTTATTTTGCATTAGCTTTTCTTTCCGTTATGTTTTGCTTTGGAGCATCTCACCACTAACCTCTGTGTTTGCATATTCTCATCTCTTTAGTAGGGTTTTGTCTTTCAGTGTAGGACTAACTTGCAGATTGCTTTGGTCCTACATGGGCCAGAGATGTGGGGATACACACCATTCCTTTCATGGTTTCATCATCCTCGGAGTGCTTGCTCTTCTTCTAGCATGGCAGTTTCCCCTCTCGAGGCAGATCATCCAGCATCTCTCTCGATGCCATCATGGCAATGACTTCTACCTTCCTCTTCTAGCGGGGTGCTTCATCCACTTCATTTTCTTTCATTCCTTGTGATTCTTGATACCATCCAAAGACTGACATCAGGCTCCTCTTCCTTCTTCGGCATCTACATCTAGGTTGAAGGGAGTTCCTACCCTTCTTGGTATTCTACAGGCTCCAGCACTTTGTCTTCGACATCGGCTTCTTCCCCCTGTTGTACCTTACCCTTTACATTGCATGATTTCATCATCTTTGTACTAGGGCGCTTGGGTAAGTGAACAATTTCCCCGTGAGGGACACTGTCCAAGTGACACCTGTTGCATAAGCATTCTTCAGCATGTAATATACTTTGCATCTCATTGTGTAGAGCACCACTTGAGCGGCTCCTAAGCTGTTTCCACGGGCGGCTATTGTTACCACACCACCATCCTTCATCACATGGATACCTCATCACCTACTTTTCCTCATCATCAACACCCTTAGTGGATGGGTTAGCTTGTACTGTTTTGTGATGTGTTGGATATACCCTACCTACTCCCGTCTTCTGGGTCACTATTACTCAATCAGCCGCATCCCATCAAATTTACCTCACTTATTCAACAAAAAACAAAGAAAACAAAAATAAAATCCATGTGGTTCCATCCGCCTTTTTAGGGCTTGGTAGGGGATTGGGCAGCCAATAGGCACCCTTTGTCCGATGCCCTATCCTCTCTGGAGTGACTACTTGGATTCTCTTACTAAGATAACCATTGCCTCTATATTCTTGAAAGGCCACCGGACAACCGATGTGCAACCTTTGTCCAATGCCTTGGCTGCTTTGGGATGCAACGCCTTGGGGTAAATAAACATCATAGTGGTTAGCCTAACCTTTCAGCTCAGTTTTGGGACTGAGGGGGTGTTAAGCTAAAACATGCATTACTTGTTGATTAGCCTCTTAAACAGCTCCAAAACACACTAAAAAATGCTCTTTTAGAGTGAAACCCTAAAACGGGGAGCGGTTCGTGAGAGTTCAATGGAAACCCTAAAACAGGGAGCAGTTCGTGAGAGTTCAATGGAAACCCTAAAACAGGGAGCGGTTCGAGAGAGTTCAGTGGAAACCCTAATTTTTGGGGCGCCCTTCAACATCTATAAATATGCAGGCTGCCCCCTTTTAGCCTCATTCCATCTGTGCAGATTTCTCACTCCACGTGCAGATTTCAACCATCAGCCTCCTCCCACGTGGCTGTCCAGCCCTCGAGACTGCTGCCACTCCATCCGTGTTTGCTCCTACTATTGGCGCCTTAATCCATGCTGACGTCGACTCCTAGCAACATCATTATCTGCTATGATCTCATCATCCAGTCATCGCCAGCCACATCAAGCACAGTTTCAGCCTGCTGTTTACAACAGACTGTGCACAATTTCCAACCTCTGGTACACTGCTGCGTTTACTAGTTTCCAGCCTCCAGACTGCTACATTTTGGTGACCACCCTGCTGCCATTCACTATTCAGCACTCCTACACTCCGACTGGTGATCACAGGCTTGGGATCCATCTCCAGTGGACGTCACACTCCGACATTGCTCTGCCCTTGAGTACACTATACACTCTTACATTCATTTACAGCATTCATTCACTTCAGAGTTGTGTTCTCTCTCTCCCTTCTTCTGTTTGTGTTTGAGTTTTGATTTTTGCATTTAGGTTTGAGTTTTGAGTTTTGCGTTTAGGGTTTGAGTTTTGTCCTCTGTGTCTGTGTCTGTCTCTTTGTGTTTCTGTCGTGGTCGTTCACTCTGTGTGTCCTTAGTGCAAACCCTAGCAGTTTTCTTCACACACCTCCGGCCGTCGACGACAGGTAGCGAAGGGGAAAAGAAGAAGTTGCCCGGGGGGGGGGGGGGGGAGAGAGAGAAGAGAAAGTGAACGAGGATCGTGACGGAAAGCAAGGAGAAGACGGAAGTCAAAGTGGCACAAGGGGAAGATGACGAGGAGAAGCAATCGAAGATTATAAGGAGGATGACGTTAATAACGGAGAGGACGATGTCGATGAAGCCAATGGGGGAAGAAGCACACATGTGCTACCTTCCCCCCCCCCCCATCGTAAAGAGACACAAGCGACATTACCTCTTGCCCCCCCTTTTGCTACCGAGAGAGAGAGAGAGAGAGAGAGAGAGAGAGAGAAGAAGAGGGGGGGAGAGAGAGAGAGAGAGAGAGAGAGAAGAAGAGAGAAGAAGAAGAATAGGGAGAGAGAGAGAGAGAGAGAGAGAGAGAGAAAGAGAAAGAGAGAGAACCCCCCCCCCCAAGAAGGTTCTCCTCCCTTTCCCCTCCTAAGAGGGTGGCCACACACATCTTTTTTCTCTTTGACAGCGACTAACTATACCTTTTCTTGTGAGAATTATCCTCCACCCGTAAGCCTAATTCTCTCCCCAATCGACCCCACCAATCGAGCACAAGGTGTGGAAGTCTTGTATGACTCGCGTCTAAGAGAGATGAAGACTGAGAATGGCCCTCAAGCCGAAGATGTCACATGCAGATGGCAATCCTGCAAGAAAGCCTCGAGCGAGGACATCGTTGCCCATCCAACTGCAGTACCGGCCGTAAGTAACATATTTCCAAATTTATAAATGCTTGCTTTGATTCCCGCATGAGATGCATTAGACCCGTATTATGCCATACGAGAATAGGACATTAAAAATGATAAACTACATCGCAAGTATTCAAAAGATTATAATCCCCAAATGCACGTATCAAGAGAAGTCAAGTGTATTTAGATGCTATACGATAAATTCATAAATATATGAGACTCAAGCATTGTCAACTTCCCGTCCTCACAATAGTATGTGCATTTTTCATCACTTCGAAGGTATATGTCACAACTCGCATGTCTGATGGATTGCATGGCAAGCAACTTATTCTATAAGAGAATTATTTTTGAAGCTCTCGTCTCTTGATGGACCGCTAAAAACGTGACTGGACAGCCGATAGGCGGGCACGTTACAGGACATCTCATCCGAAGCCGTATAGCCTACCACGTCATCACAGTCCTGCGTCTTGCAATTCTCTCTCCTACAGGCTGTCTTGCATGCGTTTTAGTATTTCTCTCTCCTGCACGCTGTCCTACCTGCGTTTTTAGTCTTTCTCTCTCCTCACTGCTGTCTGCATCAGATCCAGCTTCTCACTGCTGCGTTTGCTAGTATTCGACATCCAAAGTCTGCCTTGCTGCGATTTGGGATCCGTTCAAAATACAACACACTCTCCAGCTCATTACCCCTGCCCTGATCCTTGAGATACAGAAGTTCTAGGTACAATATTCATTCACTGCATAGAGTGTTTGCTGCATGAGCATCATATATTCAATAGTCATATCACTTCATTCATTCACTGTATTTATTGTCTCTAAGTTACCCTAACCCTAACTGTGTTCTTTTATCAGTCTGTTCTTTGTCATACGGTTTCTGTTCATGTTTCTGTGTTAGGGTATTTCTATACACAGAACCTAGTGTTCCATACCCGCACAAAGCATATAGAAGTTCATTATCATTATGTTCGTGAATGGACTTTCAGCAATAGAAATAGAGTTGTCTCACGAATCCACTCAAGACAACTTGGCAGATCTTTTTACCAAGGCTCTTCCTCGACCAAAGTTCACGCTTTTTGGCAAGCCTTGAACTTGATTCCATTTGTTCCATGATCTCTTATATTGTATATTGTCATAGGTTGCTATATCCACTTGGATGAATTTGTGCAACCATCACCTTATATTTTCTTTCATTTTCTAGGATTTTGCTACTTTTCCTACATCAATCTGCCCATTTCATGGAGAGGGGTTTCTAAACCATCTCGTGGGATACGCGTCGATGCCCTTTGATCCATGATCCACGCTTCCTAGGCATTTAAACTATCATTAAATACAATTGTTGCCCATAGTGTCCTAGGCACTAAGTGACACTAGGGCTAGGGTTTATTTCAGGGTTTCCTATTATAGTTAAGCCATTAGGGTTTCATTTTTTAATTTTTTAAAGACACTTCGAGCCTCATTTACACATAAGTGTGGCATTATTTAGTGTGATCACCTTGAGCATTGTAATCTCTCTTACTCATTAATACACTGCTTTTCATTCATAATTGAGTATCATTGTGCACATAAGTGTGGCATTATTTAGAGTGATCACCTTGAGCATTGTACTCTCTCTTACTCATTAATACATTGCTTTTTATTCATAATCGAGTATCATTGTGCATTGATTAATTCTTTCATTCTCATTTATTTTCGATTAAATTAATCACACATTTGCTTGATGTCTGAACCAACAACAACATTATTGAGGCTTTTTGTCGAACCTTCTAGCAACACTTGGGGGATAGCTAGAGACCACAGAGAGTGTCTTATTTCCTATGGCTACTGGCACATCGAGACTTGGCAGTTGGGAGTCAGCTAACTCAATTGTAGCAAAATGAAGTCTAGATGCACTATCCACTACAACACTTGGAAACCCCAAAACATTGCCTCTACTCTTGTGAGGCAGTGCAGTTTGTGTGGAGAGAAGCATGCCGCATTCTTCCTCATGTGATGCCTAGCCTGCACTTTTTATCTGAGGGAATCTTTTGCTAGCAAGCAGCTAGCCAAAGCCGCCACCTACTATATGAGGCAACCACTTTCCTTTATGTTGTATCGTATCTAACTTTGTGTATATTGTATTGTGTGTAAAAGGAGAAGAAGAAACTAGCAAGAAAACATTTTGACATTCATCTCTCTTGTATTCTTGTGTGAGCTTCCTCTTGTATGTATGGTGTGTCTTTAGTGCAACAGCTCAAGAAATTCCCTCCACCACGCAATTCGTAACATGGTACCAAAGTGCCACTACTAAGAGAGGCTGATTTTAAAGGCTAAAGTGAAGGAGAAGAAGCAAGGATTTGAGCAAGCAAGCAACAGGTTAAAAGCTCTCCCACTCTTCTACTCTTTCTCTTGGATAGTGCCTGTGGAGGCACCAGAAGTAGGGCACCGGAAGTAGGGCAGAGTGAAAATATCATATCACTGTGAGGTTTGGTGTACAAGTAGAGCACTGCACATTTTGTAGATTAGCCCTTTTGAGCATCCGCAAAGCTTTTTTGGCCATCTAAGGCTATTTTGGGCCCCATTTTAGATCCGCAAGGTTGCAAACAATAGTTTCAAGGTAGACTGTGTCAAAAGATGACGTACCAGCAAGACAGTAGGGTTTGCAGGGAGGAACACAAAGTGAACTCGGCAAACATGGAGAAGAGAAGAGAAGAGAGAAGAAACTCTGATGAATGGAATGATGAAGATCTGAATCATGGAGTGAATGTGATACAAGGGAACAAGGATGCTGTAGCACAAGGAAGATGATGAAGACAGCCACGAACCATGAACCGCAATGTCCTCCTGAAGGGGTGTGAGGGTAGTGGAGAGGCTGGAGAGAAGAGGTGACAGACTGAATGAATCAGCCGTAAATAATGAATGAGAGAGTGGCCTATAAATAGACACAGTCAGTCTAGGATGGCGCCAGCCGCCGCAGGTCGTGCCGAATAAGGTATCGGGGATGCTGAAGAGCTCCCAGAGGTAGCCTCTCGAACCTGGGTAGTCAAGGGTGGGGAAGGGTGGGACTCAGAATGAGTAAGAGGTGGGCAACATACGCTGTCTCTCAGTGGAGCGAACTTGGTAGCCGAAGAAGAGGAAGGAGTCAAGCCGCCATTGTCTCTCGAAGGAGCGAACTGACGAGGAGACGGTATCAAACAATCACTGTCTCTCGGTGGAGTGGACTGCAGAGCCGTAGGTTGTGAAGCCACTGTACCCGAAAATAGGTGGAAGAAGACTCCCGCTGACATTGCGACAATCTCCAGGAGGTCGTAGAGCCAATCGATCCTCCATGTGCTCGAAAGGACTTAGTGCGTATCGGATGTGTCTTATTGCCTTGAGCATAGTACTCTGATAGCCGATGCAGAACAATCTTTGTGGCCTAGAAAGAAGAGGTGGCATAAGGAGTGTCTGGTGAAAGACGCATATACTCCGGGGGCTGGGGAGCGAAGGTCGAAGTCGGCAAGCATTGGTGGTGTGTCCGGTGATGCCATAGTAGGAGCACCCAGTAGTCTAATCATCTATTGGTAAAGAAGCCATGGATACCAGTGTGCTTTGCTGAAGAAGAAAGAGGTCAACCACCATGAACGACGAACCGCAATGTCCGCCTCAAGGGGTGCGAGGACAGTGTGAAGCACAAACTGCAATGTCCACCTGAAGAGGTATGAGGGTAGTGTGAAGCATGAACCACAATGTCCACCTCAAGAGGTGGGAGAGTAGTGGAAGGACTCGAAGTGAGCTGCCAATGGAAGGAGGATATGGCCAGCAGTAAGAGATTGCAACCAGTAGAAAAATGCAGGTGAGGAGAGAGAAAGACTAAAAACGAAGGCAGCACAGCCTGCAAGAGAGAAATACTAAAAATGCAGGCAATAGGAGAGAGAAATACTAAAAACGCAGGCAAGACAGCCTGCCAAAGAGAGAAAGATAAAAACCCAGGCAGCAGGATTGTGAATATATGGCAAGCTGTAGGGCAACAGGTCTGCACAGGAACAGCGGTCACCTAGCTGAAATCAGCTCCAAACTGCGTGAAGAGGGCTGGAAATCAAGCGCCGATTGATGGAGACAGCAATGGACAGCTTCGACTGAGATGTCCTCCGTGAACGGAGTGTGGGCAACAAGTTGAAACACTTGAAATCTACAAAAACAAGATTTTGATGTAGCAGAAGAAGAAGAGAAGTGGATGCCGAACCCGCCACCGATCTTTGCCATCACTGGAGTGGAGGATCTTTGCTGCTGTTTGAGCATATTTGACTCTAATACCATGTCAAAAGATGACGTACCAGTGAGACAGTAGGGTTTGCGGAGAGGAACACAGAGTGAACTCGGCAAACATGGAGAAGAGAAGAGAAGGAAGATGATGAAGACAGCCACGAACCACGAACCGCAATATCCTCCTGAAGGGGTGTGAGGGTAGTGGAGAGGCTAGAGAGAAGAGGTGACGGACTGAATGAATCAGCCGTAAAGAATGAATGAGAGAGTGGTCTATAAATAGGCACAGTCAGTCTAGGATGGCGCCCCTTTTTGGGGCTGCAAACCCTAAATGCAAACCCTAAACGCAAAAACACAAACTGCGGGTGAAGGATTAAGGGTTTCTCAACAGACTATAATTTTGATTGTGTCAACTACATGATACCATTCTTCTTATCGAGGCATGTGTCTATGCTATGGCTGGTTGGAGGCATTGCCCATTCGAACAAAAACTAGAGCCAATAGCTAAGCGGTTGGATGTATGGGAGATTATTAGGAGTCTCACTATTTTGTACATTTGGAAGGCACACTGTCAATTAGTTCTAGATGGCCAATGCCTTACCACATATGACACTTTGGCAGGGCTTTGAACCTTGATCATCCATTCCCTCCATGGACACTTGGATCAAGTGCAAGGTGACTCTTGAGCTCACGAGAAGCTCCAACACCACTTCTTATGTACCAAGGGTGACCATGATCTATTCTTCACGATGCTAGCAATACCTATTTTTCTTTGGTACATTTAGCCACTTGTATCCAGCAAACTAGTCAGGGACATGCCCTTTGGAGTTGAGAACAATACTAACTGTGATGGCTGACCGATGGCACTGTGGGTCTCACCTTGCCACTATTATTAATTTTGGTCACCACCACCCTATCTCCCCTACGAGAATTACTGGACTAAGAAGCAAGGGTCTGAGTCTCTTTGGGTTGCGTGTCTCTAGCCTTTGATCAACACTCATCATCAAAATGGCCTGCCTTCTAACAATGTTGGCAATACCTATTTTTATTTGGTATATTCTGCCACCCAAGTTTTAAGGATGACTAGGAGTTTTCTTGAGTCTTGCTAGCTTAATTTTGAGTTTGAGTTTGTCTTTGGTTTTGATATTGATTTTTCTTGCCTCGTCCTTGCTGCCCCCTCTGAGAAGAAACAACAAGAGTCCCCCTTTGTGGAGGGAGCACTATGAAACTGGTCAAAAAACCAAGCATAACATAGTAGCTAACACTCAAATTCATAGAACATAGCATGGTGGACTATGAGATCATATGCTACACAAGCTAGAAGTATTTTCTAGGCAGCTTGTTTAGAAACGATGCAACTTGGTCATCAGGAGACGTGGGAGCCCCTACAGTGGAGAATTGAGCAAGAAGTCACTGATACTCAACCAACTTGATCTTAAGGTCATTCCGATCGATGATTTTGAAATTTGAAGCTCATGGTCGAGGTTTATATGATTGGTCCTATCCTAAGCCATGTAACGGTCAATCAAGTGTTCCCACTGCTCCGATGCTAGGCCAAAGTGCCATAGCTGTGAGTGAAATTCAAATAAAAGGCCTTGCATCAACTTGATGATAGTAGCAGAGACATTTCTAGCCTTCCATGAGCACACAACCTTAGATGGAACAAGTAATAGGTCTTGGCTAGGGTTCAAGGTAGTTAGACACGTTAAAATGAGTCTTGTCACACTGAAAGCATGCTTGGTGGATAAGGATGATGAACTGTGAGGTATTGAAGTATAAGGGGGATAGTAAGGGTAAGGAGAGAAATAGAATAGGTGGGTAGAAAAAGTCCGAGAGGGACCCACAAATACCTATAGTGTAGGCACGGGGACACTCCCAACCCTGCGCAACTGTCGGTGGAGACACATTAGCATAACTAGAATAGAAATCGCCATGGAGGCAAATTGTGGGATCAACTGGCCCACACCTAGGTAAGCACGGGTAGGGACCCCGTGCTAGGTGTAATCCAAAGGTGCATAGGTAAAGGTTGAGCCTCCCCCCAAGGTGCATAAGCACCACCTAGAACCAAAGGTATAAAGATCCAAAAGGTTGCGCCTATGTTCAAAGACCCTCCTAATGTGGTATATGCAATGACATGAGATATCTTAAATGCAAAAGTAAATGGTAAAAAGGTAATGGTGATGCAATAGAAGAAGTGGGTGGGATAGGGTGGATTTTGAAATGAAGATGCATTAAGTTGATTTTGATTCATGGATAAAATTGAAATGAAAATGATGATATGGAATGCATAGAAGAGGAAACACCATACTCATTTTGACTTTGAGAAGCAAAATCAAGAGAAGAAAAGGAAGAAGAAAAGTTACCAAGGTTTTTCTTATAATCAGCCCTTCTTGTGTTGTTAACATACATGAGTGGATCTTGAATGAGAGATTTTCCATTATCAACATATGGCACTCTAGCTTCATCTTGATCTTTACCAAAGTTCTACAAAGGCAGTAAAGATAAAAAATAGAAGAAGAGACAAAATTCAAAACTTGTGTATCTTGCACCAAAGTAGGAGAGAGAGGCTAAAAATAAGAAACATACTCTAGATCTCTTTCTCCAAGACAAAGGCCATCCCTAATGGAGGTCTCAACGGCCTTGCAACATCATTAGAGTTATACGCAATATCTCACAAGAAAGAATCAAGTATACCTTTTTCACTCAACTTTTGTTTAAAGACATGTCGATTAAGCTCTTCAAACTTCCTAGCCCTATGAGCCAAGATCAGCTGTAGGTCCTCATCTGTGATGGAATAATTAATGATACATGTCTCCAGTGTAGTCAAGAGGATCTCTCGCCATGTTGGAACCTTACAGAGTTGGCAATGGATGCCACTCCTACTCAATTCTTGGCATAGGCTCCTTTGAGGACTAAGAGGGTGTGGAAGAATGCAACAATGATGACCTGGCAGTAGTGCGAGTTGAGCTAAAACACACTTCATAGATGATTAGCATTTCTAACAACCCCAAAACACAATTAATGAAAAATGCAAATTTGGTACACCATTCAAGAGAGTTTCAATGGTCCCCCAGAACCCTAATTTTTTGGGGCACCCTTCAACATCTATAAATAGACAAGCTGCCCATCATTCAGCCTCATCTTTTTGTGCAGGTTTCTTACTCTATTGTGCAGATTTCAGCCATCAGCCACCTACCATTTGCTGTCCAACCATCACTGACTGCAGCCCATCACTATCCAGCCCTAGGCGGCTTGTTTTCAGCCAATGCTTTGCTGTTTGGAGATCTCCATCTACTGCATCATCATAGCACCTGATTACCCTGCATTTTTGACATCTTGTGCTAGGTGACAGGCTACTGCCATCTTTCCCACTGCATGACTACTGCAGTACCTGCATTTTTGTTGCCCAACAGTCCGTCTACATCAGCAAACACCTCTCCTGTTATCACTTCATCTCCGTGGCACTCGTAATCAGTGTTTCGTGTTTTCCTTGTTTTTCACAATCCAATTGGTGGTCACAACACTCGGGGGGATCCATCTCCAGTGGATGTCACTCTCTGACACTGCATTGCTTTGCCCTTGGGCATTCTCTAAACTCTTATATTCATTTATAGCATTCATTTACTTTAGAGTTTCTTTTCTCTGTGTTTGAGTTTTGAGTTTTTGCATCTTGTGTTTTGCATCTAGGGTTTCGGTTTAGCTTGTCTCTGTCTGAGTCTTTGTGTTTCAGTCTTGATCGTACATGCTATGTTTTCTCAGTACAAACCCTAGCATATCTTCACATGGTATCAAAGTCAATGCTCTTCTAAAGAGTATCCTATGGTGATTGTGGAGGCTAGTCTTTGTGCGAGAATCACACGCGACTCGATTCTGACTCATAATGTCTCACAGGCATCTTCTTCTTCGGATCCTATGACGCCCTATCAGGCTTCTCCATCATTGGAGGCTCTGAGAAGGTATTATATTCCCAAGGACGAGGTAGACACACCTTCACCTTTACCATCTTCTTCTTCTCAGTTTGGTCATCTTACGAATGAAGAGTTTGAGGAGTACTTGTGCATCACGTACAGTTCGGTTTACACTCCTCCAACGAGTGCTACTATTCCGTTTAGACCGATTGGTGAAACTAGCCATCTCCTTGATCTTGAAGGAACCACGACATTCGATACATCCAGCAATCCATCTCCTTCATGACAGCAAGCCTTGTGTCAGGTTCATATAACCCTTTTGAGTCGTATAAGCCAAAATCCTCTTCTATTTCTCCTTTTGGTGTGCAAGATCCGCAAGGTTTCCAATATGTTAACTTTTATAGAGGAGACTCTCGAAGTAGACACCCTTCATCAAGTATATCTCTACCGTCTATTTCCTTTGAGCACATTAACCACACTTCTCAACTCCCTCCCATCTTCTTTACATTCTGATCTACTCACATCATCATTCCAAAATCTTGGATTATATTCCACTTCCACTCAAACCACACTAGGGGTTGGATATTCCATTTGCACTCCTAACACTTTCTCCTTCTCCATCCCACCATCTACCTATCCTCCATTCACTCCACCTTTGGTGCATCGTTAGGGGGAATGCCACCCGTTAAGATTGTACCTTCCACCTACTTCACTTTACCACATCCTTTCACATTGGGACGGCTATGATGGGCATCCCCCTCACTACCCCCAAATACTCACAAACCCCCACATAACCTTTCAAACCAAAGGATATCCATCCTCTGCTTATGGATTGTCGTCACACATCCCTTGCGTCGCTCCTACATAGGGATTTCCATCCTCTGTTCCACATGTCCCTATCCCTCCACCATGGGCTCCTTAGGCAATTACCATGCCCATACCGAGTCCACCTATACCCACATTTGGATTCGTTGTGCATACTTCTCATATGCATGGTGAGCACTCTGGGATTACTTCCCAAGTGTACACTCCACCTCCCTATCCCCCCAATTCACCCTATTCCCATTACACACCTTCTCCATCTCCTAACACTACCACTCTTGTTGCAAACAACCAAGCATGCCTTCACGGATAAGACACGTTTTAACAGGTCGAATTTCACCACTTGGTCGAACTTCATGCAACAAGTACTTGAATCTCAGAAACTTTGGGACCTTGTCATTGATACCGAGTCTATGCCGTGGATCCTCGATTAGCTCACCCTAATCGCATTGGTCAATGGAGAGCTCACAATGCCACAGCAAATGTTGAGTTAATGCAGTGGTTGCTTCCTGAATTCTACTCTCAATTACAGCATTTTTCCCTCGCATCTGAGCATTGGAATTATCTCATTGACCGTTATGCAGCTTGAGATTGCACTCGACGCATCAATCTTGATTTTCAGCTTCAAGAGTTCTCCATTAAGGAAGGGGATGATCTGAAATTCAAGTTGGTCGAGTATCGGCATTTACTACCCGAGTTTGTCACTACTAACTCCTCGTAGTCAAACAACCAGATCACATTCTTCTTGAATAAGTTGCCCCCAACAAATACTTCCATTTTATCCACCACATATCTCACTACCTTGATTGCTAACCTTCTACGAGATTTGAGTGTCAGTTCTTGCATTATGCAAGGCTCCACGATCAAGTCCACAAGAAGTCCTCCACACACATCCATTCAAAGGGGTGAGGGTTGGGTCCCTCTTCTTTGGGAGGGAAAACCACCAATGGCAAGAACTCGCAAGATGCAAAGACATCACAGAACCAAAGAAACACAACCCCTTTGACAGAAAATTCCTAAGAACAATAGGTTTTGCACACACTGCCAGAGGTTGGTCCATATGGACGAGGAGTGTTATACCAAGGCCCAAGGTCTTCCACCTAGAAAACCACAGTAAACTCTTGTGACCACCTCCACTCTGGCTAGCCAGTCTAGTGGGGCCACACCTCTTGCTGCTACACCATCTGCTCTGTCTGCCCCAGTGGCTACTGGACGTGTGGCACGCGGATAGCCTCAGTATCCTATCTTCGTCACTACTCCTAAAGGATTGGCTGATTAGGTCTTCACCTATTGCACTTTATTCATCCATTCCTAGGGCTTCCACTGCATCTTGTAGAACTACTTCCCTACCTCGCCATGTGCAATGGTGGCCACACACTTATACTTTTCCTTTTTAGACTTCAACTGCATACTTACATACTCATTGCAGATCTGGAAGGTGGGGAAACTAAAAACACATGTTGTTCTAAAAGTTGCAGATGGTAGATGGCTCTGGTACAACAGGAAAAGGCTTGGTAGCAATGCCAAGTGATAGACAACAATCATGGAAAGCTCTAGCTGAGATATCCTCTGTGTACCAGTTATGGAAAGTCCATAAGGGATCATTTATTGTTGCTAAAGAAGCCAAATGTGGCACTTTATATCCCCTTCACGTATCTTCTATGAAAAATAATATAATTACAATAACAGAGCGGCTCAAGGTATCGTTTTGGCATTGCGAGTTGGAACATATATCTAGAAAAGGAATGGAAATGTTATATCATTTGGGTTACTTACCTTCTATTGATATTTTTTATCTTTTTGTTTGTGAATATTGTATATATGGAAAGTATACATGTTCAGCCCATAAGAAATACTTAAACAGTGTCATGGGTTTCTTTGCCCATGGTCTAAACATAAAACTTTTAACCTTTACATATATCACTTAGTTACTTGTAATCTAGACATGCTACGTGGAGACTTGCCTAGTGCAATAAATTATAAAAACCTAAGTCCACCAGCATAAGGCATGGTGCAATAAAGATGGAGATTCTCTACCTTAAAATATAATAAATTTATCATGGATCCTTGATAAGATGACTGATTTTGGTACTAACTCTTATCTATCCTTGCAATGCTTACATGAAGATGCTTTCATTGTACTAATTAGTTGAAAAGAGAAAGTGTCTTGAAGATCTTCTTCATGCTACTCATTGGCAAGGAAGGGCAAGACTCTTCTCGTATCAATTGAAGTTGTACTCCTATTTACAATTCATCTATCTTTGTGATCATAAGTTTCAAGCTCTTAACCCATTTATTCGATCATCTTATGTATAAAACTATTTTTCCAAGTTAAGTCAAAGTAAATGGTGAGCTGAAGGTTGTGCAGTTCCTCTCGAACCCACAAACATTTGCTTGTATCTGCCTAGCTCTTGAAGACACATCTCCATCTATCTTGTCCAGTTTCTTGCCAAACCCCTATGATGACCTTCAACCCTACGCGTTGCGATATTGGTAAACCTGACGTGAAGGTCGGTTGTAAGAAAACTCCAAGATGGGAGATTCTTCAAGAGATACTCTACAACAGTCAATGCGCATACTGCAACAAACCCAACAACAACAAATCCAAATGTTACAACAACAACAACAAAGGCAAGACAAAGAGAATATTGATTCTATAGTTATCAAGGCCCTAGAAGAAGTTGGCGATATAAAACGATTTAATAGTCAAAATGTCTCTGTTTTCATTCGATTGTATGTTGAGAAAATGCTCTTCTTTAGTGTACCACAACATGCATGAAGTCGCTATTTTGCCAGACTAGCCAAGCATGGTCTTCAAGCAAGAATCCATGGTCTTTTTCAGCAAGATGCGGACTGGGCCGCATTTAAAAAAAGCCCTACGTGAATAATTCTTCTTAGAAGACTCTGGCCTTATAACAAAGAAAAGTTTCGCTGATTGGGTCGAGAAACCCAACAAAAGATTAGCTGCAACAACTCTATACCATGAGTTTGAAAGTAAATTCTGACAACTTGATACTGAAGACCAACAAAGTATGGAAGGTCAGAAAATTGAATTATTTCTTAAGGCTACAGATCCCATCCTGTAAGAGAAGCCTGCTGATTGCCTAGAGGATGCTACCTCCGAAACAGGAGTCAAAACTGCATGGTTTGATGTTACTGTAGCAGTTAATATGATTGCTCGAAGAGAGCGGATACGACTAAGATTGGGCTCTACTTCTACTTCAACAACTCCATTGACCGAGCCCGTTCCACCTCCAAAAACCCCTATCACTTTAACTAATCAACCAACTCTTTCTTCTTCTGTTCCTTCTAAAAATGATGTCATGGATGAACTCATTAAAAGCATGCGAGATCTTCATCTGAATCTTATAGAAAGTAGTTCCAAAGTAGAGAAGCTGAATGTCAAAGTTGAAGAGCGAGAACGATCATCAACTCAAAGACCCATGAGAGAAGGCTTTAAGCGACGCTATATTTGGTGTGACAACCAACAACATGACAAGAGAGAATGTACTGCCTTCCGTGAGGCTGAAGCACAGAAGCTCGTCTTTTGGAAAGATGGAAAAATTCATGCAGCTGAAACCGGTCTTCCATTGGAGCCAAATTTTGGCAATGGTGAAATGAAGAAAAGACTAGAAGATTTAGCTATAAAGAATGCCTACACAGCAATTGATGCAGCTACCTATGGGCTGCAAATTGAACCAACTAAATCTAATTTGAAAGCATGGAAAGCTGATGTGCAATCTAAAGTATGGATACAGCATTAGATCAAATGGAACACGGCAAAGCACCCAAGGATAATTTGACTAACGCCAATCACTGCATCCGAGAAATAACTAGTTGGAACGAACTGGTAGATTCTTTTTCCGCCTTTGCACATTTGGCTGAAGTCAATCATAAGGAAATCTTGGTTGAAGAAAAGAGAAGAAGAAAAGATGAACCTAGCCCTTCCCTTTCTGGCCCTCCAAAACGGGTAACTAAAAGAACGCCTGAACAACCAAAGCCTGCTGGAAATATAACCCCAGATCAAGAGATGGAAGATGCACCACAAACTAAAAAGGCTGATGGAAAGAAAAAAGACAAGCAGCCAAGCTACAAATTGTAGTCTAACATAGAAACTATAACTGATCTCAAACAAGTCCTAGAAGAACGAATTCTGGGAAGTAAAATTGAGTTTACCTTAGGCGAAATTCTTGGGATTGCCAAATGTGAATTTCATGATGTCATTATTAATGTAATCAAAAGAAAAATGTGAATTTCATGATGTCCCGCCTGCCCCGCCTACCTCGCCCGCCTGCTCCCATCTACCTCGCCTGGGCCCTACCTACTCCTGCCTCTCCTGCCCGCCTGGCCTGCGGCCCCCCGCCTCTCCTGCCTGCCTGGCCTGACTCTCCTACCTACCTGGCCTCTCTCTCTCTCTCTCTCTCTCTCTCTCTCTCTCTCTCTCTCTCTCTCTCTCTCTCTCTCTCTCTCTCTCTCTCTCTCTCTCGTAAAAGGTAATTGTATTAATTACGAAAAAAATACAAGATTACTTGATTACAAGATACATGATGACAATCTAAGCCATCATGTGAAGAGGTTCCAGTACTACAAGTTACAAAGTCATGGCAAAGACGCGGAGGAAATTGCCATATGCCAGGGACGTAAGTCCTCCCTAGAGAGCATGTCAGAATGCTGGAGAAGATCTAACTACCAATACAAGAGGCCCTTAAGCCTAGCAATATGCCGCTGAACATTATAGGCGGAATCAAAAAGAAAAGCATTCCGAATGGTCCAGTTATGCCAACAGTCCCAATATCGAAGAAAGTGATACATGAGCTTCATATGTGGCTGTGCCGGAGTGGGGTATTTGGGCTGCCCAAAAACCCAATCAAAGGGGCAGAGTGTGAAACCAACCACCCCTCGCCAAACAGCCGACAAAAATAACCAGACTTTCTTAGCGATGGGGCAAGAAATAAATCGGTGCCGGGCGGATTCCACAGTAGTGGTGCAAAAGAAACAATTGCCATTGGAGATTCGTCGCTTGGAAAGAGCTGAAGCAAGCGGAAGACCACCAATCATCACTCTCCAAAGAAAGACCTTATATTTGAAGGGTGTCTTGTTCAACCACCCCTCCATCACAGTTGCCCTCCACCATGACCGGGATTTACGCAATCCCCATAAAGCATTCGCTTTAGTAACCAGCCATTGATGATCTTTAATTAGAAGATGATACACCTGGTTAGCAGAAGCTTTGCTTAAATTCAGCCGGCCTTCTAAGTCCCAATCCTGCCAGGGATGATCTGAAGCAAGGGCAGGAAAGGGTTGTCTGCTCTGGAGCACCGTCAAAAGCTGTTCCCATAAATGCCTATATCCACGAGGGATCCTGAAAAGCCTCCTAGCTGTACGAAACGATATTAGCACATCGCGACTGGCAAGGGTGGCATCCGCAACTGAAGATAAGCCCAAACGTGCCATCCGGTTGAATTGTGGTCTAAGCTCGTGTTTACCTTTCCATGAAAGTAAACGCGAGACTGCCAGCAATTCCAATTGAAAAGAGTTAGTAGCTAAGCAATCCTCCGCTGGATGCCACTGAGCCTTCTGGAGGACCAATTTCCAGGAACATACCAAATGAGTAAGCAGCGATGAAGAAGAACTGGAGAACCGCGAATCAGCATTAAGAACATGCCACCAAGAACTCCGGATTTGGGTATTGCCATGCAGAAGCCCATGGTCCTCAAGGAAATAACGGGCTATAACGGCCCACGGATGATGATCCGAGCACATGGCGCGGAAAAGAGACCAACGGAGTGCCAGCATGTGAGTTTGGGCATCTAAAATAGCTCCTCCACCCATGCGTTTGGGGGTGCACGCATGCGACCAAGAAATCCAGTAAATACCTACATGCAATGAGTCCTTCTTCCATAGCATGAAACGAATAGACTGAGTAAGAGCATTCAGAGTCGTAGTAGTCCAGGGCAGCAATGGCAAGAAATATGTGAGCATTGGCAACATAATTGTCTGGGCTACTTTGAGGCGAACATGGAAGGGCCAGGCCTGAGACTTCCAATACAGAAACTTAGCCACCATTTTCTGAGAAATCCACTACAGAAGCTGCTTTGGGGGAACATCAACACCCAAAGGGTACCCAAGATGCCTGACAATGGAGCCACGAGGAACAACCATACCCTGCCAGTCCAAGGACTGCAAATCCGACTCCGTGCAGCTGAGAATGGCTGATTTGAACGCATTGATGCGAAGGCCGGACGACTGACCAAAGAGAGCCCAAACATCCAATGCTTTTCGAAGGTTATCCTTGTCCGCACGCAAAATCATAAAGCTATCATCAGCCAAGGATTGACTAATGAATTGCTGTCCAGTAGGAAGCGACAATCCAGCAAACTGAGTAGAAGCTGCCATATGCAATAACATCGAAAGAACTGGATGAGTCGCAAGGGCAAAGAAGAGAGGGCTCAAAGGGCATCCCTGTCTGACAGAGCGGGCAAGGACAAGTGGCTCAGTAACACCTCCATTCAACATGACACGCGAAGACGCCGCAGCACTGATGGTGTAGATTAGACGAGACATCCGAGCACCAAAGCCCATAGCAGACATAAGTTCAGCAAAACGAAAGACCAGTCCAAATAGTCAAAAGCCTTTTCCAAGTCCAGTTGAATCAATACGACCTCCTGATTAGAATACCTTGCATAATCAATTGCCAGTTGCGCATTTAATACATTGTGCAGAATGTTTCGGCCCTTAATGAAACCATACTGGAGAGGGTGCACAATGGCAGGGAGATGCTTATGGAGCCGATTCGCCATTACTTTGGAAAAGATTTTGTACATAAGAACCCATCAAAGAAATTGGGCGCCACAGTTTCAACGTAGACGGCGAAGGAACCTTTGGAAACAGTTTAACAAGTCCTTCTTTCCATAAGGAAGGCATGATCCCCGTTTCCCACACCTGCTGAAATAAAGCCTTCAATGGTTTCGCCAGTTGGGTAGCAAAAGCCTCAAAGAACTCATTGGTGAGACCATCCCAACCCGGACTTTTATCCTTGGGCAAGTGTAACAAAACGTCCATAACCTCTGCCTCACAAATATCTGACTCCATAGTAGCTTGCATGTCCTGCGGAACCTGATTGCGGATCAGGTCATAAAAAACCAAACGGGCCTGAGTAATTGCTGAAGGTGGAGAAGTGGAACCAAGAAGGTCGCGGAAATAATTCCTGCACATATGCACAATAGTCTGCGGATCCAGGATAAGGTGGCCTTCTGCATCCTCGAGTCTGGTCATATTCTCTCGAGCAGGAGAGGCATGAAGAGCTCGAAAGAGCTTATGAGTCTGGCACGCACTATCTTGCAAAGTCTCCATCAGATGTTGCAATTTGGCCTGCTGATACGATTTCAACTGAAACTCTTTAATAAGATCAGCCACCCGCATTGCCAGTGCTAGCAGAAATGCATCATCCGGAGTGTCCACCAGCAGAGAATGAACCAAAGCCAGCAGGTCCTCCGCTGCTTGTCGACGCCGCTGACAAAGAGAGGCATGATAGATCCCATACTGCCGAGCAACCCGCTGCACATTAGAGAGCAATCTTTCAAATGAAGCAGTGCCCTAAGAGGAGGAGTCCAAGAAGAATCTATCAATCAATTGCTGCATATAGCCCTGAAAGATTGCATGCTTCAAGTAAGACGAGTTGAAACACAAAGGGAGTCTCTCCAGAAATTGCTTGAAAGGTGCAATGGGTTGTGCAAGCAGCTCAAGCTGCAGAGGGAAATGGTCCGACAAGGCATATTGCTGCAACACTTTCATTTCGAGCATCTCGGGAAGAAAATCATCATTCTACATGATGTATATGTGGTCCAACCGCGACCATGTTGTTGCATACTAGGCAGAATGGAAAGTAAACCCTGTAGAAGACGGGTGTAGCCAGGACCAGAGATCTTGCTTAAGAACAGCAAGAGCCAACTCATGCCACATACGACTTTCCGGCGCATCCATTACCGAATGCTCCGATGTGGACTGGGAAAAATCAACACACATTGAAATCCCCCATCAAGAAGCCCCGTCTGCCAAGTGACAAGGAGGTCTGCAAAGTCTGCCAAAGCTCCCGACGAGATAACGGATCATTCGGAGCATAGAGGCCAAGTAACCATAAGATCTCCCCTTCGAATAAAATTTCAATCACCAAAAAGCGGCCATGTACATCATTTTTAATAAGAACAGGCTGATATTTGTCATGTACAATCATGAGCACACCCGAATAATACATGGCCTGTGTCCTTGCATAGAACAAACGAAAGCCATGGCAATCCACAACTTTTCCGGCTTCTCCGTGACTCTTGTGCTCAACAGCGCACAGGACATCCCACTGATTCTCATGCAATACAGTCCACATGGCATGTTGCTTGTATCGAGAACAAATTCCTTGCACATTCCACGTGGCTATTTTCATGTGTATTCAAAACAAAATCAGGTACGAGGCACAGCTTGCCTCGATTTGACTTTTTCTGCGAGAATGTCCAAGACTCCCTCGTCCAAGAAATCCGCCAACACAGCAAAAGAGTTCTGAGGACCAGATTTGGAGGTAGACAGCATATCTGCTGGCTTGGGGATGGAACGGGGATAACAACAATCCCACGGTGTAATGACGTTGCCTCTGGTATCAAAAGCCAGCTTAGCAGGTGGACCCTTTGGACGATCCGAATACATTTTCCTAGCGGGCTGAGGACGGGGGGCAGAGGAAACCATAGCAGGAGCAGAGCGCTCTGAAGACAACATTTCCTTCCTGCGCATATAGGTACGCATGGAATCTTGTGAGGTAGTAGGCACAGTATTCTCCATGCCAGCAACAACCTTGTTGCCTTTTTTTGCACGTACTTCAACCCAATCACTGGAACGGGAATCCAGACCCGAAACCTGTTGTTTACCTTTGTCCAGAACTTTAGGCGGATGGATAGTATCCAACGACGGAGCATCATACACCATAACTTCCATGGGCAGCGCAACATGGCCAACATCTGAAGTGTGTTGCTGCTCCGGGCATTCGGCCATAAAATACCCCAATTGTCCACAGGAAAAGCAATGTCCTGCAAAATTGCCCCATTTCAAATGAAAGTGTAACGGATGCATGCCAGAGCAATTGAGACGTAACCAAGCAGGCCTTTTCCTTGCAGTGTCCCATAACATACACAACCGGTTGCGATTCACAGTCCTTAGACTTGGAGAGACCAGAACAGTGCCCACAGTGGCCATAGCATCCTTCAACAGTGGCCAATAGACAGTCGGACAATTTTCCACTTCTACCCACACAGGGCATTCACGTTGCAACAGACGCTGAAAATCTGCCATTGGGCGCCATGGAACAACATGAACCAACCGGCGATCAAAAAACAAAGGCAGTTTAGACAGGAGAGCAACACGGTGCGTCTCAGATTTCAACAGCACCTTAAAAAAGCCTCCGGGCCCAACAAAAATCTCTTCAACACATTCCCCTTGTAGCAGACTGTGCAGCCACTGGCGAATACGGGAAAGCAGTGGGATTCGACCAGTGAAGAAGAGTATCACAGCGCGATCATAAAACACCGAAAAGGAGCGTAGGACAGTTTTCGGATCCACAGTGGCTTCCAAAACATCGTCAGGTGCAAAAAGTCAAAAAAGACTTCCTGATTATGTTGAACATAATCGCCAAGCAGAGTGTTGGCAAATTCCAGCAAATGCTCCCAGTCAATATCCTGAGAGTCCACAGAATCCGAAGCAACCTGAGCATAGGAACGATCCTAATGAACCACTGTCTCTTTCGAAGTATGCTTAGTACGTTTACCCGCAGGCTGGATGTCAGGACCAGAGGGCATCTCTTCGGTGCATGGAACCATATCCTCAGGTTCCTCAGTATCAGAATCCGGACCAAGTGCTGCTACTGTTTGGTCTATGAAATCCAGATCCAGGCCAGCCATCTTGTATCACGATTGGATCTTGAAGGAGGACTGACGCGCGGTGGAGAGCGGGAAACGCGACCTTGTCCGTCGCAGTCGCGACCTGTCCCAAGAGGGTGCGCGGCAGGGCACAACCCTAACAGTGCAGGGGCAAGAGGGTGGAGCACGGGGCGGGCAGTCGATGGCAGAGGGGGACAGTCGGGGGCGCAGGGCAGGGGCTAGGCGTCAGCAGAAACCCTAACGCACAGGGCGAAAGGGCAAAGCACAGGCGAAACGCAGGCGCAGAGCCCACGAGGCTTCAGAGGCAGGCGACGGGGCACGCGCTGGGGCAGGCGAGGGGGCAGGCAAGGGGCGTCAGGATCAGGCGACGGGGCAGGCGACGGCCAAACAGGCGTCCGAGGCAGCACAGGGCGACGGGACTACGGACTGCAGAGCAGACGAAAGCAGACGGGCGGCTGCAAGCGTGGCAGCAGGAGTGGTCAGGGAAACGGCGCAAGGACCAGGACGGCACTGAGGAGCAAGTCGCGTGAGCCGAACGCTGGCGATACAGGCGGGCGACGACAAGGACTCCAGCCTTCAAGACGAACGATGGGCAGGCGACGGCCTATGGCGTCTGTACGCGAAGGGAACCAGGCCACGGATGGCGACGAGGCGGCAGGTCGCGAGCAGGCGCCATCTCTCTCTCTCTCTCTCTCTCTCTCTCTCTCTCTCTCTCTCTCTCTCTCTCTCTCTCTCTATATATATATATATATATATATATATATATATATATATATATATATATATATATATATATATATATATATATATATGCCATTCCCTCTGTTCCCATTCCCTAACTTTAGGCATTCCCCCCGTTCCGGAGAGTCCCATTCCCGTTCCCCGTTCCCCGTTCCTGGTAACTATGTAGCTAGGAGTCTCTATGAAAGCGGCAGATGATCCATAGATATTGATCCAGGCTAGCGAATGAAAGCTGCAAACAATTCTTTTGAAGAGTTATATGTTGCATATCCTAATGTGCAGGTAACTATTGGAGACATAAATGACAATTTTCACTTCTTTGTTCAAGACTCTTGTAGTTACCCTATCAATCTTGGGCAACCTTATATTTCTGAAGCCTGCTTGGAAACAAAAGCTCTTGATGATGGTTTGTCCTATGCTCGAATCCGAAGCAAGGATAATAAACGAGCTGTCCAATTTCTTACTGTGTGTATTAATCATCATCGAAATAGAGATCGATTGCGGGATTATCCTGTGCCTCCTAATGCCCGAGAATTCAAGGATTTTCACGCTGCACTGTTGTAAAAGGAAGCTATGGTAATGCTCCATGTAAAAAGATTGTGCCTCCTCATGCTTCAAAAGTTGTCTCTAGCAAATCTACATGTATATACAGCCAACAGTATGGGCTATTATAAGTCTCTTTCAGCCATGACTAAAGCTAAAGGAATATATTTATGTCATGTAAAAAAGGAGCTAAAAACTTATGACATGATGGTTGAAAATGAAAATATTTCAGCCTTTTTTTTTTGTTGATTACTACTGTCACATTCGCTGAAATAAATGCAGCTATTCATGCAGGAAATCAGGCTAATAATCAGTCCATAGAAGTATGTACATTGGATTTTTATCAAACAATTCAAGAATTTATTGAACAGGAAGACATTGTTTTACTCAACAAGGCTGAAGGACAAGTGGAGACAAAATACAAGACGATGGATAAAAAAGTCAAGCCTGTGGTAGTCCCACTACCTCCTAAAAGTAAAGGGTTGGCTGATAGGGCAACAAATCAGTCAAGTCTTCGTAATCCTTCTAACATTGGTCACAAGTTTACATCTGAAAGTATAAAAGAGCTCAAAATAGGTGATAATTATTTCCTTTTACCAGCTGAAAAATACTTGTTTATGCAAATGCTAATGAAACATGGAAAAGCTTTTGCATTTCAGCCAAGTGAAATAGGTTGTGAGGATCCAAATATTGTGGCTCCAATGGTCATTTTTACGGTTCCACATGTGCCTTGGAACCTAGTCTATTCCTGTTCCAAGGACGCATTTGCCCAAATTACTAACACTTCTAAATGAAAAGATCAGAATGAAGATTTTAGAACCTTCATCAACACCTTACTCAAATCGATGGTTTACTATACCTAAGAAAAATGAATTTTTACGATTCATTCAAGATCTACAGCTTGTTAATCAAGTCACAATCTAAAATGATGGATCATGACCAATTGTCGACGAGTTTATTGAAGCTTTTGCAGGTAGAACAATTTATTCCATGGGTGACCTATATTCAGAATATGACCAATTTCAACTTTCATTAGAGAGCTGAGACATTACCACAATGAAGACACCTCTTGGATTGGCCCACATGTGTATCCTACCACAGGGTGCAACAAATTCCGTAGCCCATATGATGAACGCCATGCACAAAGTCTTAAGAGACTTTACTCCACAGCTTACTCTTCCTTTTCTTGATGATGTACCTATCAAGGGATATGAAGTCTATGAAAGAAATGAGAAGCTTGACGAACATGGCTACAGGACATTTGTAGTTAACCATATTCATGATTGTCACAGGATTTTGACAAAGCTAGAGGAGATTCATCTTACCCTTTCTAGAGCTAAGTCGATTTTTGAAGTTGAAGAAGTTCTAGTGGTCGGACATTTGTGTGGCCCCTACGAACATAAACCTTCACCAATCAAGATAGATGCCATCAGCAGAATGCAAAAAAAATGCACAAATATTTCAAAGGTGAGAAGATTTCTTGGCACATGTGTATTCTATCTCATATGGATACCATATTTTGCTCATGTAGCCAAAAATCTTTATCGATTATTAAGAAAATGCCAAAGATTCTCTTGGGGTAAAGAGTATAATCTCACTATACACAAAATAAAGAAGCTGTTAATTTCAGCTCCCACTCTCAAAAGGGTTGATTATTCAAATGGACAACCCATCATCCTTACTGTAGATACAAGTCCCATTGGGATAGGATAGACTGTCAGCCAAGAAGATCCTAAAGGTAGCAAGTAAGCAATTCGTTTTGGAGCAAAAGTTCTCAATGAACGTCAAAGAAGGTATGCATAAGTAAAAAGGGAATTGTGGGAAGTTGTAACAGCATTAAAGTGTGGTCATGAATACTTTAAAGGTGTTTCCGGTAGTGGTAGAAACTGATTGTCTTCCACTCTTGGGTATATTGCCAACTACTACACCCGACATTGCTATGCTAAGATGGATTGCATATATTAAATCTCTCAACCCCGAATTGAAGCATATTGCAGGAAAGGAGAATCCAATTGCTAACATGTTGTCACGTGCAAGATATGACAATGAAGAGGAGCGGATGGAAGAAGATGAAATTGAAGAATCTATACTTACTGAATTTCATTCCATGGCTGCTGAAAATACCTTTTCAGTTGCTACATAGACAGAACCAAAGCTGAAAACAACAAGTGTAGCTCATCTTTTTACTGGTACAGTTTTAAGTACAGCAAGAATAGGAAAAGGTACTCCTGTAATTCAGCAAACAGCAACAAAGATCAAAGATTTGTCTATGGAAGAAGGGTGGTCAACTAGAAGCCAGCATGCTCATTGCATTGCTCAAGTTCTAGTTCATTTCCTTGAAGAAGATTGGCTAAAGATCGGCCAATATTTGAGCACAATGAAGAAAAAGGAGACTTGGACTCATGAGGAGTTCAAGCATAATAAGAGGAAAGCTTATGGATTTTTTCTTAAAGAATGGCATCTATGGAAGCACACAAAGAAGAAAAAAGGAGCGTCTGTCCGAGTTTTAGGTAACAAAAGATTACAACAGCAGGTAATGAAGGAATTTCATGAAAGCTTGTGGATTGGCCATAGAGGCATATGGGGGACCTTTATTAAAGTCACAGAAAAATATTGGTGGCAAAACATATATCGGAACATAGAACATTTTGTTGAAACCTCTTATATGTGTCAGATGTACTCTATGGTTAAGCATCGAGACGGGTTACAACCGAGTTATCCCTTGTCTATATATTATAGATGGGTTATTGATCTTGTAACCATGCCTACAGGGATATGAAATATGCGGTATTTAGTGCTTGCAAGAGAATATCTAACCAATCAAGTGGAAGGTAAAGCTTTAACAACCAAAACCACTCAAGCTGTTTGTTACTTTTTGCTTGAAGAAGTATTTTGCAGATATGGCCGTGTCGGCAAAGTAACCACAAACAGAGGAAAGTTGGATGCCGATGAGGCACGCAACTTTTTTGCTCAATTGGGTATTAAGTTGGCTTTGACATCAGCCTACAATCCTAAAGGCAATGGGAAAAGTAAGAGAGGGAATTAGCCTATTCTCAAAGCTCTAGCAAAGTCTTGTAAAGGAAAGATCAAAGAATGGCCTAAAATGCTACCTTTTGCATTATGGGCTGACCGGACTACTCATAGTACCATAACTGGCTATATGCCAGCTAAACTTATGCATGGACAACAGCCAATTATGTCAATTGAAGAATCTATTCTCACATGGAGTCTTCTACCTTGGGAGGAAGACATCAGTAGAGAAGAGTTGCTGACTTTGTGCATATGGTAGCTAGAAAGAAGGCCTGAAGATATTCAAGCAGCTATTGAGAAGCTAAAACAACAAGATTGAAGAATAAAAGAAGATTTGACAGACAACATTGACTTCGGCCAAGATCTATCCAAGAAAATGATTGGGTGCTTGTCTATGACAGCAGCCTAGACAATCAATACAATGCATCTAGGAAGATGGTAAAGCGTTGGTTTGGTTCGTATATGGTGAAGATTGTTCATGCCAATGCCACATATTCATTGGCTGAATTGGATGAGACAAGCATAAAGGTACCCATAGCTGGAAAAAGAATCAAGCTTTTCAAATGAAGAGAAAGTTCAACATATGAGTTAGAAGACTTGGATATAATCCAAGAGCATGAAGACATGGAAGAAGAAAATGACTTCAAAAATAAAAAAAAGAACATGACAAAATAAGAAAGCTCCTAATGCATAAAGTGGCACATGCCGGAGAATGTGCAGGTTAGGAGGGGGTGAATGTCGTGGGATTCTTTGCCCATGGTCTAAACATAAAATTTTTAACCTTTATATATATCACTTAGTCACTTGTAATCTAGACATGCTACATAGAGACTTGCCTAGTGCAATAAATCATAAAACCTAAGTCCACCAGCATAAGGCATGGTGCAATAAAGATGGGGTTCTCTACCTTAAAATATAATAAATTTATCATGGATCCTTCACAAGATGATTAATTTTGGTTACTAACTCTTATCTATCCTTGCAATGCTTACATGAAGATGCTTTAAGTTCTGTAAGTCATGGAACATTAAACAAGAAGAAAAATGGACATGAGCAGTTGACTCTTGGGATACATTTCCCAGGAGCCAATAATGTGGTTGTGTACTTATGATATTTAAAAGTTTTAAGTATATTCACAAGTTAAGTCACAAGGAAGATGGAGTTGTCTAAGTTGATCAAGTGTGGAACATTGTGTATGCATTAGCCTTGCTTATGTGAACTTATTGAGGAGCATTTGCACTACATGGGGCATCTGTTTTTTGCACAGCATTTTGCGGGCATCTTCAGGCTGAGAACAGGGCGCCATGGATGGAAGAGGAAGAGAGATATCCAGCCACCACACAAAGGGAAAGCCCAAGCCATGCAACCACAAACAACTTCAGAAGTCTCCACTTGAACTGTAAGTATCTCCCTTCCCATGCATTGACGAAAATGGAAGGCCTCTCTTGGCTGAGTAAAACAGGGTAAATATGTATAAAAAGGAGGGCAGCAGCCCATTTAGGGATTATTCATGTTCGTGGAAGAAGAAAGAAGGAAGCTTTGAACATTGCTTGTGTCTCTAGCTATGGAGTAACAACTCTCTCCTTCCAAGTGAGCCTCTTGTTCCACTTCTTGATCTTTAATATCAAGACTTCTGGGCTGAACTGAAAGGCCCAAGAATGCTCTTTAATGGACTGAATTTCTGTTTACAATGTATCTCTTGCATGGTTCAAGAGGTACTTGCATTTGTGAAGAAAATGAGAAGGGCACTGTCTTATGCACCTACCTCTTGGTGTAATCTCTCTTCTCTATCAAAAGGAGATCATAGGAAACATTAAGCTCAGATCTGGACTATTTTATGCAGCCCATTACTCTCTTTGTGGGGTGATTATTGTCATACTAATGCTCCACTTCTTGTCTCTTGGTTTATGAGAAAGACATACTTTACTTTCACTTGTAATTGCTGTATCAAATCACTCTTGCCTTGAAAGGACATTGTAGATACTCTTTGGGAGAATATTGGTCTTATCCTGGATTATCATTGGCTGCCCAAAACAGGGAATACATGGGCTGAAGCTTTATTTGTGATCCACTTCTTTAATCTTGGAAGAACATGGGCTGTTCTTGGTTCATATAAGTGACTATAAGCATTACTCTTTGTAAGTAAAGCTCAAGGACATCTCTTGACACTGTTAAGAGATACTTTTGGTCTCTTCTTCAGTCTAAAACAGGGAATTCGTGGGCTGAAACCTGTAAACAAAGGTTCTACTTCATCTCCAAACAGTGCAAGTACAAATGAGACCTGAAATTTTCTCTACATAGTATCCTGCTTCCTCTCCATTCAAGGGCGGTTTTAAAGAAGACTTTTGGTGATTTCTTGCCGAACTTTGGAATTAATATTGGCTGTCCATAACAGCCTCTCCATCCAAGAAGATTGCCAAGGAGTCCCCTACACAACCTTGTCTCACAACTACCGGACATTGATCAATCAAGTGGTTCAGCTTGGCTGTCCAAGTGTCCTACATCCCAACAGATATGTCAACCAACACATGCACAGGAGGATATAGCAGATCATTGCTCAAGCCAAAGCCAAGCCCCCAAGGTTCTTCTCTACATGAGAGATTGAGGGTATGAGTCAGCAACCAATGATGGATTACTTGAGATTATATGTACCCTCATGGCCCTCTTGGGTCATCAACTTCACCCCTTATGATGCTATGAGATAGGTTTCTGTTATCAGTATTTAGATGTAGGTTTCTTTTTCTTTACTATTTCTTTTCCATTGAGTTATAACATTTTGCAGCCAATCATAACTTTAGGTCTCACAGTTCATTTTGGCCTTTTGAATATGTTGATAAATCATTTCATCCACCTTATAAACAATGGACATTCAAGCAATCAATTCATACTGACAGAAGATGTCTGGAAAACCTCAAGCCATGGAGCAGAAACATCATTGCAGAAAGATGTCTGGAAAACCTCAAGCCATGGAGCAGAAACATCATTGCAGATAACAACACCCATCCCTCCCTCTCTCCAACATAATCTCATGCTGAATACATAATAATAGGAGCATTCTACCTTTACTAACTTATTTTTATTTTATTTACTCATATCATTCATGTGTCTTTATTTCATTATCCATATTCTCATATCTGAGCCACGGGGCTTCAATGACAGTTGGATGCCCTACAATAGTTGAGCACACATGGCTTTATGGTCAATCTAGGAGAGCACAAGGTCATGATCTTCAACACATTACCCAGGTCATGCCGCTAAACAGCAATTCATATACAGGAGAGATTCAGTGGAGGGAGTATCATCATAAAGTATATCTAGGTCACATTACTAAACCAAGCTTTAATAGCCCCATTGGTCACCCTCACTCAACAAACTGGAGAATATGCACCCTGAGATCTACTTGAGGAAATGTTTTCAGAACCAAGTCCAGGACGACCAAACAGAGAGATGACTATTTGACACCATTGCCATGCCAGCTCTATTGTATCGAGCCACATTTTAGAGACCAAGACTCCCAGACCAAGAGAGTGGCCAAAGATTGGCAGACCCAAGATGATCCCAAGGGTGATAAAGAACAAGCTATCTGTTCCACATGACATATACGGCTGAGCTGAAGCAGCCCCAAGTGTAGTAGGTCCCTTTCAAATGGCTAGCTATTTTCAGTAACTGGATATTTGTATCAACATAAGACAGAGTCAATTGCATTTCAAACTTGATGGTTACTTATGTACTGCAGCAGCATTTTCAGCATGTAATAAGAACTCGTTTGGCTCCAGTTGGGCAACAATCAGGGGCTATTACATGTTTGCAAAGGTACATCACTGACAGAAAGATGTATAATATCTGCAGCAGCTAATATTTGTTGCTTCAGTAGCATGTGAGAGGACAGTTCCATGTTTCCATACAGGAGTCCTATCATTAAAACCTGACATTTCAATGCATGTTACACACAGAAATCCCTGTGCAGTCTCATCAGAACTCATACACTTCATACTGCAGCACAAACGAATAAGAAAAATATCACGATACATAAATGGCAGACACTAGCCAATGATTAAGGAGCTATTTTCTAGCTAATTAGGTCAAAACAGTTTCCTTATCAACTGCTGAAAGAACATTATATTAGAACAAATGCTTTGTTGTGGTATATTTCATTAAGGTGTATCCATAGAGTACAATCAGAGACTTTTGCTACATACCATTTTTCATCACCTCATAAAGCATATCACAGTAGTATCTGAAAGGAGACACCCTCTGAATTCGGCACACATATTCCGCAAGGTGATATGGGAACAGCTGCCACAAATAGCAGCCTTTGTAAATTTCTTGCAGTTTAGCAAGTTTTAGGATATGAAACAGAAATGGAAAAACTTTTTCCAGCAAATAGGAGCAACCAAAGAAGTTGAATGAAATATTCAAAATGTGCAAGACACGAGGGAGATGTCTGAAACGTGGCCATAATGGAGATTTCCACAATGAGCACATTTGTTGCAATAACACAAAACCCACAGTAACAGTGAAGCACTGTCAATTTAAAGCCACAACTCCATAGAGTTTTCTAGCAGATTGCATGTAGAGTTCACATACCTCTGTCACTACATAGCAAGGAATAAAAAGCAAATATTGTTGTGAAAGGTCCAAACAATAAAGTGAAACCACTCAAGTCAGAGCACATACTGCTAGACTTTTACGAAGATAGCTCATCAGATCTTCATAGTACTCGCTTTCCTTGCAAGCAACTTTGGCAAGGCAATCATTCCACTTATAGCGTTTCTTTATGCAGTAATCCTTCACTCTGCACATCCATCACACAATAAGACAAGTAAAGGATGTAACTTCTGAACCCATAGATTAAGGAAACAAAGGAAATCATGTTTGTTCAGCCTTCAGCATCAACAATGTTGCAAAGAAACGTGTGGCTGATGTTAGTAAAACAATTAAACTGAAACATAAAAGGGATTGTCAGGACGGCTGGAGGAAGATGCAAAATTTTAAAAGCTCTAAACCAATACATAAAGAAATAGAGAAAATAATTGTTTTGTAAAGTTGATTAAAATCCATTCTTTAAAACCTAACCAGGGGATCCCCCATCTCAAGCAGGCCCCTTGTCTTTTGTTGCTGATGTGAAGGAAGCTGCCAAAATCCGGATGCAACAGCCACAAAACCAGCACACAGCCTTCCAAGAGCTCCCACGCATGTGATGCTGGGCTTACACATAACACTGATGCCACCTGGCCACCATCAGCCTCCAACTCCTTGCACACCTTCCTGCACCACCCTGCATGCAGCCTCACCCTCCCTGCCCATCCCCACCACTGCCAGCACACCACCTCCCTGAACCGGCCCAACAGGCTGCTCTGCTCCACCCCATCACAACACAGCTGCCTCACATCTCCACCCCCACCTTCCGCCCAAGGAGCTCCCTTCTGTCCAAGCCACATTTATGCATTCCATACATGGATGCATCTTCAGCTTCTTCATCCGCCCTGGCCTCTTTCATCCAATTCCTTGCCCAAGCCACATCCACCTCCCCTACTTCAAAACAGTCCCCCTCAAGTGCCAGAAGCACCACAACAAAGCTTGGCACTGATCGTTTAGATAGCGCTGACACCTCAGGCACATGGAGGTAGGAAGTCACATGAGATTCTGGACAGTCCACCACCACCAGCACAAAGGACTCTAGTGCAACCCCCTACACTTCTATGGCCAAAGCTTTCGTGCTGATTTGCTTCAATCCAAACACAAAGCTCACACTACGGAACAAAGTGACAATCCTCAAGGCATCTTCTCTAGCTTGTAGACTAGTTGGAGATCACCCTCTCATTCACATCCTTAAGAAATCCATATAGTTAGATCTTACCCCCCGCACCCTAGCCAAGGTAACACAGGTGGTACTTTGAGGGAAGGGATGCTTCAGGCTCAAATTGACTCTTTTGAGTAGATAGAGGTAGCACTTGTCACTAGTCGCCTCAACGTCAAGTCATGAGTGGTGTACCTTGATAAATGGATTGAAGCCGAGACTACTAAGCACTCAGGAATGGCACCGCCATCACCATCTATTCACAAGGACGTGAAACTTTATTGCTTTACTTAGCATTTGATTAAAAGCTAATCAAATGTGCAAATGTGACTTCCACATGTGAGGTGCAAGTTAATTATTTCGCAATGTGGGACCTAGGACCCCGAGATATCAGTTGATGCCAAAGGAAAAGTTGTAATAAGTTATACCTAGCAGGTACTTGATGTCAAATTTGGGCCTAGATCAATTCATCCGCCACTAATCTTAGTGGTAACCTTAGAGACTAGGCATTAATTGATTAATTTATGCCAATCCAAGGGCTAAAAACTCCTTAAGGAAACTTGGGAGACAAATTGGCCTAGCCAATTTTATTATTGGTTAGTGAAATTATTTTTCTAAGCACTAGATTAATTATTAAATTCATTTTCAAGATTAATATCCTGAAAATTAATTAATAAGCTGGATAATGCTGAAAATTGGAATTAGATGGCTGCCACTTGACAAAACTTGCCCATGCAAGTGGAAAAAAAGTTTTTAGGGGTTGGTGGAAGTCTATTCCAGCCATTGTGAGAGAGGAGGAGGCTACTCGAGAGAAAGGAGATGTTGCTGATGTAATTTGCAGCCACTAGGTGTTGGACAATGACAGTCAACTATGGAGAAGAGAAAAGAGAGACAATGAGAGCACGCTGAAGCAAAAGAGTAGAGTGTACTTACTGAACTGGAATAATGAAAAATGAAAGGTACAAGATAGGTCTAAGATAGGCCTACCTCTAACTCAACTAGAGTTAACTGACTCTAACTCTTAACTCTAATAGTGGTGACACAACTTATAACTTTAGTTGTGTTCACACTAAGAACTGAAAAATGACTAAAGACTAAAACATTGGGCACTGTGTTGGGATAAAGGCCCGTTTTCACCTCCATGTATAGTACATGCACATTATTCAGTTGTACATGTAAATGCACCCTTACGTGCCCTAAGTATAAATACATTTTATTCTTTGTGTACCAACACATTGTTGGTACACTCAAATCTACTCATAGTCCACTCTCTCTCTGACTCTTGGTCACTCTCACTCCTCGAACGACAGCTCATTCCCAGCTGAGCTCCAACAACTGATATCAGAGTAAACTTTGTGCACAGTTCCCGAGTCGACAGACACAGCTGATAGGCAATACGCAATCAACAAATGAAGAGACTGTGAAGAAGACCAGCAGCCGAGCAGAAGACTGCTCGAGGTGACCAGCTGCCATATGGCATAATTACGTTGCACACCAGCGTCAACGGAGCAGTGGGGGCCAGCTGTAGAGCACATAGGTACCAGATGTTGTCCTCTTTCACTTTTTCCATTTCCTTCAGGGTTATAAGCTGAAGTTAAAGCAAGCTTTATCCCCAACCGTGCAAAGAAATCATGAGCTTCATTTGTATCCAACTCACCCTATCTACTGTAATTTTGTCCACACAGTCATACCTACAAAAGATCTTTTCTAAGAGAAAAGTACACACATATTTGTTGTCTTAGTACGTAAAGCTCTCCCTTTCACTTGATTAGTCAAGTCTTCACGGGCAAGCACAAGATACCTCATTTGCCAAAGACCTGTAGGCATTGTGACCAAATCCACCATCCACTTAAAATGAAGAGACAATGGATCTGTGGACTGTAGTCCATCCCGATGTCTCACAGATGAATACATTTGGCATGTCGTACATGTTTCCACAAAGTGAGCAACATCCTTATACATACCTACCACCAATATCTTTCTTTGATATTTGCAAAAGTACCCCAAACACCTCTATGACCAACCCACAAGCTTTCATGAAATTCTTGCATAACATTTACTTGTGAAGCTTTGTCACCCAAAACTCGCAATGGCATACCCTATTTCTTTTTAGCACGTTTCCATAAGTATCCATCTTTTAAGAAAAACCCATAGGCTTTCCTCTTAATCTTTTTAAACTCCTCATCTGACCATTCATCTCTCTTTGTTAATGTACTGAGGTATTGACCAATTCTCAGCCACTCTCCTACATATTTGTCTTCCAAAAACACTTCTACACAAGATGCAAAACATCTAAACTGTCTTCTCTTTGTTGTCCAAGCTTTTGTTAATGTTGTAGCAACACCTTACATTGCTAAATTTACTCTTACAACATCATTTTCAGCCGCAAGAAAGTCATCTTCTTCCTCCTCATCCATCATCCCATCTTCATTCTCATAGCGTGCTCGAGATAACATGTCTACCAGTGGGTTTTCTCTTCCTCCAATATGTTGAAATTCAGGGTTCAAAGATTTGATGTATGCAATCCAGCGGAATATAGCAATGTCCGGGGTAGCACAACTAGTAATCATACCCAATACAGGCAAACAATCGGTCTCAATGACTACATGAGCACCCATAAAATACTCCTTATCACATTTAAGGGCTGTCACAATTCCCCATAATTCTCTTTTTACATGTGGATACCTTCTCTGTCGTTCAGTCAATACTTTAGCACCAAAGCATATTGCATATCTTTACCCTTTCTCATCATCTTGCCCAATTGTCCATCCAATTCCGATTGGGCTTGTATCAACAATAATAATGATAGGCTTTCCATGTGAATAATTAGCATTTCTCAATGTAGGAGCAGATTTTAAGAGATGCTTCAATTTCTTCATTGCTTTCTGATGCTTCCTTTCCCAATGAAATCTCTGACCTTTCCTTAAAAGCTGATAAAGAACATCGGCTACATGTTCAAAGTGATGAATCCATATCAAATAAAACACATATGCACCCAAGAATCTACACACCTCTGATACATTCGTGCATACATCTTGCATTCTATCAATCCCATCTATTTTTCCTGGTGATGGACTTCGGTCATAAGACCCACACATATGCCCAACAATCAAAACCTCTTCAACTCCAAAGACAGACTTTTGTCCAGAAAGAGTTAAATGCACCTCTTCTAGACGTGTCAAAATTCTCTCACAATCCACAATATGATCTGCAACAAACTGTCTACATCCATGAGCATCCATCTCTTCATTCTTTTCATCCACTGCACACCCTTTGATTGAAACATCATCCAAGAAGGGCATTGTCAATTGTGGTATAAAATCCTTGAGTACCCTATTCATAGCATTTGTCATGTATGCCACTGAGTTTGTTGCACCCTGTGGGAGAATACACATCCGCCCCAAGGGAGTCTTTATGAATGTGATATCCCTGCTTTCAATTGCAAGTTGAAACTGATCATACCCCAAGTAAAGATCACCCAAAGAATAGATCACTTTGCCTACAAAAGCCTCTGCAAATTCATCAACCACACGACCTGCACCTACATTTCTTATGGTCACTTTATTGACCAGTTGCATGTCTTGAATAAATCTCAAAGCCCCATTCTTTTTGGGCACAGTAAACCAATGATTTGAATACGGGGCTGAAGAGGGCTCCAAGATCTTCATGCAAAGCTTTTCATTTAGCAAATCCATCAACTTTAGCAAGTAAGCTTTAGGCACTGGAATAGGCCTCAAGTTCCATGCCACGTGGCATAGTAAATATGACCATAAGAGAGACAACATTTGGATCCACACAACCTGTTTCACTTGGCTGAAATGCAAATGCCTTTCCATGCCTAGCCAACATCTACATAAAACAGTCTCTCTCAGCAGGCAAAAGAAATCCTTCCGCACCAACTTTAAATTCCTATAATGTTTCAAATGTAAACTAATGATCTATATCTTTAGAATCTCGTAAGCTTGGCTGCCTTGACACTTTTTCATACAAACCCTCACTCTCTGGTAAAAGTGGCAAAGCAATTGGTTTCACCTTTTTGTCAATTGTCTTATACTTTGTCTCCACAAGTGCTTCAGCCCATTGTAATCCTTCCTGCTGAGCAAACAATGCTATAACATCATACATATCCAAAGAACATACTGACAACACTATTTTCAGCCTCATTTTCTGCATGTATAGTTACTGAAATTTCAGCCATAGTGTCATTAATATTCAGCCCATAAAATATGCCTGAAATATCTTCATTTTCAACTAACAATTCCAATGCTCTCAATTCCTTACTAGCTCATTTCATAGATATGCGTTCAACCTTGCACATAGCTTCCATATGCTTAAACCAACATGAATTGTTTGCTGTAAACTGAGAATAACCAATAGTAAATACATACTTCATTCTATCAAGAGACGAGTACATCCTCTGAACAGCACTACTGCAGCCCCGCATTACAGCAGTGCTTAATGAAAATCCAGGTCTTTGAATTCCCTTGCATTTGGAGCCAAAGAAGACTATCAAAGCGTATCCCGATTTCTAGGATGATTAACACAAACAGTAAGAAATTGGATTGCTTTCCTCCCATCCTTGCTTTTGACTCTTACATAAGCAGAACCATCATCAAGCACCTTTGTTTCCATACGTACTCCTATAATATAGGGTTGTCCCAAAATCACTGCATATGAGGAATTATCTTGCACAAAGAAGTGTTGCTCTTCTTGTACATCACTAATTGTCACTTTTACATTAGGACATGCAGCATAGTTCTCCCGAAGAATTATTTGCAGCCCTCATATGCCAACTATGATCAGTGTCTACAGGCCATGCACCATTTTCATACAATCCACGCTCAATGACATTTATCTCAGACCCATGGTCAAGTAAAGCAACACAAGGAGTTTTACATTCCCCTATTTTCACTACCGTTTCAATGGTAGCCCTCGCCCAATGATTTCTTGTGTAGTGACTTCGAGGAATAAATCCTAGAGCCTTTTTCCCATATTGTTGCATCTGCCTTACTCCACCATGCATATTGCTATAAAACAATGCATTTTTCAGCCACCTTCTTCTCTTTTTCACATTTTGTCCACTGATTAGTAGCATCCTGAAGATAATCCAGTACTTACTTTATGCTCATATTCAGCCCAAATACCCAACAAACCAGTTTCCTCTTCAAATTGCAGCAATGCACTAGTGGTATCACCAAGAAACTGATGCTTCCTCTTAATTATGTCAATGATCTCATCATGAAATTCTCGCTTGGCGATGCCAAGCACCTCTCCCAAGGTAAATTCCATCCGACTGTTTAAGATCCGTTCTTCAAGAACCTTCTTAAGATCTGTGGCTATCTCAATGTCAGATTGCAACTTATATCTTGACTGCTTGCCCTTCTTTTTGCTCTCTTGTTTGCTATCCTATTTTTGCTCATGACTAACCTCTTCCATAACATGCTCGAGAGGTGGCTGATTTGTAGCTTTAGGCTAATCCACACTTCTTCTTGTCATTCTTTTAGTTGTCCCTGCATTATCTTCATCTCTTTTTCGTTTTTCTTCTACAAGTACATCCATGTTTTGTACCTTTGCTAAATATGCATACATTGAATATGCATCTACCAGTGATTTCCAACCAATTATACCATGAATGTCTTGCCCTGCATGAGACATTTCACTATCAGTGACCTTTCTCTTTTCAGCTGCATGTAAAGCATGTGTCCATATTTCAGCCTTTGGACCGATCATCACTTGGTCATGCATTCTATCCAACTGTAGACCAAAAGTAGAAGCATGTACCGCCGCATAAGCACTTCGAACTGCCAAGTCTTTCAACAACTTCTGCATACCTCCCTTTTCGAAATTTAAAGCAAGAGGCAATCCCGTTTCTTGTGCATGGATCTTACTATCTTTCCAAAAGATGAGCTGTCATGCCAAGGCCTCCAAATAGGCAGCACAATACTTTCTCTTATGCTGCAAACTATCACACCACATACATCTTTTTCCTAGCTTAGGGACTGCTACCCATCCCCTATCCTCTTGTCCTTTTTCATCCAATTTTGTAACCTTCAATTGAAGATCCCGCATCCCTTTGACCAATTCATCTAAGACATCTTCCCTAACAGAGGGAACAATAGCAGGTACAACCATAGGGTTAGCCACAGAAGTAGGTGGCTTACTAGATACATCAACTATCTTGCCCATAACAGTGGACAAGCTAGAGACATGCAATCTTTCTCTTCTTCTATGCTTCTTCACAAGTGCAGTAACAGCTTCCTTGACATGTCTCCACTCTATTTTAAGACCTGTCTCTGTAGTTTGATCCTCCACCAAATCATCAAGCTTCTCTTAAAGCTTAGGATCAGCTGCCTGTAGAAACAATTTCATTTTTTGACTTGCAAGAGCTTGTTATTCTACAAGATCCAACTGCTCAAATCGACTTTCAAATTCTCTTAATAATTTTGTAGCCACAAGACCCTTATTGGATTGTAAAATCCACTCTTGAAAAGTCTTGTGAGTTAGCATCTTGCATGTATAATTCAGTGATTTGCACTTTCAATTCATATACAATAACACGTACAAAATTCTGACTCCGTGCGAGTTGAGCCACTCCAAAGAATTTCATCTTTTAAGCATAGATATGTACATATACAGATACATTCTTGCCATTGAATAACTTCACCTCACGCTCAACTGCTTGCAAAGCATTCATCACAACACTTTCTATTTGAGCAGAAGCTTGCATCACCTGTTGTTGTTGTACCTACATAAGCATATTCATATTTTGCACCAACTGTTGCAAAACATCACTGGAGATTGTGTTCAAAGGTTCTCCCATCTTGTCTTTCCTTCTTCTAACGACCTTTCACGTCGGGTTCACCAATGTCGGAGGGGTTTTTGTCGAAAGGTCAAATCCGCCGGGGATCAGAGGTAGAAGGAAGTAGAGATAGGAGATGGAAGAGAAGAAAGAGAATACACAAGCAGTAAACATGACAAAGACAAAGCACAATGAATTGAATCAATATGTATTGAAAGAACTTGGAATCCTTGCACTACTCAAAAGCAATCTCTAGGCATTAGATCTCCTAGAGCTTCTTCGTAGAACAAAAACGTGGATCAGAAATAACAGCTCCTTCTTTGCTGCTCGGAACCCAAATCTGATGGCTCCGTTGGCTCCAGAAGGGAAGTAAAACCCACAAATGCCTGTTCAAACTACAGTTTTCAGCCTATCAATAGCGATCGCAATGCGTGCAATTTCACCAATTTGTCTTTTTTATGAAAAATCTCCTAACTAGCTGAAAAAGCAACTTGCTTTTTGCATGCCATCCTAATTTAGAAGCTTTTTTAACTTTTTCGGATTTTTACAATAAATAATATCAAAAATTGGCTAAACTTATCCAAAAATCTAGTATTTTTGGATAATCCATGCAACTCACACTAATACTAATGACTCAGATCACATTGACTCTCTAAATCAATAAAGAAGTCGGATAATGATACATTCCATGCTTTTTCACACTGTCCGCATAGCATCACGACAACATGACACTCTAGCGAGACCAGCACGCCAACAGGCAGGAAGCGTCGAGTCGCCTATAGCCAAGGCGCCACACAACAGGTCAGGCGCACCCGAGGGCGCCACGCAACAGGCAAGCGGCATCACACGACCCACCGAACAGGTCAACAGATCTCTCCCCTCCCCCCCCCCCGGGCGTCATTTCGTCATTTTTTTCTTCCTTAAAATCAGAAATTTTATTTTCTTTCAAATCTCTTTCAATTCCTTTCTTTTGACCGCGGTTCACGGGTGGAAGCATAGGTCACAAATCTGTGCGAATCTAGCCCAAAATTTTGGGGCTTTTCCTAGTTTTGATCTCATCCATGCTTAACAGCGACATTCAGGTCAAAATTTACAAACATTGTGCGTGGTAACCTCAATCAAATCGGGGATTTTAGCAAATTTGTCAGAATTTCACTCTTTTGAGTAAACTTTCTTGACATTGGACCCCAGAAAATTGGGGTTTTTCATGCATTGGTAAAATTTTGCTCAGCTGCGTCACATTGACTGACATCTATACACTATTGGACCTGAAACTTTGGGGCTTTGTGCAGAATTTCATAAATTTCGGCAGTTTTTGCCCGTGTGCCGACTGGTTCATGTACAAACTACGGAGATTTATTACCGTTTGAGGGAGTACAACAGTGTATTTGTTGGTTCAGCTTGTGCTTTTGCAGTCCATGGCATTTACTCTTGTGTTCCTAATAAAATGGCTGCAACTTCTTCCAGTTCAAACATCAAGAGTTTGATGGAAATCAAACAGTTTGATGGTCATGGCTTTGACCTTTGGAAAGACCGTATGCAGGGCATATTGTTCCTAAAGGATTGTGAGGATGCTTTGCAGGAAGATAAACCCGCACAAATGTTTGATGCAGATTGGGCCAAAGTCAACAAAAAGGCTGTGGCTTACATTAAGATGGGTGTCACTGATGACACTTTGACAGACATCAAGGGTTTAGATACAGGTTATGCAATATGGGAGAAGCTGAAAACTACCTATGAGATCACCACACCTATTAATCAAGTGCATTTAATGCGCAAGTTGGTGAATATGCCACTAGATGAGTCAAAGCCTGCAACAGCTAAGCATTTGAGTGCATTTACAAGCATTTTAAATAAGCTCAAGGATGCAAATTTAGATTTTGATGATAAGTTGAGGGCAATCTTTTTTATCATGACAGTGCCTGATTCTTGGGAGTCCTTGGTGGTTTCTCTTAGCAATAACCCCAATCTCTCATATGATGGGGTGAGGGGTTCAAACTTGAATGAAGAAATTAGATGTATGTTTAGTGGAGAAGGCAGCAACTCAGCTTATAATGTAAGAGGCAAGGCTTAAAAGAAAAATGCAAATATAGGACACAGAAATAGAAGCAAAAGCAAAGAAAAGAAAAAGAGTGACATTACTTGCTATCATTGTGGGTCGAAAGAGCCACAAGAAGCCTGATTGCAGATATTACAAGAAGAATGCAGGAGACAAAAGGAAAAAGGAGGATAAGACAAATGTATCTGAGGCAGCCAAAGGCAAGGAAAAGGCCAATGTGGCCTCCAGTGTAGTCATAGAGGAGCTTTCGAATACAAAGGCTAATATATTTTGTGCAGTTGATTATGATGCCCTTGTATGTCACATACAGGATATGCAGATTACCAAGGCTGATGTTATTGATGCACTTTTGACAATTGATGATGGCATCACTCAAACTTGGATTGTAGACTCTGGTGCCTCTTTCCATGTAACTCCTTGCTTGAAGTGTTTTGCTATGTTCAGCGCAGGCAGTTATGGAAAGGTATATCTTGGAAATAACCGTGCTTGCAAAATTGATGGGATTGGCACTGTACACTTGTCTCTAGATAATGAGTAAGAGCTTGTGTTGAAAGATGTCAGATATGTGTTTTGCATTAAAAAGAGTTTACTATCTGTTGGTTAGCTTAACTTGCATGGTTACACCACTATTCGGTAGTGGTTTCTGGAAAGTGAAAAAGGGTTCCATGCCGATTGCAAAAGGAACCAAGAAGGACACTTTGTATTGCTTGCACTGTAAAGCTTTGAATGGCAAGTTTCTTGCAGTTGCTGAAATTGGTTGTCATTTGGAGTTATGGCATAAGAGATTAGGCCATATGAGCCAAAAAGGACTTGATGTCCTTACCTCTTTGAAGAGGGTCGATGAAAAAGGCTCTAAACTTGACTTTTGAATGAGTGTCAATTTGGAAAGCAAATTAAAAATTGATTTTACTCTGGTGTCTCTCGTAAGTCCAATGTCTTGGACTTAGTGCATTCTGATGTATGTTGTATGCCTGTGAAATCGTTGGGTGGTGCTGCATATTTTGTCTTCTTTATTGATGATCGTTTCAAAAAGATTTGGGTATACCTGTTGAAAAAGAAAAGTGAAGTGTTTGCTGTTTTGAAAACTTTTCATGCATTTGTGACCACTCAGACAAGTAGAAAGCTGAAATGCTTGAGATAATGGGGGTGAGTTCACATCTACTAAATTCAAGTCCTTTTCTGACTTGCATGGAATTAAGAGGGAGCTTACAGATCCTTACAACCCTTCTTCAAATGGGGTGGATGAAAGATATAATAGGACTTTATATGAAAGAGTGCGGTGCATGCTATCCACTGCTAATCTCCCTCATGAATTTTGGGGAGAGGCACTCAAAACCACGGTTCACATTTGCAACCGCTCTCCAAACAGGTCCTTAAATAATGGCATCCCTGAGAAGGTTTGGTCTGGCAAATCGGCCTCATATGATCATTTACGCATATTTAGTTGTGATGCTTTTGTGCATGTTCAAGATGAGCTGAGAAACAAACTTGACCCAAAATCCACCAAAGGCATTTTCATGGGCTATGGTGATGAAGGTGATTTTGGCTACAAAGTGTGGTTACCTCATTCCAAGAAAATTATTCGCAATCGTAATGTTGTGTTTAATGAGGCAAAATTGCTGAAAGGTACTTTAGCCTCTAATAAAGATATGAAAAATGTCAAATTTCAGAATTTGCAGCCACCTATTACTTCAGATGATGAGCCTCATGGCGTTGTACCATAGGCTGAAACTGATGCTTAGCCAGTTATTTTTTAGCCAGATGATGATGGACAGCAAATAGAAGCACAAGGAGGTCATGGACAGCAAGATAGACTTGTTAATTATGAAATGCAGGTGCTGGTAATGAAAATGAAGGTGTTGTATAGCATGAACAGCATGTTGAAAATGGCTTACAGCAGCCAATAAATGCTAAAAATGACATACCTCCAGATGTAGACCCAATTCCTAAAAATGTAGATCATTGGGTACGCAAGTCTACATGCGTAAGAAGGCAACCACACAGGTTTGACCCCTCCTTGCATTATGTGATGCTTACAGATGAGGGTGAGCCACTTACATACAAAGAGGCCAAGTCATGCCAATTCAGCAGAAGTGGAAGCTAGCTATACAAGAAGAGATTAAATCTTTGCATGCTAATGATACTTGGGATCTTGTGTCGTTGCCCAAAGGAAGGAAGCCTCTTCCAAACAAATGGTTTTACAAAGTAAAGACATGATGGGAAACCCAAGTACAAGGCAAGACTGGTTGCTAAAGGGTATGCACAAAAGGAAGGGATTGACTTCCAAGAGGTCTTCTCACCGATTGTGAAGATGACCACACTACATGTGCTTTTTGCTCTCACTGTTGTATTGGACTTAGAGCTGTATCAAATGGATGTGAAAACAGCTTTCCTGCATGGTGACATTGATGAGAAAATCTACATGAAACGGTCCGAGGGCTTTGTAGTGGTGACATTGATGAGGAAATCTACATGAAACAGCTTTCCTGCATGGTGACCTTGATGAGGAAATCTACATGAAACAGTCCAAGGGCTTTGTAGTTCCTGGAAAAGAGCAGATGGTGTATAAACGAACACGCAGCCTGTATGGGTTGAAGCAAGCACCACGACAGTGGTACAAAAAGTTTGACACTTTTATGCTATCTCATGGGTTTACAATGTACATGCAACCATGCAGATCATTGTTTGCACATGAAAAGGGATACAAATGGCAGCCCCATCATACTTATTTTGTATGTGGATGATATGTTGCTAGGTGGGAAAAGAAAGACTAGCTTGGATGCTCTCAAAAATCAGCTGAAATCAGCTTTTTCCATGAAAGATTTGGGGAATGCATAGCATATTTTGGGCATGAGGATTCATAGAGATAGAATGCAGAAATTGTTGTTTTTATCTCAAGAAAAGTACATTGAAAAGGTACTAGACAGATTTAACATAGCTAAAGCTAAGCCTTTTGGGATACCTCTATCTCGTTATCTTAAGCTTAGTAAAGCCAACAGCCCAAAAGATGACGTGGAAGCAAATGCTATGAAGGGAGTCCCTTATGCGTCACCTTGTGGCTCTCTTATGTATGCTATGGTTGCTACTCGTCCAGACATTGCTCATGCAATGGGAATTGTTAGCAGGTTTATGTCAAATCCTAGCAAAACACATTGGGAGGTTGTCAAGTGTATTCTTCGATACCTAAAGGGTACACAAAGAAAGTGTATTTGCTATCGGCAAGGTGCACTTAGTTTGAAGGGTTATTGTGATACAGACATGGCAGGTGACTTGGACACTCATAGGTCCACCGGTGCGTATGTCTTTACAGTTGCTGGTGGGGCCGTTTCTTGGTGTTCCAGGTTGCAAAATACCGTCGCACTGAGTACTACTGAAGCTGAATACATATCAGCTACTGAAGCTTCCAAGAAAGATATATGGTTGAGTAGACTTGCAAAGGATTTTGGCATGTCTATGGGTATTGCGGTTTTGGGATGTGATAGCCAGAGTGCTGTGTATCTGGCTAAGAATGCCATATATCATTCACGCACAAAGCATATAGATGTGTGATATCACTTTATCAAACAGATTCTAGAAGATGGTCTAATCACATTGACCAAGATCAAAACACAGGACAATCCTACAGATGTTCTCGCTAAAAGTCTCAACATGAGCATTGCATACAACTAGTGGGAGTTGGTTAGAGGTTCACTTCAGACCTTTAAGTGGGAGGTTGTTGGGATAAAGGTCCATTTTCACCTCCTGTATAGTACACGCACATTATTCAATTGTACATGTGGATGCACCCTTACGTGCCCTAAGTATAAATACATTTTATTTTTTGTGTACCAACACATTGTTGGTACACTCAAATGTAATCATACTTCCACTCTCTCTCTGACTCTTGGTCACTCTCACTCCTCGAACGACAACTCATTCCCAGCTGAGCTTCAACAGCACTACCCATAGAATTGGAAAATTCTAACACCCCCCTGCAGTGCCAATTTGGTAAAGTATAGTAATGATCAATCACCAAAGGGTAGCAAGTTAAGGACTTGCAAAAAGTCTCAAACTTCTCACAAGGTAGTGCCTTCGTGAAAGTGTCTACAGTATTTCCCTGTGTAGGAACATACATCAAGCTGATCTCTCCTGCATAGCATCTCTCTCTAACATAATGATAATGCACCTCAATATGTTTTGTGAGAGCATGAAACACACGATTTCGTGCCACTGCAATAGCACTCTAACTGTTAGAAAGAATTGTTGTAAGACCCTCCAATGGTAAATGTAAATCAGCTAATAATTTGCGCAACCATACACATTCCACTGTTACCGTGGAGGATGCCTTGTACTCAACTTCACAAGATGAGATAGCCACTGTAGGTTGTTTCTTACTTAGCCATGAAATGCATGGACGGCCCAAAAAGAAACAATGTCCACCAGTAGACTGCCTAGTGTCTGTATCACTATAAGCCTGTAATTACAAGTCTCTCCCCCTGGGAAACAATAATGCATGTGACTAAGTACCTTACAAGTATTTGAAGATCCGCTTAACAGCTTGCCAATGTTTAGTCCATGGGCTATGCATATACCTGCTCACCTGAGATATTGCATACTGAATGTCAAGGCATGTGTTTCAAAAATAAATAAGACAACCAACAACTTGGCTGTAAATTGCAACATCAAACATCTCTTCACCATCATGCATAAACAACTTTAAGCCTGGCTACATAGGAGTACACATAGATTTGCAATCTTGCATATTAAACCTATGTAATAGCTTATCCACATACTGTGACTGTGACATGATGATACTATGCTGATTTTGGGTAAACTGAATCCCCAAATAATAGTGTAGACACGCCATATCTAGCATAGCAAATGCATGTTTTAATTCAGCTGTGAAAGCTACAATTTTTGCTTCTAAAGGTCCAGTGAGCAGCATGTCATCTACAAAAATTACACATCTCACCATACTCATACAAGATATAGGAGCAAAAGTCTCTTCACAATCTATGCCCTTCTTCTATGCATAGCCTTTTGCTACCAACCGTGCTTTGTACTTGTCAATGGTACCATCAGCCTTGTGTTTGAGTGTAAAAACCCATTTTGTGCCAATGGCCTTCTTGCCAAGTGGTAAATCCACAATATCCCATATAGAGTTAGTGGCAATAGAGTCTAACTCATCCCACATGGCCTGCATCCAATGTACATCTTGTTGAGCTTCGTTCAAGGAAGTAGGTTCATCATCATTCAATAGTGAGCTCATAAATACATGCTCATCACAATCATCTACTTCCAAAAAATCAGCCAAATGGGCTCCCCCCTACATCACATGTTGCATGTCTAGCAACCCTTCTAGTGTGTTGAGCTAAAGGAGCATCCATTTTACTCTCCTAGAGAGTTTGTAACAACCATCTCAGGACTGTTTTTGCTGCATTTACAGCAACTCTTTCATGCTATACTGCATGTGGCAAACCATCATCAATACCTTGATATTCAAGAGCATATGGTGCAGCAACAACTTGTTGTATTATGTATGTTCGGCCATTTACAGCAAGCGCAGACTCCAAAGAAAGTGGCAAGAGACCCTCAAAGGCATCACCAATGTCATGGGTGGCTGGCATTTAAAACTGATCATGTGAAAATGCAGCATTTTCAGCAAATATGACATCCCTACTAACAAAAACTTTCTTTGTGTGTGGGTCATTCAAGCAATAGCCCTTGCTTACAGAACTGTAGCCAATAAATATGCATTTTACAACCTTGTCATCAAGCTTCCCACAAAGCTCTTTTGGAACATGTGCATAGGCTATGCAACCAAACACCCGAAACGGAATAATCATCTTTAGTGCCTTGGTGGGTGCACGATTCAACACATGATTTGTACACTAAAGGCCTTCTAACAAAAATTTATGAGGCAGCCCCGTGCTTTTGAGCATACAAGTCATCTCCATAAGAGTAAGATTCTTCCTTTCAATAGCACCATTCTCCCAAGGAGTCGTTCTAACAGTGGCTTGACACATAATGCCATGATCAAGCAAATATGTCTCAAAAGCATTAGACATGTATTCCCCCCTCTATCCGCACGAAGTGTCTGCACTATCAAGCTAGTTTCAGCCTCAAGCTTTGCAACACGATGTTTAAAATGCATAAACATATCAGATTTTACACTCATGTATACTGAGAGTAGTCATCAATAAATGTAACAAAGTAAATATGACCTCCAAGTGCACATGTCTTCATGGGACCACAAAAATCAGAGTGAATAAGCTGCGATTTTCGATCAGCATGCACTGCACCACCCTTTTGAAGGCAAATCTGTGCATCTTACCCAAAATACATCCCTCACATGCATGAGGAGGTGGAGTCTCCATTGGGGGCAATGCATCTACCATATGACACCTTTAAAGGGTCATCAAACTCCCAAATCTCATATGTCCATAGTGGGCATGCCATAGCTCTGCATTTTGCATAGCTTGCGATAGAGTAGTAATTGCCAAAGCATCATGAGACTATGCATCATAGGTATCCAACAAAAACAAACTCTTATATAGGGTCCCAGATAGCCTGAGTGCATAATCCATCTCCCTGTCTCCAACAATGCATTTGTCATCCTTAAAGATAACCTAAAAATCATGCTTGTTAAAAACATAGATACACAACAAGTTCTTTGTAATGCCAGGCACAAACAAGACATCTAGAAGCATGAAGCCAAAACCATCTATAAAGATAATAGTGATTGTCCCAATGCCACAAACATCATAATTGTTGCTATTCACACATGTAACACGCTTCCCAACAAGGGCTGAGTGCAAAGAGAAAAATAAACACTTCCTAGAAGTGATGTGCTTTGAAATTCCACTATCAAAATACCATGTTTGCTGCATTTCAGCAGCATTAAATGTTGAATCAGCAACTGAAGAATCATAACTTCAAGTTAGAAATGCATAATCCTCCTCCACAAAGTTGGCTGAAGCATCACCATCAATAGATTTTCCGGTTGATGGCTCTTGGACAGCCAAACTGGAGTCCCTTTTCTTCTCTTTGGTTAATCTCTTAAAGGCAATGAAATCTCCCTTTGATCTCGTAAAATACAATACATATGTAAATAAAATGCTCCTTGGACTCAAACTCCCAGTTACATAACTGGCAAATGCATGCATCCTCATGTGTGTGTACCATCTACTCTCAATCATGATGAGGGGTGATGATATTCGTATCTATCCAATAGCACTACGTATCCCATGGGAGAGATGGACGTCCAAGTACTAACTACATCTCTCCATACCAACAATATGTATCCCCACTCTCCGCTAACTGTCTAGAGAAAGTCCATGGCAATCACACATATCTATATGTAGGGAACTTGCATATTCTCTGTAAGCAAGTTACACACTAAAATAATGCCTCCATAACCACAAGGCGTGCTCCAATTTCTGCTCTAATAATCTCATGCGGTACTGATGGTTTGCTCCATATCATACAAGCAATCATTATCACAAGTGGCCTTTCAATACTCTTCTAGGACTTTTTGCAAAGACCTGGGCCCCACAGTGGGAATCCATATAGCAAGACTGGGGTAACCAATGTATCAAACAACCATAGTTTAGTCCGAGGTTCCTCGAATTGAGCATATGCACAGTTTTCCTCAAGTGCTCCACGTGTTGCATAACCCCTATCCAACGTAGCCGCTATTGCATCTCACAATGAAAATACAAGTCCTATAAATGCAACCCCCAAATATACATAGGATCTAGTGTGCTCAACCACATCCCCTTCAAGGGCAAATTAATGTGCCACTCAAGTTACCCAAGCTTGTGTAGTATCAAACACAATCACATTATTCTTCTCAAGGTTCACCGCCAAACCTCTATCCATGCGAAACACTTGCAATGCATCCATGTGTCTCTACAAACCCTTTGGAGAGTCCGCGATTAGTACCTTATCATCTACATATCATCGGCATACAACAAGATAGGTATCCATATGCCATCCAAGCTCGCACGTAGTCCCCCTAATCTATCCACATAGTCTAAGAGCTCATCAACATAAACACCAAAGAGAGTAGATGAAAGAGGCCACCCTTGCTTCAACCCAATGGTAGCATCCATCATATTAGAAGTCCCCCCTAGAGCACACACCCTCCTTGTCACTAACTCATTCAAGGCATAAATCCCCCACCCTAGATCCTCTAGAGTGTAAATCCTCTTTCCATGTGCCCTGCCCTCCTCTATAATTATTAATACCTCTGAGGGTCAGTATATGATTGAAGGTAGTGAACCTTCTCCTACAGCCTCTCTGCCCCCTTGCTCTATACCCATTTTTCTCTACCCATGTATACTAAGCTCATGCTCTAAAATGCAGCCATATATCTTGGCCAAGTAGTGGCCAATCATAGTCATCCTATAGTAATCCGGTACCATAGGATCCCCACTCTTAAAGAGTAGTACAATGGTATGCTCCATCCAATTCACTGAAAAGCCCTCCCACATGGCTCGATTAAAAATGTGTCTCAACAAAGAAGTAAGACATGCATGTATAAAATGTTCCCCAACTAAGAATCATGATCTTGTGCCTTTCCACGTTACAATCTATGAATTGCCTCTATAACCATCCCTATAATAAAATATGAACTGCAAGATGGGCGGGGCCCTAGTAGGAGAGACACAAGAGGCAAAAAAGCAAGGAAAAGCAATAGTTAACTCAAGCTTCAAACAATGCACGCAATCCTCCTCCCCTTTGCCATTGGAGCTCAACTAGTCCAAAAGGCTTGGCCTAAACCACCTCTCCCTTACTTTGCACCTCTGCCCATGCTTTCCACAACCTCTCTCCTCCCTACATTTGGAACAAGATTGGAACTCTCCATAGTCCTCATAGACTAAGGTTTGTGCCTAATACTTAATAAACACTACCCGCTAGAGGCACTCCCACAAAACCCATAATATATGCATGATTAGAAACACCAAGGACAATTGCATGCTATAAATTTTATTTTAAAAATATATGCGCACGACATAAAGCTCTAAATTTCTAAGGATATAAATAAAATGACTCAAATGTACTTCAAGACGGCCAAATCATCGGTAACTAGTATTATTGATGCATAAACTCCCTAGCAAAGCATGTAGACTATGACTGCTTGTGCCTGCTTATCTTATGTACACATTAGCAATGTAACTCAAAGGATGTATCAACATTAAAAAATGTAAAGAGAGGAGAAGATTTGTATAGACGACTCAAACTTCAACCCTGAATCCTGGTGCCCTGTGAAAGGATGTTCACATGGCCATTGTATTTGAGAATTATTCAAGATCATTGCTACACAAGGGAGCAATGTCAGATCTGTTTTTATAACATAGAAACAATAACTAACTTTACAATCTATGCTGAACATAATACTCGATCTAAAAGAAATAGATCACAAATATATTGTGATCTATTCCAAAACATTGCTCAAATATGCTTATAATAGATGCCTTTTAACTAAGATAAGTAGATATTATCAGAGGGTTACAATGCTACTTACTTCCTGTGCCAATCTTCTCTTGAGGTTATAAAAACCTTCAGCCGTTTGGGAAGGTTTTCCCAAGTGGTTTCCTCTTGAATGGCTTTGACTATCATCTGTTCTTCTACACTGGTTGTAACACGTTGCATTTTCTCTCTTCTTAATTGACCTGACATGTTCAGAGAACCCCCTCAAAAGTTAGAAAAAGTAAACTCACCTGCACATGCAACAAAGAACTCCCTCAAAAAGAAGAACAAAAAACTGAAGAAAGAACATATATTGCCATTTATCGACCATCAAAATTCTTATTCCTCTGCAAGTACAGATCACAACTGGGAAAAATGCTCTGTACAATAAATAGACCTCATGTATAGCCAATATCCCAACTTACGCCTTAAAGACTTTATAAGCACACTTGCAGCACCTCATACTTTGCACGAGTGCAGAAGTAAAACAAAAGACCAAGATAGTATGTTCACTCTTTAAGTGCCAACCAAATTATGATGCTAAAGTCACAATGAAAGCCAGTGAAATGTGAAGCACTCCTCAAGATAATTCACTTCCCACAAAGCCTTTAAGAAGAACAGTAGGAAGAAAATGCTCGATACCCTTAACATTAATCCTAGGTTTGGCTATGCCTAAAAAAAAATTTATAGACTCTCAAAACACCAACCTGCATTGTCACCTTTGTTCCTTAACTAAATCCAACATTAACGCCGACTGAATTTGAAAACTCAAAATCATTACAGCTTTTAAATTGAGTGAGTGTAAACAACCCATTTTTTCAATCTCTCTCCTGCACTGTCGTCTGCATCTGATCCAACCTTCCTTGGCTACACTTGCTGGTGTTCAACATCCAAAGGTTGCCTTGCTGCAATTCTAGATCCGTTCGGAGTACGACACACTCTCTAGCTCATTACCCCTGCCCTAATCCTTGAGATACAAGAGTTCAAGGTACAATATTCATTCACTGCATAGTGTGTTTGCTACTTGAGCATTGTATATTCAATAGTCATATCATTTCATTCATTCTCTTTGTTCATTGTCTCTGAGTTACCCTAACCCTAACTGTGTTCTTCTATCAATCTATGCTTTGTCGTACAGTGTTATTTGTGTTTCTATGGTAGGGTATTTTCTTCACATGGTATCAAAGCCGAGTTCTCTGAGAGAAACCTAGGCCTTGATCTGAAAGCTCTACACAAGAAGTAGGAGCAACAGAGGGCAGATGACTTTGAACACTACTTCTGCACCACTTTTTACATCCGAGCTAAATCCATCGAGGAACGAGTCGGAGTGGGCCTCACAGCTTGCTTCACAAGCTCTCAACATGGCCGGACAAACATTGGACTACCATGGAGTTCCATAACCTTAGAGATCACTGCAGCTAAGTATGATCTCAATTTGATACATAGAGCCCAGCAATAGATAGAAAGTAAGTCCAAATTTCACCCTTTAGATTCAATGCACCGATCTACTGGCCATGCAGGAAGAGCGAAATCTCCACTTGGGACTGGCTATCCGTGAGTGGAAACCAGCATAGAGTACACTCCATTGTCTTCATACTTATTCTCTTTGATGCTAGATATGTCTATCATTTCATATTCTGTTAATGATGATTCCCTTTCTCGTATTGGTATGGATAATTTTCATGATGAATGACATATGTAAAACAATTTTTAGTCTATGAGTAATGAGGAAGACTGATATTTCTTTATGAACTAGAGACTAGGTAAGCAATTGAAACAAGAAACTGTGAGTACTCCTTCCCCTATTTTTTCCTTCAAACAATTTTGTTTTCAAAGGTTAAATAAAGTAGATGCATCTTCATCATCATCATTTCAATTTAATACATTTAATGGGCAAAAAGAACCCACATTATTTTCCACATCTACACCTATCACAAATCCATTTAATCTCCCTCCCATCCCACCCACTTATTTTGTTGTCACATCCTTTCAACCTCTGTTATGTGCACCACATGTTGCATCTCATGTAGGATCACATGTGTTTTTATTCACCACACCGGGGGGTTCTTTAAACTTAGACACAGCTGTTAGGACCTCATCTCTTCCTCAGCGGGGTGGTGTTCCACATTTTACTCACACACTTTCGAGATCATTGCAACCTAGGTATTTCCCCCAATCTCTCCCGAGTGTGGATCAGTTGTGGTACCACAATTTGCCTCCATGGCATTACCTAGTGGACCCTCTGATGATCATGTTGTGTCCCAGGCGATATTTGGAGAGGGCTTATGTGTCCCAGTGTCTCCACCTCCATTGGCACCTTATGGAAACATTCATGTTCCAATGCCTCCATATCAATCGGCACTCATCGGACACTCAACCTATTTCTACCTACCCACTTCTTTCCCCTCCTTATCAGACACCTTCACCACCACTGCCACCACCATCTTATCCTCCACATCCATCTTATCCCACATTCTCAACATCTCATAGTTCTACCTCATTTTACGCCAAGCATCCATTCAATGACAAGACTTGTTTTAATGGGTCAAATTTTACAACTTGGTCGAACTTGATGAGACATGTCCTTGACTCACAGAACCTATGGGACCTTGTGCAAGGGTTGAAATCCCAACCGGATCCCACACTTGTTCCATACAAGGTCGTCTGGTCATGGAAGGCTAGGAATGCCTCCGCTATTGTCGAACTGATGTAGGGCTTATTGCCTGAGTTTCATTCTTAGCTTCAGCATTTTGGCTTAGCATCAGAGTGATGGGCACACTTGACTAACCGCTATGTGGCTCAGGATAGGACCCGTCAAATAAATCTTGATCATGAGCTTCAGAACTCCAAAATCTCTGACCACGATAACTTGAAAGTCAAGTTGGCTGAGTATCACGTCTCCTTGCCGAATTCTCCACTACAGAGACTCCTAAGTTCTCTAACGATCAGGTCACATTGCTTCTTAACAAGCTACCACGTAAATACTTCAATTTTGTGTAGCAAGTGGTTTCTCTATTGAATTTACCCACATTCTATGAATTTGAGTGTCTGCTATTGCGTTATGCATGGCTATTCGATAAGTTTTATTTGAATAATCCCTCAAAGGGGACTCTTGTTGCTTATTCTCAAAAGGGGCAACAAGGGAAGAGTAAACAAAATCAAACTTCAAATCAAAAACAAGCACAGGAATCACAAGGAAACTCCTAGCCTCAACTCAAATCCGAGTGGCAGAATATACCTAAGAAGAATAGGTATTGTCAATATTTTCAAAAGGCTAGCCATTTTGACGACAAGTGTCAATCAAAGGCAAGAGACACAGCACCAAAACCCAAGTCACAAAATCCCCCCTTCAATCAGGCAACCCCCCTCAAGGGAGGCAAGGTGATGGTGGCAAGGGGCAGTGGAAAGATCAAACTCACACTATCACCGGTCAGCCATCTCAGTCGACAATGTTCTCAACTCTAGAGGGCTTGTCTGACTAGTTTGCAAAGGCCCACATCATCTCCATAGAGACATCCGATGCAAGTATTGTCTATATTTGTGAGTTGCCTCCCGACAAGGTTACCGCAAAGGTCCATTCATCACAGCCGAGCACATCAACACCTATTTGGATTATGGACAATGGAGCTCCATATCACATGACTCCTATAGAGGACATCTTGCGTACCCAAGCCCTGTAGTTGGGCGGATCCGCTAGGAAACAACTCCTCGGTCAATATCCAGACTCAAGATTGCATCAATTTTGCCAATGACAAGGATCCGGATCTGGCTTTGTTGGACAATGTATACTATGTCCCTCGGCTTGAGGTGAAGTTCTTATTTGTTCAGCAGCTTGGCCGGTTGGGGCAAGCAGTTTTCTTCTTTAGAGCGACCACAATTGAGGTCCTTGACTCTCAGATTGGTTTAATGATTTCTCACAATGAGGCACAGCCTAATGGCCTATACCACATGACCAATTTTCTTACCGAGTGGACAACTGAGGACTCCATGTTCCATCACTTCCTAGCATTAGCCACATTTCGGGAGCCTACGAACAATTAGCGTCTTTGGCATTTCCGCCTAGGGCATTTTGGCTACAACTCTTTTTATGAGTTATCTCGCCTTAAGATGGTTGAGGGCCTTCCTCCCCTGAAGCTAGCTCAAGATGTCTATAAAGCATGTTAGCTAGGGAAGCAACACCGTACTCCATTCCCTCAACAGTCTACACATAGAGCTGAGGCACCTCTTAGATTGATTCATGTTGATCTTTGTGGGCCAACATACACACTCACCTTGAACGATGTGCTCTACTTCTTTTTTATAGTGGATGATCATTCGAGATACATGTGGGTGTACTTCCTCAAGCATAAGTCCAATGCTTTCACATATTTCTCTACTTGGGTGCTACCGGTTTATAACCAAACGGATCGCCATGTTGGTTGCATCAGGAGTGATAACAGTGGTGAGTTCATCTCTCACGAGTTTTTTGAGTTTCTACAATAGCATGGCATCTCTTGCCAATTCACCTCTACCAACTCCCCCTCTCAGAATGGAGTCGTAGAGCATAGGAACCAAACAGTCATGGAAATGACACAGGCAACTTTTTTGGTTAATTCATACTAGACCAAACTTAGCTTACTCAATCAATATTCTCAGTCAGTATTTCACAGCACCTAGGATGTCACATTGGATTGTATGTCTCCGTGTGTTGCATTATTTACAATGTACTTAATCTTATGGTCTCACTTATGGTTTTGGTTTATGTTTGTAGGGGTACAATGATTTTGATTGGACACGAGATCTTGACACCCAGCATTCCCATGGCAACTACCTCTTCACCTTCGGCACAGCTTCCATTTCTCGGTCCAACCGTAAGCGACAGACAGTGGCAGCTTCAACAGCCGAGGCTAAGTACACGGCTCTCTTTGATGACACCACCGAGGCCATCTACCTGAGAAGCTTACTCACGGCGCTTCACTTCCCTTGTGACTCTCCCACTATTGTCTATTGCAATAACCAGAGTGCCGTTGCCCTTGTGGACAATCCAATCATCACACCACAGACGCGGCATGTGGGAGTCACACTTCCACTTTTCCAAAGAGCAGTTTGAGCTAGGCACTATTCGCCTAGAGTTTATGCCTTCATCAAACAATTTTGTAGACATTTTGACCAAAGCGGTCAACCAGCCAGTTCTTCAGTACCTTCTACCCAGGATCGGCTTGGGTACAACCTCCCCTACTTCTTCAAATTGACGGGGACAGGGTGCTTCCCTCTTACTTTTCCTTCCAGTTTGAGAGGGGGCGACTACTCTTGATAGTGATAGTAATTATGCTTACCGTCTCTAGACATTCTCTCATTCATTTTTTCTTTTGTATTGTGTTTATGGACACTTGTAACTTCATTCGCACTGTCAGGATGACATGATTGTAAGAGAGCACTTGGACAAGTGAACAATTCCCCTACAAGTGCATAGTCCAAGTGACACCGTTGCATTGCATTTTGCGTGAGCATGATATCTTGCATTTCCCTTTGCATTACCCCATGAATTGACATTTTGTTCATGTAAACATGCATATGTGCACATTTACTTACTTGCTTTGTTTGTATTGCTTGTTGCACATCTTTGTTATATTTGTATCACCCACACCTTAGCCATTTTCCTTCTTCATCGACACCCAGTAATGGTAGGGATAGTATCCTTGTTTTGGGAAGATCTCGGGTCTGACCATCCCTTACTTTCCCGTTTGGGGCATAGATACTCAATAGGACGAAAACTGATCTGAAACCCTCAATCAATGTTATATCTATCAAAACTACAAAGCTCTCCAAAAAAAGAGTCCATAGCTGATTCCATCCACCTTTGCAAGACTTGGTACGCCTCTAGGCAATCACCGTGCGCCCTTTGTCCGATGTCCTAGCCTCTTTAGGGAGATCACTTAGGATCCCTTGGTAAGATAACCATCGCCTCTGTAGTCTTAGTAGGCCACTGGGTAGCCGACGCACACCCTTTGTTTGATGCTCTAGCTACTTTGGGATGGGACGCCTTGGGATAAAATATTTTTTATTTAAAGTAGGCTTGGCTGGCCTCCTTCTCATGGCACCGTTGTTAGTCCTAAGAGGGAGTGGAGCAAAAAAGTGCATTAGCTTCACTCAAACAACCCTAAAACATGCTTAATTAAGGAAGAAACCTTGTTTATTTAAAAAGAAATACGTTACTAGAGAGTGTTTGTATCCTATAAGCACGAACCCACTTGGGAGTGCCCAAACTTTCTATAAATAGGCATGCTGCCCTCCATGCAGCCCTAATCTCATTTTTGCAAGTCTTAAGTATTTTCAGCTTGCTGTCCACACCCCGTTCGCGAAAGACATCATAGTCCAAGCTGTCCATTACAATCTTCACTCATCTGGCGCCTGTTTCCAAGGCTCCATTCAATTTGCTGTTGTATCTAGCCAAGCAACTATTGTTGTCCGTCATCCAATTGTCGTACAACCTGCCATGTCAGCATATTGCTATGTTTGCAGGCCCTAGCTGCCACCTTGCAAGTTTTCTCTCTCCTTTAGCTGTTGCCATCATCTCCTCAACCTGTCACTGCTATTTTCTCTCCCCTACATCCTGTGCTTGTTTTCTCTCTCCTGTAGCCTGCATTTTTAGTATTTGTCTCTCCTCACCTGCATTTTTAGTCTTCTCTCCTCATCTACGTTTTTAGTCTTTCTCTCTCCTGCACTATCATCTACATCAAATCCAGTCTTCCTTGGCTGCATTTGCTGGTGTTCGACATCCAGAGGCTACCTTGCTGCAATTCTAGATCCGTTCAGAGTACGACACACTCTCCAACTCATTACCCCTGCCCTGATCCTTAAGATACACGAGTTCGAGGTACAATATTCATTAACTGCATAGTGTGTTTGTTGCTTGAGCATTGTATATTCAATAGTCATATCATTTCATTCATTCTCTGTGTTCATTGTCCTTGAGTTACCCTAACCCTAACTGTGTTCTTCTATCAGTCTTTGCTTTGTTGTACGGTGTTATTTGTGTTTCTATGGTACAAGTATTTTCTTCACAACAAGAGGTAGAAGCTGACTTAGCTGGCTGGGAAGCAGCCCCCATGCTCAAAGCAAGTCCCCCTATCTGACAAGTCAACGCACGTCCCAAAAAAGCCTGACACACCATGTGGAGAGCATTGACATGCTGCAGCAACTGCCTCTGCCTGGCCCGACAGCACTGACAAAACCTGCACCTTCACATTTCTGCCACACCTAACCTGTACCTATCACGCTCCATGCAGCTGACCTGTCACATCTCTTGCCACTCACCCGACATTGCTTTCCAAACCTACCTCAGCCATAGTCTATCCTCCACCTACTGCCACAACATCCAGGCCAGCAACTCGCCACTAGCCACCATACCCTCACACATGGCATCCTCCGCTTCTTTATCCACCCTCACAGCATTCGTCCAGTTCCTTGCTCAAGCCACATCCCTCTCCCCTACTTTGGCACATCCCCCCCCCCTTCATATGCCAAAATCACCAAAGCAAAGTTCAGCACCAATCATGCAATCAGAGCCAGCACCAGAGTCACATGAAGCTAGCGCATTACACAAGATTACAGCCAGCGGTCCCCCACCACCACCAGGGGGCTCTAGTGCAGTCCCCCCACACACACTTGGCTGATGCCTTCCCACCGATTCTTTTCGCTCCAAAGTCCGGACACAAAGCTAGCACTTAGGGACAGAGTGATGGCCCTTCAGGCATCTTCTCTTTCATGCAAATTGGTTGGGATCACTTGCCCATTCTCATTCTCAAGGACTCCATCCAACCAGCTCTTACCGGTACTCCTGCCAAGGCCACACTAGTGGTTCCCTAGGAAAGGGGTGCTTCAAGCTCTAGTTTGGCTCGCCCAAGCAAATGGAGGCAGCCCTTGCTACCAGCCTGCTTGATGTTAGATCTTTAGTGGCATACTTCGATAGATGGATCAAGAGCAAGGACTACTTATCGCTCAGAGGTGGCACTACCATCACCATCTCTTTTCTTGGCCTCAATGAGTACTTCACACCATACCTCTCCAAGATTGGCAGCACATTCAGCCATGTGACACAAAGAGAGAGGACCTTCACCAACGCAATCTTAAAAGGCCCACACAAATACCCATCGATTCGAGTTATCCTTCCCACAAAGTCCTTACATTCCCTTCTTCAGACCATTAGGATTCCCTCTGTCCACAGGGATTTTCTCACCCCAGCTGTCACATACACAAGACTCTCAGGCTAGTGCTTTGCTTACAAGATGATCAGACATCTTGTGCCGGAGTGCCCTAGGACTGGACAACACCAAACCTACTTCATGCCTGACAAAGGAGGAGACAATGCCAATGATGACAAGAGCATCCATATGAGGGACAAGGATAGGAGCAGAGAGGCCCAAAGCTGAGACTGACAAAGGGATGGTGGAGAGTGGTCACCGACCTTAGACCATTAGGCCATATGGTGCCACCTCAGTCTCCTATGACTTCCATAGCCACTCCGCTAGTTACCTAGGAGCCAGAGATTCCACAACACTTGATTACGACACCACCGCAAATTACAACAGCACTGCAAATGGTGGTGCATCTGCAGCTTGCTAGATCTATCGGGTCGTTGTTGGTATCGCTCTTCTTAGGTCGCCAAGCAAAGATCCCAGAGCTGATTCCATCTCAAGTACTTGACATCCAACAGGTTAGGAAGGGTGAAGAGACACATGAGAGCGAGCAGGAGGTAGAGAACTCGAATGCATGCTCCAAGGACTCCCTACCCCCCCCCCCCCCCCCACACCTACAGGCTGCAACAGAGCTAGCAAAGAGGACATACGAGTGTATGCTAGGAGACAATAGAAATAGGCATGGGCAGTAGAGCCACATCAGTGTGAAACAATTCATTAAGCAATATCTTCTTCTTGTACTCTCTCTCTCTCTCTCTCATACACATGCTGTCATTCTGATATTTCAACATGGTATTAGAGCCATCTCTGATCCAAAAAGCTTCCTTCAACTTCATCCCCCACTAAGTGCACATAAGCATGTCATTTTCTCATCATACCTCTTCACCTCCATAGTTGCCTGCCATATCCACCTCAGGGCGCTTCAACACATCACATCAAACCCCAACATTGGGCAACGAGGAAGGCGGCATTACGTGTTTTCCCAAATTAGCACAGTTCTGGACAGCGTGGAGGTTGAAGTGATGGTGCAACCTGTAGATGACACAATCATGGCATCGACCATATGGCTTTGTTAGGCCCCCAACTGGGCTACTCAACCCTAAAAGAGTTTCCTAAAATTCCTTCTTTGCTGCTCATATAGAGCAAAACCCTAACAGTGTACCTTGTTGGTAGCCATAGCCAAAAAGCTTGAAGCTTGGTTTTCTTCAAGTTTCTTCTCATTGAAGTCATGAATAGTGATTTTAATCACTGACTGAGTAAGGTTCAAGTTCGTTGCAAACCTCAAAGCTCAAAACTCAGAGCTTCTTGCCTTAAAGGTAACTCTCAAGCCAACATCCAACAGGTGGGCTAAAATGCACTGCATGAGGATGCTCTCATGGAACGTACAAGGCTTCGGAGGACCACACTCCAAGCAAGGCTAGAGCCTCATGAGGCAAGATTTGTACAGAGCATAAGTAGGAGGACCAATTGATTTTCTCATGTTGCACGAGCACCATTTCTCAGCAAAGAGGATATCCCGATACTGCAGGAAGCTACTACCAAGCCAGGGTCACACTTATTAGGCAGCAGCCGGGGGAGGTACAAAGATACTCACAGGAGTATGCATATGCGTTGGGGAGTAGTGGACCCAATCAATAGTAGGTACACGATCAGGGTATTGCGATTCCAAGGAGAGTTATGTGGGTCTCAATGAGAGTGGAGTCACGTATTGGTTTCTTGGTCATTTATGCCCCACATGGCTAGTGAGATAGGAGATAGTTTTAGACTACCCTTAGCTAGTCTCTATCACAAGTGGATCATTGGATAGTGAGGGCAACTTTAATATAGTGAAGGCTCTTGAGGACAGGAGAGGCAAATGCATGGAAACTATCAGAGGAAAAGAATAGGCTACCTAGGAGAAGTTACTATTTCAAAATCAAAGGCCATGACCCATGGTTCACTACAAATTTTAGTAGGTCCAGAAGCTCGCTCTAGTTCCAAGAGAGACAAGGCAATAGGAGCCAAGACTTTCTCTAGGATTGAACGATTTTATATGGATAATCGAGCTTACGACAAGGGCCGCCTAACGAACATCACACTTGGCACAACCCTCTCGGAACAATTCAGCTACTTCTCGACAAGTACAAAGCACGTTTGGTAGCCAAAGGGATATGCACAAAAAAAGTGCATTGAGTATGAGGAGACATTTGCTCCTACATCTCATATGAGTACAATTAGGTGTGTTATTGCAATGTCTACAAATATGGATGGAAGGTATATCAATTGGACATTACGATAACATTCTTGAGTGGTGACCTACATAAGGATGTTTTATGTGCCACAACCTCCAAGGTTTGTGGTAAAAGGCAAAGAGCACATGGTTTGCAAGTTACATAAAGCTCTTTATGGTTTAAAACAAGCTCCTCATGCATAGTATGCTAAGATTAATGCTTATTTGGCCAACATTGGGTTCATAAATAGTCCAATTGCACCCACTCTCTACACTAAGAATGAAGGGGGGAACCTACTAGTTATCATTCTATATGTAGATGATATGCTGCTCACCAGACCAAAAAAGTGTAAAATTGCAGATTTCAAGGCTGAACTAAAACATACTCTTGTTGTATCAAATATGAGTTTTTACACAACTCTTTGGGGATTCAACTCACCCAAAATCAGCATGGCATCATCATGTCACAATCGTAGTATGTGGATAAGCTTTTGCATAGGTTTAATATGCAAGATTGCAAGCCTATGTACACTTCTATGGAGCCAGCACTCAAGTTGTCCATGCATGATGGTGAAGAGATATCTGATATTGCAATTTACAGTCATGCTTATGGCTATCTTATGTATCATTACAACACATGACTTGACATTCACTATGCACTATCTCAGGTGAGCACATTTATGCACAGCCCACAAATAGTACATCAGCAAGCTATCAAGCAGATCTTTAGATATTTGCAAGACACTTAGTTATATGCTTTACTCTTTCCCAAGGGCAGAGACTTGCACTTATAGGCTTACAACGATTCAGATATGGCTAGTGATTCAGACACTAGGCAATCTACTAGTGGACACTGTTTCTTTCTGGGTTGTTTATGCATTTCATGGCTAAGCAAGAAACAACCTACAGTGGCCTTTACTGCAATAGTAAACTGTGCATGGCTTTGTAGATTCTTGGTGGCGGTTGATCTACATATTTCATTGGAGGGTCATATCCATTCTTTTTGACAGTCAAAGTGCTATTAGTGGCATGAAATCCTATGTTTCATACTCGCACAAAACACATTGAGGTACATTACCATTACGTCAGAGAGAGATGCCATATAGGAGAGATCAATTTGATGTATGTCCCTACACAAGAGAATGTTGCAGACATTTTCACCAAAGCACTTCCTCATGAGAAGTTTGAGGCTTTTCAAAGGTCCTTGAACTTACTACCCTTTGGTTATTGATATTCTTCTACTTCTACCACTTTGGCACTAGAAGGGGGTGTTAGAATTTACCAATTATATAGACAATGCCCAATGTTTCAGTTAGTTGGTTTGTAGTGTTAACACAACTATGTTAATAAGTTGTATCATGTCACGAGAACATGAAATTTTGAGATGCTTTGACCTTGCCAATAGCATTTAATTAAGATATTAATCAAATGTGCAAGGTTATTTAACACATGTGATACATATGGCAATTATTTCATGGTAACAGGCCAAGGACCCTAAGGATGCAATAGGTGTCAAAGGCAAAAGTTGAAATAAGTTATACCTAGCAGGTAGTAGGTGGTACTTAGTGTTAGATTTGGGCCTAGACCAATTTATTGGCCACTAATGTCACTAGTGACATTCGAGACTAAGTATTGATTAATTAATTAATGCCGGTCTAAGAATCAATAACTGCTCAAGGATACTTAGAAGACGATTTGGCCTAGTCAATTGAATTGTTGGTTGGTAAATTTAACTTTTTTAGCACTAGAATAATTATTAAATTAATTTTCAAAATTATTATTCTAAAAATTAATTTAATAAGCTAGATAATGCTGGAAAATGGAATAAGAAGGCTGCCACTTGGCAAAACTTGCCCATGCAAGTGGGAAAAATGTTTTTAAGGACTAATGGAAGTCTATTCTAGCCATTATGAGAGAGGAGGTTGTTAGAAAGCAAGGAGAGGTTGCTGATGTGATTTGCAGTCCCACCAGGGATGAGTCCTACAGCATGTGATGACAATTTGGAGCCCTCCAGGAGAAGGTGACAGGCAGCCCAAGATCCTTCTAGTATAGATGACAATCTATAGGAGAAGGCAGCAGTCTTTTTAGTGATCCTTAGCTGTAGGTGATAGCTTCCATGGTTGTTTGAGCAAGGGCAACAATAGCTTTCCAACATTTCTTGCAATGAAACTCTGATTTCTCTCTCTATAGCATTCTCTCTCATCCCCAGTCATGTCTCAAGTTATCTCAACATTTTCCAGCAATTTAAGCCATCATAGCAAGAGATTTCAGTTAATCTTTGCTATAAATCCTAATTTACAGTAAAAATTAGGATTTTGACAACCCCCTTGGGATGTGTGCTTAGAATTGAGGGCCTAGGACTTGAATTCTAGCGACTGAAATCGAGGAATTTCAGGGAGATTCAAGAGATCGACCAACCAATATCAGATATTTGGGGCTGATATATTTTTCAAGGAGCAAGGTGAAGGGCAATCCCCAACCAAACCAAGGAGCAAATTGGTTTGGAGACTTGCTGGTCAATTTTGACAGCAAGAGGCACTTGGATTAGCGGAGGAGATCAGAGAATCTCAGTTGTACTCCTTTCATTTGCAATATAAGATAAAGAAATACTACAAGGGGAGCTGGTTTTGGGGCCAACAGAGTATCCAATGTCGAAGATTAAACTAGTAAAGTGTGTATTTTCAGTTTATGTAAATTTTATGCTTGTTGTAATTAGTGCTTAATCAAGTTATTTACCACCCTATCTCAGGAGAAAGGCTGGTTTCATGTCAAGTCCTATGGATGAAGTGGCAACCCCATGAGAATTTCACATGGGTTCCACTCGAGACCGCAGTGTTAGCAGGATTGTCAACTCACATGTGAGTCTGTGCATGCCTGAGGAGTTAGGAACATTTATTAGTATTTTAGGCATTTTATTGGCTTGGCATTTTATGCCAATCACCCGGCATTTAATGTTGGCTAACCAGCTACTGGTTATGTCTTATTTTGGGCCTATTTATTGGGCTCCTCCTCCTCCTCCTCCTCCACATATACAGTCATCATCATTCTTCAGGTGGTCTTCCCGTTGGAGAGAGGAGTCGATCCTAGTGCCCACACAGCCAATGACTCACTATTGTGTACGACTGTCTCGTGTTTGGTATAAGGATTCCATTTCCTAAGCACATCTCTAAGTTCTCTTCCTTTGCAATGTTCTTTTGTTTTCTTTCTCTTTTGTCTTGTGTTCAATTGTTTATTTTAGCACTTGTCTATGCTTCCTTTGTTGCATCACTTCTGACATGGAATGAAGTGAATCTTTAATGTTAGTCCAAAAACATTTACCATTGTGTATACAAAGAAATTTCTTGCCTTTGTTGTTAAATGTCCAAATTATTAAGATATCGATAATAGTGAATGTCTGCTAAACATGCACTAAAGATACAATCAAGATGATTGATTAAAGTATCCAAACTAGAGTCTACGATTCAAAAAGATTGGATGTTGAGCCTAGGCATCATAACAATTTTTAAGTTCCATGCATAATATCATTAATAGTTTCTTGCAACGAGAGAATATGTGTGAGGATATTCATGTACTGTGTATATATGCAATTTGCAGCATTGATAAGCCATCTAAGATCACTTCTTTGTGTTTTGAGTATACCCATAAGCAAGGGTAATTTCCAATTGTTCCTTTGCAAGGAGGTCGTACAAAGTTAAACTCATTGCATATGTTGAAACATATAGTAGATTTGTCAAGTAGAGTAGCTTGAAAATCTTTACCATTGAAACAAACTTCATCTAGTCAAACAATAAAACGCCTATAAAAGAAAGCTAGGTTATTAGGACTTTTGTCAATTCGAGCAACAAAAAAGTCTTTGACTAGGAATTTCAAGTCTCTCATGAGTGTTCCATCTATCTAGTATCAATGTTGTTGCTTGAATGCATATCATCAAGTAATTTATATAAAATGTAAGTTTTGAATTGACAAAGGTATGTGGCCTCGTCAAGTTTGAGTAAGCCTAATAATTCAATAAAACTAGCAAGAAGGGATTCCATTGCTACATGTACATCCATGTCCTTTGAAGGAATATGATTGAGACCCTTTGAGAGCAATAAATTAAGCTCTTTTTGTTGGATGACACTTATGTTAGTAGTATTCACATAGACGTAATTAGGAAAGTAAAACTTTTGATCATATATACTAGGCACTTAGTGCCTAGATTCTCCCAATGCTTCATAATGGTACTCTACAAGTGCGCACTAGGGTTCAAAGGTGCATGTTTCATGTGGCAAGATACTAACTGTCATGAGGATGTGAAAATTTGATGCTTTGCTTATGATTAATTAACATTTGATTAAACGATTAATCAAATGTGCAATTAAAAGATGCACATGTGAGGTGCAAGCTACTTTTTTTACAGTTGAAGGCAGAAGGACCCTGTGAAAAAGATGGGTGTCAAAGGAAAAAGTTGTAACAAGTTACACTTGTTAGATTCTAGGTGAATTTTGGTGTCAGTTTGCCCCTAGGACCAATAATTGGCCATTAAGTGTCAATGGTGACACTAGGGACTAGGCATTAATTAATGGATTAATGCTTGTCCGAGGGTCAATTAATGTATGGAACCACTTTGAGTTGCAAATGGCCTAGCCAATTAGCTTTTGGATGGGCAAGATCAATTTTTTGGGCATGGATTAAGGACTGAATTAATTTTCAGTTAATTAATTAAATGGCTGAAAATTGCTGAAAATGGATTAAGAAAGTTGCCACTTGGCAAAACTTTCCCATGCAAGTGGGGGAAAGGCTAAATAGGGCTGAAGGGAGAGAAAAATCTCGTTTTTTCATTTTGGAGTTGTTGGAAAGAGGTGTTGGACTGTTGCTGCCAGCTTTTGGGGCCATTTCCCAGCCATTTGAGATCATTTTGGTGATGGAGATTGCATATTCTTGACCTTGGGAAGCTGACAATTGCTGCTGATGCACTTTCTCCTAAAGATCACAGTCTCTGATGCTCCTATTGTTGTTGGTGCATCTGTTTGGGGATGGTACAGCAGGGCAGCAATTGATTTTGATCCGCTTTTTGCAACAAATCTCAGAATTTTCTCTCTCTACAGCATTTTCTCATCTCCTTTAGCCTATGCTCAGCCATTCTCAGCAATTCTTAGCCATTTGGAGATCTCAGTCATTTTTGGTGGGCTGATCTGTAATTTCTGCAGTAAATCCTAATTTTTAGCAGAAATTAGGGTTTAGCAAACACCTTGGGATCCGTACCAGAGATTGAAGGCTCAAGGGACTGAAATCAACAGAGCTGATAATTGAAGATTATCAAGGGATTTCAGGAGCCAGCCCATCCCGAATTGATTTGGGGCAGCATTTGGCCAGACAAGGGTCAAATTGGAGAAAAAGTCCTAGGTGAATCAAGGGGCAAATGACCCAAAAGGCTTGTTGGTCATTTATGACAGCAAGAGCAATTGGTTAGCAGGAGGAGATTGAAAAATCTCGAGTTGTACTCCTTCCAATTGAATGAAAGCTAAAGAAATACTACAAGGGGCGCCAATTTTGGGGCCAACAGGGTGTCTACTGTCCAAGAATGTTATGGTAAAGTGTGTATTTCATTTTATGTGCATTTATTTATTGCTGTAATTAACTCTTAAATCAGGTTATCACCACCCATTCCAAGAAGGAAGGCTGGTTTCACTAACATTACATGAATTTTACAAACCATAAACTATATAGAGAGCTACTTCTCTCTCTTTTTTTTTTCATGAATGAGTGTATATTATTATTGGAATATTTACATCCGGTCTTCAGGCCAAGCAAAACAGAAAGGATACAAGTCTCACATTTTTACATCGGACCATCAGGTCAGCATAGAAAAGAACACATGGATACAACTAAAAGTCTATCACAAATCTAACTCTAGAATGTCGATTAGAAAGGACAGCTGGAGTAGAGCGAACAATATCCAGCCTAGGAGCAGCAATGTCAGGAAGAACTAGATCAACTAAGACCATACAGGAGATCTGCCATAATACTAAGCCACGAACACGGGCCACATGACCATGGATGCCCGATACTAAATCAAAAATGAAGGCATTCCGAGTACGCCAAATATGCCACAGGGCTATCCATCTAAAGAAATAAAAAAGGCAAGAATAATTTGAATCCAAAGAAGACGAGGATATCATGTTTCCCATAATCCATGAGTGAACCAATATCTGGTGTTGAGTTGCCGCGGACCACACACGGGCAAATACCTCTCTCTCTCTCTCTCTCTCTCTCTCTCTCTCTCTCTCTCTCTCTCTCTCTCTCTCTCTCTCGTATATTTAGCCATCAACCATTAGAAGCAAAACCATAAATATTTTTAAATTTACCAACAACTCTCTATGGTATTTGATTGCAATATGTTTGTCAACTTAGATATTTCTATCATGAGAATGATTGAATATATTTGTTTAGAGGAGGGAGCATTAAGTGTTTGGCCGGTGATTAAGGTTCATGCAGAGGTCAAGTGAGGGGGTCTTGCATTTTAGGGCCTAACGGGTTAGAATCGATTGGGGAAGGAAGCTAGGGTTATTAGATGGGATAGTAGCTAGCTCTGAGAGGAATTATCATTTTGGGGAGAGTAAGGATTTGGGTTTGGTTTGGCATTTCAGTGTGGGCTAGGGGGTCATGGCTTGAGTTTTGGAGGCACGAGGGAGAGGGTATCAAAACTTAAGGAGACTAGTATTTTTAGATGGAGAATTAAGCTTTAGTGGGGGGGTCACATATACTCGCACACATATAATATAGATCATATAATTAATTAATTATATAATTAATCAATAAATATACTATAAATAAAATTAATATATTTATAATACACTATTAATAATAATAATTAAGTATTGTATACATATATATTATACATATGTGTGTATGTAATGCATAATACATATTATACATGTTAATACGTATTAACAATTATATATATGATATAATATTACATGTATTAATATTATACATATATATATATATATATATATATATATATATATATATATATACATAATATTTTAATATTTTAACAATATATTATACTACATACATACGTACATACATACATACATGTGTGTGTGTGTGTGTGTGTGTGTGCACTTTATTATTATACATCCACATATATGTTTATATTATTATATATAGGTTTATATATACGCCTATTAAAACACACATCTATATATACATTTGTATTACTATATACATTTATATGTAATAGTAGATATACAAATATATCTATTATTATATATATGTATATGTACGAACCAATGAGTCATACTTCCAAATTTTCATTGTCGAAGATCGACTGCCCTACCCTTCCCTGTGTATGCTTGCTCTAGGCTCTCTTCTTTGTACATGTTATCTTCCTATGCATACCTGGAGACGAGAAGAAAAGAAGATAGAGAAAAGTATCAGCAACTCCTGTGTTTTCTGCATATCTTGCTCCTACATGCTGGGCAGCAGCATCTACTTTCTAGTAACAGTGTTTGTTGACTGTTTTCAATTTTCTGCAGTTAGATTTTTTGTGGTCAGCTTGTGAATACTGCATGTGAACTCTTATTTTGTGCAATCTGTGCTATTTGGTTGGTTGTCTTCTCTCTGCCTACCTTCTCTTCTCTATCTTCTCATTTTTTGCTCTCCAAATGGCTCCTTTGTGCACTTCTACAGATGATAAGTTATATGGACCTGACTATCTTACATGGAGTGCTATGATGAAAGCCTAGTTTGTGCAAAAGCAGATTTGGTACATTGTATGTGGAGCTATTCCTTGGCCTTAGCATCCTTTGTCTCTTCCCAAAGATTTTGATGAGGGCAACCATGAGGAAGCTATGCTTACATGGGATTTAAACGATGCACATGCGTATTTCTGCACTGCTTTGGTGTATTTCTAAAGAAGTTCTACCAATGGTTACCTCCTACACGATACCCCCAAAAATATGGTCAAAGCTTCAAATGTTGTATGAGACACCTTCCACCACGCGTGCAATGAGCCTTTATGGACAACTTCAACAGATGAAGTTTGAGCGGAAGGACACCATTCAGTCCTTTTTACTCCGTTTACACAGGTACAAGACCAACTTTGACACATGCAATCTGCCCTTCCAAAGGCACATCTCCTGGGAACGGTACTCTACAAGCTCACCCTAGAGTTTGATGGAGTGGCAAATGCTTTGCGGATGCAGACATCATCTACACCTATGAGCTTTACACATATGTTCTCGATGCCACTCAAGCATAAGGCATCTTTGCATTTATAGGGGAGGCTTCCATCTCCTTATGGAGGTTCCAATGAGGCCTTTACCACTTCAAAGAGGGGTGATAGGAAGAAGTCAAAGGTCCAATGTTATCACTCTAGTGAGAAGAACCACTTGTGGAAGGACTACAAGGAGTTAGCAGCCTCGTGGAAGAAGAAGGAGAAGAAGAAGAAGCCAGATGTGGACGACTCCAACAAGTCATCCTCTTCCACGCCTCTGACTCCAATCCTCCGGCCAAGGAGAAGTCCAAGGCACAAAAGGGATCAACTTCTTCAAATCAAGGGATGCACTTGGTGGTCGCTTTCTCTACTACTTTCTAGTCCAAGTGATGCCGTCATCCCTCACAACTCTCAAATGCCAGAGAGGGCGTGAGAGGGTGGTGAGGTTGGAGCAGCTAAGCCTTATCTATACAAGTATACAAGTACAAGGATTCCAAAGAGGGATGTTCCTGACACATCAATCGAAGTCTAGCATGTTCAAACCCTGGAGCTGGGATTAACATTCAGATTCATGATAAGCTGGATATTTAACAGAGAGCGGGCTTGGCTCCTAGTCTTGAGCTCACATGAGGGGACACTTTGATAGTCTTGTCAAAGACAAGGAATCCATGGTCACACATATTCAAAGGCATTTTTGACAAGATGGTCTTGTATGTTATTGCAAGACATTGATAACGGACACATAGACATGTTATGGTTCTTCTCTATTTTTAGGTGCTAGTACAATCAACATCGACATCAGGTTCTCTCCGAGGCACCTTGGTGGTTTGGTGGTTCTATGTTGTATGGACTGTGATGAGTCATTATCATTGTACAATTGTATTGTATCAAATCACCCATGATTTGAGAGAGGGTGTTAGCAAGATTATCAACTCATGTGTGAGTCAATGTATGCCTAATGGGCTAGGCACATCTGTTAGTATTTTAGGCATTTTATTCGCCTGGAATTTTATGCCAATCAGTGCTAGCCGACCAACTGCTGGTTATGGCTTATTTTGGGCCTATTTATTGGGCTCCTCCTCTTCCCCCACATATACAATCATCGTCATTCTTCAGCTAGCCTTCCCATTGGAAAGACGAGTCAATGCCAATGCCCATACAGCCAATGACTCACTATTGTATGCAACTATCTTTTGTTTGGTATATAGATTCCATTTCCTGAGCACATCTCTGAATTCTCTTCCTTTGCAATATTCTTTTGTTTTCCTTCTCTTTTGTCGTGTGTTTAGCAGTTTATTTAAGCACTTGTCTATGCTTCCATTGCTACATCACTTCTGACCCGCAATGAGATATCTTATATGCTATTGTGGAGATTGATGTTACCTCAGAATAGCAGCTGGCACCTCTCCTCTTGAGCGTAAAGCAAAAACTCATTTATTGGAGCTCAGTGACACTCTTAGTAGTAGGAAGAGTACTATTCGCCGACCAAGTCCTTCTTGCTGTTGAGAAACCCTTCACCCTTCACCTGCACTTTGTGTTTTTGCGTTTCTGCCTTTTGCGTTTAGGGTTTGCAGCCCCAAAAAGGGGCGCCATCCTAGATTGACTATGCCTATTTATAGGCCACTCTCTCATTCATTCCTTACGGCTGATTCATTCAGTCCGTCACCTCTTCTCTCCAGTCTCTCCACTACCCTCACACCCCTTCAGGAGGACATTGCGGTTCGTGGTTCGTGGCTGCCTTCATCATCTTCCTTGCGCTACGGCACCCTTGTTCCCTTGTATCACATTCACTCCATGATTCGGAACTTCATCATTCCATTCATCAGAGTTTCTTCTCTCTTCTCTTCTCTTCTCCATGTTTGCCGAGTTCACTCCGTGTTCCTCCCCGCCAACCCTACTATCTCGCTGGTACGTCATCTTTTGACATGGTATCAGAGCTGGATCTGCTCAAACAGCAGCAAAGATCCTCCACTCCAGTGAAGGCAAAGACTGGTGGCGGGTTCGTCGGCATCCACTTCTCTTCTTCTTATGTTGCATCAACATCTCGTTTTTGCAGATTTCAGGTGTTTTCAGCTTGCTGCCCGCACCCCTTTCGCAGAGGACATCGCAGTCTCAGCTGTCCCTTGCTGTCATCTACAGTCTGGCACATGTTTCCAGCCTTCCACCCGCAATTTGCAGCTGTTTACAGCAGAGCGACTATTGCTTATCACTCTCCATTCAAAAAACAATCTCGTTTTTGCAAATTTCAGGTATTTCAGCTTGTTGCCCAATGCCCACACCCCAAACGTGCAGGAGATCGCGGTCCAAGCTGGCCATTGCTATCTAGAACAGTCTAGCGCCTATTTCCAGCCTATCACACACTGTTCGGAGCTGATTTCAACATATTGATTGCTGCTGCTGTTTTTTTTCTGCGTTTTTAGTCTTTCTCTCTCTTACAAGCTGTCTTGCTGGCGTTTTTGTCTTTCTCTCTCCTCACTTGCATTTTTCTACTGGTTGCAACCTCTTACTGCTGGTCACATCCTCCTCCCACTGTGGCATCACCAGACTACTGGGTGCTCCTACTGTGGCATCACCGGACACACCACCAATGCTTGCCGACTTCGACCTTTACTCCCCATCCCCCCCCCCGAGTATATGCGTCTTCCACCAGGCACTCCTTGTGCCACCTCTCCTTTCTGGGCCATAGAGATCATTCTGCATCGGCTATCAAAGTACTATGCTCAAGAAAATAAGCCGCATCCAATGCGCACTCAGTCCTCCTTTCGAGCACATGGAGGATTGATTGGCGCTACGACCTCTTGGAGATCGTTGCAATGCCAACGGCAGTCTTCTCTCACTTATTTTCAGGTACAGTGGCCTCCACGGCCTACGGATCTAGAATCCGCTCCATCAAGAGAGTGATTATTTGATATTATCTCCTCGTCAGTCCGCTCCTTCGAGAGACAGTGGCTGCTCGACTCCTTCCTCTTCTTCGGCTACCCAGTCCGCTCCACTGAGAGACAACGATTGTTGCCCACCTCTTGCTCATTCTGAGCCCCACCCTTCCCCGCCCTCGACTACTCAATTTCGAGAGGCTACCTCTGGAAGCTCTTCGGCACCCCAGATACCTTCTTCGGCCCGACCAGCAGCACTTTCTTTGTCATCAGACATTTCAGAGTCCATGATCCATGAGTTTTTGGATTGCCTATCTACTTCAAAGGGGGATTCAGAGGGGGATGTTATTTCTTTGCCCTCAGAGGGGGCATCTACTTCTTCTTCGACTTCAACGAGGGCCCCTCCACCTCCCATCTCAAAGGGGGAACCTACTCCACATGAAGCTCTTCACCCATCCTCTACTTTCTTGGGGTGGCTATCTTCGACCAATCATCTCTTCTACTGATACCCACGATTTTCAGGTACCACCTAGATCGGGACCTCGGAGGTTCAGCCGCGACTCAGTGACGAAGCCTTTGTATTCCTTCCAGCATGGATGCACGAAGCTAGTGGCTTCTCTCTCGAGGTTGTGTTTCAGTTTCTCCAGTTCACTCTGTCTACTGTTCTTTACTGCAGGCTACCTTTCAAGTGGAACTCTTGGATCTGAGGAATCCTCTACATCTTCTTCCTCCTCTTCTCTTCTTGCCTTGGTCACTTGGTTAGCATGGAGCCACCTCCCAAGATCGAGTACGGGCATATCCTTATGGTTCTCGGCACCACACAAAGTCCGACATTCCTCCTATGCATTGCATGTTTTCATCATCTTTGTACTAGGGCGCTTAGGCAAGTGAACGATTTCCCCACGAGGAACACTGTCCAAGTGGCACCTGTTGCATGAGCATTCTTCAGCATGTAGCATTGCATCTCCACCTCACTCTTCTCTTGTTCCCCTTTTTGGGCCTGAGAGGGGGTGTTGTGAAACCCTTCACCCGCAGTTTGCGTTTTCACATTTCCGCGTTTTGCGTTTAGGGTTTGCGGCCTCGAAAAGGGGCGCCATCCTAGACTGACTATACCTATTTATAGGCCACTCTCTCATTCATTCCTTACGACTAATTCATTCAGTCCGTCACCTCCTCTCCAGCCTCTCCACTACCCTCACACCCCTTCAAGAGGACATTGCGGTTCATGGTTTGTGGCTATCTTCATCATCTTCCTTGTGCTACGGCACCCTTATTCCCTTGTATCACATTCACTCCATGATTCGGAACTTCATCATTCCATTCATCAGAGTTTCTTCTCTCTTCTCTTCTCTTCTCCAAGTTTGCCGTATTCACTCCATGTTCCTCCCCGCCAACCCTACTGTCTCGCTGATACGTCATCTTTTGACACTTGCAACTATGTGGCACATCAGTTCCTATCGGGCATTCTTCAAGTCATGCATCAACCAGGTGAACTGCCTTATCAAGAATCTCATTTGGTTCAAAAGAGACAAGAGCCTAACCAAAGCGAAGGTTTCTTGGGATATCATCATATAGCCTAGATCCCACAGAGGGTTGGGAATCATAGACCCAAATGTTAAGCTCTTAGAAGCTGGGTCCATTTATCCAGTGGCCAATAGTGAATGGTTCTCACCTATCGTGGTAATATCCAAGAAGAATGGAAAACTATGGATATGTGTGGACTTTTGCAAATTTCAAACTCCAAGACAAAGAACGATCATTTCCCTGTCCCTCTCACTAACCAACTGTCGGATACAATGGTTGGATATGAGTTCTATTCCCTGCAAGATGGATTTAGCAGGTATAACCAAGTGCAAATAGTAGAATAGGACCAATCCAAGACAACCTTCACAACAAAATGTGATACCTATGCCTACAAATTGATACCGGTTGGGATCTGTAACACCCATGCTACCTTTCAATAAGTCATGATGGTTGCATTCCAAAATCATCTACATGATTTTATTGAGATACATTTAGATGACTTCTGTGTCTTCAGTCTGCTCTGTAAGCAGTGGGGATACTTGGAGCAATGTTTTGATCGATGGAGAGAGAGAGAGAGAGGGGGAGGGGGAGGGGGGGACACAGTCATGCAATATTTGATTGCAGTGAAACTTGGTGAGCACGAAAAACAATCATATCAGCCTCCAATCTAGACCTACAAGTAGTCCCAACAATAGTTTCTAGTGGGTATATTGCAATCTCAACTATGTCGGATGTTTACAAGTGTACAGGTTACAAATTTTGAATATGTAAGGTTTCAGGTGTTTGCTAGGTTGCAAAAGTAGAAGACATCTAAGTAGAAGACATCTGCATACAAATTGTAGGTTGTAGTTATTGTTGTGAAGTCAATGAAAAAGGTTGTGCATTTAGTTTTGATATAGCTAGGACCAGCTTGCTTGAAGCTACAAGCTATGGCATCTGCACACGAAGGACCTTGGCAACCTAGCATCCACATGATTTTTCAGGAGATCCGGACTAGGGACTTAGGGAGGAGCTTTGAGGTCAAACTTGTGGCTACCAATTATTAGAGCATGGAGATCTGTATTACATCAAGGCTTCACTAGCTATGCCCCACTATAGCCAAAGAGAAGGTAGGCTCTTCTCTTCAATCACTAGTTGATATTAGACTCTGGCCATTATCAAAGCATGGAGATCTATATTACACCGAGGCTTCACGAGCTACGCCCCACTACAACCAAAGAGAAGAGAAGGCAACATTTTCTCTTCAATCACTATTTGAGATTAGACTCCGGCCACACTCTTGGATAGAGGGCATACTTATCACTGGGAAAATTCTCTTTACAAGTTATTGTATCAATAGGAGATTGGTTTGCACTCTAGGAGTTACCGCTAGAGGCGCACAAACAAAGACTATAGGACCTCAAGGAAGCCAGATTTATGATTGAGGCCATGATGGAGGGAGTTCCAACAAATTGGCGAACATACATAGGCACATCTCAAACTTGATTGTTGTAGGAGAGTGGGTGTGGAGGGATCCGACCCTGCAACATGGCCTTCTTTGGCTACACTACTAGGCTAGGAAGGAGAATACAAATTAGCAGGATCAGAGCACAACTAGCAGCCACCCCCCATTGACATAGAGAGGGAATCTCAAATGAGTTCCTATACAACTTTTGGAGGAGGCTACATGACAACTTCAGGCCTAGGAAGATTACTATCTTCCTATGCCTTGTAGCTCACAGGAGCCTAGTAGTTGGCACGTGGCTTGGATATGGCAAGGAGCCACAGCATGTGCAAGATGTGGCGAACCAATGGAGTTATAGACATTGCCTATGGGATTACTCTAGATCTGTCCTCAGCATGATATTTCACATCACAACAAAGACCATGGTGGCGATCTAGGGAGCTGTAGAATGGGGTCACTAATAGATAGGATCCCCACTCCAAGTTACTCATCATTGGACAGCATTCGAGCAGGATCCCCACTCCAAATTACTCACAAACACAGTGGACCCAAGGACACTACCACATATGGGAGTTGATTGCCACTATCATAGCCTCGTAGATTTGGACTATGAGATGCAGCCATGGTATTGACCTCCTAGATGTTTCCACAGCAAAGACTATCAAGGATCTCAAGAGTCAACAGAGATCATTCACACTCTCCACGGGATATGGGAGAGAATGCAAGGCAGCTCTGAGAGAATGAGGAAGAGGAGAGGCTTTTCCACAAACATGGAATTCAAGCACTTTCTTCCATACTGCCCCTCATGGTTTGGCATTACAACCCACCAGATTGATTATTCACACAACTATTGTATTATGATGTACTTAGTTACTATTCATAGAGTTCCTTGTACTTTGTATTTTACCTCAGGCTTTTCACCAAGGTGTTAACAATAGAAATTTCTTTTCTTGAAAAAAAACCTACGTTCATTGTTTATTGATCCTTGCAAAGCCATTAGATAGTACCATCCTTGTGATAGCAATGCTCCAACACCTATAACTTTTGAAGGCAAACAAACAGCTAGTGTGGGGAAAATATCAATGTAAGAGAAGTTCTTGCATGTGCATGGGAACCACCCTTGCCAATTATGTTTAACTAATTTAGAATAGGTTCATATGCTTCTTACTAAAGCACTTCATTTGTGCATGTTAGTCTTTGTATCTACATTTTGGAGACAATCCCAATAATTATTAATTAAAAGTAACACCTTTTGGACACTTGGCATCATATTGTTTGGTGGGGTGGAGGAGGGAGGGTAGGTGGGGACCTGCTAAAGCTTCATTGGCAATACTTCAAAGAGGGCAAGAAAGGCTGCTAGGATGTGGGTGGTATGAAGAAAACTGCTAGGGTTTGCACTAAGGACACACAAAGTATATGACTACGACAAAAACACAAAGAGACAGACATAGACACTGACACAGAGGGCAAAACTCAAACCCTAAATGCAAAACTCAAAACCTAAACGCAAAACTCAAAAACTCAAACCCTAAACGCAAAACTCAAAACTCAAACACAAATAGAAGAAGAGAGAGTGAGAACACAACTCTGAAGTGAATGAATGCTGTAAATGAATGTAAGAGTGTACAGTGTGCTCAAGGACAGAGCAATGTCAGAGTGTGACGTCCACCGGAGACGAATCCCAAGTCTATGACTACCAATCGGAGTGCAGGAGTGTTGAATAGTGAATGCCAGTAGGCTGGTCACCAAAATGCAGCAGTCTGGAGTTGGAAACCGGTAAATGCAACAGTGTACCACAGATCAGAGGCTGGAAACTGCGCACAGTCTGCTGTAAACAGCAGGCTGAAACAGTGTCTGATGTGGTTGGCAATGACTAGATGATCAAATTGCAGCAGATGATGATGTCGCCAGCAGCAGCTGACATTGGCATGGATGAAGGCGCCAGCAACAGCAGCAAACATGGATGGAGTGGCAGCAGTCTCGAGGGCTGGACAGCCACGCGAGAGGAGGCTGATGGCTGAAATCTGCACGTGGAGTGAGAAGCCTGCACAAACGGAATAAGGCTGAATGGGGCAGCTTGTCTATTTATAGATGTGGAAGGGCGCCCCAAAAATTAGGGTTTCCACTAAACTCTCTCGAACTGCTCCCCGTTTTAGGGTTATTCTCTAAAAGAGAATTTTTTAGTGTGTTTTGGGGCTGTTTAAGAGGCTAATCAGCAAGTAATGCATGTTTTAGCTCAACAAGTGGGTGATTGAGAGAGACATACCACCAAAGTAGAGACAGATGCTATGAAGGAGGCCGAATTAAAAAATAAGTACCATGTGAGGGCTTCCTTTTTGACACAAGTAGAGCAAACGTTTTTTTTTTTTTTTGGCACTACAAGTCCTGGACACTCCCGAGAGTATGTTAGGGGACCCAAGAGAGCAAATGGATCTCTTGCCTAAGAGTTTGAAGACTAGACCTCCAAGTTTTAAGAGAGATAGACGTACTATGTGGAAAGTACTAGAGAGGATTCATACAGAATATGAGTAGATACTTGATGGCCCCCTTTCCAAAGCAAGAGCTTGTAGAGGCTGTACTAGCCTTGCCCTCAAGAAAGTGCCAAGGGGGTGATCAATTGGACACGGCTACCTTCTTTAGCTACTTGGACTTGGTAGACACAAGACTTATTGCAGCATTTCAAGAGATTATGGCATCAAGAGATATGCCAAAGGGATCGATTCACGTAATCTTGAAAGGTAGCTGAGATAGATAGGAGATTCCTCAATGGAAACCACTTTGCTTACAACAACATACAAGATCATTGCTAATTGGCTATTTTAATAACTTCTAATCCATTTTTAAAAACAATGGTTCACTTTCTAAGAAGCCCATGAAATTCATTACACCTATGTGTGGAAGGGCAATTGTTGTTCTAAACCCATGAACTCAAATATAGACAGGTGAAGAGTGTGTGTGTGTGTGTATGATCCATTTGGGTATGCTCATGGAAGGCTATCCTTCAAAAGGTGAATTGGCATCTTGTGCAAGATAGATTACATGCTAATTCCTTACAAATTGAGTTGTTGGCTGTGTCTCGGCTACTCTCTTGGTATGAAAAACAAGGTGATCACTCCAAGTTCAATCAGATGGCACGCCTGAGCTTGGTTTCTATTGTAGATGTGACCCTATCAGCTTGTGATGTGTTGATGTTTTCGGCACAACCAGATGAGTTTTCCAGATCCTCTATGTGTCAAAGTGCAGCAAATGTAGAAGCGATGACCAGAATAAAAGAAAGAATATAGAGAGCAGAGAGAGAGAGAGACAGAGACAAAGACAGACAGACACAGACTACAAAGAATGAACACTGGAATACTGAAGGCAAATATGTACAAGGGCTCTCTGAATATAACCAACCAGGGACGTCTCTCAACCTGTACATAAACTGAAGTGACTCTGATCTAGGCAGGCCAGCCTCAATAGGCAAAAAATAATACAATGATTTAATCAAGTTGGCCGGTCAAAACAGGCAACAAGCCATGATCCATCTAATTAAAAGTAATAAAATAATGATAAAAATTCTGCCCACCATGTGGCAAAACTGTCCACCCTGCCCTAATCTGCTTGCCCAAATCATTACGCAAACATGGCGACTGCTCAACACTGCTGTCCGCCAACCTGCTCCTATACACGACGCTATACAAACTGCCTGATCTGCCCTATACATGTCTCTGCCCATCCTCAAGGTGAGCAAATCTCTAACACCACAGATACTGTGATCTTTCAGCAGCCCTTCCCCACCCTTGATTCAGATCATCCTTGGCAAGTTTGGAGATCCGCAGGTCAGCTATGTTTGTTGGGTGCTTTAGTTAACCAAATTATCATCTTTTGGTTAGAGACCGTCATTGGTTGGTGATTATCATCTTTTGATTAGAGACAGTCATTTGTTGGTAACCAAGGCCAATGCTGTCTGGGGACTCCATAAAATCAGGGCTATCATGGAAGGGTGGATCAACAAGACTCCATTCAAATCCAAAGTCTTTCTTTGGGGAATGTTGACTGGTGGTCTACCCCTTGCCTCAGCACTTTCCAAGCACCGTATTTCTAATGGTAATTGTTTCTTTTGTTCTTACCAATGTGGAATCTTGTTTCTTTTTGACTACCAATGTGGAATCTTCCCATCACAAATATATTTCATGCCCATTAACCAGGAAGATCAAGTCCCTCTTCTCTTACACTTGGAGGGGTGTGATGGGGCCTTTGCTACTTCCCGTTGATTGGGTCTTTGGCAAGGCAAAATATCCCACTTCTGCACAACCACATATGAAGATATTGTTTCATTTTCTTAGATTCTAGGGCTATTGGCCCAATTGGGTCACCTGGAATGCCTTCATCTTTGATTCCGCCTGTGGGGTTTAAAGTCATGTCACTAGACTGAAGGGTCTTCTTCATTGGCAGCTGGATCTTGTTTGTTCAGCATGATGGCAATCTTCCCCGGGAGGATTTAGTTCCATGGCATGCAGCAGTTTGTTCCATTACTTTGCCTCGACTCTCGTACTTCTCATGTGACTAATATAATTGCCCATCGCCATCCATTGATGGTGCAGCTGAGCATAAGTTTATTGGGCATTTTCCAAACACACCAAACTCAGCATTTTCTAGACACATTCTGCTATTTTGCTGTTGCTGGTGATAATAGTCTCAAGTGTCGACCACAGTCAAACTACTGGGCTGAAGCTCGTAAGATGTTTTCATATGGAAGTCCCTTACAGAGCTGCTTGGTACGCGGGATATCTTTTTCCCAGGGATATTATTAATAAAAGTTTTTCTCCGCTTTGGAAAGGCGGGAAGGGGGGCATAAAGAAAGCTTGTAGTGAGACTATAATCAAACGTGATTTGTCAGAAGTCCGCCATTATCATATCTGTAGTAGTTAGTCAGTGAACATTGAGTCCAGTGCAATAGGTCCCAAAGCTCATGATATACCGACGATTGCCAGCCTTTACAAAGAGATGTTTTCATGACAGCATACAGAGGATGAGATCCAAGGTCGGAGAGAACAGATGGAAGCCAAAGGAAGACTCTGGAAGCTAATTACAAATTTGATGGTTCATAATAAGAAGAAAGCATTCGATCAAGTATGAATCGGTTACTCACAAGGGTCTTATTAATTCGGATCTTCTTCTTCTTCGAGCTCGATCTCTCCCTCAGAAGCCTTCAAGCGAAGGGTGCCATCGATGCCTGTGCATTGAAGATTGAAGCGACCATCATCACTAGCAACAATTGACGATGGAAACAATCCCCACTGACTCATTAACCCATTCTAACTAACAATCCGTCGCTGCCAATCGTGTGTATACTCACATTTTGTTGTAGTTTAGACTATATCACATTAATCGCCCCTTCTTGGCACAACAATGTAGAAATGTACGATTCATTACGGAAAACAGCTATTATATGGGCTCCCCTCCGCTACTAAGGTTAGCCCATATCATATCCGAGGTCTTTTATCCACCCAAACAAACTTTTTAAGATTTTCTTCTAAAGAAAACAAATTTTCTACTAATAACACCTCATAGGACGTTCTCCTAATGTAGAATACAAAATACAATGAACTCTATATAGAAAGGCTAGTTGCATCATGGATATAATGGTTGTGTGAGCAACCAATTCGGTACGGTATAATGCTAGACTATCTGAGGAGCAATATGGCAAAAGGTGCTCAGTCCTAGGTCCAAAGCCACCCTAGATCATCCCATCTCTAGCATAGAGTGTGGATTATCTCTATCCAAATCCTTGAAAGAGTCTATATTGTGAATACATCCTAATGGTCTATAGCATGGTCACACATCACAATCCAAATGTACTAAGCTATAATACTACCAATTAGCTCCCATCTATGACAATGTCCTTGGGTCCACTATGCATGTGAGCAATCTAATGAGTAGGGATCTCACGTAGATGTTATCCAATGAGGTCATAATCGAAATGGTCTCCTACAAATTTTAGACTCTTTCCAATCCCTTTCCAATGTTATCCAATGAGGTCATAACCAAAATGGTCTCATGTAATTTTACAACTCACTTAACACTAAACATGGTTTTTTTCTATAAACATTATGCTTATGTGTGAAACACCCTCTCTCAAATTTTATCACAGTTGACACTAAGCCTTGGTTTTTTGTAAGCACTAAACTTTAGTCTTTTCTATAAACATTATGCTAATGTATGAAACACCCTCTCTCAAACTTTAACACAATCAATACTAAACCTTGGTTTTTTGTAAGCATTATGATTATCTATGTGTTCACTCCCAAAAACATGTTTCAATATGGAGTCAATATGTAAGGATTCGTGCTTACTTGGTTATTGAATGCTGCTAGAACATCGCAAGACTCCAAATCTCAAGTTCAAACACACAGACATGCAAACTCAATGAGTCTATTACTAACACCTCAAAAGGGTACCCCTGTACCAAGAAAATGCTTGCATGCTATCATGTAAACTAGTTCTCAATTACAATGTAATTGATGTATCACCTCAAAAGCATACCCCTAGCAAGTACCTATCTGCAAAAAACCTTTAAGAGACATCAATACATAATAGGTCATTTTTAAAGCAATTTACAATCATATTGATTACTATGTATGCTATTTCATAAGAATGAGAAAGGTAGTTTATAAAAAACAAGCCAAAATATAGCTTTATAGCAATGGCTTCAACATTTCATAGATTAGCAAGACTTTGCAATAATCAAATATGTTTGCAACCAAAGTAAATTTGCCTATTATTGTGTATGTGTGAAATTTGTGATTCTTGGAATACTTTTCATTTTAAAATAATATTGAATAATAACCCCTATTGTATTGGGAAAAGGAATTAAGGTTGTTGATCCTAAAAGAGCTCAAGCAATTTATACTTGACTTAGACCTAAAATAATATTGAATAAAAAGGCCATATCATATTGGGAAAAGGAATTTGAGAGCTACCATCTTGTTTACATAAAGAGAGGATATTTGTAATCGTCCCCTTGAGAGACACCATCTTATAGAGAGACACCATCTTATTTACACAACACCTAGCCTTGCCTAGTATAAGAATGTGACCTCAAGCTTGTGTAGTGGCTTGGTTTCAACCCTTGCTCACCTTCTAATACTACTATAATTTGTTGGGTGTACCAATGATGATTTTCTTTGCATAAAAGATGCAAATGCCATTGCTACTATTTATAGCTTAAGTGGCATTCATAACGACATGTGGTTTATGCAATGGCAAGCATCCTATAGGTGACATACTATTCAAGCTATCCTATAAAAGTGGTGCATTTTGCCCAAGTGTCCCATAGGTGATATTAGTTTTTAAATAAGTAAACTAGATCTTAGCTCTAATACTCTCACTTTCTCTTTGTCTCTTGATGCTTAGCCTCTCTTCCTCACTTTGTCTCCCCTCCTTGCCTCTCTTCCCTCATTCATGTACTTCCCCTTTCTCTCTCTTTTTCCCCACCATATGGTCCTATATATGGTATGATTAAGTACCCTAATCACATCATATGATCTTTGGTGTGATTGGGGTTATCACCGTACCTTAGCATTGATATCTCACACATAACTACCTATACTCTCTCACACATAAATTATACATTGCCCTTTCAAATCATGAAAGAAAGAATATGTACTATGACAATTTGCAAGTCATAGTGATGGTGAAATTCATTAGTTAAGCGTTGCTTAATCTTATCGCACACATACACTCTTATTGACATGTTAGTGATACGTTTATAAATTTTGAACTTTAATTATTTGAGATTAAATAAACAAAGGAGAATATGAGGCAAAGCAATATCATACCATAACAATAAAACATGTATGTAAGTAGTAAGAGAGTGGCATGATACACGAGAGACCAAAGCAGTCGGCTAATATGTAAAAGTGTGACTTAGGCAATGGCTAAGTAGCTAACTAGTACATGGAGGGGTGACTTAGGTTGCACCTCCATCATTGTTATCTGAGTCATTACTATGGCACTCTTGTGTATCAAAGTTATAGTAATCAGAAGAATGGCCCTCCTCTCTTTGGATTTGCTCCCTCGAGCTCCCTCACCTATGTATCTACTTACTTGCCGGCTCAACACTTGCGTTCAACCTTGCATGTCCTGTAAATATCTTGGACATTGTGGAATATTTATCTGTTGAATAAAATTATGATGTTTTGAAAATTTACTTTCATTATATGATCACAAAGTGTTGGTCTAAGAAAATTAGTGTTTGACAAGAAGATAATACATCAAAGTTTGAGAAATCAACTTTGCTAGCAATATTTGGATATGTTATGGCCTATGAATGTAGGTTACTAAATCTCAAAGTGTTTGACATATTTGTGAATATTGTAGTACGAATATGCATAGAAGAGGGGAAGGGCAAAAAGCGAGCTTTTTAAGCAAGCATTTGAGCAAGTTTTTCTGGGCAGCATCCATTTCTTGTTCCACATAGTCCACTTATTCACCTCTAGATATTTCCATCTCCTCTAGCACCACCACCATTGCCACTGTCGCCACTGCCGCCACCTCCACCACCACTACCACTACCCTCACCACCTCCACAATCGACACCACTACCTTCACTCTATGTACCTCTCTCTCTCTCTCTCTCTCTCTCTCTCTCTCTCTCTCTCTCTCTCTCTCTCTCATTCTCAATTTCTCAATTTCTCGGTTTCTCTCTCTACATGTATATTCTCTTTTTCTCTTTATAACACACGATCAAATGGCATTCTATCTCGTGTAAAGGATTCTCTCTCTCTGGCATGTAACGTGGATACATTCATGTGATCACCCCAGAACGGTACACCACAGCCCACACCTCTCTCTCTCTCACACATACATACATACATACATACATACATACATACATACATACATACATACATACATACATGTATATAAATCTCACTCACTCGCTCACTCTCCATGTTTGTCTCTTCTCTCTCTCTCACTTTCTCTCTCTCATGCATGCGATCAATCCACATTGTATAATAATGCCTCACATCAGATTACTACATGTGTTGTAATAAACACTTCTCTTTAATTCTCTCTCTCTCTCTCTCTCTCTCTCTCTCTCTCTCTCTCTATGTGTGTGTGTGTGTGTGTGTGTGTGTGTCACACACACACACACACACACACAATGCAAACGCTTGTGCAACCACTCTGTGTTTTTAGAACTTTAATTGCAATGGATTGATAGCTCCCTCTTCCTTCCTCCCCCTCCCCCCCAACAAATTTTATACAAGACAAATCATACAAGCAATCCAAATGTACATCTATATTGCGTTAACTCTAGAAATAATGCTTTTGCTTGACAAATTAAGAGAGACAATGTCACCAAAGGCTTGTCAAAATTTTGATATAAGCTATCCAATTGAATTGTATAACAATACTTTCTCAACAAAATAAAATGCAATTGTGCTAAGAGGTAGTGTTGGCATTGCATTGTTGGTCATTGTGTAGGTGGTATTGGAAAAGTTCCTTTGCTTCCAAATACAATATGCAAGTTTTCTTAAGCGAGTGTGGGTTGGTGTATAAACATGTTGGCATTTGCATCCATTCCAAACACTCGGGAGGAACACATAGTATAGGTGCTTGCATGCCAAATATGCTTTTCCTTTTGCAACACGGTCCATGATATCCCAACAAATTACATGTTGGATTCTTTGCAACGTGCACATCATAGCACTCCTACAAGACCCTTGAGTTAGGTGTCTCTAGTTTGAAAAGCTCATGCTTCAAGGGCTTCACCATTATGTGGCCCTTCATAGTTGCATCTAGAGCCAATGCCGAGTCTATCCTTTTCCATGTAGCCTGTGAAACACCTATTTGATATCTACATAAGCCCTTGTTAGGATCCACCTCTTGTGCAAACCCACCACTCTCCAACATGTGGATTTCTTCTGCCATCGAAATTGTGCCTCATGCCACTGGCCATACTTGTGGAACTTTCAATTGTGCATGATGAATGGAAGAACAAATATTCCAGGTATGGTCCACACTATCATTACAAAACCACATGAACTGACGCCATGTTCCATGTTGATTGCTAGCTTCTTATCTTGAGCTCCATGTTTTTTATTGGTTTTTTGCATTTTCCCTCTTTATCTCCCAACCATCCTTGACATTGCACACGACTGCGAGCTGGAATCCTTCTTATAGCCCAAAGGGTGTCATGAAGGACTATCTCCAACACCATTTCCTCCGAAGAATTTGGTGATACTGCCCTTGATTGGTCGAGTGGCAAAGGGTCCTCAAAGTTTAGTTTTCCTATATCCTTTCTTCTAGGTACGTTTTTTGTCACACACTTAGGCCTATGAGAGGCATTGGCTTCCTTTGACCCCACTTTCCCATCAACCTTACATTTTCTTGCTACAATCACATTGTCCCCTAAAAAATTAGGATGTTGATACAATTCAGTTCCTCCTCCCATTTCCTCAACCATCCTTGCTATTGCTCGAGGTGTGGGGCTGATTCCTTGTTGTAGTCAACTCAAAAGCTTATCTTCACACTAGGTCCTACACCATGGAACTTTCCACCAATGAATGCATATTGTTTTGTGCTCTATAGTAGAGCATTAGCCAAATCATTGACACATGCATCATACAAGCTGATAGATCCCTTGAATCCCTCCCCTACCAACCAACTTGCATGCATTGGCTTTGCTAGGTTTGTGGTTGGCATATGAGCAATGTTCACCACCTGAAAAAAAATATAGCACGAGAGGGTATGGAGCATGAGAAAACAAATGCACCACAGATCACATCCTACTATTACAAATTTGTCTTACCCCGACAAAGTGTTGCCTCCAACATGGATATTTGATATGCCACCAACTAGGCCAACAATCCATTGCTATTATATTGCAATCCACAACTTTCCTTGAGGCCCACTAAGCCCGAATGAATCGATATTGCATTGTTGCATCATCTTCCATGGCTGCATACCTCCACATGCAGCACAAGTGCTTATGTTCATTTTGGAAACTCTTTGTGCACATACTATGATGTGTGTATTTGGAGACTTTGTTCCCAATGAAATAAACAAGATCTCTCTCTTCTTTGCATTACATTTTTCGGACCACCATTGAACATTGTATGGATGGCCCTAGAGTTGGCAACTGCCTCGTTTGCCATGAATCCTTAAAAATTAGCGCTTACATGGCCACACTTCTCCATCACTTCAGTTATCTTTGTTCAAAAAAGAGCTCATGCACATGTATCCTCTTCCTTCATCTCACATATTGCCAGAGTCATCAACTCTTGTACACTATAGAAACACAAGATAAGAATGGAAAAGTAAGGAGAATTATGCTCGTTAAGTTCATGTTATGATGGTAGAATCGTGTAAGAGAAACTACCTTGGGTCATACACATGTGTTGCCCTGGTGGTCCAATCATTAATATGATGCATGTGGTCGAAGCATATCGAACTATTGCGTAGGTTGCCAGTGCCATTTCTTCACATACAATTCACTAAGTCAACCCTTGAGGCTGGCCCAGTATCATTGACATTTTGAATATAAAGCATCTGCCACTATCATTGTCAATAGCTTGCCCAGGAAATAGGCTACCATGGAAAAATCTATATACACAATGTTGCTTTAACTTTAGAAGACGATATTCCATTCCCTAATCGGTCTCAGCACATGCCGTTGCACAAACCATGTGTTTGAACTTGCATGCATAGAATATTGATATTCATATGCATGGCTTTTTAATGATATTTTGGGATGTGTTGTGAATGGAATGATATGTTACCTGTTCCTCTGAATGAGTGGTTGGAGTTTCTCGAACATCGTCAAGAGTATAGTGTTAGATACGAGAACACCTTGCTCACGAACTAGGGCACTTGTAACTAGCCTTCTAGCCACATTCATTTGTAGGTGTTGAGGTCCAACTGCATTAGAGTCTTTTACCATTTCCTCTATGGCCTTTTGCACCTCTTTGACATTAGCTCTACATGTGTCTCTTTGCACCTCATGATTATGTGTGCCTTGATGGATGAACAATCTTGACATTAGGCTCACTATCATCACCTAATACACTACACACTCACAACATGGGGGGGGGGGGGGGGGGGGGGGGTTTCTTACAATAGAAGCATCCAAGGCTTCTAAGACCATCAGCTGTCATTCCAACAGCTAGTATCTTGGTATTAAGTTTACCTACGTGGCATGTATTAGGACTTGATTAGTATGATTTACTTGTAATCGGTACTGGAACCATGTCATGCGACTCCGCAATCATTTTAATGATAATGAAGTGAATGAATAATCTTGTAGTTGTCCATGCCACGTGGTTCGGGGAGCCAGAAATCGATCAGCCAGCACAATTTCTATTTGGACACTTTAGTTCTCTGACGCATTTGCTTCAAGGAACAATACCAGGGAATGCCATCGATGCTGACATAGCCTTTGTCCAGCAATGTCCATTGTACATTCACTCCGTGCCCTCCATTGGACACATATTATTTGTTTACTGATGTGGCAAAAGCTCGTACGCTACATTACCATCATACAAAACTGGGATCTCCTCCACTCCCTCTATAGTGCTCGTATTTTAAAGCAAATGACATAACACTTGGTGTTGGTCCCTTGAAGACATTATGTACTAAACCACACGTACATCATAAGAGGATTGTTGTATCTCCTCCTCTTTCACATCAAGCGTGATAGGGATGGTTTTGTTTTTTGTAATGTCCAGGGGGGTGGTGAGGCTTCCATAGTGATTGTTATTTTCTCAATGCTGTAAGGGCTCTGGGTGAGGTCTATGGTGGGGGAAGGCTACAATGTAGGCCCATTTCTTTGTTTGACAAGATAGTTTTGCGAGACCAAGGTATCCAAAACATATACCTGGCCAGCCTCATGGTCATTTTTGCAATGGATTAGCATGCTTTGTAATTGGCCATTCGCATGGGTAATAGCAAGAACACGATAGCCATTGCCATTGCAAATGCCTTCCTTCTTCAACATCAAGAATTGACCACCTGTGTAGTGCATAATAGGTTTGGTAGAGAGGGAGGATACATTTATCTGTGGACCTCAGTGTTTGGTGCAATGCTTGATGCTAGATCTATTTCCAAAGCTATCTACATATGTAGGAATATGCATGTTAGATATGGGTGTCATTGAAAGACTTAGTGTGGGGGTATATGTCATATATGAGAGAGGGAGAGAGAGAAGAGGATATATAAATCGTGTGCATGAGAGAGAGAGAGAGAGAGAGAGAGAGAGAGAGAGAGAGAGAGAGAGAGAGAGAGAGAGAGAGAGAGAGAGAGAGAGAGAGAGAGAGAGAGAGAGAGAGAGAGAGAGAGAGAGAGAGAGGAGGGAGACAAAGAGCATGCGCATGTGTGTGCGGGTGGCTGCCAGATGATATATAAAGTGTTTGGCATGAGAGAGAGAGAGAGAGAGAGAGAGAGAGTATGTGTGTGTGTGACATAGTGTGTGGATATGGGTGCCAGATATGAGAGAGAGAGAGAGAGAGAGAGAGAGAGAGAGAGAGAGAGAGAGAGAGAGAGAGAGAGAGAGAGAGAGAGAGAGAGAGAGAGAGAGAGAGAGAGAGTGTGTGTGTGTGTGTGACACAATGTGTGGATACAGGTGCCAGATATGAGAGAGAGAGAGAGAGTATGTGTGTGTGTGTGACAGTGTGTGGATATGGGTGCTAGATATGAGAGAGAGAGAGAGAGTATGTGTGTGTGTGTGACAGTGTGTGGATATGGGTGCTAGATATGAGAGAGAGAGAGAGAGAGAGAGAGAGAGAGAGAGAGAGAGAGAGATATATAAATTTATGTGGGAGGGAGAGAGCAAAAGAGGGAGATAGAGAGTGTGTGTATGTGTGAGTGGCTGTGTGGGTGCCACAGAGAGAGAGAGAGAGAGGGGGTGGAGGGTAGAACTAGTAACTAATATTTATTTAAGTAGTTAATTATTTAATTACTTAATTAGAAGTTAATTAAGTAATTATTAGTTAACTAGTTAATTATCAATGCATTAATGGTTAATATATTAATAAGTAATACATAACACTAACAATCAAATTGTAATAATAATATCAATTACTAGCTCAGAAGGGGGTGAAGGGGATTTGTGGGTTTTTTTTCACCCAAGAAGGGGCTACCCCAACAACCCCTTCTCGATGAAAAAAAAAATCCGCATGTCCGAGAATAGAGAGCATGGGGGGAAGAGAGAGTAAGAGAGTGATGAGAGAGGGGACGAGAGAGAGTGTGTGTGTGTGCATGCAATATATTCTATTTTTTCTCACTAAGAAGGCATAGTTGGCACAGCCCCTTCTTGGGTGAAAAAGGGAAGCTACAAATGTACCTTATACTTTTTTTTCATCCAAAAAGGGACTACCAACAACACCTTCTTGGCAAGAAAAAAAGTATATATTGCATGCTCTCTCTCTCTCTCATCCCCTCTCTCATCACTCTGTTACTCTCTCTTCCCCCCATGCTCTCTATTCTCAGATCTGTGGGTCTTTTTTCCACTGAGAAGGGGTCGGTGTAATAGCCCCTTCAAAAAAACCCACACTCTATTGCTCTCTCTTCTCCCCGTGCTGTGTATTCTCGGAATTGTGGTTTTTTTTAAAACTGAGAAGGGGTCACTCGCAGCCCCTTATTGGGCAAAAAAAAATCCACAAATCTAATTGGGTGAAAATTTACTCTTGCTAGGAATGGGTCACTGGAAAAAAAATTTGTCCAATAAGTAGCTACTGGCGACCCCTTTTTGGTGAGAAAAAATTACACATATTGCATGCTCTCTCTCTTTCCCCCTCTCTCTCATCACTGTTTCTCTCTCTCCCTGTATTTTCTCTCTCCTTCACCTATAAAAGGACTCTCGGTATGTGGCTCTCTCTCTATCCCTCACTCACTCTCTCTCATTTGTCTATAAAAGGACCCTCCCCCTTGCAATTCAAGTTCATGTCTTTTGTCCCCTTGCAATTTAATCTCGTGTGTTCTGTCCCCTACCCTTGGCATGGTTCTCTCTCTCTCCCTCTCTCTCTCACATAGTCACACATACTCTCTTACCTTTCTATCCCAAGATTTTTCCCTCTCACACACTCTCTCTTTCTCTCTCTCAATGTATCCCCACCTTCCTCCCTCCCTCCCTCCCTCCTTCTCTCTCCTCCTTCTCCCCTCTCTCTCTCTCTTATTCCAATATATCATCTCTTCCACTCTCCCCCCCTCTCTCTCCCCAATCCGTCCCCATCTCCCCCCTCACACACACACACACACACTCTCTCTCTAGATACACATTGAGCAGCTCACTTCAGGGATGTATGACTGATATGGATCAGGGATCATTTGGCCGTTTTCTGGGAGAGGCATGGCACATCAGAGAGCAGAGCACACAGCGGGTCCTAGTCAGAGAGGGGCCCACCCAGACGACTATTACACAGTTCTTTCAGACAGACAGAGTGAGAGCTACTGTATCAGCCTCCAGCCAGACCTCCGGGCTCACACTACAGCAGGCTGAGGACCAGCGTACCCGACGCCGCACGAGGATCCGTGGGTTTCGGACCCCATAGCCACACCGACAGGAGATCCGGAGGATTCTTGATCTACATCGACAGCAGACTGAGATCTGACGACACTCGACACATTGGATCTCAGATCTCCAGTTTGCTCTTTCTCCACTGCCGATGTACCACATCCCTCATCCAGGAGGGATCACCTGCTATTAGCGACTTCGACGACTGCTACTACATCCCAGGATAGTATATCTCCCTGCATCTATTACATATACACATCGCACCACTTTATCACAACCGACAATTGTTCCCCTATCACAGCCGACATTTGTTCCCCTTTTGTAGCCATTATCTGGAGTACCAGAGCTACATACGCATATACACATACACGACACTTATCACACTCACAGTACCGTATTTTCAGTTTCCAGTTTTTAGCTTTTCATTCAGCACTTTTATTTTGGATAGCTGGACCTCATCAGTATATACCATCAGTGTGACTGGTATGTTCCCATGCCATATTCCCGTGATCCCCGTTCATTACAAACCATCCAGTTTGTCTCATAGGCCAGTTTTGGTCTTTAGAAGACGTTAATATAACTTTCTTTCTTTCTTTCTTTCTCTCTCTTTCTCTCTCTCTCTCTCTCTCAATTTGTTGTCTTTGTAGGAGAGTATGTACTTGAGCTTGTTCCTACTCAGCTACTATATTTACATATATCACAATTGGTATTTGATGGCAGGAAATCAAAGAAGCAATATATATGCAAGAAGTAATCCTAAGCACCTCCATCATGGCCAAATTGAATTTCAAAAGACAAGATTATGCCACCCTTTTCGAGGGTGATGAAAGAATAGCAAAAGGTTTAATCTAATAAACGTTCCCCTCATTGAGCTTGCTCCTTGGATGAGTGGGAGGTTCTTGTCATCATCGTGCATTGGAGAGGTGTGAAGTCCTGTGGCAAAGCCAATACTAAGATTGATGTTGAGAAAAATGCAATTATGCAATGGCCAATGAAATAGATGGTAAGCAGCCCCTCTCTTGATTTTTTTTAAATGACTGCTTTATCTCCCCCTCTTACCCTATTTTGGATTTGCAGGAAAGAGTGTGGCGATTGGGTAAGTCTCCTAAGGACTCTGACTTGCCTCTACAACCTAGAGTAGGACAAGTTGTTGTCACCAGTAGCATGCAATCGCAAGGGGGGAGTCACCCTCCAAGAGCAAGGGGGGAGACAACACAAATGCAATCATTGGCTTTTGCCAAGAGCTACAGGCAGCCATTGCAATTGCATGTGGGGAAGGAGTGACATCAGGAGAAGGTGGGTACGCTTTGATGATGTAGATGAGGAAGGGCAAGAGAAAGCTCATAGTATCGGAGAGTGATATTGACAAGGAAGCGACGACCATCAAAGCATCGAGTCATTTAGTACATCCACCCCTTTGCCACTCATCCCATTATGTCATTTGGTTTCGATGCCTATAATAAGACAAGTCACATCAAGGTACAAGCAACTCTCAAAGATATTTTTCAACAATGGGTACATTAGAGGGATATGTATATTCATAGTATCATTGGAGACTCTAAGGCACAAGTGCAAGGAGATTAATGATACAATTAGAAATGAGTGGGACCCCCATTGGAGCATGAGAGCTTTGAGGCAAAAATCAATGGCACCAATTGGGCCTTTTTGTCAAATCGCATGTTTTATATTTGGGATGGTAACCATCAGCTCACAGCATGGATGAATGAGATATGCACATGTGAGTGGCCCTAAATCGTAGGACCTTAACATTTTGGAATGTGTTTGTTGCTTACATTATTATTAACATAATTGATTGTTGCAACAACCTTTCCCTATTGTGAGGTAAAATGTGCGCATTGATTGTCGCCTTGTGAAAGTGACATGTGGCAGAGGGGGGGATTTTGTCAGCTATATATTGTACAAACATGTATGCAATGACCATTTTCTCATATGCTTGGATTGCCTTTGTGTACTAAAGGTCACGTTGATGATGAAATATGTATGAGACCCTAATATAGAATGTATACAAGCTAGCACAAAAGGGGGTTGTCCATACCTCATATCCAGACCTTGTTTGCAAATCAAGGATGCTAGGGTAGGCTAACCATGCCACTATTTTTAACAAGTTAACTGATGAAGCAAAGGCATCGGTGCAAGCACATAGAAAGCTGGTGCCCATTCTCACGTGGTACAAGGCACCATTGATTGCACTTGCCCACATCATGTGGAAGGTAGGTAGTTTTTTAAGCTAGCTTTACATTGTTTTTCCTGATGCATTTTTTTCCAATGCAATAACATTGTCCTTAGATACCAAGTGCAGGATGAGTATGATATGGTGATGTGACCAATCAAACAGAAATAGGCATAGCTCTCCCACTTCGAGTTTAGAACCAAGTGGGATGAGTGTACTATAGTGTTGATGAAAAGCTTGTCAAGAAAACTCAACGTTTGCTAAGAGTTACAGATCCTAGCCTCAAAAAAAAGTGGTATCAGCAAGTTTCTACCTCTTTGTACTTGCCATTGATATGTACTAAAACTACATTGATCCACAGTAACAATGTTTTTGTGAATATAGAACTATTTCATGCTTGGAGTGGGGCTCCAAGACAGGAGGTGTATTGTACGAGGAGAGAGTATACACAGTGGCATTCTCAAAGCTAAACAAGGCATATTGCATAAGGATATTGAAGGCCATGGAGAGTTTTGAGAGGAAAAATTTGAACGTTGGTGGGCATGATTGAACATATGTTATTCTTATTTGTCTATATTATGTGCATCGTAAGTCTGATGAATTGATATTAAATGACATAACTTTGATTTGAGTAGATGGAAATGCATCATTTTGAAGTTGGGTAAGACACGAGACCTTCTGGGCCATGTTGCAAAATGGCAGAAAGAGATTGCTTTTGAGTTGGGAGGACTATTATAACATTCGAGTGGGATACGATTTGTTCTTCCAATACATGTAGGAGATAAAGAGAAAACATAGAGAGCAAATGTTTCACACCGTCTTCCATGATTTCAAGCTAGATGAAAATATAGAGTTACAGAAGTCAATGAAGTTGACAACATGGAGGCTTCTAAACATGTAGTTCACAATATCCTTCTTTTATAGTATATTTGTAGTGCTATCGTACCAATCCATTCCTGAAATGTAATGGTGACTTTGCAAGTCAGGTTCATGTATGTGCAGATGGAGAGGGGGCTATACAAACTCTATCAGGTGAATGCAAGGACTAGGTAAACCTGCAAGATAATCAGTTCATGTATGAGGATTACTGTACAGAGCAAGAGTGGGATGAGGAGGTACATTGAAGATGCCTTATTTTTCTCGACTACCTAGAAGGTGAATACCCCTCCAATGAGAAATATTTGTACCAAAAGTAAAGGAAAAAACAAACACAAGAGACACAAGGTTCTAAAGGCATGGTCAATGAAATGAGTTGCATTCTTAGAAGTATATTGTACTTTGTTATCTCCTAATAAAGAGACTATGATGGGTTCACAAGAAATTGATACTAGTAGTGCGGTTGTCAATAAAAGAAACAAACGAGCAAGCACACATCTAATATCATTGAAAAAAAGCCAAACAAAAATCGACTCTCATTACCAATTATTTTGGTTTCTCCACACACAAAAGGTTTGATGTTTTGAAGTACTATAGCCAAGACATCTCTTGTGTCCCTGCAGTGAAAATATTTCAATGAATATGAATCATAACTACCAAACCGTGTAGACCCTTGATTGATGCCAATGAAGAGCAAATCACAATCCCAACAATGCACTCAAGCAATAGATGTGAGACAATTGAAGCTAGAAGTTTGCTATTTATAACATGCTCATCCATATTATTCCAGAGGATTTATATTGTTCCACCCTTAATATATTTCCAATGGAGGATTTATAGTGGAAGGCACCACTGAGGATGTTCGTGTCATTGGCATGGATAGAAGGATAGAGCAAGTTCGTCCAAATCTTGCAGTGGAGGGTGTTACCTTACACACCACTATAGAGAGATGCACAACAACAATGAGAAATTAGTGAGGCAATAACCGAGGACATGACATCACATTGAATTGACACACGCATTACAAAGCATCGAGATGGGAAGCTTGCTTATACGCAAAACTCATGATGTGAAGGCACAAAAATCGTGTTCATCACCAAAGTAAAAACAAGAATATTTTTACTGTGCATAGGGTGAAAGAACTGAAGGTCTTGGCTTTGAGGTGACAACAGACGTGGCTTATACACAAAGAGGTAAAGAAACGATGCTCGTGAATTTCACACATACTGCGATAGAATGACATTAGAGATTTTAAAACATTCTATGATCATATGATGATGATAGTGATGTGTGTCCCTATGTAGGGAAGGAATGGATGCAAGAACACGGACTACTAACCATGCCAGGGGATGTGGCAAGTATTGGTAAACAAGCCTGACTCGTTGTTTTTTTTTCCACAATATAATGCCAATAAGAATGTTTGTCTTTTTGTAAAGGCAGATATAATTTTTGATTATGAACCTATAATGGTGGAGGATGTTAGCCACAGACATTCGTGAACTAATGTGCCTCAAGAATACTATCTATAGTAACATTTTGAAGGAGGAATATGTTGCTAATTGTGAATTTATTATGAAGAGAGCCATACTAAGTCACGTGGAATTCCCCTTGCAAGACGTCATCTACAAAGCTACAATGGTGCAAGATGAGCCAACTATACGCATAGTAAACCGATGTGTATCAAGAATATTATCTATAGTAACAATCAGTAAGAAGAATATGTTACTAATCGAGGAGTCAATGTGCATAGTTCTACACTCAAAGTTGCATGGAAGTTCCCTTGCAAGTCATTGTCTCCCATGTTGCTACGATGGTGAAGGTGGAGTGGTGTATTATTCTGTACAACCCATTCAAGACAGGAAATGCATTATGAAATGATAAGCCACATGAGGCATTCTCTTGATTGCTACAGGCATTGGAGGAGGTCAACCAAAACAAGATGGTCAAGGTTGACGAAGAAACCACAAACACAACATGCGATATCATGGTGGTCCATCTCCTTGAAGATAGTGTGGTGCATGGATTAGGGGATGTAATTCTGTTATAGAACTCCTATAGTAAGGTAGAGTTAGTCGATGCCATGCATCTGGTTGATTGTGTTTTGAAGACACAATAACGTTACTTTTCCTTGCCACAACACACTCCATGGTAAAGCTCATTGAGAAGGTTGTGGAGGATGGACACCGACAGATGGAGTTGGGGTAGAAGTGTTGGGCCTTATGCATGGCACGTGTTATTCATTGTGAGACGCATGTGTCTCTCATTGAAGGTAGAGAGGTGAGAGTTCTAAAGTCATTATATGGTCATGTTGGATACTGTTTAGGTATCACACTTATTGCTAGCTTGGTTCAGTGAGTGAAATTACTAAAGTCTCAGATATCGCTTACAATGGAATCATCCCTTTAGAGTTCACAAAAGATGACATTAATGTGAATGAGTGGGTGCGAGATACATCTGGACCCCCACTCAAAGGTCAGTATGAGATCTAATGTTGTAAACTATTGCATAGATGTTTTGTAGACATTTAGTAGATTCCTAATTCATTATATGAATATCACATATTGTAGGTGGTATGCAATGCGATAGGGATTTATGGAGCTCGTTCTTGCAAACATACATAAAAGAAGGGGACACCATTTTAGATTGCAATGTGGGATGTGGTGACCTTGCATCAATAGCGCTAAATTCCAATACACAAATTGCATGTCTGTATCACTTTGCCGAAGATGGAAGATATGTAAGAGAAAAGGTAGCATGTTTATATAAACTTATATAATATTTGAATATAATGTAGTGCTCTTTTTTGTCATACAAATACATGGGTGCTCACCCTTTCACGTGCGCATGTACATGTACCTCCCATAGTCCGAAAATTAATTGTGTTTGATATGAATGGGGTGCTTCTACATAGGCAGCCAAAGCAAAAGGGATCATTATTGGTGAAGCCCCTGGAAGTGGGCAAGTATTGGGTGATTTTGTGGCCAGGGCTTGCAAAATTTTTGACGGAAATATCTACATTGTTTGACATTGCTATCTGGATCTCCATAAAGGAAGATAACTTAAGTGAGCTAATCCAATTGGTTAGAAGTGGTTCATTGCATTTCGAATATGCCTTTTTGCTTATTGACAATCATGGACAATCAAACCTACAATATATGCACGCTGAAAATTAGTTAAACCAACACCAAACACTTGCAAAGAATTCCCTATGTGCCATTCAACAATACTTATGCAAGATGTTGTAGATCAAGATGTGGCTCAAAAATAGAGAAGCAAAACAATTTCCTATATGGTTGCTAGAAACTCTTCATGATGGCAAACAACTTGCTCCTTTACCTTCTCACACAAGGGCCGATGCTCATCATGTGCAGGGACATTTACTAGATGTCCCTTTAATTGCTGCAACTTGCCATGAAAAGCCACTATGTCACAAAGATGCTCTTGACAGTAAGAAATGGCAAGCAGCCATGCAATCAAAGTTGGATGTTATCCACAAAAATGACAAATGAAATTTAACTGACCCATTAGGTAAGTGTACTATTGGTACAAGGTGCATGTAGCATTGATTTTGAGGATTCATATGAACCAATCTCATGTAAGACAACCATGACATGTCACTACTATTACAGTTTACTGACAATAAGAAATGGCAAATAGCCATGCAATCAAAGTTGGATGTTATCCACAAAAATGACAAATGATCTGACTGACCCATAGGTAAGTGTGTTATTGGTACAAGTGTGTGTATGATTTTGAGGATTCATATGAACCAACTTCACATAAGACAACCATCACATGTCACTACTGTTATAGTTTACTATGCTTAGCAAGTGCACCAATTGGATGTCAAGCACTCTTGACTAATGATTGTGCACAAAGAAGTGTGAAACCAACCTTCCTCCTTGAATACGATGGTAAAACCTGATCAAGCACTTAATTACAACAATTAATTGAAGAGCATAAACTGAAATGCACAATTTACCTTAACAATCTTGGATAGTAGACACCCTGTTGGACCCAAAATTGACGCCCCTTTTGGTATTTCTTTAACTTTAATTGCTAATGGATTGAGTACAAGCTAAGTTTCACAATCTCCTTTGCTAATCCAAAAACCCCTTGCTGTACAAATAATCAGGAAACAATTCAGGCCAATTCCCCCTTTATTTTCACACAAGACTTGCTCTAATGGAACCCCCAACTGGCCAAATGTTGCTCCAACTTACAATGGATTAGCCAGCATCTTAAATCCCTTACGATTCCTTGAATTTTAGGTGTTGATTTCAATGTATCATGCCTTTGAATGATGTCACGGATCCCAAGGTGGTTGATAAACCCTAACTTTTGCAGGAATTTAGGGTTTACAAAAGAAATTCTCTTGATGTCCACTGAATCTGACTGTGATCTTCTCCAAATGGTTGAGAAATGCTTAGATAACCTGAGAATGGGCTGGCAAAGGTGAGAGTGCTAAGATGAGAGAGAAATCTAGAATTCCTCGCACGCAATGCCATCAATCTGATTGCTGCCCTGATTAGGCTGCATTAAATGCAATCGCCTATTGTTTCAAGCCTCATAAATGTTGTCACCTGATCAGCCAAGCTGTCATCAGCCCTTGGGAAGAATTCTCATGCTATCGTCTACCTCTTGTAGGCCCCAAATGGCTGTTGCTTGCTGCAATGGCTGATTTCTACACAAGAAAATGGATTGCTAGCCTTCCCCCTCTCTCTCACACAGCCTGCCAATCCTAAATGGTTCTCCACCAGCCCCCAAAAATGTTTCTCACTCTAAGAAGGCTGGTTTCATGAGGCAAAACAGTGATCACCTATCAATTTAGGTGATTGATTTAGACAACTCAGTCCCTACTATGATAGTAATGCAGCTAGCTCATCGAATTTTACAAAGATTGCCATTGACTTTAACAACCAATTTCAAAGTAGTAGCAAAGCTAGCAAGCTGCTTTAGCAAATTCTTAGCAGCTTTGTATTTCAATATGGATAAGTTAAGTGTAGTTCAACTCCCACAACCACTTCTTCTGGAAGGAGTTACAAAATCCCATTTTCTTGAAATGTTTTGATGACATTGATTGGCTGCACTTCAGCCCAACAATGACACTATTTGTGGATGATAGCATGGAGAAGATGCAGATGAACCCACCCAATGCCTTTATATGCCCATCCCCATTTGAGGAAAAACCCATGGACATAGTCCTCTTGGACACATGCTTCCCTACTTGATTGAGCTAGCATGCTTCCATGGTTCAGTCCTTCTAAACTTTGTTAGGGATCACCAATTCCACCCTCCACCAATGGAACTCAATTGATATTTGATGTGCATGATGAATATGTACTTTTAGAATTATTTGATTGTGTTTATTTACAAGTGCAATGAAATGAGGATGAGAGGGAAGAGGAGAAAGAGAAAGGAATATGCAAGTGAAGGAGATTGTGTATATGCATTCGCTCAATTGCAGTACTACAAGATGTGTAAATAAAGCACGTGCAAAATATCTAAGGGTGGAGTGTAGATACATGCACACAATTGAATGTATATGTGCACAATGGATTGGGTAATAATGAGATAATATTGTTGTCTTGATATTAACTATTCGAACAACGTGAAAAACAATAGATGTCACATGTTATTGGAGTAAGTGTAACACACTATTTGATATCGTATCCTCTTATAGTAAGCCACACAATAATGCTCATTTGAAGTAGCAAAAACATATGTGATGTAGTTTTTCTCATGTGTGCATAATGGAAGTATATATATAAAAAATGTAATATCAAATTATGCACATAAAAGTAAAGGTATGCGAATGTATATATGCATGTGGAAGTAACAATGTGATATTATTTTCATCCTAATATTAGCAACTAAAAGTGTCTAAGACAATGGACCTCATGTAAACCTTGACCCTTGCAAAAATAAGAGGGTTCTGAAAAACAGATGGATGACCCTTGCAAAATTAAGAGGGGAAGAGAGAGAGAAGTTGCTGATTGAGAGAGAGAGAGAGAGAGAGAGAGAGAGAGAGAGAGAGAGAGAGAGAGAGAGAGAGAGAGAGAGAGAGAGAGAGAGAAGGGGAGGGAGGGAGGGAGAGAGAGTGTGTGGGTGTATGTCTTTGTGAGAAACACAAGGAGAGAGAGAGAGAGAGAGAGAGAGAGAGAGAGAGAGAGAGAGAGAGAGAGAGAGAGAGTGTGTGTGTGTGTGTGTGTGTGTGTGTGTAAGAGAGGGAGAAAGTGAAAAGTTGCTAATTGAGAGAGAGTATATATGTGTGAGAGTTTGTGTGTGTAAGAGGGGGAGAAAGAGAGGAGTTGCTATTTGAGAGAGAGAGAGAGAGAGAGAGAGAGAGAGAGAGAATGAATGTGTGTGTATGTATCTATGAGCGACACAAGGAGAGAGAGCAAGTGAGAGAGAGGGTGAATGCAATAGAGGAAGAAAGTGAGAAGTTGCTAATTGAGAGAGAGAGAGGAGGGAAAATAGCAAGAGTAATTGGTGGAAGATGGGGGATAGAGAGAGACCTATACTTGAGGTAATTAACATGGGGGGAGACACATAGGAGGGGACAATGGTGGTGAAAGTGGTGGAGGTGGTAGTGAGAGAGATGGTGAAGGCAACGATAGAGGTGGTGGTGATGGAGATGGTAGTTGCAATGGGGGGTAGTAGTGGTGCTTGATATATGCCCAAGAGAAGAGAAGGAATAAGTGAACTATGTGGAACAAGAAATGGAGGTTGCCTAGAAAAGCTCACTCAAAGAGCTCGCTTCTCGCATGCATGCCATAGAAGATGTAGCATGGAAGAGACGACTCAGAAGGAAATCAGACTTGGAAGAACACAAAGGCATAGGCATGACCACATGAAGTCCAAAGTGCAGCCATCGGAGGTTAAAAAGTGCTAAAAAAGTGAAGACATACCTTTGAATATAAAGGCGTAGCCAAAACCTTTGTAAAAGAGCACCAAGATCCCTCCTCTGCAAATTGTAAAGATAGAAGGGCAATAAGAAGGAAGCTAGAAAGATAGGAGGACAATAGCAAAGAGGGCCTAGTGGTCAGCCATGCAAAAAAGAGGATGACTACCCAAAAGGGATTTAGGGTTTTGTATAAAAGGCTAAAAGTGAGTGAAGAAGCTCATTCTTTGGTGTGTGGCTAAAGTGGACTCTTCTTCTTCTCTTCTTCTCTCCTTCTTGCTTGCTTGTGTGTACTTGAGAGAGGGAGTACTGAGTGTGTGAGGGTGAGGGATCAAGGAGAAGAAGCTCTCCACCATCATCTCCTCTCTTCTTCTCTTCACTTCTCTTCTCTTGCCTTGCATGTAGCTATGGAGAATGGAGCTTGAAGGTGGAGGCTTGAGGTTGCTTGAGCTCGCATCACGAATCGTGGAGCTACCGGTGTGCATGAGGGAGGAGGGTACTCAATTGGGCATCGAGGTAAGCTCACTACACCCCGATAGGATTGAAGGTGCATCGGCTAGGTGAGAGATAGCCATTTGTGGCCACTTGAAATACTTGAAGCAATAAGCAGTCCGTGGCTCTTGGTGGTTGAGTGTGAGCTCCCACTACATTTTGGTTATGTCGCCACGGGACCAACAGATTCAAGCTTGAGCAGTTGCAATTCTCAAATCGAGCAACGAAGTAAGGGTTTCATCCCCGAACTAGAGCCTGGGATAGGAAGGATATTTTGGGGTTTTAATCTTCACAACAAGTAAGTATTTTAGTTTTTTGATGATTAGGTAAGTAGGAGGAATCATTTTAGTATTTGGGTTTTGATTTCTATTGCATTTAGAGTAGGATAGGATTCAAAAATCAAAGCGAAAAGCTTTAGGGTGTCAATCCCCCATTTCTCAAAGGGTTGTCATGTAACAATTGGGGTGAGCTCCATGTGATCCTTATGAATTGGGACTTTACTCCATTCACACTCATCACAATGCTTCACAAATCATACAGCATCTCAGAAGAGGGCAAGCCGCCACAGTTGGGACTGCAGCACTTTGCGAGCTGTCGCATCTTTGCTAAAATGTCCTCTTGCGATTCCACCGTGTGCCTCTATCAGTACGTCATGCATCTCATGCTCACACATGCATCTGCGTAGTAACCCATCTTGCCCTAGCCTGTAAAGTTGGCCTACTATCAATTGATAGGGTTGGATCTTGAGGATGAGCCACCTAAGTCAGGCTTTTTCTATTAATCGTTCCAGCATTTCATGATCAAGCACTTGAACTATGTCATCTACCCAATACGGCGTCATGTCGGCTCTAAACAAATCCTTTTTGCTGGATAAGCAGAATAGATGCGCGTTTGGCAGTTCATCCACAATGTGTTGTCCAGCCGCTTCTCCCATGGGGATACGAGATAGATGGTCAGCCATGTAATGCTGCTTCCCTTTACGCACCACCACGGAGAAGTCAAACTGCAAAAGCAGAAGAAGACATCTAGCGATGAGGCATTCTGTAGCGCATGGTTTGTTAACAATATACAACAAGGCTTGGTGATCAACAAAGAAAGTAAAAGGTGTAGCCAAAAGATAATGCCAAAAATTCTTTACAACAAACACCCTGGCCGAGCCCTCTCTCTCAGTTGTTGAGTAATTTATTTCAGTGTTAGTGGGTTGTCTGCTAGCATAGCTCACTGGGTAATCCAGGTTGCGTTCACCAGGTTGGCACAACACAGTTCCTACGGAAAATTTCGAATCGTCGATGTGCACATGAAACGTGAGTGTCCAATCTAGGGCTTGTAAAATTGGTGCTGTGGTTAGAGCTTTTTTCAGTTCCTCATATGCACGTTGGCATTCCTCGGTCCATTCCAATATGATCAATGGCTTGCATAGAGGTCTAGCAATCAATGCATAGTTCAACACGAACCGTCGATAATACCATGTATGTCCTAAGAAGCACTGAACACCCTTGAAATCAGTTGGGGGTGGAAGATCAACAATGACCCTCATCTTCAAGAAATCTGTGGCAATGCCATTCTTGACACCACGCGTCCTAAGATACATCCATGCTTCACCCAAAACTGGTACTTCAAGGGGTTCAATGAGAGACGGTATAGTGGACATCGTTCAAAGACTGCTCAGAGTCTGTTTGAGTGTTCTCGCCAATTAGAGTGAACGCACAAATTGTCTACCAAGACCTCTAACTCCTTCCTTAGCATGTTTTTGAATATTGTACACATCAGTTGGAAGGTGGATAGAGCGTTAGTCAACCCAAAAGGCATGACTGTGTAGGCAAAGACTCCCCATTCAGTGGCAAATGCGGTTTTATGCCTATCATTAGGATGTACTTGCACCTGATTGTATCCAAAGAAGCCGTCTAAGAAGTTGTAGGCCTCTTTGTCAGCCACTCTCTCAAGCATGTGCTTGGTGTACGGCAGCGGGTAATTATCTCTCTTTGTAGCTGCGTTTACCTTCTTGTAATTGACACACACCCTAATCTTTCCATTCTTTTTAATATGATGACAATGGGGAAAACCTAGTCTGCATGTTCAATTTTGTAGATGAATCCTGCTCTTCTTAGCTTGTTGATTTCTTCCTTGATGGCATGGGCGTGCTTTGGATTCATGGGATACGGTCGCTGCTTGACTAGTGTTGCGTCAGGTGTCATGGATATGTTGTGAGTCATCACACTCGGGTCTACTCCTTTGAGCTCTTCTAGGGACCAAGCAAAGACATTTATATACTCCCGCAAGAGAGTAATGAGACTTGCTTCCTCTTCCTTAGTCAAGTCATCGGCTATAAAGACAAGTCGTGGGGTCTCCCCTTTCCTGACTAAATTGACCTCCTTTACCTTGGCGGGTCCCTCGTTTGGTTCGCTTGCTTGCCCCTCTCATTTGGTTCCCAACAAGATCAGCACCCTTTCTCCCCTTTTGAACCTCGTGAATCATTTTGGCAGGTCTTACGATTTTTGCTGCTCTTTTGTCTGCTTTTCTTTAGGTAGCTTCCATCATTCCTCCCTCAACCCTCATCGTCTTAGGTGGATGGGTAGGTCCCCCTTGGTGTGTCTAGTCTTGGGGGGTTAAGGTATTTCAGGGTCACTATCTGAGCTGACTTCCTACTCAGAATCGAAGTCTTCATCTTCGCTAGAAGAGGGGCTCTCTCCTGGTGGTCGTAGCCTAGAAGGTGAGTTCGTTTGCAGAAGTGGTGAGTCACTCGATTGGGCTACGCCTGCCTGCTCATAGTCGATTGCGTCTATATGGTGATTGCAATCCTTGTGTCTGACTCCTTTCTCTACTCTAAGGGAACTCTGCTTGTCTCAATTTTAAATCGTGTACTTTGGACCATCGCCATTCAAGCTCGTCTAAGAGGTCTTGGAGTGGCTTGAGATTCGTGGTTGGATTGCCATTCAATTTGTTTGTCAGATATCCTAAGATCTCCAAGAGCATTCATCTATTTTTCGGGGCTCAGAACATGACTGAGTTTGGTCTTCTGCATGGGTTTCCAGTCATCATGCAAATTGGGACTGAGGATGTGTCCTCAACCTTGCCAGTTGCCTTGATGGCTTGTTCGTACTCCTCAGTGTGTGAGAACGGTAGGTCGATGGTAGCAAGAACATGCATCCAGTCTCATTGGTCCTCAGAGCATAGGATATACTTGGTAAGGGCCCCATAGGATCCCCTAATCTGTCCATCACCCTTCAACATGGTGGAGATGGCATCTAGGTTGATAGGTGTAGTCTTCCATGTTCCCATCTCCACTCTTACGGGCTTCGTTCAATTGCCCAAGAAGATAAGACCGTTGCCCTAGTCCTCTACGACCTTCATGTTACCCATCCAGGTCTAGCATGATGTCGTAGTCCACTCCCTTCATGACTATAAATTTGACATAGAATTGGATTCCTACGATCTTCAATGGCCAATTTATCAATACTCTGAATGGTCTCACCTTCATTCCATTAGCTAGTGTGACATTGAACTTAGCAGCCTCGACCAATGGGTTACCCCAAGTTTGGAGTGCCATATGGCTTAGCACACTCACTCTTGCTCTCATGTCCATGATCCCCTTTCCAATGACGTCCCTCAGGGCTAAGACTGATAGGATTTCATGCATTTCCATGCCTTCCCAAAAGGCATTGACATGCAAGGATTTACGCATGGAGTGCAATGCCAGACTCGATATTTGAGTTTATGCATCGTGCTCATGCAAGTCTGTGGTAACTAGCTCATTTGGTTCTTCAACCCACTATTTTAGCTCTAGCCATAGCATTGGATGCTGCCTAAGGAAGTCACCTAAGCATAGAGTTATATGGGTGTTCACTAGTGTATTAAGGAGGTTGCTAGCCGCTTGCCTCTCTCCTAATTCTATGGTTCTTGGCCAATGGCCCTGATTGGTTGCTGGCCTGGAGCATTTAGACTTTGTCTAGGTGGCCTTGTCTGTGGTGCCATTGGCTCCCTTGATTTTGGTCGTGGGAGAAAGAGTGGCATGCTTATGCTTGAGAGATCATCGATCTCATCTTCTAGTATGGGCTCAGCATCTTTTAGTGAAAGGGAAGTGGAACCCATGATGAAGAAGCTTGGCGGTGAGGGCTATGGTAGAAGGAGAGCAAGAGCCAAGAGAGAGAGAGACTCAAAAGTGGGAACTCCAACAACCACAATGTGTGGCCGCAAGCCTTCCTTTATTCAAACTGTCACTAAAAGAATAAAGAATAAGTGACTGTGACGGGCGCTCGCCACCCGCAGTATGCAGTGACAAGTTTGAGGTTAACAGACCTGTCCTCCCAACGACCTCATGAATGAAGTGATACCTCCTCAATATGTTTCGTCTTCGCATGAAAGACTGGATTCTTGGCCAACTGAATGGCACTCATAGAATCCGAATGCAATGTAGGCATAGCATGTGTCATACTAAGGTCTGCAATCAAACGGCCTAACCAGATAGCCTCCTTTCAAGCCTCTGTGGCTGCAATATACTCAGCCTCTGTAGTAGAAAGGGCCGTACACTTCTACGCCTTGGACATCCAAGAGATAGCCCCTCCAGCATAGGTGAACACATAGCCAGAAGTAGACTTCCTACTATTTGCATGCCCTACATAATCAGAGTCAGTGTACCCCACGATTCCTGTATCCTGGCTGCTATAAAAAAGACACATATCTGTTGTGCCCTTCAGGTACCTCATGATACCCTTCACAGCATCCCAATGTTTCTTGCCAGGTGTAGCCATATAACGTGCCACAACCCCAATTGCAAAAGATATATCTAGACGGGTGGCTATCATGGCATACATAAGACTGCCCATGGCTGATGCATAGGGAATTTTGACCATCTCGGCCCTCTGCTCATCTGTCTGCAGACAATCGGCCTGTGAAACCTTCACATGAGAAGGTAATGGACAACCAATAGGCTTAACATCCTGCATGTGGAAGTGCTCAAGGACTTTATGAATGTACTCCCTCTCTGACAGATAGAGTAGTCCCTGAGATCGATCGCGCGTAGCGCGCATACTAAGTATATGAGAGGCATGTCCTAGGTCTTTCATCTCAAAGCTCTTCTTGAGATGAGCCTTAAGAGCATCTAGCTCCTCATGAGCTGTTCTTGCTAAAAGCATGTCATCCACATAGAGTACCAAAATCAGTAAAGAACCGTCATGGGATTTCTTCGTGTATAAGCACGGATCCATAGCATTGCGGTTGTAGCCTTGTGATTGTATGAATGCATCAAACTTATGGTACCATTCCCTAGGTGCCTACTTCAAGCCATATAGACTCTTTTTTAGCTTGCACACTAGGTGTTCCCTGCCAGGTTTGCAAAGCCCTTAGGTTGCTCCATGTAAATCTCATCATGCAAGTCCCCATGTAAAAAAGCTGTCTTGACATCCATCTGGTACAAGTCCAGGTCAAGCTGCGCAACCAAGGCCAAGACTAAGCGTAGGGTGGTCATCTTGACCACAGGAGAAAAGACTTCATAAAATTCAACACCATGCTCCTAGTTAAAACCCTTAGCAACAATCAAGCCTTGTATGCTGGCTTGGGGTATCCAGAGGTACTTTTCAGCTTGTACACCCACTTGCATGGCAAAGCCTTCTTACCCTAAGGCAAGGAAACCAAATTCCAAGTTTGATTCTTATGCAATGAGTCAAGCTCAGACTGCATAGCCCTCTCCCAAGAGTGACAATAACCCCTACACATAGCCTCTGTCAAGAATCATGTGATGGGGAGACTTGCTCAAGATGTTGCACTGAATATACACAGAATGCACAAGGAGAAGCTTACTCAAGAGACAAGAAGAGAGATGGTGGCCAAAACGTTTTCTTGCTGGTTTCTTCTTCTTCTTCCATACACTTTACAATGTACACAAATTATAGATAAGATACAACATAAAGGAAAGTGGCCTACTAAGTCAAACAATGCATAACCGACTGCACTAGTCGACTGGCACTATAACTATGCCAACTGTAAATAGGTGTAACAACCTGAATATGATAAGTAATGAGTCAGTGGCCATGTGAGAGTCATAATGATCATCGACATGCTAAGTGTAGACGTGTGGACCCATCTAACCAGGCGGTCCATCATTAATGTCCGCATGTGTTGAGCTTGTCATCTCAACACTCTCCCTCAAGCTCAGCTGCATCTCTACAACTTTCTATCAGACATATTACTAGCCCAATCTACATCTGTGTATCCAAACACCTGTACATCTGTACCTGCCTCATAGAAAAGTCCATAATGTAATGTGGACTTCACATATCTCAATATGCATCTGATTGCATCCAAATGTGGCTTTCTAGGTACTTGCATAAACTGACTCACAAGACCAATAGCGTAGCTCAAGTCTGGACTTGTAATGGTCATGTAGATCAAACTCCCCACTATCCTCTTGAACATAGTAGGGTCTTCTATCTCATCCCCAACATCAGCACTCAACTTTACATTCTGCTCCAACGGGACTGAAAGTGGTTTGCATGCTGTCATACCATACTTGGACAACATATCCAAGCCATACTGTCTTTGGTACAGCCATATACCATCATCACATCTGATCACCTCAATGCCAAGGAAGTACTTTAGCTCACCTAAATCCTTCATCTCAAACTTCTTCTTCAAAAAGTCCTTGACTTCAACAATCCCACTATCACTGTCACCTATAATAATCAAGTCATCCACATAGATGACTATGATGACCAAATCTGCATCTCCCTTTCTTACATAAAGTGAGTGATCAGCATCAGAAACATAAAAGCCAATATTGACAAGATACTCTCTGATCTTGTCAGACCATGCTCTAGGTGCTTGCTTGAGCCCATAGAGCGCCTTCTTCAACCTGCACACATACGTGGAATGCTCTAAATATTCACAACCTGTTGGCTGACCCATATACACTTCTTCTTGCAAATCACCATGCAAGAAGGCATTCTTCACATCCATTTGCTACAATCTCTAACCTTTGACTGCTGCTAAAGCAATCGCACATTTAACAGTTGCCATCCTAGCAACTGGACTGAAGGTTTCTTCATAATCTATGCCATATGTCTGGGCATAGCCTTTTGCAACCAGCCTAGCTATGTACCTACTAATAGAACCATCTGCATTGTGCTTAATCTTATAAACCCACTTACATCCAATATCTTTCTTGCCCTTCGGCAATGATACTAGATCCCAAGTCTTATTGGCCTCTAATGTAGCCATCTCCTCATCCATTGCTGCATCCCAATGAGCATGACCAACAGCCTCCTCAAAACATGTGGGCTCAACATCCTCAATCACTTTCACCATATAAGCATAATGGTGAGCTGCATAACCTTCAAAACCAAATATGTTAACATGGTATCTCACCTTGTTAGACCTGCGTACCACTGGATCACTCAATGGAGTCTTTGCATTGACGCGTGCTCTCTGCACACTTGGAGTCCTCACTGAAGGAATGCCAAGCTCATCATCCAAGCTCTCTGAACCACTGGAGTCTCCATCAAGAACTACATCAATGCCATCTGACACTTTATTCTTTCCTTTGTCTTTACCTGTAGTGCTACTAGATGCACCTGAAGATGTAGAGCTACTCCTTAGTCTCCCAGACCAAGGACTACCAGATGATGTCTCTGGTCCACTAAGAGTCCGTGATTCTTGCTTTTTAGATTGCACATGAGTGTCATGATCATCATCATCATCCAATGCATCACCACTAGATGCATACCAACTGCTCATTTCATCAAAGATGACATCCCTGCTCGCTCTGAACTTACATGTGACAGGGTTATAACAACGATACCCTTTCTGCTCTAAAGAATATCCAACAAAAACACATTTTTTTGCCTTTGGATCAAGCTTCTTCCGTGGCTCATTTGGCACATGAACATATGCAACACAGCCAAATATCTTCAAGTGTGATACATCAAGCTTCTTGCCAGTAAAGCATTCTTCAGGATTCATACCATGAATTGCAGCCGTGGGAGTTCTGTTCATAACATAAATAGCAGTATGAACAGCCTCAGACCAAAAATGCTTAGGCATGTTCTTTTTAGCCATCAAGGCACGTGCAATTTCTCCAATATGCCTGTTTTTCCTTTCTGCAACCCATTTTGCTGTTGGGTATACCTGCATGTGAACTGTCTCTTTATCCCATGAGACCTCAGAAAATCATTGAACTCATTCGAGAGGTACTCTCCCCCTCCATCTGACCTCAAGCACTTTACTTTCAAGCCTGTTTCTCTTTCAACTATAGCCTTGAAAGTTCTAAAGTGCTCAAACGCTTCACTCTTTTCCTTCATAAAATATACCCACAACATTCTAGAACAATCATCAATGAATGTGACAAAGTGTGTAACAACCTGAATATAATAAGTAATGAGTCAGTGGCCATGTGAGAGTCATAATGACCACCGACGTGCTAAGTGTAGATGTGTGGACCCATCTAACCAGGCGGTCCATCATTAATGTCCGCATGTGTTGAGCTTGTTATCTCAATAGCCTCATCATAAGTAAGAGGCTCTCTTGCATCTGTAACCAGTAAATAATCCATAGAAGGTGCAAAATGGTCAGGAGGTCGTCTATCTCTAGTTGAACGCCGCCTCAATCTAGGCTCTGTTCCCTGACCGACATTCTGTCTAACATCAGCATGTCTAGCATCTGGGCCATGAGCATGAAGTGATGCTGCACCCTGTCTAGCTGGGGCTGCATACGAGCAGGTGGCTCCTCCTAAAAGATAACTCTGCGTACCTCAACTGCTTTCTCAAGCTACATACGCATTTTGTCCTCATGAAAGATGACATCATGACTGCGAATCACCTTCCGCGCCTGCGAATCCCATAAATGGTAACCCATCTCTCCTGCATCTCCATAGCCAATGAAAATGCATTGGACACTTTTAGGATCCAACTTATTGTGTTTGTCCTTGGGCACATGGCAGAATGTCTCACATCCAAAGACACGCAAATGATCATAAAAGGGGGGCTTGCTTGCCCATACCTCCTTTGCAACCTAAAAGTCAATGCCACTACTAGGTGACCTATTAATGAGATGCACTGCAGTAGTAACTACCTCAGCCCAAAAGTGCTGCGGTAAACTAGCCTGGCTAAGCATGCTACAAACCCTTTCCTGAATGGTTTTATTCATGCGTTCATCCATACCATTCTAGGGTGGGGTGTAAGGGGCGGTCAGTTGATGCTTAATACCCCACTCATCACAAAACTACTCAAAAGCACGTGATACATGCTCACCCCCATTATCTGATCTTAGGCATTTGAGCCTTTTTCCAGACTGGTTCTCTGCCAATGCAAGCCAACCCTGAAAGGCATCTAAGACATCAGATTTTCTCTTTATAGGATAATCCCAAACCTTATGTGAGTAATCATCGATGAAAGTAACAAAGTAGTTTGCCCCACCAAGTGATTGATAGGGCATAGGCCCACATACATTTGAGTGCACAAGAGCCAAGGGCTCACCCATGCATTTCTTACCAGATTTTTTATGCATAGTTCGAGTCTGCCTGCCATACAAACAATGATCACAAGAATCAAAATGCGAAGAGTCAAAAGGCGGAAGATACTGCAAAGCATGGAGCATTTTCATTCATTTAAGAGACATATGCCCTAAACGAGCATGCCAAAGGGATACAAGGGGAATAGAACCCACAGACAAAATATAATCCAATGTAGCTCCAGATACAAGTAAGAGATAGAGGCTGCCAGACTTGTCACCTCTTGCAAGTACAAGCCTGCCATGAGTAATCTTCCATGCAGAGTTTCCAAAAGACACAAGATACCCTGCATCATCAAGCTGTCCAGCTAACATAATGCTCTGAGTCAACACAAGTACATAGTATACATAATGCAAAACAAAAGAACTACCAGAAGAAAACTGCAGCCTAACATCTTCAATGCCCACAATGTCAAGAGACATGTCATCACCAAGATGCACAAAACCAGACATGGTACGATAGGTATGAAACCAATCTCTACAGGGTGTCACATGAAAGGACGCACCCGAATCCAAGAGCCAGCACTGCACATACATAGAATGTATCTAAGAAGTCTATAAGGCATCGCATGAAGAAGCTGCAAGTACGTAATCATCATTTGAATCACTGGCCTGCGTGACATTAACCTCTTCTATCTTCACACTGGACTTTCCAGGTACAATATTGCGCTCAGAAGACTTTTCTTGTACTTTTTCTTTTCCCTTTTCCTTGCGCTTATCATCGCGCATTTTATGGCACTGCAGCCTAATATGTCCTGCTTTCCCACAATAATGACAGGTAAGATCAGACTTTTGTCCACGAGACTTACTGTGACCACATGATTTGGACTTGGACTTCTGAGAGTCCATGCCCTTATGATCATTATCATGCCTACCATGTCTGCCACCTCTAATGGTTAATGCATGTGAAGAGCGGGAAGCATCATTGTTTCTCCTGTTGATTTCCTCAGTCAATAAAGCACTCTCAACATCTTTGATTTTCAGCCCATCAAGCTTGTTTGTGCATATGGCAGTACGGAAGGCATCCCATGATTCAGGCAAGGTGCCAAGCAGAAACAATGGGTGCAAGTTGTCTTTGAACTCAATACCCTGTGATAACAGACTCTTCATGATAACATGAAACTGATTGAAATGAGATGATAGGGAGGTCCCCTCCTTCATGCGAAGGTCCATTAACTGCTTCAGTCAATACATTTGTGACGCAGGACTCTGCTACGCATAGAGCTCCTGAATCTTCTCCCATAAATCCCATGCACTCTGATTCTCATCTTCAACAACATTATGATGGACCTCTTTTGAGAGTGACAAAATAATGGTAGACTTGCATAGCTCATCAACTTTCATCCAAACATCATCATCCATATCCTCAGGTTTGACACACTTGAAACGCAAGGGTTTAATCTACAACTTCTGCACCAAAACCTGCCATATTTGGGACTTCCAATACCCATAGTTGGTACCACCCAACTTGGCAATGTTAAAGAGAGCTGTATCTTTTAGATGACCAGCCATACTGTCCCAAATCAAAGAAAAAAAGCAAAATTTAAGGTTTTTGTAATTAGCAAAAAATACACTAAAACCACTGCTAAAACTAGTTGAAAGAGTGGATTTTACCAAGAGAAGCACCTGTCTACCAAATATGACCAAGGTAACATCAAATAGTAAGCATTACCCTCATAGAAGTGCTCAAAATCTGCAGATTTTAGCTTGCTGTAATAAATGACAACAGTATGGAAAACTGTCCTAAAATGAAGCAATCACTGATACATATGTCACTACAACTACCAGGTAGTAAGATACATCAAACAATGAGTTTCTAGGGGCAAGAAGGTACCAAGAATTGTCAAACTAATAACCTGTCAGGCAAGAGACACCTCATAGGTCCAGAAGTCATGCATGTAATGGGTCTCGGGGTAAGAGAAGAGACCAAGTACAAGCATACCTGATAGAGCAAGGAGCTCAATACATAACCATCCAAGATGCATATAAAACTGACAAACCTGTGACAAAGATAGGTGCCTGCCCCAATAGGCATATCAAATCAGCCCACTACAGACAAACTGCCAACATAAAGCTCTCAAGAGAGAAAATGCATGTAACTGTCCCACAAGCTCAAGCTCATCTGTAAATAAGACTCTGTGTATATCTGAATATACCAAGAGGCTCCCACTAGAAGTGAAGCCAGATGCAAAGAGAGAAAGCAATGCTCTAATACATCAAATACATAGCATCAGACATGCCAAATCCCAGTAGGGTACATCCAGAGCATAAATCCCTCGTAAAGCATAAGCCTGAAAGCATTCAAAGAGCATGTAACTGACAACCAAATTTAATGCCCAGTCAATCCAAAATGCTCAAATATATTTGAAGATGAGACTCCAAGTAACTGTCAAGCATGGACAAACCAAGTGGCATCCATATCTGACCAAAGCATAAATGCAAGAGGCCTAAATGTCAAGTAGTGACAATAGGCATAGACCGATCCAAAGCGCGCCAAGTAAAGCCAAATGCCAGTGAAGAATAACCAAGTTGAAGCTTAATCCAAGCTCAAAAGCATTTCAGAACCAAGAAGAAGCATTTGACAACCTCCAAATACATCGGTATAATCATTCAAATCTCCAATGAGCACCCCGTATCCATGAATCAATGCATACACCAAGTAAATGTACTTTAGCCCACTGTATTACAACAAGCAATTTACTGTTATATGAAGCTCAAATGGTGTTCAAATATGCTCCAAATCAGTTCCAAAGTATAGACATAGAATCCCATAACAGTCGGGCATCACCGGGCATCAATAGGCATCAAACGGGCAATGCCAAGAAGCATTAAATAGTAAATGTCAAGTGCTGCCCTATTTTGACAGTCCTAAGACTATGTATACAGCAAAGGGCTGAAGGGGAAAGCACTCAAATCGATCACCGGGAGTCAAGCACCAATATCAGGGAGTCAAGCAATGCTCAGGAAGGTTGCCAAGAGTGTCGGAAAGCCGAGGAGGAGCAGGGAAATGCCGGGGAGCAGATCAGCCCAGCTCCCTAAAAATGCATCGAAAATTGCGCTAGTTGTTCCTGGGGGATGGGGGATCTACAATAGCCCTCAGGGGCACTTGCCAAGGTCAAGGGGGCTCCAATGCAGCCCGGGAAGAAGCCGATGAAGGTTCGAAAGCTCGGGGAGGAGGTGGGAGATCAAAACATATTTGCAAATGAAGGTGTCATGGCTGCCATTGAAGCTTGGGATGAAGCTCTTCAAATCCGGGCTGAAGAGAATGCCGAGCAAGCTCCAAAACCTTTGCTTTGATGCTAGTTGAAAGGGAAGTGAAACCTAGGAGGAAGAAGCTTGACGGTGAGAGCTATGGCGGATGGAGAGCAAGAGCCAAGAGAGAGAGAGAGACTCAAAAGTGGGAACTCCAACAACCACAATGTGTGGCTGGGGCTTCCTTTATTCAAACTGTCACTAAAAGAATAAAGAATAAGTGACTATGACAGGCACCCGCCACCTGCAGTGTGTTAGTGTAGTAATACATGGGCGGCTAGGTGGAGGCGCCTTTACCCCCTACATTTAGGTGCTCTTGGGCCTCCTTCACCCACTCTTTCACCTTCTGGATGGCTTCAAGTTGGGACTTTTTTAGCCGTCCTCAAAGCCGATGTTTCTTCCTTTGTGTCAATGACTTTCCTTCTAGCAGGTAGTGTTGTGGCACTTTCAATTTTGAGAGTGACGTTAGCGCCTGGCCTTTTATTCCTCTGTCTCTAAGCCTTTTTTCCAACTGAGGTTGTGTCAAGGTTGCTAGGCCCGAGCAATGATATGTCGGCCTGCTTTGTCTATACATGGGTCATGACATGCAATGGGATGGGTGTGGCCTCTCCATCAAGTGTCTCGATGCCAAACAACCCCAATGGAACTAATGGCTCATTTGCCGAACTAGAGGATGGTTTCTATCTAGGGCAATCGACAAAAGGTGAGTGATTCAACACTCTGATTCCACACTCAATGCATCCTAGGTCAGTCTTGTCTCTATTAGCTTGCTCCCTCTTGGGGTAATGCGAAGAAACATGTCCTGGGTGACTGCAAGTCCAACACACGATTGGCTATTGGTTGTGCCCTCCTAGGCCTCTACCTCTCCCTCTACCTAATGCCATCATCGGCACTAGTTAGTAGTCCATAAGGATTGCATTGCCTTCTTCATCGTACGATACGTATGGGTTCATATAAGGCTCATTGCTACTAGGCTTGTCCACATAGTGGATTGGAGTGTCACTCGATGGGTGGGTCACATAGGGTCCAGGCGATCTAGGGATATCTGTAGGGTTTATCTGTTGAGATATCGAGCTCCACTCGTGATATGTCAGGGTGACCGTTGTGCATTTATGTCACCGACTTGTCAGTTGCAGATGCGGTTGGTACACCGCCCATGAATAATAGCTACATGATAGCTATCCTTATCTACTCTAGTTCGTGGCTGAGTTAGTATGCCACCTTAGTTAGTTGAGTTTGGTTTGAGACCCATATATAGGGTTCTTCTATTTCCTTGTACTAGAGTTCTTTTTGGCTTACAGAACTACGAAGAGGAAAACTGTTTTCAGCCTCCACCTCTGTGTGTATTCCCCCATTGTGCAAGCAAGAAAGCTACAAGTGAGACTCCTTCCTTCTCTCCCACAATCTTGACATGGTATCAGAGCCTTGTTCGTGATAAGGAGCTCAAGAAAGAAAGCCAAGCTCACGGTGTTCTGGTAAGAGGAGCAGTGTTGCTTTCATTTTCTATTTTGGGAGCAGATCTCTGCATGTAGCACAGCCGAAAATTGCAAGAGTGCATTGTCTCAGGTTGAGACGCCCTTCGCGGTGAAGCAAGAGGGCAGTATATGCTGCGGGAGAGGTCTTTAGCCCTTGGCCACCCTGTTTTTTTGATTTGAGGCCATTTCGGGGCCTGTTTTGGAGGCGGAAGTTTTCTGCACGCACTCAGGAAAAGGCCCAGTTTTATGCTGTGCGACCACTGTTCTACAGGTCGGTGAAAAGTTACTGTAGAAATTGCATCGTATGCTTGTGTGCAGAGACATTGGGAGTTACAGAATCATCCTTGTTGCCTGTTGATGCAAAATCGTCACTAGGAAGTGACTGTGTGGTCAAATACCACTTTCCTCAGTTTTGCAGATTAGCCCTTGTGAGGCTAAAGCTATGTTCTTTGCAGTGACAGAACTTTTTGCAGTGTTCTGTAATGGCGTCTGATTCTCTCTCACAGATTGTCACTGAAAAGCTTGACAAGAACAACTTCCAAGCATGGAAGTTTAGAATGACGAATTTCCTTATGGGAAAAGGATATTGGGAATTTGTTGCAGGAAATGAAGAAGAACCAGTTCTTCCTGATGTTCCCAATCAACAGCAAATGCAGGCATTCAAAGCATGGCATGAGAGAGCCAGGAAAGTTATGTACTGGCTGTCTATCAGCATTTCAGACTCCATGATTGTGCATATTCAGGATGCAAGTACGCCAAAGGAGGCATGGGATACTCTGTCAAAGATGTATAGCACAAATACGCAAGCCAGGAAAATGCAGCTCAAGCAAGAGTTGCACAATGTGCAAAGAGAAAATATGAGCATCAATGACTACCACATGAAGGTGAAGAAGATTGCAGATGCACTTGCTTCCATTGGGTCGCCAGTGGAAGATGATGATTTAGTTTCTGTGACCTTGAATGGTCTAGGAAAGGATTATGCACAGTTTCGGACATCCATTTCAGTTCGTGAAAGATTTCCTGATTTTGAGGAGTTGATTGCTCTTCTAATTTTTGAGGAGCAGAGAAATGGTGGTGCATCTTCATCAGGAGGAACTTCAAAAGAAACTGTCTTCTACTCAAATGCTGGAAGAGGTAGAGGCAGAGGTAGAGGAGGCCGATTTGGAGGCCGTGGTAGAAATCAGAATATGCAGCAAACTCAAGAAAACGAGTCCTATGGAGGAGGACGTGGTAACTCTAGAGGCAGGGGGAGCCAAAGAGGTCGTGGTGGATGGCAAAGAGGCCAAAATGCAAACAGTAATGTTGAATGCTACTACTGTGGTAAAATGGGTCATATGGCTAAAGACTGCTATAAAAAGCAGAATGACATCATGAATGGGAAATTGCAACAAGGGAATTATGCATCTTCTAGTAGACAGGGTGATGACAGAAATGAGCATTTGTTTATGGTGCAGCACATGAACAATTTTGTGACAAGTGCAGAAGAAAGCAACGATGTGTGGTATGTTGACTCAGGTGCATCAAACCACATGACAGGTCATGCAGAATGGATGGAGGATGCAAGGAAAATGGAAAAATCAAGATTTGTGGAGACTGGTGATGATATTGCACATCCTATTGTGCAGATTGGAAAAATTCCCTTGTCTATGCAGGACGGAAAAAAGAAATACCTGTCAGATGTATTTCATGTCCCGAATATCACCAAGAATTTGGTTTCTGTTGGTCAAATGGTTGAGCAGGGCTTGCAGGTCAGATTTAATCCTCATGGATGCTTTGTTGAGGATATGAAAAATAAAGGTCGCTTGATAGCAAAAGGAAAGAAGAAGGGCAGAATGTTTACGTTGGATGCAGACATGTCTGAATTGAGTGCAACAATGTTTGCACATGGGACCGGTGTAGTTGTAGATATTGATATCTTGCATAAACGCATTGGTCATGTTAATGTACAGCGACTTAAGTCAATGCAGGCCCAAAATACTGTTGCAGGATTGCCAAAATTCAAGGTTGCAGAAATGCACAAGGTATGTGAAGCCTGTCAGTTTGGAAAATAGGCAAGGAAACCATTTCCTAGACATGTTCAAGAGAGTAAGAAGCCATTGGAATTAATCCACTCTGATGTGTGGACTACTAAAGCTGCATCTCTTGGAGGCTGTCATTATTTTGTCACTTTTATTGATGACTATAGCAGAAAAGTTTGCGTGTATTTTATGAAAAAGAAAAGTGAAGTTTTTGGGAATTTCAAAACTCTTAAAGCTATGGTTGAAAAAGAAACAGGCCTGCAAATAAAATGCCTAAGGTCAGATGGAGGGGGAGAGTACCTCTCAAATGAGTCTGCAAGGTTCCTACAGGAGCATGGCATAAAGCAGCAATATTCATGCAGTCATACCCCACAACAAAATGGAATTGCAGAAAGGAAAAACAGGCATATTGGAGAGGTATCTCGTGCCATGCTCAACGAAAAAGACTTGCCAGATTTTTACTGGGCTGAAGCAGTTGCTACAGCAGTCTATATAATGAACAGGACTTCCACTGCAGCAATACATGGGATGACTCCAGAGGAGAGGTATACTGGTAGGAAACCAGATATTTCTCGTTTGAAATTTTTTGGTTGCATTGCCTATGTACATGTGCCAGATGAGTTGAGATCCAAGTTGGATCCAAAAGCTGAGAAGTGCATCTTTATTGGTTACTCTCTGCAGCAAAAAGGGTATAGATGCTATAACCCTTCTACTCGTAAGTTTACAGTGAGCAGAGATGTTGTTTTTGATGAGATGAGTAGCTGGTATAAACTAGTAAATGTGATTGATGATATAGATGCACAAAATGGTAATGCTGCACAGAATTCACAGCAGCAGTCACAAAATATTAGTGGACATGGAGCGTCCTCTAGCAGTGGTTCACATTCTTCGCCATGGACAGGCAGATTGAGATCAGGAGAATCTTCTCAAAGCAATGCAAATAGTGGTATTCAGGTATCACGAAAAGAAAAAGAGAAGGTAGATCAGCCCATGTTTGATGTGAATGCAAGTCAATCTTATGTGGATGGTGAATCCAGTGGCTCAGAACAGAGCATTGATGATGAATTGGGTATTCCTTCTATTGTTACACCTGGAGTAAGGAAGACCAGGGATGTTTTGAGAGCACCTGGGAGTGAACCTACTTTGCGCAGGTCTACCAGAGCTAGGTATCCTGTGGATAGGCTGAAATATGATGGATTTACAGCCATTCACTATGCATATATGGTCAAAGTGATACAGGAACCAGAACCCACTTCTTTTGAGCAAGCCATGGGAAAAAAAAAAGGGAGAAAGCCATGGATGAAGAAATGGATGCCTTGGAAGAAAATGCTACATGGGAATTGGTACCTTTGCCTAAAGGTAAGAATGCAATTGGCTGTAAGTGGGTTTATAAGATGAAGCACAATGCAGATGGTTCTGTGAATAGATACAAGGCAAGATTAGTAGTCAAGGGGTATGCACAAACATATGGTATTGATTATGAAGAAACATTCAGTCCGGTTGCAAGGATGGAAACGGTAAGAGCAGTCATTGCTATGGCTGCATCAAAGGAATGGTCTTTACATCAGATGGATGTAAAGAATGCCTTCTTGCATGGTGATTTGCAAGAAGAGGTATATATGGAGCAGCCACCAGGTTATGTGCATGCTGTTCATCCTGAGTTTGTTTGCAGGTTGAAGAAAGCCTTGTATGGTTTGAAGTAAGCACCTAGAGCATGGTCTGACAAGATAGGACAGTATCTTGTCACTATTGGCTTTCAGATTTCCAAGGCAGATTTCTCACTTTATGTGAGAAAAACAGAGAAATGTATTATGCTACTTGTCATTTATGTTGATGATTTGATTATGACAGGTGACAATGATGAAGATATCCTTCATGTGAAAATGTTATTGAAGCAAAAGTTTGAGATGAAGGATTTGGGAGAGCTGCGTTATTTCTTGGGCATTGAGGTGATTAGATCACCAAGTGGGATACAGCTCTTGCAGAGGCAGTATGGATTGGACATACTGTCCAAATATGGGATGACAGGCTGTAAGCCTATTTCAGTTCCTTTGGAGCAGAATGTAAAGCTGAGCGCAGATGCAGGTGAGCTTTTGGAAGACCCTACTATGTACAAACACATAGTAGGAAGTTTGATTTATATGACTATTACCAAGCCAGATTTGAGCTATGTTGTTGGATTGGTAAGTCAGTTTATGCAGGCTCGAAGGAAATCGCATTTGGATGCGGCTAGACGCATACTCAGGTATGTGAAGTCCACATTGCAGTATGGACTATTTTATGAGACTGGGATTCAGATACAGTTGCATGGATATACTGATGCTGATTGGGCTGGTAGTATTTCTGATAGACGATCTACCAGTGGGTATGTGTTCTCTTTTGGGAGTGCTGCAGTCACTTGGAGCAGCAAGAAACAACCTACAGTTGCCTTGTCGAGCACAGAGGCTGAGTATAGGGGTGCAGCAATGGCTGCATGTGAGGTAGCTTGGTTGCATAAGCTACTTTATGATATGCATCAGCCTACAGATGGGCTAGTTGTCATTTATTGTGACAACATGAGTAGTATACACTTGGCAAATAACCCAGTCTATGATGCTAGAACAAAGCACATTGAGGTGCATTATCACTATGTGCGGGAGAGGGTTTTACTAGGTCTTATTGATCTAGTTTATGTCAACACAGAGGATCAGGTAGCTAATATATTTACTAAGGCATTGGGCGCAGAGAAGCTGCGCAAGTTCAGAGACCTGCTTGGTGTGCAGGAATTGGGATTGAGCTCGAGGGGGAGTGTTGAGATATCGAGCTCCACTCGTGATATGCCAGGGTGATCGTTGTGCATTTATGTCACCGACTTGTCAGTTGCAGATGCGGTTGGTACACCGCCCATGAATAATATCTACATGATAGCTATCCTTATCTACTCTTGTTCGTGGCTGAGTTAGTATGTCACCTTAGTTAGTTGAGTTTGGTTTGAGACCCATATATAGGGTTCTTCTATTTCCTTGTACTAGAGTTCTTTTTGGCTTACACAACTACGAAGAGGAAAACTGTTTTTAGCCTCCACCTCTGTGTGTATTCCCCCATTGTGCAAGCAAGAAAGCTACAAGTGAGACTCCTTCCTTCTCTCCCACAATCTTGACATTATCTTCATCCTAGGGATGGGCAGCTTGCTGTCGTTAGGTGCCATGAGAGCCAATGGGGCTCCCCTTCCAAAGAAGTTCAGTGGCCTATTTGCAAGGTAGGGTTGATTGTAAGGCTACGTATATGGGAGCCTCCAGGGTAATCAACAATGCATGGTGTCATGGCCGAATCTACCATAATTAGTGCAAGGTCGTGACCTAGGATCTTGACACTTGACTGGCAAGTGGTTTCCACCACAATGCATGCATTGGACGTATGGGCATGTTGGTTGTCTCATCATCTCCTGCAATTTGACTATATCCATCTTGATCTCTGCTAGCTCTTGTCTTGAATCAGTGCCCTTTCCTTTATCATGCGCGCTTGGGATTGCTCTCTCACTCGGTGTTGAGGCCCTCTCGGAATTCTTGGCACTAGAATCTTCTCAATTCAAGCTTCTGGACCTTCTTTCCTTGAGCTGGTCATCCACTCTAACAACTTCTTTAAAGACCCTTGCCAGTGCGTCTTGCTACAAGCTCGAGTTGCCAGCCAAGGCTTTATAGAGCACTTCACTTTGTATTCTACTGATGAATACAGTGGATACCGCTCTTTTGGTTGGTCTCTCACCCATAGGGATTCTTTTGAAGCACATGGGTCACATAATCTCAAATATCCTCCTCTCTCTGCTTGACGTTCATGAGTTGCACTAGACGGTTATCGAAGTACCCAGGTTCGGATGAAGAGATTTTTCAAGCCATTGAAATTGGCGTGCTCCGTAGCATCCAAACTCATATACCAGGTCCAACCCTTATCACCCAAGCATAGTCCAAAATCTTGTGAACATTGTGTGGGGTTAGTGAGGCCATTGGCCCCGCAGACCTGCTCGAACTGCTCCACAAAGTTGTACATGTCATCATTTGCTTGGTATTTGTCCAATTGCTTCGTTACCACAGGGATTCTTGATTGGCTCTTAGAGCCTTGGTTGACTTCTAACCTTGCTAACAGCAATGTTGCTAATGCTGCAACGCTTTGCTCTGTTGCCATGTTTTCTAGCAGTCGCTTTGTCAAAAGCTTGCTGAGTGTGAGGTTTTCTTCTAACGCTCTCTCGCTCTCCGATAGATTTTTGCTTGCTAGGTCTAGCATTCTCTGGATCTCTTGCATTTCCATGCTCTGATGCAAGTTCCTAGTTGTATGCGGCTAGGCCTTGTAGAGCCCTACTTGCCAGCTTCCTCTCCTCCTCAAGATCTGCTATGATGTCCTCTACAAGTCTAATGCAGTGTTCTAGCTAGGTTTGAGCATCATATTTGTTCACTAACTGTCGGATGGCCTCAGGAAAATTGCCTAGGCCCAATTCTTCGTTGCTTCTACGGCATGAGCTACCCTCCTCCATGTCCAAGGCTTCATGTCCTGCCAAGTTGTCGATCAAGTTGATAAGGCCATGTAGATCCACTTCCACGATAGCGTCTGTCCTTGTTGCATCCATCTTTTTAGCATTGTGTTCTTTGCTTGGTTCTACCTTTGGGGATTCGATCACCCTTCTATGTCCTTGGGTCTTCTCTTACTGGTGGGTTCTTTCAAGTTCTTAAGTCTGGGTGAGTTCCTTGTTAATTACAACCAGTCCTCAACTTACCCTCACTCTGTGCATGTGTGCATGTGCATGTGTGCATGTGTGTGTTCTTTTTGTGCATTGTGTGAAATCATGCTTTTAGCTCTTCTGTTGAGGGCTGGAAATCAAAGTGAGTGAGAAAACAAAGTGTCTAGATGGCTCTAGCGCTCTTATCATGGGTTTAGCCTGATAGCCTTGTATGCTCGTCCTTGCTGGTTCTTAGGGTTCTCGGCTATGCCCTCCACTTAGTCATGATTTGTTTGGGCTCTATGACTCCACTTGACTTTGTTGATGGCCCGGATCGCTAGATGGTCGACTAGTGTTGCCTCTACACATGCATCTCGTTGATTTCTTTGTTTCTTATGTCAGAAAGGCATCTCAAGCGTCTATATGGTCTTCAAATGTTTGTATGACCGGTGTCTAGGTAGTCTAGTCTAAATTTTAGAAATTCTGGGAAAAATTATACTCGGCCCAATAGGTCCAAATTGCAGGGGCCAGGTGATTGATTCGAATGGGCCGATTAGCCAAAGCTCGAGTACCTAATCTAGCTAAGTGGGTGACTCGGACAGGCTAAGAGTCTGGGTTGGTCAAGTGCCTAATGTCCGAATGTGCCTGGGCCAAACTGGGCGAGGCCAGTCTGAGTGGTTGATTCGAACGGCGGCGGGTCGGGAGTCTGGCCGGTCCTAGTGGAGCGGGCCAAATGGCTGAATATAGGAGGGCCGAGGGTCGAATTTCCATGAAATCGAGTCGAGTGGTCCGAATGGCCGAATAGAAGAGGGTCGAGGGCTGATTCTAGGACTCTACCCAAAGTCAATGTAACTCGAACAAGCCAAACACGGTGCATTTTTCTCAAAGCGATGAAAAATTTGTCGCACCGATGAGCAATTGTGGGCTTGATACTAGTTGAGCACCTCCAGATTCTACCTATGCATGAAGGAGGAGGTGTGGGTATACCTGGAGTAGGCAACAAACTTGTTGGTGATGCGATTGAAGTGGATCCATGCAATGGAGCTCACACACACATACACATAGTCTCTCTCTATCTCTCTCAACCAAGGTTTCAAATGAGCTCCCCCTTGGTCTTCTAGCTATTAAACCCCTTCCCCACAATGTTCTTGCCACTCCTTCCCCCTCGCTTGTCGATCTCAACCCCCTTCAGCACTTCTTTTCGTTTTTCCCAGATCTGTGCCATGTTTGGCTTATTTTACAACAACAACTACCAAGACCCACGAACCACTTATTGTTCAAGCATTCTCAAGCAAGTACTAATGGCTACCTCTCACATAGCTGATGCGCTATCCCTCTCTACGAGTATAGTGAGCTTACCTTGATGCTCGATTGAGTTGCTTCCTCTCTCAAGCACTCCGATAGCTCTATGATTCGTGATGCAAGCTCAAGCATCCTCAAGCCTCTTCCTCCAAGCTCCATCCTCCATAGCCATGCACAAGATGAGAGAAGAGAAGAGAAGAAGAAGAGAGGAGATGGACTCTCACACACTCACTCCCTCACTCACTGACACTCCCTCCCTCAAGCACTCACAAACAAGTAAGAGAAGAGAAGAAGAGAAGAAGAAGACTCCACTTTGCCACATGCCAAAGAATGAGCTCTCATTCACTTTTTGAACTTTATATACAAAACCCTAAATCCCTTTTGGGCGGTCATACCCTTATCCCCTTTTTTACTCCTCCTCTCTTCCTTGCTTAGTCCTACCACCCGTTCATGGTTACAAATTTCACAAGAGGGAGCGTGGCGCTCTTTTCCAGAGGTTTTGGCTACGCCTTTATATTTAAAGGTGCACCTTCTTGCTTTTGGCTTCTTGCAGCTTCCATGGTTGTGTCTTGTACTCTTGGTGGTTGTTCCTATGCTTTTAGATTTCTTTCGAGCCCACTCTCTTGTAGGGCACCTTTTCCTTTTTTCTGCCTTGTGCTTTTCCTCTTGATGCCTCGTTTTCCACTTTCTTCACTTTGTAGTAATAAACAGAAACTATTCTGGACCCTACAATGCATAGGGAGCCATTCGAACACTCTTGAAATCACTCCATGCACACCATTGGTTTGAGTTACAAAATGACTCAATCATTGAAGATAAGGGCAACATTGAGGCTTGAAAAGCAAGAGAATATTCATATTGAAGTACTTGAACAACAAAATGTACCATTAAAATTTAAAAAACAACACTTTTTGTGTTGAAAATCAAAACATTCAACCTAGGTAGGACCCATGCCAATTTCTAGAGATAATCCCTTGATCACCCCGCTTTTCCGCTAGACCATTATGCCTCATTTGCTACATTATCACAACTATGTTTTTGACCTATTTTTGCAACTCATAAGAAATATTGCCTAGTGTAGATCACTCTAGTGTATAATGTCTAATCCTAAGCATATAGTTATTTTGATAAGTCATGAAGTTTGCCAAGGTAGTATATCACAAGATTCTACATTAGCTTTAAATAACAAGATTCATGCACTCGACAATTGAAGGACAACGCCACCTCCACTGAGTTAGAGACCTCTTTGAGTGTCATTGCATGACATAGAACTTATGTGCTTGAGAAAAATATATCATAAGTGCTAGACAACCCAAGAGTGTTGGAAAATTTGGGATCCTATCTTAGCAATCTATCTCAAATTTTCATGTAGTGTGTTTGATTTGAGTGCAATTTGACCTTGGAACTACATGACTATGCCTAGGACAATGTTGCACCATCAAATCACCTAGGTAGGAACCATGCCAACTACCAACTATAGCCCCTTGATCACCACAACTATCCTCTGGACCACCATGACTAATTTGCCACATCACCACAACTAAGGTTTTGACCTATTTTTGCAATTCCAAACAACTTACCTAGTGTAAACCACTCTAGGTATAATATTAATCCTACCATCTTATATACACTCAAATATACTCAAATGACTTTCAAAAAATGCCTTTATGTAAGGGGTAAAGGATCAACTCTTCTTACTTTATGATAATTCAAAACTATGCTATATAATGGCCACTTATCTAATAGTGTCCAAGGTAAGGTTCAATGAATGGGAGTGGCTTAAATTGACACATGTAAACAATCTTTAGAGTTCTCATGCTCCACTACTAATCTTCTAATGTATGAAACACATTTATAACTTGAAATAAAACCCCATATTTCCATGTTGTTAGCATGAGATGATTGAAAGATGAGAACTTTTATGCACACATGTAGCACAATAAAACAATGCACCAAGAAATCTTATGAGGCCATCCATGAGACCTTGCCAAACACCAACTCTAAGAATGAGGCCACCCATGAGACCAGGCACCCAAGAAACCTTGCCAAGCCACCCATGCGACCTTGCCAAACACCTACTTTAAGCTTGATAGGACCAAGTTGTGCAACATCAGTTCTGCATCCCAATTGTTGGTTTTCTTATGGATGATCTTCCTCATCTTCTAAGATAGGGAAGCCCTTGTTAGAAATGATAAATTCTACTTCAATGTATGTTGTGATGATAACCCACAAGACAAGAGATTTGATAAAGAGAAACCTAGACCCTATAGGGTGTAGGAAGCCCTTTTGGGGTGTCAAATACTTTTTCTGCACACCATAGGGCTTAGGAAGATGTAACCCTCAAAGTGGTGCCATCACTTGTTTCCATGCACACATAGCAACACCGAGTGATGACACTTGGCAAATGGTACTCCAAAAATCTTGTGTCCATGGAAATGTGACATTGGCATGACACAAACTTGCATGTGTGGGATTGTCATATATATTTCTTCTCAAATTCATTTTTCAATTTCATCATCACATTTCTACTTTCCTCCATACAACTTTCTTCTCACACCTCTATTTGCCTCATTACATGTTGTGTTGTGCTTCTTGAGAAGAGGCAAGTGTCAAGAGAGGCAAACATTAGGGTGAGCATGAATAGGCGTTTCCACGACAATTCTCCCCAAAAGAAAAAGGTAAAACACATTTGTTGGCATGTCCTAAATGAGGGCTAGTCAAGCCCTACTGCATGTAGCAAGGCATTTCCTCGTTTCTAGAAACCCTCCATGTGCACCTTCGGTTGGTTAAGTTGAAGAGGTGCATTTTTTGACATTACAAGTCGGCTAATTAGCTCATTGATGGACTTCTACAAGTTCATCCTAACAATGAAAGTAAGGAAGAATATGATGTATAATTGATATTGGTTGTTATTTTAAGTGTCCACAAAAAGTCTTTTAAATTTCTATAGGTCCTACTATCCTCTCATCATCACTATCATTGCTAATTTCAACACCAAATTCAAAAGAGCTCCTCTCAGTCATGGTATCTTCATCAGTATCTTCAAATAAATGGGATAATTCAATCATGTTTTCCTTTGAATCGTATCCACATCTAACTAATTTAAAGATCTAGCTAGATAGAAATAGGATTTCCAAGGTTTTGCTCTCTATTCTCTTATATTGGTTATATAAGTGTACATCCAAGTCTCCACTTAGTCATTTCATGATTGCTCATATTTGGGATGCCAAGGATTTGGACTTTGTGACTTTCACTTATCATATTTTGATGTGTTGTTGCCATTCCACCCATCGGACCCTATTGCACATAGGAACCCATTCCACATTACCAAATAGCTTACCTGCATGCCATAGAGTCCAAATTGTAAAGTGCATGTATTTCCAAAATATAAATAGTATAATTGCATAAGCTAACCTCTAATGATTGATTTCATCTCTTTCAATCCTAGAGAAGTAGACTCAATGGGAAGGGTGAGACAAATTGCAAAGAAAGTTCTAAGAAAGAAAGTTGACATAGTAGTAGAGGGCACATGAGTAGGGAGCAAATCAGAAAGATAGAAATCCAATAGATTTTAATTGTGAGGATGAAAGCCCTAATAAGAGGGAAGAAATGAATTAAAAAGGGACTAATTAGCACGATGAAATCCTTCAAAGGTGAGGATAGAAAGCAAGGAGCAAAACACCAAGAGCAAAGATCTTGATGATGCACGAAAGGAGATGGGGCATGGACCATCAATCAAGAATATGCTAATCATGGGGAAAATCAGAAGGAAGGTCAGTAGACAAAGACACTAAAAGAATTGGAGACACTAAATACCCATAGGGTTCATGTGAAGCAAAAGTAGAAGATGTCTTAGCAAACCTATGAAGGCATAGAGGGTTCACCCTCCAGCATAATGACTTCAAAGGGTGAGCCCGAAAGGACTAGAAACTTTGGAAAGGGAAAAAAAGGGGATTTTTCCATGCATCAGATAGCTTTGCAAAAGAGAGGTCTCAATATTTGTGAGAAATAGGGTCAAGAAATAGATGAATGCACTTATGGAAATCAAAAAGGCAGAAGGGTTGATAAGCTTATTCCTAAAGCCCCTTTCCTTAGCTAGTCAAGGGCATTTTTGATAGGTATCATCTCAATATTGGATGAAAGAGTTCTATTTTGGTATGTCCTCAAGAGTCTATAGAAGACTATAAGATCCATTTTCTCCAAGATATCTATGTGTGTTGCACATGCCCATAGAATAACAATGATGGACAAGGATATGCACTACTTGGATAATTAGGTACATGTTTAATAAGTTACTTGTCTCACAATACATAGCTCATAGAAAGGCCTATGAGATGTTAAACATTCCTCCTACTAGAAGGCCTAAACAATCTGTGGGAGCATTGCATGGAGATGTGCATATTGAAGAGTTGAATTCAAGCAAAAGAACAAAAAGACTCAAAAGGTTGATAAGGGAAAACAAAAAGAAAAATTGGTTGATAATCAAGATGAGGATCACACAAAGAGTGATGATAAAGAAAGAGAGGAATAAAATATATTCAATATGCTTGTGGATCTAGAAAAGGAAAATGCCAACAAGCTTAATGAGATACTAGGGCAAACGATGGTAGATGTTGGATAGCAAGAAGCACAATACCTCACTGTTTCAAATGACAACATAATATTCCTTCATAGAAAGGATATAGAAATAATTAACACAATAATTCTTGTGCTACTAAGGTACATTTATGCTCCGTTGTGTTTTATTTTATTAAATCCTTGATTTACAACTTGCGTTTTCTCCATCCCTTGTGTCTGAGCTTTTGCAAGCACAACCAATGGACTTGACAAAACACTTATTACATCCAATTCGGCAACAACTACCTCTCACATAGTCTATACATCCTCCATACACATCAATCTATCCATTCTTCTCTCAAACCATACAAAAGCAAGAATGAATAAATCGACAAGGCTATAGTGAACTCACCATCTTACCTTCTCCTCAATACTGTGAAGTGAAGGCTCTGATGGTGGATCCATGATCCATATGGTGCTACTCAATTCACAAGCACCCGATCCATGAGAGAAAATGCAAAGACAAAGAAAGACAACCCAATCCCTCCTCAAATTTGCCTCTCAACCAAGAAGGGGAAGAAAATAAAAGCACATGCAAGGAAGAAGCTTGATCTCTCAAGTCCCTCACTATCTCATGTGTTTATATAAGCTAATACATAGTTAGAAGACTTGTTGTGCTTTCAATATTGGTGCCATAGCCATGACATATTGGAAACTATTGAAATAATTTGTGTGAGTGACTCAGGAAGATAGGTCTACTAATCGTAGGCAAGCAAAGGTTCCCTAGGTGTGTCCTACCCTTGATGTGCCCAAAGCTTATGTGGGGAAATAGGAAGCACGGCCAAGGTGGATCAGCACTCGACTGTAGCCAAAGCACCTCCATCTTGCCTACCTCCTTCAAATCCATTCGTGCCCCTACAGTGTCTCTCTTTCCTGTGATGTGGTCCCATGGTAAGCTACCCACATTGTTGAAAATATGCATAGGATCCAACAAGTGGTTGATCTGTAAGTGGGTCCAATACAACAACTCATATAGAAAACGGAGAACTGTTGCTTTCTATTTGGATGCAACTCCGTGTGGACCATTTTCAACTCATACCAGCTTTGGGTATTCATTTGTGCTGGAGGTCATCCAAGAAAACCTTCCCTTAGTTCATGACCCTCTGGTAAGAAAGCATTGTGTCCTTGATCTACCATCTTCTTCATGGTTTGTGACCTTCGAGAGTCTAATTGTGGCCCACATAATGGACATGCATGATAACTTGAGGTAACCAGACCAGCCCCAACACCTCTATCCTGTGAATACAAACTTGAACGAGCTATGATAGATATGACTGACGAGAACAGAATCCTACTTACCTGAGCACTCCCCGAATCCCGAAAAGTCGTGCATGGTCCACATGAGAATGGCTTGTATATCTCTCTCTTTTCCCATTTCTTCTCCAACCCCTAGTGTTTTCTCACTCATTCTCCTCTCTCTCTCTCTCTTTCTCTCTTTCTTTGTTATCTTTTATGTTTATTCTCTCTCTCTCTCTCTCTCTCCCCCTTTTCCTTTCTTCTTCTCCCTCTCTCATTTTCTCTCTTTCTCCCTCAATGCACATCATTCTTTAAAAAAAACAAAAAAAGAAAGAACAATAACGAACCCTCTCTTTGTTTTTCTCTTCCCCCTTGTGTTTTGTCATTCATTCTCCTCTCTCCCTCCCTCCCTCCTCCCTCACTCTCTCTCTCTTTCTCTCTTTCTTTATTATGTTTCATGTTTATTCCCTCTCTCTCTCTCATTCTTTCTTCATTTTCCTTTCTTCTTCTCCCTCTCTCATTTCTCCTCTTTCTCCCTCAATGCACCTCATTCTCAACAAAAACAAACAAAAGAAAATGAGAAAGAACAAAAGCAAACCAAGAGGGAGCGATGTATTCACCACAAAGGCCCGAACATGGATTCTTTGTCTCCTCTTCGTGACGGCTCCTCTTTGCCCTTCATGCACTTCCTCCTTTTCTTTGCGAACAACATCGACGATGGTCAGAAGCTCCCCTTCTCTCTCTTTCTCTCTTTCTCTCCCTCTTCCTCCCAAATGCACGATCTATTTCACGCTCTCTTTCACAAAATGTCGTGCTCAGGTTTTGGTCGCTTTTTTATTGTTTGAGTATCGTTGCTATTTGTGTTGCATTCGATGCAAACAACGACGCCATTAATATGCGTTGCAACTGCCCGCCATCGCTATTCTCCTATATCCTTGTAGTGGTTCTTGGAATGCCTACCTACATGGCATGGGGTCCAAGTCATGCAATGACCTTGGTTGTGTCCTTTTTACTTATCACATGTCTTATCTCATTGTTTGTAGGTGATTGATGCTCATACTACCTCTTGATAACACAAAACATGTGTTTATGGTGGATCATGTTATCTCAATATAGGCAAATACAAGTCTTCTTGATTTCATATTGTAGGAAATAAACTCTGATGGTATTCAATATGCTTTATCAAAAGCTTGAAAATGTGCATCGTTTTGTATTATCCATATAATGCTTTACCAAAAGCTTGAAAATGTGCATTGTTTTGTATTATCACACTCGTCTATATTTGATTTCATGTAGATCATATTGGAGTATCTCTATCCAAGATTTGAAATTTAGGAAAATATATCAAATGAATTTTCTCAATGGTTTCCATGGGGATGTGAGATTGTAAGTATAAATTGAGTTGTGTTGCTAATTTGTTCCAAGTAAATTGCAAGTGATTTTGATACTAATATGCTCAATAGCCTTTCAAAAAGACTATTTGTTGCTCTTGAGGACAAGTTTTTAGGATTAAAAAAGGATAATGAGATTTTTGTTTATAGCCTCCAAGTCCCTCACCAGCTAGACATGTCCTCTAATGGATGGAGGTAATAGCAAATTCTTCAATATTTCTTCAAGCAATGTTCATGCTTGAGAACAAGTCAAAAACCACAACTGAGTTATACTTAAATCATGTCATGAAAATATATTTCTATTGTCTTTTCTCATATACCTCCTCTTATTTTGGTAGTTTACACAAGATTTCTACAAAGAAAATTTTGTTTGGTTGGTAAGGGCTTAAGCAATCAAAGTCCTGCTTCAAAGGCATATTCAACTCCCTCTAGACCCAGATTCCCCAAAACTTCAAAGAGTTCATCCTTGGGGCAAGTCCTTGGATTGTGCCTCTCGAAGAGAAGGAATAAACCTGGTTCAGGAGGTTGGATGCCATTGAGCAATCCTCATTCATCCTACTCAAAGACCTATTTATCAAGTGTTTCATACCAACTCCAAAAATGCCGCATTCTTCCCACCCATTTAGTAGCTACAAGACTTTACGATCCCTCCAAGTAGAAGGTCTTAAATGCTAGTGTGCCCTCATCCACTCATTTCGCATGGAATTGGTACGAACAATGCCTCAAAATGACCACTAAAGCCAACCACCTTTTTATCTTCGCTAAGTAGTGTTGTACACTCAATTTGCTATGTAAAGCGAGGATTCAAGGTCCTTATGATTGATTCCTCAAGCCCACAAACTCAATGAATCTAAAGAGTTGTTCCATTGCCTATTGGTGGTAAATAAGACATTAATCAAAGAAGAGCTTCACATTGCCACTTACTTTAGTGGACCCTCATTTCTCAGTGATCTAGCATTGTACTATGTGTCCTAATAATTTAACTAACTGATTTGGATGCACTCATCGAGCTCGCGTATGTTAACCCTCAAACGAACAAGGTAGAAAACCCAAAAAATATGAAGCAGAAGACAATGCCAAGGTAAAACTGAAACGAAAGATGAAAGCGTGCCAAGAAGAATCTGGAAACACAAGAAGTGCAAAAAAGTCCTAAATCAAGGAGAAAGGCGCATAAGAGAAGTGCAAGTTAATACTTTTGTAAAAGAGCGCAAGGTGCACCATGATTCATTTTAAGAGTGGTGGGATCTCACCCGTGCAAATTGTAAAACTAGATGGGTGGTGGGAAGAAATCCAAGAAGATAGGAAGACAATGGGAAAAAGGGCCTAGGCTATGGTTGGCCATGTAAAAAAGGAGGTAAGGGGATGACTGCCCAAAAGGGATTTAGGGTTTTGTATATAAAGTTGAAAAGTAAATGAGAAGCTCATTCTTGTGTGTGGCCAAAAGTAGCTCTCTTCTTCTTCTTCTTCTTCTTCTTGCTTGTTTGAGCTTGTGCTTGAGAGAGGGAGTGTGAGAGTGTGAGGGAGTGAGTGTGTGAGGGTGAGGGACCGTGGTGGAGAAGCTCTCCATCTTCTCCTCTCTTCTTCTCTTCTCTTCTCTTCTCTTCTCTTGCTCATAGCCATGGAGCTTGGAGTGTGGAGCTTGAGGATGGAGCTTGCTTGAAGCTTACACTTGGATCGTGGAGCTACCAGAGTGCTTGGGAGAGGAGGTAACTCGATCGGGCATGGAGGTAAGCTCACTACACCCGTAGAGATGGATAGCGTGCCGGCTATGTGAGAGGTAGCCATTAGTGCTTGGCTTGGAACGCTTGAAGCGATAAACAATCCGTGGGTCTTGGCGGTTGATCACCTCTACATTTTGATTCCATTGCCGGGACCAATGGATTCAAGTCTTGAGCGCTTGCACGCTTCGAATCGAGCATTGAACTAGGGTTTTCCTCAAATCGATGCTTGAGATAGATAGGTAGGAAGCGAGGAAATTTGAAGAGGTATTTGATCTCCTTAACAAGTAGGTTTTTGGTTTTTTGGATTTGGAAAAGTAGGTTGGAGTAGTATAGGTATTTTCTTTACGATTTTTGCTTGCATTTAGGTAGGATAGGAGCAAAACATTTGAGCATGCAGAAGGGTTTATTGTTGCCGTACAACAGGCTAAAACAGGGAAAGTAAGGACAAAAAATAAAATTTTGGGTTAAATATTGGTAAGGGGAGTAAGACTAAGGTGAATGCAGGCCTGGGTAGGGTAATAAGAGGCCAAGAGTGGCAGGAGAGACCTCAAGTTGCATTTCAAGGATTCAAGGAGTTAGAGAGAGAGGAAGAGCTTAATTGCATGGACCTGCTTCCATTTTGTCATCGTGGAGTTCTTTGCCCACTATAGGTACTCCCACACCTTCTCTTGCATGAGTAGCTAGGATTCAGAGGTGCTCAACCAGTAGGAAGGCCTCGATCATCCGATGTGATGAATTTTGTGCAAGCCCGACGAAAAACATGTCGCGTTTGGTCCGTTCGAGTGACGATGATTCTAGGCCGAGTCCCAGAATTGGCCCTCGGACTATCTGACTCGGATGCTCACCACTTGACTGGGACCACTTGACTCGGACCACTTGGCTTGGACAACTTGACTCGGACCACCTGACTTGGACCACTTGACTCGGACACTTATCGCTCGGCTTGTCCGAGTCAACCATTTAGACCACTTTGTATTCGGTCAACCTGATATTCAGCCCTCGGCCTTGTCATCTTGGTCCAACCCCACTCGGACAAGCTGACATTTGGCCCGCCGCGCGGTCGAATTCACCATTTGAACCAACCGTCCAATCGGATACCCAACTGTCCAATTGAAAAACCTTCCCCAACTGGACCACCCATCCAGTCGGACATCCCATTTGTCCAGTCAAATGTGCACAACAATCGGATCACTCTATAGTTGACGGACCACCCATTGGACTCCAATGACCCAACTACCACCCAACTACCAATCATGCCACTCTTTGAAATCAGACCCAGTCCAGGCGCGACCGTCTGACTCTAAAAGTCGGACCATCCAAGTCCGATTCTGGGAATCGAACAACCAAACCTTAACAAGAGAATACAAACCCAAAGACCATATAGAGCCAAAAGCACATTATGTATCTATCATTGGGCTGAAATCTAGAGTAAGTAGTTCAAAACTTGGTTACGGAACGGGTCCTTCAAATTGCGCATGGTGTTTAGCGTAACGGCCCTACGTGCCAGGGGGGGGGGACTTCCCCCCCCCCCCCGGACCCCCACAGAGGGGGCTCTGCCTCCTCCGCACCCCCCCCAAGTAGCGTGGAGAGAAAACACGTGCCAAGACAAGTCCTGCAAATTGGATCCTAGTGCAGTAATGGCTCTATAGAAGCATAGATTCTCACTTGCAAAACAACAACCAAAGGCCCATACCCAAACAAAGACAAATAGAGACCCTAGAGCCTCAATGGGCCAATATAGTCAACAAGGGCAAAAAAGCCACACCACAAGAACATGTATAGGTTGCATTCAAACTACATCTAGTTAAAGTGCAACACAACAACATCAAGCTACAATTGCGAGGATGACTAGACATGACATTCTTAACAATATATGCACCTTGAATGGCACTGCATAGATGGCCCAAGACATCAGTGGAGAATCCATATCTAGTTGTGTAGTTGGGGATGCAAGAGCATTTATCAGAAGGCTTAAATTTATAAGCCAAGACCTGGAAGATGAAGACATAGTACTGCATACTTATCTTAGGGTCAAGCTCATTGCAAAAGAAGAGCACTGTGTCGATGCTCTTATCGATGAAGGAACTGACTTTAACATCTTGACCTATGAAATATGGAACCTACTAGGTTAACCAAAGCTCACACCAATTGATGTAACTCTTAATCCTTATGGGGGACACCCACAAACACTTATAGGGAAGTGCAAAATCCTTGTAACTATTGAAACGGAAAGCTTGCATATCCTATTCCATGTTCCTCCAAATAGTGCTAATTGTGGAAAGGAAACCCTCCTAGGAAGACCCTTCAAAAGGGTGACAAAGTGTGAGGCTGATTATGTAGCTCAGAGGATACACTTGACACTACCGAGTGCGAGGATAATCACAATCTTTAGTAAGGGTGACCTCATCAAACCTCAGGGGAAAGACAAGGAACATTTTGACATGCCAGGCAAGCCTAGTAACGAGAGTAAGGACTTGTTGAAAAAGTTGATAGAAGCACATGTTGAATAGAGAGAACCAGTGAGTGAGGCCATGCTTGAACCAAGAAGGTCAGGTGATAATGCCAAGGATAGGCTTTGGACTTACAAATATCGTAGAAGACCATAAAAGAAGCCCGAGCCTTATAGACGAAGGTATAAATGGAGAGCCAACACAACATCGCGATAGATATCCAAAGCATTGCTATGTGCTCAAGGGTCTTATGCAAGTAACCGATGGATTTGGGTACCAAAACCCCTTGCTAAACCATCTCTGTCAGAAGGCTAGGACGTATCAAGAGAGCAAAGAAGCACAGGAAGAAATCTAAACGAAAGAACAAGTTTGGAGTCAAAAACATTGGAGTGACCGAGCCCCTCACGATTGAAGTCAAGAAACCAAATGGGACTATTCGAAGGATAGATCCCCAGCCTAGCATGCTTAACAAGTGAATATCATATGTAATCATTGAGGGTACATGAAAGCCACTAGTGTCCAAGGAGCCTTTGACTTCCTAAGAAGATAGCGAGCATCATCGGCACAACATTGCTCATGGTAAGGTGATTGCTCAATAAAGGAAATGGCAGAATCATCTAATAGCCACGAGAAAATCATCCAGTCAGTGTCAAAGCCACTTAGGTGTCCCAAGTCTCCTATATCCTCATTTCCTAAACGGACACAGGAAGCACAACAACAGTTGTCAAGTGCAGCTACTCAATTTCAATCTCTATCTCCATCTAAGCTTTCGAATGTCCAAGAGGTGGGGCGTGACACCACCCTTAGCTCTCTGCCTAAGGATGTGCTTGTGCAATCCATTGTGACTAGCTCAACCTGCACAAGTCAATGCTCAACGGGCAACAAAAGACACGACCACTTCCGACCTCGCTAAGGACTTGGTACCGCAATTCACCAACAATAGCTAGTTCGTTGAACTAGCAGCTACTGTTTCCAATCAGGAATTAGAGAAGGAGCTAAACAAAGGAGAATTGACCAAAGAGCTAGACTCCCCAAGAGGAGCGGCAGTTGTTCCCTCACAACCTCACGAGGCTATTCAACAGGCCGCGGTTATGTCCCATAAGGACATGCCAAAAGAAGAGAATGTTGAGGCCCAACTAAGCACGCCAACATCTGGCCTAGTTTAGGGTCTTCAAGGGATACACCTCAATTTCCTAAGAAAAACAGGATAAAACAACAAAAACAACAACGACAGTTGCAAGTGGCGGTAGATGCCAAGAAGATCAAGACCAAGAGCACTGAAGAGCTGAGGAATAAAACATCAAGTCCATCCACCAATGAACCCATCGCCATCCCTCCTAATAGTGGTGAAACCTTAGACGCATCCATGTGTTCTGAGAAGTCAAAGCAACCATTACCATCAACGGTTGCTTACAACACTCAATCCACTAACAATAGGACTTGCATTGACCAATCAAGAGTGGATACAACAGTGACAATAGGATACAGCTCACATCCGAGGAGAACCATGACACAAGCAACAAAGCCTCAGGAGAAACATGAAAACGCCGATGATATAAGAAATCCTAACATTTACCAATCTTGCTCATCTAGGCCTGATCCCTAGCTAAAAGCCTAGAGAAACTCCTAGAACCTTGTATGAGATAGCAATCAAGCAAGCCGTCATAGAACATAGAAGTGTCACAGAGTGCTTGACTGAGTTGGACGCTAAACTCAAACTATTCACACGTGTCTACGTCCTTGTAGACATGGGCACATTCCCTAGGGAGTAGCTTGAAGAGTACTTGCCAGGTCCTCTGTCTTGGAAAGAGCAAGAATATCTTAATTACCACTATGACACGCTCCTACATAAGCGCATGCAACTCATCTCTGACGAGGAGGCCAGCAAACTACGCTTAATTGTGACATTCAATGAAGCGCTTTGCCAACCAAATCTCTTAGAGAGGGAGCAACTAAAGCGATAATCAAAGGGTCGAAGTCAATTTGAAAAATGTTGATTTGAAAACCGTGTTACACTGGCTGAACTAGGAGCCCACCTTAGAGGAGTGATTGGCCAAATGGCGGTCTCAAAGAGACCCGACCTATGTGGCACTGACTACCCTTCAAGTACTGACTGCCATTCGAGGTATGGACTTAGTCGAAACTAGCCACGAAAACTCTCCGGTTGATAAGATTCTCACTGAGGAGGAGCTACATGCTATGAGAAGACTCGGATAAGGTACCATACTACTCGATGTTGCAAAATATCTGTTGTTATTGAGTAAGCTACCATGAGTACTGGATGTGTGTGCCACACTCCAATACAATCCGAGTTCTACAATTGGTTCTTATCCTCTTGAAGTGACATGGGTTCATAAGTATGTACATAAATAAACAATGAATTTTGTAACTCTGTATAGATAATACCAACACACACAAATAATGATAGTTAAGCGTGGGTAGAAAAGTTTGGGTTTGACAGGCTGAGCTCCTAGGGTCCTCCCCTCACCACATGTCTAGAAGTTGTGTGACCGTTCCCTCTTCCAGGTGAAGGGCATGCAGTCCTCATGGACTCCATGGGAAGCCCTAACGGCATACATGGGGCGTTGCCCCCTTCTATAGGCTTTCCCCCGTTTTCGATCTATGCTTTCAAGGACAAGCCTCGCCCCATTCCATCACAACCAATCCGTGCAACTTAGCATGAGCAAAGATCTGCTACTGGCTCAAATATGCCTCACAGTTAAGGTCGGACGAACATCATCAGGGGGGCCATCCCTCTACAAGAAACACTACATGCCTCACCTCACCCCTCCTCATCATATGTGCTTGTTTGATAATCCATTTTTTAATCCCTTCCATATGAATAGTTCTATCTTGCCTTAGGGCCTAACCCTTGGTTCACATTTTGCAAGTTCCCCCATTGTAGCCATCATAGAGCACACAATGAAGCTAGCCTGCAAGCTCTCTGCTGTCAAAGGGAGCATACGGCACAAGCTCCTCCACCAGAACGCTATGTGCCGACCCTAAAGAGGTATGCACTGAGACAAGGTCCAAAACAACACTACTCGGGACGTAGGCCAAAAACTACCCAAGCTAGGAAGAGGAAGGCATAAGGGAACGCCCGAGCGGTAGTGACCCTTGCCATGCATGCCCTCCCCAGACGCTCAGGCACCAGGTGCTCGAAAGAGGAAAAGGAAGCTAGAAACAAGAAGGAATTTGCTGAGCTATTCCAGAGCATTCTTGATACTGCGGCAGCCAGGAACTACACCATTTAGGTCCTAGCCAATGTCTTCCCTGTCCAGCATGATAAGAGCCCACCACCAATACTGCCCCGGTCGCCTAATCATCTGAACTCACCTTGCCTCATACAAATAGAATAGCCCCTACATTGTATAAGCTGCTTACCAAATGCCATCTTGCTATGCCTTTTTGTCCTTAAAGGGGTAGGCTCCCCAACTATACAGACTTTCCTTACTTACTATTAATACATGTTACGTCTTTAACAAGCACCGATGATATCCATCACAATCAACACCATAGGATTTAGATAAATTAATGTCTTTTTGTGTTGCATCTATTCATTAAAGTTTATGCATGTGACTTGCATACACTCTCACAAAGTGTTAGATGGATGCAGGATGACACATGTCTTCATAAGAACATGTTCAATGTCCAAGTCACCACAAGACCACCAACCTCACAAAGAGCCATGACGGAAGCTTGACTATCAAAAGTGAAAGTCACCCTTGCCGACTACCCACATTGCATGGCCCAAAGCATAATCATTGGCCACTCTCTCTTTCTAGGTTAAACTCTACATTTGGTCACATCAACTATTACCTCAATTGTACCAACATCGCATGTTACAAAGAGGTTTTGCAAAATCTCAAGTGTATCTCCCCATCTCAACAACTATTCCCCTCACAACAAGGCTAAAAACACAAGCATCATTGTAGTGTCCATTTTCATAGCCTTTGAATCTCGACATTTCCCAATCCAAATGAAAGGTCAATAGCCTCAGTGCATTGCAATGGGTGTATTTATTTTTAAAAAAGAAAAAGAAAGAAAGAAAGAAAGAAAAAGAGAAAAAAAAGAAAGAAACAAGAAAGGAAATAAGAAAAAGCACTCACAATCACAGCACAACACCTAGGGGTCCTCAAATTAGGTACGTCCAGTGACCTTGGTCGGCTGGCTCCGTCCCTAGTCCCCTAGCCCTTTACATGTCCCCCACAATCGTTCAAGGCACATCAAGGGCAAGACATACCTAGGGAGATTTTCTCACCTATGGTTAGACATGTCACCCTAACCTATTTGTCTCGCCTATAGTTAGATCTGTCACCCTGACCCATTTGCACAAGATCTTTTTTGCACTCCATCTTAGTACCATTGCAATCGATAGTGGTAATCAACGCACGAAAGACCGCGGAAGGTACACTATACTCTTTGAGCAATACAAGTAGCCACCAGCCACCAACAGTTAAGGTGTTGATGAGCTCACTTATGCTACATTGTATCATCACAATCATAAATGATGCTTCATCAACCTTCGTGTGCACTTCTCCTCAACTGCTTCATCCACACGTTGCTACGAGGCACCAGATTAGCAATCTTCTAACTACTTAATATCTAAGTATGCACAGGCACTCACATACTATCTAAACCACACTATACACAATTTGGGTCCTCAAGTGCAGGGCATTACTCTCAACTTGCTTAGAGTTCAACTTGTCTCCCAAACTAATCAAACTACATCTTGTGCACACTATATATAGACTAGCACTACCCCCAGGGAGAGACCGCATCTGCGAGGTTCAATTGCAAGTATTGAAGACTCCAACGAAAGTGTCGTCATCTCTTCATCAACACTCAACTCTGAACTCTAGCCCATTCCCATCATGCAAGCCCACCAAAGAATCATCCTATGCAGAATCCCCACAAACCACCACCTGTGCAATTCCCAACAACAAACAACCCTATCTCCAACTCCAACAACCCTATTACCAACCACCCCCCCCAACAATGTGGCACAATGATCTTCATCCATCCCACCACCAAAACTCCTCCAAGGTAACCAAAGATATCCCTTCCACCCACAACTTTGGTGCATGCCAAAGCCTATTACCTACTATGACGATGAGTGCCATGGGACTGGCACTCATCTAGAAGGGGGATAATGTTAACCCTCAAACGAATAAGGTGGAAAACCTGGAAAATTTGAAGCAGAAGACAAGGCCAAGGCAAAGTGAAATAGAAGATGAAGGCATGCCAAGAAAAATCTAGAAACACAAGAAGTGCAGAAAATTTCTAAATCAAGGAGAAAGGTGCACAAGAGAAGCACAAGTTAATGTAAAAGAGCGCAAGGTGCACCATGATTCATTTTAAGAGTGTTGGTGGGCTCTCACCTGTGCAAATTGTAAAAGTAGATGGGCGATGGGAAGAAAGCTAAAAAGATAGGAGGACAATGGGAAAAAGGGCCCAGGCTATAAAAGGGGATAAGGGGATGATTGCCCAAAATGGATTTAGGGTTTTATATATAAAGTTGAAAAGTGAATGATAAGCTTATTCTTATATGTGGCCAAAAGTAGCTCTTTTCTTCTTCTTCTTCTTCTTCTTCTTGATTGCTTGCTTGCTTGCTTGAGCATGTGCTTGAGAGATGGAGTGTGAGAGTGAGGGATCATGCTAGAGAAGCTCTCAATCTTCTCCTCTCTTCTTCTCTTCTATTGTCTTGTCTTGCTCGCGACCATGGAGCTTGGAGTGTGGAGCTTGAGGATGGAGCTTGCTTGAAGCTTGCACTTGGATCATAGAGCTACCGGAGTGCTCACAAGAGGAGGTAACTCGATCGAGCATGGAGCTAAGCTCACTACACCTATAGAGATGGATAGCGCATCGGCTATGTGAGAGGTAGCCATTAGTGCTCAACTTGGAACGCTTAAAGCGATAAGCGATCTGTGGGTCTTGGTGGTTGATCGCCTCTACAGCGTATAATCCTAATTGTAGTGGGAGCTCATGCTCAACCACCAAGACTCACAAACCGCTTATTGCTTCAAGCATTTCAAGCAAGCACAAATGGCTATATCTCATTTAGCCAATGTGCCTTCGATCCTACCGGGGTGTAGTGAGCTTACCTCAATGCCCGATTGAGTACCCTCCTCCCTCGTGCACACCAATAGCTCCACGGTTCGTGATGTGAGCTCAAGCAACCTCAAGCCTCCACCTTCAAGCTCCATCCTCCATAGCCACGTGCAAGGCAAGAGAAGAGAAATGAAGAGAAGAAGAGAGTAGATGATGAAGATCTTCTTCTCCTTGATCCCTCACCCTCACACACTCACTCCCTTGAAATTGAAGATGGTGTTGGCAAGTGGATGGATCTGTGCTTGAAATTGATTATGGTGTTGGACGAATCCTTAGTGGTGGGTGGATGGATTTGTGCTTTGAAATGGACGAATCCCTGGTGGGTGGATGGATCTGTCCTTTCAAATTGAATATGGTGTTGAATGGTAGATGGACGGATCTTCCCTTGAAATTGAAGATGGTGTTGGCAAGTGGATGGATCTGTGCTTGAAATTGATTATTGTGTTGGACGAATCCTTAGTGGTGGGTGGATGGATTTGTGCTTTGAAATGGACGAATCCCTGGTGGGTGGATGGATCTGTCCTTTCAAATTGAATATGGTGTTGGATGGATCCCTCCCTGACACTAATAGTGGGTGGATCTATCCTTTGAAATTGAATATGGTGTTGGATAGATCCCTCCCCATGCCCTTTGAGGTTGATACGATGTGATCTTAACCTGCAAGACAAAGTTGTGTACTTCCTAAGGGGTGTATCTATCCCTTTGTGTAGTGCATGGTACAGGTGCCAGTGGAACTGGAAGTTGGGTCAAACCTCCAGCAAGCCTGTGATGATGTCCCACACTTGAGGACCCATTTTGTGCATCATTGTAGGTGTAGTGCGCGGCTTAGGAAGACAGGTCTGGAAGTCCCGGTGCCCTAAGCGTAAAGTGGGAGATGGGGCTAGGTAAAAACTTCCTAGGTGTAATGACTGTGGCACTAAATGATTTTAGGGACTTGGTTTTTTCCCTTTTTTGCCTTTTTCTTTTCTTTTCTTCTCACTTTTTTTATTTTTTTCCTTTTATGGTAATAATAAATAGACAAAGATTTAGTCTTCATCATGAGAGATATGAGAGGGAGGGGTTGGAGGCTTAAGGGATTTGCTAAGAGATTGTCTACCTTGGATGTATCCTTTTAGACCTAGTCGAGCATTAAGAGGAGTGGTGGATAGGAAGGGATGGTTGCAGCTAGTGAAACAATTGTTGCACATATCCTCTACAAGGGCTACACAAAAAGAGGGTAGGAGGGTAGCACACACATCATTATCCTAGCCATTGCATAGCTATCTATGCCAGCATTGAGATAAAAAAAGAGTGGTGGGAGGTGGCGCTCCTATGGCACAGGCTCTTGTCTAAGTAGTACCCTAAGAAATCTCATATAATTACAAGTAGTAATGAAGGCGAGATTTGGGTAAAAAGTGAACTCGTTGAGAAAATGGGCGATTGAGTCCCATAGATGGATTTCGAAGAAGGTCAGGGCATCCTCTGACATGGTGGCATTTACATTATATATCTTTGGAAAATCATATCTACCATGGATGTCAAGATTGAAATCTACCCCTACCCTTCTTGGATATGGCATATGTATGGGGTCATTTCTCTCGAAGGGTAGTGTGTTGCAAAATGACATCCAGGCATCTACATTGCCATCCTAGATTCTCCTTCACCACTTTGGTTGGGACTCGTAGCCTTGGACTGTCCAAGGCACCTCCATGACTTCGTCTTCCCAGTATTCAAGTGCCTCCATTTTCCATCATGTCGAGTTCTTCTCCCTCTCCTAGTGCCACCTATTGTTGAGTCTTACTCCCACACTTATTACCTCATTCACCACTATGGTCGATAGTTGTAAGAAAGCATAAATGCCTTAGTCTAGGGTAGGCTAGGGTTAAGTATAAAAGGTGGAGATGTAACATGTGAATGATATTTTTTCCATTTTCAAGCAATACACGCTTTGAGGTTCCTTCCTCCCACCAACTAAGAGGGTGCATGCTCTTAGCCACCAAGATATGGGGTGCATACCATGTCCCACCTTGACATGAGGTGATATTCATGTTGTAGCATACATCTATGATTCTCGGCCTTCCATGGCAATACTATTTCATGCCTAGCTACCTTAGCTATAGCTTCCTTGCAAACATGGTGTATTCCTTGCATTTCTTTGCAAGTATTGTGTATTTCATGAATTTCTAATTATTTGATTTGCTATGAGAACTAGTATATTACATTGGTATCAGAACATGGATTTTGATCCATGGGAATAGTAATTTTCTTGGGGATCTAGTCACAGCATGGTTATAGGGTAACCAGGAGGCCAAATTTTGGTCACAGGGTTTACACAGTTTACCCTAAATTCCTTTTGGGAATTATCCCCTTTTTTACATGGCCGGCCATGGCCTAGGCCCTTTTTCCCATTGTCCTCCTATCTTTCTAGCTTCCTTCCCACCGCCCATCTACCTTTACAATTTGCATGGCTGGCACTCTTAAAATAAATCATGGTGTGCCTTGCGCTCTTTTACAAAAGTATTGACTTGTGCTTTTTCTTGTGCACCTTTCTCCTTGATTTAGGACCATTTTGCACTTCTTGTGTTTTCAGATTCTTCTTTGGCATGCCTTTGTCTTCCGTTTCACTTTTTCCTTGGCCTTGTCTTCTGCTTTAGATTTTTCAGATTTTCCACCTTGTTCCTTTGAGGGTTAACATTACCCCCTTCTAGACGAGTGCCAGTCCCATGGCATTCACCATCATAGGTAGTAGGCGTTGGCATGCACCAAAGACGTGGGTGGAAGGGACATCTATTGTGGTTTTCCATGGAGGATTTGTGGTGATGGTGCATATGAAGGTTGTTGGTGGTACTTTGGTGGTAGGATTGGAGGGTGATAGGGTTGTTGTAGTTGGAGATAGGGTTGTTCTTTGTTGGGGGTTGCACTCATGGCTATCACAAGTGTTGGTGTTCTAGGGATTCTACATGTGACGATTCTTTGGTGGGCTTGTATGATGATAAAGGATAAGAATTCAGAGTTGAGTGTTGATGAAGGGCTAACGACACTTTCGTTGGAGTTTTAAATACCTGCAATTGAAAAACTCTCATATGTGGTCTCTCCCTGGCAGTAGTACTAGTCTTCTTATCGTGCACAAGACGTCATTTGATTAGTTTGGGAGACAGCTCGAACTCTAAGCAAGCTGAGAGTATTGTCCTACACTTGAGGACCAAAACTGTGTATAGATTGTGGTGCAGATATTATGTGAGTGCACATGCATACTTAGATATTATGTAGGTAGAAGACTACTGGTCTTGTTCCTTGGAGTAATGAGTGGATGAAGCAAGGGTTCAATGGGGTGGAAAAAAGTGTCATTGTTGAGGAATAGTATGCTTGAAGGCTTCTTAAGACATTGTTTGTGATTTAGACAACACGATGCAGCATAATTGAGCTCATTAGCATCGAGATTAGATTGTGGAGGCCAAGATTAGATTAGATTAGGTAGTGGGGGCCTTCAAAGTTGGTGGTTGATTGCCATTGTTGAGTATACCTGAAAAAAGAAAAATGAAAGTGCACTACCTGGAGGTGTGTCTACCTCACTGTGTAGTGTTGCATAGTGTCCGTGCTAGTACAAGGGAGGTGCTGGTGGGTATCACTTAGGGAGACAGATCTAACCATAGGTGAGCACAAACTCCCTAGGTGTGTCCTGCCCTTGATGCACCCTAAGTGTGAAGTGGGGGGACATGAAGGGCTAGGGGGTTAGAGGCACGGAGCCGGCTGACCAAGGCCATTGGCATGCTTAACCTAAGGGCCCCTAGGTGCACTATTTGTGGCACTCTGATATACATGGAAAAGCTCATTGCTTCTTTCCTTTTTCTTTGTATGAGTCTTTATTTGCTTGCTTTTTTTTTTAGATGCATTGGGAAGGGGCATGCTAGACATCATCCTGATGCTCTACAGTAGTTACATTCCGAGGGGGCCTAAGAGATTAACCAAAGAATGCATGGCTTGGCATGGATCCCTTTTCTCTTCTAACTGTACTTGTTGTGGCCACGGAGGGGGCTTGGTTCCTGTACTCGTTCTTTCTTTCGTTGATCTAATTTAGAGTCATACCCTTTTTTGTGAACCAGCATCAGTGGCTCTTGTTGAGGTGGTGGCATTTGTTGTTTTAGCTCCCCAAGCCCCTAGCAAGGAGAGTTCTTATGAGGTTCAGTTAGTTGAGATTAGGGGAACACATTGCTCCTCTACTCCTAACCTAGTGTTAGGCTTAGGTGTCATGGCATGGAGTCCATGTTGCAGCGATGTGCCAGTTTGTAGGCTAAATCTTTGATTCTTTCTTCATCAGAGTAATCTCCTCCTCCCTTTTTGCCTTATTCATTCTTCCTCCTCTTTTGGCGTTTGCTTGCACTCTTCTTCTAATCTTTTCAATTCCTCCTCCACACTTTGCAACTCTTTATTTTCTTTGGAGGTGGATTGAGTTCTTCTTATGGGGATTTTTAGTGTGATCTTTCCTTTCTGCTTGACTTGACAATTTTTGAGCCTTGCTACTCCTGGATTGTCCTCTTGGTCTCTTGTTGTTGAGATGGTTGGTCATTCTCCTTTTTATTAGTAATTCTCTCCATGTTGTCCCACTATTCCTTGTGGACTTTGTCTCCCTCTTGTTCTTGGATTGGTGACGGCTCACCCCTAGCATATCATACACATTCCTCCTTGGGTGTTTCTCAATCCTACAACTGGGTAATAAATCCAAGGCCTTCTCCACCATCGCAGGGCTCAACTCCACCTCTACTTGACAAGATTATTCTCCTCTTCTTATCGTCACTATGCTATATTTTTTTTCACCCTCAAAGCTCCTCTAAAATTCTGTGCACTTTCTGTAGTCAAGTGACCTTCTCTACATACTTCTGTGAACTACACTGGTCCAAGAGTTATTTTACGGTTTGCTTCTCCATGATGGTTTCTTCTAGGTTTAGGGTAAGCTTGAATGTGAACCAGTTGAAACCCCTCATTTCTACCATCAACATGTACTTTTCTTGCTCTTTCGTCGTGAACAGGAGCTTGCCACCTTAATCTTGCCTCGGACGTAGAGTTTGGCCAAGAAAGAGAGAGTAGCCAGTGACTATGCTTTGGGCCATGCTCAAATGCAATGTGTGCTTTCTGTAGGGGTGATTTTCTTTTCTAGTAGGCAGGGCTTCCATCGTGGCTCTTTGCTCTTGGTATTTCTGTCACTTTCTCCATAATGGTTATTTGTGGGGTTGGTGGTCTTGTGGTCACTTGGAAATTGAATGCTTTCATACCAAGAGCTCAAAAAGAAATTATTTATCTGAATCCCATGGTGTTGACTTCGATGCATATCACCTGTGCTTGATTATCATTGCTTGTGTGTGTGTTGGCTTTTTTTTTTGTATTATCTATACACAGTCACAAAACACATTGTTTATTTATGTACACATTTATGAATTCATGTCACTTCGTGAGGATGAAAACAAATTGTAGAACTCAGGGTTGTACTGGAGTGTGGCACATGCATCTAATATTCGTGGCAGCCTACTCAATAACAACATATATTTTGCAACATCGAGTAACATGGTACCTTGTTCGAGTCTACTTGTAACATGTAGCTCCTCCTCAGTGAGAATCTTATCAACCAGAGAGTTCTCTTAGCTAGTTCCAGCTAAGTTCATACCCCAAATGGCAGTCAGTATTCGAAAGGAAGTTAGCACCACATAGATTGGGTCTCTTTGAGACTGCCATTTGGCTAATTGCTCCTCTGAGATTGTCATAATTTGGGCTCCAAGTTTGGCCATTGTAGCGTGGTTTTCAAACCAACGTTTTTCAAATTGACTTAGACCCTTTGATTGTCGCTTTAGTTACTCTATCTCTAAGAGATTTGGTTGGCAAAGCGCTTCGTTGAATGTCACAGTTAGGCGTAGTTTGTCGGCCTCCTCGTCAAAGATAAGTTGCATACGTTCATGTAGGAGCTTGTCATAGTGGTTGTTAAGATATTCCTGCTCTTCCCAAGATAGAGGATATGGCAAGTATTTCTCAAGCTACTCCTTAGGGAATTTGCCCATGTCTACAAGGATGTAGACACATGTGAATAATTTGAGTTTAGCATCCAACTTAGTTAAGCATTATGTGACACTTCTATGTTCAATGAGGGCTTGCTCGGTTGCTATCTCATGCAAGGTTCTGGGAGTTTCTCTAGGCTTTATCATAGCTGGGGGCTCAGGCCTAGATGAGCAAGATTGGTCAATGCTAGGACTGCTTATGTCCTCGGGGTTTTTATGTTTCTCCTGAGGCTTTGCTGCTATTGTGTCATGGTTTTCCTCGGATGTGACTGGTATAGTTTCATCAACCTGTTGCGACAGTGTTGTATCCACTTGTTGAGGGTGGAAAAAGACTAAAATTTTTACTGATTTTTGTTGTTTTTGAGGTCTGAATGATTGATTTTTGATGGATTTAGAGTGATGTATGGTTGTTAATGGAAGTGTTTAAGAGTGTTTTGGATAATATTGATTATGTTTTGGAAGTTAATGATGATTTTTAGTGGAAATATGAAGCTCTATGATGATCTGATAGGTTTTGTTGAGGTTTTGATTGGTTCCGATACCCTCTGTATAGCTTTTGTTTTGTTCTTATTTTCTTCTGTATGAAGCATGGATTGATGATTGATGGAGGTTGAAATCTTTTGAAGGTTTATTGAATATTTTTTAATAGTTTGGAATGGTTTTAATATGAGTTATGAGGATTTGATGTTCTCTGATGACCTTTTGTAACCCTATGTAGACCTTCTGTAGAGCCTCTCTCTCTGTTCTGTCTCTGCTCTGTTCCTGTTCTGTTCTGTTCTGTAGACCTTCTGTAAGTGTTTTATAGAATGTATTTGTGACTTTGGAAAAGTTTTATAACTTTTGGAAAGGATGAATCTAAGTTCAAAAGAGCTAAAACAAATGGAAGAAGCAGCTACTGAAGACTGAAGTGACAGTAACAGTAGTGAGCTATGAAGAGACACTATAGTGGCTCTAGTGCCTCTTCCCGTTGCTTCGAGTCAGGGGACGTTTGCTCTAGGCTCTTGTCCTTTCCCATTGGAACATGCCTCCAGTGTTTCGTATTAGTGCGAGTGTTGTGTTTAGAGTTGTTTTTCTCTTGATCAAGAGGGTTGGGTGACTCTGGTGTAGAACCAAGAGGTAGTTTAGGATTTCTATCCTATAGGCTTGGACAAAACCATCTGAAGAAGTCAGGGTTGTATTGATGGGAAGCATAGAGATCTAGGATTGTAGGGACTTGAGTGAGGCAGAAGACATATGCGCTAACATCACATACCATGCTCCCCACTCCTAGTCTGCTAGCTACGTGTAGATCTTCTTCTAGAAGCAGTTTATTGTACAAGGGATGTTTTTGGACAGTGGCAAAAAGTTGCACCTCAGGGACCATTGCCAACACTCTTAATGAGGTCAGGGAAACATATGTGGGATCATGTATTGATGTCCAAAGGGCTTTCCTTTGCTCGGTGAGTGTCATTAGTCAGTGGCCAATTTTGGCTACCAAACTCTGATTTGAGTACCATTTTTGCACAAAGTTGCCTTGTCCTTTCCCTTTTCGTTTGATTGTCAAACCTATTAGTCCTGTGACACAGTATTCACAAGCCAAATACATCATTGTGGCCACCGACTATCGAACAAAATGGATATAAGCACGAGCTACGAGAAAGAATGACACTAGGACCACTGCTAAGAGATCTCACGGTTCGTCCGCCCCATCGAACTAGTTACCAACCAAGACACTAGGACCACTCCTAAGTTCCTATGGGAGCAAGAGATCTCACGGTTCGTCCACCCCATCGAACTAGTTATCGACCAAGGCACGCACTTCATCAACAAAGTGATAGCTCACCTCCTATCCTCCTTCCTAATCATCCATCGAAAATCTTTGCCTTATTACCCTTAGGAAAATGGTCAAGTCGAATGCACAAATAAAATCTTATTAAACGTCCTAACCAAAGTCATCTTTGCTTCACCCAGTGATTGGGATAACAAATTGATGGCAGCCTTGTGGGCCTACCACATGGCTTACTATTGTAGTATGATAGATCCCTTTTAGATTGACCTATGGTACAAAGGCAATTCCACCCTTGGATTTCTTCGTAACTAGCCTCAAGATAGGCTTTTAGGAGAGATGGGATGGGAAGGAGGCATGGACAAAACGCTTAATTGAGCTCGAATGCTTATCAAAAACCTGACTTCTAGCCACCCATGCACTAATATGTGAGAAAGCAAGACGCAAACGCTGGTTTGACAAGCATGTCATGTAGCACAACTTTGAACATGGTGACTTAGTACTGATGTACTCAATCAAAGGACATAAGTAGAAGCTGAAGTTTTAGGGGCTAGGACCTTTTAAGGTTCGAACCATCAGCCGAATTGGCAACGTAGACCTCGAAAACCTAGAAGGTGAGGGCATAGGCTTCTTCAATGGCAACCACATAAAGAAGTACTTCCCTCCCACGCACCCATTGCATGAGCCTCCAATGCTGGCACCTCCTATCCAAGTACGAGTAGCCACTCTCACTGAGATGGATGATGAGGATGAGGAAGCCGTAGAACCAAGCATGACAGTCACTGCCAAGCACACATGCACCATTAATGCATTGATCGATGAGGGAGCTAATTTTAATGTCTTAACCCATGACCATTGGACCCAAATTGGCAAATCGCAGTTGCAGCCTACTAATGCTAAGCTCAACCCTTATGAAGGCCGACCCTACACACTTTTGGGAAAGTGTAAGGTCGTAGTTTCTATCGAGTCCAAAAGCATGCCAATGATCTTCTATGTGTTGCCCAACACTAAAGCTGCATGCACAAAATCACTGTTAGGATGAACCTTTAAGAAGCAAACTTGTTGCTATGTCGACTACGAATTGTAGTGTATCCACCTAGTCGTGGGCAACGTCAGTAGAGTTATAACTTTTAGTAAGGACGGCATGGCTTCTTTCGAGTCCACAAAGCCACCGGTAGAGAAACCCACCATCAAGCCTAAGGAGGGGGGTCGTGACTCATCACATTCTGCCAAGCCTCAATGCTAGCAAACCGCTACACGCAATGCTGAGGCCCATGAACCCCAACTCAAATGGGTGCTTAAACATCAAGGAATACCACCTAGAACCATAAACCCATGGCCACACAAGGCTAATGGCCCACACTCAAAACCTAGGAGGCCAAGAAGAAACTATAAAAAAAGACGCATAGTCAAAGTCGCGATGGGTCCCGAGGACCTTATTGCAAGCACAAGGATACTATGAGGGTAACACCTAGATTTGGCTACCTAAAACCAACACAACCAAAGGTCCTATTCAAACACCACCCTCAAACTTGACCACGTGAAACATTAAGTCAAAAACACTCGGACCACAAAAGAAAGGGCCCGCTATGTCCGTAGAGCCTCCAAAACATAGATCAGCCAAGCATAAATCAATTTATTGCCCAAAACCATTGCCGGATGCTGACAACCCACCCATCTTTAACACCGATGGTGCCCCTCAAATCTCAAAAACAAATGGTGGCCTGTCAACCACAGCTACACCCATTGAATATGAGGCTAAGGTACACCCTCAAGAGCTATGGCAAATCAAAGTTGGAAGTATAAGAGAGTATGCACAAGAGGGAGAGAGAGAGCTCAAGCACAAGAATAAGATCTTACTTAGTAAGTTGTTCAAAGGTACAACTAGTACACTCTCCTCTACTATGAGTGTGTACTTTAGGTAGTTTATATAGCCTTTGGAGAAGTTAGGGTTAAGGTTTCCGCTTGCTCCCTTGTCCTCTAGTCCATCATTTCCACCTAGCTACCCTTATCCTCTCCAGTATAAGGAGAGTTCACATGCTTACTTCTCAACACTCCCCCTCAATGCCAGGTGGCATTGGATAAAGCACAATAGGATGCCCCCCCTTAATCCACAATGAGATGCCTTTATAAATCAGGCTACAGAAGAAGGTTATAGGTAGAGTGTTATACGACTCAAAGAAGTCGACCATTTGTGGATTGGGAGGCAAAGTTGGCCTCCAATTCCTTAGGTACTTCGGGAACTTTGGGACACTTACTAGTGATATGCCCAGTCTTTTTGCATTTATTACATTTCATTTTGTCATTATATTTCTTCCAACAATTCCTTACAATATGCCCTTTTTTATGACAGAAGGAGCACTTTGTAGAAGCTGTATGGACTAACACCTGCTCACGGGAAGTAAATGCTGAAGTCCCTTCATTACGGTTCCTCTTCTCTTCATCTGTGCATGATTGGATGGTACTTGCCAAGGTTGGGTTCAGGATATTATTTAGGGTAGTCACAAGGGTTGAAAAGACCTTCTTTACATACTTCAGAAGGATGGCAATGGCATCTTCATCATGAATTGATGCTTGAACGGAGGCCAATTGTCCCATGATCCCCTTCATATGTGAAATAAACTTGCTTAGATCTTCTCCTTTTTTATACTCCAAGCTAAAAAAGTCAATCTTTAGAAATATCTTAGAGTTCTTCTCTATAGCACCGTAGAGCCTTTCAAGTTCATCCCACTTCTCCTTGGCAATGGTGGACATTTGGTCAATATGATGAATTAAAGATTCATCTAAAGGAAGCATGATGATGGCCTGAGCTCTTTCATCATCTTCTACATCAAGGGGATTGGATGGGTCAATAACTTTAGTTCCTTTTATGAAGGGCCAATAGCCTCGTTCCATCATTTTATATTTTACCACAACTTGCCAGGGATGGAAATCGTTTCCATTGAACTTGTGAATTTGAGGCTTTGCATCTACATAGGCCATGGCCATTATAGGAAGGTCTTACCTATTGCCTTAAGTAATGGCAGTGTCTAGTCCTTTACAGGTGGCCAAGTACGAACCAAATAGCAGAGTTGATAGCCTTACAAATGATAGTCAACTTTAAAGCTGTAGACATGGAAAGGATTGGAAATCATACATATCTCAAGATAAGATTTTGGAGGTCCTATTCTTCAAACAACCCTTGATTTAAGTTTTACTATTTTCCTAGGTTTCAATGAGGTGAGCTTTGACTAGACTTCAAGCTCCTCTTGATAATGTGGCTTATTAGAGGAGTTCTTGGTGGAACACGGCTTATCAATCAACTCTATGCTATGGGATGAATCAGAGGAGAATACAATAACACTCATTTCTCTGATTTACCAACAGCAAAGCAGTAAGAGGCATTAGTTGAATGCATCAGTAGTGCTAAGAAGCACTCTTACCATCTCCCATTCTTGTACTCATAATGTAGGTTGATTTTTACGAGCTTAATATTGCCAATGGAATAAGAAGAATCTATGCATTTAAGCTCCATGGTGAATCAGCAAATCTTTATAAGGGTTTTTCAATGATTAAAATCACTGTTAATAATGCCCAGATTGACAAAAAACGAGAATGAGTGAGCTTGAAGCTTCCTGGCTATGGCTACCAGGAAATCCACAGTTAGGGTTTGACACAAATCTCTTCTTGTGGATAGAGATTTGAGGAGCCCTTTTGTGGGAGTATAGCCCACTAGGGGGGCTATCAAAGCCCTAAGATGGCCGCATTGATTTGCCCTCAGCTGAGCACACAGCTGGATGAATTTGCACGCCACCTAGATTTGCACTTGCTTGTATTTTTTCACAATGTTGTCATGCTGCGTGGCCAATGTGGGGGGTTTGTGGTGCTAGCGAGGAGCACCTGATGCTAAGGAAGATTTCTCCTGAAGAAATGGAAGGCCGATATGCCCTCTTTTGCTCACACGAGCTCCTCCAATGGAGATAGGTACTGGCTGGCTATGGAGGTTGAAGGTCCAAGATGAGAAAGTGAAGCTTTTTTTGTGCACTTAGTTTGAGCTAAGGTTTAGGGAACCTAAAGGGATCAGAGATGGCTCTGACACCATGTGGGAAATCAAAGTTGGAAGCATGAGAGAGTGTGCACAAGAGGGAGAGAGAGAGAGCTCAAGTACAAGAATAAGATCTTGCTTAGTAAGTTGTTCAAAGGTACAACTAATACACTCTCCTCAACTGTGAGTGTGTACTTTAGGCAGTTTATATAGCCTCTAGAGAAGTTAGGGTTAGGGTTTCCCCTTGCTCCCCTGTCCTCCAGTCCATTTACACCTAGATACCCTTATCCTCTCTAGTACAAGGAGAGTTCACATGCTACCTTCATGACACTAGCTAAAAACTACAATAGACTAGACCTAGGTCTCTTGGTCGAGCCTATAGCAACAGAAGTACGCATGCTCCCTTGCTCCTAGGAAAAGTCAAAATTTGTATTCGTAAAGGCTTCCGAAGCAGCTAAGGAGTTAATTGCAATTGAGATATCCAAAGAACAGGCAACCACATAGTGACTCATCACATCGTATCACAGAGCCACTGTCATCGCCACAAACCAAGAAATTTCATGGTTGCAACAACTTGCCAACAGCAGCAAATCCTCCTTGCGACAATGGTACACTCTTTTATTGCAATGGGAACTAGAAGGATGCCAAATCATGACAAACGCTGAGTAGTAACGCGCAATCAAGTCATCAGAATACGACCCCACCTATGTAACTCCAACTTTCTATAGGGTGTTGACTACCATTCGTAATCAACCCCTGGAAGAACACATTAAGGGACATTCTTATTTAGATCACCTCCTCACCGAGGAAGAGCTGCACATTGCTAGCCACGTAGACTCTGGCGACTTCTTGCTTGATGTCCTCACTTATATTATGTATGTCAGTATACGCCCTTTGGACATGGATAGCTATGCTACTTTAGATTACAACCCCAATTTCTATGCTTGGCTCATGCGATAGTAAACCACTAAGATTATGTGATGCAAGCCCTTCATCCGCTAAACATTTAATCCTAGGAAGGATTCTTCTCAATTCAAAAAGGGGGGAGGGGGGTAAGGTAAATAAAGCCAAACACATAAGGAGAACAGTAAATGAAAAGCACACATGGGGGACCTCCATGATAGAATGAAGCAACTTATGATTGAGGAATTGACAATAAAATTTGAAACCAATAGACTCCTTGGAGGAAAAAGTCTACTTTTGTACTAAAAACAATTTAATCTTCCAAGCATGAAGTCTTTCCTTCTAGCAAGTGACTGTTTGGAAAAGCACTAATTTTGTACTAAAAACAATTTAATCTTCCAAGCATGAAGTCTTTCCTTCCAACAAGTGACTGTTTGGAAAAGCACTAATGGCAAACCATGGCTCATGACAGGAGCTAAAGATGTCGTAGCAAGACTGAGCCCATTGCCTACCCTTCACAGAAAAGGAAAGAACAAAGTACGGCCTCTCCCTTGAGAACCGAGCTCCTAAACTTGAGAACCGAGCTCAAGTTTAGGAGCATCCATAACATCGAAGGGGTAGTGACCAGTGAGGAGGCCATCAGGAGGATCATGGACCGGTGCAACCTCGCCATGTACATAAAAAAGTTCATGACCACACTAAGTGTGTGGAATTCTTGAGGACATACGACCCTGATAAGGAGAGTGGGATAGTGTCCTTGGCAAGCAAAGAAGGAATCAAGCAGGTGCAGGTCCCGCTCAGCAAAGCCTTAATGGAAAAGGCATTGGGATTGGAACCAAAGGTGGAGAAGAGGCATAGAAGAGATGTCTATGCCATGCTGGGGATGGGGAAGGAGAATGTCTTGATGAATGATGGCATAAGCATCCAGGACATTCCCAACGCAGAGGTCAGACTACAAGCCAAGATGATCCACTCCCTCTTCTCCAACCAAAGATATAATTTGCTCATGCATAGGATCAACGTGCGAGTGTTGCAGAGCATGGCAACTCATTTGCTGAATGAAGTGGATTGGAATAGCTACATTAGAAAAACCATAGATCAATCATCCAAGACACTAACCCTTGGAAGTAGACCTGTCGATGGAGAATCCCTAGGATCGAAGGGAACCGATAGGAAGAAGCCCTCAGCCACAACGCCTCATTTCATAGGGTATGGAGGAGTCTTGACCGCCTTTATCCAAGAGGCGATAAAAGAGGCGCAAGACAAAGAAGAGGGATCAGATGAAACATCTGATAGGTCACCTCCTAGTCACGACAAAGAACAATCAAGTGAGAGGATAGTTAGTGAAGAAGAGGGAGAGCAAGAAGCTCAATCCAGTAAGAGGAAGGCAAAGACGCCTAAAAAGAAGACGACAGAGAAGAAGCAAGAGAAAGAGAGGAAGAAAAAGAGAAAATCCACCGAACAAGAGGAGGAGTTGAGAAGAAAAGAAGAGGAGGACTTGGCACAAGCGATGCACATGTCCATAGAGCAGTAGTGCAGGTAGGAGGAACTAGAAGCAATGAGCCTGCCAAGGTAGGATAGTAGGCCGGGAACCAGTGGCCAAGCATCAAAAGACTTAGCTCCACCCGTCCTAGAAGGAAAGGGCAAGGTTGCACTCCACCTAACCCCTCCTACCATCTTGCCAAATACCCTCACCATCGTAGCAACGCCATGCACTCCAACCACAGTGGACGCCAGCAACCTCATGGCATGGGTGCAGTTCTTGGTTGATAAGGCACATACCCCAATGGCCACCTCCAGTGCAGGAACCCCAATGACAGGAATGAAAAGACCAAAAACTCTGCTGCAGACGTCAAATCTCAACAAGGGCCCAAATGACCAAGAACAGGTACTCCTACCACGGAGCCGCAGCCCATTGACCAAGACAATTATTTCAGGGAGGTATACGCTCAATTGGAAAGGGCAAAGGAGGAGAAGAGAGCAACAGTGGCAAAGCTAGAAACGGAAAGGGAGATGTCAAATGCCTTCCCAGAAAAGACCCACCAAGTGGCCTTGCATCAAAAAGAAATCCACTCACTAAAAGCAGAGCTGAGGGCCAAGGATGATGAAGAGGAACAGTGGCGAAAAAGACTTGAAGAAGAGAACCAGGAGCTGGTCAGAATGCAAAGGGAGTACAAACTCCTAGTTCTACAACAGGCAGAGCTCGAAACACAGATGAGAAAACTCCAAGAGGGCATGGAAGAGCTTGCCTCGCTAGAAGAAGAGAGAGCACAGGAACAAGAGGAATGGAAAAAAGAGAGGAAAGAAGCAGAGTGTGGAATGCAAAGACAAAGGAAAGAACAAGCAAGACTAGAAAAGGAGATTGAAGAAAAAGAGAAACTTGTGCAAAAATGGAAAAGGTAGGAATCGGTGATAGTGGCCATGTCACAAAGGCAAAGTGAGGGCTTGAAAGAGATGAAAAAGAAGGCAAGGGAATGGGAGGCCAAGAGCGAGAAGGAAGTGAAGGACCTAGCGAGCTGCTTGGCCCTTGTAGAAGGAAGCAGAATACTAGCACAAAGCAGGGCAGGCACTGCTCAAGCTGGTCTCAAACCCCAAAAAGCATGATGTTAGACATCACACTCTCTAAGGAGGAGGAGGAAGTTGAGGTGCTTAAAAGAAAACTAGAAATAGCCCACAAGGCGATCAAATAAGGGCTGTGCTCCCAGGCCCAAGACACAAGTCTCAACCCAATTGGGCAAGATCAGCAAGAAAATCTGTTGGGAGCAGGCTTGACGCTAGAGGAAGTTGACGCATTGGAACTCCAAGAAGAGCAACCACAGGAGGCAGGAGCAAGGTCAAGCCATGAAGGAGCACAATGAGATGAGGAGTGGACTCCACCACCTCCCTCACCACAACTAGAGCCCCCTCAAGAACAAGATGCCACAGCGGAAAGGAGGGCAAAAGTGAAAAAGAAGAGGGCTAGAATGTTGGATCAAGCATGCAAAAGGGCAACCTCCTGTAATTCCACAGCCTCCCATCCCACTAAAAAGGGACTACTCACCCATAAACTGGAACACAGAGCTATCAGTTTGAGAGCAATGGGAAATTTTCCACCAACCCTTTGATTTCACCTTCCTATACCCAACGGCCTTGAGCAAAGTACTATCCACCGAAGCGGTAACAAATATAATTGCCATGAGAAGAAGGCTTGGTGACTGATGGCTCATTGAAAGAGAGAGAAATACAATGGCTTGGGGGACAAAATCCCTGGATTACTAGGAAAACAAGGTTGAGGAGGTGCCCCACATAGTGAAAGGCTACGAATCCCAACCTGAGTGGAGGAGAAGAGCCTAGAACGACAACGGGGATAGCCTAGAATGACAACAGGGATGCGTGGATGTCATTTTGTGGTTCCCTGCCCTTCGAACGAAATGACCCGACCTATCTACCATATCCTCAGAGAGTGGGAGTAGATTTTGACCCTGACATCCATGGCTGATACAATTCCCAAAGATCTTCAATATCAATGCCACAAAACCAAAGGAAACGCTCGCCTTCTCAAAACAAGATCTATGGGACTCCATGGTCCATTTCCTGATGGAATTCTCCTCTTGCCTAAATCCCACCTTTGTAACAACATGTAATTATATTAGATTACTTAGGACTCCCCTCAGGCAACCCCCCACACCAGCATAGTACCATCTTCCACAGCTCTTTTTTGCAATTAATGCGGGAATAGATGGATGCGCCATGACTCTCGGCTTATGTTGCGTGATGCCTTACTCCCATCATTTTGCATGGCCCTCCTTGAGGACATGAACGACATCCATTTCACCAACCATTTTTGTCTATCACCCTTCTCCATGTTAGAATAGGCCAAAAAGGGTACATGCTAAGTAGGCACTTCCTTAGTAAATCATTAAAGCCCCCTACCTCCCCATCCCACGCTCAAGAACCTGAAGAATAAATCCTCTGTCTTGTACTACCCCACCAAATTCAAGGCTCTGTTTATTCAAAAAAAAAGGAAAGGGAAAAGAAAAAGAAATGGGAAGAGACTCCACACAAAAACCGCAAGTTGCACATCGATCATAATCACTGCACCTAGGGGTTCTCAAGTTAGGTGCATCCGATGGCCTCGGTTGCGGCTGGCTCTGTGTCTAACCCCCTAGCCCTTTGGATTCCCAATGACACATGCTTAGGGCACATCAAGAGTAGGACATACCTAGGAAGGAAATTCTTGCCCATGGTTAGACGTATCACCGTAAGCCCCATGCACCACACCTCCCTTGTGTACAAACTGGGTCCTCAAGTGTGGGACACCACCACGGGCTTTTGACCCATCTCCCAGTTCCACAAGCACAGGTACCACACACTCCACGGTAAGGTAGAAGCACCCCCAGGTAGTGCACCTTCTTTTCTTTCCAGGTACAAACACAAGCCTTGACCACCAGCTCCAAAGGCCCCATCATCCATGCAATGCACTCCCCATCTTATATGACATGTCACCATGCAAGCACAACAAAGCAAGGGGCGGACACAACAGCCCCTATCAAAAAGTGAATGAAGAAGCTCATTTGGAACAACGCAAGAGAAGAAAATCACAGAGGGCCTGCAGAGGGATCCGTCCAACCTGATGTTCCATTCCAGAACCATAAATCCCTTCAACATACACCTTCCACCAGGCTCATATACAAACTCAAAAAGCCTTACGAAGGCATAAATCCCTCCAACACACATTCCACCAGGGCTAATATACAAACTCAAAAATCCTTCCAAAGGCATAGATCCCTCCAACACACATTCCACCAGGGCTTGTATTATACAAACTCAAAAAGCCACCTGGCTACCTTGGCAACACCATCCGACTCACCACCCAGCAGTGCCATGGGACTAGCACTCAACTAGGAGGGGGTAATGTTTACTGCAAAGCAAAGAAAGTGGAAAACGAGGCATCAAGAGGAAAAGAAAAGGTGATAAAAAGGAAAAGGCGCCCTATAAGAGAGTGGGCCCAAAAGAAATCTAAAAGCATGGGAATAACTACCAGGAGTACAAGACGCAACCATGGAAGCTGCCAAAAGGCGCACCTTTAAATATAAAGGCGTGGCCAAAACCTCTGCAAAAGAGCACTAGGCTCCCTCCTGTGCAATTTGTAACCATAAACAAGGCGGTAGGACTAAGCTAGGAAGAGAGGAGGACAACGGCCGGCCATGTAAAAAAGGGGATAAGGGGATGACCACCCAAAAGGGATTTAGGGTTTTGTATATAAAGTTCAAAAAGTGAATGAGAGCTCATTCTTTGGTGTGTGGCATAGTGGACTCTTCTTCTCTTCTCTTTCTTGCTTGTGAGTGCTTGAGGGAGGGAGTGTGAGTGAGTGTGTGAGAGTGAGGGATCTTGGAGGTGAGACCCTCCTCCATCTCCTGTCTTCTTCTTCTCTTCTTTTCTCTCGTCTCGCACATGGCTATGGAAGATGGAGCTTGGAGGAAGAGACTTGAGGATGCTTGAGCTTGCATCATACCAATAATAATTTTTAGAAAAAGGTTCCAATGGCTTCCTAATGATTGCAAAAAAACATTGGATTATCCCTTTCACAAAAATTATTGTGAGTTTTATGAATTCTATGTTGGTTTCTTGAGCTGCCTTATTAGGAAGAACCTTTGACCCAATAAGGCTTTAGGAGACTACTTCCTCATGCAAGATAATCATGTATGTTGAGGAAGCTAACATGGATATGGAGATCTTACCTATTGGGCAAGAGGAGGTTATGTCAAATGAGCTTGTTATAGTTAATTTGAAAGGGGGTAATCTTGTGGAAGAGGAGCAAAAAGGCATACAAATGTCTATTGAATCCTTCACTCTAGCCAATCTCCCCTCTATTTCCATACTCCAAAAGGAGTTATTGTTGCTTAATGATATCAAAAAATTTGCAAGGCTCAAGGAGGATTTCTACTTTGTAGTAATTACATAAGCTTGTAGGGAAGAACAAGACCTTGTGGGTGATTCCAATGCAGAATCCCACATCCTAGACACCAACATCTCAAATTTTATGGAGGTAAATGAAGATTTTGGATTTTTCATATAAGAAGCTCTTAAGCACTTAGAGAGACACTTCTGATTGAAGAGGAGTCTTTAGAGACTCAAAGATGAGTTGCTATTGAGTATATGGGAAGCAAGGTGGAGGAGGAACCTTAGCTAGAGTTCCATCAAATTGTGGGTGGAAGAAAGGGTTGTAGAGGAAGGGAGAAGGAGAAACCTCAAGTAGGTTCCATCAATTTGTGGCTAGAAGAAAGGGTTGTAGTGGAAGAGATTCTTGAAAATATGAGCCCTACATTTGTTTCTTCCTTGCCATTTCTTTAACTACTTGAATATACAATAGTTAAAATAACTCATTCTCCCCTTTTCTATAAGTACAAGTTTACAACGATGATGGCTTCCTAGCTCATTTTGGTGGCACAAGGACCAAATTTGGGTTTCTATGGGTATCGATTTACAATGATAATGACTTTTTAGCTTGTTTTGGAGGCACAAAGACCAAGTTTCTACAAGAAACCTTACAAAACTTGCAATCTACAATCAAGCTAATATTGCATGAAAATACAACTAGAACATGTAGTCTTTTTCACTAACAATAACTCTAATAACCCAACAAATGCCTAAAATCTTATAGATTTAGAATCTATAGCCTCTACACATGTAAATGACAAACAAAACAGAACTCGTAGTATATCTAGAAATTGCTTTTGACCAACTTATAGAGCTAAAATGATCTGAGATAGCAAAAATCACTACAAGAAAGCCCTAAGCTCTTAACTACACTATATACACTATTTTTTGTGCTTATAAAGTTTCACTCCAATTGGAGATTGTAGCCTTGCTAGCCTTGAGGGCATCTTGTGGCTATTTTTCGAGGCAAATTAGACAAGATGGAAGAGCTTCTTACCCATTTCTTGGTTACTTTCTTTCAAAATCCGTCACCTTTACCTGAACATTCAACTAAGCTCCACTCAATCATGGGGTAGCTTTGGTACCATGTAAATAGACAAGAGGAGAGAGAGTGAAGTAACCAAGAGCATACATACAATGGAGACTTAAGCACATAGAGAAGTAGGATTGAAATCTTCTTTTTCTTTGTTTTTTTCCACACAAAGACTTGGTCTACATACATACATATAATGGAGACTTAAGCACATAGAGAAGTAGGATTGAAATCTTCTTCTTCTTTGTTTTTTTTCCGCACAAAGACTTGGTCTACATACATACATACATATAATGGAGACTTAAGCACATAGAGAAGTAGGATTGAAATCTTCTTCTTCTTTGTTTTTTTTTTTCCACACAAATACTTGGTCTACAACATGTTAAAAAACTAATATGAAAGCTTTAAAATATGTGTATATGCAATCACTAAGTGTGAACTCACTAAGGATAGATAAGGTGGCATAATGAATGTGCCATAACTAAGAGTGGACTATGTGGCTATAGTCAAGCAATAGAATCACTAGCATATCCTCCATATCGGTCACCTAACATGACAATGAGTAAAGTCATGTCACATCACCAATGCATATAATGGATGGCAACTCATGTGGAGATCGACATTGCAACATGGTCAAATTGTACCTTGGTAGGTCTAAGTAGTTTCATTAGCAATACTCTATAAAAGTTTAAAAATATCATGTTTAAAAGTCAAGTGTCACTCAAGCATATGCATGATATATTATGCAAGGGTGAAAATGTGTATAGTAAGTCCAAATATATTCATATATGTGTTTGAGCGCAAACTGTCAAGATCTAGGCTCCAAATTAAATATGTATATCATGTCTTATAAGGTATGCACACTTATGTTTTTAAATGTGAATGATAAGACTGAGAAACCATAATCATCTCTCTCTCTCTCTCTCTCTCTCTCTCTCTCTCTCTCTCTCTCTCTCTCTCTCTCTCTCTCTCTCTCTCTCTCTCTCTCTCTCTCTCTCTCTCTCTCTCTCTCTCTCCAATAGACAAGAGGGGAGAGAGGTGAAGCACCCAAGAGCACACACATACAAAAGCAATGGAGACTTGAGCACACATGGAGATAGGGCTAAAATCTTCTTCTTCTTCTTTCTTTCTTCTTTCTCACAAAAAAACCAAGTCTACAACATGATAGAAGAATAATATGAAAGTAACACAATATATGTACACATGCAATCACTAAGTATGAACTCGCTAGGAAAGAAGAGGTGGCACAATAAATGTGCCATAACTAAAGATGGACTACATGGGTGAAATCTAGCAGTAGAGTCATTGGCATATCCTCATGTCAGTCAGCTAACACAACAATGAATAATTTATGCCACTCACCAAGGCATGTAGTGGATGAGCATTCATGTAGAGCTTGACATCTCAACACTCCCTCAGTAGAGCTGGATCCTCTATGTTGACATAAATTGAGTCAATATCACCTGTTAGAACCCGCTCCCAAATGAAATGGTAATGGATATCTATGTGTTTGGTCCGCACATGATACACTAGGTTCCTAGCCAATTGAATGCTACTAAGGTTATCACAATAGATGATAACATTCTTATCCACCTACATCCCCAAATCACCAAGTAGCTTGCATAACCAAGCTACCTCACATGCTGCAATTGCAGCATCTCTATACTAGACAAAGCATTTGTTAGCTATTTCTTGCTGCTCCAAGTAACAACAGCACTCCCAAAGGAAAACATAAAACCAATGGTAGATCTCATATCTAAAATACTACTAGCCCAATCTGCATCTGTGTAACCATGCAACTCCAATGGTGCACCTACACCATAGAATAAGGCAGAGTCTAATATAGACTTGACATAGTGCAATGTGTGCCACACTGCATCCAAATGTGACTTCCACCACGGAAGCTACATAAACTAGCTTTCCAAACCAAGTATGTAGCTTACGTCTGGCCTAGTGATCATCTAGATAGATAAGGCTTCCCACAATCTTCTGATCCATAGTGACATTGTTAATCAAATCACCCTCATGTGCACTAAGCTTAGCATTAACATCCAAAGGCATAGAAATAGGCTTGCAATCAGCCATATCATACTTCTTCAACATATCCAACACATATTGTCTCTGTGACAACCATATACCCTCTAAAATCCTGATTGTCTCTATGCTGAGAAAATAACGCAGCTCTCCTAAATCCTCCATCTCAAATTCAGCCTTGAGAAGACCCTTCACATTCTCAATATTTGTCTTAGTTTCACCCACAATGATTAAATCATCCACATATATAGTAATGATCACAATACCTCCATTACTCTCACATACATAGAGTGCGTGATCAACCTATGCTCTATGAAATCCAATGCTGACAACATATTCTGCAATCCTATCGTGCCATGCCCTAGGTGCTTGCTTCAACCCATACAAGGCCTTATGAAGCCATCATACATAATTTGGATGATTCTCATTCACATAACTAGGTGGTTGCTCCACATAAACTTCCTCTTGCAACTCCCCTTGCAAGAAGGCATTCTTAACATCCATTTGAATACATAATCCAACCTTTTGATGCAGCCACTATTATGATAGCCCTTATAGTGGCCATTTTAGCCACTGGACCAAAGGTCTCCTCATAATATAAGACCATGAGTTTGCATATACCCTTTGGCAACTAGTTGTGCCCTATAACGCTCAATAAATCCATGTAACTTATGCTTAACCTTGTAAACCCACTTGTATCCAATAGCTTTCTTGCCTTCAGGTAAGGGTACCAACTCCCATGTGTCATTATCCATAAGTGCATACATTTCTTCATCCATAGCATGGTCCCAATACGCATTACCCACTATAATCTCAAAACAAGTGGGTTCCACATCTTGCACAACCTTAGCCATGTATGCATAGTGATGAGCTATATAGCTATCGTATATCAATTGCTACATTGACTTTCTTCCTCGACATGAAATTTTGAGATACTTTAATCTTGTTGATAACATTCGATTTAGTTATTAATCAAATGTGCAAGGTTTTTTAGTACATGTGATGCACATGGCACTTATTTCACGGTAACAAGTCAAGGATCCCGAGGATGCAATGGGTGTCAAATACAAAAAACATGATAAGTTATGCTAGCTAGGATTTGGAGGTCAATTAGTGTCAATTTTGACCCTGGGATAGTTATTTGACCAATAAGTGTCGATTGTGACACTAGGGACTAGCATTAATTAATTAATTAATGCCAATCTAAGGGTCAATAGAGGTTGGGGACCACTCCAAGTTGCAAATGGCCTAGCCAATTTATTAGGCACATTTTATTTTAGGCAAGGTTAGAAGTGCTAAAATTAAATTTTTTGGATTATTATTTAAATGGTTGAATAATGCTTAAAAATGGTTTTAAAATTTGTCACTTTGTAAAAATGCCCATGCAAATTGAAAAAACGTTTTTGGGGGCTAGGTCTCAACCATTTAAAGAGTTTTACAACTTGGGAGAGGGAGAGACAAAGCTGCTAGTCCATTTTTTGATTAGAGAACATCAATTTGTTGCAGAAGATAGCTATTTAGGGACCTCAATATGTAGGGAATAGCATGGAGTCACCTTCTAGGGGCTAGCAATAGCATTGTTGACTAGGTGACAATGTTTTGGAGGTGTTTGGCAGTAGATGACTCCATTAATTCAAGATGGAGCGAGCAACAAACAAAATTTTAGGATTTTCTTGTGAAGAAAATCTGATTTCTCTCTCATCTTGGCTTTCTCTCACCTTCTCTAGGCCGTTCTCAGGAGATCTCAATCATTTTGACTAAATCTCAACCAAATTTGGTGGACAGTAGAGAGATCTTTACTGTGAACCCTAAATCTCTACAAAAACTAGGGTTTGATAGCTACCTCTCTCGAGACCCATGCCAATTGGTGAAGGCATTGTATACACTGGATTTAGCACTTAAAATTTGTGTAATTGTCAAGGAATTCAGATACCAACCCATTCATTCTAATTTGGGGCAGCATTTGGCTAGTTGGTGGTTTCATTTGTGCAAGTCCTAGGTGAAAATCAAGTTGCAAGTGGCCCAAATTGATTGCTAATTGTTGCTACAACAAAGAGGCTTTTTGGAATAGCAAAGGAGATTGTGAATCTCAACTTGTACTCATTCCATTTTAGCAATCAAGTTAAAGAAATATTGAGAGGGAACTAGTTTTGGGTCCAACAAGGTGTCCAATGTTTGAGATTATTAAGGTAATTTATGCATTTTAAGTTATATACATTTGTTGATTGCTATAGTTAAGTGCTTAATCAAGGGATTACTACCCTTTCCAAGATGGAAGGTTGGTTTCATTATGAGGTGCTTTAGCATCCTCTTGTGCCTTCTGCACACTAGGTGTTTTAATAGATGAAATCCCAAACTCCTAATCCAAGCTCTACTCAGAACCATCCGAATTAGCATCAACATGAGATAAACTTGATGATACATCAGTCACAATAGGTGAGTCCCCAACTTTCTCTTTACCTTTTCTTGACATCTGTGATGTACTTGGTGGATTAATACATGACCTCAATCTACCACTCCAAGGTATATCAATAGAACCTTGACTAGGAGACTCTTGTGGTTTACTCAATGTCTATGACTGCTAACTTTTTTTCTATCGAGCTGCATTCTCATGCTCATCAATCTTAACTGTATTCTGCACATTACTATACAAGCTTCTCATTTCATAAAAAACAATATCCCTGCTAACTCTTAGCTCACGTGTATTAGGGTTATAATATCTATATTCCTTCTACTCAAGAGACATCTGTATGCACTTTAACAAGCTCAATGCTCTTGCTATCAAGTACATCTCTAATGAAGTGATACTTCACCTGTATGTGCTTTGTCTTTGTATGAAAGACAGGATTCCGTGCTAGCATGATAGCACTCTGACTATCACAATGGAGAACCGGTAACTCTGTGATGCCAAGCTCTCCCACCAGACGTGAAAGCCATAAAGCCTCCTTGCATGCCTCAGTGGCAGCTACATACTCTGCCTCTATAGTAGACAATGCAACACACTTTTGTAGCTGTGGGAACTTTCACTCAACCACCAAGACCCACGGACCGCTTATTGTTTCAAGCGTTCCAAGCCGAGCACTAATGGCTACCCCTCACATAGTCGATGCGCCATCCATATCTACGAGTGTAGTGAGCTTACCTCCATGCCGATCGAGTTACCTCCTTTCTCGCGCACTCCGGTAGCTCCATGATCCAAGTGCAAGCTTCAAGCAAGCTCCATCCTCAAGCTCCACGCTCCAAGCTCCATCGCCACGAGCAAGACAAGAGAAGAGAAGAGAAGAGAAGAAGAGAGGAGAAGATGGAGAGCTTCTCCTCCCCAGTCCCTCACCCTCACACACTCACTCCCTCACACTCTCACACTCCCTCTCTCAAGCACAAGATCAAGCAAGCAAGAAGAAGAAGAAGAAGAAGAAGAAGAGGAGAGCCACTTTTGGCCACACAGAAGAATGAGCTTCTCATTCACTTTTCAACTTTATATACAAAACCCTAAATCCCTTTTGGGCGGTCACCCCCTTATCCCCTTTTTTACATGGCCAGCTGTGGCCTAGGCCCTTTTTCTCATTGTCCTTTTATCTTTCTAGCTTCCTTTCTACCGCCCATCTACCTTTACAAATTGCACGGGTGAGAGCCCGGTGCTCCTTAAATTAAATCATGATGCGCTTGCGCTCTTTTACAAGAGTATTGACTTGCACTTTTCCTTGTGCGTCTTTCTCCCTTATTTAGGACTTTTCTGCGCTTCTTGTGTTTCTAGATTTTCCTTGTGCGCCTTTGTTGTCCATTTCACTTTGCCTTGGCCTTTGTCTTCTGTTTTAGCTTTTCCAGATTTTCCACCTTGTTCGTCTACCGGTTAACATTACCCCCTCCTAGATGAGTGCCAGTCCCATGGCACTCACCGTCGTAGGTAGCATGCTTTGGCCTGCACTGAAGACGTGGGTGGAAGGGACATCGATGGTTGCTGTGGAGGAGTGTTGGTGGTGGTGTGGAGGAAGGTCATTGGGGGCATGTTGGTGGCCTAGGTGTCTGGTGGTAGGGTTGTTGGAGTTGGTGGTAGGGCTATTCTTTGTTGGGGATTGCACTGATGGCCAGCACAATTGTTGGTTTGTTGGGGATTCTACACATAGTCTTCTCTATCGTGCACAAGACATAGTTCAATTAGTTTGGGAGACAAGTCGAACTCTAAGCAAGCTGAGAGTATTGTCTTGCACTTGAGGACCCAAACTATGTATATATTTTGGTGCAGATATTATGTGAGTACTCGTGCATACTTAGATATTACGTAGTTAAAAGACCGCGGGCTGGTTTCTCGTAACAATGTGTGGATGAAGCAAAGTTGTCCAAGTTGAGAAGTACATGTGAAGGTGTATGAGACATCCTTTGCATTGTGAGTACACGACGTAGCATCATTGAACACAGGGACACCGCACTTTCGGAAGCTGGGAGCTATTGGACTTGCTTGATGAGGATTGTGTACTTTTCGTGGCCATTCGTGCGGTGCTTACCACAATTGATTGCAATGGTATTAAGGCAGAGTGCAAGAGGAAATCGTGCAAATGGGTCAGGGTGACAGGTCTAACCATAGGCGAGACAAGCTCCCTAGGTATGTCTTGCCCTTGATGTACCCTGAACAATTGTGGGTGATGCTAAAGGGCTAGGGGACTAGGGACGGAGCCAGTCGACCAAGGTCACTGGACGTACCTAATTTGAGAACCCCTAGGTGTTGTGCTGTGATCGTGGGTTCTTCGTATCTTTTCGTTCTTTTCTTTTCTTTTCTTTTTTCTTTTTTTCTTTTTCGTTTTCTTTTTCATTTCTTTTTCTTGTGCTTTTTTTCTTTCTTTCTTTCTTTCTCTTCTTTTTTTTTTTTGGGACTTGCCTGAATACAACCATTGCAATATGTTGAGGCTATCAACCTTTCAATGGGTTAGGAAATGTCAAGCTTCGAAGGCTCAGAAAATGGATATTACAGCAATGATTGTGTCTTAGCCTCGTTGTTGGAGAAGCAGTTGTTGAGATGGGAAGATTCACTTGAGATTTTGAAACCCTCTTTGGAACGTGAGATATTGGTACAATTGAGGTAAGAGATGCCGTGAGTGTTCGATGTAGAGTGTAACCCAAATAGAGATAGTGGTTATGATTATGCTTTGGGCCATGCAATGTGGGTGATCGGCCAAGGTGATTTTTGCTTTAGGCAGCGTGGCTTTGTTGCGACTCTTCGTGGGGTTGGCGGTCTTGCAGTGTCTTAGGTATTGAACGCTTTCGCACAAAGACCTGTGTCATCCTGCATCCATTTGTCACTTCATGAGAGTACATGCATGGCACATGTTGCAACTATAATAAACCAGTGCAATGCAAGGAGACATCACTTATCTAAATTCCATGGTGTTGACTTAGATACTTATCACCTGCACTTGATTAGCTTTTTCTTTGCTAAAGACATGAAATATATTAAATGCAATTATGAAAAGTTTGTACAATTGGGGAACCTGTCAGCACTTAACCATTTAGAGACACAAAGTCATGGCTAGGTAGCATTTGATAAGCCTTTCATACAACATGGGGCTACTCTATTTGTACGAGGCGGGGCGAGTCCGGGTGGTCGGGTGACTGAGGCTGTGCCGGTGAGGGGCTCCTGTGAGAGGCTGGGTGGGAAAGATGTCGGTCGGGACCCGGATGGTGTAGTCCATGGCTACAACTGTTTCCAGAATGCTTTTAAACAATGCGTCAAATTCCTGCTTGTCTCAAGCTGCCCTCTCCTCTTTCGAGCACCCGGTGTTGCCCGAGCATCTGGTAGGAGCCTATACAGCTGGTGTTGCCACACCTCGTGTTCTCCATTGAGCCCTCGTCCTCTTGGCTTGGGGGGTTTTTGGCTTGCATCTTGGGCAGTGTCGTTTGGGGCCTCTTTTCTGCGCGTACCTCTTTAGAGTAGGCACGTAGCGTTCTGGTGGGGGCACTAGTGCCTTATGCTCTTTTCGACGGCGGAGAGCTTCCTTGCATTCCAGCTGCACTATGTGGTCCATGACTGCTACCGTAGGGGAACCTACAAAATGCGAACCAAGGATTAGGCCCTGAGGCAAGATAAAACTATTCGCATGGAAGGGATTATACATTGGGTTATCAAGCGTATATGACGAGGAGGGGGGAGGCGAAGCATGCCGTGTTTGTTGTAGAGGAATGGCCCCCATGATGATGTTTGTTTTTCCTCCATCTATTAGCAGATCTTGGCTTATGCTAAGTTGCGTGGACTGGTTGTCATGGAGTGGAGCAAGACTCATCCCTGGAAGGATAGACCGAAAAAGGGGAAAGGTGTATAGAAAGGGACGGTGCCCCATCTACACCATCAGAGATGTTGGTCAAGGCTTCCTATGGTGATAATGAGGGTTGCATGCCCTCCAATTGGAGGCAGGAATGGTCACACGACTTGTAAATGTGTGATGAGAGGAGGACCTGAGGAGCTTACCCTGTCAAACCCAACTCTTCTCCCTGCACTTGACTATCATTGCTTGTGTGTGTTGATATTGTCTATACAAGGTCACAAAACTCATTGTTTATTTATATACATATTTACGAATCCATGTCACTTCACGAGGATAAAAGCCAATTGTAGAACTCTGGATTGTACTGGAGTGTGGCACATGCATCTAGTACTCATGGCAGATTACTCAATAACGATAGATATTTTGCAACATCGAGTATCATGGTACCTTGTCCGAGTCTACTTACAACATGTAGCTCCTCCTCAGTGAGAACCTTATCAGCCAAAGAGTTCTCTTGGCTAGTTCTAGCTAAGTCCGTACCCCGAATGGCAGTTAGCACTTGAAAGGAAGTTGGCACCACATAGGTTGGGTCTCTTTGAGACCGCCATTTAGCCAATCGCTCTTCTGAGACTGTCATGATTTGGGCTCCTAGTTCGGCCATTGCAACACGGTTTTCAAACCAACATTTCTCAAATTGACATTGACCCTTCGATTGTCGCTTTAGTTGCTCTATCTCTAAGAGATTTGGTTGGTAGAGCACATCATTGAATCTTACAGTTACGCGTAGTTCGTTGGCTTCCTCGTAAGAGATGAGTCGCATGCGTTCATGTAGGAGCTTGTCATAGTGCTCATTAAGATGTTCTTGCTCTTCCCAGGATAGGGAAAATGGCAAGTATTCTCCAAGCTACTCCTTAGGGAATGCGCCCATGTTCGCAAGGATGTAGACACATGCGAACACCTTGAGCTTAGCATCCAACTCAGTTAAGCATTCTGCGACACTTCTATGTTCAATGAGGGCTTGCTCGGTTGCTATCTCATGCAAGGTTCTAGGAGTTTGCCTAGGCTTTAGTATAGCTGGGGGCTCAGGCCTAGATGAGCAAGATTAGTCAACACTAGGATTGCTCATGCTCTTAGGGTTTCCATGTTTCTCCTAAGGCTTTGTTATTGCGTCATGGTTCTCCTTGGATGTGACTGGTATAAATTTGTCACCCTATTGTGACAGCATTATATCCACTCTTGATTGGTCAATGCGAGTTCTATTGTCGATGGATTGAGTGTTGAAAGCAACCATTGATGGTAACAGTTGCTTTGATTTTTCAGAGCACACGGATGTGTCTGAGGTTTCACTGCTATTAGGAGAGACATCAATGAGTTCATTGGTGGATGGTCTCGATGCTTTATTCCTTAGCTCTTCGACACTCTTGGTTTCAATCTTCTTGGGGTCTACAGTCACTTGCAACTGCCATTGTTGTTTTCTTTATTTTCTCTTCTTTTTCTTAGGCAATTGAGGTGTATCCCTTGAAGACTCGGGACCTTGAACTAGGTCAGTCGTTGATGTGCTTGGCTGGGGCTCAGCATTCTCTTTCTCTAGTGTGTCCTCATGGGGCATAGTCGTGGCCTACTGAATAGCCTCGCTAGGTTGTGAGGATACAACTGCCTCTCTTTTTGGAGAGTCTAGCTCTTTAGTCAATTCCCTTCTGTTTAACTCCTCCAGCTTAGGCTTTAAGCACTTTGGAAGTGCTAGAGTTGTCAAGGATGCTTGTTGCAGCACCTCCTCCACAGGTGAACTGCTAAGGACACATTCCGCAAGGGGCATTGTCACGGCTAAGGGCTGTGACTGCTATGATCCCTGATTGAAAGTAGTAGCGGCTAGTCCAGTGAGCTGGCTACTCTTGGTGGATTGCAGTGTCAAGTCCCTAGGGCGATCAAAAGTGGTTGTGTATTTTGTTGCCCTTTGAGCATTCACCTGTGTAGATCGAGCATGAGTTGATCTAGTCACCTTAGGTTGCACAGGCATATCCTTGGGCCGAGAGCTACGGATTGTGTCATGTTCCACCTCTTGGACATTTGGAAGCCTAGATGGAGATAGAGATTGGGATTGAGCAGCTGCCCTTGACGACTGTTGTTGTGCTTCCTATGTCCGTTTGGAAAAAGAGGGTGTATGAGATCTAGGACTCTTAGGTGGACTTGGCATTGGCTGAATGATTTGCTCGAGGCTATTAGACGATTGTGCCATTTGCCTTATTGAGCAATTAGCCTTCTCACAAGCAGCGTTGTACCTCTGGTGCTCCTTATCCTCTTGGGGAATCAAAGGCTCCTTGGGCACTAGTGGCTTTCGTGTATCCTCAATGATTATATCTGATATCTGCTTGTCAAGCACGCTAGGCTGAGGATCTACCCTTCGATTAGTCTCGTTTGGTTTCTTGACTTCGACCGTGAGGGGCTCGGTCACTCTAATGTTTTTGACTCGAGACTTGGTCTTTCGTTTAGATCTCCTTCTACGCTTCTTTGCTCTTGATACGAACTAGCCTTCAATCGACAGAGGAGGTTTAGCAGGGGGTTTTGGCACCCAAATCCATTGGTTACCTGCTAATACCCTTGAGCATGTAGCAACGCTTTGGATGTCCATCGCAGCGTTGTGATGATCCTCCATCGATGCCTTCGTTTATAAGGCTTGGGCTTCTTTTGGGGTCTTCTACAATATTTGTAAGTCCAAAGGCCGTCCTTGGCATTGTCTCCTGACCTCATTGTTTTAGACATGGCCTCACTCATGACTGGTTCTTGTTGTTCGACCTGTGCTTGTATCAACTCTTCCAACAAGTCCTTGCTCTCGTTAGTAGGCTTGACTGTTATGTTAGCACCTTCCTTACCTTTCCCTCGAGGTTTGATGAGGTCACCCTTGCTAAAGGTTGTGACTATCCTCACTCCCGGTAGTGTCAGGTGTATCCTCTGTGCTACATAGTCGGCCTCACACTTGGTCACCCTTTTGAAGGGTCTTCCTAGGAGGGTTTCCTTGCCATAATTAGCACCATTTGGAGGAACATGAAATAGGATAGACAAGCTTTCAGTTTCAATTGTCACAATGATTTTGCACTTCCCTATGAGTGCTTGTGGGGGTCCCTCGTAAGGGCTAAGAGTTGCATTAGTCGGTGTGAGCCCTGGTTGGCCTAGTAGGGTCCATGCTTCATAGGTCAAGATATTGAAATCTGCTCCTTCATCAATCAGAGCATTGATGGTGTGCTCTGTTTTTGTGGTGAGTTTGGCCCTAAGATAAGCAGGTGGTATAATGTCTTCGTCTTCCGGGTCTTGGCTTGTAAATTTAAGCCTTCTGACAAATGCCCTTGAGTCCCCAACTGCACAATCAGATGTGGATTCTCCACTGGTGTCTTGGATCGTCAGTGCAGTGCTATTCAAGGAGCATCTATCGTCAAGACTGTCATATCTAGTCATCCTTGCTGTTGTAGCTTGATGTTGTTGATTTTCACTTTGACTAAATGCAGTCCGAATGTAACACGACTAGATTGGCCCATTGAGGTTCTAGGGTCTCTGTTTGTCTCCGTTCGGGTACGGGCTTTTGGTTGCTCTTTTGCAAGTGAGAATCCATGCTCGTGTAGAGCCACTACTACACTAGGGTCTGTTTTGGAGGACCTGTCACGGCGCGCTTTTTCTCTCCAACCTACTCGAGGGAGGTGCGGAGGGGGCAGAGCCCCCTTTTGCGGGGGTCTAGGGGGGGCAGTCCCCCTCGGCCCACAGGGCCGTTATGGTAAATGCCATATATGATTTGAAAGACCGTTTGTAGCCAAATTTTGAACTACTTGCTCTAAGTTTTAGCCCAGTGTTGATCGATCTATGATATGGTTTCGGCTCTATATGGTCTCTCGGTCAGTTTCAGGTCTACGGGTTAAAATTTGAAAAAATCTACATTCGGCCCAACAAGTCCGAGGGCCGAGTAGGAAGGGCCGAATGTAACTGGTCCGAATGTCAAATTCGGCCAGTCTAAGCTTGGTTGTCCAAGGGTCGAGTCAGGTAGGCTGAAACAGGTGGGCCGAGTCAAGTGGGCCGAGGGCTGAATTTCAAAGTTGGTCCGAATGCTCAATTTGGACGGGTCGAGCGATGGGTGTCCGAGTCCAATGGGTCGAGTCAAGTGGTCCGAGTGGTAGTGGGCCAAGGGCCGAATGGCCGAGCAGTCCGAGGGTTGATTTTGGGACTCGGCCCAAAATCTCCGTCACTCGCTCACACCGAGCACGGCGTGTTTTTTGCCGACGCCATGATAAATCGTCCGAATCACATGATTCAGGTCACGGCCTATCACACACACCTCCAGATCAAAGCTATGGATGGAGGGGAAGAGTTGTATATACCTGGAATAGCCAATAAACTCCAAAATGCAAATCGGCCACCATCGAATCAAACCCTCATGCCCTGTTATGACTGTAGAAACCTTGATGCTGGTTTTTTTTCTTTTTCTTTTTTTTTTCCTACCCTAATGCACCCAAATCACAAAGCAAATAACTACCCTACTCCAACATGCTTTTCCAAATCCAAAAAACCAAAAATCTACTTGTTAAGGAGATTGAATACCTCTTCAAACTCCCTCACTTCCTACCAGCTATCTACCTCAAGCACCAGTTCGGGGAAAACCCTTACTTTGATGCTCGATTCGAAGCACGCAAGCGCTCAAGGCTTGAATCCATTGGTCCCGGCAACGGAACCAAAATGTGGGAGCTTTCACTCAACTGCCAAGACCCACGGACCGCTTATTGTTTCAAGCGTTCCAAGCCGAGCACCAATGGCTACCTCTCATATAACTGATGCGTCATCCATATCTACGGGTGTAGTGAGCTTACCTCCATGCCGATCGAGTTACCTCCTCTCTCGCGCACTCTGGTAGCTCCATGATCCAAGTGCAAGCTTCAAGCAAGCTCCATCCTCAAGCTCCACGCTCCAAGCTCCATCGCCGCGAGCAAGAGAAGAGAAGAGAATAGAAGAAGATAGGAGAAGATGGAGAGCTTCTCCTCCCCGGTCCCTCACCCTCACACACTCACTCCCTCACACTCTCACACTCCCTCTCTCAAGCACAAGCTCAAGCAAGCAAGCAAGAAGAAGAAGAAGAAGAAGAAGAAGAAGAAGAAGAAGAGAAGAGCCACTTTTGGCCACGCAGAAGAATGAGCTTCTCATTCACTTTTCAACTTTATATACAAAACCCTAAATCCCTTTTGGGCGGTCATTCCCTTATCCCCTTTTTTACATGGCCGACCGTGGCCTAGGCCCTTTTTCCCATTGTCCTTCTATCTTCCTAGCTTCCTTTCTACCGCCCATCTACCTTTACAAATTGCACGGGTGAGAGCCCGGCACTCCTTAAGTTAAATCATGATGCGCTTGCGCTCTTTTACAAGAGTATTGACTTGCGCTTTTCCTTGTGCGCATTTCTCCCTTATTTAGGACTTTTCTACACTTCTTGTGTTTCTAGATTTTCCTTTGCGCCTTTGTCATCCGTTTCACTTTGCCTTGGCCTTTGTCTTCTACTTTAGCTTTTTCAGATTTTCCACCTTGTTCGTCTACCGGTTAATAGTAGCTTGGAGATCCAAGAGACCGCTCCTCCTGTGAAAGTAAACACATACCTAGAAGTGGACTTCCTGTAGTCCGCATGACTAGTATAGTCTGCACCCATAAAGCCAACAACAGATGCTTTCTGGTTTCCAAAGCAAATGCACAACTCCTTTGTGCCTTTGAGGTATCTCATAATACCTTTCACTGCATCCCAATTCTTCTTGCCAGGGGTTGCCATGTATTTGCTAACCACTCCCACTGCAAAAGCAATGTCAGGATGTGTAGCAACCATAGCATACATCAAACTGCCAACAGCTAAAGCATATGGTATCTTGGCCATTTCAGCCTTCTCATCATCAGATGTAGGGCTATCCTCTGCACTGAGTTTCACATATGGAGGCAATGGAACCCCAATTGTTTTCCCCCCCTCCATATTGAAACGCTGGAGATATACTCCTGCTGAGATAGATAGAGTAAACCTTTAGATCTATTTCTGAGTATTCGTATGCCAAGAATATGATTTGCATCACCCATATCCTTCATGTCAAAGCTGCCATGAAGACTTTGCTTCAATGAATCCAAGGCATGAGTATCCCTGCCAGCAATCAGCATGTCATCAACATACAAAACCAAGATAATCAGGCTGCCATCTGCTGCCTAAAAAACTTCATGCATATTGCTTGTTGATGCGCTTCCCGAGCACTTTGGATGCTACATTGGGGTATATAATTGAACTTACATGCTTGGTTATGCTTTCAAATTTCTTTTGAGCTAAGGCTGGAGCTTTGAATCTTGTCATTGGCTATCATTTATTGTAATGTATGGTTATTTGATGCTCCAGTAAGAGCTTTGCAAGTTACTTGGGTCAGATGCTCCCATATATATACTAATTGGATCTTGGATGTACGGATGCCTTCCACATGATGTTTTGATATTTGTTTTCTTGCATGGCATTCAACTTTCATTCTAGTGGGAGTCGCTGCTCAACATTTGGATACTACATTGAGCATTTGGTTATGTAGTTGAGCTAGAGGGTCTTACAGCATTGAGATCGTGGGACTTGGTGACATGTACATACTCTTGTCATGCTTTATGTACACAATTGATGCTTAATTGGCTGATTTGACATTACTTTTGGGCTAGCACCCATCTTTTTCATGAAATTGTCAATTATGTATGCATCTTGGTTGGTTATATATTGAGTTTCTATTACATTGCTCAATCCATTGTGCCTTTGGTTGTCTCTTCTGTTACCTGTGAGACCCACTCTATGCTTGATGGTTATGCCTATGGGATATATCTCAGTCTTGTTGGGGGTAAAGGCGCCTCCGCCGTGCCGCCCCGTGTATTACTACACTGACAGTACCCGCCACTGCACACTGCAGGTGGCGGGCGCCCGTCACGTCACTTTATTCTTTATTCTTTTAGTGACAGTTTGAATAAAGGAAGGCCCCGGTCACACATTGTGACTGTTGGAGTTCCCATTTCTTGTCTCTCTCTTTTCTTGCTCTTGCTCTCCCGCCATAGCTCGCGTGCAAGCTTCGATCCTTCTCACCTTTCAACTGGTATCAGAGCTTGGCATTCTCTTGCTCGAGCTCGACTCGGTGCTTCCCGACCTTCGCATCGACTCGCTTCACGCATTGGGTCTCCATCCCGGCAGCCATATCCGATCTCCCCGAGCTCCCGTCACTCCCCGGCTTCCCGAGCACCTTCCCAGCCTATTGAGGCACCTTCAAGGCATTGATACTGAGGTATTTGATCATTCTTTCACGGTTTTATTTCAGTCTACAGGTTGCAAACAGCAAGGGCAGCCATGGCTTCAAACTCTTGAAGCTTATTCCCCTCATATTGTGCCTTACACCTATCAAGGCTCAAAGAGGCTTGCCATAGGCCTTTGATAGGCCCTTCTTGAGCCCCCCATTACCCCCTTTTCAGCCCATGTGGAGCAACAGCAAGTTCAGCACCAGCAGGGCAGATTGCATCATTTTTTTCCAGGCTGTGAGCACTCATCTACTTCAGCTCCACACTTGGCCATTGCTTCTTGCTCTCTACCTTGATCAAGAGGGCTATAGACTTCATGTTTGATGTCATTCAAGATTTGGGTATTGGTCTTGATCTTTCGGGGCTGATTTCTTCAGATTTGGGACTGTCATAAACTGTCATAACAGGCTGAAAACAGGGCAGCACCATTGGCATTAGCATTTGTTGCTTATACTCCATTCCGGTTGTGCTATTTGATGCCCGTATGCGGTCTACATGATGCCTAGTGCCTTGGGAATGTATGCACATGATTATGCCATGATTTTGGCTTGAAATATTGGCTGATTTGGGACTGTTATTTACTGTTATACAGTGCTGGAAACAGGGCAGCCACACTTGGCATTGGCATTTAATGCTTATACTCTACTCCGGTTACCTTGTTTGATGCCCGTATGCGGTCTACTTCCTACCCGGATGTATTGGGGATGTATGCATTTGGTTTGACCATGATTTTGGCTTGAATTTGGGGCTGAAATCTACTGTTTAGAACAGTAAATACATGCTGGAATAACAGTGGGCTGAAGGTACTTTACATGCTTTGGCACTTACCTATCGATACCGGATGTATGCTTTGAGCTTTGGCATGATATCTCTGACATTTGGGGACGACTTGGAGCATATGTATGAGATTATGGGATGCTTTTGAGCTTCGCATTAGCTCCGTCTTCACTGGCATTTGGACCGACTCGGCATGCTCGTGGACCGCCTATGCCTCATGTCTCTGCTTGACAGTTAGGCTTTTGCATTACATGCTTTGGTTCGTGACATATGCTATTTGGTTCGTGTATGCCATACCGAGATTTGGAGCTTGGATTTGGATGTATTTGAGCATTCCTGGCTTACTTGATCACTGATCTTGGTTGCTATTTGGATGTCATTGAGTTGACCGAGAGCTTATTTGGGCTTATGTATTGCTTCATGGTTAATACGACCGGTGCTTCATGTATGTCATGCTCTCTCGGATGCGCTTGATGCATTGACAGGGTCACTTATCACTGGTACTTTCTCTTGGGTTGTTTGAGCTTCTGAGCTCGCTTTGTACGCCTTTTGTGCCAGTGGGAGCATTTTACATGCTTTCTTGACCTTTGACAGTTGCATGCTATTGGAGCACTTACATGTATTTGGAGCAGTTTATGTCTTGAGCAGCTACATACACATTGAGACTTTGGGATCATACTCCGATCTTTATGGATATGCATTGATGTACTCTTGGTTCACAGGATGCTTATGAGCTGAGTCTCATATTTGGATCTTTCTCTTTGAGCAGATACCTATTTGTGTCAGGTTTTGGCAGTTACAGGAACACTTTGCCTAGAGTGTTTGGGGGTGTGCCTTTCACTGGCAGATGTTATTTTGACATGCTTGGTGTTGAGCTCATGTTCTTTTCACTGTCATTGGCCTTGCTTATGTCCATTTCATGCCGGCTTTGGACCTAGCATTGTTTTGCTTGACATTGGATCCTATTTTGGGACAGTTTGCTCTCTAGACTGCATACCTGCAATTTATTACAGCAAGCAGTTATTGGTGGACTGAGGTGTACTTTTCATGCTGAAATATCCTGATTTGGTGTACCGCACCTAGTACTAAGTGGGCAGCCACTTTTGGCACACTTTGCTCGCCCTTTGGACCCCGTTTTGGTCATTTTTGGGCAGTTTCTGCAGTAAAACAGCAAGCAGTTTTGGACTGTTTGGGCATTTCCAGCCTGCATAATGGCGTCATCTTCGCATGATAGTGCCATCTTTAACATTACAAAGTTGGATGGTACCAACTACTCTTATTGGAAGAGTCAAATTTGGCAGGTCTTGGTGCAGAAATCTCAGATTAAGCCACTTCGGTTGAGTGGGGAGCAGCCTGAAACTATGGACAATGACGACTGGCTTGAACTTGATGAGCTATGCAAGTCCACGATTGTATTGTCTCTCACTGAACAGGTACATTATAATGTATTTGAGGAAGCACAGAGTGCATGGGATCTATGGAATAAGATCAAGAATCTTTATGATAAGAAAAGTCCGGCGAGTCAGATGTACTGGTTGAAGCAGCTTATGGATCTGCGCATGAAGGATAATGCGACTATGTCTGCTCACTTGAGCCAGTTCCATGCTATACTGAAGAACCTGACTTCGCAGGATATCACCTTTGGAGAGGAAGTAACTCCTCTTTTCTTGCTTGGGACTTTGAATGAGTCATGGGATGTATTCCGCACTGCCCTATGTGCCTCTAGTGCTACTCTAAAATTGGCAGATGTTGAGAGTGCTCTTCTTCAGGAAGAGGTGAATCGCAAAAACTTGGATGCCTCTCGTGGTAGTCATGCTTTGACAGTTAGAGGTAGGAATGACAGGTATGACCGTGGTAATGGCCGAGGCCGTGACTCGCAGAAGGGTCGGTCTAAATCTCGCGGTGGCAAGTCGCGTAGTAAGTCGCGTGGGCGCAATGCAAATGTCACTTGTCATCATTGTGGGGAAAAGGGCCATATTAGACCACAGTGTCATGAGTTGCGCAATGAGAAGCGCAAGGATAAGGGAAAAGATAAAGTGCAGGAGAAGTCCTCTGATCGCAGCATAGTACCTACGAAGTCCAGCGTCAAGATTGAGGAAATTAATGTCACGCAGACTGAGGAGTCCGATGGTGGTGATGAATTTATACTTGCAGCTAGTTCTTCTGATGCTTCACACTTGACTGAGACACCTAGTATGTATGCACAGTGCTGGTTATTGGATTCAGGTGCGTCCTTCCATGTGACGCCTTACCGTGAGTGGTTCCACTCTTACCGCACTATATCTGGTTCAGTCCGACTTGGAGACGACAGGTCTCTTGACATTGTGGGCATGGGTGATATTCAGTTGCAGTTTTCCACTGGCAGTTCATTTTTGCTTAGGGATGTACGTCATGTACCTGCGCTTACGCGCAGTCTTATGTCTGCAGGACAGCTGGATGATGCAGGATTTCATGTATGTTTTGGGGATTCTGCCTGGAAAATTATCAAAGGCAGACTTGTGCTTGCTAGAGGCGCCAAGGCTGGCAGCCTCTATCCTCTTGTTGTATCTGGGTCTTCTGTAGACCATGTTTTGGCAATGGGCTCTATCCCACATGTATCACTTTGGCATGCCCGTTTGGGGCATATGTCTTTGAAGGGAATGAAAATGTTATCTGGTTTGCAGTATCTTCCGCCTTTGGATTATGCACGTTTTGACTCGTGTGATCATTGTCTTTATGGTAAGCAGAATAGGTCTACGCATAAGAAATCGGGTAGGCCACGCATGAGTGAGCCCTTGGCATTGGTGCATTCCGATGTTTGTGGGCCTATGCCTTGCATGTCTATGGGTGGCGCGAAGTACTTTGTTACCTTCATTGATGATTTTTCTAGGAAAGTGTGGGCTTATCCCATAAAGCAGAAGTCCGATGTCTTGGCAGTTTTTCAGAGATGGCTTGCTCTTGTTGAGAACCAAACTGGGTATAGGCTGAAATGCCTTAGGACTGACAATGGGGGAGAATATGTCTCACGTGCTTTTGAGCAGTTTTGTGATGACAGGGGTATTAAGCGTCAGTTGACCGCCCCTTACACCCCACCCCAGAATGGTTTGGCTGAGCGCATGAACAGGACTATTCAGGAGCGTGTGCGCTCTATGCTTAGCCATGCAGGCCTACCCCAGAGTTTTTGGGCTGAGGCAGTTAGTACGTCAGTGCATGTCATAAACCGATCGCCTTCCAGTGGATTGGATTTCCAGGTTGCAGAGGAAGTTTGGGCTGGTAAGCCACCCTCTTATGCGCATCTCCGTGTCTTTGGATGTGAGGCATTCTGCCATGTGCCCAAGGACAAGAGGAGTAAATTGGATCCAAAGAGCATTAAATGCATATTCCTTGGCTATGGTGAGTCAGGAGAGATGGGCTATCGCCTATGGGATCCGCAGGCGCGGAAAATAGTACGCAGCCATGATGTCGTCTTCCATGAAGACAAGATGCATAGGCAGCCTGAGAAGGTGGTTGAGATCCGCAGAGTGATCTTTCAGGAGGAGCCTAGAGCTCCAGCACAGCCAGTAGTACAGCCTGCAGCAGTTCCTCCACAAGGCCAGGGTGTTGGACAGGCAGTTAGACAGGCAGCAGAGCCTGCGGTGAGACGGTCTGCTAGAGACAGACGTCCACCTAACAAATTTCAGCCCTCTATGCATTATGTTTTGGTTACAGATGCAGGAGAGCCTTTTACTTATGATGAGGCTATGCGCAGGGGTGACAGTCACTCCTGGGAGAGGGCTATGCAGTCTGAGATAGACTCCCTGCATAAGAATGAGACTTGGGATTTGGTTGCGTTGCCTAAGGGCAAGAAGGCTTTGCCATGCAAATGGGTGTACAAGCTGAAAAGTACCCCTGGACACCCCAAGCCGGCATACAAGGCTAGATTGGTAGCAAAGGGTTTTAAGCAGGAACATGGTGTGGACTTTGATGAGGTCTTCTCTCCTGTGGTTAAGATGACCACCCTGCGCTTAGTCTTGGCTTTGGTTGCACAGCTTGACTTAGATCTATATCAGATGGATGTCAAGACGGCTTTTCTACATGGAGACTTGCATGATGAGATCTATATGGATCAGCCTAAGGGCTTTGCAGAACCTGGCATGGAGCACCTAGTGTGCAAGTTGAAGAAGAGCTTGTATGGCTTGAAGCAGGCACCTAGGGAATGGTATCATAAGTTTGATGCCTTTATGCAGTCACAGGGCTACAGCAGGAGTGCTATGGATCCGTGTCTTTACACGAAGAAAGCCCGTGATGGCAGTTTGCTTATCTTGGTACTCTATGTTGATGATATGCTGATAGCAGGGAAAGCTCATGATGAGCTAGATGCTCTTAAATCTCAGCTGAAGAAGAGCTTTGAGATGAAGGATTTGGGACAGGCCTCACATATACTTGGGATGCGCATTAAGCGCGATAGGCATCAGGGGCTTTTGTATCTCTCACAGCGGGAGTACATTCATAAAGTCCTTGAACGCTTCCGCATGCAGGACGTAAAGCCTATTGGCTGTCCATTACCTTCTTATGTGAAGGTATCACAGGCCGATTGTCCGCAGACAGATGAGCAGAGGGCCGAGATGGCCAAGATCCCTTATGCTTCAGCCGTGGGCAGTTTGATGTATGCCATGATAGCCACTCGTCCAGATATTGCGCATGCAGTTGGTGTTGTGGCACGCTATATGGCTACACCTGGCAACAGACATTGGGATGCCATGAAGGGTATCATGAGGTACCTGAAGGGCACAGCAGATATGTGTATTTGCTATGGCAGCCAGGATACAGGGGTCGTGGGGTACACTGACTCCGATTATGCAGGACATGCAGATAGTAGGAAGTCCACTTCTGGCTATGTATTCACCTATACTGGAGGGGCTGTCTCTTGGATGTCCAGGGTTCAGAAGTGTACGGCTTTGTCTACCACTGAGGCCGAGTATGTTGCAGCCACTGAGGCTTGCAAGGAGGCCATATGGTTAGGCCGTCTAGTTGCTGACCTTGGGATTGATGCTACACCTACACTGCATTCGGATTCTATGAGTGCCATTCAGTTGGCTAAGAATCCGGTCTTCCATGCGAAGACGAAACACATTGAGGTGAGGTATCACTTCATACGTGGTGTCGTGGAGGACAAGTCTGTTGATCTTGTCAAGATCTCCACTAACGAGAATCCTGCAGATCTGCTCACGAAGAGCCTCACTACTGAGCGCTTTGCCTTCCTCAGGAGGTTGATGGGCGTTGGATGAGATGTCGCCTTTCCTCATCCCTTGTACCTATGTACATTTGTATTGTCTTTTCTTTTTCTTTTCTCTCTCACCAGGGCAGATTCGCCTTTAAGTGGGAGGTTGTTGGGGGTAAAGGCGCCTCCGCCGTGCCGCCCCGTGTATTACTACACTGACAGTACCCGCCACTGCACACTGCAGGTGGCGGGCGCCCGTCACGTCACTTTATTCTTTATTCTTTTAGTGACAGTTTGAATAAAGGAAGGCCCCGGTCACACATTGTGACTGTTGGAGTTCCCATTTCTTGTCTCTCTCTTTTCTTGCTCTTGCTCTCCCGCCATAGCTCGCGTGCAAGCTTCGATCCTTCTCACCTTTCAAGTCTAACACACTGATTCTTTGACAGTTCTTGGTGTCATCCACATATTCATTCACTGCTAGTTGAAGCTATTCCCTAGCAGTTGCAATTTGTCTTATATCAATGATTATCCCTCTTTGGCATTGATTTCTTACTATTGCACTTCATCTTCAACATGTTGTAATTGTAGTTTACTACCATGTTCATGCGAGCAGTCACCTCCATTTGACAAATCTTTGCATTGAGTTTGTAGATAGTTTATTATTTGGTCAATATCCCTTGTTTTCAACTTGGTCTAGTAGTGGTTTTAGAGATGATTTGCAAGTTATTACAACCACGTGTTTTGCCTTCCCTATGCATTTACTTGGTCTCTGTATGGCTAGTGGTTCCAATGATACTGATATCTTTAATATTAACAAGTTGGGTAGCACCAACTACAGCTATTGAAAGGCCCAAATCTGACAAGTTTTAGTGCAAAAAATGTAGGTTAAGCCTTTGAAACATGAGGGTGTCAAGCCTGAACATATTGATGCAAATGATTGGGCTGAATTAGATGAGCTATGTAAGTTCACCGTCATATTGTCCCTCTTTAATAAGCAGGTGTTCTATAATATTATCTCTGATGGGTAGCACACATGGGACTTATGGAAAAAGATTCGCAATGTCTATAACAAGCAGAGCCCCACTTCTCAAATGTATTGGCTAAAGCAACTCATGGACCTTCGCATAAAGGAGGGCACTTCCATGTCAGCCCACTTAAGTGAGTTTCATTTGATTCTCAGCCATTTGTCTTCATAGGGGATTGAATTCAAGGCAATCTCCCCCCTTTGTTCCTCTTGGTTACACTGTCTGAATCATGGGATACATTTCGTACTGTTATATGTGTCAGCATGTCGATTGATGGGATAGACTTATAGGGTGTAGAGGGTGCACTCTTGAATGAAGAGGTTAATAGAAAGAATATCAATGCTTCCCACACTTCTCATGCTTTGACAGTTAGAGGCAATAATGGTAGGAGAGATAATGACCACCATGGGAGAGACTCTCAGCAGTCTCATTCTTAGTCATGTGGATAGTCTCGCAGTAAGTCCAATGGTCATAAGTCCTCATTGACTTGTCATTACTATGGGAAACCAACGTATATTTGGCCATACTACCATAAAATGTGCGAGGACAAAGGCAAGGAAAGGGGCAAGGGTAAAGTACATGACAAAAATGATGATCGTGGCATTGTCCCTAGCAAGTCAAGCATTAAGATTGAAGAGATTAATGTCTTGCATATTGATTTTGATGATGATTTTATACTTGCAACTTCTTCTGTTGATGCTTCACAATTGAATGATGATTTGTTAGGGTATACTTAGTGCTAGCTAATAGATTCAGGGGCTTCCTTTCATGTGGCCCCTCATAGAGAGTGGTTCCACTCCTATCGTAATTTGAGTGGATCTGTCCGTTTGGTAATGACCTAGGACTAGAGATAGTTTGTATTGGTGATGTCTAGCTATAGTTTGGTTCAAGTTGCAAGTTTACTCTTCATGATGTATGTCATGTATCGGCTCTCATAAAGAGCCTTATCTTTGCTGGCACTTTGGATGATGCAAGTTATATAGTTTCTTTTGGTGATTCCTCATAGACGATTACCCGTCATAATCTTGTCATTGCACATGGTACTTAGTCCAATACTTTCTACCCCTTGCTTGTATCTAGGTCAATTGACCATATTTTGGCAGTGGGTGGATGCAGTTCCACATGTATCTCTTTGGCATCATCGCCTTGGGCATATGTCTCGTTTCTAGTATCTTTCACCCCTTGACTATAAGTGCTTCGAGTCTTGTGATAATTGTTTATATGGCAAATAGACTCATAATATGCATAAAAGGTATGGTATGACATGCATGGGTGAGCCATTGGCTCTCATTCATTCAAATATATGTGGTCCCATGCTGTGCAAGTCGTTAGGTGGCATGAAGTATTTCGTTACCTTCATTGACGACTATATGCATAAAGTTCGAGCATATTCTATTAAGTAGAAATCGAAAGTCTTGGCTACATTTTAGCATTGGCTTGCTTTGGTTGAGAATCAAAATAGGTTGAAATGCCTAAGGTTAGATAATGCAAGTGAGTATGTCTCTAAAGCCTTTGAGTAGTTTGTGATGAGAGAGGTATTGGGCATCATTGATCGCCCCGTACACTCCACCCCCCCCAGAATGGTATGGCTGAGCACATGAATATGACAATTCAAGAGCAAGTTCACAATATGCTTAGCTAGGCAAGCTTATCACAACATTTTTGGGTTGAGATAGTTCCTATTACCATACACTTGATAAATCAGTCCCCATGTACTATTCTTGACTATCATGTTGTTGTAGAGAGGAGGTATGGTCTAAAAAACCTCCCTCATATGCTCATTTGTGTGCCTCTGGTTGTGAGGCTTTTTGCTATGTACCCAAGGACACAATAAGCTGGATCCTAAGTCTATAAAATGCATCTTTCTTGGTTATGGAGATGCAAGTGAGATGGGCTATCACATATGGGATTTGTAGGCACTTGGAAGGTTACCGGCAGCCATGATGTTGTTTTCCATGAGAAAAAAATGAATAAGAAACTTGAGCATGTCCTTGAGGTACGCAAGGTGATACTTCAAGAGAAGCCTCCTACTACTTTACAACCATCTAGACAGCCTACATTAGAGACTGATGCTCCAGTGGCCCAGGTCCTTGATGTTTGAGGTGGTCTAGTAGAGATAAACGATAACCTATGCAGTTTGAGCCCTCTATGGATTATGTTATGGTGGCAGATGCTGATGAGCCACTTACTTATGATGAGGCCATGCGTAGAGGTGATAGTCACTATTGGGAGAGGGCCATGGAGTAAGAGTATGACTCACTATAGAAAAATCATATGTTGGATTTGGTTTCTTTGCCTAGTGAAAAGCATGCTTTGCCATGAAAGTGGGTATACAAGTTGAAAAGTACCCTTGGATGCCCCAAGCCAGTATACAAGGCTAGATTGTTTCCTAAGGGTTTCAAGTAGGAGCATAGTGTGGACTTTAATGAAGTTTACTCTCATGTTGTGAAGATGACTACCCTATGTTTGGTATTGGATTTGGTTGCTCAGCTTGACTTGGATCTTTATCATATGGATGCCAAGATGGATTTTCTTCATGGGGACTTGCATGATGAGATTTACATGAATCAACCCAAGGGCTTTGCAAAACCTAGTAGAGACCACCTAGTGTTTAGATTGAGGAAGAGCCTCTATGGCCTCAAGTAGGCACCTATGGAATGGTACCACAAGTTTGATGCATTTGTGCATTCATAGAGATATTCCAACAGTGATATGGATTCAGTTTTATACACGAAGAAGGCTCATGATGGTAGCCTTATGAGTTTGATCCTTTATGTAGATGATATGTTAATTGCTAAGAGTGCTCTTGATAAGCTTGATGCCTTGAAAGGTCAGCTCAAGAAGAGCTTTGAGATAAAGAACATGGGATAGGTCTCACATATTCTTGGGATGTGCATTACGTGAAATCACTCTAAGGGGCTCCTTTACTTGTCATAGAAAGAGTACATCCAGAAGCTCCTTGAGCGGTTTCATCTACAGGATGTTAAGCCTATTGGTTGTCCTTTAGCTTCTCACATGACGGTTAGTCAGGCCAATTGTCTACAGTAGTCTGATGAGCAGAAGACCAAGATAGCCAAGATCCCTTATGCATCCACAGTGGGCAGTCTATTTTATGCATTGATAACCATTCGCTCTGACATAACATTTGTAGTGGGAGCTGTGGCATGCTATATGCCTACACTTGGCTAACAACATTAGGATACCATCAATGGTATCATGAGGTATCTGAAGGGCACAATAGCTATGTAGATCTGTTATGGTGGCTAGGATATAGGAGTCATGGGATACAGTAGCTCTGATTATACAGGACATACAAACAATAGGAAGTCCACCTCTGGCTATGTCTTCACCTTTGTTGGAGGTGCTGTTTCTTGGATATCCAAGATGCAGAAATGCACAACCCTATCTACTATAGAGGTAGAGTATATTACAGTCATTGAGGCTTGCAAGGAGGCTCTCTGGTTAGGCTATCTGGTGGTGGTAGACCTTGGTATTACTAATGTGGTCCCTACAGTGCATTCGGATTCTATGAGTACTATTCAATTGGCCAAGAATCTAGTCTTCCATGCAAAGACAAAGCACATTGAGGTACATTACCACTTTATTTGAGAAGTTATTGAGGACAAGTCCATTGGGCTTGTTAAGATCTCAATTGACTAAAATCCTGTAGATCTACTCACTAAAAGTCTCTCAGCAGAGCATTTTGTCTTTCTTAGGAAGTTGTTGGGCGTTGAATGAGATGACGTCTTTCCTCATCCTATTGTACTTATGTACATTTGTACTTTTATCATTTTTTTCTTTTTCTCTCCTCACTAGGGGCACATTCTCCTTTAAGTGGGAGGTTATTGAGGGTAAAGGTATGCCTAGCCTGCCTGTATATTAGTTACACTGAGGAGTATCTACACCGTGTATTAGTTACCCACACATCTATACATCACAAGTGGCAAATACCCATCATTGTCACTTTATTCTTTATTCTTTTAGTGACATTTAAATAAAGGGAATGCTGGTCATACATTGTGATTGTTGGAGCTCCCACATCTTCTCTCTCTCTCTCTCTCTCTCTCTCTCTCTCTCTCTCTCTCTCTCTCTCTCTCTCTCTCTCCCCCCATCATAGCTCTTGCTTCCACTTGGGCTCACTCCCTTCAAAGAATGATGATTGCAGCATTGTGCCTAGCAAGTCCAATGTCAAGATTAAAAAAATTAATGCAATGTAGAGCCTGATATATCTTATGATCTTATCTTGGCAGCTTCTTCTTTGGATGCTTCATAGCTGACTAATGCTTTGTCAAGATATACTCAGTGTTGGTTGATAGATTCAAGGGCTTTCATGTGACCCCTCATGGAGAGTGATTTTACTCCTATCACAATATGTTTGGATCTGTCCATTTGGGTAATGATCTAGCATTGGAGATAGTTGGTATTGGTGATGTCTAGCTACATTTTGGTTCACGTAGCATGTTCACTCTTTACGATGTACGTGTTGAGATATCGAGCTCCACTCGTGATACGCCAGGGTGACCGTTGTGTATTTATGTCACCGACTTGTCAGTTGCAGACGCGGTTGGTACACCGCCCATGAATAATAACTACATGATAGCTATCCTTATCTACTCTAGTTCGTGGCTCAGTTAGTATGCCACCTTAGTTAGTTGAGTTTGGTTTGAGACCCATATATAGGGTTCTTCTATTTCTTTGTATGACAGTTCTTTTGGCTTACACAACTAAGAAGAGGAAAACTGTTTTCAGCCTCCACCCTTGTGTGTATTCCCCCATTGTGCAAGCAAGAAAGCTACAAGTGAGACTCCTTCCTTCTCTCCCACAATCTTGACATGGTATCAGAGCCTTGTTTGTGGTAAGGAGCTCAAGAAAGCAAGCCAAGCTCGCGGTGTTCTGGTAAGAGGAGCAGTGTTGCTTTCATTTTCTGTTTTGGGAGCAGATCTCTGCAGGTAGCACAGCCGGAAATTGCAGGAGTGCATTGTCTCAGGTTGAGACGCCCTTCGCAGTGAAGCAAGAGGGCAGTATATGCTGCGGGTAAGGGCTTTAGCCCTTGGCGACCTTGTTTTTTTGATTTGAGGCCATTTCGGGGCCTGTTTTGGAGGTGGAAGTTTTCTGCACGCACTCAGGAAAAGGCTCAGTTTTATGCTGTTCAGCCACTGTTCTACAGGTCGGTGAAAAGTTACTGTAGAAATTGCATCGTATGCTTGTGCGCAGAGACATTGGGAGTTTCAGAATCATCCTTGGTTCCTGTTTATGCAAAATCGTCACTAGGAAGTGACTGTGTGGTCAAATACCACTTTCGCCAGTTTTGTAGATTTGCCCTTGTGAGGGTGAAGCTGAGTTTTTACAGTGACAGAATTTTTCGCAGTGTTCTATAATGGCGTCTGATTCTCTTTCACAGATTGTAACTGAAAAGCTTGACAAGAACAACTTCCAGGCATGGAAGTTTAGAATGACGAATTTCCTTATGGGAAAAGGATATTGGAAATTTGTTGCAGGAAATGAAGAAGAACCAGTTCTTCCTGATGTTCCCAATCAACAGCAAATGCAGGCATTCAAAGCATGGCATGAGAGAGCCAGGAAAGTTATGTACTGGCTGTCTATCAGCATTTCAGACTCCATGATTGTGCATATTCAGGATGCAAGTACGCCAAAGGAGGCATGGGATACTCTGTCAAAGATGTATAGCACAAATACGCAAGCCAGGAAAATGCAGCTCAAGCAAGAGTTGCACAATGTGCAAAGAGAAAATATGAGCATCAATGACTACCACATGAAGGTGAAGAAGATTGCAGATGCACTTGCTTCCATTGGGTCGCCAGTGGAAGATGATGATTTAGTTTCTGTGACCTTGAATGGTCTAGGAAAGGATTATGCACAGTTTCGGACATCCATTTCAGTTCGTGAAAGATTTCCTGATTTTGAGGAGTTGATTGCTCTTCTAATTTTTGAGGAGCAGAGAAATGGTGGTGCATCTTCATCAGGAGGAACTTCAAAAGAAACTGTCTTCTACTCAAATGCTGGAAGAGGTAGAGGCAGAGGTAGAGGAGGCCGATTTGGAGGCCGTGGTAGAAATCAAAATATGTAGCAAACTCAAGAAAACCAGTCCTATGGAGGAGGATGTGGTAACTCTAGAGGCAGGGGGAGCCAAAGAGGTCGTGGTGGATGGCAAAGAGGCCAAAATGCAAACAGTAATGTTGAATGCTACTATTGTGGTAAAATGGGTCATATGGCTAAAGACTGCTATAAAAAGCAGAATGACATCATGAATGGAAAACTGCAACAAGGAAATTATGCATCTTCTAGTAGACAGGGTGATGACAGAAATGAGCATTTGTTTATGGTGCAGCACATGAACAATTCTGTGACAAGTGCAAAAGAAAGCAACGATGTGTGGTATGTTGACTCAAGTGCATCAAACCACATGACATGTCATGCAGAATGGATGGAGGATGCAAGGAAAATGGAAAAACCAGGATTTGTGGAGACTGGTGATGATACTGCACATCCTATTGTGCAGATTGGAAAAATTCCTTTGTCTATGCAGGATGGGAAAAAGAAATACCTGTTCGATGTATTTCATGTCCCGAATATCACCAAGAATTTGGTTTCTGTTGGTCAAATGGTTGAATAGGGCTTGCAGGTCAGATTTAATCCTCATGGATGCTTTGTTGAGGATATGAAAAATAAAGGTCACTTGATAGCAAAAGGAAAGAAGAAGGGCAGAATGTTTACGTTGGATGCAGACATGTCTGAATTGAGTGCAGCAATGTTTGCACATGGGACCGGTGTAGTTGCAGATATTGATATCTGGCATAAACGCATTGGTCATGTTAATGTACAGCGACTTAAATCAATGCAGGCCCAAAATATTGTTGCAAGATTGCCTAAATTCAAGGTTGCAGAAATGCATAAGGTATGTGAAGCCTGTCAGTTTGGAAAACAGGCAAGGAAACCATTTCCTAGACATGTTCAAGAGAGTAAGAAGCCATTGGAATTAATCCACTCTGATGTGTGGACTACTAAAGCTGCATCTCTTGGAGGCTGTCATTATTTTGTCACTTTTATTGATGACTATAGCAGAAAAGTTTGGGTGTATTTTATGAAAAAGAAAAGTGAAGTTTTTGGGCATTTCAAAACTCTTAAAGCTATGGTTGAAAAAGAAACAGGCCTGCAAATAAAATGCCTAAGGTCAGATGGAGGGGGAGAGTACCTCTCAAATGAGTTTGCAAGGTTCTTGCAGGAGCATGGCATAAAGCAGCAATATTCATGCAGTCATACCCCACAGCAAAATGGAATTGCAGAAAGAAAAAACAGACATATTGGAGAGGTGTCTCGTGCCATGCTCAATGAAAAAGACCTGCCAGATTTTTATTGGGCTGAAGCAGTTGCTACAGCAATCTACATAATGAACAGGACTCCCACTGCAGCAATACATGGAATGACTCTAGAGGAGAGGTATACTGGTAGGAAACCAGATATTTCTCATTTGAAAATTTTTGGTTGCATTGTCTATGTACATGTGCCAGATGAGTTGAGATCCAAGTTAGATCCAAAAGCTGAGAAGTGCATCTTTATTGGTTACTCTCTGCAGCAAAAAGGGTATAGATGCTATAACCCTTCTACTCGTAAGTTTACAGTGAGCAGAGATGTTGTTTTTGATGAGATGAGTAGCTGGTATAAACCAGTAAATGTGATTGATGATGTAGATGCACAAAATGGTAATGCTGCACAGAATTCACAGCAGCAGTCACAAAATATTAGTGGACTTGGAGCGTCCTCTAGCAGTGGTTCACATTCTTCGCCATGGACAGGCAGGTTGAGATCAGGAGAATCTTCTCAAGGCAGTGCAAATAGTGGCATGCAGGTGTCACGAAAAGGAAAAGAGAAGGTAGATCAGCCCATGTTTGATGTGAATGCAGGTCACTCTTATGTGGATGGTGAATCCAGTGGCTCAGAACAGAGCATTGATGATGAGTTGGGTATTCCTTCTATTGTTACACCTGGAGTAAGGAAGACCAGAGATGTTTTGAGAGCACCTGGGAGTGAACCTACTTTACGCAGGTCAACCAGAGTTAGGTATCCTGTGGATAGGCTGAAATATGATGGATTTACAGCCATTCACTATGCATATATGGTCAAGGTGATACAGGAACCAGAACCCACTTCTTTTGAGCAAGCCATGGGAAAAGAAAAATGGGAGAAAGCCATGGATGAAGAAATGGATGCCTTGGAAGCAAATGCTACATGGGAATTGGTACCTTTGCCTAAAGGTAAGAATGCAATTGGCTGTAAGTGGGTTTATAAGGTGAAGCACAATGCAGATGGTTCTGTGAACAGATACAAGGCAAGATTAGTAGTCAAGGGGTATGCACAAACATATGGCATTGACTATGAAGAAACATTCAGTCCGGTTGCAAGGATGGCAACCGTAAAAGCAGTCATTGCTATGGCTGCATCAAAGGGATGGTCTTTACATCAGATGGATGTAAAGAATGCCTTCTTGCATGGTGATTTGCAAGAAGAGGTCTATATGGAGCAGCCACCAGGTTATGTGCATGCTGTTCATCCTGAGTTTGTTTGCAGGTTGAAGAAAGCTTTGTATGGCTTGAAGCAAGCACCTAGAGCATGGTCTGACAAGATAGGACAGTATCTTATCACTATTGGCTTTCAGATTTCCAAGGCAGATTTCTCACTTTATGTGAGAAAAACAGAGAACGGTATTATGCTACTTGTCATTTATGTTGATGATTTGATTATGATAGGTGACAGTGATGAAGATATCCTTTATGTGAAAATGCTATTGAAGCAGAAGTTTGAGATGAAGGATTTGGGAGAGCTGCGTTATTTCTTGGGCATTGAGGTGATTAGATCACCAAGTGGGATACAGTTCTTGCAGAGGCAGTATGGATTGGACATGCTATCCAAATATGGGATGACAGGCTGTAAGCCTATTTCAGTTCCTTTGGAGCAGAATGTGAAGCTAAGCGCAGATGCAGGTGAGCTTCTGGAAGACCCTACTATGTACAGACGCATAGTAGGAAGCTTGATTTATATGACTATTACCAGGCCAGATTTGAGCTATGCTGTTGGATTGGTAAGTCAGTTTATGCAGGCTCCAAGGAAACCGCATTTGGATGCAGCTAGACGCATACTCAGGTATTTGAAGTCCACATTGCAGTATGGACTATTTTATGAGACTGGGGTTCAGATACAGTTGCATGGATACACTGATGCTGATTGGGCTGGTAGTATTTCTGATAGACGATCTACCAGTGGATATGTGTTCTCTTTTGGGAGTGCTGCAGTCACTTGGAGCAACAAGAAACAGCCTACAGTTGCCTTGTCGAGCACAGAGGCTGAGTACAGGGGTGCAGCAATGGCTGCATGTGAGGTAGCTTGGTTGCATAAGCTACTTTATGATATGCATCTGTCTACAGATGGGCCAGTTGTCATTTATTGTGATAACATGAGTAGTATACACTTGGCAAATAACCCAGTCTATCATGCTAGAACAAAGCACATTGAGGTGCATTATCACTATGTGCGAGAGAGGGTTTTACTAGGTCTTATTGATCTAGTTTATGTCAGCACAGAGGATCAGGTAGCTGACATATTTACGAAGGCATTGGGCACAGAGAAGCTGCGCAAGTTCAGAGACCTGCTTGGTGTGCAGGAATTGGGATTGAGCTCGAGGGGGAGTGTTGAGATATCGAGCTCCACTCGTGATACGCCAGGGTGACCGTTGTGTATTTATGTCACCGACTTGTCAGTTGCAGACGCGGTTGATACACCGCCCATGAATAATAGCTACATGATAGCTATGCTTATCTACTCTAGTTTGTGGCTCAGTTAGTATGCCACCTTAGTTAGTTGAGTTTGGTTTGAGACCCATATATAGGGTTCTTCTATTTCTTTGTATGAGAGTTCTTTTGGCTTACACAACTAAGAAGAGGAAAACTGTTTTCAGCCTCCACCCTTGTGTGTATTCCCCCATTGTGCAAGCAAGAAAGCTACAAGTGAGACTCCTTCCTTCTCTCCCACAATCTTGACAGTACGTCATGTATACCGGCTCTCACGAAGAGCCTTATCTCTACTAGTGCCTTGGATGATGTAGGTTATGTTGTCTCTTTTGGCAATTCCTCATGGAAGATTACTTGTGGGAATCTTATCGTTGCATGTGATGCTAAGTCTAGTACCCTCTATCCTTTGCTTGTATCTAGATCAATTGACCATGGTTTGGCTGGGGCTATAGCTCCACATGTATCTCTTTGGCATCGTCACATTGAGCACATGTCTTTGAAAGGAATGAAAGTGCTTACTAGTTTAAGTATCTTCCGTCCCTAGACTATAAGTGCATTGAGTCTTGTGATCATTGTTTATATGGCAGGTAAATGCGTACTATGCATAAGAAGTCCGGCATGAAGCACATGGGTGAGCCTTTAGCTCTTGTTCATTTCGGATGTATGTGGTCCCATGCCTTATTGTTGCTAGTAGGTGGTACGAAGTACTTTGTCACATTCATTGATGATTATTCACATAAGGTCTGGGCTTATCCTATTTAGTAAAAATCAAATGTCTCGTCTACCTTTCAATGTTGGCTTGCTCTTGTTGAGATCTAATCTAGGTATAGGCTAAAATGCCTAAGATTTGATAATGGGGGTGAGTATGACTTGAAAGCTTTTGAGAAATTTTGCAATGAATGGGGTATTAAGCATCAATTGACTGCCCCCTATACTCCTCCCCATCTTCCAGATTATAGAAGTTCTACTTGTCCTAGTGGCATTTATCTCAAGAGATGGCTATTGCAACCATTTTGGCTTGCTACTACCCTACTACTCTACTATCTTAAGAGATAGCTATTGCAATTGTTTTGGCTTGCTACAACACTACTACTCTACTATCTCAAGAGATGGCTATTGCAACCATTTTGACTTGCTACTATCCTACTAAAGATTGTCATGGTTTCTTCACAATCTCTCTCTCTCTCTCTCTCTCTCTCTCTCTCTCTCTCCCCTACTTGGAGCTGCAACCTCCTAGCTATGGCTAACTAGTTGCGGTTGCCACCCACCATCTCCACCCCTACCGCTGTTGGAGGAGTTTTGGTACACAGTGTGAAAATGGACACTTAACTGGAGTTAGCAATAGTCAAGTTTTGTCTGTTTCACCAAATAATGATGGTCTACTTGAAGATTGACTTATGTTATGGCCTTGGGAAGCACTTGACAAGTCATGTTAGTGTGGCTTGATTTAAGCCTTGATTAGTCACTCAAGTGACTCATTAGAGAGTTAAGTGGTGGACAAGGAGTCGTGGGGTATGGCCAGGATCTTCAACGCAATTTTCGGCCTATTTGGATAGGCACCATGGTGCTATATCTATCATGGAGAAAAAGGGATGGAGAGAGCTCATGGGTGCCATGCAATTCAAGTGGCAAGTGAGGAGGAAGCTCTCAACCATTGGAGCAAGGTAAAATGATTTTTTGTTCATGCAAAGAAGCTCTCTTCGAGAGAGTGTGCCACCATATTCTCAATTTTGAAGTAGGGTTTTTAGGGCTAAATACTCAGATTTGTTCTCTCCTTCTCTCTCTAAGATATCCATAGCTTCTTATGCTTGCATCTTGGACTTTACCCATAGAAGATTCACTTTTGCTCATAGAGGGAGAGTGCTATGTGTCATGAGTACCATTGTGAATTGATTTGAGACTGTTTTGACAGTCATCAATAGAGCATACATGGCTGATTTTTGATTATCCTCTTCTCTCTTTGAACCATCTACGTCATCATCTCTACTGAATACATAGCCTCTATAACAATGGAAGATTGACCCTTGATCATTGGTGGATTGGTCTACAAGCTTAGAGCTCCATTTGTGGATTGTTTTGATTATTTATAATAGTGAAAAATAGGGCTAAATGCTGTATATGGGTCTCATCACTCTCTTTGATCACTTTATGGTGGATTATGCTTAGTTCATGGTCTCAGAGAGTAGGGACACTTGTATGTTTCACCAATGATAATTTTTTGACCATGTGTGGACTTGATTTGGGCTATTCTTGGCTATAGTAAATAGTCAAAATCAGGGTAGCTTGTTGTGAATTTGATTTGAATGCATCAAAGTGGTTCTTTTGAAGAGCTTTTGACTCGAAAAGGATCTCTAACAATGCTAGACATAGTCTAGATAGTTTCGAGCAGATTTATCTTGGAGTTTGAGCTTCTTATGGCTCTTGATTGACTATTGTAAATACATAGAAATAAGAGGGTTGATGAGCTTTGGTAGGGATTTGGTAGATGCTTTTGGTTTATTAGTTACTTGTCTTGGTTACATTGGGTTATCTTAGCCATCTACCACTATTAGTTTGATGTCTACATGAGGATTTGAGGTGAGTACCGACAATAGCATATGGATTGAATCAATAGAGATCATGATATATAATTGTGTATGAGCTGAGCTATCGTCTCAGTGTGTCTTGGGCTATCATCCCACCTTCATATGGATGTATGCGTCTTGATTGATTATGAGGTGATGTATTATACGTATGTTAGGATGTATGCTCTGTTGAGCTCTATGAAATAATATGATAGAATTCATGTCTATTGGTCTCATCTAAATCTTCTTTTCTTCCAACACTCTTTTCTTTCATTTGTTCCTATCTCTAAATCCCTACACAATCTTCTGTCTCGTACCCTAGAAGTTGTCAAAACATGCTCCAACACCGCTAGCTCTCATTGATTACTACCAACTATCATGTGCTATTGCAAATGGTGTGAGTGCACTCCACCTTGATGCTACCTACCAAGGTATGCAACTTGATATGCCACTTGGAAGTTATGTGCAAGGGTGGCATTATGCCATGTGGAGGCCTTGAAGGAGCTAGGATACTACTTGTAGGATGGCTATAGGTTGGTGCCTCATCCTAGAGGCCAATGTGTAGGAGATCTTGTAAGCTCTAATGCAAGGGGGCCCAAAGGTGAGCTGCCAATTGCCTCTCACATGTTCACATGGAAACACAAATGCACCATTACATCACTATTTATGAAGATGAAATATCATTCTCTGACGAATGATAGTCAAATGCCAAGAATGAGTCAAGTTGAGGTGAGATACATACCCTGACATGTAGGGCCAAGAGCCTTCATCTAAGACCTTGTAGTCTAGCCTTAATGCCTACGTTGACTTCTTTCTTGTCAACATTGGTGATACTTGCAAGGGGTAGTCCAGTGCAAGAGTCAAAGGTTAAGAATGCTCATTGTTGCTTACACAATATGGTTAGTTTTGCCTAGGAATCTGTTTATTTGCTACTACCCTATGGAGCATAGAGAGACTTACACAAGTCACCTGCTACTGAGAGAGAGAGAGAGAGAGAGAGAGAGCTTATGAAAACCTCTTTGTGTGCTCCATCTTGGTGCTGTGGGAGGTGTGTATGAGAGAAGAAGAAGAAGAAGAAGAAGAGATGATTGCCACTTACATAAAGAAAGAAGAAGAAGATAATGAAAGAAGATGATGATTATCATCTTGCCCGCCTATACTTCTTTTCTTGAAAGAGCAACCTTTCACATATATTTTTTAATTTTCTTATTTCTTTCATATTTATATTTGTCAACCTTTTCTATTTTAGTTGGTCCCCTCTCCTCTTGTTATGCCACATAGGCTTGGGAGCAACATCCTTGGCCTAGTATACCGGAACCTAACCTTTGATTAATATATAGAAAAGATGTACCCATCCCTATATATGTCCATAACTACTATAGAAATTAGAAACCTCAAAAGTGCCTTAGAATTACGACTTATCCATGATCTATTTAAAAGAAAAATCTTCAAATGGTTATGATTCCAAGTTTGCCATTATCTTTGGTAAACATGTAATATCACCCCATAGCAAGTGTATATGTGCATGATCCTTTACAGATGCACCTACATCTCTTTGAATGAATAGGTTCATAAAAAAGGAACTAAAATTTAACTGAAGTTGCTTGATTTTTTTGTTTAAGTTTTTTGGAGCAAAGGGAATCGCGTGGTTGTTTCTCTTTGCTCGCAACAATGTGAAGCGAGTGAGGTGCAGCCTTGCGAGGTTGCGAGGTTTATAATGATGGGGGCTTGGGGAGGGAGGATGTTGTGGGGAGCATAGCGATGTTGTGTATACATGACCAAGCATGTGACATGATGTAAAGGCAGCTATGAAGGTTGTAGCGGTGGAACCTAAAAACCCTTGTCTCTCTCGTTGTTGCCCACGATGCCTGTAAGGGTCTACTCATCGTCAGGCCTCCTCCGACGCATCTCCACCTTCGTCGCCTCTTCTGCTGCCCGGGCTCTGTCTTCGACGTCGCAGGCCGCCAGGGTTTCCCCTAAAGAAACCCCCGTCGATGCCCCCCTCTCAAGCTCTGACGCAGATGACTCCCTTCCCACCTTCTACTTCTCCTCCTCCGACGATGAAGAAACAGCCGGGCAAGCCCCATCCCTGCCCCCGCAGGCTCAGGTCCTGCGCGCGTACCCTCGCAACCCAAGAGCCAGATCCCTCTCCCGCGTTCGGGAATATGGTCTCATCCCCGCTGTCCTCATGGATCCGTTGGAGAGCCGGGACCGCAGCAAGAGGCGCACCGACATCACTCTTTCGCTTGACCCCAAGCCTGTCTACTCCTTGTTGAAAACGTTCGGCAAGCGAGACTTCCTTTCCCGTGTCTTTACCATCGAAATATTCCCGAATGTCGAAGCCACAGAGCTCCAGGAGAGCCTGCAAGCGATTCCTCGAAATGTGAGTACTGCAACTGAATCCAATTGGTTTGGGAATTGATTTCTCAGGTGTGTGTTCTACTTCAAAATCATGTACTGTTTGCTGATTGCAGTCTTTAGCTTTGTAAGCATATACTTGTGGCATTGGGTTTTCACATTCAAATGTAATCCAAGCGAGCTGCTCATTTCTGATCATAAATGTAATGGCTCGATTCCGATAAATAATGGACTGGGTGGTCATGCAGATTAGTGCCCCTTCAAGACATTAAAACTTGCCACTTATAATAAATGCCATTTCTTGAATCTGAAATGGCACATTGCGCAGTTTATCTACCTTTGAACATTGCATTTACATAGATTTCTGTTAGATGTTTTGGCATGTGAATTCTTGTTTCTTAATGATGAGGATGGCTGATTAATATAAGTGAAGTTTAATAGAACTGCTTAGAAGCGGCCATGAAAACATAATCATGTAAAAAATGTTCTGAAAACGGCCACTTGATGCCAATTAAGCCAAAGTATTATAGTGTCTGAAAGGCCTGATTTGAAGCTTCGATTATGGAAAAGAAAAAGTATACAATAGGACAAAGATTGTTGTAGTTTGCAATGCCAGAGTACTAGAAGGAAGAGGTGAGTTTTAGATGAGTTAGACACAATTTTGTGTTGCTGTTTATGATTTCATATCTGTCATGAACAATGTCACAAGGAAAGTAAACACAAGTTCACGAACACTATGCATGTAGATATTGGTGGCTACGTTAGATTGGAGGGTCATCAATATAGTATTGTGTTGTATGTATTCACCAGGCTTGATATAGAGATGGCTTACATAACTACTAGATGATCATGGTTGGTAGTTTCATGGTTACACTTGGAGCATCATAGAGAAAAAGGATTACTATATGGGTTTAACGGCTCAACACCAAGAAGTGGTAAACTTATCATGCATGAACAATTGCCTTGAGACACCTTTAAAAGCGGCCTAACATGATGAAGTTGCATGCAAACTTCAGGAGTATTTTCTTTGACTTTGTGGAGGACTATTGTCAAATAAATTTGCCATTCAAGACAAATTTCACTATTTGAGTTGCTTGCTCGTCAATGATGACTCAACCCTTCTTTCAAATGATGTGCCATGCATTATCTCATATGATACAAGGAAGTGTGGATAGTAAACCTTAGTGATAGCACTGAACACCTTGTGTACAAGTCACAAGTAGCGACAATCTCCTCAACAAGCTGTGAACTAATAAACTTCATACCTTTGATCCACTTTGAAAGTTTGAGGCATGCATACCTACACTCTTTCTTGTGCTCAAGTGTTATGCTAAAATATACAGTATACCTCCTCATTAGAGTAGGCAATCAGGCCATGAATGGATCTCTTCCATATGTTGCTCCATGTGTTTTCGATTGACATGACCTCATCTTTTGCCCATAGTCTCCTTTTGTTTTTTGATGCTTTCTTAGTAAGATACTTCTCCTTGTCAAATAGAGTTGTGTATAAGGTCGTTAATAAAGAAGGTGCTTATAGTCTCCAGTCTCTCCAATCTCTTATACCATCATGTGAAGTACTTGGATTTAAAAAACATACAATTGTATGTGATGGCAGAAGAAGAAGTATGCTATAGATGCATGAACCTCCTCCTTTTATATGGATACTTATTAGCTTCTAATCGTACTCTACTTGTAACTTTTGGGTAGTGCGTGTTCTTCATGCAAGACCTTATAGGCTTATGCATTCATGTCTCATGTTATACACGTAGTCACCTAAGCCCAAAGGGGGGTTGCTGTGATATTTACCCGTAACCCCCTCATGTCAGCATACACCTTAGTTTGAGTAAGAGGGAGAGGGGGTGCAAGCACCATAGTAACATGGAACGGGGAATTGGAACAGGATAGGGACGGGTTCAGGGACGGCTAAAGGCAGGGAACAGGGACGGGGGTTGGGACGGGACACATACATAATAGCATTTCAAAATGTATGCATGTGATGTGGTGGGTGGATTTGTGGGCGAATGTATACTACCAAATAACACATGCATGCATGCATGCAAGTATTTTCCATTGTTGAAAAACTGCATGTGTAATGTGGGCTGATTTGATATGACTTCATACAAGAGTATGCTGATTTTGTATGTGTATGTGTTACAAAAGGGGAAGTCCTTGGAAGAAGTCTGAAAAACTCACCCACAAAAGAAACCCACCAAAAAACCACCCCCCAAAAGATCCCCCTCCCCCTTTCAAAAAAAAAAAAAGGTTCCCTAACCTGGGACGGGGGGATGGCTGTTGGGGATGGGACTGAGGGCGCCCCTTGTCCCATTTCGGCACATCTGTTCAGGATGGCGTTCTTGCATTCAGGGGGCCTGGGACTGCTGTTCCCTGTTACTATGGCAAGCACCCTTACCCCTTCCTAGAGACATGGATGAAAGGCTGGGTGAGCACCTTGGCCTATGCAAGTAGGCCCTAGTCTTCTCTCTCTCTCTCTCTCTCTCTATGTATCTTTTGGTTTTAGTGCTTGCAACACACCCACCAGCAGGCGTGTGCCCCTGCCCCCCTAAAAAAAAAGTTTTGGCTGAGCCACTGTTGGGCCCAAAACCAACGAAGGAGGTGAGGGAGGGTGATTGGGGGGCAGTGGAGCCACTCCCTAAACAATACAAAAAAGATTTATGTGAACATTCTGACATGTCTTTGCAAGTCTTGTATTCAAGTATGTTCTTCATTACATTAAAAACTACTAAGGTGGTCAATTTCTAGAAGGATGTTTGACTGTTTAAGTCTACTATGTCTGTACCCTGCCTTTTGTTCTTCCTGTCCATCGTATGTTTATTCAATTTTGTGTACTTATACTGACTTCTATTGATTGTATGTTCTATAGTTGAATTATGGCCCTGGCAAAACAAACATCTACAACATTCAGTTTCTGAAAGCACCTCCAGGAAAGATATTGACCCTTGGTGTGCCACTGGAGTTTATAGGGGTAGAAAGATGCCCTGGTTTAAGGAAAGGTACATTAGACTCCATTTGTTTTGATATCTGCCTGGTCTGCTATTGGTCTGAGATTTATTTCTTGCTTGCTGATATCTGGCAGGTGGTGCATTAAAAAAACTAGCAAAGTTTGTGCTGTATAACTGTGAAGTATCTAGCTTGCCTGCAAAGATAGTGGTGGACATGACCGTCCTGGAAATAGGAGACAAAGTTCGGGTTCAGGATCTGGATGTAAATTTTGACTTGCTGCATTCAGATAGACTGATGCCTGTCTGTGAGATTGTCAAAGATGCAGCCACTATTAAGTCTAAGGCTAAAAGAAAGATGAGAGAACTACACTACAAGAAAAAGGCTTTACTAGAAAAAGACAAAAATGATTTAGGGCAAAATGAAGACCTTGAGGATTCTTGTGATGGAATTGTGGTGTTTGGTGAGGAGGAGACCTCACCACAGGATATTGATGTACCCTTACCTGTGAAAGATATTACGAAGCGTAGAGGTGAGAAAAGGGCTGATACCCAAGCTTTAATGTCTTCCAAGAGTCAGAGACTGTCAAGGAGGAGGTTGGTAGGTTCGTCCCCAGTTCAGGACAAGGGCCAGGTATCTTCTAATGGAGAGAAGTCTGGTGGTATCCGAAAACTACGAACCAGTTCTACATCAGTCAAAAGTAGAAGTCAGAAGGCAGGAAGAAAGAGAAGAGATAAACGTGCTAAAAAGCCCAAGGCTGAGAAGCCCTTGAAGAGCCGAAAAGTTGGAGGCACTTTCACACCTAAAAGGAAAGTTCAGAAACCAACCTCTAAGGCCAAGAGTTCTTTGAAGGGTAAAAAAATGAGAAGTTCAAAGCCAAGGTTGAAGAGAGAACCTTGAATTACAAGATTTTGTAGGATGAGATTTTGAAGATTTTGAATGTCTGAATTATCTCATTGACATTGTTATAATTGTCTCCTTAAGAACACCCTTTCATGTCCAATACACTGCCACATACCCACTGCACAGCACTCTCTCTCGTGTGCTCACTTGTGTGCATGTATCTTCTAGTTGCTAGGTTGCAGCAGCTCTTCAAGTATCCAAGGAATTAAGCTGGCCCTTTTTCAGAAGGGGGGTGAGGTGAATCAGTGTGTAACCAGTAAGTTTTACTTGCTTGATGGTTGCAAGGGCATGCAAACCTCTGGTTGTTCACAGAACTTTCAACTGTCAAGAGGATTTTCAGTTAGCAGACAGTCTCCCATGGAAGTTTACAGCCAATGTGTCAACAGTATGACCAATCAACAGTAAGGACCAAAAATTTGAACTGGGGACCTTCCTTTGTGTTTAAACGCTTCAACCAATCAAATTACAGGTTTGGTGAGATATTTGCACTGCATATCTTGTTGGAGTGGAGGCCTGGCTTGTGCAGAACTTTTGAGAAAATCAATGTAAGACCCAGCTCTGATTCATGAGAACGTATTGACAAGTCCCTGTATGCACGGGATGCCTTTCTCCCAGGGTGCCCATACTCTATGGCATGTTACAGATTGAGAACCTTGACATACTAGACTGAGCAGTAAAGAAATTGAATTGTTCTGGTTCAAAGAAACGTATTGACAACAGTACAGGCACAATAGGCCATTTTTTTTGGGTGTCTCATCACTCCATGGCAAGATGCAGTTTTGAAACTTGCCATTCAAGTCTGACAAGTTGACTTGCAAAGTGAGGTTGTTTAAAGCAGTAAAGATCTCTCTCTGTTTTTGATGTATGTGACATAATGGTTTAATAGCATAAAGCCTTGATTGGCTAAGTTATTTGTAACAGAGAACTTTGTTTTCCTTGTCTTGTTAGTCTACCAATGTAAATAAAATAGAAGTATAGAAATTGCTTTATTGCTAACAGCCATTATCTTCCGCTTTGGAGCTTGATTATCAAACCCTGTCCAGTAGTTCCCAACCCTTTCATTCTAATATGAAATGTGCAATAATAGCAGTGTGTTTTGAGGTTCCAACGGTAGACTTGTTGGGCTGAATCAGCTGCTTGCTTGTGGAGTCTGCTTTTAATGTAGGAGCTACAAGGCTCACTAACCACCTCCTGATATGCCAATATGTTGCCAACATTATCCTTCAACAAAAAGAGACCAATCACAATGGAATTAAAGTAGAGCCTAGCTAAGCTTGCAAGGTTTGAGGTAGAGCCTATCTAAGCTTGCATGGGTTTTAGAGGAGCTTGAGTCCTTTGAAGAACAACTTTAGGCAGCCTAGCAGGAAATGAAACTGGCTTTACTGCTCTTGCTGAAGCCTAGGAACCCTTCAAAATACAAGGAGGATAAGAAAAGGACTAGAAGTCACATCAAGACGAACTTGAAAGAAGCCAATAAGGAGAAGCAGTCTCATGGTCAAGCTCTTTGAAGAAAACCTACAAATAAAAAAGCTACATAAGCATTTTAACCCTAAAGCATGGATTTTCGAGGCCCTTTAATAAGAGATTTATAGATTTGCATCTCCACTACCCTCATTTGTGATGATACTCCCAAGGATGATGAATTGCCATTGCAACCACTTATGGAGTAGCAATCCATTGGTGTCTAATGTAACCATTTGGTTACCTATTAGATCTCAAGGCAAAACAATTCACCCCTTAAAGTGCATTGCACAATGTATATTTATAATTCATATGAATATACTTGAAGAAGTGAAGGATAATCCTCAACCAAGCATAGAGGAATTGTAGCACCTTAGTCAAGCTTGACATACTTTTCATATTTGACTTTGAGCTCCATCAATATCCATTCCATATTCTTTCATTGGTCAATCTCTTGATTAGGATAGGCTCTTTAACATTTCTACCTAATGCCTCCATCAAATAATGATGTGTGTATGTAAGGGTTGCTTTCTTTTTGTTTGTTGAGAATTGGAAATCAATGCATGAAGTCCTAGGTTTAGGTTAGGTATATTTGTGGGATGTCTGAGCAGTTGTTGCTTTTTGCAAAGGCATTGTTAGGTATTGAAAGATCTGTATTAGGAGGTAGTGCTAGTGACCTTGTTCTGTTGACTTGTTGGGTGACCGTTCTAGGAGTTCTTGTTAGTGTGAGGCAGGTAGAAAAGCATGCCATTAAATATCAAGCAAAGAACAAGTTTTAAACCTATCTACAAATACATATACGAAGGTGTGTAAAAAGGGATTCTAATCCTTATAAAAATAGAAAAGGAAAGCAAGGAATATCCTTGAGCAATGGTTTATCGCCTTGCGAAGGTTTGGTAGATTTCTGGGGAGGAGCTAGACTCGGGGCCGATGCCTTGTCTTCTTGGAGATGGCATCTAGCTATAAAAATAAGGAAAGGAAAGGAAGGTTGGAGCGAAAATAAAAGTGAGCCTTAAAAAATGATTTTCTTGCGAGGGCTTGGTAGGTTCTTGGATATCGAGACAAGACTTGAGGCCGATACCTTGTTTTGCTTGGGTCACTAGGCATAGCTACCTCCTTTTTACATACCCAAGCATGGAAACATAAAGGCCTAAAAGGAAAAATGTGCTAAAAGAAAACATTTCTTAAACATGCTATAGGAGTCCTCGCCCAGTTGGAGCTCCTCATTGAGTTGTTCTCAATTAGGAAGGTAGTTCAGACTACCACTTAGGATCAACTCTTCGATAGTTCTTTATAGCTTGGCCATGTTGGAATAAATGGTTTGTGACTAGCTTTGAGCTTGTTGTAAGATTATGCTAGATCTACTCCTTTTGGATTTCATGCCTTGGTTTTGCCAGGGGATAATGTGAGAGTTGTGATGTGTTTTGTTGTGTATCTATTTTGTATCCACTTGATGCTTTTTGTAGTTGTGTTTGCCTTCGGAAGGTGCTTAAATTTTGCTAAAAAATTTGAATTTCAAGGGAGAAATAAACTCTGTCGAAGACGGTAGCTACAGTTAGTTCGATTTTAAGCAGCAAGTCAGAGATAGGTTTTGGAAGCACTTCAAGATATACTGTCTGATGGTTGCAGTTTTTTCATAAATTTTTTCATTGCCAGATTGGATCCTGGGAGGTGCCAGGCAGTGCAGGGCCCCAAGACGGACTGCTAGAAATTTACAGACATCGAATTGGACACTAGACGTGGGATATAGGTCGGAAAAGAGAGCCAATAGGGAGAACTAAAAGGGTGTGACTTACCTCTTTGGGCCCCAAAATTTGACCCGGGGGGTGGGGGAGGTTTGCGTTTTACAATCGCATGAAGGGAATATGAATGCCATGGACGCGCAGGTGATGCGTGAGAAAGGCTATGGGATGGCTGAAAGTAGCCCCCTAAACTGATTGCATCAATGATTTGCTGCTTCTCTTCGCTCTCCATCGCCGCCCTTTGCTTTTCCAATGGTTGCTTGGATTGAAAGGTCCTGCTTTAGTCTCTCTCTCTCCTCCCTCTCTCTCCTCTAAGAGGGAATTTATGTGGAAGAAGCCCGATTGATGAATGCTCGTTCGGTGTGGTATTGGATTGCTTCCAAATCAAGTGGTCCTGAAGATGGATGATTGGAGAGGGACTGAGCATCAATGTTGGATTGATTTGCTGTCCCAAATCAAATTTTAAAAACCCGTAAAAAAAACTGATAACTCTTTTTTATGAAAAAAATGACTCTTTTTTGAGATTTTATTGGTCAAATGGTATTCACATTGGATGAAAATTGGTAGACATGTTTGCCATTTGTTTGAGGCTTGTGTGAAAAAAAAAGTAGAAATCATAATGTTATAATATTGAAAATAATTTCTGAAAATTTAAAAAACATGCATTTTACAAAGAAAATGGGATTTTTGTCATTGTGGGTTTGATAAAAAAGATGCGTATGGGATGAAATCTGGGCAATGAGTAATTCTTAGTTGTCATAATTAAAAAAAACCAGTAAATGCTTTATTTTCTTGATAACTAAATAGTAAAAAATAGAAAAAAAGGGTTTTTGTACTTCGAAAAATAGAAAAAAATATGATTAATATCAATGTGTGTTTTGCAAGGTTGAGGCATGAGGTATAGTCTCAGTTCACCCTTGTTTATATGTTTTAATGTGTTTTTATCGCTTTATACATTGAAAATGACAAAAAAATAAAACCCTACATCTATATAACGATGCAACATATAAATGGTACTAGGGGGAGAAAAGGGTTGTGGAAGCATTGAAGTGCTGAGAATGAAGGAAAGTCTGATCTTTAGGTTGTGCAAGTCATATAGGACGATCTTTTATTTAAGGTTAAGAGGTTAGTCGCATGAGGTAACTTGGTGCTAGTCTCTAGCAACACAACAATAACGTATAGATTGAAAATCATTGAATGATTGATTTTACACTCCACTTTGCCAATTTGTTTTAAAATCAAATGGTTGTGCATAATAGGCATACACTTTTGCATTTTGTATGCCATATGGTATAATCTCTTGGATGCATAGTACTTGTATACTGAAGATTGACCAATGTTGAGAGTGAGGAAGTCCTTTACTATAGGTTAGACGAGTGGTTCCTTGGGATAAGTTTAGTGAGGAAATATAAACTTCTGGATCATTCCATAAATCAAAGAGTGGACTATGTATAGTGTGTTTTCTATGTTGAGGTAGCGCATCTTGGGGCCAATTCCCTTGATGTAGGAGAGCTGCAGTGAGGCCGCGGTGTTTCAACTGAGAGGTTGCCTTCTGTGTATGTGATACGAGGTTTTATATCTATATGTTATGGGATATCCCTCTGGGGGGAAGTAGGGGAAGGCAAACGTTGGACTGTGTCCTATTACAAACACAAAATCGATATTAGATTTTAGTGTAGTGTGAGCCTTAGACGCTCCTGGCCGTGAGGCCATGTGGGGTGTCTTGTGTGTCTTAGAGGTTCGGCTAGTGCTAGAGAGCTAGTATCGGGCCCATTTTAGACCACGATAGCACAAAAACTCATTTTTTCCTTAAAAATTTCCTTTATTTGATTATTTTCCATGAATTTCTAAACTTAGGTTAACATAAATGATTGATTTTTATGAGTTTTCTGATTTGTATGACTTATCTGAAGTGTGATCCATCAGTATACTCAGTTTCGTGCCATATAAACATCATTTGATCTCCAAAACCCAAGAAAACCACTATTTTCCATTAAATCTAATGTTTTGGATTTTGTGGTTTTGTTATTATTTATATGTGTAAAGAAAAATGAACGAATTTTTGAAATTACAAACATCAAGAAACATATTTCAACAATTTACAATCATCTTTGTATCATATGCAATAAATATTTATCATAAAATTTAAATAAATGTCACTTACTCGAAAATTTGCATACATATGTCATATTTTGAGAAAATGGAGCCACTAATGCTATTCTCTACGTGCTGCGCTGAGGTTTTCAAATCACCAAATCTACCTGCCATTATGATTTTGAATCATCGTTCATCCTCGATTCATCAAATGAGCCCCCCCCCCCCCCTCTCTCTCTCTCTCTCTCTCTCTCTCTCTCTCTCTCTCTCATAAACAACCATATGAACAAGGAAAAAAGAGAAAAAAGAAACGGAAGAGAGAAATACTGAATTTGGATCTAGCTAACTACTACACTATTTTGCATGAGGATTGAAGTGATGGAGAGTAAGAAATTGATGAAACTTAGGTCCCAGAGGTGGAGAAGAATGTTGTCGTTTCCAAAAATCAGTTTTTAAATGGGAGAAAGGGGCGTTGAAACCCCCCCTCCCCTTCTTGCCCCATCTCGTGTGGTTTTTTTGGCTTTTGGCCTCTTAAGCATGATTTAAATTATAACCTTTAACTGATCTAATTCCAATTTGGATGTTTACACTTCATCCAAAGTGGTTTCGACTTGGATGGAGGGGCAAACGGCCTTGGAATTGTGATCGGACTAGATGGGTTGTTTTCTGGTATCGAAATCTATTAGTTGGCCTCCATCACATACTTTCAGCTTTTGGATCCAGTAGCTGTTTCATAATGCCAAACCTTATGGCCATTAAATGGGGGGTCAAACGGACTCCGATGACAAATGGACACTTATGTTGGATTACTGGCGTCAAAATGCATCTAGAAAAACTCTAGCTCCTTGATTGGTGATCGTTTTATTTTTTACTAAAACCGCCTCTTTTATGGGCTCTTGGGCCAATTTTGCTCTTGAATTTTGGCTTTAAAATTCACAAGTTTAAGATGGAACATGAAGGACTACAAAGGCACCAAGTCTGAGTTAGTCCCTATACATAATAGGGCTTCAATTGATTGAAGTTTACTTTAGTTTTGAGCTTTACCCCTTGCAAATATGCTAAAAGGGTCGTAGAGCCATTCTTTCTTCCCATATGGATAACCTTATAAGGACCATCCCATTTGGGTTTCAACTTGCCTGGGAAGAGCTCATGATAAGCGTCATAATATATAACCAATTGACCCTTAGCAAATTTACCGCAAGATGATTAGCCACTTCACTAGGTGGTCATGCGGTTGCAACTTATTCAATAATAGCCTCAGCTCCTCTGTCTTCGTATAAAACAACACCTTTTTCATATAGGTCATAGTGCTTGAATTTCTTCGTTGCAAAGACCATCCCAAGGCACAATTTCTCCATGTAGATATAATTAATCTCGAAAACCCCCAATTTACGACTAGCAAATGCAATTGGATGGTACCACTTCTCTAAAATTTGGGCTAAACATCAGCTAATGCTATACATCATAGTCTATTGAAAATATGTAAAATATCTCACCCCTTTCATGTGCTTTTAGGATTGGTACTTTTACTAATTCCTGATTCACATTCTTAAAGAATACTTGACATGGATTACTCCAAACAAATCGATAGTTAAAGGACAATAGATTCGTCAATGGCAATGTTCTCTCAAACCAGTGCATTAATGAAGCATCAATAATATCTAATTGATGATAGAAAGCTATACACTTCTTTAGGAGTATGTGGTGGACTCATAGTGATGATAACCTTTATCTTTTCAGGATCGGTCGCAATACCAACTGAGCTAACCACATGGCCCAACAACAGTCCATAGGATACTCCAAAGATGCATTTCCTTGGGTTAAGAGCAATGCAGAACTGCATGTACCTCTCGAAATATTTTCTTAGAATAATCAATTGTCTCTCCCTAGTGGTGGCTGCCCCCAGGTTATAAATAAATACTTTCAACTCCTCTAGGGAAATATCATCGAAAGTTTTATAAGTCGTACGACATTGCCAAGACCTTGGCGCATTGCATAATCCAAAAGCCATAACATGATATGCAAAGGCACCAAATACAGTGATAAATGTTGTTTTCAACTTATCTTCCTCTAATAGCTATTTGGTTATGGCCAGCAAAGCAGTCCATAAACGAATAGATATCCCTAACTGCTAAGTGATCTAGAATTTGATCAATAAATGGTAGCGAATAGTAATCTTTGACCATCTATTTATTGAGCTCCCTAAAATCTATGCAAAGTTAAATTTGATTATTTTTCTTTTTTCTAATAACTACAATTGGTGAACACCACTCTAGGTGTTGTATAGGAAATATTAGGCCACCCTTACACAATTTTCATAGCTCCTTAAATAGTATCTCCCTTAGCTCAAAAGGCATACCTTTTTGTCAAACATTATGGCTACCCTCCTTTAGGGGAATAATATGCATATCCAAACTAGGAGAATTGCCCTTTAGCTCATCATAGCTCCTAGAAAAAATATCACGAAATTCTTGGATCAAGGACATGTAGTCCTTTCAGTCTTCCAGAGTAAGCATAGACCCTAATTTAATTGGTCGTGGATCATCCAACATATCGAGATCTAGCTCGATCACATCTGCATATCGAGCCACGTGGTAGACATCTTTCGTAGTGGATCCCTCCCTTGATTCATTGCTTGACAAAGTCTAATTTCCCAAAGGATTCTCTAATGTATCTAATTCTATTGAGGATAAAGGTACTCTCTCACTTTGAGGAGATTCAGGATATGCATCCATGGCCTTCCTAATAATACTTGATATCTTGGTCGCCTTGCAAACCTAATAACCATAATGTCCAAAATGCAATCCACATTAGCAATAATCATGTGGACTTTGGCAATGCAACCTTCACGTTGTCTTAAACTATCATCAACCATCTGGAGAATTGTGGAGGCATCCTTTTGGATTTCTAGCCCTAGCCTTTCCATCAATTCTAAACTCATAATGTTGATGGATGATCTTGTATCCACAATGGCATGATCCACTAATATGTCGTCAACATAATGGGCAATGCTTTTCGGCATGTTCAAACTAGTCATCTCCCACATGGGCTATTCCTAAGGGTTCAATGGTATATCTAGTGCGAAGGATCTTCTTAAGCTCTTTTTGAACTCTTGGAGATAACTTGATTAGTTGCTACTACATGAGATTCACATCAGGCTTTACCTTCAAATTCACTCTTTTCCTGCCAGACCATTCTTTCTCTTGGTCGTTGAATAGACTTATGTACCTCTTTCTTGGCTTTTATCTTCTTCTTTATTGGAGTCAGATTTGTCACCAATAGCTTTTAGAGGACTGCAACTTCCATATCAGGGTTAAGAACTTGCGTCTCCTTATCATCTTGTTTAGGATTTGGCTCAATAGTTTTTATATTATCCCTAATGCATTCTTCAACCTTCTATCCTCTTGTAATGGCTCATTAGCTAGAAGCCTTATTGGTGTTGACATGCACACCTTCAATAAGGCTGATATCACTACCACTAGGTAGCTCTTTTACGATAACTTTTCCTCTTTGTAATATTTGTTTTGGTCTCTCACCCTATTGCTGAAGGTTATTCCCTTGTGCTCGATGATTAATTGGACCTGGCTGCTTACTCCCTTGCTAAAGAGACCTAATCTTACTCTAGCAACAAGTATTAGCTAGATGGCCGGACTTTCCACATATGTCACATTTGATATTAGGGCAATTTCTTGGAAAGTGTTGACCACCACACCACTTATAGCTAAATCTTGATAGACCACCCTCTTCAAGACGTTAACTTCCTAGCTAAATCTTGATAGACTACTCTCTTCAAGATGTTAACTTCCTATTAAGTTTTGTTGCTTCTTTAGAGAATTCACATCTACAACTATCTATCTATTTTATTTTGTTATCATATCAATATAATGCTTCATCATGGCCTTTACTTTGCCCCAAGAACATTTGATACACTAGACTCATAACCGCGATCATCTGCTTGCCATTTCACTAATCTAACCACTTGATTAGGGGTTGATTACACCATTGAGTAATTGGTATGACATTAGGGTTTATCATTTGGCTTCCATTATTTAGTGGAACCATTTGACTAGCCATCGGCACAATAACATTAGGAGGAGCTAGCAGAATGGGCACATTCTGCATTATGCTTCCTCTTTCATTCGAATTGGTCATAGGTGTACTAGTCACACCTTAACTTCCACTAATCAATTAATTATTTCTAGGACCTAGACTCAAATTTAGGTTTACCCTAGATGCATAGGCTGCTTGTAAGTGTGACTCTACCTCTTGCACTTGTGTAATAGCAGTATTATCTATATAAGCAAGAGCAATACTGCTCAATTGCAATTGGATATTGAAGTCTAATCCATGTAAAAAGTACTACAATTTGGCCAGGTTGAATAGGAACAGAGGTTTGTAATTTGCAAAAGAGCTCTTTTAGTTTCTTGGTGTACGCTTGAGCATTCTCATGGTGCTCTTGACATGCCACATTCAAAATACATAGCCAATACTGACTACCTCTCTCAGGGGCAAACTCACTTCGGAAGGCTGCAAAGAATAAATCGATTGTGGTTATGGTCTTGGCTTCCAAGCCATGATACCACATTGTAGGTCTTCCTTTTAGAGTCATGTTGAAAAATATCATGAGATGTCCTTCATCCTGAATTTGGCAATTGAACATGAGTTTCTAGAACTCAAAATATGGAGCTTTGCATCTTCCTCCACTAACCCATTAAAAGATGGGTAGAGGGAAACCTAGAGATAGCAAATCTGGCATTTTTGCAAGTATTGCAATGGGTTGCACCATAACGATAATTGGATTTTCTATAGGGGTTTGTATTGGTGGGGTTGTACTCCCACTCGAAGTAGATTGACTTTTCAGAGAAAGGGGAACACTGAAGCTTCCTCCTCCCCTTGATGGACTGACTGGGATATTGATTGGGTCAATAAGATCTCTCTTTCTTAAAGATATCAGACTATTACTCTTAGGAGAATACCTCCTAATGATTTCAACTTGCTATCTATCCCTTTTAGCTCTTTCTTGCAAATGAATATGAGCTTGACGGTGTCTATTAGGAAATAATAGATTTATTTCAATGCTCTTTCCATTGAACAACTGGTCCATGTTAACCAAGATTCAAAAATTGCCATTTATTAGTGGCTCTCGACAAATGCACCGCATGTCTGGGACGACACTAGCTCTATGGCTCTTGATGGGCCTCCTATACTCACCAAACCACCCTCATGATCTCATGTCTAGGAGCATCTAGAGGCTATACGCCACTCTAAATAAATCATGCATTTGTATCGATTTGTAGTCCAATGTTTTTTGCCCATCCCAACTTTAAACAGAGGGAGTACCCAAACATACTGGGGTGATCAACACCTCAATTCATATACACAAAGAGCTCCCCCAATAGAGTACTATGGCTCCTACGACTCTCCTACACCTTAGGGATTGGCTCCAGAATGTGTTGTCTTACACATAGAACACAAACATAACAAGGTCCTCTCATAATATAAACGTAACGATGCAAGAGACTATACATATTCCTCACTTAATCCGTTCCCAAGATATCACACTATACTACAACAAAGGGGATCTTACACTCTCAATGTTGGTGCGTTACCTAGACATACAATTGCAATGTATCTAGGAATCTATCTTTTGATTCCATATTTAGATTGCATATGCAAAGTGTATGGCACTTTGTGCTCAAAGAACTTAACTAAAAACCAACCAACATGAAGTGCATAAACAATATTTTTATGATTTCTTTCTACTAGCAGCATGCTGCATTGCTAAGGAATAGCATCAGGCTAACCAGTGCTACTGAACCCCTTAAAACTTACATAAATTATGACCTATACGCTAAGATATGCAAATAAATCAGCAAATTAATCAAACATCTTTCCATTTCACCCCCACACCCCCTTATCCTTATATTTTGCTTGCTTGCACAAATGTAGGGAGATTCTAAGATAAATTTCCATAGAATCGAGCCCTAAACAAGCACTTTAATATATAAATAAAGGCAAACCCTCATGCTTTAACTTCATTGCACATTCATAATATTCTTCTAAAATTTTTAAAATTTTAATGTACAACTCATTTTTTCTAAATTTTTTTCTTATTTGACTATTTTTCATGAACTTTTCTATTAATTTTAACATAAATTATTGATTTCTCTAAGCAACATACTTATTTTCATGCCATATGAACATCATTTAATCTCCAAAATCCAAGAAAACCACTATTTTTCATCAAATCCCGTGTTTTAGGTTTTGCAATTTTATTATTTTTCATATGTGTAAAGGAAAATGAATGAATTTCTAAAATTGTAGACATCAACAAATATATTTCAACCATTTACAATCCTCTTTCCATCATACACACTAAAGGTTCATCATTAAAATTAAATAAAGGTTGCTTACTCGAAAATTTGCATATGTACGTCTTGTATTTTGAGGAAATGGAGCAGCTGCTGACGCTATTCTCCAACTACTGTTGACACTATTCTTCAACTACTGTTGACGCTGTCAAATCACATGATCTATGTGCCATTACGTTTTTGAACCATTGTTCATTCTCGATTCATCATGTCAGCCCTCTCTCTCTCTCTCTATCATAAACATCCATATGAACAAGGAACAGAGGAGAGAGAAACAAGAGAGAGAGTGAATTTGGATCTCGCCGATTACTACACCATTTTGCACAAGGATTGAAGCGATAGAGAGTGAGAAATTGATAAAAATTAGGCCCCAGAGTATGGAGAAGATTGTTGCAATTTCTAAAAATCATTTTTTGAATGGGAGAAAGGGGCACCGAAAAAAATGTGCCCCCTCCCCTCTCGTGTGGTTTTTTGCATTTGGCCTCTTAAGCATGATTTAAATTATAACCTCTAACTTATCTAATTCCAATTTAGATGTTCACACTTGATCCGAAGTGGTTTTGACCACCTGGATGGAGGGGCAAATAGCTTCGGAATTGCGATCCAATTGGACGAGTGACTTTCTGGCATCGAAATCTATCACCTTGGCCTCCGTCACATGCTTTCTGGCTTTCGGATCCACTAGTTGCTTCATAATGTCAAACCTTGCCGTGCCATTAAATGGGAGGTCAAATGGACTTCGATTGACGAAGGGACACTCATGGATTCTTGGCGTCGAAATGCATCTAGGAAAACTCTAGCTCCTTGATCCATAATGGTTCCATTTTCACTTTAACTACCTCTTTTATAGGCTCTTGGGCCACTTTTGCTCTTGAGATAAATGCCACATGAACAAGTAGAACTTCTATAATATGGAAGATTGGCATTATTAATGATAGGGAAAGTAGCGAGACACAATACCCTTGCTTGCGTATTAGTAATAATGAGAGGAGTAGGCCAAAGAGGTGGAAGGGTGGTTGTGGGGATAAAGGTAAAGGAAAAATTAGGGTTGCCAAAGGGACATTGGAGTATATTAGAGGGGAGTTGGACAAAGCTTCAATTCGATAGAGGGTGTAAAGGATAAAAAACAATAGGATCCACAAGGAGAGATGGTAGCTTCAATTTGCTAGAGGGTGTAAAGGATAAAAAACAAGAGGATCCACAAGGAGAGATGGCAACTTTTTGTGAGGAGAGGGGTGGAAGTGGACAATTATAGTTAGACATATCCCTCAAAGTACCCGAACATAAGGAAAGAAAGAGTTGGAAGGGTGGCTGTGGGGATAAAGGTAAAGGCAACTTTAAGGTTTCCAAAGGGACATTTGAGTATGTTGGAGGAGAGTTGAGCAAGGCCTCCATTTGCTAGAGGGCGGTCAACTCCTTGATAAATGATTCAATAAAGAGGCAGGTAGTAGAATAAATCTAGAGGTACATGAGAAGAGAGACGGCAAAAATCAAAGGTGAGAACAAGCTAGCAGTAAAAGCTTCCTTTGATGCCCTTGTGACACTATTCACAGAAGTCCCAATGGCAAATCATGGTCCCCTTCCTAGCTAGATCCATCCTAGAAATCTTGATGAGAGGCTAGCGAATATAGTCATGCTACCAATCTTTAAGCGAGAGTACAATGAAGACCCTAATCTTCATGTAGCCAGGTTTATGGTAATGTGTGTAGGCAAAAATGCTAGAGTCCCAAACATTGATTGGTAGTATTCCTTGCCACTTTCAAAGATGCAACATTTCAGTGGTATGAGAGATAAGTAGTAGGCAACAATGCTAGAGTCCCAAACATTGATTGGTAGTATTCCTTGCCACTTTCAAAGATGCAACATTTCAGTGGTATGAGAGATAAGTAGTAGGAACTTTTGGCACATGGGACGACCTCTAAAGGTGGCCTTTCTCACCAAATTTAGGAATGAAGATTTTGATCAACAGTTGCGAGAGGAGTTCATGAACTTAAGTTAGTCCTTTGGAGAATGGGTGAAAGCATATGTCTCTAGAATGGAATCCATAGTAAAGAGATGGACTAACCATAACTTCAATGAAGGCATCTAGAAGGGATTTTTTCTTAGAGGCTTACAATTAGAAGTTCATAAATTTGTGGAGCTAAGAAGACCAATTAAATGTGCAAGTTGTAGTGGAAGGTGCAATACTATATGATAAAGTTGAAGCAAGGTTGTCTAGAACTCTAGAAGAGGAGGTCTATCTCCTCCAATGCCAGGAATGGTATACCCACTAAATGTAGTCCTAGGGACTATTCCCTATCTCTACCCTTAGATACAAACAATGCCGCAATATAGTGCATTGAATCCACACTAGCCGTAGATAGTACCTCAAATGATGATTCAATCACAATAGCAGTGGCCTCAAACAATTCCCTTGATGGTAAATCAACAACAATATTGGAATAGCAGTGGCCTCAAACAATTCCCTTAATGGTAAATCAACAACAATATTGGAATCCTACCAACTATAACCAACAACCAATAGTCCTAACAAGAGCTCTGAGCTAGAGTCAGAATAGAGGACCCTCTACATTAACCCAACTAGTCTATGAGATGATTACAGAGACTCTCTAAAACCCTACTCCAAGTAATCCCTCCAAGAGGAGAAAATTTGGACTACTTGTCCAATTTAGTTTGCAAGCATTAAGAAAGAGTTGATGGATGTGACAAAAAAATAGTTGCAGACACTGAAAGTGAATACTTGTAATGTCCCCACTACTTAGTTTATTTTAATAAACAATGCGCGTATACATTCTAAAAATTGATTTATGTTGAAAAAAAAATCATGATAAAGATTGCACATTTTTAAAACTAGCTCTGACTATGAAGATAATTGATGAGGTATTATATACTAGTTCATGGAAGGAAGGCTTGGGAAACCCTCCCAAGACAAGCTTATTAAAACTATGTTTATAGTATAGAACAACAAAAAGAACTAGCCTAGTGGATATCACTTGGCAGTTAAGTGCACTTGGGTGATGACATTGCCAGGATGGGTGACCTCTTGAGAAGCTTTTCCTACAAAATAGTGGGAGCTTCTCGTACATAGCCAACGGCATCAATGAAGCCTTCATAGCCCGTTGCCATGCCAAAGTATATGCCTTGGTCGCCACCTTAGTGGTGACGACCGTTTGACGACACGATGCAAGGTGCTTGCCCGTAAATTTGTAAATTTTTATCTTCGCGCTACAAAAAAGGAGCCCCCTCTCCAAAAAGCACTAAAAGCAAGCGTTCTCTCTTTATCATAGATGATGTCGTCGAAAATGCTAACAACAAGTGTTCTCTCCTTATCCCCTACCCTATGATTACTATATAAAGAGGGATAGAGCATCACGTGAAAACAACCCAAGAAGAAGTCTCTCTGTTGTTGACACGATGAAGCTCTGCTCTGCAATTAGCCAAGCCTCTCTCTTCCCATACCTATGCGAAAGCGCTACTAAAATCCATCAAGCTTCTTCCATGGCTTCCAAGAGATGTCAAGATGCTGAGGGAGGTCATGCTCAAAGAGCTCCCCAACGCGAGGAAGTAGTTGCTGTGAGGGAACTCAACATGAAGTTGAAGCGCAAGTGGAAGTTACCCCTAAATCCATTCAACTCAAAGGACTGGTTATTCCACAACAAATCGAGGTTCTAGTCCTAATCCATAATCACAATGGATGGACGAACGGAGATGATCAAGTTTAGTACATAAGAAAATGATTACTTTTAAGCTATCTACTACTTTCTAATTTTTCTATTGCTTTTTTGCATCTTACAATAAAACGAGGGATAAGTTAGTAATGTTAGAAAAACCCATAGGATAAGTTTGTTACATAGATTATGATTAGTTAGAACATACTTAAATTTACAAAGACATGTTAGTATTATCAATTACTTTTTAGGAAAGAACACGGGAATTGATGAAGGGGATAGATTCTATGCATCACATACATTGGCAAGTGTGTTAAAAATGTTTTACGGTTATGACCACTTTTGGATTTGTGAATGATGAATTATGTCTCTTATGATTCCGTGCTTGCACAATCGGACGAGTTGAGGATTGTGGTGGTTCGGGACATTGGGGTCCCCAACCCAATGCTCCCTAATACTTTGCGGAGTGTTGAAAAACTCACTTGCGGGTGGGGATCCTATGCTCCCAAGGGAGATAGGTGTTTTTGGTTTTAGATCACTTGAGCACCTGAGAGGGCAAAGGAGTGAGTGATAAGTGCCCCTACTATGCCGGACGACCCTTGAGGCTTAGGGAAGCATAGAGGGACTTTGAGCCAGTAAATTCCCTATTGATCGCAAATAGAGTGCGATCACATACATCCCAATCTTGAGGGATTGGAAGGTCCTATTGCTAGGCTGGACAATGTCTTTCTATGAAAAGACGGATTTTGTACCACTCTGCAGGGTGATGGTTCTGCTTGTTATTATGAAATAAAGTATTTGATTGCCGAATTGTTTGTTATGTGCTAAAGATTGAGTTTAACAAACCTAATTTAATGGAGCAATAAAAGGAAGTTGTTTTTAATATGTCAAAACATTGTGGTAGTATGCTTTGCTAATTAGAAAACTAAAAAAAACCCAATTGAGGAAAGTGGGAGGCTTTGATCCTGACAATCGAATGCCTATGGCTGGGTGGACCCGATAAGCCAGTTACTTTCCAACACTAGATAGAGTTGATTAAATTGTGACCCTCCCAATATCAGTAGGATTAGTTACCAAGTTTAACATCGTTTTAGGGGGACTTGATATGAGATTTTACCTTATGGGTAGGGGATTGAGTTACACTCTCCCTCGTCTCTCACTTTCTTTGAACCAAGTGTGGTGTTTATCTCACTCTTGCCTTTGATTGATTACAAAGTGGTATTTCTTAGGTGGGTGCTAGATTGCTGTTAGGGGTGACTTTTCCACGCTTTCCCTGTGAAGTAGAACTGAGATTCCCATATTCAACTAAGTCCAAGGTTTTCCATGGGGAGACGAGATGGTGATCTGCAAGAATATGAATTTCGGTCGACTACTAAGAGGACTCCTCCGGGTCTATTGGAGAAGGCACCTCACACATGGGATCAGATCCTAGGTTTGAAAAGAGGTTTTAGTGTAAGGTTAAGTAGTCAATGTATAAAAGGAATCAATAAAATAACCACACTTGTTTAAAGAAAATTGTTGTTGATTATCTTGCACTAACGTTAGCATACATATTGTGCCCACATAGGAACTTAGTGATGAGGAAGCTACACGTTTGTGGGATATTTTCCCCATCATGTATCAAGTAGCCTTAGGGTCAAATAATTTCTAATATCAGGAGGCTATATTTGAGATAATGGAAATGATCTTTATTCCTCCAATTGTATTGCAACCTTATCGTAACTCATGGTACATGAGAAATTTCTGGCCAAGGAATAGGTCACATATGGGGATATATTGTGGGCATAACATCCTTATTCATTACGAGCTATGGAGGATTTGATGGGTTGAACAACTAAGGATAGTTAAGATATACCTTTTGTTCAGTGCCTTTGTTGAATAGTTACTAGACAGTGGGAATGAGCCTATACCTGAAACCTTGTGGATATATTGGAAAGTACTACAAATAGTACCACACGAGAGAGTTGTTGTAGTGCCAAGAAGGCCTTATTTTGGCAGGTGATGTTTTGGTTACCCCAAGAGCCACCATATTATGTTGTTTGCCATGTACATATGAGAATCCACCAAGGTATGAGAGTATTGACCCTGATACTTTTCATGAGGAAAGGATCCATGAGATGGTGTGTTGGTAGATCATAGTATGATCAATATATCTTTGTAAATACTTTTCATAAATATAAAGTCTCGTTATTATTTTTGAAGAGCATGAGTTATGAGCTTATGATGATAGTAGAGTTGCTTTGGCAGCTTAATGATGAAGTACACTTTATGTGATTGATTTTTGAGATCATGTATTCCATTGCTTGCCAATCAAACATGTTGGAATTAAGAGAGAGTGTAATGGCTATCTTAGAGAAGACTCATCTATGGAGTTGTTTAAGGCTTACGAAGGGGCTACAACTGGAGCCCCTTTCCTGGGGACAGGATGATCCTTACTTTCACTTAGACTCAACTCTGTATACGAAGATGTGAAAGTCCATCTCAAGTTGTTGAAATGGATTGAAGAACTAAAACTAGTTCAATGTTTCTTATTTGAAGGGTAGAGGGTTAATGATATTGTGACAATTAACGGGGAGACAATGACCCTACATCGTTGGGTGTATGAACAAGTAATCCAAATTATACCTCATGATCGTATAGTAGTCCATGGGAGACATGTCCAAAATGGCTACCCTGTGAGAGGATACCCTCCTTTACCCTTAGTTTATAGAGTCTTAGAGACAGATAAGAAACCCCCTTACATTGTAAATGTACCATTACGCAAAGTCCATAACTGATCTCCATTGTATTTCTTCTTTTGATAAATAAAAATGACCTTATTTTCTAAAGTTGACTAAGAGACATTAGGTACTTTAACTCTTGGAAAATCAAATCTAACATTTAGCTTGTATGGTAAAAATCAAAATCGCCAACTAGTGCAAATTGATAAAACATACAAGGAACTCCAAGAGAAGAAGTTTCTTCTCAAGCAAACACCACTGCTAGGTTTAGCGGTGAAGGACCCAAGGTGGAGCAAGATGGAGAAGCTTGGATTGAGCCTATGGACGACTATTTCCTAGCCGTTGAAAGTCCATGACTGCTCGTCTTCATCTTACTAGCAAAGCTAAGCTTTGGTGGAAATAGTTTTGCCAAGATAAAGGGGTAATAGAAGCTTCCAAATCAAATCAAAGAAGCTGTGAAAATACGTTATCTTTCCCTATCTTTTGAATCAATAAAGATGAATGAATTTGCAACATGTCGCCTATCGACTGTTCAAGCACATTTTTAGCAGTCTAGAGATGAGTTTAAGCAACACCACCCAGCACTCCCATGGAATGTCCCGGGGTTTGTCGCCTAGGGTTTCTCGAGTCTGCCTCGCAACAGAATGTCCATGGCTGTGAACCCACTAGGATCAACTTGAAATTTGGGTTCCTAGTAGACAAGGTCTCTTGACAGCATTCTAGCATCGGGGTTTTGGACATCCTACTTTACATAGCGATACCCAAGCCCGAAGCTGACCCATACCGCACTTGGTTCAAAGAGAATCGGAAACGAGAGGGATGCGCTACTCAATATCTTTGCCTCTAGGGCATAGTCCCATTTCAATCCCCTAAAACGGCATGAATCGAGGTTCTAATCTAACAATCCCTAAAGGTCAAACATCGGTAAAACCTTGTGAGAAGCCTCCTAGTTTTTCGGGATCACCCTGTCGTAGGATGGACCTGTCGAGGATTCCGCCCACCCGCTTTCCTTGATAGATTTAGTTTTCTAATTAGGTCCTACCACATTTATGTGCGACATTTAAAATCAGCTTCATTAATTAAGCCTTTTAGGGAACATGGTTCGTTTTTGCGTAATTTATAGCACATACACGAAAATTGAGAAAGTATTCCTTTTGATAAACAAGTTCTTCTGCCTTGTAGAAGTAACTGGACCGAATCACATGGCACCATAAATTCTATTCTTTATCTAGAATAGGATCTTCCAATGCCCCATAGATGTTGGGCTCATGGCAGTCTCCAGCTCTGGCCGTCTCGGACTCGGCAAGGGGTGTCTAGAGCTCCATTGACCCAAGAGATCTATGTCGGGTTGAAATGCGGTGTGACCTTGGAGATGATCCACCCACACAAAATATCCTTCCTTAATTAATCCAATTAAGAATCAAGCACAATCAAGGCAATCAGCCTAATATCATCTTCCAAGAAAACATTCCTTTATTTCCCTTGGCAATTTGTCATCACAGACCCTCGCCATGAATTTACCATCAATTACAAGCACTTGGAGTAATCATCCAAAACACAATCCAACAATCAATTGAATGTACAAGCATTTAGGGAGTTGTTCGATTTTGCAAAGTTTACTTAACACTTGTATACACAATTTTTAATGTCATTCTTTTTACTATTATGCCATGCATAACCCTTGACGATTCTTCCTTATAATTGCTCTATCAACAAATAAGCCATATACAACTAGGTGCAATTAACTTCCCTTGATACATGCACTTTGCAAGCTCCATCTTTCGAATATGTGAGATGAAATTTATCATTTTTGATGACCTATACTTGTGCATCATAGTATGGGGCCTAACATATCTCATACGAGAATCAAAGTAAGCATCTATCAATTTGAAAATACATTACTTATGACCGGTACCGCGGTTGGATTGACAGTGATGCCTATGCCCAAAGATTCGTTGCTGGTTGTGGCATTGCCATTTGCATGCGACATTCTTCGCTTGGGGGCCATAATCCGCAAGTAGATTCAAGAAATAAAGAAGGCAGAATAGATTCAGAGAGGAGAGCATAAGAGAAGATGGCTCGGTCTTCTTAGTCGAAGATCGAGATAGGAAAAAATTGAGCTAACTCTCTCCCTTGCAGCCTCTCAGGATAACTCCTCTCTCTCTCTCTCTCTCTCTCTCTCTCTTTCTCTTTCTCTCAAGCTCCTTCTCGTAATCTCTTGGAGGGGTATCCCTCTATCTCTCTCCCTTACAGCCTCTTGGGGCCTCCTTGTGCTCCTTATGCTTCCCCATGCCTCATATTTATAGTGAATTAGAGAAGAGAGCTTGTGATTGAGAAAAAGAGCTCTTTGTGGAGGGGATATTGGAAAAATTAGTGATTTGATGCTTAGATAATAAATCTGATGGTTCCATTGACTCCAAAAGGGGGTAAAACACCAAGACACTTGGTTAGAAATCTTTTTGATCACTTCTTTCTCTTCCTGTTTGAAGTGCTCTTTACTGCTTGCAAATTGCGATGGTGGTGTGTGTGATTTCACAAATCCCTCTTTTTTTGTATTAAATCTCCAAAACTAACTAAAGCATCACTTGCCCATTTTTTTAAAATGACATCAAATTCTAGAAATCTCCATATTTTTAAGGATAATATCTAAAATATTTAAAATGTGCTAGTTTTTACAAAAAAATCTAATATTTTTGGACATCCATACTATACACATTAATACTAGTGATTAATATGGCTCATAACTCTCGTTCACGTTGTAACTTTCGTGAAGGGTGGCTATGGTCCTTGTCAATCCGAGAAAAATATCGGATTACGACTCTCAGTTTTTTTAAAACATATATTTTTAATTAAATAAAAGTCGTTAGTTAGTTTTTCCTTTAGTTAGTAATCTTACTAACTTATTAATTGACTAACTAACTTTTAAACTAACCAACTAACTAAAGACTAACTTGGGTTCAGAAACACCTTGATCTTTGCACCATTGCTTTCACCATAATCGAGCTTGGCCAACTAGCTTAAGTTTGTTGGCTATCATTGCTTGATTGGTAGCAACAGTTCCCGAAGCAGAGAAATAATCGTCCATCGACTCAATCCATATCTCCACCTCTGCTGCGACATCTATCCCTTCTCCACCAAACTTGGGTGGCTTAATCTGCTTGAGAAAGAATTTCTTCTCTTGCATGTTAGCATTTGCGGGTGCAAAAGGTGCCTAACAATCAAGCCATACCATTTACATTATTCTATTTAGAATATATCTACGAACCAAATGTTAATTAATCATACAAAATTATGAATTTTTGCTCTGATACCAACTGTAATGTGCCAATCTATTGACTATCCAAGCACGTATTTAGCGGTCCATTGAGAGACGAGTCTAAGGGATGCCGTCTGGCACTCCCATGGAATGTCACGGGGTTTGTTACCTAGGGTTTCCTGAGTATGTCGCCTCGCAATGAAATGGCCGCGAACCCATTAGGATCGACCTGAAATTCGGGTTCCTAGTAGACAAGGTCTCCTGACAACATTCTAGCATCGGGGTTCTGGACATCCTACTTTACACAGAGATACCCAAGCCGAAGCTAACCCATACTGCACTTGGTTCAAAGAGAATGGGAAACAAGAGGGATGCACTGCCCGACCTCTCTGCCCGTAGGGCATAGTCCCATTCCAGTCCCCTAAAACGGCATGAATTAGGGTTCTAACCTAACAATTCCTAAAGGTCAAACGTTGGTAAAACCTTGTGAGAAACCTCCCAATTTTTCGAGACCACCCTGCCGTAGGATAGACCCGTTAGGGATTTCACCCACTCGCTTCCTTTGATAGGTTTAGTTTTCTAATTAGGTCTTACCACATTTATGTGTGACATTTAAAATCAGCTTCATTAATTAAGCCTTAAATAGAGCAAGCAGTCCTTTTGATAAACAAGTTCAAACAAGTTCCTTAACTTATCTTCAAGTTAATCTTTGTCTTCTGCCTATACAAGAGAATTATGTATCCCCTTCTATCCAATAGAAGTACCCCTTCTGCCTTGCAAAAGTAACTGGTCCAATCACATGGCACCACAAATTCTATCCTTTATCTAGAATAGGATCTTTCAATGCCCCACAGACATTGGGCTCACGGCAGTCTCTAGCTCCGTCAGCAAGGGGTGTCTAGAGCTCCACAGACCCAAGAGATCTAGGAGTGAGACCCAATTTCCGTGGATGACCTGTTCACCACTCGATCTTCGGCCCGTGAATCAAGCAATGCCCTCTCGAGTTGAAACACAGTTTGACCTTGGAGATGATCCACCTACACAAAATATCATTTCTTAATTAATCCAATTAAGAATCAAGCATAATCAAGGCAATCGGCCTAATATCATCTTCCAAGAAAACATTTCTTTATTCCCCATGGCGATTTGTCATCATAGACCCTCGCCATGAATTTACCATCAATCACAGGCATTTGGAGTAATCATCCAAACCACAATCCAATAATCAGTTGAATGTACAAGAAGTTAGGGAGTTGTTCGATCAATGAACAAAAACCAATTGTATTTTTTTTCCCAAACAATACAAGAATAGATGCTATAATAATTTCATCGCATATTCGCTCTCCCCCTTGGGATCAAAGATCGATTCTATGCAAAGTTTACTTAATAATTGTATACACAATTTGCACTATCATTCTTTTTACTATTATGCCAATGCATAACCCTTGACCAATTCTTCCTTGTAATTGCTCTATCAAGGAATAAGCCATATGCAACTAGGTGCAATTAACTTTCCTTGATACATGTACTTTGCAAGCTCCATCTTTCGAATATGTGAGATGAAATTTATCATTTTCGATGACCTATACTCGTGCATCATAGTATGGGGCCTAACGTATCTCATAGGAGAATCATAGTAAGCATTTATCAATTTGGAAATACATTACTTATGATCGGTACCGCCGTTGGATTGACAGTGATGCCTTCGCCCGAAGTTTCATTACTGGTTGTGGGATTGCCATCCGCACATGACATTCTTTGCTTGGGGGCCATCGTCCACAAGTAGATTTGAGAAATAAAGAAGGTGGCATATATTTGAGATAGGAGAGCGTAAGAGAAGATGGCTTAGTCGAAGACCGAGATAGGGAAAAAAATCATCTCTCTCTCTCTCTCTCTCTTTCTTTCTCTCTCTCTCATGCTCCTTCTCGTAATCTCTTGGAGGGTATCCCTCTACCTCTCTCTCTTGCAACCTCTTGGGGTCTCCTTGTGCTCCCTTGTGCCTCCCCATGCCTCATATTTATAGTGAATTAGAGAAGAGGACTTGTGGCTAAGAAAAAGAGCTGTGTGGAGGGGATCTTGGAAAAATTAGTGATCTGATACTCATATCATAAATCAGATGGTTCCATTGGCTCCAAAAGGGGGATAATACTCCAAGACACTTGATTTGAAATCTTTCTGATCACTCCTTTCTCTCCCTATTTGAAGTGCTCTTTATTGCTTGCAAACTGCGATGGCAGCGTGTGTGATTTCGCAAATCCTTTTTTTTTGTATTAAATCTCCAAAACTAACTAAAGCATCACTTGTCCATTTTTTTTAAATGACATGTAGTTCTAGAAATCTATACATATTTTTAGGATAATATCTAAAATATTTAAAATGTGCTAGTTTTTATCCAAAAATCTAATATTTTTGGACCATCCATACTATACACATTAATACTAGTGATTAGTATGGCTCATAACCCTTGTTCACATTGTAACTTTCATGAAGGGTGGCTATGGTCCTTGTCAATCCGAGAAAAATATCGGATTACGACTCTCAATTTTTTTAAAATATTTATTTTTAATTAAATAAAAGTCATTAGTTATTAATGTTAATTAGTTTTTCCTTTAGTTAGTAAGCTTACTAACTTATTAATTGACTAACTAACTTTTAAACTAACCAACTAACTTTTAATTGCATGGAAATATTACAAAAATCTGCAACTTACGACAATTAAACCTAACCTTGGAAGGATACTATTCTAAGTTTGTGAGTTTGCGCAAATATGCACCCCTAATGACAACGTCTCAATAGATTGCAAGGTTCTACCAAGGACTAAATCCACCCTTGGACACTCGCGTTGAATCAATGAGACCAACAACTTTGGAAGATGCTCTTATGTGAGCAAAGCCTATGGCCAAGGAAATTTCTCAAAATGGCCAAAGGAACCGCCCAATAAACAACTATGGAAGGGGCTACCCAAACTCAACATGACCAATGCTAGAGGGAATGGTAGAGTTAATGCAATCACCCAAGGACAAAATGGGATAGGCAATAGGCAATGCTACCAGTGCGGAAGGATTGGACACATAAGGGCAAATTTTCCTAACCGTCCTCAAAATCCTAACCCAAACCAAGTTGGTGGAAGAGGCCGAGGGAACAACAATAACAACCTAGGCCGTGGATATGGAAGAGTAGCTGGTGCCCAGGTAAATACCATGATTGGACAACCTGATGAATGCACATTAGATGAAGAAATTGAAAGAGAATCCATTCATGCTGTCGTGGAAAGGAAAGGAGCGGAGCACAAATGTTCAGTAATTCAATCTCCAACTATTTACAAGGGTATGCCGTTTATAATCTTGATTGATTGTGGTAGCACTCATTTCTTTCTTGCACCCAAAATAGATAAAAGATTGCATCTAGAATCCAGGGGGACAAGGAAAATGATAGTAGAATTGGCTAGTGGGAAGGAAATCACCTCAACTGAAACTTTAGGGAAACTTTAATTTGAGTTAGACAACCATACAGCTGAAGCAGAATTCCGAATCCTACCACTAGGATCCTACGTTTGCACTTTGGGAATGGGTTGGCTCAAGAAGAACAAAGCTCAGATTCTATGCGTTGAAGAGGAAATAATCTTTCAAGACTTGGAAGGAGAAACCATAAAGGCATATGGGAAAGCTCGAAGAACTAGAGTCTAACTAGCCAATGCAAGCCAACTCAGGAAAGGATTGAAGAAAAGTCAACCAACCTACATGATTTGGTTGAATAAGTTTAAAAAGACTAATGAAGGCACTCCACATGCTTGGATCAACGACTTTGAGGATGTCTTTCCAAAAGAACCGACTCAACTGCCTCCAAATCGTGAGGTTGATCATGAAATAGAATCGGTTTTTGAAGTCAAACCAGTATCAAAACAACCGTACAAAATGTTTATTTTTGAAGCTATTGAGCTTAAGGAGAAAGTAACGCAACTGATAGAGCAAGGATTTATCCGCCCAAGTAATTCACCCTGGGGAGCGCCTGTCCTCTTCCAGAAAAAGAAGGATGGAACACTTAGACTTTGCATTGACTTCATAGGACTAAACTAGGTTATGGTCAAGAACAAGTACCCCATACCCAGGATAGATGAACTTCTAGATCGCCTACACGGAGCCAAGGTTTTTTCCAAGATTAATCTAAGGTCTGGATACTATCAAATCCGAATCAAGGAACAAGATATCCCAAAGACTGCCTTCAACACTAGGTATGGTCATTATGAAATTTTGGTCATGCCATTCGGATTGACTAATGCCCCAGCCACATTCAACCATCTAATGCAAGACATCTTTTGACCATATCTAGATGATTTTGTGCTAATATTCTTTGACGATTTACTAGTGTACTCCAAATCGATAGAGGAACATGAAGGTCCCTTAAAGATCGCCCTAGTAACATTCTGTGAAAATAAGCTCTATGCCAGGATGAGTAAATGCATATTTCTCACTGACAAGATTGAATAGCTTGGATACATTGTTTCTACTAATGGAATATCAGTAGACCCTACCAAAGTAAAAGATATCCTAGAATGGCCAATACCTAAGATAGTAAAAGAAATTCGAGGATTTTTGGGATTGATAGGATGGTATCGAATCTTCATCAAAGATTATTCCCTCATTGTTGCACCCTTGACAAATGTTTTAAAGAAAAATACAGTAATCATTTAGATCATTGAGCATCAAGAAACCTTTGATAAGCTTAAAGAAGTTGTAACCACTGCACCTGTACTAAAACTCCTTGATTTCAGTCAACCATTTGAGGTGATCACTGATGAAAGTGGACTTGCAATTGGTGGTGGGGTGCTAGTATAAGAAGGAAGACTAGTGGCCTATACTTCTAGAAAATTGAAGCCCTATGAGTCCAACTATGCCACTTATGATGTTGAGTTACTCACAATAATCCATGCCTTGAAACTATGGAGATACTATTTATTGGGAAGGAAATTCACTTTAGTGAGACAGATCATAAAAGTCTTAAGTGGATCTTCACCCAAGTTGACCTAAAAGAAGATGGATAGAGATATTGCAAGAGTTTTATTTTGAAATCAAATATCATATAAGGAAGGACAACTCTGTTGTAGATGCCTTAAGTCAAAAAGCCTTTCTTAACAACATTGTTGAAGTACAAAGCTTAAGAACTATATCCATACCTGATAACCCTATACTTGAGCTTGTACATCATGCTATTTATTAGGATAATGAATATGAAGGACTTATGGCTAAGGTACTTCAAGGAGGAATCTCTTCCAAAGAAAGGTCTAAGATTAATGATTATCATGCTAGCAATGGTTGTCTATATCGCCATGATTGCCTTTGTGTCCTAAAAGGACCAGAAGTGAAGACCAACATCTTATGGGAAGCACATGATAGCCCCATTGGAAGACATCCAGGATATGCCAAGACACTCAATGCAATTTGTAAGAGCTATCACTAGCCAAGATTGAAAAGGAATGTATTAAAGTATGTAACCTGATGCTTGACTTGTCATAGAGTCAAGGCAGGAAGGATCAAGATGCCTGGAGAGTTACAACCCTCAAACATTCCACAAATGAAATGGGAGTCAATAAGTATGGACTTTGTTGTTGGGTTACCTACTGTTGGTGGTGGATATGATTCCATCATAGTAGTGGTTGATAGATTGACAAAAGTTACAAACTTGATCCCAGTCAAAACAACCTATAAGTCATTTGACATTGCTTAAGTCTATATCAAAGAAGTATTTAGGTTACATGGGTTGCCAAAGAGCATAATCAGTGACTGAGATTCCAGGTTCACCTCTAAGTTTTGGACTTGCCTATTCCAAGAAATTGGAACATAGCTATGCGTCAATATTGCTCATCATCCTCAAATTGATGGCCAAACTGAGAGGGTGAACCAGAACACTGGAGATATTATAAGGTCTTATTATGGAAAAGAATCAAGATGGTGGAATGAACATCTATCTTTGGTGGAGTTTGCTTATAACACTGCCTTTCAACAAACGATCAAGATGTCACCATTTCAAGCCTTATATGGGCAAGAATGTCGTACACCTCTAAACTTCTCAGATCCCACTCTCAAGGTAGAGGCTTCTAAGGCTATGCTTGAAGAGATGGACCAACAAATCCAATTGATCAAACATGACATTCAAGCTGCTCAAGATCACGGCAAAAGTCCTTTGCAGATCTTGAAAGATTCATAAGAACATTCAAGGAAGGTGGCATAGTGTTTCTAAGGGTAAGGCCCAAAAAGAGCTCATTATCCTTGGGAGGAGGGGTTGATGACAATTTTGAAGCAAATGATGCTGATGGAGCGGTAGATGACGTACATCGGGGTTGGAGAGCACATTAGTGGGCGGCAAGAGGGAAGCGTCAACGGCCTCTCAATCTCAAGATACGTGCCTTGAACAAGCGGGTTTCTATGAGTAAGTGGTCATTTTCTTTGTTTGATGAAAGATAATTAAAGGATATGATTGATGATGCTTGATCTTGGTTGCATATGCTAAATTATCTCAGAAATGAAAGAAAAAACCAGAAATTTTGATGACATAATAATTTTTCCTCAAAATATGTAAAACCTGCCAAGTGTGATTTTTTACGAAACCATGGAAGTTGGGGGTTTTAGTGAGTGTTTTGAGTTTCCATGGAGTAAAAATAAACATAAAAGTGGGGATGGGAGCTTTTGATTGGGAACTCACAAGTCTGATTTTTTATAATTTTTAAAGAAAATAAATAGAGAAAAATGAAAAAATTTAGGATTTTTACAATAAATAATTAGAAAAAAATGTTAATAATATTTGTGGATGTGTAGCAAGGTTGAGGCATGAAGATTAAGCCTTTGTTCATCCTAGTTTTTATGTTTTAGTGCGTTTTTATCGCTTTCCATATGAAAAATGACATACAAATGAACCTTGAACCTATGCAACGTGGCAAGACCTAAACGGTTAAGGAGAGATAGTATTTGTGAGTGTGTTTAGTTGCTGGAAATACATTAAATTTTGATTCATTTGGTTTATGCATGGCATATAGGCCGATAAAAATTTAAGTTTAAGAAGACTAGTAGCATGAGGAAACTCGGTGCTAGTCTCTAGCACCGCAACGCAACAACATCGAGTAGATCGAAAATCATTAAAGGATTGTTTTTCACACCACGTGGCTAATTTCTAATCATAGAATGTTCTCGCACAGTGGTTATACAATTATGTATTTTTCATGCCACATGGTATAAAACCTGGATAAATAGAACTTGATTGCCTAATAAATGACCAAGAGTGGAGCTTGTACATTTGTTCTCTATGTTGGAGCAGTGCATCAAGGGGCCAATCCCCGAGATGTAGGAGAGCTATAGTGAAGCCACGGTGTTTCAGTCGAGAGGTTGCCTCCTATGTATGTGATACATGGTATATTATGCTAATGTGTATGGGATCTCCCTCTGAGGAATAGAGGAAGGCAAACGTTGGACTGTGTCCTATTACAAATGCAAGATCGATATTAGAGCTTAGTATAGTGTGTCCCTTAGATGCTCCTGATCACGAGGCCGTGTGGGGTGTCTTGTGTGTCTTAGAGGTCTGGCTAGTGCTAGAGAGCTAGTGTTGAGTGCCCATTTTAGGTCCCAACAAGCTTCTTTAGCATATGTTTATCTTAGGCGAGATTTAGGTCCATTCTTCACATCAATGAGATAATGGATTATTAGACGTTATTATTGAGAGAAACATTGGAAAAATGTCAAATAAGTGCTAAATGGTGAGAATTTAAGGAGGAATTCAAAGCTCAATCAAAGCAAAAGATGCAAATCTAACAATTTTAAGTGTCCATGGAAGACGAGAATTCAACTTCAACTAGATTGAAAAAGGACATTTTTCAACTAATTCGGACTTAAAGATGTGTAATATTTCCATGCAATTAAAAGTTCATAGTTAGTCTGAAAGTTAGTTACTCAATTAATGAGTTAGTAAGGTTACTAACTAAAGACTAACTAAGGTAAAAACTAACTATCATTAATAACTAATAATTTTTATTTAATTAAAAATATATTTTAAAAAAATCGAGCGTTGTAAATCCGATATTTTTCTCGGATTGACAAGGACCATAGCCACCCTTCACGTAAGTTACAGCGTGAACGAGGCTTATGAGCTATATTAATCACTAGTATTAATGTGTATAGTTTGGATGGTCCAAAAGTATTAGATTTTGGGCAAAACTAGTATATTTTAAATATTTTAGATATTATCCTAAAAAGATATGAAGATTTCTAGAACTGGATGTCATTTAAAAGAAAAGACAAGTGATGTTTTAGTTAATTTGGAAATTTTATAAAAAAAAATTAAAAAAAAGAAGGATTTGCAAAATCGCGCGCCGATCGCAGTCTACAGGTAGTAGACAACACTTTGAATAGAAAAAAGAAGAATGTGTGAACTGAGAGCTTTCTAAGCAAGTGTCTTGGAGTTTTACCCCCCTTTTGGAGCAAATTGAACAATCAGATTTATGATTTGAGCTTCAAATCACTGATCTTTCCAAGATCCCTCTCCACAAAGAGCTCCACTCTCAGCCACAAGCTCTCTTCTCTAATTCACTATAAATATGAAGCTTCACTATACCCCTCCAAGAGATTGTGAGAGAGAGCTTGAGAGAGAGAGAGAAGAGTTACCTTGAGAGGCTGCAAGGAAGAGAGTGAGCTCAATTCCCTCTATTTCGATCCTCTACTCACCCATCTTCTCTTACACTCTCCCATCTCGAATCTATTCTGCCTTCTTAATCTCTTGAGTCTACTTATGGATAATGGCTCCAAAGCGAAGGATGTCACGTATGGATGGCAATCCCATAACCAAAAAATGAAGCTTCAGACAAAGGCATCACAATCAATCCAATTGTGGTTCCGATCGTAAGTAATGTATTTTTGAATTGATAGATGCTTGTTTTGATTCTTGTATGAGATACAGTAGGCCCCATACTATGATGCACGAGTATAGGTCATCGGAAGGGATAAATTTTATCTCACGTATTGATCGAGCTTGCAAAGTGCATGTATTAAGGAAAGCTAATTGCACCTAGTTGCATATGGCTTGTTCGTTGATAGAGCAATTACAAGGAGGAATCAATCAAGGGTTATAAATGGCATAAACATGACATTAAAAATTATGCATACAAATGTTAAGTAAATTTTACATAGAATCGCTCTTTGATCCTAAGGGAAAGAGCATATATACGATGGTAATGTTATCGCAACTATTCTTGCATGGTTTGGTAAGAATACAATTGGTTTTTTTTGTTAGTTGATCTAACAACATCCTAAATGCTTTTACATTCAACTGGTTGTTAGTTTATTGTTTAGATGATTGTTCCAAGTGCTTGTGATTTATGCTAAATGCATGGCAAGGGTCTATGATGACAAGTTGCCATGGGGATAAAGGAATGTTTTCCTAGAAAATAATATTAGGGTTGAATGCCTCATTTGTGCTTGATTCTTAAAGGATTTAATTAAGGAAATATATTTTGCACGGGTGGATCACCTCTATGATCGCACCACGGATTAACCCAAAGAGGACACTACTCGATTCATGGGCCGAAGGTTGAGTGGTGAAAAGGCCAACCACAGGAATGATGTTTCGCTCCTAGATAGCTTGCGGGCCTGGTGGAGCTTTGGACACCCCTTACTAGGTCTAGAATGGAGTTGAAGACCTCCATGGCCCCAAATGTCTAGGTATGCTGGGATATCCTATTCTAGATAAAGGATTGAATTTGTGGTGCCATGTGAATTGGACCAGTTACTTCTGCACGGCAAAAGGGATACTTCTGTTGGACAGAAGGGATACATAATTTCTCCTGTATGGACGGGAGACAAAGATTAACTTGAAGATAAGTTAAGGAACTTGTTTGAAATTGTTTGTCAATAGATTGCTTGCTCTGTTTTCGTGTTTGTGCTATAAGTTATGCGAACGAACCCTGTTTCCTTAAAGGCTTAATTAATGAAGCTGATTTTAAGTGTTGTACATAAATGTGGTAGGACCTAATTAGAAAACTAAAGCTATCAAGGGAAGCGGATGGGTAGACCCTCGACGGGTCTGTCATATGGCAGGGTGGTCCTCGAGAACTGGGAGATTTCTCACAATGTTTTACCGACGTCTGATGACCCTTAAGAATTGTTAGATTAGAACCCTGATTCATGCCGTTTTAGGGGACGGGAATGGGACTATGCCCTATGGGCAGAGAGGTTGAACAGTGCATCCCTCTCGTTTCCCATTCTCTTTGAACCAAGTGCGGCATGGGTCTGCTGCGGCTTCAATAAAGTAGGATGTCCAAGATTCGATGCTAGAATGTTGTTAGGAGGCCTTGGCCAATAGGAGCCCAAATTTCAAGTCGATCCTAGTGGGTTTGACCGTGAACGTTCCGTTGCGAGGCGGATTCGAAAAACCCTAGGAGACAAAACCTAGAATATTCCATGGGAGTGTCGGGCAGCAATGCTTAGATTGGTTTCTCGATAGACCGCTAAAAGCATGCCTAGAGAGCCAATGGGTGGGCACCTTATAGTTGGTATTAGAGCTAAGCTTCGTAATGATGCATGATTGATTAATGCATGGTTCATAGACATATCCTAAACAAAATCACCAAAATGGTATGGCTTGATTGTTAGGCGCCTCCTACACCCACAAATGTTGACATGCAAGAGAAGAAATTTCTTCTCAAGTAAATTAAGGCACCCGAGTTTGATGGAGAAGGAATAGACATCGCAGCTGAGGTAGAGTGATGGATTGAGTCGATGGACGATTATTTTGCTACTTCGCGAATTGCTTCTACCAATCAATCAATTATAGCCAAACTTAAGTTGGTTGACCGGGCTCGGTTATGGTGGAAGCAATGGTGCAAGGATTAAGGTATTTTTGAAGCCGTTGTCACTTGGGCTCAGCTGGAAGTTGTTGTACGCGGACGATACCTTCCACTAACCTACTAGGCTTTGAGGATGAATGAATTTTTCAAGCTCAAGTAGCTAGAATTAACTTTGGAAGCTTACTACTCAAACTTTGTAACCCTACTAAAATATGTGCCACCAATGGATATTGCACAGCAAGTATCCAAGTTTTGCCATGGCCTGAACACTCCTCTAAACCACAGTCTTGAAGCAATGCATCCAATAGACTTGCAAGATGCATTACTCCGAGCGAATCCAATCATCCAAGAACTTGGATCGGGAAATTGTGACAAAGATATTTCCCGAGATCAGGACAAGAATGCCACTTGTGCGGTGAGATAGGCCACATTCGTAGAGATGTCCCTATCGTCAATGTTTCCATTGCAACGAGCTAGGACATGCCCAAGCAGACTACCCTGACTTCAGTCCAAAAGATACGAAGCCTCCAAGGAAACAAAGCTACATAAGTGCAGTCTTCGAATATATAGAGGAATCAGATGAAGATGAAGACTTAGAACCTACAACACCTCTTCAAGATGATTAGAAATCCTAGAAATTTTGTCGACATGAAATACATCTTATATTGGAATAAACTTTACTCTTGTAACTACAATTAACCTGAGTAATATAAGTTACATCTATTTATAGCCTAGAACTTGCAAATGATTAGAGATACTCTCGTAAGGAATGACAGTTATAACGTGCAATGAATTTCTCTTAAGTTGTTCCTTCTCAACTAATATAGATTTGGTCTTACCAGAATGTTGAAGCTTGGAAGTATTCTTTAGTATTTCAAACAAAGCCAATTGTCCATGAAGCTCAGTCCCAAACTAAGAAGAGGAAAATTTGGGAACATAGAATCCGAGGTAGAAGACCACTCCAATCTGCTAAAAGAATCCTAGGACAATTTGGTCTAAAGAAGAAAATCCTACCAAGGACAACCAAGAATCTTGTGACCACAAATAATCAAATTCCGCAATGTTTCTATTGTAGGAAGTTAGGTCATTTCAAAAGGGAATGTCCAAAGCAACCTAAACACCGATGCTCCGAGTGCCACAACATTGGACATAACTACATCAATTGTCCCAACCAAACTCGAAGAGAACTTGAGCTTACAAGAAATGAAGTTGTACAAGCTCCTGTGATCTAGAATATACCAGGTGCTTAGGAAAAACCTTGAAGATATCCATGAGATGTAACTACAATAAATTTTCTCTTGTAATCAAGACTTAGATATATCAAATACAATAGGTTGTTGTTTCAAAAGACTGCATGCCTGTGAGTGATCAGAGTAGTGTAGCGAAAGCATGGTGGGCCCATAACCCACAGGTTCCAAAATTATACCCCCAGTTTCTCTCGAGATGAGGACATCTCGATTTCTTTAAGGGGAGGAGGATGTAATATTTCCATGCAATTAAAAGTTCATAGGTTAGTTCGAAAGTTAGTTACTCAATTAATGAGTTAGTAAGGTTACTAACTAAAGACTAACTAAGGTAAAAACTAACTATCATTAATAACTAATACTTTTTATTTAATTAAAAATATATGTTAAAAAATCGAGAGTCGTAAATCTGGTATTTTTCTCGGATTGACAAGGACCGTAGCCACCCTTCACGTAAGTTACAATGTGAACGAGACTTATGAGCTATATTAATAACTGGTATTAATGTGTATAGTTTGGATGGTCCAAAAATATTAAATTTTGGGTAAAACTAGTATATTTTAAATATTTTAGATATTATCCTAAAAAGATATGGAGATTTCTAGAACTAGATGTCATTTAAAAGAAAAGACAAGTGATGTTTTAGTTAGTTTGGAGAGTTCATAAAAAGAAAAAAATAAAGAGAGAGATTTGCAAAATCGTGCATGCCGCGATCCTAGTCTACAGGCAGTAGACATCACTTTGAACAGAAAAAAGGAGAAGGAGTGAACTAAGAGCTTTCTACTCAAGTGTCTTGGGGTTTTATCCCCCTTTTGGAGCCAATGGAACTATCAGATTTATGATCTGAGTATCAAATCACTGATCTTTCCAAGATCCCTCTCCACAAAGAGCTCCACTTCTCAGCCACAAGCCCTCTTCTCTAATTCACTATAAATATGAGGCATGGGGAGGCACAAGGGACATAAGGACCCTGAGAGGCTGCAAGAGAGAGGTAGAGAGAAGGATACCCCTCCAAGAGATTTTGAGAGAGAGCTTGAGAGAGAGAGAGAGAGAGAGAGAGAGAGAGAGAGAGAGAGAGAGAGAGAGAGAGAGAGAGAGAGAGAGAGAGAGAGAGAGAGAGAGAGAGAGAGAGAGAGAGAGAGAGAGAGAGAGAGAGGCTGCAAGGAAGAGAGTTAGCTCAATTCCCTCTATTTCGATCCTCTACTCACCCATCTTCTCTTACACTCTCCCATCTCGAATCTATTCTACCTTCTTAATCTCTTGAGTCTACTTGCAGAAGATGTCTCCCAAGCAAAGAATGTCACGTGCGGATGGCAATCCCATAACCAACAATGAAGCTTTAGACGAAGGCATCAAGGTCAATCCAATTGTGGTTCTAGTCATAAGTAATGTATTTCCAAATTGATAGATGCTTGTTTTGATTCTCGTATGAGATATATTAGGCCCCATACGATGATACACGAGTATAGGTCATCGAAAGGGATAAATTTTATGTCACGTATTTAAAAGATCGAGCTTGCAAAGTGCATGTATTAAGGAAAGTTAATTGCACCTAGTTGCATATGGCTTGTTTGTTGATAGAGAAATTACAAGGAGGAATTGATCAAGGGTTATAAATGGCATAATCATGACATTAAAAATTATGCATATAAGTGTTAAGTAAATTTTACATAGAATCGCTCTTTGATCCCAAGGGAAAGAGCTTATATGAGATGGTAATGTTATCACGACTATTCGTGTATTGTTTGGCAATAATACAATTGATTTTTTTTGTTGGTTGATCTAACAGCATCCTAAATGCTTTTAGATTCAACTGGTTATTAGTTTATTGTTTGGATGATTGTTCCAAGTGCTTGTGATTTATGCTAAATGTCAAGATTGTGGGAGAGAAGGAAGGAGTCTCGCTTGAAGCTTTCTTGCTTGCACAATGGGGGAATACACACAAGGGTGGAGGCTGAAAACAGTTTTCCTCTTCTTAGTTGTGTAAGCCAAAAAGAACTCTCTTACAAAGAAATAGAAGAACCCTAAATATGGGTCTCAAACCAAACTCAACTAACTAAGGTGGCATACTAACTGAGCCACGAACTAGAGTAGATAAGGATAGCTATCATGTAGCTATTATTCATGGGCGGTGTACTAACCGCGTCTGCAACTGACAAGTCGGTGACATAAATACACAACGGTCACCCTGGCGTATCACGAGTGGAGCTCGATATCTCAACACTAAATGCATGGCAAGGGTCTATGATGACAAGTTGCCATGGGGATAAAGGAATGTTTTCCTAGAAAATGATATTAGGGTTGAATGCCTTGTTTATGCTTGATTCTTAAAGGATTTAATTAAGGAAGGATATTTTACATGGGTGGATCACCTCCATGATCGCACCGCGGATTAACCCAAAGAGAGCACTGCTCGATTCATGGGCCAAAGGTTGAGTGGTGAAAAGGTCAATCACGGGAATAATGTTTCACTCCTAGACAGCCTGCGGGCCAGGTGGAGCTTTGGACACCCCTTGCTAGGTCTAGAATGGAGTTGAAGACCTCTGTGGCCCCCAACGTCTGGGTATGTTGGGAGATCCTATTCTAGATCATAATTTCTCCTGTATGGATGGAACACAAAGATTAACTTGAAGATAAGTTAAGGAACTTGTTTGAAATTGTTTGTCGATAGATTGCTTGCTCTATTTTCGTGTCTGTGCTATAAGTTATACGAACGAACACTGTTTCCTTAAAGGCTTAATTAATGAAGCTGATTTTAAGTGTCGCACATAAATGTGGTAGGACCTAATTAGAAAACTAAAGTTATTAAGGGAAGTGGGTGGGCAAACCCTTGATGGGTCTGTCGTACAGTAAGGTGGTCCCAGAGAACTAGGAGGCTTCTCACAAGGTTTTACCAATGTCTGATGACCCTTAGGAATTGTTAGATTAGAATCTTGATTCATGCCGTTTTAGAGGACCAGAATGGGACTATGCCCTACAGGCAGAGAGGTTGAACAGTGCATCCCTCTCGTTTTCCATTCTCTTTGAACCAAGTGCGGCATGGGTTTGCTTCGGCTTGGGTATCTCTGCGTAAAGTAGGATGTCCAAGATCCAACGCTAGAATGCTATTAGGAGACCTTGGCCACTAGAAGCCTAAATTTCAGGTCGATCCTAGTGGGTTCGGCCGTGAACATTCCGTTGCGAGGTGGAAACCCTAGGTGACAAAAACCCAGAATACTCCATGGGAGTGCCGAGAAGCGACGCTTAGATTTGTTTTGTCGATAGACTGCTAAAAGCGTGCCTAGACATCCGATGGCCGGGCACCTTATAAGATGGATGTGCAAAATTATTCGAAAGCGGAATTGGCACCGGACATTGTTGGAATTGAAGGCGGGGCACTTTGGGGGGTCAAATAGTGCAAGATTGGAGTGGCCATGGCCTTTGGGACTTTGGGGGGGATGCATTTTTTCAAGTAGCACAATTAGTAAACATGCCCATCATGATGATTGATGGAAGGGGGGTTGGGGGCTAAAAGCACCCCATCAATTTGAAGATGCAAACCTATTCCACCAATTTTTTGCTCTCAATCGCGTGTATCTATATAGAAAATGGTGGATTGTAGAGAAAATGCAGAAATCAACCTTTCTCTCTCCTCTCTCTCTCTCTCCTCTTGAAGATAGTTCATGTGTAAGTAAATTGGAATAGATTGGAATGAAGACCGGTTGTCTAGCTTGCACTACATCATGACGGGATCATGTGGATGTTGAGGAATGATGGCCACTATGGTTGGAGGATCAATGGTGAGTTTGGTGGTTGCCCAAAAATGTAAATATTAATTCTCAAAGCCCGAGGAAAGGTGGTAAGTTCTTTTTCAATGAAAATTCAAATCTTTTTTGACAATTTATGATGTAATTCTCATTAATGTGCAACAAAAATTTGTTTGATGCTTTTGGTTGCAATATGTTTGAAGGTTGTTTGTCATATAATTTAGAATTTGTACTCATAATCATGACTTACTAATTTTTAAAAATTAAAAAAATAGTATTTTAAAGAAAAAATGGTATTTTCAACATTTTGTGAGGCCCATTTTTGGTCCCGATAGGTGGTGCATTCTAGAGCCGCCATAACTGGTAGTTTTAAAATCTTGGTTGATAAGGACCAGTTGTTCAGTAGCGCATACAAAAGGTAATGACATAGATGTGAAAGATTGTCAAGCCAAGATCCAGAAGCAAGAAAGAGCCCAAAGGGCAAGACGGCAAGCTGAAATCATTAGGATGTATTATCCTCAATGGAGAAATCTAATATCCCTACAAGGGAGGGGTCTTAGCAACCCTAGTTCTATGAGTAGTTCTTCAAGAGGAGGAGGAAGCTCTAGTACTTCCCCTCTCCCAATTGGTCAACCCACTTTGAGTTTGATAGTGGTTCCACTAGTTCAAAGACCCTTAGCAAATCTGATTATCAGCATGGTGCAACCTATTGCAGTCCCTGCAAGGATGCCTGATTTATCAACATTGAGATTTTCTCTATCCATTTTTAATGGGTCAGTAGAAGAAGATGCAGAGCTTTACATTAGTGAGTTCCAAAAGTTAATGTTCAATTGTCGAATCCAAGATGAGGGATATTTGATGATGTTCTTTAATATGACTTTGAAAGAAAGGGCTATAGTATGGTATCACAATAGCCTAGAAGCTAGAACCATAACTACAATTGACATATTTTTTACGGCCTTCTAGAGAGAGTTTGCCCTAAAAGAGGAGGTCAATAGTATTGGCTACATGTTCTCAATGTAACACGTCAAGAACCTCATGAGAATGTTTGAGTGTATGCCAAGAAATTGAAAAAAAAATCATAAATTGCAAACCTATATTCCCATCCCAGCTGCTACTCAATTGTAGTACATTTTACATGGGCTAGACTTTAATATCCAAATGCAGTTGAGTAGTGTTGCTCTTGCTAACATTGATATTTCTATTACACGAGAAGAGGAGGTGAAGTCGTGATTACAAGTGGCCTAGCCTCTAGGAAAAACTCAAATTCAAGTCTAGGACTTGGAAATAATTTGGTGTTGATAGGTGGAAGTTAAGGAATACCCATGACCAATTTGAACAACAGAGGAAGCATAGTACAAAGTGTGCCCTTGCTACCAACTCCTTCTAATGTGACCATGCTGAAAACTAGCCACATGGCTCCACTAAATAATGGAAGCCAAATGACAAACCCTAATCTCATTCAAATTAATCAATAGTAGCAGTAGGACTGACTCCTAATTTGTTGGTTAGACCAACTGAACTACAAGTAGATGATTGCGGCTATGAGTCTAGTACATCAAATGTTCTTGGCAAAGTCAAGGGCATGATGAAGCATTATATCAATATGATAATGAAATGGTATAGACAAATAGCCATAGAAGTTAATCTCCTAAAGAAGCAACAAGCCTTGATAGTAAGTCAATGCCCTAATAAAGAGGATGGTCTATCAAGATTCAGTTGTAAGTGGTGTGGCAGTCAGCACTTTTGGGGAAGCTTTCCTAATGTCAAATGTGACATATGTGGGAAGTTTGGTCATTTAGCTAGTACTTGCTAGAGTAAGATCAGCTCTCTTTAGCAAGGGAGTAAGAAACTAAAATCATTGAGTACAAGGAAACAACCTTCAACGAGATGAGGGACCAAAACAAATACTGCAAAGAGGGAAAGCTACCATACAGGAGCTTCTTATTAGTAGTGGTGTCAGTCTCATCATCGAAGGTGTGCATACTAACGCCACTGAGGCTTCCAATTTGCAAGCCATTACAAGAGGTCAAAAGGTTAAAGAAGGTGACATGGACAATGTAAAACCTGTTGAGATAAAACCCAAACAAGATGATAAGGAGATGCAAGTCCTCGACCTCATAATGTGGAAACCGGTCCTCTAAAAGCTATTGATGGCAAAGCTTATCTCAATAGGGTGCAAAAGATAAGAAAGAGACACCAAAAGCTATTTAGTGATCACAACCAAGAGAAAGAATGGTCTGACATGAGAAGAGAACCATTGCTAGCTATCATGAATTTGATTTAGCGAGACTTTCTCTTTTTGCAAGGTAAAGCCTCATGTGAATCTCCTGTAGTTGATCAAGTTATCTCTAGGAGTGCATAAATAGTTCAAGAAAATTCTTTGCACTAGGTATATTGTTGAGCCCTTGGGAATAGCTCGAGTGGAAAATGATTTGTTTGAACATGTTGAAAAGCATTGCCCAAGGGTAGCAACATACGTTGATGGTATATTAGTGGAACATGTCGAGTTCAAAATTGATAGAGAAAGATTAGGACTGGAAATCCAAAAGGATGCCTTCGCAATTCTCTGAATGGCTGATGACAATTTAAGGCAACCTAAAGGTTATATTACCAAAGTCCACGTGACTATTGCTAATGTGGAATGCATTGTGGACTTTAGGGTTATGAGGTTTGTAGGGAGGCCAAGCTATCAAGTATTGTTAGGAAGGCCATGGATCTTAAAATTTAACTGTCAAATTGATATAGCCGCTAGTTTTTTTATTTTTAGTAGAGGTGCCCGACATGTAATAATGGATGTATATCCTAAATCTCCTCAAAGTGAGTGAGTATCTTTATCTTCATCAGAAATCTAGGACATGGCAAGAAGCTATGGTGTTTTGAAGAAGAATAATGAACTCATAATGACATAGACAAGTAGAGACAAACTGTTACACAAGTGAATTAAGTTCCAAGATGACACCTTGGACTCATAAACACAATCTTGTGTAGCACTAACAAAGACAAGACACTTAATTGAAAAGAGAATGCATCATGGCATTGTATTCATTCCATATGAAAAGTAGGTCAAGTACAATGCTTTATACTTGTTGGATGGGTAGTAGTTTCCCTTTCAGTGCATATGGGATTTAGTATGCCTGCATGTCCTAAGCCTAAACTACCTCATACAAAGATGCCATAGTGGGTGTGATTGTAAATCTCAACATAGATGACTATGATGACCAAGCCTACATCTCCCTTCTCACATAAAGTGAGTTGTCAACATCAAAAACATAAAACCTAATGTTGACAAGATACTCTCAGATCTTGTCAAACCATGCTCTAGATATTTGATTCAGTCCATAGAGTGCTTTATTTAACTTGTACACATACGTGGGATGCTCTAAATCCTCATAACCTACTGGCTACACCATATACACCTCCTCTTGCAATTCACCATACAAGAAGGTATTCTTGACATCCATTTGCTTCAGCTCTATTGCCAAAGCAATCAGGCATCTAATAGTTGCCATCCTAGCAATTGGACTGAATGTCTCTTCATAATGTATGCCATATATTTATGCATAGCCTTTTGCAACCAATCTAGCCTTATACCTACTAATAGAACCATCTCCAATATGCTTGATTTTGTAAACCCACTTATAGCCAATAGCTTTCTTACCATTTGGCAATGGTACCAAATCCCAAGTCTTATTGGCTTCTAATGCAACCATCTCCTCATCCATTGTTGCATCCTGATGAGCATAACCAATGGTATCCTCAAAGTAAGTGAGCTTAATATCGTCAACTATCTTAACCATATAAGCATAATGGTGAGCTACATAACCTTCAAAACCAAATCTTTTTACAAGGTATCTGACCCTACTAGACTTGTGTACCATTGGCTTAGTTAGTGGAGTCTTTACATTACCATGTGTTCTCTATACACCTAGTACCTTGACTAAAGGAATACCAAGCTCATCATCCAAACTCTCTAAACCATTAGAATCTCCATCAAATCCCAAATTACTAGTAGATGCATCATTTCTATCTAATACTTTCTTCTTTCTTTTGTCTTTACCTACAACACTTGTAGATGCACTTGAAGATGTGGGGCTACTCCTTAGTCTCTTAGACCAAGGGCTAGCTATAGATGTAGTATTAGATTATGTTTCTAGTCCACTAAGGCTCCATAATTCTTACTTTTCTATCTGTACATAACTATTATGATCATCACCATCATCCAATGCATAACCACTAGATGCATACCACCTCCTTATCTCATAAAAAATAACATCCTTGCAACAACAGATATGCTAGAATCTATGTTCTCCCATCCATTTCTTCTCCTAGAGTTGTCATGACCTCCTAAAACCTGCATCTAATTTAATATATTTTGTTGGTTATCATCGGCACGTTCCATGCCATGGCCTCTTGAAGAGGATTTGCCACGTTCTCTTCCTAAGCATAAAATGCTTGGACCTATTTGTTGAGATGGCAAGCTCAACACCTGCAGACATTGATGATGGACCGCCTAGCTAGATGAGTCCGCACCTCTACACTTAGCACATTGGTGGTCATTATGATACTCACATGCTGTAAGGTACCCGCCTATCGGCTGTCCATGCACGTTTTAGCGGTCCATCAAGAGACGAGTCTAAGCGACACTGCCCGACACTCCCATAGAATGTTACAGGGTTTATCGCCTAGGGTTTCTCGAGTCCACCTCGCAACGGAACGTCCATGGCCGAATCCACTAGGATCGACCTAAAATTTGGGCTCCTAATGGTCAAGGTCTCTTGACAATATTCTAGCGTCAAGTCTTGGACATCCTACTTTACGCAGAGATATCCAATTCAAAGCAGACCCATGCCACACTTGGTTCAAAGAGAATGGAAAATGAGAGGGATGCGTAGCTCAACCTCTCTGCCCGTAGGGCATAGTCCCATTCCGGTCCCCTAAAACGGCATGAATCGGGGTTCTATCCTCGCAGTTCTCTGGGACCACTCTGCCGTAGGACGGACCTGTCGGGGGTTCTACCCGCCCGCTTCCCTTAATAGCTTTAGTTTTCTAATAAAGTCCTACCACATTTATGTGTGACACTTAAAGTCAGCTTCATTAATTAAGCCTTTTAGGGAACATGGTTCGTTCACATAACTTATAGCACAGACACGAAAACAGAGCAAGCAATCTATGGACAAACAAGTTCAAACAAGTTCCTTAACTTATCTTCGAGATAGTCTTTGTCTCCTGCCCATACATGAGAAATTATGTATCCCTTTTCTCCAATAGAAGTATCTCTTCTGCCATGCACAAGTAATTGGTCCAAATTACATGGCACCACAAATTCAATCCTTTATCTAGAATAGGATCTCCCAACATGCCCAAACGTTGGGGGCCACGGAGGTCTTCAACTCCATTCTAGACCTAGCAAGGGGTGTCCAGAGCTCTAACTTACCCGCAAGCTATCTAAGAGCAAAACATCATTCCCGTGGTTGACCTTTTACCACTTGACCTTCGGCCCATGATTCGAGCAATGCCCTCTTTGGGTTAATCTGCATTGGGATCATGGAGGTGATCCACCTGTGCAAAATATACTTCCTTAATTAAATACTTTAAGAATCAAGCACAAACAATGCATTTTGTCCTAATATCATTTTCCAAGAAAACATTCATTTATCCCCATGGCAACTTGTCATCACAGACCCTTGCCATGAATTTAGCATAAATCACAAGCACCTGGAACAATCATCCAAACAACAAACTAACAACCAATTGAATGTAAAAGCATTTAGAATGTTGTTAGATCAACCAACAAAAAACCAATTGTATTCTTGCCAAACAATGCAAAAATAGTTGCGATAATATTTCCATCGCATATCTGCTCTTCCCCTTGGGATCAAAGAGCGATTCTATGTAAAATTTCCTTAACTCTTGTATGCACAATTTTTAATTTCATGATTATGCCATTCATAGCCCATTGACTGATTCCTCCTTGTAATTACTCTACCAATGACTAAGTCTAATGCAACTAGGTGCAATTAACTTTCCTTAATACATGCACTTTGCAAGCTCGATCTTTTGATACGTGAGATAAAATTTATCCCTTTCGATTACTTATACTCGTGTATCATAGTATGGGGCCTAACGTATCTCATACAAGAATCAAAACAAGCATATATCAATTTGGAAATACATTATTACGATCGGAACCGCAATTAGGTTGACAGCGATGCCTTCACTTGAAGCTTCGTTGCTGGTTGTAGGATTGTCATCTGCACATGACATTCTTCGCTTGGAGGCCATCGTCCCCGGAAGTAGACTCAAGAGATTAAGAAGGCAGAATAGATTCGAGATAGGAGAGTGTAAGAGAATATGGCTAAGTCGAGGATTGAGATAGAGAGAATTGAGCTAACTCTCTCCCTTGTAGCCTCACGGGGTAACTATTCTCTCTCTCTCTTTCTCTCTCAAGCTTTCTCTCACAATCTCTTGGAGGGGTATCCTTCTCTCTACCTTTCTCTCGTAGCCTCTCGGGGTCTCCTTATGCTTTCTTGTGCCTCCCCATGCCTCATATTCATAGTGAATTAGAGAATAGGGCTTGTGGCTGAGAAGTGAAGCTCTTTATGGAGGGGAATCTTGGAAAGATCAATGATCTGATGCTCAGATCATAAATCTGATGGTTCCATTGGCTCTGAAAGGGGGGTAAAACCCCAAGACACTTGATTGGAAAGCTCTCGGTTCATTCCTTCTTTTCTATGTTCGAAGTGCTGTTTTTTGTCTGTGGACTGCGATCACGGCACGCGCGATTTCGCAAATCCCTCTCTTTATTTTTTTTTCTTTTTATAAAATCTCTAAACTAACTAAAACATCACTTGTCTTTTCTTTTAAATGACATCCAGTTCTAGAAATCTCCATATCTTTTTAGGATAATATCTAGAATATCTAAAATACACTAGTTTTGTCCAAAATCTAATATTTTTGGACCATCCAAATTATACACATTAATATTAGCGATTAATATAGCTCATAAGTCTCGTTCACGTTGTAACTTACGTGAAGGGTGGCTACGGTCCTTGTCAATTCGAGAAAAACATCGAATTTACGTTTCTTGATTTTTCTAAATAAAATATTTTAATTAAATAAAAATTATTAGTTATTAATATTAATTAATTTTTATCTTAGTCAGTCTTTAGTTAGTAATCTTACTAACTTATTAATTGACTAACTAACTTTCAAACTAACCAACTAACTTTTATTGTGTGGAAATATTACACATGGCCACTGACTTATCACTTATTATATTTAGTTTGTTACACCTAGCTATAGCTAGCAAAGATATAATACCAGTTGATTAGTGTAGTCGATTATGCACTCTTTGACTTAGAAGACTACTTTTCTTTATGTTGTATCTTATCTATACTTTGTGTACATTGTATAGTGTGTGGAAGAAGAAGAAAAAATCAGTAAGAAAACATTTTGGCCTCCATCTCTCTTCTTATGTTCTTGATTGAGCTTCCTCTTGTGTATATAGTGTGTGTTTGGCGCAACAGCTCAAGAAAAGTCCCCCACCACGTGATTCTTGACATGGTATTAGAGCCGCACCACTAAGAGAGGCTAATTTTGAAGGCTGAAGTGAAGAAGAAGAAGTAAGATTCGAGCAAGCAAGCAAGCAATGGGTGGAGGCAGCAAAAGCATAGTAGAGCAAAAATCTCAGACTGATGTGAGATTTGGAGTCTGAGGCCGTTTCAGGCCCCGTTTTAGAGCCGCAAGATTGTGGATAGTAGTTTCAGGATACATAGTGATTTCGATTGTATTGACTAAAAGTGGGTGCACAAGTCACAAATTTCCAATCTGTAATTTTTGAGGTGTTTGCCAAGAAGCAAACATAAGGTTCATCTGCAAACAGGTTGCAGATTACATGTACTATTGAGCAATCAGTGAAAAAGGTTGCTTGGTGTATTGCTGTGCACTAGTTGTGCCTTGAAGAAAGGAAAAATGTCTCTCAATGAGTATGTGTTGAAGGTGAGGAGCATTGCAGATGCTTTAGCAGCGATTGATGCAATGCATGATGATGATGATTTGGTTTCATCCACTTTGAGTAGCCTTAACAATGAGAAGGCATGGAAATCATTCGTTACTTCAGTATACATATGGAAGCCATTTCTAGATTTTGATGAGCTGATCTCTCTCACGATTATCGAAGAGATCAATATGCAGGGTGACTCATCTGAAAAAAATGGTTAACAAGTTCAAGCATTTTACTCAAGCTCAGGAAGGGGACGTGGTAGATCCTCTTTGAGAGGCCATGGTATGGGTTTGGAGAGATGCAGGACTTACAAAATCCAGGTTATGTGTAGATGGGTGATGATTCATATCACCCAATTTCACACATTGGAAAGGTTCCGTTGTTCTTGTATGATGGTCAAACAAAGAGTATGACAGATGTATTACATGTGCCATCAATCACAAAGAATCTAGTGTCTGTTGATCAAATGGTAGAGCAGGGGTTGTAGGTCTGATTTAATGCAAAAGGTTGTTTTGTAGAAGACTTTAATGATAAGTGTAGGTTGATCGCAAAAGGAAGTAGAGTTGGCCGCATGTTCACTTTGGATGTTGGAATTCCTGCAATGGATGTTACTGTGTATGCTAAAGGAAAAGGAGTAGTTGTAGATATTGAAATATGGCATAAATGTATTGGATATGCAAATGTGAAAAGGCTGAAATTAATGCAGTCCAGAGGATTGGTTATAGGGTTGCCTTTATTTAGAGTTGCATAATTACATAAAGTCTGTGAAGCATGCCAGTTTGGTAAGCATGCAAGACAACCCTCCTCGCATGATAGAGAAGTGAGTAGAAAAATACTTGGTGTAGTGCATACAGATGTTTGGGGGCCTACACAGAATGTATCTCTTGGTGGCAGCAAATACTTTGTCACATTTATTGATGACTGTTCAAGGAAGCTATGGGTATACTTCATGAAGGAAAATAGTGATGTGTTTGAGCACTTCAAATCTTTTAAGGCAGTTGCTGAAATAGAAATAGGCTTAAAAGTAAAGTGCTTGAGATCAGATGGAGGGAGAGAGTATCTCTCTAATGAGTTTAATAGCTTTGTGAGGACTCATGGGATAAAGAGGCAATTTACTTGCATGTATACCCCACAGCAAAATGGGGTTGCAGAAAGAAAAAATAGGCATATTACAGAAGTCGCATGGACATTAATGGTTGAAAAGAATATGCCCAAAAATTATTGGTCTGAGGCTGTCCATACTACTGTCTACATTATGAACATAACTCCCACAGCTGCAGTTCATGGGATGACTCCTGAAGAATGCGTTACTGGCAAGAAGCTCGATGTATCGCACTTGAAGGTATTTGGATGTGTTGTATATGTTCATGTGCCAGATGAGTTACTGAAGAAGCTTGATCCAAAGGTAGAAAAAATGTATTTTTATTGGATACTCTTTAGAGCAGAAAGAGTATCGTTGTTATAACCCTGTCACCAAGTGAGTTCAGAGTAAGCAGAGATGTTATCTTTGATGAGATGGGTAGCTGGTATGCACGTGATGGTGATGTATTAGATGATGATAATGATCATGACAACTATGTGCAGAAAGAAAAACAAGAACCACAGAGTCTTAATGGACCAAAAACATCATCTGATACTATACCTACAGTCAGCCCTTGGTCTGGGAGACTAAGGAGTAGTCCCACATGTTGAGATGACAAGTTCAACACATGAGAAAATTAATTATGGACTGCCTGGTTAGATGGGTCCACACATCTACACTTAGCACGTTGGTGGTCATTATGACTCTCACATGGCCACTGACTCATTACTTATTATATTCAGGTTGTTACACCTATTTACAACTGGCATAGTTATAGCGCCAATCGACTAGTGTAGGCGGTTGTGAATTGTTTGACTTAGTAGGCCACTTTCCTTTATGTTGTATCTTATCTATACTTTGTGTACATTGTAAAGTGTGTGGAAGAAGAAGAAAAAATCAGCAAGAAAACGTTTTGTCCTCCATCTCTCTTCTTGTCTCTTGAGTGAGCTTCTCCTTGTGCATTTTGTGTGTGTTCGGTGCAGCAACTTAAGCAAGTTTCCCCACCATGCGATTCTTGACATAGTGTCAGAGTCGCGCCATTGAGAGAGGCTGATTTCGAAGGCTGAAGTGAAGAAAAAAAAGCAAGGTTCGAGCAAGCAAGCCATGGGTAAGAAGCTCTTCCATCCTTCCACTCTCTCTCTTAGATAGTGCCTATGGATGCATCGGAAGCAGGGCAGAGCAAAAATCTCAGATTGCAGTGAGATTTGGTGTGCGCGAAGAGCATTGTGTATTTTGCAGATAAGTCTTTTACTTACCTGCAGTTATTTTGGGCATTCTGAGGCCATTTCAGGCCCCGTTTTAGAGCCGCAAGGTTGCGGACAGCAGTTCGAGATACCCTGCAATTTCAGTTGTCTGCCGTATACAGGTGCGCAGGTTACATATTTCAGATCTGTAAGTTCAAAGGTATTTATCAGAGAATAAACACAAGGTTTATCTGCAAACTGGTTGCAAATTGCATGTATTGTTGAGCAGACAGTAAAAAAGGGTGTCTGGTGTATTGCTGTGCACTACATGTCGAGGGTTGCAGAAGATTTTCTTGCTGTTTAGTATTAGTTTTATGATAATGACAGAGAATAGTGGAAACCCTGTCATTGAGAAGCTTGACAAGAACAACTACCCTTCATGGAAGTTCTGTGTCACGAACTTTCTTATTGAAAAAGGCCTCTACGAGTTTGTTTCAGGTGAAGAAAAGGAGCCGGAGGTGAGTGATCCTCCAATTGCAGAAGAGACAAAGGCGCAAAAGGAATGGAATGCAAAAGACAAAAAGGTAATGTATTGGTTGTCTGCAGTAATTGACAATAATATACTGGGACATATTAGAAATGTAGAGAATTCATATGTAGCTTGAACCATACTTGAAAGTATGTTTTCCGTAAATACAAATGCATCAAAGATTCAACTCAAGCAAGAGTTGAATACATTAAAGAAAGGGAAGATGTTTATTAATGAGTATGCACTGAAGGTAAGGAGCATTGCAAATGCCTTGGCAGTGATTGATGCAATGCCCGATGATGATGATTTGGTGTCGTCTACCTTGGGTGGACTTAACAATGAAAAGGCTTGAAAGTCTTTTATAACTTCCGTATATGTCAGAAAGCCATTTCTAGATTTCGATGAGTTAGTCTCCCTTATGATCACTGAAGAGATCAACATGCAGAGTGAGACATCTGAAAGAAGTGGTGAGCAGGTCCAAGCTTTCTACTCTAGTTTAGGAAGGGGATGTGATAGGTTCTCTTCAAGAGGCCGTGGTACAGGACGTGGTAGTGACAACCAGCAAAATAGATTGAATCAGCAATTTGGCGATATGCAGGTTTCAGGAGGTCGTGGTAACTTTAGAGGCAGGGGGAGCTTTAGAGGAAGAGGTGGATGGTAGAATAGAGGTTCTAACAACTCTGGTATTGTGTGTTACTACTATGGCAAAACAGGTCATATTATAGCCCAATGTTATGCTAAGAAAGATGATATTCGCAGTGGTAAGTTGCAACAAGGAAACTATGCATCGTCTTCATGACAGAATGAAGACAAAAATGAACGTATGTTTGTTATGTAGCATATGTTGAATGCTGTTACAGGAAAGGGAACACATGATGATGTTTGGTATGTTGATTCAGGTGCATCCAATTATATGACCAGCCATGCAGACTGGTTTGGAGAGATGCAAGATTTGCAAAATGCAGGCTATGTGCAGATGGGTGATGATTCATGCCATCCAATTTCACACATTGAAAAAGTTCACTTGTCCTTGCATGATGGTAAGACAAAGAGTCTTTCAGATGTATTACATGTGCCATCTATTACAAAGAACTTGGTGTCAGTCGGTCAGATGGTAGAGCAAGGGCTGCAAGTTAGATTTAATGCAAAGGGCTGCTTTGTAGAAGACTTCAATGACAAGTGCAGGTTGGTTGCAAAGGGAAGTAGAGTTGGACATATGTTTACTCTGGATGTTGGAATTCCTACTATGAATGCTGCTATGTATGCTAAAGGAAAAGGTGTTGTTTGCAGATATTGAAATTTGGCACAAATGCATTGGATATGCAAATGTACAAAGGTTGAAATTAATGTAGTCCAAAGGGTTGGTTACAGGTTTGCCTACATTTAGAGTTGTAGAATTTCATAAGGTATGCGAAGCATGTTAGTTTGGTAAGCAGGCAAGACAACCCTTTTCACATGACAGAGATGTAAGCAGAAATATCCTTAATGTTGTGCATACAGACATTTGGGGGCCTACACAAAATGTATCTCTTGGAGGCAGTTCATACTTTGTCACATTCATTGATGATTGTTCTAGAAAGCTATGGGTATATTTTATGAAGGAAAAGAGTGAAGCGTTTGAGCACTTTAGAACTTTCAAGGCTGCAGTTGAAAGAGAAACAGGCTTGAAAGTAAAGTGCTTGAGGTCAGATGGAGGGGGAGAGTACCTCTCGAATGAGTTCAGTGATTTTCTGAGGTCTCATGGGATAAAGAGATAGTTCACATGCAGGTATACCCCACAGCAAAATGGGGTTGCAGAAAGGAAAAACAGGCATATTGCAGAAGTTGCACGTGCCTTGATGGCTAAAAAGAATATGCCTAAGCATTTTTGGTCTGAGGCTGCTCATACTGCTGTTTATATTATGAACAGAACTCCCACAGCTGCAGTTCATGGGATGACTCCTAAAGAATGCTTTACTGGCAAGAAGCCTAATCTATCGCACTTGAAGGTATTTGGCTATGTTGCATACATTCATGTGCCAGATGAGGTATGGAAGAAGCTTGATCCAAAGGTAGAAAAATGTGTTTTTATTAGAAACTCTTTAGAGCAGAAAGGGTATCGCTATTATAACCCTGTCACATGTAAGTTCAGAGTGAGCAGGGATGTTATCTTTGATGAAATGAGCAATTGGTATGCATCTAGTGGTGATGCATTGGATGATGATGATGATCATGACACTCATGTGCAGGTTGAAAAGCAAGAATCATGGACTCTTAGTGGACCAGAGATGTCAGCTGGTAGTCCTTGGTATCAGAGACTAAGGAGTAGCTCTACATCTTCAAGTGCATCTAGTAGCACTGCAAGTAAAGACAAAGGAAAGAATAAAGTGTCAGATGGCATTGATGCAGTTCTTGATGGAAACTCTAGTGGCTCAGAGAGCTTGGATGATGAGCTTGGCATTCCTTCTGTCAGGACACCAAGTGTACAGAGAGCTCATAGTAATGTAAAGGCTCCATTGAGTGATCTGGTAGTGCGCAGATCTAGCAAGGTCAAATACCCTATTAAAAGATTTGGTTTTGAAGGTTATGCAGCTCACGATTATGCTTATATGGTGAAACTAGTTGAGGATGTTGAGCCCACTTGTTTTGAGGATGTTGTTGGTCATACTCATTGGGATGCAACAATGGATGAGGAGATAGCTGCATTAGAGGCCAATAAGACTTGGGATCTAGTATCATTGCCGAAGGGCAAGAAAGTTATTGGATGTAAGTGAGTTTATAAGATTAAGCACAATGCAGATGGTTCTATTAGTAGGTACAAAGCTAGGCTGGTTGCAAAAGGCCATACCCATACATATGGCATAGATTATGAAGAAACCTTCAGTCCAGTTGCTAGGATGGCAACTGTCAGATGGTGATTGCTTCGGTAACAACCAAAGGTTGGAGGTTGCAGCAAATGGATGTGAAGAATGCATTCTTGCATGGTGATTTGCAAGAATAAGTGTATATGGATCAACCAGCAGGTTATGAAGATTTAGAGCATCCCACGTATGTGTGCAGGTTGAAGAAGGTAGTCTATGGGCTCAAGCAAGCACCTAGAGCATGGTCTGACAAGATCAAAGAGTATCTTGTCAATATTGGCTTTTATGTTTCTGATGATGATCACTCACTTTATGTGAGAAAGGGAGATGCAGGTTTGGTCATGATAGTCATCTATGTGGATGACTTGATTATTACAGGTGATAGTGATAATGAGATTGCTGAAGTTAAGGACTTTTTGAAGAAGAAGTTTAAGATGAAGGATTTAGGTGAGCTAAGGTACTTCCTTGGCATTGAGGTGATTAGATGTGATGATGATATATGGCTGTCCCAAAGACAGTATGGCTTGGATATGTTGTCCAAGTATGGTATGATAGCATGCAAACCACTTTCAGTCCCGTTGGAGTAGAATGTAAAGTTGAGTGCTGATGTTGGGGATGAGATAGAAGACCCTACTATGTTCAGGAGGATAGTGGGGAGTTTGATCTACATGACCATTACAAGGCCAGACTTGAGCTACGTTATTGGTCTTGTGAGTTAGTTTATGCAAGTACCTAGAAAGCCACATTTGGATGCAGTCAGACGCATATTGAGATATGTGAAGTCCACATTACATTATGGACTTTTCTATGAGGCAGGTACAGATGTACAAGTGTTTGGATACACAGATGCAGATTGGACTGGTAGTATGTCTGATAGAATATCTACTAGCAGATACATGCTCTCTCTTGGTAGTGCAGCAGTTACTTGGAGCAGCAAAAAGCAACCTACAATTGCTTTGTCGAGTACAGAGGTTGAGTATAGAGGTGCTGCTGTTGCAGCATGTGAGGTAGTATGGCTACAAAAGTTATTGGTTGATTTAGATGTGCAGGTGAAAGGTCTAGTTGTCATTTATTGTGACAACATGAGCAGTATACAATTGGCTAGGAACCCTGTGTTCCATGCTAGGACAAAACATATTGAGGTACACTACCACTTTGTGAGAGAGAAGGTACTAACATGTGAGATTGACTTAGTGTATATCAGCACACAGGATCAAATAGCTGACATCTCACGAAGGCATTGCGTACAGAGAAGCTTCAAAAGTTTTGAAGCTTACTTGGAGTTACAGAGATGCAGTTGAGCTTGAGGGGGAGTGTTGAGATGACAAGCTTAACACATGCAGACTTTGATGATGGACCGCCTGGTTAGATGGGTCCACATGTCTACACTTAGCACATCGGTGGTCATTATGACTCTCACATGGCCACTGACTCATTACTTATTATATTCAGGTTGTTACACCTATTTACAGCTAGCATAGTTATAGCGCCAGTCAACTAGTGTAGTCAGTTGTGCATTGTTTGACTTAATAGGCCACTTTTCTTTATGTTGTATCTTATCTATACTTTGTGTACATTGTAAAGTGTGTGGAAGAAGAAGAAAAAACTAGCAAGAAAACGTTTTTGCCTCCATCTCTCTTCTTGTCTCTTGAGTGAGCTTCTCCTTGTGCATTCTGTGTGTGTTCGATGTAGCATCTTGAGCAAGTCCCCCCACCACTCGATTCTTGACACCACATCTTCAGGTGGATCTATAAGTGTTGCACGAAAGGACAAAGGAAAGAAAAAAGTGTTGGATGGTAATGATGCATCTACAAGTCATTTGGGATTTGATGGAGATTCTAGTGGTTCAGAGAGTTTGGATGATGAGCTTGGTATTCCTTTAGTCAGGACACCAGGTGTACAGAGAGCTCATAGTAATGTAAAGATTCCATTGAGTGATCTGGTGGTACGCAGATCTAGCAGGGTCAGATACCCTGTTAAAAGATTTGGTTTTGAAGTTATGCAGCTCACCATTATGCTTATATGGTGAAACTATTTGAGGATGTTGTTGGTCATGCTCATTGGGATGCAGTAACAGATGAGGAGATAGCTACATTAGAAGCCAATAAGACTTGGGATTTGGTACCCTTGCCTAAGGGTAAGAAAGTTGTTGCCTGTAAGTGGGTTTAAAAAGTCAAGCATAATGTAGATGGTTCAGTTAGTAGGTATAAGGCTAGGCTAGTTGCAAAAGGCTATGCTCAAACATATGGCATAGATTATGAAGAGACATTCAGCCCAGTTGCTAGGATGGTAACTGTTAGGTGTGTGATTGCCTTGGCAGCAGCCAAAGGTTGGAGTTTGCAGCAAATGGATATTAAGAATGCCTTCTTGCATGGTGAATTGCAAGAAAAAGTGTATATGGAGCAGCCAGTAGGTTATGAGGATTTAGAGCATTCCACATATGTGTGCAGGTTAAAGAAGGTGCTTTATGGGCTGAAGCAAGCACCTAGAGCATGGTTTGACAAGATTTGAGAGTAGCTTGTCAATATTGGATTTTGTATTTCTAATGCTGGTCACTCACTTTATGTGAGAAAGGGAGATGCATGTTTGGTCATCATAGTCATCTATGTGGATGACTTGATTATTACAGGTGACAATGACAATGGGATTGCTGAAGTTAAGGACTTCTTGAAGAAGAAGTTTGAGATGAAAGATTTGGGTGAGCTGAGATGCTTTCTTGGTATTGAGGTGATCAGATGTGATGATGGTATATGTCTATCCCAAAGGTAGTATGGCTTGGATATGTTATCCAAGTATGGTATGACAGTATGTAAGCCTCTTTCAGTACCATTGGAGAAAAATGTGAAGTTGAGTGCTGACATTGGGGATGAGATAGAAGGCCCTACTATGTTCAGGAGGATAGTAGGGAGTTTGATTTACATAACTATCACAATGCCAAACTTGAGCTATGTTATTGGCCTTGTTAGTCAGTTTATGTAGATGCTTAGAAAGCCTCATTTGGATGCAGCTAGACATATATTGAGGTATGTGAAGTCCACTTTACATTATGGAATTTTTTATAAGGTAGATAAGAACATACAGGTCTTTGGATACATAGATGCAGATTGGACTGGTAGCATGTCGGACAAAAGATCTACTAGTGGATTCATGTTTTCCCTTGGTAGTGCAACAATTACATGGAGGAGCAAAAAGCAACCTATAGTTGCTTTATCGAGTATTGAGGTTGAGTATAGAGATGCTGCTATGGCAGCATGTGAGGTGGTATGGTTGCAAAAGTTATTAGGTGATTTGGATGTGCAGAGAGATGGTTCAATAGTCATTCATTGTGACAACATGAGCAGCATACAATCAGCTAGGAATCCAGTGTTCCATGCTAGGACAAAACACATTGAGGTGCACTACCACTTTGTGAGAGAGAAGGTACTTGCAGGAGAGATTGACTTGGTATATGTCAGCACACATGATCAGATAGCTTACATTTTCACAAAGGCATTGGGTGCAGAAAAGCTTCGAAAGTTCCAAAGCTTACTTGGAGTTGCAAAGATAGAGTTGAGCTTGAGGGGGAGTGTTGAGATGGCAAGCTCAACACGTGAGAACATTGATGATGAACCGCCTGGCTAGATGAGTCCTCACGTCTACACTTAGCACATTGGTGGTCATTATGATACTCACATGGCCATTAACTTATCACTTATTATATTTAGTTTGTTACACCTACCTACAACTGGCAAAGACATAATGCTAGTCGATTAGTGTAGTCAGTTATGCATTGTTTGACTTAGAAGGCCACTTTCCTTTGTGTTGTATCTTATCTATACTTTGTGTACATTGTATAGTGTGTGGAAGAAGAAGAAAAAATCAGCAAGAAAACGTTTTGGCCTCCATCTCTCTTCTTGTGTTCTTGAGTGAGCTTCCTCTTATGTATACAGTGTGTGTTTGGCACAGCAGCTTAAGCAAAGTCCCCCACCACGCGATTCTTGACAACTTCTTTAAGATGAATCACCTTGTATGGTGATCTCTTCAGTGATCATGAGAGAGAACAACTCATCAAATATTGGAAGTGGCTTCTTGACATGCACAAAAGTGACAAATGATTTCCAAGCCTTCTCATTATTAAGGCCATCCAATGAAACCAAATCATCATCACCAGGCATTGCATCAATAGCTATTAAGGCATCTACCATGCTTCTCACTTTCAAAATGTACTCATTTATAGAAATCTTCCCTTTCTTCAAAGTATTAAACTCTTGCTTGAGTTGAAACTTGTGTACCTTTGTATTTACTAAAAATATGTACTTGAAAATTTTTCAAGCTGTATGCGAAGTTTCTACATTTTTTATATGTCCCAATATAGTATTATCACAATGACTGTAGATAGCCAATACATGATCTTTTTGTCTTTTATATTCTATTCTTTTCATGCCTTTTAATTCTTTTGTAGTCACAGGATTACTTAGCTTTGATTTCTTTTCTTCACCTGAAATGAACTCGTAAATGTCTTTTCTAATAAAAAATTTCATCACATGAAACTTCCATGATGGATAATTGTTCTTGTCCAACTTCTCAATGATGGGATTTCCATTATTCTCTACCATTATTGTAAAATTGATACAAATAGTAAGCAAGTCTTTTGCAACCTTTCACAACAATGCATAACAATACACCAAGTAGCCTTTTTCACTAACTATTCAATAGTATATGTAATCTACACCCTATTAGCATATAAAACTTGTGTTTGCTTCTTGGCAAGCTTCTTGACAACCACCTCAAAACTTATTGATTCTAAATTTGTAACATATATACCCACTTTTGGTTGACACAACTAAAAGTGTAGTATATCCCAAAAGTATTGTCCCGAACCTTGAGAGTCTAAAATGGGCCCTAAAACAATCTCAAATGACCAAAATAATTACCTTTCTTGCAGTATCAAAGAGAAAGAGTGGAAGAATGGGAGAGCTTCTTATCCATTATTGCTTACTCGAATCCTTGCTTCTTCTCTATCACTTCAATATTCAAAACCAACCTCTCTTAGTGTGTGGTGGCACTCTAATACCATGTCATGAATCACATGGTGGAGGGACTTTCTTGAGCTATTGTTGCAAATACACACCCTACGCATAAGAGGATGCTCACTCAAGAACATAAGAAGAGTGATGGAGGCCAAAACATTTTCTGCTAGTTTATTATTCTTCTTCCTCTTTCACACAATATAATGTACACAAATTATAAATAGGTACAGCATAAAGGAAAGTGGCCTACTAAGTCAAACACTACATAACTCTTGTCATTGTTGAATAGGTGGTGGGGGGGAGCAAGGGGGGAGCAAGGAGGAGATGATGACAAGGGGAGAAGTGGAAGATGACGGGAAGAAGCCAATGATGACGACAAAGAAGGAGAAGAAGGCGATGATTGTGAGGGGAAGGCCATGTGGCCTACCACCTCCCAGGACACCATATGCAGTCCGCAAACTCCCCCTGCCATCTACAAATGGCCGAGTGGTGGCACCACAACCACTCCTCCCCACCCCTTCCACTATAAAACCCTCCCCCATCAAAAGAAAGGAGGAGAAATGGTACGCCAATGGGAATGCAGAGAGAGAGAGAGAGCCTCCCCTCCCAATTGGCCCTCGCTACTTGAGTAAGGAACTACTGAAGTCTATGGAAATTGCACCTTAAAAAAAGGAAGATCGAGAATGGCCCCTAAGCAAAGAGAGCGTCGAGTGTAGGTGGCAATCCCACAACCCGCAACAAAGCCTCAGGCAAGGGCAGCACTGCAAATCCAACTACGGTACCGGTCGTAAGTAATGTATTTCCAAATTAATAGATGCTTGCTTTGATTCCCACATGAAATACGTTAGGCCACGTACTATGTTACACGAGAATAGGTCATTGAAAGGGATAGGTTTCATCTCACATATTGAAAAGATGGAGTTTGCAAACCGTAGGTATCAAGAGAAGTAAATTGCATTTAGTTGCTATGCGACAAATTCGTACATAGCATAAATAGCATATAAGATTCCAATGTATTGTCAACTCCCCCTTTCTTGTAAATAATAGATATATTTTTCACCACACTCAAGGTATGTTGTAGCTTGCACACTTGACGGATGGCATGGTAAGCGATCTAGCCTAAAGAAAATTCATCCTAAAAACTTTAGGCTTTGCCCAAGCTCTTGCTAACAACACGAACTCATAGCTCATGTTTGATAGATTGGAATCTTGATGTTATTCATAGCTAGTACAAACAACGATCATAAGGATTAAAACTAAGATACCGTGAGATCCCTCTGATAGCTACTATGTTTATCAATCCTATTCGGGGTTTGGGCTAGGTACAAACAACAACTCCGAGCCTCAAAGGCAAGTGGATAGCTCAAGGATTAGGAAACCGTGAGACAAAGTAAAGACCATTACTTTTATACGTGTTGGGAAGAAGGTTGGGTTATCGATCTAAAAAGTGATCTATAGAACTTACGTCTTGTATAGTGTTTGAAACCTTGACATATGCCCTAGTTGAAAGAAGGGAGTACTAAGTAAAAATTTTCATAGCATCGCTCTTGGATCCCAAGGGGGAGAGCGAATATGCGGATGAAAATGTTATCGCAACTATTCTTGCATTGTTTGGAAAAAGTACAATTGGTTTTGTTGGTTGATCGAACAACACCCTAAATGCTTTTATATTCAATTGATTGTTGGATTGTGGTTTGAATGATTATTCCAAGTGCTTGTGATTGATAGTAAATTCATGGCAGGGGTCTGTGATGAAAAATTTACATTGGAATAAAGGAATGTTTTCTTGAAGGATGATATTAGGCTGACTGCCTTGACTGTGCTTGATCCTTAAATGAATTAATTAAAGAAAGGTTCTTTGCACGGGTGGATCGCCTCCAAGATCGCATCGCAGATCAACCCTAGGAGGGCACTGCTCTATTCATGGGCCAAAAGGTCGAGTGGTGAAAAGGCCAACCACAAAAATGGTGTTTCACTCCTAGGCAGCTTGTGGGTCAGGTGGAGCTTTGGACACCCCTTGGCAAGTCCGGAATGGAGTTAAAGACTGCGGTGGCCGCAACATCTGTGGCATTGGAAGATCCCATTCTAGATAAAGGATGGAAATTATGGTGCCATGTGATTTGGACCAAGTACTTGTGCAGGGCAAAAGGGATATATAATTTCTCCGGTATGGGCAAGAGACAAAGATTAACTTGAAGATAAGTTAAGGAACTTGTTGTCAAAAGGATTGTTTGCTCTGTTTTCATGTCAGTCCTATAAGTTACATGAACGAAACATGTTCCCTAAAAGGTTAAGTAAGGAAACTAACTTTAAATGTCGCACATAAATGTGATTGGACCTAATTAAATAACTAAAGAATGCCTATTGAGGGAAGCGGGTGATCCCAATAGGTCCATCCTACGGCATGGTAGTCCTAGAGAATTGGAAGGCTTCTCACAAGGTTTTACTGACGTCTGAACCCTTAGAAATTGTTAGGTTTTACCGACATTCTGACCCTTAGGAATTGTTAGGTTGGAACCCTGATTCGAAATGGGACTATGCCCTATAGGTAGGGAGGTTGAGTGGCGCATCCCTCTCATTTTCCATTCTCTTTAAACCAAGTGGGGCATGAATCTGCTTCAGATTGGGTATCTCTGCATAGAGTAGGATGTCCAAGACCCGACACTAGAATGCTATCAGGAGATCTTGACCAACTAGGAACCCAAATTTCAGGTTGATCCCAGTGAGTTCAACCGTGAACGTTCCGTTGTGAGGAAAACTCAATAAACCCTAGGCGACAAATCCTGTAACATTCCATAGGGCACTCAATCAGTCCAGTCCCAATTTAGTAAGGGCTTGTACAATGGTCTTATAATGGTTGAATAATTGAGCATAAAGTGCCTATAGTAATTGGTGTGTCTGAGAAAACATTATACTCTATTGGTGCTTTTTAGTGAAAGAAACTCCAATATAACTTGAATCTTCAATATTTTAACTACAATCCCATTGTTGGATACAACATGACCTAGAATCATGCTATTTTTTCCCCATAATTGGCATTTCAATGGATCCAATGAGAGTTTATATTTCTTGCACCATTGAAAGATTGCTTGAAGTTTCCCTAAGTGCTTGTCCCATGAGGCATTGACACAAAGGTCATTGATAAATACTTGAGGCACTTGCAAAGCATATCCTTGAATATAGTACTCTTCATGGATTGCTAAAAACATGCCTGGATAGTCGATAGGTGGGCACGTTACAATTGGTATGAGAGCAAAAACTTCGTAATGATATGTGATTGACTAATGTATGGTTTGTAGACATATCTTAAACAAAATAACCTAAGTGGTATGGCTTGATTGTCAGGCACCTTCTGCACCCACAAACGCTGACATGCAAGAGAAGAAATTCCTTCTCAAGCTGATTAAGGCACCCAAGTTTCGTGGAAAAGGAATAGATGTCATAGTGGAGGCGAAACATGGATTGAATCGATGAATGATTATTTCTCTGATGCAGGGACTACTTCTGCCAATCAAGCAATGATAGCCAAACTTAAGTTAGTTGGTCAAACTTGGATATATCAAATAAAGTAAGTTGTTGTTTTAAAGGACCATATGGTTATAAGGGGTCAGAGTGTTGCAACAAACATCGGGTCCTCTAAGGGGGAGAGGATGTAATATCCCTGCCCCCCCTCTCTCCACATAGAAACCCCCTCCCTTTAATTAAAGTTAATTCAAAAAATTTTATCCCTTCCCCCCTATTGTTGCCAAATAGGTGTCGCAGGGAGAAAGGAGTAGATGATGATGAGGGGGAGAAGTGGAAGATGATGGGAAGAAGCCAACGATGACAACAAAGAAGGAGAAGAAGGCAATGATTGCAAGGGGGAGGCCACGTGGCCTACCACCCCCCAGGACACCACTCCCAGTCCACGAACTCGCCCCGCCATCTGCAAATGGCCGGGTGGTGGCACCGCAACTACTCCTCCTCGCCCCTCCTACTATAAACCCCCCCTCAAAGGATAGGAGGAGGAACGGGATGCCAGTGGGCACACTGAGAGAGAGAGAGAGAGAGAGAGAGAGAGAGAGAGAGAGAGAGAGAGAGAGAACCTCCCTCTTTCTCCTCCTTAGAGGGTGGCCACACGTGCTTTTCCTTTTCTTTTTTTTCTCATGAGGTTATTCGCTACCCCACAAGCTTAACTCCCCCCCAATTGGCCCCCACTATTTGAGGAAGGAGCTGCTGAAGTCTTGCAGGAATCATGCCTAAAAGAGAGGAAGATCAAGAATGGCCCCAAGCAAAGAGCGTCGAGTGCAGGTGGCAATCCCACAACCTGCAATGGAGCCTCAAGCGAGGGCATCATTGCCAATCCAATTGTGGTACCGGTCGTAAGTAATGTATTTCCAAATTAATAGATCCCTACTTTGATTCCCGCATGAAATATATTAGGTCCTGTACTATGCCACACAAGAATAGGTTATCCAAAGGGATAGGTTTCATCTCACATATTCGAAAGATGGAGTATGCAAAGTGTAGGTATCAAGAGAAGTAAATTGCATTTAGTTGCTATGCAACAAATTCATACATAACATAAATAGCATATAAGATTCCAAGGTATTATCAACTCCTTCTTGTAAATAATAGATACATTTTTCACCACACTCAAGGTATGTTTTAGCTTGCCACTCTTGATGGATGGAATGGTAAGCGAACTAACCTAAATGAAATTCATCCTAGAAACTCTAGGCTTTGCCCAAGCTCTTGTTAACAACACGAGCTGATAGCTCATGTTTGATTGATTGGAATCTTGATGTTATGAGTAGCTAGTACAAACTCAAATGCCTTGAGATATGTCTGATAACTACTATGTTTGTCAATCCTATTTGAGGTTTGGGCTAGGTACAAATAACAACTCCAAGCCTCAAAGGCAAGTGGAGAGCTCAAGGATTAGGAAACCTTGAGACAAAGTAAATACCACTACTTTTATACGTGTTGGGAAGAAGGTTGGGTTTTCGATCAATGTAAGAGATCTATAGAGCTTATGGCTTATACAATATTTGAAACCTTGACATATGCCCTAGTTGAAGGAAGGGAGTATTAAGTAAAATTTTACGTAGTAGCATGGCTCTTGGATCCCAAGGGGGAGAGCAAATATGTGGATGAAAATGTTATCGCGACTATTCTTGCATTGTTTGGAAAAAGTACAATTGGTTTTGTTTGTTGATCGAACAACACCCTAAATGTTTTTACATTCAGTTGATTGTTGGATTGTGGTTTGGAGGATTATTCCAAGTGCTTGTGTGATTGATGGTAAATTCATGGCAAGGGTCTGTGATGACAAATTGCCATGGGAATAAAGGAATGTTTTCTTGAAGGATGATATTAGGTTGATTGCCTTGATTGTTCTTGATTCTTAAATGGATTAATTAAGGAAAGGTTCTTTGCATGAGTGGATCACCTCCAAGATCACACCACGGATCAACCCAAGAAGGGCACTGCTCGATTCATGGGCCAAAGGTTGAGTGGTGAAAAGGCCAACCACGAAAATGGTGTTTCACTCCTACGCAGCTTGTGGGTCAAATGGATCTCTAGACATCCCTTGCCAAGTCCAGAACGGAGTTCAAGACTACTATGGTCCCAACGTCTGTGGCACTGGAAGATCCTATTCTAGATAAAGAATGAAAATTATGGCGCCATGTGATTTGGAGCAAGTACTTCCGCGGGGAAAAAGGGATATATAATTTCTCCTATATGGGCAGGAGACAAAGATTAACTTGAAGATAAGTTAAGAAACTTGTTGTCAAAAGGACTATTTGCTCTATTTTCATGTCAGTGCTATAAGTTACGCGAATAAACCATGTTCCCTAAAAGGCTTAATTAAGAAAATTGACTTTAAATGTCGCACATAAATGTGATAAGACCTAATTAAATAACTAAAGAATGCCTATTGAGGGAAGTGGGTGGGCAGAACCCCAACAAGTCCTACAGTAGGGTGGTCCCAGAGAACTAGGAGGCTTCTTGCAAGATTCTACCAACCCTTAGGAATTGTTAGGTTAGAACCTTGATTCATGCTATTTTAGGGGACCGGAATGGGACTATGCACTACGAGTAGCGAGGTTGAGCGATGCGTCCCTCTCATTTCCCATTCTCTTTGAACCAAGTGTGGCATGGATCTGTTTTGGATTGGGTATCTCTTCGTAAAGTAGGATGTCTAGGACCCGACGCTAGAATGCTGTCAAGAGACCTTGACCACTAGAAACCCGGATTCCAGGTCGATCCCAGTGGGTTTGACCGCGAATGTTCCGTTGCAAGGTGGGCTCGAGAAACCCTAGGCGATAATCCCCATAACATTCCATGGGAGTGCTAGGCGGCGTCGCTTAGATTGGACCACTAAAAATGTGTCTGCAGAGGGCACATTACAGCCAAATCTGTAGAGGTAGGTGTAACAAACCAAATATCATAAGTGATAGGTCCATGGCTATGTGAGGATCATAATGGACCACACATATGCTAAGTGTAGATATATAGACCCATCTAACTAGGTGGTCCATCATCAATGCCCTCACATGTTGAGCTTGCCATCTTAACATCTTACACATCCCTATCTTGGTCCATGTTTAGGCTTAGTAAGTTGCATTTCTGTGAACATGGCAATTCTCAAAACTCATTGCATTCAAAAGTTTGCCATGATGGTTGATACCTTAAAGTTATCTGCATTATCTGAATTAACTTGTTTATGCATAACTCTTTTAGTCATGCTTCCATACTTTTAGCATGCCCTTAATGGATACATCTTTCAGATTCACATGTAATTATTTATAGACCATAACACTCCTTCCATGTCTTTTTCTTGCCATGAGATCTCTCTTTCTAAATTCTACCTTTATTCCATAACCTCAAGCCTATCATCCTAGGAATAACTTGGCATTTTTCTTGAAGGTGCTTGAGATTAGGTTGCCTCAAATTGTTATTGAGACCTTATACATAAGCATAGCACATTACACATCTCTACCTTGAATATCCTTAAGATTAGACCTACATGAGTTCAAGCTAGATTTATGGCCTTTTGCTACCTGAGCTCATGCCATAAATCCTAGAATCTTTTGAGGAGCATTGACTTGGAGATTATAATCATGGGTTTATGTCAAAGCATGAAGCATTATTAGAGATTGCTTGTATGGGAGCTATATCATTATATATACATATAATGTGTGGCCCAATGCTATATGATACATTTTTGGGAACAAATAATGGGATTTTTAAATATAGGTGGCTATTATCTACTTTTATTGAAGAAAAAGATAAAGTTGTTGATGTGTTTGGTGGGTGTGTGGAGTTATGCTCATAGTGCAAAAACCTAGGATGATATTACTTTGGCATAGCAAATGATGGTCATGTTGTTTTTCATGACTTGTAGGCTATTTAAGATTTTATACACTTCTAGACTCTTTTCATACCATGTAATATTTCCAACATTTCACTTACATTGAATGATCTTTGTTACATTTTATCATTATTAACTATTATGTTGTCATCACAATTTGATCATAGTCTCATTTTAATGCATGGAGATAAGGTTTTATCAATGACAATGAGTAGTAACCGCATTAATAAGTTAGATTTGGATAGAAGAACATGTATTATATAGTTTTCAATTGATATGAATACATTGGGTTTGCATAGAAGCAAATGGCATGTAAGTTTTCATAGACTAGCCTTGGATGACTCATAGTGGGTTATGAGACCAACACTAATATGCTTGACTTGGCATTGTCTTAGAGTTAGTTGAACTAAAAGCTCCCTTACTTACTTTCATGGCCAAAAATATTGCTTAAGTAAGCTTGCTGCAAAAAACCACACCCCCAAATGCTGCCAAGCCCAAAACCTCGGCTCCAAGGACTAAGAAAGGGAGTGCTAGGGTAGGAGAGTATCCTGACCCAAGACACTAATTGGAAATCATGGATAAAGTGAGAGGTTGGCTAAAGGAAGCTCAAGCATGTATAGGAGAGTCAATATCAAACACAATAATTAGGAGATATCCAGCATAGAGATGCCCTCTCCAACTTACATACGATCATTAACGAGCCAAGAGCAAGAATGTCATGACCAACCAAGTGAACCTACCTTGCTTCAACATGACTTGGAGACAAAAACTTAGCCACCAAAAAGGAACAAAGCCAATGAGGTCAATTCGGAATTGCTAGTAGTACTCGTGTCCACTCAAGGGTCATTATCCTTGGGATAGCTAATGATGCAAGGGTCATTAGCTACCCCAAGGGTCATTACCCTTGGGATAGCTAATGAGGCAAAATTGAGGCCTATGGAAAACATGCAAGTCATGGATTGAGGGACAAGGACAATCAAAATTATCATGAGAGGTTGATAATGACACTCACATTCCAAGTGTGACATCCTCCCCAATGCTAGGTCCATTATAGAAATTAATACCTCTTGGGAAGAAATTGAGATGCATGCTATCCTTCTAGTTGTGGCATTAGTAGATATGACTCAAAAAGATATCATGGACACAAGGGTAGAAGTGTCCTTAGGCACAAAATGTTACAAGTGTGGGGTAGTCCCCCCCTATGGAAATAGCTATATTCAACATGGCACTCACTAGCAATCAACAAAAAAATTCATCCATTTGGAATGCCAAAAGATTGGCCAATCAAGATAGTCAAAGTCTTGGTAAATTTCATTGTAATCAAGGGTGTGGACTATGACATATTACTAGGAAGACCATGTATGAGAGGTGCCTAGTGTTAGAAGACTAGGGCAATGGGTTAATGTTCTTTGGGAATAGAATAGAAGCAATCTGAGTGGAAATGGACACATGGAGGACCTCACTAATTGATTTGGATACCATTTCTATAGTTCTTAAGGGTGAAACACATAGCAGGCCCAAATAGGTCCCCTTGACCAAATACATTCCTTGTCTAGAGAATGAGTGCAATTGGATGCATATATTGGCAACCATTGACTTGTTATTCTATGATAATGAGGATGATTATAAGAGGTTTATGGAGAAAGTGAGCATGTTTAATGAGTGTAAGCATGTCCTGTTGAGAAACCACTTCTTTAGTTTATTACCTAACCTTTGGGGAGGATTTTCTTGGTTTTTAGTTAGTGTTTGTGTTGGATTCAACATGGATGTGCTAGAGATGCTTAGGGGAAAACCATCTTGATGATTATCGGCATTTGCTGGTGTAGGTTATTGAGTCGAGGGCATTGTCATGTTCAAAGTTAGGATGGCTACCTTGTTATCGCTTGAAGTTGGGGTACTTTGCCTTGACTTTTCTTTAGTACTTAACTAGTTGCTACTACAAGGAGGCACACGTCTAAGTTCAGTGGAGGGTTTTTTGTTATTTTCTCGTAAATTCTGTGTGCTCCTCCCTTTCTGGAGCAATGTGGATTTGGTGGATGGTCTTGCAATCTTCTATGGGAAGAATGGTTGTGTGATTTGGTCAATGATGTGTAGTTTAGGAGTTTTTAGGAGCCAAATCCATTTGTTTCCCTTGTAGTATCCTTGTGTTCATAGCAAGGCTTTGGGGGCCTATGACAACTTTACATGTATTCTCCTACCATAATGCCAACTCTTTCATTTAGGTTGATGATAGGGGGTGCAAGTCCAAATATATTTGTGGATTGAGGGTGATATTTGATTTTGGGAACCCATTTCTTTGATTGCCTTACTCATTGGTTTAGTTTGATTCTTTTGAGCTATCTTTAGGTCATGGAGCAATGCTTTACCCCCCTCACTAGAGTTATGCAAGGCTTGGAAATCAGTGGTGTTGTAGGCATTGGAGGAGCCTAAATGCTCTTACTGAAAGTCATAAATATCTTGACATTTCCTAGAGCGAGGTGGATTCATTGGGTTTCATAGTCAACATTGCATCGAGTCTTCTTTTTGAAGGCTTGTTTCAATAGCATTTCTTCACCCACTCCTTTAGCATTTGATAGAATGTAGATTATGATTGGAAGGCTTTCAATCTCGATAGAAATCATAACTTTGCACTTTCCTAGTGGTGAGTAGGGTTTTCTCCCAAACGGGTTGATTTTAGTTGTAGTAGGGATCAATTGGGGCTATCCTATCTTGGTCCAATCCTCATGAATGAGTATGTTGTTGTCAGCCCCTTCATTGATTAGTGCATCAAGGGCCTAAATTTTCTTAGTAGTAATATTTAGCTTTAAATAGGTTGGCACTATAGGTTCCTCATCCTCAGGGTCAATCTCAATAATGGAGATTGCACGTTTGTTTATAGGTAGAATAGCATAGGGCACTCATGTGGTGGATGTGCCAGTGGGTAGTATTCTTAATATCCAACTTCCACTGAAGAAGCCTATGCTTCACCTTCTAAGGATTTGAGCTCCACATTGCTGGTTTTGCTAATGTGAATAACTTAGAAAGGTCCAAGTCCTTGGAAATTCATTTTTGGTAAGCCTTTGATGGAATATAGCAACACTAGGTCACCCCTTTGAAAATCGTGTTGTTTAACATGCTTGTCAAACCAAGCCTTTCTTCTTGCCTTCTCACAAATGAGTGCATGTATAGCAATGAGTAGTGTCTCGAATAGCCATTCCAACTCTGCTAAGTAGTCAGTCCATGTCTCCTTGCCTTCACGTCTTTCTTGCACATCTATCCTTAGGCTTGGAACAAAGAACTCAATCAACAAGATCACTTCTATTCCATAGGTTTGCTTAAATGGTGTTTGCCCAATAGCCATTTTGTAGGCAATTCTATAAGCCCACAAGGTTGCTATTAGTTTGTTATCCCAGTTGATTCGTGAAGTAGAGTCAATCTTTGTTAGTATGCTCACTAGGATTTTGTTCATTGCTTTACCCTGACCGTTGACCTATGGATAATATGTTGATGATTTTTTATGAATTACTAGGAAGGTGGATAGCAATGGGTAATTACTTCATTAATGAAGTGAGTGCCTTGATCATTGACTAATTAGATGGGGCAACCAGACCTTGAGATCACGTGCTCCCAAAGATATTTGGTGGTTGTTCTCGCATCATTCTTTCTGGTCGCTCATGCTTCAACCCATTTTGTGAGATAATCCGTGGCTACAATTATGTATTTCACTTGAGAATACTATGATGTAGAGATAATCTGACCAATGAAGTCAATACCCCATTTTTGAAATGGTTGGTATGCTATCACTAGTGTCGACTCCATTTTGTCCTTTCATATAGGGACTTTTGTGCACTAGCACTTATCATAATGCTTAACAAATTTAGCAGCATTGTGAATAGCATAGACCGCCATAGTTGAGACTAGGGAACTTTGCATGTAGTTATGTCTCCATTGAAGTGTCCTTCCACAATCCTACCATGTGCGCTGGTGAGTACGCCATGCATCTTGTTTTCACAAACATATCTTCTTAGTAGTCCATCCTTCCTTAATTGATAAAGTTGACTAACAATGATCAAGTGATAGGGTTGAACTTTCAAAATGATTTGCCTTAGTCTAGCCTTCTCAATCAGGCAACCTGAAATTCCATTTTCTAGAATTTGAAATATATTGTCTCCCAATAAGGTGCAAGGTCTACTTTCTAAATCTCTTTTTCACTAGATACTTTGAAAATATGAGCATCATATAAATCATCCATAATGCCTTGTTCAATAGCTTCTTTTGTGGATATGCAACACATGTGATCCGCCATGTAGTGTTGTTTGCCATTGTATACCACCATGGAGAAGTCACTCCAATAGAAGAAGTAACCATCTTGCAATGCACCCTCCAGCACATGGCTTGTTCATAAGATACAACAATGCCTAATTATCTGTAAAAAAAAGTAAAGGGTATTGCTAAAAGATAATGTCTAAATTTCTTTACTACCAATACCATAGCTAACTCTTTCCGATCAGTCATCATCATTGAGTAGTTCATTTTTGCATCAGTGAGTTGTATGCTTACAAAGCTCACTAGAAAATTAATATTATGCTCACTAGGTTGGCACAACACCACTCTCATGTGGCAAATTTTGAAGTGCCAATGTGCACATGGAAAGTGATGGACCAATCTGGGGCTTGTAAAATGGATGCCAAAGTTAGAGCCTACTTAAGCTATTCATAGACTTGCTGGCACTCCTTTGTCCACTCAAATACAATTAGGTCCTTGTATAGAGGCCTAGCAATGATGCATAGTTCAATATGAAATGCCCATAATATTTGATGTGACTTAGGAAGCACTGAACTCCCTTGTAGTTGGTCAGAAGGGGAAGGTCACAATCAGTTTAACCTTTGAAAAGTTAATGGCAATCCCATTCCTCAACACAACATGCCCTAGTATACACCCATGGTTAACCCAAAACTGGCACTTGAAGGGATTCAACAAGAGACTATATTGTCTATACCTCTCAAAGGACAATGTAGAGTTTCTCTAGGGGTTCCTCCCAATTGGTACAAACACACACGTCATTGACAAATACTTCCAACCATTTCTTGAGCATGTCTTTGAAAATTGCATGAATGAGGCATTGGAAGGTAGCAAGGGCATTAGTCAATCCAAATGGCATGAGTATATAAGTGAACACTCTCCATTTTGTAGCGAATGCCATTTTATGCATGTCATCTGGGTGAACTTGCACTTGGTTATAGCTTGAAAATCCATCCAAGAAGCTATATGCTTTGTTCCCTGCTATTCTTTCAAGCATATACTCAGTGTAAGGTAAAGGATAGTTGACTCTCTTCATTACTACATTGAATTTTTGTAATTCACACACACTTGGATCTTTTCATTCTTTTTTAGTACAATCACAATGGGTGATATCCAATCTATATGCTCAATCTCATAAATGAATCGAGCATCCAACAGCTTGTCAATTTCTTCCTTTACAACATGAGCAACTTAGGATTCATGGCATAAGGCCTTTGCTTGACTAGTGTTGCATCAGGAACCATAGGAATGTCATTAGTCACGACACTCAAATCAATGCCTTTCAGCTCCTCCATGGACCGCATGAACACATCAAAGAATTCTTTCGCTAGAATCATGAACTCATAGTGAATTTAAGAAAAGGACAGAAAGTATAATTATATTATGTATAAATAGAATATGAAACTTTACTTAAATACTTTAAGGGCCTTAACAAGTATTCTAGATCTACAAAATAAGTATCCTAAGCATTAGACATTTCCATACATGAATAAAGCAAAGTATGACTATAGTGGTTATAATAGGAAGTATATAGATCTTATAATCCAAGTAAAATCTACTAATGTGACTGAAAAAAGGAACACCTCAATATAAAATATGGCCTAGTTTGTTGCAAAGACCTAGCAACAATCACTAAACTAGGCATAGGGAAAAATATTAATTTGTGCATATAATAATGAGTTTATCAATGACCTTCGTATAATTGAGAGATATGAATGAAATATAAGAAGTAGAATAAAATGTCAAGTTAGCATTTATTATGTATCGTTGGCCAAGTGCCAATTAATGTTGAATTATCTAACTCCTTCCACATAGAGCTTCTCACCACTTGTTTACTTGGAAATTATATTTGGATATGGAGTACATTGGAAGATCCAAATAGGAACATTATGGGTCTTCTTAGGCACTTTGGCTATGGCTAGCCACCAAATTTCCTTTTTTTGATTGCACACTAAATGGTCAGACAAGCATTGCTATCTTTTGTATAGGCCATGGTGTAAATCATTAATGTAAGACTCGCTCTCTTTAACTTGTGTCCCTTTACGATTTGACATTCATCAAACTTGATAACAACAAACTCCAAGGTTGAAATAAAACCTGGCAATTATAGTTTGCATGAACTTAGTACAAAGAAGTGCACTACATTGAATCCATGATGTTATATTAGGAGAAGTCAATACCTTTTCTAAGCATTGTACCTTGTAGAAATGAGCCATGATACACTACCAAATCAACAAAAATATTATTGAAGTTATCATAGTCATAAGAAACCTTTCTAGCTTTAGTTCCCTCCACTTCTATTTTATTAGTGATTAAAAAATATTATCCTATTGAATTAGCAATGGATATATTTTATGCTCTTCTTACAACTCTAAGCCAAAATGAACGAGGCAAAATCATGTGTTGTATTTTGCTATGAGCTAATGCATTTTTCTATCATACTATACATAGCCTCATAGCCCTGTCAACTAACACTAGCTATATCGCATGCTATTTGAACTTCTTTCACTAAATAAGCTATTAAGAACATTTGTAAGAACCTCATTTAAAGTAGCAAGGTGGAGGACTCAATGTTGAGAATCTCTCAAAATTCGAATCATATGCTTGCATTTTAAGAATGCCTTGAGAAACTCCATCTAGCTAACCGTCACCTTGGCCTCCAATATCATTAAAAAAGTTTCTTTAAAAAAAGAGATATTTTCAAGGAATATAGTAGATTTAGATTATCTTTCAATAGAAAATGACAATCCTTAATGCTTGTACATGTCTTTTTTACACTCACCATTCAAGGATAGTGATCCCATTGGTAGTAATCGATGTTTTCTTTTCTTATAACCCATGGGAGTTTGCTTGCACCTTTGCAACTTTGCTTTTGAATGTTCTTATCCTTCTCCATTTGCTCCAAAATTGTTTTTAATGAAGCATTCTCCTCCTTTGAGGTTGAATTTCTTTGCATGTCTATAATATACCCACCTTTGATTACGTGACGAGTAACATTTTAGTAGTCCCCCAAAGTTTACCTTCCAACTGTCACCATCCATACTCTAACCAGAATGATCGGATTTTGTCCGGCTAATTAACCCCAGGTCTACCCCACAAGGGAAGCGTCCTGTCGTTACCCATGGACGATCGACCTGAAGGTTCCTAATTGATCTAACAGTCACCTATCAACCACTAACTCACATCCGGAGGTGTCCTTCGAGAGGCTTCTTGTCCAGAAGGAGCAATCGCTATTACCCTTGGTTCATGGAGTACAACGCTTGTTTCCAGTAGCGGACTAAGGATTTATGAAATCCCTCGCAATGCTCTGGCATAGCCGTCGTACCTTTCCCCTAAGATAATTTACAGTTCACGTTCTGAGACCAAACCCTAGGTAAGTCAGCGAATCGGCCCTTCCTAGAGTTTCTTCCTAGCGTTTGTTTTTAGGGAAACCTCTCGGCTAACTAAGACCACCCTGCCATAGAACTGGATTTGTCGGGAATCCACTCACCTACTTCCCTCTATGGAAGTTCTTAGTTATCTAATTACCTCCCACATTATGTGAAACATATAAAACAGCTTTATTAATTGATATCCTTTTATGCATAGTTGTTCGTTTACGTAATTTACTCACGGACAAATAGTCAGAATTTAAAAAAATCATTGATTATATTCCATAATGTGTTTTCTCCCGTCCATACAAGAGAAAAATTACAATTTCACGTGCTACCTCATCCGGCACATCTGCACGACACGTGCTGCCTCATTCGGCGCATCTACACGTCACCAAGATCAAATCCACCTATAGCTAGCGTTCATAGGTGTTCCAAGTAGAACTTGGGCCATACAGGGGACCAAGTAATTCCTAGGTGCAAAAAAGGATTTAATAGTCAAAGCCCCCATGGCACCTTTCCACCTCCTACTTAATATGATCCCTGTTGGGAGACCTCTCGCCATCAGAGCCGGTCTGTGCTTCTGTGGTGGTAAAAACTTCCCCTCTTGGTATGGGGATTTAGCACCTATCCTTGGGAGAGGTATAGGGCTCCTCAATTCTTATCTCTTCCAATTCTTAATTCAACCAGGATCTAATCTAGAAAACCACAAACAAGATTGATGTCTACAAGCAGTTATGACTTCAATCAATCATGCAACTTTCAAGTGGTGCTTAATTCTAGCAGCAATCGACACTTGATTTTCACATAATGAAATCTTTCCCTTGGATTTAACCAAGGACATCTAGATTTTGGAGTCTCTAAATTCCAAGTTCTTGTAACCAAGTTTCTTGACCTTAAGTCGGCATTTCTCAAGAGACTTATCTTATTTCTATTGAACTTGAATAGAACTATTTTAGAAAAAACTGTGGTATCGTAGTTGGTACAGGGTTGTTATCCACAGCTGCGACTCCATTTGTGACTCCCGTGCTCGCAACTCCAACAGTTGGCAAGGGTGTAAGATTCTCGATGCGATCAGTGTCTCGTCCTCGTCAAGGGTATTCTTCTTGCTCTTGTGTGGGAGCCATGGAAGAAGCCTGATGGGTTCGGACAACGCTTCTGCATAGGGTTGGAGAGAGAGAGAGAGAGAGAGAGAGAGAGGCTCAGTTGATTACAGCAGAGCTTCGTCGCGTCAATAGCAGCAGAGAGACTTCTGCATGGGTCATTGTGTGTCGCTTGCGTGATGCTCTACCCCTGTTTATATAGTAGTGAGTGGGGGTAAAGAGAGCGCACCTACTTTTTGGCATTTTTAATGACATTGTTGATAACAAGATTTCGTTTTTTCTGCCCTACAACTTGTTTGGATCATAATTTCGTCGTATGAACTCCAAATATAGACGTTCGGATACTTAAAACGATTGGAACGCAACTAGTCAACAAGCTTGCGTGGGCAAAATTTCAAAAATCTATCAAAAATAGGCAAAAATAACAATTTTTGTAAATCACATTATTTTTATCCATCTTTTGTCTTGGAGACTTATTCCCTTCAAAATAATTCACAATATATATTTGAATCCATCTAAAGTGGAAATTAAGTCATCTAAACATGATACTAGAGATTTCAAACTATTCTAGTAAACTAGTCCTGCTTCTTGTAAATCCTGTAGAGATTCTATAGTTTTTTTTCCTATGTATGGACATGCAATACCACGTATACACACCTTAAAATAAACTAAGTAATGGGGACATTACAATGTCATTTGCCATCTCTCATCTCTTATTTTTATATTGCTTCAATTCTTCTTCTTCTAGCTTCTGCACTTTGATTTCTTGATCTGGCATGACTTTTTGTAAGACATTTAAAGACCCTTGGGATTGTAAGAAAGACTGATAAGTGCTATATAACATTGATTGATAATATTAATGCATATAAATATTTTTGTATAAGTGTTTGTAATAACCTAGTAGACCATTTTCACCATCCCCAATAAAAGTGAGCAATGAAGAAGTGGAATTCAAATGTGGATTTAGCCTAGTGCTATGGTCATTAGGATACAAAGAACCATCTACCCAAAGGTCAAATTTTTTATTTCCCTCTAAAAAATATTAAGAAGTAGTTGTTGTATCTAGGCCATGCTTACTATGAGGAGTCTTTGCAATAGCATACTCTTCATTTGCATTGAATATGCAAATCCACGTTCCTCTTACAATTGCTTATGTCCCTAAGTGGTTCCATTAGGATATGCTATGCAAGAGAGGAAATGGAGTAGATTAATTTTTCAGTATATATTGATTTGGAAGGGTTAGAGGGTAAAAGAGAGCATGAGAATTTCTTAGATGTAAATATACTATGGTTAGGCACTACTAGAGATGGAAAAGACCATGTTTTGATGAGATGAGAGAGAAAAAGTCACTTTTTGGGGTCATAATTATTCTACCTTGCTAATGTGGCACTTAGGACAAGTAGTGGAGCATAACGTGGCAATGTAACTACGTATATAAGTCCTAGGTACCGCATATGAGGGTATTAAAAAATGTAAAGTGATTTGGAGGGCCTTTAATGTAAAAAAGTGTATTAAAAATGAGCATTTCAACGTGCAATATGATTGGATACTTCTTGAGATAAATATCCATTTTTTGTGATTTTTTAAATTCCTTTTTTGGAGCAAAAATAAATATGAGGTGCTAAGATGGCATTTCTAGAAGAGTGGTGGTTCCATCTTAGAGGAGAAATTGATTTAGAGGGCATTTAATGCAAAAAAGTATATAGAAAATGAGTATTTCAACTTGCAAAATGATTGGGTCCCGTTTGAGAAAAAGAAATCTTTTTTTTGAATTGTTTTTTAAAATTTACCTTTTAGGGAAAAAATAAATCCATGTTACTAATTTGGCACTTTTGGAAGAGTGGCTCCATCATGGAGGATGAAAAAGGCTAGTTAGAAAAGAAAGGGAGACTCCGCTTCCTTTGTAGGTAGGGTGGGGTCCACCACAAAAAGTGGGTGGAGCATAGGAGGGGAGCTAGGGGACAAAAGGCATGCAATGATGACCATGGAAGAGGATATAATCCAAGATAAAGGATTCTTAATCAACTTTTTACGGGAACCTTTTTGAGTCTATATATTCCCTAATGAGTTCTTGAATATTTCATTCACCATCATTAAACAACAATACATAGTGCCATAAATAATCAAGATTACAGGATAAGAAATATCATCATAATGAAACACTTAGCCCGACATTACCTACTACTTGTAATAATATTGTTCTTGAAAAATTCCACATAAACAAAGTAAATTAACAATGAAAATATTGTTATGAGAAAGAAAATAATACTTAGGATGATTAAACAACATACATTTTCAAAATCAAGTCTATTAGCTTCAAGAGATGTAGGAATACATGGGCACTTTGCCAAATGCAAATAATACTTGTTTAATCATGTAATAAACCGATGATGGTTTGGTAATAGTCTTTTGATCAAATGCAATTGATAGCCTCCAATTTTGTCATCAAAAAGGCTAAAAGATTTGGGATCTACATCGACAAATTATTCACTTTATCAAAAATGTTTGTGATATTGTATCTAAGTTGTACTTCATTGATATATATTTTTTTACCATTGTAAATGCTTGGCTCGGAGCTATAAAAGCCATTGCATATGTTCCTTGATTTTAAAAACCTTAGGAATCTTGCCTAGAATGCATGTAACACATAAGGGCTTCAACCTTAGTCTTTTTGTATGGTCAAAAATATTTGATTTAATAAAGGTTCAAAAGGGTGCAATTGGGGTTCTTGGGGAAAAGTGGTTGAGGAGGTTGGAGCACGGCAGATTGTGGTGCCTCTTTAACTTCTCTCTTCCCTCTTTTCCAAACTCTCTTTGTCCATCCTTCTTCTTGTTCTTCCTTTGTGCTGTAACTATGGATCTTGAGTGTGTAGAGGAAGAGGAGGAGCCTCCTGATCTTGTTTCTTGATTGGTGAGGGTGTGTCTTGAGTCTTTTGTGTGTGTGTATTCATGGCAAGAGAGGCTTGTTTGCAGGTTTCATGGTGAGGAGCAAAGCTCCAAGCATATACTTTGCTGCTCGGTACCCTGGTCTTGTGATTGTTTGTGTGCTGGGTGAGAGCCAGTCATTTTTGGTTCCGTTGCCGGGACTGGGCTAGCCATGGATTCTGCAAAGTAAAGAGCAGGTTTTCAAGATCTTTGAAGAGCAGGGAGTTAAGAGAATCAGTTCTTGGAAAGAAGACCATATTGAAAAGCGGCCAATGAATTGTGGTTGAGTGCCTAGCTTGATATTCTTTTTACTCCGAGGGGTTTCCTGAGGCATCTTCCATGATGGTGAGGCAATGGAAACAGCAAGTGCAAGCAGCACGAACAGTGTATGCATACAACTGCAGTCTGAACCATCAAAGGAAAGCTTTCCGATCGTTGATGCGAGGTCCACGTCTGTGGAGATTTGGCTGGATTAAGTCTATCTGATGATAGCCTCATGAGCATTACTCTAAAGTTTTCAGATAGCGAGGAGGAAGAATAAGTGAATGAAGAAGGAGAGGAAGCAACGATGATAGCCTTTTGCCAATGCAGAGAAATAGCGGCTCAGATCTATAATGCCTGTTCATTCTTCTCAGAAGCCGTAAAAAAATGGAGAATAAAGAATATGGCGAGGGTAAGGAGGAAGACGAGACAAAGCAGCACGAGTGAAAGGCCTTCTCCGCCTCTCATCCTGTGGTTAGGCGGGGAGCGGGGAGCGTTGTGCAGGAGGAATCCTGAAACCCTGGTTTCTGGATGAAACCCTAACTGATAGGAGGAAACCGGATTGAGAGGAGGAGGAGGAGTAATCTGCGCCAAGGGGTATGGAATTGGGGCCGTTGATCTGAGGGAAGGCCGGCCGGGTTGGCGATGACGGTGGCGATGGAGGGGAGGGGCAAGGACTTCGATTCTCCGAAGGCAGGTTATTGAACGCAGAGGAACGCAGGGCCAGTCGGACTGTCGGAGACGAAATAAAGAAGGCAAGGAGGGAGGAGGAGGAAGAAGAAGAAGAAGAAGAACATTTTGTTGCTGTTGTGCCGTCGTCCACCAGACAATCCACATATACTGACGCCCTCATCCACAGGCGGCGTCTATACGAAATGGCAGCCAAAAAAAAAAGAAGATCAGATAAATTTTTTTTGCTTTTATCAAAACCTTAAAACCCTAAGGTTAACCACTCTATGGCAGGAAGGAGTTCATATGCAACAGATTAAAGAAAATCAAGCAACCAATGTTCTATTACTGTCTTTTCTTTGAATAAGCCAAGCATTGAGTCACACGGGTGGGAGAACATTAAAGTTAAATCTGATGAAGTGGGAGTGCTACTTTGAAGATCTTTTGTGGGTTTTTCACCTTTTTGGTGTCAAATTGGTGGATTTTCAATGTTTCTTCTTCATGGAGATAGTGTGTCTCCCAAAATCAAAGCATTGTGGTATTCATCCTTATCAGTGTATTAGTTAGTGATGGGTGTTTGGAATCAAGACAAAATATTGATGTGAAGAAATAATGGTTGTTGAAGAAGTGGACAAATGATCCACGGAAGTGTGAAGAAATGAGAAGAAGGATATGATGTTTTTCTTGAAGCTTACAATGGAAGTTTACCATGGTTCTTTGGTTCGCGGGAGCTCACCAATTTAAGTGTGGGAGGAATGATAGCCTCCAATTTTGTCATCAAAAAGGCTAAAAGATTTGGGATCTACATCGACAAATTATTCACTTTATCAAAAATGTTTGTGATATTGTATCTAAGTTGTACTTCATTGATATATATATTTTTACCATTGTAAATGCTTGGCTTGGAGCTATAAAAGCCATTGCATATGTTCCTTGATTTTAAAAACCTTAGGAATCTTGCCTAGAATGCATGTAACACATAAGGGCTTCAACCTTAGTCTTTTTGTATGGTCAAAAATATTTGATTTAATAAAGGTTCAAAAGGGTGCAATTGGGGTTCTTGGGGAAAAGTGGTTGAGGAGGTTGGAGCACGGCAGATTGTGGTGCCTCTTTAACTTCTCTCTTCCCTCTTTTCCAAACTCTCTTTGTCCATCCTTCTTCTTGTTCTTCCTTTGTGCTGTAACTATGGATCTTGAGTGTGTAGAGGAAGAGGAGGAGCCTCCTGATCTTGTTTCTTGATTGGTGAGGGTGTGTCTTGAGTCTTTTGTGTGTGTGTATTCATGGCAAGAGAGGCTTGTTTGCAGGTTTCATGGTGAGGAGCAAAGCTCCAAGCATATACTTTGCTGCTCGGTACCCTGGTCTTGTGATTGTTTGTGTGCTGGGTGAGAGCCAGTCAGCAATAATAATGATAATTCCAAGTGATAAATAACTAGCACACGAAACTATTAGAATCAATAAAACTAGTCAACATAACTATATAGTTAGCCATTTAAATTCATCATTTAACAAGAGAGCTAGTTAAAAGATAGATCTTTTAGTCTCTTAGCAAAAAAACTTAATCTAGAAATTCTATGTGAATTATTAACAAAAGCTAGTTAAACCATGGTAACTGCCTTAGATAAAAAGGCCCAAGTCCAAAAATTGGAGAAAGATGCTAACCACATATATTTATGGAGCTAATCCCCCCCAATGATTCTAGTAAACCTAATTGAAGCTAACTCTGGGAAATCGTGCCACTTGAATGCTCCTTGCAATACCTAATATTTACTTTTTAATTGCTAGAACCATGGGCTTGTAATGATGTAAGAAAATGATATAAAGTATAGTTGTACTAGGCACAAGTAAAAGACAATACTTAAAACCTTTAAGGGCCTTAAATAAGTATCCTAAGCATTAGACTTTTCCATACACAAAATAACATTAGTATGAAGCAAAGTACAACGATAGCCATTATCATAGGGAGCTTATAGATCTTATAATCTAGCTAAAATCTACTAATGCAATCCAAAAAGAGAAGGCCTCAATATAAAATAAGGGATAATCTCAAAGACCTAGCAAGAATCACTAAACTAGGCATTGACAAAAGATCTTATTATGTGTATATGATAATTAAATTATCAATGACATTCATGTAGTGCAAAGATAGAAATGGAACATAGAAAGTAGAATAAAACATGATGTCATCTTTTGGATTTTAAATCAAGTTCATGCCCAAATGCTGGACGGAATTGATTAGCATTGCACCTCCCCAAGGGAAACAAGTAGAGCTCTTACATCTAAGCTATATTTTTACCTACATACAAGTGCTTGACCAACATCTAGGTAGGATGTCACCTATAGAAGGTTCCCCCTTATGGCATTACAAGAGCCAAGGGGCTCTGGTCAATTTTGGTAATGCTAGCAAGTTGGTCCTATGATAGGGTAAAAATCCACATGAGTAGAATGCTATGTAGATCAGGAATTTGAAACTATGGGCAAGGTGATTGCCTTCTAGTAATGCGAATCTTTTGTATATATAGCTCTTTTTTAGCAGAACTATACTATAAAAATCAAAATAAGTGTTTTGGAAAAGAATGACTCACTTATCTTTGTGTATTTAATGAAGATGCAAAACAAACATTGTGCTAAGGGATAGTTAGTGAAGCTATGTTTATATGTCAAAGAATGTGCATAGCATTGCTTTTTTTAGAAAACTAACAAATACTATCTCCATGAATGAAAGCAGGTGAGTGAAATTTTCTAATAAAAACACACAATACCTAGGTGGACCTAATTAGTTGGGTGTATTTTAACTATGGAAAATAGGACAAGGGCCAAATGATAACTTCGTAGAGTCATGTTTTAGATCCCAACTAAGCACCATTTTAGGGGGGGACGGAGTTGAAATTTTTCCTTATGGGCAAAGGGGTTGAGCCTTTGTCTCTCACTCTCTTTAAACCAAGTGTGACAACTAGTCCATTCTCAACCTTGGCTGAATACAAAGTGATCTCCAAGATTGGGATAGAATGCTATTAGGGATTATTAGCTCAATAGGATCATTTAGATCAATCCTTGTGGGTCAAGGTTAGATGCTTCATTGCATGGTAGATTGAGGGTTGCCCAGTTTGAAAAGTTGAAGAATTCCAATGGAACCCAAATGGTGACAACTAGAAATGGACCTTGACTAACTATTAGCACTACCCTAGGCTTAGGCTGGTGGGTACATTACAAGCTCCCAAATTACAATCTTGTAAATATCTTTGCATACATGAAAATGATCTATGTATCCTCAATGCAATTAAATTTTTCTGAGAGTTGGGCTCACCCCCATGCAAGTTATGAGACCTTCTAGTGGAAGCTTAGGCAATTCAATCCATGTCCTCCTACTTCCTCTTCTACTACTAATACTACTTTTTCTCTGTACTCTCGCAAAAAATGTTCAAGCTTGGAGGAGACTCAAGAGCATGGTTGGATGCTTGGACCAAAGGAGGTGGCACTATGATCATGAGGCTATCTACTATGGAAGAATGAAGTGTGTCTACTACAGTCTTGGAGTCATTGATTTGATTTTGTATGTTTGTGAGTCTAAGCTTGATGGTTTGGAGAGGAAAGTTGAGAAATTAGGTGAGAGGTAGTCTGCCAAGGTGTGGTTTAGTTCTTGAAAGAATAAGAGTTCCACTCATGTACCATTGTTGAGTGTGCAATAAAAGCCTTGACATCTTTGGTTCCATTGTTGGGACACTAGCAAAATCAACCAAGGCATTCACTTCTTTATTTTGCATACAAATAGGAAGCTTGCAAAATTGTGCAAGTGAGAGATTTGTAAGAAATTGGTTTTTGAAGTATTTAAATATCAAATTTGATCAATTTATGGAATAGAATACATATGAGAGAATCAAAATAATACATAAAAGAGTAGGAATTTGTGTTGGGGTTCTGTATTTCAGGGGTTGTGTTGATTGAGGAGATCAAACTACTTCTCTAAAAAGGGAGGAAGTTTTGTACTCTTTGGATAAGCACCCTATGGTTGCACAAAGCGGGACTTGGCCTCAAGTGCACCTAAGTGCTCAATTCAAGGGAAGGTAGTGTACCATGCCCGCCTATTGGCTGTCTAGGCATGTTTTTAGCAGTCCATCGAGAGATGAATCTAAGCAATGCCACCCAGTACTCCCATGGAATGTTACGGGGTTTGTCGCCTAGGGTTTCTCGAGTCCACCTTGCAACGGAACATTCGTAGTCGAACCCACTGGGATCGACCTGAAATTTGGGTTCCTAGTGGTCAAGGTCCCCTAACAGCATTCTAGCATCAAGACTTGGATATCCTACTTTATGTAGAGATACCCAAGCCGAAGCAGATCCATGCCGCACTTGGTTCAAAGAGAATGGGAAAGGAGAGGGATGCATCGCTCAACCTCCCTACCCGTAGGGCATAGTCCCATTTCGGTCCCCTAAAACAGCATGAATCGGGGTTCTAACCTAACAATTTTCTAAGGGTCAGATGACAGTAAAATCTTGTGAGAATCCTCCTAGTTCTCTAGGACCACCCTGGATCGTCGGGGTTTCCACCCACTCGCTTCCCTCAATAGGCATTCTTTAGTTATTTAATTAGGTCTTATCACATTTATGTGTGACATTTAAAATTAGCTTCCTTAATTGAGCCTTTTAAGGAACAAGGTTCGTTCATGTAACATATAGCACTAACATGGAAACAGAGCAAGTAATCCTTTTTGACAAACAAGTTTCTTATCTTCAAGTTAATCTTTTCCTCCTGCCCATACAGGAGAAATTATATGTCCCTTCTGCCTTGCAGAAGTACCCAGCCCAAATCACATGGCACCACAATTTCCATCCTTTATCTAGAATAGGATCTTCCAATGCCACCGACGTTGGGGCCATGGAGGTCCTCAACTCCGTTCCAGACTCGGCAAAGGGTGTTCAGAGCTCCACCTGACCCACAAGCTGCCTAAGAGTGAAATACATTCCCGTGGTTGGCCTTTTCACCACTCAAACTTCAGTCCATGAATCGAGTAGTGCACTTTTTAGGTTGATCCGTGGTGCGATCTTGGAGGTGATCCATCCATGCAAAGAACCTTTCCTTAATTAATTCATTTAAGAATCAAGCACATTCAAGGCAGTTAGACCTAATATCATCTTCCAGGAAAACATTCCTTTATCCTCATGGAAATTTGTCATCATAGACCCCTGCCATGAATTTACCATCAATCACAAGCACTTCGAATAATCATCCAAACAACAATCCAACAAATCAGTTGAATGTAAAAGCATTTAGGATGTTGTTTGATCAACCAACAAAACCATTTCCAAACAATGTAAGAATAAATGCAATGACATTTTCATCTGTGTTTTCGTTCTCTCCCTTGGGATCTAAGAGCGATACTATGCAAAATTTTACTTAACACTCCCTTCCTTTGGCTAAGGCATATATTAAGGTCTCAAACAACTATACAAGACATAAGTTCAATTGATCACTTACATTGATCGACAACCCAACCTTCTTCTTCCTGACCAGTATAAAAGTATTGGTCTTCTCTTTGTGACTTCGGGTTTCCTAATCCTTGGGCTCTCCAATTGCCTTTGAGGCCTGGAGTTGTTGTGTGTACCTAGCCTCACTTCGAGTAGGTTTGATGGAACTCATATTTAATAGATGGATCTCAAGGTATCTTAGTTTTAATCCTTATGGTCATTGTTTGTGCTAATTATGCACATCATCAAGAATCCAATGAACTAACAGTTTGTGACATTAGCAAGAGCCTGGGCAAAGATCTAGAGTTCTTACGATGAATTTCTTTTAGGCTAGATCGCTTACCATGCCATCTGTCAAGCGTGCAAGCTACAACATATACCTTCAATGTGGTGAAAACATACCTACTATTTTGCTAGAGGGAGTTGACAATACCTGGGAACCTTATATACTATTCATGCTACATATGAACTTGTCACATAGCATCTAGATTCAATTTACCTCTCTTGATACATGCTCTTCAAGCGTGCAAGCTACAACATATACCTTCAATGTGGTGAAAACATACCTACTATTTTGCTAGAGGGAGTTGACAATACCTGGGAACCTTATATACTATTCATGCTACATATGAACTTGTCACATAGCATCTAGATGCAATTTACCTCTCTTGATATGCTCTTCGCAAACTCCATCTTTTGAATATTTGAGACAAAATTTATCCTTTTCAATGACCTATTCTCGTGAGGCATAATACGGGGCCTAACGTATCTCATGCGAGAAAGCAAGCATTATGAGGGGTCACATGAAACGAAGCCCTTGAATCCATCAACCAACACTGAGTAAAACTAGGAAAGGCATCAATCAGCTGTGACTCGTCCAAACAAGAAGCTGCAAGTATGTAATTGTCATTAGAGTCAGGTTGTTGTACTACAATGATCTCTTTGATCTTAACATTGGACTTAGAGGGGACAATGCTGCGATCATCAAACTTGTCCTGCACTTTCCCTCTACCCTTTTCCTTGTGCTTGTCATCACACATTTTATGGCAATGTGGCCTGATGTGTCCTACTTTCCCACAATAATGGTAAGTCAAATTAGACTTACATCCATGGGACTTACTACAAGACTATCCACCACGAGACTTAGAATGAGACTTTTGTAAGTCTCTAACATGACGGTCATTCCCACTCTTGCCATCATGGTGACCTTGAATAGTCAAAGCATGAGAAGTGCGAGAAGCATCCACATTCTTCCTATTTATCTCCTATATCAGGAGTGCATCCTCTACGTCAAACAATTTCAGCCCATTATCGAGCATATTTGTACACATAGTGGTACGGAATGTGCCCCAAGTCTCAAGTAGTGTGACCAACAAGAACAATACCCTACTATAATACCTTGTCCATGATAGCATGAAACTTGCTCAAATCCTAAGAAACACTAGTACCTCCCTTTATACGAAGGTCCATAAGTTGCTTTAGCCAATACATTGAGAAGCAAGCCTCTGCTTATCATAGAGATTACATATTTTCTCCCAAAGATCCCATGCAAACTGCCCATTTGTGACAACATTATAATGAGCCTACTTGTTGAGAGATAGGATAATCATGGACCTACAAAGCCCATCTAAGTCATCCCTAATCTTGACCTTCAAGCTTAATGCTCTTGCATTTGATCGGCCTAATCTGAGATTCCTATATCAAAATCTACCAAATTTAGGTCTTCCAATAGCCATAATTGCTACCATCCAACTTTTCAATGTTGAAGATGGTATTGTCATTTTAATGACCAGCTATACTACTGGAAAAAGAGACACAATATAGATCAAATAGGCTATTTTAATACATGTAAATAGTCCCAAAACTATTGCCAAAACAAGCTGAAAACAAGAGGTATAGAGCAAATAATGAATTGTCCACAAACTATGACTAGAATAGCATCTAATGGAGGGGACTACTCTCATAAATAATACAATAGTTTGCAATTACAACATGCTAAACATGAGGTACAACAGTAAGAAATCAATGCCAAACAAGGGCAATCATTGATACAAGACAACCTACAACATACGAGTAGAAGTTGAACTAGCTCAAGCTCAACTACAAATAAAATCCAAAGCTCAATGTAACATCCAAGTGTCAAGTAAGCAGCTCCCAGTGGAACAAAATTTAGATACCAAACGAGCAAATGAAGCTCAAATCCTCATGTGAGTGGCATCCAAGCATCCAAGATACATCAAGTACATAGTTGGAGCATAAGACCTAATTAAAGCTTTAAGCCCATAAGGTCATAGGCCTCTGAAGCATCCAATGAAATAATTGACAACAAATGTCATGAGCTCAAATGCATTCAATAGCATAACCAAGCATAGAGCTTCAATGTCATGCACCAATACATTCGATAGAATGCCCAAATAGCAGAAAAGAGCATTAGGCATAGACTGTCCCTATTAAAAGCTTGATGTCCACCACCAGATGTACAATAGCAGTCAAGACTAAGCAAAAGTGAGCTCAATTGAAGCCCAAAGCATTTTGAGATTATGGCCAAGCATGTGGCATCAACCATATACATCAATGTATCATCCCAAGTAGCTTGGAAGCATCAACAAGTAATAGGAATATGCTTTCACTGATAAAATAGCCTTCAACCTTGTTTATTACAACAATAAAAATGATAGTAAAACTGAGCCAAATATGGGCTCAAATCAGTCCAAAATCATTCCAATACATTGGCCAAACATTCCTCAAGTGTCCAACATCAATTGAGCATCCCAAGAGCATCACATAGGCCAAGAGCATGGCATTTCCCAGACAAATAGCATTTAGTCCTGCCATGACAATAATGATATTTATGAGAAAACTAAGCTAAAAGAGTGCTCAAACTGGTCCAATAGCATCTCAAACCAATGATATATGATCCCCAAGTATCCGACAATAAAACATAGGCATATAGACATCCAGGAAACATATATGAGCTCCAAAAATTGAAGATATGGTTGTCCATGTTTTATGATAGCATGCTGCCATGTTTGCATAGTTAGTAGCTAAAGCTCAATGACTCAAAACCAATGCTCAATGCTAATGGTCAATGCTGGGAGGAGTGATAAACAATGCCAAAGCCTTTGTCCAATGCGAGGGAGTAATTGAGCGAGCATAGATGCTTGAAAATGGCCACAGCTGAAAAGACGTTTTTATATTTCTAGCTTTGAATACTGTGCTGAATACTCCCTGAAATAAGCTCAATGTAGGCTCAAGAATGCCTTGAGATAGCCCCAATAGATCCTGAGAATTCTTAGAGCAATGAGAGCTCAATATGAACCTCAAGAGGTGGAGCTATAGCTGCCAATTGTGAAACCCTACTATAGATAACTCAAATGAGAGTTGAAGTAATGCCAGATTAAGCTCGAGTTCACGGAGAAGAAGGCTCTGATACTAGTTGAAGGGAGAAGCCCAAGTGGAAGCAAGAGAGGTGTGTGCTATAGTGGATGGAGCAAGAGAGCAAGAGAGCAAGAGAGAGAGACTCAATATGTGAGAACTCCAACAGTCATAATGTGTGACTAGCCTTCCCTTTATTTAAATGTCATTGAAAGAATAAAGAATGAAGTAACAATGATGGCACTTGTCACATGTAGTGTGCAAGTGCGGATATTATCTATGTAGTAATACATAGGTAGCTAGGCACATGTGCCTTTACCCCCAACAATAAAAACATTCAAATAAGAGTAACCATGAAGGGAGTCCTTCTAGTTTATATGGTTATGTAAAAAAGAACTACCTCCTTAACAAGTGTTGATGAAGGACATACTTAATAAGTGCTACATACATTACCTTGAGTCTACCAATAAACAAGTAATAGCTACATTCAAATCACAGTAACTGTGAAGGAAATCCCTCAAGTTTATATTGTTATGTAAAAAAGAACAACCTTGGTGCACAGATCGAATGATGTATGCTCGCGTAGTGAACGCCAGAAAGTCCCCAAGAACAAAAGAACTCTACTTTTTGCACAAAACTCAAGGTAGAAAGCATGCACGACATGAACAAGAGACCAATTGGGTGCAATCTCCCCCCATGCCTTGTGTGAGCGCTCCACAAAGCATGTATTTTATGTATTAATCATCTTCAAGCTCAAATAATAGCCCAAATTACAAAATAGCACGCTTTTGGCTTTTGAGTTTGCTTTAGCACAAAATAGAAATAAAGCTAATGGGCGGGCGCCCAAAGAGCCAGGCATACCCAATACAATGTCCAAATACAAATATCATAATTGTGCGTCCATGCGCATACAAAATAATAAATAAATATCCAACGCCTCAATAAATAGGTGCGACAAAATATAGGCGCCATGCCTAAGGTATGCGCCCATCCAAATATAAGTGATAACTCGAATACACGCTATCCTCCAATGCTTTCCTCCGCCACTACCGCTATCTCTACACATCAATTGAAGCATTCACAATCGTTAGTAAAATAGTACAATTAAACCGAAAAAAGTGAATACCTAGCAGTCTTCAGCTACATAAATAAATCAACTGGTTAGAAATCAATCCTAACCTTAATTTATCACGAGTGCGCACTCTAAACTCATAAACGTTTATTAATTTAATATGTATTTTGCGAAATCACCCACTATGGAATCACCCATGTACACACTAAATTAATGAAACGCCCAAAAAGGATAGGCGTCCCCATCAACTTCTCGCACAAAGAATCCACTTTGTGTATGAGCCCCGGTCAACAAAGTTTACGGAATCCACCGTAAAACCTCACGGAATCCACCGTAAAATATGCCTCCTGGCATCATACCCCTGGGGTAGGATAGCAATTGTCCTCAATAGCTATTAGCTCAATGTGGGGCTAACAGAGTGGGGAAAGCATTTAAGTCTCTAGCATGCATCCATTGGGCTTCTTCAACAGGATGGTTTTTAAACTTGACCAAATATCTAGAATATCTACGGCCAGTTCTAGTGGTCATAAAGTCAGTATCTATGATAGCTTCAAGTTCAAGTATTTCAGTCTCTTCATCTAACAAAGGTGGGTTTTCATAAACAAGGTGTACAGGTAATTGGCCTCTAAAGGGTCTTAATAAACTAATGTGAAATGTGTTGTGAATTTTCCAGTGAGGTGGTAGTTCTAACTTGAATGCATTGTCATTGATTTTGTGAATGATCTTAAATGGTCCATAGAATCTAGGTGCTAATTTCACAACTAGGTGTTTTACACTTTGTAATCTACGTTTTTCTATTCTCAACCAAACATAGTCGTCAGCTTTGAAATTCATAGCCTATCTTTTCTTATTGACTTGTTTTGTATACGATTGCTGGGCTTTGGGAATCATGTCTTTAACCTCATCAAAAATAATAGTGTGCATATTAGCAATATCATTAGCACTCTGAATTTTATTTGATAAAGATGCAACAGGTGTAGACAATCTATAACCATAAATCACTTCAAAGGGTGCTTTCTTTGTAGATGTGTGTGGTGTATTGTTATATGCAAACTGCAGTAAATGTAAATGTGTGTCCCATGTCTGTGGTTTAGAAATAGTGTAAGCACGTAAAAGATCTAAAATAGTACTGTTAGTGGCTTCTATTTGTCCATTAGTTTCTGGATGAAATGCAGATGAGAAATCAATCTTTGTTCCTAGGTTAGCAAACAAAGTAATCCAAAAGTTGTTACAAAATCTAGAATCACGGTCAGAAATAATAACTTTTGGTAATCCATGATTAGTAAAAACAGTTTTAAAAAACAATTGTGCTGCCTGAGATACTGTTAAAGTTTTCTTACATGGAATGAAATATGTCTGTTTACTAAACCTGTCTTTAATAGTCCAAATCATGTCATGGTTATTTTTAGTATTTGGTAAACTAGTAATAAAATCCATAGAAATCTGTTCCCATGGTCTTGATGGAATAGATAAAGGCATAAGTAAACCATACTCTTTACCATGATGTCTCTTAACTCTTTGACAAACCAAACATTTAGAAACAAAGTTAGATACATCAGTGTCCATATGTGGCCAATAAAAATCTTCAGTCAATATACGTAAAGTAGATATGATATCTCTATGACCTTGATATGGAGGACAATGAATCTCATTAAAAACAAAAGATCTAAATGGAACTGTAACACATAATCTCTTTTCATAAAACATGAATCCATCATTATAAGACAGTGAATCAATAGGAATCTAGTTATTTCCAACTAATTTATTCCAATTAGATTGAAAAGTAATGTCCTGATGATAAGTATCTTTCATAGGAGTTAGAGAATCAAATGATATGACAGAGATATTATGAATGGTCGGTCTTCTACTTAATGCATCAGCCACTACATTTTCTTTACCTGGTTGATATTGGATAAGAGGATGAAAACTCTAATAAAAGCTGCCCATTTGATATGTCGGTCAAATATTTGAGGTTGACTAAGTAAATGTCTAATACTTTGTTGATCAGTCTTAATCATAAACTCAGAACCCATTAAATAATGTTTCCATTTTCTTAAAACTTGTACAACAGCTAACAATTCTTTATCATATGTGGAATATTTAAGTTCAGAGGGTTTCAATTTACAGCTAGAATAGGCTATGGGATGATTATCTTGCATAAGTACGGCTCCTATTCCAGATCCGCTAGCATCAATAACTACTAAAAAGAATGGTCTATTGAAATTAGGTAGTTGTAATAAAGGAGCATGGGTTAATGCATGTTTCAATAAATCAAAAGATTTCTGTTGATTATCAGACCAATGATAAACAATACCTTTCTTTAAAAGTTTAATCAAAGGCAAAGCAAGTAATGAAAAATTTCGCACAAATTTCCTGTAAAAACTAGCAAGACCTAGAAAAGAACGTAACTCATGCACATTTTTAGGTATAGGCCAGTTCAATATTGCTTCTATCTTCTTAGGGTCAACCTTAATACCTTCTGATGACACAATATGACCTAGATATTCAATTTCTATTTGAAAGAACTCACTCTTTTCCGAATTAGCATACAATTGATTATCTTTCAATAACTTGAAAACCAAAGACAGATGTTCATAATGTTCTTTCTCATTTTTATTGAATACCAAGATATCATCAAAAAATACTATAACACAATGCTAATATTTCAAAAATATGCGATTCATCATTCTACTAAATGTAGCAGGTGCATTAGTTAATCCAAAAGGCATCACTAAAAATTCATAATGACCAAATTGTGTTCTAAATGCAGTCTTGAATATGTCAGATTTATCTAATCTCACCTGATGATAACTAGATTTAAGATCTATTTTACTAAATATGGCAGAACCTTGTAGTTTATCCATAAGATCATCTACCCTAGGAATTGGATATCTATTCTTTACAGTAATCTTATTTAGGGCACGGTAATCAATGCACATACGATAAGTATTATTATTCTTCTTTACCAACAAAACAGGTGCGCCAAATGGAGAACTACTAGGTCTAATTAATCCTCTATTTAATAATTCCTCAACTTGATTTTGAATTTCTTTCTGCTCTATCTGGTTATGCCTATATGGTGCTTTACAAGGTGGTTGTGTACCAGGAATTAAATCTATTTTGTGGTCTTCAGGACATGAAGGAGGTAGTCCAAGTGGTAGATCTTCAGCAAAACAATCTTTAAATTGTGCAAGGAATTCTTTATACCTAGGGTGCATATATTTTTCTTTAGCTTGCAGTTCATTCACCCAAATTAGATAAGATTTATTACTTTTGCGTAATGCACGTTTAGCTTGAGTATGGGTGAGCAGTGGAAAATTATTAGATGCGTGCATACCATACAATGTAATGTGTTTTCCTTGAAAATGAATTTTAATTGAATGCGTGGAATAATCTATGTCAGGATTATGCTGATGACGCCAAGGCATACCTAGGATAATATCACTGGACTGTAATGGTACAACTAGAAAATTCCTTCTTTCAGTATATTCACCAATTTGAATTTCTAAATCATGCACCTCTTGTGTTCCATTATACCTTGTGCCTAAGAATGCTACTTTAATGCGATAATGCATAGGAACAGTTTGTAATTCCAATTCTTTCATTAACTTTACAGAAATAAAATCAAGTGTACTACCATCATCATACAAAATAATCTTTTCTTTTCCATGCACTAAACATTTCATTGTCAATGTGGAGTTGGCATACCTAGTAAAGTATTCGAAGGAGTAGCAATGTCGTCCTCATCTTTCGTAAAGTCAGGCATTTCCTCATATTCTTCAGCTTCCATTGCTCCAAGATAGTTGATATGGACAGGTGGCTTCTTCGATTGGCAATTGGCTGCTAGATGTCCAGGTTGATGGCATTTGTAACACACTATAGGTTTGGCTATAGATACATTGTTTGCAATGGCAGGAAGTCTAGGAATATTAGGATTTGGCTGTGAAGATGGCTTAGGGTTTTGATTGGTATTTGATGGCAAAGCAGGTGATTTTGTCCAAGACTTACGGAAAGATGATGAAGGAAATCCGAATCTTCTAAAATTTGAGTTGAATTGCTTAGAACCATAGTTACCATTTGTTTGAAATTGTTGTGGACGCTTGTCTCTTCCTCGAATCTTGTCTTCAGTGTCATGAGCTAAAGAGATTGCATCTTCAAGAGTTGCAGGCTTGAACATATTGACTTCAACGTAGTAATGCCCAAGTAATCCAGACATATACTTGCACTTGTGAGTCGCTTCAGGTACGTCTTCAAGCATGCGTAGTTGGAGTAAAGCATTCTAAAAGCGTTCGGTGTACTGAGAAATAGGCTTACGATCTCTTTGCTGAAGAAGGTCCCATTGCTTTATGGCTTTTTCATGGAATTGTGGAGGAAGAAAATTCTGCATAAACTTCTTCTTGAAACTCTCCCAGGTAGTGGGACAATCTATGCTCTTACGAACCAGGTCCACCAAAGAGATGCTCTATCCACTAAATGATTAGTGACACACTTGATTTTATCTTTTTCAGTGTATGTTTCCTCATGAAAGTAATCGTCAAACTGATTGATGAATGCAAGAACAGTTTTTCCATCTCGAGTACCATTGAAAGTATGGAATTTGAAATTTCTTTTACTTATCTTTGTTTCTTTGCGAATGGATTGAGCTTCGAGAGTCGCATCGATGGTTCGTCGAATAAGATCTTCGGGTTGTGGTTCCTCTTTATTGGCCAATTGAACTTGCAATGCTTGCTGGGCTCTTCGTTCTTCGTCCAACTGCATCATAATTAAATCCAACTTTTGTTCCATCGTAGGTTCAGGAAGATCACCTTCAGCCATTAAATCATCCATATTTTGTTCCGTCATCCTGTAAAACTTCAAAAGACCTCACACTCTCAAAATCCAATTAGCGGGATGAGCGTAGCTCAAAGTCGGGTGTACAAGGCTTATAGATTGTTGTTTGGCTTTCACGGTCTTCGTCTTTGGCAATTGTGGGGTTTGAAATCTTCGTAAATTCTGCGTATGACCGTCTGCGTGTGCTGAAACTGGTTCAGCAAGTCTACATATGCGAACAGAGTCTTCCAGGGAACAATTTTGCAGTTCGGTGTTTCTGCGCAGGAACAGTACTTATGGGAGTTTTTAGCACAAGTCAGTTCTGACTTCTCGTGACTTGCTAGACTTGCATAATAGGTAAATTTGAACTTGAGGAGTTAGAGAGCCTTACTAAACTTAGATTACTAAGAAGCTTTAAGCTTCTCAGCCTGTTGTCGATTTTTTAGGACATATTCATGTCCTCGGCGGATTTACCGCCGCCCAGTACGTTCTCTTGCCGTTTTGTTGACGATTTTGAGTTTAAGCTTCTTTAAGCTTAAAACTAAGCTTTCTACCCTTTAATATTAAGCTTTTAAGCTTTGTGAAAGAGATGAAGCTTATCTGTATTGACTGGGAAAAACGACTTGGAAGGAGAGATGTAGGAGTGGTCCTCTGCCGTTTCAGGCCAATCCTTCATGATCAGAGGTTGTAAACAGAGGTTGTTGACCGCCAAGAATCCACCCATATCGATCGTTCATGATGAGACTGACCGTAAAGCTCGATCGTTCCAGGAGCTCTGCCTTTGCACAAGATGGGTAGCGATTGGAAGCTCTCGATCTCAGCTTCGCTCTGATACCACTGGTACACAGATCGGATGCTATATGCTCGCGTAGTGAACGCCGGAAGGTCCCCAAGAACAAAAGAACTCTACTTTTTGCACAAAACTCAAGGTAGAAAGCATGCACGACATGAACAAGAGACCAATTGGATGCAATCTCCCCCCATGCCTTTTGTGAACGCTCCACAAAGCATGTATTTTATGTGTTAATTATCTTCAAGCTCAAATAATAGCCCAAATTACAAAATAGCACGCTTTTGGCTTTTGAGTTTGCTTTAGCACAAAATAGAGATAAAGCTAATGGGCGGGCGCCCAAAGAGTCAGGCATACCCAATACAATGTCCAAATACAAATATCATAATCGTGCGTCCATGCGCATACAAAATAATAAATAAATATCCAATGCCTCAATAAATAGGCGCGACAAAATATAGGCGCCATGCCTAAGGTATGCGCCCATCAAAATATAAGTGATAACTCGAATACACACTATCTTCCAATGCTTTCCTCCACCACTGCTACTATCTCTAAACATCAACTGAAGCATTCACAATTGTTAGTAAAATAATACAATTAAACCGACAAAAGTGAATACCTAGCAGTCTTCAGCTACATAAATAAATCAACTGGTTAGAAATCAATCCTAACCTTAATTTATCACGAGTGCGCACTCTAAACTCATAAACATTTATTAATTTAATATGTATTTTGTGGAATCACCCGCTATGGAATCACCCATGTACACACTAAATTAATGAAACACCCGAAAAGGATAGGCATCCCCATCAACTTCTCGCACAAAGAATCCACTTTGTGTATGAGCCCCAGTCAACAAAGTTTACGGAATCCACCGTAAAACCTCACGGAATCCACCGTGGCACGAAATCCACCGTGGCACGGAATCCACCGTGGCACGGAATCCACTGTGAAATATGCCTCCTGGAATCATCCTCCTTCATCGGTGTTTATGAAGGACATACTTAATAAATGCTACATATATTACCTTGAGTCTATCAAAGACAAGTAATAGCTACATTCAAATCAAAGTAACCATGAAGGAAATCCTTTTAATTTATATAATAATGTAAAAATGAATGACCACCTTAATAGGTGTTGATGAAGGATACACTTAATAAGTGTTACATATATCATCTTGAGTCTACTAACAACAAGTAATAGCTACATTCAAATGAGTGTTACATATATCACATTGAGTCTACCAACAACAAGTAATAGCTACATTCAAATGAGTGCTCTTTTCCTTATTAACATCAATCAACTATATATTATATGCAAATGAAGTGGGCATATCTTTTGATAGTGGAAAATGACAACTTGGTTTTTGTATAACAAATAAGCTTCTCCCTTTTCTTTTTATTATCATAGATTGAAAATGATGTCCCCTTCATAAATTAGAGTTGTCCTTTGAGACTTTCTTCACACAACTATTATAACATCACCGACACAACAATGCATAACAAAAATAATAAACCTCCTAATTATTTTAACTACAAAGCACAAATAGCTTTTCACTACCTACACATGCAATTTCAATAAAGAGCTATAATTTAAAAGCCCACATAACACTTGGAGAGATGACCAGCTATCACATTCTATTTCTATTATTAAATCCATTAGATATATAACCATTTCCATGTGCAGTCTATCACTTCATGTGATTTGAAATGCACACATAGTTATAACCATGATTAAATTTTGGATAGAAGACTCCATGTGATTGTTTTCAGTCTCCTCGCATAAAGTCTACTAGTGCATAGTACATTAAAGCTATATGGTTTGTAGTACACAAATTTATGTAACTATTACTAGAAGTGTGACCTTATTCACTGTATGTGTGAGATCATTAAATCCATGCAAAGAAAAGCTAGCATATATGCATATTCTAAGAGGTATGCTTCCAAATGAACCAATAATTTTAAGTATTGAAGGGTGGATACTTTAGGACACATGCAAACACACAAATCCTCTACATAAAAAGAAGTGATTTAGGTGCCTACATGTCCACACACATGACTCCCCAAAAATAATAATAGCCTTATTTAAAACAAAAGAATATAGTAATCCTTTCATTATAGATATTTAGGAATTTAATAAGGTTATTAGTGGCCCCATTCACATGGTGTATAGATTATCATTCAATGTGACACTTCATAAGTAAAAAAGCAAGACAACCAATAAGAAAGTTGTGCAAGTGGATGTTTCTCTTAACATGCAACCCTAATTGATGGTTGCCTTTGCAACACGCTTTTGATCTTTTGTGCATGATTCGATGGACACTCTTGAGAAATGTCCACCACAAGCATTTTGCTCAACAAATATATGACTTTTTAGTACTTGAAATATTTCTCTAACAATGACTTGGACCTTCTAAATTTCTTGATGTTGATTATGTTCCACATTGTAGAGAATTTATATGAGTACGATTTGACACACCTGACAAATGTTTGAAAAAGGTCAATTGTAGGCAAACTACCTGAGGATTTACTATATCTCACGCATTTAAAACCTAAGGCAAGAATCCCTCATGTATAACTTTCTCTATAACATGCATTCAATGCATAAGGTGTAAGTTTTTAATGAATGAAATAGGCCCTTTTTTATTTAGCATGTGAATACCTTCACCAAAATTTTAGAAGTTTACTATTGCACATAATACCATTAACCAAAAGGAAAAGGAATTGTGAATGGAAAAAATGCAAGAAAAATATTGTTCAAGGGAATATTGGTTAAAGGCGGCCATTCTCCTTAGATTATAGCTATTATGTAATAGCTTGGGAACTGCTAGATAGAGTACATGTGTAGCAAGATTGGAGAGGCTCAAAAACCTAAACTCACCACAACATGTTTAAAGGAGAATGGATAGTTTATATATGGAAGGGTGCTTGTGGAGTTCTTTCTTTTACTTGATGGTCCCAAAAGAGTTGAGAGTAATATTGATTATCAAGCAAGAATGCCCATTTTCACTAGTAGTTTTTGGTCTCTTTGTTGAAGAGTTTGAATTATGGTTTATTGATGATTGTACTAGTAGGATGCTAATCACAAGCTTTTTTATGGCCTTATGAAGGATAATGAATGAGTTTTTAACTAAATGGTGGTCATGTGCTACAAAAAAATAAGTGAAGGGGAGAGTTTAATTAAGTGAAACATTACAAGTTCAATAGAAATTTCCTAAAGGCCTTCTCCCATTGACCCCCATGCAACATTTTTGAATGGGAAGATAACTACAAAAAAGTGTATTGGAGTAGCCAACATATACTTTCAAATCACAATCTTGCCTCCAAAGCAAAGAGGGGAAAGGTTCCATTTCTCCACTTCTGCCTCACAATTGGCCTTGAGCTAATCACATTTTTGTCTCTAGTAATGTGAAGACCCTAAGGGCCATCCTAAATAGCAAAATATCTCCTATTTTTCTAGACCTAAGTGACTGAGTCTTCTTTGGGAACCATGTCCTAGAAAGAGGAGCTTGGTCTTGCTCCTAACCTTGAAACCTCTATAAATAGTTAGAATGTGGCCATAATGGATCCATGCTCTCTCTTTCACCACCATAGTGTTCTTATTATCATTTGTTAAAAGAAATTGTGATGTGAACTTTCCTTTCGAGGATAGGGGAAGGCCTTTTATAGCACCTCTCTAAACAAGTTAGTGCAACCTCTGAAGAAGGGGATCCATGACAATGATGAACACTAATGGTGCAAGTGGACCACCTCAATGGATGGTTTTATAAGGGGAAGGGCTTATAACAAGCATTCACATAGACTTTCATTGGTAAGTTATTGAAGATGGTTTTGACCATGCTTACAAGTCCCTTATGAAATCCAAGGGCCTCCATAGTGTGAGTGATAAATTCTAAGGAGATCCTATCATAGGCCTTGTGGTAATCAATATTAATTATTACATAATTGTTGCCATTGGGTAAGAGTAAAGTCAATTGCAAAAATAAGATGAGTATAGTACCATAAGACTCATAAAGAATCTTATAAAAAAAAAACATTGCCAGATTATCATATGACATGTCTATTTCTCATGAGCTCAACTCATCTAGCAAAACCAAACCATAGCATAGCATAAACCATGGCTAAAACATCAATGGCATCATAACATATGCTATTGTCCATGGAACCAGATGTAAACCATTGAAAACTGAGTATAATCTGATCATAAACTGATAACTTGCTGATCTAAGAACTGATCACAAACTGCTGCAAATGTGACCCCAAACTGATCACAAACTCATTGCAAAAACTAACCAGCAATAATGCCAAAACTGATGCAAAACTAATCCAAAAAGTGACCATAAACGATTCTCAAGCTGATAAAAAACTAAGCTGAAATAGATTAGAAATTTTATCTCAAATTGAGGCAAAATTCATGCCAAATTGATCATAAGTTGATGCAAAAGTATAGTTCAAGTGCTTGGTGAAACTCGTAGTCATATGCATACATCTCACAGTGACTAGTACACTAAGTAGTAACCTCATGGCAAACATACTATCGGCGCAATACCTTGGATGCATGTTGAATACATTCGAGATTCACTACATATGAGAGCTATCCATAACTAGAGGAATGGAAGTGCTACCACCCCCTTGAGCATCAGGCAATACTCTGGACCCTTGCTCTGCTGAGCCTGACGGAGCCCGAAGCTCTAACTGAAAGGCATCTAGGTAAAGCTACAACAAATGAGGATGGTCTGCCAAGTTATCCTCTTCCATGCATTTGGCATCCATTGGTGAATAATTTTGAAATTTCACCAAGTATCTCCTGGAAACTTTACCTTTGATCTTTATTTCCTTATGTGCCAAAATCTGCTCAGGTACCAAAGTCTCATCTAGCTCCTCAACCTCATGCTAAAATTTAGCAAACATATCCTCTTGCACATCACCATGAAAAGGCCTCAACAAATTGACATGAAAAGGCATTATGTATCCGCCAATGTGGATGTAATTTCAGCCAATATGCCACATTGTTGATATTCTCCAACACCTGGAAGGACCCATAGTATCTCATACTCAACTTCAGGTACAATCTTTCTCTTCCTTTCATCTTTTTCAACCTTGCATTTTCAAAATGCAGCAATACATAATCACCCTTTGCAAACTGCAAATCACATTTGTGGCATTTAGCTGCCCTCTTTTGCTTTTCTTGTGATATCCGAAGTGCATATTTTATCTTTGCATAGGCTACATCCAAGTTTTCCACATAACGATCAGCCTCAAAGATCTTATCCTTAGTTTGGAGAATAGGTGGTACCTTCTTTCCACCCTCAACCACCTCAAATGGAGCTTTGTCCATAGAACTATGTGTTGTGTTGTTGTAAGAAAACTCAACCAAAGGCAAATACTGCTCCCACTGTGTCTTGTGGTCTAAAACATAGCACCTCAAAAGATCTGGCGCTATGGAATTTGCTTCCTCAAATTGACCATCTATTTGTAGATGGAAGGATGGTGAGAATTTTAGCGTGGTACCCATATTCTCAAATAACCCCTTCCAAAATAAACTAGTCATTCGGGGGTCTCGATCACTAATGATTGACTCTGGCATACCATGATACTTAAAGATGTATTGCAAAAACAATAGTGCCATATGATTAGCCTTTATATTCTTCCTTGTCGGAATGAAATGGGCTTGTTTGCTAAACCTGCAAATGATAGTCCATATCCCATCATTCCCTGTAGGTGTCTTAGGAAGCTCAAAAATAAAGTCCATTGCAATGCTCTGCCAAGGCCTATCTAGAATAGGCAAGGGCTGCAACAAACCCGACATATTTTGCCTATCATGCTTTACCTTCAGGCATACGATGCATGTCTTAACAAATTGTTCTTTTTGGCAGGAGGTTCTTCATGGGCAAGGCTAACAGCTTGTTGGCCATTGATTTATAGGATACATAAAACACTATTAGTGGGTGCCATTGTGATACTTTTACCTCTATTGAGAGATATGGGGATTGATTTGGTTAACCCTCGATTAGTCTCCACATGCAAAGACCCTTCTTTCGTGCAACTATTAAAAATCTTACAATAGTCTCTCATAAACATCCCAAACAACCTTGAAGAATTTAGTAAGGAATTCATCTAGTTGTAGTGACTTCCCATTCTTCATTTTCTATAGGGTAGAATATATATCCTCATTAGAAAATGGACATTCCAAAATAGTGGCGACTTGATGGCATTGCCATAGCCTTTGAAGAATTCCTAAATCTCGGCATCATATTTATATGGCTTCTTAGGCTTCACTGCAACAGTGATCCCAAATGCTTTCATCATATTTAAAAGAACAGTGATCCCAAATGCATTGAAGACACAAATTAGGATATAGAGCGTTGTGTGTGTGAAGAAAGCAACGCATGCTCAAATGAATTTAAAACAAATCCGAGCAAGATGTGAGTAATTACAAAGGGGGTACATGTTGAAAGAATGCTGTCATACTCTATTGAAAAATAATAGTGTGTGTAAAGGTAGGGGCATGTATGGTCAGAAAGATGTCTAGGTTTTGAGGAGGCCCATTTTTAAGCTCTATAAAGGGCATAAGTTGCTAGCTCCCCCCGCGCTACTGGGGGTGATACAAATATTTTACCTTCGAATATAATAAATATCTCACATTAGAAAAAGAAGAAGAAGAAGAAAAGGGTTTGCAATTCATTTAAGAGCAAACCTAAGGTTCGATTTTTAAACCTCCTCCTTCGATTGAAAGCTTTTGGGAAATTGAAAATTTGGGATTGCCTTTAAAACTAAAGGTAGGTTTGTAGTGAGAGCTGATGGATTGTGTTTTCACATGCGCGTGTGATACAGTAATGAGGTAGGTAAAGCAACGCGTTTAAAAAGGTTTTATCAAAGGTTTGTGAGTGAGTATTAGAAGGCTTGGCACACGAGATCTCCATAGCTAGCAAGGTACAGAAGACACGCAGCCCTTCACAGAATATGGCTTCCCTCTCCTCCAGCTCCATCTCCACCTGTCTGAGCAGGGCCAAAGAACCAGAGTCTCAGGTCTCTCTCTCTCTCTCTCTCTCTCTCTCTCTCTCTTTCGTGCGCGCGCGCGCACACACATTTTTAGATGCGTTTTGATCCATCTGTATTTTCTTTCCTTCTCTGATGCAACCATGGCCTCACCAGTCCGGTTTTTCTCACAGGCATCTCTGAGACGAAGCAATGGTGCCTCCTTTGTGAGCTTGAAGAAGAGCCAAGGCATGATGTGGAGAGGCTATGGAGGCGTACGAGTTGTTTGTCAGGTATGGTTTTGAGAAGGGTTAGCAAGAGAGAAAGTGCACTGAAGATCCACCAGCAGGGTTTAGGGATTTGGTCGAAGCCATGTGTTCTATGTCTTCTGATCATCTTAATTATGAGGTCCTCTCTCTCTGTCTGTAGGCGGATTCCCCCCCAGCCAAGCCGGAGACTGTGCAGAGAGTGATAGAGATCGTGAGCAGGCAATTGGCTGCTCCTACCGGAACCGTCCATCCTCACTCCAAATTCCAAGAGCTCGGAGCAGACTCTCTTGATCAGGTATACATCCATCTCAACCATCAGTTCTTAGACTTGAATTTTACTTTTTTCTTAATTAGAACATTTTGCTATATAGGCTTTTTAATTAGAGATTCTTGCAACATGTTGTAAAAATGGCCACACAATCCATCAGTTAAGGCAAAAACAAAGACTTGAGTTTGCGACATGTTGTCAAAGATCACACAATCCATCATTTTGAAGTCACACCCAAAACAAAGACTAAGTTTGCAGCATGTCGTGAACGATCGCATAATCCATTAGCTTGAGTTCCTATGCAAGACATAAGGCTAGAAGTGAGGCCAAGTGCAAGTAGCCTCAAATCCCACTTTGTGAGAAACATGAACTAAATTATTAAGTGATTATGTGCCAAGCATTAATGAGATACAGCCAATAAATAATGATATTTATCTACATACTATAGTCTCCCTAGCTTGCACCAACATCCAAGTACTTAAGGTGTAAGAATTTGGAAAACATTATGGTAGTAGACTAACCTTGGGTAGACCATAATTGTGTCAACATTGAACATAAAGCATGACATTGAACTTAATATGGGAAACGACCATTATTGAGAACTTCTCTTAGATAATAGCTTAGTAAATCTCACATCTATTGTCACACATGGTCTGTGAATAGCTTGCCATGACATCATGAGGACGATCTTGCCTTTACTTGGTCCATGAATAGCTTGCCAAGACATGATGAAGATGATATTGCCTTTACAATTATGTATCCTAGCAAACATGAAGGCAAAGAACATAGCTCACTATTAGGAGACTTACAATTATGGATCCTAATTAACTTTAGTCAGGAAGTGTAAGTCTCCTTCTCTATTGTATGGACACCTCATTGAGCAACAAAGAGTTTTGGTCATCAACTTGTTGGTACTTGAAACTGTATGGGCTTTGAATGCATACCATAGTGTATAGAAGCTTGGTGAGATTTGAAACATGCAACTCTTCAATGTCAAGAATTTTCGATAAGCTTGCTCAACTTGTTGCACACTTCCATTGGCATCTCTTGAGCAAAGAGATATTAGCAAAGGAACAACAACATCCAATATATCCTTTCTATAAGCGCCTTTTCAAAGTTGCCTTTTGTGCTCTTCTTGTGCATTATAGAGGATGCTCTTGTTGCTTCACTTAATACATACCCAATAATCCTCTATACAAGTTAAGTAGCTTTCCAATAAGCGTAGTTGATTCTTTGTATTTTGGTTCATCAATCCATGGAGTTGCCATGATGAGGTTAATAGAGAAAAGGAAAATGTACAAAGTTACCTTGGGTGGGGGGTGGAGATTGCCATAGATAAAAATGAATCAAACTATTAGGAGACTTACACTTCTTGACCAAAGTTTAGGGTCATTGCTTAAGACACTAGCATCAAAATGCATGTGGGTTGCAATAAGGGAACCTTCACTAAAACTAGCGAACATCAAGATAGCGGTACAACATCAACACAAAGCAAGGGTTAAAAGCACATCATACCAAGATGCCTCCTTTTTAAGTTGCTAATTCCCAAATGTAGTTACAACCAAGTAAGAAGAGATGGTTTGTAAGGCAAATGCATGATGACAAAAGAAAAAGTTGGTGCTACAATAGAGAAAGCTTTGCAACATGAAAAACACAAACCTTAGCATTCAAAAAACATCCAAGTACAATAGTTGGAATTTAAGAAGGCACGAAAATCACCATACAATCATACTAAGTAAACTCAATGCTGGACACAATGGTACATTGCACTACATGGAAGATAAGAGACATTTATGAGAATTATAAACAAGCAACATGGGGGTTATTGGAATTAAGTCCATTAAAAATAACGAGCATCCTTATCCAAATGAACATGACTTTAGCATCTCAAATGTGGCTATTTTCTTTGAAGTTCTACCATACCATAAAGAGATAGATCTATGGAGTGATCACTACTAAGAAATGTGTTAGAAGTATAAAAACCAAAAGGAAAATGTAATAAATGAGGATCCTTACCAAAACAATCGATTGGAGTAGCTTGAGTGGCTATTTGACTTAAACTTCTTTCTACAACATCTTATAGCATAGAGGAACAATAAACTCTTCTAGCCTTTGTCAAGGGTATGCTTGCTAGCGAAAGATCACATTTAAAAACATGATAACATTTTTTGTAAATTTTAAAGAAAGATAACTTGAATTAACATAGAAATTGATATCATATTTCTTGATGAGTGCACAAAAAAGTTAATGTAAGAGACTTGTGTGGGAAGATGAGTGAAAGAATTGCTAAAATGGTTTAGGGGTATAAGTGATCCATGGAAGAATAATGGCCTTAACTTACATACACGCAAATTAACTAGAAGTTAAGGGGCCATGCCACTGCCATGTGGTGCTCCATGCACCTATTTGCATGGGAGCTTGAGCAAGTTTTATCTTGATATGAGTGAGGAAGTTCAAGTGATGGAAGAAAGTGGTGCTCTTTGCTCCTATTTGCATGGGAGTTTGAGCAAGCTCTATCTTGATGCACCTTTTTGCATGAGAGCTTGAGCAAGCTTTATCTTGATATAAATGAAGTGATGGAACAAATTGCTAGTGGCAATAATGAGTTGATAAGGAAGGCTAGTTTGTAGGAAGCACTCTTCATTACTCTAATGAAGAGTTGGCTAGTGGGGGATATGAAGAAACTGTCTATATCCAGGGGACTAAAGGTAGCAAATAATCTTTTCCAACCAGCATGAGTGAAGACATTGATTGGCATGTTGAAGCCAATCCTCTCTTGGTTGCAGAGTTGTTGGCAACTACTCTTAAACATGGAGGATCATGGTGAAGGATTGTCAAGAAAAGTCACATTGGATGTGAAGGTTTCTTGTAATGTTATCTAGTTCAATACTAAAGAAGTGCTTGTATTTTTCACAGGTCGCCCCCAAGGCCATGGAGGTGGCGAGTTGGGTTAACATTTTTCATAGGTCTCAAGGTTCAGTGGATCAAATCTATTATGGAGGAAAATAATTCTTCAAAGTTTTCTTCAACACCAAAGAAGTGGCGGATAAGGACCATGCATAAGGAATTTTCTTTTGGGGATTGGACTGGACATATACAATGGCATGGCAATCGATTGAAATTGGAAAAGATTGCCTCAGGAAACAATGTGCCAAGGGATTGGGAGAGTCCCTCTACATTACAGAGTCCTTTCACAAACAATGTATCTTCTTCGGGATATGGCAGAGAAGCAACCAGAGTACATTGATGTGGATGTGCCCATTTGTATCATGAGGGCCCACTACTATAGTGAATGTCCACAAGGAAATGAAGAATGCGTAGATAGGTTCGTAAGAGATAAGCAATCATGGGATTAAGTGTTTAAACACAATAAGCATGTCACAGTCAATGCCAACAAGAGCAATGCCAAAGGAGATGGGGATCAATGGCAAGTCTTTAGGAATAAGAAAGGTAAAGAGAAGTAAGAAATGGCAGTTCTAGAGAGCACACATGCAAATCCCTCACCAATCAAGAAACATTTTGGAGTAGAGAAAGAATAATAAAGATAAAGAGAAGCAAGACATGGCAGTTCTAGAGAGCACATGAGCAAATTTCTCGCCAGTCAAAAAACATTTTGGAGTAGAGCTACAATTCCCAAGGCAAGCACGGGTAAAGGGAATGCTTTTATGAACGCCATCTAGGCAAATTAGAAAGGAGTTGGGTTGCATAAGGCCAAATGTTACAATTGACTCACCATGCAGATCAACTTCAACAAATTGATCATCAGATTGAAGTTTAGAATAAATGCATGATTTAGGGAGCAAGGTATTTTGGAAAATGTCGACAAAGGTTTTGATAAGGCTATTGACATTAATTCATATAATAATGACTCTGAAAGAACAACTTAAGTTGGCATCTTTTAATGTAAAAGGCATGAATGAAGATGTGAAGAGGCTCATGCTATGGAACTAGATATACAACAATGAGTTTGATATTGTGCTATTGCAAGAACACAAAATGCATTGTTGGAGTGGGAAATGCTTCATGTGCAAGGATTATACTTGCTTTGTAGGGGGCATTCCCATAAGGGATTCTTTGAAGGGATTTCAACTGTATAACAATAATCAAGTTCAACAAAAATCCAAGGTGTTGAAGTATAATTTTGAAGATGGAAAATTGCTTTAGGTCGCATTAAATTGAAGAGACATTTGCTTTGACATCATTAATGCGAATGGATATAATGAGCCAAGACTTAGAATGAACGTATGGGGGAAGTTAGATAATTTAGAAGTGAACTTTGAACTAATTGGATGAGACTTTAATATGATCATTGAGGAAAGAGACACTTCCACAACTGAGTTCATGTTCATGGGGAAGAGCTCGAAGCATGGCAAATAGTATGATTGATAAATTTGTGCTTATAGACATTTATCAATTCTTGCACAAATTGGAGCCACCTCCAACCTTTAAGTTGCTCGGTTGGCTTGGCTACTAGGTGAGGATGGATAGATGACTATGCCCAAAGGATGGATATTGGCTCCCTCATCTTGTAAGTGTGGAGGTCGATTTTATGTGTTTCATCTCTAACTACTTGCTAGTCATTTTGCAGCTTAGCTCCTTTGAGCTCAATAGTGGCAAAGGCCAACATAAATTACTAGTTCTAAATCCAAGGCACTTTAAGCAAAGTGAATTTAATTATATGGTCGAGGGAGCCATCGAATTTTTAAAGCAAGCTATAAATCGTGAGTCAACTAATCCTTGGGAGGAATTTGCAAGCATCATGCAATAATGTATTGGACGGCAAGGTATCAAGCTTTGCAAACAAGGAAGAGAAGAGGCAAATTGGATAGAGGACATGCTTAGGAGACTAGACATAGGTGATTAGGAGAATTAGCTTGAGGGAGGAAGCTCAACAATGAGAAAGAGCACTTGATAGGAAAGGCATAAACAATTAAGCAAGTGGTTGCTAAGGGGGAAGTGGAGAAGATCATCTTATAGCTTAATACAATACTTACGGTTGATCCAAATTGTATCTCGGTGGTGTTCATTGAAGGACTAAAGAGGAGGAGACTCAGGGATAGTATTGTCATGCTTCAAAAGGAGGGAGGCATTCTCATCACCGATTAAAAGTAAATCCAACAATTATGTTACTCACATTTCACAAACCTCTATGGGGAACACAATAAGTGTAAAGATTTTGCAATGCGTGGATTGCTATAATATGTGGATAATATTGTTAAATAGAATAAAAACTCAAAGCTAATTGCATGTTTTACAAAGGAAGAACCAATTGAAACCTTGAAAAGAATGAGTGTAGAAAGTGCCTAGGTAAAGTGTATTGTTCTTATAGTTATACATTGAGAAGGCATTTGATAAGGTGGGACGGTAGTTCATTCAACAGCTCATGATCATCATGATCGAAATGCTTGTCAATCTACCTTACCTACTAGGAGACTCACAAGCCTTTGTTTTAGCGAATGGTAGCTTAATTGAGCCTTTGCATGTGAAATGCAAAGTAAGATATGGTTGCCTGCTCTCCCCTTGCTATTTGTGTTAACAACACATCCTTTCTTTTGCATGATGGAGATATGAGTTCAACATGATTCCTACAAGGACTAAGATATAGGAATAAGTAAATGACAAGGTAGGGATATGCACATGACCTTTTGATGTTTCTTCAAGCAAGTAGTGAGGATCTCAATAAATCAATGCGGGTCATTGGCATCTATGAAGAGACAAGTGGTTTTAAAATTAACCTTGCTAAATCAAATTTAATTTGTGTCACTAAAGATGACCTATAGGCACTCAGATGGAAAGGGAGAGATGTAAAGAGGGGAATAATTGTCTACTATTTAGATTTTCTAGTGGGAATATGGATGACTAAAGTAGTAAGGGGATCAAGTGGATTTTAGATAAAATTAGCAATTGGAGCAACACTGCTTGGCCTCTTCACATAAAATTAAAGATCCTTTGACTATTTATATTCCTTGCCCTCAAGTTCTACATGCCTCTTATTTATGCTTTAGAATAAGTGTTTGCTTAAAACTAGGAACTCACTACTTAGTGTCGGAGTGTGCAACGGAAGAAGAAACACAAACATAGAGGAAGAGAGAGAAAGCAAAAAATGAAGGAAGAAAATTTGCACTCACTGAGATGAATGCCAAATATAAAGGCGTGGACTGATCTGTCCTTGCACGTAGCCCTGAGCGTCAGTGAAGGCACTAGATCAGGATGGAAACAATGTCAGCACCAATGCCGGAATGAGAGAGAAGGGAGAGTGCTAAAATCTGCATAACAGCGTGTATTGATAGGGGGGCTGATATATATAGCCCCCTAGCCTCCAAACTGACCAACTTGGCCCAAAACTGGCCAACTACACCAAAAAAGAGACCTAAAATGACCGATTGTCACCCGAGAAGGAAATGTACAACAAAAACAACACCACACAAACTGACAGAGCTCCTCTCTCTCCTGCCAGACTCTGACAACAGCTCACAACCAGGAGATGACAGACTGACAATCAAATAGAGCATGCTAACACCCCCTCTCAGATCCTGGGAGGGTCTAAAGACCTAACATCAGCATGTGACGAAGCAAAGAAGCCTGAGGCGAAGACTTCGTGAAGAGATCAGCCGCATTGTCCGTTGTGGGACAATAGGCCACTGCTAGCTCCGAATCCATGATCTGCTCTCGAACATAGTGATACTGAACCTCAATGTGCTTTGTGTGAGTATGAAACACCGGGTTCTTTGCTAGAGCAAGGGCACTCTGGTTGTCCATGGGCAGCTCTGTGGGTCCTGTCTGGGAAAAGCCAATCTCCGCCATCATATGACGGAGCCAAAGTGCCTCCATAGCGGTCGAACATAAGGCTCGATACTCAGCCTCTGTAGAAGAAAGTGCCACAGGAGGCTGCTTCTTGCTGCTACAAGAGACAGCACCGGATCCAAGGGTGAAATCGTCACGAATCCACATCACCTACCCAATTAGAATCACTCTAGCCAGAAAGAGTGGTCCCATCTCCATACATGATCCCATAGGATTGAGTCCCCTGCAAATATCGAAGGACACGCAAGGCTGCCCTCTAGTGATCATGAGTAGGAGTCTTCATGAAAGAAGACAACAAAGCCACTACAAAAGAGACATCCGACCGAGTGTGAATAAGCCAGATAAGTGAGCCAACAAGGCACCTGTAACGAGTGGGATCTTTAAGGGGAACTCCAGCTGCCAACAAAAGCTTGGACTTAGGGTCCATGGGGCATGAAATAGATCGACACTCGGCCATAGCAAATTCCGAAAGAAGCTCGGAAATATACTTGCGCTGCGAGATAAAGATGCCCTATGCCTCTGATAGATCTCCAGACCAAGAAAGAAGTGAAGGATCCCTAGATCTGTCATGTCAAACTTTTGCCGTAGAATAAACCGAGTGTGCTCCACCTGTTGAGTGTCACTCCCTGTAATAATAAGATCATCCATATACAAGATCAGCAAAACACAAAGGTCACCCACAACCCTAAAGTAGAGGTTGGGTTCATGATCGGAGCGTTGAAAGCCACTATGTAGAAAGAAGCGGTCAATCCTTTGGTACCAAGCACGAGGAGCCTGCTTCAGGCCATAAAGGGCCTTCCGCAGTCGGTAGACATAATCCTCCTTCCCTTGCACAAGAAAACCTGGAGGCTGTGAAACATATATCTTCTCCTCAAGGACGCCATTTAGAAAGGTTTACTTAATGTCCATCTAGTAAACAGGCCAACGGTGGTGAGCTTCAAGAGCCAAAAGAACTCGAATGGTAGACATCCGAGTTGTAGGAGCAAAAGTCTCAAAGTAATCCAAACCTGCCTACTGTGCAAAACCCTTGGCAACAAGCCTAGCTTTGTGCTTGTCCAATGAGCCATCTGCAAGATACTTGTTCTTAAAGACCCATTTCACACCTATCACCTTTCATTTCTTGGGACTCGATACAAGGTCCCAAGTCTGATTTCGCTTGATGGAATCGAGCTCTGCTTGCATAGCGTGTCTCCAAACATCCTGTATAAGAGCCTCCTCAACAGTGGAAGGCTCAGAATCCTGAAGAATCTGTGACATAAGAGCATAGTTCACATAGAGTGAACTATCCCGCGGGGCCCATAATTGGGCTGATCTGCGTGGACTTGTAGAAGAAGCAGGAAAGTGAGTAACACCTGAAGCTTGCATAAGCCGGCGATACCACAAAGGAAGCTGCAAAGCACGTGTTGGAGAAAGGGACTCCCCCTCACCAAGGGAAGGGAGATCCTCCTCATCTAAAGAAGGCTCCCCAACGGATGGCGGTGTATCCCTAGAAGACTCCTGAGGGGAGGTTGAAGGGGTGGAAGTACTCGAAGAAGGAGTCACATCCGCCAAAGGGGGAGGGGAAGCCGAAGTAGAGGGAACAGAAGGAGGAATAGGAGGGGGAGGAGTCGACGAAGAAGGAGGGGTGCTAAGAGGCATTCTGGAAGGAAAAGTAGGGAAAGGTGGGGGAGGGTTTGTCGATGACGAAGAAGCACATGTAAGAGAACCATCAATCGGATCCTCGGAGGTTGAAGCCTCATCGAAGATCACATCCTTGCTCACCTCAATCTTCTGTGTCATCAGGTCGTAGAGCCGATATCCCTTCGTGGTCGTGTTATAGTCCACGAAGATAAGCTGTCTCTTGACTTAACAAAAGCATCACATCCAAAGATGCGAAAGTGGGACACGGAAGGCTTACTTGCAAAGAAATCCTCATAAGGACTCATGTCTTGCAATGCCAAAGTCGGAGAGCGGTTGCGAATATGCACCGCTATAGCCACCGCCTCACCCCAAAGGGAATGAGGTAGACTCTTATGCTCTAGCATGGATCGGGCCATCTCCACCATGGTCCGATTCGCACGCTCCACCACACCATTCTTTGATGGTGTGTTTGGATGGGAATACTCTACTCGAATGCCGTGATCCTTGCAAAACTGAGAGAAAAGGTGAGAAGTGAACTTGCCATCGTGATTAGCTCGAACGCCACGAACTTTGGACGTAGTTTGTGTCTCCACAAACACCTTCCACTCGCAGAAATGGGAGTACGCCTCGCTCTTGTACTATAAGAAATAAGGCCACACATAACGATTGAAGTTGTCCACAATCAACATCAGATACTTGGCCTTTCCAAGGGAGGCCGTGCCCATAGGTCCGCAAAGATCGGTGTGAACCAATTCGAGCGGTGAAGAAGCCCTCCTGGAAGCAACTTGTGGGTGAGGTTGCCTATGCTACTTGCCCCTCAAGCAGTTGGGGCATAAAGTGTAAAGAGGAGGGAAATCGGGAAGTCCCTCCACCATCTTCCTCCTGGAAGCTTGCCATATCACATCAAGGTTCAGATGCTCGTAACGAGCATGCCAAAGCAGCCCAAGCTTGTCGGAAGCCCTCGTTGCCAAGGCTGTGAGCTTATAAAGCCCACCCTCCTGTGTACCTGTCCAAAGAGCATCATCGGTAGAAGCATCCTCCACTGTGACTGCATCCTGGGTAAAAATGACTCAGGTACCTAGCTAATTAAGACCATGCACAGACAATAGGTTAAAGCCCAAATCAGGTACATAAAGAACTTTGGCGAAGAAGACCGCCTATCTGAAAACATAGGTAAAATCCCCACACCTCGAACAGGAACTGTAGAGTTGTAACCAATGGTGATAGTGCCCCCTCTCGAACAAAGATCCTGAAGCCAATCCTGTTGAAAGGTCATGTGAGAAGATGCTCCATTGTCCACTAGCCAAGGCTTCTCTTGAGTGGTAGAAGCTAGGGCTGTATCCTCCTCAACAAAGACATGCACAAAAGCAAACTCTGTTGTGGGTGGGGCCGCCTTCGAGTCCTTCTCCTTGGGCTTTAGATGGGGGTACTTCTGCCAACTCGGGATGAGTGCCCTTGCCACAGTGTGGGCACTTGGGCTTCTTCTCCTTCACATCCTTCTTGTCCTCCTCCTTCGTGTCCTTGGCCTTCCGCTTCGACTACTTCTTCTTCTTCTTGCCACCAGTACCTGCAGTAAAAGCCTTGGTGGAGCCACTGGCACCCACCTCTTTGAGACACTTGTAATGCTCCAATACAAGCGGGGAAAGTTCCTCCCATAGGAGTTTCTCGCGGGTCCTCGAGGTGATGAGGCTGGTATAGATGACATCATGCTGGGGTGATGGCAATTGAGTCAAGAGAATCATCGGCATATCCTCGGACGAAATCACCCAACCAAGAGAGGCTAACTTGCCTCGCATATCCTCCATCTTCGTGATGTGCTCCTTCATGGAAGAAGAATCATCAAGATTGAGCATCTACAATTTCTTCTCCAAAGAAATCTTGTGGGTGAATATCTTATGCTAATACAAAGACGCAAGCTTCTTCCACACTTCCGCCGCAATTTGTAACCTATGAACACGAACAAGAATAGAGTCGTGAAGACTCATAAAGAGAAAGGAAGGGGCTTGAGAGTTGAGCCTATCCCACAAGGCTACACGGTCCATAGAGGCCCCATCAGATTGATCCACCGAGGGACGCTCGATGGGTGAAGAAACAAGCTCCCATAGGGCGAATGTGTCAAGGATGCACTCCACCTTGCACGACCAGAGGGAGTAGTTGGAGCCATCCAACTTGTCGTCCTTCGGAAAGGAAGGAAGAATGGGCACTTGTATCGAGGGAATCAAGGAAGGCATGCATACATTTGAAGCAGTCTTTGCTAATGGAACCTTCACGGTAGATGGAACCCTCTGAGATACATGGACTGAAGAAGGATGGGTGCAAGGAGACTCCTCCTGTCGTCGATCACGAAACCCCTGATAATCCCGTCTCCGCTCAGAGGAATGAGGAGAAAGAAGCTCATCCTTTCAGTCATCGAAGCTTGAAAACTGGTAAGACATCTTCCAAATCTGCAAACACCAAACACACCAAAGAAAGTTTGCCGATGTTGAGTGACAACTAGCAGAAGGGTCACCAACCATCGATCAGACTGTGAACGGCAAGAAACTGAGGTTGCCAAACGCAATTGGAGATGATGCAAATGCTGATGTAGAAGTTGTCAGACACCAAAACGTAGCTTGGGGTGGAGTCACTGCAAGAATAGGGCCGCCAGATGAGAAAATCACTTGAAGAATAAAACGCCACCAGGAGGAGTGTCGCCTAGCTGATAGAAGGCCGCCTTGCAGCAAAACACAACCAGGAGGAGGTAGATGGTGATGTGGCAGCCATTGGAGAAGGCACCTGTAGCAAATGTAAGGGTTGGTACCTGCAAGAAGAGTCGCCTGGCTGATGGGGAAGAATTGGCAGTAGCAGACGAAGGGGACGGTGTCTCTCTGTTGATGGAAGCTCCTCCGTGCTCTCAGTTAGTCTTTGATACCATGTCGAAATGCGCAACGGAAGAAGAAACACAAACACAGAGGAAGAGAGAGAAAGCGGAAAATGAAGGAAGAAAATCTGCACTGACTGAGATGAATGCTGAATACAAAGGTGTGGATTGATCAGTTTGTGCACGCAGCCTGGAGCATCAGTGAGGGCACCAGATTAGGCTGGAAACAATGGCAACACCAATGCCGGAATGGGAGAGGAGGGAAAGTGTGTTGAAATTTGCATAATAGTGTGTGAGACTGATGGGGGGGACTACTATATATAGCCCCCTAGCCTCCAAACTAGCCGACTTGGCCCAAAACTGGCTGACTTGGCCTAAACTGGTTGATTGCACCAAAAAAGAGACCTAAAATGGCCGACTGCCACCCGAGAAGGAAATGCACAACAAAAATAGCAACACACAAACTGACAGAGCTCCTCTGTCTCCTAGCAGACCCTGACAGGAGCTCACAACTAGGAGATGACAGACTAACAATGAAATAGAGAAGGCTAACACTTACATCTTTTTTGTGGAAAAAGCAAGGGAAGGAAATATGTTTAGCCCCAATCTTGACTTTCGAATTGGCGAAGTTGCATGAGAAAGGTGGATGGAAGCTCATGGATGCCAAAATTGAAGTCAGCAAGAGTAGAACTAAGTTGTTTTGCAAATGTCTTTTGTAGTATTCTCCATGGGCAATTTTGTTGTTAGATGTGATTTTTGTCCACAATAAAGAATTTTCACAAGATGGAAAATAGACAACAAGGCAACAATCACTTCTAATGTTGAGAAGCAAAAAGCATTTGGCTTGATCAGAAACATCTTGGAGGATTGGAAGATTGTATTTGTGAAGGCTAGAGTTGGATAGGAGGAATAACAGTAAGAAGTGATGACGATGTTTTTTGGTCTTGGGCTTTTGATCCTCCATTAGTTGTAGAACTTGGAGGAAGGGGTAGTTTTCTAGCAAGAAAATACTTATTTGCAGTAAAACATTGGATCAATCAAGATGATCCAATTGTTTAGTTTTAGCAAGCTAGAAATGCTAACGCCAAATTGCTGTTAGCAGAGTATTTGTCAGCTCATGTGTGAGTCTGAGCTTGATCTGGGCTGGGCATTTTTATTAGGTATTTTAGGTATTTTTCTGGTGTGGCATTTTATGCCAGTGGAGCATTTTATGCACCAGTCGGCCAGCATTAAATGCTGTCCGACCAGCATTAAATGCTGTCCGACCAGCATTATTGCTCCCCACTTTTTCAGCCTATTTATACTCAGTGGCTCCTCCTCAGTCAGTCACTTCATCTTCACCATCTGCAGACTCTGTGGAGAGAGGAGCCAGTGCCAGTGCCCACGCAGCCAGTGACTCACTGTTGTATGCGACTGTCTCGTGTTCAGATATATGGATTCCATTTCCCGTGCATACATCTGAGTTCTCATCTGTATCGTGTTCTTTTCTTTTCTCTTTTTGTCTTGTGTTTTAGCAGTTTATTTCAGCACATGTTTATGCTTCCACCGCTGCTCCACTTCTGACATGGTATCAGTTTTCAGGATTTGTGTTTCTGCTGTGTTTTCTTGCTGATTTCAGGACTGTTTTGTATCCCTGCTGATCAGACGACTGCTGTTGCAGCCAGGCGACTTGTTTTGGGGCTGTTTTCAGCCTGCGTTTTTTGCAGTTTTGCCATCGCCTGCTGCCTCCGCACCCTCTGCTGCCTACGCACCCTCTGTTGCCTGCGTTTTTCATCTGCAGCTGCTGGCGACAGTTTTCTACCTGTTTTCTCCAGTTCACAGCCTGCGTTTTGCTGATTCAGCATCTCTCGTGGCTAGGTGACTGTCACTTCAGGCCGTTTTCTCTGTTTTTGGCAGTTTTTGACTGATTTTTTGACTTTCTGCAGCAGATTTTGTCTTCTATTGATCAGATTTTGGGTTCTATTACATGTGAACTCTCATTTTCTGTAGTCTGTGCTTGTGTTTTGGCTGTGTTTCCTCTCTAAATTCCATCTCTTCTCTACTTCTCTTCTTATCCTCTCCATATGGCTCCTCCGTGCACTTCCACTAATGATAAGTTACATGGACCTAATTATCTCACATGGAGTGCTGTCATGAAAGCTTGGTTTGTGCAGAAGCGGTTATGGTACATGGTCTGTGGAGCTATTCCTCGACCTCTCCGTCCTTTTCCTCTTCCTGAAGACTTTGATGAGGACAACCATGAGGCATCCTTGAGATTACAGGGGCGGCTTCCGGCACATTATGGAGGTGAGACTTATGTAGCTTCAGAGAGGGGTGACAGGAAGAAGAAGTCGCAGGCCCAGTGTTACCACTGTGGCAAGAAGGGACATTTGCGGAAGGACTGCAAGAAGTTAGCGGCTTCCAGGAAGAAGGAGCAGAAGACGAAGCGGGATGCTGACTCTACCGATGAGTCCTCTCCTTCATCAGACTCCGACTCCGATCCTCCGACCAAGGTGAAGTCCAAGGCGTGGAAGGGATCCTCTTCTTCGGATCACGAGAAGGGCTTGGTGGTCCCTTCCTCAGCTGTTTTCTAGTGATGGTGATGAGGTCATCCCTCACGACTCTCTTGTGCCAGAGAGGGAGTGTGAGCAGGTGTTCAGATGGGGCAGCCGCGCCTCATCTATATTTTTATACAGGTGCACAGGTTCCAGAGAGGGACGTCCCTGACGCATCGACTTCAGTCTGGCGGAATCCAATCCTGGAGCTGGGATTGACATCCAGGTTCATGCTGAGCTGGTTATCTGACAGAGAGTGGGAGGCTTTCGTCTGGAGCTCACATGAGGGGACACTTTGGCGGTCTGGCCAAAGGCGGAGAATCCATGGTCACCTATGTTCAGAGGCATTTTTGACAGGATGGTCTTGTATGCTAATGCGAGACATTGGTGATGGACACAGAGACATGCTATGATCTTCTCTATTTTCAGGTGTTTGGTACGATCGACATCGACATCAGGTTCTCTCCGAGGCACCTTGGTGGTGGCTTGATCACCCACTGCTTGGGTATCCATGGTTCTACTTGGTGGTTCTATGTTGTATAGTTTCTGATCCCTTTTCATTGTACTATTGTATTGTATTAGATCACTCATGATCTGAGAGAGGGTGTTAGCAGAGTATTTGTCAGCTCATGTGTGAGTCTGAGCTTGATCTGGGCTGGGCATTTTTATTAGGTATTTTAGGTATTTTTCTGGTGTGGCATTTTATGCCAGTGGAGCATTTTATGCACCAGTCGGCCAGCATTAAATGCTGTCCGACCAGCATTATTGCTCCCCACTTTTTCAGCCTATTTATACTCAGTGGCTCCTCCTCAGTCAGTCACTTCATCTTCACCATCTGCAGACTCTGTGGAGAGAGGAGCCAGTGCCAGTGCCCACGCAGCCAGTGACTCACTATTGTATGCGACTGTCTCGTGTTCAGATATATGGATTCCATTTCCCGTGCATACATCTGAGTTCTCATCTGTATCGTGTTCTTTTCTTTTCTCTTTTTGTCTTGTGTTTTAGCAGTTTTTTTCAGCACATGTTTATGCTTCCACCGCTGCTCCACTTCTGACAATTGCATGGGAGGCAGTCTTTGAAATTCTCTTGTAGAGGTAGATCCATGCAAGAAGTATTCATATAGTCTAAAATCTTAGCCAATGTAGAGGAAAGGTTGAGATAGAGCAATGGGCCTTCTCAAAATTACCAAGTTGTGGGGAACTAGGTTTATAGAGGAACAACTACACCTCATCTTGAAAGAAATATGGGAGTCCAAAATTCCACTAAGGGATTATTCTATTGGAGAATCATGATGGGTGCATTTTTTGTAGTTGATAAACTCGCAATGAGGGACATTGCAAAAGCAAGCTGTGGCTATGGAGCTGGCTATGGAGTAATTGGAGGCATCAAGCATACTTTTGGGATGGATCCTTTGTTGCTTGTGCATGAGAGTTGGTCCTTTCAAAAATTGGGTGCTTCGAGGTTGTTGAGCAAGGCATGAAATATGATGTTTTGGGAATCATGGAAAGGATGAATTCAATTGCAACTAATTTGTATCGCCCTTCTTCTTGTCTATGGGAGGCAAGAAATGTGAAGTGTTTTGGTGACCAAGCTTTGGAGATAATTGGGAAGACTTGGTTGAAAAGTAAAACGGTTTCTTGAGTTTTTATATATGCTCATGAAAATTTGTCACAGGGATATTGCCAATGCTCTCAAGCTTGTAGCCCATTGATATAAAATGAAAAAAGGTCTATATGTAGTCTTTTTTAGCTGTCCACATCCTTAGTAATTTGTGTTTTCTAATTGTTTCAAACTTTGTGTATATTTGAGCATGCTCTAAAGGGGTGACCCAAGCTTCATAAGCCACTCATCATTAATTCTCATAATATGCAACTCTACGTTAGTAAAGTGAAGGATGGTCACACCAAACACATGAGAGAGGCTGTCTTGTGTAAAGTTGTAGAGACTATTTAACTCTTGTTGGTCTTTTGTTTATGAGGATGCCCTTTCTAGAGAGAGAGATGGAGTTTAGTATCCACTTGGGTAGGGGGAGAGAGAGATCCATCACTGCTATAAGACAATGTGGCAAGCTTTTTAGTTGCAAATGACTTTAATCTATAGCCTTCACATGTCTTGATTGAGCTTTATCAACCTCTATATATCTTGGCCTTTAGTAAATGTTTGAAATTTACATGCATAGGCTTTGCCTTTTGTAAGTAACCTTATTTGATTTCCATGGTCTTAATCTAATTATCTAGCATTTCAATGTTTTACTTATATTTTAAAGCATCTCACCTTTTTTTGGCTCACTTTTATTATATTGTGGGCATTCTCTTCCATAGGTGGAAATTGTCATGGCTCTAGAAGAAGAATTCAAAATTAGTGTCGATGAGAGTGGTGCTGAAGCTATAGTAACTGTGCAAGATGCTGCAAATTTAATTGAGAAGGAGAAGGCCAAACTTTGATACAAGATGTGAATATTCAAAATTTTTTCTTAGTTGTAATGTTATGGTAATATGAATGGAGAAGACTACTAACTTAGCATGTTTTGCACTTGTTATAGTTTTAAGATGTTGTAAAGGCTTGATCAATTTTGATAGCTTGAATTGAGTTCCTTTTTCCCCCTCACAAAGTTTCTCATGACATAAGTTGGTTGAGAAGTGTACCTTCAAGGATAGCATAATGTTCTATAAATGTCCAAACTTTACAAATTGATGGAAATTAAAGTTAATTCATTTCAAAATCATTGCTTAAAGTGAAAAATCACAAATAATGTTGTGTTTACTTTTTGCTTTAATTAACAAACATTTTGACTTGCCAATAGGCAAGGCCATTACATTTGTTCTTGGGGTTTCCTAGTTTTTCTTTAATTGAAATGTATAAAGAGATGTGAAAGACGAGTATTCCAAAATTTGATTGGTTGAATGCTTAAAGCATCAATTGTTTGATCTTGCCAAGAAGATAAGACATGGGCAAGACACCAATGATTGGTGTTACTTGAAAGCAAGTGATATTCTCTTTAAATTGATCACTTGTAGGTGGCATTCAAATGGTCTCACTCACCAAGGGATAGCTAGTGTGAGGGGTTCACTCTTTATCCATCCATCACTCTTTTTAGTTCAATTGTCACTTTTTACACGCACACACATGCACACCTTCCTTTGTATGGAGGGGGCCTAAGACTTGCCTTTAGGGGGGCTTAGTATAGCTAGTGTGAGGGTTCACTCTTTATCCACCCATCACTCTCACTTTTTCGACACACACACACACACATTTACATGGAGTAAGACTTGCCTTAAGGGGGTTTCAGTATATATGGGGTTTTAGGTATGTATACATGTATGTGTTATGTGTTAGATCATGGGATAGGGCTACTTTTCATTCCAAGCTATTTGTTGGGAGGTTTTGATGTGGAGGTAACCTAATGTTCACTTTTTGGGGGCAAGGTGCTCTCTAAGATCTTCTAGATATATAGTCTCTCTTTACTTTTTTTGTCCCCCTATTTTTTTAAAGGGAGAGGATGAGTGAAACCTATATGCTTGGAAACCTTGGGAGTAATGTTGGATAGTCAGCGTAGTTGCTTGTCCCAAGTGTCATGAACACACATGTTTAGATAGTTGGGTTGCTTCTAGGTTGTCTCATAGGGGAGCATCTAGCTTGACCCAAGAGGATTTGCTTGAGGTTTCGAATGACTCAACCATGATTGCTAATAGCATTCTAGTGTCAAGTTAAGAAAGCCACTTGTGTGCTCAATTAAACTTGAAGTAGACAAGCATTGTAGTTGTTTCAACGAGAGTGAGAAATAAGGGAGAGAAGAATGTCAATTCCTCTACTTATAAGGCATAGTTTCACATTAGCTCCTTGCATGATGCTAGGTTGGGCTTTAAGACTTGGATCCTAAGAAAGTTAGTGCTTAGTTCTAAACCTAGTTACTGAGATGCCACTTGACTAATCGAGTCAATCTAGCTATAAGACAACTCTTGTTGGCGAAGTCATCTCCCTACTTTCCACGTACACACTAAAACTATCTTTAGTTTTCTAATTAGGGTCTTAGCACAGTTAGTTTGGATATTTAAAATTAGATTCCCAAATTAATTCTTTGGTACACATTTGTTATATTACACCTTTAGTTTGCATATACAAAAACAAATAAAAGTAGTCATTTATTACTTATTTTAAATAAGTGAATGAAAATTGGCTCTGGACGGAATCGCTTTGTATCAAGCTTAATAAAACTCACTTTGGATTGTCCATCTAATACTGAGCAAACCACTCTAGATTGGAACTATCCCCAATGAGTGTCACATTGGATAGACCAAGCAAACTACTCCAGATTGGAACTAATAGTATTGGGTCTTTAGCATATCCCTTAACTAGCATGGGGACCTTCTAGAATGCATATGGGCTCACAAGTCATTGATCTTATCCTAGATTCGTGAAAGTCTTCCTAGAGCCATGCTAGTTATCATAGTCTTGGGCAATTAGGCAGACCTTGTGGAGAGACTTGCCATCTACAAGCTCGGCCCAAGCACTTGTGATAGATCCAGTTCGTGGTGGTGGAACTCAATGTAGTGTACTTGGTGATAGCTACATCTACTCTCAATCCATCATTAGCTTTTGTATTACTTCACAAGCACAACCATAAAATAGACATGCCAAGACAAAGGATATAATCTTTTTCAAACAAAGCTTTTATTAATTATATTTATGGAATCAAAGCAACAATGGAGGCAATGTTTCTACTACTCATTAACTACAAAATGATATTATTGGATAAGCTAGTAAGACATCTTGATTACAACATAGTAGATTTAATCCGATGGTCTTTGAGAAGGAAAAGAGTTTCTATAGGAAAAAATAACTTATCTAAAGTCGCATGACAAACTGGTGGTAGAGGTGGAAGAGGGGCTATACTTGTCATCACGGTAGCTTGCTTTGTCTATGACCACTTGCTCCACTCTTTTTGTGGTTAGGACTTCTATGCTCCATGGCTACACTCGTCCTCTTCGAGGCCATTATTTGAAACATGTGAGCAATAGAAGTCCTTAAAGAAAGGGGGTTGAGGGGATGGGGAGGAGAACTATGACCAAGGGTACATGTGAACCACCCCTCTTAAATCCTAATATTTGGTTTCATATAAATAGAACTCTTTTTAGTTCCTTTTCAATTTCATACTTCTATTGTTGTCTTCTCTTCTTCCCTTCTAATCCACATCGTGGCTTGTACCAAGAAAATTGCGTAGTTACATCCACTACTAGGCAAAGGCCAAGGACAAGTTTTTACTTCTCTGCCATGGCAAGACAAAGATATTCCTAATTTTAGCTGATGGGATGACTCCAATAGCATCACAACCTCATTGTCTCCATGTAATTCCTTGTCCATCCAAAGGCTCAAAGCCTTGGAGACTTTGAAAAGAGCTCGAGATGAGCGAGAAGACTCTTTCGAAGAGGAAGAAGCAAGTAAAGATGTGGAAGTTGACATTAATGAGCCAAAGAATGATGAGAGTGATGCTTCTACAAATGAGGAAGATGGAGGCAAAGATGATGAGGGCGACATTGATGACAACATTAATAGGCCCTAGGATAGGATAGAATGGCACGAGGCTAGTAGAGATACAATGAAGGGGCACACTCAACAGGAGGTAAGGGCTCCATGCAATGCACCAAGCTGAAAATGAAGCGAGCTAGACAACTTCCTTCTCCTCCTCCACTACCCCTCCTCCTTGCTCTAGAGCTAGTCCTTGTCAACGAGAAACCCACACCACAGCCCCAAACCCAAGCCTAACAAGCACAAGGACAACAACTATGGTGAGATCCAGCTAGACAAGTCCAAGATGAAGGCTAAAGTGGACGAAGAACTACCACCCAGTGACTCTTCGAGAGATCTACAAGTACCAGAAGAGTATGGACTTGCTAATTACGCAAGTGCCCTTTGCACACTTAGTGAAGGAAATCCTTCACTCTTACGGATATCAATTCCACATGTGAGGGATTACAATGGAGGCTATCTAGGAAGCCACAAAAGGGTACCCTGTCATCATTTTTTAGGACATATATTTGTACGCGATTCATGCCAAGTGGGTGACCATCATGTAGAGATACATGCAATGAACGAATAAGAGGGGAGAGAGAGTAGAGCTACTAAGGGCCTAATTTTTTGAAGCACATTGCAATGCAATGCACATTGTGAACTTTGACATGTAATAAAAAACCTTTTAAAAAAATTGTCTCAGATGTCTCATATTATATTTGTGCATGACAGTGTAATGATTATATTTGCAATGTCAATTCAAAACTTGATGACTAATTAGAATGAACAGTCGATTATTAAAGCAACAATTTAGTTAACCTTTTTGCTTTGTCAAATGACAAGTTAGCATGCATCATACAAGTGACAAAGTATAGGAATTTTTTTAAAAAATTTCTTGATCAAAACTTTGTAGTTTGATAGGCCAAACTATGTAATTTTGCCTCAAAAACCTCAGAAATGCTAAAAAAATGGCAATCTGAGCTATGCAAGATACCTTGGATGCCACACCATGTGAATGGGTAGAACGATGCAACTCAGATCACCATTTTTCTTTGGCATTTTTTGGGCTTTTTGAGGCAAAACTAATTACTTTAGCTTGTCAAACCACAAAATTTTTATTGATAAAATTTTAATTTTATCTTTGTATTTGCCGTACTTTGAAAACATTAACACTAGTATCACTTAAAATCAGTTTGTAAAATACTCCAATCTTATCATAGTTAAACAAAAAAAAACTCGAGAAATAGATTGCAAGAAAAATATATTTATATTATAGTGCAAAGTACAAATACATTTTTCTTTATAGGGCTATGCTTGGAGGCTTAAGACTCAATACAAGTTTTAGGACATTTTCAAGCGCTTGATTTATTCATGAGCTTGTTTATGTCTCTTCTTGGCCTATGGCAACAACCCTACCTTGATGCTCTCCTACATGGTAGTCTGGTAGGATCTTATGACTTTACTAATTTCCATGGCCTAAAGTATTCTTCTGTATAGGAGTGTACAAAAACCATGATTTAACAACTCCTTTTTAACAAGAATAATCTTGTGCACATTCAAGGTGATGGTGGATACACACAACACTTTTGGTAGGACCTTTAGAATAGAGAGCTGGGCCCATTCATCTAGGGTGAATGTGGCATGGAATATGGTTGTCACCTATGGGGATCCAACCAACGTAGTGCTCTATCAAGGCATCCTTCTTGAATGCTCATTGGTCCTTTTAGCGAGTTCTAAAATCATTGATGTCGAGTATGACCTACATTGACATGAAGTTACCTCAAAATAATATGCATGGTAAAACAAAGTGTCTAGATGGACTATTGATACACTTACTTCTTGCTCTATATCAATGGAAACCTTCGAGGGTTTAGTCAAGTCCACACTTGAATTGGATTCTTTGATCAGGGAAGCTTGTTGCTCTTCCAAGGGCACCTATCATTCCACCAAGTTGGCTTGCATTGCCTCAAACTCTTGGGTGCCAATTGTGGTGTACTCTGCTGAGTCCATGGCATCTCCAAGAATTATGAGTGCACCATTTATGTCTTCTAGTTTGCCACACTTTGCAGGTAGCTCATTAGATAATACGAGGGGGAAGTCATTGGCGATCACTAGTATCGACAATGCCTCATCCTCCCTCACTCCCAAAAATTTCTCCATCATGGAGAAACAAAAATTCTTTCTCCTCGATGAAGACTTCGCTCATGCTATTTATGTGACACTCTACATTGACGGTAGATGGTGTAGTCCCTTGCTCACCTGAGCCATCTCATAAGATACTATCCATAGCAACTATAGCTCTATTAATCGTAAGGTCTAGAGCTTTTACCTTTTCTATGGCATCTACTTCCTCTTTGGCATTGTTAATCACTAGTGAAGGCTTTGGATCAAGAACATATTTCAGTAAGCCTTCCACATGCTTTTCAACATCCACTTTGATTGTAGGGGGATCCTCATCTCATCTTCATTGAGTCACAAAGTGGTAGTCCATGAGAGGTAGTTAGTGCCATGTTGATAAAAGCTATATCCCGTAGCTTGTTGAGAAGTGAGGTGCTTGAAGTAGATGAGGGTGAGATTTACACAGATTGACCTAGTCATTTGTGAAATGCCTTTGTACCATTGATGCAATTGAGATTGTAGGGCACCCATTCCTCATCGGAATCCTTGAACTTGACGGTATACTCTCGTAAGTATGTGTTTATATACTCGATAGGATATTGTAGCCTGAACCATGCCACAATACCATATCATAGTATTTGATATTGGGACAAAAGATCTTGTAAAAATAAGATCTCCCAGAACAACAAATTCCATGTCTTGAAGGAATTGCATGAGCTATTAAGAGTGCGATCCATTGTGGAAGAAGGGGTGTAGGAGATAAGTGCAAGGATACTTGGGAGATGAGAAGTAGTTAGAGCATTGGAAAATGAAAATGAGGCCAATTGAATGGTTTTTGTCCCAATTTCAAATAAGTGATAAATATTTGACCATGTGGCTAAATCTTGATCCATATTTGAAAGTGGAATTTGGGAAGTTAGCTTATATAGCATTTAGGGTAGGCTCCATCTTTAAGTAAGACAACAATATTTGACCATGTGGTCAAATAATAAAGGTATTAGGGGTTCCAAAAATGTATGGAAATTCCCAAATTCCCTAATGTAGGGTTCCATGGACTTAAAGTTTTAGTTTTAAAAAATCCATTAAATTTTTTAATAGATTTTTGGAAAGTAAAATAAAAAATCACAAAACAATCCAAATGTAGAATGTTAGAGAATCTAAAATACATATAGTTAATTTAAAAGAAAAATCCCTTGATCTATTCATCGTAAATTCTCAATATATCATTTCACACACACATTGACTTGTTGCAAAGCACTTGATAATATATAAATTTTCTACAATATTTTTTCAATATGAAAGAAAATAACTAATTAATATTTGAAATATTATGTCCCAATTAAAAAATACCATATTAAACAATCTCACATTTTTGCCACTAATATAGAAGTTGAAGCTCTTCGTATGAACGCTTCCCATCAAGATAAGATGCTCCCATAGATTTAGGAGACTCCAATAATCACTCATTGTGATTTACTCAATCATTTCACTTGGCATGTAAATTTGAATATCAAATGCTTGTCCCATATCTTCAATGGATTCCAAGGGAATCCATTGGCTTGCTTTCGTCATCTAACGTCGGTAATAGAAGCACATATACAATGATGAATATGTAATCAAGCAATGAAAGGTAGCAATAGAGATCACCACTCTATATAAATAGATGTCATCTTTGTGCACCCCACCCACCTCATTCCATTCTTCTTCAAAATTGTAGTTAAGAAAGTCCTCGGTTATATCATTATAAATGAACATGAAGAGACATTGATGTGCATTAGTGATTTTGAAGATATATGTAAAAACATAAATTGATACAAGCCAGAAAGATCCAGTGATCTTGAAGCTCTCCTAAATATCAATGAGCTATGAATGTCATGTACGATATTTATACTTAATGTCTAAAGCATCCACTCATTCAGAATGGGTCATTTTAAACTATTGAGAGATGGACAATGAAGCAATTAAAGAGAGCCATATGAATCAATTCATGTAGGCACTATATACGTAAACTTATAGAATAAAATATTACGACATAAAAGATATTGCAATGACTTTCCAATCATTATTGTCTCATCCATATCCACATATAGAGCTTTGTGTATCCCAGATAAACTTTCCAAAGGTTGATCCTCAACAAGATTTGAAGGGAAAATATTTGAAAGGAGAGAAGAAATAAAAACCTCAAAAATATATGAGAAGTTAGGAACATAAAATCAAATTGAGGAAAATAATTGTCAAGTAGTCCCAAGAGGTAGCTCCAAGTTCTTCACACCATACACATGTTAAATTGATGCAACAAGACCACTATCTTGAGCCTTCCAAAAGCCAACCACTCTACCCTTCCAATGATTTTGCAGTATACCACGATGATAAGCTCGATGAGGCCCTATTGCGAAAGGTTACATGTATACCCATGAATCCTTCTTGAATAATTCTCCTTTCCATTTACCAATTCATCCTATGTATTGCATATATAGAGAACATATTTGGAATCACAAGGTCATCTTTGCTGACATGTAGATGCCATTAGAATGGTAATAATGTAAGTAAGGAGGGTTGTGTGGCTATGGTTGTGTGAGCACACAAAATGGATGAAAGAAAATTACCATGGAAAAAAGAGAGAAGTTAGGTGCTGTGTGGCTATGGTTGCGAGAATATGGGGGCTGTGGCTATGGCTATACTCAGAGGAAAGAGAGAGATTGGGTGCTATAGTGTCTATGGATGGGAGAATCTAGGGGCTATGTGGCTATGGTTGTGTGAGGATAGAAAGATGAGAATATTTGTGGAATGGAGATAAGCGAATGACCATGGAAGAAAGAGAGAATGTGTGTGTTGTGTAGCTATGATTGAGAGAAGCTGGGGTTGTGTAGCTATGGCTGATAGAAGCTAGAAGCAAAGAAAGCTAAGAAGATTTGTGGAATGGAGGTAAGAGAATGACCAAACTAGAAGCATGTCTTGTAGAGAAAGACACCCAAAAATGTATTTTTTGACTGTACATGCTATAAGAAGAAGTTTGGGGAGGGAAAAAGCAGTTTCTGGAGAGGGGAGGTAAAACTTTTAAAATTTCTGTCACCTTTTTGGATGCCTAGTGGAATCTACGTGATATGGGGTGGTAAAAGTGAGAGGGGGGGGGGGGGGGTAAAAGAGGATAAGGCTATAAGTGGTAGGGTCAAGGGGATGAAGGGAGTAGATAAAATGTGCACACCATCCCCCCTCCAAATGGTCCATCTCAAATCTCTTATCATTAGGAGAGTCATTAGCTCTTAAGCTAAAGGGTCCTTTTTGAGTCCATATTCCCCTAATGGATACTTTGAAGTTGTTATTAGTATGGGTCAATTTGTCATTAGACATTGAAGTCTGGAACCATGAATACAAGAGATGACCACTTAGAAAGGCTACAAAAGATGTAGGATGCTCGAGGGACATGGGGAAATCCTAACCCTAAATTTCTTGTATAAAAAAATGAGAACTAGTAAAAAAGACTATTAAGAGAAAGAAAAAAGTGCAATTAATTACATTCTTCTAGAAAAATAAAGTGAGAAAAAGAAGACTCTTAATGTAATGCTTGCAAAAAAAGAAGAGATGCTGAGAGAGATGAACTTGAGACTAGTAAAGTTGGTGAGGAAAGAGAAAGAAAAACAAAAAGAGGAGAGAAGAGAGAGAAGAAAGAAGAAAATTAAATTGAGAGCACCTATGAAACATTATCATGCTGTTGATATTCCATTGGGAGAAGGAGAGAGTGACTATGACCTTAAAAGAGATATGATGGGTAAGAAAGTTGATATATCTTTTGCTCAGTTGATGGAGTTGTGTCCTAAGATAAGATGATAATGGAAGAAATTAGTGAATCTGAAGTATAAGGAAAAAAAGAAAGAAATGGTGAGAATTTTGAGTGTAGAAGATCTGCTTGATATTTTTCCCATTGGTAATGATTGGTATAAGAATCGGAACATAGGTGAAGCATATATTGACGGAGGAGCACAAATTAATGTAATTATTAAAGCTTGTGTAGAACAGTTTGGACTTCCAATTTGTTGAAGGGTCAAAGTTTTGAATTAGGCTTGCTAATCATGCTAAAGTGAGGTGCTTAGGCATTATTCAAAATTTGAAAGTGAAAGTTTATGGTGTGTCTATGAAAATTTATTGTCATGTTATGCTAGGATAGTTGGGAGCTTTTTAGCTTATATTAGGTAGACCTTGGCTTAGGAAAGCAAGATCAATACAAGATTGGTGAAAAGGAGTCATAAAAATTTATGACCATAGAGGAGTAGCAAAGAAATTTGATATGTCTTTGAGAAAGGAACTTGTGAATGAGCATGCTAGTGAAGAAGAAGAGGACAAAGAGAGTGATAGTTATGAAGAAGATGATAGTGAGGATGAGAGTTCAAAAAGTGATTTTGATAAGGAGGTGTCATCTATTGTAGTTGAGTTAGTTAATCTTGAGAGAGATGGGGAGAAACCAGAGAGTTGAGAAAGTCCTGATGAAAAAAATGTGTTTGAGTGAAGAAGAGAAATTTGAGGAAGATTTTTTGAGTTTCTTATAAGACCATGAGGGGGAGGGCTTAGAAATTCTAAGGGTTCTAAGATGAAGTTGAGGATTGAGATTTGTTGCCTAATGAGGTTGTTGAAATTTTCAGTGAGTTTCTAGATGTGGGTGTTGATTAAGAGAGTTTTGAGGTTCTTTTGGTGATGGTATTGTTGTTGAATTTGATGAGTCTTGTGAGTTGGTTGATGATGGTTTGAGTAGCCTGGAGAGACTTTTGTTTGAGTAACCTCATGCTTCTTGATAGTTGTGCGGATGATTATATGGTTGATTTCAACAACAATGAAGAAGAGAAAACTTCATTTGATAGTCTTTAAGTTTTTTTGAGTTCTCTTAGAGTTTTTGATGATATTTGTGATTATTTTCATTGGGGTTTTGAAGACCCTAAGAGTGATATGGATGAAGATGTGAAAGAAAAATTTAGAGAGGCTTTGAAAATGATTGAAATATTGAGGGAAGACAGATCTAAAGCTAAGGGAAAAGAGTTTAAAAAAGATTGTGATGTTGAAGTTGAAGAGGATTGGACAACTGGATATTTGGATAATGACAATAACTCTAATGTGTTGCCTAATGCTTCTATTTGTGATTCTTGTGAAAAGTCTCTCGAGTTTGTTTGTGAGAATCCTATGAAAAGGGTTCGTCATTGTGGTTGTGGAATTGAAGAGTGGGAGTCTTGTTTGTTTGTAGAGATGAGTAGCTTGAAAGGGTGTCTTGGAGAGGTTTCTTGTTCTCATGGGTTTAGTTAAGAGATGATTCAGTTTAATGTGGACGATGGTGTGTTAGGATGTATAACTCCATATTACTATGATTGATGATGAATGTGAGAGCGGAATTTTGGTGCCGGAAAGTGCTTAAAAATAGCAAAAAATTATGAATATCAAGGGAAAAATATTCACTGTCAAAGGCGGCGGCTCGATCTAGGACGATTTTAAGCGTCAAAGTACTTTAAAGGCGCCCGAGCGACACTTGTTGATTTTTCATAATTTTTCAGATAGTCGTGCGGGTTGGCAAGAGTTATTGGCCAATGCGGGATGCTAAGCCGAACGCCCAGGATTTTTTAGAGCTCAATTCGGAGTCCGGACGGGGAAATGGCCAAGGAAACGGTCAAGATAAGGTGGACACTTGGGAGGCCAAATTTGAGCATGCCTTTTGAGTTTGGACCCCCCCCAAAAATTTTATGCACCTTATGAAGCAAAAAACGTGGAGAGAGAATGAAGAGGAATGAAAAAACGTGATCAACAGAGGGCGCCATTTTTTTCGCCATGAATGGATGAGAGGCATCATGGCTGCTGCAAACAACCCCCCCAATGGATTATGGGGCTTCATTCCCCTCTGTCTGTGGACTCTATCGCCGCCTCTCGCCCGAGAAATGGTGGTCTCTATGAAGAATTCTGATTTCAGTCTTTCTCTCTCCTCCCTCTCTCTCTTCTAAAGGCAAGTTCATGTGGGAAGAAGAAGGAAGAAGAAAGAATGATGGAGGCTTGTCCGGCATGGATCGGATTGCTCCATGGGCTGGAAATGGTGATTGGTGATGGTGCTGGACATGAAGTGCTGCTGATTTCCAAATCTACAGCCATGGACATGAAACCCCAAACACGCAAATAAGCGGTAATTTAAAATTTTCAAAGGAAATTTGAGCTTTTATGGCTTTTGATGGATGAAATGTTGTTCATGTGGGATAAAAACTGTTCATGTTGCTATTTTCTATGAGTTCTTGCTGGTCATAATCAAAAAATCAGAAAAATATGCATTTTGTGGTTCAAAATAATACATTAAAACACGTAAAACATGAAAAAACAAGGGAAAATGAGGGTTTTTGGCATAAAAATGGGGAAGTAAATAGGAACATCAACTAAACTTTCATTTTTCTGCAAGAAGGAACTAAGGGCCACAGCCCATAACCTGTTTTGAATTTTCAGTAATTAAATAATGTAGGAAAATAAGGGAAAATACAAGAAAATGGTGGAAAAATCCTAAAAAATAGGGGAAAAATACATTTTGGATTCCGAAAAATAAGGATAAATAAGAGCAATGCTTGTGAATGTTTGTGGGGACTGAAGCATGAGGATTTGCCTCAGTTCAACCCCACCTTCTTGTTCTAGTGTGGTTTTTTCCACTTTCTATACATAAAATGATGTCAAAATACCCTATAAACCTATGCAACGATGCAATATTTAAACGGGGAAGAGTAGAGGAGCTGAAGTATGTCTAAATGCCGTGTGAGATGATGGAAAAGTTGCTGATTTCTATGCATAGCATTTTAGGACGGATGATAATTAAAATTAAGAGCTTAGTAGCACGAGGATCTCCTCGGTGCTAAGCCCATGCAACGAAGCACGAACAGTAGTTGGAAACCATTAAAAGAATGGTTTTGCACTTGTGCACGATACTGTTTGCTAAATGTTTGAGCACTAGGCATCTACCAAATGCATGGAGCATGGAAAAAGATTTAAAAGTATCAGTGATCAGCTCCTGGACATGCATTGCAATTGGTTTATTAGGACATGACCTATGATGAGAGGCAGTGAGGTACCCATGCTGTAGGCTAGTCGTGGGGTCCTAAAGGGGAAAGAGAAGTAAGGACAATGGTACATTCCTGGACACGCTTATTTGGTACCTTGAGCGACTTTTGTGCAAAATGTTTAGATGTTGAGCGACGCATCGAGGGGCCAATCCCCAAGGTGTAGGAGAGTCGCAGAGGGTTGACGGCATTTAGCCGTAGGAGGAACCCCATGTGTATGTGATTCAAGCCTTTTGGCTATGTGAAAGGGACTCCCTCTGAGGAGTAGTGGGCTAGGATTAGTTGGACTACAACGTATTACAAACGCAATGTTTAGGAAGGCAGAGATTTTGATAGACGCTCCTGGTCGCGAGGCCGAGGGGTTTTCTTGTGCATAGTGACGAGGCCCGGCTAGTGCATGAGCCAGTGCCGGCCCGTTTTTTGGTCCATCAGAATGGGATGAGCTTGATGAGTTATGCAAGTCCACCCTCATCTTGTCTCTCACTGAACAGGTGCATTACAATGTATCAGGATAAAATCAAGAATCTCTATGACAAGAAAAGTCCAGCAAGTCAGATATATTGGCTAAAGCAACTTATGGACCTGCGCATGAAGGAGAATATGACGACGATGTTTGCTCATTTGAGCCAGTTCCATGCTATTCTCAAGAATTTGACTTCGTAGGGTATTACCTTTAATGATGAGGTTACTCCGTTGTTTTTGCTTGGGACTTTGAGTGAGTCATAGGATGTATTCCACACTGCCTTACGTGCTCTTGGTACTATTTTGATTTTTCCTGATGTAGAGGGTGCTCTTCTGCAAGAAGAGATTAACTATAAGAACTTGGATGCCTCTCGTGTATTGCATGCTTTGACTGTTAGATACAAAGATGGTATTGGAAAGAATGACTGTGGGTATGGACGCGGCAGAGACTAGTAGAAGTCTAGGTCTAAGTCGCATGGTAAGTCACACAGCAAGTCTCGTGGGAGAAACGCTAATGTGACATGTCATCATTGCGGTAGGAAGAGTCATATATGCCCAAATTGTCATGAGTTGCGCAATGAGAAGCACAAAGAGAAGGGGAAAGACAAAGTACAGGAAAAGTCCTCCATGGTGCCTGCAAAATCCAATGCGAAAATCGAAGAAATAAATGTCATGCATACTAATGACTCCGATGGGGAGTACATACTTGCAGCTAGTTCTTGTGATGCTACATCGTTGATGGAGGTTCACTCTATGTATGTGCGGTGTTGGCTTTTGGATTCTGGTGCTTCATTTCATGTTACACCATGCCATGAGTGGTTTTACTCCTACCACACTGTCTCTGGTTCAATTCGCTTGGGTGATGACATGTCACTTGCTATTGTGGCATTGGGGATGTACGACTGTAGTTCTCTACTGGTAGTACTTTTCTATTATAGGATGTACACCATGTACCTGTGCTTACATGAAGTATTATGTCTGTAGGGCATCTTGATGATGTTGGGTTTCATGTTTCATTTGGGGATTCTGCCTGGAAGATCATCCAATGCAGACTTGTGCTTATAGAGGTGCTAAAGCTAGCAGCCTCTATCCTCTTATAGTTGATGGGTCCTCTGTTGACCATGTTTTGTTAGTGGGTTCCATCCCACATGTATCTCTTTGGCATGCCTGTTTGGGCCATATGTCCTTGAAGGGAATGAAAATGCTTTCTGGTTTGTAGTACTTACCGCCCCTTGACTACGTATGTTTTGATTCATGTGAGCTTTGTCTTTATGGCACATAGACTAGAAATACGCATAAGAAGTCTGGTAGGACACGCATGAGTGAGCCCTTGGCATTGGTACATTCGGATGTTTGTGGGCCCGTGCCCTATCAATCTATGGGTGGTGTAAAGTATTTTATGACGTTCATTGATGACTTTTTGCATAAAGTCTGGGCTTACCCCATTAAACTTAAGTCAGATTTCTTGGCTATGTTTCAGAGATGGCTTGCATTGGTTGAAAACCAGACTGGGCATAGAAATGCCTTAGGACTGACAATGGGGGAGAATATGTGTCACGTGTTTTTGAGCAGCTATGTGACGAGAGGGGGGATATTAGACATTAGTTGACCACTCCCTATACCCCACCCCAGAATGGTTTGGACGATGGATAAATAGAACCATCTAGGAGCGTATACGTAGTATACTTAGCCATGCAAGCTTACCACAAAGCTTTTAGATTAAGGCAGTCGGTATAGCTATGCATATCATAAATAGATCAGCTTCCAGTGGTTTGGATTTCCAGGTTGCAGATGAGGGACTGGGAAACCTTCGTCTTATGTGCATGTACGTGTCTTTGGATGTGAGGAATGCTGCCATGTGCCCAAGGATAAGCATACTAAGTTGGATCCTAAGAGTGTCAAATGCATTTTCCTTGGCTATGGAGATGTATGCGAGATGGGTTACCACCTCTGGGATCCACAAGCGCAGAAAGCCATCCGCAGTCATGATGTAGTCTTCCATGAAGACAAGATGCATAGGCAGCTTGAGAAGGTGGTAGAGATACACAGGGTTATATTCTAGGAGGAGCCACGTGCTCCTACATAGCTAGTTGGACAGCCTGTAGCAGCAGTTGGTACACATGGCCAAGGTGTTGGACAGGATGCTACACATGCAGCAGAGCCTGCAATGAGATGATCTACTAGAGCTAGACGTCCACTTGATAGATTTGAGCCCTCGATGCATTATGTCTTGGTTACAGATGTAGGAGAGCCTCTCACCTATGATGAGGCTATGTGCAAGGGTGATAGTCACTCCTGGGAGAGGGCTATGCAGTTTGAGATGGCCTCCATGCATAATAATATGACTTGGGATTTGGTTGCATTGCCTAAGGGCAAGAAATCTTTGCTATGCAAGTGGGTGTATAAGGTGAAACGTACAACTCGACACTCCAAGCCGGCATACAAGGCTAGATTGGTAGCAAAGGGTTTTAAGTAGGAGCATGGTGTTGACTTTGATGAGGTCTTCTCTCCTGTGGTTAAGATGACCACCCTGTGCTTAGTCTTGGCTTTGGTTGTACAACTTGTCTTGGACTTGTACCAAATGGATGTCAAGACGACTTTCTTACATGGGAACTTGCATGATGAGAATTACATGGAGCAGCCTAAGGGCTTTGTAGAACCTGACAGGGAGCACCTACTATGCTACTTGAAGAAAAGTATTTATGACTCGAAGCAAGCACTTCGGGAGTTGAAGAAAAGTCTTTATGGCTGTCGATACACCCCGGAGGGCGACGGTATAGCCATTACGTATTTTTTGAAAAAATTACGACTTAAAATCTTAAAAAAGAATTAAAAAATATGTTAAAAAATAAGATCTAAATTTACTCGTATTCCATAAACAATTTATGGTAATTTGAATAGCGTGATACATTAAATGATCCCTTTCACGAGGTTGGTCTTTACAACTAATCATGATGCTTTTTAAAACAAGTTTCTCTTCCCCTCCCTCTCTCTTCCACACAACTCTTTGACCTGAGTGTTTTCTTTGTTGTGTTTTTATAGTTGCAAAATTTGCATCCCTAATCCTCTGCGTTTTTATCTCTGCTCATGTCGCCCCTCTCTTATTGCAAGTTTTATGACCCTAATATTTGGCGGTTCTATCCCCTTGCTCTTCTCTGACTGCTCTCCACTGTTTTATTTTCTCAACTGAAATAGGTTGTGCAATGTAAATTTTGGTTTGAATTAGGGTATTCTGACCAAAACTACATGCATCTTCAAATTAGAAATCTTGCTCCAAGGGTTCAATAATTCTACAGGGCAGTGAATGATTGCCACTCCACAGCGTGTTTGCTCTACTTCACGGGTGATTTTAGTTAGGTTGGCACAGCTTGCTTACTTCTACTAACTACAATAGGTTTTCAACTCTTCCCTACATTTCTGATTTTGAGTTAAACTACATTGGTTTTGATCATTTCAATCCATACAATTACTATAAATCACGCTACTAATCTTTCATATTCTTAGTATAGAATAATATGAAGATCAAACACCACAAACATTATCTAAATAAGAATCATGTATGAAAATTAAATGAAATCTTTATTTCTGTAGCAATGAGATTAGGCACTCACTCTTAAAAATTCAATGTCTTCTTCTTCTTCTTGATTGCTTGATTGATCTCTTAGAGTGCTTGTCTTTTTTGTTGCCCACTAGCTTGCACATGATAGCTCCTTTGCTGTGAATATGAAAAACATGATTTCTTGCACTATTGAAAATACTCTCTTTGCTATGAAAATGAAATATATGATTTGTGTAATGTTGAAAAAACTCTATTGGATGTGAAAATGGAATAAAAGGTTTGTGCAATGCTTTCATCAATGAGTGCTTTCAAAATACTAACTTTTCTTTCTATTGTGTGATGTTATATACCTTAAGGTTTCATCTCAAGGCTAAATCTAGCCTTATATTTCTTGTATCCTTAATTAATATTTAGAGCATTTTATCAAGTTCTTATACATCGTATTATACTTTACTATATAGAACTTTCTATTATACTATATTTTCATAGTAAAAGCATTTCCATAATATTTTATGGTTACATTCATTATGATTTTGCAATATGCATATGACCATATTACATAGATTAGACCATATGGTAAAGAATTTTCTTACAATATAGGAAGTAATTTTTGTTATTTTATTCAATACAATTTGAGATTTGGCCATGAGGTCAAATATTTTCGTATAATATAAGATATATTTTTTGTTATTTTTCCCAATATACTGTGAGATTTGGCCATGCGGCCAAATCTTGTCCTTAAGCTATGTCTTGGCAAAAAATAAGGACTCTTGTAGTATCACAATATCTTGCAACAAATCAACCACTTTTTTCATTTTACTACAAGAATAACATTTCGCCATTTGGTCAAATACTTTTTTATATTATCAACCCTTACTTACTTCCAAAAGGAAAGACTAGTTTCTACTCGGAATTCCTTACTTTCTATAATTTGGACACGTGGTAAAATCTTGCCTTGCAACAAACAAACCACTTTTTTGGGAATTGATCTTGAAAAATTAAGAATAAATCTATGGTGGGTTTGATCATGCAAATTTTAGGTATTCTAGATTTGGATGTATGGAGAAATCTTCTAAGACAAGCATCTTCTAGATTATCTCCAAAAAAGAAGTCCATGTTCCACTTGGAACTCCTTAATTACCTATTATATTTATAGGAAGTTTTTCCATGTGGTCAAAACTTGTCATGCAACAAACGAACCACGTTGTTTCCATAAACTATTTCTTTCATTTCAATTTTTCATAGCTTCCTATCTATATGCTCATATATAAATATCATATATTTTACCACAAATTAGCCACTTTGTCCATTCCACTACAAAACAAAAATTGGCCATATGGTCAAATCTTTCATTTTTTAATCAATGCTAGCATCCAAGAATCTCCCATTCTTGTTTCATTCAGCCATATGATCAAATCTAATCTCATACATCTTACAAACCATGAGACCACTTTTTTCATTCAACTATAAAACAATATTTGCCTATGTAGTCAAATCCAATTTCATAACATGTTGCAACAAATGAATCACTTTCTTCATATGGTTATGCAACTAGATTTGGCCATATGGTTAAAACCACATTGATATATGGGTGGATCTCATATCGGACTAAATCTCATTATTTGTTTAAATAGGATTTGACCACATGGCCAAAAATCTTAGCAAAGTTCCTAGAGTATGATCCTTGCATAGGAAACTTACATGGAGAAGAAATTCAATGTTAACTTAGGGACAAAATCATCCATGACATTTTCTACATAACCACAATGATTTTTCACTATATCTCATGCCATACTAATAGTCAACATTTCATTATTGCTTGACCATTTGGTTAAGCCCATGGCCAAGTCTCAGTATTAATAGAATTTGATCTTCTCACCGAAGTCAATGGCAAAGTTTTTACTATATGATTCTTGCAAGAGAAACATAATTAATGCTAACTTAGGACCAAAATAATCCATGAGATTTGATACATAATCACATCTATTTATGGTTAGATCTCATACCACACTTAAATCTTAAATTTCAATATTTCATTTTATGGAAGAGTCCCTTTGGAATACATTTGTCTTACATTTTGTAAAATCTTATGGTGTTGTGTTTTCAATTTTCAACCTAGAAATCTTATACATTTATTTGGGTTTTGTGAATTTTGACTACTTGTAAATCCGCTTTTTTTGACAACTTTTTCTCTTTGTAGAACTATATGGCAAAGAAAGATAGCACATCCAAAAAGGAGACCCAAACCATTGATGGAGCTAGTGGTGATTTTGTGTATCCATGGTATGTGGATGTTTATGATAGTCAAGGAAAAAGGGCTAGCAATGTTCTCTTATTTACTTTAAAGAGTGATATTGCATTCTTTCAACAAGATGGTGTCATAGAGAAGATAACAGATGGATGTGATGGGAAAGAGGGAATACCATGTAATCGTGTTAAGATCAAGGGAAAAAATGTAGTATACAAACTTAATCCTTTATCATTTCACTTTGCACATATTAAAGAGGACGAAGAATAATCTTTGAAAACAATGGGATGGACCTTATTTGAGGAGGTAAAGGGCACAAAAGACATTATATCAACATTCCAAGCTGTCCAAAATAGTGAGCTACTTTTCCTATCAAGAAAGGGTGATCATCCCAACCAAAGACTGAAGCTCCAAGATAATCAAATAGACTTGAGATCTTCAACTCCTCCTTAAGAAGAAAATAATTCACCAAATCCCACAAGCTTAAAGTAAAAATCACCTCAAAAAAGTTCATTGTCACTGTAACATGCCGCCTATTGGCTATCCAAGCACGTTTTAGCCGTCCATCGAAAAATGAATCTAAGCATTGCTGCCCGGCACTCCCAGGGAATGTTCTAGGGTTTGTCACCTAGGGTTTCCCAAGTCTGCCTAGTAATGGAACGCTCACGGCCAAACCCACTAGGATCAACCTGAAATTTGGGTTCCTAGGGCCAAGGTCTCCTAACAACATTCTAGCATCGGATTTTGGACATCCTATTTTATGCAAAGATACCCAATCCGAAGTAGATCCATACCGCACTTGGTTCAAAGAGAATGGGAAATGAGAGGGACGCGCCGCTCAACCTCACTGCCCCTAGGACATAATCCCATTCCGGTCCCCTAAAACGACATGAATTGGGTTCTAACTAAAGGTTAAATGTCGGTAGAAACCTTGAGAAGCCTCCCAATTCTCTAGGACCACCCTACTGTAGGAAGGATCCGTTGGGGTTCCGCCTACCCACTTCCCTCAATGGGTGTTCTTTAGTTACCTAATTAGGTCCTATCACATTTATGTGGGACATTTAAAAACAGCTTTCTTAATTAAGCCTTTTAGGAAATAGGGTTCATTTGCGTAACTTATGGCACTAATACAAAAACAATCCATACAAGTTCTTAGGAAGTAAACTTTATATTATCATCTTAATTGAAATATAAGTCTAGTCCAAAAAGGACAAATTCCCCGATCTGTGGGGATGCATCTTATTTCCTGTAAGTTTTTGCCCTTGCACTAGTAATACGGCCTTGAGCATCTATCTTGAGTCAAGTAGATCGTTTGAGTAGGACTTGGAGGTAGGGAATTTACAGCCAGAACCCCCCTGGCATCCAAGTGTCCTCCTACATTCAAGTTGACCCACGGAGAGACCTCTCATGGCACGTTCAGTCCACGTTTCCGTCATGGTTATTTGGAACCCCCTTGGCTAGGGTTGGCGACCAGTTGGGGTAGCTTAGCCCGCCCTCCTTGAATTCAACCTGATTCATTATTCAATTTTCTGTTGTCAGCTTGGGTCATTAATTCCTTTTACAGACATTGAATCTAGATTTACAAGCACAAACAAACAATGAAGGCGAGTGCTCTTAGGACATCTGCTAAGGTGGAGTCCTCATCTCTGATGCTAACGTCTCCTTTCTTGATCATTCCCGCCTAAGCATCATTTTCCATTATTTTTTGGGAGATAGAGAATACCCTCCTGTTGGCCTCTCTACAATGTATTAGGGTAGAGTAATTACACTATAGTTTTAGATGATGTCTCCCCTAGGTTACTATCCTTTGGTCCCCCTATCTTAGGATATTGGTCTAGGGTTTAATTGGGTCAATTGGTAATCATATTTTCCATCTTAAAACTCTATGGGATTCTAAGTTCACCCTAGGGTCTCCTCGTCTTCAAGATAACGGAAACTTGTATTTACTCCTCTTGCAAGACAAACGTAAACCAAGTCTATTTACCATTCTGAAATAGTTATGAGCATCGAGTGTAGCTTGGCGAGTAGTCATTCTCCTTGTGGGTACTACATTATAGCTTCCTTGTGTTAGCTTTGGGATGTTTCGTACTATGGAAATGATATACCTAAGTGTGTTTTGGGTTCATCGCGGTTGGCTATTGGAGTAGAGACCAAAGAGCGTGTTGACTCCAAGTCAAAATTTGGTCGTAAAGACAAACCGATTTATCTGCAACTAAGGTCCTAGGTGGGTCAAGCTAAATCTTGACTTCCCTTATTGGCCTGAACCTCATTTACCAAACTATTCCTTTCACATAAGCTCAATATTTCACATGCGCATCCTAATCTACCTTTTTAGATGCATACCCCATTATGTGGTGCAATTGAAGCTATTCATGATGCCATGCAAGTCCCAATGCAAGTCTTCCCTGAGTTGTCGATGCGATGCGAGGTCCCTACTCATAAAAATCCCTTCTAGCACATTTTATGCAACTTAGAAGGCATGACCTAATTACTCAAATGTGAGTGTACATGAATTCACTGTAATGCAAGTCAATTCTCCACGATGGTCTGTGGAGTACATTTGACCTATACGGAATATTTATGTACCCCGAAAATCTATGATGCATTTGCGGAAGTTAGATCCTCATACTTGACTTGTCTCCATTATAACCGTAGATACTCAATCTATCTCTGAAAATCCATGATTATTTAACCCTTTTCGGCTATCTTTCAAGTATGCAAATTACTTGATGCAAGGTACGAAATTTTCCCTAACGATGTCTATGCTTAAATGTTTGATTCCAATTTTTCTAGACACGCTAGCGGTATTTGGTTTTGGAGAGCTGAGTTAGCATTTTTGCCTGATACACCATTCGTGTTGATAGTGGCATCTTTGCCCGATCCTTCTCCCATATTTGCGGCTTTTCTGGTTACTTGGGAGAGCTTACTCTTGGGGCCATTTTTTTTGGAGTTGGAGGTGACCTTCACTTTTCATGAAGGTCTCCTTGTTGGGACCGGTTTCCCTGCGCTTGCCTTGACTCAAGCAGTCGCGCTAGAGGCCATCAATGGAGTGACTATGGGACTTGCAGTGAAGAGAAGCAATTCTTGGGCGTTTGCCCAATAACGGAGTTATTATTGAACCACTTCTCTCCCTCTCCTACTCTTCTTTAGTGTAGATTTCCCTTCCCTCTCCTCTCTCTCTCATTCTCTCCTTCACTAATCCTCCCTCTCCTTCTCTTTCTCCAAAAGTTTTGTGACAAAAGGGGGGGAAAAAGAGAAATAACAGGCCTCCTGAAAGAAAAAGGGGAGAAAAATGAGTTATAATGGAGGGGGGGTGTTGGTTAAGGGGGACGAAGGAAGAAGACTACCCCCCTTGTCTAAGGGGGGGGGGGATTTTATAGGGAGGGGCGGAGAAGGGTATTACGGGGAGGGGGTGTGACATGAGGTCCCCTTCCTCTTCCTCTATTCGGATGGCCCAAATGGCCTTTCCACCATGCAACCGTTAGTTTTGTCCAGCTCCCTCCCTCATCTCGTAGTTCGACTTCTCCTCCATCCTGCAGTTTGACTCCTCCTGCCCTCATCGATGTGTATAGTTGAACTCCCCCTCCCTCCTCCACCTTGATGGCGTCGACAGGGAGAGGTGATGAAAGATAAATTTTGCTTTTAATTTTATTTAATTTTATAATAAAAGGGGGAATTTACAACGATGGTGGCGACAAAAGATAAGAAAAGGAGGGGTTGTCATCATCACAGCGGCGTGACGATGATGTATTACATCCTTCTCCCCTTAAGGAATCGAGATGTCCTCATCTCGAAAGGAATTGGGTGTATTGTTGGTTGAGAGTACTCTCATCAATCCATGTGGCATATTCTTTTGGATAGTCCTTCTACTGGATGAGGTACTCTTTAAGGGTTCTACTCCTCAATCTCTTTTCTCGGGTGTCTAGGATTCTATCTCTAGCTAGAGCTCAAGGACTCCTTGGCTTGCCATTACAACTTGTTGCATCATTGAGTACATGGCTAGGATTGGACACATATTTTTTTAGTAGGCTAACATGGAATACATTGTGAACCTTTATGCTCTCATGGAGTTGGAGTTTGGAAGCATTGGGCCCTAGACACTTGAGGATCCTGTAGGGTCCGCAATACCTTGGACTTAGTTTCTTGAACTCTCCCAGTGATAAGGAACTCTTCTTGGGTCATATGCGAATAAAGACCACATCTCCTTCTTTGAAGAGTCGCTCTTGTCTATTTAGATCCACATAGGCTTTCTGCCTATCCTTGGTGGCTCTAATATCTTGTCTGATGGCCTTGATCTGCTCATCCATCTCCTCAAGCATTTCTTTGGAAGCTTCTACCCTCAAGGTAGGATCTGAAAAATTCAATGGAGTACGTCAATCATGCCCATACAATGCTTGAAAAGGTGTCATTTGAATGCTTTGTTGGTAAGAAGCATTATAGGCGAACTCTACCAATGGTAGATATTGGAGCCATTTCTTGTGTTTGCGACAGCAATATGCCCTAAGAATGTCTTCAATGACTTGGTTGAATCTCTCCGTTTGGCCATCAGTCTGAGGGTGATAGGATGTACTGAAACACATCTGAGTCCCAATGGCCTCGAATATCCCTCTCCAGAAATGAGATGTGAAGAGGGAATTGTGGTCACTAATGATCCTCCTAGGCAATCCATGGAGTTTGAATATCTCCTTGATGAATAATGTGACAATATTTGAAGCTTTATAGTTTGTCTTGATTGGAATGAGGTGTGCAATCTTAGTGAGCATGTCTACTATGACCATAATTGAGTTGTATCCTCCTTGGATTGAAGGTAATCCAACAACAAAGTCCATGCTTATAAATTCCCACTTCATTTGGGGAATGTCAAGAGGTTGTAACTTCCCAGGCATCTTGACATGTTCTGCTTTAATGCGCTGGCAAGACAAACATTCCGTGACATATTTGAGCACATCTCCCTTAAGCCTTTCCCAATGGTAGCTCTTCATGATCGTGTTAAGGATCTTGACATATCTGGGATGGCCTAAAAAGGGGGAATCATGTGCTTCCCAAAGTATTCTCTATCTGAGCTTCCTACTTGAGGGTGTGTACAATCTTATCCTTAAGTAGACAAGCCCCTCATTGACAGAAAATTCTTGATATTTGACCGTAAGTTTGGGGTTTTGGTCCTTCCCCAAGATCTCCTTCGTCATCTTCAGATATTTTGGTTCATGGCTAGCTTCCTCCTTTGCTAATTCAAGGATAGGTTTGCTGGGCATTGATACCATAGTTGCCAATGATTCTGCCATCGAGGGTTCCTCCATAATAAGAGAGTTGAGGAACGCTTTGCAACTTAAGGCATCAACAACTACATTCTCCTTGCCAGGTTGATACGTGATCTCAAAATCATATTCCTGCAGGTTCTCAATCCAACATTGTTGCCTCATATTGAGGTCAGTCTGGGTGAAGATCCATTTAAGGATCTTATGGTCTGTGACCAAAGAGAACTTTTTCCCAAGAAAATAGTGTCACTAAAGCTTGAGAGCATGAATAACTGCTAATAGCTCCAGGTCATGGGTAGCATAATTCCTTTCATGGCTCTTTAGCTTCCTCGAAGAATATGCTATAGGGTGACCTCCTTGCATTAGTACACAGCCTAGTGTAAGTGAACTGGCATTTGTGACAACTTCAAATTCCTTGCTCAAGTTAGGGAGCTTTAGAATCGGCGCTATCACTAAGCTATGCTTGAGTTGATCAAAACTTGATTGTTCAATGGGCATCCATGCTATGGCAATCTACTTCTTTAGCAAATTTGTAAGGGGAGCTGCGATTAAGGTGTAGTCCTTAATGAAGACCATGTACCAACTCGTTAATCCAAGAAAGCTATGCACTTCTTTAACAGTAGTTGGTGGAGGGCACTCTTGGAAATCCTTGACCTTTGTAGGATCTACAGAGATTTCCTTGTTTGACACAATAAATCCAAGGTATTCAATCTACCTCTTGAGGAAGGCACACTTTTTATTCTTAGCATAGAGCTTGTGAGTTCTCATGGTCTCAAGGATGATGCGAACTTGGGATTCATGGTCCTCCTCTTCCTTGGAATAAATCGAGGTATCATCAAAGAAGACAAGCACAAAATCATCAAGATATGGTCTAAAAATGTCCTGCATTAGCCTGTTAAAGGTATGGGCATTAGTCAATCTAGACCACTTTGGACATGCACTGATGCTCATGTCACCTACCTATGTCAGTTACATTGTTTGAGCCTGGATGCTATCGGAGCTTTACTTGGGCTTAACATTCGATTGTTTGGAGATATTTTAGAGATTTATTGGCTTGCTAGAGTTTATTTTGGGATATACTTGATGTCTATGGATGCTCCATATGGATATCACACCGCCTCCATGTCCGGGATGTCTCAATAATGCTTGATCTTGGAAACTTGTCACTGGTGCTTGTACATGCTTTTTTCGAGCTTTGTTGCTTGATATTTACGGCCTTTGTGCCAGTGGGAGCGTCTTTGGATGCTTGACAGACATTGAGCAGGTAGTCTATGCTATTTGAGCTTTTGAGACTATTTGGGATTTCTTACCCTTTGGGATGATGCATGGTTCATATGTCTTGGTTCCTTCCGATGCTTATGAGCTGACTCTTTGACTTGGGTCCCTTTCTTTGTGAGCTGGCACCTACCTGTGTTAAGTATGCTCTGTTGACTGGGGGGTGTGCCTACTCACTGGGAGATATTTCATGAAAAGTTCGGGTGTTGGATTCATGCTTATCACCTGTCATATGCCTATGTTATGCCCGCATGATGTTGGTTATGGTCTTGGCAGTATATGATTGACTTGGGATCCGCTTTTGGCATAGTTAGCTCTCATTTAGTGAAATCTGTCATTTATTACAAAACTAAAATTTGCAAATTTTGAGCACTTATTTGAGGGTAATGCTTACTATTTCATGCTATCTTGGTCATATTTGGTGGACACATGCTTCTCTTGGTAAAATCCACTCGTTCAGCCAGTCTTAGCAGTGGTTTTAGTGCATTTTTTGATAATTACAGCAACTTGCAATTTTTCCTTTTTGCATTGATTTGGGACAGTATGGCTAGTCATCTGAAAGACACACCTCTCTTTAACATTGCCAAGTTGGATGGTACCAACTATGGGTATTGGAAGTCCAAAATATGGCAGGTTTTGGTGCAAAAGTTGCAGATTAAACCATTGCGTTTCAAAGGTGTCAAACCTGAGGATATGGATGATGATGTTTGGATGGAAGTTGATGAGCTATGCAAGTCTACGATTATTTTGTCACTCTTAGAAGAGGTCCATCATAATGTTGTTGAAGATGAGAGTCAGAGTGCATGGGACTTATGGGAGAAAATTCAAGAGCTTTATACACAGTAGAGTTCTGCGTCATAGATGTATTGGCTGAAGTAGTTAATAGACCTTTGCATGAAGGAGGGGTCATCCCTATCATCTCATTTCAGTCAGTTTCATGCTATCATGAAGAATCTATTGTCACATGGTATTGAGTTCAACGATAACTTGCACCCGTTATTTCTGCTCGGCACCCTTCCTGAATCATGGGATGTCTTCCGTACTGCCATATGCATGAACAAGCTTGATGGGCTAAAAATCAAAGATGTTGAGAGTGCTTTATTGATTGATGAAATCAATAGGAGAAACAATGATGCTTCCCACTCTTCACATGCATTGATAGTTAGAGGTGGCAGACATGGCAGGCATGATAATGATCATAAGGGCAGGGACTCTTAGAAGTCCAGGTCTAAGTCACGTGGTCGCAGTAAGTCCTGTGGACGGAAGTCTGATCTTACATGTCATTATTGTGGGAAAGAAGGACATGTTAGGCTGTAGTGCCATAAAATGCACGATGATAAGTGAAAGGAAAAGGGAAAAGAAAAGGTGTAGAAAAAGTCTTTTGAGCATAGTATTGTACCTGCAAAGTCTAGTGTGAAGATAGAAGAGGTTAATATCATGCAGGCCATCGATTCAGATGATGATTACATACTTGCAGCTTCTTCATGCGATGACTTACAAACTTCTAAGATACATTCTATGTATGCGCAGTGCTGGCTCTTAGATTTAGGTACATCCTTTCATGTGACACCCTGTCAAGATTGGTTTCATACCTATTGTACCATATCTAGTTTTGTGCATCTTGGTGATGACAGGTCTCTTGACATTGTGGGCATTGGAGATGTTCGGCTGCAGTTTCCTTATGACAGCTCTTTTGTTTTACATGATGTGCGCCATGTACCTACGTTGACTCACAACCTTATGTCAGCTGGATAGCTTGATGATATAGGGTATTTTGTGTCTTTTGGAGACTCTACATGGAAGATTACTCGTGGCAGGCTAGTACTTGCAAGAGGTGCCAAGTTTGGCAGCCTCTATCCCTTACTTGTATTAGGAGCTACATTGGATCATATTTTGTCTATGGGTTCTATTCCCCATGTATCCCTTTGGCATGCTCTTTTGGGGCATATGTCTCTTAAAGGAATGAAAATGCTCCGTGCTTTGCAATATCTCCCGCAATAGCTCTTGCATGTAAGCTTTGATCCTTCTCACCTTTCAACTGGTGTACATGTGTACATGTTGTACTATCTTGTCTTTTTTTCTCTCTCACTGGGGCATATTCGCCTTTAAGTGGGAGGTTGTTGGGGGTAAAGGCGCCTCTGCCTAGCCACCCGTGTATTACTACACTGACAATACCCGCCACTGCACACTGCAGGTGGTAGGCGCCCATCACAGTCACTTATTCTTTATTCTTCTAGTGACAGTTTGAATAAAGGAAGCCCAGGCCACACATTGTAGTTGTTGGAGTTCCCATTTCTTGTCTCTCTCTTTCTTGGTCTTGCTCTCTCGCCACAGCTCTCGTGTGCAAGTTTCGATCCTTCTCACCTTTCACTTCTTCCTTGATTCCATTAGTGGAGATATTGGAATTTTTTGCCCTTCCCATTGCTGCACGGTCGCGGCCACGGGTAGCTCTGGATTGGCTACTAAATTTCCCTTGGCGATGCTCTCCGCCAAGTTTGGGACATTCCCTTTTGAAGTGTCCGGGTTCATTATAGTGGAAACATTGCATGCTTTGATTGCTTCTTTGAGTGGGGAAAAAGTTACTAATTGCATTTGCCCTTGGCTTCTTCCATTGGCTTTGAATTTCCTTGAGCCCTCTTGAATTGAGCTTTCAAAATTCCTGGATTCTGGTCCTTGTAAGACCACGGTCTATTATTCTTGGGCTTTGGTTGGACTTCTTGGGCAATAGGTATTGCTCTTATCAATGCGTCTTGCAAATCCGAAGGACGCATTGATTCCAACCGAGTGTTCAATGGTGGGTTTAGCCACCCATCACAGAACTTCAAAACTTATTGGGGAATGCTCATGCTCGGAGCGTATTTCAGTAAGGAGACAAATCTCGAGTAGTACGATTCCAGTGACAGGCTCAATCGTTTCAATTTGAAAAACTCATTCATCTTCTAAGTTCTATATGTAGGTGGCATGTATCTTCCTTGCACGGCTTCCTTTAGCTTATCCCAAGTTATTGTGTTTTCAGAAAATGCTTGGTCCTTACACCATTGCTTCCACCAGAACCTAGCTTCTCCGGTAAGTTTGAACTTGGCAATCATGGCCTGGTTCACAGGTGTTGTTCTTGCTGCATTGAAGTAATCTTCCATGGATTCAATCCATACTTTGGCATTAGCTTCAACAATCTTCCCTTTTCCATTGAATTCTAGTGGATTAATTTGTTTGAGGAGAAACTTCTTCTCTTGTGCCTCCTCTGGGCTTAGTGCAGACATAAGACTTTGATTTTGCACTTGGGGTTGTATCTAGTTTTGGATTAAAACCTTCGTGTTAAGATAACATTTACATTTCTCTACATCTCTTGAATCCATGCGCAAAGTTATTTTTCATCGATACTATACAATAATTCAAATGAACATAAAATTCTTGTTTATTCATAAAGAAGCATAGGCCTCGAGTACAATTATTTGGGAATAGATAGAGATTGACTGGGATGATTTTCTCTCCAATAGATACATCAACACCAAGTTAATAATTCCATTTTGGATTCAACTCCAGGGACATAATAGTAATATGGAATGGGAGAATGGATTCTCAGAAAGTGGTAAGTCATGGGAAGCTCAAGAAGTCCCTGTTTTGGAAACCATGCCGTTCATTTCACCCCATTACATTAATTCTGTTAATTGGCCAGAATTTGATGACCTCGTCATAGATATAGTGGTTTTGTTCTACTTGCCAGCATCCGATGTGTAGGATCGAATTTACACGAGCCTCATGGAAGATGAATAACTTGATGACCTTCAAGTCCTCTGACCATTTTAGCCTCTTCAGATTATTTTGAAGATAGGTGAGTCGGTTGGCATCTATATAGCAATATCCTACGCTCCAAGTCCAACGCCTTTCCACATACAGCAGTGAAGGGTTGTAGAGTCGATCCAGGATCCCCATCATGTCGGATCGTCAGTGATAACTTGAAGAGTTCATAGCCATCTTGAACATGATGTGAAATATGAGGAACCTACTCCATGCCTCGTAAGTCTGGAAGCTGTAACAATCCCCAAATGAGTAACAGAGAAAATTATTGTTTCTAATGAAAACATCACTTCTCCCTTCCCAATTTATCCATTCCTAGATTGTTTTATTCATTGGTTCGCTCTAATACCAACTGTAATGTGTCGCCTATCGGTTGTCCAAGCAGGTTTTAGCGGTCCACCAAAAAAAAAATCTAAGCGTTGCTACCCGGCACTCCTAGGGAATGTCCTGGGGTTTGTCACCTAGGGTTTTTCAAGTCTGCCTAGTAATGGAACATTCATGGCCAACAAACCCACTAGGATCGACCTAAAATCTGGGTTTCTAGGGCCAAGGTCTCCTAACAACATTCTAGCATTGGGTTTTGGACATCCTACTTTACATAGAGATACCCAATCGGAAGTAGATCCATACCGCATTTGGTTCAAAGAGAATGTGAAATGAGAGGGATGCGCCACTCAACCTCTTTGCCTGTGGGACATAGTCCCATTCCCATCCCCTAAAACAGTGTGAATCGGGTTCTAACTTAACAATGCCTAAATGTCAAATGCTGATAGAAACATGTGAGAACCCTCCCAATTCTCTGGGACCACCCTGTCGTAGGACGGATCCGTCACGATTCCACCCACCTACTTCCCTCAATGGGTGTTCTTTAGTTACCTAATTAGGTCCTGTCACATTTATGTGGACATTTAAAAACAGCTTCCTTAATTAAGCCTTTTAGGAAATAGGGTTCGTTCACGTAACTTATGTCACTGATATAAAAACAATCCATGCAAGTTCTTAGGAAGTAAACTTTATATTATCATCTTAACTAAAATACAAGTCTCGTCCAAAAAGGACGCATTTCCCAATCCGTGGGGATGCATCTTATTTCCTTCAAGTTTTCACCCTTACACTAGTAAAAGGGCCTTGAGAATCTATCTCGAGTCATGTAGATCGTTTGAGTAGGATCCGGAGGCAGGGAATTTACAGCCAGAGCCCCCCCTAGCATCCAAGTGTCCTCCTACATTCAAGCTGACCCACGGAGAGCCCTCTCGTGGTGGGTTTGGTCCACATTCCCGTCACGATTATTTGGAACCCCTTTGGCTAGGGTTGGTGGCCAGTTGGGGGTAGCTTGGCCCACCCTCCTTGAATTCAACCTGATTCATTATTCAATTTTCTGTTGTCAACTTGGGTCATTCATTCCTTTTACAGACATTGAATCTAGATTTACAATCACAAACAAACAATGAAGGCGAGTGCTCTCAGGACATCTGCTAAGGTGGAGTCCTCATCTCTGATGCTAATGTCACCTTTCTTGATCATTCTTGCCTAAGCATCATTTTCCATTATTTTCTGAGGGATAGAGAATACCCTCTCCTTGGCCTCTTTACTATGTATTAGGGTAGAGCAATTACATTATAGTTTCAGATGATGGCTCCACTAGGTTACTATCCTTTGGTCTCCCTATCTTAGGATCTTGGTCTAGGGTTTTGTTGGGTCAATTGGTAATCATCTTTTCCATCTTAGAACTCTATGAGGTTCTAAGTTCACCCTAGGGTCTCCTCATCTTCAAGATAATGGAAACTTGTATTTACTCCTCTTGCAAGACAAACATAAACCAAGTCTATTTACCATTCTGAAATAAGCATCAAGTGTAGCTTGGCAAGTAGTCATTCTCCTTGTGGGTACTACATTCGAGCTTCCTTGTGTTAGCTTTGGGATGTTTTCATATTATGGAAATGATATAGCTAAGTGTGTTTTGGGTTCATCGTGGTTGGCTATTGGGATAGAGACAGAAGAGCGTGTTGACTCCAAGTCAAAACATGGTTGTAAGGACAAACTGATTTATCTGCGACTAAGGTCCTAGGTGGGTCGAGCTAAATGTTGGCTTTGCTTATCGGCCCGGACCTCATTTACCAAACTATTCCTTTCAAATAAGCTCAACATTTCACATGCACATCCTAATCTACCTTTTTAGATGCATACCCCATTATGTGGTGCAATTGAAGTTATTCATGATGCCATGCAAGTCCCAATGCAAGTCTTCCCTGAGTTGTCGATGCGATGCGAGGTGCCTACTCATAAAAATCCCTTCTAGCACATTTATGCAACTTAGAAGGCATGACCTAATTACTCAAATGCGAGTGTACATGCATTAAGTATAATGCAAGTTAATTCTCCATGATGGTCTGTGGAGTACATTTGACCTATACGGAATATTTATGTACCCTGACAATCTATGATGCATCTGTGGAAGTTAGATCCTCATACTTGAGTTGTCTTCGCTATAACCATAGATACTCAATCTATCTCTGAAAATCCATGATTATTTAACCCTTTTCGGCTATCTTTCAAGTATGCAAATTACTTGATGCAAGGTACGAAATTTTCCCTAATGATGCCTATGCTTAAATGTTTGATTCCAATTTTTCTAGACACGCTAGCGGTATTTGGTTTTGGAGAGTTGAGTTAGCGTTTTTGCCTGATACACCCTTCGTGTTGATAGTGGCATCTTTGCCCGATCCTTCTCTCGTAGTCACGGCTTTTCTGGTTACTTGGGAGAGCTTACGCTTTGGGGCCATTTTGGAGGTGGAGGCAACCTTCACTTTCCACGAAGGTCTCCTTGGTGCCAGGGTTCCCTACACTCGCCTTGACTCTCGCGGTTGTTGGAGGCCGTTGATGGAGTGACTACGGGACTTGCAGCGAGGAGAAGCAGTTCTCGGGCCTTTTCTCGATAAGGGAGTTATTCTTAGACCACTTCTCTCCCTCTCCTACTCTTCTTTACTCTAGATTTCCCTTCCCTCTCCTCTCTCTCTAATTGTCTCCTTCACTACCTCTCCCTCTCCTTCTCTTTCTCCAAAATTTTTGTGACAAAAGGGGGGGGGGGGGGGGAGAGGAATAACGGGCCTCTTGAAAGAAAAAGGGGAGGAAAATGAGTTATAATGGGGGGGGTGTTGGTTAAGGGGGATGAAAGAAGAAGACTACCCCCTTTTCCGGGGGGGAGGGGGATTTTATAGGGAGGGGGGGAGAAGGTTATTATGGGGAGGGGTGTGACACAAGGGCCCCTTCCTCTTCCTCTATTCAGGTGGCCCGAATGGCCTTTTTGCCATGCAACCATTAGTTTTGTCCATCTCCCTCCCTCATCTCGTAGTTCAACTTCTCCATCCCGCAATTCGACTCCTCCTGCCCTCGTTGATGTGTGTAGTTGAACTTCCTCTCCCTCTGCCACCTAGATGGTGTCGAGAGGGAGAGGTGATGAAAGAAAAATTTCATTTTTAATTTTATTTATTTTTCTAATAAAAGGGGGGATTTACAACAATGGTGGCAGAAGATAAGAAAAGGGGGGGTGTCGTCATCACAGCATCGTATTACAGTCACAAGCTCTTGTTGTTAGTAATGGCTGCTAACACTACTAAGAATGATGCTACTTTACCTTCCATGCTGGAAGTTACACATGTTAAGCCAATAATTTCTCTTGAGGTCAAGGGAGTAGAAAGAACATTCGAATTTCATGAGAATGGTTAAGAAGAAGGGAAATAAGGAAGAATTAGGATTTCACATATTTGAAAAATTATTTCCATTTTGTCTAACAAAACAATTTCATATTCTCGTTGATAGGTGCTAGGAGGCACCTCCTTTGTATGCTTATAGGTCACTATGTTGGGATTATGTAGAGAAGCTAACCACGTCTTTCCTAAACAATCCCATGAATCTAGCAACAACACCATATCTTATGGCTTTTGTACAAGACAACAATGAGAATAGACCCATGCATCGTGATGAGGTGAATGCTATTAAGTTGGACACTTATAGTTATTGGATTATATCAGGGCTTCACTCAATTCATGTAGCAAAGATGTATATTCAAAGTAATACTACATGTTGTCTAGCAACCAAGCATTTATACACCACGAGAAAAATGCTAGAATATTAGTTGATTGTCCTGTGGAAATGTGCATTGAGATTTCACGAATGAAAAATATGGAATAACCTAATGTTATGAAGAATGCCCCTCATATTGAGAAACTTCAACAATTAAGAGATTAGTGGCTAGCATTTGGTTCTCCACCAAAACCCCAACAAGGTCTTTCTAAGACAAGCTCTCAAAGGGTACCATGGCAGGTAATCACATATAAGCTTACCTTCTCTTTTTGTGAAGATTAGTGCAATGCTCTTTCTTTTATTCTATGCTCACTATTTTGATATTTTTTTTGCAAAGATTTGTGGCATACATTGGAGAAAATTGTGCATCTAGAGATAGGGTCCTAAAGGAGGAATTAGTCACTCTTTTCAATGCCTCAGTTCCAAAAAGTAGTGTTGTGATGAAGACTTGGGAAGAGCTTGTTGATGACTATGATATCAACGATGAAGTCTACACAAAGATTTTAGGCATTTGCAATGATTGGGTATCAAAGAAGCTCACATTTGGAGCTGATGCAGGGTCCCTACCAAATGGAGCAAAAGACATTGTGAACTTCCTAATTGGAAAAAAGCAAAATCCTCTTCAATCCTCCACTACTTCACCTTGGCGTATATATGTTGTCGAATGCAATCTAGAAACCTTTGACCTTATACATAATGTTTACAGAGATCCAATTACCATTGGGGTTGTTGTTCTAGATGTAGCACATGGGTTTGAGGGAATGAAATGGGACTCTATAAAGTTTGGAAAGATTGTATCCACTCTACTACAAATGACATGTAAACCTAAACAATTCATGTTGTTATCATTTCTTGATTGAAAGCAAATGTCATATTTGAAAATGCTCTTGAAAGCATTTCTTGCAAGTATCACATGCTAGTTGGTAGTGTTGACTTCCTACCAATGGATAGAACCTTTGTTTTTGGATTTATAGATTATTTTGTGGTTTTGACATTAGTGACCATGGAGAAAAGCTTCATCAAAATTTGAGCAATATATAAACAATGTCAACAAGCCTTCCATTTTGGACTTTGAAGACTTGGACAATGAGTGCAATGATGAAGATCTTGAAGAAGACCAGAGGATTGCAAAGGCCGATTTGAGAAAGAAAATTAAGGTTATGGGAACTACAATCAAAGCATTCAATGATGCTCATGAGATTGTATTTGATGTATATGCAAGTAGACTTGCATCTAAGGTGGCATTGGTAAATCACATGAAGACTATTATAGTGGTTTGCAACACTCAAGAGCAAAGAGTGGTTAAGCACAATTGTGGAGGGTCCATGAGAGTGCCAAACAAAATTCAAACTCCCAAGAGGTTCCTCCTATTGAAGTTCAAGTTCTTGAAGTACCACCTGAGGGCATAGAAGAATCAAGACAAGATACAACAAGTCTAATTATGAAAGAGAAATTAAAGGCTACTTCAGGTGTTTAAACTCTATCAAACTCATCTCTCATGCACAAGGGTCATTTAATAAACTGATACAATCTATGATCCTTAACTCCCTTCACATTTAATCGATGACTTTTTAATCTTAATATGCATGTACTTGTGTGGCTTAAGTTACATAAAAGCCTAAATTTCCATGCATTTGTGCATTTGCATGCTAAGAACGGAAACTATCATTTCATGTGTCTATTGTAATCACGGGCGCGAACCATGAATCCTAGATAACTGTTCATGTACTAGATTGGGTTGAAGCCTATTATTTTATGTGAAATACTGTAAAAACCCTATCATTTCATGTGTGTAAACCTATGCAAATTCCAACTCTGTCGTTTCGCGCATACAACTTGTTCCTAGAGTAAACAAAACCCTATGTAAGACATCGATCCTTTCATTCCTTTCCCAAGAACTAATTCCTAAATTAATTTTTAACGCTTAGAACCTGGGCTTGATTCATGTGTGATGTGTTAGTTGTTTCGCTCGGCCCTCCAGCATTACCGGTGGCTTGGGCGCCTACGCTTCCTGCGACTTTCTTCTTGGGAGCCATTTGCCTCGCAGAGATTGGGCAATTTGGAGGGTTTTGGATTGATAGGTTTGGTTGGGCAAGACCGCTGGGTGGGCCCTTCACTGAGAGGGTGGTTTGGGTGTGGTTCCTTGCAGCTGCCCACCAACTCCCACTCCCTCTCCTTCTTTCCCTCTCCCTCTCTCTTTCCCTTCTTTTTTACTATTTCTTTCTCTCTTCTTCTTCTTTTCTCTTATTCTCCTACTCTCTCTCTCTCTCCTTCTCTTCTTCTCCTCTTGCTACCTCTTCTTCTCCTTCTTCTTCCACTACTTCTCTCTCCCCTCTTCTTCCTTCTTCTCTCTCTTCTCTCTCTCCTTCTCTTCTTCTCTTCTCCTTCTTCTCTTTTCTTCTCCTTCTCTTCTTCTCTCCCTCTCCTCTCTCTCTCCCCTCTTCTTCCTTCTTCTCTCTTCTCTCTCTCCTTCTCTTCTTCTCTCCTCCTCTATCTCTTCTTCTTCTCCCTCTCTCTTCTCCTTCTTTTCTTCTCCTCTCCTCTATCTCTTCTTCTTCTCTTCCCTCTCTCCCTTCTTCCTCTTCTCTGGGTGCGGGGGAAATGTTACACATGTAAACACATCTAACCAAAACTAACATGACAAGATCATTACACGACACACATAAGAGTTTAATTGAAATAAGATCTAAAATAGACTTAATTAAATTTTTCATAGCTAGCTCAAACTTTTCATTATGATAAGTATTCTTACACACTAGATTACAATATCTCCTTTAAACAACTATCCTTACAAAGAATGATAAATTTTAATGAGCTCTTTAATACTATTTTAGAAAAAGATTTACTTAAATAGTTTTTTAAAACCAAACATGCTTGGTACCTTTTATTTAAAAATAAAAAACTAAATACATAGTTTCTTTAAGTAATATCACCAAAGAAAGAAAATATTGCAAATGCTTATGGAAGTAACTTCTCAAGGAAAAAATCAAAATTACATCAATGTGTCTAATTTTGCATAGCATCACACTAAGAGAGGGTGGAAAGAATGTATGACAAGTCTTGCAATATATCTAATGTGTTTTAAAGATTACCAAGTATGTTAAAAGACGTGCAAGAAATCGAGGATTCACAACTTGGGACCCTAGGATACAACCCAAGGGGAAGAGAGATTCAAAAGAAGTTGAGTGATTAAACACACGTGCTTGTGAGTTGTTTTTAATGATCTTGTCTTAGATTATTGGAAGTGGATATCCTCCTAGTTTAAGCTAGGATAGTAAGCTGACTCTAAATGGAATGTTGATCAAGGCTTATGCTTGAATGTTTTGAAAAGGATATTTCTAAGTGAATTGGCTGGTTGCCTTGGTAAGAGGAGATCCTACTAAGGACAAGTGATTTATAAGCAAAGTGATTGCTTGATGTAGAAAATGATATTTTCTTGATTGAAAATGAAAGGGATGTTTTCCCTAGAAATTGTTTCTATGCTGGTTGTTTCAGCTGTGGTTGATTTCCTAAAGGAATAATTAAGGAAGGATGGTGCTAGCTACCCCACGTGAACCGCCAAACCCTAACCAAGGGGGTTGTGAATCCGCACTGGAAATGTGGACCAAACCCGTCGCGAGAGGTCTCTCCGTGGAAATCACTTGGCGTAGGAGGACGCTTGGGTAGCAGTGGGGGCTCTGGCCGTAAATCCCAATGCCTCCGGGCCCTACACAAGTGTTCTACGTGACTCGAGATGGGATCTCGAGGCCTTGATACTAATTACAAGGCGGAATCTTGGAAGGATAAACCTTCCGGTTTTATTGCCAGAAGATGGAAGGATTTTTCTACGGAGGCAGAAAGGAGCACTTAATTCTCCTGTATGGGCAGGAGACACACATTAATCTGAAGATAAGTTAAGGAAGTGTTTGATCTTGTTTTAACCTGTCTTCATGTCTGTGGCCTAAATTACATAAAGGAACCTGTGACTAACGGGTTGATTAAGGAAGCTGCTTTTATGTGTCAAGCATAACGTGGTAGGTAATTAGATAACTAAAAACACCCCTCGAGGGAAGCGTGGTGGATGCGACCAATGGGTCTATCCTACGGAAGGGTGGTCTCGGTCAGCCGAGAGCTTTCCTCAAAGGAAATGTTAGGAAAAAGTTGGTCTATGATCTTAGACAATGTTGGCTAGGAACTCGGACTTCAGGTCGATCCTAGTGGGAATGGCCTTGCGAGGTAGACTTGAGAGACCCTAGTTGACAAAGCCTATGTCATTCATTGGGAGTGTCGGGCAGCGTCCTCTAGATTAATCTCTCGATGAGCTGTTAAGACGTGTCCTGCAATGTGAGGTCCGGGCATGTTACAACATGGTCAAATCTCTTATCACTTATAACCTCTTTTACTACATCACTAGTGTATGCATATGCATGTATCTTAGGATAAGAGAGCCAACAATATCTTGCACACCCCAGAAAATATTTATTTCACCTCCCAAATGACTTTGACCTCAGTAGCAAATATTGCAACAAAGATTTCACCTCCAATATATCTTTTGAGATGTGTATATGGAATATTAAGGTAAAATCCTTGTTATAATTCACGAGTTTAAATATCTATGGGATATAATTAGTTCAAAAATAGAATGGTTGGTCCTTAAGAAGAAACTATGAAAAATTATCCAAATAGATTATAACTTATCTCAATCAAATTGTCATGTGTCACTTATATGTGACATAGTTTTGGTCACATGGTCAAAAGTATCATGTTTAAATTTTCTTTTGATCATTAAGACTAATAAACACATTCTTTGTGTATGCCATTTTGAAGTCATTTTTAGAAATTGAGTATGTTTCTTGCTTCAAGAGACCATCTATTATACAAACATCCTCAACAAATGACTCACGTCATCCGTCTCTTACATTGAACAGCTCACAATTATCCATGTTGAAGTAGACTCCTTTAGTCTCTACTTTGAAAGATATTGAAGCAATGCAACTTGCTCATGAGTTAGGATATCACAAATATTTCATAAATGATAGTGCAACTAAACGTTTTATACAAAATCTACAAAATTTGTATTTTTTCAATATACATGATGTAAGAAGGCAGTGACTCTATATGGACTAATTTTGACTTTCATAATAAATATATCCCTTACATTGAGGGCTTTTGCATGGCTATGAAGTATACAATTGTTAGAAATTTAAAGTGTTTTATGTAGTTACCTTGGTGTTTCTAAACACCACCAATATCAATGAGAGAATCTACTTAAAGTTTTTTCTTATTTCAATAACATTAGTTAATTGTGTTGAAATTTCTTATAAAGTGGTTTAAGTCCTATTTTGTATTTTATGACTGTCTATTATACAAACATACTCAACAAATGCCTCACGTCATCCATTTCTTACATTGAACAACTCACAATTATCCAAGTTGTAGCAGACTCCTTTAGTCACTACTTAGAAAGATATGGAAGCAATGCAACTTGTTCATGAGTTAGGACATCACAAACATTTCATAAATTGTAGTGCAGCTAAATGTTCTATATAAAATCTACAAAAGTTGTATTTTTCCAATATACATGATGCAACAAGGCATTGACTCTATATGGACTAATTTTGACTTCCATAATAAATATATCCCTTACATTAAGGGCTTTTGCATGGCTATGAAATATATGCTTGTTGAAAATTTAAAGTGTTTTATGTACTTATCTTGGTGTTTTTAAACACCACCAATATCAATGAGAGAATCTACTTAATGTTTTTTATTCTTTCAATGACGTTAGTTAATTGTGTTGAAATTTCTTATAAAGTGATTTAAGTTCAATTTTGTACTTTATGTCTTAGCTAACAAAACACGCCTTAAATAATAATAAAATTTATGTCTATTTCTTTAAAAATACAAACCATTGGTCAAAGGTTAAATCTTTGGTCTTAGAAAAATCATAAACTTTCAACTTGGTATATAAATCTTCATTTTATGATATGAAAGTTCATTTAGCTAGTCAAAGTGTTAAGCTAGTTGGTTTTGGCCAAAGCCAATATCCATCTTGTCCATATATTGTCAAGATAGATAGAACTTTTGAACAAACGACATTTATACTCGGGGGGTCCACTAGGGTTTACCATATGGTACCACATGAGTGTAAGGGAGGGGGTTTTTTAAGGGAAGGAAGGTACATTTTATAAGGTAAACCCCTGTGCATTCACTAAGGATGATTTTAAAGAGAAACTTGTGGATGATTTTTGTGTATTCACTAAGGAGTTGCTTGAGAGCAATGCAATATTGATTTTCTTGAATTTTGCATTTATTGAGAGCCTTGTGGTGACAGTATTGGATTCGTTTTTTGATTGGCTCATAAATGTAGCATCGTTTTATGAAAGCAATTACTATACATAAATGTTTGCAGACTAGGGGGAGGGCTAAATATGTCAAGCGTTTTTGAGAAAATTGAAAACCCTAGGAAAACTTTAGTTTGGTAGGATCTGTTATACCTTGGTTGTTGCGTGATAGTTTGCTTTGTCATTTTGTAGTTTGATTTTTTGTGACTGTCTAGCTTAGGAATTGTTTGTCATTTTGTTTGGATTTTTTGAGTGGAAAACTTGATAGTCTTGGTCAAATTAGAGCTAGAGTTTATTGATAGCTACTAAACATTTTGGAACATGTATGATTTCTTGCCGAGACTATTGTACATCACACGGATTTTGGATTCACGAGCATATCACACTGCACTTGTTTAATACAATCTACTCAGAGGATTGGCTCCTCCTTTTATTAATCCTCTATGCCTTGGATTGGGTTGATGCATGTTCTGCACCATTGTTGAGCACTAGCATGGCATGTAGCCTGTTGTGGCTATATACATAGATCTTAGATGCATGCACACTTGAGAGAGCACCTATCGTTGTGAGCACACACTGTTTCTTGCATGCACGAGAGTTTGGATTCTCATCACTCAAATAGGAATTTCCAATTGAGTGAAAAAGGTGGTTGGATGAGTTTGAGGGTCATGACATGTACCACTAGTTGTGAGATGGGTTGTTTTCTTGGCCAACATCTAAGGACCAATATTTCTCTTGAGAGATTGTGAGAATTTGGGAGGGTGGAGTGGACTAGGTGAGTATTGATAGGTGAGGTTAAGGATCACAATTAACATAAGGAATTGCCTTTGCATGTTGCATGATGCACATGCATATATAGATAGGCTAGATACTATATTTTCTCATGTATTCATTTTTTGTGTGTGAAGCATCACTTGTTTGATTGCATTGCATGGATTTGAATTTGCATTTATTCTCAAAGCATATGTGATGGGACCTAAAATGGGACGGCACTGGCTATGGCACTAGCCATGCCTCATACACAAAACAGACAACCCCACCACATGGCCTCGCGGGCCGCCAGGAGCGTCCGTACTACACTGATGTACACTAGATAGACTTAACTATGCATTTGTAGCTAATATGTAGTCCAACATTTACCTTCTCTTCTCCTCAAAAGGAGGTCCCATAACATATAGGCATAGTGCCTCATCACACAAACATCATGAAACTCCCCTCGGCTGATTGTCACGGCTCCACTATGGCTCTCCTACACCTCGAGGATTGGCCCCAAGATGCATTGCTCCAACATATAAGACATAATGCACAAAATCCACTCTTTTCTTGTTTTGCTGATCCAGGAATATATAAATCCTCACCAAACAATCCCAAGGAAAGTGTACAACTAACCTACAGCAAAGGCTCCTTTCCACTCAATGTATACGTCATATCCTAGGAAGACAATTGCTATGCAATCCATAACTGATACCATGTCATGCATCATGCATAGTGCATATGATCCTAGTGTACAAAAAATTTTATCAAATTAGCATTCTGTGATGTGCAAAAAACAGCCCTTTCATGATTTTCACTAAATGTATGCTTCGATGTATGGAGACTATCACCGATTTCTCGTGCTACTAGCCCATTAGACTCAGCTATCGCCATTCTAAATGAAAATCACAATCAAATGTTTCAAAAATTCAAATCCTCTCGGCCCTCTTAATCTCTTAACCTCACCTTTTCCCTCTAACATTTAGGTTATGCTGCGTTGCATGGGTGTAGGGGTGTAGGGTATTATTTTGTATGTATTTTTCACATAAAACAGAAAAAACATAAATTATAACGCATAAAAAAACAAAAGTGAAGCCAAAATTCATGCCTCAGCTTTGTTATATAGCCACAACTACGAACCATAAATTTCTATATTTTTATAATGCAAAAATCTTATTTTTTCTATTTTTAGCTATTTTTCTCTATTTATTTGTGCATAAAAATAGGTTATTTTTTAATTTATGATTAGTGATTGATTATGACAGCTGAAAGATGTTTTGTCTCAGAATTTTATCCCATGCGCATCTCTTTTAAACCAATAAAACCTTCATTTTTACACTAAAAAGGCACTTTTCGAGCCATAATTTAATTATTATCATTAGTTATCATTATGGGTTTGCAATTATTTTATGCATATCCCTCAATCATAATGAAAACAAGATCCAAACAAATTTTTGTTCCATATGAATTCCATTTCAACCATCAAACATAAAAAAGAAGTAAATTTCCTTTGTAAAAATGAGGCATACCACTTATTTACGTGTTGCAGGTTTTGTTATTAATTTTTCTGGGTTGCCAAGGGACCGAACAATAGAAAATATTCAATGTTGAACATCTCCTCTTAGCCTCCTCTTAGTCTTGTAGCAATCCGATTCATGCCGGGCAAGCATAATTCAATTGGTCTTCATTCTTCTTCATGGGCATGAACTTCCCCTTAAGGGGAGAGAGAGGGAGGAGAGAGAAATACTAATTTTTTATCTCCCTGTTGAGGTAGCCATCTCACAAGCCGAAGGCAGCGATGGAGAGCAAAGATAAGATGTAGATTAGGGATATGATCAGAAGGGGGGGTTGTTTGCAGCCTCCCCATAGCCCCTCTTTCTCACACGTCGCCTCCTGCATCCATGGCGCCTTATTTCTTTTATGCGCCCAAAAAAAATGGGTCCCCCCCTCAATCGTCAAGCTTGGGGGTGCCCAAGACCCCCAAAGGGTGGTACCCCTCCAACTCTCAAGTGGTTGGCCAATTTTTGGCACTCCTCCCGCGTCTAGCGTCCGAATCAGCTTCCAAAAATTCTTGGGCATTTGTCTTGAAGTCGCTCACTGCCAGGCACTTCCCAAGTCTATCTGATAGTCGAAAAAATTATAAAAATTTCCCAACCATCACTCGGTGGGTCTTTAAAGCACTTTTGGGATTTTGTCACTTAAAATTGTACTAATTGCAGTTATCGCCTTCGATGAAGTCTATTTTTCCCTTGAAATTTAGATTTTTTGACTATTTTAAAGCACTTATCAGTGTCAAAAATCATCTATCATTGGCGACCATAGGATATGGCGACTCAGCCTGTCGAATCCCATGAACAAATCTGCACATAAACACAACCACAAAGAGCATCAAGCTGATACAAAATGGATACACAACAAAACACATGACATCTTTCATCCTACCCCCTTACAAAACCAAGGCATGAAATCCATGAGGAGTAGGCCTAGCATAATCTGACAGAAAGCCCAAAGCTAGTCACTAACCGACTGCTCCAACATGACCAAGCAAAAAAGAGCTATCAAAGAGGTAATCCTAAATGGTAGCCTGAACTATCTACCTGACTAAGGTCAACTCAACTAGGAGCTCCTACTAGGCGAGGACTCCTATAGCCTAATCAATAATTGGTGTATTGTAGCACATTTTCCTTTTAGCTTCTGATTGTCCATATGTGGGCATGTTAAAAGGAGGGAGCTGAGCATAGTGACCCAAGGAGAACAAGGCATCGCCTCAGGTCTTATCTTGGTACCCAAGAACCTACCAAGCCCTCACAAGGCAACACTTAATCCTTTTCTAATGCCCACTTTTATTTTCACTCCAACCTTCTTTTATTTACTTTGTTGTTCTAACTAGTTGCCATCCCTAGGAAGACAAGTCACCCCAAGTCTTGTCTCGTCTCCAAGAACCTACCAGACCCTCGCAAGGCGATAAACGACTGCTTAAAGCTTTTTCTTTCTTCTCTATTTTTACAGGGGTTAGAACCCCTTTTTACACACCTCTATATATTCATAGATTTTCTTTCAGATATTTAGGTTTTTTTTCTTTTGGTTATTTTTAGCAGGCTTCTCTAACTGCCCCACACTAGCAAAAACTCCTAGAACGGCCGCCTAGCAGGTCAGCAGAACATGGTCACTAGGATTGCCATCTAAAATAGGTCTTTCAGTGCCTGAGAATGCCTTTGTAAGAGGCAATGACTACTTAGACCTCCCCCCCAGACATACAGAACCTAAACCTGGGACTTCATCATGCCTTGATTGCCATTCCCCAACAAACAAAAGAAAATAACCCTCACATACACATGTATCATTATTTGCTTAAGGGAAAAAGACTCGGAAAGGGGACGAAACCATCTGGAATGGCCACAAGAAGCTCCTCCGCAGCAAAGGCTCTCTCCAGCAACATTATCAACCTGTATGATGTAATCACTAAAATAGTAAAGTATTAAATGTACCTGCACCAAACAGACATAAGACCCTCTTGGCCTAAAGAAATAACACATTTCACAGCAAACTAACTTGTCTCTCTTGGCCTAATGAAATCAAACATTAAAACCTTAAAGCAATTGGCTCTCTTGGCCTAAAGAAATCAAACATGCTGGTTCATACAGATCCCTCCTTGGAAGAAGGAAGGTATACGAAAATACACTCTATTCCAAGGAAAAAAATAGGACTTTCTACCCTAGACTAAATGCATCAAGTTGTGACCCATCCCTCCTGCATATATACCAAGAGACATACTCATAACATGTCATTTGACCAACCTATGGGTCCTAGATAGTAGTTGTAGATGGGTCTCGGCTACTCTTCGCATTACTCATATCAACCCCATCGCCTGCCATATAACACATGATTTGATAACACCCCCCACAAGAGACCAGGTCCTGTCTCATTATTGATGACAACATCCGGACTAGGACCATAGTTGAAGAAGAGGTGCTACTCATAAGCAAAATTGGCTAATGAATCTGCAAACTAATTCCAATAACATGGAATCAGCTGAAGAGAGACGCTCTCAAATTCATCAAGTAGGGTTATAGCAATTCAATGATGCATACAAAGGATAGGATTCCGAACTATATATGTCCCATTTAATTGATTTACGATTAGCTAGGAATCCCATTTTACTAACAATTGCCGAATGCCACCTTTCTTGGCAATATTTAGTCACATAATCAAGGCTTTATACTCTGCCATATTGTTAATGAATCCTACCCCGAGATAAACAGTCAATTTCATTATAACTCTACGTCGAGGATCTCAGATAACTACTCCAACACTGCCTTTTTTATTAGGGCCCCTGGATGCTCCATCAAAGTATAACATGTATGTCCACAATGGGCTTACACAGCCAACCATCAAGAACTCCCCCTATTTGTAATGATGATAATCAAAATTCAACATATTTAGAGGGTGAACTCACAGCTCCATCCCACCTTCTTCATTAAACTCCACAAGGATGCTTTGTTAGGATTTGTAAATAGTGATGGCAGAAAACTTTAATCTCCCACACAAAGGTACCGTCTTCTTGCTCAATCACTTTGTATCCATTGCTCCATCAGATAAGCTTCCCCTAATGATATCTTTGCTCAAGATATGGGTGCTCCAAATAAGGGATTAACTAGCCCATCAACCAATTTAAGATCTCATGTAGGTCTCAAATCAACCCCAACATGGACCTGTAATGCATTTAGCTCGTTAGCATACTAAAAAATAATAAGGTTTAATATTATTAAGATTAACCTTATTCTAAAATTCCACTCCTTGTAGATCAGCTAATAAAGTCGTGGACTTGTTTTTACCTATCCTAACTATCTTGTAAGGGCCATCCCATCTAAGTTCCAACTTCCCTGGAAATAGCTCCCTATGCGCATCATAGTATAGAACTAAGTGTCATTTCTTAAAGGCATATTTCTTTGCTTTTAGATTATGCAACCACTTCATCCGATGCTTAGCCACTTCCTGGTGCAACAAACTCTGCAATTTAAGCTCATCCAAGTGGGCTATAGACGTAAACCACTCGAATATGGCATCTTTATCACCCAAAGAATGATTGATTGCGAATCTTATGGTTGGCAACTCAATTTCCAAGGGCAAGACGCACTCCTCCCTATAAACGAATTTAAATGGGGTGTGGTTAGTGGCTCCTTTAAATGTTGTGTTATACGCCCAAACTGCCACATATAATTTTGTATCCCAGTCCCATTTCTTTTTGGAGACTATCTTGGATAGGATACCCACAAGTTGCTTATTGGTACTTTCAACTTGTCCATTGGCTTACGGATTATAGGGAGTCATCTTATTGTGCTTAATTTTCCAAGTTTTTCAAGATTTTAATCACCTTATTCAAAAAGTGAGTTCCACGGTCTGATACTATTTCCTTTGCGGACCAAAACGGCAAATGATTTGCTCAAGTAGAAAATTGGCAGTCTCTTTTGCATTGTCCTACCTCGTTGCCCATGCTTTTGACCACTTTGTAAAGTAATCACTGGCTACTATAATGTATCTCTTTCGAGTAGTAGACAACGGGGTAATGGGAACCACAAAGTCGATGCCCCACTTATCAAAGGGAAAAATAGCCATAATAGGCATAAGTAGTCACTTCCAATTCTCTCTACTATAATGTCTTTGACATGTATGGCATCTCTTAATATACTCAAATGAATCTTGGAAGATGGACGGCCACCAATATCCAACTCTTAAAGCCTTATGTGCTGTCAACCGCCCAGCAAAGTGCCCTCCACAAGCGGTGTCATGGCACTCCTCCAAGATAAATGGAACCTCATCAGACATCACATACCAGTGATAGATATCATCAACACCCTGCCAATATAGTGTTCCTGTGATCAAGGAAATTTCAATGCCCACTGTTTAATTTTCCTCTTCTCGGATTTGGATAAAGTAGCTTCAGTCTCTCCCGTAGATAAATAGTGCATTATAGCAACATACCGGGAGGGAATAGATGTCATATCAATCTTAAACAATGTTTCCATGTCACTTTCTTCAGCCACAACCTCTTTTGGCTCTCTGAAATCTAGAAGACATTCTACAATGCCATGTAGCTTTGGTGGCTTGCTCTTGATCTCGTAATCAAACTCTTGTAAAGTGATTAACCACTTTGCTAAACGATCAGGCAGCTGTAACTTATTCAGCAACAATCGAAGCCCTTCCACCTTCGTATAGAAAACCAACTTCTCATAGAGAATGTAGTGCTTGAACTTTTTGGTCGCAAATACCATCACAAGGCATAACTTCTCCATATAGGTATAGTTAATTTTCGATATGCCCAACTTTCGAGTAGTAAGGGCTATCGGATGGTACCACTTTCCCTCCCAAATTTGGGATAAGCAATAGTAACTAATACTATACATAGTGGCTGTTGTAAATATATAGAATATTTCGCCCCTTTTAGGTGCTTTTAAAATTGGTGCTTTGGGAAGCTCCTACTTCACATCATCAAAACATACTTTGCAATCATCACTCCATGTAAACTGACAATTGAATGACAATAGGTTCGTCAGTGGCAACGCTCTTTCTGCCAAGGCATTGATAAACCTCTGATAATACCCTACCGATGACATAAAGCTATGTACTTCCTTTGGAGTACGTGGCTGACTCATGGCAACTATGACCTTGATCTTTTCAGGGTCAGTCATAATCCCTACTGAACTGACCACATGGCCTAACAATAGCCCATAAGGGACTCCAAAGATGCACTTCCGCAGGTTAAGAGCTATGTAGAATTGTCTGCAATGCTCAAAACACTTTTGCAAAATGCTCAACTGCATTTCTCTTGTGGTGGCTGCCCCCAGGTCATCAATGAATACTTTCAACTCCTCTGGGGAGATGTCACCAAAGGTCTTGTCAGTTGTTCTATGCCACGAACTAGGTACATTACATAAACCAAATGCCATCACATGGTACACCAAGGTACCAAAGACAGTAATAAATGTTGTTTTAAGCTTGTCTTGCTCAACAACTGCCATTTGATTGTACCCCGCAAAGCAATCCATGAACGAATATACTTCCCTACTCGCTAATTGATCCAAAATTTGATCAATAAAGGGCAATGGGTAGTAGTCCTTGACTGTTTGCTTATTTAGCTCTCTAAAATCTACACAAAGCCGGATTTGATTGTTCTTCTTCTTTCTAATCACAATTGGCAAACACCATTCAGTATGTTGAACATGGAAGATCAGACCCACTTTCCACAACTTCTGTAGCTCCTCAAACAATCCATCCCTTAATTCAAAAGGCATACGGTGTCAAGCGTTTTTATTTAAACTAAAAACCCCTAGTCAAATTGTAGTTAGGTTTGATTTTTGCTAGCTTAGTTATTTGCGTGACAGTTTGTTTTGTTATTTTGTAGTTTGATTTCTTGTGTTTGTTTAGCCTAGGATTTATTTCTGTCATTTTATTTGATTTGTTGAGTGTGAAACTTGATAGCCTTGGTCGAGCTTGGTATTTTTTTGAACAGGATGAAGCTTGTATTTGTCAATAAGTACTGAACATTGAGGAGCTAGGTATGTTTTCTTGTCGAGACTCTTGCACATCACAGGGATAATGAATTCACGAGCACTTCACATTGCACTTGTTGATGCACTACACTTGGGGGTTGTCTCCTGTTCTTATCAAATATTTCCTTGCCATGGGTTGGGATTATGCATGTTTTGCACCATCATTGAGCACTAGCACATCATGGGGTCCACTATAGCTATATGCAGTAATTTTTAGATACACGGACACATGAGAGAGCACCTGCCATTGAGCACACACATTTCTTGCACGCACGATATTTGGGAATTTCATCACCAAGTTAGGAACCTATGGTTGAGTGAGTAAGGAGGTTGGGTGAGTTAGAGGGTCGTGAAGGACGCCACCGATTGTGAGATGTGTTGTTCTTATCTGGTCAATATCTTGAGGACCATCATTTTCTAGAGTGATTGTGAGATTTTGGATGGGTGGAGCAGAGATTGATATTTTATTGATGAGAGTTGAGAGGTGAGGAGTATTTCTTGAAGGAAAAGAGGACATGTGTGGTGAAAGTGTGTGCAATTGCAATAACAATAGGCCAAGGGAATAAGTCGTCCAAGTTAAAAGATGGAAAAAAATGATGCGATTTATGAAAATCAATATTTTTGCTCAGTTTTGATAGATTTTTGTAATTCTGCTTTGCGCAGGCTTGTCGACCATATGTGTTCCGATCGTTTTGAGTACCCGAATAACTATATTCGGAATTCAAATGACAAAGTTATGATCCAAACAAGTTACAAACAAGCATAGGGCAGAAAAAATGAAAATAGTGAAAAGCAGTAGAAAAGCAAAAGCCGAAAGCTGAAAGCAAAAAGCCTAATGTGTGTGAGTGTGGATAGAAAACTATATAAGGAGATGAGAATGGAGAGTTAAGGGCCTTCCCCCTTGATTACAATTGTATTTTGTGAGAGAGGAGGGTCGCATGCTAGAGTGAGCTCTTGTCATGCTAATTTGAAAGTCGGAGCCTTTGGATGTCAAAGCGTCGAGCGTCGAGCGTCAGATCATGGTTGTTAAGGTACGAGAATATTTTTCACTTAGTTTGTTTTCAAATTGTTGGATTTTTTTTGTTGAGTTGCGGTTGTGTGATGCTCTATCCGAATTAGGGTTTTAGTTGTTTGAGCTACAAGAGGTAGTTCTTTATTGTTTTGTTTTTTGTGGTGTATTGTCAAATATTTGAATTTTTCAAGTTGTGTTGTGCATCCAACAAAGTCAATTATCCTAACCGGCACTTCTTAACGTCTCGTTATCAGGTTGTGAGTGAGGCTTACTCTCGATCACCCCTCGCATAACAATGCCTTACTTTATGACTTATAGGGCGGGTACCTTCCTTTACAGTAATAGTATGTATATCTAGACTCGGGGAAATACCCCTAAGTTTGTCTAAGAAAAGATGTCGTGGAACTCCTGAATCAGAGATACATAGTCCTCTCTCTCTTCCAGCTGAGCATGGAACCTGATTTTATTGGCTGCGAATCATTAGGCATACCAAGGTCCAACTCAATAACGTCTGCATCTCTTATTTGATCTTGAGGCTCTATCGGCTCATTCAATGTAATCTGATAAATGTCCTCTGTAGTGGACCCTTCTTTAGATCCATCGCTCGATGACGTTTCACTGCCAGATGGATCTTCTATTGTTTCTAGTTCTGTAGAGGATAAAGTAGCCCTCTCACTCTAAGGCGACTTAGGGTAAGCATCCACTATTACACGATTGGAACCTCTACCTAGAATCACTCGACCAGCCGGTATATCGACTTGCCAGTCTGTTTGTAAGATCCATGGCCTACCTAGCAAACCTCGATAGTTAGGACGTCTTGGAAACCTTATCACCCTAAAGTCCAGATAGCATTCCACGCTTGCAATTATAACGTGGACTTTAGTGATGCAACCTTCTGGTTGTCTTAGACTGTCATCCGCCATCCTAAGAAGTGTGGAGCTGTCTTTTTGAATCTCGAGACCTAGTCTCTCCACCAAGTTTGAACTCATGATATTGACAGAGGATCTAGTGTCCACGATAGCGTGCTCTACTAATATTCCATCCACGTATGCTAGAATCCTAGGGCAATGCTTTTTAGCATGATCGAACCAATCTTCTCCCACTTGTGCTATGCCCAAAGGTTCTACAATATACCCAATACGCAGGATTTTCTTGAATTCCTTGCGTACTCTTGGAGAAAGTTTAATTAATTGCAAGAGGTTCACGTTTGGTTTAACTTCGCAAAGAGAACTTGTTAGATCAAAGTCGTGGTAGTTATCCAAAGTTCTCTTCTCGCGCCGAACCATTCTCTACTTTGGTCTTTGGACCGGCTTTAATGGCTCTTTTTTAACTTTGGCCTTCTTTCTTGGCAATCCCTTATCCTTCTCGGGATCAACTTTACTATCAACAGGCCTTAAAGGTCCACCTTCCATATCAGGATTCAGAACTTGCTTTCCCCTAGCCTCTTGCTTAGGGTTTTCCTCGCCAAGTTTTATACTTCCTTTGTCAACCTCTTTAATCTTTTGACCTCTTGTTATGGCTCGTAGATTAGAAGTTTCAATGTCATTGACATATACAGCCTCAATAAGGCTGACTCCACTGCCATGAGGCAACTTCTCTACAATAGCATTTCCTCATTGCAGTATTTGTCTTGGTCCCTCATCTTGCTGGAGATTATTCCCTTGTGTGCGATGGTTAACTGGACTTGGCAGTTTACTCCCTTGTTGGAGAGAAGTAATCTTACTCCAACAGGTAGCAGCTAAGTGGCTAGACTTTCCGTAAATATCGCATTTGACATTCGGAAAATTCTTAGGGAAATGTTGGCCACCACACCACTTACAACTGAACCTTGAGGGGGCACCCTCTTCAAGGCGTTGGCTCCCTATCAAATTCTGCTGCTTCTTAAGAAAATTGGCATCCACAGCTATTTGCCTATATTGTTCAGAAATCATATTGGTGTAGTGCTTCATAATGTCCTTAACTTTGCCAAGGACAGTAGAGGCACTCGACTCATAGCCGCGATTTTCTATCTGTCATCCCATTGGCCTAACTACTTGATTAGGAATTGGCCGCAGATCTATTGGGACAACATTAGGATTCGTTATTTGGCCTCCACCATGTAGTGGGCCTGTTTGACTAGCCATAGGCATAGTTATACTATTGGGAGGAGTTGGTAACATAGGTAGATTTGGCATGATACTCCCTCTGCCATTCACATTTGACATGGGGTCCCCTTGACTCCTGTTGGTCAAGGCCAAATTATTACCATTCCAATTTATCCTTGCTATATAAGCCACTTGCAAGCGCGACTCCACTCCTTCTGCTTGGGTAATAGTACTGTCAATGTTAGCCAAAGCGACACTACTAAGCTGCACCTGGATATTGAAATCCAATCCATGAGGAAATATTGCAACTATGCAACAGCCGGTGGAATGGGGATATAAGTATTAAGTTTGCGAAGAACTTGCTCCAGCTTCTTGGCATAGGCCTGGACATTCTCATTTGGCTCTTGGCGTGTTACATTCAAGACACGCAACCAATATTGTCCACCTCTCTCAGGAGAAAAATCTCTACGGAAGGCCATGAAAATTGATCAGTGCTAGTTATGGTTGTGGCCTCTAGATCGTGATACCATATTTCTCACCTTCCTTTTAACGTCATGTTGAAGAACATCGTTAGGTGTCCCTCATCTTGGATTCAATAGTTGAACATGAGTGTTTGAAACTCCTTAATATGGAGTTCTTCATCATCTTCTTCTAACCTATGGAAGATGGGAAAAGGTGCTCCTAATGCCGGTAAATCTAGTGTACCTGCTGGATTTGTGATGGGCTGTGCCATAGATACAATTGGATTGATAACAGTAGTTTGTGTAGGTAAAACTACACCCCACTTGAAGTGGGTTGATTAACTGGAAGTGGGGAAGTGCTAAGACTTCCACTTGCACTCAAAGGGCTACTTATGACACTTAGATTCTTAGAACCACTGCCGCTTATGGGTAGTGGGATACTTCTTTGAGGAGAATAATGCTTTACAATCTCCAACCACTGTCTAGCCCTCTCAGCACGTTCTGATTTTTGTATTTTGGCTTGACGGTTCTTGTCAGAGGACATAAACCTACTATTTCGTCCCTAAAAGCCCTAGATTTGGAACCACCACTTGTTGGCGGCTCCCAAAAGATGCACCACTAATGAGACCTAAAATGGATAGTCGGACCTCATGCACAAAACAGACAACCCTACCACATGGCCTCATGGGCTAGGAGCGCCTGTAATACACTAATGTACACTAGATAGACTTAACTATGCGTTTGTAGCTGATATGTATATCAAAATTTACCTTCCCTTCTCCTCAAAGGGAGATCCTATGACATATAGGTATAGTGTCTCGTCACACAAACATTAGGAAGCTCCCCTCGGTTGATTGTTGCGGCTCCACTGCAACTCTCCTACACTTCGGGGATTGGCCCCAAGATGCATTGTTCCGACATATAAGACATAACACAAAAACTCCACTCTTTTCTTGTTTTGCACGATCTAGGAATATATAAATCCTCACCAAACAATGCCAAGGAAAGCGTACAACTGACCTACAACAAAGGCTCCTTTCCACTGAACATATAAGTCATATCCTAGGAAGACAATTGTTATGCAATCTAGGACTGATACCATGTCATGCATCATGCATAGTGCATATGATCCTAGTGCACAAATAATATTTATCAAATCAACATTTTGTGATGTGGAAAAAACAGCCCTTTCATGATTTTAACTAAATGTATGCTTTGATGTATGGAGACTAGCAAATAATTTCTCATGCTACTAGCCCCTTAGACTCAATTATTGCGATTCTAAATGGAATGCACAATCAAATGTTTCAGAAATTCAAACCCTCTCAGCCCTCTTAATCTCCTAACCTCACCCTTTCCCTCTAATGTTTAGGTTATGTTGCGTTGCATAGGTGTAGGGTATTATTTTGTATGTATTTTCTGTATAAAATAGAAAAAACACGAATTATAACTCATAAACAAAGCTTAAATGAAGCCAAAATTCATGCCTCGGCTTTTTTATATAACCACAACCATGAATCATAATTTTCTAGTTTTTTATAACGCGAAAATCTTATTTTTTCCCATTTAGCTATTTTTCTCTATTTATTTGTATATAAAAATAGGTTATTTTCTGATTTATGATTAGTGATTGATTACAAAAATGAAATATGTTTTTTCTCAGAATTTTATCCCATGCGCATCTCTTTTTCCCACCCGAAACCAATAAAACCTTCATTTTTACACTAAAAATGCACTTTTTGGGCCATATTTAATTATTACGATTATTTATCATTACATGTCTGCAATTTTTTTATGCACATCCCTCAATCATAATGAAATAAAGATCCAAACAAATTTTTGTTCCATATGAATTCCATTTCAACCATCAAACATAAAAAATAAGCAAATTTTCTTTGTAAAAATGAGGCATACCACTTATTTGCGTGTAGCGGGTTTTGTAATTAAATTTTTTGGGTTGCCAAGGGACTGACCATCAACAAATCTTCAATGTTGATCATCTCCTCTTAGCCTCCTCTTGGTCTTGGAGCAATCTGGCTCATGTCGAGTAAGCATCCTTCAATTGGTCTTCATTCTTCTTCATGGGCATGAACTGCCCCTTAAGGGGAGAGAGAGGGAGGAGAGAGTGTAATATACCCTCCCCTTTAAAACTTCAATTTTAATACAAATTTTTTTAACTCCCTCTCTCTCCCCCGCCAACAGTATGTCAGGGAGAGAGAGAAGGGGAGTGAAGTGAGTGATAGGGGGGGCCATGCAGCCCCCTAGGTGGGAGGGATGGCAGCCATACCACCCTCCTCTCCCTCCTATAAAGGGGAGCCCTCCCCCCCCTCATCGAAGGAAGCCTCCCCCCTCCCTCGGTTGGATAGAGTAGCCCCCGCCATGGTTGTCAGTGCGCCCCTTCCTCGAGAGAGAGAGAGAGAGAGAGAGAGAGAGAGAGAGAGAGAGAGAGAGAGAGAGAGAGAGAGAGAGAGAGAGAGAGAGAGAGAGAGAGAGAGAGAGAGAGAGAGAGAGAGAGAGAGAGAGAGAGAGAGAGAGAGAGAGAGAGAGAGAGAGAGAGAGAGAGAGAGAGAGAGAGAGAGAGAGAGAGAGAGAAGAGAGAGAAAAGAGGGAGAGAGAGAAGGGGAAGAGGGAGAGAGAGAAGGAGAAGAAGAGAAGAAGAAGAAGAAGAGGGAGAGAGAGAGAGGAGAAGAAGAGAAGAAGAAGAAGAAGGGAGAGAGACAGAAGGAGAAGAAGAGAAGAAGAAGAAGAAGACAAAAAAGAAGTAGAGAAGACGTCGTCTGATTTTTCTGTCAGGGAAGAGAAAGGAGTTTGGAAGCTTCCAAGAAGCTTCCAAAGCATCTCCTTTAGGAGATGTTTCACCTGCAAGACTCGGCTTAATTTTTCCTTTATCCGTGACCACATCGATTCAAGCACAAAGGCCGTGAGGATTGGTGGGAAGCTGCTGGATAATTTGTAGAAAATTCCTGCACATCTAATAGCTATCCCTGCACACAAAGGCCACTAGATTTCCTCAAAAGATGGCACCCAAGAGGCACGCAACTAGCGACTCTGCAGGTGTTTCTACCCCAGGCAGAGGAGTGGCTACTAATGGGGTTTCAATTGTCAAGAATCAGGCTCATGAACCCGCACTCCTTGTCGATGAACTCAATATGTTAAAAGATTACGTAACCTCGTACATACAAAGTTCATGAGATACTTATCGAATAAATTCATAGGGAATTTTTGCATTAGACACTCTCATAAATTTTCTTTCATTGCATTGTTTAAGAAGAATCTCTTGAATTTAATAAAAAAAGTCTAGTGCATGAGTTGCATGAATATTTGCAAAGATGGGGTGATTTCATAGAAGTCAGCTGCACTAATGAAACGACTCAGTATTACCTTCGTGTCCCAAATATATTAATTATGCTCCATTGTGTATTGAATTGGAAATGACATATCCTAGGGTCTTCTCTTGAGATTGATAGTGAAATGCATAAAGTATCACAGTCATATTAGATACATGCAAGGAAAACTTCTACATGCATGGGAAAGATTCTCGCATAAACAAGCAACATGTTAAGTTGCATGCATTGAAAGGACCTTCGCATGTGTCGTACAAAACTATTGCTTGTGACTAGTATTTATCATGGGTTTCTTTCTACCTTAATTGCATGATCATGAAAAGATAAGTGCATGGAAGGGTAGATATATCTTAAGGGTCTTTCTCTCGAATTGATTAGCGAAATCAAGTGATATGGTTGTCTCATCCATACTAAATGCATACGAAGGAACTATTGCATGCATGGGTAATATCAAGATTGCACCCATAGAAAGATTGCATGAAATTAATGTGCATTAGAATGCTTGAATTCATGCTTTGTACATTGGCCTTGAAATCGTTGAGTAAAGTCAATACTTGTCTTAATCAACGTAGTTAGACAAGCTCAAAGAAAGGGTTAGAAAGGGGCAAACATTAGTGCATGTGAGTACTATTGAAAAAGGGGGGTAAGATCAAGTACTCTTGTATCACCAAAAGTATCCTTGGTCAATTAGGGATCGAAGGAAAGATTACATCGATACTTCAAGGGATCTAGGAGATAACTAGAAAGTTGACCAGCCAAGGACAACAGGGTTCTCCATGACCTATTTTTACCGAGACTTAAGGTAAGGATAATTAGGGTCGGCAGGGTACAAACCCTAACCCAAAGATAAAGGGGAAACAAGAAACCTAGCTTGCCAGGCCCTTGGGATCTCGCCAAGTCGCAAATGATCCAGGATCGGATGCTGGGAGCATCTAGAAAAAGGAATCACACCTTAGCAGTTGGTCGTACAAATGACCTTTGAGATGATCGTGATTGTACACTTAGGTACATTGTTTGAACTTCTTTGCTCAAGGAACTAATTCAATGCCAAACACTTAATGCTTTAGGTTAAAAGCATGGAGGGAGAGGCAGGATCAGTTACCTCTGACTATCTGCCTGGCCCTATCCAAGGGGGTTGTTAGCCACGCCGGGTATATGGACCTAACCCACCGCGAGAGGTCTCTCCATGGGTGCTTCTTGGAGCGGGAGGACGCTTGTGTGCCAGGGGAGGCTCTGGCTGTAAATTCCTTGCCTTTGAATCCCACACAAGAGTGTTAGATATGATCAATGCCCCACCCTCATTAGGTGCCACCAATGATCCATGGTGCTCAAAGTTGTAAGGCCCCCATTATGAGGAGAAGCCAAATGTGAGCCTAGACATTGGTTGAGTCCTGACTTGTATATCAGATGAGGTCTATGTGACTGGATGGCAAAAAGGTGACCGTTGTGGGTCTAATCTTTGGGTTAGACGGAGTGGTTAAGCTGGTAGCAACTCAAGGCGCATTGCATCGAGTTGAGGGGTAAGGGAGTTAAAAGGGGCCCCTATTTTGGGGTTCGGGGGCCGCAAAAGCGGCCCCTGGTTGGGGGGTCCCAAGGGGGCCAGCGACCCCCCTAGCGGGGGTCCAGGGGCAGCGCCCTCGACCTGATGGTAAAGGGAATATTCCCTGACCGACTAGTGGAGGGTTATATGGTAGGTCGGTCAAGCCGACCTAACGACCTTCGCAGGCTATAAAAGCTAAACCCCTTCACAGCCATCGATCATTCATCTTTCACCTAGCCAGAGTTGTTGTTCCAGCTAGCCTTAAGCTATTCATCTATCTTCTGTCTAGATCGCCATCTAAGCTTCACAGAGTGGAGGCGCGCGGGTGGACAGAGCCATCTTTGTATCAGTTGTTTGGAGCTAAAGAATTTACTGATTCTCCTCTTATCTATTGTATACTCTCTATCTCTTTCTCAGACTCTGTTCGCTGCACCGTGTAATATTTTACATGGTATCAGAGGCTAGGGGGCTGTAAAGATCGGAGAGTGTGCAAGAGGCAAAGGCTTCAACAGCAAAAAGAAACTATGTCGACTTTTGGAAGCGGTTCTGGCACATCAAGAAGCGGTGCAGGAGGTGGTGTTGCTGTACCGGCTATTCAAACACTAAGGATTCGTCCACCAACCTTCAGCGAAGGCAAGTTAGATGGTACAAACTACACCTTGTGGAAGTTCAAAATTACAACTATCCTTGATTCTAGAGCCTCTCCCAGCACCCAAGCGTCCTCCTGCTCCAACCAGCACCCACGAAGAGACCTCTCACGGTGGGTTAGGTCCTTATGAGCTTCTGGAGACTGTGCTGGGGACTGACCCAGAACCACAGCCTACCCCCGACCCATCAAATCCTAGTGTGATGATTCCTCCAAATGCAGATATTCTACGAGCTTGGAAGTGAAGGAATGCAGATGCGTTATGTGCCTTAGTTACAAGCTGTTCTGACAGTGTTCTGACTTTGATTTAGCATACAACCAAAGCGTCAGAGGCTTGGAATGTACTAAGGAGTCAGTATGAAACACGAAACCAAACAAGGATTCAAAACTTGGAGAATCAACTAGCAGCGGAGAAGTTTGCTGAAGGAGAGACGGTTGAAGCATTCATCACTCGGATTAAGAATCTGCGTGACTAGATGGCTGGCGTTGGGATACAAAAGACTAGCAAAGAGCTAGCTCGGAGGTGTCTTCGGATTTGTCCACAAAAGTTTAATGGACTAGTAACTGACCTTAATACTCAGGTGAGACCTCAAGCTTTGACTTTGAGGAGTCTTGTGCATTATTAATGGAGGAGGAGTTGAGGCTGAAAGCCCGAGAAGGAAGCAATAATGGAGATGCTGCATTCTCTGCCAATGCAAAAGGAAAAGGTTGTTCCTCCACCAAAAATGATGGTGACAAAAAGAAGAAGGGCGGCAAGAAGAAGTTTCAAGGAGAGAGCTTTTACTGCAAGAAAAAAGGACATGCAATTGCAGATATTTGTGTCAAGAAGGCAGATGAAAAGAATGGTACCCTTAAAAGTAAAGGGAAAGAGACAGCCAATATGACTGAAGCCGAGTTGGAATGATTCATGGCAACCATTGAGGAAGTGTGCTCCTCGGCGCAAGAAGAATCTACCACTGACTCATGGGTGTTGGATAGTGGGGCCTCCCGTCACATGGCCAACAAGAAAGGTCTATACAGTTCTATGCAACCTCTACAAGAATCCATCACTGTGACGTTTGGAGATGATGCTAAATGCCCTACTGCGGGCACAGGTACTATTTCTTTTGTTGCTGCAAATGGTGAAGTCAAAAAGCTTTCAAATGTGTTGTATGTTCTCGAAATCAAGAGAAATCTGTTATCAATTGCTGCCATAACTGATCTTGGTCATGAAGTGAGGTTCAAGAAGACAGGTGCAAAAATTCTTGATAGTGCTGGTACAATTGTTGGCAAAGGAGAAAGAAGGAACAACCTATATGAGCTAAGTGCTCTTACAGCCACCGCTGGAGTGGGCACAAGTAAGCTTTGGCATGAAAGGTTTGGACACATCGGATTTGCAATGTTGAAGGAGATGCAAAAGCAAGGTATGGTTGCTCACCTACCTACAATAACTAAATTGAAGGAAGCATGTGAAGCTTGTATGATGGGCAAGCAACAGAGAAAGGCATTTCCACAAGAAAGGAAGAATAGAGCACAGGCTCCTCTAGAGTTGGTGCACGCTGACTTGTGTGGTAAGATGCCTACACAGGCCTTGGGAGGATCTTCTTATTTTATGTTGATTGTCGACGACTACAGTAGGAAGATGTGGGTGTACTTCCTTCGTGATAAGGCTCAAGATTTTGGTAAGTTTAAAGAATGGCTAAAACTTGTTGAGAATGAAACAGGGAAAGGAGGAGCCGCATACAGTGGAGGAGGAGAAGGCAAGTTCTTCCACTGTATCATCAAGCGAAGAAGTAGTCCACTATGAACCTGTCCCGAGAGCTGTCCTTATCCGTAAGGAGGAGGAAGCATCATCTTCAGATGATGAGGAAAAAGTTCACCAACCTGACATCACCCCATCGGAAAAGCCATTGCCGTGCTGGGTGAAGCAACTCTATGACCACAATAATCCTATGCTTACATCTGTTGAGGAGAAGGCAGACGGACCAAGGAGATCTCAGAGAATAGAGGAGCAAAGGAGGGCTTTTGCTCACATAGTCAATATGGCCTTGATGGTTGAGATTATGAGAGAAGTAAAGGAGCCAACTGACTTAGAAGAAGCACTTGTAGATCCATCATGGAAGGCTGCTATGCAAGCGGAGTATGATAGCATAATGAAGAATGACACTTGGGAGCTAGTGGATCGACCAGCAAAGCGGAAGGTTATTGGCACCAAGTGGATCTGGAAGGTAAAGTACAAGGCTGATGGTACCTTAGAAAAGTACAAAGCTAGATTGGTTGCCCAAGGATTTTCACAAGTTGAAGGGTTTGATTTTCAAGAGTCATTTGCCTCAACTGCCAGAATGACCACTATTCACACGGTACTTACAGTGGTTGCCCACAAGAAGTGGCAAGTGTACCAAATGGATGTTAAGTTTAAGCGTTCTTAAATGGTGACCTCAAGGAGGAGGTGTACGTGGCTCAGCCACCAGGGTTTGAGGCCCCCCATTCTGAGAATAAAGCGTGTAAGCTGAAGAAGGCATTGTATGGGCTGAAACAAGCCCCTAGAGCATGGTACCAGCGGATAGATAAGTTCTTTTTAAACCTAAACTTCAAAAGATGTGCCTCAGATGCTAACTTGTATGTTTATAGGGATGGTAAAAAGTCTATAGTGATTGTCCTATATGTGGATGACCTTCTTATTACAGGTGACTATGAAGATATGATCAACCAAACTCAAAAGGCTTTGAGTTCTGAGTTTGAAATGAAAGACTTGGGCTTGCTGCACTATTATTTGGGGATTGAAGTCTAGCAAGAGCCAGGAAATATCTTCATATCTCAGAAGAAGTATGCATGGGAGATCTTGAAGGCATTTGGCATGACCGAGTGCAAGGAGATAGCTACACCTATGGAGGTGAATGCAAAGTTATCCGTCGAGGATACATCAGCACTAGCAGACATTGGGAGGTATAGGAGGTTGGTCGGCAGTCTAATCTACTTGTGTAACACCAGACCAAATATCAGTTTTGCTGTTGGTGTTTTGAGCAGGTTCTGAAACAAACCTCATGAGAGTCATTGGAAGGCTGGGATGCGGTGTCGTCGTGTTAAGGGTTGAAGGTCTACCACCAGGGCTTAGACCAGAAGAAGAGTATGGGATTCAAGGTTTGGAGAAGGGAAAAAGAATGGAGTTTGACAAGATTCGGGTTTTAGAAATGACTTAGACGAGGAAGAAGATTTCAAGCTTTTTCTGTGTACTTAGCATACATGAATGGAATGAATGTCTCTATCTTGATTACATCAAATGCATTTGGAAAAATAAGCCATTACATAAAGGATATTCTCAGATTTTTAATCCAAATGTGTATACCAAATGCAAGCTCAAATGGCTTTTATCTCATGTACATAGACGGATTACAACTCCAAGAAACAAGTATTTTGATGGTAGACTCAAATACATTCAAGTCATGGAACAATAGTACATGAAATACATTGATGGAGCATAAATTTAACTTCAGCCTTGTTTTAAAACAGAAATTTCCAGCCCATAATCAAGCTCAAAAAGTGTACATAAACTCAAGAATAAGCTCCTCTAATCATTAATGGGTAAAGCCCTGATGTTAAGAGGTCATTTTCTTCTATTACAACCACATGAATCACTTGTTTGCTCATCAAAATGGACAAGAATAGTGGGCTGCCCTATTTATGACTGGTTTTTTCAGCCCATAACAGCCCATACATCTTCAAAATCCTCCCCCTTTACTTGCCCCAAAGTCACTCAAGTACTTGGGTATAAGTCGGGCTTCATTGGACCATGAATAAGGTAAATAAAATAAGAGACGATGTACATAAGAGCAGGCTGAATCCTTTTCTCTCAGAATTTCCCCCTTTTATAGACTGTCATACCATGCATTTTCGTCAGACCAAATAGAAATGTAAGAGGATCTCTCACCTTTCTTGTTTGTATCTTCATCTTCAGCTCTAGTCTATATTCAGTTTGCATGCTCCAAAGCATGCACCATAGCTCCCAGTTTTCTTCAGATGCTGTAGGTTGTGCAGGCCCGCATTTTGCGCCAAAAAATGCAGGTTACATCCTGCTCAGCTCCACTTTAATTTTTGTCCTACTTAGGTCACTTATAGGTCACTTTGGTTCATTACTTCATGTCCCCCATGAACCTAGTGGACTTTTGGCATTTTTCATGATTTCTAACCATATTTTCCTCTTGAATCAATGTGATTTATCTTGCAGATTGTCAATTACTTCCAGCTGACCAAGTTGTAGGTTCCCATAGACTTATTTTTTTATCAATATACATGGTACAACTAAAAATTGTATGCTAAATACAAAAGAACTTATGTAATTAAGTTGGTTGTTGGGTAACAATGACTGGATTATGTATGCAAATTCCTCATATAAATCCTAGTGAAGTTCTTCTGTGTTCATAAAAATCCCATGATTTATATTATGAACAATAAACTCTTTAACAGCGGGGTTGCTCAGATACTTGAAGGAAACTCTTGAGTATGGTATCACATACAGTTTTGGAACTTCTCTTGTGGGGAACTGTGACTTAGATTGACTCAGATTGTGGGCAGGAGACAGTGATTCCAGGAAGTCAGTTTTTGGTTATTGTTTCTCTTTGGGTTCAGGAATTTTCTCTTGGATTAGTAAGAAGCAGCCAACAATGGCATTGTCTTCTACCGAAGTAGAGTACAAGGCAACTTGTTTTGCTGCATGTGAAGCAGTATGGTTGAGAAGGATTCTATGGCATATGGGAGTGCAGGATGAAGAACCAACTATGCTGAGATGTGACAATCAGAGTTGCATTGCCATTGCCAAAAATCAAGTGTTTCATGCACGCACCAAACATATAGAGATCCAATATTACTATGTGCGTGATCTGATGGAGGATGGGATAATGGAACAGATCTACTATCCAACAGAGGAGAATGGAGTAGATATCTTCACCAAAGCACTTACGAAGGATCTGCTTCAAGTTCATCTTTAGAGACTCGGCATTGGGCCGAGGAGATAGTTCACCTATGGGTGGACATTGAGGGGGGGTGTTAGATATGATCAATGCCCCACCCTCATTAGGTGCCACCAATGATCCATGGTGCTCAAAGTTGTAAGGCCCCCATTATGAGAAGAAGCCAAATGTGAGCCCGGACATTGGTTGAGTCTTGACTTGTATATCAGATGAGGTCTATGTGACCGGATGGCAAAAAGGTGACCGTTGTGGGTCTAATCTTTGGGTTAGACGGAGTGGTTAAGCTAGTAGCAACTCGAGACGCATTGCATCGAGTTGCGGGGTAAGGGAGTTAAAAGGGGCCCCCGGACCCCAAAATAGGGAATATTCCCTAGAACTTGGAGCAGCAATCCTATAGATTGCTGGGATAGCCTTCGGGCATGATACTTGATGTATTTCGGGACTATGATAAATAAGGATCAGATATTTGAAAAAGGAACTTGCTTGACTTTGTTTTTATGTCAGTGCCTAAGTTACGTGAAGGAACCTGTGTTTAAATTGACTAATTAAGGAAGCTGATTTTGCATGTCAAACATAAGGTGGTAGGTAATTAGATAACTAAGCAAACCGAGGAAAGTGTGGTGGACGTGACTTGGGTCCATCCTACAGAAGGGTGTCCCGATTAGCTAGGAACTTGTCTCAAAAGACGTGAAAACGATACTGTGAAGACCCTAGAGTCAGTAGAGTTAGAACCACGGTTTATACTATTTTAGGGGAATGGAATGGGACTATGCCTTATGGGCAAAGAGGTTGAGCTTTGCGTCCCTCTCGTTTCCCATTCTCCATGAACCAAGTGCAGCATAAATCCGCTTCGACTCTGTTGTTCCTACGCAAAGTGGGTCATCTGGAGCTCGACGATAGCTACTTTCTAGAGACTTTGCTGATAGGAAAGGAACCCTGATTTCAGGTCGGTCCTAAGTGGGAGCGGCCGGACACTTCCACTCCTCGGGGTAGACTCAGGAAGACCTAGATCGCAAACCCTGTGACATTCCTTGTGAGTGCCACGCAGCGCTTTCTAGACTTTCTTCCCGATAGGCTACTAAGAATTGTCCCACAAGTGGACGAGCGGACACGTTATAGAGAGGAAGACTGAATTTGTATCTCCCTGTCCAGGCAACCATCTCACGAGCCAAAGACAGCGATGGAGAGAAAATACAAGATGTAGATTAGGGATATGATCACAAAGGAGGATTGTTTGCAGCCTCCCCATAGCCCCTCTTTCTCACATGTCGCCTCCTACATCCATGGTGCCTTCTTTCTTTCATGCACCCCAAATCCCCCCCCCCCCCCACCAATCGTTAAGTTTGGGGGGTGCCCAAGACCCCCAAAGGGTGGCACCCCTGCAACTCTCAAGTGGCTGGCCAATTTTTGGCACTCCTCCTGTGTCTGGTGTCCGAATCAACTTCCGAAAATTCCTAGGCGTCCGTCTCGAAGTCCCCCACTACCAAGCACTTCCCAGAGTCTCATTTGAGAGTCAAAAAAATTATGAAATTTCCCCAATCGATGCTCGCTGGGTCTTTAAAGCACTTTTGGGGTTTGCCACTTAAAATCGTACTGGTTGCAGGTATCGCCTTCGATGAAGTTTATTTTTTCCCTAAAATTCAAATTTTTTGGCTATTTGTAAGCACTTCTCGACATAAAAAATCATCTGTCAATATGTATGGTTGAGCACGAAGTTTATCTTCAACAACATATTTTGTTAGGACACATTACATGTTTAAGAGTTGAGAAAGGCAGGCATCAAAGAGCAATTCAATAGGAATTAAAAAAACGGAAGAAAGAAATAGTAGTGGAAAATTTTCACAAAATACCTTGTGTTTTTAAAGAAATCCTATGTGACAAGAAAGTGGATTATTTTGTACTCTAGTTAGTCAAAATAAAGGCGAGGTGATATGAAGTGTCAAGGGAAACTAGATTTGTATATATTTTGGCTTCTTGATCCAAGGATGTTTTAATAGAAAAGGGGTTAGTAGTAGCTAGCATTATATATGATGACATTGTGGTGGCAAAGGGTGATAATGATACTATGAAATCTTCAAACTCGATTGGGAGATGTATTCTAGATGATGACATTTGTTAGCATAGCAAAGACAAAGAGCTTTTAGTAAGATCTGAACACAATTAAGTATATGAGAGCAGTGTTGCAGAATGGACTAGTGAAGTCACTATGGTAAGAAATAATCCATTGGATATTGACAATTTGGAGGGTTGGCATTATGTTGATTTGAAAAAGAGAGTCATAATATTTATCACATAGATATTGTGTAGCCTCTCAAAGTTCTTGTCATTTGGTACATTGGGAGTATCAATGAGGCTGAGTATTTCGGAAGCATATATTCTTTAAGAGAATCAAGAAACATAGATATCTGTTTTTTGGGGTGTTTACCTTGACAGCATTATAGCAGCGATGGTAGCCAGGCGACAGAGAAGGGCTCATGAGCTTCCTCTTCAGAAGTAAGAGCTAGGTATCGAGCAATATTAACACCTGAAAAAATCGTTAAAGTCCAAGTTTTTGATTACTTTTGGTTGAATAGAAAATAGATCTAGGTTTTCAAATTAATGCCTATCAAAAGCAATTTAAGAAATATGGAAGGGTGATGATCGACAGCAATGACGAAACAAAGATGAGAAAGGTGGCACATACGATAAAAGCAAAGAAAAAACCAAAGAATTGAATTCTAAGATTTTTGAAAAGCTTAGAGTCTTTAAGATTATAGGCTTTTGCTTTCTTAATGAATAAGCTTTTAAGCTTTATAAAGAGAGCTTTTAACCTTTACAAAAGTATAAGATTTTCAAAAAGCACATAAAGCATGTAATAGACAGATAATCTATATAAGGAAAATTGAGAGAAGTTTCAAGGGCCCTTCCCTTGACAATCTAAATTGTTCTCTTGTGAATGACGAGAGTGGAGGGTCCCATACAAGTGTATGGTGTAATGAAGCAAATTAGCCACATTAGTTCACTTCCCTTTACCAAAATAAACCATGTAAATACCTTAGCCATGATGATACTAGGGTTTACTAGCAAGAAGTGCTAATGTAGAGAGTTTTTTGACACTTACACTATTTTTCTTGAGATTTCTTATTCATCACCATCTTGGGGTGAGTACTAAGCTTTGTTTCTTGTATCTTGATTTCAACTTCCATGGCTACATTATGCTATGGTATAATGAAAGATGTCTATGGCATGGCCATGATTGAAGCATTTCATGTTATACCAAGATTTGTTTCTTGTATCTTGATTTTAGCTTCCATGGCTACATTGTGCTGTGGTATAATGGAAGATGTCTATGGCATGGCCATGATTGAAGCATTTCATGTTATTTCATGTTATTTCCTTAGTTTAGTTCATTAGTTTTTAATTAATTATCATGGTAGAATAGACCTTCATTACATTGGTATAAGAGCATTAGTTTAGATCCTGTCAGAAGTCATTTTTATGCATTAGATTTAGTTGTAGTGACTAGGGAGTGAAAATCGAACTTAAAATTTAGTCACAGGAGTTAGTTCTTCCATAACCGTGGTTAGACATGGAGATCTCTCACAAACTGTGACTAAGATGGAGGTTCTTGGCATAAACCAATCGATAATGGCGGGCTCCAACTATTTTGGCAGGTCGTGACAAATTTTTTTTTTTGGGAAAAATGGAAAAAATGGAGTCCTCAAGACTTTAGAGAAGGCAAAAGATTTGTTACTTTTTCTTAAAGGAGGATCTATTCTTCTTCTCTAGGTCTATTCTTGTCTTCCATGGAAGATGTTTACCTTGAACGTTCCTTCCATGGCAATATCTTGTAAGGTACCCGCCCATTGACTGTCCAGGCACACTTTTAGCGGTCTATCGAGAAACGAATCTAAGCATTGCTACCCGGCACTCCCATGGAATGTTCTTGGTTTTGTCACCTAAGGTTTCCCGAATCCGCCTCGCAATGAAACATTCACGACCAAACTGTTGAGAATCAGCAATCACACTCAAACAGCCTCTTTGTATGGAGTCTCAGGGTCAAGGACATGCAGGCTAACTTATCCCATATGCACAATGGTGCCTACTGCAGTTTCCTACTTTCCTATAAAGCATTGTACTTGCTTCCTTTCTTAATGCAATGATAGTACTCTTTTCATTTCAGTAAAGTGTCAATGTCATTGTCCACATACACAAGATTGTGTTTATGAGTCCAAGTCTCAATCTTGGAACCTAATTCACTTGTGTAACAAACAGTGTCCTTTCCATCACGAGTCTACACTTATTTCTTCATCCACCATAGCTTCCGGTTATTGCCATGCTCTAGATCCCGCATTTCTAACATGGTATCAGAGCCCAGTTGGGCATGGCATTACTTCTCCAGCCTCTCTTGATTCTTCTGAACCTCCATCCAGCTCAGTGTCAGTGTATGACTTCTTTTCTCAACTCTACTCTCACTGAAGCTTCCATGGCAGCCATAGCCAGCAGCACCCTGTCAGATTGAACTGCTTATATCTCACTCCACAGGTCAAATCTCTTGGAGCTTCCTTCTGGAAAAGTATTCCCCAACTCATAAAGCTTCCCTGTATCACATCAATCCAGGACATTGGACCATCTGGAGCTCAGCATTGTGAAAATCCCCAATCTCTGTTCTGTGTCTGCCATAGCCAGACAGGACCTACCTTGCTTGGAGCTTCCATAACTCTTCAACCAGGCCATTTCAGCCCACGATTTCTTCTGGAGAGTTGTTCCTCTGCTCAAGGCGCTTCATCTTGGCACAATAATCGATGACATTGATGCTCCCTGGCTCCAGCATTGCAGAAATTCGTAGTTGCTGTCCAGATCTGCGCCGATTCTGTTCGTGGCTTCTGTGTGCGCCGTACAGCCCACGATCTGGACGATCTCCATGGGGCTTTGGTAGCCCATGACATAAGCTTCCTAGATATGTAAAAAGTTTTAAAAATGATGCACTATAGCTCCTGCAATCAGCAAAAAACCAGGCCCCTGTCTCAGAAACCCTAATTCCACCATAGCCAAAAGCTTCAAAATCTTGACATTTTTCACTGTTTCTCTCACTGAAGTTATCAACAGTGATTTTAATCACTGAGCAATACTCTTTGAAGTTCGTTAAAGTACTGTCACTCAGATATGAAGGCATCAGCATCAAATCAAGAAGGGGAAGATCACTTGGAGTAAAAAAACTTTTGCAGATTTGGTATTCATTGACACTCAGTTAGTGCTTTTTAGCACTTGTGTCTCTCAATCAATTCTTCTGTTGCTCAAATCTAATAAAGTCTGAAGTTGATTTGCTACTGTTCCCGTAAATCTAACATGGGCAAAGACTCTCCAAATGCTCGATTCAAAGGAGTCGGATTCCACACTTGGCAAACCCGCATCAAGCTCATCCTGATGAAGAAGGGTCTTTGGGCCATCACAAATGGCAAAGAGAAGAAACCTCGAGACGTGGACCTTGCGACTACTTGGCAAAAGAATGACGACAGAGCTCAGGCCATTATCAAACTGGAGCTAGACGACAGTTATATCCATCATGTGGATAACTGTGAGACCTCACAGGATACATGGAAAAGACTTGACACCCTGTTCGGTGCACAATCTAAATCATCAAAGTATGGTCTCCTGATTGAATTCTTCAGGCTTGAAATGAAGTCCAGCACATCACTTGCCACACATCTCAATTACATGGAAGGACTCCTAACCCAACTTGCAGGAATAAACATTAAAATGGATGAAGATGTTTGCATCGGTGTTCTACTTAAGAGCTTGCCTCCTGAATATAATAACGTATCAACAACTTTAATCAACATGCCAAATCCTGAACTTGTTGATATCCAGGCATCACTATTAGAAGAAGAAAAGAAGCTAAAAACCAAAGAAGAACCAAGTACCTCTAGAGATGAGCATGCATTATATGTTGGCAACAGGTACAAAGGCAAGAAGGATTAGCTCTTTTGTGACTTCTGCAAAAGGACCGGACACACTGAGAAGTTCTGCCATGCAAGAAAGAGATCCCAAAAGGCCTATCTAGTCGCAATCAAAGAAGAAGAAGAAAATGAAGCAAAGGAAGAAGATGAAGATGAAGACCACCAGGATCGGAAGGACAAGACTCATCAGTCCTTGTACTCTCATAATTCTGATAGACTGTTTTAATAGCCTTGTATTTTCCTTGCCCTAATGCTTCCTGCCATAAGCTTTGTAAACTCCTTATGTAACTTGGCATTACAGTCCCTGTACACTTTGTGAGGCCCTTGTTACAGCCTCTGGATGTCCACCATGTTTATGGTACCCACACTTAGCTTTTTCTGCAACAGCCTCTGGTGTTTTGCCATGTCTGTGGTATGCCCACACTTTGCAGGTGGTTCTCATTACAGTCTCTACACACTTTGTGCCTTTCCTAGTTGTGATTGAGGAGGGGTGTTGAGAATCAGCAATCACACTCAAACAGCCTCTTTGTATGGAGTCTCAGGGTCAAGGACATGCAGGCTAACTTATCCCATATGCACAATGGTGCCTACTGCAGTTTCCTACTTTCCTATAAAGCATTGTACTTGCTTCCTTTCTTAATGCAATGATAGTACTCTTTTCATTTCAGTAAAGTGTCAATGTCATTGTCCACATACACAAGATTGTGTTTATGAGTCCAAGTCTCAATCTTGGAACCTAATTCACTTGTGTAACAAACAATGTCCTTTCCATCACGAGTCTACACTTATTTCTTCATCCACCATAGCTTCCGGTTATTGCCATGCTCTAGATCCCACATTTCTAACACAAACCCACTAGGATCGACCTCAAATTTGGACTCCTAGTAGCCAAGGTCTCCTAACACCATTCTAGTGTCGGATCCTGGACGTCCTACTTTACACAGAGATACCCAAGACGAAGCAGACCCATGCCACACTTGGTTCAAAGAGAATGAGAAACGAGAGGGATGCCTCGCTCAACCTCTCTGCCCATAGGGCATAGTCCCATTTTGATCCCCTAAAACAGCATGAACGTTCTATCCTAACAATTTCTAAGGTCAATGATAATAAAACCTTGTGAGAAGCCTCCTAGTTCTCTGGGACCACTCTACCTTAGGATAGACCTATTGTGGATTCCGTCCACTCCCTTCCCTCAATGGGTATTCTTTAGTTATCTAATTAGGTCCTATCACATTTATGTGTGACACTTAAAGTCAGATTCATTAATTAAGCCTTTTAGGGAACAGGGTTTGTTAGCATAACTTATAGCACAGACACGAAAACAGAGCAAGTAATCTATTGACAAAAAAGTTCAAACAAGTTCCTTAACTTATCTTCAAGTTAATCTTTGTCTCCCGCCCATACATGAGAAATTATGTATCCCTTACGTCCAACAGAAGTATCCCTTCTGCCTTGCAAAAGTAACTGGTCCAAATCACATGGCACCACAAATTCAATCCTTTATCTAAAATAGGATCTTCTAACATGCCCAGACGTTGGGGGCTACGGAGGTCTTCAACTCCATTCTAGACCTAACAAGAGGTGTCCAAAGCTCCACCTGACCCGCAAGCTATCTAGGAGTGAAACATCATTTCTGTGGTTGGCCTTTTCACCACTCGACCTTTGGCCCATGAATCGAGTGGTGCCCTCTTTGGGTTAATCACCACTCGACCTTTGGCCCATGAATCGAGTAGTGCCCTCTTTGGGTTAATCCACGATGCGATCATGGAATTGATCCACCTGTGCAAAATATCTTTCCTTAATTAAATCCTTTAGGAATCCAGCACAACACGGCATTCAACCCTAATATCATTTTCCAAGAAAACATTCCTTTATCCCCATGGCAACTTGTCGTCACAGACCCTTGCCATGCATTTAGCATAAATCACAAGCACTTGGAATAATCATCCAAACAACAAACTAACAACTAGTTGAATGTAAAAGCATTTAGGATATTGTTCGATCAATGAATTAAAAAAAAAACAATTGTATTCTTCCAAAACATTGCAAGAATAGCCGCGATAACATTTCCATCGTATATCTACTCTCCCCCTTGGGATCAAAGAGCAATTCTATGTAAAAATTACTTAACACTTGTATGCACAATTTTTAATATCATGATTATGCCATTCATAACCCCTAACTAATTCTTCCTTGTAATTGCTCTATCAAGGAATAAGCCATATGCAACTAGGTGCAATTAACTTCCCTTGATACATGCACTTTGCAAGCTCGATCTTTTGAATACGTGAGATAAAATGACCTATACTCGTATATCATAGTATGGGGTCTAACATATCTCATACGAGAATCAAAACAAGCATCTATCAATTCGGAAATACATTACTTACAACCGGTATCGTAGTTGGATTGACAGTGATGCCTTTTTTTGAAGCTTTGTTGTTGGTTGCCATCCACACATGATATTCTTTGCTTGGGGCCATCATCCACAAGTAGATTCAAGAGATAAAGAAAATGGAATAGATTTGAGATAGGAGCATAAGAGAAGATGGTTTAGTGTCGAAGACCGAGATAGGGAAAATTTGAGCTAACTCTCTCCCTCGTAGCCTCTCGGGATAACTTCTCTCTCTCTTTCTCTCTCTCTCTCTCTCTCTCTCTCTCTCTTTCTCTATGCCTCTCGGGGTCTCCTTATGCTTCTTGTGCCTCCTCATGCTTCATATTTATAGTGAATTAGAGAAGAGGCTTGTGGCTGAGAAGAGGAGCTCTTTGTGGAGGGGGATCTTGGAAAAATCAGTGATTTGATGCTCAGATCATAAATCTGATGGTTCCATTGGCTCCGAAAGGGGGGCAAAAATCCCAAGACACTCGGTTAGAAAGCTCTCAACTCACTCCTTCTTTTCTATGTTCGAAGTGCTGTTTTCTATCTGTAGACTACGATTGCGGCGCATGCAATTTTGCCAATCACTCTCTATATTTTTTTCTTTTTATAAAATCTCCAAAACTACTAAAACATCACTTGTCTTTTCTTTTAAATGACATCCAGTTCTAGAAATCTCCATATCTTTTTAGGATAATATCTAAAATAAAATATACTAGTTTTGCCCAAAATCTAATATTTTTGGACCATCCAAACTATACATATTAACTAGTGATTAATATAGCTCATAAGTCTCCTTCATGTTGTAACTTCTGTGAAGGGTGGCTACGATCCTTGTCAATTTGAGAAAAATATCGGATTTACGACTCTCAAATTTTTAACATATATATTTTAACTAAATAAAAATCCTTAATTATTTACGTTAGTTAGTTGTTTTTTCTTTAGTTAATCTTTAGTTAGTAATCTTACTAAATTATTAATTGACTAACTAACTTTTGAATCAACCAACTAACTTTTATTATGTGGAAATATTACATTCTCCTCCCCTTAGAGAAATCGAGACGCCCTCATCTCAAGAGAAACCGGGGGTATCATTTTGGAACCTGTGGGTTATGGGCCCACCACACTTTTGCTGCGGTACTCTAATCACTCATAAGCATGCGGTCTTTTGAAATGGCAATCTGTTGTATTTGATATATCCGAGTCTAGTCAACTAACTTAAGTTTGGCTATTATTACTTGATTGGTAGCAACAGTTCCTGAAGTAAAGCAATAATCATCCATCGACTCAATCCATATCTCCGTCTCTGATGCGACATCTATTCCTTCTCCATCAAACTCGGGTTCCTTAATTTTCTTGTGAATAAATTTCTTCTCTTGCATGTTAGCATTTATGGGTGAAGGAGGTTCCTAACAATCAAGCTATACAATTTTGGTTATTATGTTTAGGATATGTCTATGAACCATACATAAATCAATCCCATATCATTACAAAGTTTCACTGTGATACCAATTGTAAGGTGCTGCCCAAGCATGCTTTTAGTAGTCTATCGGGAAACAAATCTAAGCATTGCTGCATGGCACTCCCATGAAATGTTCTGGGTTTTGTCGCCTAGGGTTTCCTGAATCCGCCTTGCAATGGAACCTTCATGGCCGAACCCACTAGGATAGACCTAAAATTTGGGATCCTAGTGGCCAAGGTCTCCTAACAACATTCTAGTGTCGGATCTTGGACATCCTACTTTATGTAGAGATACCCAAGCCAAAGCAGACCCATGCTGCACTTGGTTCAAAGAGAATGGGAAATGAGAGGAATGCGCCACTCAGCCTCTCTATCGGTAGGGCATAGTCCCATTCCGATCCCCTGAAATGGCACAAATCGGGGTTTTATCCTACTAATTTCTAAGGTCAATGATGGTAAAACTGTCAAGATTATGGGAGAGAAGGAAGGAGTCTCACTTGTAGCCTTCTTGCTTGCACAATGGGGGAATACACACAGAGGTGGAGGCTGAAAACAATTTTTCTCTTCTTAGTTGTGTAAGCCAAAAGAACTATCATACAAAGAAATAGAAGGACCCTATATATGGGTCTCAAACCAAACTCAACTAACTAAGGTGGCATACTAACTGAGCCACGAACTAGAGTAGATAAGGATAGCTGTCATCTAGCTATTATTCATGGGCGGTGTACCAACCGCATCTACAACTGACAAGTCAGTGACATAAATGCACAACGGTCACCCTGGCATATCACGAGTGGAGCTCGATATCTCAACACTCCCCGTCGAGCTCAATCCCAATTCCTGCACACCAAGCAGGTCTCTGAACTTGCGCAGCTTCTCTGTGCCCAATGCCTTCGTAAATATGTCAGCTACCTGATCCTCTATGCTGACATAAACTAGAACAATAAGACCTAGTAAAACCCTCTCCCGCACATAGTGATAATGCACCTCAATGTGCTTTGTTCTAGCATGATAGACTGGGTTATTTGCCAAGTGTATACTACTCATGTTGTCACAATAAATGACAACTGGCCCATCTGTAGGCTGATGCATATCATAAAGTAGCTTATGCAACCAAGATACCTCACATGCAGCCATTGCTGCGCCCCTGTACTCAGCCTCTGTGCTCGATAAGGCAACTGTAGGCTGTTTCTTGCTGCTCCAAGTGACTGCAGCACTCCCAAAAGAGAACACATATCCACTGGTAGATCGTCTATCAGAAATACTACCAGCCCAATCAGCATCAGTGTATCCATGCAACTGTATTTGAACCCCAGTCTCATAAAATAGTCCATACTGCAATGTGGACTTCACATACCTGAGTATGCGTCTAGCTGCATCCAAATGCAGTTTCCTTGGAGCCTGCATAAACTGACTTACCAATCCAACAGCATAGCTCAAATCTGGCCTGGTAATAGTCATATAAATCAAACTTCCTACTATGCGTCTGTACATAGTAGAGTCTTCCAGAAGCTCACCTGCATTTGTGCTCAGCTTCACATTCTGCTCCAAAGGAACTGAAATAGGCTTACAGCCTGTCATCCCATATTTGGACAGCATGTCCAATCCATACTGCCTCTGCAAGAGCTGTATCCCACTTGGTGATCTAATCACCTCAATGCCCAAGAAATAACGTAGCTCTCCCAAATCCTTCATCTCAAACTTCTGCTTCAATAGCATTTTCACATGAAGGATATCTTCATCATGGTCACCTGTCATAATCAAATCATCAACATAAATGACAAGTAGCATAATACCTTTCTCTGTTTTTCTCACATAAAGTGAGAAATCTGCCTTGGAAATCTGAAAGCCAATAGTGACAAGATACTGTCCTATCTTGTCAGACCATGCTCTAGGTGCTTGCTTCAAGCCATACAAGGCTTTCTTCAACCTGCAAACAAACTCAGGATGAACAGCATGCACATAACCTGGTGGCTACTCCATATAGACCTCTTCTTGCAAATCACCATGCAAGAAGGCATTCTTTACATCCATCTGATGTAAAGACCATCCCTTTGATGCAGCCATAGCAATGACTGCTCTTACGGTTGCCATCCTTGCAACCGGACTGAATGTTTCTTCATAGTCAATGCCATATGTTTGTGCATACCCCTTGACTACTAATCTTGCCTTGTATCTGTTCACAGAACCATCAGCATTGTGCTTCACCTTATAAACCCACTTACAGCCAATTGCATTCTTACCTTTAGGCAAAGATACCAATTCCCATGTAGCATTTGCTTCCAAGGCATCCATTTCTTCATCCATGGCTTTCTCCCATTTTTCTTTTCCCATGGCTTGCTCAAAAGAAGTGGGTTCTGGTTCTTGTATCACTTTGACCATATATGCATAGTGAATGGCTGTAAATCCATCATATTTCAGCCTATCCACAGGATACCTAACTCTAGTTGACCTGCGCAAAGTAGGTTCACTCCCAAGTGCTCTCAAAACATCCCTGGTCTTCCTTACTCCAGGTGTAACAATAGAAGGAATACCCAACTCATCATCAATGCTCTGTTCTGAGCCACTGGATTCACCATCCACATAAGAGTGACCTGCATTCACATCAAACATGGGCTGATCTACCTTCTCTTTTCCTTTTCGTGACACCTGCATACCACTATTTGCACTGCCTTGAGAAGATTCTCCTGATCTCAATCTGCCTATCCATGGCGAAGAATGTGAACCACTGCTAGAGGACGCTCCAGGTCCACTAATATTTTGTGACTGCTGCTGTGAATTCTATGCAGCATTACCATTTTGTGCATCTACATCATCAATCACATTTACTGGTTTATACCAGCTACTCATCTCATCAAAAACAACATCTCTGCTCACTGTAAACTTATGAGCAGAAGGGTTATAGCATCTATACCCTTTTTGCTGCAGAGAGTAACCAATAAAGATGCACTTCTCAGCTTTTGGATCCAACTTGGATCTCAACTCATCTGGCACATGTACATGATAAGTAGTGGATATTGTTATATCGATGCAAGCCTTCTTGCCTTCCTTCAAACCAATTTGAAGAGGATAAGATGGATGGAAAACCTTAAAGTCGTGAAGGTTTACGTATTCCATGAAGCCAGAGTGAATTCAAATTTATTCACTAGAGGCCGTGAGGTTAAAATAAATTGATATATTTACAGGAAAGTGACAAAGGTCATCCCAGCAGACCAAATTATAGTTTTTGGTTGCTTTAAATGCCGCAACTACGTCAAAGATGGATTCTTGATCTTCCTTTAAAGTATTGATATTTAGATATCCATTCTTCAAAGCCCGATTATTACCCAATGGATATATCCAAATTCCATGCTTAGATTGTATTAGGGAAATATTGTCTCCCAAATAACCAGTCATCCCAAAATAAACCATGTATTTTTTCCCTACAACAAAAGAAATTATTTTGTCTATCCATTGAATATGAAATTGGTTACCATTCTAGCAATTAAGAATTACAAGTTAGTAGATATATCTGAAATCCATGGTTAGATTCCTTAAGTTAATTCCAAAAACTCTATCATGATGTAACCTTCTTTGAAAATTTAATATAAAGTATTTCTATCATTCTAAAATTATTTCTCTTTTTGAAAAGATACGAGAAAATTGTATGATAACATCCGTAGAGCTAACTAGAGAAAATCTTACGATACCACAAGAAGTTGTTTCTACCCTTAATGATGCTGAGATCCAAGAAAATATGTTCCTGTTTAAGAAAATCAAACCACTTGAGTTTGATGGCCAAGGAAAAAACGTTGAGCTTGAAGAAGAAATATGGGTCGAGTCCATGGAAGATTATTTCATTGCTACTAGAATTTCCCCAGCTAATCAAGCAATGATCGGCAAGTTAAAGCTAATAGAAGAAGCCCGAATTTGGTGGAAACAATGATGTAAAGACCAATGAATCTTTGAAGCATGTGTTAGTTGGGATGTATTAAAGAACGTAGTGTGAGGCTGTATCTTTTGCAAGCATACTGCATGAAAAAGATGAATGAATTCTTTGGTCTAAAGTAGCTTGGAATGACACTGGAAGCCTATTACTCAAAGTTTATAATACTTGTCAAGTATGCACCATTTACAGATATTGTGCAACAAGTATCCAAGTTTTGCCATGGATTGGATGATCCCCTAAACACACGGCTTGAAACAATGTGTCCATCCGACCTCCAAGACACATTGATAAGAGCAAGACCGATTGTATAGGAACTTTAGTCCAAACCAAGAAACAATAAGCCTTGGAATAATAAGTTCCAAAATAGAAATATAGCTAGGACTGTGCAAAAAGAGCCCAAGGTCAATTCCAATTTGCTAATAGCAAGAAGGCTAAGATGTCCGCAATGGAGAACTTTACTAGTGGTAATAAGCATACTTTTAGGTGCTATTATTGTAATGAACTTGGCCACATCCAAAGGCGATGCCCAAAACTTGGACATAATGAACACCAAAGTAAGTTTTGTAATGACTAGAGCCGAACAACCACAGCTAGAGGAAGAGTTTCCCACATAACCCTCAATTAAGTAGGAGATAATGAAGGTCCCAACTTTGAAACCGACATGGAGAGAGAAAGAATTGATGACTCTCTCAACAAGAAGGGACCGAATCGACAGTTCTCAGTGCTTTAAACACCATCAACCTATAACGGTAAACCCTTTAAAATTTTGATTGATTATGGAAGTACACATTCATTCATATCACCAAGGTGTGCTAGAAAACTAGGCATAGACACAATGCATGCACCTGAAGGACTGATAGTTGAGTTAGCTTAACTGGGTGGGTAATAAGACCAACATGCAATTTAGAGTGATGAACTTGGGAACCTATGAGTGCCTGTTAGGAATGGACTGGTTTGTTGAGAAATAGACAAATGATGTATGCTCCAAGAGGAGTTGTCCTGAATCCCATATGCATAGTGAGGAGAGTGGAACAACTCAAAGCCTATAAAGCATTGTACTTGACTATGAAATGAACACAATATCATGATGCTTTGTACTTTCAGTTAAGTGTCTGTCATTGTCGATTCTACACAAGATTGTGTTTATGAGTCCAAGCTAATCTATCTTGGAACCTAATTCACTTGTGTAATAGTTTGTCTTTACTTATCCATGTCATTATGAACTTGGTTTACATCTTTGATCCACCATAGCTTGTGTCATGTCCTAGATCCACATCATTTAACATGGTACCTAAGTTGAAGGGAATGAGAAATTGAAGAAAAAATGAGCTTGCACCTTGATGGCTATGGCTTCCTGGATTAGGGTTTTGACCCAGGCCTGGTTTTTTCCAGATATCTAGAGCTAGAGTTGATCATTTTGAAAACTTTTTTAATGGAAATGTAGCTTACTCCATGCTCTACAAGAATCCCATGATAATCGTCAAGATCGGGTACAGCAGTGTGTGCGCAAATCAGCGAAACGTAACCAGGCGCAGTTATGGTAGCGACATCGAAATTCAGCAATGCCAAGCTTGTAGGTATCCAATGTTAGGCTTAGATGTAATAGGCAGAAGCTCCTTGAGTAGAAGAACAATCCTCCTGAAGAAAGCACACTGAAATATTGTCTGGTTTGAGAGATATGAGAGCTCAAAGTGAGGTATGTCCTGCAGGCCACAAACTGCCACTCTTATCTGAGTTTGAACTCAATTTCCAACAAGATTAACACTTCAAATCAACAAGCAAGAAGAAGATCAAGCATCGACATTCAATACTGAGATCAAGAATAGTATCTATTGATACTCAACTAGTGTCAGTTGACACTAACATCCTTGTGACACTTCACAAATCCCCCTTGCTAGTCTTTTCTCAGTTAATTGGAGCTGCTCAACATGGCAGAACTTGAGCAAATAGCAAAGTTCAATGGAGAAGGCTTCCATGCCTGGAAGGAAAATACCATGTACCACCTAATGCGAAAGGACTTATGTGACTTGTTTGAAGACGATGCAGATAACAAGAAGGAAGATGATGAAGACGGGTTCGTTGAAGAAGACCAGTTCAAATCCAAAGAATGGAAGAAGATGAATAATAAGGCACTAGGCATCATTCCTTGGGGATTAAGTGATGATGTGCTACATTATATATCTGGCATTAGAAATGCTAAAACCGCCTGGGAGGAACTTGATAAAATGTTTGGTACTCAAGCAAAGAATTCAAAGGTAAAACTTCTCATGCAGTTTTATAAACTGGATATCAAAGACAATGCTTCTATGACCATACACATTAATAAGTTTAAGAGTTTAAAAACTCAACTTGCATCTCTTAAAAAGAATATTGAGGAAGATGAAGCAATAGCCGTACTGCTTGCAAGTGTAAACAAGGATCCATATGAAAATCTTGTGTCCACTTTGAGTAATGTTCCAAGCCTCACACTTAAAGATATTGAGCACTCACTACTCAATGAAGAAGGAAAAGTAAAAACCAAGAATGCAAAAGACAATGTCTCATCATCTAGGGACAATCTTTTGTACACCAAAGGAGCTGCTGGATCTAAAGGAAGAGGTCGAGGATTCATCAACAACAATAACACGGATCGGATTACATGTCACCATTGTGGTAAGACTGGCCATGTAGCCAGTGAATGTTTCCACAAGAAGAGAGCCCAACAATTGCAAAGTGATCATCACCAGAACCAATTCATGGAAGAAGCAGAAGAAGAAGAATATGCTTCCGCTACCATCAACAACTCTGACAGATTGTTTTGAAGAACTTTCATTGTATCTTTCATATGTTTTTCCCATAGTGGATCTTTCTTTTCCTTAGTGGATTTGATTTGTACAACCCTTGCCAAGATGTAAAGTCTCAAGCTTTAACTTGACTAGGCTGCCTATGAGCTAGCCTTTCGGGCCATATTATCATGAAGGGGGGGCAAAAGCCAGCAAGTGTAGGGACTCATCATTTGAGGGGGGTGTTGAGAAATAGACAAATGATGTATGCTCCAAGAGGAGCTGTCCTCAATCCCATATGCACAGTGAGGAGAGTGGAACAACTCAAAGCCTATAAAGCATTGTACTTGACTATGAAATGAACACAATATCATGATGCTTTGTACTTTCAGTTAAGTGTCTGTCATTGTCGATTCTACACAAGATTGTGTTTATGAGTCCAAGCTAATCTATCTTGGAACCTAATTCACTTGTGTAATAGTTTGTCTTTACTTGTCCATGTCATTATGAACTTGGTTTACATCTTTGATCCACCATAGCTTGTGTCATGTCCTAGATCCACATCATTTAACATGGTTAATTCCCAATGACGCTCATATTCATTGTTAAAAGGGCCAAGTCACATTCTTGAATCTTGTAGGACAACAAGTGACCACACAAGGAGAAGTAAGGAAACCAAAGATTCAATTTGTGAAAGCTTCTCGAATCGCTAAAGGTTTAAGAAAAGGCTCACCTATATACCTAATCAAATTAAATAAGACTGAACATGATAAAGAAGTCGAAGATGAACCGTTGTGGCTTAGGGAATATGCTGACATATTTTCTAAAGAATTAACTAAAATTCCACCACAAAGAGAAGTTGACCACAAAATCAAGCTAGTACCAAGAGCTGCACTAATTGCAACGTGACCATATCGAATGTCCATTTCAGAAGCCATATAACTAAAGGAACAACTCAAACAACTCTTAAATCACGGATACATTAGACCAAGTAACTCACCCTGGGGAGCTCCGGTGTTATTTAAGAAAAAGAAGGATGGGACTCTCCGTCTCTACATTGATTATTGAGTGCTAAATCAAGTAATGGTCAAGAATAAGTATCCGATTCCAAGGATCAAGTGCTAAATCAGGTAATGGTCAAGAATAAGTATCCGATTCTAAGGATCGCCGAACTACTTGATCGACTATAAGGAATGAAATTTTTCTCCAAGATTGATCTCAGATCAAGGTATCACCACATCAGAATCAAGCAAGAAGATATTCCAAAAACCTCTTTTAGCACAATCTACGGTCATTACGAGTTTATATAATGTCATTTGGATTAACAAATGCCCCTGCTACCTTCAAAAAATTAATGCAAGATATCTTCAGACCTGGTCTTGATGATTTCATCCTTGTATTCTTTGACAACATCTTAACATATTCCAAGGATGAAAGAAGTCATGTGTCACAACTGTGGATAGTTCTTGAGACAATGCAGACTCACAAGCTGTATGCTAAGAAGAAGAAGTGTGTGTTCTTTAAGAAGCAGATCGAGTATTCAGGCAAAGTTTAGTCACAACCCCAATCCTCAAACTACCCAATCTTAGCAAAGAATTCAAAGTGGTGACTGATGCGAGCTCTCTTGCTTTGGGATGCATACTCATGCAAGAAGGACATTCGGTAGCATATTCCTCTAGAAGATTGAAAACTCACAGGAGAAATTATGCTACTCATGACTTGGAATTACTTGCAATTATCCACACTCTTAAGTACTGGAGACATTACTCGGGAAGAAATTCTCATTAGTTAACTGACCATAAAAGTCTTAGAATGGAATTACTCAGGAAGAAATTCTCATTAGTAACTGACCATAAAAGTCTTAGATGGATCTGCACTCAATTAGATCTAAATATGAGGCAACTTCGGTGGATTGAAGTCTTGCAAGAGTATAATTTTGAGATCAACTATAGACCAAGCAAAGAGAATGTAATTGCAGATGCTTTAAGCCACGAATCATTTCTCAATGCACTTATCTTACAAGAACCTCTTAGAGCTCAAACACTAGCTACACTGATATCAATGCCTAGCAATCCCATCATCGAGCTAGCCAAGGAGAAGGCGAATAATGATCCCAAGTATCAGCAAATGTTGAAGGAAATTCGGAATAAAGAACAAAATTCTAAGCTTAGGACAAAGTATCTTAACTTCTCTGTTGACGAAGGACTTGTCTACTTCAAGACAAGATTATGTATTCCTTCAAGTCAAGAACTTAAGAAGAAGATACTATGGAAGCTCATGATTTCCCATTTTCAGGACATCCTGGCTATGCCAATACTCTCAATGTAGTTAGGAAAAGCTATCATTGGAAAAAGCTCAAAAGTGACGTACTTAAATACGTAACTGAATGCTTGAGTTGCCAACTAATAAAAGCTGAATGAGCTAAGCTGCCAAGAAAGTGACAACCACTTGATATTCCTTAGATGAAATGGGAATTTATTAGTATGGATTTTGTAGTTGGATTACCCTCAGTTCAAGGAGAATACAACTCAATCATGGTAATTGTGGACATGTTGACTAAGGTTACCCACTTATTTTAGTCAAAACCAGATACAAAGCCTCAAATATTGCCAAGTTATTTGTCAAAGAAATATTTAGACTTCATGGCCTGCCAAATGTAATTATAAACGATCATGATTCTCTATTCACTTCACATTTTTGGAAGGGATTATTTGAAGCTCTTGGTACATAGGTTTGTTTTAGTACAACTTATCACCCTCAAACTAATGGGTAGATAGAGCATGTAAATCAAGTCATTGAAGACATACTTAGGGTATATTGTTGCAAAGAACTTAGATGGTGGATAAAATATCTACCTTTGGTGGAATTTTCTTACAATGCGCCCTATCATTAGAGCATTCAGATGATCCCATTTCAAGCTCTATATGGGCAAAAATGGCTAGCTCTGCTAAACTTCTTCGACCCCTCCTTGAAGGTCGAAGCTTCTAAGCAGATGTTTGAAGAGATGGACGAACAAGTCATACCATCGAGCAAGATATATAAGCTACCAAGGATCGGCAGAAAGCCTATGTTGACCTAGGAGAAAAGAGTGAATCTTCCAAGAAGGGGACAAGGTTTTTATCTGTTACACCCAAAGAGGAGTTCTTTATCCTTGGGAAAATCCAAGAAGCTAAGCCCAAAAGATACTGTGGACTTTACAAAGTCATAAAGGCTCTTAGACCTAATGGTTATAAGCTGTAACTTCTTGAAACCCTAAAATTTTATGATGTATTCATGTAAGTCTCTTGAAGCCCTATGTACCTAATCCTAATCATATTCTTGATGATCGAAAAGTTGTAATACCGAGACAAGGTTTACTTGAACTTCAACCTAATAGAATCTTGGATGTGAAAGAAAGAATCCTTAGGAATAGGACCCTTAGAGAATATCTCATCTAGTGGAAGGATTATCCTGAAGAGGATGCCACTTAGGTCGATGAGGTAACCCTTATGAAAGAATACCCCCAGTTTATCTTGAGATGAGGACATCTTGATTTCTCTAAGCATGGAATAATGTAATGTCCATTACTTAGTTTATTTAATGTGCATATACATTCCAAAGAAAATTTAATTTATGTTACACATTTTTTCAAAAGAAAAAAATACTAGATCTAATTGTGAAATTGACTCTCATTATGAAGATAATTATTATTATTAATGAGGTATTATATGCCAGTTCAGAAGAAAGACTTGGGAAACCCTTCCAAGACTAGCTTATTAAAACTTTGTTTGTAGTATAGAACAACAAAAAATGGATAGTCACTTGGCAGTTAAGCGCACTTGGGTGATGACACTATTGGGATGGGTGACCTCTAGGGATTTTTTTTCTACAAGCTAGTAGGAGCTTCTCGCACGCAACCAACGGCACCAACAAAGCCTTCGTAGCCCATTGCCAAGTATGCCAAGGCCAAGATGGCAAGGTGTATGCCTTGGTTGCTGCCTTATTTGCCGCCTTAGTCGTAAGACTTGGAGTGATGAGGCACCACAGAGTTGTAATGAAGGAGACCTAGGAGAGAGAAGGAGAGAAGGGAGCGACTGTAGAGAGGAGAGAGAAAGAGGAAGAAGATGAGAGAAAAAGAGAGAAAAATACTAGTAGAAGAGAGAGAAAGGCAAGAAAAGAGAGACTTGATTATTGATAACTGATGCCCTAATTGGGTCTCTCAACACCTTATATACCATGTCAGTATAACTAGGTATTCCCATGCTAATCCGTATCCAACCCGTCTATCCCCACTCTTTTACATTCCATGCTAATCCGTATCCAACCCGTCTATCCCCACTCTTTTACATTCCATCCCGACCCCCCCGAAGGTTTTTGCCCTCAAAAACAAAAAGAGGACCTATGCCTCACAACGAAAGGGGGGGGGTTGCAAAGTACTACTCTCCTCAGCATTACAAAGGAGAATATAGGTATGGTGAAGTACAATCTCATGTGGAATTGGGGCATAGAATTGTGTATATGATGTATATGACATGTGCAAGTTGATAGCATATGAATTTGGCCTCCAATTCTTGACAATTAGGGGCTGACAAACAGTGGACAACATGCTGTCCAGAACAGGCATGCTGGAGAAAACTAGTCATAACTTCCTATGGGCAGCTCCGATTAAGGCGTGTAACATGTCAAAACAAAGCTCATGAAGCGTACTTTCAAGTCATATAGGTGACACTTGACTGTCATTAATGCAGGGTAAAAACTGTTCTGAAATACTATGCTGTTTGTAAGTTGTCTACATTTCAGATTGGGGCAAATTTAGCTACTGCTCAATCAAAATTGGATCCTTGAAGTAGGGAAAGAACTACACTGGTGAAATGCTGATCAGGATAGGGATTTTCCAAGACCATTCCGTTCCTCGGGATCAAATGGATAACCTGCATAATAAGCATCAATAGCACAAGGGTCATCCATACAAGCATGGGTCACCATACTACCACAGGGGTCAAAAGGGTAATTGTGATCTAATGCATCCGCTATATCATAGAAGTAATTCATGGTGTCATCGTCAAGCACTGATGGTGGCACAAGATCCTTACTGACCCATATGGTAGCATGCATTGACTTGTCCATAAACTCATTGGGAACCACTAGGTCAAATTGGACTGGAGCAGATGAGGCTGCAATCAATACAACATTCAATGCATCAATCCCTAGGCATTTCATGTCCATGAGTTTCACATGCGTGGCTATTACTGGGCATTCAAAGTTAAGGGCCTTGGGCTGATGGGGCATCTGCTCATGAGCCTGCAACAGTGAGATGCTCTCATCATGGCATCATTATTGAGAAGTATCATGTGGCTCATAAAGATGTGCATGCTGCTTATAGTAATGATCAAGTGGCTGATGATATTGAGCACTCCATTTCTAATAATGATGTTGCTCCCCATGTACATACTCATATACATTTGCATGATGTTGTCCATGTACATAATGTTGTCTAGATGGTTGTCCATGTATGTGACCAGAATGTAGTTCATAAGAACATATATAGTCATCAAATGCATGCTGGTCAAAATATTCACACTCATCATATGCATGTTAACCATAAGTAGGCGCATGCACTTGCCTTTGCACACTGAACCCATGCCAATGGTCATGGTACTCATAATGTCCATGAGAATGCCCATACATGCCTTGCTGACCAAAATGTCCATGGGTGCCATGCTGCCCATGCATTATATGTGGACCAATTTGATTATTAGGGCCTTGCTACCCAAAATTCCCATGCTACCCATGTGCACTTGCATTAGGGCCTTGCTGCCCGAAATTTCCATGTTTCCAAGGCAATACATGCAAACCAAACTGAACATTGGGTCCTTGCTGCCCAAAACTGCCATGTGCATGTTGCTCGTGTGCACCTTGCATAGTATGCTGCCCAAAATTTGCATTTTGCCCTTGCATATAACTTCCACTATGGGGGAGCTGCTGTCCCAAGGATGGGCTAGAAGGGTTTGTCATGGGTGATGGGAGAATGGGTTCATCATGTCGCATAGGGGGCTCTCTCAGCTCATAGGTGCTATGGGGAAGGCCATGGGTGCCACCAAAACCTTGTGGGGTACGCTCGGTCTCCAAGGTAGGAGGGGAGTTGGCCTCACGGGGAGAGACATGCTCCTTGGGCTAAGCTGAGGAGGGTGCAATGGCGGGGATGAGGGCGCCCATGGACTCGATGAGTAAGTCCATCTTGGCCATCATCTCGGAATGACGGTGATCTTGGCAGGTTTCCATCTCCCTATGGCATTCTTCCAACTCTCCATGTCGGTAGGCATGACGTGTCTCATGTTGGCATAGAGTATGGTTGAGCATAGAGAAGCGGTCCATCTCAGGGGCACCCTCTTCAAACATATCTTCAGGATCCTCTTGGGCTGAGCTAGGATCATTCATTGAGGCATGGGAGTCCCTTATTTCATGCTGGAAGTTCTCCTGGGCCTTTGCTTTACCCTTGTGGCCTGCCATCCTAAGTGCAGTCCACCAAACCCCTTGTTACAGAAATGAAAATATCTTGAGCTAGAAAGATCCGATTGCCAAAATTTTTTATTCAAATTAAAGCTCTCAATCCCCTCTACAAGGCTATGTAAAAATATATTTGATAGTAAATGATTAGGGCTTTGTTGTAATCACTTTTTGTGGGCTGACTGTGTAGAACTCTGCCTGTCCCACAGTACCTCTGAGCACAAAATTGAGCTTATCTCCCAAACTATAGGGTAGAATGGGGAGATTTTTGGTTTAGATCGAAGGGGGGAATTCACTCTTTGAATTGAGCTATGGGGCACACACTTAGTCACACAAGAAGGCTTTGTTGTAATTGACTTTTGTGGGCTGCCTGTGTAGGACTACTGCCTGTCCCATAGTACCTTTGAGCACAAAATTGAGCGTACCTCCCAAACCGTAAGGAGGAATGGGGAGATTTTTGGTTTAAATCAAAGGGGGGGATTCCCTCTTCAAATAAAACTATAGGGCCCATGCTCAGTCACACAACAAGGCTTTGTTGTAATCGACTTTTGCAGGATGGCTGTGTGGGACTGGTTGTCTGCAATACCTTGCAAGGACTCCTTCAAAGAGCATACCTTATCCCAATGGTGAGGTGCTTATTCCAAGATATCTAGGGCCTCAATGGTTGTTCTCAATGCCACATAGAGCCATACATCATTTGCATCCATAGTTCTAGTGCTGAGACCATTTTCATGACTGCATACTCTGCCCTTCTTGCATGCATCCACCATACATTTCCAAGTGATACATGACATTACCAATGCATGTAGAGGGATGTAGACTTAAATGATTAGGGCTCAGGCTATTCCTTCAAGTGTACCTGCATGTGCAAGAATATTTGGGCTCCGGATCACTGGGAGGTGGGCAAAGTTTCCCCCGGGCCGGGTTGTGCACCCCTTCATGGTCTTTGATGGCAAGGGGGGTCACCCCTCTTTTGTCTTGCCACCTCGCCTGGCATCGGGCTTTTTCTCACCCGAAATATACATGGCAAAAATTTATTATTAAGCAACCAGCATGATATGCATTTACAAATTGAGGATTGGGCCTTTCATGATATGCATGATCAATAAGGAAATGGGATGGGGAAAGGGGTTACCTCTGCAATTCAGTGACTTACTGATTGCATGACTTACCCTTCTTACAAATTTCTTTCTTATGGTGGTCAGAATCAAGAAAAGAGTACGGTTAAGGATTAGATTAAAATCTTGATCAATGGGGAAAGAAATTTAAAGAGCATTTAGCCATGCATGCATTTCAAGAGTGTGGAATGGGGATGGGAATTCAGTTGGCACTCCCAGGCTTCAAGAAGGCATGCAATTCTTCCATCTCTCTCATCAAGTGGGTGAGCTCAACAATTTGATGTAAAAGAGAGAGCAAGAACCGATTGACATACCTTATTCAAGCTCGCGGAAGATGGTGCTGATGATGCTGCCAACTTAGATGTCAATGAGCAGCAGCAAGAGCACGAGATCATCGTCTTCAACGATCAGCAGAAACAATGACCTTGGGGCTTTGTAGGCCCTATGAGAAGTTTTTCATTGAAAAACCATACTTATTGGATCTAACCTATACCCACTCCAATAGCAACAGATCAACAAGTGATGAAACATCATATATGACTCCAATTCTGAGATTTGCACTATTTATTCTTGTTTTATAGTCCCAAAGGCTCACAATAGGAGATGGTGTTGATGACTGATACCTTACGGAGCCTTGATCGTAGATTGTGGCAGCCTTTGTTATCTTGGGCAATTCCATCCAACACAGAGATGGGAGACATGGCCTTAAGTTCCTCAAGACATGGCTCAAGGTGTAGTTTAGCTACTGCCACATTAAGAGGAGTCTCTGAACAATCAGTCGGTTTCACTATGCTTAGACCAGTCAAGCAATTGTTTGGCCGGGACTCATATGACAGCTCAGGTGCCTTTGTTTGTGAAAGCATGGAGGCCTGTCAGTGTCTTGTAAAGAGCTTTGCTTCCTCCTTGAGAGATTCGACTAGATTGGGCATGGGCAGAGCTGAAAGCCTTCGTTTGTTAGAGCATATCTTTCCATTCTCAGCATTTGTGGTAGGATTTTAGAGTCATGTAGACCAAGATCACAATCTGGCTGCAAGGATTCTGGAAGTAGACAAGAATCCTTTGTCCCTTAGCTCAGAAATCAAGCAGACCATGCCTGCACCTGGTAAAGGCCCTTCCTCTTGTCTCAGGCACACTCCCAGCAGGATGTTCTTCTCTCACCACCTCCTCGAATCCCATCCAAAGAGTCGAGTCCTACTTCTCAACAGACACTCGCCCTATCATCCTTTTTGATGGCATTTGCAATCTATGCAATGGGGGTGTGAACTTTGTACTTGACAATGACATGAATGGAAATTTAAGGTTTGCAGCTGAACAAAGTGAAGCAGGTAGAGCTCTTCTTCAAAGGTCTGGGCACTCTCCTGATGACATTTCGAGCATTGTTCGTGTTGAGAAAAATAGATCCTCGTCAGGAGGACTAATGCATGTGCCACCCAACCATAGCTCTGCCCTCAGCAAGTCATTTGATATGCCCTTTCATCAAAGAGGCCACCATAGAGCACAGTCTGAAATTGCATTTTGACTATCGGATGACATAATTTTTGATGATGAACTTGGTCTATCGGATTCAATCACAGTAGATACATTAGGAGACAGATTGTATGAGATGTAGTTGAATGCAAATGCAATTTCTCCCTCTGTGTCAATGGCTATGCTTGGAATGCAGCCGGTTATTGTAAACTCCCAAGAAAGCTGCCATCTCTATAGTACTTCTTGACTGTTGGGGTTCTTCAATGATGTACCTGAGCATAGTAGGGTTTCCTGAGACTGAAAAAGGAACTAAATCTAAAGGAAGGAGAGAGAAAGGAAGGATCTAAAAACTAAGCTCTGATACCAACTGCAAAGAAGGAGACCTAGGAGAGAGAAGGAAAGAAGGGAGAGACTGCAGAGAGGAGAGAGAAAAAGGAAGAAGATGAGAAAAGAAGAGAGAGAAAGACTAATAGAAGAGAGAGAAAGGCAAGAAAAGAGAGAGAAAGATGAGGGAAGCCATGAAAGCTAGGAGGAAGGAGAAAAGAGAGACTTGATTATTGATAACTGATGCCCTTATTGGGTCTCTCAACACCTTATATACCCTGTCAGTATAACTGGGTATTCCCATGCTAATCTGTATCCTACCCGTCTATCCCCACTCTTTTACAATAGTGCTTGCCCATATATTCATGCTACAAAAATGGAGCTCCCACTTTGATGACATCAATGATATCATTAGAAGTGCTAAAAGAAAGTGAGACATCATTCCATTCAACCCAAGGAAGGAGATATGCTGAAGGTCTCTCATCCTCTTCTACTCTAATCTGAGAAGAGAAGACACTAAATAACTTTATCCTATTCTATCAATCCGGTTAGAAGTCATACCTCTACTGTCATCCATATTTCATCTACTGGAGAGAGAGAGAGATCATACCTATTCTCTTGCTCTTGCTCTATACTAGAGAAAGAGGTACCCTTGTTCTTACCCTTGCTTGCCAAGGTGAGAGAGAGAGAAGTATTGCTCTCCACGAAGCAAGAAGAACCATTTGCAAGGCCTACATCATCCAATCTCGCAATAACCATCATCATCATCGTGAGTCTTACACCTTTGCTAGCCAGTATTACTATCGTGTTCTTCTTCTTCTATGAATTATATTTCCGTCATGGCCCCGAAGAAAAAGAATTCAAAAATGAAAATCATGAATGACCCTACTAATGTGGAAACAACAATTGGAGTTGCAAGCAGTAGTGGAGTCACTAATGGAGTCACAGGTGCGGATAACAACCCTTTACCAATCGCGATACCACAAGTTTAAAAAAAAACTATTCAAATTCAATAGGAATAATATAAGTTTCTTAAGAAATATTGCAATCTTAGAGCATTCACCTAGTAAATTATTAGAACATCTTATAAGCTAGAAACTATTAGGGGAACTATGAAAACCTAGAACTCAAGAGAAATCATGAGGAATTTTAATGTTAACCCCATAGAAAAGAAGACTAGTGAATTCAAGACAAATTTACTAAGAACAAAACCCTAAAGAAACTAGTCAAGGATATAGTTTTAATTTAGAAGCTCTGATAGAAGATTTTATAAAGAAACTAAAAATAGCTCTAAGTTAAAGAAACTGACTTAAGGTCTAGAAACTTGGCTACAAGAATAAACCTTACATTGGGAAGTTAGAGACCCCAAAATCTAGATACCCTTAGTTAAATTCCAAGGGGAAAAGTTGATTATGTGAAATTCAAGTGTCGATTGCTACTAGATTAATCATCACTTGAAAGTTGCATGATTGATTAAAGTCATAACTGCTTGAAGACATCAATCTTGTTTGTGATTTTCCAAATTAGATCCTGATTGAATTAAGTATTGGAATAGATAAAAATTGAGGAGCCCTATACCTCCCCCAAGGATAGATGTTGAGTCCCCATACCAAGAGGGGATGTTTTTCACCGCCATGGAAGCATGGACCGGCTTTGATGGTGAGAGGTCTCCTAGTAGGGATCATATTAAGTAGGAGGCAGTTAGAGCACCAGGAGGGCTCTGGCTAGTAAATCCTTTACACATCTAGGAACTACTTGGTCCCATGTATGGCCCAAGTTCTACTTCGGACACCTAAAAACACTAGCTATAGGTGGATTTGATCTTGGTGATATGCAGATGCACCGGATGAGGCAACACATGAAATTGTAATTTTTCTCTTGTATAGTCGGGAGAACACACATTATGGAACATAATCAATGAATTTGTTTTATTTTGATTGTATGTCCGTGAGTAAATTATGCAAACAAACAACTATGCATAAAAGCATTTTTTAAATTAATAAAGTTGTTTTTACATGTTTCACGCAATATGGTAGGTAATTAGATAACTAAGAACTTCCATAGAGGGAAGCGGGTGTATGGATTTCTGATGAATCCAGTCCTATGGTAGGGTGGTCTCGGTTAGCCGAGAGGTTTTCCCAAAAAAAAAGCTAGAAAGAAACTCTAGGAAGGGCCAATTCGCTAACTTACCTAGGGTTTGGTCTCATAACCTGAACTATAAATTATCTTAGGGAAAAGGTAGGGCGGCTATGCTAGAGCACTGCGAGGGATCTCATAAATCCTTAGTTTGCTACTGGAAAAAAGTGTTGTACTCCATGAACCAAGGGTAATGGTAGTTGCTCCTTCTGAATAAGAAGCCTCTTGAAGGACACCTCCAGATGTGAGCTAGTCGTTGACATGTGACTGTTAGGTCAATTAGGAACCTTCAAGTCGGTCCTCCGTGTGGGTAACGGCAAGATGCTTCCCTTGTGGGGGGTAGACCTAGGGTTAACTAGCTAGACAAAATCCGATCATTTTGGTAAGAGTATAGATGGCAATAACTAGAAGGTAAACTTTGGGCAACTACTAAAACGTTATTAGTTATATAGCCAAGGTGAGTACATTACACACATGAACAAAAACAAACTTCTATGCCTCTTATAGCCTCAAGTGCTTCAAAAAAATAACTAGAGGTAGACCATTAACAACATCAAACCATTTAAACTTGAGTCTGAAATGACAAACACTCCATTTTTGATACACAAAACTTGAACTTCTCAACACCCAAATCTTTGCAAGGCTCAACCAAAACTCAAAAATATCCATATGTAATGAAGGTCTATTAAAACATGAAAATTAACAGAAAACTAATGAACTCAACCAAGGAAATAACAAGAAATGACATGAAATGCTTCAATCATGGCCATGCCATAAACATCTTCCATTATACCACAACACAATGTAGCCATGGAAGCTGAAATCAAGATACAAGAAACAAAGCTTGGTACTCGCCCCAAGATGGTGATGAATAAGAAATCTCAAGAAAAATAGTGTAAGTGCCAAAAATCTTCCTACATTAGCACTTCTTATCTTTTTATAGTAAACCCTAGTATCATCATGGCTAAGGTATTTACATGATTTATTTTGGTAAAGATAAGTGAACTAATGTGGCTAATTTGCTTCATTACAAACCATCTCTTCCCAAAGATGGTTTTGTCCTCAAAACTAAAGATAATGGGGTAATAGACAAGTCATTAATGAATCAAATCCTGTCGATGAAGATCTAAAGGAATCTGGAAGCACTTTCCATGAAGAATCCTGTTAATCAACCTGAAACAGTGAAATGATTGTTTGTTGTCCAAACAAGGCTAAATTTCTAAAACTACCATAACTTTTGATTGGAGTGTCCAAATCGAGTGTCTGAGGTATAAAAATGAAGTACACAAACCAAACCATCAGCTCATGCCATCAAAACCACTTTTGATGTCGTTAAGGCAATTTAATTCTTGATAGAAAATTCACACAGCAAGCTGTCCACTATCCTGTAACTGCAATAATCCCACTATTTTGAAGGAATCATGAAGCCCTAGAGAGGATGATTGAATATTCTGAGGAATCAGTATTGCAAGAATTATTTACAACCTACCAACAATGAAAGTCACTAAAGTCCAATATGCCTCCAAGGTCAAATGGAAAACCATCCATGGGATCATTGTAATATATCAAATAGTTATTTTGATTTTCTCTCCCTCTCGCGCGGCGGCGCGTCATGCTGGAAGGGTGGAAGGGGATAGAGGAGCCAGCAAGCTCCTCGCTGGAAGCTCCTCCCTGGAGCTTGCTCGGCTCCACTAGCATGTAGATTGACACATAGGAGGGGGAGGATTTCCTCCCCTCCCCTATATAAATGAGGGAGAGTAGGCGGTGGGAGAAGAGGACAAAGCCATCGCCTTGCTTGTGTTGCTGCCGAGCTGTAGGAGGAAGGACAGAAGACGAGGAGGACACCGCCTGATGCCAAAATGCCGCCACTGCTGAGGAGGAGCCGCCCTGCCGCCAGATGCTGCCACTGTCGCCATCAAACACCCGCCGTCGTGAAGCGACTCCACTCCCTCTCCCCACGTGGGCCTGTGATCCCATAGAAGCTTCAAGAAGCTTCTTGAAGCTTCTAAGGGGGGGCTCCTTAAGCTCCCCTTCCTATAGCCTTATTACCTTTTTCACCCCCCTCCCGGTTTATCCCCCTTAGAATCCTTTCACACCCCCCTCCGGTTTTTAAACCCTTAAGCCTTTTTCTCCCTTAAAGCACCTTCCCGTGGAGGCCTTAACCCCTTTCCGAGGAACCCTTAAGCCTTCCCATGGAGCCCCCATAATACCCTTCCCATGGATGGAATCCCCAAAATGAACTAAGGCTTGAAAAGCCTTATTACCCTTTCTCCCCCGTGTTGCACCCTCCCTCATATTCCTTTTTAACACACCCCCCTAGGCCCCTTTTTAACCCCCGTGTTCCCTTTTTTCTTTACACACCTTTTTCCCCGTGCTATAATCCCTTGTGTTACCCTTCAAAATTTCCCCCTGGGTTTGAAAACCCCTAGGTCCTTTCACTCCCGTGCCCAAAGATCTCCCAAGGCTCATATGTTGCGAAGCCACACTCACGCACAACCTTTTTGCTGTGTATATACCCTATAGGGCCTTTTTAGGATTTGTAAACTTTTCCCTCTCCGAAGAAGCTAAGACCTTAAAGGTCTTGTTAACCCTTTCTCGTGGTCAATCCCTTAGCGATTCCTTGACTCGAAGGAGAGAAGAGGAATATTGAAGCGACGGTGAATTCCGAAAAGGAGTGTAAAGCTACAACTGCGATGTCGCCTAAGAAAGTCCAAGGAGTAGCTGCAGGAGGGTCATCTCCCAGTATCCATGTAGATATCTCACCACAAAACCAGGTTTTCCTTCTTGGTTTTATATCGGTTTTAATTCAATCAAGCAAGATGGATTGTTAGGGATAAGATATATTTTGTCCTAGTTATTTACGATGAAGGAATTTAGTTTAATTGATCATGCAAAATGGATAAAGTATAAACATAGTTTTCCTTCAAATAGCCTTATGCACTGAAATGAAATTATGAGCAAGATTATTTACCCACTAAAGTAGTATATTTCAGTTAAATCTTGAAGGTATAAAAAACTGCATCTTGCACCATTAACCCTGATTCTTTCTACAACGAATCATCATAGAAGGTGAAATTTATGAAAGGTTTCTTACGTTGATTAGGAAGTTATCATTGCTAAACTGCATATCTTAGCAAGGAAAAGATTGTTTATTTGGCATGAGTTTTGTTCGCAAGGAAAAAAGGAAGATTAATTGAATTTACCTAACCTCAAACTGATAAAGTTTAGGATTGAAAAATCAATTGACACATAGATAGCAAATCATGTAGAAGTGATCTCGATATTACCTTCTAAAAGTTAACCGAATTAATATAAACTTAGAAATACCTATGTTGCGAAATATGCATTGGGAATGATTTAAAATCCAAGAAACGTTTATACCTTAAAAACTTGCCCATCTTCCCTGATTGTAGGGTCAATAAACCATTAATGTAAAAGAACTAGGGTTTGCCCCTGAGGTTCTTAAAGAAAGTAAAAAAAAGGAGACCCTAGGTCTGACAAACATCAGCTTAAAGAAACTGAAACAGATTGTTTCATCGCATATTACGAACCAGGACTTGCGCAGTAAGTACGAAGTCATATGGTCTTGTGATTGATTCACAAGAAGAAAGGTTAAATACCCTCAACAAGGATGGCGGATCCTTACGCAAGTTATCTTGCAAAAAGGATGTATTCTTTGATATCCTTCTAAGTAAGGAAGGTTAAAAACCGGAAACTAAAGTATCCAATGAACTTTAGGGTTGACCAAGTTGGGTTAATAGGGTACGCCCTAATCCAGAATATAAGGGATCTTGCCAAGTTGCAAGGCACCTTGGAACGAGTGCTGATGCATTCGAAAGGAAAGAATTATTCCTTAGCAGTCTGCCAACAAGATCGGTTAATGGAAATGTTTGTGCTTGCTAGAGATTTTAGAGCACTGTTTGATTTATGAATTACAAATTAAATGAATATCTATACTTCAGGTTGAAGACCTGAAGGGAGAGGCAGTTTTAGTTACCCACGACTGCCTGCCTGACCCTTACCAAGGAGGTTATTGACCGCGCCGGGAACGTGGACCGAACCCACTGCGAGAGGTCTCTCCGTTGAGCTCTACTTGGAGTAGGAGAACGCTTGGGTGCCAAGGGCGGCTCTGGCCGTAAATCCCTCGCCTTCCGGGTCCTGCACAAGAGGCTAACGTGACTCGGGATTGGATCTCGAGGCCCGCATACTAGTCTACGGGCGGAAGCTTGGAATAGTAATCCTTGTGGATTACTGGATAGCCTTCGGGCGGATTATGGACAAGCCTACGGGCGGAACTCCTTGTATTTCAAAGATAAATATGATGATATATTAATAAAGAACTTTTTTGATATTATTTTTCTATGTCACGTGATAACATTACGTGAAGGAACCAGTGCTTAACGGATTAATTAAAGAAGCTAATTGTTACATGTCTAATTAATGTGTTAGATAATTACCTAACTAAAACAAACCGAGGAAAGTGCGGAGGATGGGCCATGGGTCCGTCCTACGGTTGGGTGGTCCCGGTTGGCCGGGAACTTTTCTCAAATCTCGAAGAACAGTGGGATGATCATCAAAGGACAGAACAACGAAAGCGATGACCTAGAGTTATGTCTTACCCGATTTACGTTGTTTTAGGGGAACGGAATGGGACTATGCCTTGTGGAAGAGAGGTTGAGCTTTGCATCCCTCTCGTTTCCCATTCTTCTTGAACCAAGTGCAGCGTGAATCCGCTTTGGACCTGGCGTTTTTGCGTAAAGTAGTTCACGTAGGTCCGACGCTAGTTGCTGTTAGGTAATGACCAATCAGGAAAACCCTAATTTCGATCGATCCTAAGTGGGAACAGCCAGAATACTTCCGCTACGTGGCAGACGCGGAAAGTCCTAGATCGCAAATCCCGTAACATTCCATGGGAGTGCCGGGTGGAGCTTTCTAGACATCCTTTCCGATGGATAGCTAAAGATGTGTCCTGGACCATACTAGTGGACACATTACAATCATAGAACTCCTCATGGTTGTTCTCTTCATGATCGTGCATCTCTTCAAGAGTTGATGGGCTCTCAAGCTAAAATACATTGTTGTCATTTGCTTCAACACTTGAATCTTCCTCAAAAGATCATGCTTACTTTGACATTCTTGGCTTTGCATTTTGCTTTATGATCGGGAGACCATTTTTCTTCACATTTGTAGCATAGTCCTTTTGCGTACATGTCCTTCAGCTTGTCATTGGAAACATGTTTGCCTTGCACTTGCCTTGCACCAAAGGAGCTAAAATATTTCCACTAAATTCAGTCCTTTTTCCATCTGATCTATTTTCAGCATTAAATATGAAATTAGTACCCCATTTTAACCCATAAACTGTAGAAAATGAAGGAATCTTGCTGTAGGTATTTGATTGCTTTCCTCCATAATATAAATTAGTCTTTGTCTGCCCAAAATTAGCAACTGTCCTAGTGATCTAGTTTGGCTGAAAATGATGCCCTATTCTTGGTGGAAAATTCTTGTACTTTTGACCATACCTTTTAACCAATTGTATAGTTGCTTGTAAGGAAGAAGGTTTCATGGCTCCTACTTTTTGAAGATAGAGAAGATTCAAGCCCAAATATGTATTTACTCAGCTTGGCATTGTCGAATACTCCATCCAGATGTGTAGAGAAGTTAAGGAAATGGTTCGAATAGTCTCTAACCAACAATCCCCTTTGTTCAAGAGCATAGCACTTCTTTTCTAGACTCAATTTTTCGATTGGAGATACAAATACTTCTATCATTGCTCTCTTTAATGATTCCCATGTCAAGCACTGATGACCGATCCTTGACATATACCTCCCCCAAGTGTTTGCGTATCCCTCCAAGTGTAGGGCTACAAAATTGATCTTAACATTTTTTGATCTAGGATACAAAGAGAAATACATATCAAGTTTATCAAACCATTCTTCTAATTCAGTTGGGGATGGATTATCACCCTTGAAATTATAAATGGTAATCTTCTCCTTGTATTCCCTCTCAAATTGATGAGGTTGGCTATTATAATGTTGTTGCCCATAAATGTTTTCACCAAATGAATTTTGCCTTTGAGTATTGTTGATCCATGTTCCATGAGCATATGGTTGTTGCTGTTCATGGGGTTTTCCAAATCCATGTGGCGGATTATTTTGTCCTTATGGGGCCGAGAGAAAAAATTACCCATGACATGTGGTTGTCCATGTGTTAAAATATGCACGATCTAGAGCATAGCAGATGCGTATGGAGGTTGCAAGAGAAAGAGTGAGTTCATGAAGACACTGACATGGCTTACTATCACATAAGTGAATTAGGTTCCAAGATGGAAGCTTGGACTCATAAATACAATATTTTGTATTGACTGACAATGACACAGAGACTTGACTGAAGGACAAAAGTACTATGAAATTTCATTAGAAAAGAGAGAAAGTACAATGCTTTATAAGAAATTGGATGGTAGCACTTCTCCTACTGTGCATATGGGATTCTAGTCTTGAGACCACACTACTCCATACAAAGAGGCTAAGTAGGTCTGATTGAGGAAGTCTCAACACCCCTCCTCAATCACAACTAGAAGTACAAAGTGTGTAGAGGCTTTAGTGAGAGAAACTCCTGCAGAGTGTGGGCACACCACAAACATGGCAAAATACTAGAGGCTATCACAGAAAAGGCTAAGTGTGGGTACCACAAACATGGTGGCCATCTAGAGGCTGTAATAGGGGCCTTGCAAAGTATACAGAGGCTATAGTACAAGGCTACATGAGGATTTTACAAGTTTATGCCCAAAGCATTAGGGATAAGAAATACAAGGCTAAAAAAGTCTATCCGAATAGAAGGATTGATGAGGTTTGTCCTTCTCCTAGTGGTCTTCTTCTTCTTCTTCTTCTTTAACAACAACTAGATAGGCCTTTTGGACCTCTTTTTGGCATGGCACAACTTCTTGTTATGTAATATTTCCCGCATGAAATTTTAATGATTTTTGATCCTACATGCCCCGTGCAAGAGTAGTTTAAAATAATCTCCCAGTTGCAACGTCACATGGCTTTGTGTTCAAATCACAAGATAGATTTTCCAATCCTTGGAACAAGGTTGGCAGGTTCTAAGTATAAGTTTAATTTGCAAGAGGATGAGTACTCATCCTGCTACATCACCCTTCTGTGAGGCTGAGTTGCCAAGTTAGGGTAACTATGAATTGCCTAGCAAGCAATTGACCAATCAAGTTAGGGCAACAAGTTGCCTAGGATTTAAAGGAACCTAAGGTGTTGTTGATTGGGTTAATAGGGTATAATCCCTAACCCAAGGATAAAAGGGTAATCAAGCAACGAAACCCTTGGGGATCTTGCCAAGTCGCAAATTGATCCCGAACCCAATGCTAGATGCGTTCGGAGAGAAGGAATTATACCTTAGCAGTTGGCCAAACAAACGACCACTGGATTGATTGTGTTTTTATAGTTAGGAGCACTATTTGTACTTCTTTGCTCAAGGAACTAAAGATGGAAAATAATTAATTCTTCACGTTGAAGGTGTGAAGGGAGAGGCAGCATCAGTTACCCCTGACTGTCTGCCTGACCCTAACCAAGGGGTTGTTAGCCGTGCCGGGTACGTGGACCAAACCCACCACGAGAGGTCTCTCTGTGGGTGCTATTTGGAGCAGGGGGACGCTTGGGTGCCAGGGGGGCTCTAGCCATAAATCCCTTGCCTCCGGGTCTTGCACAAGAGGCCGACGTGACTCGAGATTGGATCTCAAGGCCTGCATACTAGTCTACGGGCGGAAACTTGGGATAGCGATCCCTGAGGATTGCTGGCATTACCTTCGGGAAGATTATGGAATAGCCTTCGGGCTGGATTATATGATGTATTCCAAAAGACTGATAAATAAGATCAATTGTTAAAAAGGAACTTGCTTGACATTGTTTCTCTATGTCAGTGCTAAGATTAGGTGAAGGAACCAGTGACTAATTGGCTAATTAAGGAAGCTATTTTTGCGTGTCAAACTAAATGTGGTAGGTAATTGGATAACTAAAGCAACCCTGAGGAAAGTGCGGTGGATGTGACCATGGGTCTGTCCTAGGAAAGGGTGGTCCCGGTTGGCTGGGAACTTTTCTCGAAGAAAATTGATAGCAAGGAACGATGACCTGGAATCTAGAGTACTAGAGTCTCGATTTATGTTATTTTAGGGGAACGGAATGGAACTAGGCCTTACGGGCAGAGAGGTCAAGCTTTGCATCCCTCTCATTTCCCATTCTCCTTGAACCAAGTGCAGCATGAATCCACTTCGACCCTGACATTTTTGCATAAAGTAGTTCGCTTGGGGTTCGACGCTAGTTACCGTTCTAGGAATTTGACCACTAGGAAAACCCTGATTCAGGTTGGTCCTAAGTGGGAATGGCTAGAATGCTTCCGCTTCATGGCAGACTCGGGAAGACCTAGATCGCAAACCCCGTGACATTCTGTGGGAGTGCCAGGCGGCACTTTTTGGACTCTCTTCCCGATGCCTGCTAAGATGTGTCCTACAAGTGAACAGGTGGACACGTTACAGTTGGTATCAGAGTGAATCAACGAAGATCTAATGTTTACAAGAAATCTTAATGAGGGGAAGTAGAGTAAATGTTGCTGTAAGAACATTTTCTTACTTACTTATTGATGCTGACTTGCAGAGTCGTGAAGCATGGAACAGATTCTTGGTATTCCAAGTTATGTTTATGACTGCGACGCGTGCCTCGGATTATCGACGGAGGCTAGATATGATGAATATCCTAGACCACATCTACAATCCTTCACCCCTGTACATGGAACAAAGATGGATGGGTGATTCAGAATTTATTACATAGCTGCCCACCAACTTGCGTACCTTCGAACCAACTTGAAGAGAATCAAGTGGATGGAGGACTTAAAGATCATGAAGCTGTTCATCTTTGTTGAGGCTCACGCAAACGCAACCCTACATGTCGGCAGTCAAAAGGTCAAGCAGAACACGTATGTGTACAAGGAAGTGACTCGAATAATCCCTGCCGAGAGAATCAAGGTGTTGGGACGTTATGAAAAGAATGGGTATCAAAGGAAAGGATACCCTAATCTTCCTATGACCTATCGATTCCTCAAAATCCATAACCCCAATTCATACTATTACTCAGTTCTCGTAGCTGAATGTAACACAATTTAATTCTCCCCAAATTAATGTATCAGCTTGTTCCATTTTTCTAAAAATAATTGTACTCAAAAGGGCTATGCCCATATGAATGAAATAGACCTTTTTTATCAATGTCTGTCATGGCTGTGAGTGTTGGTACGGAGTTAAGTGATTAGGTCACTTGTCTAAAAGCTGAACTGGGCATGTAATGTAATGTGAGAAATGTTTAGCAAGTCTTTAACGTAAAGAATTTCAATGCACAGACACAACCTCAAGCGCAGATTCCTAGTCCGACCCCTACACCAAGTACGGCTGTGATTCAGGAGAAGAAGTTTCTTCTCAAGCAAATCAAGCCACCAGAATTTGATGGCAACCGTCCAAACTAATGCCGAGATTTGGATCAAATCCATGGAGGATTATTTTGAAGTAGCAGGTACTACACCTGCTAACCAAATGATTCTTGCCAAACTGAAGCTCACCAGCGAAGCAAGACTTTGGTGGAAGCAATGATGCAGAGACCAGGGGATCTCGGAAGGGTCAGTTACTTGGAAAAATCTTAAAAGAGCTGTGCGCAGAAGATATCTACCACTTGTGTACCGCATGCAGAAGATGAACGAGTTCTATGAACTAAAGCAGCTTGGTCTATCTCTTGATGCATATTATTCAAAAATCGTCTCCCTTTTGAAGTATGCGCCACAAATGGATATGACACAACAGGTGTCGAAATTTTGTGCTGGATTAGACTCACCTATAAACACCCGCCTCGAATCAATGCACCCAACAAATATTCAGGACGTTCTCATTTGAGCTGCGCCCATAATACAAGAGGTGCAGACCAGGCCAAAAAATAACAAGACTTGGTCTTACAAGGATCAAAACAAGGGAGTGTATAGGAAGAACCTCCAGTGTTGCCAACAAGGAGCTATGTGATGAAGAGGACCCATCCATGGAAGCAAACATTGAGAGGGCAACAATTCATGCCACCCTTCACAAGAAAGGCCCGAATCGCCAGTTCTCGGTGATTCAGATACCATCGGATTATCAAGGTAAAAGCTTCAAAACCTTGATTGATTGTGGCAGTACACATTCCTTTATTTCACTAGTCTATGCAAGGAGATTAGGAATAGCCACAATAGATGCACCTACCTTACTTGTAGAATTAGCAAATGGTCGTGAGGTCACTTGTACCAGGCAAACTGCTAAGGTGAAATTCTTACTGGGAGGAGAGTCAGATTCAGGGTTATGAACCTAGGTATCCATGAGTGTTTGCTCGGAATGGATTGGCTAAAACCTAATGATGCCCACATTCACTGTGGAAAGGGCCAAGTTTCATTTCAAAGTTCTGAAGGGGAATTGGTCACAACTCAAGGAGAGGCTAGGAAGCCAAAAATTCAACTGACCAAAGCATCTCGGATAATGAAAGGAGTTAGGAAAGGGCTACCTGTCTATTTGATTAAGCTAAATAAGCTAGATCAGAATCAGGAGGCTAGGGAAGAACATGGCTAAAGGAGTATGCAGAAGTATTTCCCAAAGAGTTGACAGAACTTCCTCCTCAAAGGGAAGTTGATCATGAAATCAAGCTAGCACCAGGAGCTACACCAATTGCAAAGAGGCCATATAGAATGTCCATCCCGAAAGCGATTGAGCTGAAGCAGCAACTCAAGAAAGTGTTGGACCAAGGCTACATCCGTCCCAGCAGTTCACCATGGGGAGCTCCAGTGATGTTCCAGAAGAAGAAAGATAGATATCCCAAAGACGCCATTCATCACAAGATATGGACACTTTGAGTTCCTAGTCATGTCATTCAGGCTGACAAATGCACATGCTACCTTCAACAGGTTAATGCAGGATATCTTTAGGCCCTATCTTGATGACTTCGTACTCATCATCTTCGACGATACCTTAGTCTACTCCAAACAGGAAGAAGATCATGAACCCCAGCTCCACATTGTTCTTGAAACAATGAGGGCACACAAGCTTTATGCCAAAAAGAAGAAGTGTGCATTTTCAAATGACAAATTGAATATCTGGGATTCATTGTATCAGTGGAAGGAATTTGAATAGATCCGGCCAAGGTCTAGAGTAGCCAACACCAACAATTGTCAAATGAATATGTAGTTTTCTTGGATTGACAGGATGGTACAGTGTCTTTATCAAAAACTATGCTTTGATTGCAGCGCTGCTGACCAATCTACTGAAGAAGCAAGCATCAATTGTATGGTCACCTGCTGAACAATCCAGCTTTGACAAACTAAAGCAAAACTTGGTATCAGCACCCATCCTGAAACTTCCATATCTTAGTAAGGAGTTTGAAGTAATAACTGATGCTAGCACACTTGCCTTAGGATGTGTGCTTATGCAGGAAGGCCATCCTATAGCATACCCTTCAAGGAAACTGAAGAGCCATGAAAGGAACTATGCTACCCACGATCTGGAGCTGTTAGCTATCATCCATGCTTTCAAGCTTTGGAGACACTACTTGCTGGGTAACAAGTTTACCCTAGTGATGGATCATAAAAGTCTTAAATGGATTTTTACCGAGAATGAGCTCAACATGAGGCAACGTCGATGGATTGAAGTGCTGGAGAAATATGATTTCAAAATCAAATACCGGCCTGGAAAGGAGAATGTAGTTGCCGATGCACTCAGTCGCAAGGCATTTTTGAATTCTCTAATTTTGCAAGATCCATCAACAGCCAGATCTCTAGCCACAAAGGTATCCATGCTAAACAACCCAATTCTTGAGCTAGCTAGAGAAGAGGCATGCCATGATCCAACCTATCAGAAGTTGCTAAGGGAGATCCCTATCAAGGATCAAGACCCAAAGCTACAAACAAAGTATCAAGAATTCTCTATCAATATAGTGGACTTGTCTACTATAGAACGAGATTATGTATACCGGCAAGCTAGTCACTCAAGCAGAAGATACTTTGGAAAGCTATAACTCCCCTTTTTTAGGACATCCTAGCTATGCCAAGACCCTCAATGCAGTCAGAAAGAGCTATTATTGGGAGAGACTTAAAGGTGATGTTCTCAAATATGTCACTCAATGTTTGTCTTGTCAACGCATTAAGGCCGAACATGTCAAAATGCCAAGAAAATTGTAACCACTTGACATTCCCCAAATGAAATGGGAATTCATTAGTATGGATTTTGTTGTTGGCCTGCCCCAAGTTCAGGGAGGATACAACTCCATTATGGTTGTGGTGGATATGCTCAACAAGGTTGCACATCTTATTCCTGTTAAGACAAACTATAAAGCCTCAGACATTGCAAGGTTATTCATCAAGGATATATTCAAACTACATGGGTTACCTAGAAGAATCATCAGTGATCGTGACACTCTCTTCACATCACATTTCTGGAGAGCCATCTTCGAGGCCATTGGGACTCAATTCTGTTTTAGTACAGCTTACCATCCCCAAACTGATGGTCAAACGGAGCGACTCAACCAAGTCATTGAGGATATGCTAAGGGCACACTGCTGCCGTGAACCCAAAAATTGGATTCAATATTTGCCACTAGTTGAGTTTGCCTACAATGCTTCTTACCAATAAAGTATTCATATGACCCCTTTTCAAGCATTGTATGGGCACGACTGTCGTAGTCCTTTAAACTTTTTGGATTCAACCTTGAGGGTTGAAGCCTCAAAGCAGATGCTAGAAAACATGGATGACCAAATCAAATCAATAAGATAGGACATCCAAGCCGCCAAGGATAGACAAAAGGCTTACGCGGACTTGAAACGTCAAGACAGATCCTTCGTTGAAGGTGACATGGTCTTCATTTGCGTATGTCCAAAGAAGAGTTCCCTATCCTTGGGGGAATGTAAAAAGCTTAGTCCAAGGTATTGTGGGCCCTACAAGATTCTCAAGTGCCTAGGGCCTAATGCTTATAGGTTACAACTCCCAGAGAACCTAAAAGTTCATAATGTATTTCATATCAATCTACTGAAAAAGTATGTGCCTAACCCTAGTCATGTGCTTGATGATCAACAAGTTGTAATGCCTAGCCAAGGAGTCCTTGAACTATGGCCTGACAGGATCTTAGATGTTAGGGAGAGGCATTTGCAATCCAGGACCTTGGGAAAATACATCGTCCAATGGAAAGACTACCCCGAAGACGATGCCACTTGGATGGATGAGAGTACTCTCAACCAACAATACCCCCAGCTCTTCTCAAGATGAGGACATCTTGATTCCTCTAAGGGGGAGAGAATGTAATATTTTCCGCATGAAGTATTAATCATTTTTTATCCTACACGCCCCGCGCAAGAGTAATTTAAAATAATCTCCCCGGGACTAGAAGAACCCTGGGCTAAATGCTCCACCCTCGCGCGTCAATAAACTCTAGCCGCATTGTGCAAAAGAGGCCGAGGCTAAAAACATGTAGGCCACACAGGAACACCTCTTCAAAGGAAAAGGTAAATGGATAATGGTTAAAATTTTGAAAAATATTTTTTATTAACCCCCTCCCCCTCAGGCAATGCATGGCGGGGAGAAGGAGTGTGGGAAGAGCATGAGATGGAGTGGTGTGGAGTGGAGAAGCATGAGGGAAGGGAGGCATGTAAGTCGGCCATGTGGGTGGCTATCTTCCCCCCCCTTATCCTATATAACCTCCCCTTAAGCTTGGGGGAGGAAAGGGGAGGCAAGAGGGAGGATCCGACGCCGTGCTGCTGCTAGTCCATAAACGCCACCGCCTTGGTTGCCTGCTGTTGCCACCTGCAACGTCACCATCATCATCGCCATAATCCTCCTCACCGTCATCGCCCTACCCATCATCCTCTCTACCAATCATTTCTCTCTCCACGACTTCCGCCTGACAACAGAAGCTTAGAAGCTTCTTTGGAAGCTTCTATTGAAGCTTTTCATAATCCTTGTTTACCCCATGCTTTCGGGTTTTCAAAACCGTAACTGAAAGGCCCCAGTTTCTGTGCGGGAGAGAATTATCGGCCTAATAGGCAGTTTCGGAGATCAAGAACAAGGGCAAGGGGAATTCATGGAGTCCAAGTCCACTATGTGATTGATGGCTCCTAAGCCAAAGATGTGAGGCGCACACACGGGAGCTTCTACTCCGAGTTCGCATGTGGATAACACCCCGAACCTCAATGCCCAGGTTCTTAAAAGTGATTCTCGCATGGAATGAATGCATTTAAGCATGTCTTTAATTCACGTAGTCGAGTTAGATACATTTGGAAGTTTTAATTGCTCACCCGAGTTTACAAGATTTAGCTGCATGGTGTGCATGCTGATTAATTGAAATTGCCTGTACTTCTGTCAACAAGGGTAGTTACAATATTCCTGAATGATAATGCATAGATGAGAAGAGGGTATTGGGCTAAGAAGGATAGAGCTTATGTCGCATGTTACACTTATGATTTAAATTCATGGACGTGTTTCATATAGATAATAATCTTAGACGCCCATTGAATGTTGTCCAAATAATTGCAATGCATGGAAAAAAAACTATGAAAATTTCCTGTTGCATGTGAGGATGCTTGCATTTTAAGTCGGGATAAGTACAAAAGGAGGGATAAATTAAAATGTCGAGCTCATGGCATTTCGTTCATGCATGAAATTCTTTAACGAAGTTGTATTTAGAAAAGGATGCATGATGGAACCTAAAATGGGCCGACACTGGCTATAGCACTAGCAGACCTCATGCTCATGACACACAAACACCCTCACGGCCTTGCGGACTAGGAGCGTCAATCTAATGCTAAAGGACAAACTGCCCTAAAGCTTAATCTATGGGTTTATAGTTTATAGTTCAACATCTATCCCTTAAACTCCTCAGATGGAGACCCCATACACATTGGCAATGCCACGATCACACACATATGGAGGCAACTTCATCGACTAATAGTCGCAGCCCCACTGCAGCTCTCCTACATCGTAGGGATTGGCCCTTTGATGCGCTGCTAGGCATATAGAACATTTCCACACATACTCCTCTCAAGGTACCAATATTTTACATTCCAGGATGTACCATTCCTCACTACACTTCCCCTTAGGACCCAACGACTAACCTATAGCTTAGGACATCCTCTCACACTCATCGTTGGTCACAACTTAAGGAAAACAAGTTCCATGCATCTAGGAGGTTTTTTTCGATACCTTTTAATTATTATGCTTAATGCAAATCATGTATGACTATGTGCTCAGACAAAAGAAAGATCAGCATTGTGCATGGTGCATAAAGCATTCTTTCCATGGATTTTACTAGCGTGTGCTGCGTTGAAAGGAGGCACCGAGCCATATGCTCATGCTACCATCCTCTTTATTTAAATCGTTTCCTATATGCCAAGTGCAATGCATAAATCAAATCTTTTCTTTATCTTTCAGCGTTTCAGCCCCTCTTTACCCAACTCTTAACATTTTGCATCATTGATCAGTTAGATAGGGTTTCTATACATTTCTCCCTTTTAAAAGAACAATAAATGTGCACACAACATAAAAACGGGGACAAACCGAGGCCAACCTCATGCTTTGCCATCTTCATACATTGCACAAATATAAATATAATTTTCCCTAATTTTCTCAGCCTGTTTTCTATTTTTTCCTAATTTTAAACCCATTTTTTCCATTTTTGGGCATTTTTTCCTATTTTTCTTTAATAAATAATGATTGAAAATGAAAATTGATTGTGGGCTGTGGCCCTTAGGTTCATTGACAGCAAAAACTCAGATTTAGTTGGCGTGACATATCATATTTTTCATTTATATAGCAAAAACTCCAATTTTACCCTCAAAACGCGTGCGCAACTAACAAGAACTCCTAGAACGGCTGCCTAGCAGGCTAACAGGATAGGGTCACTAGGACTCCCTTCTAAAACAGGTCTTTTGATGCCTGGCAATGTCTTTATAGGAGGCAACAACTACTCAGACCTCCCTCAAACATACCTAACCTAAACCTGGGACTTCGTGCCTTGGACTCCGGTCCCCAACAAGAAAAGAAAATCCCCCAACAAGTACACAGACACATAGAGCATAAAAGATGATACTCATAAAGGAGAGATATCACATGGATAGGGCCACGAGAAGCTTCCGCGCAACAAAAGGCTCCTTCCAAGCTCTTCTTCAAACCTGTCTAGCACAAAACTAAAACAAGAAACCATTAACCGCACCTGCACTAAACAGACAACTGGCCCTCTTGGCCTAACGAGATCAAACAAAATAGCACTTACACATCCCTCCCTGAAATAGCACAGATATACAATAACATGCCCCTTTCCAAGGAGAAAAAACAGGCTTGCAGCCCTAAACTAAATGCATAAGGTTATGACCCATCCCTCCTGCATATATAGCAAGAGGCGTATGCATAACATGTTGTCTAATCAACCTATGGGTCCAGGATAATAACGGTAGATTGGTCTCAGCTACTCTTTGCATCAACCATCGTCTGCCATATATTGCTTGCTCTGATAACATTCCCCACAAGCGACCGGGTCCTGTTTCATCATTGATAATAATATCCAGACTAGGAACACAGTTGAAGAAAATGTATTCTTCATAAGCAAGATTTGCCAGTGAATCCGCAAACTGATTCCAGTAACATGGAATCAGCTGAAAAGACACTCTCTCAAAATCCTCAAGTAGGGTCATCGCAGTTCGATGATACATACAAAGAATGGGATTCCGCACTGTGTATGTCCCATCTAGCTGATTCAGGATCAACTAGGAATCCCCTTTTACTAACAATCGCTGAATACCACCTTGTTTGGCAATATGCAGTCCCATAATCAAGGCTTTATACTCCGCCATATTGTTAGTGAATCCTACCCCGAGATAAGCAGCTAACTTCATTGTAACTCTACGTCGAGGATCTTGGATTACTACTCCAACACTCCCTTTTTTATTAGGGCCCCTAGACGCTCCGTCAAAATATAGTGTATACGTCCATACTGGGTTTACACAGCCGGCCATCACGAACTCCTCTATTCGTAATTATAATAATCAAAGTTTAGTATGTTGAGAGGATGAACTGACGGCTCCATCCCACCTATTCATTGAACTCAACAGGGATACTTGTCAACAGTCGTAAGCAGTGATGGCAGAAGACTTTGATCTCCCACACAAAGGTTCCATCTTCTTGCTCAGTCACTTTGTATCCTTTGCTCCACCAGATGAGTTTCCCCTGATGGTATCTCTCCTCCAGATATGGGTGCTCCAAATAAGGAATTAACCGACCCATCAACCAGCTTTAAGCTCTTTTGTAGGTCTCAAATCATCCCTAGCATGGACCTGCAATGCATTTTTTGTATTAGCATACTTAGAAATAATAAGGTTTAATCTTATTAAGATTAACCTTATTTTCAAACTCTACTCCTTGTAGATCAACTAGTAGAGCCGTAGATCTATTTTTCCCTAGCCTCACAATCTTGTAGGGGCCATCCCATGTAGGTTCCAGCTTCCCTGGGAACAACTCCCTACGCGCATCATAGTACAGAACTAATTGCCCTTTCTTAAAGGTATACTTCTTCGCTCTAAGGTCATGCAACTGCTTCATCCGACGTTTGGCTACCTCCTGGTGTAATAAGCTCTACAGCTTCAGTTCATCCAGGTGGGCTATGGTCGTGAAACGTTCAAAAAGGGACTCCTCATCTCCCAAAGAATGGTTAATTGCAAACCGTATGGTTGGCAACTCAATTTCAAGGGGTAACACACACTCTTCCCCATAAACCAGTTTAAATGGAGTATGGCCGGTAGCTCACTTGAACGTGGTATTGTACGCCCATACTGCCACATACAACTTCCTGTCCCAGTCTCGTTTCTTCTCAGAGACTATTTTAGACAAGATACCCACAAGCTGCTTATTAGTACTTTCGACTTGTCCGTTTGCTTGCGAATTATAGGGGGTTGTTTTATTATGTTTGATTTGCAAGCTCTTGATCACTTTGTTCAGAAAATGGGTTCCACGGACACTAATTCTTTCGGTGGACCAAACCGGCAGATAATCTACTCTAAAAGGAAACTTGCAGTCTCTTTTGCATTGTCCTGCCTCATCGCCCGCGCTTCTGACCATTTTGTAAAATAATCAGTGGCTACTATAATGTATCTCTTTTGAGTAGTAGACGACGGGGTAATAGGACCCACAAAATCAATGCCCCACTTCTCAAATGGAAGGATAGCCATGATAGGCGTAAGTGGGCGTTTCCTATTTTCTTTGTTGTCATGCCTTTGACAGGTATCACATCACTTAACATACTCAAAAGAATCTTGGAAGATAGACGGCCACCAATATCCAGCAATTAAATCTTTCTGCACCGTCAACCGTCCCGCAAAGTGCCCTCCACATGCAGAGTCATGACACTCCTCCAAGATAAAAGGAACCTCGTCAGGCATCACACATGGATGATAGATATCATCAACACCCTGCCGATATAGTGTTCTTGCGATTAAGGAAAACTTCAAAGTTTGCTGCTTGATTTTTCTCTTTTCTGACTTTGATAGACTAGCTCCCATCTCTCCTGTTGATAGATAATGTTTAATAGCAGCATACCAAGATGGAATAGAAGCTGTATCAATTTTAAACATCTCTTCAATATCACTTCCTTCAGCCAAAACCTCTTTCAGCTCCTACAATACCCTGCAACCTCGGTGGCTTACTCTTAATCTCATAATCGAACTCCTACAAAGTGATTAACCACTTTGCCAACGATCAGGTGGCTGTAGCTTGTTCATAAGCAATCTAACCCTTCCGCCTTCGTATAGAACACTACCTTTTCATAGAGGATGTAATGCCTGAATTTCTTAGTCACAAAGACCATCGCAAGACACAACTTATCCATGTAGGTATAATTGATCTCTGAAATGCCCAATTTTCGACTAGCAAAAGCTATCGGATGATACCACTTTTCCTCCCAGATTTGGGCTAAATAGCAGATGATACTATGCATGGTGGCTGCTGAAAATATATAGAACACCTTGCCCCTTTTAGGTGCTTTTACTAGCTCCTGCTTCACATCCTCGAAAGCTACCTTACAAGGGTCGCTCCATTCAAATAGATAGCTAAAGGATAATAAGTTCATTAATGGGAACGTCCTTTCTGCCAAGGCATTTATGAACCTTCGATAGTACCTTATCGATGACAGAAAGCTATGAACCTCTTTTGGAGTGCGGGGTGGACTCATAGCGACTATGACCTTGATCTTTTCAGGGTCAGTTGCAATCCCTACTGAACTGACCACATGGCCTAGCAATAGCCCATAAGGCACTCCAAAGACACACTTCCATGGGTTAAGAGCGATGCAAAATTGTCTGCAACGCTCAAAGCACTTTCTTAAGATAATCAACATCCTTTCCCTTACAGTGGCTGCCCCCAGGTTATCGATAAATACTTTCAACTCATCTGAGGAGATGTCACCAAAGGTCTTGTTTGCTGTTCGTTGCCATGATCCAGGTGCATTGCACAAACCAAAGGCCATCACATGGTACGCAAAAGTACCAAAGACAGTAATCAAAGTTGTTTTCAACTTGTCCTCTTCTGCAATTGCCATCTGGTTATATCCTGCAAAGCAATCCATAAACGAATATATTTCCCTACCCGCTAATTGATCCAAAATTTGGTCAATAAATGGCAACGGGTAGTAATCCTTAACCATCTGCTTATTCAGCTCTCTAAAATCTACACATAATTGGATCTGGTTATTTTTCTTCTTCTTGATAACAACTGGTGAACACCATTCTGTGTGTTGAATAGGAAAGATCAACCCGGCTTTTCGTAACTTCTATAACTTTTCAAACAACCCGTCCCTCAATTCCAAAGGCATACGCCTTACTTTCTGACGCACAGGACGACTGCCTTCTTTTACAGGAATAGCATGAATAGCCAGGCTGGGAGGAATGCCTCTCAGCTCATCATAACTCCAAGCAAAGATATCACATAATTCTTGAATCAAGGACACATAGTCCTCCCTTTCTGCTGAACTGAGCATAGAACCTAATTTAATTGGCCACGAATCATTCGGCATGCCAAGATCTAACTCAATCACATCCGCGTCTCTTATCCTATCTTGCGGCTCTATCGGCTCATTTAAAGTTATCTGATAAATATCCTCTGTGGTGGACCCCTCTTTAGATTCATCACTGGATGACGTCTCACTAACAGATGGATCGTCTGCTGTCTCTAATTCAGTAGAGGATAAAGGAGCTCTCTCACTTTGAGGAGACTCAAGGTAAGCATCGACTATTACTCGATTAGCACCTCTACCTAGAACCACTTGATCGGCGGTATATCAACTTGACAGTCTGTTCGTAAGATCCAAGGCCTACCTAGCAAAACTCGATAGCTAGGATGTCCTGCAAATCTTATCACCCTAAAGTCCAAGAAGCATTCTACACTTGTGACTGTAACATGGACCTTAGTAATGCAACCTTCTGGTTTTCTTAGACTATCATCAGCCATTCTAAGAAGGGTGGAGCTATCTTTTTGGATGCCTAGACCCAGCCTCTCCATCAATTCTGAACTCATGACATTGACGGAGGACCCAGTATCTACAATGGCATGTTTCACTAATATTCCATCCACATAAGCTGGAACCCTAGGGCAGTTCTTTTCAGCATGATCAAACCAATCTTCCCCTACTCGTGCTATGCCCAATGGTTCTACAATATACCCAATATGCAGGATCTTCTTAAATTCCTTGAGTACTCTTGGAGATAATTTAATCAACTGTAGAAGGTTTACATCTGGTTTAACTTCGCAAAGAGAACTTGCTAAATCAATGTCGTGATAGGTAGCCAAAGCTCTCTTTTCTCACCAAATCATCCTCTCTTTTGGTCTTTGGACCAGCTTTGGTGCTTCTTTCTTAGCTCTTGCCTTCTTTCTTGGCACTTCCTCATCCTTCTTAGGATCGACTTTCTTGTCAACCGGCCTTAGGGGTCCCCCTTCCATGCTAGGACTCTGGACTTGCGTCCCCTTATCCCCTTGCTTAGGGTTTCCCTCAACCAGTTTTTCCTTATCTTTGTCAGCCTCTTTAGCCTTTTGGCCTCTTGTCACGGCTCTTAAGTTAGAGGTTTTAGCATCATTGACTCGTACAGTCTCAATAAGGGTGACTCCATTGCTTTGTGGCAACTCTTCTACAGTGGTCTTTCCCCTCTGTAATATTTGTCTTGGTATATCATTTTGCTGCAAATTATTTCCTTGCGCTCTATGATTAACAGGGCCTGGCTGTTTACTCCCTTGTTGGAGGGAACTAATCTTACTCCAATAGGTAGCGGCTAAATGGCCCGACTTCCCACAAATATCGCATTTCACATTTGGACAGTTTCTAGGGAAATGCTGTCCGCCACACCACTTACAACTGAATCTTGAGGGTCCACCTTCTTTAGGGCGTCAACTCCCTATCAGATTCTGTTTCTTCTTCAAGAAATTAATGTCGACAGCTATTTGTCGATATTTTTCGGAAATCATGTCAGTATAATGCTTCATCATATCCTTAACTTCGTCAAGGACATTAGATGCACTCGACTCATAGCCTCGATCATCGACCCGTCGTTCCATTGGCCTAACAATCTGATTTGGCATGGGTTGTTGACTCACAGGAACAACATTAGGGTTCAAACCTTGGCCTCCAACATTTGGTGGAGCCAACTGACTTGCCATAGGCATAGTCACACTAGGAGGAGCTGGCAGCAAAGGTACATTCTGGACTATGCTTTCTCTCCCATTAGGGTTAGTCGTAGGCATCCCTTGACTCCCATTTGTCAATGGTAGATTGCCTCCAGGTACTAAACCCATATTAACATTCATTCGAGAGGAGTAGGCCATTTGTAATCGTGCTTCTACTCCTTCTGCCTGCGTAATAGCTGTGTCTAAATCTGCCAAGGCCACACTGCTCAATTGTACTTAGATATTAAAATCCAATCCATGCAAAAAGTATTGCAATTGGGCAGCCGACGGAATAGGAATGTAAGTTTGTAACTTACGAAATACTTCCTTCAGCTTCTTGGCATATGCTTTCACATTCTCATGTGGGTCTTGGCGTGTTACATTCAAGACACGCAACCAATATTGGCCACCTCTTTCAGGGGTATATTCTCCTCGGAAAGCTGCATAAAATTGATGAATTGTGGTTATGGTTCCAGACTCTATGCTGTGATACCATATCGCAGCCCTTCCTTTTAAGGTCATATTAAAGAACATCATGAGATGTCCCTCATCCTGGATGCGTTAATTGAACATCAATCACTCGAACTCACAAATGTAAAATTCCGCATCCTCTTCAGCTAACCCATTAAAAATGGGCAAGGGAACTCCTAAGGCTGGTAAATCTGGCATCCCTGCAGGAATTGCAATAGGCTGTGCCATGGTGACAATCGGATTAACAATAGGAGCTTGAACGGGTGAATTCACCTCCCCACTTGAAGTGGGTAGACTTGGTGGAAGAGAGAAAGAACTTACGCTTCCTCCTGCACCTAACAGACTATGTGGAGCAGTTGGGTTACTAAGACCACTACCTCTTATGCGTATCGGGCTACTCCTTTGAGGAGAATAACGACTTACAATCTCTAACCGTCGTCTAGCCCTCTCAGCACGTTCTGCTTTTTGCATTTCGGCTTGACGGTCCTTGGCAGAGGACATAAACCAACTTCCTTTTGGTCCCTACAAACCCTAGATTCGAGAACCACCACTTATTGTTTGGTAGCTCCCGACAGATGCACCACTAATGGGACCTAAAATGGGCCAGCACTGGCTATAGCACTAGTCGGACCTCATGCTCATGACACACAAACACCCTCACGGCCTCGCAGACCAGGAGCATCAATCTAATGCGAAAGGACAAATTACCCTAAAGCTTAATCTATGCGTTTATAGTTTATAGTCCAACATCTATTCCTTAAACTCCTCAGAGGGAGACCCCATACACATTGGCAATGCCATGATCACACACATATGGAGGCAATTTCACCGACTAATAGTCGGAGCCCCACTACAGCTCTCCTACATCACAGGGATTGGCCCTTTGATGCACTGCTAGGCATATAGAACATTTCCACACATACTCCTCTCAAGGTACCAATATTTTACGTTTCAGGATGTACCATTCCTCACTACAACTTCCCCTTAGGACCCAACAACTAACCTATAGCTTAGGACATGCTCTCACACTCATCGTTGGTCACAACCTAAGGAAAACAAGTGCCATGCATCCAGGAGGTTTTTTTCGATACCTTTTAATTATTATGCTTAATGCAAATCCTGTATGACTATGTGCTCAGACAAAAGAAATATCAGCATCGTGCATGGTGTATAAAGCATTCTTTCCATGGATTTTACTAGCGCGTGCTGCGTTGAAAGGAGGCACCGAGCCATATGCTCATGCTACCATCCTCTTTATTCAAATCATTTCCTATATGCCAAGTGCAATGCATAAATCAAATCTTTTCTTTATCTTTCAGCGTTTCAGCCCCTCTTCACCCAACTCTTAACATTTTGCATCATTGATCAGTTAGATAGGGTTTCTATGCATTTTTCCCTTTTAAAAGAACGATAAATACGCACACAACATAAAAATGGGGACAAACCGAGGCCAACCTTGTGCTTTGCCATCATCATACATTGTACAAACTTAAATATAATTTTCCCTAATTTCCTCAGCCCATTTTCTATTTTTTTCCTAATTTTAAACCCATTTTTTTCATTTTTGGGCATTTTTTCCTAATTTTCTTTAATAAATAATGACTAAAAATGAAAATTGATTGTGGTTTGTGGCCCTTAGGTTCATTGACAGCAAAAACTCAGATTTACTTTGTGTGACATATCATATTTCTCATTTATATAACAAAAAAAAACCCAATTTTACCCTCAAAACATGTGTTTTTCATGTATTTTAACACTAATTCCGGCCATGTAGCCTTATATTTTCTGATTTTCAGGTTGCAAACAATTGAAACTCATGGCAACAAATATCATAATGAACTTTCATCCCATATGAACAAGGTCTCATAAAGCAAATAGCATAAAAAGATCATTTTTCTTTATAAAAATAGCATTACCGCTTATTTTCAGGTTTCGGTTTCTTGGTCTTGGTTACGGGATTGATTTCCAGCATGCATTTAATGCTCAGCATGACCCCAAGAATCATCATCAGCCTCACAGTCGTCTAGATGCCATCCGGTACATTGCCGGACAATGCATTCTCACCCGAGCTTCTTCTTTCTTTACACACAAGAACCGCCTCTTAGAGGAGAGAGAAATATTGAGTTTTGTTCTCTCTGTTCAGGCCACCATTTCTTGTGTGAAGATCGGCGATATGATGCCGAGAAAACATGGATTTCAGCCCTCGCTTCAGATGGTATGGGTATGTTCTAGTGGCATTCATGGTTTAAGGCCCTCCACCCCTCCATCTCGACCTGCGCCGTCCCCCTCCCCTCCATTTTTTTTTCAGCCGAAAAAAAAATGCCCCCCCTGCCCCCCTGGCCCCCCCCCCCCCCCCCCCCCCCCCCATGTTCTCGTTGAATTTGGGGGCCAAAGGGGGCCCCAAAGGGTTGCACCCTTTCATCCTTTTCTTGACCGACCGGTTTTTGGCCTAACTCCAGTGTCCGGTGTCCGTTTCGCAGTTTGAAAATTTCTGTGAGCTCTTCTTGAGGTCCCGCACTGGCTGCCAATTCCTCTGACTCGTACTGGCGCACAGAAAAATTACTAAAAATTTGGAAGTGTCACATGGACGCCTTTAAAGCACTTGACGCTTAAAATCGTCCTACGTCAAGGCACCGCCTTCGTGATTGAACATTTTTAGGCCCATTTTCTGCCCTAAAATCCAGCTTGCAATGCATTTCATATTAAAGTTTGAATTCAATGCATTAAGCGAAGGGTTATGAGCATAGTTCTTGATGAAATTCAATGTAGGTTTTGATACGAGTTAGCCCTAAAAGTGACAATCATTATAGTTTAGGCAAGAAAAAGAAATGGTCATTGTACATTTTATAGCTGCATAGAAGGAAAAAGTCAGTGAATCGCATATTTGCATGTAATGTCATGTCTTGCAACTATTTACACCTTTTTAGGAAAAATATTAGCGTCTCTGAAAAAAGATCACCTCTTGTCGCAAGACAATTAGATCAATTTAGGTAAATCACTTGTGATGGCATAACCCACATGGGATTCATAAAAGCGTAAATAGATGGTACGACGAACACCTCGAAGTGCTAGGTAGGGCTTAGTTACGCTAAAAATTCTGCCTAGTATCGCACTTGGGATGCCAAGTCAAGACTTTCAATCCCAAAGGTCCTACCCACATTCACGGAATGCTAGGGTTAGTTAGACTCCCATGCAAGAACGATCTAGGGTTCTTACCCTAAGGATTGATTGGCCAAATACTAGACTTCCATTTGAATTTAGAAACCCTAGGGCCAAATGTTATCGGCCTAGTATGGTTAGGGTTGGGTTGGGTCAAGAAGACTCCCAAACCCTACATCTTGACCAAAGGTATTCTCGACCAAGGAATACCATTTGATGAGAGAACTAATCCCGCAAGTCAGACGTGACACCTATGCAACAAGTTGCAACGTCGCATGGCTTTGTGTTTAAATCACAAGATAGATTTGCTACTCCTTGGAATAAGGTTGACAGGTTCTAAGTATAAGTTTAATTTGCAAGAGGATGAGTAGTCATCATGCTACATCACCCTTCTGTGAGGCTGAGTTGCCAAGTTAGGGTAACTATGAATTGCCTAGCAAGCAATTGACCAATCAAGTTAGGGTGACAAGTTGCCCAGGATTTACTATCTTAATTTAAGAAACCTAAGGTGTTATTGATTGGGTTAACAAGGTATAATCCCTAACCCAATGATAAAAGGGTAATCGAGCAACGAAACCCTTGGGGATCTTGCCAAGTCGCAAATTGATCCCGGATCGAATGCTGGATGCACTCGGAGAGAAGGAATTATACCTTAGCAGTTGGCCAAACAAACAACCACTGGATTGATTATGTTTTTATAGTTAGGAGCACTGTTTGTACTTCTTTGCTCAAGGAACTAAAGATGGAAAATAATTAATGCTTCACATTGAAGGCGTGGAGCAAGAGGCAGCATCAGTTACCCTCGACTGTCTGCATGACCCTAACCAAGGGGGTTGTTAGCCACGCCGAGTACGTGAACCAAACCTGTCGCAAGAGGTCTCTCTGTGGGTGCTACTTGGAGCAGGAGGACACTTGGGTGCCAGGGGGTCTCTGGCTGTAAATCCCTTGCCTCCGGGTCTTGCACAAGAGGCCAACATGACTTGAGATTGGATCTCGAGGCCCGCATACTAGTCTACGGGTGGAAACTTGGAATAGCGATCCCTGAGGATTGTTGGAATTGCCTTCGAGCGGATTATGGATTAGCCTTCGTGCGGATTATGGAATAGCCTTCGAGCTGGATTATATGATGTATTTCAAAGACTGATAAATAAGATCAATTATTGAAAAGGAATTTGCTTGACGTTGTTTCTCTATGTCAGTGCAGCTAAGATTACGTGAAGGAACCGGTGACTAATTGGCTAATTAAGGAAGCTGTTTTTGCGTGTCAAACTAGATGTGGTAGGTAATTGGATAACTAAAGCAACCCTGAGGAAAGTGTGGTGGATGTGACCATGGGTTCGTCCTATGGAAGGGTGGCCCGAGTTGACCAGAAACTTTTCTCGAAGGAAATTGATAGCAAGGAACAATGACCTAGAATCTAGAGTACTAGAGTCCCAATTTATATTGTTTTAGGGGAACAGAATGGGACTATGCCTTACGAGAAGAGAGGTTGAGCTTTGCATCCCTCTCATTTCCCATTCTCCTTGAACCAAGTGCAGCATGAATCCACTTCGACCCTGATGTTTCTACGTAAAGTAGTTCGCCTGGGGTTCGATGCTAGCTATCGTTATAGGAATTTGACCACTAGGAAAACCGTGAATCAGGTCGGTCCTAATTGGGAATGGTCGGAATGCTTCTGCTTCATGGCAGACTCGGGAAGACCTAGATCGCAAACCCCGTGAGATTTCGTGGGAGTGCTGGGCGACGCTTTCTAGACTCTCTTCCCGATGAGCTGCAGACATGTCCTACAAGTGAACAGGTGGAGACGTTACATGTTATGTCCGGTCCTTTTGCAGAAGTCACAGAAAAGCTTATCCTTCTTGCCTTTGTACCTATTGCCAACATATAATGCTTGTTCATCTCTAGAGGTGCTTGGTTCTTCCTTAGTTTTTAGCTTCTTTTCCTCCTCTAACAGTGATGCCTAGATATCAACAAGCTCAAGGTTTGGCATATTGATTAGATTTGTTGATACATTATTATATTTAGGAGGCAAACTTTTAAGTAGAACACCAATGCAAACATCTTCTTCCATTTTAATGTTGATTCTTGCAAGCTGGGTTAGAAGTCCTCCCATGTAATTTAGATTGTGGCAAGTGATGTGCTAGAATTCATTTCAAGCTTGAAAAATTCAATCAAGAGACCATACTTTGATGACTTAGACTGTGCACCAAACAAATTATCGTGTCTCTTCCATGTGTCTTGTGAAGTATCACAGTTATCTACATGGTGGATATAGCTATCTTCTAGCTCCAATTTGATTATGGCCTGAGCCTTATCATCATTCTTTTGCCAAGTGATTGCAAGGTTTGCATCACGAGGCTTCTTCTCTTTTCCAGTGGGGTAATGGCCCATAGGCCTTTCTTCATCACGATGAGTTTGATGCGGGCTTGCCAAGTGTGAAACCCGACTCCTTTGAAGCAAGCAATTAGAGAGTCTTTTCCCATGTTGGATTTGTAGGAACAATAGTAAACCAACTCTATAATTCTCAAATTTTATTAGTGGAAGAGGAGATTATAGTGTGTCAAGATACACAAGTAATGACTGTTAACCCCAACACGAAGAAAGCAAAAGGAAATAAAAAAGACGCAGGGCAAAGGCGGAAAAAAGGTAGCCCAACTGAAGAAAGAAGAGGAGAAAAGGCCAAAAGTAGAAGGGCAACCTTAAAAGTCCAAGGCAAATGCAAAAGGGGAAAGGTGCATTTTAAATTACAAAGGCGCACCCTGAAATCTTGTAAAAGAGTGCGAGGCTCTCTCCTGTGCAAATTGTAAAGATAGATGGGCGGTGGAGAAGCAAGAAGGATAGAAAGAAAATAGGAAAAGAGGACCTAGGCCAATGGCCGATCATGTAAATAGGGGAAGACCGCCCAAGGAGGAGTAGGGCATGTATAAAAGCCAAAAGTGGAATGAGAAGCTCATTCTTGTGTGTGGCCAAAAGTGGCTCTCCTCTTCTTCTTCTTCTTCTTCTTCTTGCTTGCTTGCTTGAGCTTGTGCTTGAGAGAGGGAGTGTGAGAGTGTGAGGGAGTGAGTGTGTGAGGGTGAGGGACCGGGGAGGAGAAGCTCTCCATCTTCTCCTCTCCTCTCCTCTCCTCTTCTCTTCTCTTCTCTTCTCTTCTCTTCTCTTCTCTTCTCTTCTCTTCTCTTCTCTTCTCTTCTCTTGCTCGCGGCAATGGAGCTTGGATCGTGGAGCTTGAGGATGAGCTTGCTTGAAGCTTACACTTGGATCATGGAGCTACCGGAGTGCGCGGAAGAGGAGGTAACTCGAACGGCATGGAGGTAAGCTCACTACACCCGTAGGTATGGAGGGCGTGTCGGCTATGTGAGAGATAGCCATTAGTGCTCGACTTGGAACGCTTGAAACAATAAGCGGTCCGTGGGTCTTGGCGGTCGAGCGAAAACTCCCACATTTTGGTTCTGTTGCCGGGACCAACAGATTCAAGCCTTGAGTGCTTGCGCGCTTCGAATCGAGTATTGAAGTAGGGTTATAACAAAAATGGTATCAGTACCCCAACCAAGCTGGCTCCCATACCACCCCATCTTTGTATGTAATCAAAAATCTCATCAATGTATAGTCCAAACATAAGCACCCACACCCCTTTCCACTCGCAAAAAAACCCCCCCTCTCCCATTGTCCCTGTTTCCACTCACCACCCGTAGAAACACACACGTGTCACACACCAATCACACCTCCCCGCAGGCACATGTTCCTTTTCGTGCACGTATCAGCATGTGCTTGTGACGTGTTCGTGAGCTGCTAGCTGGCGTTCATGCGCGAGGACGCGCATCCGACTTGTCCGTGCGGAGGATGTCATCCAAGATAATCACATCATTTGTATAGTCCTTTTTTTCCATCCCCAACATCCCATAGATGTCCCTCTTTGGCCTCTTCTCTGGCTTATATTTATTGATCCTAGGGCCTTCTCCACAATTTCTAGATTAAGGGAAATTTCCACCCTTTTGAAGGTCTCTTCTTGCCTGATGGGTTAATGTGCGGATGTTCCTTTGGGCATCAAAGTTCTTAAGAATTCTATACATTTGTTGTGGTCAATGTCCTACCCCACTTTCTCTAGGTACTTGGCAAAATTACATCATTCTATCACATGTCCAACTACCTCTTCAGATGTTACCACTCCTTCTAGATTGTGGATGCTATGGTGTTTTAGTTGGTTAAATGCTTGTATCTCCATGGATAATTCATATCTTCTGTTCTCCTCCTTAGAGAAGGGGAGCTTCTTGGCTTTATTTGTTGATATGCCATTTAGGTTCTTATCACCACATGGTAGACTATGATTAGTTCTCTTTAAAAGACATCTCTTACATGGAAGATAATGTGACTAGAAAGATTAGTGTCCAATGATGAAGGATATGACCTAAAAAATGAGAATTCTCACATCAATCAATCCATACATTTTTACACATTCATTCTTCCCTTTAAAATTCAATTTCTATTTTGAGTTCTCATCCATTTTTCATTTTTCCCCCTCCCCCTTGGAAATGATAAAAAGCCTTCCTAGGATTGTGGGAATCAAGGTGTATGGGCATTTAATACGTCTGTGGTGTGCCTTACTTTTTTAAGAGTTAGTCATAAAACTTAGGGTTATACTCTAGAGTCACATAATGGTCCATATCTTATGGACAAATGCCCACTTATGTGATCAAAGTTAATATATTAGTCAAGAGGTCACCAAAGTTGAGTCAGCTTGTAATGTGGAGTTCCTCCTCTATTAGGGTTCTATCGAAGTATGGGTGGAGCATGATATTATCTTCCAATGGCGGATTCCTTGTTATGGCTAACACTCTATCCAAGCATGGGTGGGGCATGATATTGTCTTTCAATGGCCGATTCCTTGTTATGGCTAACACTCTAAATAAGGTTCGGCCACATAAGTCTAGTTATACTGGGAAATCTTGATGGCACGCCTTTGCTTCACATTGGTCATGATTTTGTAACCTTCTTGAGCCCATGAAATGTGCAAAGTATACCACTTGCAAAGAAATTGGACTCAGACTCAACTAATTTTTGGAGTTTAGAAAGTTCATGTGGTGGCATGGGAATTTTTCTCTTTTTGTAGGAGATGATTAAGCATTGGCTCAAGGCCTCAACATTTCATTGCTAATAATTTCATGTGCAATAGTGGAAGCCTTAGTAAAAATGATTTTGTATTCTTCCCAAGAACATGGCAAGGAATGTACCTCATTTGCTATGGGTTTGTTAAGTAGGCCTAAGTCCAAATGTTTGTAACTTCTATAAATAACATGAAAGTGGATTCCAACCATTGGAAGCATGTTACTAATTCATCCCTTGCGTCCATGGCCAGGTTGGAAGCTACTTCAAGAATGGATTGTTGTGGCAGCAATGGACTAATGCTTATTGGTGGTTTGGGTTTAGCTGAACTGGATAGGTTGATGCAGTGGTACTTCCACTTGGGGATTTTTAGTTGGTATAACAAGCTTGGTTTGAGGTGTTTGGAGTTTGATTGATGTTGTTTCATTGTGTTTTGCATTGGTGGTCACCTTAGAGTCATTAGACAGGAGCTCATTCATGAATGGTTTCTCATGAACTCATTGTTGAGCTTTGGATTGATAGACCATTTGAGCATCCAATGATTGAGCACCCTGCCTTTGAATTGTTTTCCTCCCCAACTAACTGATGAGACCAAAAATGGGTTGGCACTGGCTATGGCACTAGCTGGACCTCATGCACACAACAGACAACTCCACTACCACACGGCCTCGCAAGCCAGGAGTATTTGTAATAACTAAATGCACACTAGATACTTCTAATATTGCATTTGTAGCTGGATAAGAGTCCAACGACACCTTTCCCAAAACCCCTCAAAGGGGGTATCCCACACATATTGGCAATAAGTACAACGTATCACAGACATAGGAGGCAGCCCATCGACTAATTACCGTGGCCCCCCTACAACTCTCCTAAATCTTAGGGATTGGCCCCTCGATGCACTGCTTTTACATGTAAACACATTCCCACAAGACTCCTCTCTTTTTTCAGTGAGATCTAGGAGATACCATGAACCTAGGTATCCATGAGTGTTTGCTCGGAATGGATTGGCTTAAACCTAATGACGCCCACATTCATTGTGGAAAGGGCCAAGTTTCCTTTCGAAACTCTGAAGGGGAATTGGTCACAACTCAAGGAGAGGCTAGAAAGCCGAAAATTCAATTGGCCAAAGCATCTTGGATTATAAAGGGAGTTAGGAAGGGACTACCTGTCTACTTGATTAAGCTCAATAAGCTAGATTAGAGTCAGGAGTCTAGTGAAGAACCTTCTTGGCTAAAGGAGTACGCAGACGTATTTCTTGAAGAGCTGACTGAACTTTTGCCTCAAAGGGAAGTTGATCATGAGATTAAGTTAGTGCGGGGAGCTGCGCCACCTGATTGCTTCCGGATGGATGAAGACATGAAGAGTGCTATTCTTGAAGATTTTGAGCATTAAATGCATGCTGGAAATCAGTCCCGTAATCAAGACCAAGAAACCGAGACCTGAAAATAAGCGGTAATGCTATTTTTATAAAGAAAAAATGATCTTTTTATGCTATTTGCTTTATGAAACCTTGTTCATATGGGATGAAAGTTCATTATGATATTGCTTGCCATGAGTTTCAACTGTTTGCAACCTGAAAATCAGAAAATATAAGGCTACATGGCCGGAATTAGTGTTAAAACCCGTAAAACACGCGTTTTAAGGGTAAAATTGGATTTTTGCTATATAAATGAGAAATATGATATGTCACACCAACTAAATCTGAGTTATTGCTTTCAATGAACCTAAGGGCCACAATCCACAATCAATTTTTATTTTTAGTTATTATTTATTAAAAAATAGAAAAAAATATCAAAAATGGAAAAATTGGGTTTAAAAATAGGAAAAAATAGGAAACGAGCTAATGAAAAGTTAAAAAAATTATATCTATGTTTGTGGAATGTATAACGATGGCAAAGCACAAAGTTGGCCTCGGTTTGTCCCCCGTTTCTATGTTTTGTGCGTATTTATCGTTTTTTAAAGGGAAAAATGCATAGAAACCCTATCTAACTGATCAATAATACAAAATGCTAAGAGTTGGATGAAGAGGGGCTGAAATGCTGAAAGATAAAGAAAAGATTTGATCTATGCATTGCACTTGGCATATTAGAAACGGTTTAAATAAAGAGGATGGTAGCATGAGCATATGGCTTGGTGCCTCCTTTCAACGCAGCACATGCTAGTAAAATTCATGGAAAGAATGCTTGATGCACTATGCACGATGTTGATTTTTCTTTTGTTTGAGCACATAGCCATACACGATTTGCATTAAGCATAATAATTAAAAGGTATCAGAAAAACCTCCTGGATGCATGGCACCTGTCTTCCTTAGGTTGTGACCAACGATGAGTGCGAGAAATGTCCTAAGCTGTAGGTTAGTCGTTGGGTCCTAAGGGGAAAGTGTAGTGAGGAATGGTACATCCTGGAACGTAAAATATTGGTACCTTGAGAGGAGTTTGTGTTCGTTTGTGTTATATGTTCAGCAGCGCATCAAAGGGCCAATCCCTGCGATGTAGGAGAGCTGCAGTGGGGCTCCGACTATTAGTCGGTGGAGTGCCTCCATATGTGTGTGATCATGGCATTGCCAATGTATAAGGGTTCTCCCTTTGAGGAGTTTAAGGGAAATGTTGGACTATAAACTATGAACGCATAAATTAAGCTTTAGGGCAGTTTGTCCTTTAGCATTTGATAGACGCTCCTGGTCCGCAAGGCCGTGAGGGTGTTTGTGTGTCATGAGCATGAGGTCCGGCTAGTGCTATAGCCAGTGCCGGCCCATTTCAGGTCCCATCAGTGGTGCATCTATCGGGAGCTGTCGATAAGTGGCGGTCTTCGAATCTTGGTCTCATAAGGGACCTGTTAACTTTTTTCTATTGGTCGATAGCCGCCTTGAAGCGGTGGATATCAAGTTAGTCTGATAAAAACTTTGGTCATCAGTATGACGGTCAATCCAAGAAATCCCCAACACCGAAAGGATACTTTGTCTATCTTGAACAGTTTAGTGGGATCTTTGACATGTCCGGTGATTGACTATTTTACCCTTTGCCCTGAAAGTGATACCATGCTTGAGTTTGGGTCACTATGGGAAAATACCCATGGAGCTACCTCTAAGATTAACAGCCCATGGAGATTAGAGAAAAGGGAAAGTGAAAGTAGTGCTAAGATGACACAGTCATCTATGATCATTCATGATGATAATGTCATAGAAAAGACTGTGACAATGATGGTTAATATGCACATAGGAGGACATGTTTAAACATGAAGCCTCCAATGGAAAAATAACTATGGATAAGGCTTTTGAGTCAAAGAGTAACCTAGAGGTATAAAATTCTCATTTTAGACATTAAATTATTTGGACCCAAATATCTAGTTTGACTTAAACTAATAAAATGAACAGTCATGCAAATGGTAGAGGAAACAACTTAACAAGATTGGTTAGACTATCATGTTGCGCTTTCACTAAATTGAAGCTACAATGACTACAGTAATAAGAGTCTTTGACCAAGTTGACATGGAAGTACTCCCTTATGATTAAGAAATATTTACAAATAATGTGATTGACTTGGGAGAAACTAGACACATATTCAGTTGTCACCCTATAATAGTTAACTAGCTTATATAATGTAACGTGCCCACTCCTCAATTTGCAAGACACGTCTTGGCAGTCCATCGAGAGATATATCTAGAAGACGCTGCTTGGCACTCCCAAGGAATGACACAGGGTTTGCCAACTAGGGTCTCTCGAGTTTGCCCCACAACGGAACTTATTCGGCCGTTCCCACTAGGATCAACTTTTCCTAACGTTTCTCATTAACATTTCCTTTGAGGAAAGCTCTCGGCTAACTGAGACCACCCTTCCGTAGGATAGAACCATTGGTCACATCCACCATGCTTCCCTCGGGGGTTGTTTTAGTTATCTAATTACCTACCACATTTGTTGACACATAAAAGCAGCTTCCTTAATTATCCCATTAATCACAAGTTCCTTTACGTAATTTAGGGCACTGAAACGAAGACAATATAAAACAAGATCAAACACTTCCTTAACTTATCTTCCGAATAATGTTTGTCTCCTGCCCATACAGGAGAATTAAGTGTTCCCTTTTGCCTCCGCAGAAAAAATCCTTCCGTCTTCGGCAACAAAACCCGAAGGTTTATCCTACCAAGATTCCGCCTTGTAACTAGTATCAAGGCCTCGAGATCCCATCTCGAGTCATGTAGAACACTTGTGTAGGGCCCGGAGGCATTGGGATTTACGGCCAGAGCCCCCATTAGCACCCAAGCTTCCTCCTACGCCAAGCCACGGAGAGACCTCTCGCAGCGAGTTCGGTCCACATTCCTAGCGTGGATTCACAACCCCCTTGGTTAGGGTTTGGCGGTTTGTAGGGGGTAGCTAGCACCATCCTTCCTTAATTATCCCTTTAGGAAATCAACCACAACTGAAGCCACCAGCTTAATACAATTACTAGGGAAAACATCCCTTTTATTTCCATGGCAATCAGTCATCTCAGACCCGGCCCCATCCAACACCACATCAACAAACAGTTGAATGCACAACCTCTTACTTTAAGGAATCACAATCCCATTGTATGCACAACCAGAATTTAACTTGGATGTATCAAAACACTTTTACAACCTTTCCAAACAACCAAGCATAACTTGGGTCAACAATCCATCTTTAACAAGATCAACCTTCGTTAAAACCATTTCAACAGTTCTGAGCAACATGCTCAGCATGAATCAACTACCCTAATGTTCACTCTCCCCCTTGGGTTAGGACTTCGCATGGTCGATTTAACAAGTTCCTTCTAGGTCCTTTTGTCTTGCGCAGCCCTCCACAGTTGCAACTTACTTGACAATCTGTCTAGTTCATTGAGTTTCACAACCATAGAGCCTTTGATGGACAACCCTTTGTTGGAAAAGAAATGACTAAGTCCTTGGTGTTGGGTTCTTAAGTTTTCAAGGTATGGCAATAAACCCTCCTTGTTGGTCATCAGTTGGACATCAACTTTAAGTAAATGCAACATCTTCTAACCTTCTATCTTTAAGTTTGATACTATGCAGAGTCTTTCTAGTCAAATTCACTCCTCATGCACTTGGAGCATACCAATGCAATAGCCACTCTTATCACCTTTCTACTCTATTAGCCCCATTAAAGTGATACATTATATGACTCGTACTAAGCCTTAATAAGTTTGCATCCTATGCGGGAATAGATTAGAAATTTCTTTCATTTCATGTGATAAATCATGCTTGTATATTAAATTATGCATACAATGGAAGTTAGAAGTTCCTTTCAAGTTTTACGGGTCACCTGGATGTGGAGAGAGGGTGACGAGATGTTACGGTTGGTTGCGACTCCACTGGCATTTCTATCTTCTACCATGGCTTTCGCGCTAGTACTCTTAGTAAGCTTTCTCTTTGGAGCCATCTTGCATACACGATCCTTCACCCTGGGTCCTTGATGTGGTGGCTTTGTTCAAGGGCGGCTCGCAAGTGGTCACCAAACCGATGAGGGGGATGAAAGTCCGATAGTGTTCATGACTTTGAAAATCGCATTGGCTGGAGATAATCTCTAACTTTCAACTCTCTCTCTCTCTCTCTCTCTCTCTCTCTCTCTCTCTCTATTAGCATGACGGTCTGATTCTATCTCCCACTAACTATATCTCCCTTCCTCTATCATATTAATCTCTCTTTCTCTCTTCTTCTTCCTTTCTTCTTTCCTTCTCCTACTCTCCCTTTTCCTATTCTTCTTCTCCTTCTCTCTCACTACTTCTCTTCTTCTTCTTTTCTCCTTCTCTTCTCCCTCCTCTTATTCTTCTCTTCTCTCTCCCTCTTCTCTCTCTTCCCTCTTCTGACTCTTCTTCTTTCTCTTCTTCTTATTTCCCTTTCCTCCTTCCTCTTCTCTCCTTCCTCTTCTTTCCCTTTCCTCCTTCTCTCCTTCTCTCCTTTCTCTTCTCTCCTTCTCCCTCTTCTTCCCTTCTCTCTCCCACTCCTTCTTCCTCTCTCCTTCCCCTTCTCCTTCTCTTCTTCTATTTCCTCTCCCACTCCTTCTTCTTCTCTTCTTTCCCTCTTCTTCTTCCTCTCTCCTTCTCCTTCCTTTTCTCTTCTCTCCTTCCCTCCTTCTCTCAATCCTTCCCTTCTTCTCTCCTTCTTCTCCTTCTCTCTCCTCTCTCTTCTCTCTCTCTTCCCTCTTCGGACTATCCACCGGGGGGGGGACGCAGCTGTCATTTCGAATGAGGAGGGGGCCGCTAGACAGGATGACGGTAGGGGGTGGCACTTGCAGCAAACGGGGAGGGGGGGGGGACTTGTGCTTGACGAGGAGGAGGGGTGGCCTTTATAAAGGGGGAGGGGGGCGCAGCTATCCGCCGCCACCTGGGTTGCATGCCCCCCTTTCCCCACTTCACTCCCTCTCTCTCTCTCCCTGACGTACTGTCGGGGGGGAGGGAGAGGGAAAAAATTTTTGAAAAAAAATAAAAAGGGGGGGGAGTTTCTATGGGGGGAGGCACGGGGCACACGGGGGGGGGGGGGGGGGGACGGGGGGGGAGGGGGAGGGGAGGGAATGTTACATATAACTCATGCCACAAATGTCAAGCCAACTTGCTAAGCTAACCCATCATATCACATTAGCCACTAATAAAAGTGATCAGAGGAGGTATATGGCTTAGAGAAGAAATTCTAGATCCAAGCACAAGAGAAAAATAGTGAGAAATCAAGAAGAAGTACCTATTGTATACCTTGAAAAGCAAGAAACAATTATTGGAGGGTAGGGACAATAGAAAAAGTGAGGCTTCTTCTTTGTCTCAACAAAGCTAGGGATCTCAATGAGGAAGAAGTATATGCTATGACTTGGAAAATAAAGAAAAATTTATTGGAGGGGAGGGACCATAGGTAGTGAAGCTTCTTTTTTGTGTTGATGAAATTGGGGAGTTGAGCAAGGATTTTATGATATCTAGGAGGTAGCATAGAAGCATTCCATAGTGTAAGGTATGTAGAATTGGCAGCAATTGTAGAAGCAGATATCACTAGCTAGTGAGACCATATTCTAGTCATAATGTGTACCATCTATTATATCTTCTAGGATGAGATTATATTTTAGTCATAATGATAACAAAGTATGACATTTTTACAAAGATTGGAATTGATAACATCACTACAAGCTTGTCATAATGATATAAAAGTATGTCTTTTTTATAAAGATTGGAATTCGTAGCATCATTACAAGCTTAGCTTAAGAAGATGTGATAAGATATAAGAGGCTACTCTGAACAATGTACCATGACATAGTGGATGAGGTTGATAAGATAGATGCAACATTGAATTAGTCAAGATGAAGTTGTCGACTGAGAGCATCAACATGTTAGTTTTAGTAGGATGATGGGTGAATAAATACACAATATTTTTGCTAGTTTTGCCTATTTTAAGAGACTTGATGTAGTTTGAATTAGTAGCTTGGTGCAAAGTATATGGGATTCATTGTGAATATCTTAAAGATAGGAAAAGAGTCTACACAACAATGGTTCTAGAGCTGATTCTTACTAGTACTATAGCTAAGTTGCTCCTCGTGGTAAGAATGATTGTTTCTTGGATGATCTCTTAGAAAGATTAATTGATATGAGAGCGGGATTCAAACGCCAAGAGATAAGTGCTGAATGATGCAAATTTAAAGTGGAAATGGAAGCTTGATGGAAGCAGAAGACATGGATTTGACAATTTTAAGTAGTCATGGAAGATGGGAATTCAAAATACTTTAAAAGAACGACCTTCACCATGGTGGTAGATTTTTCATAAAATTTTTGAGTGCCAGATCAAAGTAGAATACATTTCCAATAGTTCAAGACTTCAAAATGGACTCATGCAATTTTTCAAAAGTGAAATTGGGTACTCGACGTGGGAGAAGCGGGAGGCTATGGGTCAAATTTACCAAGATATGAATAGACATGGGCCTTTGGGGGCCCAAAGGCCAAAAGTTTTTATGTGAAAGGGGGGGGAGAGTAGTTTTTTTTAAAAATGGTGTCAACAAACAAACTCCCTGTGCCTTGACAATTTGGGGAGAAGGGGGGGTTTGGAGGCAAAGAAGAAGCCATGGCTCTGATCATACTAGCATATGTCTCCATTTTTTCACTTCTTATTGCCGTCCTTTACTCAAACAATGGTTGCTCGGTTACATAGATCAAAATTTAGTATTTCTCTCTTCTCTCTCTCTCCTCCAAGAGTGTGAGGTGCCCGCCCATCGACTTTCCAGGCACTCTTTTAGCGGTCTATTGAGAAACGAATCTAAGCGTCGCTACCTGGCACTCCCAGGGAATGTTCCGAGTTTTGTCGCCTAGGGTTTCCCGAATCTGCCTCGCAACGGAACGTTCACGACCGAACCCACTAGGATCGACCTGAAATTTGGGTTCCTAGTTGTCAAGGTCTCCTATTAGCATTCTAGCGTCGGGTATTGGACATCCTACTTTACGCAGAGATACCTAACCCGAAGCAGATCTATGCCCCACTTGGTTCAAAGAGAATGGAAAACGAGAGGGATGCATTGCTCAACCTCTCTGCCCATAGGGCATAGTCCCATTCCGATCCCCTAAAATGGCATGAATTGGGTTCTAACCTATCAATACCTAAAGGTCGAATGACGATAAAAACTTGTGAGAAGCCTCCCAGTTCTCTGGGACCACCCTGCCATAGGACGGACCCGTCGGGGTTTCCGCCCACCCGCTTCCCTTAATAGCTTTAATTTTCTAATTAGGTCCTACCACATTTATGTGTGACACTTAAAATCAGCTTCATTAATTAAGCCTTTTAGGGAACAAGGTTCGTTCGCGTAAATTATAGCACAGACACGAAAATAGAGCAAAGCAATCTATTGACAAACAAGATCAAACAAGTTCCTTAACTTATCTTCAAGTTAATCTTTGTCTCCCGCCCATACAGGAGAAATTATGTTTCGCTTCTGTCCAACAGAAGTATCCCTTCTACCCTGCAGAAGTAACTAGTCCAATTCACATGGCACCAAAACTCAATCCTTTATCTAGAATAGGATCTCCCAACATGCCCAGATGTTGGGGGCCACGGAGGTCTTCAACTCCATTCTAGACCTAGCAAGGGGTGTCCAGAGCTCCAACTGACCCACAAGCTGTCTAGGAGCGAAACATCATTCCCGTGGTTGGCCTTTTCACCACTCGACCTTCGGCCCATGAATCGAGCAGTGCCCTCTCGGGTTAATACGCGGTGCGACCATGGAGGTGATCCACCCGTACAATATATCCTTCCTTAATTAAATCCTCTAAGAATCAAGCACAAATAAGGCATTCAGCCTAATATCATTTTCCAAGAAAACATTCCTTTAATCCCATGGCGACTTGTCATCACAGACCCTTGCCATGCATTTACCATAAATCACAAGCACTTGGAATAATCATCCAAACAACAACTAACAACCAGTTGAATGTAAAAGCATTTAGGATATTGTTTGATCAACCAACAAAACCAATTGCATTCTTTCCAAAACAATGCAAGAGTAGATGACATAATATTTCCCATTGTATAATTGCTCTTCCCCTTGGGATCTAAGAGCAATATTATGAAAAAATGTTCTTAACACTTCCTTCCTTCGGCTAAGGTATATGTTAAGGGTTCAAACACTATTCATGATGTAAGTTCTATAGGTCACTTACCTTGATTGATAACCCAACCCTGAGTTTGGATTAGCAAAAGTCATCGTTATCCGACGGATCTCAAGATATCTTAGTTTTAACCCTTATGATTAATTTCTTGTACTAGATCTTAGTCAAGTCATGAGGCAAATAGAAATTTATCCTCATATATCAAACATGTTATAGGCATAACATATAAATACTTGATAAGATAAGTGCGAGATGATCTCAAGTAATTAGACTCCAATAGGCCTCGCATTGACCTAGAATCTAGTTTTTCTTAATATTTGGCCTGTTAGGCTAAGTACTTTTGAAGTATCTAAACTTTAAACTAGTACTTCTCCATTCATGATTCTTAATGTCATATTCTTTTAGCAATTATGCTATCTATAACCCTTGACTATACTTTAATCTAGCACTTATATGCCCAATCTTTTAATGTCGTTCTTTTGACGACTATGCCATTCATAACGCTTGACTAATTCTTCCTTGTAATTTCTCTACTAGCAAATAAGTCATATGTAACTAGGTGCAATTATCTTCCCTTGATATATGCACTTCACAAACTCCATCTTTCGAGTAAGGGAGATGAAATTTATCCTTTCCCATGACCTATACTCGTGCAATAGTATGGGCTTAACGTATCTCATACGAGAATCAAAGCAAGCATATATTAACTTGAAAATACATTACTTACAACCGGAACTATAGTTGGATTGACAGTGATGCCTTTGCTCGAAGCCTTGTTGTTGGTTGCGGGATTGTCATCCACACGCGACATTCTTCGCTTGGAGGCCATTGTCCGCAGGTAGACTCAAGAGATTAAGAAGGTGGAGTAGATTCAAGATGGGAGAGCGTAAGAGAAGATGGTTAAGTCAAGGATCGAGATAGAGGGAATTGAGCCAATTCTCTTCCTTGCAGCCTCTCGGGGTGACTCTTCTCTCTCTCTCTCTCTCTCAAGCTCTCTTTCAAGCTCTTCCTCACAATCTCTTGGAGGAGTATCCTCCTCTCTACCTCTCTCTCGCAGCCTCTCGGAGTCTCCTTATGCTTCCTATACCTCTCCCATGCCTCATATTTATAGTGAATTAGAGAAGAGGGCTTGTGGTTGAGAAGTAGAGCTCTTTATGGAGGGGGATCTTAGAAAGATCAGTGATCTGATGCTCAGATTATAAATCTGGTGGTTCCATTGGCTTCGAAAGGGGGGTAAAACTCCAAGACACTTGCTTAGAAAGCTCTCAGTTCACTCCTTCTTTCTCTGTTCGAAGTGCTGTCTATTGCCTGTAAACTGCGATCGCGGCGCGCGCGATTTCGCCAGTCACTTTTCTTTATTTTTCTTTTTATAAAATCTTCAAACTAACTAAAATATCTCTTGTCTTTTCTTTTAAATGACATCCAGTTCTAAAAAATCTCCATATATATTTTTTAGGATAATATCTAAAGTATCTAAAATATACTAGTTTTGCCCAAAATCTAATATTTTTGGACCATCTAAACTATACACATTATCCTAGTGATTAATATAACTCATAAGTCTCGTTTACATTGTAACTTGCGTGAAGGGTGGCTATGGTCCTTGCCAATCCGAGAAAAATATCGAATTACGACTCTTGATTTTTTTTAAAAAAAATTAATTAAATAAAAATTATCAATAATTAATGTTAGTTAGTCTTTAGTTAGTAATCTTACTAACTCATTAATTGACTAACTAACTTACGAACCAACCAACTAACTTTTATTGTGTGGAGATATTACAAAGAGGCTATTCATGTGGGTGAAAGAAAGAAAAGAACAGAATGAAGAATGCTTGTCTGGCATGCACCACATTTTTACAAGATTCTAGGGATTGATGTTCTGTGCTATGTAGAGATTATTGGTGGGTCCAATGGGCTGTCCATGCATTCAATTTCTATAACCCAAAACACGCATTTTAATGGTATGTCTATTTTATGAAGAAAATTGACTTGTTTTTTATAGTTTATGATCCAAATGAAGTGCATATGGAATGAAAATTTGTACAACCCTTTTTTGACATGTCTTTGAGGGTTGCAAGTGTTAACATGTAGAGCTCATAATAAAATGTGATTGTTAAAGCTTGAAATGTGGTATTTAAGTGAAAAAATAAGGTTTTTATCATTTCCGTTGGAAAAACCATATTCCTATGGAATGAAATGAAGAGTAATGGTGAATCTCAATAATCCTAATCATTTTGAATTTTAAAAAAGAAAATAATAGCAATTTCTTAGTAAATAAATCAAGAAAAATAAACAATGGGTTTTAAATTAAAAAAAGGAGATTTTATGCACAAAAAAATTACAAAAAAATTATAAATGTGTTTGTGGATGTATGATGGGCCTAAGGCATGAGGTTTAGCCTTAGTCTAGCCCCATTTCCTTGTTATAATGTGTGATTTATTACTTTTTGAACAAGAAAATGATATGGAAAAATACTCTACACTTACCACTGCAAGCATAATATTAAAAAGTAGGAAGAGGGGGATTTATGAGTGTTGAATATAAGCTGAAATCTAATTTTTATGATGAAATTTGCATATAGGACATGTTTATTTTAAAAGTTAAAGGGTTTAGTAGTACAAGTATGCTCGGTGTTGTTTCTATCAATGCTGCAAGTATGCTAGTGGTATGAAATCATGAAAATAATTGGTTGTGCACACCCATGATGTTGATTTGGTTAAATAAATTGGTCGTGCGCTTGTGGGCATTCACCTTTGCATTGCATTCCATATACGTGGAATCAGCTCATGGATTACATAGCACTTGGTTGCCTAAATGTTAATCTACATTGAGAGTGAGAAGTCCCACAAGTTGTAGATTTAGTACATTCATTTCTTTCACTACAAGGAAACATAGGAATAGTGACGGCGGGTAGCGACATAGGAATAGCGGCTTCGCTATTTGCGTCGATATAAGCATCGCAAATGCGACGCAAATAGCGATGCTCCACAGAGAAAAACAAGCGGACTAAGACCCGAGCGTGTTTCATTTCGCTCATTCGTGAAACATTTCGAGAGGGAGAGCAAGAAAGAGAGGGAGAGGGAGAGGGAGAGGGAGGAAATGGAAGAGGGAGGGGGATGAAATGAGAGAACGAGAGGGAGGGAGAGTGTATTCTCTCTCTTTTTTATTTATTTTTGTATAATTTGTGTATATTGAGAGAGGGAGAGGAAATGAGAGAGAAGGAGAGGGAGAGGGAGAGGGAGGAAATGAGAGAGGGAGAGGGAGGGAGAGGGAGGGAGAGAGAGAGAAAGAGAGGGAAATTAAAGAGAGGGAGGGGGAGGAAATGAGAGAGGGAGAGGGAGGGAGAGAGAGAGAAAGAGAGGGAGAGGGGGAGGGGGAGGAAATGGGAAAGGAAGAGGGAGGGAGAGAGAAAGAGATGGGGAGGGAGAGGAAATGAGAGAGGGAGAGGGAGACATTTAACATAATAGGGAGATGAGAGAGGGAGAGGGAGAGAGAGAGGGAGGGAGACATTAAACATAATAGGAAAATGAGAGAGGGAGAGGAAATGAGAGGGGAGGGAGACATTTAACATAATAGGGAGATGAGAGAGGGAGAGGGAGAGAGAGAGGAGATGAAAACATAATAGAGAAATGAGAGAAGGAGAGGAAGAGAAAAAAAGGAAATGAGAGAGGGAGAGGAGAGAGAAAAAAATGAGAGAATGAGAGGAGAGAGAAAAAGAGAGAAGATGTTAAACATAATAGGAAAAGAGAGAAAGAGAGGGTATGGGTGAGGGTGAGGGTGAGGGAGGGAGAGGGAGAGGGAGAGGAAATGAGAGAAGGAGAGGAAGAGAGAAAAGGAAATGAGAGATGGAGAGGAGAGAGAAAAAGAAATGAGAGAGAGAGGAGAGAGAAAAAGAGAGAAAAATCATTAAACCTAATGGGGAAAGAGAGAAAGAGAGGGTCAAGGTGAGGGAGGGAGAGGAAATGAGAGAGAGAGAGATAAAGAGAGAAAGGGAAATGAGAGAGGGAGAGGAGAGAGAAAAATGAGAGAGGGAGAGGAGAGAGAAAAAGAGAAAAAAATCATTAAATCTAATAGAGAAAGAGAGAAAGAGAGGGTCAGGGTGAGGGAAGGAGAGGAAATGAGAGAGCGAGAGAAAGAAAGAAATGGAAATGAGAGAGGGAGAGGAGAGAGAAAAAGAAATGAGAGAGAGAGCGAGGAGAGAGAAAAAGAGAAAAATCATTAAACCTAATAGGTTAAGAGAGAAAGAGAGGGTCAGGGTGAGGGAGGGAGAGGAATTGAGAGAGGGAGAGAAAGAGAGAAAGGGAAATGAGAGAGGGAGAGGAGAGAGAAAAAGAAATGAGAGGGAGAGAGGAGAGAGAAAAAGAGAAAAATCATTAAACCTAATAGGGAAAGAGAGAAAGAGATGGTCAAGGTGAGGGAGGGAGAGGAAATGAGAGAGGGAGAGAAAGAGAGAAAGGTAAATGAGAGAGGAAGAGGAGAGAGAAAAAATGGTAGAGAGAGAGGAGAGAGAAAAAGAGAAAAAAATTATTAAACCTAATAGAGAAAGAGAGAAAGAGAGGGTGAGGGTGAGAGAGGGAGAGGAAATGAGAGAGGGAGAGAGAGAGAAAGGGAAATGAGAGATGGAGAGGAGAGAGAAAAAGAAATATGAGAGAGAGAAGAGAGAGAAAAAGAGAGAAAAATCATTAAACCTAATAGGGAAAGAGAGAAAGAGAGGGTCAGGGTGAGGGAGGGAGAGGAAATGAGAGAGGGAGAGAAAGAGAGAAAAGTAAATAGAACCTTACAATAAGCTCATCCTAGGCTCATAGGGGTTAGGCCGATCCTCAACAAACCTAAGGGATATATGGCTAGAGAGCCCTAGCATACTTGTGCCTCCTAGCATAATGTTCTTCTTGTAAAGAGACCTCTCATACATGGGCTTGTCCTAGCCTCCACCACGCAAATATACAACGAAGGCAATCAGTCTATTAGTATGAAAAACATTCATTTTTCATAACGTAATCCCAAAAATAACTTTGGATATTCCATAAAAATCAATCTCTTCTTAAAAAGACAAATACAAAAAACTAAAACAGCATCATTCATATATATGTTTTGCAAAACTAAAACAACATCACCACAAGATCTCTTAGGAAACTCATCTTCAACTATCAATTTTAATTAATAAATATAATATAAAATCACTTGCAAGGAAGGACACTCTTTTATCATTAACCCTCTTTCTTCCTTAGAATAGTCTTAGGAATAAATTTATGCTCTAACAAGCATATATTTGAGCATAATAACTATTTTAAGGTTTATTCCATGAGTAGTAGTAGTATATATGCAACCATCAAGCTAGAGATCATGCTTTGGTATATATGGAGATCCCAATCTCATGCCCTCATAGAGATTGTAGTGCGCAATAGTGTGGAGAGAAGATGGGTGAGTTGTAAATGGTAAAGGAGAATTCTATTGATGATAGAGAGAAGATGAGGTGAATCACCAATCCTATTCTTAGTGAGTGTAACCTACCCATAGTCATGGTCATCGTGGTCATGATCATGGTCATTGTCGTGGTTTTGGTCGTAGTCGTGGTCGTCGTAGTCGTAGTTGTGGTCATGGTTGTGGTCGTGGTCGTGGTGGTCGTGGTTGTGGTCGTGGTCATGGTCGTGGTTGTGTTCGTGATCGTGGTCATGGTTGTAGTCATGGTCATGGTCGTCGTAGTCATGGTCGTGGTCGTGGTCGTGGTCATGGTCATAGTCGTGGTCGTGGTCGTTGTAGTCGTGGTCGTGGTCGTGGGTTGTGGTTGTGGTCGTCGTAGTCGTAGTCGTGGTTGTGATCGTGGCCGTGGTCGTAGTCGTAATCATGGTCATAGTCGTCGTTGTAGTCATAGTCGTAGTCGTAGTCGTGGTGGTGGTGGTGGTGGTGGTAGTGGTGGTCGTGGTCGTGGTCATAGTCGTAGACGTGGTCGTGGTCGTAGTCATCATGGTCGTGGTTATGGTTGTGGTCATAGTCGTCGTGGTCGTGGTCATCATCGTAGTCATGGTCATGGTCATCGTCGTGATCGTGGTGGTCATGGTGGTTGTGGTCGTGGTTGTGGTCGTGGTCGTGGTCGTGGTCGTGGTCATAGTCGTAGTCGTAGTCGTAACATAGAAAAAGAGAGAGAGATGGAAGGAGAGGATAACAATTTAAGAAAAAAAAAAAGAGAGAGATGGAAGGAGAGGATAACAATTTAAGAAAAAAAAAGAATGATAACAAAACAAATTGTTTGTTATAACGTAGACAAAATGGAAAACGATTTGTACATTTGTACATACGTAGACAAATTGTTTGTACATACGCTTTGTTAAATTTTTTTTCGGCACTATTATTAAAAACATTTGTGCTTTTTCAAGGTGTTTATGATTTTTTTCAGGTTATTGAAATATCATATATTACCACTTGCAAATACCATGCCTGAGTCTCGTGATAATGTACGACATGTTTTACAAAATCTTGGCATAGACTACAACAACATCCATGCATGTATCAAGGATTGCATACTGTTTCGAGGAGAATACGAGACTATGGAGACATGTCCAAAGTGTGGTGCTCACAGGTATCGACGAGACTTGCAAGGGCAAACCATCCCTCAAAAAGTTCTCAGACACTTTCCGTTTATCCCCCGCATAAACCACATTTTTCTACGTCCGGCATGGCGAGCTTGACAACATGGCATGCGCAGAATAGGTCCACGAATGGAGTTCAACTCGATTCACACGCATGGAGCCACATTGACTCTACCTTCCCATGCTTTGCCAGAGAGCCAATGAATCTTCAGCTTGGTCTTGCAATGGATGGCATGAACCCATTCAGTCTGCGCTCAACTTCTTACAGTGTGTGGCCTATAGTCCTTGTCAACTACAATATCCCTCCATGGATTTCTACAAATAAGAGACATCTCATCCTTAGCTTACTCGTCCCCGGCCGCTACAAAGTCAAAAATATGGACGTGTATCTTCGTCCATTAGTCGATGAGCTTAAGATTTTGTGGGAGGAGGGGGTCACCGTGCAAAATATGAGCACACGCGATGATCGACGGTCAGCCAATATTTGAGCCATTCTCATGTGGACGATGCATGAATTTTCGAGATTCGGAGAGTGCTCAGGTGAACAGGCCTCCATTCTCGTTGGTAATATCTATATTTTATCTCGTTCAAGCTTGTATTCACTGGGTCATGGTATTGGAACAGGTCTGGTTATCTCAGATTATCATGCATGTCCATTGTGCAAATCACAAATAGACTCCCGAAGGTCACGGACCATGAAGAATATGGTATATCAAGGACACACTACTTTCTTGCCAGAGGATCATGAACTCAGGGAAGGTTTTCTCGGATGACCTCCAACACGTATGAATGCCACAAGCTGGTATGAGTTGAAAATGGTCCGCGTGGAATCACATCCAAACAGAATGCGGCGGCTCTCACTTTTCTACGAGTTGCCATATTGGACCCACTTATAGGTCAACCACTTGTTGGATCCCATGCATATTTTCAAGAATGTGGGCAGCTTGCTATGGGACCACATCACAGGAAAGAGAGACACTGTAGGGGCATAAATGGATTTGAAGGAGGTAGGTAAGATGGAGGTGCTTTGGCCGCAGTTGAGTGCTTATGGTCGCATGCAGCTAACTCGCACTCCTTGACAACACCTAAAAACATGCCATTTATTGCAACAATTTTTTGGCAAAACTGTATACAATTGACACCTTATTACTAAAATTTTACATGAATTCAATGCAGATGCGGTGTTCGTTGTGTTGTCTTTGGAGACCGTGTCCTTGCAGTCTGGCCAGGGAATGTCGGTACAAAATTTAATCTTTTGGCCTGTCTACAACCATAAGAAACTCTTATATCTCATTTGCCAGAAATAGGGTATTAAGACCAAGGCTTAGAGACTGTAGGACTTTGCAAAATGAAGTCCTTTGAGCTTATGCAATCCATATTCTTAGAGTCACTAGAAATCGTGTTATTCATGGCAGATTATGTAGTTTTAGGTTATGGTTTAGATCATGGAGGGCAGTTATAACGACTCACAATGCCAACATCGAATGATTACAAACACAGTTTATTTCAACTGAAGATGAGTGCCACTGCATCAATGAAATTAAGGGGTAGTGCATAAGAAAATGCAATAGAGAGCTGAAAGTTCTAATCAGCTATAATGAATCCAATGCCAATATGAAATTATTATAAACTTAATAATGTGTGCACTATCCCTCGGCTTTGCAATCGACCTGAATTGAATAGGTTTCAATGTTGGTCTTATCGTAAATGTGAGTATGCTTGAGGAGATTCTCAAAAAAACTCCTACTCCAAGTCACAACTGGGAGGAGTCGTTTATTTGCAAAAGAAGATGGATGGGGTCTTGACTTTGCCTTAGGGGTGGTGTATGTTGAAGGAAGGAAGGTGATTGGAGGTGGTGAGACGCTTTCAGAAGTATTTCACATAGTGGAATGCATTAAGAAGAAGCGAGTGCATAAGGGTCAAGTGCAATATCTACCTTAATAGGAAGAAACCTTAATAGAAGAAACTTGAAAGAAAAAAAAAGAAAAGAAAAACGAATGTCATGGGAGAGAAAGGCGGTTGCGATTCGTGTCGTGAAGAAGAGAGAGGGCACAAAGGAGAGGAAGAGAGAGGTATTACTTAGCGATGGATGGCTCGTCCTCTTCCTCACGGCAGCATCATCGGCTATGAGAGGAGAGATCGGATGCAGAGAGAGTGGATAGCCAGTCGAATCAGGGCGGGGGTGGGCTCCTTTAGGTAGTGGCTACATCATCTTCACTTGGTCTCCCTACAGTCCCACGGCCGGAGCCGTCTAATGTAACAGTTTTCTGTTAGATATAGCAGCGCTGACGGCTAGAGGCAGAGAGAGTTGGAGAGAGGAGAAGCCATCGTGCTGCTAGTATGACCAATATTCCTTGCATTGCAGCATGTGGCTGTGAATTTCTTGTAGGCGCAATACCTGCAAAGCTCGTCATCCGTTCCGTGGAGGGGGAGAGCGGCCGGCTTGCACTTCGAGGCAAAAAGCATCCAGTCCATTGGAATTTGGCAGTCGATTGGTGCTGCACGAAAGTCTAATGATCGTTGGCTGAGAGAGAGAGAGAGATGTTCAATAAAATTATGATTATGATTATGGATATGTCCCTCATCCCTATCGATCAGGTCTCAGCAGGAGGATGCATTAGTCTCGTCATTTTAACAGATATGGAGGAGTAGCAAGGTCTTCTTCCTTTTAGCAGAGAGGCGATATGTTCCACAGACATGGAGGATAAGCATGACTGCTACGCCCTTAGTGCTGCACTCATTCGGGTATCTGTACGCCTCACAAAATGAAGCCTTCGGCTTGTAAGATCAAGTATTGACTCAATCTCCTCTCAATTAGTCTACATTGGGGAAGCTTCAATGCAGTAGCAATAGGTATAGAGCCTCTATGCTTGTATCTGCTACCATGTATAATAATGAAGATGATGAGCAAGAGGAAAGGGGGCGCCATCTTGAGAGAAGAGAGAGGGCCGTTGCTGCGATGGGGGAATGAAGTTGAAGGGGGGCATCAAGATTATCATCGCTGTCAATTTTTATTATCTCCATGATCAGCATCACAATCATCTCGCCAATCAAGATCATCGCCATGAAGAAGATCATCCTCTCCGTGATCATCATCATCAAATCAAAATTATTTTCTTGATCATTTCTTCCACAATCATTACCATTGCCATATTTTCCGATTCAATTCGTCACCATTCTCTCCATTTCAACGTCATCATGACGGCCATTCGTGGAGAAACGACAGAGAAAGAGATAAAATATATATAAGCTTTCCTAAACCTTTACTTAAAAGGTTGATTAAAAGAATCTCTCCAAGGCCTAGTCCATACGCGCAAGGGAGGGGAGTTACTTTTGGCAAAGTGCGGTGTTAAGTTCTAATGAAGGAAGAAAAGAAAGATTTCTGAGTGAAATATTTGGTAGATCAATATTCCTTAGTTGGATTGTAAGAGGACACGGTCTCCAAGGACGTGACGACGACCCGCGGGTTTTCCAAGTAAGTGTCTAACTGGTTTATCTAAAGTAAATGATATTGCATGATAATTTCTTTAGTTTAATATTTTTAAAATATGTCTTTAAACCTGTTTTCTTATGCTACATGGTTGTTTGCATTTATATGAACTGGTTTTTATTTATTAAAAATCAAAAACAGTCGAAAACACTAAAAAATGACTCAAAATTATCTTAAATAAAATTTTATAAAATTACTGATTGAAAATTTATAAGTTTTGATATTTTTCCTATAAATCTTATGAGTCAGGGAATTTACTGAATTTCTATCAAGATTTTTAAAGATGTTTTGTTATATTTAAAAATTAGGAAAGAGTTATATTTAGGAAAAAAGCATAGTTTTTCTTTACGTAAAATGTGTTATTTATTGATATAAACTATGGATTCTTAGTGAAGTATTGGAAACAAAATCTTTGATTTGTTAGTGCATTTTTTGTTTTAAGGGTTAAAGAAAAGAAATAATGATTTAAATAATATTTCACTTAAGAAATGCTTGTATAAAGATATGGTGTTTTGGTTTTGATAAGAGAAATTATATGCGGTGTGAACATTTAGGAAACATGGGAAATTACAAATACAAAGTTTGACAACACTTTATAATGATTTATAATGTTAGGTTGCAGTTATAAAATTTAGTTTAAATTAAAACCAAAATAAAATCAAACAAATTGATGATTGGATGGCATGAGGAAAAGCCTCAGCATCTATGTTAAATTTTTACATGGTATTCATTTTAAAATCAACTTCTTAAATATATGGAGTGGAGGGCTACTAGGATAATTTAAAGAAAACTAAGGGGATATACGGGATTTAAAATGAACGTTGTATGTGAACCATAAGAGTATGGAAGAACTTGTTTTATTCTGGTTGATGTTTAATAATAGAAAAGAAGGAAAGGACGTTATATTCGCAAAATGAATTAAGTATTTAAAAACTAATAAGCAACGACGAAATTTATATACGGAGTGGGAAACGTCTACCAAGGGAGATTAAAATTTAGGGGTTTATGGTACTTCAGAAAATTTGATTTGAATGTTTGTTTAAAATTAAACAAATAAAAAGAATTAATTTTAATCAGGTGGAGAAAAACATAAAAAGGAATTTTAAACGGAGATATACAAATAGATCTAAGAGATCTATATTCCTGAAACAACCTTTCCAAAATCAAACATTAAAAACATTTCCTGGATAAACCGCCACTAGCATGGCAGGAGAACATTATGAGGAGCTGCCTCTGAGAGATGGGGAGAAACCATAGTTATCTTAGGTTTAGCAATTTAGTGCCCAGTATAATTTATTGAAGTTTAGAATCTTTGCAGTTGGACTACTACAAACAACGTTGTAGATTTTAGGGAAGGCTAAGTTAAGTCGAATTAAAACAATTAGTGAAATAATCACTTGTTTAGTGCAACAACTCTTAGGAGTTGGCTTGTTAACCTGGGTAAAAGTGGCTTGGTCTTTGGCCAGTCACTCCTTGGGTTTTGTCCACTAAAGAAGAGCACATTGTGAAGCAAGTAGTCAAGTCTATCAGCACTCCGACGGGTATGATGCATTCTCTCAGGTCTGCATTTTCTAAAGACGACCAATTATCAGGGCTGAAATCCCATGACTGGCATAAGATATGTCAGGTTTGTACTACGAATGGATTGTAATTGACGTACGCATTTTGCTATTTGGAGTGTAGCCATTATTCATAATGCTTTCTCATTTGTGGCAGTTTGTACTACGATCACGATCGCAGGATGTCTTACTCCAGAAATACGCAGGGCCATTTATAGGTTGTCGACTTTGGTGCAATGGATGTCACAGAAGGAGATTAAGACGTCCTCTATTGAATCCGCGAGGCAGGGAGTAGTGGAGACGGTCTGTCTCTTTAAGAAATACCTGCCCACCAAATCCACCTTCTTGTGCATCTTGTAGATAAAGTGGAGATTGCTGGACCTGTCCATACGCGATGGATGTTCTTCTTGGAGCGCTTCATGAAAACCCTGAAAGGCTTTGTGTGACAATGAGCTTGGCTAAAAGGTAGTATGGCTGAAGATTGGTTGGTGTTTGAGGCGCTAGTGCATATTTCACAATGGCTACCAACGGTAGATCCAGACAACGAAATGCTATGGTTGTTGAAGGACGATGATAGACTGACTGGAGATGTGGTGGTTGGAAATGGGGTAGAAAAAAGAATGGATGCCTCAATGGAGGAGAAGGTGAATCGCTTTTGTATGTTGCACCATGCCTCTATGGAGACGTTGCTTGTCAAGTACCAGATCACTAGGCAAGATCAAGAGGAAGCACGAGCTAAATTTCGATGTAGTATGCATCATCGACCGATTCGATATACCGAGGGCATGGAGGAGATGATGCGGTTCATGTCAACGCAATGGTTGCATGGAGCTTTGACCACAGCGTCTCGCAAAGGGACAGAGGTCTCAATGGAGGAGTGGGAATTCTCGGGGGGATGTAGTCGAAAGGTGATGAGGTGTTTAGGATTTGTCATATCTAACTTTTATATGTGACACCTAATTTGAGTATTTCAATGTATAGTACAAAATATATAGTGCACCGTGGTCACGCGGACTGTTGAGCTATCGAGCTCCACTCGTGATATGCCAGGGTGACCGTTGTGCATTTATGTCATCGACGTGTCAGTTGCAGATGCGGTTGGTACACCGCCCATGAATAATAGCTACATGACAGCTATCCTTATCTACTCTAGTTTGTGGCTCAGTTAGTATGCCACCTTAGTTAGTTGAGTTTGGTTTGAGACCCATATATAGGGTTCTTCTATTTCTTTGTAAGAGAGTCCTTTTTGGCTTACACAACTAAGAAGAGGAAAACTGTTTTCAGCCTCCACCTCTGTGTGTATTCCCCCATTGTGCAAGCAAGAAAGCTACAAGTGAGACTCCTTCCTTCTCTCCCACAATCTTGACACGGACGACATTTTCGCATGGAGCATATTGACAAAATGCGCTCCACAATGGACTATGGTATCATGACAAGGTTCGAGCAAGAGAGCCGACGACAAGCAACAGATCCAAACACGGTTGTGGATGAGATGGAGTATTTTGGAAACTTACAAAGTATTGTTACGATGGATTACCGTAGCTTCTCCATGATACTATTCGATGTGCAATGGTTCAAAGTGGTACTTGGAGGAGCTAGAGCAACAGTTCAATGAGGTCTATCTGGATTTCTCAAAATAGATCTCGAAAAAAAATGGATGGATTTGTGTGACACGTTTGTGTTGCCGGCCCATTGTGAATAGGTGCATGAACTCATTTTTTGTTAATTGTATTACGACATGGTTTATGTCACAATGGTTTAAACTCTATAGATAAAGACAATATGCAAATAGAGGGGTCGATATTGCAAGGGGTGGAGGCCACCAAAAGCTTGGAGCCAGCATCGGCTAACAATGATGGAAATATGATGGGACCTAAAACGGGCCGGCACTGGCTCATGCACTAGCCGGACCTCTATCATGCGCTCAACAACCCCACGGCCTCGCGGCCAGGAGCGTGGATGACACATACATCATCTTCCTAAACATCTTGTGTTTGTATCAGGTCTTGTAGTCCAACTCTAACCCAATTAACACTCCTCAAAAGGGAGTCCCAGCACATTGCCAAATAACACGAAGTACAAACATAGGAGGTCCTCCCACGGCTGACTGCCGCTACCTCACTGCGACTCTCCTACATCTTGGGGATTGGCCTCTCGATGCGTCGCTAAACATATATAGCACAATATCGCACATATTTTCACTCAAGGTACCAATTAATCGTATCCAGGAATGTACCATACCTTACTTTCTTTCCCCTTAGACCCAACGCTTAGCCTACAGCTTAGGACAACCTTACTCACTCAACGTTGGTCATATTCCTCTAGAAAGCAATTGCCATGCATCCAGGAGGTATTCAAATTGTGAATGTCCACGTGCTCAAGAAATTAAGAAAATCAGCATTGGTGCATATGCACAAAAGCATTCTTTCAATGACTTTGACTATCGCTCGTATGCGACGTTGCATGAACCTAACACCGAGAAACCCTCGTGCTACTAGGTTCTTAATTTTTAATTATCAACCAACCTAAATGGTATGCATAGAAACCAATAAGCTTTTCATCATTTCATTCAACATTTAAACACCTTTTATACACTCTACCCCCTCACCTGTTTAGGTTGTGCATGGTGCATAGGTTTAGGGTTCATTTTCCATGTTTTTTATTGTATGAAAAGGAATAAAAACTCACTAGAACATAAAGGTAGGGCTGAATTGAGGCTAAACCTCATACTTCAGATCCCCCATACATCCACAAACATGAATCTTATTTTTTCTTTAATTTTCGGCACTCAAAATCTATTTTTTTCATATTTTCAATGGTTTTTTCCTATTTTTCTTGTATTTTTTGCAATATTAAATGACTAAAAATACAAAATGAGTTGTGGGTTGTGGCCCTTAGGTTCATTTGCAGCAAAAACACAAATTTAGTTGGTGTGTCCTACTATAATTTCCATTTATATATCAAAAACACCCAATTTTTCCATATTTTGCGTGTTTTACGAGTTTTACAACATTAATTTCAGTCACATAACACTTATGATTTTCTGATTTTCTGAGCATAAACTGATCAAACTCATAGCAAACAACATTATAATGCATAATCAGCCCATGGGAACAAGTATTCATGAAGCAAATTGCATAAAACATCAATTTCCTTTGTAAAAATGAGATTACCGTTCTTTGCGGGTTGCAGGTTTTTATTTGCCATATCTCGGGACTGATTTCCAACCACCATTAATGCCCATAATAGTCCACAATCAGCAATCTTCATTCCTCTTGCATCACGGAGCAATGCGGTCTTCATTGGACAAGCATCCGTCATCCATTCTTCTTCTTCTTTTTCACCACATGAATTTGCCCTTAGGGGAGAGAGAGGGAGGAGAGAGAAAGACTAGATTTGGCTCTCTTCATTCAAGCCACCATTTGACGGGCGAAGATAGGCGATAAGACCAGCAAGAAAGGAGAAGATCAGCCCCATGATCGGTTGTATGGGTTGCTTTCAGCCTGCATACTCCATCTCCATCATGATGTCAAGAATCGCGTGGTGGAGGGGGTTGCTCAAGATGCTGCGCCGAACACACACAGAATGCACAATGAGAAGCTCACTCAAGAGACAAGAAGAGAGATGGAGACCAAAACGTTTTCTTGTTGATTTCTTCTTCTTCTTCCACACCCTGAATATAATAAGTAATGAGTCAGTGGCCATGTGAGATGCATAATGACCACCGACGTGCTAAGTGTAGACGTGTGGACCCATCTAACCAGGCGGGCCATCATCAATGTCCGCATGTGTTGAGCTTGTCATCTCAACACTCCCCTCCAAGCTCAACTGCATCTTTGCAACTCCAAGTAAGCTTCGAAACTTTTGAAGCTTCTCTGTACCCAATGCCTTCGTGAAGATGTCAGCTATCTGATCCTGTGTGCTGACATACACCAAGTCAATCTCACTTGCTAGTACCTTCTCTCTCACAAAGTGGTAGTGTACCTCAATATGTTTTGTCCTGGCATGGAACACAGGGTTCCTAGCCAACATTATACTGCTCATGTTGTCACAATAAATGACAAATGGACCTTCCACCTGAACATCCAAATCAGCCAATAGCTTTTGCAGCCATACTACCTCACATGCTGCAACAGCAGCACCTCTATAATCAGCCTCTGTACTCGACAAAGCAACTGTAGATTGCTTTTTGCTGCTCCATGCAACTGCTGCACTACCAAGAGAGAACATGTATCCGCTGGTAGATCTTCTATCAGACATACTACCAGCCCAATCTGCATCTGTGTATCCAAATACATGTACATCTGTACCTGCCTCATAGAAAAGTCCATAATGTAATGTGGACTTCACATATCTCAATATGCGTCTGACTGCATCCAAATGTGGCTTTCTAGGTACTTGCATAAACTGACTCACAAGACCAACAACGTAGCTCAAGTCTGGCCTTGTAATGGTCATGTAGATCAAACTCCCCACTATCCTCCTGAACATAGTAGGGTCTTCTATCTCATCCCCAACATCAGCACTCAGCTTTACATCCTGCTCCAACGGGACTGAAAGTGGTTTGCATGCAGTCATACCATACTTGGACAACATATCCAAGCCATACTGTCTTTGGGACAGCCATATACCATCATCACATCTGATCACCTCAATGCCAAGGAAGTACCTTAGCTCACCTAAATCCTTCATCTCAAACTTCATCTTCAAACAGCCCTTGACTTCAGCAATCCCACTATCACTATCACCTGTAATAATCAAGTCATCCACATAGATGACTATGATGACCAAACCTGCATCTCCCTTTCTCACATAAAGTGAGTGATCAGCATCAGAAACATAAAAGCCAATATTGACAAGATACTCTCTGATCTTGTCAGACCATGCTCTAGGTGCTTGCTTGAGCCCATAGAGTGCCTTCTTCAACCTGCACACATACGTGGGATGCTCTAAATCTTCATAACCTACTGGCTGATCCATATACACTTCTTCCTACAAATCACCATGCAAGAAGGCATTCTTTACATCCATTTGCTGCAACCTCCAACCTTTGGCTGCTGCCAAAGCAATCACACATCTGACAATTGCCATCCTAGCAACTGGACTGAAGGTTTCATCATAATCTATGCCATATGTCTGGGCATAGCCTTTTGCAACCAGCCTAGCTTTGTACCTGCTAATAGAACCATCTGCATTGTGCTTAATCTTATAAACCCACTTACATCCAATAGCTTTCTTTCCATTCGGCAATGATACTAGATCCCAAGTCTTATTGGCCTCTAATGCAGCCATCTCCTCATCCATTGCTGCATCCCAATGAGCATGACCAATAGCCTCCTCAAAACATGTGGGCTCAACATCCTCAACTAGTTTCACCATATAAGCATAATGGTGAGCTGCATAACCTTCAAAACCAAATCTTTTAACAGGGTATCTCACCCTGCTAGACCTGCGTACCACTGGATCACTCAATGGATTCTTTGCATTAACGCGTGCTCTCTGCACACCTAAAGTCCTCACTGAATGAATGCCAAGCTCATCATCTAAGCTCTCTGAGCCACTGGAGTCTCCATCAAGAACTACATCAATGCCTTCTGACACTTTATTCTTTCCTTTGTCTTTACCTGTAGTGCTACTAGATGCACCCGAAGATGTAGAGGTACTCCTTAGTCTCCCAGACCAAGGACTACCAGATGATGTCTCTGGTCCACTAAGAGTTCGTGATTCTTGCTTTTCAGCCTGCACATGAGTGTCATGATCATCATCATCATCCAATGCATCACCACTAGATGCATACCAACTGCTTATTTCATCAAAGATGATATCCCTGCTCACTCTGAACTTACATGTGACAGGGTTGTAACAACGATACCCTTTCTGCTCTAAAGAGTATCCAATAAAGACACACTTTTCAGCCTTTGGATCAAGTTTCTTCCGCAACTCATCTGGCACATGAACATACGCAATGTAGCCAAATACTTTCAAGTGTGAAACATCAGGCTTCTTACCTGTAAAACATTCTTCGGGGGTCATACCATGAACTACAGCTGTGGGAGTTCTGTTCATAATATAAACAGCAGTATGAACAGCCTCAGACCAAAAATGCTTAGGCATATTCTTTTCAGCCATCAAGGCGCGTGCAACTTCTGCAATATGCCTATTTTTCCTTTCTGCAACCCCATTTTGCTGTGGGGTATACCTGCATGTGAACTGTCTCTTTATCCCATGAGACCTCAGAAAATCACTGAACTCATTGGAGAGGTACTCTCCCCCTCCATATGACCTCAAGCACTTTACTTTCAAGCCTGTTTCTCTTTCAACTGCAGCCTTGAAAGTTCTAAAGTGCTCAAAAGCTTCACTCTTTTCCTTCATAAAATATACCCACAGCTTTCTAGAACAATCATCAATGAATGTGACGAAGTATGAACTACCTCCAAGAGATACATTTTGTGTAGGCCCCCAAATGTCTGTATGCACAACATCAAGAATATTTCTGCTTACATATCTGTCATGTGAAAAGGGTTGTCTTGCCTGCTTACCAAACTGATATGCTTCACATACCTTCTGAAATTCTGCAACTTTAAATGTAGGCAAACTTGTAACCAACCCTTTGGACCGCATTAATTTCAACCTTTGTACATTTGCATGTCCAATGCGTTTGTGCCAAATTTCAATGTCTGCAACAACACCTTTTCCTTTGGCATACATAGCAGCATTCATAGTAGGAATCCCAGTATCTAGAGTGAACATACGTCCAACTCTACTTCCCTTTGCCACCAACCTGCACTTGTCATTGAAGTCTTCTACAAAGCAGCCCTTTGCATTAAATTTGACTTGCAGCCCTTGCTCTACCATTTGACCGACTTACACCAAGTTCTTTGTAATAGATGGCACATGTAATACATCTGAAAGACTCTTTGTCTTACCATCATGCAAGGACAATGGAACTTTTCCAATGTGTGAAATTGGGTGGCATGAGTCATCACCCGTCTGCACATAACCTGCATTCTGCAAATCCTGCATCTCTCCAAACCATTCTGCATTGCTGGTCATATGATTGGATGCACCTGAATCAACATACCAAACATCTTCATGTGTTCCCTTTCCTGTAACAGCATTCAGCATATGCTGCATAACGAACAAACGTTCATTTTTGTCTTCATTCTGTCGTGAAGACGATGCATAGTTTCCTTGCTGCAACTTACCACTACGGATATTATCTTTCTTAGCATAACATTGGGCTGCAATATAACCTGTTTTGCCACAGTAGTGGCACAGAATACCAGAGTTGTTAGAACCTCTGTTCTGCCATCCACCTCTTCCTCTAAAGCTCCCCCTGCCTCTAAAGTTACCACGACCTCCTGAAACCTGCATATCGCCAAATTGCTGATTCAATCTGTTTTGCTGGTTGTCACTACCACGTCCTGTACCACGGCCTCTTGAAGAGAACCTGCCACGTCCCCTTCTAGAACTGGAGTAGAAAGCCTGGACCTGTTCACCACTTCTTTCAGATGTCTCACTCTGCATGTTGATTTCTTCAGTGATCATTAGAGAGACCAACTCATCGAAATCTGGAAATGGCTTTCTGACATATACGGAAGTTACAAAAGACTTCCAAGCCTTTTCATTGTTAAGTCCACCCAAGGTAGACGACACCAAATCATCATCATCGGGCATTGCATCAATCGCTGCCAATGCATCTGCAATGCTCCTTACCTTCAATGCATACTCATTGATAGACATCTTCCCTTTCTTCAATGTATTCAACTCTTGCTTGAGTTGAATCTTTCGTGCCTTTGTATTTACAGAAAACATACTTTCAAATATGGTCCAAGCTGCATATGAATTCTCTGCATTTCTAATGTGTCCTAGCATATTATTGTCAATTACTGCAAACAACCAATACATGACCTTCTTGTCTTTTACATTCCATTCCTTTTGTGCCTTTGTCTCTTCTGCAGTTGGAGGATCACTCATCTCCGGCTCCTTTTCTTCACCTGAAACGAACTCGTAGAGGCCTTTTCCAATAAGGAAGTTCGTGACACGGAACTTCCATGAAGGGTAGTTGTTCTTATCGAGCTTCTCAATGATGGGGCTTCCACTGTTCTCTATCATTATCACAAAATTAATACCAACAGCAAGCAAATCTTTTGCAACCCTGGACCTGTAGTGCACAGCAATACACCAGACAGCCTTTTTCACTGTCTGCTCAACAATACATGAAATCTGCAACCTGTTTGCAGATAAACCTTGTGTTTACTCACTGGTAAACGCCTTTGAACTTACAGATTTGAAATCTGTAACCTGGGCACCCACTTTCGGTCAATACAATCGAAGTCACAGCGTACCCTGAAACTGCTGTCCGCAACCTTACGGCTCTAAAACGGGCCCCGAAACGGCCTCAGATGCCTAAAATAACTGCGGGAAGCCCAAAAGGGTCAATCTACACAATACATAGCGCTCTTCGCGCACACCAAATCTCACTGCAATCTGAGATTTTTGGTCTGCCCTGCTTCCGGTGCCTCCACAGGCACTATCCAAGAGAAAGAGTTGAAGGATGGGAGAGCTTCTTACCCGTGGCTTGCTTGCTCGAACCTTGCTTCTTCTCCTTTGCTTCAACCTTCGAAATCAGCCTCTCTCAATGGCGCGGCTCTGATACCATGTCAAGAATCGCGTGGTGGAGGGGGTTGCTCAAGATGCTGCACCGAACACACACAGAATGCACAAGGAGAAGCTCACTCAAGAGACAAGAAGAGAGATGGAGGCTAAAACGTTTTCTTGCTGATTTCTTCTTCTTCTTCCACACCCTAAATATAATAAGTAATGAGTCAGTGGCCATGTGAGATGCATAATGACCACCGACATGCTAAGTGTAGATGTGTGGACCCATCTAACCAGGCGGTCCATCATCAATGTCCGCATGTGTTGAGCTTGTCATCTCAACACATGAGAGGGCGCAAAAAACGGCCGCCATGTTACTCCACGTTTTTCCTTCATCCCTCATTCTCTCTCCACATTTTTTGCTTCATAAGGTGCATAAAATTTTAGAGGGGGGGTCCAAGCTCAAAAGGCATGCCCAATTTTGGCCTCCCAAGTGTCCACCTTTTTATATCTTGACCATTTTGTGGCCATTTCTCCGTCCGGACTCCAAATCGAGCTCTGAAAAATCTTGGGCATCCGGCTTAACATCCTGCATTGGCCGGTAACTCTTAACAACCCACACGACGGTCTGAAAATTTATGAAAAATCAACAAGTGTCGCTCGGGCGCCTTTAAAGCACTTTGCCGCTTAAAATCGTCCTAGATCAAGCCGTCGCCTTTGACATTGAATATTTTTCCCTTGATACTCGTAATTTTTAACTATTTTTAAGCACTTCTTGGCATCAAAGTTCTGCTCTCATTGGCGACCATGGGATAGGGCGACTCAGGCCGTTGAATCCCACACCAGATTTGCACAAACACAACCGAAGGAAGCATCAAGCTGATACAAAGTAGATACGGATTAAACACACAGCACAATGCTCATCCTATCCCCTGACAAAACCAAGGCATGACATCCACAAGGAGTAGGCCTAGCATAATCTGATAACCGGTCCAAAGCTAGTCAATAACCAACTGCTCCAACACGTCCAAACTAAAAAGAACTGTCAAAGAGGTTGCCCTACGTGGTGGTCTTAACTACCTACCTAACTAAGGACAACACAACTAGGAGCTCCTACTAGGCGAGGACTCCTATAGTCTGATCAAGAAGTATTTTCTTTTAGCACATTTCTTCTTCTAGGTTTTTTTAATTATCCATACTCGGGCATATAAAAAGGAGGGAGCTGAGCGTAGTGACCCAAGGAGACCAGGGCATCGGCCTCAGGTATTGTCTCGGTACCTAAGAACCTACCAAGCCCTCACAAGGCAACACTTAATCCTTTTTTGACGCTCACTTTTATTTTCGCTCCAACCTTCCTTAATTTCTTCTTTTCCAGCAAGATGCCACCCCTAGGAAGATAAGGCATCGGCCCCGGGTCTGACTCATCCCCAGGGACCTACCAGGCCTTCGCAAGGCAATGATCAACTGCTTCTAAGATTTTTTCCTTTTCTTTTCTTTTCTACTTTTATAGGGGTTAGAACCCCTTTTTACACACCTTTGTATATATTTATTGTCTTTTAGATATGCATGGTTTCTTATTATCAACATTTTTTTTCTTCTGGCAGGCTTCTCTAACTACCTCACAGTTAACAAGAACTCCTAGAACGGCTGCCTAGCAGGCTAGCAGAACAGGGTCACTAGGACTTCCATCTAAAACAGGTCTTTCAATGCCTGACAATGTCTTTACAGGAGGCAACGACTACTCAAACCTCCCTCAGACATACTGAACCTAAACCTGGGACTTCATGCCTTGGATGCCAGTCCCCGACAAGAAAAGAAAAACCCCTTAACAAGTACACAAACACATATAGCATAAAAACCACAGTACTCATAAAGGAAAGATATCACCTGGATAGGGCCATGAGAAGCTTCCACGCAACAAAAGGCTCATTCCAAGCGCTTCTTCCGAACCTGTCTAGCATAGAACTCAAACAAGAAACCATTAACCATACCTGCACTAAACAGACAACTGGCCCTCTTGGCCTAATGAAATAAAGCACTTCACCACAAAAAAAAATCGGCCCTCTTGGGCTAACAAAATCTGGAAGTAATATCCAAGGCAGCTAGCCTTCCTAGCTTAAAACTAGATAGGTCATTTTAGTCCACGTAATGCTAATGTCCTTGGTATATACATCACAACCTAACAGACTACCCAGAGTGTCAAGGCTAGCATAAAATAGGTCGACTAGCCCCATGCTACTCATACAAGCTTGATCTTGTATTTTTTGATCTTAGGTTTTTTTTTTTTTTAAGAGCTACAAGTCCAAGTCTTTCTACAAATAACTCATTAATAAGGCCGATCCCTTCTTGGGCACTATGAGCTGAATGAACGGCCTCAGTGGGCTCGCGTGTCCCACATTTATTGTCAGCCGAATAAACTGGTCGTTCAAGCGGCTGAGTGGAAGAGTACTATCAAAGGCTCTAGCATACTCTTTAATAGAAGGATAAGACTCCTGTCTAAACCACATAAGGTGCCCTAAGACCTGAATCATAGGGAGCTTCTTTTCATACTCATCTAGAAATCTATCACAAGTCTCCTCAAATGATATGATCGACCCTCTTGGGAGGCTCTAGTACCATTTCCTTGCCTCTCCCTTTAGGGTACTTGGGAATACAAGCATCCGATGTATATCGTCGAACCCACTTGCAATGCAAGTTAGGTCATATTCTCTTAAATGAATCATCGGATCCTCATTAGGCAACCCATAAAACACTGGGAGATCCCTATAAAGAGGAGGACATTTAGTCCTCCCTTTTGGGATCAAGACTGGGTCATTAAAATCTTCGTATTCCTCTTGACCTAATACCAGTGTGTTAGGGTCTTTAATCTCTTCCATTTCCACCTTTACTGGTGTGGAAGAGTCACTAATTCCATGAACTACCCTTTCCGCCAACTCACAAAGTGATTTAGGGAGTCCAACACTATGCAATAGGGAATCTATCCCATCATCTGCTAGTGGTGTTCTAGTAAGCCTATTCTCATCTGCCACCACTTTGCTAGAACTTAGGATAGGTCCCAATGAAATCTTCCTTACTAACAATAGTTTTCCACACACATGGACATCATCCAATGCTTTATGGATCTTGGCAATCACACTACGGTACCCAACTACGTCGAGCACTAGCATCGGATGTATCTTTAGATCATAATCATCATGCCCTCCTATGTGCATATTAATCATCATTGTCAGTCTTTTCTATGACATTATCATCATGAATGATCATAGATGACTGTGTCATCGTAGCACTAATTTCACTTTCCCTTTTCTCTAATCTCCATGGGCTGTTAATCTTAGAGGTAGCTCCATGGGTATTTTCCCATAGTGACCCAAACTCAAGCATTGTATCACCTTCAGGGCAAAGGGTAAAATAGTCAATCACCCAACGTGTCAAAGATTCCATTAGACTGTTCAAGATAGTCAACGTATTCTTTGGGTGTTGGGGATTTCTTGGATTGACTGTCATACTGATGACCAAGGTTTTTATCAGACTAACTTGATATCCACCACTTCAAGGTAGCTATCGACCAATAGAATAAAGCTAACAGGTCTCTTATGAGACCAAGATTCGGAGACTGCCACTTATTGGCAGCTCTCGGCAGACGCACCACTGATGGGACCTAAAACGGGCCGGCACTGGCTCATGTACTAGCCGGACCTCTATCATGCGCTCAACAACCCCACGGCCTTGCGGCCAGGAGCGTGGATGACACATACATCATCTTCCTAAACATCTTGCGTTTGTATCACGTCTCTAGTCCAACTCTAACCCAATTAACACTCCTCAGAGGGAGTCCTAGCACATTGCCAAATAGCACGAAGTACAAACATAGGAGGTCCTCCCACGGCTGACTGCTGCTACCTCACTGCGACTCTTCTACATCTTGGGGATTGGCCCCTCGATGCGTCGCTAAACATATATAACACAATATTGCACATATTTTCACTCAAGGTACCAATTAATCGTATCCAGGAATGTACCATATCTCACTTTCTTTCCCCTTAGACCCAATGCTTAGCCTACAGCTTAGGACAACCTTACTCACTCAACGTTGGTCATATTCCTCTAGAAAGCAATTGCCATGCATCTAGGAGGTATTGTCTCATACCTTTTAAATTTCTTTATGATTTATGCAAATTGTGAATGTCCACGTGCTCAAGCAATTAAGAAAATCAGCATTGGTGCATATGCGCAAAAGCATTCTTTCAATGACTTTGACTATCACTCGTATGCGGCGTTGCATGAACCTAGCACCGAGAAACCCTCGTGCTACTAGGTTCTTAATTTTTAATTATCAACCAACCTAAATGGTATGCATAAAAACCAGCAAGATTTTCATCATTTCATTCAGCATTTAAACACCTTTTATACACTCTATCCCCTCACCCGTTTAGGTTGTGCATGGTGCATAGGTTTAGGGTTCATTTTTCATGTTTTTTATTGTATGAAAAGCAATAAAAACTCACTGGAACATAAAGGTAGGGCTGAACTGAGGCTAAACCTCATACTTCAGATCCCCCATACATCCACAAACATGAATCTTATTTTTCCTTAATTTTCGACACTCAAAATTCATTTTTTTCTTACTTTCAATGGTTTTTTCCTATTTTTCTTGTATTTTTTGCAATATTAAATGACTGAAAATACAAAATGAGTTGTGGGCTATGGCCCTTAGGTTCACTTGCAGCAAAAACACAAATTTAGTTGGTGTGTCCTACTATAATTTCCATTTATATATAAAAAACACCCAATTTCTCCATATTTCGCGTGTTTTACGGGTTTTACACCATTAATTTCAGTCACAACACTTATGATTTTCTGATTTTCTCAGTATAAACTAATCAAACTCATAGCAAACAACATTATAATGCATAATCAACCCATGGGAACAAGTATTCATGAAGCAAATTGCATAAAACATCAATTTCCTTTGTAAAAATGAGATTACCGTCCTTTGCGGGTTGCAGGTTTTTATTTGCCATATCTCAGGACTGAATTCCAGCCACCATTAATGCTCATGACAGTCCACAATCAGCAATCTTCATTCCTCTTGTATCACGGAGCAATCCGGTCTTCATTGGACAAGCATCTGCCATCCATTCTTCTTCTTCTTTTTCACCACATGAATTTGCCCTTAGGGGAGAGAGAGGAAGGAGAGAGAAAGATTAGATTTGACTCTCTTCATTCAAGCCACCATTTGACGGGCGAAGACAGGCGATAAGACCAGCAAGAAAGGAGAAGATTAGCCCCATGATCGGTTGTATGGGTTGCTTTCAGCTTGTATACTCCATCTCCATCATGAGAGGGCGCAAAAAACGGCCACCATGTTGCTCCACGTTTTTTCTTCATCCCTCATTCTCTCTCCACGTTTTTTGCTTCATAAGGTGCATAAAATTTTAGAGGGGGGGTCCAAACTCAAAAGGCATGCCCAATTTGGCCTCCCAAGTGTCCACCTTTTCATATCTTGACCATTTTGTGGCCATTTCTCCGTCTGGACTCCGAATCGAGCTCTGAAAAATCCCGGGCGTCCGACTTGATATCCCGCATTGGCCGGTAACTCTTGACAACCCGCACGACAGTCTGAAAAATTATGAAAAATCAACAAGTGTCGCTCGAGCGCCTTTAAAGCACTTTGCCGCATAAAATCGTCCTAGATCGAGCCGCCGCCTTTGACATTGAATATTTTTCCCTTGATATTCGTAATTTTTAACTGTTTTTAAGTACTTCTCAGTATCAAAATTCCACTCTCAAAAATACAAGAGTCCAAGAATTCTTTGAGAGCGAGGTGGACTCATCCTTTTGTGGTGACATGTCTATCGACCTTTTAGTGTATGCGGAGTTGTGTCAGGAGATTGACATGGGACCATAGGATACTTCATACTTGGAGCATCCACTTACTCAATTCGTTCGCTTATAAGGGTATATAAGATATGCATTTTAAGTGAGATATTTTTTAAGGATTTATATTACTATGCTTTGTATGATTTAAATTGATTATTCTAACATCATTTTTTGTTTGTGGAGGTGACATTTTCAGGATGAGTCAAGGGATGAGCGATGAGGAGTTACAGGATATTTTCACACGCATGTCTCCAGACCAGATCATGAGATTCAAAGATATGGCAGACCAAGAGCTGTCTCGGTCTTTGTCATCAGGGCACTCTGCCAGATATACTTCAGCGCGATCGGATGCTTCAGCTTCGAGCAGACAAGCTCGACGCTCCAGACTTGGACCAAAGGGAGGGAGTGCTTCAGGGTCAGGGGATGCTACAGAGATATGGATGCAGTGAGCCCGTGGTCGACACGGGATAGAGGTGCGACTCCTCACTCTCGTGGTGGTTCCAGGGAGCGTGGCTCAGGCTCAGGTGGATGCTGTGGAGGCACGGACATGGTGTCTCTGTCTCGTCATTTAGCTGGAGTTGCATCACCTCCAGGATTTGTCACACCTCTGGAGACATCTACTCCAATTACTCCGGCTTTTGCTCACAGCCGTCAGCAGAGGTGGCACCCATAGGGGTGCACTCTGAGAGATGTTATCCCAATCGGTACACCGGTGCATAGGGGTCTCCTGGATATGCCCAGGAGCGTGGATGCAGATGGGAGAGGACCCATCTTAGGCAGGCCCCAGGGGGATATGCATATCTAGTCGATGATAGGTCGGGAGCCATCATCATGAATGATGTGATGAGGGGAGGAGGGTGATAGCTCGCATGAGAGAGTTGTGCCAACAAGTTTTTTGGCACAACGTCTTAGATCATTGGAAAAACATACCGGAGGGGAGCAAGGACTACATAGTAGCATCCTTGCATGAGGAGTTTTCGGTTCCAACCTTAGTAGATAGATTTTCTACGGGTTGAATGATGAATTGCATGCATGCATATATGTCACACAGACGATCCAACGCACGCAAGGCAATCAAGAGTGGGGATGGAAAGCCCAAGTGGTTAGATGCGGACGATTGGCACCGACTGAGGGAGGAGGCTACAGATTCTCCAGGATGTTGGAGTCAGCAGCGCGAGGCGGCGAGGGCAGGACTCGAGGCCAGAGTGGTCCATCATCTTGGGAGTGGTGGCCACATGACATATTTGGAGGACTTTGTAGGTTTTTCTTTTATTTTGCTTGTTTATTTTTTTGGAATATCCTTTGTACTGACAATCATGTTTCTAACAATTAGCATTTTGTTTTCGTTGTAGCACTCCATTACAAATCGCAATCCGACCAGCCTTGAGACTCGATATGCAGAGAGGCACGGTCTCACTTCATTGATCGACCGATTGTATAGATGCGGCGGCCCTGTAAGTCACTCATCTTTCTTGTCCGTAGTTACCATGTTTAATTAGAATGCATTATTGTATGGTGGACTGATGTGTTGTTGTTTCTTTTTTTGCAGAGTCCGTTTGATGCTCCTTTGCGACGGGACGAGCTTTTAGAGGGCGAGGATATGTAGCTTGCCCTTGGATCCCTGGAGCTCACACCCCTTTATTTTTTGGTCGCCTGATCTATGTAGAAATTTTTTATGTATTAGTGATATCTTGTCATGATTGTATCAATCTCTTAGTATGCGATCATGTATTTATTTCATATATTAGTGTTATGATTTCAGTATACTTTGTTTTTGTTTGCAAGCACATTGTACACAATGCAGAATCTATTTTGTATGGCTCTAATAAAGCTACCCTGCCATAATTTTTTTTTCCATGTTACCATCGCTATTAGCGTCGCAAAATTTACTGCTCGCGTCGTTATTTCCGTTGCAAACCGTCGCTATCAACATCGGTATTGCATCGGTATCAGTGTCGCAAATTGATACCGACGCCAATACCGATGCTGATAGCGACGGTGATACCGACTGTTCTATGGCATCGCCAATAATGACGCTTTTTGCGGCGACGGGGGCAAATTCTGTTATTTGCATTTTCGTCCCTTTTAATGTCGATATAAGGCCTATATCTTGTAGTGTTTGGGGATTAATAATGGCACATCTTGGGGCCAATCTCCAAGGTATAGGAGAGTCAAAGTGGGTTGTAGCAATCAGCTTGCAGGGTGCTCCCTGTGTATGTGCTACAGAGGTGCTAGGTACCATTATGTTTAGGTACTCCCTAGGAGGGGTTGGGAGGGGATTCATTGGACTATAAACATTATGAATGCATGTTTAAGTTAGATCAATGTGTGTAACCTCTAGATGCTCTTGGCCATGGTTGTGGGGTATTTTGGTTGAGCATAGAGGCCAACTAGAGCCTTAGAGCTAGCGTTAGGCCTGATTTTGGCCTCGATAGGTGGTGCATTTGCCAAGAGAAACTAACAAGTGGTGGTGTTCGAATCTGGGTCAATAGGGACAAATTGATTACTGTATGCCAAAAGGCAATGAAATAGATCCAAAGGACCATCAAGCCAAGCTTCAGAAGAAAGAAAGAGCTAAAAGGGCTAGACTGCGGGTTGAGATTATTAGGAGGTATTCTCCTCAACGAAGTAGTTCTATATCCCTATAAGGGAGGGGTCTTAGGAACCCTAGTTCTACAAGTAGTTCTTTAGGAGGAGGAGCTCTAGTACTTCCCCTCTCCTAGTCAGTCAGCCCACTTCAAGTGGGGTAACAGTTGCAATAGTTTAGAGACCCTTAACAAGTTTGATTGTCGTAATGGCACAACCCATTACAATCCCACCAAGTAGGGAACCTAAACTTGTCAGTCTTTGGATTCCCTCTACCCACTTTTAATGGTTTAGTAGAAGAATATGCAGAGCTCCACATTAATGAGTTCCAAAAGTCAATGCTCAACTGTCGAATCCAAAATGAAGGGCATCTAATGATATTATTTAATATGACTCTGAAATGATGAGTTGCAGTATGATATCATAGCCTAGAGGCTGGAACCATTACTACAATTGATCTATTTTTTGTGGCCTTTCAAAGGGAATTTACTCTTAAAAGAGGAGGTCAGTATTGGCTATGTGTTCTTAATATAACACATCAAGAACCTTATGAGAATGTTCAAGGGTATGCAAAGAAATTGAAAAAAGTGTTTCATAAATTACAAGCTTATATTTCCATCCCAATTGTAGCTCAACTATAATATTTTTTGCACCGGATAGACTTTAATATCCAGGTGCAATTGAGTAGTGTTGCTCTTACTAACATTGATACGACTATTAAATGAGTAGAGGAGATAGAGTCGTGATTACAAGCGGCCTAAACCTCTAGGGAAAACTTAAATTTGAGTCTAGGGCTTGGTTTGGCATTGACCAGTGGAAGTCAAGGAACTTGTTACCAGCTCCTTCTAATGTGTCTGTGTCGACAATTAGTCAAATAACTCCACTAAATAATGGAAGCCAAATGAAAACCCTAATGTCATTCCAATTAATCAATATAGTAGTAGTAGAGCAGATCCCTAATTAGTTGGTTAGACCAAGTGAACGACAAGTGGATGATTGTGGCTATGAGTCTAGTGCATCAAATGTTATTGGTGAAGTCAAGGACATGATGTAGCATTATACCGATATGATAATGAAATAGTATAGACAAATAGCCATAGATGTTACTTTTCTAAATAAGTAACAAAACTTGATAGAAAATTGACGCCTTGTAGAGGGTGGTCCATCAATATTCAATTGTAATTGGTGTAGCAGTCAACACTTTTTGAGAAATTGCTCTAATGTCAAGTGTGACATTTTTGGGAAGTCCAGCCATTTAGCTAGTACTTGGTCGAGTAATATCAGCTCTCTTCAACAAAGGAGTAAGAAGCTAGGTCCAATAAAACACAAGGGAATGATATTCAATGAGATGAAATACCAAAACAAATATTGCAAAGAGGAAAAGCTACCATAGAAGAGCTACCCACTAGTAGTGATGTCAGTCTTATGGAAGTTGTATGTGTTAAAGCCATTGAAGCTTCCAATTTGCGAGCCATTATAAGAGGACAAAAGGTTAAAGAAGGTGATAGGGATAATGTAAAACCTATTGAGATAAACCCTAAATAGGATGATAAGGGGATGCAAGTCCTTAACCCTAATTTGGAAGTGTGTCCTCTAAAAGATGTTGATGGCCAAGTCGACCCTAATAAGGTGCTGCCAAAGAAGAAGGTGAAAGCTAAGAAGAAAGAGGCACCAAAACTTGTTCAGCAACCATGAGAAATAATCGTCTGGCGAGAGTAGAGAACTGTTGCTAATTATCATGAATTTGATTTAGCAAGTTCTCTTTGTGAGGTAAACCCTGATGTGAATCTCCTAGAGTTGAGTAAGCTATCTCTAGGAGTGTGTAAAGAGTTCAAGAATATTCTTTGCACTTGTAATGTGTCCCCCTGTCTGCTTGTGGGACACGTCTTAGCAACCCATCGGGAAGAGAGTCCAGAAAGCGCCGCCCGACACTCCCACAGAATGTCATGGGGTCTGCGATCTAGGTCTTCCCGAGTCTGCCACGAAGCGAAAGCATTCCGGCCGTTCTCACTAAGGACCAACCTGAATCAGGGTTTCCCTAATGGTCAAGTTCCTAGGAGGTAACTAGCGTCGAGCCCCAGACGAACTAATTTACGCAAAAACATCAGGGTCGAAGCAGATTTATACTGCACTTGGTTCAAGGAGAATGGGAAATGAGAGGGATGCGAAGCTCGACCTCTCTGCCCATAAGGCATAGTCCCATTCCATTCCCCTAAAACAGTATAAATCGGGACTCTAGCTTCCTAGATTCTAGGTCATCGTTACCTTGTTGTCAATTCCTTTGAGAAAAGTTCTCGGCCAACCGGGACCACCCTTCCTTAGGACGGACCTAGGGTCACATCCATTGCACTTTCCTTGGGTTGCTTTAGTTATCTAATTACCTACCACATTTAATTTGACAAGCAAAAATAGCTTCTTTAATTAACCAATTAATCACTAGTTCCTTCACGTAACTTAGGCACTGACATAGAAAAACAATGTCAAGCAGGTTCCTTTTCAACATTTGATCATTATTTATCAGTATTTGGAATACATCATATAATCCCGCCCGAAGGCTACTCTGTAATCCGCTCGAAGGCAATTCCAGCAATCCTCAACGATCGCTATTCCAAGTTTTGCCCGTTGACTAGTATGCGGGCCTCAAAATCCCATCTTGAGTCACGCCGGTCCCTTGTGCAGGATCAGGAGGCAAGGGATTTATGGCCAGAGCCCCCACTGGCACCTAGGCATCCTCCTACTCCAAACAGTACCCACGGAGAGACCTCTCGTGGCGGGTTCCGTCCACGTACCCGGCGCGGCTAACACCCCCCTTGGATAGGGTCAGGCAGATAGTCGGAGGTAACTAATGCTGCCTCTCCCTCCAGGCTTTCAACCTAAAGCATTAGTTATTTTCTAGCTTTAGTTTCTTGAGAAAAGAAGTACAAACAGTGCTCCTAAGTATACAATCACAAGCATTCCAGTGGTCGTTTGTACGGCCAACTACTAAGGTGTGATTCCTTCACTCCAAATACATCCAGCATTCAATCTAGGATCAATCGCGACTTGGCAAGATCCCAAGGGTTTCGTGAGCTCAGTTGCTTGTTTACCCTTTTTCCTTGGATTATCGTTTACACCCTGTTAACCCAAATTGACAATACCTTAGGTTTCCTTATATTAAGGTCAATAAATCCTGGGCAACCTTGTCGCCCTAAGTTGGCTGGACCATTGCTTTCTTGGAAAATTCGTAACTCCCATAACTTGGAAAATCATCCCCAAGGAAGGTTGATGTAGCAAGATGACTACTCATCCTCTAGAAAATTAGACCTGGACTTAGAACTTCGCCAACCTTGTTCTAAGGAGTGGCAATTACTATTTTGTGATTTAGACACAAAACCATGCAACATTGCAACTTGGGATAACCCTAACATTTTCGAGAATGTGGGTAGGATCTTTGGGATCGAAAATATTAGGTCCTAGGGTTTCTTTGGGATCAGAATATTAGGTCGGCAACCGAAGTGCAATACTAGGCAGAATTTTATCATGGCTTAATCCTACCTAGCACATTGAGGAGATCGTCATACACTAACTAATCATACCTTTATGATTCTCATGTAAGCTATTCAACTATACTCAAAGTACTTAGTTGATCTAACTAACCGGCGAGTAAAAATAAACTTCACTTTACAGATGCAAATACTTTCTTCTAAATTTGCAAGTACTTTCCCCCTAAAAGATGTAAGTAACTGCAAGAGAAGTGGGATGCATCATTCCATGCGAGTATGCAACTTCAAACCATAGACCTCCTGCTTTTATGCAACTTAGAGATCATTCTTTTCCTTGCCCTATACTATAATGATTGACATTCAGAGCTAACTTGTATAAACCCTATGTTGATGCAACGAAATCAAAGCTTTAATATTTTTAATGAAGATGCATTCAAACTTTGACAAGAGATCTCCATACATGAGCGAATGCCATGAGTCCATCCTTGATTTAATCCTTCCTTTTATTACTTAACCCGACCTAAAATGTAACCATCCTCGCATGCAATTTGCAAAGTTCATAATTTCCTTTCCATGCATTGCGACTCTTTAGACATCATTCAATGGGCATCCAAGATTATCTCATCCACGAGTCACAACTAGGAAATTATTACCTAAGTGCATTTTGTGTTATATGCGCTGTTATTTTCGTGAGGCAACAAGGATGCCTTTAGACAAATCCACCTTTTAACTTATGCAATATGCGTTCAGGAATGCAGCTACTACCCTTGACCATGCAAGTACTCATCATGCAACTTAACTTGGTAATTCGATGCAAGTATATGAATTTTCCAATTTGTTCAAACTTTCCTACAAGAATTAAAGACATGCTTAATGCATCCTTTCATGCAGGAAAATTTATCGGTGCCTGGGCATTAAGAATAGGGGCATTGTCCACTTGCATACTCAGGGTGGAAGCTCCCGCGTGTGCGCCTCGAAACTTTTGCTTAGGATCCATCGATGACGTAGATCTCAACTTAGCAAACTCTCCTTGCCCTTTATTCGATTTCCAAAACTCCCTTCTGCCCGCGAATTTACTCCTCTTCGCAGGAATCGGGCCTTACAAACTCAATTTTTTAAAAACCCGAGAGGTATGGGTGAATAAGGCTTATGGAAGCCTTAATGGAAGCTTCTATTTACTGACAGATGACGTGGAGAGAGGAAATGACTGGGAAGATGATAAGGATGGAGGTGGAGATGACGATGAGGACGAAGATGATGATGATAATGATGATGATGATGGTGATGCAGGCGATGTGGCACAACAGCAGGCGGTGTGGCCAATGGTGGCGACAGCAGTCGTCGGGGCGGACAGGTCCTCAAGTGGCAGCAGCAGCACGTCCTCTCTCCTCCCCCCCTCAAGCTTGGGGAGGGGGGAGGTCATATAGTGTGGAAGGGGGGGTAGCCACACAAGTGGCGGGTGTGGCATGTTCCCCTCCCCATGCTCATACTTCCTCTCCTCGCCATGCAACAAATGAAGGGGAGGGGAGTTTTGATTTTAAAAAAATTGCCAAAAGTTTATCCATTATCTCTTTTCCCCCTTGAAGGGGTGTTCCCGCGTGGAACTATGGCTTTTGAGCCACGACCTCTTATGCACAATGCGGGCTAGAGTTCGTTGATGCACGCAGGTGGAGCATTTAGCCCAAGGTTTTTTTGTGCATCGAAATTTCTCTTGCATGGGATGTGCGGGTCTAGGGTTATTAATATTTCGTGCGGAAATATTACATTCTCTCCCCCTTAGAGGAATCGAGATGTCCTCATCTCGAGAAGAACTGGGGGTATTGTTGGTTGAGAGTACTTTCATCCATCCAAGTGGCATATTCTTCAGGATAATCTTTCCACTAGACCAGGTATTCTCTCAAGGTCCTGGATCTCAAATGCCTCTCCCTAACATCTAAGATCCTGTCAGGCCGTAGCTCAAGGACTCCTTGGCTAGGCATTACAACTTGTTGATCATCAAGCACGTGACTAGGGTTAGGCACATACTTTTTCAGTAGGCTGATATAGAATACATTATGAACTTTTAGGTTTCCAGGGAGTTGCAGTCTGTGAGCATTAGGCCCTAGGCACTTGAGGATCTTGTAGGATTTCAAGGAGTTGTAGTCTGTAAGCATTAGGCCCTAGGCACTTGAGGATCTTGTAGGGTCAACAATACCTTGGACTTAGCTTTTTTCATTCACCCAAGGATAGGGAACTCTTCTTTGGACGTACACGAATGAAGACTATGTCTGTTGAGATATCGAGCTCCACTCGTGATATGCCAGGGTGACCGTTGTGCATTTATGTCACCAACTTGTCAGTTGTAGATGCGGTTGGTACACCGCCCATGAATAATAGCTAGATGACAGCTATCCTTATCTACTCTAGTTCATGGCTCAGTTAGTATGCGACCTTAGTTAGTTGAGTTTGGTTTGAGACCCATATATAGGGTTCTTCTATTTCTTTGTATTAGAGTTCTTTTGGCTTACACAACTAAGAAGAGAAAAACTGTTTTCAGCCTCCATCTTCGTGTGTATTCCCCCATTGTGCAAGCAAGAAAGCTACAAGTGAGACTCCTTCCTTCTCTTCCACAACCTTGACATGGTATCAGAGCCTTGTTTGTGGTAAGGAGCTCAAGAAAGCAAGCCAAGCTCGCAGTGTTCTGGTAAGAGGAGCAGTGTTGCTTTCATTTTCTGTTTTGGGAGCAGATCTCTGCAGGCAGCACAACCGAAAATTGCAAGAGTGCATTGTCACAGGTTGAGACGCCCTTCGCGGTGAAGCAAGAGGGCAGTATATGCTACGCAAAGGGATTTAGCCCTTGGCGACCCTTTTTTTTTAATTTGGGGCCATTTCGGGGCCCGTTTTGGAGGCGGAAGTTTTCTGCACGCACTCAGGAAAAGGCCCAGTTTTATGCTGTGCGACCACTGTTCTACAGGTTCGTGAAAAGTTACTGTAGAAATTGCATCGTGTGCTTGTGCGCAGAGACATTGGGAGTTACAGAATCATCCTTGTTGCCTGTTGATGCAAAATCGTCACTAGGAAGTGACTGTGTGGTCAAATTCTACTTTCGTTAGTTTTGCATATTAGCCCTTGTGAGGCTGAAGCTGTGTTCTTTGCAGTGACAGAACTTTTTGCAGTGTTCTGTAATGGTGTCTGATTCTCTCTCACAGATTGTCACTAAAAAGCTTGACAAGAACAACTTCCAAGCATGGAAGTTTAGAATGACGAATTTCCTTATGGGAAAAGGATATTGGGAATTTGTTGCAGGAAATGAAGAAGAACCAGTTCTTCCTCATGTTCCCAATCTCACAGCAAATACAGGCATTTAAAGCATGGCATGAGAGACCCAGGAAAGTCATGTATTGGCTGTCTATCAGCATTTCAGACTCTATGATTGTGCATATTCAGGATGCAAGTACGCCAAAGGAGGCATGGGATACTTTGTCAAAAATGTATAGCACAAATACGCAAGCCAGGAAAATGCAGCTCAAGCAAGAGTTGCATAATGTGCAAAGAGAAAGTATGAGCATCAATGACTACCACATGAAGGTGAAGAAGATTGCAGATGCACTTGCTTCCATTGGGTCGCCAGTGGAAGATGATGATTTAGTTTCTGTGACCTTGAATGGTCTAGGAAAGGACTATGCACAGTTTCGAACATCCATTTCCGTCCGTGAAAGATTTCCTAATTTTGAGGAGTTGATTGCTCTTCTAATTTCTGAGGAGCAGAGAAATGGTGGTGCATCTTCTTCAGGAGGAACTTCAAAAGAAATTGTCTTCTACTCAAATGCTGGAAGAGGTAGAGGCAGAGGTAGAGGAGGTCGATTTGGAGGCCGTGGTAGAAATCAGAATATGCAGCAAACTCAAGAAAACCAGTCCTATGGAGGAGGACGTGGTAACTCTAGAGGCAAGGGAGCCAAAGAGGTTGTGGTGGATGACAAAGAGGCCAAAATGCAAACAGCAATGTTGAATGCTACTACTATGGTAAAATGGGTCATATGGCTAAAGACTGCTATAAAAAGCAGAATGACATCATGAATGGGAAATTGCAACAAGGGAATTATGCATCTTCTAGTAGACAGGGTGATGACAGAAATGAGCATTTTTTTATGGTGCAGCACATGAACAATTCTGTGACAAGTGCAGAAGAAAGCAACGATGTGTGGTATGTTGACTCAGGTGCATCAAACCACATGACAGGTCATGCAGAATGGATGGAGGATGCAAGGAAAATGGAAAAACCAGGATTTGTGGAGACTGGTGATGATACTGCACATCCTATTGTGCAGATTGGAAAAATTCCTTTGTCTATGAAGGATGGGAAAAAGAAATACCTGTCCGATGTATTTCATGTCCCGAATATCACCAAGAATCTGGTTTCTGTTGGTCAAATGGTTGAGCAGGGCTTGCAGGTCAGATTTAATCCTCATGGATGCTTTGTTGAGGATATGAAAAATAAAGGTCGCTTGATAGCAAAAGGAAAGAAGAAGGGCAGAATGTTTACATTGGATGCAGACATGCTTGAATTGAGTGCAGCAATGTTTGCACATGGGACCGGTGTAGTTGCAGATATTGATATCTGGCATAAACGCATTGGTCATGTTAATGTACAGCGATTTAAATCAATGCAGGCCCAAAATATTGTTGCAAGATTGCCTAAATTCAAGGTTGCAAAAATGCATAAGGTATGTGAAGCCTGTCAGTTTGGAAAACAGGCAAGGAAACCATTTCCTAGACATGTTCAAGAGAGTAAGAAGCCATTGGAATTAATCCACTCTGATGTGTGGACTACTAAAGCTGCATCTCTTGGAGGCTGTCATTATTTTGTCACTTTTATTGATGACTATAGCAGAAAAGTTTGGGTGTATTTTATGAAAAAGAAAAGTGAAGTTTTTAGGCATTTCAAAACTCTTAAAGCTATGGTTGAAAAAGAAACAGGCCTGCAAATAAAATGCCTAAGGTCAGATGGAGGGGGAGAGTACCTCTCAAATGAGTTTGCAAGGTTCTTGCAAGAGCATGGCATAAAGCAGCAATATTCATGCAGTCATACCCCACAACAAATTGGAATTGCAGAAAGGAAAAACAGGCATATTGGAGAGGTATCTCGTGCCATGCTCAACGAAAAAGAATTGCCAGATTTTTATTGGACTGAAGCAGTTGCTACAGCAGTCTACATAATGAACAGGACTTCCACTGCAGCAATACATGGGATGACTCCAGAGGAGAGGTATACTGGTAGGAAACCAGATATTTCTCATTTGAAAATTTTTGGTTGCATTGCCTATGTACATGTGCCAGATGAGTTGAGATCCAAGTTGGATCCAAAAGCTGAGAAGTGCATCTTTATTGGTTACTCTTTGTAGCAAAAAGGGTATAGATGCTATAACCCTTCTACTCGTAAGTTTACAGTGAGCAGAGATGTTGTTTTTTATGAGATGAGTAGCTGGTATAAACCAGTAAATGTGATTGATGATGTAGATGCACAAAACGATAATGCTGCACAGAAATCACAGCAACAGTCACAAAATATTAGTGGACCTGGAGCGTCCTCTAGCAGTGGTTCACATTCTTTGCCATGGACAGGCAGATTGAGATCAGGAGAATCTTCTCAAAGCAATGCAGATAGTGGTATTCAGGTATCACGAAAAGGAAAAGATAAGGTAGATCAGCCCATGTTTGATGTGAATGCAGGTCACTCTTATGTGGATGGTGAATCCAGTGGCTCAAAACAGAGCATTGATGATGAGTTGGGTATTCCTTCTATTGTTACACCTGGAGTAAGGAATACCAGGGATGTTTTGAGAGCACCTGGGAGTGAACCTACTTTGCGCAGGTCTACGAGAGCTAGGTATCCTGTGGATAGGCTAAAATATGATGGATTTACAGCCATTCACTATGCATATATGGTCAAAGTGATACAGGAACCAGAACCCACTTCTTTTGAGCAAGCCATGGGAAAAGAAAAATGGGAGAAAGCCATGGATGAAGAAATGGATGCCTTGGAAGCAAATGCTACATGGGAATTGGTACCTTTGCCTAAAGGTAAGAATGCAATTGGCTGTAAGTGGGTTTATAAGGTGAAGCACAATGCAGATGGTTCTGTGAACAGATACAATGCAAGATTAGTAGTCAAGGGGTATGCACAAACATATGGCATTGACTATGAAGAAACATTCAGTCCGGTTGTAAGGATGGCAACCGTAAGAGCAGTCATTGCTATGGCTGCATCAAAGGAATGGTATTTACATCAGATGGATGTAAAGAATGCCTTCTTGCATGGTGATTTGCAAGAAGAGGTATATATGGAGCAGCCACCAGGTTATGTGCATGGTGTTCATCCTAAGTTTGTTTGCAGGTTGAAGAAAGCCTTGTATGGCTTGAAGCAAGCACCTAGAGCATGGTCTGATAAGATAGGACAGTATCTTGTCACTATTGGCTTTCAGATTTCCAAGACAGATTTCTCACTTTATGTGAGAAAAATAGAGAAATGTATTATGCTACTTGTCATTTATGTTGATGATTTGATTATGACAGGCGACAGTGATGAAGATATCCTTCATGTGAAAATGCTATTGAAGCAAAAGTTTGAGATAAAGGATTTGGGAGAGCTGCGTTATTTCTTGGGCATTGAGGTGATTAGATCACCAAGTGGGATACAGCTCTTGCAGAGGCAGTATGGATTGGACATGCTGTCCAAATATGGGATGACAGGCTGTAAGCCTATTTCAGTTCCTTTGGAGCAGAATGTGAAGCTTAGCGCAGATGCAGGTGAGCTTTTGGAAGACCCTACTATGTATAGACGCATAGTAGGAAGCTTGATTTATATGACTATTACTAGGCCAGATTTGAGCTATGCTGTTGGATTGGTAAGTCAGTTTATGCAGGCTCCAAGGAAACCACATTTGGATGCGGCTAGATGCATACTCAGGTATGTGAAGTCCACATTGCAGTATGGACTATTTTATGAAACTGGGGTTCAGATACAGTTGCATGGATACACTGATGCTGATTGGGCTGGTAGCATTTCTGATAGACGTTCTACCAGTGGATATGTGTTCTCTTTTGGGAGTGCTGCAGTCACTTGGAGTAGCAAGAAACAGCCTACAGTTGCCTTGTCGAGCACAGAGGCTGAGTACAGGGGTGCAGCAATGGCTTCATGTGAGGTAGCTTGGTTGCATAAGCTACTTTATGATATGCATCAGCCTACAGATGGGCCAGTTGTCATTTATTGTGACAACATGAGTAGTATACACTTGGCAAATAACCCAGTCTATCATGCTAGAACAAAGCACATTGAGGTGCATTATCACTATGTGCAGGAGAGGGTTTTACTAGGTCTTATTGATCTAGTTTATGTCAGCACAGAGGATCAGGTAGCTGACATATTCACGAAGGCATTGGGCGCAGAGAAGCTGTGCAAGTTCAGAGACCTGCTTGGTGTGCAGGAATTGGGATTGAGCTCGAGGGGGAGTGTTGAGATATCGAGCTCCACTCGTGATATGCCAGGGTGACCGTTGTGCATTTATGTCACCGACTTGTCAGTTGCAGATGCGGTTGGTACACCGCCCATGAATAATAGCTAGATGACAGCTATCCTTATCTACTCTAGTTCATGGCTCAGTTAGTATGCCACCTTAGTTAGTTGAGTTTGGTTTGAGACCCATATATAGGGTTCTTCTATTTCTTTGTATTAGAGTTCTTTTGGCTTACACAACTAAGAAGAGGAAAACTGTTTTCAGCCTCCACCTTTGTGTGTATTCCCCCATTGTGCAAGCAAGAAAGCTACAAGTGAGACTCCTTCCTTCTCTTCCACAATCTTGACAATATCACCTTCAACGAAGGATCTATCTTGTTGTTTCAGGTCCGCGTAAGCCTTCTGTCTGTCCTTGGTGGCTTGGATGTCCTATCTTATTGACTTGATTTGGTCATCCATGTCCTCCAGCATCTGCTTTGAAGCTTCAACCCTCAAGGTCGGATCCGAAAAGCTTAAAGGAGTACGATAATCGTGCCCATACAATGCTTGAAAAGGGGTCATTTGAATGCTTTGTTGGTAGGAAGCATTGTAGGCAAACTCAACCAATGGCAGGTATTGAATCCACTTTTTGGGTTCGCGACAACAGTGTGCCCTAAGCATATCCTCAATGACTTGGTTGACTCGTTCCGTTTGACCATCCGTTTGGGGATGATAAGCTGTACTGAAACAGAGTTGAGTCCCAATGGCCTCAAAGATAGCCCTCCGGAAGTGTGATGTGAAGAGAGAGTCACGATCACTAATGATTCTTCTGGGGAACCCATGCAGTTTAAATATTTCCTTGATGAATAACCTTGCGATGTCTAAGGCTTTATAGTTTGTCTTAATAGGGATAAGATGTGCAACCTTGGTGAGCATATCAACCACAACCATAATGGAGTTGTATCCCCCCTAAACTTGGGGGCAGCCAACAACAAAGTCCATACTAATGAACTCCCATTTCATTTGGGGAATGTCAAGTGGTTGCAATTTCCCTGGCATTTTGACATGTTCGGCCTTAATGTGTTGACAAGATAAACATTCCGTGACATATTTGAGAATGTTTCCTTTAAGCCTATCCCAATAATAGCTCTTCCTGACCGCATTAAGGGTTTTGGCATAGCCAGGATGTCCTGAGAAAGGGGAGACATGGGCTTCCCAAAGTATCTTCTGCTTGAGTGATTGGCTTGCTGGTATACATAATCTTGTCCTATAGTAGACAAGTCCATTATTGATAGAGAATTCTTGATACTTCCTGTAGCTTCAGGTCTTGATCTTTGATGGGGATCTCCCTTAGCAATTTCTGATAGGTTGGGTCATGACATGCCTCTTCTCTACCTAGCTCAAGAATTGGGTTGTTTCGCATGGATACCTTTGTGGCTAGAGATCTGGCTGTTGATGGATCTTACAAGATTAGAGAATCTAGGAATGCCTTGCGACTGAGTGCGTCGGCAACTACATTCTCCTTTCCAGGCTGATATTTGAATTCAAAATCATATTCCTCCAGCACTTCAATCCATCGACGTTGCCTCATATTGAGCTCATTTTAGGTAAAGATCCATTTGAGACTTTTATGATCCGTCACTAGGGTAAACTTGTTACCTAGCAAGTAGTGTCTCCAAAGCTTGAGAGCATGGATGACAGCTAACAGCTCCAGATCATGAGTAGCATAGTTCCTTTCGTGGCTCTTGAGTTTCCTTAAAGAGTAAGCTATAGGATGACCTAGTATGGGTGTTGATACCAAGCTTTGCTTTATTTTGTCAAAGCTGGTCTGTTCAACACAGGTGACCAAACAATTGATACTTGCTTCTTTAGTACATCGGTCAGAGGGGCTGCAACAATCAAAGCATAGTTTTTTATAAAGACCCTGTACTATCCTGTCAATCCAAGAAAACTACGTATTTCTTTGACAGTTGTTGGTGTTGGGCATTATAGAACGTCTCTGACCTTGGCCAGATCTACTAAAATTCCTTCCGCTAATACAATGAATCCCAGATATTCAATTTGTCACTTAAAAAATGCACACTTCTTTTTCTTGGCATAAAGCTTGTGTGCTCTCATTGTCTCAAGAACAATGCGAAGTTGGGGTTCATGATCTTCTTCCTGCTTGGAGTAGACTAGGGTATCGTCAAAGAAGACGAGTATGAAGTCATCAAGATAGGGCCTAAAGATATCTAGAATTAGCCTGTTGAAGGTAGCAGGAGCATTTGTCAGCCCGAATGACATGACTAGGAATTCAAAGTGTTCAGATGACAAGCTCAACACATGCGGACATTAATGATGGACCGCCTGGTTAGATGGGTCCACACGTCTACACTTAGCATATCGGTGGTCATTATGACTCTCACATGGCCACTGACTCATTACTTATTATATTCAGGTTGTTACACCTATTTATAGCTTGCATAGTTATAGCACCAGTTGACTAATGTAGTCGGTTATGCACTATTTGACTTAATAGGCCACTTTCCTTTATGTTGTATCTTATCTATACATTGTGTACATTGTAAAGAGTGTGAAAGAAGAAGAAGAAGAAGCCAGCAAGAAAATGTTTTGGCCTCCATCTCTCTTCTTGTCTCTTGAGTGAGCTTCTCCTTGTGCATTCTGTGTGTTTGGCGCACTATCTTGAGCAAGTCCCCCCACCACGCGATTCTTGACATGGTATCAGAGCTGCACCACTGAGAGAGGATGATTTCAAAGGCTGAAGTGAAGGAGAAGAAGCAAGGTTCGAGCAAGCAAGCAATGGGTAAGAAGCTCTTCCATTCTCTACTTCTTCTCTTGGACAGTGCCTATGGAGGCATCGAAAGCAGGGCAGAGCAAAAATCTCAGATTGCAGTGAGATTTGATGTGCACGAAGAGCACTGTGTATTCTACAAATAAGCGGCAATTATTTTGGGTATTTGAGGCCGTTTCAGGCCCCGTTTTAGAGCCGTAAGGTTGCGGACAACAGTTCGAGATACCTTGAAATTTTAGTTGTGTCTGCCGTATACAGGTGCACAGGTTACAGATTTGAGATCTTAAGTTCAAAGGTATTCACCAATGAATAAACACAAGGTTTATCTACAAACTGGTTGCAGATTGCATGTATTGTTGAGCAGACAGTAAAAAAGGCTGTTTGGTGTATTGCTGTGCACTACAAGTCAAGGGTTGCAGAAGATTTGCTTGCTATTTAGTATTAGTTTTGTGATAATGACAGAGAACAGTGGAAGCCCTATCATTGAGAAGCTCGACAAGAACAACTACCCTTCATGGAAGTTTTGTATCATGAACTTCCTTATTGGAAAAGGCCTCTATGAGTTTGTTTCAGGTGAAGAAAAGGAGCCGGAGGTGAGTGATCCTCCAATTGTAGAAGAGACAAAAGCACAGAAGGAATGGAATGCAAAAGACAAGAATGTCATGTATTGGCTGTCTGCAGTAATTGACAATAATATGCTGGAACATATTAGAAATGCAGAGAATTCATATGCAGCTTGGACCATACTTGAAAGTATGTTTTCGGTAAATACAAAGGCACGAAAGATTGAACTCAAGCAAGAGTTGAATACATTGAAGAAAGGGAAGATGTCTATCAATGAGTATGCACTGAAGGTAAGGAGCATTGCAGATGCCTTGGCAGCGATTGATACAATGCCCGATGATGATGATCTGGTGTCATCTACCTTGGATGGACTTAACAATGAAAAGGCTTGGAAGTCTTTTGTAACTTCCGTATATGTCAGAAAGCCATTTCTAGATTTCGATAAGTTGGTCTCCATTACGATCACTGAAGAGATCAACATGTAGAGTGAGACATCTAAAAGAAGTGGTGAATAGGTCCAAGCTTTCTACTCCAGTTCTTAAGGAAGGGGATGTGGCAGGTTCTCTTCAAGAGGCCGTGGTACAAGACATGGTGGTGACAACCAGCAAAACAGATTGAACCAGCAATTTGACGATATACAGGTTTCAGGAGGTCGTGGTAACTTTAGAGGTAGGGGGAGCTTTAGAGGAAGAGATGGATGGTAGAACAGAGGTTCTAACAACTCTGGTATTGTGTGTCACTACTATGGCAAAACAAGTCATATTGCAGCCCAATGTTATGCTAAGAAAGATGATATTCACAGTGGTAAGTTGTAGCAAGGAAACTATGCATCATCTTCACGACAGAATGAAGACAAAAATGAACGTTTGTTTGTTATGCAGCATATGCTAAATGCTATTACAGGAAAGGGAACACATGATGATGTTTGGTATGTTGATTCAGGTGCATCCAATCATATGACCAGCCATGCAGAATGGTTTGGAGGGATGAAGGATTTGCAAAATGCATGTTATGTGCAGACGGGTGATGATTCATGCCACCCAATTTTGCACATTGGAAAAGTTCCCTTGTCCTTGCATGATGGTAAAACAAAGAGTCTTTCAGATGTATTACATGTGCCATCTATTACAAAGAACTTGGTGTTAGTCGATCAAATGGTAGAGCAAGGGCTGCAAGTCAGATTTAATGCAAAGGGCTGCTTTGTAGAAGACTTCAATGACAAGTGTAGGTTGGTAGCAAAGGGAAGTAGAGTTGGATGTATGTTTACTCTGGATGCTGGAATTTCTACTATGAATGCTGCTATGTATGCTAAAGGAAAAGGTGTTGTTGCAGATATTGAAATTTGGCACAAATGCATTGGACATGCAAATGTACAAAGGATGAAATTAATGTAGTTCAAAGGGTAGGTTTGCCTACATTTAGAGTTGCAAAATTTCATAAGGTATACGAAGCATGTCAGTTTGGTAAGCAGGCAAGACAACCCTTCTCACATGACAGAGATGTAAGCAAAAATATCCTTGATGTTGTGCATACAGACATTTGGGGTCCTACACAAAATGTATCTCTTGGAGGCAGTTCATACTTTGTCACATTCATTGATGATTATTCTAGAAAGTTGTGGATATATTTTATGAAGGAAAAGAGTGAAGCGTTTGAGCACTTTAGAACTTTCAAGGCTGCAGTTGAAAGAGAAACAGGCTTGAAAGTAAAGTGCTTGAGGTCAGATGAAGGGGGAGAGTACCTCTCGAATGAGTTCAATGATTTTCTGAGGTCTCATGGGATAAAGAGAATTCACATGCATATATACCCCACAGCAAAATGGGGTTGCAGAAAGGAAAAATAGGCATATTGCAAAAGTTGCACGCGCCTTGATGGTGGCTGAAAAGAATATGCCTAAGCATTTTTTGTCTGAAGCTGTTCATACTGCTGTTTATATTATGAACAAAACTCCCACAGCTGCAGTTCATGGGATGACTCCTGAAGAATGCTTTACTGGCAAGAAGCCTGATGTATCGCACTTAAAGGTATTTGGCTGTGTTGCATATGTTTATGTGCCAGATGAGCTACGGAAGAAGCTTGATCCAAAGGCAGAAAAATGTGTCTTATTGGATACTCTTTAGAGCAGAAAGGGTATTGCTGTTATAACCGGCCTGTCACATGTAAGTTCAGAGTGAGCAGGGATGTCATCTTTGATGAAATGAGCAGTTGGTATACATCTAGTGGTGATGCATTGGATGATGATGATGATGATCATGACACTCATATGCAGGCTAAAAAGCAAGAATCACGGACTCTTAGTGGACCAGAGACATCATCTGGTAGTCCTTGGTCTGGCAGACTAAGGAGTACATCTACATCTTCAGGTGCATCTAGTAGCACTACAGGTAAAGACAAAGGAAATAATAAAGTGTCAGATGGCATTGATGCAGCTCTTGATGGAGACTCCAGTGGCTCAAAGAGCTTGGTGAGAGCGGAGTTTTGAGCCCAGGATGTGTCTAAAATTTGCCAAAAAATCCAGAATTTAGGGAAAAAATATTCAACATCGAAGGTGGCGGCTCCAGCTAGGACGATTTTAAGCACCAAGTGAAAGACAACTTTTAAAAGGCGCCCGAGCGACACTTGCAGATTTTTGATAATTTTTTAGACTACCATGCGGGTTGTCAATCCCGAGACACGAAGCCTAGGCGGCAATTCAATTTTTATGAAGAAAAAATGAGTCTTTATGCTATTTGGTTGATGGAACATTGTTCCCATGGGCTGATTATGCATTATGATATTGTTTTCTATGAGTTTTAATAGTTTATAAGCAGAAAATCAGAAAATCATAAGTGATATGGCTGAAATTAAGGGTATAAAACCCGTAAAACATGCGTTTAAGGGGTAAAAATGGGATTTTTGCAAAATAAATGAAAAATATGAGACATAATGCCTACAAAACCTGAAATTTTGCTATCAATGAACCTAAGGGCCACATCCCACAATCAATCTTAATTTCTAGTCATTTTTTATTGAAGAAAATAGAGGAAAAATACCAAAAAATATTGAAAAATGGGTTTTAAATGGGAGAAAATTAGGAAACGGTAAAAAGAAAATTCCAAAAAATTACATGTGTGTTTGTGCAGCGTATAATGAAGGTAAAGCACGAGGTTGGCCTCGGTTTTTACCCTCATTTATATGTTTCCGTTCATGTTTATCACTTTCTTTATAAGGAAATACACATAATATGACCCTTTTACCTATCAACGAATGCAAAACATTAAACGATAGGGTGAGAGGGGAGGTTGAGTGTCAAAATATGAATTAAAATCTGTTTTATGTATTGCATCATGCCTATAGGAGGTTGGTTTAAAATAAAGAGAAAGGCAGCATGAGCGTAAGGCTTGGTGTCCGTTCTCATTACATAAACGCTAGCATGGAAATCATGAAAAGAATTGTTTTGCACGATGCACAATGCTGATATTCTTCTATTTGTGCACTAAACTATTCACAGTATGCACTATGCATAGTTCATGGTATAGTGGTTTCCTAAGGGACTGTTAAGTAAGGACACATGGTATATCTCCTGGATTCGAAATGAAGAGTGGAGTTTGTTTGAATGTTTTATATGTTGAGCAGCGCATCAAGGGGCCAATCCCTACGATGTAGGAGAGCTGCAGTGGGGCCGCGGTGTTTCTACCGAGAGGTTGCCTCCTATGTGTATGTGACCGTGGTATTTAGTGCCAATGTGTATGGGTTCTCCCTCTGAGGAGTTTATAGAAAGGGAAACGTTGGACTACAAAACGATGAAACTATAAACGTGATAGATGAGGCTTTATTTCATTTTGTCCTTTAGCATTAGATAGACACTCCTGGTCTGCGAGGCCGTGAGGGTGTGTTTGTCTGTTATGAGTATGAGGTCAGAGCCAGTGCCAGCCCATTTTAGTTCCCATCAGTGGTGCATCTGCCGGGAGCTGCCAATAAGTGGTGGTTCTCGAATCTAGGGTTTTTATGGACCAAGAAAGTTAGTTTATGTCCTCTGACAAGGACCGTAAAGCCGAAATACAAAAAGTAGAACGTGCTGAGAGGGCTAGACGGTGGTTGGAGATTGTAAGTTGCTATTCTCCTCAAAGGAGTAGCCCGATACACATAAGCGGCAGTGGTCTTAGTAACCCAACTGCTGCACATAGTCCTTTAGGTGCAGGAGGAAGCGCAAGTTCTTCCTCTCTTCCACCAAGCCAACCCACTTCAAGTGGGGGTGTGATTCCATCAATCCAGACTCTTGTTGTCAATCCGATTGTCGCCATGGCACAACCCATTGCAATTCCTACTAGGACACTGGATTTGCCAGCTTTAGGAGTTCCTTTGCCCATTTTTAATAGGTTAGCCAAAGAAGATGCGGAGTTTCACATTTGTGAATTCCAAAGACTATGTGCTTCCTCCTCATAGTCCCTCATCTTATGATGTTCTTTAACATGACATTAAAAGGAAGGGTTGCGGTATGGTATCATAGCATAGAGACTGGAACCATAACCACAATCGCCCAATTCTATGCAGCTTTCCGAGGAGAATATGCCCCTGAAAGAGGTGGCCAATACTGGTTGCGTATGTTGAATGTAACACGCCAAGACCCCCATGAGAATGTAAAAGCCTATGCCAAGAAGCTTAAGGAAGTATTTCGTAAGTTACAAACTTACATTCCCATTCCGTCGACTGCACAATTGCAATACTTCTTGCATGGATTGGATTTCAATATTCAGGTACAATTGAGCAGTGTGGCTTTGGCTGATATAGACATCGCCATCACACGGGTAGAAGGAGTAGAAGCATGATTACAAACGGCCTACTCCTCTTGAATAAATCTTAATGCAGGTATAGTAATTGGAGGCAATTTACCATTGATGAATGGAAGTCAAGGGATGCCTATGAATACCCCTAATGGGAGAGGAAGCATGGTTCAAAATGTACCTTTGCTGCAAGCTCCTCCAGTGTGACTATGCCTATGGCTAGTCAGTTGGCTCCACCAAGTGTTGGAGGCCAAGTTACGAACCCTAATGTTATTCCGGTGAGTCAATAACCAATGCCCAATCAAATTGTTAGGCCAATGGAACGACAGATAGACGATCAAGGCTATGAGTCAAGTGCCTCTAATGTCCTCGGCGAAGTTAAGGATATGATGAAGCACTACACTGACATGATTTCTGAACAATATCGACAAATAGCTGTTGATGTCAATTTCTTGAAGAAGCAGCAGAATCTGATAGGGAGTCGACGCTCTGAAGAGGGTGGTCCCTCAAGATTCAGCTGTAAGTGGTGTGGCGGACAACATTTCCCTAGAAACTATCCAAATGTTAAATGTGATATTTGTGGGAAGTTGGGCCATTTAGCCACTACCTGTTGGAGTAAGATTAGTTCCCTCCAACAAGGGAGTAAACAGCCAGGTCCAGTTAATCGTAGAGCGCAAGGTAATAACCTCAAGCAAAATGATGGACCAAGACAAATATTGTAAAGAGGAAAGACCACTATAGAAGAGTTGCCACAAGGCAATGGAGTCAGCCTTATTGAGGCTGTACGAGTCAATGACACTGAAACCTCTAACCTATGAGCCGTGACAAGAGGCCAAAAGGCTAAAGAGGGTGATAAAGATAATGCAAAACTGGTCGAGGAAAACCCTAAGTAAGGGGATAAGGGAATGCAAGTCCAGAATCCTAGCGTGGAAGGTGGACCTCTAAGGCCTGTTGACAAAAAAGTTGATCCTAAGAAGGATGAGGAAGTGCCAAGAAAGAAGGCAAGAGCTAAAAAAGAAGCACCAAAGCCGGTCCCGAGACCAAAAGAGAGAATGGTTTGGCGAGAAAAGAGAGCTTTGGCTACCTATCATGATTTTGATCTAGCAAGTTCTCTTTGCGAAGTTAAACCAAATGTAAACCTCTTACAATTGATTAAATTATCTCCAGGAGTACACAAGGAATTCAAAAAGATCCTGCGTATCAGGTATATTGTAGAACCTTTGATCATGTTGAAAAGAATTTCCCTAGGGTTCTAGCATACATGGATGGATATATTAGTGGAACATGCCATTGTAGACACTGGGTCCTCCGTTAATATCATGAGTTTAGAGTTGATGGAGAGATTGGGTCTAGGCATCCAAAAAGATAGCTCCACCCTTCTTAGAATGGCTGATGATAGCCTAAGGCAACTAGAAGGTTGCGTTACTAAAGTCCATGTTATAGTTGCAAGTGTAGAGTGCTTTTTGGACTTTAGGGGATTTGCACGACGTCCTAGCTATCGAGTTTTGCTAGGCAAGCCTTGGATCTTACGAACAAATTGCCAAGTCGATATACCCGCCAGTCGAGTGGTTCTATGTAGAGGTGCTAATCGAGTAATAGTCGATGCTTACCCTGAGTCTCCTCAGAGTGAGAGAGCTCCTTTGTCCTCTACTGAATTAGAAACAACAGATGATCCATTTGGTAGTGAGACATCATCCAGTGATGAATCTAAAGAGGGGTCCACTACATAGGATATTTATCAGATAACTCTAAATGAGCCGATAGAGCCGCAAGATAGGATAAGAGACGCGGATGTGATTGAGTTAGACCTTGGCATGCCGAATGATTCACAGCCAATTAAATTAGGTTCCATGCTCAGTTCAACAGAAAGGGAGGACTATGTGTCCCTGATTCAAGAATTCCGCGACATCTTTGCTTGGAGTTATGATGAGCTGAGAGGCATTCCTCCTAGCATGGCTGTTCATACTATTCCTGTAAAAGAAGGTAGTCATCCTGTGCGTCAGAAAGTACGGCGTATGCCTTTTGACTTGAGGGATAGGCTATTTGAGGAGTCACAGAAGTTAAGGAAAGCTGGTTTAATCTTCCCTGTATAGCACACGGAATGGTATTCACCGGTTGTCATCAGGAAGAAGAAAAACAACCATATCCGACTATGTGTAGATTTTAGAGAGTTGAATAAGCAGACGGTTAAGGACTACTACCCGCTGCCATTTATTGACCAGATTTTGGATCAATTAGCGGGTAGGGAAATATATTCGTTTATGGATTGCTTTGCAGGATATAACCAGATGACAATTGCAGAAGAGGACAAGTTGAAAATAACTTTCATTACTGTCTTTGGCACTTTTGCATACCATGTGATGGCCTTTGGTTTGTGCAATGCACCTGGATCATGGCGACGAACAGCAGACAAGACCTTTGGTGACATCTCCCCAGATGAGTTGAAAGTATTTATTGATGACCTAGGGGTAGCCACTGTAGTAAGGGAGAGGATGTTGATTATCTTAAGAAAGTGCTTTGAGCGCCGCAAACAATTTTGTATCGCTCTTAACCCATGGAAGTGTGTCTTTGGAGTGCCTTATGGGCTATTGCTAGGCCATGTGGTCAACTCAGTAGGAATCGCAACTGACCCTGAAAAGATCAAGGTTATAGTCGCTATGAGTCCACCCCGCACTCTGAAAGAGGTATATAGCTTTCTGTCTCATCGATAGGGTACTATCGGAGGTTTATAAACGCCTTGGCAGAAAGGACATTGTCATTAACAAACTTATTATTCTTTAGCTGTCTATTTGAATGGAGCGACCCTTGTAAGGTAGCTTTCAAGGATGTGAAACAGGAGCTAGTAAAAGCACCAGTTTTAAAAGCACCTAAAAGAGGCGAGATATTTTACATATTTTCAGCAGCCACCATGCATAGTATCAGCTTGCTGTTTAGCCCAAATTTGGGAGGAAATTTGGTATCATCTGATAGCTTTTGCTAGTCAAAAATTGGGCATTTTAGAAATTAACTACACCTACATGGAGAAGTTGTGCCTTGCGATGGTCTTTGCGACTAAAAAATTTAGGCACTACATCCTCTATGAGAAGGTAGTATCCTATATGAAGGCGGAAGGGCTTAGATTGCTTATGAACAAGCTACAACCGCCTGATTGTTTGGCAAAGTGGTTAATCACTTTGCAGGAGTTTGATTATGAGGTTAAGAGTAAGCCATCGAGGTTGTAGGGGATTGTGGAATGCCTTGTGGATTTCGGGGAGCCGAAAGAGACTTTGGCTGAAGGAAGTGATATTGAGGAAATGTTTAAAATTGATACAACTTTTATCCCATTTTGGTATGCTACTATCACACATTATCTATCAACGGGAGAGACTGGAGCTGGTTTATCAAAATCAGAAAAGAGGAAAATCAGACAACAGGCTTTGAAGTTTTCCTTGATCGCAGGAACACTATATCGGCAGGGTGTTGATGATATCTATCGCTGATATATGATGCTTGATGAGGTTCCTTTCATTTTGGAGGAGTGCCATGACTCTGCATGTGGAGAGCACTTCGCGGGACGGTTGACAGCATAGAAAGCTTTAAGATCTGGATATTGGTGGACATCCATCTTCCAAGATTCCTTTAAGTATGTTAAGAGATGTGATACCTGTCAAAGACATGACAGTAGAGAGAATAGGAAATGCCCACTTACGCCTATCATGGCTATCCTTCCATTTGAGAAGCGGGGCATTGATTTTGTGGATCCTATCACCCCGTCGTCTACTACTCAGAAGAGGTACATTATAGTAGCAACTGATTATTTTACAAAATGGTCAGAAGTGTGGGCGACGGTCCACCGAAGGAACTAGTGTCGGACCGTGGAACCCACTTTTTGAATAAAGTGATCAAAAGCTAAGCTTGGCAAATCAAGCACAATAAAATGACCCCTTATAATCCACAAGCAAATGGGCAAGTCGAAAGTACTAATAAGCAGCTTGTGGGTATCTTGTCTAAAATAGTCTCTGAGAAGAAACGGGACTGGGACAGGAAATTGTATGTGGCAGTATGGGCGTACAATACAACGTTCAAGTGAGCTACCGGCCATACTCCATTTAAATTGGTTTATGGGGAAGAGAGTGTGCTATCCCTGGAAATTGAGCTACCAACCATACGGTTCGCGATTAACCACTCTTTGGGAGATGAGGATTCCCTCTTTGAATGTTTCACGACCATAGCCCACCTGAATGAACTGAAATTGCAGAGTTTATTACACCAGGAGGTAGCTAAACGTCGGATGAAGGAGTTGCACGACCTTAAAGCAAAGAAGTATACCTTTAAAAAAGGGCAATTAGTTCTATATTATGATACGCATAGGGAGTTGTTTCCAGGAAAGCTGGAACCAAGATGGGATGGCCCCTACAAGGTTGTCAGGATAGGGGAAAATAGATCTACGGCTCTACTAGCTGATCTGCAGGGAGTAGAGTTTAAAAATAAGGTTAATCTTAATTAGATTAAACCTTATTATTTCTGAGTATGCTAACACGGAGCAATGCATTGCAAGTCCATGCTGGGGATGATTTGAGACCTGCAAAAGAGCTTAAAGCTAGTTGATGGGGCCGTTAATTCCTTATTTGGAGCACCCATATTTGGAGCAGAGATACCATCAGGGGAAACTTATCTGGTGGAGCAAAGGATATAAAGTGATTGATCAAAAAGACGGAACCCTTGTGTGGGAGATCAAAGTCTTTTGTCATCACTGCTTATGACTGTTGACAAGTATCCCTGTTGAGTTCAATGAAGAAGTTGGGATGGAGCCGTCAGTTCATTCTCTAAACATGTTAAACTTTGACTATCATAACTACGAATAGAGGAGTTTGTGATGGCAGGCTGTGTAAACCCATTATGGATGTACACATTGTATTTTGACGAAGTGTCCAGGGGCCCTAATAAAAAAGGGACTGTTGGAGTAGTAATTTGAGATCCCCAACGTAGAGTTACGATGAAGTTAGCTGCTTATCTCGGGGTAGGATTCACTAACAATATGGTGGAGTATAAAGACTTGATTATGGGACTGCATATTGCCAAACAAGGTGGTATTCGTCGGTTGTTAGTAAAAGGGGATTCCCAATTGATTTTGAATCAGTTAGATGGGACATACATAGTGTGGAATCCCATTCTTTGTATGTATCATCGAATTGCAATGACCCTACTTGAGGAGTTTGAGAGAGTGTCGCTTCAGCTGATTCCACGGTACTGGAATCAATTTGTGGATTCACTAGCAAATCTTGCTTATGAAGAAGACCTTTTCTTCAACTGTGGTCCTAGTTTGGATATTGCTATCAATAATGAGATAGGACCCGGTCGCTTGTGGGAAATGTTATTAGAGCATGCAATATATGGCAAGTGATGGTTGATATGGGTGATGCAAAAAGTAGTCGAGACCAATCTACCGCTGTTATCCTGGATCCATAGGTTGATTAGACAACATGTTATGCGTACACCTCTTGCTATATATGCAGGAGGGATGGGTCATAATCTTATGCATTTAGTTTAGGGCTGTGAGTCCTATTTTTCCTCCTTGTAAAGGAGCATATTATTGTATATCTGTACTCTTTCAGGGAGGGATGTGTCGGTGCTATTCTGTTTTATTTCGTTAGGCCAAGAGGGCTGATCAGTTTTTGTAGTGAAGTGATTTATTTCATTAGGCCAAGAGGGCCAGTTGTCTGTTTAGTACAGGTGCGGTTAATGGTTTCTTGTTTTAGTCTTGTGCTAGACAGGTTCGAAGAAGAGCTTGGAAGGAGCCTTTGTTGTAGGGAAGCTTCTCGTGGCCCTATCTAGGTGATATCTCTCCTTTATGAGCATCGTGTTTTATGCTATATGTGTATGTGTACTTGTAGGGGATTTTCTTTTCTTGTTGGGGACCGGAGTCCAAGGCATGAAGTCCCAGGTTGAGGTTAGGCATATCTGAGGGGGGTCTGAGTCGTCGTTGCCTCCTGTAAAGACATTTCCAGGCATCGAAAGATTTGTTTTAGAAGGTAGTTCTAGTGACCCTGTTCTGCTAGCCTGCTAGGTAGCCGTTCTAGGAGTTCTTGTTAGTTGTGAGGCAGTTAGAGAAGCCTGCCAAAGGAAAAATGATGATGATAAAAACCCGGAATATCCCAAAGAAAATAAATATATAAAAAGGTGTGTAAAAAGGGGTTCTAACCCCCTATAAAAGTAGAGAAGAAAAGAAAGGAAAATCTATAAGCATTTGATCATCGCCTAGCGAAGGCTTGGTGGGTTCCTGGGGACGAGTCAGACCCAGGGCCGATGCCTTGTCTTCCTAGGGGTGGCATCTTGCTGGAAAAGAAGAAAGTAAGGAAGGTTGGAGTGAAAATAAAAGTGAGCGTTAGAAAAGGATTAAGTGTTGTCTTGCGAGGGCTTGGTAGGTTCTTGGGTACCGAGACAGGACCTGAGGCCGATGCCCTGTTCTCCTTGGGTCACTACGCTCAGCTCCCTTCTTTTTACATGCCCGAGCATGGAAATAACAAAAAAACCTAAAAAGAAGAAATGTGCTAAAAGAGAATACTTCTTGATCAGGCTATAGGAGTCCTCGTAGGAGCTCCTGGTTGTGTTGTCCCTTAGTTAGGTAGGTAGTTCAGACCACTACTTAGGGAAACCTCTTTGATAGGTTCTTTTTAGTTTGGCCGTGTTGGAGTAGTCAGTTAGTGACTAGCTTCGGACCTTCTATCAGATTATGCTAGGCCTACTCCTTGTGGATGTCATGCCTTGGTTCTGTCAGGGGGTAGGGTGAGCACTGTGCTATGTTTTACTATGTATCTATTTTGTATCAGCTTGATGCTTCCTTTGGTTGTTTTGTGCAGATTTGTTGTGGGATTCCACGGGCTGAGTCGCCCTATCCCGTGGTCGCCAATGAGAGCGGAGTTTTGAGCCCAGGATGTGTCTAAAATTTGCCAAAAATCTAAAATTTAGGGGAAAAATATTCAACATCGAAGGCGGCGGCTCCAATTAGGACGATTTTAAGCACCAAGTGAAAGACGACTTTTAAAAGACGCCCGAGCGACACTTGTGGATTTTTGATAATTTTTCAGACCGCCGTGCGGGTTGTCAGGAGTTGCCAGTCAATGTGGGATGTCAAGCCGGACGCACAGAAATTTATAGCACTCGAATCGGAGCCAGGACGGGGAAATGGCCACAAATTGGGCAAGATTTGAAAAGGTGGACTTGTTTTTGGCCAAAAAAGGGGTAAGTGACCTTTGGGGCCTTGGAGCATTTTATGCCACAAATTGTGGTGAGAGAAGGAGGGAAAAAACGTGGATGGAGGCACCATATCTACACCCGATTTTTTTGCCATGGAGGATGGAGATGGAGATGCCTGCCTGCAGACAACCTACCCAATCGATCATGGGGCTTGACTACTCCTTCCTTGCTGGTCATATCTCCGCCCTTCGCTCGAGCAATGGTGGTCTGAATGCGGAGATGGAAATCTAGTCTTTCTCTCTCCTCCCTCCCTCTCCCCTAAGGGGCTGTTCTTGTGTGCAAGAGGAAAATGAAAAATGGTGAAGGAAAGCTTGTCCGATTGAGACCAGATTGCTTCCGAATCAATGTAGACATGAAGATTGCTGATTGTGAAGATGCTGGACATTGAATGTGGACTGACCCGCAGTCCCACACCAAAATCGAGATCCCGAGACACGAAGCCTAAGCGGTAATTCAATTTTTATGAAGAAAAAATGAGTTTTTATGATATTTGGTTGATGGAACATTGTTCCCATGGGCTGATTATGCATTATGATGTTGTTTTCTATGAGTTTCAATAGTTTATAATCAGAAAATCAGAAAAGCATAAGTGATATGGCTGAAATTAATGGTATAAAACCCGTAAAACATGCGTTTCAGGGGTAAAAATGGGATTTTTGCAAAATAAATGGGAAATATGAGACATAATGCCTACAAAACCTGCAATTTTGCTGTCAAGGAATCTAAGGGCCACAACCCACAATCAATCTGAATTTCTAGTCATTTTTTATTAAAGAAAATAGAGGAAAAATACCAAAAATGGTGAAAAATGGATTTTAAATGGGAGAAAATTAGAAAACGGTAAAAAGAAAATTCTAGAAAATTACATGTGTATGTGCAGCATATAATGAAGGTAAAGCATGAGGTTGGCCTCAGTTTACCCTCATTTCTATGTTTCTATTCATGTTTATCGCTTTCTTTCTAAGGAAATACACATAAAATGGCCCTTTTACCTATCAACGAATGCAAAACATTAAATGGTAGGGTGAGAGGGGAGGTTGGGCGTCAAAATATGAATTAAAATCTGTTTTATGTGTTGCATCATGCCTATAGGAGGTTGTTTTAAAATAAAGGGAAAGGCAGCATGAGTGTAAGGCTCGGCGTCCGTTCTCATTACATAAACGCTAGCATGGAAATCATGAAAAGAATTGCACAATGCTGATTTTCTTCTGTTTGTGCACTAAACTATTCACATTATGCACTATGCGTAGTTCATGGTATCAACGGGAAAGCTCTTGGACTGCATAGCAATTGTTTTATTAGGAATTTGACCCACGATTGAGGGTGTACGGTTATCCCTTGCCATAGGATAGAGGGGCGGTTTCCTAAGGGACTGTTAAGTAAGGACACATGGTATATCACCTAGATTCGAAATGAAGAGTGGAGTTTGTTCGAATGTTTTATATGTTGAGCAACGCATCATCGGGCCAATCCCTGCGATGTAGGAGAGTTGCAGTGGGGCTGCGGTGTTTCTACCGAGAGGTTGCCTCCTATGTGTATGTGACCGTGGTATTTAGTGCCAATGTGTATGGGTTCTCCCTCTGAGGAGTTTATAGAAAGGGAAACGTTGGACTACAAAACGATAAAACTATAAACGCGATAGATGAGGCTTTAGGGCAGTTTGTCCTTTAGCATTAGATAGACGCTCCTGGTCATTTCAGGTCCCATCACTTGGATGATGAGCTTGACATTCCTTCTGTCAGGACACCAGGTGTACAAAGAGCTCATAGTAATGTAAAGGCTCCATTGAGTGATCCGGTGATACGCAGATCTAGCAGGGTCAGATACCCTATCAAAAGATTTGGTTTTGAAGGTTATGCAACTCACCATTATGCCTATATGGTGAAACTAGTTGAGGATGTTGAGCCCACTTGTTTTGAGGATGTTGTTGCTCATACTCATTGGGATGCAGCAATGGATGAGGATATGGCTGCATTAGAGGCCAATAAGAATTGGGATCTAGTATCATTGCCGAAGGGAAAGAAAGCTATTGGATGTAAGTGGGTTTATAAGATTAAGCACAATGCAGATGGTTCTATTAGTAGGTACAAAGCTAGGCTGGTTGCAAAAGGATATGCCCAGACATATGGCATTGATTATGATGAAACCTTAAGTCTAGTTGCTAGGATGGGAACTGTCAGATGTGTGATTGCTTTGGCAGCAGCCAAAGGTTGGAGGTTGCAGCAAATGGATGTGAAGAATGCCTTCTTGCTGTAATATTCCGCGTAAGAAACAATTTGGATAAATGGAAATTTTTTTATTTCCCCCTATCCCTCCACCCGACTGACGAGCTGGAGGGGGAGGGAAATAGTAGGAGCCATTAAGCTCCTTATTGGAGCCTTATGGAGGGAGGGGGGACATGCGTGTCGACACGCAGGGGAGGGAAGATCCCCCTCCCCTCCACTATTTAAACGAGGGGGGGCCGTTGGAGATGGAAGGAGGCTGGAGCCGTGAGGAATAGAGGAAGAAGGGTGGGAAGAGTCTGTGCCGCTGCTGCGTCATGTGGAAACCAAGAGAGAGGGAGGAACAGAAGACGCTGAGGCCTCACCGCCTGATCATCACGCCTTCACTCGCCGCTGGATCATCCCGCCTCCACTTGCCACCGTAGTCCGCCTAATAAGCTTCCCCCCCTCCCACGTGGAAGCTTTAGAAGCTTCCTGGGGGGAAGCTTCTAAAGAACCTTCTTAGCCCCCTTTCACCCCCCTCCCCCTTATGTTTTTTTTAAAAAACCCTTTGTCTCCCCCCCCTCCCCCCCCGGGTTTAATCCTCCCTAAACCCCCTTTGTTCCCCCCCCCCCCCCCCCGGGATTTAATCCCTCTAAAGTCCTTTTTTTTCCTTTCCCCCCGGTTTTAAACCCCCCCTAGGATTTTTAAATTCCCTCTTCCCCTTAAGCCCCTCCCTTAGACTTTGGGAACCTACCCCCGGTTTTAATTCCCCTAAGCCCTTTTTCACCCCCTTATAACCCTTATAACCCTTCTTCAACCCCCCTCATAACTCTCATTTTCCCACAACTCCCTAAGCTTTCTTCCTAATCCCCTGTATCCCCATTATTATTTTCCCCCCGGACCTAAAAAATCCAAACCATCATCATGGCCTCGGATGGTATCCCGTAAGGGAAACATAGTCGAGAGATAAAAGATAGGGAGGGAAAGTAGAGGGAGTGAAAAGAAGGAGTGAAGGAGGAAGAGTGGGAAAAAGACAAAAGAAAGGGAAGGAAGGAGAAGACGGTGGAATTCCAGAAGAAAGAGGAAAAGGCTATCTCACATTCGAACTACGATGCCGCCGAAGAAAGTCCAAGGTGTAGCTGCGGGAGGGTCATCTCCCGGTATCCATGTGGATATCTCACCCCAAAACCAGGTTTTTCTTCTTGGCTTTAATTCGGTTTTAAGCTGATCATGCAAAGAAAAAAATTGTTAAGGATAGGATATATTTGTTCGAGTTATTGTAACGAAGGAGTTTAGCTTATGAATGACGATGTATAGAACTTAGTTTTCTTCAAATTGCATCGAGCATTATAAATTACGAGCAAGATTATCCATTTACTATAGTAGTATATTTTAGTTAAATCCTAAGGTGTAGGAATTATATCTTACACCATTAGTCTTATTCCTTTCGCAACGAATCATTATAAATGGTTAAATTCATGAAAGGTTTCTTTCGATGCTCAAATTACTAGGGAGTTATCTTTGCAAAATTGCACATCTTAGCAAGGCAATTGTTGTTATTTGGCATGAGTTCATCTTTAAGAAAAAACGGAAGTTAAATTAAACTATATTGACTGGGAAAGTAAATTGTCACAAGGATAGCAAAACCGTGACAAGACGATAGGTATTACCTTCCAAAAGATAACTGAACCAATCTAAACATAGAAACATTCATACTCTAAACACTTGACTACTTTCCTTACTGTAGGGACAATAAATTCATAAAGATAAGGAACTAGGGTTTGTCCCTAAGGTTCTTAAAAGAAGAAACCCTAGGCCTAACATACGTCAGCTTAAAGAATCTAAACAGATTATTCCATCGCAGGACTTGCGTAACAAGTATGAAATCATTTAGTCTTGTGATTGATTCACAAGGAGAAAGGGAAAAAACCCTCATCAAGGACGGCAGATTCTTACGCAAGTTATCTTGCAAATAGACGTGTTTTTGGATATCCTTCTAAATAAGGAAAGTTGTAAACCGGAAACTAGCATATCTAAGGCACTTTAGGATTAACCAAATTGGGTATGCCCTACACTGGAATGTAAAAGATCTTGCCAATTTACAAGACACCTTGGGAACGAGTGCTGTTACATTCAAAAGGAAAGAACACTTCCTTAGCAGTTTGCCATACAACTGGGTTGATTAATGGAAATGTTTGTGCTTGCTAGAGATTTTAGGGCTCTGTTTGAATTATAAATTACAAATTAAATGAGTACCTATACTTCAGGTTAAAAGGTCTGAAGGGAGAGGTAGCTTCAGTTACCCTCGACTGCCTGCTTGACCCTAACCAAGGGGGTTGTTGACCGCGCCGGGAACGTGGACCGAACCCGCCGCGAGAGGTCTCTCCATTGAGCTCTACTTGGAGTAGGAGGATGCTTGGGTGCCAGGGGGGCTCTGGCCATAAATCCCTCGCCTTCCGGGTCCTGCACAAGAGGCTAACGTGATTCGGGATTGGATTCCAAGGCCCGCATACTAGTTGACGGGCGGAAGCTTGGAATAGTGATCCCTGAGGATTACTGGATAGCCTTCGGGTGGATTATGGACAAGCCTATGGGTGGAACTCCTTGTATTTCATAGATAAAATGATGAAATGTTAAAAGAACTTGCTTGATATTGTTTTTCTATGTCACGTGATAAGATTACGTGAAAGAACCAGTGCTTAAAGGGATTAATTAAAGAAGCTGATTGTTATATGTCAAATTAATGTGTTAGATAATTACATAAGTAAAACAAACCGAGGAAAGTGCGGAGGATGGGCCATGGGTCCGTCCTACGGTTGGGTGGTCCCGGTTAGCCGGGAACTTTTCTCAAAAATCTCGAAGAACAGCGGAATGATCATCATCATCAAAATGAATAACGAGAACGATGACCTAAAGTTACGTCTTACCCGATTTACACTGTTTTAGGGGAACGGAATGGGACTATGCCTTATGGCAGAGAGGTTGAGCTTTGCATCCCTCTCGTTTCCCATTCTCCTTGAACCAAGTGCAGCGTGAATCCGCTTCGGACCTGGCGTTTCTGCATAAAATAGTTCACTCGGATCTGACGCTAGTTACTGTTAGCTAATGACCAAATAAGAAAACCCTAATTTCGGTCGATCCTAAGTGGGAAACGGCCAGGATACTTCCGCTACGTGGCAGACGTGGGAAGACTTAGATCGCAAAACTCGTAACATTCCTTGGGAGTGCCGGGCGGAGTTTTCTAGACATCCTTTCTGATGGACTGCTAAGACGTGTCTTGGATGATACAAATGGACACGTTACACTTGCATGGTGATTCTTAGGAAGAAGTGTATATGGATCAGCCAGTAGGTTATGAAGATTTAGAGCATTCCACGTATGTGTGCACGTTTGAAGAAGGCGCTCTATGGGCTCAAGCAAGCACCTAGAGCATAGTCTGACAAGATCAGAGAGTATCTTGTCAATATTGGCTTTTATATTTTTGATGTTGATCACTCACTTTATGTGAGAAAGGGAGATGTAGGTTTGTGTTGAGATATTGAGCTCCACTCGTGATATGCCAGGGTGACCGTTGTGCATTTATGTCACTGACTTGCCAGTTTTGCAGATGCGGTTGGTATACTGCCCATGAATAATAGCTAGATGATATCTATCCTTATCTACTCTAGTTCGTGGCTCAGTTAGTATGCCACCTTAGTTAGTTGAGTTTGGTTTGAGACCCATATATAGGGTTCTTCTATTTCTATGTACTTGAGTTCTTTTGGCTTACATAACTAAGAGGAGGAAAACTGTTTTCAACCTCCACCTTTTTGTGTATTCCCCCATTGTGCAAGCAAGAAAGCTACAAGTGAGACTCCTTCCTTCTCTCCCACAATCTTGACATGGTATCAGAGCCTTGTTCATGGTAAGGAGCTCAAGAAAGCAAACCAAGTTCGCGGTGTTCTGGTAAGAGGACCAGTGTTGCTTTCATTTTTCTATTTTAGGAGCAAGTCTCTACAGGTAGCACAGCCGAAAAGTGCAAGAGTGCATTGTCTCAGATTGAGACGCCCTTCGCGGTGTAGCAAGAGGGCAGTATATTCTGTTTTTTTGATTTGAGGCCATTTTGGGCCTGTTTTGGAGGCGGAAGTTTTCTGCATGCACTCAAGAAAAGGCTCTATTTTATGCTGTGTAACCACTATTCTACAGGTCGATGAAAAGTTACTGTAGAAATTGCATCGTATGTCTGTGCGCAGAGACATTGGGAGTTACAGAATCATCCTTGTTGCTTGTTGATGCAAAATTGTCACTAGGAAGTGACTGTGTGGTCAAATACCACTTTCGTCAGGTTTGCAGATTTTCCCTTGTGAGGCTGAAGCTGTGTTCTTTGCAGTGACAGAATTTTTTGCAGTGTTCTGTAATGGCGTCTGATTCTCTTTCACAGATTGTCACTGAAAAGCTTGACAAGAACAACTTCCAAGCATGGAAGTTTAGAATGACGAATTTCCTTATGGGAAAAGGATATTGGGAATTCGTTGCAGGAAATGAAGAAGAACTAGTTCTTCCTGATGTTCCCAATCAACAGCAAATGCAGGCATTTAAAGCATGGCATGAGAGAGCCATGAAAGTTATATATTGGCTGTCTATCAGCATTTCAGACTCTATGATTGTGCATATTCAAGATGCAAGTACGCCAAAGGAGGCATGGGACACTTTGTCAAAAATGTATAGCACAAATACGCAAGCCAGGAAAATGCAGCTCAAGCAAGAGTTGCATAATGTGCAAAGAGAAAATATGAGCATCAATGACTACCATATGAAGGTGAAGAAGATTGCAGATGCACTTGCTTCCATTGGGTAGCCAGTGGAAGATGATGATTTAGTTTCTGTGACCTTGAATGGTATAGGAAAGGATTATGCACAGTTCCAAACATCCATCTCCATCCGTGAAAGATTTGAGGAGCTGATTGCTCTTCTAATTTCTGAGGAGCAGAGAAATGGTGGTGCATCTTCTTCAGGAGGAACTTCAAAAGAAGCTGTCTTCTACTCAAATGCTAGAAGAGGTAGAGGCAGAGGTAGAGGAGGCCGTGGTAGAAATCAAAATATGCAGCAAACTCAAGAAAACCAGTCCTATGGAGGAGGACATGGTAACTCTAGAGGCAGGGGGAGCCAAAGAGGTCGTGGTGGATGGCAAAGAGGCCAAAATGCAAACAGCAATGTTGAATGCTACTATTGTGGTAAAATGGGTCATATGGCTAAAGACTGCTATAAAAAGCAGAATGACATCATGAATGGAAAATTGCAACAAGGGAATTATGCATCTTCTAGTAGACAGGGTGATGACAGAAATGAGCATTTGTTTATGGTGCAGCACATGACCAATTCTGTGACAAGTGCAGAAGAAAGAAATGATGTGTGGTATGTTGACTCAGGTGCATCAAACCACATGACATGTCATGCAGAATGGATGCAGGATGCAAGGAAAATAGAAAAACCAGGATTTGTGGAGACTGATGATGATATTGCACATCCTATTGTGCAGATTGGAAAATTTCCTTTGTCTATGCAGGATGGGAAAAAGAAATACCTGTCCGACGTATTTCATGTCCCGAATATCACCAAGAACCTGGTCTCTATTGGTCAAATGGTTGAGCAGGGCTTGCAGGTCAGATTTAATTCTCATGGATGCTTTGTTGAGGATATGAAAAATAAAGGTCACTTAATAGCAAAAGGAATGAAGAAGGGCAGAATATTTACGCTGGATGCAGACATGCCTGAATTGAGTGCAACAATGTTTGCACATGGGACCGGTGTAGTTGCAGATATTGATATCTAGCATAAACGCATTGGTCATGTTAATGTACAGCGACTTAAATCAATGCAAGCCCAAAATATTGTTGCAAGATTGCCTAAATTCAAGGTTGCAGAAATGTATAAGATATGTGAAGCCTGTCAATTTGGAAAACAGGCAAGGAAACCATTTCCTAGACATGTTCAAGAGAGTAAGAAGCCATTGGAATTAATCCACTCTGATGTGTGGACTACTAAAGCTGCATCTATTGGAGGCTGTCATTATTTTGTCACTTTTATTGATGACTATAGCAGAAAAGTTTGGGTGTATTTTATGAAAAAGAAAAATGAAATTTTTGGGCATTTCAAAACTCTTAAAGCTATGGTTGAAAAAGAAACATGCCTGCAAATAAAATGCCTAAGGTCAGATGGAGGGGGAGAGTACCTCTCAAATGAGTTTGCAAGGTTCTTGCAGGAGCATGGCATAAAGCAGCAATATTCATGTAGTCATACCCCACAGCAAAATGGAATTGCAGAAAGAAAAAACAGACATATTGGAGAGGTATTTCATGCCATGCTCAATGAAAAAGAGCTGCCAGATTTTTAGTGGGCTGAGGCAATTGCTACAGCAGTCTACATAATGAACATGACTCCCACTGCAGCAATACATGGGATGACTCCAGAGGAGAGGTATACTGGTAGGAAACCGGATATTTCTCATTTGAAAATTTTTGGTTGCATTGCCTATGTTCATGTTCTAGATGAGTTGAGATCCAAGTTGGATCCAAAAGCTGAGAAGTGTATCTTTATTGGTTACTCTCTGCAGCAAAAAGGGTATAGATGCTATAACCCTTCTACTCTTAAGTTTACAGTGAGCACAGATGTTGTTTTTTATGAGATGAGTAGCTGGTATCAACCAGTAAATGTGATTGATAATGTAGATGCACAAAATGGTAATGCTGCACAGAATTCACAGCAGCAATCACAAGATATTAGTGGACCTGGAGCGTCCTCTAGGAGTGGTTCACATTCTTCGCCATGGACAGGCAGATTGAGATCAGGAGAATCTTCTCAAAGCAATGCAGATAGTGGTATGCAAGTATCACGAAAAGGAAAAGAGAAGGTAGATCAGCCCATGTTTGATGTGAATGCAGGTCACTCTTATGTGGATGGTGAATCCAGTGGCTCAGAACAGAGCATTGATGATGAGTTGGGTATTCCTTCTATTGTTACACCTGGAGTAAGGAAGACCAGGGATGTTTTGAGAGTACCTGGGAGTGAACCTACTTTGCGCAGGTCTACCAGAGCTAGGTATCCTGTGGATAGGCTGAAATATGATGGATTTACAGCCATTCACTATGCCTATATGGTCAAAGTGATACATGAACCAGAACCCACTTCTTTTGAGCAAGCCATGGGAAAAGAAAAATGGGAGAAAGCCATGGATGAAGAAATGGATGCCTTGGAAGAAAATGCTACATGGGAATTGGTACCTTTGCCTAAAGATAAGAATGCAATTGGTTGTAAGTGTGTTTATAAGGTGAAGCACAATGCAGATGGTTCTGTGAACAGATACAAGGCAAGATTAGTAGTCAAGGGGTATGCACAAACATATGGCATTGATTATGAAAAAACATTCAGTCCGGTTGCAAGGATGGCAACCGTAAGAGCAGTCATTGCTATGGCTGCATCAAAGGGATGGTCTTTACATCAGATGGATGTAAAGAATGCCTTCTTGCATGGTGATTTGCAAGAAGAGGTCTATATGGAACAGCCACCAGGTTATGTGCATGCTGTTCATCCTGAGTTTGTTTGCAGGTTGAAGAAAGCCTTGTATGGCTTGAAGCAAGCACCTAGAGCATGGTCTGACAAGATAGAACAGTATCTTGTCACTATTGGCTTTCAGATTTCCAAGGAAAATTTCTCACTTTATGTGAGAAAAACAGAGAAAGATATTATGCTGCTCGTCATTTATGTTGATGATTTGATTATCACAAGTGATAGTGATGAAGATATCCTTCATGTGAAAATGCTATTGAAGCAAAAGTTTGAGATGAAGGATTTGGGAGAGCTGCGTTATTTCTTGGGCATTGAGGTGATTAGATTACCAAGTGGGATATGGGTCTTGCAGAGGAAGTATGGATTGGACATACTGTCCAAATATGGGATGACAGGCTGTAAGCCTATTTCAATTCCTTTGGAGTAGAATGTGAAGTTGAGCACAGATGCAGGTGAGCTTCTCGAAGACCTTACTATGTACAGATGCATAGTAGGAAATTTGATTTATATGACTATTACCAGGCTAGATTTGAGCTATGATGTTGGATTGGTAAGTCAGTTTATGCAGGCTACAAGGAAACCACATTTGGATGCGGCTAGACGCATACTCAGGTATGTGAAGTTCACACTGCAGTATGGACTATTTAATGAGACTGGGATTCAGATACAGTTGCATGGATACACTGATGCTGATTGGGCTGGTAGTATTTCTGATAGACGATCTACCAGTGGATATGTGTTCTCTTTTGGGAGTGCTGCAGTCACTTGGAGCAGCAAGAAATAGCCTACAGTTGCCTTGTTGAGCATAGAGGTCGAGTATAGGGGCGCAGCAATGGCTGCATGTGAGGTAGCTTGGTTGCATAAGCTACTTTATGATATGCATCAGCCTACAGATGGGCTAGTTGTCATTTATTGTGACAACATGAGTAGTATACACTTGGCAAATAACCCATTCTATCATGCTAGAACAAAGCACATTGAGGTGCATTATCACTATGTGTGGGACAGGGTTTTACTAGGTCTTATTGATCTAGTTTATGTCAGCACAGAGGATCAGGTAGCTGACATATTTATGAAGGCATTGGGCACAGAGAAGCTATGCAAGTTCAGAGACCTGCTTGGTGTGCAGGAATTGGGATTGAGCTCGAGGGGGAGTGTTGAGATATTGAGCTTCACTCGTGATATGCTAGGGTGACCGTTGTGCATTTATGTCACTGACTTGTCAGTTGCAGATGCGGTTGTTACACCGCCCATGAATAATAGCTAGATGATAGCTATCCTTATCTACTCTAGTTTGTGGCTCAGTTAGTATGCCACCTTAGTTAGTTGAGTTTGGTTTGAGACCCATATATAGGGTTCTTCTATTTCTATGTACTTGAGTTCTTTTGGCTTACACAACTAAGAAGAGGAAAACTGTTTTCAGCCTCCACCTTTGTGTGTATTCCCCCATTGTGCAAGCAAGAAAGCTACAAGTGAGACTCCTTCCTTCTCTCCCACAATCTTGACAGTTTGGTCATCATAGTCATCTATGTGGATGACTTGATTATTATAGGTAATAGTGATAGTGGGATTGCTAAAGTCAAGGAATTTTTGAAGAAGAAGTTTGAGATGAAGGATTTAGGTGAGCTAAGGTACTTCCTTGGCATTGAGGTGATCAGATGTGATGATGGTATATGGCTGTCCCAAAGACAGTATGGCTTGGATATGTTGTCCAAGTATGGTATGATAGCATGCAAACCACTTTCAATCCCGTTGGAGTAGAATGTAAAGTTGAGTGTTGATGTTGGGGATGAGATAGAAGACCCTACTATGTTCAGGAGGATAGTGGGGAGTTTGATCTACATGACCATTACAAGGCTAGACTTAAGCTACATTGTTGGTCTTGTGAGTCACTTTATGCAAGTAGCTAGAAAGCCACATTTGGATGCAGTCAGACGCATATTGAGATATCTGAAGTCCACATTACATTATGGACTTTTCTATGAGGTAGGTATAGATATACAGGTATTTGGATACATAGATGTAGATTCGGCTGGTAGTATGTCTGATAGAAGATCTACCAGCGGATACATGTTCTCTCTTGGTAGTGTAGCGGTTGCTTGGAGCAGCAAAAAGCAATCTATAGTTGCTTTGTCAAGTACAGAGGCTGAGTATAGAGGTGCTGTTGTTGCAGCATGTGAGATAATATGGCTACAAAAGTTATTGGCTAATTTAGATGTGCAAATGAAAGGTCCAGTTGTCATTTATTGTGACAACATGAGCAGTATACAATTGGCTAAGAACCCTGTATTCCATGCCAGGACAAAACATATTGAGGTACACTACCACTTTGTGAGAGAGAAGGTACTAGCAGGTGAGATTGACTTGGTGTATGTCAGCACACAGGATCAGATAGCTGACATCTTCACGAAGGCATTGGGTATAGAGAAGCTTCAAAATTTTCAAAGCTTACTTGGAGTTGCAGAGATGTAGTTGAGCTTGAGGGGGAGTGTTGAGATGACAAGCTCAACACATGCAGACATTAATGATGGACCGCCTGGTTAGATAGGTCCACACGTCTACACTTAGCATGTCGGTGGTCATTATGACTCTCACATGGCTACTGACTCATTACTTATTATATTCAGGTTGTCACACCTATTTATAGTTGGCATCATTATAGTGCCAATCGACTAGTATAGTCGGTTATGCACTGTTTGACTTAGTAGGCCACTTTCCTTTATGTTGTATCTTATCTATACTTTGTGTACATTGTAAAGAGTGTGGAAGAAGAAGAAGAAACCAACAAGAAAACGTTTTGGCCTCCATCTCTCTTCTTGTCTCTTGAGTGAGCTTCTCCTTGTGCATTCTGTGTATGTTCATGGCGCAGCATCTTGAGCAAGTCCCCCCACCACGCGATTCTTGACACAAAGTGTCCGTACCTTATGCTGAATGTCGTCTTTGGCATATCTTCTTCCTTGATCCTTATCTGATAATATCTAGACCTAAGATCTATCTTAGAGAATATCTTCGCACCTTGAAGACAGTCAAGAAGTTCATCTATTCTTGGAATGGGGTATTTGTTCTTAATGGTTGATTAATTCAACCCTCTGTAGTCAATGCATAGTCGAAGTGTTCCATCTTTCTTCTTCTGGAATAGCACTGGAGCTCCCCATGGTGAACTACTAGGAGGGATGTAGCCTTGGTCTAACAGTTGCTTGAGTTGCTCCTTCAGCTCAATCGCTTTTCGGATGGACATCCTATATGGTCTCTTTGCGATTGGTGCAGCTCTTGGTGCTAGCTTGATTTCGTGATCGAATTTCCTTTGAGGAGGAAGTTCTGTCAGCTCTTCATGAAATACGTCTGCGTATTCTTTTAACCATGAAGATTCTTCCCTAGATTCTTGATTTTGATCTAGCTTATTTAGCTTAATCAAATAGATAGGTAGCCCCTTTCTAACTCCTTTTATTATTCGAGATACTTTGGCCAGTTGAATTTTTGGCTTCTCAAGTAGCCCATTTCTAACTCCTTTTATTATTCGAGATGCTTTTTCCAGTTGAATTTTTGGCTTCCTAGCCTCTCCTTGAGTTGTGACTAGTTCCCCTTCAGAATTTCGGAAGGAGACTTGGCCCTTTCCACAGTGAATGTGGACATCGTTGGGTATTAGCCAATCCATTCCGAGAAAACACTCGTGGATACCTAGGTTCATAACCCTGAATCTGACCAAAGTCAACTTTCCACCCAGTAGGAATTTCACCTTAGCAGTTTGCCTGGTACAAGTGACCTCACAACCATTTTCTAATTCCACAAGTAAGGTAGGTGCATCATTTGTGGCTATTCCTAATCTTCTTGCACAAACTGGTGAAATGAAGGAATGTGTACTGCCACAATCAATCAGGGTTTGGAAGCTTTTACCTTGATAATCCTATGGTGTTTGAATCACCGAGAACTGGCGATTCTTGTGAAGAGCAGCATGAACCATTGCCCTCTCAATGTCTACTTCCATGGATGGGTCTTCTTCATCACACAACTCCTTGTTGGCAACACTGGAGGTTCTCCCTATGGCCATGACGGTGGCTCCTTGTCCATGGGTGGCTCCTTGGGATGGTCCTTGACGTTGTCCTCTGCTAAGCTTGGGACACTGCCTTTTAAAGTGACCGGGCTCATTGCAATGGAAGCAACGGATATTGCGGCCATTACCTTGGGTAGGAATGAAGTTATTGAAAGTGTTGGCCTAGCTTTCTTCCTTTGTGCCTGATTTTGGCCCTGCGCTCTCTTAGCCTAAGACCTATGCACTCCCTTGTTCTGGTCCTTGTAAGACCAAGTCCTGTTATTTCTTTAGGCTTGGTCTGCACCTCCTGTATTATGGGTACGAACAAAGTTATTGACACTATTGGCCCTAGCTTTCTTCCTTTGTGCCTGATTTTGGCCCTGTGCTCTCTTAGCCTGAGACCTATACACTCCCTTGTTCTGGTCCTTATAAGACCAAGTCCTGTTATTTCTTGGATTGGTCTACACCTCCTATATTATGGGTGCAGCTTGAATGAGCGCATCCTGTAGGTCTGTTGGCCGCATTGATTCCAGGCGGGTGTTTATGGGTGGATTTAATCCGGCACAAAACTTTGACACCTGCTGTGTCATGTCCATTTGTGGTGTGTACTTTAAGAGAGAGACAAATTTTGAATAGTATGCATCAAGGGATAGACCAAGCTGCTTCAATTCGTAGAATTCGTTCATCTTCTGCATGCGGTAGGCAAGTGGTAGATATCTCCCTCGCACAGCTTTTTTAAGCTTTTCCCAAGTAACTGACCCTTCCGAGATCCCTTGGTCTCTGCACCATTGTTTCCACCAAAGCCTTGCTTCGCCAGTAAGCTTCAATTTGGCGACCATAGCTTGGTTAGCGGGTGTAGTACCTCCTACTTCGAAATAATCCTTCATGGATTCGATCCAGATCTCGGCATCAGTTTGGACAGTCCTTCCCTTATTATCGAATTCTAGTGGCTTGATTTGTTTGAGAAGAAACTTCTTCTCCTGAATTACAGCTGTACTTGGTATAGGGGTCGGACTAGGAATCTGCACTTGAGGTTGTGCCTGGACATTAAGATTATTTACGTTAAAAACTTACTAAGCATTTCTCACATTACATTAACATGCCCAATTCAGCTTTTACGCAAGTGACCTAATCACTTAACTCCTTTACCAACACTTACAGCAAAGACAATCATTGATAAAAAGTCTATTTCATTCATATGGGCATAGCCCTTTTGAGTATAATTATTTTTGGGAAGGTAGAACAAGCTAATTGGCACATCAATTTGGGGAGAATAAGATTGTGTTACATTCGGCTATGGGAACTGAGTAATAATATGGATTGGGGTCATGGATTTTCAGGAATCGATAGGTCATAGGAAGCTTGGGGTATTCCTTCTTTTGATACACGTTCTTCTCATAACATCCCAACACCTTGATTCTGTCGGCAGGGATTGTTTGAGTCACTTCCTCGTACACATACTTGTTCTGCTTGACCTTTCGATTGCCGACATATAGGGTTGCATTTGCGTGAGCCTCGACATGAACAGCTTCATGATCTTTAAGTCCTCCATCCACTTGATTCTCTTCAAGTTGGTCCGTCGAAGGTACGCAAGTCAGTGGATAGCTATGTAATAAATTCCTGAATCTCCCGTCCATCTCCATTCCACATACAGGGGTGAAGGATTGTAGATGCGGTCTAGGATATTCATCATACCTAGCATCCGTTGATAATTCAAAGCACGCATTGCAGTCATAAACATAACCTGGAACACCAAAAATTTGTTCCATGCTTTGTGACTCTGCATGCCAGCATCGATAAGTAAGTACGGAAATGTTCTTAACGATAACATTGCTCTACTTCCCCTCATTAAATTTCTTGTAAATAGTAGATTTTGTTGGTTCACTCTAATACCAACTGTAACCTACCACATTTGATTTGACAAGCAAAAGCAGCTTCTTTAATTAACCAATTAATCACTGGTTCCTTCACGTAACTTAGGCACCGACATAGAAAAACAATGTCAAGTAGGTTCCTTTTCAACATTTGATCTTTATTTATTAGTCTTTCGAATACGTCATATAATCCAGTGTAAAGGCTACTTCGTAATCCGCCCGAAGGCACCCGCCCGAAGGCAATTCCAGGAATCCTCAAGGATCGTTATTCCAAGTTCCGCTCGTTGACTAGTATGCAGGCCTCGAGATCCCATCTCAAGTCACGTCGGTCCCTTGTGCAGGATCCGGAGGCAAGGGATTTACGGCCAGATCCCCCACTGGCACCTAGGCGTCCTCTTGCTCCAAGCAGTACCCACGGAGAGACCTCTCACAGCGGGTTCCGTCCACGTACCCCCAACGCAGCTAACAACCCCCTTGGATAGGGTTAGGCAGACATCGCAGAGGTAACTGATGTTGCCTCTCCCTCTAGGATTTCAACGTGAAGCATTAGTTATTTTCCAGCTTTAGTTCCTTGAGCAAAGAAGTACAAACAGTGCTCCTAAGTATACAATCATAAGCATTCCAGTGGTCGTTTGTATGGCCAACTACTAAGGTGTGATTCCTTCACTCCGAATACATCTAGCATTCGATTCGGGATCAATCGTGACTTGGCAAGATCCCAAGGGTTTCGTAAGCTGAGTTGCTTGTTTACCCTTTTTCCTTGGATTAGGGTTTACACCCTGTTAACCCAACTTGACAATACCTTAGGTTTCCTTATATTAAGGTCAATAAATCTTGGGCAACCTTGTTGCCCTAACTTGGCTGGACCTTATCTTTCTTGGCAAATTCGTAACTCCCCTAACTTGGAAACTCAGCCCCAAGGAAGCGTGATGTAGCAGGATGACTACTCATCCTCTAGAAAATTAGACTTGTACTTAGAACTTCCCCAACCTTGTTCTAAGGAGTGGCAATTACTATTTTGTGATTTAGACACAAAACCATGCGATGTTGCAACTTGTTGCACGAGATAGGTGTCAGCATCTAGCTTGTGAGATTATTTCTCCCATCACACGGTATTCCTTGGTCAAGAATACCTTTGGTCAAGATGTAGGGTTTGGGAGTCCTCTTGTCCCAATCCAACCTTAACCCTACTAGGCCGATAGTCATTTTGGCCCTAGGGTTTCTAAATTCATATGGAAGTCTAGTATTTGGTCAATTGATCCTTAGGGTGAGGACCCTAGATTATTCTTGCATGGGCGTTTAGAAAACCCTAACATTTTCGAGAATGTCGGTAGGATCTTTGGGATCAGAAATATTAGGTCGGCATCCTAAGTGTGATAGTAGGTAGAATTTTATCATGGCTTAATTCTACCTAGCACATTGAGGAGATCGTCATACACTAACTAATCATACCTTTATGATTCTCATGTAAGCTATTCAACTATAATCGAATTAGTTAGTTGATTTAACTAACCGTGAGTAAAAATAATCTTCACTTTAAAGATGCAAATACTTCTTCTAAATTTGCAAGTACTTTCCCCCTAAAAGCTGTAAGTAACTGCAAGAGAAGTGGGATGCATCATTCCATGTGACTATGCAACTTCAAACCATAGACCTCCTGCTTTTATGAAACTTAGAGATCATTCTTTTCCTTGCCCTATACTATAATGATTGACATTCAGAGCTAACTTGTATAAACCCTATGTTGATGCAACGAAATCAAAGCTTTAATATTTTTAATGAAGGTGCATTCAAACTTTGACAAGAGATCTCCATGCATGAGCGAATGCCATGAGTCCATCCTTGATTTAATCCTTCCTTTTATTACTTAACCCGACCTAAAATGTAACCATCCTCACATGCAATTTGCAAAGTTCATAATTTCCTTTCCATGCATTGCAACTCTTTGGACATGATTCAATGGGCGTCCAAGATTATCTCATACACAAGTCACAACTAGGAAATTATTACCTAAGTGAATTTTGTGTTATATGCGCTATTCTTTTTGCGAGGCAACAAGGATGCCTTTAGACAAATCCACCTTTTAACTTATGTAATATGCGTTCAGGAATGCAACTACTACCCTTGACCATGCAAGTACTCAACATGCAACTTAACTTGGTAATTCGATGCGAGTATAAGAATTTTCCAATGTGCTCAAACTTGCCTACGAGAATTAAAGACATGCTTAATGCATTCTTTCATGCAAGAAAATTTACCGGCACCACCTGGGCATTAAGAATCGGGGCGTTGTCCACTCGCATACTCGGGATGGAAGCTCCCGTGTGTGCGCCTCACGACTTTTGATTAGGAGCCATCAATGACGTAGATCTCAACTCAGCAAACTCTCCTTATCCTTTATCCGATTTCCAAAACTCCCTTCTGCACACGAATTTACTCCTCTTCACATGAATCGGGCCTTACAAACTTGGTTTATTAAAAACCCGAGAGGTATGGGTGAATAAGGCTTATGGAAGCCTTAATGGAAGCTTCTAATAGAAGCTTCCAAGCTTCTGTTTACTGACACATGACGTGGATAGAGGAAATGATTGGGAAGATGATAAGGATGGAGGTGGAGATGACGATGAGGACAAAGATGATGATGATAATGATGGAGGTGGAGATGATGATGAGGACAAAGATGATGATGATGGTGATGTAGGCGGTGTGGCACAGTAGCAGGCGGTATGGCCAACGGTGGCGGCAGCAATCGACGGTGGCGGGCAGGACCTCAGCCGGCAGTAGCACCACGTCCTCTCTCCTCCTCCCCTCAAGCTTGCGGAGGGGGGGAGGTCATATAGTGTGGAAGGGGGGGGGAGTAGCCACACAAGTGGCGGGTGGCATGTTCCCCTCCCCATGCTCCTCTCTTCTCCACATAACTCATACTCATGCTCATACTTCCTCTCCCTGCCATGCAACGGCTGAAGGGGAGGGGAGTTTTGATTTTAAAAAAATTGCCAAAAATTTATCCATTATCACTTTTTCCCCTTGAAGGGGTGTTCCCGCGTGGAACTACGGCTTTTGAGCCATGGCCTCTTATGCACAACATGGGCTGGAGTTCGTTGATGCACGCGGATGGAGCATTTAGACCAAGGTTTTTCTGTGCAAGGACCACTCAAAATTTCTCTTGCGTGGATGTGCGGGTCTAGGGTTATTAATATTTCGTGCGGAAATATTATAGCACTGGCTATATCATTGAGCCCTTGGTAATAGCTCGGGTGGAAAATGATTGGTTTGAGCATGCTGAAAAGAATTGCCTAAGGGTAGTAGCATACCTTGGTGGCATATTAGTGGAACATGCCATTGTGGATACGGGATCCTCTATCAATATTATGAGTTCAGAATTGATGAAACGATTAGGGCTAGAAATTCAAAATGATACTTCCATAATTCTCCAAATGGTTGATAACAATTTAAGAAAAATTGAAGGTTGCATTATCAAGGTCCACATGATTATTGCTGAAGTGGAAAGCATTACAGAATTTAGGCTTATGAAGTTTGCAGGGTGGCTAAGCTATCAAGTATTACTAGGAAGGGCATGGATATTGCAATCCGATTGTCAAGTTGATATACTCGTTGGTCTTCTAATTTTTGGCAAAGGTGCCCATCGTGTTATAATGGATGCATATCTTGAATCTCCTTAAAGTAATAGAGTATATTTATCTTTGCTGGAATTAGATGCATTAGATGATCCATCTAGTAGTGGGACTTTATCAAATGATGAATCAAAAGAAGGATCCACTATAGAGGATGTCTACCAAGTGACTCTAAATGAGCCGATAGAAGCTAAGGATAGAATAAGAGATGCAGATGTGATTGAGCTAGACCTCAATACATTGGATGATCCATGACCAATTAGATTAGGATCTCTACTGAGTATAGAAGAAAGGAAGGGCTATGTGTCCTTGATCTAATAATTTCATGACATTTTTGCCTAAAGTTATGATGAACTGAGGTGTAGTCCTCCCAGTTTAGCTATATTGCATACCATTCCTTTAAAGGAATGTAGCCACCCTGTGTGATAAAATGTGAGGTGTATGCCTTTCGAGTTGAGGGATATACTATTTGAGGAGTTGCAAAAATTGCGTAAGACTGGCTTGATATTTCCTGTACAACACACTAAGTGGTGCTCACCGATAGTTATTATAAAAAAGAATAATCAAATCTATCTTTGCATAGATTTTAGGGAACTCAATAAACAAACAGTCAAAAATTACTATCCATTGCCATTTATTGACCAAATTCTGGATGAGTTAGCAAGTAGAGACATATTTTCATTTATGGAATGCTTTGTTGGATATAACCAAATGGCTATTGTAGAGGAAGACAAGTTGAAAATGACATTTATCACTGTATTTGGAACTTTTGGATATCATGTTATGGAATTTGGGTTATGCAATGTACTAGGTTCTTGGTGTTGGGGGTAAAGGCACCTTTGCCTAGCCACCCATGTATTACTACACTAACTGCATGCACTTGCCTACACATTGTAGGCGGTAGGTACCCATCACTGTCACTTTATTCTTTATTCTTTCAGTGACATTTGAATAAAGGGAAGGCCGGTCACACATTGTGACTATTGGAGTTTCCACATTTGGACTCTCTCTCTCTCTCTCTCTCTCTCTCTCTCTCTCTCTCTCTCTCTCTCTCTCTCTCTCTCTTGCCCCTTCACCATAGCTCTTTCTTTTGCTTGTGCTTCCACTTCATAGCTCGCCTCCCTTCAATTGATATCAAAGCGTTCTTCAAAAGCTTGAGCTTGGTTCAGCACACTCTCAGCTTTAATTCAAATACCTACAATAGTTATCTCTTTTTTGGTAGCCATAATATCCACTCCGTTCAAGCTTCCTATCTATTGCATTCTTCTTGGGCACTCTTTGAGCCTTCTCAGGAAAGTTGAAGCAGGCCCCGATGCCCTCACCCTACTTGTGCAGCATTATGTTAGGTGGAATAGGTCCTTTTTTTAGTAGCATCTCTCGGTTTCCATCTCCTACATCATATCTTCTTCATTGGGCAGCTATACAAGTAGTTATACACTTGGTTTTGATACTTGGCATTGATCCTTCCACTCTTGGCATTTGATTTGAGTGTTAAGCTTCAATTTTGGACTATTATAATAGTCCAAAGACTATCATAAAATAGGGTAGCACTTATCATTAATGTCTATAGTCATTACCATCATTGGTTGGAAGATGCTCGGTTATGCCTACTTGATGCTTATATATTCAGGGATGCTATGCTATTGCTTAGAGTTAATTTTGGACTAGTTTAACCACTTTTTTTACTCTATTTTGGCTGATATTTTCTGACTAGAAAGATAGGATAGCACCTTGTTTGATGCTTCTATGGTCAGCTTTGTTGGTCTTATGATGCCCGGTTATACTGGGGTGAAGTCTACATGTACATGGATGCTTTGCCTATATTATGGGTTGGATTTGGAGTTGATTTTGGTACTGAATTAGCTTGGGTTGATAGTTTATTTAGTGCTATATATAGCAGGGTTGAACCTCTTTTAACATGGATTTTATATGCCTTTGTCTCCTGGCTATGATTGGGGTGTTCTATATGCACTACTGATGTGTACCATTGATGCTAGTACACTACTATATCATATACCCATGATTTGATGTGGCTTTGAGCTTGATTTGAGGACTGATTTACTCAGTTTTGATAGTGAATTTATTTTTGTAATAATGGATGAAGCCTATTTGGTCAGTGTACGTTCTACTTATTGCTTATGGGTGCTTCTCGGGTGATTCATTTGACCATACATGGATGTATATGGAGGTTGAAAAATGCTTTGTTTTGGTTCCAAAATGCTTTTGAGCAGTGATTAAGCTCTATTTTGGTCTACACTAACTAGCATTGGACTAGAGTTGGCACTCTTTGTCAGTTTATGCCTATTTTCTATGCTTGATATCTAGGCTTCATTTGGAAGAATTTCCAGTGGTGTGTAAGAAATCAAAGAGCCTATCATCAGATGTCTCAATTATCTCCTCCCCATCCATTCCTTCCAGAGATAGCTTCCTCTTTGTCATCTTGACCAGGAAAAGATTTATCCCTGAAAACAAAGCATAATAGAACCAATATCCAATAAAACAAGATGGAACCATGGAAAGAGACCCCAAATTTGCATTTTTCAAGACAAAAAAATCAAAAAAGGAGAATTTTTTTTAGTTGACCAGTGAAACGTGAAAATTAAAGTGTCCAAGGCAAATGCCTGTGAAGAAACCGCGTTTCACCGGGCGGACACTACCTTGAAGACGAAAATTATTTCAATATCTCACCGGTGAAACGTGATACTTAGCAAAATATCACTAACAGGGACATTATTTCGCGTTTCACTGGTCAAAAGATGCAAATCAAGAAGAGAAACATGAACTATAAATTAATTCTATGGAAACACAAAAATTTACGATAAAATCCTTTCTGGAAAAGCTATGCTGCTTTTAAAAGATACAAAGCACATAACATCTGTAATTATTCAAGTGTTATTAAAAATTCTTTCTATACTAATCAAATTTATTTTGTCAAAATACTTGTAATAAAAAAAATTTATTACCTATCAAAGATTGTTGAACTGCTCTCCACACAGGAAGCAAGGACCTTGAAGGGAAGTCGAGACGAAATTTCGGCAGAAAAGAAGACAATGTCGGAGAAAGGGCTTTGAAATGCTTTTACATTGACCGTTAAGCATGTGGTGATAGTTCCAACGAAAAAGTTTGTGTAATAATGGAAAAATAAACGGGACGGCAAATTTGAATGAAATTTCCAATATTTTTGCATGCACGAAATGCCTCAAAATACGTGCACACGTGTCTCACTTAACACACCGTATCAAACTCCTCAGAAGACGTGCGCACTCTCTTTTTTCGAAAATACGTCACACGTGTGTTACATAACACTTTTCCAAGTTTAAAAAAAAATCCGGTAAGCGAGAATACGTCACACGTGTGTTATTAACACTTTGCCAAGAACGTTGAGTCCATGCAAATTCACCACCTTCGCCTTTCACCACATTTCCAGCAAGCAGAAAACATTGCTACTCCGCCTTTACCTTTGGTGTTCCTTCCAATCTCCAAGCATTTCACTGCTTCCCCAACAAAGGAAACCTTCGAGCATATTCTCGTCATTAGGCTGAGATTGTGAAGAACAAGCTAAAAAGAAGGTATGGTTTCTACATCTTGCTTTTCAATAACAGGCTCCATTCAATGCATTCTTTTGATACTTTTCCTTAATCCTTTATGTTATTATGAGCTTATCAGCACTACAAAAGAATTTTTCCACAGTGGGAGTATTCCTTAATGTTGTGGAGATTTAAGGAAATCTTCAAACTTCTTCCCTAATTCTGTGGATATTTTATGTAATTTTAAAAGCTTTCCTTAGATCAAAGCTCTTTTTTCTTGGTTTTGTTGATTTCTATGCTATTCATGAGTTGACCGGTGAAACCCGAAAATAACGTGCTTCAAGGAGGCCTCCTGTCTTAAATTCGCGTTTCACTGGACACAATGGACAACAAGTCCGGTGAAATGCGAAAAGAAGCAGCTGCAATGAGGTGCCTTGCTTGACACTCGCGTTTCACTAGACACACTCGAGAAAAATTCAACTGAAATGCGAAAACGACATGCAGCATGGATACCTCTTGTCTGGGACTCGCGTTTTGCTGGACATGCTGGAGAAGAAGTAACATGTCTTTTTTTGGCAGACGGCTAGGACTAAGGCAACAGCAAGAAAGGAGAAGATTGATCCTAGGGATTTAGCATCAAAGATTCATCAGTCTTCAAAGCCTCAGAAGCTCTCTAGAAAGTCAAAGCCAAAGAGAAAGTTTTCTCAAAATGTCAGGTGCCTAAGGGAGATTAGGAAGGCAGTAAAGGCTCTTGACAATGCAATTCCAAAGTTGTCTTTTCAGAGGCTTATCAGGGAAATTTGTGACAAATATAGTTTGGATAGTTTCAGATGGACAAGAACAGCTCTTAATTGTATACAGGAAGCCACAGAGGATTTTTTAGTTGAGTTTTTTCAAGATGCCTATATTTGTGCTGCTCATGCTCATAGGCTGACACTCATGGACAAGGACATGGTAATTCTTAGGAGGCTAAGATATAGATTTTCAAAGGTCCTTGATCCAATTCCCCTCACTGGTGTGAAGACATTTAATATCCTTAATGTGCCCCCAGCTAGGAGAAAGAAAGATGATTCTGGTCTCAGGGTTGAGGATGTCACCCATGAGAAGGATACAAGGCAACATGAAAAAGAGGAGAAAGCTAAAGAGGAATAGGCAGATAAATGGAGAGAGTATAGGAGGCAAAGGGTTGAAGAAAGGGAAATAAAGCAACTAGAGTCCTTTGAAAATGAGCTGGCCACCCTTCTTGAAGCAGCTAATCCAAAAGGATTCAGTGTATTTTGTTTCTTACCTGGTGACTTAGGCAAAAGAACTGAGGTTATCTCCTTTGATGTTGTATGTGTTCAGATTCTTAAGGATAAAAGAAGAGAAGTAAATGACAGTATTATTCTTGTTGGCCTAAGGTATATCCATCCATAATTACTTATACTTTTTGATATTTTTTTAACAATAAGATTTTTCTTGTTTATACTCACTATTTCTATGCCTTTTCTAGGTGTATAATGCATGAGTTTCCTTTGGATATACAACAAAAAATTGAGGTTGTTGATCCATCTATCTCATTCTTTATGAGGAACGAGCTTGATACAAGTTTTATTGAGCACTGGCTCAATCTGATTGACTTCGATACTTTGGAGCTCCTTATAATTCCATATAATGAAAAGTAAGTGATTCAATATTCAATTAAAGTTTTTGAGATTTTATCCTACTAATTTGTTGAGATATGATTGCTTTTAGTTCTCATTGGAGCTTGATTGCAATAGACCTTGTGGATAAGCAATGTTTTTTAATCAACTCTATGAAAGGAAGCCATGGAAATGCTAAATTGTAAGTTATATTATCCAAGGGCTCCTTGATATTTCAATTCTTTTTTTTTGTAAGTACTCTAAATTTCAACATATTTTATATATAGAGGTGCCAAAAGATTAATTGAAGAGCTAGAGAAAAGACCCCCTATGCCGTCTGATTTGCTTGCAACAATGCAATATAGACAAGTTGCGGTAAGTTATTCATTAAAATAATTAAAACATGAGTTTATTCTATGAACTACCATCCGTCCTCTTTATAGTTTTACTTTGTGTTGGTGGTTGCAGTGTCCCCATCAAGATGATAGCCATTCTTGTGGCTGGAGGGTGATTGCAAATGCTAGAAGAATGGTTAACTTTGTTTATCTTAATGATGATAAACATGTAAAGGTAATATGAAAGATGCTAAACTTTAAGATAGATATTAATTGCAAATAGTCCATTGATGATAAAAATATAGTCTATTGTAAGAACAATAATGAACTAAAACTCTTTTTTCTATAAATGTGTGACAGTTTTCGAAGGATTGTTATACATCTGAGCATGTTTGGTACGTCAGAGCAAAGCTCTTGAAGTATATAATGGTCAATTATATACAACCAACAACAGAAATTGGTGGGGATTTGCACCATGAAGGAGATGCGGTGCCTATAACCACGGAACGCGAAGCCACAGCTTCAATACCTTCTATACCCAAGACATCAAAGAAAGGCAAAAGGACTCCTAGAAAGGATAGTTCTCCAAAAAAGAAATAGCTTTGCCATATCGCCTTGTAAGCCTTCATATATAGAAATTTGCCCTTCAGCCCTTGTATATCTCATAGAGATGGCAGATAGACATCTGCTACAAAATTTATACATATATTTTATATTGATAGTAAAGATATCTTTTCTTGAATGTCCTTGCAGTGTATATTATTTTTGATATCTGCAAAAAATAAATTACAAATGTTTGTTAGTTAGAAAGTGAGATCTTGATATACATCTAAGTAGATATAATATGATGTGAAAACTTACTCGTTTCTTGTCAAGTTGGAATACAAAGGAGCATGGTAGTTCAATGTCTTCATTTTGTAAATCCATCCTCACTTGATGTAGTGTACATGATTTTCTGATCTTTAAGATTGCAATAATATCCTCACTGAACCAAATATCAAGATCCACTATAGGATCTTTGCTGAAATCATTAAGATTCTGGTCTAAAGCAACTAGACTACTACCAACAAAATGCCATCGACTATAGTAAAAGCTAAGGATAAAATTTTGAGTAGCAATCATATATTTACAAGCTATAGAGTCTTGATCTATCTTACATATAATTTTTCCTTCTGTCCTTGTATCCCATCCTTCATCAAAAAATTGTATGATATGATCATATGTTAGTCTATTCACTGAAAGCATGGTTTTTGTTATTCTTATCTCCATATTAGAGAAGAAATCAATAAATATATTAATAGGCATAAATAAAGTAACTTTGCTTAGCCTACTTGAGATATTAGATTTTAGTGCTTTCTGGATCTCAGAAAATATCTTACATCTATAGCCCTCACTAGTAGCTGGACTTGGCAAAGGCCACTCAAAGCTTGAAAAATCTGAGCGCCATGCTTTTCACCAATTTGAATTTCGATTACATCAGTCATTATCATTAATCTAGAAACATCAGTCATTTTTTTTAAATAGAAGTTCCATTACGGAGGCTTTGCTCTTATTGGTCTAGAGCACTTTCTCTCCACATCCTAAAAGGCATTTTCGAGACCTCAAAACTCCCCTAATGCATGTAATGAAGATGCTGAAATCTAAATTTGACATGAAAGATCTAGGTGAATTGAAATACTTTTTGGGTATTGAGTTAATCAAGGCTGAAAATGGTTTATGGATGATGTAGAAACATTATGCCATAGAAATGCTGAAGAAGTATGGCATGGTTGAATGCAAACCATTGGATACACCCCTTGATCAGAATGTCAAGCTGGACATTAGCACTGGAGCTGAAATTCAGAATGTGAGTATGTACAGGCAGATGGTTGGAAGTCTGATCTACTTAACCATCACTAGGCTAGATTTGAGTTATGCAATTGGGCTCATAAGTCAGTTTATGCAGAAGCCCAGGAAGCCACATTTGGATGCTGTTAGGCGGATTATGAGATATGTTAAGTCCACTGTAGATTATGGGCTATTCTATCTGAGAGATAAGCCCTTGAAACAAGTTAGATACACAGATGCGGATTGGGCAGGATGATCATATGATCGCAGATCTACGAATGATTACGCTTTTGGCCTTGGAAGTGGCATGATCAGCTCGAGCAGCAAGAAGCAACCAACGGTTGCATTGTCTAGCACTGAGGCAGAGTACAGGGGTGTTGCATTGGCAGCATGTGAGATTTCATGGCTGCTCAAGCTTATGGCTAATTTGGATATTCAGGTGGATGCTCCAGTGACCTTATTATGTGACAATCTCAGTAGTGTACTCCTAGCAACAAATCCAGTATACCATGCCAGGACAAAACACATAGAGTTACACTACCATTTTATCAAAGAGATGGTTCTTGTAGGGAGAGTAGATCTTATGCATGTGAAGACTGATGAACAGGTTACAGATATCTTTACCAAGTCTTTGGGTAAAGATAAGTTTAGTAGTTTCAGACAGCTACTTAGAGTTCATAAGATGATTTGAGCTTGAGGGGGAGTGTTAGAATATCAAGCTCATACTATTCTCCTGCTAGTATGTATGACCGACATTAGTCTTGTCCAGCTGTATCAGCAAGTGTGGGATATTAAATAAGTCGGTGGTCTTAGACCCAATGTGAATGGTCCTATGGACCTTAGTACTATTGTATACACTTATGTTATGTTAGTAGTCTATGAAATAATGGAAGATGATGAATGACTTGAAGGTCAAGTTGCTGCTCCATTACATTATATCTCTCCCTCTCTCTTCCAACATGAGTGCAGGATCTATAGCTTGATTCAAAGAGGGAATTTTCCCCTTCAATCGGAACTAAAAACCTCCCCATTCTGCCCTACGGTTTGGGAGATACGCTCAGTTTTGTGCTCAGAGGTAATGTGGGACAGGCAGCAGTCCTACACAGTTATCCCACAAAAGTTGATTACAGCAAAGCCTTCTTGTGTGACTGAGTGCAGACTCTATAGCTTGATTCGAAGAGGGAATCCCCCCTTCGATTTGAACTAAAAACCTCCCCATTCTGCCCTACAATTTCGGAGATACCCTCAGGTTTGTGCTCAGAGGTACTGTGGGACAGGCAACAATCCTACACAGTCAGCCCACAAAAAGTGATTACAGAAAAGCCCTGATCATTTACTATCAAAGATTTTTTTACATAGCCTCATAGAGGGGATCAAGGGCTTTCATTTGAATCAAAAATTTTGGCGATCGGAGCTTCCTAGCTCAAGATATTGTCATTTCTGTAACAAGGGGTCTGGTGGACTGCACTTGGGATGGCAGGTCACAAGGGTAAAGCTAAGGCCCATGAGGACTTCTAGCGTGAAATAAGGGAACCCATGCCTCAATGAATGATCCTATCTTAGCCCAGGAGGATCATGAAGACATGTTTGAAGAGGGTGCCCCCGAGACGGACCACTTATCTATGCTAAACCAAACCTTATGCCAACATGAGACCCGTCATGCTGAACAACATTGAGAGATGGAACAACGCCATAGGGAGATGGAAACCCGCCAAGAACACCGTCATTCCGAGATGATGGCCAAGATGGAATTACTCATAGAGTACATGGGCGCCCTCATCCCCGCCATTGCCCCCCCCTTCGGATCGACCCAAGGAGTATGTCCCTCCTCGTGAGGCTAACCGCCCTTCCCCCTTGGAGATCGGGCATAGCCCACAAGGTCTTGGTGGTACCCATGGCATTCCCCATAGCACTTATGAGACGGGTGAGCCTTCCACGCGACATGATGAACCCCTCCTTCCCTCCCCCCCCCCCGGTTACAAATCCTTCAAGCCCATCCTTGGCACCACAACTCCCCCATATAACGGAAGCTATTTGCACACTTAGGGGAATGGCTCCAATGCAAATCTTGGGCAGCATGAAATGCAAGGAGTACATGGGCAGCATGCACATGGCAATGGGAAGCATGCACATGGCAGTTTTGGGCAGCATGGCCATTTTGGACAGTAAGGCCCTAACATGCAATTTGGTCATCATGTAATGCATGGACAGCATGGCCCCCATGGAAATTTTGGACGGCATGGAATGGAAATTTTGGAGAGTCAAGGTTGGACAGCAAGGCATGTATGGGCAGCATGTAGCACATGGCATTCATGGACAGAAAGGCCCAAATGAGCTACGTGACAAGATTGTGTTTACTAAATTTAATGGGCAGTCCTCATCCCCAGCTGAATTTGAGGAATGGACCTCTCAATTGGAAGCCTATTTTCTCATCTACCCCTGTATCAATGAGACGAAGATCATTTTTGCCTCCCTTCATTTGGAAGGTTTTGCCCACACATGGTGGAGATTCGTTCAAAGAGAAAATCAGTAGTTTCATGATTGGGAAGAGTTCAAGATGCATATGATCCAAGTTTTTGTCTCCCCGGTAGAAAAAGAACACTTGGCTAGGCAATGGTATCAGTTTGATGAGCGAAATCTCACCACGAGGTAGTACACCAACCTGTTTATGAACCTATCCATGTATGTTGAGACAGTCAATGATGAGGCCAAATTACATAAATACATTTATGGGCTAGATGCGCATCTCTCAGCTGATGTAATGGCTCAGAAGCCAGCCACCCTGTTTGCAGCCATAGAATTGGCTGAATGCTATGGTCGGAAATACCATCGCAATGAGGACATGCAGCCCACTGCAGGGCAATAAAGTTACCCTATCAGGAAACCCCCATATGTTGGTAATTATCGTAGCAACAATGCAGGGAATGGCAGCCCCAAAATCCCCACTTACCCCACTTTTAATGCTGAAAGGAAATATGGTAGTTTTGGGACAGCACCCCCCTCCAAAAGTGACCCAAAGTATGCTGAAAATAAGACACGAAATGGCTTCAGTCCTAATAGTCAAAAATTCATTCCTCCTGAAGTTGTCAAGGATCAAAAGGCTAAAGTCTTATGCTTTAAATGCGGGGATAAGTACACGACTGATCATGCATCCAAATGCCCCTTTAAGAATGCCATTGTCAAGTTTAATAGCATGTATTGTTGAGATGGCAAGCTCAACACATGTGGACATGGATGATGGACCGCCTGGTTAGATGGGTCCACACTTCTACACTTAGCACGTCGGTGGTCATTATGACTCTCACATGGCCACTGACTCATTACTTATTATATTCAGGTTGTTACACCTATTTACCAGCTGGCATAGTTATAGCGCTAGTCGACTAGTGTAGTCGGTTATGCATTGTTTGACTTAGTAGGCCACTTTCCTTTTATGTTGTATCTTATCTATACTTTGTGTACATTAAAAAGAGTGTGGAAGAAGAAGAAGAAACCAGCAAGAAAACGTTTTGGCCTCCATCTCTCTTCTTGTCTCTTGAGTGAGCTTCTCCTTGTGCATTCTGTGTGTGTTCAGTGCAGCATCTTGAGCAACCCCCTCCACCACACGATTCTTGACATGGTATCAGAGCTGCGCCATTGAGAGAGGCTGATTTCGAAGGTTGAAGCAAAGGAGAAGAAGCAAGGTTCGAGCAAGCAAGCCACGGGTAAAAAGCTCTCCCATCCTTCAACTCTTTCTCTTGGATAGTGCCTGTGGAGGCACCGGAAGCAGGGCAGAGCAAAAATCTCAGATTGCAGTGAGATTTGGTGTGCGCGAAGAGTGCTGTATATTCTGCAGATAATCCTTTTAGGGCTTGCCCACAGTTATTTTGGGCATTTGAGGCCATTTCAGGGCCCGTTTTAGAGCCGCAAGGTTGCGGACAACAGTTTCAGGGTACACTGTGACTTCGACTGTATTGATCGAACGTGGGTGCGCAGGTTACAGATTTCAAATCTGTAAGTTCAAAGGTGTTTACCAGTGAGTAAACACAAGGTTTATCTGCAAACTGGTTGCAGATTGCATGTATTGTTGAGCAGACAGTGAAAAAGGCTGTCTGGTGTATTGCTGTGCACTACAGGTCAAGGGTTGGAGAAGATTTGCTTGCTGTTTGGTATTAGTTTTGTGATAATGGCAGAGAACAGTGGAAGCCCCATCATTGAGAAGCTTGACAAGAACAACTACCCATCATGGAAGTTTCGTGTCACGAACTTCCTTATTGGAAAAGGCCTCTACGAGTTCATTTCAGGTGAAGAAAAGGAGCCGGAGGTGAGTGATCCTCCAACTGCAGAAGAGACAAAGGCACGAAAGGAATGGAATGCAAAAGACAAGAAGGTCATGTATTGGTTGTTTGCAGTAATTGACAATAATATGCTGGGACACATTAGAAATGCAGAGAATGCATATGCAGCTTGGACCATACTTGAAAGTATGTTTTCTGTAAATACAAAGGCACGAAAGTTTCAACTCAAGCAAGAGTTGAATACATTGAAGAAAGGGAAGATGTCTATCAATGAGTATGCATTGAAGGTAAGGAGCATTGCATATGCATTGGCAACGATTGATGCAATGCCCGATGATGATGATTTGGTGTCGTCTACCTTGGGTGGACTTAACAATGAAAAGGATTGGAAGTCTTTTGTAACTTCCGTATATGTCAGAAAGCCATTTCCAGATTTTGATGAGTTGGTCTCTCTAATGATCTGAAGAAATCAACATGCAGAGTGAGACATCTGAAAGAAGTGGTGAGCAGGTCCAGGCTTTCTACTCCAGTTTAGGAAGGGGACGTGGTAGGTTCTCTTCAAGAGGCCGTGATACAGGACGTGGTAGTGATAACCAGCAAAATAGATTGAATCAGCAATTTGGCGATATGCAGGTTTCAAGAGGTCGTGGTAACTTTAGAGGCAGGGGGAGCTTTAGAGGAAGAGGTGGATGGCAGAACAGAGATTCTAACAACTCTGGTATTGTGTGCCACTATTGTGGCAAAACAGGTCATATTGCAGCCCAATGTTATGCTAAGAAAGATGATATCCGCAGTGGTAGTTGCAGCAAGGAAACTATGCATCGTCTTCACGACAGAATGAAGACAAAAATGAACGTTTGTTCGTTATGCAGCATATGCTGAATGCTGTTACAGGAAAGGGAACACATGAAGATGTTTGGTATGTTGATTCAGGTGCATCCAATCATATGACCAGCCATGCAGAATGGTTTGGAGAGATGCAGGATTTGCAGAATGCAGGTTATGTGCAGACGGGTGATGACTCATGCCACCCAATTTCACACATTGGAAAAGTTCCCTTGTCCTTGCATGATGGTAAGACAAAGAGTCTTTCAGATGTATTACATGTGCCATCTATTACAAAGAACTTGGTGTCAGTCGGTCAAATGGTAGAGCAAGGGCTGCAAGTCAGATTTAATGCAAAGGGCTGCTTTGTAGAGGACTTCAATGACAAGTGCAGGTTGGTAGCAAAGGGACGTAGAGTTGGACGTATGTTCACTCTAGATGCTGGGATTCCTACTATGAATGCTGCTATGTATGCCAAAGGAAAAGGTGTTGTTGCAGACATTGAAATTTGGCACAAACGCATTGAACATGCAAATGTACAGAGGCTGAAATTAATGCAGTCCAAAGGGTTGGTTACAGGTTTGCCTACATTTAAAGTTGCAGAATTTGAGAAGGTATGTGAAGCATGTCAGTTTGGTAAGCAGGCAAGACAACCCTTTTCACATGACAAGAGATGTAAGTAGAAATATCCTTGATGTTGTGCACACAGACATTTGGGGGCCTACACAAAATGTATCTCTTGGAGGGAGTTCATACTTTGTCACATTCATTGATGATTGTTCTAGAAAGCTGTGGGTATATTTTATGAAGGAAAAGAGTGAAGCTTTTGAGCACTTTAGAACTTTCAAGGCTGTAGTTGAAAGAGAAATAGGCTTGAAAGTAAAGTGCTTGAGGTCAGATGGAGGGGGAGAGTACCTCTCCAATGAGTTTAGTGATTTTCTGAGGTCTCATGGGAGAAAGAGACAGTTCACATGCAGGTATACCCCACAGCAAAATGGGGTTGCAGAAAGGAAAAACAGGCATATTGCAGAAGTTGCACGTGCCTTGATGGCTGAAAAGAATATGCCTAAGAATTTTTGGTCTGAGGCTGTTCATACTGTTGTTTATATTATGAACAGAACTCCCACAGCTGCAGTTCATGGTATGACCCCTGAAGAATGTTTTACAGGTAAGAAGCTTGATGTTTCACACTTGAAAGTGTTTGGCTGCATTGCGTATGTTCATGTGCCAGATGAGTTGCGGAAGAAACTGGATCAAAAGGATGAAAAGTGTGTCTTTATTGGATACTCTTTAGAGCAGAAAGGGTATCGCTGTTACAACCCTGTCACATGTAAGTTCAGAGTGAGCAGGGATGTCATCTTTGATGAAATGAGCAGTTGGTATGCATCTAGTGGTGATGCATTGGATGATGATGATGATCATGACACTCATGTGCAGGCTGAAAAGCAAGAATCACGAACTCTTAGTGGACCAGAGACATCATATGGTAGTCCTTGGTCTGGGAGACTAAGGAGTAGCTCTACATCTTCAGGTGCATCTAGTAGCACTATAGGTAAAGACAAAGGAAAGAGTAAAGTGTCAGAAGGCATTGATGCAGTTCTTAATGGAGACTCCAGTGGCTCAGAGAGCTTGGATGATGAGCTTGGCATTCCTTCAGTGAGGACTCCAGGTGTGCAGAGAGCACACGTTAATGCAAAGACTCCATTGAGTGATCCAGTGGTACGCAGGTCTAGCAGGGTGAGATACCCTGTTAAAATATTTGGTTTTGAAGGTTATGCAGCTCACCATTATGCTTATATGGTGAAACTAGTTGAGGATGTTGAGCCTACAAGTTTTGAGGAGGCTGTTGGTCATGCTCATTGGGATGCAGCAATGAATGAGGAGATGGCTACATTAGAGGCCAATAAGACTTGGGATCTAGTATCATTGCCAAAGGGAAAGAAAGCTATTGGATGTAAGTGGGTTTATAAGATTAAGCACAATGCAGATGGTTCTATTAGCAGGTACAAAGCTAGGCTGGTTGCAAAAGGCTATGCTCAGACATATGGCATAGATTATGATGAAACCTTCAGTCCAGTTGCTAGGATGACAACTGTCAGATGTGTGATTGCTTTGGTAGTAGCCAAAGGTTGGAGGTTGCAGCAAATGGATGTGAAGAATGCCTTCTTGCATGGTGATTTGTAGGAAGAAGTGTATATGGATCAGCCAGCAGGTTATGAAGATTTAGAGCATCCCATGTATGTGTGCAGGTTGAAGAAGGCGCTCTATGGGCTCAAGCAAGCACCTAGAGCATGGTCTGACAAGATCAGAGAGTATCTTGTTAATATTGGCTTTTATGTTTCTGATGCTGATCACTCACTTTATGTGAGAAAGGGAGATGCAGGTTTGGTCATCATAGTCATCTATGTGGATGACTTGATTATTACAGGTTATAGTGATAGTGGGATTGCTGAAGTCAAGGGTTGTTTAAAGATGAAGTTTGAGATGAAGGATTTAGGTGAACTAAGGTACTTCCTTGGCATTGACGTGATCAGATGTGATGATGGTATATGGTTGTTCCAAAGACAGTATGGCTTGGATATGTTGTCCAAGTATGGTATGACAGCATGCAAACCACTTTAGTTCCGTTGGAGCAGAATGTAAAGTTGAGTGCTGATGTTGGGGATGAGATAGAAGACCCTACTATGTTCAGGAGGATAGTGGGGAGTTTGATCTACATGACCATTACAAGGCCAGACTTGAGCTATGCTGTTGGTCTTGTGAGTCAGTTTATGCAAGTACCTAGAAAGCCACATTTGGATGCAGTCAGACGCATATTGAGATATGTGAAGTCCACATTACATTATGGACTTTTCTATGAGGCAGGTACAGAGGTACAGGTGTTTGGATACACAGATGCAGATTGGGCTGGTAGTATGTCTGATAGAAGATCTACCAGCGGATATATGTTCTCTCTTGGTAGTGCAGTAGTTGCTTGGAGCAGCAAAAAGCAATCTACAGTTGCTTTGTCAAGTACAGAGGCTGAGTATAGAGGTGCTGCTATTGCAGCATGTGAGGTAGTATGGCTGCAAAAGTTATTGGCTGATCTGGATGTGCAGGTGGAAGGTCCAGTTGTCATTTATTGTGACAACATGAGCAGTATACAGTTGGCTAGGAACCCTGTGTTCCATGCCAGGACAAAACATATTGAGGTACACTACCACTTTGTGAGAGAGAAGGTACTAGCAGGTGAGATTGACTTGGTGTATGTCAGCACACAGGATCAGATAGTTGATATCTTCACGAAGGCATTGGTTACAGAGAAGCTTCAAAAGTTTCGAAGCTTACTTGGAGTTGCAGAGATGCAGTTGAGCTTGAGGGGGAATGTTGAGATGGCAAGCTCAACACATGTGGACATGGATGATGGACCGCCTGGTTAGATGGGTCCACACTTCTACACTTAGCACGTCGGTGGTCATTATGACTCTCACATGGCCACTGACTCATTACTTATTATATTCAGGTTGTTATACCTATTTACAACTAGCATAGTTATAGCGCCAGTCGACTAGTGTAGTCGGTTATGCATTGTTTGACTTAGTAGGCCACTTTCCTTTTATGTTGTATCTTATCTGTACTTTGTGTACATTAAAAAGAGTGTAGAAGAAGAAGAAGAAACCAGCAAGAAAAGGTTTTGGCCTCCATCTCTCTTCTTGCCTCTTGACTGAGCTTCTCCTTGTGCATTCTGTTTGTATTCGGCGCAGCATCTTGAGCAACCCCCTCCACCACGCGATTCTTGATATGTATGTGCTAAAAGATAGTGACAAGTTGGAAGAGGAATTGCATGACAACTCTCCCATGATGACACTTGCTGAAAATGCTGAATATGAAGAGGATCTTGATACCGATCAGTTTTATGACTCATCGGACGGGTTCCCTTTTGACTTTGGTGGTTGCCCCATAGATGACATGCTTGGGAATGACCCTTGGCACCCCTCATTCACCACTATATCAGCTTTCTCGATCTCCATGGATGCATGGACCGGGTCTAGGAGCTCGAACACCCTACAAGTACATTGTAACATTGATGGAAAGAGTGTATACATTCTTATAGATAGTGGCAGCACGCACAGTTTTGTGAATAAATCGACTCTTGGCTGTTTGACATGTATTCCTACTGAATTACAGCAACCTCTTAGAGTTCAAGTGGCCAATGGAAATGAGGAAGTGAGCTCCCATGTATGCACAAAAGTATCTCTTATGCTAGCCAAAAATTATATAGTAAAGATGGACTTAATTACCCTTGATATGGGCCCTGTGGATGTTGTTTTGGGATGTGATTGGCTTCAGTAGTTGGGAAAAATCTCTATGGACTTCTCTCAGCTGTATATGGAGTTTGTAATGCATGGACAGCTTGTATATTTGGAGGAAATTAAAGAAATTGTAGATTTTCAGCTTATAACAGCAAGACAACTCAAAAAGGAATTCAAGAAACGACCCAGATCTTTGTCTTGCATTTGCATAAGGATAATGATGACCAACACACCTTGGGGAAGAAAAATGCAGCACTAAAAGCGCTTTTGGCTGAATATGAGGACCTATTTTAGCCCCCCACCACCCTCCCTCCTCAGAGATCGGTTGATCACCCGATTGACTTGGATCCCCATGCCAAGCCCATAAATAAACCCCCATATCGGCTCTCTAAATGTGAGAGAGACAAAGTAGCTAAGCAAGTCAAGGAGCTCACTGAAATGGGATTCATAGAGCCTAGCTCTTCCCCTTATGCCTCCCCAGTTCTATTGGTTAAGAAAAAATACGGATCCTTTCGGTTGTGCATTGACTACCATGATCTCAATAAGATCATCGTCAAAAATAGATACCCCATCCCTCGAATCGATGACTTGCTTAATGAACTCAAGGGAGCACACTACTTCACCAAGATTGATTTACGATCCAGTTATCACCAAATCAAAATGAGGGTGGGTGATGAAGTCAAAATAGCTTTTCAGACTGACCGTGGCTTGTACCATTTCCTTGTCATGCCATTTGGACTCACTAATGCACCCGTCACGTTTCAGAGCTTAATGAACAAAATATTGCAGCCATGGCTTCTCCAGTTTGTGTTGGTATTCTTTGATGATATACTCATTTACAGCAAGTCACTGCATGAGCATTTGAAGCATGTCAGACAAATTTTTGATGTACTAAGAGAGCACCGGTTGTTTGCCAAAGAAAACAAGTGTGTCTTCATGCAAACAGAGGTTGAGTACTTGGGACACATTGTTAGTGAAAAGGCATCCAAGCTGATCCTAAGAAAGTGCAATGTGTCCAGGAGTGGCCCACCCCCACTACCACTACCTCCTTGCATGGCTTTCTTGGCCTCTCCTCTTTTTATCAGAGATTTATTCGCCATTATGCCACAATTGCAGCCCCATTAACAGATAGGCTGAAAAAAGAGGCTTTCTTATGGGATGATTTGGCTGACCACAGTTTTTAGCAGCTGAAAGACTTTCTCACTTCAGTCCCCATCCTCATATGCCCTAACTTTTCAAAGGATTTTACCATCCAGTGTGATGCTAGTGGACGGGGTATTGGTGCAGTCTTGCTGCAAGAACACGGGGTAATAGCATTTGAGAGCCAAAAATTGGATGATAGAGAGAGAGAGTTGCATGTCTATGATCAGGAGATGTTGGCAGTCATTCATGCTATCAAAAAGTGGCATCACTACTTGTATGGAAGTAGATTTAAGGTGAAAAGTGACCATCGTGTGCTCAAATACTTCTTGACTCAGCCCAACCTCACTCCCAAACAATGTAGATGGGTGGCTACCCTACAAAACTATGACTTTGAGATTACCCACACCCGTGGCAATGACAATGTAGCGGCTGATGCACTATCTCGCATGTGGGCATGCAAGGTTTCATCCATCACTAAACTCCACCATGATCGGATTGAAGAGCTCCAAGAGGCATATTTTCTTGATGCTGAATTCAGCCCTCTTTTCCAGAAATTACAGCAAGGTGTCATGGATGACAACTCTCAATATCAGCTTCACAACAGCCTCATTTGGATCCATGGCCGTATTGTGATTCCCCATGCCTCTCCTTTCACCCAAAGGATCCTTGGAGAAATGCATTCTTCACCAACTGCTGGCCGTTTAGGGGTCTTCAAAACATATGGCCAAGTTTCAAAAAGCTTCCATTGGAAAGGCCCATGGCGGGATGTTAAAGACTTTGTGTCTAGATGTATGCCTTGTCAGCAAAATAAAGATAGCACTCTTAAACCGGGTGGATTGTTGCAGCCCTTACCTATCCGCGAAGCAAAATGGACCCACATTACCATGGATTTCATCACTGGTTTACCTACAACCAAGAAGGGTTGGGATAGCATCTATGTGGTAGCTGCCCAGCTCACTAAAGCAGCCCATTTCATCCCTACAAAATCTCAGTTTACAGCATCTCAAATTGCCACTCAGTTTATGGAGCATGTTTTTAAGTTGCATGGCTTACCCCATGTCATAGTACATGACTGGGATACCAAATTTATGAGTCAGTTTTGGCAGACAATTTTCAGCTCCATGGGACCAAATTGGCTCCGTCTATAGCCTATCATCCCCAAACGGATGGGCAGACCGAGCGAGTCAATAAGTGGCTTGAAACTTATTTGCGACATTTTTGTCATAATGTGCAGAATTCTTGGGATGTATGACTGCACTTGGCTAGATTTTCTTACAACAACTCCACTCATTCGAGCATTGGAGTCTCTCCCTTCGAAGCATTGTATGGTTATCAGGTGCCCCTTCCTACCGTGATCTTCAATGAAAAGCTCAACCCCCTTGGAAAAGAAGAGTTGGACCACATGCAAGCTTTACTTCAACAATGCAAGGTAAACCTCAAAAGGGCTCAAGAGCACATGAAGCTCCATGCTGATGCAAAAAGAATACCCCTTGACTTTCAAGAGGGTGAATTGGTACTCCTCAAGGTCCCCAAGTCCCGTTTATCTACACTAAAGGACGGGTCTTGCAACAAGTTGGCACACCGTTACTATGGGCCCTACATAATCATTAAGAAGGTCAGGAACTTAGCTTACCATCTCCAACTCCCTCCCACTACTAAGATCCATAATGTCTTCCATGTGAGCCAATTGAAACCTTTCATTGGCACTCCCAAAGATCATGTAGAGGAGCTACCCCCCATAGATGAGGAGGGCCTTATCCAGTATATTCCTGAAGCAGTCATTGGGCAACGTGAAAAGCAACTCCACATCCGTTCTATACATGAATACCTAATCAAATGGCAAGGCCTACCAATAGAGGAAGCTTCTTGGCACTGAGCATCTATCTTGGATGAATTTCCACACCTCAAGGAGGCCGTATTGGCTGGAACTTAACCATGACACTTGTTTTGGGCTGCAGTCTGCATCTGGACAGCCACCTATTTTGCACCAATTTCGGTCCTGGTCCATTTTCAGCCCCATCCCCCATACATGGACTGAAAGTACACCTCGAGAGCTCCGCGCCAACACCTCACTTGCCCCAATCAGAGTTTCCTAGAGGAAGTTATGGCTATTTTTCTCCAGCCATACTATCTGGGATAGCACACTAGTAACTCTTGGACAGCCCTCTATTTTGCAATAGTTTTGGTCCTAACCTAATTGCAGCCCTGCCCCACCCACATGGACTGAAATTACATCTCATGGGCTCCGTAACAACACCTCAATTGTCCCATTCGGAGTTTCTCACACAAAGTTATGGCTGATTTCCTACAGCACACCCTTACAGGACATGACCACATCCCTTGTTTTTTAGGACAAAAACTTTATGAGACGAGATGGTTTGTAATGAGCAGGAATCATGGGAACATGGCATGGGAACATACTAGTCACACTGACGGTATATAAGGTGTAAGAGGGTATTTTGGAGGCATCACAGAAATTATCAAGAAACTCTCTTTTCACCTTCTCAAGCTTCCATGGCTTCTTCTTTCTCTTCTTCTTCTTCCCTTTCCCGTCTTTCTCTCTCCTCTCCCTCTTCTCCTGCAGTCCTTCTCTCTCTCCTTCCCCTTAGTTAGGACAACTAGTTCTCTTTCATTACACATCTGCAATCACATTCTCCTTGCCTGGTCTATACGTGATTTCAAAGTCAAATTCTTGCAAGGTCTCAATCCATCAGCATTGTCTCATATTGAGATCTAGCTAAGTAAAAATCCACTTTAGGCTCTTATGATTAGTGACTAGAGAAAACCTATTACCAAGTAGGTAATGTCTCTATATTTTAAAGGCATGAATTACAGCAAGTAATTCTAGATCATGTGTGGCATAGTTTCTTTCGTGGATCTTTAATTTTCTTGAAGCATAGGCTACTGGATGTCCTTCTTGCATAAGCACACAAATCTTTGCAATTGGTGTTGTGGCATGCTATATGGCTACACCTGGCAAGAAGCATTTGGATGTCGTGAAGGGTATCATGAGATACCTGAAGGGCACTACAGATATATGCATATGCTATGGCAGCCAGGATATAGGAGTCGTGGGGTACATTGACTCTGATTATGCAAGACATGTAGATAGTCAGAAGTCCACTTCCGGCTATGTATTTACCTATGCTGGAGGTGTTGTTTCTTGGATGTCCAGGGTGCAGAAATGCACGGCCCTCTCTACTACAAAGTCCGAGTATGTTGCAGCCACAAAGGCTTGCAAGGATGTCATTTGGTTGAGTTGTTTGGTTGTTGATCTTGTTATTGATGCTATCCCTACACGACATTCGGATTCTATGAGTGCTATTCAGTTAGCCAAGAATCCGATCTTCCATGCGAAGACAAAACACATTGAGGTGAGGTATCACTTCATAGTAATCCTTAATCATCTGCTTATTAAGCTCTTGAAGTCTGCACAAAGCCGAATCTGATTATTATTATTCTTCCTAATAACAACTTGTGAACACCACTCTATATGTTATAGCAAAAATATCAAGCTAGCTTTTCATAAATTTTTTAACTCCTTGAATAGCCCATTCCTTAGTTTGAAAGGCATACGCCTTACTTTTTTTTGCACCTGGGCAGCTACCTTCCTTTAGGAGAATGGTATAAATAGCCATGCTAGGAGGAATAGCTCGTAGCTCAAAGCAAAGATGTCGAGGAATTCCTGAATAATCAAGGACACATAGTCTTCCCTTTCTTCCAGATTGAACACGGAACCTAATTTGAATGGTAGTGAATCATTCATCGTACCAAGATCTAACTCAATTACATCTGCATCTCATATCCTTTCATGAGCCTCTATTGGCTCATTCAAAGTTACTTGATAGATATCCTCTATAGTGGACCCCACTTTGGATTCGTCACTTGATAATGTCTCACTACTAGCTACATCCTCCAATGTATCTTTCTCTATGGAGGACAAAGGAACTCTCTCACTTTGAGGAGATTCAGGGTAGGCATCTACTACTATACGTCTAGCACCTCTACCAAGGATCAACCGACCAGCAGGTATATCAACCTAATAGTCCAGTTGTAAGATCCATGGCCTACCTAGCAATACTTGATAGCTAGGCCACCCTATGAACCTAATTACCCTGAAGTCCAAAATGGATTCCACATTGGCAACGGTCATGTGGTATTTAGTGATGCACCCTTCGGGTTATCTTAAACTATCATCAACTATTCAAAGAATCATGGAGGCATGTTTTTTATTCTAATCCTAGCCTCTCCACTAATTCCAAACACATAATGTTAACAAAGGATCCCGTATCTACAATAGCATGATCCGCTAATATGCCATCAATATATGCTGCTACCCTTAGACAATACTTTTCAGCATGCTCAAACCAATCATCTCCTACCCATGCTATGCCAAGGGCCCCACGATATACCCCGTGTGTAGAATCTTCTTATACTCTCTATGCACTCCTTGGGACAACTTAAACAACTACATGAGGTTTACATCCGACTTAACTTCAAAAGAGAACTCACTAAATCAAATTCATGATATCTAGCAATAACTCTCTTCTTTTGCTAATATGCCATCAATATATGCTGCTACCCTTAGACAATAGTTTTCAGCATGCTCAAACCAATCATCTCCTACCCATGCTATGCCAAGGGCCCCACGATATACCCCGTATGTAGAATCTTCTTATACTCTCTATGCACTCCTTGGGACAACTTAAACAACTACAGGAGGTTTACATCCGACTTAACTTCAAAAGAGAACTCACTAAATCAAATTCATGATATCTAGCAATAACTCTCTTCTTTTGCTAGATCATTCTCTCCTTTGGTCTTTGAACAAGTTTTGGTGTCTCTTTCTTGGCTTTTTCCTTCTTTTTTAGCAACACTTTATTGGGGTCAATTTTACTATCAACAGCTTTTAGAGGTCTACCTTCCATGTCAAGATTAATGACTTATGTCCCCTTATCATCTTGCTTAGGGTTTTCCTTGATAGGTTTTAACTTGTTTATCTCAACTTCTTTACCCTTTTGACCTCTTGTAATGACCTGTAAATTAGAAGTTTCAGTGCCATTGACATGTACAGCTTCAATATGGCTAACGTCATTGCCACTAAGGTACCTCCTCTACAATAGCCTTCCCTCTTTACAGTATTTGTTTCGGTCCCTCATCTTGCTAGAGATTATTTTCTTATGCTCAATGGTTGACTAGACCTGGTCATTTACTTCCTTGTTGGAGAGAGCTAATCTTACTCCAATAGGTACTAGCTAGGTGGCTAGACTTTTCACATATATCACATTTAACATTTGGACAATTCCTAGGGAAATTTTAGCCACCACGCCACTTACAATTGAATCTTGAGGGGGCACCCTCTTCAGGGTGTCGACTCCCTATCAAAATATGTTGCTTCTTAAGGAAATTGACATCAAACAATAGTTATTTTCTTATATTGTTCGGTGATCATATCAGTATAGTGCTTCATCATATCCTTAACTTTACCAAGGACATTTGAGGCACTTGACTCATAGCTACGATCGTCTACATGTCATTCCATTGGCCTAACCACTTGATTGGGAGTTGGCTATTTATTTTCTAGAATAACATTAGGATTTATTGTTTGCCCCCCAACACTAGGTGGAGCTATTTGACTAGCCATAGGCATGGTCACACTGGGAGGAGTTGGCAAGATTGGCACATTTTGAATCATGCTTCCTCTCCCATTGGAAGTACTCATGGGTGTCCCTTGACCTCCATTTGTCAATGCTTAAGTATTTCCAATACCTAGACTCGGATTCCAGTTTTCCCTAGAGGTATAGGCCACTTGTAATTGCGACTCTACCTCTTGTACTCATGTAATAGTCATATCAATGTTAGCAAGAGCAATACCACTCAGCTGCACTTGAATGATAAAGTCTAGCCTATGCAAAAAGTATTGCAATTGAGCAATAGTTGGAATAGGAATATAGTTCTACAACTTATAAAATACTTCCTTTAATTTCTTGGCATAGGCTCGAACATTATCATGAGGTTCTTGGCATGTTACATTGAGAACACGTAGCTAGTTACTGACCTTCCCTTTCAGGGGTAAACTCTCTTTGGAAGGCCACAAAAAATAAATCAATCATAGTTATGGTTCCAGTGTCTAGGTTATGATACCATATTGCAACTTGTCCTTTCAAAGTCATATTAAAGAACATCATCAAGTGTCCTTCATCTTGGATTTGACATTCAAACATTAACTTTTGGAATTCATTAATATGAAGTTCCGCATCTTCCTCTGCTAACCCATTAAAAATGAGTAGAGGAGCCCCATATTCTTGCTGGGATTGCAATGGGTTGCACCATGGTGACACAAGTGGATTCAATAAAGGAGTTTGAATTATGGGAACTATAACCCCACTCAAAGTGGGTTGACTAACTAGGAGAGGGAAGTACTAGAACTTCCTCCTCCTAACAAACTACGCGTGGGACTAGGGTTACTAAGACCCCTCCCTTGTAGGGATATTGGACCACTCCTTTGCGAAGAATATCTCCTAATAATTTTAGCCCACCATTGAGCCTGTTCAGATCTTTCTTGCTTCTGAAGCTTACCTTGATGGTCTTTTGGATCTATTTCACTACCTTGTGGTATACACTAATAAATTGGTCCCTATTAACTGAGATTCCAAGACCGCCACTTATTAGTGGTTCTCGGCAAAAGCACCACCTATTGAGACCTAAAAAACGGGCCAGACATTGGCTCTATGGCACCAGTGGGCCTCTACTATGCATCCAAACCACCCCTCCATCTCACGGCTAGGAGCATCTAAGGGATATACTACCCTAACATCTAATGTAGAACTTCACGTTTGTATGGATTATAATCCAACAAATAACCCTTCCCACACTCCTCAGAGGGAGTCCCTACACATATTGGTGTAATACACCATGTAAGTGTAGACAAAGGAAGCGCCCCTCAGTTGATCATCATGGCCCCACTACGGCTCTCCTACACCTCGAGGATTGGCCCCCAAGATGTGCCCATGAACATATAAATCATATGCAACACATGATCCCCTCTTTTAATAAATTGTTCCAAGATATGTAATATATTCCTAAATTGAATATTCCCCAAAGGAAACGAACCACTAACCCTATAGCTTAGGGTACCTCACCTCCTCAGCATAGGTCATTGTTCATGAAAACAATTGCTATGTATCCAAGATGATACCATATATTCCATGCAATGTAATTGTGTATAATTTATAGTGCTAAACAATTTTTCCATCAACAACCAACATTGTGAAGGTTCAAAAACATTTATTTTCATGCATTTACTCTAAATGAGATTGTTGTGTTGTATAGGGCCAACACTGAGTATACTCCTACTAAACCCTCTTAATTTTAAATGACACATGTCCTATATGTCGTGCATCATAAAAACATTAGAATTCGGTGTATTATCAGCCCTTAACACCCCCCTTCTCCCTACCGCTTAGGACTATACATTCGGTGGTAGGTTTAAAGAGTATTTTTAATGTATTTTTCCTTTATAAAAGCAGTAAATAGCCACTTTAACATAAAGATAGGGATGAATTGAGACTAAAACTCATACCTTAGCCTTATCATACATTCACAAACACAAAATTACGTTTTTCTAATTTTCAGATACGAAAAATCTATTTTCTCTTTTTTTCCTATTTTTTTCTTTTTACTTATTGATAAATATTAATATTTTTTTATTTACCAATTTGGATTGATTAAGCCTATTGAGAATTATTTTTATATCACATTCCACCCCATGTGAACACCATATACATAACAAAACCCTAAAATCATATGATTTGTCTTAAATTTGCAATTTTACGAGTTTTGTATGTTTATAAAGAAATTATTAGATGACTAATTTTTCTTGATTTCCTTAACATTTCTAATAGATCATAGCATTGACAACTAAATACAACCGTTTCCAATCATTTACCAATGGAATTGATCATAAAATGATTAAATTTATGACTTACTCATAGAACCGCAGCTTATATCGTATGCATCTTGTGATTGGAGACCCCACTGATGCTCCCTAAATAGCTACCATTGACACTCCTTCCAACCTCAATCTATGCTCCTGCATGCTTCAGTATCATCCCACGATCAAAATCTCACATCTCAGCCCACCCCCTTCTCTCATAAAATCAACCATGGAAACACACAACAAGACGAAAGAGGAGAGAGGATAGAGAAAGATTACAATTTGATCTTTCCATTTACTGCATCATTTTCTATGCCAATTGGAGCGATGAGAAGCGTGAAAATTGTTCATCTTATTACCCTCTCCATTCCTCTTGATGCCAATAGGTACAAAATCCATTTTTCTATACAAAGATGGAACACCAAAGAAAACGGCACCCGTCCCTCCCCCACTCCCCCCCCTCCTGATTGTTCACTTTTTGAGAGTTTTGGCCTTTTAATTAGTCATTGAGCATTGATCCTAAAATAACTAGTACAAAATTTTAGTTTTCACACTTCATGCAAGTGTTTTTTTACTAAACGAAGGCCCAAACAAACTCCGATTCAAGATCCCATTGGAGAACTAGCTTCATAGTGTCAAAATATATCAACCTGGCATCCGTCACACACTTTGGACTTCGATCAATAAATCGAAACTTGGATTGTTTGTGTTCTCGACATCGAACTCTGTCTAAGAAAACTCCAGCTCATCAATTCGCAACAATTTCATTTTCCATGAAAAGTTGGTTTTTACACCTCCCAGAAAATTTTGTGCATTAAATAGGACTCCAAAAATCCACTCTCACAATCTTAGGGATTTCTCCACATCCAAGCTCTCTCCCCATAAAATATTTCTATGAATGATCACTTCTACACAATGCTGTAAGGAAAAGATTAGTTGCTTGCAATACCGTAATGTAGGAAGCCATAGCCACTTTCACTCAGGCTCTTAAAACTCTTCCTTTCTCTCATCTACTTGGAACATTGAAGTCCCTACCACTCTGAACTACTGTACCTCTAAGGATTGCCACATCAAATTAGCAAAGGAGTGGAAGATTCAAGCTCAACAAGAAGATTCAACATCCATACGAAGCTTCAAGCATAGTATCTTTTGATACTCAAATATTGTTTGTTGACACTAATGCTCTTGTGTCCTTTGACACAATCGGTTTCAGCTCTCTTATTGGCCATCGTAAAAGGATAGACACTACCCGAGTATCTCATAAACTTGTGGTAAGACCTCCTTCTCCCAAAATGTATGAACTTGCACATATAGCAAAATTTAATGGTGCAAGCTTTCATGCTTGGAAGGAAAAGACCATGTACCACCTCATGAGGAAAGACCTCTTTGATCTCTTTGAAGATGATGCAGGTGATGCAAAAGGCACGAAACAATATTTAGAAAGCAAGATCCTTGCAATAGCTCCACCAAAAACCAAAGAATGGAAGAGGATGAATAACAAGGCTCTAGGCATCATTGCATGAAGACTAAGTGATGATGTGATACACCATATCTCTAGCGTTAGAGATGCTAAAACGGCTTGGGAGGAACTTGATAAAATTTTGGAACTCGAGCTAAAAACTCCAAGGTAAAATTACTCATGTAATTCTATACAGTGGATGTAAAAGATATTTCTTCTATGATCATATACATTAATAAGTGTAAGATCCTAAAAACTCAACTTGCAACTCTCAAGAGGAACATTGATGAAGATGAAGCCATAGTAGCTTTAGTAGCAACAAGTGTAAACCAAGAGCCTTATGAGAACCTTGTGTCTACCTTTAGTAATGTTCCAAAACTCTCACTTAAAGACATTAAGCATTCTCTACTTTTGATGAAGAAACTAAACATAAAAACAAAGATGCAAAGGGAGTTGTCTCAACACAAAGAGACTATCTATTGTGTATCCAAAGGAAATTATGGAGCAAAGGGCTAAGATCAAGAATTCAACTCTAACAACAAACATCGGGTCACATGTCATTATTATGGTAAGAATGGCCGCATGGCCATTGAATGTTTCCATAGGAAAAGAACACAAAAGGTGCATAATGGTAACCATCAAAATCAATTCATGAATGAAGAAGATGAAGAAGATGAAGAAGATGAAGAAGATGCTTTCGCTATTAGCAACAACTCTAACATAATGTTTTGAAGAATTTTTCATTGTATCTTTCCCATAGTGGATTTTGTTTCCCTCAGTGGATGTTGTTTTGTAAAAGCCATTGCTAAAGATGTACACTTTCAAGATTTAACTTGACTAGGCTGCCTGTCAACTAGTCTCTCGAGCCATGTCATCCTCTAAGGGGGGGAAGCCACAAGTGTAGGAATTCATCATTTGAGGGGGAGTGTTGAAAGATATGACAAATGATGTATGCTCTAGGAACATATGCTTTGTATCCCATAAGCTTAGTGAGGAGAGTGGAACAACCCAAGGGCTACACAAGCATGTATTTGGTTCTTATTTCAATGCAATGCTATTGTACTTTGTCATTTTAATCATTCTCATGTCCTGCCCAAGATTTTGTTTATGAGTCCAATCACTTAATCTTGGAACCTAATTCACTTGAGTAATAGTCATTGTCTCTTGTCTATGTCATTATGGTTTATGTCTATGTATTCTATCCTCCATAGCTAAACCTTGCTCAAGATCCATGTTATTTAACATGGTATCAGAGCCATGGTGAGCATAGTTCTAGCTTAGTTCTCTGATTCTTCAACTCTCCTCAACTTGATTCTTGCTCAGCTAATGACCTTATCTCTCACTTTAGTTTCACACATTCTCTCTTATGTGCCATAGCCAACACATCTTCTACCTGCATTGGACAAGTTGGATCTCCTTCTTCTAAAGACTTCTTTCTAATACATTTTGGATGGCAAAATGTGTCCGTTGTACAACAGCAAATGCCTATTGTAAATGAACTTGCAAACTGGAGTGATAGTGACAGTAGTGAGCTATGAAGAGACACTGTAGTGGCTCTGGTGCCTCTTCACATTAGACATACCTCTTGGGAGGTGTATCCGTGATATAAGAAGGATTATTGAGAGTCATTATAGAGTATTGTAGTGAGGAGATGATGTACTATTGAGAGAGAGATAGCCAATTCTATCAAAACAGTGTATCTGTATATGAGAGATTGAGAGAGAAAACTATGAAGACATTGAAGATGAATACTATGTGATTGATTTCCATTCAAAAATGGTGTATGCCTTTGTGGTCCTTGTTCTATTGATGGATTCTATGAAGATGTTGAAGATTATGATTGATTCTATCAAATTCGTGGGAGATATCTACTATGATGTTGCGTGAAGAATTGTTGTTTTCTTTGTTTTGGTCATCGAAAGAATGAAATAAAAGCTTGTTGATGTTACAAGATAGATTTTCTTGTAGTAGAATCCCCTTTTCCTTGGTGTTCCTCTTGGGGCTCCATGTTTTTGGTGCGCAGCCAAGGAAACTTGCCATCAACAAGCATCATGAGGCTGGAAATGAAGGAAATGGCATTGCCAAGAAGAGAAGAATTCAATGGATGTTTGCAAAGTTCCTTCTTCCACTGAAGAGTTGGAGATTCTTATTACCAAAGCCACTTTTCATAAAAATTTCATCCCAAAATGGCGGAAATATATTACCATCATGATGCATGCTTTATGTGGTGGATTGTTTCCTCTTCCTGTTGAAGCAGCAAAAACTTGTATCTTGGTGGAAAATTGTTTGGGAACAAACTGAAGAATACAAGCAGAGAGAATGACTATCCATGGAAGATTTGGTATTCATTGAGAAGTTTCCAGACATCATCAAGTGGGAGATCGTGAAGAAGCTTCAGGAGTCGTGGTCTGTGGAGGTCCACGAAAACAAGAAGGAAAAGAGTTGGGATTTGTTCGTGGATGCTCAACAGCAAGATACGTGGGATGCTTGGTGCATTGGCAATATTCTGTTTGTCCAATTAGCAACCCACTGGAAGTTGGTAGAAAGAGTATTTTTCACAACATACACTGCTGAAACCCTCAGAAGCTGGCATTATTATAATGGCACAACAACGATCCTAAGAAGAATGAGTTTTGATACTTTCAAAACGGAATATCTCCCCCTCTGTAGTAGTGGTTTGAAAGCTGAATTCAGTGATGTTGAAAAGAAGGAAGTAGAGGAGATGTTGGCCAAAGAATCCCCCAGAATCTATTTTGTTGAGTATTGAACAACTGGTTGGAGCCAAGCCCCTGATGAATGATGCAGTCAAGAGGCAAGCATTAGAACGAGTCCAGAGGCACGTGAGAAGAGAGAAGGCAAAAATCAAAGCTGAGAATGAGCTCGTATAGCAAAAGCCTCCTTTGATGCCCTAAAAGCACTCTTTATAGAAGTCCCCATGGTGACTCAAGGTCCTTTCCTAGTCAAATGCATCTTGGAAATATTGATGATAGACCAGCAAATGTAGTCCCATTACCAATTTTTAAGGGAGAGTACAATGAAGACCCTAATCTTCATGTAGCAGATTTATGGTAGCATGTGTGGCTAACAATGCCAAAACCCCTGAGCATTGGTTAACATTATTCCCCGCCACTTTCAAGGGTGCGGCATTTCAGTGGTATGAGAGACAAGCAGCAGGAACTTTTGGCACTTGGGACAACCTAAAGTTGGCCTTCCTCACTAAATTCAGGTGTGAAGGTTTTGAAGAGTGGATGCGAGAGGAGTTCATGAACCTAGGTCAGTCCTTTGGAGAAAGACTAGAAGCTTATGTCTCGCGAATGGAGTCCATCCTGAAGAGATGGACTAACCATCATTTGGACAAAGGCATTCAGAAAGGAGTGTTTCTCAGAGGCCTACAACCAAAAGTTTGCAAGTTCGTGGAATTGAGAAGACCAGTCAATCTGCAAGCTGTAGTGGAAGGTGCAAGATTGTATGACGAAGTTGAACCAAGGCTGTCAATGACTCCAGAAAAGGAGTCTTGCCTCCTCCCATGCCAGGAATAGTATACCCAACAAATGCAATCCCAGGGGCAGTTCCCTATCCCTATCCCCAGATGTAAACAATGCCACGGTATAATGCACCTAATCCACTGTGGTCGCCACAGATGACAATGCCTCAAATGATGGTTCAACCACAACAACAGTGGCCTCAAACAGTTCTTCCAATGGCGACTCAACAACAGTGGAACCCTACCAACTGGAATCAACAATCCCAAGTCTCAACAAGAGCCTTGAATCAGAACCAGAACAGAGAACCCTCTGGATTGACGCAACCAGTGTATGCAGTAATTACAGAAGCTTTACAAAACCCTACTACAAGTACTTCAGGAGGTGAAAATTTGAAGGACTACTTATCCAACTCAGTTGCAAGTATCAAGAAAGAGCTTATGGATGTGATTACAGAGCAACTACAGACGCTGAAGGTGAATACCACCAATATATCCACCCCTAGGGGAGCTGGGAGAGATGTGATGCACTCTAATACATGGTGCGGAAAGTGTCATCAAGTGGGACATTTAGCCACTGAATGTACCCGAAAACCAACCATTCCTGGAGCCTTTTGTTCCTACTATTTGCGGAAGAACCATACAGAGGATATTTGCTCTCTGAAAGAGATGCACAAACGAATACAGAAGGATGAAAATGCAAGATTCAACTTGTTAGAGTCCAAAATGACAACACAGGATATTGGACCAAAGCCTAGGGAGTTTGGTCCTAATTTCGATCTAAGGAGGTTTCCCTCTCAAAGTTATAGAGGACGACAGTTTGGCGGTGGTCAGAGATCAGAGGTGGAATGTTACAGGCGTGAAGAAAAGGGTCATATCTCCCCGAATTGTCCTAACCCTAGACGATCTATGGATGATTACAAGACCTTATGCAGCTGATGCAAAGGATAAGGCCACATTGCAAAGGACTGTCCAAGTCCAGCCCTTGTAAAGGCCAATGGCACTGATAGCCAATAGAAGGTACAAGAGCCCGCCTCCAATTTGGTAGAGTTGGAAGTTTCCATTGTCACGCACGCCAAGAAGTGTTGAGAGATCGAGCTCCACTCGCGATATGCCAGGGTGACCGTTGTGCATTTATGTCACCGACTTGTCAGTTACAGATGCGGTTGGTACACCGCCAATGAATAATAGCTACATGATAGCTATCCTTATCTACTCTAGTTCATGGCTCAGTTAGTATGCCACCTTAGTTTGTTGAGTTTGGTTTGAAACCCATATATAGGGTTCTTCTATTTCTTTGTATGAGAGCTTTTTTGGCTTACACAACTAAGAAGAGGAAAACTGTTTTCAGCCTCTACCCTTGTGTGTATTCCCCCATTGTGCAAGCAAGAAAGCTACAAGTGAGACTCCTTCCTTCTCTCCCATAATCTTGACATGGTATCAGAGCCTTGTTCGTGGTAAGGAGCTCAAGAAAGCAAGCCAAGCTCGCGGTGTTCTGGTAAGAGGAGCAGTGTTGCTTTCATTTTCTATTTTGGGAGCAGATCTCTGCAGGTAGCACAGCCGGAAATTGCAAGAGTGCATTGTCTCAGGCTGAGACGCCCTTTGCGGTGAAGTAAGAGGGCAGTATATGTTGCGGGATTAGGCTTTAGCCCTTGGTGACCCTGTTTTTTTGATTTGAGGCTATTTCGGGGCCTGTTTTGGAGGCAGAAGTTTTCTGCACGCACTCAGGAAAAGACCCTATTTTATGCTGTGCGACCACTATTCTACAGGTCAGTGAAAAGTTATTGTAGAAATTGCATCATATGCTTGTGCGCAGAGACATTGGGAGTTACAGAATCATCCTTGGTTCCTGTATATGCAAAATCGTCACTAGGAAGTGACTGTGTCGTCAAATACCACTTTCGCCAGTTTTGCAGATTTGCCCTTGTGAGGGTGAAGCTGTGTTTTTTGCAGTGTTCTGTAATGGCGTCTGATTCTCTCTCACAGATTGTAACTGAAAAGCTTGACAAGAACAACTTCCAAGCATGGAAGTTTAGAATGACGAATTTCCTTATGGGAAAAGGATATTGGGAATTTGTTGCAGGAAATGAAGAAGAACCAGTTCTTCTTGATGTTCCCAATCAACAGCAAATGCAGGCATTCAAATCATGGCATGAGAGAGCCAGGAAAGTTATGTACTGGCTGTCTATCAGTATTTTAGACTCTATGATTGTGCATATTCAGGATGCAAGTACGCCAAAGGAGGCATGGGATACTTTGTCAAAAATGTATAGCACAAATACGCAAGCCAGGAAAATGCAGCTCAAGCAAGAGTTGCATAATGTGCAAAGAGAAAGTATGAGCATCAATGACTACCACATGAAGGCGAAGAAGATTGCAGATGCACTTGCTTCCATTGGGTCGCCAGTGGAAGATGATGATTTAGTTTCTGTGACCTTGAATGGTCTAGGAAAGGATTATGCACAGTTTTGGACATCCATTTCAGTTCATGAAAGATTTCCTGATTTTGAGGAGTTGATTGCTCTTCTAATTTCTGAGGAGCAGAGAAATGGTGGTGCATCTTCTTCAGGAGGAACTTCAAAAGAAACTGTCTTCTACTCAAATGCTGGAAGAGGTAGAGGCAGAGGTAGAGGAGGCCGATTTGGAGGCCGTGGTAGAAATCAGAATATGCAGCAAACTCAAGAAAACCAGTCCTATGGAGGAGGACGTGGTAACTCTAGAGGCAGGGGGAGCCAAAGAGGTCGTGGTGGATGGCAAAGAGGCCAAAATGCAAACAGTAATGTTGAATGCTACTACTGTGGTAAAATGGGTCATATGGCTAAAGACTGCTATAAAAAGCAGAATGACATCATGAATGGAAAACTGCAACAAGGAAATTATGCATCTTCTAGTAGACAGGGTGATAGAAATGAGCATTTGTTCATGGTGCAGCACATGAATAATTCTGTGACAAGTGCAGAAGAAAGCAACGATGTGTGGTATGTTGACTCAGGTGCATCAAACCACATGACAGGTCATGCAGAATGGATGGAGGATGCAAGGAAAATGGAAAAACCAGGATTTGTGGAGACTGGTGATGATACTGTACATCCTATTGTGCAGATTGGAAAAATTCCTTTGTCTATGCAGGATGGGAAAAAGAAATACCTATCCGATGTATTTCATGTCCCGAATATCACCAAGAATCTGGTTTCTGTTGGTCAAATGGTTGAGCAGGGCTTGCAGGTCAGATTTAATCCTCATGGATGCTTTGTTGAGGATATGAAAAATAAAGGTCACTTGATAGCAAAAGGAAATAAGAAGGGCAGAATGTTTACGTTGGATGCAGACATGCCTGAATTGAGTGCAGCAATGTTTGCACATGGGACTGGTGTAGTTGCAGATATTGATATCTGGCATAAATGCATTGGTCATGTTAATGTACAGCAACTTAAATCAATGCAGGCCCAAAATATTGTTGCAGGATTGCCTAAATTCAAGGTTGCAGAAATGCATAAGGTATGTGAAGCCTGTCAATTTGGAAAACAGGCAAGGAAACCATTTCCTAGACATGCTCAAGAGAGTAAGAAGCCATTGGAATTAATCCACTCTGATGTGTGGACTACTAAAGCTGCATCTCTTGGAGGCTGTCATTATTTTGTCACTTTTATTGATGACTATAGCAGAAAAGTTTGGGTGTATTTTATGAAAAAGAAAAGTGAAGTTTTTGGGCATTTCAAAACTCTTAAAGCTATGGTTGAAAAAGAAACAGGCCTGCAAATAAAATGCCTAAGGTCAGATGGAGGGGGAGAGTACCTCTCAAATGAGTTTGCAAGGTTCTTGCAGGAGCATGGCATAAAGCAGCAATATTCATGCAGTCATACCCCACAGCAAAATGAAATTGCAGAAAGAAAAAACAGGCATATTGGAGAGGTATCTCGTGCCATGCTCAATGAAAAAGACTTGCCAGATTTTTACTGGGCTGAAGCAGTTGCTACAGTAGTCTATATAATGAACAGGACTCCCACTGCAGCAATACATGGGATGACTCCAGAGGAGAGGTATACTGGTAGGAAACCAGATATTTCTCATTTGAAAATTTTTGGTTGCATTGCCTATGTACATGTGCCAGATGAGTTGAGATCCAAGTTGGATCCAAAAGCTGAGAAGTGCATCTTTATTGGTTACTCTCTGCAGAGCAAAAAGGGTATAGATGCTATAACCCTTCTACTCGTAAGTTTACAGTGAGCAGAGATGTTGTTTTTGATGAGATGAGTAGCTGGTATAAACCAGTAAATGTGATTGATGATGTAGATGCACAAAATGGTAATGCTGCACAGAATTCTCAACAGCAGTCACAAGATATTAGTGGACCTGGAGCGTCCTCTAGTAGTGGTTCACATTCTTCGCCATGGATAGGCAGATTGAGATCAGGAGAATCTTCTCAAGGCAGTGCAAATAGTGGTATGCAGGTGTCAAGAAAAGGAAAAGAGAAGGTAGATCAGCCCATGTTTGATGTGAATGCAGGTCACTCTTATGTGGATGGTAAATCCAGTGGCTCAGAACAGAGCATTGATGATGAGTTGGGTATTTCTTCTATTGTTATACCTGGAGTAAGGAAGACCAGGGATGTTTTGAGAGCACCTGGGAGTGAACCTACTTTGAGTAGGTATCCTGTGGATAGGCTGAAATATGATGGATTTACAGCCATTCACTATGCATATATGGTCAAAGTGATAAAGGAACCAGAACCCACTTCTTTTGAGCAAGCCATGGGAAAAGAAAAATGGGAGAAAGCCATGGAGGAAGAAATGGATGCCTTGGAAGCAAATGCTACATGGGAATTGGTACCTTAGCCTAAAGGTAAGAATGCAATTGGCTGTAAGTGGGTTTATAAGGTAAAGCACAATGCAGATGGTTCTGTGAACAGATACAAGGCAAGATTAGTAGTCAAGGGGTATGCACAAACATATGGCATTGACTATGAAGAAACATTCAGTCTGGTTGCAAGTATGGCAATCGTAAGAGCAGTCATTGCTATGGTTGCATCAAAGGAATGGTCTTTACATCAGATGGATGTAAAGAATGCATTCTTGCATGGTGATTTGCAAGAAGAGGTCTATATGGAGCAGCCACCAGGTTATGTGCATGCTGTTCATCCTGAGTTTGTTTGCAGGTTGAAGAAAGCCTTGTATGGCTTGAAGCAAGCACCTAGAGCATGGTCTGACAAGATAGGACAGTATCTTGTCACTATTGGCTTTCAGATTTCCAAGGCAGATTTCTCACTTTATGTGAGAAAAACATAGAAATGTATTATGCTACTTGTCATTTATGTTGATGATTTGATTATGACAGGTGACAGTGATGAAGATATCCTTCATGTGAAAATGCTATTGAAGCAAAAGTTTGAGATGAAGGATTTGGGAGAGCTGCTTATTTCTTGGGCATTGAGGTGATTAGATCACCAAGTGGGATACAGCTCTTGCAGAGGCAGTATGGATTGGACATGCTGTCCAAATATGGGATGACAGGCTGTAAGCCTATTTCAGTTCCTTTGGAGCAGAATGTGAAGCTGAGCGTAGATGCAGGTGAGCTTTTGGAAGACCCTACTATGTACAGACACATAGTGGGAAGTTTGATTTATATGACTATTACCAGGCCAGATTTGAGCTATGATGTTGGATTGGTAAGTCAGTTTATGCAGGCTCCAAGGAAACCGCATTTGGATGCGGCTAGACTCATACTCAGGTATGTGAAGTCCACATTGCAGTATGGACTATTTTATGAGACTGGGGTTTAGATACAGTTGCATGGATACACTGATGCTGATTGGGCTGGTAGCATTTCTGATAGACGATCTAGCAATGGATATGTGTTCTCTTTTGGGAGTGCTGCAGTCACTTGGAGCAGCAAGAAACAGCCTACAGTTTCCTTATCCAGCACAAAGGCTGAGTACAGGGGCACAACAATGGCTGCATGTGAGGTAGCTTGGTTGCATAAGCTACTTTATGATATGCATCAGCCTACAGATGGGCCAGTTGTCATTTATTGTGACAACATGAGTAGTATACACTTGGCAAATAACCCAGTCTATCATGCTAGAACAAAGCACATTGAGGTGCATTATCACTATGTGCGAGAGAGGGTTTTACTAGGTCTTATTGATCTAGTTTATGTCAACACAGAGGATCAGGTAGCTGACATATTTACGAAGGCATTGGGCGCAGAGAAGCTGCGCAAGTTCAGAGACTTGCTTGGTGTGCAGGAATTGGGATTGAGCTCAAGGGGGAGTGTTGAGAGATTGAGCTCCACTCGCGATATGCCAGGGTGACCGTTGTGCATTTATGTCACCGACTTGTCAGTTGCAGATGCGGTTGGTACACCGCCAATGAATAATAGCTACATGATAGCTATCCTTATCTACTCTAGTTCGTGGCTCAGTTAGTATGCCACTTTAGTTTGTTGAGTTTGGTTTGAGACCCATATATAGGGTTCTTCTATTTCTTTGTATGAGAGCTTTTTTGGCTTACACAACTAAGAAGAGGAAAACTGTTTTCAGCCTCCACCCTTGTGTGTATTCCCCCATTGTGCAAGCAAGAAAGCTACAAGTGAGACTCCTTCCTTCTCTCCCACAATCTTGACAAGAAGAAGGGGCCAATTTTCCAAGAAGAGCTGTGAAGTTCAACCTGCCAACAAAGGGACAAAGCAGTACAAGACAGAACACTGCAGTACAAAGCACTGCAGTGCCATAGAGAGTTACAGAGACAGTTTCAAAGATAGGACCAGAGGTCCAGGAGATAGACGATATAGAGTGTTATTATTCTCATGCCCTTAAAATGATGTGAAATCATGCTTGTTGATAAGCATGTTCCTCATAATGCTACATAGCTGAGTTGTATAGAATAAACAAGGCATTACAATTTGTCAAGTACATCATTTTTTAGTTTCCTTTTTTCTTACATTTGTTGTTATTTAAAGCAACTCAATTCATTTTTTGTCTCTTTGTTGTATAATATCAAAGTGATCTCATATCATTGTAATTAAAATGATTACTATGATTTATTGCTATTGTGCATATGAGGTTTTCCTTGAATTGCGAGATCATTGTTGGACACATTCTTCCTAGTACAGATCTAAAGACTTTCAATGTATATTTTTAGAGATCAAGCATATTTTCATGTCTCACCTTTTAGAATTGAGTTCACAATGTCTCACTTATTAAGCATTAAGTGAATATCAAAAGTTTGGGATAGGTCATGTTAAGTGCCCCTATACAATATGTAGAGTAAAATGCATTGTATTGATGTAATGGGATGTCATGTAAGAGTTAATAAATTGAATTTGTAACATACGTCAAAGAAAGAGTGTGATTATTAATTTCATTCACTTGAAATTGTTAAACTTAGTGCCATCTTATGTTGCAAAGCTTGTGGAGCTTAGATTTAAATTTGTGAGACTCTAATTGGAGTTGGAATTGGTGGAACATGTATCTACCATGAGTTTAGAGTCTTGCCAAGCTTGGCTTCAAGATATTGTTTTGTCTATTCATTGGTGGTATTGATTCAATAGGTCAACAATGATTGTGGGGCTCTAGAGTGTTGGGATAACTTAGTTTGGAAGCAAGATTGAGGAGATGTATTTGGAAGATTAGTGACTATATTGGTTAACCATTTTAGGAAATTCAATCAAATTACACACTCGTCTTTCTAAAAGTATATGATCAATATGTTGCAACCCATTGTTGTTTATTTAAGTATCAAAATTTCAGAAGAATCAATGAAGATTCAAGTGATATACATACCCAATATTTTTAAGTTAGTGATCGATATATTATAACCATTGTTTGACTTTGAAGATAAATAGAGAAAGATTATGAACACAATGCTCTTCTTTATGGATTTCTACATGCATGTGTGTGTGCACGCGCGCGTATGCACGCGTGCATGCACAATTCAATTGATTGTAATAAGTATAGAAGCACAAAAATTTGGGGTATGTTTGTCCTCAATTTCTATGTGTGAATAATGTGAATGCTTGAGTAACATATTTTCCTCCATGTTGAGGGAATTCTCACTTAGATTTGTTCTATAGACATTATACTTCTACAACCTCAATTTATGCTCTTTAAGAAATGAAATCCAAGGAGTACATTAGTTATAACCCTTGCCTACTCATATAGGACATTGGTATGCAAAAAAGTCAAATTGAGTTCTTGAAAATCATCGTTGGGTGGGTAGAAGACATTGTCTCCAAAAGGACTTTTGAAAGTAATATAAGATTTGTCCTACTCAAGCCAATTCAAAGCATCTTATTTAATGGTGCTTATCGGGTCCAATTTTCTTTAGTAATAATATATATGAGCATATGAATCAAATCAAAAGTGAAAATATGCAATTGTCATTTTTACACATCAAATATGTGTTTGTGACTTTAAAGTCTATGGCAATGCTCACAAAAAGTCCAACCTTAGTGTCATGTCAATAGAATTTTAAAAGAGACTTTCATTAGCCAAGATTATACAAAAGCATGGCAAGATTCTCCATTAGGTTTAAAAGAATTTACTTGTATCGATAATAAAGGTAGTTGTTAGACTACTTCTAAAGCTAAAATACACATTGTAAGTGATTTTGTACCTTGACTTGGGATGCACAATTTTACTTGATATTAAATGACCACAATCTAATAAAAATAATAATTGAGATTATGAATGTGATATACAAGCTATTTAGGAAAGTCCTAAGTAGTGGGCTCAGCCCAATGCTTCAAAGGCATGTAAATGGACTCCGATTTGGATTTATTAGAGGCAAGAACTTAATAGATAATCTATTGAACACAATGCTAGCTATTGAATGGGCCAAAGCCTTAGGCCAAAAAGAATTGATGCTATAGGTTGATGTAGAGAAAGCATTTAACAAGGTGAAATGGGCATACATCAAGAAAGTGATGTTGAAAATGGGATTTGATGTATGCTTGGCAAATGTACCATACATGTTGGGAGAGAAAGGGAAGGCTTTTATCTCCTTCAATGTTACTCTTATGGATCATTTTGGAGTTCAAAGAGGGGTAAGTCCTCCACACATCCACTCTTTTGTATGCTAGACAAAATGGCCATCCAAGGCACATTGCAAGGCATAAAACATAAAGGGAAACAACTCCTAGGGCAAGGTTATGCAGATGACCTAATGTCCATTAAAGCTAAGAAAAAGTAGTTAGGCAAAGCTATGGATTTGCAGCATGTATAGTGTAGGGGCATGCTTCTCAATAAATTTCAATAAGTCCTCTCTAATTAGCCTTAGACATGATGACCTCAACATGCTTTCGTGGAATGGTAAAAGGGTGGGGAAGGGAATTCATTTTAGGTACTTGGGATTTCCTACCAGTATAGATGTCAATGAAGGCACTAGAACCAAATGGGTTCTAGACAAGATGAGGAAGAAAGCTAAGAGTTGGTGATTGGACACTTCATGTAAAACTTAGGATATTGCAAATGCCCATATACCCCATGCTACATTTCTATTGTAAAACTTAAGATATTGCAAGTGTTCATATACCCCATGCTGAATATCTATTTGACACTTGTCTACTAGTAGGCAAGGAATCAGAAGGAATTAGACTCATTGGTGGGAACATTTTTGTGGGCACATGGAAATTCTAGCAATAACGACAGTGCCCATATCAATGTGATCTCTCAAAGTGCCCAAGAATAAGGGAGGATTGTAGTTGTTAACATCAAGCATGGAAAGTCATTCACTTAGAGCCAAGTTCTATTAAAAGCATGAAAATAAGAGGTACCTTAGTCTTAGACACTATGGGAAATTCTAAAGGAAAGCAACAAAAAACTATGCAATAGTTGGAGTCTCAAGGGGGAGGAGATCCTCCACAAGCATTGAGGATTGCCAAGGCTCCTAGCATCCTAATAAACATTCCAGAATCTTGGACAATAGTGATTAGGAAATCCAAGTACAATTCCTCTACAATAAGTATTTATGAAGGGGTAAATGTCTTTTGGCTTTGCCCCTTTCACACCCCAATAGTAAAAGTGATGGGAAAAAGAGGACTAAAACTGGTGAATGGGGCTTGGAAAGGTAGAATCATGGATGGAAAAAGCACAATGGTGGTTGATTGTGAATCAGGCATGTCATAGGTACAATCTCTCCCCTTGCCTTAGGATTACTTAGATGTTTGTGGCTAGTGAGTTAACAAGTATTGGCCAAGGTTTAAATATAACCCTAGCCAAGGTGCGTGATTTGGTAATTGGGAAGGAAGGACTTTAGTAGAAAGTTTAAATATCAAGGTTGTGAAGCAATTTTTGCTAAGTGATTCCCCATCTTGCATCAACTACAAAGAAGTGTGGAAACTGGAGTGCTCATAAGAATTTTTGTGGAAGTTGCTTGAGGACATTTGGAAGCTAAAGTTTCCTTTGCAAGATCAATTGTTCTCATGGAGGGTAGCAACCAAAGCCTTTCCAACTAGGCAAGACTTCATAGCTTTGGAGCCAAACAAACACTACAACATCGCTTCTAGAGTAGTGCAGCGAAGGATATCTCACAAAAAGTCTTGAATCATTGTGACGCGAAAGGAGATAAATAGTTCTAAAATTTTAGCATGTAGCTTTGCTTGAGTGGAAGGGCTCAACAAGTGGTGTGTATCAAGGATCTATGTACTTAAAGCCATATGGGAAGCAAGAACCAACTCAATATTTTTGGGCAACTAAGAGAAAAATACTTGGCCATAGATTTTGTTTAAGGCGACTTGGTTTTGGCAAGTGTTTAGTAGTTAGGTACAATAGGACTACAATTTGATACAAATAGTCAAAGCACTCTCTCAATACACACATGTTGGTGCCAATCATGTATTAATTCAATATATATTCACGTCATTAAAAATAATTGAAACAACATTGGCAATAGCAAATACTAGCAAAAGTGAAAGAATGAATCTACAGATAGGAAAGTTGAAGGCTTTTGTACTGTCTAATTAGAAGTGCAAGTTTAAAGTTGAAGGCCTTTGTATTGTCTAATTAGAGTGCAAGTTTTCGCATCGCAAACATATGTTTTGTGACCCTAAGTTCACATAGGAAATTTTGAGGACTTAATTGCATTTTGAAGCAAATCAAGCATAGGTCACAATATATTGGAATTATGGTGATGAGGTATTAGATTGCACTTTGTGGAGTTACCATTGAGGCAAAGTTGGGTAGTGGCATAAGCTTGTGGAGAATGAGAAGTTGAAAGCAAAACCATCAACGTACAGAGGACAAGACTCAGGCAAGTTTGGAAAGTGGCATAACCTTGTGGAGCATGAGAAGGTGAAGGTGGGATAGTGGTAGAAGGTTGTTGAGAATGAGAAGGTGATGAAGGTGTGCGGTCCATGCACGAGATGATAGGGTATTGTGAGGTGAATGGAGGATAATAATTTGGTGTTATGAAAATGAGGCAAGTAGGCTCCATTCAACTTTGACACTTCGTTGGTAGGGTTTGGGGAGTGGCATGAGCTAAGCTTGTGTAGGGGCATGAAGAAGTACTATTGTGAAAGGGTGTTGGTGGTTGTTTGGGGTGGGGGGGCGGCGGCCTTGTTAAACCTCAGGTGTCTTGATGGGTCCGAGTTTCCCAGAACGAAGATCAGCGACGAGCTGGTGTAAATTGGCCCTCGACACGGTGGACTGCCTGGCAAGCTGGCTGAGGGCGAGGGCTCGTTCTCTGAGGCGGAGGCCCAGGGACCCCGTCATGACGGAACGGAGGCGCTCCTCGACGGCGTCTCTCGTAACGGGGCAGTGGTAGTCCGGCGTCAGGCGGGCGGCGGCCTGCCACGTGTCGGCCAGGAAGCGGAGGTTGGTGTTCTGCTCGGCGATGAGCGGGAGGCCGATCATGGGCACGCCGGCGCCCAGGGCCTCGGTGGTGGAGTTCCAGCCGCAGTGCGTCACGAAGGCGCCCACGGCGGGGTGGCCCAGTACGTCCAGCTGCGGAGCCCAGGACACCATCAGGCCCCTGCCACGCGTCCGCTCCTGGAAGCCCTCGGGCAGCCCCCCGAGCGATCCCGGGCGCATGACCCACAGAAAGGCCTGCCCGGACGCCTCCAGCCCCAGGGCCAGCTCGCGGACGGTTTCGGGCTCCAGTGTGGCCAGGCTGCCGAACGAGAGGTACACCACCGAGCGCTCCGGCCTGGTGTGAAGCCACCCCAGGCACGCCGTGTCCTCCTCCTCCTCCGGCCGCGTCAGCCTCCTCGGCAGGTTCGTCGTGGTCACCAGCGGGCCGACGGCCTCTATCCTCACCCCGGCCTGCTCTCTCACTGCGTCTATGGCTTCCGCTTCCAGCTCGTAGAACGTGTTCGCCAGCACCCTGTCCGCCTCCTTACACCGCTCAAACGCTCGCAGAATGGACTCCCTCGTTGTCGCAGTATCCCTTACCAACATGAATGGCAGATCCTTCAAGCACAGAGGTGGCACTCCTGGGATGAAATCCACCTTCTCCTCCGCTTCCGGTGAACCTACACAGCATACAAAGCCATTAACTCCATTCCTATACTCTCGCAGCTGCACAGGTGGTCTAGGAGGCCTATTCAACACTAATGGATGTACTGCTCATGTACATGCATGTATACAGTATGTATGTACCTAGCTTCACGGGTAAGGCATGGCCTCTCGCAGGTACCTCCGAGAAGTGCAGCCCGATGGAGAACACTGCTGCAGAGAGCGTCCAGATCTCTACCCGAGGAAGACCGAACTGCAGAGCCACGTCGTGAGTCCATGAAAAGATGCCCTCCGTGAAGATGCAGGAAGGGGGGCGGAACTTGCTGTCAGGCAAGAAAAGCCTGCGGAGGAGGTCCTCGAGGCTTCTCCGGAGGGAAGCTGCAATGTCGCGCATGAGGTCTCGTGGGGGATCAGGTTCGGTCTCGGGTTTCTTACTGTCTGGTTCGGCCTGGCTGTGGCCTCCTGGCTTGGGGGAGGGGCAGATGGCATCCAGCTCCGGAAAGACCTCGAACCGGATGGACGGCCCGGATTGATCGAAGGAGGCGGAGGGGCCGTGGACGAAGGTGACGCGAACGCCATTGGAGGCCAGGTAGTGCGCGATGGAGAGGTAGGGGTTGAGGTGGCCCCTCAGGGGCAGTGGGAAGAACACAACGTGCGGCTGACCTGCTGCTGCTGCTGCTGCTGCTTCTTCTTCTTCTTCTTTCCGTCCGGGAGCCATGGCTAGGCCTAGGCTAGTTGGTAGTAATAGTGAGTTTCTGAGGGTCGTGAACTCTTGCAGATAGGAAGATGGCTGACTTGCAGTTTCTAAAATCTCATCCAGCACGCACGTGACGACGTGACGTAGGAACCTTTACTTACCTACTACTCGTGAATTATGAAGAGCTATGAAGTCTAAAAGGTGCGTGTCCCTTAAACCCCAAAAAGCAGGACTCAACTTTCAACCCAATCCATTATACTTGGAAGTTGGTAGACTCATCCAAGCAAACCCACTTCACATTTCATATGTTGGCTTCTAAGTTCTCATGATATCTCATCCTCTCTCCAATTTTCCCATTTCAAGCATGGTTAAATTTAGATTCTTGTAGGCCATTCTTTTCGGGAGTCCACCTTATAGAACATGTAAGATACCACGTGAGTTCAAAAGAAAGGGTATATTAAAAGAAATATATTGAAATAAATATTGAAAGAAATATATTAAATTCACCACAGTATTTATAAGTTATGGGATATATATAGAAACATTTGCCACATGTACATATGTACTCATACACATAGTGCATACATAGATACATGTCACATACTCATACACATGACTCACACACACCCCTCCGCACACACACATTACTCAACATTACATCTACTCTTGTATTCATACATACATATACACAATTCTTAGAACCTAAAGGTTTGAGGTACTCATGGACAGTGGTCCAATAACTTGAGCTAGTCAAACCTTTGAAGCATGCATTCATACATATATATACACAATTCTTAGAACCAAAAGGTTTTGAGCTACTCATGGACCATGGTCCAATAACTTAAGCTAGTCAAATCTTTGAAGCATGCATCTTGAAAGTTGCAAAGCAAGATAGAGCTCTCCCTAAAACCCATAAATGCTAAGGGACTTCCCCTCTTTATAGACTTGAGCACAAATAATACCTCCCCTTCAATGAATGGTTTATCCAAGAGCAAGCTAATTTTAGCAAGGTGCTAAGGACTCTCTCCATTTCCTCTCCAAGCGCTTTTACTTTGATTGTGGAGAAAGTCTGTTGCTTAGGTGAGGGATTACAACAAAGAGCCCCTTATATATAGTGGCTAGATGTTGCAAGAAGGGCTAGTTTCAAGTAGGTACAGTAGATTAACTTGTAGAAGGGGAGCTCCATAATCAAAGAAGACTATTGAACAAGAGAAGGCTCTTGTAGATGATATAGAGGTGGCCATTCCTCTATGTTTGGAGGTTGCAACAGGTGAGGAGAATAGTGAAGAATGGGTTTAGTTGGGTGGCTTGAAATTGTGCATGTAAGTGTCATTGGCCTTGAAAAATGTGATGTATGAGAAAGGGTATCAAAACATGTTATGCATGAATTTTTTATATTTTTGTTGTTGTACAAATGGCTTTTGTTAATGTACTATACTTTGAGGTCTCTTGCCAATAATTCCTCTAAGTTGGAATGCAACCTACAGATTTTCATTGTTAGATTTGTAGGAGGAAGTACATGCTTAGAGTTCATGTTATTCTTTAGTGCTATACCTCTTATTTTATAGGATATATTATAAGAAATATAGGCTAATGATTCCATGAATTATCTATAAGGTATGCTTAAATATTAGTAACATGAGCTACATTGTAAATTTATGTATTTCAAAAAAATTCATATATTAATACCCCAAAAGCAAACACAAGCTAATGGCAATTTTGTACAAAAGATGTATAATCATTAGCTATACAATACAAATTCCTAGATATTGAATACATGCTTTGTCTAAGTGCCATTTATATTTTGCTTAGTATTGGTTATGTTAGAATCTTCAAACAATGCATCCCTTAGTTCTAACAAAACCAAGAATGCATCCCTTAGTATCATTGTCTTCTTCTATATTGGCTTATCTTTCTTGCTGATGAGAAACTTGGATATGGTCCCCAACCTCATGTCTTCTCCCTTCCCTCTAAATACCCCTCGACCCACTTCCTCGCCATCTTCGCCCTCGCTGTACTCAGGCTCCTCGCCATCTTGCGCTCCATGTCAGCCCTCGCATCCTGGTCACGGTGTCACTTCACCCTGGCATGCATCTCTCCCATTATGACTCCTAGGTCGTCATCATCGAGAGGCTACATGGATCAGATCTGTTGCAGCTTTTGCTTCCAAATTTTTGCTGCCTCAACCTTGTCCTCATCTGTCATTCGCACCAGGAGAAGCTTGAAACCCTAGTGTCTCACTTGAAGACAAAGTACAAATTAGTGCAGGTGCAATTTTGGTGTTGAATTTTCTGGATCTTGACCTTGATGTAGGGCTCTCCATGGTGAAGGACACCATTTTCGTCCTTGATGTGGGGATCTTGATCAATAACGTAGGGCAATGTTATCCATATGCACGCTTCTTCCATGAGGTTGATGCAAAGCTAACTATGAATGCCATACATGTGAATGTGGAAGCAGTTGTGAAGACGGTGTTGATTGTGCTTCCAAGCATACTCAATCACAAATAATGGTGCCATTGTGAACATCAGGTCCAGAGCTGCATCCATATTGGTGTCACATCTCCTCTATGCAGTATAACCTAGCACCAAAGAGTACATTGCTTATGTGTCTGTGTGCATCGAGAGCAAGTCTCTTGCATGTGAAATTCTTATGCATGTGTTGGTAATGAGCAGGCAAGTATGGAAAAGGGGCTGCCCATAAGCCGCATTGTCTCCAATTATCATCTAATGTCTGATTATGCAGGTGCATTGAGAAATTCTCTAGAAACTTGTATGTGGAGTACAAGCATAGTGGAGTTGATATGTAGGTTCAAGTATGCTCCTTCTCTTACTTAGACTAAAATGTGGATAGTATATTTGTCGAGGTACCATGTATGCCACTATGAGTAGCTACCTTGTTCAATTGTCTTTAAGATAATGGGCTTGGGGCAATGAAAATTATTTTGATGCAGTTTGTAGAAATTTCTTTTGCTCTTAAGGTACTAGTATTTGAAAGCCACATGAGCGCAAGATAAGAAGCCCAAATATTTGCAACTGGTTTCCTACTTGACCAAAGATAGGCTATGGGGAAGGTAGAAATGTGTATGTGTTTCTTAATAAGGCTAGACACATACTTGCTCTAGACACATACTTGCTCTTCCCTTGATAGCTTTGGTTTTACTGATGGTTGGTTCCCATTATCTTCTTGTGTCTATAGCTAGCTTCTAATCCTATGATAAACTATTGGATTAGAAGTAATGTTTAAGCATATGTACTAATTACTTGTCAATTTTGGTTTCCAACTTGCAAGATGTTTGTGGGATGCTACCCTAAGATGATCAAATATTAAATGCCAAAGGATCATGAACAAAGAAAGTAACCACAAATGTTCAGGTGAGAGTTTTAAGAATTGTTCTTATCCTTTTCTTCAACATGGTTTTTTTAGTAGTGGATCAAATTTGAAGAGATGCAAAATTGAGATGATTCTTGCAAGGACAAGTTTTGTAGTCAAATGTCTACAGGCATCAAAAGTGGTGGTTTTGCTGGTCTACTTCAAAGAGGTAAAGAAAGAGATCATTGGCTCCATTTACGAAGCCAAACCACAAAAACTCATTGAAGGAAGACAGAAGACATTCGGCTTGCAGTTGCAAATGAAGATAGCTTGTAACCAGGTTGGGATTGCCAAGTACTTTCCTACTTAGGGGTGGTCTACTGAATTCTTTTAGTGAGTATGTTTGCTCCAATCATGCATTGAATTGTGTTTGAAAATTTAGAGCATATCTTTCCTCTCTCAATACTAGGTGGTAAACTTCATTTAGTTTATGAAGTGGTTTGAGAAAACTTTTATGTTGTGTAGAGTATGGTTTATTGGCTACATGTTGGTAGATGTTGGAGCTTGTGGTAGCATATGAGCAATGGAGAAGGGCATATAAGTACATTGCCATACTAAAGTCTTATTCTAAGAAATTAGATCTTCATAGGGGTAGCAAATTTCTTGTTGACATTCTCATATTGGTTTTACTAGGAAATAAACATTTACATAGGAAACAACTTAAGAATATGTGTGTTAAATATGATTCACTTGTAAACACAAAAGAGATTTGGAGTATGGCATCATGAAATGCTTGAATTGTAGGATATATACAATATGGGTGTGGACAGCAAGCCTTGACATACTATGAATAGATGCAACTTGAGGGTCTCTTCACATTTTCTTGTGCCTTGAAAGCCAGTGGTGCTAGGAAAAGGATATTATTGATGGCATTGCATTGGTTGATAGGTATGTGAAATGTGATTTACTTGTAGTAGCACAATAAGGTTTTTGACCAACTTCTAGTCCAAGAGGTGGTTTTATGGAGCTTCCTGATAGCAAAATATGCACCACATGGGCATGATAAGAAAGTACTAAATTGTTATGAAAGAATGTGATACGGGACAACCAAAGTTATAGTTGAGGGACAAGAAATACATTTGGAGATTGCTAAACAATGGTTTCTAAAATAAGGTATTCTAGCTAGCAAAGCATTGCTAGACATGTATGCAAAAAGTAGGCTACTTGCAAAAGTGTAAGAGGTGTTTGAGATGCATAGTTTGGAATCTAGTCTCATGGAATGTACCAATTATAGAATATGTACACAATGGGTATGGTGAGCAAGTGTTGAAACTTTTTGAATAGATGAAACTGAAAGTGTTTTATGTTGAGTCAGTCTTTGGTTGCATCTTGAAGACATATGGATGCATAGAAGCAACATACAAGGGCCAAGAAATTCACATGATATAGTAGTTGGCATTATATTGCTAGATGTGTGTGCTAACTTGGTGTACTTGCAAAAGCGCAGGTGCTTGATAAGCCACTAGTTTCAAATCTAGTTTTGTGGAATGTGCTAATAGTAGGATCTATACATGATGGTTATGGAGAGAAAATGCAGTATTTTGAATAAATATATTGAAAGTTTGTGGCAACTTAGAATCTGTAGTTAAGGGAAAAGAAATAATAAGTGTTTGATAAGCTTTCTACACATAACTTAGTCACGTTGAACATACTTATCTCAATGTATGTCCAACATGGTCCACGTGAGAGCTTTGACTTCTTTTGACCAAATGCAAGATGAGGGCCTTTCTCTAGATACTTTTGCCTTTGCTTATGTATTAAAAGCTTGTGGCAGCATTAGAGCTACAAACAAGTGACAACTAATAGACATTGCAATTTAGAAAGTAGGGATGCTACAAAGTTGTCGGCCATGTAGTGGTATATGTATGCCAAATGTTGCCTCCTTGAAGATGCATAAGAATTTTACGATAAGCTTTTGAGTTGGATGTGGTCATATATTTTTAAATGTAGGGTTATCATATATTGTTAAATAGTGTGCTTATAGGAGTAGAGGGTACTTGTAGTGATGTTGGAACTATGATATACCATCACTTTCACTATTTCATTGGTTGATAGCATCCGGATACAAAAAGTCAAACTCATGCTTGTTTAGAGAAAATTAGAATCACATATGAAATTTCCTATATAGGAAAACTATCATATGTAGGGAATTATCCCTTTGTATAGGGAAACATAGGAAATTTTCCCTATGTAGGGAAATTTCCCCACATAAGAAAGAAAAAAAGGGAATTTCCTAGATAAAAATACACATAAGTAGGGAAATTTTTTCCCTATGTGATTCCCTAGTTTCTCTAACTAGGAAATGTTCCATTTTCCCTATTATATTTAATTTTCCTACCCATGTGTATTTTTATCTAGTAGGGAAATGATAGGGAATTCCATTTTTTTTCTATGTAGGAAATTATTAAAAGTCCCTTGTGATAGGGTCCTTCTCATAATCATTGATACCTCATCAAGGTGAGTGCAAACAGTAAGCTACATGATTGCTTGTATTGCCTATTTTTCTTCAATTTTTCTTGCAAACCTTAGACTATTCGCATTGTGCTTTGAATGCCTACTTATGCAAGGACATCTGTATTATTTATCTCTAAGTTCGCATTAACCACCATATCTTTTCTCAAGCTAGATGACAAAGCAAAACGGAGGCCGAACTAAGGAGGGTAGATTCTATTATTATCACATACGCATGCGACATGCCTTAAACACTGCAACACCTTTCCAGATACTGGCTACCTGAATTGCAAAATCTTGGTGTAAGAAAATTTCCAACAAATGGTTAGGTTATTTAAAGCAATGGAACTTCAATCATTGGTTTATGTTCTTCCTGACAGTTGAGGGTACTTGTTATTATTGTTGGTTACAAATTGGATGTTCATAGTGATCACTAGCTCAGCTTCAAGCAAATGATGAGCCCCATCATGCATGATTTCAAGGAGATAGAAACATGCATTGAGTGCTCACCTTCTAAGCAAATCTAGGATTAATTTCTCACAATTTTTGCAGTCAACATTGTTCACTTAGTCAATTGTAGATCTCAATTTGATCAAAGTAAATTGTCTTATAGATTTTCATGTTGTGTACTAATCAATCCATTATGAAGCTCCTCAATCTTTTTGAATGCACGAATGCCTCGGCTTGTTACTTTGTGACCTTGATGCACCACTTTCCATCATACCCCATGAACTTTTACAAAATTAAGAAGCCACTTTTGATACTTGTTTAGGAGCAGAAACTTTGCATACCTTGCCTTCTTACCCTTTCGATAAACTTGGTACAATTTTGAAGGCCAAATGTTCTATTTTGATTGGTAGTATCGGGAGTTATTAAATGTGGTTTTTCTGTCATTGATCTCAACTCAAGTGTCTAAGGTTCTAGTTGTGGATAGGGTTTTGCCCCATAAGCAAGTTGGTAATTATGATTCTTAATACCTTGATACATGGGATTTTGTATGGTGAGGGAGTCTCATTGTTGGATTGGATAAATTTACATGAGTTATGTGTTAGACTCTTGGAGGTTCACAACATGTTATCGCTTTACCTAGAATTCAAGTGCCATCTCTTGGAGTAGGGACTGGCATGCCAATATTCCTCTTTCTTCCATAGGGATACATAGCCACATATGTAGCCACCCAACATGCTCTCATCCTATTTGGTAGTGGTAGTTGTTGGTTAAGAGTGAATTTCCATGGTTCATATCCTATTGTTTGTTGTGGTGACAATTAGGTTTTCTTGAGCATAGCCATGAATCTAGTATTTCATGCTTGTGTGAAGCACATTGGTGTCATTGCTCTCATGAGCTAGACCACCAGGCATGTAGATCTCTTGTTTCAATAATTTTGAGCAAAATTTTATGGCTATCTCTCACCAACCATTGCACCTCTTCAAACGGGTGTAGCAAACTCACTAATTTACCAAGTTCTTGTTGTCTATTTGTTGAAGGCTCATCAATGGCTCCACAATCCTTGCAATGCACTACAAATGAGCTCCAACTCCTTTACCTTGATTGCCACATAAAATCTCGGCAAGGAATAAGAAGGAGAAGAAGAAGAAGAAACAAGAGCTTCTCCAATCGGTCCCTCACTCTACCTCACACTCTCCCTCTTCCTCCCTCTCCCCCCCTCTCTCTCTCAATATCTCCCTCTTTCACACAAGCATGAAGTGAGCAAGAAGTTCAAAATTCACAAAAGGGGTATATAAAATGGTGCAAGTCTTTTAAAAATGGGTTTTAAAAATACCATTTGAATGCACGTTAGACTCCTTGGGGCCATTCTTAAGCTTTATTGATACAAAAATATGTAACATAGTCTTGCTACAAGCATCCACCTCATACAAAATTATCACTTTCATACTCAAAAACCAATCAACATGAATAACATCAACCATTTCTATTACAATATGAACTGCATAAATATCCATTGTAGGTACTTGCATATTTCTAGATACTCCAACTTTAGTGATAAACTAATCAAAGTCCTCAATGACTTTAAAATATTAGTCCCATTATCCTTTTGCAAAACAATTTCCTCAAGAGTGTTAATAATCTCAAAACAATGAGAAACTTGCAAATCCATTGCCTTTTTCATTCGAGAAACCTCTTGATGCAGTAATACTTTCTCTTCTCTTAAAGTTAGTTGATAAGAGACAAAGCTTCAATTACTGCAAATTTTGTTGCATTTTTCTCATTTTCAAGCTCAGTAGAAAGCCAATGAATCATCTTATTTGGAGATTGAATCATAGCGTGTACCTCATGCATAATCTTTAGAAAAACCATACAATTTGACTACATTCTATAATTTTGGATATTCAACAAACTTATGCAAAAGAAATGTAGTGTCAATCTTGCAATCTTGCTCTTCATGTAGAGGAATTACAATGCTAATCTTACAATCCCACAATTCCTGTAGTAGAATACTAACTCATTCTAATCTTACAATGCTAATCTTACAATCCCACAATTCCTGTAGTAGAATACTAACTCATTCTTTAGATTGAGCAATGCAATGATATGAAACATTATATTGCATGTTAGAAACATGTAGTGCCAATCTTACAATCCTGCTCTTACAGAAGAATTACAGTGTTAATCTTGCAATTCCACAATTCCTATTGTGGAAGAATGACTTGGTTTTAGATTGAGTAATGCAATGACTTGAAATATTACATTGTATGCTAGAAACATGGGTATTCTAAATAAATACATCCAAAGATGGTGCATTTTGCACTACGACTAATTGCACTTCAAATTCTTACAAAGTTCCTTCACTAAAATCTAACTTAGTAATTGCATTGTCTTCCTTAACGTCAATAAGAGAACTAAAAAAATCATCCACGATGACATCCTTATTGCAAAAACCATAAACATAACTGATCTTCTTGGTCACCAATCAAATCATCTTGATTATCAATAACTTCCTACTTGTTTTCTTCTTGATTAAAGTTGATTCAAGATTGATTACAAGAGTTTGCAAAATACCAAAATATGGAAAATACCCTAAGGTTATTGATGCAAAGTGTGTGATGATCCACTCTCCCATTAGCAAGCTACTATGTTGTGTTTAGAGCACTCCAGGATTCTTCACTTCTTTGGCGCTTATCCTCTCTTACTCTCTTTGCCTCATTCTTTGAGAAGTCCATGAGTAAAGATCGCCAATCATCATAATCATCACTTGAAATTTTCGAATCTAAATCTGAATTTGAATCCAAAACATCATAATAATTCTCTTTGAGTGTTTCAATTGTATTAAGTAATTTGCCAATGCACTTCAAATTTGAGCAAGATTTGAGTTTCTTGCCTTCACAAGCCTCATGCGCCACACATAAGCATTATGAAGAACATTCTCAAAAGAATCCAACTCCTCCCATACTTTATCCATATTCAAACTTGAACCCTTGTTTGTTATTGTTGCTGAATGAAAACTTCTTGTAGCCTTACCATTAGACTCATTACAACATGCAAAAATACTTGTAGGATTTTCCTTCTTCATAGGACCCATGAACATAAGAACAATTCTTTCAAGTATATACAAACTCAAAAGAAATTTTGCACCCCTTCTTCTTCTTCTTTGATCTATCTATTGTAATTAATTAGATTGAAATTTTAAACTTCAATACTGAATATGAAACCTAAATGTTCTCTCGTTAATCCTATCTAGGCTCCCTACGGTAGCCGCCGACAAAAGATGATGCTTCCTCTTTCTCACTAGATTTAGTCGGAGTTTGTTATAGAGAGGGTACTTTTGCAATAGTTTTTACATTTTGAAAGTTCTCTATGAACAATCTGTCTCCATTTCATCCATGATTGACAATCTTCATGCTTCTCCTCTTGCTATCTTCTTAAACTTCTACTGCTATTACTTTGCTGATGGTTTATTCAATTCATAAGACTTGCTTCTAGAAAAAATAAGAAAGTAATTGTTCATCATACAAGTAGAAATGCAAGATTAACCCTGTGAATGGCATCATCTTGCTTCAAGTAATATATCACTATTTTAGGCAATATGTCACTAGTTCAGATTTTGACAAAAATTTTAGATTTCTGGAATCAAATAGAGGCAGTTTTGGTTAGGCTTTAAAATTAGAGATGTAAGGCAACAATGGTAGAATTGCATTATCTTGCTTTAGATAATGTATTACTGCTTCATATAGGAAATTTGAATTTTTGCCATCAAACATTATTATTTTTACTAGTGTTTGAAACAAGAGATACATGAAAGTAATTGCAAGATATACTGACAGAAAATCCTTAGAATTGCATACAAGAAATTTAGTTTTCTTCTATAAAACAAAGTCTTTTTTTAACAGAGCTCCAAACAAGAGGTTTAGGAAAGCAATGGCAAGATTGCCAAAGTGTTGCAACCCCTAATCTATGCAGAATATATGATACGATTGCAATGCCTCATATAGGAATATAATACAATGTTGTAGGCAATGCAATAAATACATGATGCCATATTAGGCAACTAATAGAAAAATCCAAAAATAACGATATAGGAGCATGATAATACATCCTACAACACTCATAATAGCAAATCAAGGACATAAATCATAGAATATGTTGAAAATAGATAAGAAACACATAGAAAGACATGGTGCCAACTATCAGATCTCATAGATAATCAGATCTCTCCATAATACATCCATTCATGATCATGAACAATGACCAAAACGTGAAGGACACCAATGATATCCCTTCAGGTCAAGCCTAAAGACTGCCTACATAATTATACTTCATGAGGCGTCCATCTAAAGACTACTCACATATGAAAATACTAAGACTAAGGTAATGAACCGGGCTAAGGGCAAAGATCATGCATCAAGCCATGGCTAATAGTAATCATTAATAAAATTCACGAAGTAAAAGTAGTTAGCAAAATATGTTGTTTGTATTGGACCATAAACACACTATGTACAAGCTATTGTTTGTGAGCATCTCCCACTAAACCATCTTTGAGAAATGATGCATGATGCATTTTACCTAATATACATCCTTGATAAATGTGTTTTTCAGACACCTTAAGAGTAAACAATGATGACACTACATTATTTTTCTATAGACGTAGTAAATTAGCAAAATTTAGATGATAAAACACACATGCCAAAGTTTTGCATCATCTGAAACTTCATCTGAATCTACAATAGCATGTACCATGTCTTTCACACATTTCAATTAGTTATTGAGCTTATATAGCCCATGACATATTGGATCAAATGCAATAATTATATAACCACAAGAGAGATAATGAGCTATACATCTATCTTCAACAAACTTCACAATCAAGTCAATCTTAACAAGTGTAGAAATTGACAACAAATTCTTTTATATCATTGGTACATATGAAGCATCCATAAGTGTGAAAGTACTAACATTAACAACAATCAAAATAAATTTTCCAACTCCTTTGACAAAATAATAGGAGTTATGGCACATGTCATAGTACCATCCTTAGGGGATCAAACTCTAGATAAGTTAATAGATAATGTAGAGAAGTAATATACTTCACCATCGTTAAAGTACCATACATCTAAATCAACAACAAACATGCAAGAATCATGTAAAAAAGGTTCATAATTGCATTGTGCACTAAATGTCAATTCTCTATCCTACACATTTGTAGATTTTCACTTAGAAGGAGGGGTATCTACAATAACCATACTAGCCTCTTTTGTAGATAGTCCTTTATGATATGATCTTTTTCCTTACCATACCTACAAAAAATCCAACTCTCTTTTTTTGTCTCATCCTTCCCAACCTTCCTTTTTTTAAGTAGTGTTTGCACATTTTTGCATATTAGTAGAAAATGAAGCTTTTCCTTTATCTTTTTGACTAGGCACAAAAGATTGGACTACAATATACATAATGGATTTAGTTTTTCTAGATTATTTTTCTTGTAGTAAAATAGAAACCAACTCATCAAATGACAAAGCAATTGGATTGCCTTTCATTGTCATATGAAGAGTAGAGGCAAAAGTCTAATAAGAATCAAGAAGACCATTAAGAACAATTTGTTGAGTTGAACTGTCTAGCAAAAACTAATTTGTAACAATCAACTCTTCCTTAAGATATTTGATATTTGTCAAAAAATTGTCCATGGACTCATATTCATCCATATGTTTACTTTCTAATTCCTTACATAAGTAAGCAACATGAGCCTAATTTCTTCCTTAATACAAATATGTAAGAGCCTCATATCTCTGCCATCCCAACAAATCTACTCAAGAGAAGGTGGTGGTAACACTCTAGCATCAGCTAAAGCACTTTGAATTTGTGATTAAGAATTTCTCTAGGATTTTCTATGCAGGAGATTATAAAAAATTCATATTCTTGCAAATGTAGCTTTTCATTATCAGTCCATGGAATGAATGATCTATTTGCTATCTTAATATTAAAGAAAAAACAAACATGGCACTTGGTGATTTAGGATGACAAGCGCTTGGTTATTGTTGGTATTTGCAGCTTCATTTTTTATCATAGTACTCACCATTCCATTTGTCATGGTTGCACATGCAATGTTATTAGTAGTTCTAACCTTCATGGCCTTTATAATTTTGTTCTTTAGGGCCATGATCTTTGATCACGAGATTGTAGAGAAGATTTCAGCAAGATTTCAACAACATAGCTTTGGGTTATCATGATTGGATTGATGGAGATGGCGATTATTAGGAATTGAGAGAAATTCGAGTAGAGTCTCGATTCCACAGGGAAGTGAAGGTAGAAGAGATGGGATTTGATTTTGAGAGCCGATGGGGTATCCTCCTTGTCTTCACAATAAGAATTTCCTCTCTCGTGCTCTTTTTGCCTCTCTCCTTCTTGCTCTTCTCTCTTTGTTTAGGCTAATGTACTCAATAGCTCCTCATACCCCATATTTATATTAAATTGAAGGGGGGGGAGGGGGTCTCATAGGTTGTGGCCAAGAATAGGAGTTCTTTATTAAATTGAAGGGGGGGGGGGGGGAGGGGGTCTCATGGGTTGTGGTCAAGAATAGGAGTTCTTTATGGAGGATATCTTGCCAATCCAGCTATTTGAAAGCTTTCGAGATGCAATTTGATGCTGGTGATCTGATCTTTGAGGTCTAGAGGGGCTAGTAGAGATGCCATGAATGATTTGCATGGCTATTTAGTGATCTTGCTTTAATCTGGGTCTCTTGTCAAACTGAGAAAAGGGGGAGATTTGCTGCTCTCTTTTTGTCTTTCAGATTCTCAATTTTGGAGAGGGGAAGAAGACAACGATGAGTTTTCAAGAATAGGGGGGAGGGATGACGCAATCAGCTCATTGTTTTCTTCTCCCCCTTAAGCTTTTAAAAGCTTTACTTTTTTCTTTTATTATGCTTTAATCTTTCACAAGTCAAGTCTTGACTTGCTTGACTTGTCCAAGTCATTAAACATGTCTAATTTAATTTAGACTTAACTAGCCATAATGACCGTACACATGGCATTTCCCAAGTAGAGATATTTGTAATTGTATCTTAGTCCAAAAGGTGTTGAGATACAAGAGATATATTATTTTATTCAAGATTCTACTTTTTGATAGTCTAAACTCTTCAAATCTTAATTATGAGGAGTCGAGAAAGTCGAAACATCACATCGTTTTCCCATAGAGGAATCGAGATATCCTCATCTTGAATCAAATTGGGGATATTGGTTACATAGTGATTTTTCATCAATCCAAGTGGCATCCTCTTTAATATAGTCTTTCCACTGGATGAGATACTCTTTTGCTTCTTAGAACCTTCTCTCACACGTGAAGTATCTTATTTGGTTGAAGTTCGATGACTCATTGACTTGGCATCACAATTTGTTGGTTGTTAAGTACATGATCAGGGTTGGGAACATAGGCTTTCAATAGATTGACATGGAATACATTATGCACTTTCAAGTTGCCTAGGGAGTTGCAACTTGTAAGCATTAGGTCCTAGACACTTTAGCACCTTATATGGCCCACAATATTTGGGACTTAGCTTCTTGAATTCTCCTAGAGATAAGAAACTTTTCTTAGAGAAAACTTGAATAAAAGCCATCTCACCTTCTTTGAAAATGTGTTCTTGTCTTTGTTGATTAGCATATGCCTTCTATTGATCCTTGGCAGCTTGAATATCTTGCCTTATAGCCTTTACTTTGCTGATCCATTTCTTCTAGCGTTTGCTTATATGCTTCTACCCATAAGGTAGGATAAGAAAAATTTAGGGGCATAAGGCAACCTTGTCCATACAATGCCTGAAGAGGAGTCATTTAAATACTTTCATGGTATAATGCATTATAGGAAAATTCAACTAAGTGTAGGTATTGGATCCACCGCTTAGGTTTCATGTTGCAATAAGTTCTAAGCATACCCTTAATAACTTGATTGACCCGCTTTGTTTGATCCCCGGTTTGGAGATGGTAAGTAGCACTGAAGCAAATTTGGATTCCTAGAGCTTTGAATAAACTCTTCCAAAACTTTCATGTGAAGATAGAATCGTGGTCACTAATGATTCTTTGGGATAACCCATGTAATCTAATAATTTCCTTAATGAAAGGTTTGGCAATATCAAAAGCCTTGTAATTGGTTTTTACAGGAATAATGTGTGTAACTTTTGTTACCATATCAATGACTACCATAATTGAGTTATATTCTCCTTGTACCAAGGGTAATACAACTATGAAGTCCATGTTGATATATTCCCATTTCATTTGAGGGATGTCAAGTGGCTAGAGCTTCTGACAACTTGACATATTCAGCCTTAATTTTTTGGTAGTTTAGGCATTCAATAACATACTTAAGTATGCCATCCTTGAGTCTTTCCTAGTAGAATCTTTTTCTAACTTAATTAAGAGTCTTAGCATATCCAAGCTGACCCAAGAGTGGAGAATCGTGAGCTTCCTAGAGTATTTTCTTATTGAGTTCCTAACTTGTAGGAATACATAGTCTTGTCTCAAAATAGACAAGTTCCTCATTTATGGAAAAATCTTGATACTTAGACTTGAGTTTTGGACTTGCATCCTTAGTGGGAATTTCTCTTAGCATTCTTCGATAGCTTGGATCCTTCATTGTTTCTTCTTTGGCTATTTCTATGATAAGGTTACTAGGCATTGAAATCATTGTAGCAAGAGTTTCCGCCCTAGAGGGTTCCTCTAGGATTAGAGTATTAAGAAATGATTTATGGCCTAGGGTATCTGCAATCACATTCTCTTTGCTTGGTCTATACTTGATTTCAAAATCAAATTCTTGTAAAATCTCAATGCATTGGCATTGCCTCATGTTGAGGTCCGACTGAGTGAAATTCCACTTTAGGATTTTATGATTAGTGACTAAGGATAACTTGTTACCAAGAAGATAACGTCTCTATAATTTGAAGGCATGAATTACAGTAAGTAATTCTAGATCATGTATGGCATAATTTCTTTCATGGATCTTTAATTTCCTTGAAGCATAGACTACTCGATGTCCTTCTTACATAAGAACACATCCCAATGTAAGAGAGCTTACATCAATTATGACTTTGAATTCCTTATTTAGGTCAGGTAGCCTTATAATAGGGGCGGTTACCAAACTATGCTTAAGTTGTTCAAAGCTAGATTGTTTGATAGATGTCCATATAATGGAGACCTAGTTTTGAGAAGGTCAGTGAGAGGCATTATGATTGAGGCACAGTCTTTCACGAAGACTCTATACCAACTTGTTAGCCCTATAAAGCCTCACACTTCTTTGACCATTGTTGGGGATGGACAATCTTGTACGTCTTTGACCTTGGTTGGACCCATTGAGATGCCATCCACTGACACTATGAACCCTAGATATTCAATCTACTCGTTGAAGAAAGCACATCTCTTCTTTTTAGCAGCATACAACTTGTGGGTTCTCATTTTTTCAAGAACTATTCGCATTAGAGGTTCATGGTCTTCTTCATTCTTGGAATATGTTTAGATATCATTGAAGAAGAGAAGGACGAAGTTGTCAAGATAGCATCTGAAATAACTTCTTTACCATTTGCATATGAAAGGATGAAGTTGTCAAGATAGCGTCTGAAGATGACATCTTAATAAATTCATAATGACTGTATATTGTGTTAAAGACAATCTAAGGGATATCTTCCTCCTTGATTCTTATTTGACAGTAGCCCGATTTGAGGTCGATCTTTGAAAAGATATTCGCTCCCTAAAGTTGGCCAATCAACTTGTCTATCTTGGGGATTGGATATTTTTCAATGTCACTTGGTCCAATCCACAGTAATCAATACAAAGGTGGAGTATCCAATCTTTCTTTTTTTGAAATATCAAGGCTCCCCATGGTGAATTACTTGAAGATGTATTCTTGGTCTAATAGCTATTTGAGTTGTTCTTTTAGCTCGATGGCTTCAAGAATTGACATTTGGTTTAAGGTCACTTGGCTACAAGAGCAACATCTAGAATGAGTTGGATCTCGTGATCTACCTCTCTTGTTGGTGGAAGCTCTATTCTCTATGAGTTCTTACTTGTTCTCCTTCTAAGTTTTGAAATGTAATTTAACCCTTTTCACAATGGATATGGGCGTTATTTGAAATTAATCAAGGTTCATAATCGAGAAAATCATGTTGGAAGAATTGCCACACATACTAAATTCTACCCTATTAGTTTGTTGTGTTGAAAGAACTTCTTTACCATTTGCTAGCTCCACAAGTAATCTAAGTGCAAGAATAGTTTTTATGCCTAGCTTTTTTGATATCTTGATGATATGAAAGAATGGGTCTCCCATAGTCAATTAAAATTCGGAAGGGTTTACCTTTATAGTTTTCTGGTATCTAGATCAATGAGAATTGGAGATTGGGACCCCTTTTATTGAGAGTAGCGTGCACTCTTACTCTCTCCATATCAGTTTCCATCCTAGAATTTTTATCATTACTGATCTCTTTCGGGGTTACTCTAGCATTGCCCCTGAGGGAGCTTATTTCTACCCACAAAACTAACCTTCGTGGCTGTTTGGGCCATGCTTCTAGCACTGCCCCTTGAAATGTCCTGATTCCTTGCAATAAAAGCATCTTGGAGCCTCGTTGTCTTCTCCTATGGGTATAAAGTTTCCCACTACACTTGACTTGGCTCTCTTTGTCTTATTTGGCTGATACTATCCGTGGGCTCTTTTTGCATATCCTTGGAAGTTGCCCTTACTTTGATAGTTTTTGTTCCAAACTTTAGCATTTATTGGCCTTTGTTCCATCTCTTAAACTACTAGGGCGGATTTAGGCCATTGTAAATTTGATGGTCTCATTAACTCAAGATGCATATTTAGGGGCGGATTTCGTGGGCTCTTTTTGCATATCCTTGGAAGTTGCCCTTACTTTGATAGTTTTTGTTCCAAACTTTAGCATTTATTGGCCTTTGTTCCATCTCTTAAACTACTAGGGTGGATTTAGACCATTGTAAATTTGATGGTCTCATTAACTCAAGATGCATATTTAGGGGCGGATTTAGACCATTGTAAATTTTGGATACTTGATGTGAAATATCCATCATAGGTGCATATTTTAGAAGTGTTACGAATTTGGAGTAGTAAGCTTCTAGGCTTAGGCTTAACTGCTTTAAGTTGAAAATTACATTCATCTTCTGGGCTTAATACATGGGTGGAAGGTATCTCCCATGCACAGCACCCTTAAGCTTTTCCTAGTAGGTGATAGTGGTTTCAAACACTCCTTGGTCCTTGCACCATTGTTTCCACCAAAGATGGGCATCTCTTGTCAGTTTTAGTTTTGCGATCATTGCTTGATTTGATTGTGGAGTCCCTATAGGAATGAAATAATCTTCCATAGATTGTATCCATGTTTCTGCCTTGGTTGGAGTGTCCTTTCCTTTTTCATCGAATTCTAGTGGCTAGTAATACTTGAGAAGAAATTTCTTCTCTTGAGCTTCTGAGATATTTAAGTTCGAGGTAATATCTTGGGGATTTAAACAAATTTCATGATTAAATTTTTCTTTGGTAATAATATTCAAGAAAGATGTTAACTTGCTTAATTTGTCCCATTAATTTAGGAAGGGAACTATGTACTATTCAGCCTTCCTAGTAATGATCAGAGTTTATACATTAAAATAGAGTTTTAATTTTAGCTAGAAATTATTTCCATCTTTCAACTTATTAGTGGGTCTCGGGTAACTCAATAGATCTTATCAGCTTGGCATTTATCCATACTTTGGCATTTAGTGGAAAGGTCTAGATATCCTTCTTAATAGTTGTTATGACAAAAGTTACTCCCTAGAATAGCAATTTTATAAACCAGAATGAACTTAGTTGGTTCTTCACATACGTAATGATTTTGCGATTTAGTCTACTATTAATATGAAGAGTGGGATCTTGTTCAGGGCCATCAAGGAGGGACAATTCAACAAGATTTTGAATTCTCCATCCATTGGACTCACCTAAGGTTGATCTTGGTATAGTTGGGGCAATCAACCTCTACATATTAATTTGCTCTATATGGCCATTCTAGATAGGAGGGATAAGGACCATCATTCACCATAAGATAGTTATAGAATTAATTGGCCATTTGAAATCCATGAATGCATGGTGGATATATGCATGGCTTGAAATGCAAGTAAAATCTTTTGACTTTGTTACCTTGATATAATTTGCTATTAGTTTACCCTATTTCCACTAGGGTTTAACTGATCCAGACTTTAAAAATTTTTAAAAAAGATTTCAACAAAATGGATAATATTTTTCCATTATTCTCGGTTGCTAAGGTGACAATCAATTTTGATTACAAGGGATGGACAAAAATAATTCCTTACATCAATAGAAAGGGAATACATTATTTGAGTAGCTTAGAGACTTCTATTATTCTTGGAAGAGAATTCCCTACTACAACCTAGGCATGGCATTGTGATACATCCATTACATAGTAATTAGGGTTCTGGGAATGGATATCCAAAAATCTATATTTTAGGGGAAGATCAGGTAATTTGTCTTCTTTGTAATTGCAGCAACTGGAGTGACCTACAACCATAACTTGATCAATCAGTATAAGTTTTGTGACCTCCTCCTAGATGTACTAATTTAATTTGAATTGTTGCCCTCCAATGAACATGTTTAAGTTTACTCTGGCCTAATAGAATAGACAAATCTTGGTAACCTTAAGGATTTCCATCCATCTTAGCCGCTTTAAATTGTTATGGAGGTAAGCGAGACGGTTTGCATCAATGTAATAGTACCCTCTACTTAACATCCATTGTCTTTTATAATACAAGGGAAAAGGATTGTATATCTAATGTAGTATTCACATCATTTTGTTTCTCTAGTTGAAACTAGATGAGTGCATGGCTAACATAAACATGACTTGGAAAATCAAGAATTGTTCTCAAGGTTGGCACCTCTGCCAGAAATCAAGAACATATATTAACAAGAGAAGAATTCAAAACTTAAGAAAAAATATCTTATGTGGTAGTTACAAATCTTTACTAGTTTTTATACTTGCATTGTATCCTATTTAGCATGGCTCTAATATCAACTATGATGTGCTTGCCCAAGCCACTTCTTTGCATGCATGTTCTTAGTAGCCCATTAAGAGATATCCTAGACAATGCCATCTAGAATTCCATGGAATACGTCGGAGTTTGCTATCTAGGCTCGCTTGAGTCTACCTCATAGTAGTGGAAGTTCTAGCCATTCCCACGAGGATCAACCTAAGTTTTAAGTTCTTATTATTGGTCAAGTCACCTAAAGGTCAGTTAACGTCAGTAATATGAGTTTCCACCTCTTACTGGATTACTCGAACTAAAGCCAACTTGCATTGCACTTGGTTTAAAGAGAATGAGAGATGAAGGGGAGTGTGGCATGTCAATCCTTTTCCCCATGAGCCAAAATCCCATTCTAGCCCCCTAAAATGATGCAAGTCATGTTTCCTAATACCTAATGGTAACGTAATTTTTTCCTTTTGAGAAAATCTCTCACCTTACCAAGCCCACCCAACTGTAGGTCTGGACCCATCGGGGATCCATCCACTTGCTTCCCTCGATAAAGTATTTTTAATGACCTAATTACTTATCACTTTAGGTTTGACATAAAAAAATAACTTATTTGATTATCTTCTAATACATATTCGTTACACATCATTACTTCATGACACAAAAATAGTGTAAAGAAATTCTTTTTGAATAGTTCCTTTAAGAAAAATATATTTTACAATGTTTCCTGCCCTGGTGGCTGGACATAATATCAACCCAAAGGTATTATTCTCACCAAGTTCAGTTCCTAAACTAGTATTGGAACTTCCAGAGTACTATCTGGGTTCAAAGGGTAATTGACAGTTCATAAGAGTCTAAGGATTTTATGACAAGAGTCCCCCCATGTATCCTCATCTCCTCCTACCAACTAGAATTCCCTATGAAAGGACCTTTCACGTTGTGATTGGCCCATACCCACCACTAACGTGAAAACAAAAACCCCTTGGAGTGGGTTTTATTCACATTGACCTTGGGGAGATCTAGTGCCATTGGAGAATACTACCTCAATCTGCATTCTGTGCCTATCATATTACCTCAATTGGCAATCTACACCTGAGTATCTATCTTTTGGCCTGATAATTTAAGAAATATTAGTACTTAATTTACAACCACAAACATCTTACTTCAAATGCATCATACAAAAACTTCCAATGAATTTATTTCCAAAACAAATGCTTTTCCTAGCATAACAATATCAAGTCTAAACTTGGTGTAAGTGGCAATATCTTCCAATAATCCTCCCAAATTACTCTTTCCCCTAGGATCTAGCCTAAGATAAACTTAAGCAAGAGTTGTTTTCCCACACACACACACACACACACAGATATAAAGAGAATTCTGTGGGTCTTTCTCTTGTGATAATTCACTAGATTTAAGATTCTTGGATATTTTATTACTAAGATTATTCAATAATTTCATCTCAAGATTTTTCAAAGAAATAACATTCATGTTTATCGATTAGAGGTTCCATCAGTTCAATACAAATCAAAATTTTAACTTAGAATATATATTATTGGAAAAATCTTATTCCCTAAATCTAATACTTGGAAAAAGCCTATTTTGATGCAAAAAATCATTAATTATTTTGAGAAGTGTAGTATCTTCCTTGCATCCCATTCCTGGTACATCTCCTATAAACCCATATTATTCCTTGGAATTTTTTACTAAGCGTTTCTCTAGGATTTTCTATGCAGGAGATTATAAAAAACTATTATTCTTACAGATGCAAATTTTTGTTATCAACTCATGGAATGAATTATCTATTTGATGTCTTAATATTTTTTAAAAAAATCAAATATGGCACTTGAGGACGAGTGCTTAGATGTTGTTGGTATTTGCAACTTTTTTTGTAATCCTAATACTCCTCCCCATTCCATTTGTCATGGTCGCACCCATAGCATTATTAACAGCTTTCATCTTTGCAACCTTCATAATTTTCTTCTTTGGGCCCATGGTCTTTGATCATGAGATTGTAGATAAGATTTCAACAATAGAGCTTTGGGTTATCGCGATTGGATTGATAGAGATAGCAATCATTAGGAATTCAGAGAAAATCGAGTAGAGTCTCAATTTCGCAGGGAAGTGAAGATAGAAGAGATGGGATTCGATTCGAGAGCTAGTAGGGTATGCTCCTTGTCTTCGCAATACGAGTTTACTCTCTTGCACTCTTCTTGCCTCTCTCCCTCTTGCTCTTCTCTCTTGGTTTAGGCTAATGTACTCAATAGCTACTCATGACCCATATTTATAGTTAAATTGAAGGGGTGGGGGCGGTCTCATGGGTTGTGGCCAGGAAGAGGAGTTCTTTATGGAGGATATCTTGTCGATCCAACTATTTGGAAGCTTTCAAGATGCAATTTGATGTTAGCGATCTAATCTTTGAGGTCCAGAGGGGCTACTAGAGATGCCACGATTGATTCACCTAGCTATCAGGTGATCTTGCTTCCATTTGAGCCTCTTGACAAATTGAGAAAAGGGGGAGATTGCTAGAGCTTTTTGCTGAAATTGAAGGGGAGATATGATGCTCTCTTTTGGTCTTTGGGATTCTCAATTTTGGAGAGGGAAAGAAGATGGTGACGAATTTCCAAGAATAGGGGGGAGGGGATGATGGAATCTGCTCATTGTTTTCTTCTCCCCCTTAAGCTTTTAAAAGCTTAAAGATTTTTTTTCTTATGCTTTAATATTACACAAGTCAAGTCTTGGCTTTCTTGACTTGTCCAAGTCGTTAAATGTGTCTAGTCTGATTTGGACTTAACTAGCCATAATGGCCATACACATGGCATTGCCTGTGTAGAGATATTCACAATTTATTGGTCTAGAAGGTGTTGGGGTATAATATATAGATTAATTTATTTGAGATTCAACTTTTTGATAGTCTAAACTCTTGAAAAATTAATTACAAGAAGTTAGGAAAGTCGAAACATCGCAACATAATTGAGTACATAGACTAAGTATAAAGGTATTGCTATGGTTAGCATGTGAGGTGGTATGGTTGCAAAAGTTATTGGGTGATTTGGATGTGCAGGGAGATGGTCTAGTTGTCATTCATTATGACAACATGAGCCTTATACAGTTAGCTAAGAACCTAGTGTTCCATACTAGGACAAAACACATTGAGATGCATTGCCACTTTGTGAGAGAGAAGGTACTTGCAGGAGAGATTGGCTTAGTATATGTCAACACATAGGATAAGATAGCTGACATTTTTACAAAGGCACTGGATGCAGAGAAAATTTGAGAAATTTAAGGCTTACTTGGATTTGGAGAGATATAGTTGAGCTTGAGGGGGAGTGTTGAGATGGCAAGCTCAACACATAAGGACATTGATGATGGACCGCCTAGCTAGATGGGTCCACATGTCTATATTTAGCACACCAATGGTCATTATGATCCTCACATGGCCACCATTGACTTATCACTTATCATATTTAGTCTGCTTCACCTACCTACAAAATTGGCATATTTGCTGTGTCAGTCAGCCAGTATAGTCAATTATAGACTCTTTGACTTTGTAGGTCATTTTTCTTTATGTTGTATCTATATGTACTTTGTATACATTGTATTGTATGTAAGAGAAGAAGAAGAAACCAACAAATAAATGTTTGGGCCTCCATCTCTCTTCTCGTGTTCTTGAGTGAGCTTTCTCTTATGTGTATGGTATGTGTTTGAGGTAGTAACGTAAGAAAGTCTCCTAACAACATATCAGATACTTAAATTAGAAAACATACTCAAATTTGATAAAAAACCTAGAGAAAGACATAATGCCAACAACCATCAAATCTCATAGATAATCAAATATCTCCATAATACATCTAGTTGTGATCATGAACAATGAACGAAACGTGAAAGACACCAATGATACTTCTTTAGGTCATGCTTGAAAAGTACCTACATAACTACATTTCACGAGGCATCTAAAGACTACTCACATATGAAAATAGTAAGGCTTAGGTAATGAGCCATGCTAAGAATAAAGATCATGCATAAATCCATGGCTAACACCTACCACAACCCAGTGGATAGCTAGAACAAACGTGACTCAAACCCTTGCATGTCACGGTGTCAAATGGCTTATCAAAATTAGACATACCTAATGAGATAAATTGTGTCTTGCTCAAAGCCTTGAACAATGAATTAAGCCACATAGAGAAACGATGAGTAGAGTCTCTCTAGTAGGATGCTCATAGTCCTCTATTGCAGTTGTATAATCCACTCAAAAGACTGTCACAAAACTTAGGCATATACATCGTAAGTATGATAGAAAATACAAAGTCTACCAATGATACCAAAAAAACTTCATGAGTTGTGAGGCTTATGAGCATCATGAGAATCATTGATGGAGGTTCATGTGCATGTTGCTCATGTGATAGAAAAGGTATAACATCAACGCCATGAATCTTCTCAGATATTTTCATTATGTTGACTTTCTTATTAATATCCTACAACAACTCATTAATGTCAGCCTTCAAAGCATCATGATCCAATACTGAATTTGGCCTTTGTCCTCTTTCTTCATATGCTACAACCTATAGAACATAACCAATAATTCATCATATTCACTCTACAATCCATCAAGCTTTTGTTTAAGAGTATCCTTCTCATGTATCAAGGCCTCCAAATTTTTTGAAATAAAAGGATGCTACAAAACTGCATATGGCCAAGATATCACTTGAGATATTCTCCTTACAATGGCCACCCATTGATCATACATAACTTTGACCAATGCATTCTTCATCATGGTAACATCAATCTACATAAGCATCGATCTATCAAGATCTACATCCAAATCCTGTAACATTTGAACCTCTTCATTAGTATATTGAATTTGTTGCATGGTATTAATGGTGTTGTAGGATGTATTCTCATGCTCTTATGTCATTATTTTTGGGTTTTTTTATTAGTTGCCTAATATGGTACAATATATTTACCACACTACCTCCAACATTGTACTATATTCCTATATGAGGCATTGCACCCCTATTATATACTCCGCATAGATTAGGAATTGCAATAACTACTCTAGGAATATATGGGTATATGATTCAAAAGCTAAGTTTGAAGTGCTTTTGTACTTCAATAATTTTTTTGTTAGGATTTAAAGTGGACACCCTTTGTTTTTATTGAGGGGGAGAGTATATGTCTAAGGAATCTAATGCATATCTAGCTTAATGTGGGATAAAACACCAATGTACATTGCCATATACACCATTAAAAAATGGTGTAATTGAGAAGGGGAATAGACCACTCATGGATCTGGTGGCATAATGCATATTGAGTTAAGCTTTGCTATACAGTTTCTAGCTTGAAGATATTTTATGTACATTTTATGTACTTAGTAGGTGTCCTACTAATTCTTTGTAGTCTATCACTCCATAGGTTGCTTGGCATGGTTAAAAACCATATATGGCTCACTTGTGTATTTTTAGTTGGTTGATTTATGCTTTGGTTCTAGTGCAACAATGCAAGAAGTTGGATGCAAAGGCTCTAAAATGTATTTTTGTTAGGTACATTTATGAAAGCAAGGTTATAAGTTATACCATCCACAAAGTAAGCACATCTTGGTCAATCGTGATCTTGTCTTTGTGAAATATGTTATTTAGCCTTTACTTTAATATACAAAAGAGACATATGTATGCTCGTATGATATCTTTGCCACTTGTTCCCTCTTTTTAGTGGTGTGTTGTCACATGTACTGTGAAATGAGATAGTTTCTCAGCCTATGCAAGTTTCTCACGATAACATAGACAAACCTATTTTTTATTGTGGAGGGTTCATTATATATAAATACTCTATGTAACATGTGCTCAAGATCTATTTGAAAATACCCTTCTATGTGAATTTTCTCTAAATAAGACACACCCTTTCTATTCAATCTATGAATACCCTTCTATATGTGACCCTTCTATGTGTAAAAACTTTGTATAGATAACATTTAAATAATCCCTTCTTCTAAAGCCACATGATATACTTACATATTTATGGATGAACCCCCCCCCCCCCAAAAAAAAAAGTTTTTAATGCAAATGTGAATGATGCACTTCTTGATGAGAGAGTAGAGGATTATAAGTTTAGGACTGCCGAAATGGCTAGCACAAACATTGTGTGTGATAGTAAGTTGGATGCACCATTGGCTCTCCTCATATATTTGATTGTTATATTGCCTTATATAGTACTTGTTTAGACTCTTATATTGCCTCTCATATATTTGATTGTTATGCATTGGACACTTCTAGTTTATGTGATGATAATGAGCTTGTGACTTTTATAGAGGTACAAATTTCAAGAAATGGGATGGCTACTATGCAATCTAAGTATGATGCTATTATAAAAAACAACACTTGGTTCTTATTTTATTTGCATCCTAATAAGGATGCCATTTATACTAAGTGGGGTACAAGTTAAAGCACAAATGGTACTATTGATCATTACAAAGTTAGACCTATGGCAAAGCATTATGATTGGTAGAAGGGCATTGATTTTGATGAGAGCATTGTTGCCACTTGCCATATGATAGTATTTGTAGCTAGTATCTCATAATGCTTGGAATGTATATCAATTAGACATATAAACTACATTTCTAAATTGTGATTTACATGAGGAAGTGTATGTTTTTTAGCCTTGTGATTTTGTATAAAAGGGGGCAAGAAAACAAAGCGTGTAGATTGAAAAAGGCTCCATATGGTCAAAAGCAAGCACCTTGGGCTTGATATGAGAAGATACGTGCATACTTGACTAATATGGTTTTCAAACCCACCACAAAGAGAAGATTTTATGTTAGACATGAGGGTGATATATTTTTTATCACCATGGTTTGTGTTGATGATATGTTATTAACTAGTTCTAATGAGATACATATTCTTAAATTTAAGATTGAGTTGAATATAGCTTTTGACATGTGAACTTTTTGCCTAGTTCATCATTATTTGGGCATTCAATTTAAGTATTGTGATGGAGGTATTACGTAGTGTCAAAAATAATATGTTGAGATTACATAGATTTATTCTTGAAGACTGCAAGCTTATTGCTATGCCTATGGAGACGGGTTTGAAGTTGAGCCTTCATGATGCTAGAGATAGTTTTGATATCTAGCTCTAACAACATGTTGCTAGATGCTTGATTAACATGTTCATTATGAGGCCTGGCATTTAGTTTGCAATGTCATAGATGAGTAGGTTTGGACTTTGATAGAACTATTTCATCTCTCAATTCCTTTTCATGAAAGGTTGGTTGTGCATTCATAAGGTAGTCATTGTGATTGTCCATTTAACCCCAATCCATGAAGAAGTCCTTCCAAAAGGTGATTGTGAGTTTTGTTGAAATTGACCCATTGGTACTTCCAAACCATGTACTTGAGGATTCATCTCATTTGTGTTCCACATGTACTCTTCACTTCTTTGTGATGGTTTACCCATGTCAAATTGATTATTTAGGATGCCTTTTCATACAACGATACCTTGAGAGTTTGTGTGTATTAGCTAAAATGGAACTCAGATTTCGGTGCTTGGCTGGGACTTCTCTATATTATTCTTGTCACCCATTTGGAATGACATCCATTGGGATAATTGAGATGAAAGTTGGGCATTTGACTCAACAAGGGAGTTTTAGTACATGTATGGTGGTTATAGCTTCTTTAAGCTTATCAAAGCTTTCTTGAACCTCAATGATCCAAATGATTACTGTATTTTTCTTCAAAGGATTTGTCAAGGGAGCAACAATGAGGGAATAATCTTTGATGAAGATTCAATACCATCCTGTTAGTCCCAAAAATCCTCGGATTTATTTTATTGTCTTAGGTATTGGCCATTCTAGGATATCTTTTACTTTGGTAGAGTCTACTGAGATTCCATTAGCGAAAACAATGTATCCAATATATTCAATCCTCTCAGTGAGAAATATGCATTTACTCATCTTGGCATAGAGCTGATTATCATGGAGTGTTACTAGGGTGCTCTTTAAGTGACCTTCATGTTCCTCTATTGATTTCGAGTACACTAGTATATCGTGAAAGAATACTAGCACAAAATCATTTAGATATGGTCAAAAGATGTCTTGCATTAGAAGGTTGAATGTGGCTGGGGCATTCGTCAATCTGAATTGCATGACCAAAAACTCATAATGACCATACCTAGTGCTGAAGGAAATCTTTGGGATATCTTGTTCCTTGATTTGGATTTGATATTATTTGAACCTTACATCAATCTTAGAAAAAACCTTGGCTCCATATAGGCGATCTAAAAGTTCATCTATCTTGGGTATGGGGTACATGTTTTTGACCGTAACCCCAGTTAGTCCTCTGAAGTCAATGCAGAGTCTTAAGTGTTCCATCCTTCTTTTTTTGGAAGAGGATAGGTGCTCCCCAAGGTGAATTACTTGGGCAGATAAATCCTTGCTCTATCAATTGCCTTAGTTTCTCCTTCAGCTCAATAATTTCAGGAATAGACATTTTGTACAGTCATTTTGATACTGGTTCAGCTCCATGAACCAATTTTATTTCATGATCAACCTTAGGATTTGGAGGTAGTTGAGTCAGTTTTTCTAGAAAGACATCCTCGAAAGCATTGATCTAGGAAGGTTGAGTATCTTTGTTAGTCTTTTTGGCCTTATTCAATCAGATCATGTAGATCGGTTGACCTTTCTTTAATCCTTTCCTGAGTCTGCTTGCCTTAGTTGGTTGGACTCTAGTTCTTCCAGCTTTCCCATATGCCTTTACAAGCTCTCCTTCCAAGTCTTGATATATTATTTCCTCTTTAGCACATAGAATCTAGGCTTTGTTCTTATTGAGCCAATCCATTCCCAAAATGCAATTGTAGCATCCTAGTGGTAGGATTCAGAATTTTGCTTTAGTTGTATGACTGTCTAACTCAAATTGAAGTTTACATATAGTTTTGGTTGGGGCAATTTTCTTCCCATTAGCCAATTGTACTATCATTTTCCTTGTTCCCCTGGATTCTAAATGCAATCTTTTAACTGTTTTGGGTGCAATAAAGGAATGAGTGCTACCATAATCAATCAAGATTATAAACAATGTACCCTTGTAAGTAGCTGGAGTTTGAATTACTGAACATTGGTGGTCTGCTCCTTTCCTTTCCATGGCAGCATGAATAGATCCTCTTTCAATATCTTTACCTAATTTGCATTCTTTGGGTTGTCCAATCATGGTATTTACCCAAGAACCAATTGTTCTTCCATGTCCATGGCTTAGGTTGTTGTTGCTGTTCCCTTGGCCTCTTCCACCAACCCAGTTTGGGTTAGGATTTTGAGGAAAGTTAGGATAAATTTCCCTTAGGTGTCTAGCCCTTCCACACTAGTAGCATTGCATGTTGCATATCCCATTTGGTCCTTGGGTGATTGCATTAGCTCTACCATTCCCTCTAGCATTGGCCATGTCAAAAACATGGTTTGGGTAGCCCCTTCCATAGTTGTTTATTGGTTGAGAGTTGTTGGTCTCATTGATTCAAGGCGAGTGTCCAAGGGTAGATTTAGTCCTTGGTAGAACCTTGCAATCTATTGAGATGTTGTCATTAGGGATGCATATTTGTGCAAACTCACAAACTTAGAACAGTATCCTTCCAATAATTATTGTAAGTTGTAGAATTCATTCATCTTGATTGATTCAAAAGATGGGGGAAGATAACATCATTTCATAGCTTCTTTGATCTACTCCCAAGTTTAGGAAGCTTCTATTACCCCTTTATCTCAACAAAATTGTTTCCACCAGATCTTAGCTTCACCAATAAGATGAAGACAAGTAGTCATGGATTGATTTGCAATAGTAGTTTCATCGGCTGGGAAACAATCATCCATAGCTTCAATCCAAGCTTCTACATCTTGTTCCACCTTGGGTCCTTCACTGCTAAACCTAGGTGGTGGTGTATGTTTGAAAATAAACTTCTTATCTTGGAGTTCCTTGTATGTTTCATCAATTCGCACTAATTGGCGATTCTGATTACCACACAAGGTAAATGCTAGATTTGATTTTTCAAGAGTTAAAGTACCTACTCTCTTAGTCAACTTTAGAAAATAAGGTAATATTTATTTATGTAAAGAAAAAATACAATGGAGATCAGTCATGGACTTCATGTAATGGTGCATTTACAAAGTAAGGGGGTTTCTTATCAATCTCTAAGGTTCTATAAACTGAGTGTAATACTTCCACACAATTAAAAATTAGTTGGTTAGTTCGAAAGTTAGTTAGTCAATTAATAAGTTAGTAAGGTTACTAACTAAAGTAAAAACTAACTAACATTAATAACTAACAATTTTTATTTAATTAAAAATAAGTAAATAAAAAAATTTGAGAGTTGTAATCCGATAATTTTCTTGGATTGACAAGAACCGTAGCCACCCTTCACATCAGAAGTTACAACATGAACGAGAGTTATAAGCCATATTAATTACTAGTGTTAATGTGAATAGTATGGATGGTCCAAAAGTATTAGATCTTTGGGAAATATTTTAGATATTACTTATTGTAAATATCCTTAAAAAAGATATAAATTTTTCTAAAACTGGAGGTCATGTAAAAAAAAGCAAGTATTTTCCAGCTTGTTTTGGAGATTTAATACAAAAAACAAGGATTGGCGAAATCGCATGCGCTGCGATCCCAGTTCATAGGTAGTAAACAACACTTAGAACAACAAGAAGAAAAATAAGTCATTTGAAATATTTCTAATCAATTGTCTTGGAGTTTTGCCCCCCTTTTGAAGCCAATGGAACCATCAAATTTATGATTTGAGCATCAGATCACTGATTTTTCCAAGATCCCCTCCACAAAGAGCTCTTCTTCTCAGCCACAACCCTTCTTCTCTTGTTTAGCTATAAATATGAGGCATGGGGAGGCAAAAGGAAAGCATAAGGAGACATTGAGAGGTTGCGAGAGAGAGGGAGGTACAACGATACCCCTCCAAGAGATTGCGAGAATGAGCTTGAGAGAGAGAGAGAGAGAGAGAGAGAGAGAGAGAGAGAGAGAGAGAGAGAGAGAGAGAGAGAGAGAGAGAGAGAGAGAGAGAGAGAGAGAGAGAGAGAGAAGAGTCACCCCGAGAGGCTGCAAGGAAGAGAGTTAGCTCAATTCCCTCTATTTTGATCTTTGACTAAGCCATCTTTTCTTACGCTCTCCCATCTCAAATTCATTCCTCCTTTATCTCTCGAATCTACTTGTGGATGATGGTCCCCCAAGAAGCGAAGAATGTCGAGTGTAGATGACAATCCTACAACCAGTAACGAAGCTTCGGACAAAGGCATCACTCTCAATCCAACTGCAGTACGGGTCGTAAGTAATGTATTTCCAAATTGATAGATGCTTGCCTTTATTCTCGCATGAGATACGTTAGGCCCCATACTATGCTGCACGAGAATAGGTCATTGAAAATGATAAATTTCATCTCACATATTCGAAAGGTGCAGTTTGCAAAGTGCATCTAGATGCTATGTGACAAATCCATACATAGCAAGAACATCATATAAGGTTCCAAGGTATTGTCAACTTCCTCTTCTTGCAAATTAATAGCTATGTTTTTGCCACCTTGAAGGGATCTGTTGAGCTTGCATGCATGATGGGTTGCATGGCAAGCAACTTAGTCTAAAAGAGAATCATTTTCAAAGCTCTAGACCCTTGCCAAGCTCTTGCTAATATCACGAACTGATAGCTCATGTTTGAGAGATTGGGAATCTTGATGTTGTGCTTAGCTAGTATAAATAATGGTCATAAGGATTAAAGACTAAGATGCCTTGGGATCCGTCAGATAACCACTCGTTTATCATTCCAATTCAGGGATTGGCGAACTCTAGGCCTCAAGGCAAGTAGGGAGCTCAAGGGATTAGGAAAACCCGAGACAAAGTAAAGACCACTACTTTTTGGGAAGAAGGTTGGGTTATCGATCAATGTAGGTGCTCTATAGAACCTATGTCATGTATAGTGTTTGAACCCTTAACATATGCCCTAGCTAAGGGAAGGGAGTGTTAAGTAAATTTTGCATAATATCGCTCCTAGATCCCAAGGGGGAGAGCGAATATGTGATGCAAAGGTTATCGCGTCTATTCTTGCATTGTTTGGAAAAATACAATTGGTTTTGTTGGTTGTTCAAACATGCTTTTATATTCAGTTAATTGTTGGTCTGTCATTTGGATGATTATTCCAAATGCTTGTGATTTTGGTAAATTCATGGCAGGGGTCTGTGATGACAAGTTTCATGGGAATAAAGGAATGATTGATATTAGGCTGATTGCCTTGACTGTGCTTGAATATTAAAAGCTTTAATTAAGGAAATGATATTTTGCATGAGTGGATCGCCTTCATGATTGCATTGCAGATTAACTCGAGAAGGGCACTGCTCGATTCATGGGCTGAAGGTCGAGTGGTGAAAAGGCCAACCACGGAAATGGTATTTCACTCCTAGGCCGCTTATGGGTTAGGTGGAGCTCTGGAAACCCCTTGCCAAGTCGGGAACGGAGTTGAAGACTACCGTGGCCCCAACATCTGTGGCATTGGAATGTCCTATTCTAGATAAAGGATGGAAATTATGGTGCCATGTGATTTGGACTAGGTACTTCTACAGGGAAGAAGGGACATATAATTTCTCATGTATGGCCAGGAGACAAAGATTAACTTGAAGATAAGTTAAGGAACTTGTTTGTTAGAAGGAATGCTTGCTCTGTATTTGTGTCTGTGATATAAATTATGTAAATGAACCCTATTCCTTAAAAGACTTAATTAAGAAATCTGATTTTAAATGTCTCACATAAATGTGATAGGACCTAATTAGATAACTAAAGAATGCCTATTGAGGGAAGCGGGTGGGTGGAGCACCGACGAGTCCGTCCTACGGTAGGGTGATCCTAGAGAATTGGGAGGCTTCTCACAAGGTTTTACCACTATCCCTTAGAAATGGTTAGGTTAGAACCCAATTCATGCCATTTTAGGGGACCGGAATGGGACTATGCCCTATGGGTAGAGAGGTTGAGCGGCGCATCCCTCTCGTTTCCCATTCTCTTTGAACCAAGTGCAGCATGGATATGCTTTGGCTTGGGTATCTTTGTGTAAAGTAGGATGTCTAGGACCCGATGCTAGAATGCTGTCAGGAGACCTTGACCACTAGGAACCTAGATTTCAAGTCGATCCTAGTGGGTTTGGTCTTGCGAACGTTCCGTTGTGAGGCAAACTCGAGAAACCCTAGGAGACAAACCTCATAACATTCCATGAGAGTGCCAGGTAGCGTCACTTTGATTTGTCTCTCGATGGATTGCTAAAAATGTGCTTGGACAGCCGGGCACGTTACACTAAGGGTAAAGTAGAGTATCGTCTGACAAAGTAGCCATTTCACGCATGTCTCCTATAGACTATTATACAGTTAGGAGGTATAATTTGGTTGATTTGTTCATACATCGAACGATGTAGGGTCATTGTCTCCCCATTAATTGTCACAGTATCATTAACCCTCTACTCTTCAAATAAGAAACATCAAACTAGTTTTAGTTCTTCAAGCCACCAAATTCTCTTAAGATAGGTCTTGAGGTTCCCTGTATGATTAGGGTTGATCGTGAAGAAGTTGCGAGCTATTCTCCATGGCATTCCTCTAAACCAACCCCATTAGATTCAGGTGTAATGAGGGTCTATCATATTCTTAAGAATTGTTATCATGGATTCTTGAAATTCAATATTTGAGGATTGGCCAAGCAGTGGAATACATGATCTCAAAAATCAATCGCATAAAGTGTATATCATCATTAATCTATCAAAGCAACTCAACTATCATCATAAGCTCATAACTCACACTCTTCCAAAATAATAATGAGACTTTAGATTTATGAAAAGTATTTAAAAAGATGTATTGATCATACTATGATCTACAACTATACCATCTCATGGATCATTTCCTCATAAAATGTATCAGGGTCTATACTCTCATATCTTAGGGGATTCCCATGTACATGGAAAACAACATAATATGGTGGCTCTTGGGGATAACCAAAACATCCCGTACCAAAATAAGGCCTTCTTGGAACTATAAAAACTCTCTCAGGTGGTACTATTTGTAGCACTTTCTGATATACCCACCAAGTTTCAGCTATAGACTCATTCCCAATATCTAGTAACCGTTCAGCAAAGGCACTGAACAAAAGGTATATCTTAACTATCATTTGTCATTTAGCCCATTGAATCCTCCATAGCTCGTAATGAAGAAGGATATTACACCCACAATATATCCATATATGTGACCTATTCCTTGCCTAGAAATCTCTCATGTACCATTAGTTAGGATAAGGTTACAATACAATTGGAGGAATAAAGATAATTTCCATTATCTCAAATATAGCCTTGTGGTATGAGAAATTATTCAACCCTAAGACCACTTGATACATGATGGGAAAAATATCCCGCAAATGTGTAGCTTCCTCATCGCTAAGTTCTTGTTTTGCTTATGTCCTTTGACTGATTACAGCAGTACTAAGTCACCCTTTTTGAACTTGTGCTCCTTGATATACTTGCCAAACCAGCTTTTGCATCTTGCCTTTTTGCATATTAGCACATGGTGGCGAGAAGCTGGGTTTTTGTTAAAAGTGTTCGAGTTCAATCAGTCATTCCATCCATGCCCCCTGCCCATCCCATCTTTCTTGAAGTGCGATTCTAAGGCTTGGTACGAGGAATTCCAAGGGAAGGATTGCCTCTATAGCATATGTCAATCTAAAGGGGGTTTGTCCTATAGCCATCTTGTAAGCCGTGCGGTAGGTCCTTAAGGCCGCCACCAACTTGTTATCCCAATCACTGCGTGGAGTAGAGACAACCTTAGTCAGGATATTTATTAGGATTTTATTTATTGATTTGGCTTGACCGTTTACATGTGGATAATAAGGTAAGGATTCTAGATGGATGATTAGGAAGGAGGATAGGAGGTGAGCTATCATTTTGTTGATGAAGTGGGTGCCTTGGTCGCTAACTAGTTCGATAGGGCAGTCGAATCATGAGATCACTTGCTCCCATAAGAACTTAGCAGTAGTCCTAGCATCAATGTTTCTTGTGGCTCATGCTTCTGCCCATTTTGTGAGATAGTCGGTGGCTACAATGATGTATGTGGCTTGTGAATACTGTGCCATGGGACTAATGGGCCCGATGAAGTCAATCCCCCATTTCTTGAAGGGTTCTCATGTGATAATTGGGGTTAGCTTCATGTGATCCTTATGAATTAGAACTTTAGTCCGTTGACAGTCATCACAATGCTTCACAAATCGTGTCGCATCTCGGAAGAGGGTAGGCCACCACAACAGGGATTGCAACACCTTGCGGGCTATCACATCTCCACTGAAATGTATTCCTGCAATTCCACCGTGTGCCTCTATCAATACGTCATGCATCTCACACTCACATACACATTTACGTGGCAACCTGTCTTGCCCTAGCCTATAAAGTTGGCATGCTATCAGTTGATATGGTTGGATCTTCAAGATGAGCTGCCTAAGTTGAGCTGTTTCTATCAATCGTTCTGGTAGTCCGTGTTGAAGAACTTGAACTATGTTGTCTATCCAATATGTCGTCAAGTCAGCTTTAAACAAATCGTCTTCGCTAGATAAGTAGAATAGATGTGCATCTGCTAGCTCATCGATAATGCCCTGTTCAGCTGCTTCTCCCATGGGGACGCGAGACAGATGGTTAGCCATGTTATGCTGCTTTCCTTTACGCACCACCACCGAGAAGTCAAACTCAAAAAGTGAAAGAAGCCATCTAGCAATGTGTCCTGTAGCGTAGGGTTTGTTAACAAGATACAAGAAGGCTTGATGGTCAACGAAGAAAGTAAAAGGCATAGCCAAAAGATAATATCAGAATCTCTTTATAGCAAACACCATGGCCAAGCCCTCTCTCTCCATTGTTGAGTAATTCATTTTGGTCTCAGTGAGTTGTCTGCTAGCAAAGCTCACTGGGTAATCTAGGTTGCGTTCACCAGGTTGGCACAATACAGCTCCTACCGCGAATTTCAAAGCGTTGATGTGCACGTGGAATGTGAGCGTCCAGTTTGGGGTTTGTAGTATTGGTGGGGTTTTTAGATCCTTTTTTAGTTCCTCATACACATATTGGCATTCCATGGTACATTCGAATAAAATCAATAGCTTGTATAGAGGTCTTGCAATCAATGCATAGTTTAACACAAACCTTTGATAGTACCCGGTATGTCCTAAGAAGCACTGAACACCATTGTAATCAGCTGGGGTAGAAGATTGACAATGACCTTGATCTTCGAGGAATCTATGACAATGTCATTCTTTGACACCACATGTCCTACAATACATCCATGCTTTACCCACCAGAACTGGCATTTCAAGGGGTTCAATGAGAGGAGGTATAGCCGACATCGTTCAAAGACCACTTCGGAGCCTGCCTAAGTGTTCTCTCCAAGCGGAGTGAATGCACAAGTTGTCCACAAAGACTTCTAACTCCTTCCTTAGCATGTCTTTGAATATTGTATACATCAGTTGTTGGAAAGTGGCTGGTGCATTAGTCAATCCAAAAGGCATGACTATGTAGGCAAAAACTCCGCATTCAGTGGCGAATGCCATCTTATGCCTATCTTTAGGATGCACTTGCACCTGATTGTATTCAGAGAACCCGTCTAGAAAACTATAGACTTCTTTGCCAACCACTCTCTCTAGCATATGCTTGGTGTACGACATTGGGTAATTATCTCTCTTCATAGCTGCATTTACCTTCTTGTAATTGATATGCACTCGAACCTTCCCATTTTTCTTTAATACGATGACTATGGGAGAAACCCAGTCCATGTGTTCAATTTCATAGATGAATCCTAACCTCATTAGCTTATCAATTTCTTCCTTAACGGCGTGGGCGTGCTTCTTTAGATTCATGGGATATGATCGCTGCTTGACCAGTGTTGCGTCATGTGTCATGGGTATGTTGTGAGTCACCACACTCGGGTCTACCCCCTTGAGCTCTTCTAGGGACCAAGCAAAGACATCTACATACTCTCACAAGAGAGTAATGAGGCTTGCTTCATCTGCTCAGCTATAAAGAAAGGTCATGGGGTGTCCGCTTCCTTGGCCAAATCGACCTCCTTGACCTTGGCGGGTCCCTTGATTGGTTCACTTACTTGCCCTTGTTGTTTGCCTCTCCGCAAGACCACCACCCTATCTCCCTTTTTGAAATTTGTGAATCATTTTGGTAGGTCTTGTGGTTTTTGTTGCTCTTCTATCTGTGTCTCTTTAGGTAGCTTCCGTCATTCCTCCCTCAAGCATTGGCATCTTAGGTGGACAGGTAGGTCCCCCCTTGGTGCATTTAGTCTCGGGGGCTCAAGGTATTTCAAGATCACTATGTGAGCTGACTTCTGATTCAGAATCAAACTCTCCATCTTCACTAGAAGAGGGGCTCTCCCTTGGCAATCGTAGCTTAGAAGGTGAGTTCGTTTGCAGCAGTAGTGCATCACTTGGCGGAGCTAGGCCTGCCTGCTCGTAGTCGATTGCACCTGTGTGCTCCAACCAAGTTCGGTCGCAGTCCTTGTGTCTGACTACCTTCTCCCCTCTAAGTGTGCTCCGCTTGTGTGGTCTAGGGTCCACTTGTATTTGTTCGATTATATGCCCCCCAGTGTTGTACTCTAGGATATTGATTTCCTTTTCACTCTCATCACTAAAGGAACAATAGTCCTCATATTCATAGTTGTCTTTGTTTGATTGCTCTTGATTCCTTTGGTTTTGACAATTCCCTTCTTGTTGGTCAAGAAGTAAGGCCCAATTGTACTTCAAGTTCAAATCGTGTACCTTGGACCATCACCATTTAGTCTAATCCAAGAGATCTTGGAGTGGCTTAAGGTTTGTCACTGGATTGTTGGTTAAGTACCCTAGGATCTCCTAGATCTTGCATTGATTGCTCCTGATTCCTTTGGTTTTGGCAATTCCCTTCTTTTTGGTCGAGAAGTAAGTCCCAATTGTACTTCAAGTTCAAATCGTGTACCTTGGACCATCACCATTTAGTTTAATCCAAGAGATCTTGGAGTGGCTTAAAGTTTGTCGCTAGATTGTTGGTTAAGTACCCTAGGATTTCCTAGAGGACTCGGAATGCAACATGATTAGGTCTTTCATGTAGAATCCCGATGATCATGTAGACTGACACTGAAGGTGTGTCCTTGAACTTATCAGTTGCCTTGCCAGCTTGTTCATACTCCTCCGCATTTGAGAATAGTAGGTCGATAGTAGCAAGAACATGCATCCAATCTCGCTCGTCCTCAAGACATGGGATATAATTGGTAAGAGTCCCATAGGATCCCCTAGTCTATCCATTGCCCTTCATCATGGTGGAGATGGCGTCAAGGTCGACTGATGTAGTCTTCCATGTGTCCATCTCTACTCTTACAGCTTTTGTTTGATTACCTAAGAAGATAAGACCATTGCCCTAGTCTTCTACAACTCTTGCGTTCTGCATCTAGGGTTGAGTTTAGCAGGATGTCATAGTCCACTCCCTTCTAAAAGGGATGCAATGGCAGTGGAGAAGGAGAAGAGGAAGATGCGGGAGAGAAGAGCACACACAATGTAGGTGCTACCCAAAATGATATGACAGCCTTATTGCACTATCATATTATACATGAATAAAGAATGGACAATCACAGTGTACACGGGAAAGCCTAAAGGCCTTTTATCCCAACAACCTCCCACTAAAAGGCCAATGTGGCTCGGGAGTGAAAACAAAGAAAATAAAGAAAAAAGAGAAGGTGAGGAATCATGACATCTCACCCAACACTCGATCAAAAAGCAAGCTATGTAAGAAGTGTTGGGAACCTTTGCAGAAGAAGAGTCAAGCATCCCCAAGTCCATGACATCTAGGAGATACGTAATCCCGTAGCTCCATACAATGGAGCAATCATAGCATCACTGTGGCGCATACAAGATAGCGGAGAGCAATCAAACTCTCCAGAGTCAATCACTGGAAGAGAGCCAACATCTCAGACACTGATCCAACCTCGGGGGGTTCACTATAGATGTTGTATGGTGTCACGTGAGTGTAAGGGAGGGGGATTTTTGGAAGGGGACACTTAAGCATATACATTAGAGGTAGACCCCTCTGAATTTCCTATATTGAACTTAAATTTAAGGAGGGGATAGAGGGAAAAAAGAAGAGGGGGGGATGCATTTGATCACCTCTCTCCATAGATTGGTTTCTCCATGGCATACAGGAGACATTGACAAGTAAGGTTAAAACCCTAAACCCTCACATAGTAGGGTTATTGAATTAATCATAGTGTGAGAGGGGGGGAGTTGGCACTCTCCCATGGTTTTGGTAGAGAGATTCAACTCCCCTTCTTCCAAAGAGAGCTTGGTGTAGTCACTTTAAGTATAAAGGGGTTCAATTCCCCTACTCTGTCCTCACGTGGTAAGGGGGCACGGGCACTCAAAAACATTGCGACACATAATTTGATGGTATCCAAGTTCCACTACATAAATCACTTTGTGATATGACCATTTTGAAACTTTTAATTGCTTAGGATGATTCCAACTTTTAAAAAGAAAGTTAGTATATGCTCTATGAAGATTTACATTTAAGAAAGGGGATACATAAAAGTCATACATGTATATATCTTATAAGTTTAAATAGGGGGATATATTAGTCTTAGAAGCTTCATAAATAGGGGTTTTTTTAGAAGTCCTTGCATGTAGGTGACATGTCCTCTTTACTATGAGTGAACCCCCCGTGGGTCCAGCAGGGTCTCAAGACTACATGTGGCCTCAACGAAGCAGAGGAAGACTGACACATGGTTGGCTGTCTAGCCTGCAAAACTACAAGAAAATGACTCTCATGAGCTTGCAAGGGGTCTAGCAACTGACCACCAACATCCTGACCTTGACTGCTATGCATAGCTACATCATCTGGGGCAATAAGTGCCTCATTTTTAGCATAAATAGCTTGATGTAATGACACTATAGCTGTTGTAAAATCAGTAATAAAGCGTACTAAACACTTATCAAGAGGCCTAAGAGGTACCTACATCTCATAGAAGACAGCATGACAACTGTGTATGACATGGTGGGCATCCAAATCCCATAATTTGTAGGCCTTAAAGTCGCCATCTCCATAACGAAGGAGGATACATCTACTACGTGACATAGGCTCATGTGGCATACGTACAGATGCCTGGCAGCCAAACATCCTCAAGTAATCATAAGAGGGCTGCATGTCACTCCGTGCCTCATGGGTGTAATACCTTCCAAGGTCAATCACGACGTCCTCTTAAGCAAATAGACTACTATCATAAGGGACTCAACCCAAAAGCCATAAGCATAGATGATTTTAAGAGCCAATATATACTTTCATGTTATAGAATATGTGGCGAAACTTGTATTTTAGACTTTCAAAAGTGTGGCGATTTGTTATCTAAACCAAATATATCCTATAATTGGCTGGCAAATTTTTTTTATGAAAATCATAAAGTAATAAAAGGTTTAAAGTGTTATTTTTTAACTCAAGATGGTAAAGTTTTCATAATAATAAGGTCAATTCAACCAATGACCATGTTATTGCAAAGAAAATAGTACAACTAAAGAAAAGTAAATCAAATCAATACACATTGATTAAAGCTCAACTTTCCTGTGAGAAAATACCTATAAATAATGTATTGATGAGCCACATTGCAACATCCACTTGGATTGTCTATACAAAAGCTTCACCATTCAGGTTGATTACACAAAGAGAAACTTGATTATCTTAGGCTTGCCATCCATCAGTACTAGGAACTTCATCATTTTCATGTAGTTTTGTTGATGATGATGATGGTACTGATGAACCTATGTTGATATCCAATTGATTTTTCCAAGTATTGATTGATATCCAATATGCCAAAGCTCAGTCATAGGGAAAGTTCTTTATTGAAAACTAACGGGAAACATACAATCTCATGCAAGTATCCATGTTTGTACTTAACTTGTTGCACACCTTGTTTCTTAAAAATGCCATAACACTAAACATTTTTCCATCCTCCATGGATCCTAAAATCATTTTTGGAGCCAAGTCAACAAGTCAAAAATATTCAAGCATATGATCTTGGAGAACTTGACTCATGCTCAACCTATTCCATAATCAAGTAATTGCACATGATTTTGTAGGCTCTACAAGTTCTGTAAATTGATGCCACAAGGTCTCTCCAAAGCATTGTAACTGTTGCAAAAGTGCATTTCCATCTATTATCAAAATGAGAAGGTTGTATCAGAGCCTTGCAATTGTAACATTTTTCCAAAGTGATATTTAAGAACATGAACTCTTTTCTTGAAATCTACTTGAAGAGCATGCATGCCTTGATAATGGTTCCAAAATTGTGGATAAACTATTGACATTGCCTCCAATAGTTCGTCTCTTGGAAACCGTTCTCTTATTTCTTGTGACATAGACTATGCAACTTGTGCTAATGTGATTTTAACACTCTCCACTACATTATTAAAAGTTTCCATGAAAAAAAAAAGAGGCGTCGAGAGATTTTCGTCAATGCTTAACTTTGGTCTGTACACTCTAGGATCCTTTTTTGAACCTGCTCCTATCACTTTACAAGTTGTCTTCTAATAAGCCATCCTTGAACTCGCTTCCTAGAGACATAAAGATGTACTAACCTTGAATGTACTTTGATACATAATGTACCATTTTTGTTTATATTTAAAAAGCTCTTGCTAGGTTCTAATTGAAAGTTCGTGATCTCATGCCATCTTTTGAATCTCTCCTCATGCAAAGGATGATTCAACCTTTTTACCTTTTAGTTATTCAAAAAGTATTGACATTTTTCCATTTCAAATCTAATAACCCTTACATTTTTAATATGCCACATGAAGTTATAAACACTTAACTCACAAAAGTAACTACAAAATACTAAAATCACTAATATAAATATAACCCTAGATAATAGAAACTATACAAAGATTAAAGTAAAAAATTTACTTAAGTTTAGTTTCTTGATGGAAATTGAACTTCTTTGCAAAACCAAATCTCCCCTCATATGACAATAAAATCTTAACCTTAAGACATGGATATCAATCTCAGCATAGGTATGCACATTTGTCTCTAAATCATATATTATATTGTAGTTGTTAGTACACACAATATGATCAATACTAAATCTTATAATCTTTAGCATTTATTCTTATTCTCTTGGCACCAAGTTTATAGGACTTAGGATATCCATATACCAATCTTAGTGCAAGCATTAGGTATTTATATTAAAACACAGTCTTGTCTTATTATAAGTTAAACTTGAAACATAAATACTAAGATCAAAATAGATCAACTTAAATAATTTTATGAGTTCTAGATCTTTTTAGTAATTATAACTAATTTGGTATTGCATATGATTACATCAATCTTGATATCCCTTGGAACTAAGTTTGTAAGACTTGGGACATTCATATTGCCATCAATACAAGCATATTTTGTACTACTTTATATTTCTTTGTGCCAAGGGAAAATTGGAACATGGATATCAAGTGATATCAAGCTTAAAGAACGCTACTTTTAGGTATTTGCAACAAACTTTAAATCTTATAAGGTATTACAACTACCTTGGCATAACACATATGATTGTATCAAGTCTTAGTATAACTTATGGTGCCAACTCTATCAAAGTTGAAAAATAGATAGCAAGCATAGTCCAAACATCAAATATCTCTCTCATACCTTGAAGTGAGAAATGGATGAAGCTTTGGTATATACTATACACAAATCAAATTATACATGCATGAAAATATACATTTGATCAAGATACTTGGGATTGTTGGTATGAGAGCCTTGCCCAATGAATCGTGATCTATGCTGCCTAAGATAAAGCCTAGGAGAGATGTGTTGTTGATTGTAGCTCAAGAATCAAGATGACTCCTAGAATATCCATGTTGACTGAGAGAGAACTTGAGAGAGATGCTCAATCCAACACTACTCTACTACTTCAACAAATCGCCATGAAGCACATCGCCATGTGATTTGAGATGCTCACTCCAATGCCATGAAGCTCATCACCATGTGATTTGAGACTACGTCAACACATCACCATGAAGCATAATGCCATGAAGCACATCGCCATGTGATTTGAGACTGTATCAACACATCACCATGAATCACAAATGCCCAACATTGCTGAGTGATCACCTCTTATAGCACTCTTCCCACCATGGTTAACTTTGGCCTTGTATAGTACCTCTTCCACCTTGTGCAAGACTACTCCCACCTCACACAACGTCATAGCGAAGGTCATTTGTAGATTGCAAACGATGGATAGCAAAGATCCTTGGTGGAAAGCGATGCGTGCACACACACACACACACACATATACAAGGAAATTTTAATCATTTCCTATATAGGAAAAAAAAGGCATTCCCTATCAATTCCCTAGTTAAAAATACACATAAGTCAGGAAAGTAAATAATAGGGAAAATGGAACATTCCCTAGTTAGAGAAGCTAGGGAATCGCATAACAAATTTCCTACCTAGGAATTTCCCTAGTTAGAGAAACTAGGGAATCACATAGGAAATTTCCTACATAGGGAAATTTTCTTACCTATGAAAATTTCCTATGCAATTCCCTAGTTTCTCTAAAGTCTAGGGAATGTTCCATTTTTTCTATTATTTACTTTCCCTACTTATGTATATTTTTAACTAGGGAATTGATCAGGAATGCCATGGATCAAGAGAGCAATCTATCTATAACTACTAGATAATTTGTCACCACTCGAAGCATGATAAGCATAACAATACTCGGATATAAACCTAGTGAACACCAATAAGGCCTACAATTCTGAGATGTTGCAATCACACTAAAGCTTTAAACATTGGCAGATGTCATGGCATTTACCACTAGCAACATGACACTCCTACTTGTAACCAGAACCTTTTAAAATTGTAGACTTGCAAGCAAGTACTGAATGATGTATTGATTCTAGTGAGCTCAAAGAAAGAGCATAAAAATTTGACTATTAGTACTAACAAGCAAGACCAATATCACCATTTAAAGAATGATATAACATACATTAGAAGGTTCATCTCTAGCAACATGAGACACCTACTTGTAGCCAAAGACTATTAAAATTGTACACCACAAAAGTAAGTACTAAATTATGTATTTATTCTAGTGAGATCAAATAAAGAGCATAAAAATTTGACTATTAGTACTAACCGAGAGGTCCAATATCACTATCTAAAACAGATGATATACATAACTATGATTGATAGAATTTGAGATGAATGAGACCTATTAGACAAACTTCCATCAATTGTATTTATCCTTACAATTAAAGATTAAGATGCTCATGCCTTGAGATGAATATGAAACCTAATCATAATAAACATGTAATCTTCAATTCTAATTTCTAATTATTAAAAGCTAGGACCAATTTAGAGTTTTAGTCATATTGATATGCATTGTACATCTTCTCCATGACAACATCAAATATCTAATTGTAACCTTCAACTCTTAAGAAACATAGGCCCCACAAGTCTATATATACTCTAGCTTGTATCTATTCTTATCTACTCATGTACAAATTTATTTTCCTAGCCTTCTAAACTACATCTAAGTGCTACAACCAGTTTTAAACTCAACATTAGTGTCCCTCCTCTTCCAAACTCTTAGAAATTGAGAGTGGTGGGGCAAGTAAGGAGCGCATAGAATGTATAATAACACACAATAACAATAAATAATAAATTCTTGATGAGAGAAGTGTGTATAGAGAAATAAGAATGAGATGAACCCTTGGCCTTCGCATCTCAAGGATTGGGAAAATTGAGCTAATGGTGGAGTTGCTGGCTTTTGAAAGAACTCTGACAATGTGTTGTATCCAAGACGGATCCTAAACGTAGTAGGAGTAGTCCATCTATGATTTGAGAATCCACTTGGATTTTTCTATAAGCATAGCACTAAATCTAGAACCCTTGGTACAAGTGCCCATTATCGTTGAGCTCCTAGAGAAAGACAAGTTGGATGGCTCTGATTGGACCATTGGTCATATACTATCTAGGTATTGACATCTCTTTTCTACTAATTGTATTCTATCCAAGTATATTGATTATATTCTATCCAAGTAGCATTAATTTAGATTTTTCTTTTAAAGAAAACAGTATCCCTAGTAGTATAAACTATATGGATACAATAAAAAATCAAAGCATGACCATCAAAGTGCAAGAAAATTTTGAAATGTGAGAAAACCAGCCAAAATTGTACACCAAACTTGGTTCTCTTACCATATTCTTTGGATGACTATCTCTCAACAAGTCTTCTTCATTGTTTGGACTTCCACCAAAACAAACATTAGGGGAATTCCTCCTCGCAATGTGTATGTCTTGGACTTCCCTTGCTATTCTACAACAAGCATTGGTGGTACTGCAGGCTTATACACATTAATAACCTAAAAAGCCATGTGCATAGAAGTAGAAAGGATATGGCATGCAAATAGAAATCTCACAAAAGTAAAAAAAACTGCATCCATAGCAATAGAAACCAATTTCATGGAGATTGAGGTTTTTCACAAAAGGTTCTAAAATATATAATGTAACTTCAAAGTAATACTCCAATTTAAACACCCTATAGAACATGGATTTGTTCATCTTACTCTAGATATTTTGTGACCTTAGTACACCTACTTCAATCTAGCCCTCAACATGTAGTTCTAGTATGCAGCCCCCCATATTATGGCCATGATAGCCCTACTCACACCTAGCTATTATGTCTATGCAACACATGTATTGGTGGCACTTGTAGAGGGAAAAATTTAGTTCTCTAATTCTTTACGGTGGTTACTCCTCCTATAGTAGCTAGGTAGTTTTATTTGTTGCACAATAGCCTCTTGTTGTAATAGCCATAATGTTTCATGCTTGGAGTTAAGCCATAATCTATGATCATAGACTCAAACGACTCTACACCCTTCTTTGTAGTAAGCAAGCATGACTACAAATAGAGAGTAGTGAGAGGAATGTCAGTTTGTTGGTAGTTACACCTACTGATCCCATTGAACAACTACAAGCTATATACAATATTGCCTACTTTGAAGTAGCCAATGATGCAATCAGTCCATGATGCACTAGAAGTCAAGTGCTGACTTGTTGATAGGTAATTTCACAGTGCCATCTGGATTCTCTTTCTCCTTGGTGCATCATGAATTGACTACATCATTGTATCTAGCTTTCATTGTATCCCGAAGAATATGTGACACCCTTTCATTACATCTAGTAGCCCTTTCATGTTTTATATACATAGCAATTAATTTTCCACAAAAGCATATAAAATGAGAATTCTAAATATATATACATCCAAAAGGCACCACAAAGTTCCTCTCTTCAAACACAACATATATACCAAAAACTCTTTTGCAAGTGAATAAGTTCAAAAAGTGTGAGAGAACCCCTTCACAACTTCATCCCTAAGAGAACTAAGAAGTTGCAAAAGATAGGAGCTATACCATGGTCTAAAAGTAGTTTATTATGCTACAATGTGCTCTCATGTCCCAAATGCAATATTGTGAGTACCCATGCATCCTCATATTGAACCCCACAAACAAGAAGTGAAAACTAGTCAAAATTCACATGAGATAATTCATAAGCAAAAGAGAAATTTTTAATAGTAGGATTGAGCAAACACAATCTAGTAACCATGGCATATACTTTGCTTATAAGCCATAATGATGCATAGATCAAGGCGTACAATGCAAGAGAGTAGCATACCAATTTAGAGAAGCTTTTGAAACTCATCGATTTCTTCTAGTTGCATGATTGGCGCCGATCATCCATTGATCATCATGGATAACCTTTCCAGCTGCAATAAAGTGGCATTAAAAAGCATGTTTCAAGAATTATTAGAAGGAATAGAACATGTCATAAGACATTCTCAAAGGAAAACTTGAAACAAAATAGAGGACGTAGATAGGTAGCTAGAAAATAGGAACACATGAATGAACAAACAAGAAATCTATGTGTCTAGTCACTTGAGCAATCCTCCCATGTTCCATGCCCATTACTCTCAAATGCATATGCACAAGTGTAACATCATTTATTTGCATCTCTCACATGTAGACACATAAGCATAACATGGTAAATGATAGCTTTGATTTAAAGATTTGCCTAACTTGGAAATGATTGCAAAAAGCAATGTAGCTATGACAACTTTGATTTAAAGCTTCTTCTAACTTGGAAATTATTGCAAAAAGCAAGGTAGGCCTAGACTAGGCTCATATACATGGTGATGTCTAAAGGGAGGGTTTTTTTAAATAATCTAGCACAAATTCCTTTTTTTCTTCTTCCCTTTTTCTAGTGTGTTCCTATCAATGAAATGTGAATGGAATGCCATATAGGCCTTTAAGTTATGCCTTCCATAAAACATTGTCAAATTAGGAGGAGAGTTTGATTCATGAGCTACTAACTAGTTAAAACTTATCATAGAATAAATTCTATCTTTATTGCTGCCTAGTAAAATTAGCAACATTGCACATTAGCAATCCCTATGCATACATGCTAACCATTTGACATTTTTTAATGAGTCTAGGAAGGGCAAAGATAGCGCACCAAGGGAGGTGGCTTCAAATTACTTACTGAAAAGGTGTTGCTAGTGAGTCAACTATCCTGAACTACGGGATGTTACCACCTTTTCCACAATCAACTTCCCGCCCAAGGGTGTTTTCACCTTTTCTTGGAACAAGGCCTATTATAACAAGGAATTTCTTCCTTTTCTCCCATAACAGTTTTGTCTATTTGTTTTTTGTTTTGTTTTTTTGTTCTTTTTCTTTTTTCATTAATAAAGAGAATAGTAGAAATACCATGTGTCAGGACCAACCTCGCTACTGTTGTTGAATCAGACAAGAAGAGTACAAGGTAGGGTTGAGAGATATCTATGAGGGGCTAATAGAACGAGACCGCATCATGAGGAGAATCATAAGGGCTATCAGAAGCATGAAGAGAATGACAGTGCAACACCCAAAAGGGAGAGGGTAGGTCGACTGTGATTGTCAAGATCCCCAAGGAGGGAAGTTCTTCTTCAGACGATAGCCATTGATCAGAAAAGGATCATTAGAGGCATCGATGGACTGCACCTGAACAGAGCCATTATGATTGACAGCAAGTAGCTTGTAAGGGCCCATCCATCGTTGTTGAAGCTTTCCAAGAAACTTGCCAAATCTCGAATCATAGGCCAGGACAAGATCACCTTCTTTGAACTCCTTATGCTTGATGAAACTATCATGATAGGCCTTGTGTTGCGCTTGAGTGGTTTCCATACACTGTAGGGCCATCAATCAAATCTCATCCAAACATTCCAAGTGTAGGAGGCGGCATTGCAGTGACTCATCATCCCCCAAGCATTCTTTAATTGCCACTAGCAAAGAGGGCAATTCCAGTTCAACAGGGAAGACGGCTTTTGTACCATACACTAGCTGGAAAGGGGTCTGTCCTGTAGCTGCCTTATGGGAGGTTCTGTATGCCCAGAGGGCCTCTATAAGTAGATCATCCAAGTCATGACGATGTGCAGCAATCATTCTTGTCAGGATTCAGCAAAGGATGTGATTGGTGACTTTAAGTTGGTCGTTGGCTCTGGGGTAGTAAGGAGTGGACTTGCGATGCTAGATCTTATACAGCTCCGTCAGCTCCTCCATGATTTTGTTAAGGAAATGAGTATCTCTGTCACTTACCAGCTCGAGGGGACCTGCCAAAATGAGTGATAATATTTTCGTACATGAACTGAGCTATGCTCTTACCATCGTCCCACTTCAGGGCTTTAACTTTACACCACTTGTGACATAATCCGTACATACTAAGATGTATCTGTTTTATTTCCGTCTGGTGGGTGGATCAATGGGACCCACAAAATCAATCCCCCACTTCTTGATTGGCTTTAGGGGATTGATTCTCAACACTATGCTGCTTTCATCCCCCACAACACATCTTCTCAACACTTCATCTTTGCCTCTCTTGTACAATGCAAGTGTAGGGGGTTGATTCTAACAGAAGCTTCTTCTTCTCACGGCTTGAGATGCCATTAGGATACCGTTGAGTTTCCAAGAGGTTGGCTATGTCTGCATACCATGGAGTAACTATTTCAACTAGAAACAAGGAAGCATCAGGAAGGTCTGGATCATCCTGTTCCTCTCTTGCAGTTTGAGGGATCCGTGATAGATGATCAGTTAGGACATGGGAACGGCCAGGCTTAGTGACCGCTTCAAAATCAAACTCCTAGAATAGGAGCAACCATCTCATCAGTCACCCTTTGACATCTTCTTTGTTCATCAAGAAGGACATGGCTTCATGGTCCACATAGAACTTGAAATGCGTTGACAATAGATAGTGTTGAAACTTCTCCAGTGCAAACACCATTGTCAAACACTCAAGCTCTGTCACCGTGTAGTTATGTTCCCTATCAGTGACCTTTCGGCTTGCATAATATATTGGTTGATCTAATTTAGAGGGGCCCTTTTGGCATAAGACAACACCTAGCCCTTCAACTAATGCATCTATGTGCCCATGAAACTCCTTCTTCCAATCAGGAGGCTGCAAGATAGGTGCTTGGATAAGGCACTGTTTTAGGGTATTAAAGGCTATTTCGTAGTCATCAATTCAAAGGAAATCCTCATCTTTCCTTAGAAGCTTGTGCAGAGAGGCTGCCTTGGTTGCAAAATGTGCAATAAGTCTTTTGTAGTAGCCCACATGGCCAAGAAATCCTCTCAATTGCTTGAGGTTTGTTGGTGTTGCCAAGGCGTCAATCTTCTCAATCTTCGCCTGGTCTATTGCAATCCCTTGTGCAGAGACAATATGGCCTAAAAGAACTCCTGATGAAATGCCAAAGACACATTTGTCGGGGTTGAGAGAAATCCCATACTCTCGGCATATGTCAAAACATTGCTCTAGGTGTCCCCAGTGCTCACGGATTAAACTATAGACAGAGAAGTCATCAAGATACAGCTCAATGAAATCATGTACATTATTCTAGAAGGTACATAAATATGAGGCATGGGAGAGGCACAAGGAAGCATAAGGAGACCCCGAGAGGTTGCGAGAGAGAGGTAGAGAGAAGGATACCCCTCCAAGAGATTGGAGAGAGAGCTTGAGAGAGAGAGAGAGAAAGAGAGAGAGAAAAGGTACCCGGAGAGGTTACACGATTTCCTCTATCTTGATTCTCAACTTAGCCATCTTCTCCTATACTCTCCCATCTCGAATCTATTCTGTCTTATTAATCTTTTGAGTCTACTTGCAGACGATGGCCCCCAAGCGAAGAAAGTCACATGCGGATGGTAATCCCACAACCAGAAATTAAGCTTTGGGAAAAGGTATCACTATCAATCCAACTGCGGTTCCGATAGTAAGTAATGTATTTTCAAATTGATAGATGCTTGCTTTGATTCTCGTATGAGATACGTTAGGCCCATACTATGATGCACGAGTATAGGTCATCGGAAATGATAAATTTTATCTCACCTACTCGGAAGATGGAGTTTGTGAAGTGCATATATCAAGGGAAGATAATTGCACCTAGTTACATATGACTTATTTGCTGGTAGAGCAATTACAAGGAAGAATTAGTCAAGGGTTATGAATGGCATAGTCATCAAAAGAACGACATTAAAAGATTGTGCATACAAGTGCTAGATTAAAGCATAGTCAAGGGTTACAAATAGCATAATTACTAAAAGAATATGACATTGTGAATCATGAATAGAGAGTACTAGTTTAAAGTTCAAATACTTCAAAAGTACTTAGCCTAAGAGCCCAAATATTAAGAAGAACTAGATTCTAGCTCAAGGCAAGGCCTATTGGAGTCTAATTACTTGAGATCATCTCGCACTTATCTTATCAAGTATTTACACGTTATGCCTATAACATATTTTGATATATGAGGATAATTTCCTATTTGCCTCATGACTTGACTAAGAGCTAGTACAAGAAATTAATCATAAGGGTTAAAACTAAGATGTCTTGAGATCCGTCGGATAATGATGAATTTTGCCAATCCAAATTCAGGGTTGGGTTATTAATCAAGGTAAGTGACCTATAGAACTTACATCATGAATAGTGTTTGAACCCTTAACATATGCCCTAGCCGAAGGAAGGAAGTGTTAAGAAACATTTTTGCATAGTATTGGTCTTAGATCCCAAGGGGGAGAGCAAATATATGATGGAAATGTTATATCGTCTATTCTTGCATTGGTTGGAAAGAATGCAATTAGTTTTGTTGGTTGATCGAACAACATCCTAAATGCTTTTACATTCAATTGGTTGTTAGTTGTTGTTTGGATAATTATTCCAAGTGCTTGTGATTTATGGTAAATGCATGGCAAGGGTTTGTGATGACAAGTCGCCATGGGAATAAATGAATGTTTTCCTAGAAACTCATATTAGGGTTGAATGCCTTGTTTGTGCTTGATTCTTAAAGGATTTACTTAAGGAAGGATATATTGCACAGGTGGATCACCTCCATGATCGCACCACAGATTAACCCAAAGAGGGCACTGCTTGATTCATGGGCCAAAGGTCGAGTGGTGAAAAGGCCAACCAAGGGAATGATGTTTCCCTCCTAGACAGATTGCGGGTGAGTTGGAGCTCTGGACACCCCTTGCTAGGTCTAGAGTGGAGTTGAAGACCTTTGTGGCCCCCAACGTCTGGGCATGTTGGGAGATCCTATTCTAGATAAAGGATTGAGTTTGTGGTGCCATGAGATTTGGACCAGTTACTTCTACAGGGCAGAAGAGATACTTGTGTTGGACAGAAGGGATACATAATTTCTCCTGTATGGGTGGGAGACAAAGATTAACTTGAAGATAAGTTAAGGAACTTGTTTGTCAATAGATTGCTTACTCTGTTTTCGTGTATGTGCTATAAGTTATGCGAATGAACCTCGTTCCCTAAAAGGCTTAATTAATGAAGGTGACTTTAAGTGTCACACATAAATGTGGTAGGACCTAATTAGAAAACTAAAGCTATTAAGGGAAGCGGGTGGACAGAACCCCCGACGGGTCTGTCCTGTGGCAGGGTGGTCCCAGAGAACTAGGAGGCTTCTCACAAGGTTTATCGTCTTTGACCTTAGAAATTATTAGGATAGAACCACGATTCATGCCATTTTAGGGGACCGGAATGGGACTATGCCCTACGAGCAGAGAGGTTGAGCAGCACATCCCTCTTGTTTCCCATTCTCTTTGAACTAAGTGCGGTATGGGTTTGCTTTGGATTGGGTATTTTTGCATAAAGTAGGATGTCCAAAACCCGATGCTAGAATGCTATCAGGAGACCTTGATAACTAGGAACCCAAATTTTAGGTCGATCCTAGTGGGTTCGACCGTGAACATTCCGTTGCGAGGCGGATCCGGGAAACCCTAGGCGACAAAACTCGAAACATTCCATGGGAGTGCCGAGCAGTGATGCTTAGATTCATTTCTTGATAGACTGCTAAAAGCGCGCCTGGACAACTGATGGTGGGCGGGCACCTCACAGTTGGTATCAGAGCAAAACTTTGTAATGATGCGTGATTGATTAATGTATGGTTCATAGACATATCCTAAATAGAATAACCCAAATGGTATGGCTTGATTGTTAGGCACCTCTTACACCCACAAATGCTAACATGCAAGAGAAGAAATTTATTCTCAAGCAATTTAAGGTACCCGAGTTTGATGGAGAAGGAATAGACGTCGTAGTTGAGGCAGAGATATGAATTGAGACGATGGATGATTATTTCTTTGCTTTGGAAACTGCTTCTACCAATCAAGCAATGATAGCCAAACTTAAGTTAGTTGGCCAGGCTCGATTCTGGTGGAAGCAATGGTGCAAAGATCAAGGTGTTTCTGAAACCATTGTTACTTGGGTTCAGCTGAAAGATGCTGTATGCGGACGATACCTTTCGACAACCTACCAAACTTTGAAGATGAATGAATTCTTCAAGCTAAAGTAGCTAGAATTAACTTTGAAAGCTTACTACTCAAAGTTTGTAACCCTACTAAAATACGCACCACCTATGGATATTGTGCAGCAAGTATCCAAGTTTTGCCATGGCTTGAACACTCCTCTAAACCACCATCTTGAAGCAATGCATCCAGCAGACTTACAAGATGCATTACTTTGAGCAAAGCCAATCATCCAAGAACTTAAATCGGGCAATCGTAGCAAAGATAACTCCCGAGATCAGGAGAAGAGATGCCACACGTGCGGAGAGATAGGGCACCTTCGTAGGAGATGTCCCTACCATCAATGCTTCCATTGTAATGAGCTAGGACATATACAAGCAGACTGCCCTGATCTAAGTCCAGAAGACATTGAGCCTCCAAGAAAATGAAGCTACACAAGTACAGTCTTCGGATATATAGAGGAATCAGATGAAAACGAAGACTTAGAACCTACTACACCACTTCAGGATTATTAGAAATCCTAGAAATTTTGTCGATATGAAATAGAACTTGTATTGGAATAAACTTTACTCTTGTAACTACAGTTAACTTAAGTAATATGAGTTGCATCTATTTTGAGCCTAGAACTTGCAAATGATTAGAGATACTCTGGCAAGGAATGACAGTTATAACGTGCAATGAATTTCTCTTAAGTCGTTTCTTCTCAACTAATATGGATTGGGTCTTACCAAAATGTCGAAGCTTGGAAGTATTCTTTAGTATTACAAGCAAAGCCAATTGTCCATGGAGCTTAGTCTCGAACTAAGAAGGGGACAATCTAGGAATGTAGTTTCCAAGATAAAGGACCACTCCAATCTACTAAAAGAATCCTAGGACACTTTGGTCTAAAAAAGAAAATCCTGCCAAGGACAACCAAGAACCTTATGACCACAAGTGATAAAGCTCCGCGATGTTTTTATTGTAGGGAGTTAGGTCATTTCAAAAGGGAATGTCTAAAGCACCCTAAACACCGATGCTCCGAGTGCCACAACATTGGACATAACTATATCAATTGTCCCAATGGAACTCGAAGAGAACATGAGCCTACAAGAAATGAAGTTGTACAAGATCCAGTGACCTAGAATATACCAAGTGCTTAGGAAAAGCCTAGAAGATATCCATGAGATATAACTACAATAAAATTTCTATAGTAATCAAGACTTTGATATATCAAATACAATAGGTTGTTGTTTCAAAAGACCGCATGCCTGTGAGTGATCAGAGTAGCACAGCGGAAGCGTGGTGGGCTCATAACCCACAAGTTCCAAAATGATACCCCCGATTTCTCTCGAGATGAGAACATCTCGATTTCTCTAAGGGGAGGAGGATGTAATATTTCCACACAGTAAAAGTTAGCTGGTTAGTTTGAAAGTTAGTTAGTCAATTAATAAGTTAGTAAGATTACTAACTAAAGACTAACTAAGGTAAAAACTAACTAATATTAATTACTAATAGTTTTTATTTAATTAAAAATATTTTATTTAGAAAAATCGAGTTGTAAATCCGATATTTTTCTCGGATTGACAAGAACTGTAGGCACCCTTCACATAAGTTACAATGTGAACGAGACTTATGAGCTATATTAATCACTAGTATTACTGTGTATAGTTTGGGATGGTCCAAAAATATTAGATTTTGGAAAAAAACTAGTTTATTTTAGATATTATCCTAAAAAAGATATGGAAATTTCTAGAACTGGATGTTATTTTTAAAAAAAGGCAAGTGATGTTTTAGTTAGTTTGGAGATTTTATAAAAAGAAAAAAATAAAGAGAGGATTTGCAAAACCACGCGCGCCGCGATCGCAATCTACAGACAGTAGATAACACTTTGAACAGAGAAAAGAAAAAGGAGTGAACTAAGAGATTTCTATCAAGTGCCTTCGAGATTTACTCCCCTTTTGGAGCCAATGGAACCATCAAATTTATGATTTGAGCATCAGATCACTGATCTTTCCAAGATCCCCCTCCACAAAGAGCTCCACTTCTCAACCACAAGCCCTCTTCTCTAATTCACTATAAATATGAGACATGGGAGAGGCACAAGGAAGCATAAGGAGACGCCGAGAGGCTGCGAGAGAGAGGTAGAGAGAAGGATACCCCTCCAAGAGATTGTGAGAGAGAGCTTGAGAGAGAGAGAGAGAGAGAGAGAGAAAGAGAGAGAGAAGAGTTACCCCACAGGGCTGCACGATTCCCTCTATCTTGATTCTCAACTTAGCCATCTTCTCCTATACTCTCCCATCTCGAATCTATTCCGTCTTATTAATCTTTTGAGTCTACTTGCGGACGATGGTCCCCCAAGAGAAGAAATTCACATGCGGATGGTAATCCCACAACCAAAAATGAAGCTTCAGGCAAAGGCATCACTGTCAATCCAATTGCGGTTCCAATCGTAAGTAGTGTATTTTAGATGCTTGCTTTGATTCTTATATGAGATACGTTAGGCCCATACTATGATGCACGAGTATAGGTCATCAGAAAGGATAAATTTCATCTCACCTACTCGGAAGATGGAGTTTGTGAAGTGCATATATCAAGGGAAGATAATTGCACCTAGTTACATATGACTTATTTGCTAGTAGAGCAATTACAAGGAAGAATTAGTCAAGGGTTATGAATGGAATAGTCATCAAAAGAACAACATTAAAAGATTGTGCATACAAGTGCTAGATTAAAGCATAGTCAAGGGTTACAAATAGCATAATTACTAAAAGAATATGACATTGAGAATCATGAATAGAAAGTACTAGTTTAAAGTTTAAATGCTTCAAAAGTACTTAGCCTAAGAGCCCAAATATTAAGAAAAACTAGATTCTAGCTCAAGGCAAGGCCTGTTGGAGTCTAATTACTTGAGATCGTCTCGCACTTATCTTATCAAGTATTTACACGTTATGCCTATAGCATATTTTGATATATGAAGATAATTTCCTATTTGCCTCATGGCTTGACTAAGAGCTAGTACAAGAAATTAATCATAAGGGTTAAAACTAAGATGTCTTGAGATCCGTTGGATAACGATGACTTTTCCAATCCAAATTCAGGGTTGGGTTATCAATCAAGGTAAGTGACCTATAGAACTTACATCATGAATAGTGTTTGAACCCTTAACATATGCCCTAGCCGAAGGAAGGAAGTGTTAAGAAACATTTTTGCATAGTATTGCTCTTAGATCCCAAGGGGGAGAGAAAATATACAATGGAAATGTTATATTGTCTATTCTTGCATTGGTTGGAAAGAATGCAATTAGTTTTGTTGGTTGATCGAACAACATCCTAAATGCTTTTACATTCAATTGGTTGTTAGTTGTTGTTTGGATAATTATTCCAAGTGCTTGTGATTTATGGTAAATGCATGGCAAGGGTTTGTGATGACAAGTCACCATGGGAATAAAGTAATGTTTTCCTAGAAACTGATATTAGGGCTGAATGCCTTGTTTGTGCTTGATTCTTAAAGGGTTTAATTAAGGAAGGATATATTGCACGGGTGGATCACCTCCATGATCGCACCACGGATTAACCCAAAGAAGGCACTGCTCGATTCATGGGCCGAAGGTCGAGTGGTGAAAAGGCCAACCACGGGAATGATGTTTCGCTCTTAGACAGATTGCGGGTGAGTTGGAGCTCTGGACACCCCTTGCTAGGTCTAGAATGGAGTTGAAGACCTCCATGGCCCCCAACATCTGGGCATGTTGGGAGATCCTATTCTAGATAAAGGATTGAGTTTGTGGTTCCATGAGATTTGGACTAGTTACTTCTGCACGGCAGAAGAGATACTTCTGTTGGACAGAAGGGATACATAATTTCTCCCGTATGTGCAGGAGACAAAGATTAACTTGAAGATAAGTTAAGGAACTTGTTTGAACTTGTTTGTCAATAGATTGCTTGCTCTGTTTTTGTGTCTGTGCTATAAGTTATGCGAACAAACCCTGTTCCCTAAAAGGCTTAATTAATGAAGCTGGCTTTAAGTGTCACACATAAATGTGGTAGGACCTAATTAGAAAACTAAAGCTATTAAGGAAAGTGGGTGGACAGAACCCCTGACGGGTCCATCCTACGGTAGGGTGGTCCTAAAGAACTGGGAGACTTCTCACAAGGTTTACTATCTTCGACCTTAGAAATTGTTAGGATAGAACCTCGATTCATGCCATTTTAGGGGACTGGAATGGGAATATGCCCTACAGGCAGAGAGGTGAGCAGTGCATCCCTCTTCTTTCCCATTCTCTTTGCAGGTGCGGTATGGGTCTGCTTCGGATTCGGTATTTTTGCGTAAAGTAGGATGTCCAAAACCCGACGCTAGAATGCTATCAGGAGACCTTGACAACTAGGAACTTAAATTTCAGGTCGATCCTAGTGGGTTCAGTTGTGAACGTTCCATTGCGAGGCGGATTCAGGAAACCCTAGGTGACAAAACTCAAAAGATTCCATGGGAGCAACGACGCTTAGATTCGTTTCTCGATAGACCGCTAAAAGCACGCCTGGACAGCCAATGGGAGGGCACATCACAGTTATAGATGCCTACCATGAATCTCCTCAAAGTGAGGGGATACCTTTATCTTCATCAGAATTAGATGCATTAGATGATCCATCTGCTAGTGAGACATCATCAAGTGATGAATCTAAAGCAGGGTTCACTACAAGAAGATATCTATTAGGTAGCTTTGAATGAACTACTAGAGGCTTAGGATAAGGTAAGAGATGCAGATGTAATTGAGTTGGACCTTGGGACGATGAATGATTCATGGACAATTAAATTAGGGTCCATGCTTAGTTCGGAGAAAAGGGAGGACTATGTGTGCTTGATTCAAGAATTCTGTAATATTTTTTATGGGAGTTATGACAAGCTGAGAGGTATTCCTCCCAGCTAGTTGTTCATACCATTTCCCTAAAGAAAGGTAGCCCCCTCTGTGATAAAAAGTAAGGCATATGCCCTTCAAACTAAGGGATGGGCTATTCAAGGAATTGAAAATTTTACAAAAATTTGGCTTGATATAGATTAAGTTTGGAAGGTCTAGATAGCAAAAGAGAGCATGATAAATACTTTGATGCATATATAATATGGTTAAGTACCAAGAAAATACATTTTTTGAGAATGAAGGAAAAAAGTCACTTTTTGGGGTCAAATTTGGTCTACCGCCCTAGTAATGTGGCAATTAGAAGGAGTAGTGGAGTATAAAGTAGTATATAGCCACCTCTATAGGGTCCCAAGCATGACATATGTGGCTATTAAAAAATATGAGGTGATTTTTAGGGCCTTCAATGCAAAAATGTGTATAGAAAATACGTATTTCAACTTGCAATATGATTGGGTGTATTTTGAAAAAAAAACCTTATTTTTGTGAAAATTTTTAAAAATTCAATTTTTGGGATAAAAATAAATCGAAGGTACTAATGTGGCACTTTTAGAAGGGTGGTGGCACTTCTTGGAGGCTAAGTTGATGTAGAGGGTCTTTAATGTAAAAAAGTATATATAAAATGAGTGTTTCAACTTGCAATATGATTGAGTACCTTTTAAGAAAAAATGTGCTTTTTATAAAACTTTATTTTTTGGGGTAAAAATAAATCCAAGTTGCTAATGTGGAACTTTTGGAAGAGTGGTGGTCCCAACTTGAATGAAAAGGGCTAGTTATTAAGGTGAAAAGAAAGGGAGAACCCACTCCTTTCTAGGTAGGGTCCACCACAAAAAGTGGGTGGAGCCTAGGAATGTAGGGGAGCCAAGGGACAAAAGGTCATGCAATGATGACCATTAAAGAGAGAATAATCCAAGATTAAGTATTCCTAATCAATTTCTTACGAGGCCCTTTTTGAGTCCATATTGCCTCTAATATGGATCCTTTTCTCATGAATTTAGGCACCTTAATTTTCTTCAAGAGGAGTTTCTTTTCTTGGAGTTCAATGTTAGTGGTTGCAAAAGATACATACTAGCAACCAAGATCACAATATTTAGAACATCCCTTTAGGATATCTTTAGCCCCCTACTCCTCTAATTTGTAAAATAGAACATTAGACAAACATATACAAAGTTGTTTATTTCTCTACTCACAATATTTTTCTCTTATATCACATATAACATGTTGACTGAGAAGCTCTTAATGACATGATTTTTGGTGGTCCATCATAATATTATCCTTGTTGATGCCATTTGTAACTCCTTGGAATATCACCAACATTGTTACCTAGGTATTGCTTGTATCTACCGGGCAAAGGAAGCTCTACTCCATCACCATGTGGAATGACATGAATCAAGGCTTCTCATAATATTAATGTTTTCTAAAATTTTACCCCTTGATAAGTCAACTCAAACTGAAATAGATCAATGCCGCATCTAAAAATAATGAGTGAGAAATGAGGGGGAGTGGTGTGCATCCACCCCTCTATCTAGAGGGTATAGTCTTGACTCTGGTCACCTAAAACAACATTGATTGGGATCTAAGATGATACACTAGACAATCAAGCATTTGACCTTTTCCTAATTTTAGTGCCTCTTGAAGGAAAACTCTCACCTTACTAAGGCCATTCATCCATAGAATTAACCCATTGGGGGTTCCACCCTCCCACTTTCCTTGATGGTGCGCTTTAGTTATTTAATTAACCTAACATATTTATGTTTGACATGTAAAGAGATGTTTTTTAATTAGCTTTTTAAGTCACTAGGTTTGTTTATCTAATTTATATGACAACACTCAAAAGAATAAAACAATTCTTTGTTAAGTAGTTCCAACCAGTTCCTTTATTCATATTCCTATTACGATTGCTTCTCCCACCCATATAGAAGTATTACCAGTTTTTTTTCTACCCATACAAAAGTAACAACCCAGAGGTTAAATCCCACTAATATTCCACCCTTAATTAGTATTAGGGCTCTCAAGAAGTCCATCTTGAGTCATGTAAGGGTTAGATAGTTCCTAGGAGCATAAGGAATTTACTAGTCAAAGCCCCTAACACCCTTACAAAGTGACCTCTCATCATCCTCCTTACAAAGTGACCTCTCATCAATTGAGTTGGTTCAAGTTCTCCAAATAAGTAAAATTAATCCCCTTGATGTAGGGTTTTGCAACTAGCACTGGATGAGGTCTAGTGCAATCTTGTCTTTTAACTTTGTTAGAATACAAAACTAAGGCAACTAGCTTATCATCATTAGCTATGAAGATATTCCTTTTTCTTAATATCAACCCCAATAGTCACTTTGAATATTCCATAAGAATCAACCAACTTATCCTAGAAAGGCCATTTCTTCCAAAATAATAAGTTTTTTCTCAAAATACAAAGTCAATAAACCACAACAATGTCCTTTGGATATTGCATAAAATGAAAGGCCCACAAAAACTTATTCCTCCTTAGAGTGCAATTACAAGGTGATACATGCCATTCTTTGTGGTACATAAGCCAAAAGTAAAAAAAACCATATCTAGTATTTTCTTTACAACACAAGATTTTCTTAGATGATTCAACAAACATTACCAACAATTGTCACAATTGCCATTTTTGCAACATGACTAAAAGTCTCCTCATAATCGAGACCATATTGTTACATAGACCCTTTAGCAACTAGTTATGCTTTGTATCTCTCCAAAGATCCATTTGCTTTATATTTAACTTTGTAAAACCCATTTACAACTAATCAATGTTTTTCCTTCAAGCAGCCTGTGACCAAATCCCAAGCGTCAATTTCAACTAATGGAGCAAATGTTTCAACCATAGCTGTTTACCAATCTCATCACCAACTGCTTTACTTAACTTTGTAGGCTCTTTGTGACCCATCACTTTGGTCATGTAAGAAAAGTGTCTAGCTAAATACCCATTATAAGTCAACCTATCAACAAGCTTCCTAACTCTCTTTGACCCTTCTTAACTACAGTACACTATGTGACTCCCTCTCATGAGGTGGTACATACCTGCTTTGCCTAACTCTAGGTGTAGTAACATATGGTATAGCAAGTTCACTATCAAGATTCACTACCAAGTGGCTCATAACTAGATGTAAGTGGCCTAGTAACATATTCAAACATCTTTCCTTTAACTTATCTAATATCTCCCTCATTAACATATTTGTGTCAGTGGAAATAGAACCATGACTATGCAAGCACTATCCATGGACTAACAATAAAGGATGCATCTCTTATAATAGTGATACTATCCATAGTATAAATTTTAGCATGAGTATCATCTACTAGTCCATCAGAAACAACCACATTTGGACCACCATACCATGAATCTATCTCATCAAACACTACATCCCTACTAACTAATATCTCACATGTAGTCAAATTGTAGCATTTGTGATATTTTCTATCTTGTGCATAGCCAATAAAGACACACTTAGTAGGCTTTGGATCTAACTTCTTCCTCTTCTCATCTAATACATGTACATAATCAATATATACAAAGACTTTGAGATGGCTAATATTTGGTTTGTGCCCATAGAGTTTCTCATATAGTGTAAGATCATGAATACGAGCTACTATAGGGGTTCTGTTTATTAAGACATATACTAGAGTTACAAGTGCTTAAACCCAGGTAGTTCCTCTTACGAGTGAAGATATGCAATGTTAAAACGTTGGATCTAGAGCATGGCAAGCGCTATGGTGGATGGAAAATGAAGGCTAGATTCATGTTGACATAGGCAATGAGTAGACAACTGTTACAAAAGTGAATTAGGTTCCAAGATGGAAGCTTGGACTCATAAAGACAATCTTGTGTATTGGACTGACAATGACAATGACACTAACTGAAAGAGGAAAGCATCATGATATTGTATTACTCATTGTGAAAGTGATAACCAAGTAAAATGCTTTATAGAGGCTCCACAGGTAGCATTCTACACCACTATGCTTATGGGATTCAGAACCTTATCCTAGACTGCTAATGTTTTTCTTGCCCACTACTCCATATAAAGAAGCATACAAGCAGGTGTGATTGCCAAATTCTCAACATACAATACATCATATAAGAGGAAAAAAGAGGGCATAGGTCCTAAAGTGGAGGATATCACACATAAGAGATATACAAGACTATATAAGGAGGAAAAGGCTACAAAGAAACAAGCAGAGAAATGGAGGCAACACAAGAGGAATGAAGCAAAAGAAAAAGAAGCAGAGCAACTAGGAACACTAGAGCTCTTTGAGACATGCTTGAGGGGGTTAATCCAGTAGGTTTTAATGTGTATTGCTTCTTACCTAGTGACATATGTAAGAGAAATGATGTTGTTTTTTTAGATTTAGAATGTGTTCAAATTCTCAAGGATAAAAGGATAACTCCTAAAAAGAATATTGGTCACAATAAGAAATAGATTTTGTGTATTATCTTGTGTGACCTCATATATATAGATCATGAAGAAAGCAAGTACAAATTTGCTGTAATATGTAAAATTGCATTTATATTGAAAGTAAAGATATATTTTATTCAATATGCTTGCACTATAAAATTTTGTCTCTCCTCTTTGATATTTATAAAAATTATCATAGATGTTTGATATTCAAGATGTAGAATCAAATAAACATCTACTATATATAATTTGATGTATAACTTACCTATTATAGTTAAGTTGGAATACAAATGAAGATGGTAATTTGATATCTTTATTTTAGATCCATCCTCACTTGATGTAGTGTAGATGATGGTCTAACCTTTAGTATCATAATGATGTCCTCATTGAGTTAAATGTCAAGATTCACTATATGATATTGCTAAAATCCTCTAGATATTCTGATCTAAAGTGACTAGATTGTCACCAACATAATGCCATCTACTGCAATAAAAGTTAAAGATCAAAATTTGATTAGCAAGCATGTATTTGTAAGCAATAGATTCTTGACCTATCTTACAAGTTATCTTGCCTTCTATCCTAGTATCTCACCCTCATTGAACAAATTGTAAGACATGATCATATGCTAGCCTCTTGACTAACAACATGGCCTTTGATCTTCTTATCTTAGCATTGAAAAAGAAATTAAATACATTAGTAGGGATATATAAAGTAACCTTGCTTAGCTTACTTGAGATATTAGGTTTTTATATCCTTTGTATCTCAAAAAACACTTTACATTTGTAGCTCTCACTACTAGATGGACTTGGAAAATACCATTCAAGGCTTGTAAAATTAGGCAAAGAAAGAAGGGTTGTTACTCCCCATTGGCCATGCTGCATAGGGATAATATAAGAATGGTCATTAAAAAATATTTCATTCCTTGTAAGCTATGTTTTTCTCCTACCAACTTTGTATATTTCGTCTCTAATCAAACTATGTATAGCATCACTAACATTAATAATAAACTCAATTGGTTGCCATTCCTCAATATTAGAAAGATAGAAATCTGTAAATAAAAATAAGGACTTTCATAATAAAATCTAATATCAAGTTTAATAAAATAAAAATATTGAGAATATAATACTTAAAATTGGATCTATGTAGCAATGAAAGATTTAAAGCTTGAGGTTCCAAATGCAACTCTCTATACATAAATACATATTATAGTAAAACCTCTTTTATGCTATTCTTGTTTATTCCAAGTCTAAAATCTATGATTCTACCCTTCCCAGCAAAGATGAAAGAGCTCTCGTATCTCTATCTTTTCTTATGTTTTATTTGTTGCATGTAGTGAATTTTTTTGGGATGAAATTTTACAAATTTGGATATAAAAGAGGTCTAAAATATAAAAGTTTGTCTATAATTCATGTAAAAACTTATCATTAAATATGGCTATAAGAGAAGTTTTTAAAGGTTTTTTATCAATAAAGCTTTCCTATATTGCAATATAAAGAGGCATAGTAAATCAAAACTTTTGACTTTCATGTATATTTTTCTCATTAAGAATGCATTTCATGTGTTATCTAATAGATTCGTATAAGCAAGTAAGTATCCGATTATATATGTGTTTATGCTTTGTGTATACATATGTATGGCTTCGCTAGCATGATAAGTTTAGATGATAAATGAGTTTTGTTTGCCTAATCTTCCATTGTTTGTATCGTAATTCAACTACATTTGCTAATAATGGTAGAAATCCATCTTGTATCTGTTTGGAATGAATTGAACATAGATATGGATGTGATTTTAGAGCTTGAGCACCTTGTTGAAGGTCGAATTTTTGTATCCATGGCAAAGAGAGGGGAGAGAGAAAAATAAGTTACCACTAAGGAGGGAAAGAGATGAGAAGAACAATACGAGGGAAAAAACATGAACACTAAGCTTTTTGGTGATTTGAATTCAGATTCAATTGTCATTATCATACAATCCCAAAAATATCATTAATGTAAAGTGATCAAGACCATATGTCACTAATATAAAGGATGTCATAATCACAATTATAGGATACTAAAAATATATTTTTATAAATATATATATATAGTTATAAAATTCTTTTTTTCTTTTTCAAAAATGTGTTATGGAGACTTTGCTCCCATTGGTCTAGAGCACGCACACACACACACACACACACTCTCTCTCTCTCTCTCTCTCTCTCTCTCTCTCTCTCTCTCTCTCTCTCTCTCTCTCTCTCTCTCTCTCTCTCTCTACATCCTAAAAGGCATTTTTTAGACTTCAAAGCTCCCCTAATGTGGGCACTTAGGCAACCTCCAAGGCCAAGGATTGAATGCAATTAGTGCAACTTGAAAGCTATGCTCTCTCGACAAACTCCAATGGCTCTAAATATGCCACTGAATTAGTTAAAAGCCAATGCGAGCTTTAATTATCTAACTATATGCTAATTCAAAGAGCAATGTTTATATGATTGATGAGGCACTAGCAAGCTAACAGATGATTTTAGATGCCAAGAAGTGCTTAAAAATAGCCAAAAATTACGAATATTAGGGAAAAAATAGACTTCGTCGAAGGCGGCGGTGGCAATCAGTACGATTTTAAGCGGCAATGCCCCAAAAATGCTTAAAAGAGCCACTGGATGGCAGTCAGAGAATTTTCATAATTTTTTGGCATGATAGATGAAACCCTGGGAGATGCTCCATAGTGGAGGACTACAAGACGGAGAGCCTAGGAGGACTTCAAGATGGACACCTAGGATTTTTCAGATTAAGAATCAGACATCGGACGCGGAAGAGGGAGTGCCCGGGAGGCTAAGCCCAAAATGCCAAGTGAAAATGGACTTTAGAAAGGTCAAAGGTTGTGACCTTTGGGGGCACCCTTGAGGGAGTCCCCCCCAAAATTTTCGTGAGTATAGGGGGGGGGGGGATTTCCCCGCATGATCAAGAAGAAGGTGCCATGGCTAGAATTGGGGGAGAGATGGATTGTGGCACCTACAAACAACCCCCCCAACTAATCTCATGGATGTTCTCCTTCCTATCTTTGCTCTCCATTGTCGGTCTCTGCCCGCCAATTGGCTGCGTGGTTGTGGAGATCAAAAACCAGTCTTTCTCTCTCCTCCCTCTCTCTCCTGCATAGAGGCAATTCATGTGCAAGAAATCAAGAAGAAGAGGGACTAAAGAATGCTTGTTCGGCTGCGATCGGATTGCTTCAAGATGAAGTGGAGGATGAGGATAGAGGTTCAGCACTGAAGAATGATTGTTGGTCGGTCTGTGGGCTACCTAGAATGATTATTTAAAAACCCGCAACACGCAAGACACGCGGTATGCTCCAATTTATGAAGAAATTTTCTTGTTTTTGTTGTTTCATGATCCAAATGTTGTTCATATGCGATGAATTTTTGTTTGAACCCTGTTTGCATCATGTTTCAGGGCTATAACTACAAAAATACAGAACCCGTAATGATTTAGAGCCGTTAGTAATTCTTTAAAACCCGCAAAATGGCATTTTTAATGGAAATTAGTGGTTTTTTCCAGTTTTGAGTTGGGAAAAGGAATGCAAATGGGATAAAATCAGAGAAAATGTTAAGTTTCAGTCAAAATAATAAGCCAATACAAATAAATCAGAAAATACATATTTTTATGAATAATAAATAGGAAAAATAATGAAAAATAGGAAAAATAAAAAAAATGGGGGTTTTCGCGCTCAAAAAATATGGAAAAATAAGATTTATGTGCGTGAATATTTGGCAAGGTTAAAGCATGGGATTAAACCTCAATTTGGCCTTGTCCTTTGTGTTATAGTCTGTGTTTATTATTTTTTACATACAAAAATGATACAAAACAACCATTTACGCCTATGTACCGCAGCAACACCTAAACAATGAGAGGGGAATGAAGTTTGTGCAACAATCTAATTGCTAAAAGGATCATTCCATAATTAAATATAGGCGACTAGTAGCACGAAAGTTTCGGTGCTAGTCCTTAAAGCAGCACAGCATGTAACGCTTAGTTAAAATTAATGAAAGGACTATTTTCTGCACCTCACATGGTTGGTTTTTTAATCCTAAAATGGTTATGCACAATCGTCATGCGCCTTGCATCAAGCATGCCATGTGGTATCTCCTAGAATGCATTGCAATTGATTAATAAACTTTGACCAACACTCAGAAGACAGGAAACCTAAGTTGTAGGTTAGACGAGTGCTTCCGTTAGGGAAAGTTTTGTGAGGCAAATCAAGATCTCCTGGAATGCTGAATTATGAAAGAGTGGAGTTTGTGCGAATGTTATATGTGTTAGTGACGCATCTTGGGGCTAATCCCTGAGGTGTAGGAGAGTCGTAGTGGAGGCGCGACGATTAGCCGAGAGGTGCTTCCCTATGTGTGTATTACAAGGCATTATGCCTATATGTTATGGGATCTCCCTCTGAGGACATGGGAAGATGAACATTGGACTACATGTTGGATACAAATGCAAAATCGTCATAAGCATTTAGTGCAAAGTGAGTTTTAGACGCTCCTGGCCCGCGAGGCTGTGTGGTGGTGGGGATGTCTGTTGTATGCATGAGGTCCGGCTAGTGCTATAGCCAGTGTCGGCCCATTTTAGGTCCCATTAGTGGTGCGTCTGTCGGGAGCCGCCAACAAGTGGTGGTTCTCGAATCTAAGGTTTTTAGGGACCAAATAGTTGGTTTATGTCCTCTGACAAGGACCGTCAAGCCGAAATACAAAAAGTGGAATATGTTGAGAGGGCTAGACGGTGGTTGGAGATTGTAAGACGCTATTCTCCTCAAAGGAGCAGCCCATTACGCATAAGTGGCAGTGGTTCTAGTAACCTAGGTATTACGGGTAGCTCTTTGAGTGCAAGTGGAAGTCTTGGTACTTCTCTATTTCCAGTTAATCAACCCACAACAAGTGGGGTGTAGTGTTGCCTACACAAACTCCTATTGTCAATCCGGTTGTAGCCATGGCACAACCTATCACAATTCCAGCAAAAGTACACCGGATTTACCGGCATTAGGAGCACCGTTGCCCATTTTCCATGGGTTAGCAGAAGACGATGGAGAACCCCACATTAAGGATTTTCAAACGCTCATGTTCAACTATCGAATCCAAGATGAAGGATACCTAATGATGTTCTTCAACATGACGTTAAAAGGAAGAGCGACAGTGCGGTATCATGGTCTAGAAGCCTGAACCATAACTAGCAGTGCCCAATTCTTTATGGCTTTCCGTAGGGAGTTTGCCCCTAAGAAGGGTGGGCAATATTGGTTGCGTGTTTTGAATGTAACACGCCAAGAGCCAAATGAGAATGTCTAGGCATATGCCAAGAAACTAAAGCAAGTTCTTTGCAAACTTAACGCTTATATTCCTATTCCAGTGACTGCACAATTGCAATATGTCCTACATGGATTGGATTTTAATATCCAGATGCAGTTGAGTAGTGTTACTCTGGCCGATATTGACACTGTCATTACCCAAGCAGGAGTAGAGTCACGCTTGCAAGCGGCTTATGCAGAAAGGATAAATTGGAATGGTAATAATTTGACCTTGACCAATGGGAGTCAAGGGGACCCCATGTTAAAAGAAGTTGTGCCTTGCGATGGTATTTGTGACCAAAAAGTTCATGCACTACATTCTTTATGAGAGGGTGGTTTTTAATATGAAGGCAGAAGGGCTTCGATTGTTGTTGAATAAGTTACAACCGCATGACCGTTTAGCAAAGTGGTTAATCACTTTGTAGGAATTTGATTATGAGATTAAGAGCAAGCCATTGAAGCTTCAGGGCATTGTAGAGCAAGCCACCGAAGCTTCAGGGCATTGTAGAGTGTCTTGTGGATTTCGGAGAGCCAAAAGAGGTCTTGGATGAAGGAAGTGACATGGAAACTTTGTTCAAGATTCCTTTGAGTACGCCAAGAGATGTGATACATGTCAAAGACATGATAGTCGAGAGAATAGGAAGCGTCCACTTATGCCTATCATGGCTATCCTTCCATTTGAGAAGTGGGGCATCGATTTTGTGGGACTGATTACCCCATCATCTACTACTCAGAAAAGATACATTATAGTAGCAACTGATTACTTTACAAAATGGTCAGAAGCACAGGCGACGAGGCAAGACAATGCAAAAGAGACTGCCAGTTTCCTACTTGAGCAAATCATCTACCGTTTTGGTCCGCCAAAGGAAATAGTATCGGACCGTGGAACTCACTTTTTAAATAAAGTGATTAAAATTTAGACTGAAGCTTGAAAAATCAAGCATAACAAGACGACCCCCTCTAATCTGCAAGCAAATGGACAAGTTGAGAGTACCAATAAGCAGCTTGTGGGTATCCTATCCAAGATAGTCTCTGAAAAGAAGCAGGACTGGAATACAAAATTATATGTGGCGGTTTGGGCGTATAATATGACATTTAAATGAGCCACTAGCCACACCCATTCAAATTAGTTTACGGGGATGAGTGTGTATTGCCCTTAGAAATTGAGTTGCCGACCATTAGATTCGCAATCAACATTCTCTGGGTGATGAAGATGCCCTATTTGAGCGGTTTACGACTATAGCCCACTTAGACGAGCTCAAATTGCACAGTTTGTTGCACCAAGAGGTAGCTAAACGTCGGATGAAATGGTTACATGATTTGAAAGCAAAGACATATACTTTTAAAAAGGGGTAGTTAGTTCTATATTACGATGCACGTAGGGAGCTATTTCCAGGAAAGTTGGAACCTCGATGGGATGGCCCTTACAAGGTAGTTTGGATAGGAAAAAATAAGTCCACAGTTCTATTAGCTGATCTATAGGGAGTGGAATTTAAGAATAAGGTTAATCTTAATAAGATTAAACCTTATTATTTCTAAGTATGCTAACACAGAAAAAAATGCATTGCAGGTCTATGCTGGGGCTGATTGGAGACCTGCAGGAGAGCTTGAATTGGTTGATGGGGCGATTAATTCCTTTTTTGGAGCACCCATATCTCGAGCAAAGATATCATCAGGGGAGGCTTATCTGGTGGAGCAAGGGATATAAAGTGATTGAGCAAGAAGACGATACCTTTGTGTGCGAAATTAAAGTTTTCTGCCATCAGTGCTTACAAATCTTGACAAGCATCCGTTTGAGTTTAATGAGGAAGGTGCGATGGAGCCGTCAGTTCATCCTCTAAATATGTTGAACTTTGATTATCATAATTACGAATAGGGGGGTTCTTGATGGCTGGTTGTGTGAACCCATTATGGACGTATACATTATACTTTGATGGAGCGTCCAGGGGCCCTAATAGAAAAGGAAGTGTTGGAGTAGTTATCTACAATCCTCGACGTAGAGTTACAATGAAATTAGCTGCTTACCTCGGGGTAGGATTTACTAACAATATGGTCGAGTATAAAGCTCTGATTATGGGACTCAATATTGCTAAGAAAGTTGGCATTAGGCGGTTGTTAATAAAAGGGATTCCCAGCTGATCTTAAATCAACTCAATGGGACATATACAATCCGGAATCCTCTCCTTCATATGTATCATCAAACTGCTATAACCCTACTTGATGAATTTGAGAGCATATCTCTTTAGTTGATTCCATGTTATTGGAATCAGTTTGCGGATTCCTTAGCTAATTTTGCTTATGAAGAGAACCTCTTTTTCAATTGTGGTCCTAGCCCAGATGTTGCTATTGATAATGAGACAGGACTTGGTCACTTGTGGGGAATGTTATCAGACCATGCGTTATATGGCAGACGATGGTTGATATGGGTAACGCAAAGAGTAGCCGAGACCCATCTATTGTTATTATCTTGGACCCATAGGTTGATCCGAAGACATGTTATGCGTACGCCTCTTGCTATATATGCATGAGGTATGGGCCATAATTTGATGCATTTAATTTAGGGCTGAGAGCCCTATTTTTCCCCCTTGGAATGAAGCGTATTTGCGTATACTACCTTCTTCCAAGGAGGGATCTCTATGAGCTTGTTTGTTTGATTCCGTTAGGCCAAGAGGGCCAATAGCTTTAAGTAGTTAATGTCTGATTTCTTTAGGCTAAGAGGGCCAGTTGTTTTCAAGTTTTAATAATCTATTTCTTTAGGCCAAGAGGGCACGTTAGTTTGCAGTGAAATGTGCTATTTCTTTAGGCCAAGAGAGCCCTATTTCTATTTGGTGCAGGTATGTTTAATGCTTTGTTGTTTTAGTGATTGCACCATATAGGTTGACGAAGTTGCTAGAGGGAGCCTTTGCTGCGAAGAAGCTTCTTGTGGCCATTCCAGGTGGTTTTGTTCCCTTTTCTAGTTTTTTCCCTTAAGCAATTAATGATATATGTGTGTGTAAGGGTTACTTTCTTTTGTTTGTTGGGGATCGGAACTTAAGGCATGAAGTCCCAGGTTTAGGTTAGGTATATCTGGGGGAGGTCTGAGTAGCCCTTGCCTCCTGCAAGGCATTGTCAGGCATTGAAATACTTGTTTTAGATGGGAGTTTTAGTGACCCTGTTCTGCTAACCTGCTAGGCGGTCACTCTAGGAGTTCTTGCTAGTTGTGAGGCAGTTAGAGAAGCCTACTAAAATAATGATGGAAATAGACAAAACCCTAAAGATCTGAAAGACAATATATGAATATACGGAGGTGTGTAAAATGGGGTTTGACCCCTATAACAATAGAAAAGAAAGGAAAATCAACTGTTGTTTATCGCCTTGCGAAGGCCTCGTAGGTTCCTGGGGATGAGACAAGACCCGAGGCCAATGCCTTGTCTTCCTAGGGGTGGCAACTAGCTGAAAAACAAAGAAAATAAAAGAAGGATGGAGTGAAAATAAAAAAGAGAGTTAGAAAAGGATTAAGTGTCGCCTTGTGAGGGCTTGGTAGGTCTTGGGTACCGAGACAGGACCTGAGGCCGATGCCTTGTTCTCCTTGGGTCACTACGCTCAGCTCCCTCCTTTTTACACGCCCAAGTATGGAAAATAAAAATCTAAAAGGGGAAAACTGTGCTAAAAGAGATACTATTTCTTGATCAGGCTATAGGAGTCCTCGCCTAGAAGGAGCTCCTGGTTGAGTAGGTAGGTAGTTCAGACCACCACTTAGGGCGACCTCTTTGATAGTTCTTTTTAGCTTGGTTGTGTTGTATCAGTTGGTTAGTGACTAGCTTCGGGCCTTCTATCAGATTATGCTGGGCCTACTCCTCATGGATTTCATGCCTTGATTTTGTCAAGGGGTAGGTTATGAGCTGTGATGTGTTGTGTTGTGTATTTCTTGTATCAGCTTGATGCTCCTTTTTGTTGTTTATGTGCAGATCTATTCGTGGAATTCGACGGGCTGAGTTGCCCTATCTCGTGGTCACCAATGAATAGATGATTTTTTATGCTGAGAAGTGCTTAAAAATAGCCAAAATTTACAAATATCAGGGAAAAAATAGACTTCGTCAAAGGCGACGGTGGCAATCAGTACGATTTTAAGCAGCAATGCCCCAAAAATGCTTAAAACAGCATGGATGGCGGTCGGAGAATTTTCATAATTTTTTGGCATGACAAACAAGACCCTAGGAGATGCTAGGTAGTGGAGGACTTCAAGACGGATGCCCAGGATTTTTCAGATCAAGAATCGGACATCGAACGTGGAAGGAGTGCCTGGGAGGCCAAGCCCAAAATGCCGAGTGAAAATGGACTTTAGAAAGGTCAAAGGTTGTGACCTTTGGGGGCTCCCTTGAGGGAGCCCCCCCCAAAATTTTCGTGAGTGTGGGGGGGGGGGGGGGGGGGGCGCATTTTTTTCGCCACCTGATCAAGAAGAAGGCGCCATGGCTAGGATTGGGGGAGAGATGGATTGTGGCACCTACAAAACAACCCCCCCAACTGATCTCATGGTTGTTCTTCTTCCTATCTTCACTCTCCATTGCCGGTCTCCGCTCGTCAATTGGTTGCCTGATTGTGGAGATCAAAAACCTGTCTTTCTCTCTCCTCCCTCTCTCTCTTGCATAGAGGCAATTCATGTGCTAGAAATCAAGAAAAAGAGGGGCTGAAGAATGCTTGTCCGATTGTGATCGGATTTCTTCAAGATGAAGTGGAGGTTGAGAAAAGAGTTTAAGCACTGAAGAATGGTTACTAGTCGGTCCGTGGGCTGCTCGGAATAATGATTAAAAAACCCACAACACGCAAGACACGCGGTATGCTCCAATTTTATGAAGAAATTTGCTTCTTTTTGTTGTTTCATGGTCCAAATGTTGTTCATATGTGATGAATTTTGTTTTGAACCTTGTTTGCATCATGTTTGAAGGATGTAAATACAAAAATGTAGAACCCGTAATGATTTAGAGCCGTTAGTAATTCTTTAAAACCCGCAAAATAGCATTTTCAATGGAAATTAGTGGTTTTTTTCGGTTTTGAGTTGGGAAAAAGGAATGGAAATGGGATAAAATCAGAGAAAATGTTAAGTTTTAGTCAAAAATAATAAGCCAATACAAATAAATTAGAAAATACATATTTTTCCATGAGTAATAAATAGGAAAAATAGCAAAAAATAGGGAAAATGGAGGTTTTCGCGCTCAAAAAAATGGAAAAATAAGATTTATGTGCATGAATGTTTGGCAAGGTTAAAGCATGGGATTAAGCCTTAGTTTGGCCTTGTTCTTTGTGTTATAGTCTGTGTTTATTATTTTTTTTACATACAAAAATGATACAAAACAACCATTTACGCCTATGCACTGCAGCAACACCTAAACAATGAGGGGGGAATGAAGTTTGTGCAACGATCTAATTGCTGAAAAGATACAAATTCCAATTTTCCTCTTTGTGCATAGCATTTAGGGATTGTTCCATAATTAAATTTAGGCGACTAGTAGCACGGAAGTTCCGGTGCTAGTCCCTAAAGTAGCGCAGCACATAACGCTTAGTTAAAATTCATGAAAGGGCTGTTTTTCGCACCTCACATTGCTGGTTTTTTAATCATAAAATGGTTGTGCATAATCATCATGCACCTTCCATCAAGCATGCCACGTGGTATCTCTTGGAATACATTTCAATTGATTGATAAACTTTGACCAACGTTGAGAAGATAGGAAACCTAAGTCGTAGGTTAGACGAGTGCTTCCGTTGGGGAAAGTTTTGTGAGGCAAATCAAGATCTCCTGGAATGCTGAATTATGAAAGAGTGGAGTTTGTGAGAATGTTATATATGTTAGTGACGCATCTTGGGGCTAATCCCTGAGGTGTAGGAGAGTCGCAGTAGTGGAGCCGCGGCGATTAGCCAAGAGGTGCTTCCCTATGTGTGTATTATGAGGCATTATGCCTATATGTTATGGGATCTCCCTTTGAGGCAAGAATGGTTCATTTAACTATTTGAGTAGTAGCCTTATTATTCAAGAGATAAGCTTCTAAGTATGTTTGCCTAAGTCCCAATTCTCATTTGAGACTTACTGGTACTATTGTTGACCCTAGACTGAGAGTTTTTGCGGTTTTGCTTGTTCACCCTAGATCATGATTTTGAGAAGTTATGTCCAAGCTAGATGCCTAGGATCTAAGTGGCTACTCCTCTCTAGTCGCAAACCATATAAGGTACACTTCCAATTTGATGGGACCTAAAACAGGCCGGCACTGGCTCATGCACTAGCCGAACCTCTATCATGCTCTCAACAACCCCACGGCCTCACGGCCAAGAGCGTGGATGACACATACATCATCTTCCTAAACATCTTGCGTTTGTATCACGTCTCGTAGTCCAACTCTAACCCAATTAACACTTCTCAGAGGAAGTCCCAACACATTACCAAATAGCACGAAGTACAAACATAGAGGTCCTCCAACGGCTGACTGCCGCTATCTCACTGCGACTCTCCTATACCTTGGGGATTGGCCCCTCGATACGTCGCTAAACATATATAACACATACGAATACAAACTTCTCTCTTTTATGATTCGCATATTTCCAAGAGATATACCATGCTTCCTCACTTTACTTTCCCCTTAGACCCAACTCCTAGCCTACAGCTTGGACAACCTTACTCACTCAACGTTGGTCATGTTCCTCTAGAAAGCAATTGCCATGCATCCAGGAGGTATTGTCTGATACCTTTTATCATTTTATGCTTCATGCAAATTGTGAATTTCCATGTGCTCAAACAATTAGGACAATCAGCATTTGTGCATATGCAAAAGCATTCTTTCAATGATTTTGACTATTGCTCATATGCGGCATTGCATGAACGTAGCATCGAGAAGCCCTCGTGCTACTAGGTCCTTAATTTTTAGATATCGACGAACCTAAATGGTATGCATAAAAACCAGCAAGATTTTCATCATTTCATTTAGCATTTAAACTAGAATATTCTCTTTAAACTAGTGAAAGACCATCCCAAGGATTGGGACGAGTATCTAAAATATCAAGATTTATGGGTTTGTAGGACAATTCCAATATGAATATCAATTTCACTTTGTTTCATTTGATAGATGATTAGGATGCTATAATACCTATGAATATCATGTTTTCCATGATGGAGTTTATAAGAATATGTCAATAGGATCAATTAGGGTTGGAAGTTGCTAGAGGACTAAAATTTCATATGTTATACCTAGATAGGCAATAGAGAATCAATTGTTATGAGAAATAAGTTTTGAAAAGAAGGGATTGGTTTAGTACTCAATGGATGAGGAGGGACCTTGCTAAGGGAATTCTTATCAACATGAGATATGATAGTAGTTTGAATTCTACTTTTCAAACTAAAATTTGAGGCATGTAATGTGGCTAGTCTAGAAACATAGCTTTAAAGAAATCCTTCACCACCTCAGCACCCATTCTCATCTATACAATCCATTGAATCCCTTTATCATGGAGAAAGATGTCACAGATTTTACACTAAGAGCTATTCAATCCTAGATCCTTGATGATAATTGAGTTCATCGAGTAATAAATTTCCACTTGAGAAAATTATTTGGTATAAAAATAAACCATGAAATGCATGATAAAGAATATCTAGCTATTGTGGACTCCTTGGAGACTGCACAACCCCTACTTGAAGATGCCTCTCATAAGATCACTATCTATATGGATCACAAGAATCTAGAATATTTTATTTAATGGAACTTTGAAGCAAGAGGGCAGTATATGTTGCGGGCAAGAGCTTTAGCTCTCGGAGACCCTGTTTTTTGATTTGAGGCCATTTCGGGGCCTGTTTTGAAGGCGGAAGTTTTCTGCACACACTCAGGAAAAGGCCATGTTTTATGCTGTGCGACCACTGTTCTACAGATCAGTGAAAAGTTACCACAGAGATTGCATCGTATGCTTGTGTGCAGAGACATTAGGAGTTACAGAATCATCCCTGTTGCCCGTTGATGCAAAATCGTCACTAGGAAGTGACTGTGTGGTCAAATACCACTTTCGCCAGTTTTGCAGATTTGCTCTTGTGAGGGTGAAGCTGTGTTTTTTGCAGTGACAGAATTTTTTGCAGTATTCTGTAATGGCATCTGATTCTCTTTCACAGATTGTCACTAAAAAGCTTGACAAGAACAACTTCCAAGCATGGAAGTTTAGAATGACGAATTTCCTTATGGAAAAAGGATATTGGGAATTTGTTGCAGGAAATGAAGAAGAACCAGTTCTTCCTGATGTTCCCAATCAACAGCAAATGCAGGCATTTAAAGCATGGCATGAGAGAGCCAGGAAAGTTATGTATTGGCTGTCTATTAGCATTTCAGACTCTATGATTGTGCATATTCAGGATGCAAGTATGCCAAAGGAGGCATGGGATACTTTGTCAAAAATGTATAGCACAAATACGCAAGCCAGGAAAATGCAGCTCAAGCAAGAGTTGCACAATGTGCAAAGAGAAAATATGAGCATCAACGACTACCACATGAAGGTGAAGAAGATTGCAGATGCACTTGCTTCCATTGGGTCACCAGTGGAAGATGATGATTTAGTTTCTGTGACCTTGAATGGTCTGGGAAAGGATTATGCACAGTTTCGGACATCCATTTCAGTTCGTGAAAGATTTCCTGATTTTGAGGAGCTGATTGCTCTTCTAATTTCTGAGGAGCAGAGAAATGGTGGTGCATCTTCTTCAGGAGGAACTTCAAAAGAAGCTGTCTTCTACTCAAATGCTGGAAGAGGTAGAGGCAGAGGTAGAGGAGGCCGATTTGGAGGCCGTGGTAGAAATCAGAATATGCAGCAAACTCAAGAAAACCAGTCCTATGGAGGAGGACGTGGTAATTCTAGAGGCAGGGGGAGCCAAAGAGGTCGTGGTGGATGGCAAAGAGGCCAAAATGCAAACAGTAATGTTGAATGCTACTACTGTGGTAAAATGGATCATATGGCTAAAGACTGCTATAAAAAGCAGAATGACATCATGAATGGAAAACTGCAACAATGACATTATGCATCCTCTAGTAGATAGGGTGATGACAGAAATGAGCATTTGTTTATGGTGCAGCACATGAACAATTCTGTGACAAGTACAGAAGAAAGCAAGGATGTATGGTATGTTGACTCAGGTGCATCAAACCATATGACAGGTCATGCAGAATGGATGGAGGATGCAAGGAAAATGGAAAAACCAGGATTTGTGGAGACTGGTGATGATACTGCACATCCTATTGTGCAAATTGGAAAAATTCCCTTGTCTATGCAGGATGGGAAAAAGAAATACCTGTCCGATGTATTTCATGTCCCGAATATCACCAAGAATCTGGTTTCTGTTGGTCAAATGGTTGAGCAGGGCTTGCAGGTCTGATTTAATCCTCATGGATGCTTTGTTGAGGATATGAAAAATAAAGGTCGCTTGATAGCAAAAGGAAAGAAGAAGGGCAGAATGTTTACATTGGATGCAGACATGTCTGAATTGAGTGCAGCAATGTTTGCACATGGGACCGGTGTAGTTGCAGATATTGATATCTGGCATAAACTCATTGGTCATGTTAATGTACAGCGACTTAAATCAATGCAGGCCCAAAATATTGTTGCAGGTTTGCCGAAATTCAAGGTTGCAGAAATGCATAAGGTATGTGAAGCCTGTCAGTTTGGAAAACAGGCAAGGAAACCATTTCCTAGACATGTTCAAGAGAGTAAGAAGCCATTGGAATTAATCCACTCTGATGTGTGGACAACTAAAGCTGCATCTCTTGGAGGCTGTCATTATTTTGTCAGTTTTATTGATGACTACAGCAGAAAAGTTTGGGTGTATTTTATGAAAAAGAAAAGTGAAGTTTTTGGGCATTTCAAAACTCTTAAAGCTATGGTTGAAAAAGAAACAGGCCTGCAGATAAAATGCCTAAGGTTAGATGGAGGGGGAGAGTACCTCTCAAATGAGTTTGCAAGGTTCCTGCAGGAGCATGGCATAAAGCAGCAATATTCATGCAGTCATACCCCACAACAAAATGGAATTGCAGAAAGAAAAAACAGGCATATTGGAGAGGTATCTCGTGCCATGCTCAATGAGAAAGACTTGCCAGATTTTTATTGGGCTGAAGCAGTTGCTACAGCAGTCTACATAATGAACAGGACTCCCACTGTAGCAATACATGGAATGACTCTAGAGGAGAGGTATACTGGTAGGAAACCAGATATTTCTCATTTGAAAATTTTTGGTTGCATTGCCTATGTACATGTGCCAGATGAGTTGAGATCCAAGTTAGATCCAAAAGCTGAGAAGTGCATCTTTATTGGTTACTCTTTGCAGAAAAAAGGGTATAGATGCTATAACCCTTCTAGTCGTAAGTTTACAGTGAGCAGAGATGTTGTTTTTGATGAGATGAGTAGCTGGTATAAACCAGTAAATGTGATTGATGATGTAGATGCACAAAATGGTAATGCTGCACAAAATTCACAGCAGCAGTCACAAAATATTAGTGGACCTGGAGCATCCTCTAGCAGTGGTTCACATTCTTTGCCATGGACAGGTAGATTGAGATCAGGAGAATCTTCTTAAAGTAATGCAGATAGTGGTATGCACGTATCACGAAAAGGAAAAGAGAAGGTTGATCAGCCCATGTTTGATGTGAATGCAGGTCACTCTTATGTGGATGGTGAATCCAGTGGTTCAGAACAGAGCATTGATGATGAGTTGGGTATTCCTTCTATTGTTACACCTGGAGTAAGGAAGACCAGGGATGTTTTGAGAGCACCTGGGAGTGAACCTACTTTGCGCAGGTCTACGAGAGCTAGGTATCCTGTGGATAGGCTGAAATATGATGGATTTACAGTCATTCACTATGCATATATGGTTAAAGTGATACAGGAACCAGAACCCACTTCTTTTGAGGAAGCCATGGGAAAAGAAAAATGGGAGAAAGCCATGGATGAAGAAATGGATGCCTTGGAAGCAAATGCTACATGGGAATTGGTACCTTTGCCTAAAGGTAAAAATGCAATTGGCTGTAAGTGGGTTTATAAGGTGAAGCACAATGCAGATGGTTCTGTGAATAGATACAAGGCAAGATTAGTAGTCAAGGGGTATGCACAAACATATGGCATTGACTATGAAGAAACATTCAGTCCGGTTGTAAGGATGGCAACCGTAAGAGCAGTCATTGCTATGGCTGCATCAAAGGGATGGTCTTTACATCAGATGGATGTAAAGAATGCCTTCTTGCATGGTGATTTGCAAGAAGAGGTCTATATGGAGCAGCCACCAGGTTATGTGCATGCTGTTCATCCTGAGTTTGTTTGCAGGTTGAAGAAAGCCTTGTATGGCTTGAAGCAAGCACCTAGAGCATGGTCTGACAAGATAGGACAGTATCTTGTCACTATTGGCTTTCAGATTTCCAAGGCAGATTTCTCACTTTATGTGAGAAAAACAGAGAAATGTATTATGCTACTTGTCATTTATGTTGATGATTTGATTATGACAGGTGACAGTGATGAAGATATCCTTCATGTGAAAATGCTATTGAAGCAGAAGTTTGAGATGAAGGATTTGGGAGAGCTACGTTATTTCTTGGGCATTGAGGTGATTAGATCACCAAGTGGGATACAGCTCTTGCAGAGGCAGTATGGATTGGACATGCTGTCCAAATATGGGATGACAGGCTGTAAGCCTATTTCAGTTCCTTTGGAGCAGAATGTGAAGCTGAGCGCAGATGCAGGTGAGCTTCTGGAAGACCCTACTATGTACAGACGCATAGTAGGAAGTTTGATTTATTTGACTATTACCAGGCCAGATTTGAACTATGCTGTTGGATTGGTAAGTCAGTTTATGCAGGCTCCAAGGAAACCGCATTTGGATGCGGCTAGACGCATACTCAGGTATGTGAAGTCCACATTGCAGTATGGACTATTTTATGAGACTAGGGTTCAGATACAGTTGCATGGATACACTGATGCTGATTGGGCTGGTAGTATTTCTGATAGACGATCTACCAGTGGATATGTGTTCTCTTTTGGGAGTGCTGCAGTCACTTGGAGCAGCAAGAAACAGCCTACAGTTTCCTTGTCGAGCACAGAGGCTGAGTACAGGGGTGCAGCAATGGCTGCATGTGAGGTAGCTTGGTTGCATAAGCTACTTTATGATATGCATGAGCCTATAGATGGGCCAGTTGTCATTTATTGTGACAACATGAGTAGTATACACTTGGCAAATAACCCAGTCTATCATGCTAGAACAAAGCACATTGAGGTGCATTATCACTATGTGCGAGAGAGGGTTTTACTAGGTCTTATTGATCTAGTTTATGTCAGCACAGAGGATCAGGTAGCTGACATATTCACGAAGGCATTGGGCGCAGAGAAGCTGCGCAAGTTCAGAGACCTGCTTGGTGTACAGGAATTGGGATTGAGCTCGAGGGGGAGTGTTGAGATATCGAGCTCCACTCGTGATATGCCAGGGTGACCGTTGTGCATTTATGTCACCGACGTGTCAGTTGCAGATGCGGTTGGTACACCGCCCATGAATAATAGCTACATGATAGCTATCATTATCTATTCTAGTTCGTGGCTCAGTTAGTATGCCACCTTAGTTAGTTGAGTTTGGTTTGAGACCCATATATAGGGTTCTTCTATTTCTTTGTACTTGAGTTCTTTTGGCTTACACAACTAAGAAGAGGAAAACTGTTTTCAGCCTCCACCTTTGTGTGTCTTCCCCCATTGTGCAAGCAAGAAAGCTACAAGTGAGACTCCTTCCTTCTCTCCCACAATCTTGACACATCTCGCATTGGCCAATAGCTCTTGTCAACCCGCACAACTATCTGAAAAATTATGAAAAATCAACAAGTGTCACTCGGGCGCCTTTAAAGCACTTTGGCGCTTAAAATCGTCCTAGATCGAGCTGCCGCCTTCAACGTTGAATATTTTTCCCTTGATATTCATAATTTTTAGCTATTTTTAAGTACTTCTCGGCACCAAAATTCTGCTCTCATTGGCGACCATGGGATAGGGCGACTCAGCCCGTCGAATCCACGAACATATCTGCACATAAACAACCAAGGGAAGCATCAAGCTGATACAAAATAGATACATAGTAAACACAGCACAATGCTCACCCTACCCCCTGACAGAACCAAGGCATGACATCCACAAGGAGTAGGCCTAGCATAGTCTGATAGAAGATTCGAAGCTAGTCACTAACCAACTGCTCCAACACGGCCAAACGAAAAAGAACTGTCAAAGAGGTTGCCCTAAGTGGTGGTCTGAACTACCTACCTAACTAAGGACAACACAACTAGGAGCTCCTCCTAGGCGAGGACTCCTATAGCTTGATCAAGAAGTATTTTCTTTCAGCACATTGCGTCTTTTAGGGTTTTTTTTGTTTCATACTCAAGTATGTAAAAAGGAGGGAGTTGAGCGTAGTGACCCAAGGAGAACAAGGCATCGGCCTCAGGACCTGTCTCGGTACCTAAGAACCTACCAAGCCCTCACAAGGCAACACTTAATCCTTTTTTGACGCTCACTTTTATTTTCCTCCAACCTTCCTTCATTTTTCCTTTTTCTAGCATGAGGCCACCCCTAGGAAGACAAGGCATCGGCCGCGGGTCTGACTCGTCCCCAAGAACCTACCAGGCCTTTGCCAGGCAATGATCAACTACATACACATTTTCATTTCTTTCTTTTCTGCTTTGGCAGGGGTTAGAACCCCTTTTTACACACCTTTGTATATTTTTTTCCTTTTGGGATATTCAGGGTTTCCTTTCCTTTATCTCCTCAGTTTTCTTTTTTCGGCAGGCTTCTCTAATTGCCTCACAACTAACAAGAACTCCTAGAATGGCTGCCTAGCAGGCCAGCAAAACAGGGTCACTAGAACTCCCTTCTAAAACAGGTCTTCCAATGCCTGACAATGTCTTGACAGGAGGCAATTACTACTCAGACCTCCCTCAAACATACTAAACCGAAACCTCGGGACTTCATGCCTTGGACATCGGTCCCCAACAAGAAACGGAAAACCCCTTTAGCAAGTACACAAACACATATAGCATAAAAACCACAGTACTCATAAAGGAAAAATATCACCTGGATAGGGCCACGAGAAGCTTCCACGCAACAAAAGGCTCCTTCCAGCTCCACGGAATCTGTCAAGCACAGGACTCAAACAAGAAACCATTAATCGCACCTGCACTAAACAGACAACTAGCCCTCTTGTCCTAATGAAATTAAGCATTCAAAACCTCGCAACACTGGCCCTCTTGGCCTAACGAGATCAAACAAAATACCACCTACACATCCCTCCCTGGAAGAATCCAAATATACAATCATAAGCTCCTTTCCAAGGAGGAAAAACAGGTGCGTAGCCCTAAACTAAATGCATAAGGTTATGACCCATCCCTCCTGCATAGATAGCAAGAGGCGTACGCATAATATGTTGTCTAATCAACCTATGGTTCCCAGATAATAACGGTAAATTGGTCTCGGCCACTCTTTGCATCACCCATATCAACCATCATTTGCCATATATTGCATGTTATGATAGCATTCCCCACAAGCGACCGGGTCCTGTTTCATCATTGATCACAATATCCAGACTAGGACCACAATTAAAGAAGAGGTCTTCTTCATAAGCAAGATTTGCCAGTGAATCTGCAAACTAATTCCAGTAACGTGGAATCAGCTGAAAAGACACTCTCTCAAACTCTTCAAGTAGGGTCATCGCAGTCTGATGATACATACAAAGAATGGGATTCCGCACTGTGTATGTCCCATCTAGCCGATTCAGGATCAACTGGGAATCGCCTTTTACTAACAATCGACGAATACCACCTTGTTTGGCAATATACAGTCCCATAATCAAGGCTTTATACTCCGCCATATTGTTAGTGAATCCTACCCCGAGATAAGTAGCTAACTTCATCGTAACTCTACGTCGGGGATCTCGGATTACTACTCCAACACTTCCTTTTTTATTAGGATCCATGGACGCTCCGTCAAAATATAGTGTATACGTCCATAATGGGTTTACACAGCTGGCCATCACGAACTCCTCTATTCGTAATGATGATAGCGAAAGTTTAGCATGTTGAGAGGATGTACTAACGACTCCATACCACCTTCTTCATTGAACTCAACATGGATACTCGTCAACAGTCGTAAATAGTGATGGCAAAGGACTTTGATCTCCCACACAAAGGTTCTGTCTTCTTGCTCAATCACTTTATATCCTTTGTTCCACCAGATGAGTTTCCCTTGATGGTATCTTTGCTCCAGATATGGATACGCCAAATAAGGGATTAACTGACCCATCAACCGTCTTTTAAGCTCTCTTCTGCAGGTCTCAGATCATTCTTAGCATGGACCTGCAATGCATTTCTTTTGTATTAGCATACTTAGAAGTAATAAGGTTTAATCTTATTAAGATTAACCTTATTCTTAAACTCTACTCCCTGTAGATCAGCTAATAGGGCTGTAGACCTGTTCTTCCCTAACCTAACAATCTTGTAGGGTCCATCCCATTTAGGTTCCAACTTTCCTAGGAACAGCTCCCTACGCGCATCATAATATAAAACCAGTTGTCCTTTCTTAAAGGTGTACTTCTTCGCTTTTAGGTCATGCAACTGTTTCATGCGACGTTTAGCCACCTCTTGATGTAATAGACTTTGCAACTTAATTTCATCTAGGTGTGCTAAAGTCGTAAATCGCTCTAATAGGGCGTCTTCACTACCCAAAGAATGGTTTATTGAGAATCTAATGGTCGGTAACTCAATTTCTAAGGGTAAAATGCACTCCTTATCATAAACTAGTTTGAACGGCATGTGGCCAGTGGCTCGCTTAAACGTGGTATTATATGCCCATATTGCCACATATAACTTCTTATCCCAGTCACGTTTCTTTTCAGATACGACTTTCGATAGGATACCCATAAGCTGCTTGTTGGTACTTTCAACTTGCCCATTTGCTTGCGGATTATAAGGGGTCGTTTTATTGTGCTTGATTTTCCAAGTCTCAGTCAAGCTTTTGATCACCTTATTCAGGAAATGGGTTCCACGGTCCGACACTAATTCTTTCAGGGGACCAAAACGGCATATTATCTGCTCAAAAAGGAAACTAGCAGTTTCTTTAGCATCATCTTTCCTTGTTGCACGTGCTTCTGACCACTTTGTGAAGTAGTCAGTTGCTACAATAATATACCTCTTTTGCGTAGTCGACGACAAAGTAATAGGACCCACAAAGACTATTCCCCACTTCTCAAATGGAAGTATCGCCATAATAGGGGTGAGTGGTTTTTTCCTATTCTCTCGACTATCATGTCGTTGACAAATATCGCATCTCTTAACATACGCGAATGCATCCTGGAAGATGGCAGGCCACTAGTAACCTGCTCTTAAAGCCTTTTGTGCTGTAAGCCGTCCAGCAAAATGACCTCCGCAAGCTGAATCATGGCACTCTTCCAAAATGAATGGCACCTCGTCAGGCATCACACATCGGCAATAGATATCATCAACCCCTTGCCGATATAGTGTACCTGCGATCAAGGCAAACTTTAATGCCTACTGCTTAATTTTCCTTCTCTCCGCTTTAGATAGTTCGGATCCAGCCTCTCCCGTCAATAAATAATGCGTTATTGCAGCATACCAGGAGGGGATAGACACCGTATCTATCTTAAATAACGCCTCCATGTCACTACCTTCAGCCACAGATTCTTTCAGCTCCCCAAAGTCCACAAGACATTTCACAATACCCTGTAACCTTGGTGGCTTACTCCTGCTTTCATAATCAAACTCCTGCAAAGTGATTAACCACTTTGCTAGACGATCAGGCGGCTGTAGCTTATTCATCAATAGTCGAAGCCCCTCCGCCTTCGTATAAAGCACAACTTTCTCATAGAGAATATAATGCCTGAATTTCTTGGTCCCAAAGACCATTGCTAGACACAACTTCTCCATGTAGGTATAATTGATCTCGGATACCCCCAGCTTCCGACTAGCAAAAGCAATCAGGTGATACCACTTTTCTTCCCAAATTTGGGCTAAACAGCAGCTGATACTATGCATGGTGGCTACTAAAAATATATATAACACCTCACCTCTTTTAGGTGCTTTTAAAATGGGAGCTTTTACTAGCTCCTGCTTCACATCCTCGAAAGCTACCTTACAGGGGTTACCCCATACAAATAGACAGCTAAAGGACAATAGATTTGTAAGCGGCAACGTTCTTTCTACCAAGGCGTTTATGAATCTGCGATAATAACCAACCGAAGACAGAAAGCTATGAACTTCTTTCGGAGTGCGTGGTGGACCCATGGCAACTATGACTTTGACCTTCTCGGGATCTGTCGCAATTCCTACTGAACTGACCACATGGCCTAGTAAGAGCCCATAAGATACACCAAAAACACACTTCCGTGGGTTTAGAGCGATACAAAATTGCCTACACCGCTCAAAACACTTTCTTAAAATGATCAACTACCTTTCTCTCACAGTGGCGGCCCCTAAGTCATCAATAAACACCTTTAACTCTTCAGGGGATATGTCACCGAATGTCTTATCTGTTGTTTGTTGCCATGAACCAGGCGCATTGCATAAACCAAAGGCCATCACATGGTACGCAAAAGTACCAAAGACAGTAATAAAAGTTTTTTTCAACTTGTCCTCTTCTGCAATTGCCATCTGGTTATATCCTGCAAAGCAATCCATAAACGATATATCTCCCTACCTGCTAATTGATCCAAAATCTGGTCAATGAATGGCAACGGGTAGTAATCCTTAACTGTCTGCTTATTCAGCTCTCTAAAATCTACACATAATCGGATTTGATTATTTTTCTTCTTCCTGATCACAACTGGTGAACACCATTCCGTGTGTTGAACAGGGAAGATCAAACCAGCTTTCCTTAACTTCTGCAACTCCTCAAACAACCCGTCCCTTATTTCAAAAGGCATACGCCTTACCTTCTGATGCATAGGACGACTGCCTTCTTTTACAGGAATAGTATGAACAGCCAGGCTGGGAGGAATGCCTCTCAGCTCATCATAACTCCAGGCAAAGATATCGCAAAATTCTTGAATTAGGGACACATAGTCCTCCCTTTCTGCTGAACTGAGCATAGAACCTAATTTAATTGGCCATGAATCATTTGGCGTGCCAAGATCTAGCTCGATAACATCTGCATCTCTTATACGATCTTGGGCATCTATCAGCTCGTTCAAAGTGATCTGATAGATGTCTTCCGTGGTGGATCCCTCTTTTGACTCATCACTCGATGATGTCTCACTGGCGGATAAATCCTCTAATGTCTCCAATTCTGTGGAAGATAGAGGGGCTCTCTCACTCTGCGGGGACTCAGGATAGGCATCAATCACCACGCGTTGAGCACCTCTACCGAATATCAGCCAACCTGCGGGTATATCCACTTGGCATTCCGCTTGCAAGATCCAAGGTTGTCCAAGTAATACTTGGTAACTTGGACGCCCTGCAAAACGAATCACCCTAAAGTCCAATAGGCATTCTACATTTGCAATAGTGACATGGACCTTAGTAATGCAGCCTTCCGGCTATCTCAAACTATCATCCGCCATTCTGAGAATTGTGGAGGTATCTTTCTGGATTGCAAGACCCAATCTTTCCATCAATTCAGAACTCATAATGTTAACAAATGATCCCGTGTCGACAATGGCATAATCTACTAATATCCCATCGACATAGGCTACAACTCTTGGGCAATGCTTCTCAGCATGCTCGAACCAGTCATCACCAACTCGGGAAATACCCAAAGGTTCTACGATATACCCGGTACGCAGGATCTTTCTAAATTCCTTGCGTACTCCTAGGGAGCTTAATAAGCTGTAAAAGATTCACATCCGGCTTGACTTCACAAAGAGAGCTCGCCAAATTGAATTCACAATAGCTCGGTAGAGTTCACTTTTCACGCCAAACCATCCGCTCTTTAGGTCGCTGAACCGGCTTTACTGCCTCTTTTTTAACTTTCACCTTCTTCCTCGGTGGTTTCTTATCCTTCTTAGCATCGGCTTTACTCTCCACAGGCTTCAGAGGTCCCCCTTCCATGGCAGGATCCAGAACTTGCGTTCCTTTGTTGCCTTGTTTAGGGTTTCCGTCGACAGGCTTATCCTTGTCGGCCTCTCTACCCTTTTGACCTCTTGTAAGGACAGCTCGCAGATTAGAGGCTTCAACGTCATTAACACGCATAGCCTCAATCAAACTAACCCCACTACCACTAGGCAGCTCCTCCACTGTAGTCTTTGGTTGTTGGAGTATTTGTTTAGGCCCGTCTTCTCGCTGGGAATCATTTCCTTGCGCACGATGATTAACAGGTCCTAGACAGCTCCTCCACTGTAGTCTTTGGTTGTTGGAGTATTTGTTTAGGCCCGTCTTCTAGCTGGGAATCATTTCCTTGCGCATGATGATTAACAGGTCCTAGTTGCCGACTACCTCGCTGGAGAGAACTAATCTTACTCCAGCAAGTGGCTACTAAATGGCCGGATTTTCCACAAATGTCGCACTTGACATTTGGGCAATTTCTTGGATAATGTTGCCCACCACACCATTTGCAGCTAAACCTCGAAGGTGCACCCTCATCTGGGTATCTACTTCCTATCAAATTTTGTTGTTTTTTAAGGAAGTTAACATCAATGGCTATTTGTCGATACTGCTCTGTAATCATGTCGGTATAATGCTTCATCATGTCCTTAACCTTGCCAAGAACATTGGAAGCGCTCGACTCGTAGCCTTGATCATTACCCTGTCGTTCCATCGGCCTAACAATTCGATTAGGCACTGGTTGTTGAACCACAGGCATGGTATTAGGATTAATCACCTGGCTTCCACCATTTGGAGCCATTTGACTGCCTGTAGGCATTGACATGCTAGGGGGAGCTGGTAATAAAGGCACATTCTGCATCATGTTCCCTCTCCCATTAGGATTAGCCATCGCTATCCCGTGGCTACCACTGCCATTGGCCGTCGCCATATTATTTCCCAATGCTAGACCCATATTCAAATTGCCTCGAGAAGCATAGGCTGCTTGTAGTCGGGATTCCACTTCTTGTGCTCGTGTAATGGCAGTATCTATATCCCCCAAAGGGACACTACTCAACTGCAACTGGATATTAAAGTCCAAACCATGCAGAAAATATTGCAATTGGGCAACTGCGGGGATAGGAATAGAGGTGTCCAACTTACAGAAAACCTCTTTTAGCTTCTTCGCATAGGCACGAATATCCTCGTGTGGTTCTTGGCGGGTCATGTTGAGTACATGCAACCAATATTGCCCACCCCTTTCAGGGGCAAACTCCCTTCGAAAAGCTCCATAAAATGAATCAATATTCAATATGGTTCCGGCTTCTAAACCATGATACCATATGGCAGCTCTTCCTTTGAGAGTCATGTTGAAGAATATCATTAAATGTCCTTCTTCTTGGATGCGACAGTTAAACATCAGCTTTTGGAACTCCCTGATGTGGAGTTCCGCATCTTCCTCAACTAGCCCATTAAAAATGGGTAGCGGGTAACCTAAAGCTGGCAAATCTGTCGTTCTTGCAGGGATTGCAATAGGCTGCGCCATGACGGAAATCGGATTTGCACTAGGAATAGGGAACGGTGGGGTTGCACCTCCCACACTTGATGTAAACTGGCTTATGGAAGAAAGGGGAGTACTAGAGCTTCCACCTTCTCCTAATTTACTGCTTGTAACACCAAAACCACTAGATTCACTCTCTCATAAGGGTTGAGCACCGCTACACTTAGGAGAATACCTCCTAAGAATTTCAACATGTCGCCTAGCTCTTTCGTCTCTCTCTTGCTTTTGGATTTCTGCTAGACGATGCTTATCGATGAATAACGGATCAATCTCAGTATCCTTTGGCATAAACTGCTAATTGGTCCCTAGACAACCAGGATTCGAGGACCGCCACTTCTAAGCGGCTCCCGACAAACGCACCACTGATGGGATCTAAAATGGGCCGGCACTGGCTCATGCACTAGCTGGACCTCTATCATGCTCTCAACAACCCCACGGCCTCGCGGCTAGGAGCATGGATGACACATACATCATCTTCCTAAACATCTTGCGCTTGTATCACGTCTCGTAGTCCAACTCTAACCCAATTAACACTCCTCAGAGGGAGTCCCAGCACATTGCCAAATAGCACGAAGTACAAACACAGGAGGTGTCAGAGAGAGAACTAGGGAGAGAGAAAGAGGAGAAAGAAATACTGCAGAGGAGAGAGAAAGACTGCAGGAAGAGAGAGAAATAGAGTGACGAGGAGAGAGAAAGACTAGAATTGGAGAGAGAAAGACAGGAAAGATGTAGAAACCATGGAAGCTTGGAGCAAGAAGGGAGAGAAAGATTGTAAATGTATTGATTTGTCAAAAGATGTGAAAAATTACAACTTCTCTCCTTATATACCAGTGTCAATGTGACATGGCATATTAGTAGCATTCTAAGTATTCCCAGCTTCTTACAATCCATCCCTTCCCAAAAGTTTTTGTCCTAAAAAACAAACCTAGAAAGAACTAAAGAAGAGATTGATAGAACAGAGTACTACTCTGTTTTATAGCTTTACAAATGGGGAATGAGTGAAGAATTATCATTACAAGGGCTGGATTTGAAGAACGGAAAGAGGACCCCACTATATACATGATTTGAAGAACTTTAGAAGCCATTGGAGCCATAGAATCTTCAACAAATAGTTCCAGAAGAAAGTAGACAGCTTGTTGAAATAACAGTTCTTGCTGGACCAAATCTGCCATAACTTTTGATAGAAATGTCCAAATGAGATGTACCGCATATCAAAACGAAGCTCTTGAAGAGTACTTTAAGCTCATGTAGATAGCTCAATTCTGAAAATGAAGTACGACAAAAATTGTTCTAAAACAGCGTGCTGTCCTGAACCAGTCTGCACCAATACTAGCTCCATAAGCAATAGGCTTCAGCCACCAATGTATCCTTCAAGTATGGATACTCATCCAATATTGAATCAGGTCTCCAAGAAGCCTCTTCAGAGGGTAAACCTCTCCATTTAATCAAATATTCCACAATAGAACGTGATCGAAGCTTCTTTTCACGCTGACCTATAACAGCCTTTGGGATGTACTGAACGATACCATCTTCATCAATAGGTGGCAGCTCATCAACTAAATCCACTGGATCACCATAATAGGGCTTGAGCTGACTAACATGGAAGACATTATGAATCTTTGTAGAAGAGGGAAGCTCTAGTCTGTATGCCAAATCTCCAATCCGCTTAAGGATCCTGTAAGGGCCATAGAATCTGTGGGCAAGCTTATTACTGGATCCATCTTTCAATGTAGAGTACTTGGATTTGGGCACCTTCAATAGAACCATCTCTCCTTCCTGGAACTCTAAAGGCCTCCTCTTCTCATCAGCATACATCTTCATCTGATCTTGAGCGTTCCTTAGATTCACCTTGCATTGCTAAAGAAGGGTCTGCATTCTTTCCAACTCTTCCTTCCCATGAGGGTTGATCTTTTCGTTAAAAATGACTATGGGTAGGGGCACCTTGTAACCATACAAAGCCTCAAAGGGTGAAACTCCTATGCTCGCATGAGTGGAATTATTATAAGCAAACTCAGCCAGGTGTAACCAAGAATCCCATGAGGTTTGGACATCATAGCAAAAATGGCAAAGATAAGTCTCCAACCATTTATTAACTCTCTCTGTCTGTCCATCAGTTTGGGGATGATAAGCCGTAGATGGAGCCAACTTAGTACCCATAGATGTAAATACCGCTTGCCAAAAGTTACTCATAAACTTTGAGTCCCTATCATGGACAATCACCTGCGGTAATCCATGTAATCTGAAAATATGCTCCATAAACTGGTTGGCCACCTGAGAAGCAGTAAACTGAATTTTTGTTGGGATAAAATGAGCTGCTTTGGTGAGTCTGTCAACCACCACATAAATACTATTCCACCCCTTCTTGGTAGTAGGTAAGCCAGTGATAAAGTCCATAGTAATATGAGTCCATTTACCTGTAGGAATAGGCAATGGCTGCAACAAACCTGCTGGCTTATGGGTGCTATCCTTATTTTGCTGACAAAGCATACACTTCATAACGAAGTCCTTGACATCTTTCCACAGTCCTTTCCAATAAAAGCTCTTGCTGATCCTGTCATAAGTCTTGAAAACTCCCAAGTGTCCAGCTAAAGGCGAAGAATGCAACTCCTCCATAATTTTTCGCTTGAAAGAAGAAGTAGAGGGAATAACAATCTTGCCCTTCCACCAAATAAGACCATTTTTAAGCTAGTAATGTGAGTTTTCTTCCATAAGACCTTGCTGTAATTTCTAAAAGATTTGGCTGAATTCCTCATTTAAGAGATATGCCTCTTGTAGCTCTTCAATCCAATCACTATGTAATTCTATCATGGCTGATACTTTGCAGGCCCACATACGAGAGAGAGAATCAGCCACTATGTTATCTTTGCCCCTTGTATGAGTGATGTCAAAGTCATAATTTTGTAATGTTGCCACCCATCGTCGTTGCTTTGGAGTAAGATTTGACTGAGTAAGGAAATACTTGAGTACGCGATGATCACTATGTACTCTGAACCGGCTGCCATATAAGTAATGGTGCCATTTCTTGATTGCATGCAGAATAGCCAACATTTCTTGGTCATAAACATTCATGGCCATCTCCTTATCAGTAAGCTTACGGCTTTCAAATGCAATTACTCCATGCTCCTAAAGCAAAACAGCCCCAATGCCATGGCCACTAGCATCACACTGTATAGTAAACTCTTTAGAGAAATCCAGGCATACAAGAATAGGAGCAGAGGTAAGTAATTCCTTTAATTGGTTGAAGCTGCTATATGCAAGAGAATCCCAAAAGAAAGCCTCTTTCTTCAACCTGTCAGTTAAAGGGGCTGCAATTGCCGCATAATGCTTTATAAATCTGTGATAGAATGAAGATAGACCAAGAAATCCTCTAAGAGAGGTAGTAGTAGTAGACGTTGGCCAATCTTTTATGCATTGCACCTTCTTGGGATCAGCCTGTATTCCTTTTTCACTGACTATATGTCCCAATTATTCCACTTTAGTCTGCATGAAAGAACACTTCTTCTCCTTAGCAAAAAGCCTATGATGTCTCAACACATCAAAAACCTTCCTCATATGCGACAAATGATCCTGAAAAGTCTTGCTGTAGATGAAAATGTCGTCAAAGAACACTAAGACAAACTGAAAGAGGAAAGGTTGTAGAATCTTATTCATCAGGCTTTGAAAGGTAGCTGGAGCGTTTGTAAGGCCGAATGGCATCACCAAGAAATGGTAGAGCCCATGATCAGTCCTAAAAGCAGTCTTGACCTCATCACCCTCTCTCATGCGAATCTGATGATACCCTGATCTCAAATTAATCTTCGTGAAGAATCGAGCCCCCTTAAGCTCATCAAGCAAATCATCTATCCTGGGTATAGGATACCTGTTCTTCACTGTTATCTTATTAAGATCCCTGTAGTCAATGCACATTCTGAAAGATCCATCTTTCTTTTTTACTAACAGGACTGGGGATGCATACGATGAAGAACTTGGTTCAATGAATCCCATTTCAAGAAGCTCTTTGATTTGCTTGGCTACTTCCTCTCGTTCACATTTTGATAGTCTATAAGGTGGCTTATTGATTGTCTTTGAGTTGGGTTCCAAATCAATGGGGTGATCCACTGCTCTCTTAGGAGGTAATGAAGTAGGTACTTCAAATAAATCTCTATACTCCTCAAGAAGAGCTGTCAAGGCTGGATGGTTTGCTGAATTATTGGGCTGATCCTGTGCTTCTTTATTCAAATGCAATACAAATATCTGTGAGCGCTTTTTGTACTCTTTCTTGAGTTGTTGAATGGTGATAAGCTGAAAATCAGATCTACTAGGGATCCCCTGTAAACGGATGAGCTGTCCATTGGAGAAAAACTCCATATATAACTGTGAGAAATCCATAGTAATCCTGCCTAAGGTCATCAACCAATCACAACCAAGTACAATATCTATGGGCTCCATTTCCAAAGTGATCAGGTTTACTTTGACTTCAAAATTTTCAGCCATCTGCAAAGAAACCTGTGGGCAAATCTGTGTGCTGATTTCCTCTTCACCATTAGCCACTTGTACTCTAATGGGCTGTTGTAAGTCGGTGGGAACACAATTCAACTTGTACATAATGGATTTATTGACAAAACTGTGGGTACTGCCACTATCTATCAGGATGAACACTAGCTTTCCACATATGCTTCCCTTCATACGAAGTGTATTAGGGTTCTTAGATCCCGTCCAAGCATCCATAGAGATAGAACAATTAGTGGCAGCAGGCAACTCATTACAAAATCCACCAGGATCAAATGGGATATCACCGCCTGGATCAAAAGGAAAAGAGTCAGATGGATCATAGAAGTACTCCTGTCCACCATCATCCTCGAAATCTTCATTTTCAGCATTGATTGTGACTGCATTAACTTCATCTATGTCATTTTCAAGGTCCTCAAGAACTAGCATACTCTGAATTTTTGGCTTGGCATTTTTGTATACACACTTTGAAGCATGGTCAGGAGTATACTTTTCTCCACACTTGAAGCATAAGCCTTTGTCCTTTCTTTCCTTGTAAAGATCCATGGGAATATTTCTGGAATTTGTATTGGCTGAAGTAGACTTAGGCTTATTGTCACCTTGCTTAAATTCAACCTTTGGACTATTTGCTGTCCTGAAATTGCTTTGAAGCCTAGAAGCATTAAATGGAGAATAAGTTGGTATCCGTAAGCTCCCACTAGGCATATGATTGCTGCCATAATTGTTACCAACTTGCCCTTGCTTTAAAACAGTCCTTGGCTGTCCATAACTTGGCTGAAATGAAGACTCTTTCCTATACTTCCTTCCAAAATGCTCTGCAAGCTCAATAGCCTTGAAAAGTGAAGTAGGATTCTGCGCCATAACATCAGCTGACAAGGATGGTTCTAAACCATACATGAACTTGTGTAACTTGGCCTCATCACTGATGTTTTCTACATTCATGGTCAAGTTGAGGAATTGGTTTGTATATTCTCTTACACTTAGGCCCCTTTGTTCCAAAGCATACCATCTTCGTTCTAACTTCTCTTTTTCAAGAGGTGAAACAAAGACTTCAGCCATAAGTGCCTTGAAAGCTTCCCAATTCTCAATAAGTACATTCTCTTTCTTGATATACCTCCACCAAGTGTGAGCAAATCCTTCTAAGTGCAAGGAGGCAAAGTGTATCTTCATATCATCAGTTTTAGGAAATATGTCAAAATAGGACTCCATCTTAGAGGTCCATTCCTCTAATTCTGATGGTGAAGAAGACTGGCCATTGAATTTGGATAAAACAATTTTGTCCTTGAATTCTCTATCATGGAAGGGTTGCTGTCCCAAAACTGGTTGATCGGGATTTCTAAGTACAGAACCCCCAATTTGAGACTGAAATCTTCCAACAGGTGGCTGAAAATTACCATGTAATCTTCCTGTTGGTAAAGCACCCCTAGAATTCTGAGTATGCAGTCCAAAAGTTTGAGTATTGGCTCCATTCAAACTGCCCAAATAGTCATCATGCCTTTGTGAAGCTTCTCCCACTTCATATTGACTATTTGGTATGCCTCTTCTTCCTATGATCCCATCTCCATAACCATTTTGGTTGGATGGCTGAAGTGGGACTGAGGGGTCACTGTTTGAACAAGCCTTCTCATTTGCTTCTTTTAATCCCTTTTGTGACTGCATGAGTTGAGAAAATTGTGCCATAAGTTGAGCATTAGATTCTACCAATTTATCAATGGAAGCATTGGTTCAGTTAGTTGATTCCATCATCTTCTCAACAGTAGACTTCGTTTGATCAAATGATAAAATCATATGCTCCATTGCTGACAATATAGTCTCATGACATTCCTTATGTCTTAGTTCATGGGCACACAAAGCGTCATTGAGTATACTAATCTCTCCTTGTTGAGGCTCTTCAGGGTTCTCTTGAAGTGTGCTTTCCATCATGGAATCCCTGATTTGCTGTGCATAGTCCTCCTAGACCTTATTTTTGCATTTATGTCCTGCCTTACTAGTGCAGTCCTGCAGTACCCCCTGTCAGTAAAACGGCTATAACTTTGGCTAGAAAACTCTGATTGCAAAACTTTTTTGTGCGAATTGAAGCTTACAATGTCCTCTTTGAGATGAGCTATAGCACGCTATAACAGGTTTAGGACAGAAAATTTTGTAATTGAATTTCAGAGTCTGAACTGTCCAGTCCTGCACCCTGTTTAGACCTGTAAGTGCCCTGTTTTGACCCTGTAATGCAAGAAAGTAACCTCAAATGGCTACCAAACCCTGCAAAGGGGTATATAGGACCTGTGGGTACCCTGTAGTACCTACACCTGTGCTTCAGTATCAAAGGGTATACCTGTATCCACTTGTAAATACGCTGTGGGTAACCTGAAAATGCCCTGTTTTACCCTGTTTTAATCCAGTAGGTACTTGAGTCGTTGGAAAGTCTTCAATCTTCAATTCTCCACTCGCTGTACCTGTGTGAGGGATAAAACGGTAGGACGGGCTCCCTACATGGGCTCCGAATCACCGGGAGGTGGGCAAAGTTCCCCCCGGGTCGGTTGGTTGCACCCCTTCGGGATCTTCGATAGTGAGGGAGGGTCACCTCTCTTTTGTCCCACTATCTCCCCTGGCATCCACCTTTTTCCTCGGTGGGAATATCAACATGGCAAAGGCTAGTGTGCTAAGCAATCAGCATGATATGCAATTGAAAAATATCCATTCAGCCTTTCATGAGATGCAATTGATTGAGATAAGGAAACTTGAGATGGGAGAAGGGTTTTACCTATGCAATTCAGTGACTCACTGATTGCTAGTACTTACCCTTTTACAATTTTCCAATTTAGGCAAAAGAGAATCAACCAATCAATTGGATTAGAGTAAACAAAGGAATCAATCAATATATTCAGTCAATAAGATTCAAATGTTATGCTGAAATCTGAGATTGAGGCCTTTTATTCACTGATTGAAGCTAATATGCATTAGGCAATCATTGCATTCTTGAATAGATGAATTCAAGCAAAGGTTGGCTGAGAATTTGATGAAAATGTTCAATTCTTTAATCTCTCAGTCAAATGGCTTAAGCTCAGCAATTGGATTAATGAGAGAGATTAAAAATTGAAGAGAAATACCTTGACATGGCTGAAAATAACTTGCCAAATGCTTGATAGGGCTCCCGGTTGTCCAATGTTAGCAAAATAATCCATAAGGCTTGCTTATCTGATGGTTGAGACCAATCTTGAAGCTTCAAATGCTTGAAATTGAAGCATTAAACCCGTTTTCCCCAAATTTTTGCTCCATAGAAGCTCTTGATCTTCAATCTTAAGCCATCCCGTGCTTAATCCTTGCAATTTGTTGAAGAATCCTTGCTGAAATGATTCCACGGGCCAAAAGGATGAAGAATCTTCAAGAAATTGTCAAGAAATGGAAGCTTGGGCTGAAGCTTTCATGGCTGCCCATGGACTGTTCACCTAGGGTTCAAGAGATGCTGAAGAATCATGAATGGAGCTGAATCCTCCCTTGTTTGCTGAAGATTTCTCTTCCCAAGGACCAAGGAGAGTGTCAAGAGCTGGAGGTGAGGTAGGCTGAGCAAGGGCAGGGCTGGAATCAGCCCGAAAATTGCGCCGCAATTTTCAGGGCTGTTCCTGGCCTGAATGCTTGCTCAATCTTGAGCAAGCTGGTGCTCAACTTGAAGCTCATGTTGAATGGATTCTAATCCAGGTGTTTGTTGGTCAGGAAGATCAGAGATAAGAGAGATATGAACAGATCTTGGGGCTGAACCTCCATGGAACCTGCAGGAATTTTTGGGAAAGGGGAAAGAGAAACCCCTCTTTTCAAAGTAACCACAGTTTGTTCTCAAACTAAGCCCGGTTAACCATCCTTTACCCTAGTTACCTCCATTTTTGCATAAAATTTGATGACGTCCAGCCATTTAAGCCTTTACCCGTCATATCTAACCTTGGATATCTCCAGATGTAGTCATTGCTAACTGTAGTTGTCCTGCAGCACTCCACTAGTCACTGTCTTGTACCATTTTTGTATGAAATTGGTTTTGAAATAGGAAAATAGGAGTGAAAATGGAAGAGAATAATGGATCAAAGACTGAAGCTCTGATACCACTTGTCAAAGAGAGAACTAGGGAGAGAGAAAGAGGAGAGAGAAATACTGCAGAGGAGAGAGAAAGACTGCAGGAAGAGAGAGAAATAGAGTGACGAGGAGAGAGAAAGACTAGAATTGGAGAGAGAAAGACAGGAAAGATGTAGAAACCATGGAAGCTTGGAGCAAGAAGGGAGAGAAAGATTGTAAATGTATTGATTTGTCAAAAGATGTGAAAAATTACAACTTCTCTCCTTATATACCAGTGTCAATGTGACATGGCATATTAGTAGCATTCTAAGTATTCCCAGCTTCTTACAGGAGGTCCTCCAACGCCTGACTGCCCTACCTCACTGCGACTCTCCTACACCTTGGGGATTGGCCCCTCAATGCATCGCTAAACATATATAACACATACGAACACAAACTTCTCTTTTTTATGATTCGCGTATTTCCAGGAGATATACCATGCTTCCTCACTTTACTTTCCCCTTAGACCCAACGCCTAGCCTACAGCTTGGACAACCTTACTCACTCAACATTGGTCATGTTCCTCTAGAAAGCAATTGCCATGCATCCAGGAGGTATTGTCTGATACATTTTATCATTTTATGCTTCATGCAAATTGTGAATGTCCATGTGCTCAAACAATTAAGACAATCAGCATTTGTGCATATGCAAAAGCATTCTTTCAATGATTTTGACTACTGCCCATATGCGGCGTTGCATGAACCTAGCACCGAGAAACCCTCGTGCTACTAGGTCCTTCATTTTTAGATATCGACCAACCTAAATGGTATGCATAAAAACCAGCAAGCTTTTCATCATTTCATTCAGCATTTAAACACTTTTCATACATTCTACCCCCTCACCTGTTTAGGTTGTGCATGGTGCATAGGTTTAGGGTTCATTTTTCACATTTTTATTGTATTAAAAGCAATAAAAACTCACTAGAACATAAAGGTAGGGCTGAACTGAGGCTAAACCTCATACTTCAGACCCCCCATACATCCACAAACATGAATCTTATTTTTCCTTAATTTTCGGCACACTCAAAACCCATTTTTCCCTTATTTTTACCCATTTTCTCTATTTTTCTTGTATTTTTTGCAATATTAAATGAATAAAAATTCAAAATGAGTTATGGGTTGTGGCTCTTAGGCTCATTTAGAGCAAAAACACAAGTTTAGTTGGTGTGTCTTATTATATTTCCCATTTATATCTCAAAAACACCCAATTTTTCCATATTTCACGTGTTTTACGGGTTTAACACTATTAATTTCATCCACAACACATATGATTTTCTGATTTTCTGATTTCAAACAATTGAAAGACATTGCAAACAACATCATAATGTATAATCATCCCATGGGAACAAGAATTCATGAAGTAAATTGCATAAAAACACAATTTTTCTTTGTAAAAATGAGATTACTGTTCTTTGCAGGTTGCGGGTTTTTATTTGCCATATCTCGGGACTGACTTCCAGCCACCATTAATGCTCGTGACAGTCCACAATCAGAAATCTTCAATCTTCTTACACCACGGAGCAATCCGGTCTTCATTGGACAAGCATCCATCATCCATTCTTCTTCTTCCTCTTCACCACATGAATCTGCCTTTAGGGAAGAGAGAGGGAGGAGAGAGAAAGACTGAAATTAGAATTCTTCATAGAGACCACCATTTCTCGGGCGAGAGGCGATGATAGAGTTAGCATCCAAGGGGGATTGAAGCCCCATGATCATTGATGTGGGTTGTATTGAGGCTGAAGATTGCCTCCTCCTCTCCATAGCACATTTTTCGGTGCTTGTTGATGGCGCCTTCTTCTCCTTCATCTCACATTTTTTTTTCATGCCCTCTTGTCAAATGGCATAAAATGTTGGGCTCCCAAGAGGCACTTGCCCATTTGGCCACTCTAATGTCCACCTCTTCGCATCTTGACCGGTTTCTTGGCCATTTCCCCGTCCGGACTCGGAATTGAGCTCTGAAAAATCCTGGGCGTCTGGCTTGGCATCCCGCATTGACCAATAGCTCTTATCAACCCGCACAACTGTCTAAAAAATTATGAAAAATCAACAAGTGTTGCTCGGGCGCCTTTAAAGCACTTTGGTGCTTAAAATCGTCCTAGATCGAGCCGTCGCCTTTGACATTGAATATTTTTCCCTTGATATTCATAATTTTTAGCTATTTTTAAGTACTTCTCGGCACCAAAATTTCACTCTCACAATCCCTATGTCTAACAGAAAAAGGTACTAGGATCAAAGTTGCCCTATTGGATAAAGAAGCCAATAATATTGAGCAAGTTAGACCCAAAGAATTGGCTGGACTTTGTGTGATGGAGTAGAATCATTATGGCCCAAGAGGCAAAGGGTATTGTTGGTATGGGCTGGCTAATAGTCATTTTGATTTAGGAAGCTTAAGCACATGACATAAGGCAAGAAATTGCATCCTAAAATCAATTGCATGATAATGATCAAAGAATTACCAAGGTACCTTCTAATGATGAATTGGCCTATGATTGGCCCATTTGCATGATGAATTGGCTATGGTTAGCCCACTTGCATGATTGTTTCCTCAAATTTCATAACCTATATATTGACTTACAAAGAAAAATGAGATTTCATGGCCAAAAGATTCCATGAATTATTTATTGAGTTACTCAAGAGTCACTAGGCTATTCTACATGGTGTCTTGGAGTACATGATCATATTCCACTAACATAGAGAGTATGCACCCAATTAATAAAGCACTTTCAAACTCAATGCCTGACTTGTTGGAATGTTGATTGAATAAGTACTTCATATGACATGGCTATATAGCTATTGTTTGAGTTTTATATATGGGCTTTATTTTTGGGTACCCTACCCTATTTTTGGTGTAAACCAAACATGTATTAGTATTTCTAGTTTTAGTGAGCCAAAGATCCATGCCATTGATGCCTCACTCTGAAACATTTTACAATTTATATGAAAGTGATCTTGGCTTTTTTCAACATAATGGTCTTGAAAAAAAATTAAGTGTCAAAAAAGTACCCTTGTGTCAAAATTTTGATTTATGTCTACTTCCATGCCTTGTATTTTTTTTTAATTTTTAATTTTTGAAATTCTCTTTCTTATCTTTACAATAAGAAGAGGATCAACATCTACATATAGTGAGAGTACAAGCAACTACTCAAGAAATGATTCCATCCTTGGTCCCAAAAATGTTAGGCTTTTGCATAATGGGGGGTCTTTGAATGACCTCTTATTATTTAAAGATCTTGCCTTGTATTGTGAGGTGTTCGCCAGGCTCATTCCAAGGCACACCTTTTTGTAGTCCATCAGTAGGATTTTCCAAATGACGTTGCCCTTCTGATGCTTCCTTGGAACTTCACGTGGTTTGTCACTTAGACCTCACTAAGTCTATATTGCAATGGAAATGTTCCGGCCAAACCCACTAGTATCAACCTAAATTTTTGGGTTCCTAAAGTCAGACAGGTCTTCTAGCAGCCAGCTAACATAAAAAATTTTGACTTTCCACTTCTATAGGATTACTCAATCTAAAGTGAACTTGCCATTGCACTTGGTTCAAAGAGAATGGAAGACTAAGGAGAGTACGGTACGTCAATCCTCCTACTCATAAGGCAAAATCCCATTCCAGCCCCCTAAAACAATGCAAGTCAATTCTACCTAACAAGTAGTTGGTCAACTTATCGTCTTCCTATTTCTATTGCCGATTTAGAAAAGCTCCTAGCTAAACGGGACCACCCTACCATTGGGCGGACCCATCAAGGGTTATGCCCACTCACTTTCCTTTGATGATGGAATCATCTTTAGTTTTTTAATTACCTACAACATGTTTATTAGAACATATGAAATCAGTTTCCTTAATTAGTCCATTAACCACATGTTCCTTCACATAATTTATTTCGCAAACATGCATACAATTCAAACAACCTGAGTAAAATAAAATTTTGTATTCATATTGGAAGTTTATTACAATTTCCATCTTTTCAACCTTGTAGAAGATACACAAAATTCCATGAGGGTATTCTATCCACCAAGATTCCACCCTTGTAACTAGTATTTAGGGTTCAAGGATCCCAGCCTGGGTCACGAAGGGGCTTGTCACATTCTAGAAACAATGCAAGATTTATAGCTAGATCCCCCCTTGGCACCCACATTTCCTGCTGCTCGAGACTATCCCTATGGGGATAGACCTTTCGCTACAGAGCCAGTCTAAGCCTCTCAAAGCAATAACCATGACCCCCTTGGAGTAGGGTCTTGCAGCTAGCTTGGAGATAGCCTAGTGTGATCCTTTCTTTTATCCTATTTGTTAATATTTTCAATCAAAGATCTAGATTCTAGAAAACACAAACAGTCTTTTCGAATGTGTATCAAATGATGCAATGTCAATAACGCCATTGTGCAGCTCACAACTTCCATAGCCAAGGTAGACCTTATCCTAAGGTAACCTTACATTCTAATGAGGATTCTCCTCCCCATAAAGAAGTGTTGAGAACAGTTCTCTTTCCACCTCTCGCTTCACATAAGAAGAGCACATAAGAGACTCCTCCAATAATTTCTTCATACCTTTTGGTTTAATTGGTTGCTCTGTATCTCCGAAATTTATCATCTTGTCCTTCTAGACCACCAACTTCAGGTCTTTTGCCTCTTCAAAGTCTTGACAGTCCTTCCGCTCATGGTCTAGACTATTGCACCACATGCAATGACAAACACAATCATTTCTAGAAGAATTCATAGGAGCAGAAGAGGTTGGAGCAGAAATTGGAGCTGGGTTAAGTGGTTGTTGTTCTCTTCTGGTCATCTTAATTTGAAGATATTTCAAGTTCTTTGGAATTTCTTCCACCATGTCTCTTACAACATGTTAAGCAAGACATGAATTTCCTGTTTGGGCTATCGCACCCAACATAAGCTAATTTCCTTTAGAAAAAAAAAGATGGAAATAATAATTTAACGAGATGATTTACAAGACCTTTAAATAAGGTTTCACTTTTTAAGCGTTAGTCGACACTTACCCCTGTGGCATCTGACCATAACTATATCGAATGTGCATAAAGACATATGTGCAATAGCTTTTGGCAACTATTTCCAACATGATTCTACAATTTAGAATCTCAATTAATCTAGCTGCAATTCATAGTGATTAATTGTTTATGCTTGTACTAGTATGCTTTCCAGATGAAGTTGTCAATTTGTGTAAGTGAAAAATATGGAAGCTACTATTTTATGAAAAATTTGTAATGTGCCCGCCTATCGACTGTCCAAGCACATTTTAGCGGTCCATCGAGAAATGATTCTAGGCATCGCCGACCGACACTCCCATGGAATGCTTCGGGGTTTGTCGCCTAGGATTTCCCAAGTCCGCCTCGCAACAGAACGTTCACGGCCAACCCATTAGGATCAACCTAAAATCTGGGTTCGTAGGGTCAAGATCTCCTAACAACATTCTAGCATCGGGTTTTGGACATCCTACTTTACACAGAGATACTCAATCCAAAGCAGATCTATACGGCACTTGGTTCAAAGAGAATGGGAAACGAGAGGGATGCACTGCTCAACCTCTCTGCCCATAGGGCATAGTCCCATTCTAGTCCCCTAAAATAGCATGAATCAGGTTCTAACTTAACAATACCTAAAGTCATCCGATGATAAATCCTTGTGAGAAGCCTCCCGATTCTTTGGGACCACCCAGATGTAGGACGGACCCATCGGGGGATTTCATCCAGTCGCTTCCCTTGATAGCTTTAGTTTTCTAATTAGGTCCTACCACATTTATGTGCGACATTTAAAATCAGTTTCATTAATTAATCATTTTAGGGCACAGAGTTCGTTCACATAATTTACAACACATACACAAAAACAAAACAAGCAGTCCTTTTATCAAACAAGTTCCTTAACTTATCTTTAAGTTAATCTTTGTCTCTTGCCCATACAAGATAATTATGTATCCCTTCTATCCAATAGAAGTGCCCGGTCCAATTCACATGGCACCGAAATTTCCATCCTTTATCTAGAATAGGATCTTCCAACGTCCCAGACATTGGGCTCACGGGGATCTCCAACTCCATTCTGGACAGGCAAGGGGTGTCCAAAGCTCCACTTGACCCACAAGCGGTCAGGAGTGAGATGCCATTTCCGTGGTTGGCCTTTCCACCACTCGACCATCAGCTTGTGAATCGAGCAATGCCCTCTCAGGATAATCCGCGGTGCGATCTTGGAGATGATCCACGCATGCAAAATATCCTTCCTTAATTAATCCAATTAAAATTCAAACATAATCAAAGCAATCAGCCCTAATATCCTCTTCTAGGAAAACATTCCTTTATTCCCATGGCAACTTGTCATTACAGACCCCTGACATACATTTTCCATCAACACAAGTCTTGGAATATTTATCCAAATCACAAGGCAACAATTCCTTGATTGAAAGAAAAACATTTAGGGTGTTGTTCAATCAACCATAAAAACTAATTGTATTTTTTCTAAACAATACAATAATAGACACGATAATAATTCCATCGCATATTCTCTCTCCCCCTTGGGACCAAAGAGTAGAATTTACTTAGTAGTCCCTCCTTTAGCCTAAGGCATATGCTAAATGTTCCAATACTATACATGATGTAAGTCCTATCATTCCAATACAAATTAATCAATCTAACAAGAGCATTTATGCCTCTTCTCTAAGTGAATTATCTTTTAGCATTTCCCTACTATGTAACATTTTATCTTGGCTTTATCTTCCTTTCTCCTAAGGCAAGGAGTCGCATGTCATCGATGTAAAGTTCACATAATCTCTCCCATGTATGTACCGTCTATATGAATTTGCGAACCTTAAACAATATTATCCTTGGTAAATATTAATCAAAGACTCATTGATGCTCAATACTTTAGTGCCCCATATGTTGCTTATGCTATGCATGGATTCATCACATAGCAACTAGGTGCAATTTAACTCCCTTTGATACATGCACTTCACAAACTTCATCTTTGAATATTTGAGATGCGATTTATCCTTTCAATGACCTATTCTAGCACCACAAGGTACGGAGCCTAATGTATCTCTTGCAAGCATTAAAGTAAGCATCTATCAATTTGAAAATACATTACTTACGACCGAAACTGTAGTTGTATTAACAGTGATGCCTTCGCCCGAAGCTTCGTTGCTAGCTATAGGATTGCCATCCGCATGCGGCATTCTTTGCTTGGAGGCCATCGTCCGCAAGTAGACTCAAGAGATTCAGAAGGTGGAATAGATTCGAGATGGGAGAGCGTAAGAGAAGATGGTTAGATCAAGGATCGAGATAGAGGAAAATTGTGTAGTCTCTTGGGGTAACTATTCTCTCTTTGTCTATCTGTCTGTCTGTCTCTCTCTCTCTCTCAAGCTCTCTCTCACAATCTCTTGGAGGGGTATCCTCTCTCTCTCCCTCTCTTACAGCCTTTCGGGGTCTCCTTATGCTCCCTTGTGCCTCCCCATGCCTCATATTTATAGTGAATTAGAGAGGAGGGGATAAGGCTGAGAACAAAAGTGGAGTGGCTCTTAGAAGACTCAGTGATCTGATACTCAGATCATAAATTTGATGGTTGCATTGGCTCCAAATGGGGGGTAAAACTCCAAGTCATTTGATTGGAAAGCTTCCGGATCACTCCTTCCTCTCCTTGTTCGAAGTGTTGTCTAGTGCCTGTAGACTGCGATCGCGGCGCACACGATTTTGCCAGTCACTTTTCATTATTTTTCTTTTTATAAAATCTCCAAAGGTAACTAAAACATCACTTGTCTTTTCTTTTAAATGACTTTCAGTTCTATCTTTTTAGGATAATATCTAAAATATAATAATTTTTTTGCCCAAAAATCTAATATTTTTGGACCATCCAAACTATACACATTAATACTAGTGATTAATATGGCTCATAAGTCCCATTCAGATTGTACTAATTTTCATGAAGGGTGGCTACAGTCCTTATCAATCCAAGAAAAGTGTCGGATTTACGACTCTTGATTTTTTAAAATATATTTTTAATTGAATAAAAATTATTAGCTATTAATGTTAGTTAGTTTTTACCTTAGTTAGTCTTTAGTTAGTAATATTACTAACTTATTAATTGACTAACTAACTTTTGAACTAACCAACTAAGTTTTATTGCGTGGAAATATTACAAAATTTCAGTAAAAATCTTATTATTTTAAGTGGAAAAATAATAACCTAGTAGTGAATAACCTAGTTTGGCACAATGATCGGGAATTACATCTTTGCTCGTGCTTGCGTTCACCACACCTGATGTTCGTTTGGTAGTGGTAACTCCAACAACCTTGAGCACTCCCATATCTTTGGCAATACCTGTTCTTTGACCGGTTGCAATGGTTCTCATGGTCATTCCACCTCGTCGCTTTAGAGCCATCATCGGTGAGCATGTTCCAGAGATAGGGAAGGCAGAATAAATTTGAGATGGGAGAGCATAAGAGAAAATGGCTTAGTCGAAGACCTAGATAGGGGGATTGAGCTAACTCTCTCCCTTGCAACCTCTCAAGGTAATACCTCTCTCTCTCTCTCTCTCTCTCTCTCTCTCTCTCTCTCTCTCTCTCTCTCTCTCTCTCTCTCGGTCCTTCTCATAGACTCTCGAAGGGGAATCATTCTACCTCCCTCTCTCTACCCCTCTCTCACAGCCTCTTGGGGTCTCCTTGTGCCTCTCTAACCTTCTTCCCATGCCTTATATTTATAGCTAAATTAGAGAATAAGGGTTGTGGCTAAGAAGAAGAGCTCTTTGTAAAGGGGATATTGGCAAAATCAGCTTTATTTTTTAAAATTTAAATAACATTATTTGTTAGTTAGTTTTTACTTCAATTAGTCTTTAGTTAGTAACCTTAGCAACTTACTAATTGACTAACTAACTTTTGAACTTACCAACTGACTTTTAATTGGGTGGAAATATTACATCCTCCTTCCCTTAGAGAAATCGAGATGTCCTCATCTCAAGAGAAACCGTGGGTACTGTTGATAAAGAGAATTCTCATCTATCCATGTCGCATCTTCTTCAGGATAATCGTTCCACTGGACAAGGTATTCTCTAAGGGTTCTACTCAATTTTCTCTCCCTTACACATCAATTACTCTATCAGGTTTTTGTAGCTCAATGACTCCTTGGCTAGGTATTACAACTTGTTGATAATCAAGGATATGGTTCAGGTTAGATACATATGCTTTCAATAAGCTAACATGAAATACATTGTGGATTTTTATACTCTCATGTGCATGCAAAATATCCTCAATTACTTGATTAACTCATTCTCCTAGCCCATCAGTTTGTGGATGATAGGCAGTGTTGAAACAAAGTTGGATTCCAATGGCTTCAAATAAACTCTTCCAGAAATGTGATGTGAAAAGAAAATCATGATCATTGATGATCCTTTTAGGTAACCCATGTAACCTAAAAATCATTTTTACAAAAATTCTAGCAATATCTGAAGCTTTGTAATTAGTTTTTATTGGAATAAGATGAGTAACCTTTATTAGCATGTCTATTATCACCATTATTGAGTTATATCCTCCTTGTACAGAAGGTAACCCAACTACAAAGTCCATGCTAATAAACTCCCATTTCATGTGGGGAATGTTAAGTGGCTGGAGTTTTCTTGCTAACTTGACACGTTCAAATTTTACCCTTAACACAATATTAGTAGTTTGGGGATCTCCCAATTCCCATTCTTTGAATACTAAAAAGGTGGCACCCGGATAACATACCCATAAGTTTCTCAAAACCATATGATGTGACCTATCATTGGAAAGCGCTTGAAAAATGGAATCTATTGAGCTATAGAGCGATCAATTTGGAGTTATAGTGTTCAAGTTATGACAAATCCAAATATTTGACCATGCCCAAACTTATGGGAATTTCGACATTCAATGACATACTTAAGTACATTGCCATTAAGTCTTTGCCAGTAATAGCTTTTCCTAACAACATTAAGAGTTTTTGCATACCCTAGGTGTCCTGAAAAAGGAGAGTCATGTGCTTCCCAAAGTATCCTTCTCTTGAGAGTCTGACTTGAAGGAATGCATAGTCTCATTCAGGAGGTCTAGAAAGCTCTGCCCGGCACTCCCATGGAATGTTACGGGGTTTGCGATCTAGGACTTTCCGTGTCTACCATGTAGCGGAAGTATTCTGGCCGTTCTCACTTAGGACCGACCTGAATCGGGATTTTTCCTAATGGTCATTTCCTAAACGGCAACTAGCGTCGAACCCCAAGTGAACTACTTTATGCAGAAATGCCAGGGCCGAAGTGGATTCATGCTGCACTTGGTTCAAGGAGAATGGGAAACGAGAGGGATGCATGGCTCCGACCTCTCTGCCATAAGGCATAGTCCCATTTGGTTCCCCTAAAACAACATAAACCGAGATTATTATAACCTAGACTCTAGGTCAGCGCCCTTGCTATTCATTTCCTTTGAGAATATCTCCTTGCTGTCCATTAAGATTGAGAAAAGTTCCCGGCCAACCGAGACCACCCATCCGTAGGACGGACCCATGGCCACATCCAGCGCACTTTCCTCAAGGTTGCTTTAGTTGTCTAATTACCTACCACATTTAGTTGGACATGCATCAAGCAGCTTTCTTAATTTTCCCGTTAGACACCGGTTCCTTCATGTAATCTTAGCACTTGACATAGAAAAGCAGTGTCAAACATTTTGGAATACATTCATAAAGTCCAGCCCATAGGCTTATCCATAATCCGCCCGAAGGCTATCCAGCAATCCATAGGGACTACTAGTCCAAGATTCCGCCTATAGACTAGTATGCAGGCCTCGGGATCCAATCCCCGAGTTACGTTGGCCTCTTGTGCAGGGTCCGAAAGGCAAGGGATTTACGGCCAGAGCCCCTTGGCACCCAAGCATCTTCCTGCTCTAAGTAGCGCTCAATGGAGAGACCTCATGCGGCGGGTTCGGTCCACCTTCCCGCCGTGGCTAACAACCCCCTTGGTTAGGGTCAGGCAGACAATCGGGGATAACTGAGGCTGCCTCTCCCTTCAAGCCTTCAACTTGAAGCATTAGATATCTTTTCATCCTTTAGTTCCTTGAGCAAACAAAGAAAACAGTGCTCTCTAAACTGTTATAAGCACAATCATATCTAGTGGTCGTCTATTTGGCCAACTGCTAAGGAGTGAATCCTTCTCTCCAAATGCATCCAGCATTCGATCTGGGATCAATTGTGACTTGGCAAGATCCCCAACGGTTTGTTTGTTAACCCTTATGTCCTTGGGTTAAGGCCGTACCCTATTAACCCAACTTAACCAATACATTAGTTTTTATTAAATAGTAAATCATGGCGAATATGTTGCTCCAAATTATTGATTGGTCCTTTGCTTCCAAGCAAATACCTAATTCCCTTATCTTGGCAACTTTTCCCAAGAAAGGTGATATAACAGGATGACTACTCATCCTCTTGCAAGTTAAACTTGCGCAAGAATCTGCCAATCTCATTCCGAGGAATTGGCCATTCTCTTGTGATCAAACCAGAAGATCATGCAATGTTGCAACTTGTTGCACAAGTGCCGCATCTATTCCATGGGATTAGTTTACCCATCGAACGACGTCTTCTGGTCACGGAATCATGATTAGATAAGAGGCAGGGTTTAGGGTGTCTTAATATCCAACCCATTCCCAATTCCACTAGGCCAACAACGTTCGGTCCTAGGGGTTCCAACTCAGTCTGAGTTTCATCTTTTGAACGAGTGATCCTTAGGGTAGAAACCCTAGATCGTTTCTTGCAAGTGCATCCAATTGTCCCTACATTCAGTGAATGTGGGTAGGACCTTAGGGTATGAGAGTTTCGACTTGGCAACAAGTGCAAAACTAGGTCAAGTCCTCACATGCTAAAACCTAGTTAGCACTTGGAGTATTTGTTGTATCGATTTAACCACCCTATGCGAATCCTTTGCAGTTTAGGTGTTTGGGGTAATCTAGTTTACTTGTCTTACGACAAGGACAAATCAATCCTAGGGATGTTAATTTGATCTAAAAGGGGCAAACTAGTCGCATTACATCACAATTCACGTAAGCATGCGATTTACTACCTCTACATACGACTAGATTCACAATCCCTAACTTTACTTGTTAAGACCAAAACACATGTTAAATTATGGCATAATTCCCATTGATCCTACTAGGACTTGCATTCATGAATCATGCCACTAAGCTTTTAAGATTTTACGCTTTAAATGAACCATGCAGCCTTTCCCTAAGTGTACCCTTGATGAATGAATTTCATGCATACGTCGAATGTGCAACATGCAACCTTTTCCTAACTACTACGTAGTTAATTGAGATCCATGCCAATTGAAGCTAGAGTTAACCTATTTCATGCAGCCCTTAGAATCTTTTCCATGTTGCAATTTCCTACTGTTGATAACGACTTCCTTAACGAATCATTACGAAGAAGATTTGTCTAAAAATGCGACATGCGATTTAATCTTTCCATGTATAAACAAAGATGTACTACAAGAATTTTGACTTTGTAATGGTAGTCATTAGTTGTTCTACATTCGTTACTTTGCAATGCACAAAGGCAACTTGCTAAAAATGCTTAGACACCTTATGTTATTTTTTGTTCATTCCTTTGAAAGTACAAATGACCAATCTTCAATCATGAGTTACCTCTAGTATATTTAAAATAGCCAATTTATTTCAATAGCATCTAACTAGGTGGATGTGACACACATAATGCATCCTAATTCCATGAAATAACCATGCATAACTGCAATACATCTATGTAAATAAATAAATAAATAATAGGAAGAAAACCTGGACTTGTGGGCTCGGTGAGATATCCACATGAATATTAGGAGATGATCCTCCTACAGGTGCATCTTGTGACTTTTTAGGGGCCATCGTGATTTCGGCTTTTGTTTTGCCTTCGTGGATTCGAACTACTTGCCTTGGTCGCAGTCTTATGATCTTTGGTTGTCTCCCTCGTACGCGGAAATTCCCTTTGAAGTACTGCTCCTTGATAGAAGTACCGGTTTGCGGAATTTGGCCTTGGAAGGCCTTAGGGTTCGGAGCTTGGGCCTTCTTTCTTTCGGGAAAAGAGGGGATTCGTGAGAGGGTTCTTGTGAAGGCCTTGCGGAAACGAAGGCTTGAGAGATTCTTGTCCTTGAAATTCCAGGCTAGGAATGGTTTTATGGGCCTTGCGGAAATGGGGACTTATGAACTTCTCCTTCCTCTCATAAAAGTTCTGGGGGTAAAGATCTTGTGGAAAGGGGGTTTAAGGAAACCCTCTTCTTCTCTACAAGACCCGGGCCTAGAGGGCTTGTGGGAGATTTGGTAGGAAGGCCTTATAGGCTTCCTCTTCGAAACCCTTGGGGGGGGGGGAGATGATTGGTGGGAAATCTAGTGGGAAGGGGGCTTTAAATCCCAGGGGTAAAGATGATTGGTGGATTTAATGGGAAGGGGGGCTTAGAGAGCCCCCTTAGAAGCTTCTGGGGTGTGTGCAGGGCCACGTGGAAAAAGGGGGAAGATGATAATTGTCATGGAAAAGGGGGGGCAAGGCGGTACTGACGTTGAATTGGGAGATTCCCTTGTCAAGAGATGGCGGCGTTGGCCACTTTAGCTGGCAACTCCCTCCAGCACGACGACTCCACGGAACTCTGGCAGCTCCTTCCTCTTCCACGTACGAATTCTGCAGCTTCTCCCTTCCTTCCTCCATACACATCGACAATAGCAGCTTCGAGCCTCTCGCAGTCTGGCGCAGTCTCTTCCTCCTTCCACCCTTCCTACCCCCCCTCCACAAAGGGGGTTCTTATAGTTCAAGGGGGGAAAGGGGACCTCCCCCACGTGGGCTATCCATGCAGCCCATGAATCCCCCTTGTCACCATTTCCCCTACTTAGCCATCCCCTTCTCTCAGCCACGCATCGGTTGAGGGAAAATAAGAAAAAAAAATTGCAATAATTCCACCTTTATCCCCTTAACCTCTTCCCAAGAGGGAGTTCTCCTGCGGTTTTGAACCCCAGTCCCGGTTTGCCAATGCGGAGGCCTTGATTCCTCACGTATAGTTTACAGGTTACACTGCTAGTAACTCCAATGCTGAAAATAACCTTTACATGAGTTTCACACAGGGTGTGGAAAGTCCGTCTAGTAATATTTTTCAAATGGGAGTATTACATTCTCTCCCCCTTGGAGGAATCGAGATGTCCTCATCTCAAGATGAACTGGGGATATTTTTGGTTGAGAGTGCTTTCATCCATCCAAGTGGCATCCTCCTTGGGATAATATTTCCACTAGACGAGGAATTCTCTCAAGGTTCTAGATTTCATTTGTCTCTCCCTAACATCTAAGATCCTGTTAGGCCGTAGCTCAAGGACTCCTTGGCTAGGCATTACAACTTGTTGGGCATCAAGTACATGGCTAGGATTAGGTACATACTTCTTCACTAGGCTAATATGGAATACATTATGAATCTTTAGGTTCTCAGGGTGTTGCAGTCTATAAGCATTGGGTCCTAGGAACTTGAGGATCTTGTATGGTCCACAATACCTTGGACTTAGCTTCTTGCAATCTCCTAAGGATAGAGAACACTTCTTTACCCATACGCGAATGAAGACCATGTCTGCTTCCTTGAAGGTTCTATCTTGACGCTTCAAATCCGTGTATGCCTTCTGTCTATCCTTGGCGGCTTGGATGTCTTGTCTTATTGACTTTACTTGGTCATCCATCTCTTCTAGCATCTTCCTTGAAGCTTCAACCCTCAAGGTTGGATCTGAGAAGTTTAGGGGACTTCGATAGTCATGCCCATACAATGCTTGGAAAGTCCATCTGAATGCTTTGTTGGTAATAAGCATTGTAGGTAAATTCAACCAAAGGCAAGTATTGAACCCACCTTTTTGGTTCACGGAAGTAGTGTGCCCTTAGCATATCCTCGATGACTTGATTGACTTGCTCCGTTTGGCCATCAGTTTGGGGATGGTAGGCTGTGCTAAAACAAAGTTGAGTCCCAATGGCTTCAAAGATAGCTCTCCAAAAGTGTGATGTGAAGAGAGAATCACGATCACTAATGATTCTTCTGGGTAACCCATGTAGCTTGAATATCTCCTTGATAAAAAACCTTGCAATGTCTGAGGCTTTATAGTTTGTCTTGATAGGAATAAGGTGTGCAACCTTAGTAAGCATGTCAACCACAACCATGATGGAGTTGTATCCTCCTTGAACTTGGGGTAGGCCAACAACAAAGTCCATACTGATGAATTCCCATTTCATTTGGGGAATGTCAAGTGGTTGCAACTTTCCTGGCATTTGACATGTTCGGGTTTAATACATTGACAAGACAAACACTCAGTGACATATTTGAGGACATCACCTTTAAGCCTCTCCCAATAGTAGCTCTTCCTAACTGCATTGAGAGTCTTGGCATAGCCAGGATGTCCTGAGAAAGGGGAATCATGAGCTTCCCACAGTATCTTCTGCTTAAGTGACTGGCTTGCCGGTATGCATAATCTTGTTCAATAGTAGACAAGTCCACTACTGATAGAGAATTCATGATACTTAGCCTATAGCTTTTGGTCCTGGTCCTTGATAGGGATTTCCCTTAGTATCTTTTGATAGACTGGATCATGGCATGCTTCCTCTCTAGCTAGCTCAAGTATTGGGTTGTTTGGCATGGATACCTTTGTGGCTAGAGATTTAGCTGTTGATAGATTTTGCAAGATTATAGAATTAAGGAATGCCTTGCGACTGAGTGCGTCGGCAACTACATTCTCATTTCCCATTCAGTATTTGATTTCAAAATCATACTCCTCAAGCACTTCAATCCACCAACGTTGCCTCATGTTGAGCTCATTCTGGGTAAAGATCCACTTGAGGCTTTTATGATCCGTTACTAGAGTAAACTTGCTACCCAACAGGTAGTGTCTCCAAAGCTTTAGAGCATGGATGATAGCTAACAGTTCTAGATCATGGGTAGCATAATTCTTCTTATGGCTCTTCAGTTTCCTTGAAGAGTATGCTATAGATTGGCCTTCTTGCATGAGCATATATCCTAAGGTAAGCGTGCTAGCATCAGTTACTACTTCGAACTCCTTTACTAAGGTCCGAAAGTTTCAGTATAGGTGCTGATACCAAACTTTGCTTTAATCTATCAAAGCTAGATTGTTCGACAGCTAACCATGCAATGGATGTTTGCTTCTTCAGTAAATTCGTCAGAGGTGCTGCAATCAAAGCATAGTTTTTGATGAAGACCCTATACCTCTTGTCAATCCAAGAAAACTACGTATTTCTTTGATAGTTGTTGGTATTGGCCATTCCAGAACATCTCTGACTTTGGCCAGATCCACTGATATTCCTTTCACTGATACAATGAATCCTAGATATTCAATATGACGTTTTAAGAATGCACACTTCTTCATCTTAGCATAGAGCTTGTGTGCCCTCATTATCTCAAGGACAATTTGAAACTGGGGTTCATGATCTTCTTCTTGTTTGGAATAGACTAGGGTATTGTCGAAGAAGACGAGTATGAAGTCATCAAGATATGGCCTAAAGATATCCTGCATTAACTTGTTGAAGGTGGCAAGCGCATTCGTGAGCCAGAATGACATAACTAGGAACTCAAAGTATCCATATTTTGTATTGAAGGTCGTCTTTGGGATATCTTCTTCCTTGATCCTTATTTGATAGTACCAGACCTGAGATCAATCTTGGAGAAGATCTTCGCACCCTGAAGATGATCAAGAAGCTCATCTATTCTAGGAATAGGGTATTTGTTCTTAACAATTGATTGATTCAACCCTCTGTAATCAGTACACAGTCGAAGCATTCCATCTTTCTTTTTTTGGAACAACACTGGAGCTCCCCATGGTGAACTACTAGGATGGATGTAGCCCTAATCTAGCAGTTGCTTGAGTTGCTCTTTGAGCTCAATTGCTTCCGGGATGGACATCCTATAAGGTCTCTTTGCAATTGGCATAGCTCCTGAGCTTGATCTCATGATCCACTTCCCTTTGAGGTGAGAGTTCTGTCAGCTCTTTAGGAAATATGTCCACGTACTCCTTTAGCCATGAGGGTTCTCCACTAGGCTCCTGCTTCTGATCTAACTTATTAAGCTTAATCAAGTAGACAAGTAGTCCCTTTCTAACTCCCTTTATAATCCGAGATGCTTTAGCCAATTGAATTTTCAGCTTTCCAGCCTCACCTTGAGTTGTGACCAATTCCCCTTCAGATTTTCGAAAGGAAACTTGGCCCTTTCCACAATGAATGTGGGCATCATTAGTTTTAAGCCAATCCATTCCGAGTAAACACTCATGGATACCTAGGTTCATGACTCTAAATTTGACCGAAGTCGTCTTTCCTCCCAGAAAGAATTCCACCTTAGCAGTTTGCCTGGTACAAGTGACCTCACAACCATTTGCTAATTCCACAAGCAAGGTAGGTGCTTCTACTGTGGCTATTCCTAATCTTCTTGCATAAGCTAGTGAGATAAAGGAATGTGTACTGCCACAATCAATCAAGGTTTTGAAACCTTTACCTTGATAGTCCGATGGTGTCTGAATCACCAAAAATTGGCGATTTGGGCCTTTCTTGTGAAGGGTGGCATGGACTGTCACCCTTTCAAACTCTGCTTCCATGGTCAGATCTTCTTCTTCGCACATTTCCCTATTGGCAACACAAGCGGTTCTCCCTCTGCCTCAAGTGGCGGCTCCCTGGCCATGGCCAGTTCCTTGGAAAGGTGCTTGATGATGTCCTCCGCCAAGATTGGGACATTGCCTTTTGAAATGACCGGGATCATTGCAGTGGAAACAATGGAGATTTCAGCCATTGCTTTGGGCAGCGACAAAGTTGTTGACATTATTGGTCCTTGCTTTCTTTCTTTGTCCCCGGTTTTGACCTTGAACTCTCTTCACTTGGGGTCTAAATGCTCCTGTGTTCTGGTCATTATAAGACCAAGTTTTGTTACTTCTTGGCCTAGCCTGCACCTCCTAAATTATGGGCGTAGCTCGAATGAGTGCGTCTTGTAGATCTGTTGGGCGCATCGATTTGAGGCGGGTATTGGTGGGTTTAAACCAACACAAAATTTCGACACCTACTGTGTCATGTCCATCTGTGGCGTATACTTAAGAAGTGAGACGGATTTTGAGTAGTATTCGTCAAGAGTGAGACCCAGCTGTTTCAGCTCGTAGAACTCATTCATTTTCTGCATGCAATACGCAGGTGGTAAGTATCTTCCTTGCACAGCTTTCTTCAGCTTTTCCCAGGTAACGGATCCTTTCGAGATTCCTTGATCTCTACACCATTGCTTCCACCAAAGCCTGGCTTCACCGGTGAGCTTCACCTTGGCGAGCATAGCTTGGTTGGCGGGTGCAGTACCGACTGCTTCAAAGTAATCTTCCATGGACTCTATCCAAATCTCAGCATCCGCTTGGATAGTCCTACCTTTCACGTCAAATTCTGGCGGCTTGATCTGCTTGAGAAGAAACTTCTTCTCCTGGATCACGGCTGTACTTGATGTAGGGGGCGAACTGGGAATCTGTACCTGGGGTTGTGCCTCGATAGAGGATTCTTAACGTTATAACTTGCTAATCGTTATGATTTATATTTTATACCCAATTCAGGTATCAACCAAGAAACCTAGCCACTTAACTTTTTATCAATTCTCATAGACAAGATAGACATTGATAAAAAGAAGTCTTATTCCATTTATATGGGCATAACCCTTTCGGAGTACAATATTTCCTGGGATGATAGAGCAACTGTTACATTTAGTTCGGGGAGAATAATGTTGTGTTACATTTAGCTACGAAAACTGGATAATAGTATGGTTTCGGGTCATGGATCTTCAGGAATCGGTAAGTCATCGGAAGATTAGGGTATCCTTTCCTTTGGTACCCATTCTTCTCTTAGCATCCCAACACCTTGATCCTATCAACGGGGATTATGTGGGTCACTTCCTTGTATACATATGAGTTCAACTCAACCCTCCGGCCTTTGACATGTAAAGTTGTGTTTACGTGAGCTTCAACAAAAATGAATAGCTTCATGATCTTCAAGTCTTCCAACCACTTGATCCTCTTTAGGTTGGTTTGAAGGTACGCAAACCAGTGGGCAACTATGTAGTAGATTCCTAAGTCACCCGTCCATCTCCGTTCCACGTATAAAGGTGATGGATTATAAATACGGTCTAGGATGTTCATCATATCGATCCTTTGTCAATAATCTGAGGAACGCATCGCGGTCATAAACATGACTCAAAACACTAAGAACCTGTTCCATGCTTCATAATTCTGCAAGACAACATCGAAAGTAAGGAAATGTTCTTAACAACAACATTTTCTCTACTTATTCTTATTAATATTTCTTATTAAAATAAATCCTTCGTTGGTTCGTTCTGATACCAATTGTAACGTGTCCACCTGTTCCCTTAAGGACACGTCTTAGCAGTCCGTCGGAAAGGTGGTTTAGAAAGCTCCGCCCGGCACTCCCATGGAATGTTATGGGGTTTGCGATCTAGGACTTTTCGTGTCTGCCACGTAGCGGAAGTATTCTGGCCGTTCCCACTTAGGACCAACCTGAATCAGGGTTTTCCCTATGAGAGCAGAGTTTTGAGCCCGGGATGTGCCTAAAATTTGCTAAAAATTTCAGAATTTAGGGGAAATATATTCAACATCGAAGGCGGCGGTTCCAACTAGGACAATTTTAAGCACCAAGCGAAAGACGACTTTTAAAAGGCGCCCGAGCGACACTTGTGGATTTTTGATAATTTTTTCGACTGCCGTGCGTGTGACGTGTCCACTTGTTATCTTTAGGACACATCTTAGCAGTCCATCGGAAAGGATGTCTAGAAAGCTTCCCCTGGCACTCCCATGGAATGTTACGGGGTTTGCGATCTAGGACTTTCCGTGTCTGCCACATAGCGGAAGTATTCCAGTTGTACCCACTTAGGACTAACCTAAATTAGGGTTTTCCCTATTGGTCATTTCCTAACGGCAATTACATCGAACCCGAGCGAACTACTTTACGCAAAAATGCCAAGTTCGAAGCGGATTCACACAGCACTTGGTTCAAGGAGAATGGGAAACGAGAGGGATGCGAAGCTCAACGTCTCTGCCATAAGGCATAGTCCCATTCCATTCCCCTAAAATAGCATAAATCGAGATCATCTATAACTTAGACTCTAGGTCACGCTCTTGCTATTCGTATTCTTTGAATGACATTCCTGCTGTCTATCTTGATTGAGAAAAGTTCTCGGCCAACCGGGACCACCCATCCGTAGGACGGACCTATGGCCACATCCATCGCACTGTCCTCAGGTTGTTTTAGTTATTTAAATACCTAACACATTCAGTTGGACATGTATCAATCAGGTTCCTTAATTAGCCCGTTAGGCACTGGTTCCTTCACGTAATTATAGCACTTGACATAGAAAAGCAATGTCAAACAAGTTCATTTTTAACAGGTTATCATATTTATCTTTGAAATACATAAAGTCCAGCCCGTAGGCTTATCCACAATCCGCCCGAAGGCTATCCAGCAATCCATAGGGATCACTAATCCAAGATTCCGCCCATAGGCTAGTATGCGGGCCTTGAGATCCAATCCTGAGTCACGTTAGCCTCTTGTGGAGGGCCTGGAAGGCGAGGGATTTACGGCTAGAGCCCCCCTGGAACCCAAGCGTCCTCCTACTCCAAGTAGTGCTCAACGGAGAGACCTCTCTCGGCGGGTTTGGTCCACCTTCCCGGCGCGGTAAACAACCCCCTTAGTTAGGGTTAGGCAGGCAGTCGAGGGTAACTGAAGCTGCCTCTCCCTTCAGGCCTTCAACTTGAAGCATTAGATATCCATTTATCCTTTAATTCTTTGATCAAACAAAGCAAAACAGTGCTCTTAAATCTGTAACAAGTACAATCATTTCCATTGGTCGTTATTGTTGGCCAACTGCTAAGGAGTGAATCCTTCTTTCCGAATGCATCTAGCACTCGATCCGGGATCAATTGCGGTTTGGCAAGATCCCCTATATCCTGGGTTAGGGTGTACCCTATTAACCCGACTTGATCAATACCTTAAGTTCATATGTTATTCCAATTTATTGGCTTGTCCCTTGCTTCCAAGCAATTATCTTTACCCCAAAAAGATACTATATTAGGATGATTATTCATCCTCTCGCAAGATAACTTGCGTAAGAAACTGCCAACCTCATTCTGAGGAATTTGGCCATTCCCTTGTGATCAAATCACAAGATCATGCGACTCTACCACTTGTTGCACAAGTGTCGCATCAACCCTAACTTTTCGGTTTAAGATCAAGCATAGGTTATAGCCTAATTCCGATTAATCATCCTATAACTTGCGAACAAGGTTCATGCTAAAACATGCAGCCTTTTCTAATAATTATGCAGTTGAAAAAATGATATTTATACCAATTTATGCAACTTAAGAATCATTTCATGCCTTGCAATTTCCTATGGATTATTAGCCCTTTCCATAATGACTCATTGCGAAGAAGATATGTCCTAATAATGTGACATGCAACTTATACTCCCATGCCTAAACAAAGTATAATTTTTTAATTCCATTTTGTAAATATGGTCATTAATCTAAGTTCAATTCATTGAAATGCACAAAAGCTACTTGCTGGAAACGCATATCAATCTTCTGCTCACTTTAAAATACTAATGACCAAACTTGTCCATCGTAAGCTAATTCTTTTAAATTAACCAAAGTATTTTAAGACAAAAAGTACATCCTATCTCCAAAAATCATCCACGCACGTAAAATTATAACAACGTAAAATAAAAATTAGGAAGGAAAACCTGGACTTGTGGTGAGATGTCCACGTGGATGCTAGGAGACGATCTTCCTGCGGTTGTCCCTTGTGCTTTCTTAGGAGCCATTGCGAATTCAACCTTTTCGCCTTGGACGCGGAGTTATGATCTTGTCCATCTCCTTCGTACGTGAACACCCTTAGTGAATTGGCTTTAGAAGGCAGGAAGGGATTTAGGTGGAATTCATGCGAAATTGGGTGGAAGAATCCCGAGGAGGAGGGAAAAACAAAGGGTATGAAAGGGGCACACGAAGGGGCTTTGGATTCTCAGGGCAGGGGGTGTTTTAGTAAGCCCACATGACCAGGGCTAGGAGGAAGCCTGAAAGAAGAATTCGTGGGGGGGTGGGGTTTAAAGTCTTTCGATGGTAAGGCTTCTTTAAAGCCACGGAAAGGAGGCTTTTTCTTGAATCCCGAGGGGGGGGGGGGGGAACAAAGGTATGAAAGTGGCTAAAGAAGGAATTTTTCATGGGGGGGAATATGGGCTTTAAGGAGTCCATATGAGGGCCCTTCAATGGCAAATCAGGGGGAAAAAAGGTGTAGAAGACCATTTAGGAGGGAATTTTGAGAGGGTGAGAGGAAAGGTTATGAAAGGGCTTAGGAAGAAATTTTTGTATGGGGGGAATAGGGGCTTTAAGGAGTCCATATGACGGGGGGCTTATTAGGAGGCTATAGAAGCTTCCTAAGAAGCTTCTAAGGCTTCCTAGTAGAATCGTGAGACCTCCACGTGGCGAAAGAGAAGGCGATGGCGAGATCTGACGACGGCTTCACGACTCTTCTTCTCCACAGCAGCACGGTGGCGCCCACCTTCACGGCAGCTTATAGGGAGTTTCTGGTTTCCCCCCTCTTGCTCTTGTGGCAGCGGTGACCTCTCCTGGCTCCACGGCAGCACCTCAGCCGTCCCTCCTCAGCCTGCACACCCTCAATTTATATAGGTGAGGGGAGGGGGATCCTCCCTCCCCTGCGTGGCATCACGCATGCCTCTTTCCCCCTGCAAGCTCCATCGAGGAGCTTGATCACACATTCTATTCCCCTCCCCCTCTAGCACGACAGTCGGCTGGGGGGATAAGGGGAATAATAAAAAAAATTGTCATTTATCCAATTCAATTTTCCCCTCCAGCATGACAGTTGGCTGGGGGGATAAGGGGAATAATAAAAAAATTTGTCATTTATCCAATTCAATTTTCTTTTATAGAGGCAGCTCACGTGTGCATGTGGAAGTTCGGAATGTTACATTCTCTCCCCCTTGGAGGAATCGAGATGTCCTCATCTCGAGATAAACTGGGGATATTGGTGGTTGAGAGTGCTTTCATCTATGCAAGTGGCATCCTCTTCGGGATAATCTTTCCACTAGATGAGGCATTCTCTCAAGGTTCTGGATCTCAGTTGTCTCTCCCTAACATCTAAGATCCTGTCAGGCCTTAGTTCAAGGATCAAGGACTCCTTGACTAGGCATTACAACTTGTTGGACATCAAGTACATGGTTAGGATTAGGTACATACTTCTTCAATAGGTTGATATGGAATACATTATGAACTTTTAGGTTCTCAGGGAGTTGCAATCTATAAGCATTAGGTCCTAGGCACTTGAGGATCTTGTATGGTCCACAATACCTTGGACTTAGCTTCTTGCAATATCCTAAGGATAGGGAACTCTTCTTTGGACGTACGCAAATGAAGACCATATCTCCTTCCTCGAAGATTCTACCTTGACGCTTCAAATCCACGTTTGCCTTCTGTCTATCCTTGGAAGCTTGGATGTCCTGTCTTATTGACTTTATTTGGTCATCCATCTCTTCCAATATCTGCCTTGAAGCTTCAACCCTCAAGGTTGGATCTGAGAAGTTTAGGGGACTTAGACAGTCATGACCGTACAGTGCTTGGAAAGGGGTCATCTGAATGCTTTGTTGATAAGAAGCATTGTAGGCAAATTCAACCAAAGGCAGGTATTGAATCCACCTTTTTGGCTCATGACAACAGTGTGCCCTAAGCATGTCCTCGATGACTTGATTGACTCATTCTGTTTGGCCATCTATTTGGGGATGGTAAGTTGTGCTAAAGCAGAGTTGAGTCCCAATGGCTTCGAAGATAGCTCTCCAGAAGTGCGATGTGAAGAGAGAATCACGATCACTAATGATTCTTCTGGGTAGCCCATGTAGCTTGAATATCTCCTTGATAAACAATCTTGCAATGTCTAAGGCTTTATAGTTTGTCTTTATTGGAATAAGGTGTGCAACCTTAGTAAGCATGTCAACCACAACCATGATGGAGTTGTATCCTCCCTGAATTTGGGGTAGGCTAACAACAAAGTCCATACTGATGAAATCCCATTTCATTTGGGGAATATCAAGTGGTTGTAGCTTCCTTGGCATCTTGACATGTTCGGCTTTGATACGTTGACAAGACAAACACTCGGTGACATATTTGAGAACGTCACCTTTAAGCCTCTCCTAATGGTAGCTCTTCCTAATTGCATTGAGAGTCTTGGCATAGACAAGATGTCCTGAGAAAGGAGAATCATGAGCTTCCCACAATATCTTCTGCTTAAGTGACTGACTTGCCGGTATACACAACCTCGTTCTATAGCAAACAAGTCCACTATTGATAGAGAATTCATGATACTTAGCCTACAGCTTTTGATCCTGATCCTTGATAGAGATCTCCCATAGCATCGTTTGGTAGGCTGGATCATGGCATCCTTCCTCTCTAGCTAACTCAAGTATTGGGTTGTTTAGCATGGATATCTTTGTGGCTAGAGATCTAGCTGTTGATGGATTTTGCAAGATTAGAGAATTAAGGAATGCCTTGCAACTGAGTGTATCGCCAACTACATTCTCTTTTCTAGGTTGGTACTTGATTTTAAAGTCATATTCCTCCAGCACTTCAATCCACGGACGTTGCCTCATGTTGAGCTCATTCTGGGTAAAGATCCACTTGAGACTCTTATGGTCAATTACTAGTGTAAACTTGTTACCCAACATGTAGTGTCTCCAAAGCTTTAGAGCATGGATGACAGCTAACAATTCCAGATCATGGGTAGCATAATTCTTCTCATGACTCTTCAATTTCCTTGAAGAGTAGGCTACAGGATGACCTTCTTGCATGAGCACACATCCTAAGGCAAGTGCACTAGCATTAGTTACTACCTCGAACTCTTTACTGAGGTCTGGAAGTTTTAGGATAGGTGCTGATACCAAATTTTGCTTCAGTCTATCAAAGCTGGTTTGTTCGAGAGTTGACCATGCAATGGATGTTTGCTTCTTTAGGAAATCCGTCAAAGGTGCTACAATCAAAGCATAGTTTTTGATGAAAACCCTATACCATCCTGTCAATCCAAGAAAGCTGCATATTTCTTTGATAGATGTTGGTATTGGCCATTCTAGCACATCCCTGGGGTCCACTGAGATTCCTTCTGCTGATACGATGAATCCAAGATATTCAATCTGACGTTTGAAGAATGCACACTTCTTCATCTTAGCATACAACTTATGTGACCTCATTGTCTCAAGGACAATCCGAAGTTGGGGTTCATGATCTTTTTCCTGTTTAGAATAGACTAGAGTGTCATCAAAGAAGATGAGCACGAAGTCATCAAGATATGGCCTAAAAATATCCTGCATTAACCTGTTGAAGGTGGCAGGTGCATTCGTAAGCCCGAATGACATAACTAGGAACTCAAAGTGCCCATATCTTGTGTTGAAGGCTGTCTTTGGGATATCCTCTTCCTTGATCCTTATCTGATAGTAACCAAACTTGAGATCAATCTTGGAGAAGATCTTCGCACCTTGAAGATGATCAAGAAGCTCATCTATTCTAGGAATAGGGTACTTGTTTTTGACAATCAATTGATTCAACCGTCTGTAATCAATACATAGTCGAAATGTTCCATCTTTCTTTTTCTGGAACAGTACTGGAGCTCCCCATGGTGAACTACTAGGATAGATGTAGCCCTGATCTAGCAGTTGCTTGAGTTGTTCCTTCAGCTCAATTGCTTCCGGTATAGACATCCTATAAGGTCTCTTGGCAATTGGCGCAGCTCCTGGTACTAGCTTAATCTCATGATCCACTTCTCTTTGAGGCGGGAGTTCTGTCAACTCTTCAGGAAATACATCCACGTATTCCTTTAGCCAAGAAGGTCCTTCACTAGACTCTTGCTTTTGATCTAACTTGTTGAGATTAATCAAGTAGACAGGTAGTCCTTTTCTGACTCCCTTTATAATTTGAGATGCTTTGGCCAATTGAATTTTTGGCACTCCAGCCTCACCTTGAGTTGTGACCAAATCCCCTTCAGAGTTTCGAAAGGAAATTTGGACCTTTCCATAGTGAATGTGGGTGTCATTAGGCTTAAGCCAATCCATTCCGAGTAGACACTCATGGATACCTAAATTCATGACTTTGGATTTGACCGAAGTCATCTTCCCTCCCAGAAAGAATTTCACCTTAGTAGTTTGCTTGGTACAGGTAACCTCGCGACCATTTTCCAATTCCACAAGCAAGATAGGTGCATCTACTGTGTCTATTCCTAATCTTTTTGCACAAGCTGGTGAGATAAAGGAATGTGTACTGCCACAATCAATCAAGGTCTTGAAAATTTTACCTTGATAGTTTGACGGCGTCTGAATCACCGAGAACTGGCGATTCAGGCCTTTCTTATGTAGAGTGGCATGGACTGTCACCCTTTCAAATTCTGCTTCCATGGTCAAATCTTCTTCTTCTTCGCACATTTGTCTATTGGCAACGCAGGTGGTTCTTCCTCTACCTCGAGTAGCGGCTCGCTGACCACAGCCCGTTCCTTGGAAAGGTGCTTGGCGATGTCCTCCTCCAAGTTTGGGACATTGCCTCTTGAAGTGACCGGCCTCGTTGCAATGGAAACAACGGAGGTTTCAGCCATTGCTTTGAGTAGGAACAAAGTTGTTGACATTATTAGTCCTTGCTTTCTTTCTTTGTCCTTGATTCTGACCTTGAACTCTTTTCATCTGAGGCCTGAATGCTCCTCTATTCGGGTCATTATAAGACCAAGTTTTGTTACCCCTTAGTCTAGCCTGCACCTCCTAAATTATAGGCGCAGCTCAAATGAGAGCATCCTGAAGATCTGATGGACGCATCGATTCAAGATGGGTATTTACTGGTGGATTTAAACCAACATAAAAATTTTGACACCTACTGTGTCATGTCCATCTGTGGCGCATACTTAAGAAGTGAGACAAATTTAGAGTAGTATGCGTCAAGAGTGAGACCCAGCTATTTTAGCTCGTAGAACTCGTTCATTTTCTGCGTGCGATATGTAGGTGGTAAGTATCTTCCTTGCACGGCTTTCTTTAGCTTCTCCCATGTAACGAATCCTTCCGCGATCCCTTGATCCTTGCACCATTGCTTCCACCAAAGCTTGGCTTCATCGGTGAGCTTCAGCTTAGCGAGCATAGCCTGATTGGCGGGTGCAGTACCGGCTACTTCAAAGTAATCCTATATGGATTCAATCCAAATTTCAGCATCTGCTTGGACGGATCTGCCTCTCCCGTCAAATTCGGGTGGCTTAATCTATTTGAGAAGAAACTTCTTCTCCTAGATTACAACAATACTTGATGTAGGAGGCGAACTAGAATTCGGTACCTGGGGTTGTGCTTGGACAAAGATTTCTTAACGTTATTACTCGTTAAACACTGTGATTTATATTTCGTCTCCATTTCAGCTATCAACCAAGTAATCTAACCACTTAACTTTTTATCAATTCCCATGCACAATCAGACATTGATAAAAAGAAGTCTTATTTATATTTATGTGGGCATAGCCCTTTCGGAATATAACATGTCTTGGGATGATAAGCCAACTATTTACATTTAGTTTGGGGAGAATAATGTTGTATTACATTTATCTATAGGAACTGTATAATAGTATGGTTTCGGGTCATGGATATTCAAGAATCGGTAAGTCATTGGAAGGTCAGGGTATCCTTTCCTTTGGAACCCATTCTTCTCATGGCGCCCCATCACTTTAATCCTGTCGGCGGGGATTACACGGGTTACTTCCTCATATACATATGAGTTTAGTTCAACCCTCCAACCTCGAATATGTAAAGTTGAATTTACGTGAGCTTCCACAAAAATGAATAGCTTCACGACTTTTAGGTCTTTCAACCACTTGATCCTCTTTAGGTTGGTATGTAGGTATGCAAACCGGTGGGCAGCTATATAGTAGATTCATGAGGCACCCGTCCATCTTCATTCCATGTACAAAGGCGATGGATTATAGATTCGCTCTAGGATGTTCATCATCTCAACCCTTTGTCGATAGTCCGGGGAATGCATTGCAGTCATAAACATGACGCAGAACACTAAGAATCTGTTCCATGCTTCGTAATTCTGCAAGACAACATTGAAAGTAAGGAAATGTTTGGACAACAACATTTGCTTTACTTTATCTTATTAAGATTTCATAAAAATAAATCCTTTGTTGGTTGGCTCTGATACCAATTGTAACGTATCCACCTGTTATCTTTAGGACATGTCTTGGCAGTCCATCGGAAAGGATGTCTAGAAAGTTCCGCCCGGCACTCCCATGGAATGTTACGGGATTTGCGATCTAGGACTTTCCACGTCTGCCATGTAGCGGAAGTATTCCAGCCATTCCCACTTAGGACCGACCTGAATTAGGGTTTTGCTTATTGGTTGTTTCCTAATGGCAACTAGCGTCGCCAGGTCTGAAGTGGATTCATGCTGCACTTGGTTCAAGGAGAATAGGAAACAAGAGGGATGCCAAGCTCAACCTCTTTGCCATAAGGCATAGTCCCATTCCGTTCCCCTAAAACAGCATAAATCAAGATCAGTTATAACTCTAGGTCAACGCTCTTGTTGTTCGTGTTCTTTGACGATCTTCTGGCTGTCCATCGTGATTTGAGAAAAGTTCCTGGCCAAGTGTTGCGGATCCATCTTGGACCCAACCACGTGCAACGCACCATGGAACATAACACGGTCCACCTCAATACGGCACATCACCATAACATGGCATAGCATCACAACTCAACATGGTTCCCCAACATAACACGGCACCTCGGCACGACTTGTCACCACAGCACAGCATGGCACCACGACACGACACAATTCCTCAACTCAACATGGCGCCTCAATGCGACATGACATGGTAACGCGACATGATTCCACAGTCCACCATTGTGTCTCCTCCCCCACGGGCAAGGAGCTTTTCTCTAAAGGCACTTGAAAGTTTATGGTGCTTACGCAAGGGCTCATGCATGAAACCCTTCACTTTGGGCCAACACCCCACTCACCTCTCGCCCCATGAAAAAGACTACCCATACCCCCCTTTTTACTCCCACTCTCCTCAGCCACACTTCTCTTCAAAATCCTTTCTCTACCAGGAACTTTTCTCAAATCACGATGGCCAGCAAGAAGATCATCAAAGGACACGAACAACAAGAGCATTGACCTAGAGTTATAACTGATCCCGATTTATGCTATTTTAGGGGAACAGAATGGGACTATGCCTTATGGCAGAGAGGTTGAGCTTGGCATCCCTCTCGTTTCCCATTCTCCTTGAACCAAGTGCAGCGTGAATCCGCTTCGGACCTAGCGTTTCTGTGTAAAGTAGTTCGCTTGGGTTCAACGCTAGTTGCCGTTAGGAAATGACCAATAAGTAAAACCCTAATTCAGGTCGTTCCTAAGTGGAAATGGCCGGAATACTTTTGCTACGTGGCAGACGTGGAAAGTCCTAGATTGCAAACCTCGTAACATTCCATGGGAGTGCCGGGCGGAACTTTCCAGACATCCTTTCTGATGGACTGCCAAGACGTATCCTGAAGATAACAGGTGGACACGCTACAGTGCAGGATGTCAAGAGTTGCCAGTCAGTGCGGGATGTTAAGCCGGACGCCCAAGATTTTTCAAAGCTTGAATTGGATGCCGCACGAGGAAGGAGTCAATAAACGGTCAGAGCTCGATTTGGATGCCGGATGAGGAAGGAGCCAACAAACGGTCAAGATACGAAGAGGTGGACAAGTTTGTGGCCAAAAGGGGTGGTGCCCTTTGGAGGCTTGGACCCCCCCTCAAAAATTTAACCAAGAATGAATCAAAAAAACGTGAAGAGAGATGGAGGCATGGCGTGAAGAAACTGTGCTCGAACTCCTCATGGGGGTGATGAGGCAGGTTGTGAACACCCTATGCAACTGATCATGGGGCTTGACTTCTCTCCCTTTGCTGGTCTTATCGCCGCCCTTCTCTCGTGGAATGATGGACTGAATGAAGAGAACCAGATCTAGTCTTTCTCTCTCCTCCCTCTCTCTCTTCTCTATGGGTTGTTCATGTGTGGCATCTTAATGAAGGAAGAATGAAGAAAATGGTGATAAAGATTGATGGAGATGCTGAAGATTAAAGTACAACATTGGATTGAGAGCAATGGAGGCTCTTTTTGCTGATTATGCAATCATTCAAGGCGTCTCGGGTTACGTAAAAACATGGTATGACCATTTTTATGAATAAAATGAAGGATTTTTGATAGTTTATGATGATAATTATGTTCTTATTGGATGAAAATTTGTTTGTGGGCTGGTTGCATTATGAGGAATTACTATTTATCAGAAATCTTGGTTTTGCAATGATTTACATGCTTTATTTAATTCCTGAAAACCCAAAAAGCGGTTTTTAAGTGGCAAAATGCTAGTTTTTCCGTTTTGGATGGGGAAAAAGTGATCCCATGGGGGGAATATGGAAGATAAATTGAATGTGAGTATGCTAAAGTGAGTGGACTAAGAAAAACTAGAAAATAGTATATTTTATTGCCAAATAAATCAAGAAAATGGAAAAAATAAGGGGAAAAATAGAAATACGGCTTGGAAAAATAAGGAAAAATATGAGAATTGTTTGTGGATGTGTGGTAGTGGTAAAGCATGAGGTTTAGCCTCAGTTTGCCCTATCTCTTTGTTAAAGTTTGTGATTTACTACTTTTTATACATCAAAACACATCAAAATGAACCTCTATACCTGTGCAGCGAAAGCAATACCTAAACGTAGGGGGTTGGGAGGTTTGAATGGTGTGATTTGCGTGCTGATTGTTGCTGATTTTCTGATTCACGTCATGTCATAGAGTTCGTGTTATGTTAATTAAGAGGATAGTAGCACGAGTGTCATCTCGGTGCTATCCTTTCATCGCTGCAATGCGTTAGAGAATAAGCATTGAGAGCCTGGTTGTGTAGAAAGCACGTTGCTGATTTGAAAATGATGTTTGAGCACTTTAAAAATCATTCACTTTGCATGTGCATGATCATGGTATCAAAGAATATAAATCTTGGATGCATAGCACTTGTTTTCAATGACAATGACCCACATTGAGTATGGTAAGGCATCCTAAGCTGTAGGATAGATGTTGGTTCTTGTGGGATTATTTAGTGAGGAAACATGATATATCTCCTGGATTCGAAATGAAGAGTGGAGTTTTTTTGTTTGTTTTATATATTGAGCAGCGCATCAAGGGGCTAATCCCTGTGATGTAGGAGAGCTGCAGTGGGCCCCCGGTGTTTCTACCAAGAGGTTGCCTCCCATGTATGTGATTATCATGGTATTTATTGCCAATGTGTATGGGTTCTCCCTCTGTGGAGTTTATAGAAAGGAGAACGTTGGACTACAAAATGATAAAACTATAAATGCATAGATTAGGCTTTAGGACAGTTTGTCCTTTAGCAGTGGTCGATGGACTCTCCTAGTCCGTGAGGCTGTGAGGGTGTGTTTGTCTGTTATAAGCATAAGGTCCGGCTAGTGCCATAGCCAGTGCCAGCCCATTTCAGGTCCCATCAGTGGTGCATCTGCCGGGAGCCACCAACAAGTGGTGGTTCTTGAATCTAGGGTTTTTAGGGACCAAAAAGTTGGTTTATGTCCTCTAACAAGGACCGTCAAGCCAAAATACAAAAAACAGAACGTGTTGAGAGGGCTAGACGGCGGTTGGAGATTGTAAGTCGCTATTCTCCTCAAAGGAGTAGCCCGATACACATAAGAGGCAGTGGTTTTAGTAACCCAACTGCTACACATAGTTCTTTAGGTGCAGGAGGAAGTGCAAGTTTTTCCTCTCTTCCATCAAGTCAACCCACTTCAAGTGGGGGTGTGATTCCATCAGTTCAAACTCCTATTTTCAATCCGATTGTCGTCATGGCACAACCCATTGCAATTTCTGCAGGGAGGCTGGATCTGCCAGCTTTAGGAGTTCCTTTGCCCATTTTTAATGGGTTAGCCAAAGAAGATGCAGAGTTTCACATTTGTGAATTCCAAAGATTAATGTTTAATTACCGCATCCAAGATAAGGGATGCCTATGAATAACCCTAATGGGAGAGGAAGCATGGTTCAAAATGTACCTTTGCTGCCAGCTCCTCCTAGTGTGACTATGCCTATGGCTAGTCAGTTGGCTCTACCAAATGTTGGAGACCAACTTTCAAACCCTAATGTTGTTCCTGTGAGTCAACAACCAATGCCCAATCAAATTGTTAGGCCATTGGAATGATGGATAGACGATCAAGGCTATGAGTCAAGTGCATCTAATGTCCTTGGCAAAGTTAAGGATATGATGAAGCACTACACTGGCATGATTTTTGAACAATATCGGCAAATAGCTGTTGACGTCAATTTCTTGAAGAAGCAGTAGAATTTGATAGGAAGTTGACGCCCTGAAGAGGGTGGACCCTCAAGATTCAGCTATAATGGTGTGGCGGACAACATTTCCTTAGAAACTATCCAAATGTTAAATGTGATATTTGTGGGAAGTCGGGCCATTTAGCTGCTACCTGTTGGAGTAAGATTAGTTCCCTCCAACAAGGGAGTAAACAGCCAGGTCTAGTTAATCATAGAGCGCAAGGTAATAACCTCCAGCAAAATGATGGACCAAGACAAATATTGCAAAGGGGAAAGCCCACTATAGAAGAGTTGCCACAAGGCAATGGAGTCAGGCTTATTGAGGCTGTACGTGTCAATGACGCTGAAACCTCTAACCTACGAGCCATGACAAGAGGCAAAAAGTCTAAAGAGGGTGATAGAGATAATGCAAAACAGGTCGAGGAAAACCCTAAGCAAGGGGATAAGGGGACGCAAGTCCTAAATCCTGGCGTGGAAGGTGGATCTCTAAGGCTTGTTGACAAAAAAGTCGATCCTAAGAAGGATGAGGAAATGCCAAGAAAGAAGGCAAGAGCTAAAAGAGAAGCACCAAAGCCGGTCTCGAGACCAAAAGAAAGAATGGTTTGGTGAGAAAAGAGAGCTTTGGCTACCTATCATGATTTTGATTTAGCAAGTTCTCTTTGCAAAGTTAAACCAGATGTAAACCTCTTACAGTTGATTAAATTATCTCCAGGAGTACGCAAGGAATTCAAGAAGATCTTGCGTATTGGGTATATTGTAGAACCTTTGGGCATAGCACGAGTAGGGGAAGATTGGTTTGATCATGTTGAAAAGAATTTCCCTAGGGTTCCAGCATACGTGGATAGAATATTAGTGGAGCATGCTATCATAGACACTGGGTCCTTTGTCAATATCATGAGTTCAGAGTTGATGGAGAGGTTGGGTCTAGGCATTCAAAAAGATAGCTCCACCCTTCTTAGAACGGCTGATGATAGTCTAAGGCAACCAGAAGGTTGCGTTACTAAAGTCCATGTTACAGTTGCAAGTGTAGAATACTTCTTGGACTTTAGGGTGATAAGATTTGTAGGACATCCTAGCTATCGAGTCTTGCTAGGTAGGCCTTGGATCTTACAAACAGACTGCCAAGTCGATATACCCGCCGGTCGAGTGGTTCTAGGTAGAGGTGCTAATCAAGTAATAGTCGATGCTTACCCTGAGTCTCCTTAGAGTGAGAGAGCTCCTTTATCCTCTACTGAATTAGAAATAGTAGATGATCCATATGGTATTAAGACATCATCCAGTGATGAATCTAAAGAGGGGTCCACTACAGAGGATATTTGTCAGATAACTCTAAATGAGCCGATAGAGCCGCAATATAGGATAAGAGACACAGATGTGATTGAATTGGATCTTGGCATGCCAAATGATTCGCGGCCAATTAAATTAGGTTCCATGCTTAATTTAGCAGAAAGGGAGGACTATGTGTCCTTGATTCAAGAATTCTGCGATATCTTTGCTTGGAGTTATGACGAGTTGAGAGGCATTCCTCCCAGCCTAGCTGTTCATACTATTCCTGTAAAAGAAGGTAGTTGTCTTGTACATCAGAAGGTAAGGCGTATGCCTTTTGAATTGAGGGATGGGTTGTTTGAGGAGTTACAGAAGTTACGGAAAGCTGGTTTAATCTTCCCTGTACAGCACACGGAATGGTATTCACCAGTTGTCCTTAGGAAGAATAAAAACAACCAGATCCGACTATGTGTAGATTTTAGAGAGTTGAATAAGCAGACGGTTAAGAATTACTACCCGTTGCCATTTATTGACCAAATTTTGGATCAATTAGCGGGTAGGGAAATATATTCATTTATGGATTGCTTTGCGAGACACAACCAGATGACAACTGCAGAAGAGGACAAGTTGAAAACAACTTTTATTACTGTCTTTGGTACTTTTGCATACCATGTGATGGCCTTTGGTTTGTGCAATGCTCTTGGATCATGGCAACGAACAGCAGACAAGACCTTTGGTGACATCTCCCCAGATGAGTTGAAAGTATTTATCGATGACCTGGGGGTAGCCAGTGTAAGGGAAAGGATGTTGATTATCTTAAGGAAGTGCTTTGAGCACTACAGACAATTTTTTATCGCTCTTAACCCACGAAAGTGTGTCTTTGGAGTGCCTTATGGGCTATTGCTAGGACATGTGGTCAGTTCAGTAGGAATCGCAAACTGACCCTGAAAAGATCAAGGTTATAGTCTCTATGAGTCCACCACGCACTCCAAAAGAGGTACATAGCTTTCTGTCATCGATAGGGTACTATCGAAGGTTTATAAATGCCTTGGCAGAAAGGATGTTGCCACTAACGAACTTATTATCCTTTAGCTATCTATTTGTATGGAGCGACCCTCATAAGGTAGCTTTCGAGGATGTGAAACAGGAGCTAGTAAAAGCACCACTTTTAAAAGCACCTAAAAGAGGCGAGGTATTTTACATATTTTCAGTAGCCACCATGCATAGTATCAGCTGCTGTTTAGCCCAAATCTGGGAGGAAAAGTGGTATCATCCGATAGCTTTTGCTGGTCGAAAATTGGGCATATTAGAAATTAACTACACCTACATGGAGAAGTTGTGCCTTGCGATGGTCTTTGCGACTAAAAAATTCAGGCACTACATCCTCTATGAGAAGGTAGTTTTCTATACGAAGGCGGAAGGGCTTAGATTGCTTATGAACAAGCTACAACCGCCTGATCGTTTGGCAAAGTGGTTAATCACTTTGCAGGAGTTTGATTGTGAGATTAAGAGTAAGCCACCGAGGTTGTAGGGGATTGTGGAATGCCTTGTGGATTTCGGGGAGCCGAAAGAGATTTTGGCTAAAGGAAGTGATATTGAAGAAATGTTTAAAATTAATACAGCTTCTATCCCATCTTGGTATGTTGCTATCACGCATTATCTATCAACAGGAGAGACTGGAGCTGGTCTATCAAGATCAAAAAAGAGAAAAATCAGACAACAGGCTTTGAAGTTTTCCCTGATCGCAGGAACACTATATCAGCAGGGTGTTGATGATATGAGGAGTGCCATGACTTTGCATGTGGAGGGCACTTCACTGGATGGTTGACGGCACAAAAAGCTTTAAGAGCTAGATATTGGTGGCCGTCCATCTTTCAAGATTCTTTTGAGTACGTTAAGAGATGTGATACCTGTCAAAGACATGACAGCAGAGAGAACAGGAAACGCCCACTTACACCTATTATGGCTATCCTTCCATTTGAGAAGTGGGGCATTGACTTTGTGGGTCCTATCACCCCGTCATCTACTACTTAGAAGAGGTACATTATAGTAGCAACTGATTATTTTACAAAATGGTTAGAAGCGTGGGCGACGAGGCAGGACAATGCAAAAGAGACTGCAAGTTTTCTTTTAGAGCAGATTATCTACCGTTTCGGTCCACCGAAGGAACTAGTGTCGGACTTGAATAAAGTGATCAAAAGCTTGACTGAAGCTTGGCAAATCAAGCATAATAAAATGACCCCCTATAATCAGTAAGCAAATGGGCAAGTCGAAAGTACTAATAAGCAGCTTGTGGGTATCTTGTCTAAAATAATCTCTGAGAAGAAAAGAGACAGGGACAGGAAGTTGTATGTGGCAGTATGGGCGTATAATACAACGTTCAAGTGAGCTACCGGCCATACTCCATTTAAATTAGTTTATGGGGAAGAGTGTGTGTTACCCCTCGAAATCGAGTTGCCAACCAGACAGTTTGCAATTAACCACTCTTTGGGGGATGAGGATTCACTCTTTGAGCGATTTACGACCATAGCCCACTTGGATGAACTGAAATTGCAGAGCTTATTACACCAGGAGGTAGCTAAACGTCAAATAAAGCAGTTGCATGACCTTAAAGAAAAGAAGTATACCTTTAAAAAATGACAATTAGTTTTGTACTACGATGCGCGTAGGGAGCTGTTTCTAGGGAAGCTGGAACCTAGATGGGATGGCCCCTACAAGATTGTCAGGATAGGGAAAAATAGGTCTACAGCTCTACTAGCTGATTTGCAAGGAGTAGAGTTTAAAAATAAGGTTAATCTTAATAAGATTAAACCTTATTATTTCTAAGTATGCTAATACAGGAAAATGCATTGCAGGTCCATGCTAGGGCTGATTTGAGACCTGCAAAAGAGCTTAAAGTTGGTTGATGGGGCGGTTAATTCCTTATTTGGAGCACCCATATCTAGAGCAATGATACCATCAGGGGAAACTTATCTGGTGGAGCAAAGGATACAAAGTGACTGAGCAAGAAGATGGAACCTTTGTGTGGAGATCAAAGTCTTCTGCCATCATTGCTTACGAATGTTGACAAGTATCCATGTTGAGTTCAATGAAAAAGGTGGGATGGAGCCGTCAGTTCATCCTCTCAATATGCTAAATTTTGACTATCATAATTACGAATAGCGGAGTTCGTGATGGCAGGCTGTGTAAACCCATTGTGGACACATACATTATATTTTGACTGAGCGTCCAGGGGCCCTAATAAAAAAGGGAGTGTTGGAGTAGTAATCCGAGATCCCCGACGTAGGGTTACGATGAAGTTAGCTGCTTATCTCGGGGCAAGATTCACTAACAATATGGTGGAGTATAAATCCTTGATTATAGGAATGCATATTGCCAAGCAAGGTGGTATTCGTCGATTGTTAGTAAAAGGGGATTCCCAGTTGATTTTGAATCTGCTAGATGGGACATACACAGTGCGGAATCCCATCCTTTGTATGTATCATCAAACTGCGATGACCCTACTTGAGGAGTTTGAGAGAGTGTCTTTTCAGTTGATTCCACGTTACTGGAATCAATTTGCGGATTCACTGGCAAATCTTGCTTATGAAGAAGACATTTTCTTCAACTGTGGTCCTAGTTTGGACATTGCTATCAATAATGAGACAGGACCTGGTCGCTTGTGGGGAATGTTATCAGAGCATGCAATATATGGCAGGCAATAGTTGATATGGGTGATGCAAAGAGTAGTCGAGACCAATCTACCATTGTTATCTTGGACCCATAGATTGATTAGACAACATGTTATGCGTATGCCTCTTGCTATATATGCAGGAGGGATGGGTCATAATCTTATGCATTTAGTTTAGGGCTGTGAGTCCTATTTTTCCTCCTTGGAAAGGAGTATATTATTGTATATCTGTACTCTTTTAGGGAGGGATGTGTAGAGACTATTCTGTTTGATCTCGTTAGGCCAAGAGGGCCAGTTTTGCGAGGTTTTAAATGCTTATTTCATTAGGCCAAGAGGGCCAATCAGTTTTTTGTAGTGAAATGCTTTATTTCATTAGGCCAAGAGGGCCAGTTGTCTGTTTAGTACAGGTGTGGTTAATGGTTTCTTATTTTAGTTCTGTGCTAGACAGGTTTGAAGAAGAGCTTGAAAGGAGCCTATGTCGCGCAGAGACTTTTCGTGGCCCTATCCAGGTGATATCTCTCCTTTACGAGTACTGTGTTTTGATATTATATGTGTCTGTGTACTTGTAGGGGGGTTTTCTTTTCTTGTTGGGGACCGACGTCCAAGGCATGAAGTCCCAGGTTTAGGTTAGGTATGTCTGAGGGAGGTCTGAGTAGTCGTTGCCTCCTGTAAAGACATTGCCAAGCATCAAAAGACCTGTTTTAGACAGTAGTCCTAGTGGCCCTGTTCTGCTAGCCTGCTAGGCAGCCGTTCTAGGAGTTCTTGTTAGTTGTGAGGTAGTTAGAGAAGCCTGCCGGAAGAAAAATAATGATGATGATTGAGACAAAAAACTTGAATATCTTAAAGGAAAAAATATATACACATGTGTGTAAAAAGGGGTTCTAACCCCCTATAAAAATAGAAAAGAAAAGAAAGGAAAAATTTATAAGCAGTTGATCATCGCCTTGCGAAGGCTTGGTAGGTTCCTGGGGATGAGTCAGACCCGGGGCCGATGCCTTGTCTTCCTAGGGGTGGCATCTTGCTAGAAAAGAAAGAAAGTAAGGAAGGTTGGAGCGAAAATAAAAGTGAGCGCCAGGAAAAGGATTAGGTGTCGCCTTGCGAGGGCTTGGTAGGTTCTTGGGTACCGAGACAGGACCTGAGGCCGATGCCCTGTTCTCCTTGGGTCACTACTCTTAGCTTCCTCCTTTTTACATGCCTGAGTATGGGGGGAAAAAAAAACCTAAAAGAAGAAATGTACTAAAAGAAAATACTTATTGATCAAGCTATAGGAGTCCTTGCCTAGTAGGAGCTCCTAGTTGTGTTGTCCTTAGTTAGGTAGGTAGTTCAGACCACCACTTAGGGCCACCTCTTTGATACTTCTTTTTAGTTTGGCCATGTTGGAGCAGTCGGTTAGTGACTAGCTTCAGACCTTTTATCAAATTATACTAGGCCTACTCCTTATGGATTTCATGCCTTGGTTTTGTCAGGGGGTAGGGTGTGCATTGTGCTGTGCTTTAATATGTATCTATTTTGTATCAGCTTGATGCTTCCTTTGGTTGTTTTGTGCAGATCTGTTGTGGAATTCGACGGGTTGAGTCGCCCTATTCCATGGTCGCTAATGAGAGTGGAGTTTTGAGCCTAGGATGTGCCTAAAATTTGCCAAAAAATCCGAAATTTAGAGGAAAAATATTCAACATCGAAGGCGGCGGTTCCAGCTAGGACAATTTTAAGCACCAAGTGAAAGATGACTTTTAAAAGGCGTCCGAGTGACACTTGTGGATTTTTGATAATTTTTGCGATTTCCATGCAAGATGTCAAGAGTTGCCAGTCAGTGCGGGATGTTAAGCCGGACACCCAAGATTTTTCAGAGCTCTAATTGGATACCGGACAAGGAAGGAGCCAACAAACGGTCAAGATACGAAAAAGTGGACAAGTTTGTGGCCAAAAGGGGTGGTGCCCTTTGGAGGCTTGGACCCCCCCTCAAAATTTTAACCAAGAATGAATCAAAAAGACGTGGAGAGAGATGGAGGCATGGCGTGAAGAAACTGTGCCCGAAAATTGCGCCCTCTCTTCTCATGGGGGTAATGGCAGGCTGTGAACACCCTATGCAACTGATCATGGGGCTTGACTTCTCTCCCTTTGCTGGTCTTATCGCCACCCTTCACTCGTGGAATGATGGACTGAATGAAGAGAACCAGATCTAGTCTTTCTCTCTCCTCCCTCTCTCTCTTCTCTATGGGCTATTCATGTGTGGCATCTTGATGAAGGAAGAATGAAGAAAATGGTGATAAAGATTGATGGAGATGCTGAAGATTGAAGTACAGCATTGGATTGAGAGCAATGAAGGCTCCATTTTCTGATTATGCAATCATTCAAGGCATCTTGGGTTACGTAAAAACACGGTATTACCATTTTTATGAAGAAAATGAATGATTTTTGATAGTTTATGATGATAATTATGTTCTTATTCGATGAAAATTTATTTGTGGACTGGTTGCATTATGAGGAATTACTGTTTATCAGAAAATCTTGGTTTTGCAATGATTTACATGCTTTATTTAATTTCAAAAAACCCAAAAAGCGGTTTTTAAGTGGCAAAATGCTAGTTTTTCTGTTTTGGGTGGGGGAAAAGTGTTCCCATGGGGAGAATATGGAAGATAAATTGAATGTGAGTATGCTAAAGTGAGTGGACTAAGAAAAACCAGAAATTAGTATATTTTATTTCCAAATGAATCAAGAAAATGGAAAAAATAAGAGAAAAAATAGAAATACTGCTTGGAAAAATAAGAAAAAATATGAGAATTGTTTGTGGATGTGTGGTAGTGGTAAAGCATGAGGTTTAGCCTCAGTTTTCCCTATCTCTTTGTTAAAGTTTGTGATTTACAATCTCATTCCGAGGAATTGGCCATTCTCTTATGATCAAACCAGAAGATCATGTGACATTGCAACTTGTTGCACAAGTGTCGTATCTATTCCATGGGATCAGTTTACCCATCGAACGGCATCTTCTGGTCACGGAATCATGATTAGATAAGAAGTAGGGTTTAGGGTGTCTTCATATCCAACCCATTCCCGATTGCACTAGGCCGACAACGTTCGGTCCTAGGGATTCCAACTCAGTCCGAGTTTCATCTTTTGAATGAGTGATCCCTAGGGAAGAAACCCTAGATCGTTTCTTGCAAGTGCGTCCAATTGTCCCTACATTCCGTGAATGTGGGTAGAACCTTAGGATATGAGAGTTTCGACTTGGCAACAAGTGCGAAACTAGGTCAAGTCCTCACATGCTAAACCCTAGTTAGCACTTGGAGTATTTATTGTATCGATTTAACCATCCTATGCAAATCCTTTGCAATTTAAGTGTTTTGGGTAATCCAGTTTACTTGTCTTACAACAAGGACGAATCAATCCTAGGGATATTAATTTGATCTAAAAGGGGAAAACTAGTCGTATTATGTCGCAATTCATGTAAGCATGCGATTTACTTCCTCTACATACGACTAGATTCACAATCCCTAACTTTACTTGTTAAGACCAAAACACATGTTAAATTATGGCATAATTCCCATTGATCCTACTAGGACTTGCATTCATGAATCATGCCACTAAGCTTTTAAGATTTTATGCTTTAAATGAACCATGCACCCTTTCCCTAAGTGTACCCTTGATGAATGAATTTCATGCATATGTCGAATGTGCAACATGCAACCTTTTCCTAACTACTATGTAGTTAATTGAGATCCATGCCAATTGAAGCTAGAGTTAACCTATTTCATGCAGCCCTTAGAATCTTTTCCATGTTGCAATTTCCTACGGTTGATAACGACTTCCTTAACGAATCATTACAAAGAAGATTTGTCTAAAAATGCGACATGCGATTTAATCTTTCCGTGCATAATCAAAGGTGTACTACAAGAATTTTGAATTTGCAATGGTAGTCATTAGTTGTTCTAGATTTGTTACTTTGCAATGCACAAAGGCAACTTGCTAAAAATGCTTAGACACCTTATGTTATTTTTCGTTCATTCCTTTGAAAGTACAAATGACCAATCTTAAATCGTGAGTTACCTCTAGTAAATTTAAAATAACCAATTTATTTCAATCGTATCTAACTAGGTGGATTTGACACGCATAAGTGCATCCTAATTCCATGAAATAAACATGCATAATTGCAATACATCTACATAAATAAATAAATAAATAATAGGAAGAAAACTTGGACTTGTGGGCTCGGTGAGATATCCACATGAATATTAGGAGATGATCCTCCTGCAGGTGCGCCTTGTGACTTTTTAGGGCCATCATGATTTCGACTTCTGTTTTGCCTTCGTGGATTCGAACTACTTGCCTTGGTCACAGTCTTATGATCTTTGGCCGTCTCCCTCGTACGCGGAAATTCCCTTTGAAGTACGGCTCCTTGACAGAAGTACAGACTTGCGGAATTTGGCCTTGGAGGGCCTTAGGGTTCAGAGCTTGGGCCTTCTTTCTTTCGGGAAAAGAGGGGATTCGTGAGAGGGTTTTTGTGAAGGCCTTGCGGAAACAAAGGCTTGAGAGATTCTTCTCCTTGAAATTTCGGGCTAGGAATGGTTTTATGGGCTTTGTAGAAATGGTGACTTATGAACTTCTCCTTCCTCTCATAAAAGTTACGGGGGTAAAGATCTTGTGGAAAGGGGGTTTAAGGAAACCCTCTTCTTCTCTACAAGACCCGTGCCTAGAGGGCTTGTGGGAGATTTAGTAGGAAGGCCTTATAGGCTTCCTCTTCGAAACCCCGAGGGGGGGAGGGGGAAGATGATTGGTGGGAAATCTAGTGGGAAGGGGGCTTTAAATCCCGGGGGTAAAGATGATTGGTGGATTTAATGGGAAGGGGGGCTTAGAGAGCCCCCTTAGAAGCTTCTGGGGTGTGTGTAAGGCCACATGGAAAAAGGGGGAAGATGATAATTGTCATGGAAAAGGGAGGGGAAGGTGGTACTAACGTCGAATTGGGAGATTCCCTTGTCAAGAGATGGCGGCATTGGCCACTTGGGCAGATTTGGTGGTGTTCTCAGCTGGCAGCTCCCTCCAGCATGGCGACTCCACGGAACTCTGGCAGCTCCTTCCTCCTCCACGTATGAATTCTGTAGCTTCTCCCTTCCTTCCTCCACACACGTCGACAATAGTAGCTTCGAGCCTCCCACAGTTTGGCGCAGTCTCTTCCTCCTTCCACCCTTCCTACCCCCCCTCCACAAAGGGGGTTCTTATAGTCTAAGGGGGGAGAGGGGACCTCCCCCACGTGGGCTATACATGCAGCCCACGACTCCCCCTTGTCACTATTTCCCCTACTTAGCCATCCCTTTTCCACGTGGGCTATGCATGCAGGGCCACATGGAAAAAGGGGGAACATGATAATTGTCATGGAAAAGGGGGGGAAGGTGGTACTGACATCGAATTGGGAGATTCCCTTGTCAAGAGATGGCGGCATTGGCCACCTTGGCGGATTTGGCGGCGTTCTCAACTGGCAGCTCCCTCCAGCATGGCGACTCCACGGAACTCTGGCAGCTCCTTCCTCCTCCACATATGAATTCTGCAGCTTCTCCCTTCCTTCCTCCACACACGTCGACAATAGTAGCTTCGAGCCTCCCACAGTTTGGCGCAGTCTCTTCCTCCTTCCACCCTTCCTACCCCCCCCTCCACAAAGGGGGTTCTTATAGTCTAAGGGGGGAGAGGGGACCTCCCCCACGTGGGCTATGCATGCAGCCCACGACTCCCCCTTGTCACCATTTCCCCTACTTAGCCATCCCTTTTCCACGTGGGCTATGCATGCAGGGCCATGTGGAAAAAGGGGGATGATGATAATTGTCATGGAAAAGGGGGGGGAAGGTGGTACTGACGTCGAATTGGGAGATTCCCTTGTCAAGAGATGGCAGCAGTGGCCACTTTGGCAGATTTGGCGGCGTTCTCAGCTAGTAGCTCCCTCCAGCATGGTGACTCCACGGAACTCTGGGCAGCTCCTTCCTCCTCCACGTATGAATTCTGCAGCTTCTCCCTTCCTTCCTCCACACACGTCGACAATAGTAGCTTCGAGCCTCCCACAGTTTGGCGCAGTCTCTTCCTCCTTCCACCCTTCCTACCCCCCCTCCACAAAGGGGGTTCTTATAGTCTAAGGGGGAGAGGGGACCTCCCCCACGTGGGCTATGCATGCATCCCACGACTCCCCCTTGTCACCATTTCCCCTACTTAGCCATCCCTTTTCCACGTGGGCTATGCATGCAGGGCCACGTGGAAAAAGGGGGAAGATGATAATTGTCATGGAAAAGGGGGGGAAGGTGGTACTGACGTCGAATTGGGAGATTTCCTTGTCAAGAGATGGCGGCATTGGCCACTTTGGCGGATTTGGCGGCGTTCTCAGCTGGCAGCTCCCTCCAGCATGGCGACTCCACGGAACTCTGGTAGCTCCTTCCTCCTCCACGTATGAATTCTGCAGCTTCTCCCTTCCTTCCTCCACACACATCGACAATAGTAGCTTTGAGCCTCCCACAGTTTGGCACAGTCTCTTCCTCCTTCCACCCTTCCTACCCCCCCCCCCCCCCTCCACAAAGGGGGTTCTTATAGTCTAAGGGGGGAGAGGGGACCTCCCCCACGTGGGCTATGCATGCAGCCCATGACTCCCCCTTGTCACCATTTCCCCTACTTAGCCATCCCCTTCCCTCAGCCACGCATCGACTGAGGGAAAATAAGAAAAAAAAATTTGCAATAATTCCACTTTTATCCCCTTAACCTCCTCCCAAGATGGAGTTCTCTTGCGGTTTTGAACCCCTGTCCCAGTTTGCCAATGCGGAGGCCTTGATTCCTCGCATACGGTTTACAGGTTACACTGCCGGTAACTCCAATGCCAAAAATAACATTTGCACGAGTTTTACGCAGGGTGTGGAAAGTTGGTCTAGTAATATTTTTCAAACGAGAATATTACAGAATTCTTGATACTTAGTCTTGAGCTTGGGATCTTGTTCCTTATTCTGAACTTCCCAAAACAATTGTTGATAGTCTAGGTTCTTATTTGCTTCATCCTTGGTCAACTCGATGATATGATTAGTTGGCATTGATACAATTGTAGCCAGAGTTTCTACCCTAAATGGTTCTTCAACAATATGAGCATTAAGAAAGGCTTTACGACTAAGGGCATTTGCTACTACGTTTTGTTTACTAGGTCTGAACTTAATTTCAAAGTCATACTCCTGTAGAATTTTGATCCACCATCATTGACTCATATTAAGATCAAGCTGAGTAAAAATCCACTTAAGTATTTTATGATCTATGACTAAGAAAAACTTATTTCCAGCAAGTAATGTCTTCATAATTTAAGAGTGTGAATAATAACTAACAACTCAGGTCATGAGTAGTATATCTCTTTTCATGGACTTTCAATTTTCTTGAAGAGTAAGCTACAAGATGACCTTCCTACATTAGTACGCATCCCAATGCAAGAGAGATGGCATTTGTGACAAATTCAAATTCTTTGTTTAAGTTAGGTAGCCTTAAGATAGGAGTAGTTACCAAACTATGCTTTAGTTGTTCAAATCTAGACTGTTCAATTGGCATCCTATTAATGGCAACTTGCTTTTTGAGTAGGTCTATAAGAGGTGTTGCAATTTGGGCATAGTTTCTTATGAATACCATATACCATCCTATTAGACCTAGAAAACTTCTCACTTCCTTGATAGTGGTTGGGGGTGGCCAATCTTGAATATCTTTAAACTTGGCAGGATCTACTAATATACCTTCAGCAAACACTATGAATCCCAAGTACTCAATCTTCCTTTTGAAGAAGGCACACTTCTTCTTCTTGGCATACAACTTGTGTGTTCTCATTGTCTCCAAGACAATGTGAAGATGCGGTTCATGATCTTCTTCATCCTTAGAATAAGTTAGGACGTCATCAAAGAATACAAGAACAAAATCATTGAGATGAGGTTTGAAATTTTCTTGCATTAACCTATTGAAGGCGGCTAGGGCTTTTGTCAACTTAAATGACATCACGATGAATTCAAAATGACCGTATCTTGTGTTGAAGGTGGTCTTTGGAATATCTTCATTCTTGGCTTTGATTTGGTAATATCCTAACCAAAGATCGATCTTAGAAAATATCCTTGCTTCTTGTAGATGATCAAGAAGCTCGTCTATCCTCAAGATCGGGTACTTATTCTTTATTATTACCTGGTTTGGCCCTCGATAGTCGATACAAAGACGGAGAGTTCCATCTTTCTTCTTTTGGAATAGTACTAGGGCTCCCCATGGTGAACTACTTGGTCGAATTTACCCTTGTTCTAGCAATTATTTGAGTTGTTATTTTAGTTTAATGGCTTCAAGAATAGACATTTTTAAGGTCTCTTTGCCACTGAAGTGGCTCCTGGAACAAGTTTGATCTCATGATTGACTTCTCTTACTAGAGGTAACTCAGTTAGCTCTTTAGGAAATATGTCATGTACTCTTTTAACCGGGATCGTTCTTCTTCCATCTGGACCATCTTGATTTACCTTGTTAAGCTTGATCAAGTAAATAGGTAATCCTTTCTTCAATCCTTTCACAATTCAAGAAGCTTTCGCTAATTGAAATTTCAGTTTCCCTATTTCACCTTGTGTAGTTGCTATTTCATCGTTCAAATCTTGAAATGTGACTTGACCCTTTCCACAATGGATATGAGCATCATTGGGAATCAGCCAATCCATTCCTAGTAAACATTCATAAACCCCTAAGTTCAATACTCCCTAAATTCCATACTTGAAAGGTTTCCTCCTAGGTTAAACTCTACCTTGACAGTTTGCTGTGTAGAGAGTACTTCCTTTCCATTTGCTAATTCCACAAGCAATTTTTGATGCATTTAGTGTATTTATTCCTAACTTCTTAGCACACTTGGGTGAAATAAATGAGTGTGTACTTCCACAGTCAATCAAAACTTTAATTGATTTACCTTGATGACTAGCTGGTGTTTGTATTACCGAATATTGACGATTTGGACACTTCATATGGAATGCAGCATGAACAATTGCTCTTTCAATATCTTCTTCCTGTCAAGATTGTGGGAGAGAAGGAAGGAGTCTCACTTGTAGCTTTCTTGCTTGCACAATGGGGGAATACACACAAGGGTGGAGGCTGAAAAATAGTTTTCCTCTTCTTAGTTGTGTAAGCCAAAAGAACTCTCATACAAAGAAATAGAAGAACCCTATATATGGGTCTCAAACCAAACTCAACTAACTAAGGTGGCATACTAACTGAGCCACGAACTAGAGTAGATAAGGATAGCTGTCATGTAGCTATTATTCATGGGTGGTGTACCAACCGCATCTGCAACTGACACGTCGGTGACATAAATGCACAACGGTCACCCTGGCATATCACGAGTGGAGCTCGATATCTCAACACTTCCATAGTAGGGTCTTCCTCCCTATTAGTCTCTTTTAGGGTAATATTTGATGTTCTTCCTCTTGCCATAGCTATTTGACCACGGCCTTGGGTAGCTCTACCTTGACCTCAAAATTGACCTTGGAGATGGTTTCCACCAAGCTTTGGGTAATCTCTCCTAAAATGTCCTAGCTTATTACAATGAAAGCACCTAAGACCATCCTTGTTTCCCTGGGTAGGAACAAAATTTCCAACTGCATTGAATTTTGCATTTTTCTTCTAACCTTGGTAAAATTGGCCTTGGGTTCTTTTTGCTTCACCTTTAAATCCTCCTTTGTTTTGGTTATTGTAGCTCCAGAACTTATTATTGTTAGGCTTTAATTATACTTCCCACACAATAGGGATAGCTCGAATCAAAGCATCTTGGAGGTCTAATGGGCATATTGATTCCAAACGAGTATGCAGAGGAGAATTTAGCCCATTGTAGAACTTGGATACTTGTTGAACAATATCCATGGGGGGGGTGCATACTTAAGAAGTGAAACAAACTTGGAGTAATACACTTCGAGGGTCAATCCCATTTGCTTCCAATTAAAGAACACATTCATATTCTAGGTACGATAAGCTGGAGGTAAATATCTTCCTCTTATATCTTCTTTCAGCAAATCCCAAGTAATGGTATTACCAAGGACACCTTGATCTCAACACCACTGCTTCCACCAAAGTCGAGCTTCGCCAATTAGTTTTAGCTTAGCTATCATGGCTTGGTGGGCTAGGACAATTCCAACGGCAGTAAAATAATCTTCCATGAATTTGATCCAAATTTTTACATCGAATTCCACATTCTCGCCTTTCCCGTCAAATTTTGAAGGTTTGACTTACTTCAAAAGATTCCTTTTCTCTTGAGCTTCGTTGGGAATTATTGCGGGTGCAAAACTTTGGAAAATTTTAACAATTCCCAAGTTAGATTTTATGAAATTTATATAGCGTTAATATTAGAGTTTGATACTTAAATTATTTCTCGCTTGTTTTATTGAAACAATTTTAATTAAAACTCTTTTCCCATTGCTAAAGTTAAATTGCAATTTCAGAGGTTTCAAGGAAAAATAAGGTTCAATTATTTCTCTAATTGATAAAGTTGTCAAGATTGTGGGAGAGAAGGAAGGAGTCTCACTTGTAGCTTTCTTGCTTGCACAATGGGGGCATAGACAAAGGTGGAGGCTGAAAACATCAATAAGACCTAGTAAAACCCTCTCTCACACATAGTGATAATGCACCTCAATGTGCTTTGTTCTAGCATGATAGACTGGGTTATTTGCCAAGTGTATACTACTCATGTTGTCACAATAAATGACAACTGGACCATCTGTAGACTGATGCATATCATAAAGTAGCTTATGCAACCAAGCTACCTCACATGCAGCCATTGCTGCACCCCTGTACTCAGCCTCTGTGCTCGACAAGGAAATTGTAGGCTGTTTCTTGCTACTCCAAGTGACTGCAGCACTCCCAAAAGAGAACACATATCCACTGGTAGATCGTCTATCAGAAATACTACCAGCCCAATCAGCATCAGTGTATCAATGCAACTTTATCTGAACCCAGTCTCATAAAATAGTCCATACTGCAATGTGGACTTCACATATCTAAGTATGCGTCTAGCCGCATCCAAATGTGGTTTCCTTGGAGCCTGCATAAACTGACTTACCAATCCAACAGCATAGCTCAAATCTGGCCCGGTAATAGTCATATAAATCAAACTTCCTACTATGCGTCTGTACATAGTAGGGTCTTCCAGAAGCTCACCTGCATCTGCGCTTAGCTTCACATTCTGCTCCAAAGGAACTGAAATAGGCTTACAGCCTATCATCCCATATTTGTACAGCATGTCCAATCCATACTGCCTCTGCAAGAGCTGTATCCCACTTGGTGATCTAATCACCTCAATGCCCAAGAAATAACGCAGCTCTCCCAAATCCTTTATCTCAAACTTCTGCTTCAATAGCATTTTCACATGAAGAATATCTTCATCACTGTCACCTGTCATAATCAAATCATCAACATAAATGACAAGTAGCATAATACCTTTCTCTGTTTTTCTCACATAAAGTGAGAAGTCTGCCTTGGAAATCTGAAAGCCAATAGCGACAAGATACTGTCCTATCTTGTCAGACCATGCTCTAGGTGCTTGCTTCAAGCCATACAAGGCTTTCTTCAACCTGCAAACAAACTCAGGATGAACAACATGCACATAACCTGGTGGTTGCTCCATATAGACCTCTTCTTGCAAATCACCATGCAAGAAGGCATTCTTTACATCCATCTGATGTAAAGACCATCCCTTTGATGCAGCCATAGCAATGACTGCTCTTACGGTTGCCATCCTTGCAACTGAACTGAATGTTTCTTCATAATCAATGCCATATGTTTGTGCATACCCCTTGACTACTAATCTTGCCTTGTATCTGTTCACAGAACCATCCGCATTGTGCTTCACCTTATAAACCCACTTACAGCCAATTGCATTCTTACCTTTAGGCAAAGGTACCAATTCCCATGTAGCATTTACTTCCAAGGCATCCATTTCTTCATCCATGGCTTTCTCCCATTTTTCTTTTCCCATGGCTTGCTCAAAAGAAGTGGGTTCTGATTCCTATATCACTTTGACCATAAATCAATGCATGCCCAAAATATTGTTGCAGGACTGCCTAAGTTCAAGGTTGCAGAAATGTATAAGGTATGTGAAGCCTGCCAATTTGGAAAACAGGCAAGGAAACCATTTCCTAGACATGTTCAAGAGAGTAAAAAGCCATTGTAATTAATCCACTCTGATGTGTGGACTACTAAAGCTGCATCTCTTGGAGGCTATCATTATTTTGTCACTTTTATTGATGACTATAGCAGAAAAGTTTGGGTGTATTTCATGAAAAAGAAAAGTGAAGTTTTTGGGCATTTCAAAACTCTTAAAGCTATGGTTGAAAAAGAAACAGGTCTGTAAATAAAATGCCTAAGGTCAGATGGAGGGGGAGAGTACCTCTCAAATGAGTTTGCAAGGTTCCTGCAGAAGCATGGCATAAAGCAGCAATATTCATGCAGTCATACCCCACAACAAAATGGAATTGCAGAAAGGAAAAACAGGCATATTGGAGAGGTATCTCGTGCCATGCTCAACGAAAAAGACTTGCCACATTTTTACTGGGCCGAAGTAGTTGCTACAGCAATCTATATAATGAACAGGACTCCCACTGCAGCAATACATGGGATGACTCCAGAGGAGAGATATACTGGTAGGAAACCAGATATTTCTCATATGAAAATTTTTGGTTGCATTGCCTATGTACATGTGCCAGATGAGTTGAGATCCAAGTTGGATCCAAAAGCTGAGAAGTGCATCTTTATTGGTTACTCTCTACACAGCAAAAAGGGTATAGATGCTATAACCCTTCTACTCGTAAGTTTATAGTGAGCAGAGATGTTGTTTTTGATGAGATGAGTAGCTGGTATAAACCAGTAAATGTGATTGATGATGTAGATGCACAAAATGGTAATGCTGTACAGAATTCACAGCAGCAGTCACAAAATATTAGTGGACCTAGAGCATCCTCTAGCAGTGGTTCACATTCTTCGCCATGGACAAGCAGATTGAGATCAGGAGAATCTTCTCAAAGCAATGCAGATAGTGGTATGCAGGTATCACGAAAAGGAAAAGAGAAGGTTGATCAGCCCATGTTTGATGTGAATGCAGGTCACTCTTATGTGGATGGTGAATCCAGTGGCTCAGAACAAAGCATTGATGATGAGTTGGGTATTCCTTCTATTGTTACACCTAGAGCAAGGAAGACCAGGGATGTTTTGAGAGCACCTGGGAGTGAACCTATTTTGCGTAGGTCTACGAGAGCTAGGTATCCTATGGATAGGCTGAAATATGATGGATTTACAACCATTCACTATGCATATATGGTCAAAGTGATACAAGAATCAGAACCCACTTCTTTTGAACAAGCCATGGGAAAAGAAAAATGGGAAAAAGCCATGGATGAAGAAATGGATGCCTTGGAAGCAAATGCTACATGGGAATTGGTACCTTTGCCTAAAGGTAAGAATGCAATTGGCTGTAAGTGGGTTTATAAGGTGAAGCACAATGCAGATGGTTCTGTGAACAGATACAAGGCAAGATTAGTAGTCAAGGGGTATGCACAAACATATGGCATTGACTATGAAGAAACATTCAGTCTGATTGCAAGGATGGCAACCGTAAGAGTAGACATTGCTATGGCTGCATCAAAGGGATGGTCTTTACATCAGATGGATGTAAAGAATGCCTTCTTGCATGGTGATTTGCAAGAAGAGGTCTATATGGAGCAGCCACCAGGTTATGTGCATGTTGTTCATCCTGAGTTTGTTTGCAGGTTGAAGAAAGCCTTGTATGGCTTGAAGCAAGCACCTAGAGCATGGTCTGACAAGATAGGACAGTATCTTGTCACTATTGGCTTTCAGATTTCCAAGGCAGATTTCTCACTTTATGTGAGAAAAATAGAGAAAGGTATTATGCTACTTGTCATTTATGTTGATGATTTGATTATGACAGGTGACAGTGATGAAGATATCCTTCATGTGAAAATGCTATTGAAGCAAAAGTTTGAGATGAAGGATTTGGGAGAGCTGCGTTATTTCTTGGGCATTGAGGTGATTAGATCACCAAGTGGGATACAGCTCTTGCAGAGGCAGTATGGATTGGACATGCTATCCAAATATGGGATGACAGGCTGTAAGCCTATTTCAGTTCCTTTGGAGCAGAATGTGAAGCTAAGCGCAGAAGCAGGTGAGCTTCTGGAAGACCCTACTATGTACAGACGCATAGTAGGAAGTTTGATTTATATGACTATTACCAGGCCAGATTTGAGCTATGCTGTTGGATTGGTAAGTCAGTTTATGCAGGCTCCAAGGAAACCGCATTTGGATGCGGCTAGACGCATACTTAGGTATGTGAAGTCCACATTGCAGTATGGACTATTTTATGAGACTGGGATTCATATATAGCTGCATGGATACACTGATGCTGATTGGGCTGGTAGTATTTCTGATAGACGATCTACCAGTGGATATGTGTTCTCTTTTGGGAGTGCTCCAGTCACTTGGAGCAGCAAGAAACAGCCTACAGTTGCCTTGTCGAGCACAGAGGCAGAGTACAGGGGTGCAGCAATGGCTGCATGTGAGGTAGCTTGGTTGCATAAGCTACTTTATGATATGCATCAGCCTACAGATGGACCAGTTGTCATTTATTGTGACAACATGAGTAGTATAGACTTGGCAAATAACCCAGTCTACCATGCTAGAACAAAGCACATTGAGGTGCATTATCACTATGTGCGGGAGAGGGTTTTACTATGTCTTATTGATCTAGTTTATGTCAGCACAGAGGATCAAGTAGCTGACATATTCACAAAGGCATTGGGCATAGAGAAGCTGCGCAAGTTCAGAGACCTGCTTGGTGTGCAGGAATTGGGATTGAGCTCGAGGGGGAGTGTTGAGATATCGAGCTCCACTCGTGATATGCCAAGGTGACCGTTGTGCATTTATGTCACCGATGTGTTGCAGATGCGGTTGGTACACCGCCCATGAATAATAGCTAGATGACAGCTATCCTTATCTACTCTAGTTCGTGGCTCAGTTAGTATGCCGCCTTAATTAGTTGAGTTTGGTTTGAGACCCATATATAGGATTCTTCTATTTCTTTGTACTTGAGTTCTTTTTGGCTTACACAACTAAGAAGAGGAAAACTGTTTTCAGCCTCCACCCTTGTGTGTATTCTCCCATTGTGCAAGCAAGAAAGCTACAAGTGAGACTCCTTCCTTCTCTCCCACAATCTTGACATGAATTCTGTGCAGCATTACCATTTTGTGCATCTACATTATCAATCACATTTACTGGTTTATACCAGCTACTCATCTCATAAAAAACAACATCTCTGCTCACTGTAAACTTACGAGTAGAAGGGTTATAGCATCTATACCCTTTCTGCTGCAAAGAGTAACCAATAAAGATGCACTCCTTAGCTTTTGGATCCAACTTGGATCTCAACTCATCTAGCACATGAACATAGGCAATGCAGCCAAAAATCTTCAAATGAGAAATATCTGGTTTCCTACCAGTATACCTCTCCTCTGGAGTCATCCCATGTATTGCTGCAGTGGGAGTCATGTTCATTATGTAGACTGTTGTAGCAACTGCCTCAGCCCAATAAAAATCTGGTAGGTCTTTTTCATTGAGCATGGCACGAGATACCTCTCCAATATGCCTGTTTTTCCTTTCTGCAATTCCATTTTGTTGTGGGTTATGACTGCACGAATATTGCTGCTTTATGCCATGCTCCTACAGGAACCTTGCAAACTCATTTGAGAGGTACTCTCCCCCTCCATCTGACCTTAGGCATTTTATTTGCAGGCCTGTTTCTTTTTCAACCATAGCTTTAAGAGTTTTGAAATGCCCAAAAACTTCACTTTTCTTTTTCATAAAATACACCTAAACTTTTCTGCTATAGTCATCAATAAGAGTAACAAAATAATGACAGCCTCCAAGAGATGCAGCTTTAGTAGTCCACACATCAGAGTGGATTAATTCCAATGGCTTCTTACTCTCTTGAACATGTCTAGGAAATGGTTTCCTTGCCTGTTTTCCAAACTAACAGGCTTCACATACCTTATGCATTTCTGCAACCTTGAATTTAGGCAATCCTGCAACAATATTTTGGGCCTGCATTGATTTAAGTCATTGTACATTAACATGACCAATGCGTTTATGCCAGATATCAATATCTGCAACTACACCAGTCCCATGTGCAAACATTGCTGCACTTAATTCAGACATGTCTACATCCAACGTAAACATTCTTCCCTTCTTCTTTTCTTTTGCTATCAAACGACCTTTATTTTTCATATCCTCAACAAAGCATCCATGAGGATTAAATCTGACCTGCAAGCCCTGCTCAACCATTTGACCAACAGAAACCAAATTCTTGGTGATATTCGGGACATGAAATACATCGGACAGGTATTTATTTTTCCCATCCTGCATAGACAAATGAATTTTTCCAATCTGCACAATAGGATGTGCAGTATCATCACCAGTCTCCACAAATCCTGATTTTTCCATTTTCCTTGCATCCTCCATCCATTCTGCATGACCTGTCATGTGGTTGGATGCACCTGAGTCAACATACCATACATCGTTGCTTTCTTCTGCTCTTGTCACAGAATTGTTCATGTGTTGCACCATAAACAAATGCTCATTTCTGTCATCACCCTGTCTACTAGAGGATGCATAATTTCCTTGTTGCAGTTTTCCATTCATGATGTCATTCTGCTTTTTATAGCAGTCTTTAGCCATATGACCCATTTTATCACAGTAGTAGCATTCAACATTACTGTTTGCATTTTGGCCTCTTTGCCATCCACCACGACCTCTTTGGCTCCCCCTGCCTCTAGAGTTACCACGTCCTCCTCTATAGGACTGGTTTTCTTGAGTTTGCTGCATATTCTGATTTCTACCACGGCCTCCAAATCGGCCTCCTCTACCTCTGCCTCTACCTCTTCCAGCATTTGAGTAGAAGACAGCTTCTTTTGAAGTTCCTCCTAAAGAAGATGCACCACCATTTCTCTGCTCCTCAGAAATTAGAAGAGCAATCAACTCCTCAAAATCAGGAAATCTTTCACGGACAGAAATGGATGTTCGGAACTGTGCATAATCCTTTCCTAGACCATTCAAGGTCACTGAGACTAAATCATCATCTTCCACTGGTGACCCAATGGAAGCAAGTGCATCTGCAATCTTCTTCACCTTCATGTGGTAGTCATTGATGCTCATACTTTCTCTTTGCACATTGTGTAACTCTTGCTTGAGCTACATTTTCCTGGCTTGCGTATTTGTGCTATACATTTTTGACAAAGTATCCAATGCCTCCTTTGGCGTACTTGCATCCTGAATATGCACAATCATAGAGTCTGAAATGCTGATAGACAACCAATACATAACTTTGCTGGCTCTCTCATGCCATGCTTTAAATGCATGCATTTGCTATTGATTGGGAACATCAGGAAGAACTGGTTCTTCTTCATTTCCTGCAACAAATTCCCAATATCCTTTTCCCATAAGGAAATTCGTCATTCTAAACTTCCATGCTTGGAAGTTGTTCTTGTCAAGCTTTTTAGTGACAATCTATGAAAGAGAATCAGACGCCATTACAGAACACTGCAAAAAATTCTGTCACTGCAAAAAACACAACTTCACCCTCACAAGGGCAAATCTGCAAAACTGGCGAAAGTGGTATTTGACCACACAGTCACTTCCTAGTGATGATTTTGCATAAACAGGAACCATGGATGATTTTGTAACTCCCAATGTCTCTCACACAAGCATACGATGCAATTTTTGCGGTAACTTTTCACCACAATGCAAGTCAGTTCTACCTAATGAGTAGTTGTCTTCCTATTTCTATTGCCGATTTAGAAAATCTCCCAACTAACCGAGACTGCCCTACCATTGGACGGCCCCATCGGGGGTTATGCCCATTTCGGCTCCCTAAAACAATGCAAGTCAGTTCTACCTAATGAGTAGTTGTCTTTCTATTTCTATTGCAGATTTATAAAATATCCAAACTAACCGAGACCGCCCTACCATTGGAGGGACCCATCGGGGGTTATGCCCATCCGCTTTCCTTTGATGATGGAATCATCTTTAGTTTCTCTTAACCACACATTCCTTGACGTAATTTATCTCTCGGACACGTATGCAATTTAAACAACCTGAGTAAAACGAATTTATTTATTATATTGAAAGTTTATTACAATTTCTATCTTTCTGACCCTGCGGAAGATACACAGAATTCCATTAGGGTATTGTGCCCCCACAAGATTCCACCCTTGTAACTAGTATTTAAGGTTCCAGGATTCCATCCTAGATCATAAAGGGCATTGTCAGATTCTAGGAACAATGCAGGATTTACGGCCAGAGCCCTCCCTAGCATCCACATTTCCTACTGCCTGAGACTATCCCTACAGATAGACCTTTCACTATGATGCCGGTCTAAGCCTGTTGAAGCAATAACCATGACCCCCTTCGAGTAGGGTCTCGCAGCTAGCTTGGAGGTAGTCTAGCACAATACTTCCTTTTATCTTGTTTGTCAATATTTGCAATCAGAGATCATTCTAGAAAATACAAACAATCCTTTCAAATGTATATCAAATGATGCAATATCAATGACACCATCGTGCAGCTCACAACTTCCATAGCCAAGATAGACCTTATCCTAAGGTAACCTTACATTCTAATGAGGATTCTCCTCCCCATAAAGAAGTGTTGAGTACATCTCTTACAACATGTTAAGCAAGACATGAATTTCCTATTTGGGCTATCTAACCCAACATAAGCAAATTTTCTTTAGAAAAAAATATTGAGACAACAATTTAATGAGATGATTTACAAGACCTTTAAATAAGGTTTTTCTTTTTAAGTGTTAATCAACACTTAACCTTGTCTCATTTGACCATAACTATATCGAAGGCACATAAAGACATATGTGCAATAACTTTTGGCAACTATTTTCAACATGATTCTACAATTTAGAATCTCAATTAATCTAGTTGCAATTCATAGTGATTAATCGTTTATGTGTGTACTAGTATGCTTTCTAGATGAAGTTGTCAATTCGTGTAAGTAAAAAATATGGATGCTAATATTTTATGAAAATTTAAAAAAACTTATTATTTTAAGTGGCAAAATAATAACCTAGTAGTGAATAACTTGGTTTGGCACGACAACATTGGAAATTTCATCTTTGCCTGTGCTTGCGTTCACCACAACCTATGTTTTGTTGGTAATGGCAACTCTGACAACCTTGAGCACTCTTGTAACTCTGGCAATACCCGTTATTTGACCAATTGCAATGGTTCTCGTAGTCATTCCACCTCTTCGCTTTGGAGCCATCATCTGCGAGCATGTTTGAGAGATAGGGAAGGCAAAATAAATGTGAGATGGGAGAGCGTAAGAAAAGATGACTTGGTCGAAGACCCAGACAGGGGGGATTGAGCTATATATATATATATATATATCTCTCTCTCTCTCTCAAGCTCCTTCTCATAGCCTCTCAAAGGGGTATCCTTCAACCTCCCTCTCTCTATCTCTCTCTCACAGCCTCTTGGGGTCTCCTTGTGCCTCTCTAAACTTATCCCTATGCCTCATATTTATAGTTAAATTAGAGAAGAAGGGTTGTGCCTGAGAAGAAGAGCTCTTTGTGGAGGGGATCTTGGCAAAATCAATAATCTAGAACTTCTAAGATGTAATCTAATGCTCAAAACACTAGTCTAATGGTTTTGTTGGCTCCAAAAGGGGGGTAAAACCCTAAGACGCTTGATTAGAAATCTTTCATATCACTCCTTCTTCGTGTTTGAAGTGTTGTTTGCTATCTGTAAATTGGGATTACGACACGTGCGATTTCACCAATCCTTCTTTTTTGTATTAAATCTCCAAAATTGGCTTTAAAAACCACTTGTTTTTTTTACATGACATCCTATTCTAGACATTTTCATAGCTTTTTAGGATATTTACAATAAATAATATCTAAAATATGTTAGTTTTGTCCAAAGATCTAATATTTTTGGACCATCCATACTATACACATTGACACTAATGACTAATATGGCTCATAACTCTCATTCATGTGGTAACTTCCGTGATGGATGGCTACAATCCTTGTTAATCCAAAAAAATATTGGGTTACAATCCTCGATTTTTTCGTTTCTTTTTTTAAAAATAAAATTTTTTGTTTGTTAGTTATTATCGTTAGTTAGTTTTTACTTTAGTTAGTAACCTTACTAACTCACTAATTGACTAACTAACTTTCAAACTAACCAACTAACTTTTAATTGTGTGGAAATATTACATGTATTGTGGAATATGACTATCTCTTACATAGTTAACTCATACTCTAACTCTGAGTATCTATGCCTCCCTCCCTCAATCCTATGAAAGAAAAAATACAAATAGAACTAAAAACTTGTTGTAGGCTCACCTATACTCAACCTTCTCATTGTAGTCCATCACCGAAGGAGAGATTGCTGGCCTTACAATTTGAATGTGCTTCTCTTATGGGCCAAACTCTCATTTGCATAATCAATATGGTCCTCTACACATTACCAAGAAGAGGAAGAAGAGAAATGGAGTAGAAGATTCCCTCTCTTGTTCTCTCACTCTTTCCCTCATTATTTCACTCTCTTTCTCTCTCTCAACTAACTATGGAGGCTCAAGAAGCATCATATGGTGTATTGGAAGAGAATGGAAGGAGAAGAGAAGAAAAATGGAAGCAAAAACACCTTCCCCTCTATATCCTCACTCTCTTACTCTCGTTCTGTAATGAAAGAAGCTTGGAGGAGAGAGAAGAAGAGCCGAGGAGAGAGAAAGAGAACAAGAAGAAGAAAGAAGACTAGAAGAAGAGAGAGAAAGAGAGAAGGGAGGAGAGAAGGAAGGAGGAAACCATGGAGCTGGAGATGAAGGTGAAGAGTATGATCTTGATAATAACTAGTTTTCCTAATCTCGGGCTTTTACACCTTAAATACCCCGGTCAGTATGATGGGGTATCTAAACCCTAATCGGTGTGTATCCTACTTGTTACAATCCATCCCCACTCGAAAGGTTTTTGCCCTCAAAAACAAAGAGAAATAGAGGGGAGTGATGGGTGGCTAAGGGAGGGTTGCAGAGTACTACTCAGAGCCCTTTGACAATGAAGATTAGGTGTGGAGAGACTAGGTACAGCATGCAGTTCGGAACTGGTCTACTGAAGTAAACTGGTCATAACTTTTGATAGGCTGCTCCAAATAGGGCGCACCATATGTCAAACCAGAGCTTATGACAGGTACTTTTAGCCTATGTAGAATCCAAATGCATGTGATTTGAGTAAGTACAAAGTTGTTCTAAAATAGTGTGCAGCCTGCGAGTAGAGGGTGAGCAATTTGGGGCATGATCGGCTAGTCTTCCAACCGTTGGGGTTCACGAAGGTAGGGAAATTCATTAAGGATGGTTGCTGGGCACCAAGAGGCTTCTTCCAAGGGTAGACCTTGCCATTTGATGAGGTATTATTTGATGGATTGGGATTGTAAGTGCTTATCTCGCTGCCCAATGATTGCTTCAGGGACATATTGAGTGATGCCCTCTTCATCTATGGGGAGAAGTTCTTCCACATAGTCCACTGAGGAGCCTACAAAGGGTTTCAGCTAACAAACATGAAACACATTGTGGATTTTGGTGGTAAGGGAAGTTCTAAGCAGTAGGCCAAGTCACCAACTCTCTTCAGGATTCGGTATGGGCCATAGAAGTGATGGGCTAGCTTATTAATGTTGCCCTCTTTGAGAGTTGAGTAGCGGGACTTAGGCACTTTCAAAAGGACCAATTCCCCCTCTTGGAATTCCAAATGCCTTCGTTTTTCATCAACATAGAGTTTCATGTGTGTTTGAGCCTTCTGAAGATTCATTTTGCATTGCTGAAGTAAAGCTTGCATGTGATCCAATTCAGCTTGACTCTGAGGGTTGATCTTATTAGTAAACAAGACTATAGGAAGGGGAACCTTATACCCGTATAAGGCCTCAAAAGTGGAAACTCCAATGCTAGAGTGTGTGGAGTTACTATATCCAAACTCAGTCAAGTGAAGCCACGTATCCCAACTGTGTTGTACATCATGGCAAAAGTGCCTCAAATATGTCTCAAGCCATTTGTTCACTCTCTTAGTTTGGCCATCAGTCTGAGGGTGGTACGCAGTGGATGGAGTAAGCTTGGTCCCCATGGAGGTGAAAAATGTCTGCCAGAAGTTGCTCATAAACTTTGCATCCCGATCATGTACTATGACTTGTGGTAAGCCATGCAGCTTGAAGACATTTTCCATAAACTGAGTGGCCACTTGAGAGGCAGTATATTGCATCTTAGTGGGGATAAAGTGGGCAGCTTTGGTGAGGTGATCAACTACCACATAGATACTGTTCCACCCTTTCTTAGTCGCAAGAAGGCCAGTGATAAAGTCCATTGTGATGTGATTCCATTTCCCTTCAGGGATAGGGAGAGGTTGCAAGAGGCCATCGGACCTGAGTGTACTATCCTTGTTTTGTTGGCATGGAACACATTTGGTCACAAAGTCCTTGACATCCCTCCATAAGCCTTTCCAATAAAAGCTCTTGGCAATCCTATCATACGTTTTGAAAACACCCAAGTGATCAAAAGTGGGGCAAGAATGCATTTCTTCTATGATCTTCTGCATGAAGGGGGAAGTGTGCGGGATGACAATCTTGCCATGGGACCAAATAAGGCCATGCTTGAGCTGATATTGGGAGTTTTCAACCATAACCTCATGCTGTAATTTCTGAAATGTGTGGTTGAAATGATCATCTAACAAGTAAGCTTCTTGGAGCTCTTCAACCCAATCACTGTGCAATTCTGAGATAGAGGACACTCTGCATGCCCACATTCAAGAGAGAGAATCAGCCACAATATTATTCTTGTCCCCCGTGTGTGAAATGTCAAAGTCATAGTTCTGTAAGGTTGCCACCCATCGTCTTTACTTAGGAGTCATAGTAGACTTATTCAAGAAGTATTGGAGGACTCGATGATCACTTTTCACTTGGAAGCGGCTGCTATACAAATAGTAGTGCCATTTCTTGATAGCATGGAGGATGGCCAACATCTCTTGGTCATATACATTCATTTGCATCTCCTTCTCATCAAGCTTGCGGCTTTCAAATGCAATCACATCGTACTCTTGCAACAATACTGCATCAATATCCCAGCCACTGACATCACAATGAATGGTAAATAGCTTAGAGAAGTCACGGCAAACAAGGATGGGGGCTAAAGTAAGCGCGTCCTTTAGCTATTTGAAGCTATGATCCGCAGTAGCATCCCAAAAGAATGACTCTTTTTTCAAACGATCAGTACAAGTTGTTGCAATGGTGGCATAGTGCTTAATGAAGCGTCTGTAGAATGAAGAGAGACCAAGGAGCCCACGCAAAGAAGTGGTGGTGGAAGGAGTGGGCCAATCTTTAACACATTGCACCTTTTTCGGGTTAGCCTGTATACCATTTTTGCTCACAATGTGTCCCAAGTACTCCACAGATGTCTGCATGAATATGCATTTTCTCTCCTTAGCAAAGAGTCAATGCTCTCTCAATATGTCAAAACACCCTCCGAACGTGTGTCAAGTGCTCCATAGATGACTTGCTGTAAATGAGAATGTCATCAAAGAAAACAAGCATGAACTTGAATAGAAAGGGTTGTAGGATTTTGTTCATGAGGCTTTGAAAGGTGGCAGGGGCACTAGTCAACCCAAAAGGCATCACAAACAAATGGTAAAGTCCATGATCAGTCTTGAAGGCTGTTTTGACCTCATCTCTTGACCGCATACGAATCTAATGGTAGCCAGAGCGCAAGTCAATCTTAGTGAAAAAGCATACCCCTTTTAACTCATCCAGCAAATCATCAATCCGTGGTATGGGGTAGTGGTTCTTCACTGTAATTTTGTTCAAATCTCTGTAGTCAATGCACATGCGAAAGGAGCCATCTTTCTTTTTGACTAAGAGGACAGGGGATGCATAGGGGGAAGAACTCGGTTCAATGAAACCCATCTCCAACAACTCCTTGATTTGCTTTGCAACCTCTTCATGCTCACACTTGGAGATTCTATAGGGGGGGTTTGTTCACTGGCATGGAATGGGGCTCTAGGTCAAGTGGATGGTTCACTTGTCTCTTGGGAGGGAGGGATGTCAGCATCTGGAATAAATCATTGTATTCCTAAAGTAAGACCTACAAGGCAGAATCATGAGATACTGCAGAGGGCTGATCAGAATTGTCCTTATTTAATTGCAAAACAAAGATTTGTGAGCATTTCTTAAACTCCCGTTTGAGTTGCTTTGCTGTAATGAGCTAAAAATCAGCATGATCTCGAACTCCCTCTAGGTGGATAGGCTTTCCATGCATCATAAACTCCATGTAAAGATGAGAGAAGTCCATAGCAATTTTCCCCAACTGTTTCAGCCAATCACAGCCCAAGACAACATCAATGGGGCCCATATCTAGGGCAATCAGATCAACCAGTGCCACATAATTTTCAGCCAGGCATAAGGGAAATACGAGACATACATGTGTGCTGATTTCTTCTTCTTCATTTGCTACTTGGACCTTCAAGGGGTGGTGTAATGCCATCAGGGTACATTTCAACTGATCGATGGTTGATTTATTGACAAAACTGTGAGTGCTTCCACTATCTACAAGGATAAAAACATGCTTTCCATTGATACTACCTTGAATGCGAAGGGTACTGGGGCTGCGGGAACCCATCCAAGCATCCAAGGAGATCGATCAAAGGGAAGTGGGAGGTGGGTGGGATGTTAAATCAAGTATCTATGAGGGAGCACCGCCCGGGTCAAAGGGAAACCCATCCTCCAGGTCATAGAAGTGCTCATGATCAATATCCTCCGTGGGCTCAACCTAGTCAATGGCTAAGTCATCCTCCTCATTGTGCCAATCTTCCATGACATACATGCTATGAACTTTGATCTTAGCTATCTTGTACGGGCATTTGGAGGCATGATCAACAATGTACTTATCTCGACACTTAAAGCATAGGCCCTTTTCTTTCCGTTCCTTCACAACATCTGGGGAGATGAATCGTTGACTATTGGATCCATGGGAAGGTGATGCAGTGGACTGTTTATTTTCAGCATACCTATTTTCAAGAGTAGAGCCTGATGCTGTCCCAAAAGTGCCCATTTTTATTTCAGCATGGAAGGCGGGGTAAGTGGGTACTTTGGGGCAGTTATTAGGCATAGAAGTGCCTTGAAAACCACCTCCATATGGGGCTAATCATGAAGGAATGCGGGGAGGTCCAACACCTTGCTGAAAATGCTCATTCTTACAGTACTTTCTTGCATATCTCTTAGCCAATTCGATTGCATCAAACAATGTGGTAGGTTTTTGGGCCATAACATCAATTGATAGACTCGGTTCCAACACATAGATGTACTTGTGCAATTTAGCATCGTCACTAATGCTCTTCACATACATGGTCAAGTTCATGAACTGATTTGTGTAGTCACGTACAGTGAGGTAATGTTGGTCAAGAGTGTACCATCATCTTGCCAACTATTCTTTTTCCACAAGGGACACACAAACTTGGACCATATGCATTTTGAAATCTTCCCAATCAATGAACTGTTGATTCTCGCAATTGATATAGCGCCACCAAGTGTGGGCAAAACCTTCCAAGTGGAGAGAAGCAAAAAGTATTTTTTGATCATCAGTGCGGGGGTAGATGTTGAAGTAGGACTCCAACTTGGACGTCCATTCTTCCAGGCCAGATGGTGAGGGGGATTGCCCTTTGTACTTTGTTAGGATGACCTTGTCACGCAGATCATAGGGGCCATGCTGCCCATGAAATCCTTGCTATACATGCAGCCCATGATGGCCATACATGCCTTGCTATCCATACATCCCTAGAGGTGCATTAAGCCCATGTTGTCCATTATAACCATGCTGTCCATGATTGCCAGGTTGACCATTTGTACCATATTGTCCTTGATGGGGATGATTCATATGGGGTGCATGGGGGCGGAGAAGGCCTCAAGTGGATGTTGCTAGCATGGTGGACGGGGGAATTCAATAGGGGCTCATCATGCGTATGAGAGGGTTCCCCGATCTCATAGGTAGAAGGGGAAATTTCCTTAGCGCCAAGTACACCCTGTGGGCCATGCGACGGTTCCTGATGCGGAGGACGTCTAGACTCATGTCTAGAGTCATTGGTCTTCTCTTGGGATGAAGCGGTCGCTAATTGAGCAACAAGAGTAGTGAGCTGCTCCAAGGTCTGTTGAGTCTTTGAGTTTGAGATAGCCATGTGCTCGATCGCTTCATCAAACTTGGGCATCATTTGGTGGTGGTTGGTGACCATGTCATTGTGGCATTCCATATGACGACGGAGCTCATGTTGGTAGAGGGTGTGATTGAGAAGGGTATACGGGTCCATTTTAGGCATTTCCTCTTGTATGTCACCATGGTAATCTTACGCTGAGATTGGTTCCTGATTCATGGAGGTCCGGGAGTCTCTAATCTCCCTCTGGAGTTCCTCTTGGGCCTTGCTTTTGCCTTTCTGGCCAGCCATCTGGATGCAGTCCACAGGACCTGCTATCAGTAAAAGGGGCGTAACTCTTTGTAGGAAACTCCGATTGATGAGGTTTTGGGCTCAAGTCGGAGGGGACAACGGCCTCTTTGAGATGAGGTATTGACCTTTATGATAGAAAATGACTAGAATTTTTTGTAATGGGTTTACAGTGTCTATCTTGGAGCGGTCTGCATCCTATCCATAGTGACCCTTGTGCACAAAAATGGGCATAACTTTCACACTGTAGCTCCAATTGGGGAGGTTTTTGATTAAAATTGGAGGAGACAAAGCCCTCTTTGAGGTGGAACCCCCCCCCCAGATTTTGGAAAGAATTTTTTGCAATGGGATCTTTGTGACAGTCCTACAGGACTGTGACCAAAAACACTGCATGTCCCTTAGTACCAAGGTCTTATATGGATAGAGCATAGTTCAAGGGCCCTGATCTACCACATCAATAGCATCTTGAGCATACTGAACATAATCCCGAGCATCATTGCATATCCATTAGCTCAGACATTAATGCATAAGTACATTCACTGCCATACATTTCCTTTGATTGCATGTACTTCAAGTGTCATACATGGGTGCCATTAGCATTATGGGGTATCCAAGAAGGATCATTGGGGCAGGGGAGTGGAGCTCATGAAAGTACCTGCACCTACATACAAGTATTGGGCTCTGGATCAGCAGGAGGTGGGCAAAGTTCCCCTCGGGCCAGGTTGTGCACCCCTTCATGGTCTTAAGTGGTAAGGGAGGGTCATCTCTCTTTTGTCTTACCACCTCGCCTGGCATCAGCCTTTTTCATCAGTCGGAGTATACATGGCAGACATTTTTAATAAGCAATCAATATGAGATGCATTGGAAAGAAGACATTGGCCTTTTCATGAGATACAAGGAATGATAAAGGTTGGGGTAGGGGTTACCTTGGCAGTCTAGCTGCTACTTACCCAATTTACAATGGCTATTATTCATCCAAGATCACAAGATAAGATAGGGGGTTAATGTCAACCATTACAATGAATTTCAAGAAGAAGAATGATGCTTGCACATGAAGAGGATTGAACTATTAAACCTATGCAATCTTGAATCTCTCTAAGAATGGATGAAGCTCATCAAGTGGCTAAATTGAGAGATTAAGATTAGAATGGCATACCTCTTTAATGCTTGGGAAGACCGTTGAAACATGAATCATCACAATGCTGCTTGCTCCATTGATCAAGTCCAGTTGTTGGTTGGGGCATCCAGAAAGAAGATTTCAGCATTCAAATGCTCCTACTATGAGGAAGGCTCCCATGCTTGTCCCCGAGCTTGAGCTTCAAGAATGGAAAGCTTCAAGTGAAGCTTTCATGGCTGCCCACAAAGTTTCCATACATGCTGAACTCCAAGTCTTCCTCCGGGTGAGAGGATTCATTCACGGGCTGAAGGGCTTGTGTGGGTTGAGCTCTCCGGGTCAGAGAAGACTTCAGTTTGGAGAATCCATGACTACCCCAAACTGTATCAAACAATCCAGCTGTTGTCCATCTTGAAGGTTGAATCTTGGGATAAAAAATGCCAAGGGGGAAGAGGGAGATCATCTGAATCAATGCCCCGGAGTGGCAAGGAGTGGCCAAGCAGTAGTGGAGGAGTGGCAGGAGGGCTAGGGAGGGGCAGGGCAGCTAGCGCAAAATGCACCGAAAGTTGTAGGGCTATCCTGCAAGCCTTCTGGGCAGCAACTCCCCCCAGTCCATTACTTGATCAGTAGCCTGGGGGATCAGTGAAGGAGTTCTAGGGCTGGTTGAGGTTGGACAGCACCCTCAGGTCAGATCTTGGGGTTTCTTTGGAGTGGCAGCCATGGTAGCTTGCAGGAGAAGAGAGAGAGAGAGAGCTGGGGCAAAAAATGACTAAGGTTTTGTCCTCTTCCAACTCCTGGGACTCTAAACTTGGCCTGGAACCCTTAAAATTTGCATGAAAAGAAGTGATGACCTGCTATTTTAATCGTTTTACCTCTAGATATGTCTGAGTCTCCAGCCATAGCTCCTGCTTGCTCCAAAAAGCTGAAGTTAACTGCAGTTCTTCTTGCTGTACCTATACCTGTAAGCTGAGTAACTAGGGTTTTTGGGATTTGAAAAGGGAGAAAGGGGAAAGAGGAAAAGGACCAAAGACTGAAGTTCTGATACCACTTGTAATGAAAGAAGCTGGGAGGAGAGAGAAGAAGAGCTGAGGAGAGAGAAAGAGAACAAGAAGAAGAAGGAAGAAGACTAGAAGAAGAGAGAGGAAGAGAGAAGGGAGGAGAGAAGGAAGGAGGAAGCCATGGAAGCTGGAGATGAAGGTGAAGAGTATGATCTTGATAATAACTGGTTGCCCTAATCTGGGGCTCTTACACCTTAAATACCATGGTCAGTGTGACGGGGTGTCTAAACTCCAGTCGGTGTGTATCCCACTTGTTACACATTCTCTCACAAGAAATAGCTACGATGAAAGAAAGAAGGTAGATAGAAACCTTAAGCTTAATATTGCACACACAAGAACAAGAATTTCTACGCCTTATATGCATAGAGTTTCTAGGGTAGGAAGCCTCAACCCTTATTTTCTCTCAAGTCTAGTCATCTCTCTTTTGCATGCATGTAGCTCATAGATTGGTGGTACAAATTTCTCTCATGATGGCGAAACTTGTCCATAAATCCTCATGACTTTTAGGCCTTTTATATATAAATTCAAATATGAACATCATTGACTTTAGAAAATATTGTGTTCTGCATATCGTTGTGAGTCTAGAAGATATTATGGTTTGCATGTGAGTGAAGTCAACTCACACTTTTTACAATAATCATTCTTTCTATGTTGTGCATTTTACACTGTACTCTAAAATATAGTGAACTACTCACAATGAAAAATAAAATTTAAAGAGATACAATGGCCTTAAATATCTCCAAAAATCATTTTGGGATTTTTATAGGCCTTGTCTTGGTGTCTTCTTGCTATTCCGAAATGCTAGATATGACTTTTTATTTTTAACTATTACTATTTATGGCAATTATTGTTTATTATGACTACTTGTTATATGATGGTTCTAGTAACTCTTATCCCTTGGTAGCTTCCTTCACATTTTTAACTTGAGAAACTACTATTTTGTATTGTAACAAATTTTTTGGCTATTATTTCAAGCAATTCTTGAATTTGGTTTGCTTGGTGTATGGCAAACAAGCACATTTCCACACAAAGGACTTTCAAGATATCTTGTTGCTAATCTCCTTCATCAAACTATCGCAAATGAGAGAGAGAGAGAGAGAGAGAGAGAGAGAGAGAGAGAGAGAGAGAGAGAGAGAGAGAGAGAGAGAGAGAGAGAGAGAGAGAGAGAGAGAGAGAGAGAGAGAGAGAGAGAGAGAGAGAGAGAGAGTGTGTGTGTGTGTGTGTGTGTGTGTGTGTGTGTGTGTGTGTGTGTGTGTGCACCTTGTGTTTTGACTTTCTATCATGTACATGGGGGGCATTCTTTATGCATGTGGTTTTGCAATTTTAGTTTTTGGGTATGTATGATCGAACTATCTAGTTTACACTATCTACACTTCATTCTACTAATATTCGCAATATACATGCACATGGATGCATATATATATATATATATATATATATATATATATATATATGTATGTATGTATGTATGTATGTATGTATGTATGTATGTATGTATGTATGTATGTATGTATGTATGTATGTATGTATGTATGTATGTATGTATGTGCATTACCCTCCCCCAAGCCAATGCACACACATAAATACATTCACCTTATCTCCCTCTCAAGTGTTTGTCCCGTATTGGGTGTAGAACATACTACCATCTTGTCTACGTACACATACACATGCACACATACACTTTATGTGTGTGTTTGTGTTTGAGATGTATGTTATATTTATGGAGGGGCATGTTCATTGGGTGGGCTCTAGGATCATAGTTATATATTAAAAAGGGATTTAAGATTGATTTTACTCTATGATAAGATCTCTCTCTCTCTCTCTCTCTCTCTCTCTCTCTCTCTCTCTCTCTCTCTCTCTCTCTCTCTCTCTCTCTCTCTCTCTCTCTCTCTCTCTCTCTCTCTCTCTTTGTGGACACACACACACACACACACACAAACATAATTCTAATGTGTTTCACATTGGTATTACTCTTAGGTAATGCTATTTACTCTACATAACACAAAATTGGAGGGTCCTTTTTGGGGGGTGGGGCAAGGGATGATTTCTTGAGTGAGCTATAGACCGAGTTTTACTTTCCAACCCAGTATTTTTGTTCCATATAGTTCACTTCTTCCCATTAGGGCCAAAAACACTTCCAAAAATGCACTTTTGTTAATATCATGGGAATAGAAAAAGGACCAAAGAGAGTTTTCCATATCTGCAAGAATATGGTATTCTGTCTCCTCTTTTTTGGAGATAGTAGAGTCCATTTTATGATTCTCTCCTCCTTTTTAGTAAAAATCTCCAAATTTTGATATGTTTTAGTGGTCCCAAAGGTCCTTATTTACTTATAAAATCTAACAAAAGATGTGATGAAGATGGGGTGAAGTTAATAGTGACTTTTTTGAAATTCGAGAGATAATGCAATATTCTTTTTAGGACCCAATGTATTTTCATTAGTCTTCTTGATGTTCATTTTTAGTTCATGCACCTTTCTCTTTGAGCTTCTTTCTCTATGAGTTCATTCTTTTTACATCATCCACAAGGTGCTCTTCTCATTTAGTAAACTCTTGTATTGCCTATAGCCAGGGGGAAAATGGAAATTGGGAGTCCAAAACCTTTAGCAAAAATGATTGAGCTACCATGCTACCCTCTTGCAAGGGCTTTCACAAGGTGAAAAGAAGAAAACAAGAGGATATAGAGCATCACTAGAAGGGACGTATCATTGCCTTTAAAATTATTCTTGAAGGGTGGTTTATCAAAGTGCAACATGTTTACATTGCCAAGGTAAGAGTTAGATTTTGAGGCCTATTTTTTGAGCACAAAAGTGGGCCAGGAGGTGTAAAAAAACATTTTTTCATGGAAAATGAGTCGAGTGCAAATCAAGAAGCTAGAGTTTTCCTAGATGCATTTTGACACGAGGAACCCAATGCAAGTCTTCATTCATCAATGACCCCCCATTTAATCCCCACAAGGTTTCGCATTATAAAGTGTCTCTATTGGATTTTGGGGCCGAAAAGTGTAGGACAAAGATCTCTTTGATAGATTTTGACACCACGAAGCTAGACGTCTAGTCTGTTTGGAATTCCAAGCTTCTTCGGCCCTCCATCTAGATCAAAACCACTTCAGAAAGTGTGAACATGAAAAAACTGAACCGATTCACTTTTAATGTTAAGGATTCAGCTAGGGGCTTAACAAAAAACGTTTTTTTCTCAAGTGAAGAGGAGCGGGGGACGATTTTCTGAATTTGCAATTGTTGGAGAGGAGGGGAGGCATCGAAAACATGAGATCCACAATTTTCACGCTTCATATCGCCTAAACTCTCACAAAAAACGATGCAATAAGCAAAACATTCTGATTCTCTCTCTCTCTCTCTCTCTCTCTCTCTCTCTCTCTCTCTCTCTCTCTCTCTCTCTCTCTCTCTCTCTCTCTCTCGTAGTGCTTGTTTCCATGGCTAATTCTATGTGAGAGAGGGGTGGGTTGATATGAAAGATTTTGAACGTGGAACAATGTTGAAGACTTATGAAGCGTACATCAATGGTCAAAGATGTATTAGCGGTCATGAATGAGCATCAACAACTTCAAGCACACAACATATGAATTTTAATGTAGTTTTATGCATAAGTTGTATTTTTTTAACGATGCATTTTGATTTCATACAATTGGAAATAGTTGCCACTTCTTGCAAATGATTTGTTCTATCATGAAATATAAGAAAACCAACAAGTATTAATTGTTTTATAATTTTGTGCTAAATATGCAAAACCCACAAAATGTGGTTTTATGATAAATCATGAGTTTTACAAGTTTTATTGTGTCATATCATGTTCATATGGCATGAAATGGTGAATAATGACAAATCTCGGTATTTCTAATCATTTTAATTCAAAAAATTTAGAAAATATAAGAAATATATATATATAATAAATCAAGAACATTTTTAAAAATACATTTTATAGAAAAAATGGATTTTATGGTCCAAAAATTTACAAAAAATTATGAATGTGTCCATGAATGTATGGTGGGGCTAGGGCATGAGGTTTAGCCTCAATCTGCTCCCATTTTTAAGTAAAAAAGTGCATATTTATTACTTTTTATAAAAAAAAAGCACATGAAAAATACTCTTTGCACTACCAACAAATGCAAAACCATAAACGGTAAGGGGAAATGGTTGGAGTTAAGAATCAATTGAAATCTGATTTCATGCATATCTTGGTGTATAGGATTCATTTGTTTTAAGTCTTTAAAGAAGGACAATAGCATGAATTACTTTGGTGTTGCCTTAATAATGACGCGTTTGGTTAGGGTAAAATCATAAAAAGAATCGCTTGCGCACAATCCACGTTGTTTGATCTATAAGTTTACATGTTTGTGCACTTAAGGCATTCACCTTTGCATTGCATTACATATATATGGTATCAAAAAAAAATATCCTAGATGCATAGCACTTGGTTTTGAGTGATTGACCTACGTTGTGATTGTAACAAGTCATATGTAGTAGAATAGTACGTCCATTCCCTTTTTGGGGCCTAAATTAGCAAGGATTGAATTATCTCATGGAATGAATATAAAGATATGATTATGCTTCACATGTGCTATATGTTTGGATAGCACATCTTGGTGCCAATCCGTGAGGTGTAGAAGAGCCATAGTGGGGCTACAACAATTAGTTGAGGGGTGCTCCCTGTATATGTGATACGAGGTGCTAGTCATCGATCTATTTGAGAATCCAATTGCTTGGAGTCAAGAAGGGCAACATGTTGGAGTATGATTTAGAAATAGTATCTACAAACACATTATTTGGTTAAATCAGTTCATAGTATCCATTTATGCTCCTAATCACAAGACTGTCGGGTTGTTTAGGTAATTTTGGATGGCCCAAAGCCCTAGCGAGTGTCGGGTCCATTTGTTGGTCCCAACAGGTGGTGTGATTGTCGGGAGTTGCTAATAAGGGAAAATTTATGGACCTTAGTTAACAAGGACTAGTTATTTAGTATATGCTAAAGGGTATTGAAATCGATCCAAAATTTCCTAATAAACACCATCAAGCCAAGATAAAAAAGTAAGAAAGAGCCAAAAGGGCTAAACAACATGCTAAAATCCTTAGGAGGTATTCCCCTCAATGGAGCCACTGATATCCATACAAGGGAGGGGTCATACTAACCTTAGTGCTATAAGCAGTTCTTTAGGAGAGGAGGAAAAAGCTCTAGTACTTCCCCTCTCCCAATAGATCAGCCCACTTTGAGTAGGGTAGTAGTTCCACCAATTCAAATCCCCTTAGCAAATCTGGTTCTCATCATGGTGCAACCTATTGCCATTCCTACAAGGACATCGGATTTTCTAGCCTTAGGATTCCCTCTATCCATTTGTAATGGGTTAGCAGAGGAAGATGCGGTGCTCCACTTTAGTGAGTTCCAAAAGTTAATGTTCAACTATCAAATTCAAGATGAGGAACATTTGATGATGTTCTTTAATATGGCTTTGAAAGGAAGGGCTACAGTATTGTATAGCTTAGAAGTTGAAACCATAACTACAACCCATCTATTTTTTGTGACCTTCCAAAGAGAGTTTGCCCTTGAGAGAGGTGATTAGTATTGGCTACATGTTCTCAATGTAGCACATTAAGAGCCTCATGAGAATGTTTTAGTGTATACCAAGAAACTAAAATAAGTGTTTCACAAATTTCATACCTATATTCCCATTCCAGTCCTGCAATACTTTTTACATGGGTTGGACTTTAATATCCAAGTACAATTGAGTAGTGTTGCCCTTGCTTACATTGATATTGTTATTACACAAGCAACGGAGGTAGAGTCGCAAGCGACCTACACATATAGGAAAAACTTAAATTTGATTCTAAGGCTTTGAAATAATTTGGCATTGACCAGTGGAAGTCAAGGGGCACTGATGATCAATTAGAATGGGAGATGAAGCATAATGTAGAGTGTGACCATGCTGCCAGTTCCTTCTAATGTAACCATGCTAATTGCTAATTAGATGGCTCCACTAAATAATGGAAGCCAAATGAAAAACCCTAACATCGTTTGAATTAATCAGCAATAGCAGTCAATCTCTAGTCAACTGGTTAGACCAACTGAACAACAAGTAGATGATTGAGGTTATGAGTCTAGTGCATCAAATGTTCTTAGCAAAGTCAAGGACATGATGAAGCATTATACCGATATGAGTCTAGACAAATAGCCATAGATGTTAATTTTCTAAAGAAGTAGAAAAAATTGATAGGAAATTGACACCTTGATGAGGATGGTCCATCAAGATTCCGTTGTAAGTGGTGTGGTAGTCAACACTTTCTGAGAAACTACCCTAATGTCAAATGTGACATATGTGGGAAGTATAGATATCTAGCTAGTACTATTGGAGTAAGATAAACTCTCTTTAGTAAGGGAGTAAGTAGCCAGGTCCAATGAATCATCATCAAAAGGCAATAACCTTCAGCAAAATGAGGGAATAAGACAAATTCTGCAAAGAGGAAAAGCTACCATAGAGGAGCTGCCCCTAGTGGTAATGGTGGCAGCCTTATCGAAGTTGTGCATGTTAATGCCATTGAGGCTTCCAATTTGCGAGCCATTGCACTAGGATAAAAGGTTAAATAAGGTGATAGGGATAATGTAAAACTTTTTGAGACAAACCCTAAACAAGATGATAAGGGGAGGCAAGTCGTTAATCCTGATGTAGAAGCTAGTCCTCTAAAAGCTCTTGATGCAAAGCTGACCCCAATAAGGAGTTGCCAAGGAAGAATATAAAAGCTAAGAAAGAGACACCAACTCCTATTCAATGAACAAAGAGAAAGAATGGTCAGGTAAAAGAAGAGAATCATTGCTAATTATCATGAATTTGATTTAGTGAGTTCTCTTTGTGAGGTAAAGCTTGATGTGAATCTCCTATAGTTGATCAAGTTATCTCCAAGAGTGTGTAAAGAGTTCAAGAAGATTCTTCACACTAGGTACATTGTTGAGCCCTTGGGAATAGCTCATCTAGGAGATGATTGGTTTGAATATGCTAAAAAGCATTGCCCAAGGGTAGCAGCATATGTTGACGACATATTAGTGGATCATGCCATTGTGGAAAGGGATCCTTCATTAACATTATGAGTTCATAATTGATAGAAAGGCTCAGACTCAAAATCCAAAAGGATGCCTCCACAATTCTCTGAATGGCTAATGACAGTTTAAGGCAACCTAAAGGTTGTATTACCAAAGTCCACGTGAATGTTGCTAATGTGGAATGCATTGTGGAATTTAGGGTTGTTAGGTTTGCATGGTGACCAAGCTATCAAGTATTGTTAGAAAGACCATGGATCTTGCAATCTGACTATCAAGTTGATATACCTATTGCTAGTTGTCTAATTTTTGGCAGAGGTGCTAGATGTGTGATAATGGATGCATATCTTGAATCTCCTCAAAATGAGAGAGTATCTTTAGCTTTGTCGAAATTAGATGCATTATAGAATCTATCTGGTAGTAAGACTTTGTCAAGTGACAAATCAAAAGAGGGGTCCACTATAGAGGATGTCTACCAAATGACTCTAAGTGAGCTTATAAAAGCTCAAGATAGAATAAGAGATGCAAATGTGATTGAGCAAGACCCTAGAACATTGGATGATCAACGACCGATTAAATTAGGGTCTATGCTCAATTACGAAAAAAAGAAGGACTATGTGTCCTTAATCCAAGGATTGCTTATTTTTTCACCTAGAGAGCTATGATAAGTTGAGAGGTATTCCTTCCAATTTGGTTGCGCATACCATTCCCTTGAAGGAAGGTAGCTACCTTGTGTGACAAAAAGTGAGGCGTATGCCTTTTGAGATAAGGGATGGACCATTTGAGGAGCTACAAAAATTGCATAAGGCTCGCTTGATATTTCCTGTACAAACACATAGAGTTGTGTTTGTGATTTGTTATTAAAAAAATAAGAATAATCAAATTTTTATTTTTGTAGATTTTAGGGAGCTCAATAAATAGACAGTCAAAGTTTACTATCAACTGCCATTCATTGAGCTGATTTTAGATCAGTTAGTAGGTAGAGATATCTATTCATTTATGGATGACTTTGTTGGATATAACCAAATGGCTATTGCAGAGGAAGATACGTTGAAATCAACATTTATCACTGTATTTGGTGCCTTTGCATATCATCTTATGGCATTTGGATTATGCAATGTCCTAGGTTGTTGGCAACGTATAGCTAACAAGTCATTTGGTGATATTTTCCCAGAGAAGTTGAAAATCTTTATTGATGATTTCGGGGCAGCCACCATAAGGGAAAGACAACTGATTATTTTAAGGAAATGTTTTGAGTGTTGCAAGCAGTTTTGCATTGCTCTTAATCCAAGAAAGTGTATATTTGAAGTGTCCTATGGATTGATATTGGGCCATATGGTTTGCTTGGCTGGTATTGCAACCAATTCTAAAAAGATAAAGGTTATTATTACTATGAGTCCACCACTCAATCCTAAATAAGTTCATAGCTTTTTGTCTCATCAATGGGATACTATCAAAGATTCATCAATGCATTGGTGGAGAGAATGTTGCCATTAATGAATCTATTGTCCTTTAATTGACTGTTTATCTAGAGTGAACCATGTCAAATATCCTTTGAAGATGTAAAGCACAAACTAGCAAAGGCATGAGTCTTGAAAGCACCCAAAAAGGGTGAGGTCTTCTATATATTTTTAGTAGCCACAATGCATACCATTAACTATTGCTATTTAGCCTGAATTTGGTGCACAGATCGGTCGCCATATGTGCGCGTAGTGAGTGTCAAAAGGTCCCCAAGAACAAAAGAACTCTACTTTTTGCACACAAATCAATGTAGAAAGCTTGCACGACATGAACAAGAGACCAATTGAGTGCAATCTCCCCCCATGCCTTGTGTGAGCACTCCACAAAGCATGTATTTCATATATTATTCATCTTCAAGCTCAAATAATAGCCCAAATTACAAAATAGCATGCTTTAGCTTTTGAGTTTGCTTTTGTGCCAATAAAGAATTAAAGCTAATGGGCGCCCAAGAAGTCAGATGGTACCCAAATACAATGTCCATTACAAATATTTGAATCGTGCGCCCATGCGTATACAAAAATAATAAATAAATATCAAGCGCTTTGATAAATAAGTGCGACAAAATATAGGCTCCATGCCTAAGATACGTGCCCATCAAAAATTGATGATAAATTTGAATATAGGCTATCCTCCAATGCTTCCCACTGCCACCGCTACTTGCTCTACACATCAACTGAAGCATTCACAATTGTTAGAAAAATAATACAATTAAACCGACAAAAGTGAATACCTAGCAGTCTTCAGCTACATAAATAAATTGGTTAGAAATCAATCCTAACCTTAGTTTATTACGAGTACGCACTCTAAACTCATAAACGTTTATTAATTTAAATATGTATTTTGCGGAATCACCCACTATGGATTCAGCCATGTACATATAAAATTAACAAAACACCCAAAAAGGATAGGCGTCCCCATCGACTTCTCGCACAAAGAATCCACTTTGTGTATGAGCCCTGGTAATAAAATTTTACGGAATCCATCGCAAAACCTCACGGAATCCACCGTGGAATATGCCTCCTGGCATCATACCCCCGGGGTGGAATAGCAATTGTCCTCAATTGCTATTAGCTCAATGTGGAGCTAACAGAGTGGGAAAAGCATTTAAGTCTCTAGCATGCATCCATTGCGCCTCTTCAATAGAATGATTTTTAAACTTGACCAAATATCTAGAATATCTATGGCCAGTTCTAGTGGTGTATGATCTTGAATGGTCCATAAAATCTAGGTGCTAATTTCACAACTGGGTGTTTATCTACACTTTGTAATCTTCTTTTTTCTATTTGTAACCAAACATAATCATCAACTTTAAAATTCATAGCCTGTCTTTACTTATTTTCTTGTTTTGTATATGATTGCTAGGCTTTAGTAATCATATCTTTAACTTCATCAAAAATAGTGGCATGCATGTTAGCAATATCATCAGCAGTTTGAATTTTGTTTGATAATGATGCAACAGGTGTAGGCAATCGATATCCATGAATAACTTCAAATGGTGCTTTCTTTGTAGCTGTATGTGGTGTGTTATTATATGCAAACTAAAGTAAATGTAGATGTGTATCCCATGTGTGTGGTTTTGAAATGGTGTAAGTATGCAAAAGATCTAAAATAGTAATGTTAGTAGCTTCTGTTTGACCGTTTGTTTCAGGATGAAATGCAGATGAAAAATCAATCTTTGTTCCTAAGTTAGCAAACAAAGTAATCCAAAAATTATTACAGAATCTAGAATCACGATCAGAAATAATAACTTTTGGTAAACCAGGGTTAGTAAACACAGTTTTCAAAAACAATTGAGCAGCTTGAGATGCAGTTAAAGTTTTCTTGCATGGAATAAAATATGCTTGTTTGCTAAACCTGTCTACAACAGTCCAAATCATATCATGATTAGCTTTAGTGTTAGGTAAACCAGTGATAAAATCCATTGAAATCTGTTCCCATGGTCGTGATGGAATAGATAATGGCATTAATAAACCATATTTTTTACCATGGTGTCTTTTAACTCGTTGACAAACTAAACATTCAAATACAAAGTTAGATACATCAGTGTCCATATGCGGCCAATAAAAATCTTCAGTCAATGTACGCAAAGTAGATATAATTCCTCTATGACCTTGATATGGAGGACAATGAATTTCATGCAAAACAAATGATTGAAATGGAACTGTCACACATAATCTTTTTTCATAAAACATGAATCCATTATTGTAAGATAGTGAGTCAATAGGAATCCAATTATTTGCAACTAGTTTATTACAATCACCTTGAAAAGTAGGATCTTGATGATAAGTATCTTTCATGGGGATAAGGGAATCAAATGATATCACAGAAATATTACGAATTGTCGGTCTTCTACTTAAAGCATCAGCTACAACATTCTCTTTTCCTGGTTGATATTGTATAAGGGGATGAAAACTTTGAATAAAAGCGGCCCATTTAGTGTGTCGGTCAGATATTTGTGGTTGACTAAGGAGATGTCTAATGCTTTGTTGGTCAGTTTTGATCAAAAATTCAGATCCCATTAAATAATGTTTCCATTGACGTAAGGCTTGTACTACATCTAGTAATTCTTTATCATATGTAGAATATTTAAGTTCAGATGGTTTGAGTTTACAACTAGAGTAGGCTATGGGATGATTATCTTGCATAAGGACGGCTCATATTCCAGATCCACTAGCGTCAGTAACTACTAAGAAGAATGGTCTATTGAAGTCAGGTAGTTGTAATACAGGAGCATGAGTTAAAGCATGTTTCAGCAAATCAAAGGATTTTTGTTGATTGTCAGACCAGTTATACACAATACCCTTCTTTAAAAGTTTAGTCAAAGGTAATGCAAGTAATGAAAAATTCCTCACAAACTTTCTGTAAAAGCTAGCAAGACCTAGAAAAGAACGTAATTCATGCACATTTTTGGGTATGGGCCAATGTAAAATTGCTTCTATCTTTTTAGGGTCGACTTTAATACCTTCTGATGAAATACTATGTCCTAGATATTCAATTTCTGTTTGAAAGAATGCACTCTTTTCTGGATTAGCATATAATTGATTGTCTTCTAACAACTTAAAAACTAAAGACAAATATTCATAATGCTCATTCTCATTTTTACTAAATACTAATATGTCATCAAAGAATACTATGACACAATGCAGATGTTTCAGAAATATGCGATTCATCATACGACTAAATGTGGCTGGTGCATTAGTTAAACCGAAAGGCATAACTAGAAATTCATAGTGTCCAAATTGTGTTCTAAATGCGGTTTTGAATATATTAGATTTATCCAATCTTACTTGATGATAGCCAGATTTAAGATCTATCTTACTGAATATGGCAGATCCTTGCAACTTATCCATAAGATCATCTACCCTAGGAATTGGATATCTATTCTTAATAGTAATTTTATTTAGGGCACGATAATCAATGCACATGCGATAAGTATTATTTTTCTTTTTTTACTAATAAGACATGTGTGCCAAATGGAGAACTACTAGGTCTAATTAATCCTCTATTAAGTAATTCTTCTATTTGGTTTTGAATTTCTTTCTATTCAATTTGATTATGTCTATATGGTGCTTTACATGGTGGTTGTGTTTCAGGAATTAAATCTATTTTGTGATCTTCAGGACGTGAAGGTGGTAATCCAGGTGGTAAATCAGCAGCAAAACAATCTTGAAATTGGGCAAGAAATTGTGTATGCCTAGGATGCATCTGTTTTTCTTTAGCTTGAAGTTCATTCACCCATATTAAATAAGATTTGCTACTTTTACGTAACGCACGTTTAGCCTGAGTATGAGTAAGTAGTGGAAAATTATTGGAAGCATGCATACAATGCAATGTGATTTGTTTTCCTTGAAAATAAATTTTAATTGAATGCGTAGAATAATCTATGTCAGGATTGTATTGATGACGCCAAGGCATTCCTAAGATAATGTCACTAGACTACAAAGGTACAACTAAGAAATTTCTTCGTTCAGTATATTCACCAATTTTAATTTCTAAATTATGCACCTCTTGTGTTCCATTATATCTCGTTCCTAAGAATGCAGCCTTGATGCGATAATTTGTAGAAACATTTTGTAAATTCAATTCTTTGACTAAGTTTGCAGAAATAAAGTCATGTGTGCTTCCATCATCATGTAAAATAGTCTTTTCTTTACCATGCACAAAACATTTCATTGTTAATAAATCTTCAAAAATTTGAATTGAATTTTTTGGAACCATAGTTACCATTAGTTGGAAATTGTTGTGGTCGCTTGTCTCTCCCTCGAATCTTGTCTTCAGTGTCATGAGCCAAGGAAATTGCATCTGCAAGGGTTGTTGACTTGAACATATTGACTTCCACATAGTAATGTCCAAGTAGGCCAGATATAAACTTGCGTTTATGAGTTGCTTTAGGTACATCTTCGAGCATTCGGAGTTGCAGTAGAGCATTCCAGAAATGTTCAGTGTATTGGGAAATAGGTTCGCAATCTCTTTGTTGTAGAAGATCCCATTGCTTTATGGCTTTTTTATGGAATTGAGGAGGAAGGAAATTCTGAAAAATTTTCTTTTGGAAAGTGTCCCATGTAGTGGGACAATCAACGCTCTTGTGGACCATAGTTCACCATAAGGATGCTCGATCAACTAAATGGTTAGTGACACATTTAATTTTGTCTTTCTCAGCATATGTTTCTTCATGGAAGTAATCATCAAATTGACTGATAAAAGCAAGTACAGTTTTTCCATCGCGTGATCCATTGAAAGTACGAAATTTGAAGTTTCTTTTACTTATCTTTGTTTCTTTGTGAATGGATTGGGCTTCAAGTGTTTCATCGATGGTACATCGTATAAGATCTTCGGGCTGCGTTTCATCTTGGTCGGTGGTAGATCGTTGCAGATTGGCCAATTGAACTTGCAAAGCTTGTCGGGCTCTTCGTTCTTCTTCGAGCTGCATCATAATCAAATCCAAATTTTGCTCCATCATTGGTTTGGGTAGATCTCCTTCAACCATAAGATCGTCCATGTTTTGTTCAGTCATCCTGCAAAATCTAAAAGACCTCACACTCTCAAAATCTTATTAGCAGGATGAGCGTAGCTCAAAGGTGGGTTTACAAGGCTTGTATATTTTGTTTGGCTTTTGTAGTCTTTCTCCTTTACGTATGCCAAATTCGTTGTCACAACCGTCTTCCAAGATAATAGTGTTGCATAGAAACTGCATATAATCTGCGTATGGCCTGCGTATGCACTTCTGTTCTTGCTGAAACTGGTTCAGTAAGTCTACAAGTGTGAACGGGATCTACCAGAGAGCAATAGACTGGTTCATGTGCTTCTGTGTGTGAATTGCCTCTTAAATAGTTGTTGAGTAAGTCTTTAGTGACCTTTGTGACTTGCAGGATCAAGAGAGTTTGGATAACTTAGAGGACTTAAAGGCTTAAGTCACCAAGCTGATTTTTGTGGATGTCAGTATGTACTCGGCCGTTTTGACGCCGTCCAGGACATGCCGCTGCCACCGTTTGACAAATTCGTTGAATAAGCTTTTTAAATAAGCTTACTATTAAGCATAATAAGCTTTTAAAGCTTTGAAGGTATGAAGCTATGGAGACTTATCTGTATACTCACGACTTGATGAAGGAGATATCCGCATGGTCGTTCGCCTACAGAGGCTGGTCTCTCACGATGAGAGGGTGCAGAAGGGGGTTCTTGACTGCCAGGAACACGCTGGTATTGACCGTTCGCGATGAAACTGACTGTAGAGCTCGATCGTTCTAGGAGCTCCACCTTCGCACAAGATGGTAAGCGATTGGAAGCTCTCGATCTCAGCTTCGCTCTGATACCACTGGTACACAGATAGGTCGCCGTGTGTGCGCGTAGTGAGCGTCAAAAGGTCCCAAGAACAAAAGAACTCTACTTTTTGCACACAAATCAATGTAGAAAGCTTGCACGACATGAACAAGAGACCAATTGAGTGCAATCTTCCCCCATGCCTTGTGTGAGCACTCCACAAAGCATGTATTTCATATATTATTCATCTTCAAGCTCAAATAATAGCCCAAATTACAAAATAGCACACTTTAGCTTTTGAGTTTGCTTTTGTGCCAATAAAGAATTAAAGCTAATGGGCACCCAAGAAGTCAAACGATACCCAAATACAATGTCCATTACAAATATTTGAATCGTGTGCCCATGCGTAAAAAATAATAATAAATAAATATCAAGCGCTTTGATAAATAAGCGCGACAAAATATAGGCGCCATGCCTAAGATACGCGCCCATCAAAAATTGATGATAAATTTGAATACACACTATCCTCCAATGCTTCCCACTGCCACCGCTGCTTGCTCTACACATCAACTAAAGCATTCAAAATTGTTAGAAAAATAATACAATTAAACCAACAAAAGTGAATACCTAGCAATCTTCAGCTACATAAATAAATTGGTTAGAAATCAATCCTAACCTTAATTTATTACGAGTGCGCACTCTAAATTCATAAACGTTTATTAATTTAAATATGTATTTTGTAGAATCACCTGCTATGGAATCACCCATGTACACATAAAATTAACAAAACGCCCGAAAAGGATAGGCATCCCCATCGACTTCTCGTACAAAGAATCCACTTTGTGTATGAGCCCCGGTAATAAAATTTTACGGAATCCACCGCAAAACCTCACGGAATCCACCGTGGAATATGCCTCCTGGCATTAGAATTTGGGAGGAAATGTGGTATCATCCAATTGCATTTGCTAGCCATAAATTGGGAATATTTGAGATTAATTATACCTACATGGAGAAGTTGTGTCTCGAGATGGTATTTGTGACAAATAAATTCAAGCATTAAATCCTCTCTATGAAAAGGTGATATTTTATACAAAGTGGAGGGTTTGAGGCTATTTGATGAAGAAGTTACAGTTGTCTAGCTATCTAGCAAAATGGTTGATCACTTTGCATAAGTTTGACTATGAAATTAGGAGTAAGCCTCCAAAGTTGTAGGGCGTCGTTGAATGTCTTGTGGATTTTGAGGAGCTAAAGGAGATCTTGGCTGAAGGTAGTCACCTCAAGAGTCTATTCAAAATTGATATGACCTCCATCCCATCTTGTTATGCTTCCATAGTGTATTATTTATCTACAAGAGAGGGTGGAGCTACTTTATCAAAGTTTCAAAATAGGAAAATTAGGCAACAAGCCTTGAAAATTTCATTGATTGCAGGAACACTATACCATTAAGGGGTTGATGATGTTTATCACCAATGAGTCCTACCTAATGAGGTTCCATTTATCTTAGAGATATGCCATGACTCTGCTTATGGAGGGCACTTTGCCGGATGATTGGCTGCATAGAAAGGATGCTTTTGCGTATGTCAAGAGATGTGATAAATGTCTTAGACATGATAGTAGGGAGAATAGGAAGTGCCCACTGACTACTATCATGGCTATACTACCATTTAAGAAGTGGGGCATCGATTTTGTTGGACCTATACATCATTCATCGACTATGCGGTAGCATCATATCATTGTGGTGATATATTACTTTACAAAGTGTTTTTAAGCTTGAGCTACAATGAAGGACCATGGCAAGGATACAACTAATTTTATCATGGAACAAAATTTTTGTCGTTTTGGTCCATTGAAAGAGTTGTGTCTAATTGTGGGACACACTCTGAACAAGATCATAGAAGCCTTAACAGAAGCTCTAAAAATTAAACACCATAAAACTACCCTGTATAATCCCCAAGTGAATGGACAAGTAGAGATTACCAACAAATAGCTTGTGGGGATTTTATCCAAGACAGTATCCAAGGGTAAGCACGATTGGGATAAAAAACTTCATGTGGCTATCTGGACTTATAAAACGACATTCAAAAGAGAAATATGCCACACCCCATTCAAGTTGGTATATGGGTAGGAGTGTGTTTTATCCTTGGAAATCGAGTTAACCACTGTGAGGTTTTCTCTAAATCATTCATTGGGTGAGGCAAAAGCATTGCAAGGAAAGGTTCACTTCCCTTGCGCATCTTGATGAAATACAATTGCAATCTCTATTACATCAAGAGATAGGGAAAAAGAGGATGAAAGCACTCCATGACGTTTGAGCTGAAATATATAAATTTGTGAAGGCTCAATTGTTGGTGCTATATTATGATGCTCATCAATAACTATTTCCTGGCAAGTTAGAACCCAAATGGAATGGCCCATTTAAGATTGTTTGTATAGGAAATAATGGCTCTACAGCCATTTTAGTGGATTTGCAAGGGATAGAGTTTAAAAATAAAGTGAACTTTAATAAGTTGAAGCCTTACTATGTGTAAGGGCTGATGTTGGACTTCGTGCCTTTGCAGGTTCTTTAAGATCCATGTTAAACTTGTAATGGGTACCAAGGCATTCGAGGAATCATTTCTTATCTTGAACATCCATATTTAGATTACCACCAAGGTTGAGTGATCTAGTGGAGTAAAGGTTATCATATTACTAAGTAGCAATATGGATCTTTTACTTGGGATATCAAGGTTTACTACCACCATTGTTATAGGGTTCTTGTTAGCATCCCTATTGAGTTTGCTGAGGAAGGAGGGATTGTACTTGTTATATATCCTCTCTCTTATCTTGACTTTGACTATCATAAGTATGAGTAGGTTAATCGGTATGGCATGGCAAGCCTATCAATGAAGAATGGGTATACACTTTGTATTTTGATGAAGCTTCTCAAGGGCCCGCTAAGCATGCGAGTATCAAGGTAGTCATTAAAGATCCTTGGTATAGAATTTTTATGAAAATGAGAGTATATTTAGGAAATGATTTTACTAATAATGTGGCAAAATATAAGGCCTTAATTATGGGGTTGAAAGTAGCCCAATGTGGTGATATCCACCATTTATTAGTGAAAGGTGACTCACAACTAGTGATCAATCAATTGAATGAGACCTATAGTGTGAGGGATCCCATTCTATAGATGTACCATTGTGTAGCCTTGGGATATATTGCATATTTTTGAGACAATGACTTGCCAGTTGATTCTCTGATAATGGAATCACTTTCTGGACTCCCTTGCCAATTATGCTTTTGTTGAAGATGTTTTTTTCAATTGTGGTTCTGAGGGACTCTTAAAATTGTCTTTAGATATTAGCCTAGGACTACTATGGGGACTTCTTGCTAACACATCCTATTTCGGTTATGCTGATGGCTAGTTTGGATTATGAATTAGGTAGCAATTGATCACCTTTCTATTTTGTTGTAGTGGACACATAGGATTGTTCAACATTATATTCCATAGACACTCCTTGCCATTTATGGAGGGGGTTGGCTGATAATTTGATGTACCTAAGGTAGGGCCAGAGTAGCCCATATCCTTGGTCTAGTTTCATGCTTCATTAGACTTATGTGGACAAGGTTTGTTTTTAATAGAGCAAAGTAAGGTACGGAATGGTACGATTTTTTGTTTATTTCGTTAGTCCAAGTGGGCCATTTTTTGTTGTATTTAATGTGTGATTCTTGTTAAACCAAGAGGGCCCTTTTTTCTTGTAGAAAAATGTTTTATCTCATTGGGTCTAGAGGGCCATTTGGTTGTTTTGTGTAGGTGTGGTTAATGGGTTTTGTTTTAGTGCAACACTAAAATAGATTTGACGGATCCTAGAGGGAGCCTCTTACTATGTAGGAGCTTATTGTGGCTAAGTCCAGGTGATATCCTTTCTTTATGAGTTCTTTTCCTTTATGTTGAATAGTTATGTATATGTCGGGATTTTTAATTTATTGGGACTCGCATTCAAGGCATGAAGTCCTAGGTTTAGGTTAGATGTGTATGGGGAGGTCCAAGCAGTTGTTTGCCTCATGTAAAGACATTGTCAAGAGCACTCTAATAACTATTTTAGAAGGTAGTCCTAGTGGCCTTGTTCTACTAGCTTGCTAGGTAGCTATTTCTAGGAGTTTTTGTTAGTTATGAGGCAGATAGAGAAGCCTACCCAATTAAAAAAAGAGAAGAAACAATGAACATATCTGAAGACTATAATATACAAAGGTGTGTAAAAAGGGGTCCTAACCCCTAAACTAGAAATGAAACAAAAGAAAAATCTCAAAAGTAGATGCTCATTGCCTTACAAAGGGGTCCTAACCCCTAAACTAGAAATGAAACGAAAGAAAAATCTCAAAAGTAGATGCTCATTGCCTTGCAAAGGCCTGGTAGGTTCCTACGGATGAGTTTGTTGATACCTTGTCTTCGTGGAGGTGATGTCTAGCTGAAAAAAATCAATAAGGATGCTTGGAGCAAAAACAAAAGTGAGTGAAAGAAAAGGATCAGGCTATAGGAGTCCTCACCTAATAAGAGTTCCTAATCAGTTGTCCTAAGTTAGGTAGGCAGGTTAGACCACCACTTAGGATGACTCCTTTGATATTTCTTTTTAGCCGATTTGTGTTGGAGCAGTTGGTTAGCGACTAGCTCTAGATCTCTATCAAGTTATACTTGGTCTATCCCTTGTGGATCTTCATGCCTCGATCTAGTCAAGGAATAGGGTGAGAGCTATTCTTGTGTTTTGTTGGATATTCTTCTTTGAAGTAGCTTGATGCTCTTTATGGTTATTGATGTGCAGGTCAGTCAACATGCTAAGCTGCCCTATCCCGTGGTCGCCAATGAGAGTTGGATTGTAAGGCCCATGTTTTAAGCACAAAAGTATCCCAGGAGGTGTAAGAGAGAAAATTTTCATGGAAAATGAGTCGAGCACAAATCAAGGAGCTAGAGTTTTCCTGGATGTATTTCAATGCCATGAACCCAATGCAACTCTCTGTTCATGGATCGGAGTTCATTTGACCCCCCATTTAATCCTCACAAGGTTTCATATTATAAAGTGGCTACTAGATCCAAGGGCTAGAAATTGTAGGACCTAGTTGATAGATTTCGAGACCACAAAGCCAAACGTCCAATTCATTCGTGATTCGGAGCTTGTTTGGCCCTTCGTCTAGGTCGAAACCACTTCTCAAAAGTGTGAACATAATAAACTAAACTGGTTCACTTTTAATATTAGGGATTAATCCAAGGGCTTAACAAAAAACGTTTTTTCTCATGTGAAGAGGGGGGGGGGGGGTGCAAATTTTTTTACGCCCCCTCAAATCATCAATTTGCCAAATCTGCAAGTATTGGAGGGGAGGGGAGGCATCAAAGGCATGAGATCCATAATTTCCACGCTTCCTAGCACCTGAACTCTCATGGAAAATGGTGCAATGAGAAAAAAAATTGATGTTAGGCTTTCTCTCTCCTCTCTCTCTCCTCTTAGTGCTTGTTTCCATGGTTGATTCTACATGAGAGAAGGGTGGCCTGAGATAAAAGATTTTGGACATGGGACGATGTTGAAGCATTATGAAGCATAGATCCATGGTTAGAGAGGCATCAACAGCCACAGATGAGCATCAACAACTTCAGGAGCACGAGATACATACAGATTTTTATGTGATTTAATGTGTAAGTGGGATTTCTCGTAGTCTTATGATGCATTTTGGTTTCATATGGTTGGAAATAGTTGCTATTGCTTGCAAATGATTTGTTTTATAAAAAAATATTAGAAAACTTGTAAGTATTAACTATTTAATAATTTTGTTCTAAGCACACAAAACCTGCAATACAATTTTATGATAAATCATGAGTTTTATGGGTTTTGTTATATATCATATCATATTCTTATAGCATAAAATGGTAAATAATGACAAATATCAGTATTCCTAATCATTTTATATCAAAAAATCAAGAAATATCATAAATATATATATATATATAATAAATCAAGAAAAATAATTTTTATAGGGAAAAAATAGATTTTATGTGCTTAAAATGTACGAAAAATTATGAATGTGTCTGTGAATATATGATAGGGCTAGGGCATGAGGTCTAGCCTTAGTCTATCACCATTTTTATGTTAAAGTACCTATTTATTGCTTTTTATATACAAAAAACACATGAAAAATAATCTTTACACTTGCTAAAAAATGCAAAACCATAAACGGTAGGGGAAAAGGGTTGTGAGGAGTTAAGAATCTATCGAAATATAATTTTATGCATATCTTGACATATAGAATTTTATCATTTTAAGTCTTTAAATAAGGATAGTAGTAGGAATTACTTCAGTGCTGCCTTAGTATTGACACATTGCATTAGGATTAAATCATAAAAAGAATTTCTTGCACATAGTCTACACTGTTTGATCTATAAGTTTACATGTTTCTGCACTTAAGGGCATTCACCTTTGCATTGCATTACATATCCATGGTATCACAAAAATAAATGTTGGATGCATAGCACTTGGTTTTGAGTGATTGATCTACATTGAGTATAAGGAGTCCTATGATATAGGATAGTACGTTCATTCCCTTTGGGGCTTGATTTGGCAAGGGCTGAATCATCTCGTAGAATGAATATAAAGAGAGGACTATGTTGCATATGTGCTATATGTTTGGCCGTGCTAGTCACCGATCTATTTGGGAATCCAATTGCTTGGAGGCAGGAAATGTGATACATTGGACTACGATTTAGAAATAGTATCTACAAATAGATTCTTTGGTTAAATGAGTTTATATTGTCCATTTATGCTGCTAACCACGAGGTCGTGTGGTTGTTTAGGAGAGTTTTGGAGGCCCGGCAAGAGCCCTAGAGCAATGTCAGATCCATTTTTTGGTCTTGACATGAGGATATGCACTTGCCTCGAATGAAGGTGTTTTTTCTAGCAAACACATTGTAAGTCTTTAGTTGATAACATATGTAATTATTTTTCATTTAAGTAAGTACTAATAATGAATTCTTGGTTATAGATATATTTTTTTTATTAAGTATTGAATGGAAACCTATGGAAAGCCTAAGGAGGACTTTCCATGCGATTCATTAGGTATTCACAAACATTATCTATGTTGATCAAACGGTGGGTTTTTTTAGTGAGGGTAGCATTTTATATATTATGCATAGTATATGGTTTCCTCTAGAGCAAGTACATATGGACATATCAAGGATTTGCCATTAACAAGTCTTTTATCTCTAAATTGGGAGATTATTAACAAGGCAATGGTGTAGAGTTTTAAATTCAAAAAATCTCTCTATGCTTAGCAACAAGTGGGGGAATGCCTAAGAAATCTCTAGGCAAAGGTAATTCACCATTGAGGGTTATCATAGAGGTTTCTTCTTTAGAAAGGTTCCTAGACTTTCTTATTTAGAATGGTATGGAGTTATCTTATTATGCAATTGCAAAGGAAATTTTTAACCTTGATTGGCATCTTGATCATGTGGAAAACTCTTGCAAAACGTTTTGTGTGGAGGACTTTGCTAAGTTTGAAAGTTTAGCATTGCATGTGGTTGAAAAGGATACGAATGAATATGTTTAAATACCTATTGGGATCTCACCTTTAAAGAAGTCATTATTCATGAGAAATTGTGGAATTGATTGCACTTGATATGGACCCCATTGATGTTCTTTTGGGTTGTGATTGGCTAAAACACTTGGGAAAGATTGCCATGGATTTCTCTTAGTTTTTCATGGATTTTGTTATGCATGGGCATCTCATATGCTTTGAGGGAATTTGGGATAATGCAGATTTTTAGTTTATTATCCAAACATCTCAAAAAAAAATTCAAGAAGTGCTCTTAGTTATTTATGTTGCATTTGAATAAAGAGATTACAAATCGGTTGACATCTTTGGATAAAAAGTTAACATTGAAAGATCTTTTGGAAGAGTACAAGAATTTATTCCAAATTATTAGGACAAAAAAAAAGCCCCCAACACTTGCTCTAAGGATTTATCCAGTGGGCTCCTACACACATCAAACAATCCACATGACCTCGTGGCCAAGAGCATCTAGATAATACAAACTAATCTATCTAATTACTATGTTTGTAGACATGAGTGTCAACAAACTATAGTCCAGCATCTTGCTCATCCCAGCTCCAAGCATAAGGAGCTTCCCATACATGGATGACTAACTCATCTCATTGCACACATATAGACAGCACCCCCTAGCTGAATATTGCGGCCCCTAAGGTTCTCCTACGCCCCATAGATTGGCCCCAAGATGCATTTTCTTAATACAAAAGTTGCATAAAACTCCTCAGAAAAGATGCAGAGTTTACATGGACCACTGATTGTGATGAGGCATTCAACACCCTGAAAAAGTCCCTAACTGAGGCACCCATCTTGCAACCTCCTGATTGGAGAAGGAGTTCCATGTGCACACTAATGTATTAGTCGAAGGCCTAGGTACAGTCTTATGCCAAAAGGCCCCCTCAAAGTTAGATCAACCTATCTATTATGCAAGTCAAAAAGTAACCGACAAAGAATGAAACTACACAGCACAGAGCTTGAGTGCCTAGCAATGGTGTTTGCCTTGGAGAAGTTCTGACACTACCTGCTATCAACACACTTCAAATTCTACGTGGACCATGAAGCTTTGTCCTTCCTGATGAACAAGGAAAATGTGAAGGGAAGAAGGATGAGATGGATTCTTCTGTTTCAGGAGTTTGACTTTGAAATGGTTACCAAATCTAGTCGCTCTCATATCCTGGCTGATCATCTGTCGTGAATCCCTCGAAGCGATGATGAAGAGAAAGATGATCCAGACCTTTTTGATGCTTCCTTGTTTCTAGTTGAAATTGTTACCCCACAGTATGCAGACATAGCCAACCTCCTGGAAACCCAACAATATCTCCCTAGTATCTCAGGTCGTGAGAAGAAAAAGCCTATGTTGGAATCAACCCCCTACACCTAGTTAGGTGGTGCTCTGTACGAGAAAGGAAAAGACGAAGTATTGTGAAGATGTGTTGTAGGAGAAGAGATTGAAAAGTGCTGAGAGCATGCCATGATGAGCCCTATGGAAGACAATGTGCAGGAGAAGCAACACCTAGAAAGGCTTTGCTTGCAATATATTGGTGGCCAACCCTCCATAAGGATGACTATGACTACTACAAATGGTGTGATGCCTGTCAATGAATGGGAAAGCCTACCAAATCCACTGCCATACCACTCCAACCCATTCTTCCCTAAAGCCGCTTGAGAAGTAGGAAATTGACTTCGTGGGTCCCATTGATCTGCCAACCATAAGGAAATAGAACAAATACATCTTGGTATGTATAGACTATGTGACAATGTGGTGTGAAGCCAAAGCTCTAAAGTGGAATGATGGCAATAGCGTGGCCCTATTCCTATATGAGAACACCCCTAGAGTTTGTCAGTTGACAGAGGTACTCACTTCCTTAACAAGATCATGGAAGAGTTGATAGAGCTATATAAGATCCACCATCGTAAGTCCACACCCTATTACCCCAGAGCCAATGGCCAAGTCAAAGTTACCAACCACATCCTCTGCTTGAACCTGACAAGAATGATTGCTGCACATCGTCATGATTGGTATGATTAACTTAAGAGGCTCTCTTGGCAAATAGAACCTCCCATAAGGCTGCTACAAGATAGACCCCTTTCCAGTTTTGGTGTATGGAATAGAAGTCGTCTTTCCTATTGAACTCAAGCTACCCTCTTTGTGCGTGGCTATCAAAGAATTCTTGGGAGATTATGAGTCCTTGCATCACCATCTCTTGCATTTGGAATGCCACAATGAGACTCGCAAGATGGTTCTACAATGCATGGAAGCCATGCAAGCTCATAGAAAGGCCTATCATGACAGCTTCCTCAAGTAGAAGGAGTTCAAGGAAGTGAGTCCTTGCATCACCATCTCTTGCATTTGGAATGCCTCAATGAGACTCGCAAGATGGCTCTACAGTGCATGGAAGCTATGCAAGCTCATAGAAAGGCCTATCATGACAACTTCCTCAAGTAGAAGGAGTTCAAGGAAGGTGACTTAGTCCTAGCCTATGATTCCTGATTTGGCAAGCTTCCATGCAAGCGTCAACAATGCTGGATGGATCCTTATAAGGTACTTGCCATCAACCCTATTGGCTCTGTTCTAGACAGTCGATGCTTCAAACGATCCCTTCTTGATTAATGGCTATTGGCTCAATATATATTACCCTCCCTAGGGATCTTGACAATCACCATTGATAGCTTCATCATTCCTTGCATGCCAATTGATATGACTTTACCTAATGCTCCTGATAGCCCTCTTGCTGATCTTGATGATGTGGCTTTGTCCTGTTAGTCCCTCACAGGAGAAAAGGAAGAAATTCCCTGTCATAACAGGCCTCGTTCCAAGACAAGGTGGTACACATCCTTGGATGGGAAGCTAGCTGTGGAAAAGGTGGTAACACCATGCAGTCTAGGATAGTTCAATCTCTAGCAAAACTCTTGCAGTAGAAGTTCCCAAGCCACCTCCCTTGGAGTGTTGAATCCTATAACCTCATCAAGTGCTTCTGATTCCTACAATAGACGTTGTTTCTCCTATTCAATCCAAGTATCGGACTTGTTGGCTACCTCCCTAGGTATGCCTCGTTGTCAACCAATCCATATGGACATTATCAACCAGACAAAGATGATCTTCATCGACAAACCTAGAGCGATGTGAACTTTCATCCTAACCAGATGAGAATGTGAGTATGGGTTGCCCTCTATATTCATCACCAGAGAGTGAGATAGAGGGTGGGGTGAGTGATCAGGTCGTTGCCCTTTATATCCAAGAAAGAGGTGAGATGTGTGAATAGAGCATTGCATGCATGGGATGGGCTCTCAATGCACAAAGCACAAAATTGTTCTTGTGCACAGCACTATAAGTCTCCCTAGCCTTCCTTCTTGCACCGTATGTCGACACAGGGCAAGATGCACTCTTGCACTATCAATTGCGCACAAGGCATACAACCTTCACACAAGTGGGTATGAAGATTCAATCAATAGGATGTGAGAAACTCAGTTGCCCTCCTATAATCATCAATAGAGCGTGAGACAAAGGGGGGACTGGGCATGGTTTATTTTCCTTTTATCAATTGAGAGATGAGGATTGAGGGACGTTCTGACACTCGGAGACATGTACATTCTTGTTTTCCTATGCACACACATGACACATCTCCTCTACCATCACTCTACACCTCAATGCACAATAAGGTTTCCTGGCCTTCCTTCTTGCACCTATGCCAAATGGGTTGGGACACACAAATGCACCATCAATTGTGCACATTTTCATACTTCCTCTAAACCATTCCCTTTGTCACTTTCTAAACTAGATGTAAGCTATGGGTTTCAAGCATTATTCTTTGAGTGACGTGAGCCATGGGGTTAGTGACTATGATCTATCATTTCCACACGAGTGACTGTCAAGATTGAGTGTTGTATACCTCATCATCGACAACCTAACCAATGGTTCAACAACAAAGGTACCTCCCTAGGTGTTGTTGCATGGTCCCTACCATGCTAAACAAGTGCGACATAGAGATCTGTGGTACCTTCTACCAACGACCACAATTCTTCATGTGACATCAACGGTTTTCCTCGATCATCTACAAATTGGCCAAGTTTTTTTAACCATACCCCTTTTGATTGCAAGAGTCGGTCATGTTTTAAGTGTGGGGGCGTACATATATGGGTTATGATCTCATGTCAGGCCATTATCACATCATTAATTTGATCTATTAAGGTCTTAAGTGTGGGCACGCGTCCCTGTGCGTTCGTTGTGCATACCCTTTCAGAAACATTTCTCTTGGACGATTTGAGCATATCAAGTTTTGGTTTTTCCCTAATGGGGTCCCTTCCCCACCCCCCTCCTCTTTTCAACCCATCTTGGGTTTCTTTCTTGCTCGTTTACATTTTTTCTTTGTTTTTCAATTTTTGATATAAACACATATTATGTTCATCAAAATCACAATCTGACATTATAGCCCTATTTCTCCCTTTGAACTAGCTACTTTTTCTTTTTACAACTCCCTTTTTCGAGCCATGGATCATGAGTTATTAATTTTTGAAGCAGTTTCTGTCCATTTCATGTGTTTCCATGTGAACGTGCCTCTTTTGCTTCGAAACAACAATCTAATATGACATTCCTAACCTACACCTTCCCTTGGACATTTTTTCTTTTTAGTGCCCATCATTCCGATGTCCCATTTTTCCACTATTAATTTTTCTGTAATTTTGGATATTTTTCGATGCATTTTTTGTTGTTTTTTCATGTGAACCTACCTTAATTCACTTGGAATTTAATTACAATTGCATAGATCTATTCGGCTTGGTTTTGTGCCTGACTTTCCTCTTTTTCCCACCCTAATCTGGTCTACCGATTTATTTTATTAAATTTTTCGTGCCTTTTTGTGCTTGTTTTTCTTATTTTTTCCATATGATCACCCCCAATGCCATCATAATTGTGATTTGACAACAACCCTATCCTACAAGCTTTTCTTGAAATTTTTCCTTTTCAGTGCCCTCTATTTTGATGCACTAAATTTTTTGTATTATTTTTCAACTCTATTTTCACTGGATTTTTTACCGTTTTTCCCATGCAAATGCGCCCTACTATCCCCGAAACTGTGTTCAATCTTATCCATCCTGTTCGCCAACCCCTCCATGTTGACATTATTCTTGTTCATGTCATTGGGTTTCCAGCTTTTGATCTTTTTGTAATTTTTTTATTTTGTATTTTGGGCTCGTTGTTACAGTTTTCTCCATGCGAAAGCATCATATCCCTGTCAAAACTGGATTCTCATTTGATAAACCTATCTGACACATTATTCTGCACAATTTTTCTTCTTTCCATGTTTCATTTTGGTGGTTGTATTTTTTGAAATTAATTTTTCTATGAATTAACGTTCTAAAATTACATGTGTTTGCACGTGCACATTCTCGATTCTGGCTTTTTAAGCATGCTGATGCGTCCATCCCACCGCCTTCTACCCATGCATGTTCCAGCATGCCCTCTTAGTCCAAGCACCACAAGTTTTTTTACCCGTGCACATGCACGGGACGAGGGCGCTAATGGTTGTTTATTTCCCAAAAAAATGAAAAAAAAAATCCTCGGGCCCCCCTCCTACCACGTTTCCTACCCCCTTAATATTCCTCTTTTATCCTTTACTCCTTATGGATCCCCTCATATTCCTGTTTTTACTATTTTTCCTTTTATTGCTGATCATACATCGTCTCCTATCCCTTCTGAACCTTCTCTTATAGTTCCTCCTATTCCTTCTGTTTTCTCAGCGGAATCCCTTCAAACATTTTTTATGAATTCTCCGTCTTTTCCATCTTCCTTATCCCTTCACTTACCTTCATTTCATGATTTGTCTTATCCACCTTTGCAATGTTCCCCTCTTATTCCATTACCATCTCCATTTGATTATATTAACATTCCTCCCCAATCAGTGATGGATACACCTGGATATGACAGTGATATTCTTTGTCGAAGGCAATGGACTTTGCATGATTCTTTGTGACAGGACCAATGTGGCCTTTTATTCCAGGGTCCTAGGAGACGTCTGCTGTGTATTCGACTTCTTATCTTCATTTTTCTTAAGTGCATGTCCATTCTGAGGATATTTTTGTACACCTTGTTGCTCACATTTGTTGATATCTTTCGTTCATTCATCAGCAGTCTCATCTGAATACTCAAAAGAGTATTCTACAGTTGATTATAAATTCAAATGTGGAGATGACTATTGCTCAAATGGATGCCCTGTATAACTTTGCACAAGCTTTCCCTACCAGGTTCATTATTTTACTGGAAAGGATGTGTTGTTTACAATTCCTACAATATGTACCTCAATATTTTGTAGATCAGAGTAAAGCTTTGGAGCGTCTCAAGCTTAGCATGTAGTTTAAAAAGAAATATCTTTGTCCTACTTCGAAGTGAACCGTTATCTTGGTTGTATCATCTATTCTTAATGGAAAAAAAAATTCTTTGCTCTCCATTATTTTAGGGGGCATGTGCCATTTAAACTACCTGATATTGTGTCTCTATGAGTTTTGTGTATGTTCTGTGATGTATGTGTGCTGTATTATCCTTCTTTCGTGGAGTTGAAGAAGAAGATGGACGTAATTGAGAGACTGATGGATAGTGGTTCGTGATTCTATCTGATTAATGGACACACAAGAAACCTCTTACATCTTTTACGAATTTGTCATGATTTTCTATTGTTTATAAGATGTGTTAATGGATAAAGGGTTTTCCTTTCATTGTATTCTTTATTAGATGTAGGTTATAAGTTGGGGTCATGGTTGGATGGTTTATTGAAGATGCTAAAGAAGATTGAGTTGAGCTATTTGATGAACTTGTATTCTCTTTTTCATAGGTCACGAGGCCGCTCCCTTATTAAGTGTAGGGATATGTTAAATGCTGAAATAACTTGATTTTTTTGTTGATTTTTATTATTTTTATGGATTGAATGATTGATTTTTGATGGATTTTGTGTGACATTTAGTTGTTTTTTGGAAGTGATTTGAGAGTTTTTTGGATAGGGTATAATGGTTTTGATAAGCTCATTATGTTTTTTAGTAGAGATATGAAGTTTTGTGATGTTCTATTGAGATTTTGTTCGGTTCTCATAGCTTCTGCTTAGCTTCTATTTTATTTGTTTTTCTTTTGTATGGAAGCATGGAGTAATGATTGATGAAGTTTGAGTTTGTTTGAAAGCTCATTGAATGGTTTTTTTATTGTGTGATTTAAGTTGATCTAAAGGCTTTCTAATGACTTCTATAACCTTTTGTTGAGCTTCTATAGAGCCTCTATTCCTATTCTGTTTTGTTATGTATGCCTCTGTAAGTGTTCTCTGGAATGTATGTGTGACTTTAGGAAATTTTTCTAGCCTTGAAAAGAGGTTAATAAAATTTCAAAAGAGCTCAAGGAAGTGAAAGAAGCAGCTGCTAAAGACTCAAGCAAAGGCTTGAGTGAAGTGATAGTAGTGAGGTATGAAGAGTCACTCTAGTGGCTCTAGTGACCTTTCATATCAAACACACCTCTTGGGAGGGGCATCCACGACCAAAGAAGGATTATTGTGAGTGATTATTAAGTATTGTAGTGAGGAGATGATGTACTATTGAGAGAGAGAGAGAGAGAGAGAGAGAGAGAGAGAGAGAGAGAGAGAGAGAGAGAGAGAGAGAGAGAGAGAGAGAGAGCCAATTCTATGCCAAACAATGTATCTACCTATGAAAGATTGTGAGAGAAAACCATAAAAACTTTGAAGATGAATCATATGTTTCCATTCAAAGTGGAGTATTATTTTGTGTTTTTGATGTCTATCAAAGAATTCTATGAAGAATATGAAGAGAATGATGGATTTTGTTTAAGTTAAAACTGTGGGAGGATTGTTTTTATGAAGTTGTGTGAAGATTTCTTCTTCTTGGTGTTGTTTTCTTTGTTGATATTATATCAAATATGAAGAAGATGGTTGTTGATAGTACAAGATAGATTTTCTTGCAGTAGAAATCCCATTTCCTTGGTGTTCCTTTTGGGGCTCCAGTACCCCAACCCCCCTACTTAGACTGACTTGGCTGGACTAGACTAGGGGTTTTTACAAATGCAATTCATTTTTTAAAAGTTAGATGATCTATGGTGCAAAGAGCATGCATGCATGACTTCGGAGGGTTCATCATTATTTACAAATTAAATGTGTGTATAACACACGTGCACGTGCATTGTGAATGTATTTTAAATTACAAAATTAGGTGGATAACGGTGCTATGTGCTCTTGTAATGGCGGGATTTCTTTTATAAAATAACAGTCGGTTCTTTTTAATTAGAAATTTATGAGATGCATTTTGTTTATTTTGTGGATACAATGGCCTTTTAATTTTAAATGACAATTATATGTGCGTTATGGTGCATGTGAAGGAGGAAAAAAAAAGAACCTAGACACTTGCAAGGTCTGAAGTACAAAATTCCACTTTCAAACAAGCCGAAGAATAGAAAAATCAGTGTACAAAAATAACAAGTCGACTAAGTGGTAGTCGACCTCCTATAAGGTACGAAAAACCAAATACTAATACCAAAATAAAAAGAGCGGGGACAAAGAAGTGTTTGACACTTCGGTAATTATGTGTTGGGGTTTTGTTTTTTTTTTTCTTTGTAATTATGACTTTGAGTACCTAAATGGCAACACAAATATTGAGAATGTAAAAAATAATTTGTTTGAATTTTCATGCATTGAAACAACCATTTTTTAACAAAATTCTCTAATTTTTCAAGCATTTCCTCATGGTTTAAGTTGCTTTTAAAAAAATCAATATGTTTTCTAATTTTTATGTATTTCTAACTGGCCATAATCATGATGAAAATTTGTTCAAAAATTTTTAGCTTTAAAAAAAAAATATTTTTATTGATTTTTTATGACATGTTGAAGTTTTTTTTTAATTTTGTATATTTTAATATTTTACTTTTTTATTGGTATTTTTTATTTGATAGGAAACTATTTAATTTTTCAACAAATTAAAAAATTGACGATTTTGTAAATTTGTAATTTTATTTAAATTTTGAATGGTTTTTGAACATTTTTAAAAATGTGTTGATGGCTTTTTTTCTATAATTTAAAAATATTGAAAATATGGTTCAGACCTTGCATGTGAAGAACTCGAAAAAATTGCACATGCATCCTCGTGCGAGAACAATTGCTATCACGAACACCATGCTCACACACACATGAAAAACTCACACGCGAGAATGGGACCTTATGGAGGTAGCACGCGATTAGGGCATGATAGGAGAGGATGGTCACGCGTAGGAGGGGGAAAGGATACATGGGGAGGGTTAGTAAAAAAGGGGTGGGGGTAGGGTGAATTGTTTAAAAAAATATTTTTCTATTAGGATGGTGGGCTAAGGTGGTATGGGGAAAAAATGTAATGGGTGGGGGGGGTAAAGTAAATTATTAAGGGGAGGGGGGTTAATAGAATGGGGTGGGGTTAAGTAATGGGTGGGGGGTAAAGGTTAGGAAGGGGGGAATTAGGGAGGGGTTAAAGGTATTTGCGGGGGGGAGGGGGGCTCAGCACTATCTCCCATGGGGTCTTTAAGACCCCGGGGAGTTGGGATCAACGGCTGTCGTTGACCCCGAAAAAAGGCACACATCCGAACCGCTACTTTATGCAAAAGTAAACCCAACCACATTTAAAAACTCACCTAGCAAATGAAACCCAACCAACCGGAAAATGGGAGTTGACGGAGGAACAACGTCTCAAAATTCGGGGTTGTTTGCTGCCACATACAAAAGTAAACCCATCCCAGGTTTATAAATGCAACCAACCAGTGAAATTGATTGCATGGACTGCAAATGTAAGAAGATAATAGATTCTGCGGGGCCCACTATCTCTAATACAAGTTTTTGAATCGTAGAACAAAAGTAAACCCAACCATTATAGTAAACCCAGCCATTAAAGTAAACCCGGTCTTGGAAGTAAACTATCCCGACCTGGAACCAAAAGCCGAAAAGCTCTCCGTATTACCCATAGGAAAATCCTGCACGCAGGGTGCATTTGTGTGATGTTGTGAACGGAGGTTTGAGGCCCATATTGCTACCGCATACAAGCTCACGAGATCATTGGAACACAGGTTTGAGGTTCATATTGCGATTTCTTCCCTACAATGCATATATCTCTCTCTTTCTTCCTCTCATATTTGCATTGGATGCACTATGACATTGGAATGATGTTTTGGTGATATATACGTATGTAGTCAACACGCATGGATTATGGAAAGTGACATTGAGATCGATAATCTCGACACCGATGAAGAGACATCAGATGGATCATCAAGTGATGAGGTTGAGATGCTTGATTTCTTAAGTGGAGACAATGATTCGGCACCACAAGAAATCACTATCAATGCACCAAGCCCAGCTACCTATACCTCATCGAAGTACTTCTCTTTCAATAGAGAGACTTACGGCTTGATGGTCAGTGATTTGAGCGGGCAGAAGGCCATCACATTGGAGGTGCTCAAGCAACTCCATAGGAGGGAGTTGCTCGACTTGAAGAAGTGGAGAAGAATCAAAGAAGGTCTTTGCATTGGTAGAAATGGCGATGGACACATTACATTGGCCTTGAAATCAGAGCCATCATTGCGCATTGCATGTATAGAGGAGTGGGAGAGCATATTCCTTGAAAATCACATAAACAAGGTTACAGGTACTCACAAGGGTATCAATGTCACAATTGATTCCATCAAATCCATGTGGTGTATTGACTTGAGAAGGCATGGCATTCCTCTTGTGTATGTGAGAGATCTCATCGGTGGGTGTACTTGCAAGGTGTTCACAAGGCCCCATGGTTATAAAGGCCCATTTCTATTTCATGGGAAGGTTCTGGAAAGAAGAGCACCCATCTTGGAGCTTACTGTAGATAGATCTCTTGTCGAGCGGAGGCTTCAAGAAATCATGCTTGAACACAAAGTTAGGTTGGGCAAGATCCGCTTGACCAAAAAGCATGGTTTAGGGAATACAATATTGGAATATGCCATAACATCGCCAGTGGTGGATGGAGGACCAGTCCTCCGCAACAAGCTATCCATCTCCATCTGAAAGTTTCGCTCCATTGTTTGCAACTCAGGATGGTGGTCTAGGACTTAACCCTCATCCTCAATATGAGGCACATCCTCAGACTCTCGTGTGCGAGGCCGTTTCTAAGGAATGCAACTTGTGAGTGAATATACATATATAAAAAACGATAAACTCAAGGCCAAGGTAAAAAAATTGCATTCGCATATGACACTATAGAAGGGAAAACAATATCAGGTAAGAGACTTACATGTTTTTGATAGCCATCCGCTATTCGACTCTGAGTTCTCTGCACACGCTCATCTTGCCTCTCCATGGTACGCTTAGCATCTTCGAGTAAGTCCCATAATGAGCTCGCTCTCACATATTGATCCTTCTCGTACTTACTCCGGGCCAAACTCAACTTTCTTTCAAGGTTAGAGAATCGAGCATCTGTCTGGCGGTGCCAAGCACCAACAGTATGGCAAGCATGATGTGTGCCTATGGGACGGCTGGTCTTTCGACATGGAATATCAAAGTGGATACCATGCTCATCCTTCAAATGCTCTATCATCCTTGCCCGTCTCTTTATGTTGATATGCCTCTTCGGACAAAGAATATCAACACGGCACTGATGGGCAAGAGACCCATCAGGTAGTGTGATCTCCATGTACGGTGGGTTTTCTATGTAAAATGACATTCTATTAAGTATCACATCTTAGGAGTATGCTTACTAACAATATCAAAAGTAGAATAAACACTTATCTAAGTGTAGCTCAGCACATCTCTTTTAATGGATGTCTGAGATGCACCTGTCGCAAGAACCCCTCTACGAGCATGTCGAGGAGATGATGCAACCTAAAAAAAAGAAACGAAACTACACAATATGTGAGAAATCAATAATGAACGTCAAGAAAACCCTAAACTAATATTAAATAATGCATCTTACTCTCGTATTTTTTCATGAATGGACATCCAATGAAGGATGGCTGCGAGTGCGTAGAGCCATTTGCCGGATGTAAAAGCGTGCCTACCTACTCATAACCATAACATAATCCATGTCACAAAACAACAAAAAGTGAATACTTTATAACTATTCATAACCAAGTACATGTCAACTAAGTGCAAAGGAAGTGAATACTCCATGACAATCCATGACACAGTATCGTCCATAAATACTCATAATCCATAACAAAATCCATGTCACATAATCCATGACAAGTACGTTACAACAAAAAGTGAGTAGTTCATAACTACTCATAACTATGACATAAACCATGTAACATAACGTAATCCATAAAGTAATCCATCATGACAAGTGCATGACAACAAGAAATGAGTAATTCATAATGCTTCCCAAATATTGTGAGCCCCATCCTAGATTAGCAAAATAATCAACATGCTCTTCAAAAAATGAGTAGCATGGCTTACTTTTGTGGACATGCTCGATGAAAGACCAAAGATTGAATATGTCATGATTTGTGACCAATGGTGGATGCCACATCCAATCTAATGACTAGATGTGTTCTATTTAGTAACAATAAAAAAGTCCATCCATCAAATAATTGATGTATCCTATTCAAAAAATTGGTAGGCTATCAATAGTAGGTCAGATACCTCTAATGTAATAATTCTTCACCAAGCTATCACCTCACTACAACCACTTCCAAGTACTAGTGCCTTGCCTTATTGTTCCTAGTGCAATAATATATATTTTGACATTGTAATATGGTTGTTGGGCTTCCTATATGATTCCAATTAATGAATTTTGAGAAGGATTGAGACTCAACACATTCATACAATTCCCAACACTCGCCAAAATTGACCTATATAGATGATCTATAGGTAGATCTATGCTTTGCACATGTGTTAGTTGCCATATCCCTAATGGTATGTGGCCATTAAGTAGATTTTGGGGCATGGAAAAAGCTAAAAGTGATGATTGGTGGGCTTGCAACTACATCAAGGATAGTCCCATGAATGTGGCTGCAACCAAGATCGAGGTTCTACATTGTAATCATATTTGAAAATGACATTAGGCTTGTGACTATATTAGGGGTAGTCCCATTACTACGATTGTAACCAAGATTGAGGTTTTTCATTGTAATCATATTCCAAAATGATAGTGACGTTAGCAACATAGAGACCTAATCAACAAACCTTGAAAATGCCAAGTGATGGCACTTGGACTATGCTATGGTTGTTGGGCTTCTTATATGATTCCAATTAATGAATTTTGAGAAGGATTGAGACTCAACACATTCATACAATTCCCAACACTCGCCAAAATTGACCTATATAGATGATCTATAGGTAGATCTATGCTTTGCACATTTATTAATTGCCATATCCCTAATGATATGTGGCCATTAAGTAGATTTTGGGGCATGGGAAAAGCTAAAAGTGATGATTGGTGGGAGCAACTACATCAAGGATAGTCCCATTAATGTGGCTGCAACCAAGATCGAGGTTCTACATTGTAATCATATTTGAAAATGACATTAGGCTTATGACTACATTAGGGGTAGTCCCATTAGGCTTGTGACTACATTAGGGATAGTCCCATTACTACGATTGTAACCAAGATTGAGGTTTTTCATTGTAATCATATTCCAAAATGATAGTGATGTTAGCAACATAGAGACCTAATCAACAAACCTTGAAAATGCCAAGTGATGGCACTTGGACTATGCTTAGCATGTATGCAATATGGTACTACTAACTCCAAGCATTGGCACTTCCAACATAAGTAACTCTTCCAACATCAATATGTTTGCATCCAAAAAGAGCATTGTTATGAGATTATTGTGAAATTATACAAAAGGATTGAAAGATGCAAGGTTTCCCAAATATTGTGAGCCCCAAATGCTAGTCTAATCCATATTCAATCACATTGACACTAGTCTAATCCATTTTATTGATCGAGGCAATCAACCAAGAGCGAGAGACCAAGACAAAATGAGACAAGGTGTGGCAATTTATGAATAGATTAAAAATCATTACTTGGTAACATGAAAAGGTTACAACATTCTAATCCATCGTACTGCCTTGAATTCTTCAAAGGCACCAAGAATACATAATATGGCTTCAACACACACAAAATTTAGGATCCTCATCTGTTGCATATTGAGACATAGACAGTGAAGCGTAAGACATCTACGAAGAATACAACATGATGAGGATCATTACCTTCTGTCCTAGCCCGAAAGCAATAAACAGAGGCTCCCCCAAGCCCAGCAAAGCGTGCTCGAACAGTGACTAGCCGCAAGTCGTAGGCCTTGACGTGCTCTCCCACGCTGCAAGTAACGGAACGTGGTTGACCACAAATGTGCGCTCTAGCTGTGTAGAGAAACGGCCGTTTGAGTGGGTAAGGGTTTTGCAGAATCAAATTTGTAAACGAGGCAAAAGATGTCGCTTGAGTGGGTTGCGATTTACAAAGACATGTATGAAAACTGCACGTGACCAGTCCGCAGAGAGGAACCACTTGTCATAACTAACCAGTCCGCAGAGAGGGTGTTACCACGCATGCAAGGTCAGCTAGGTAGGCGAAGAAGAACAAGTGCCTCCTGTGACGGCCTCAACAAACTGGCACCTCCTGCCAAAACATAGCTACAAAGTCGCGAAATCAATGTCAAATACATAAAGGGTGCTTGCCTAAGCATGAAGCTGCTTGGCAGCTCTTTGCACTACAAAACCTAGATCTAAACTCACCCGAGGGATTCGAGGAGGGAGAGAGGTGCTCAATGCTCGCAACTCGATGGTGGATGGAAAATCGGGGACGTTGCAGCCTCCTGTGACACTCGCAACTCGATGGTGGTGGACGGCAAATCGAGGACGCTGCAGCCTCCTGTGACACAGATGAAGACGCCAAACTAAGAGAGGGAGGGTCCAGCTGGCTGTCTAGCCCTAGGCCGAGTGCGCACCTCTAGCGTCCTTGAACTTGTTGGAGAGCACTAGTGACTACAAGGTCCGTAGCTACTAGCTGTATCAATGGCGCACGCTATTGTGGGTATGAGAGAGAGAGAGAGAGAATGGAAGGAACGACATTCGTGAGAAACAATGCACGCATCTGCAACTTCGCATGCGCACACGTGTCGAGGCCACCCTGTTCGTTGGCGGCACTATATTCTCTGGGCCCCTCCCAATTATAAGGAGTTAAGGCGTCTCCAATTTCGCATGCGCACACACATCTCCCCAGTACCATCGACAAGCACTTTTTCGACTAGACGAGTTTAAAATTGTGGGCGGGCTCACGAATTTAAGATGGGTTTAGTTGCCCGTGGATCGATGTCCGCGATGTGGTCGTGAGGAGGGGGGTCAACGGCAGCCATTGATCCCAACTCCCCGGGGTCTTAAAGACACTGTGGGAGATAGTGAGGGGGGAGAGTAGGATTAGTGGGCGGGTAGGCAGGTAGGGGTGGGAGGGGGGACCATGGGAGGGCGGGTCAGTTGGGATGGGAGGGAAGTGTGGGGGACTCTAGGTGATGGGCCTTTGGAGGGGACGGCGGGAGCACAGTCCGTAGGTGGCGGAAAAGTTGAAGAGGATGGCGGTGCGGGGCACGACCACACACAGCACCACACAGGGGCGGTGACGGCACTGGCAAAAGAATGGGGGGAGCATGGCGGGAGGACAGACTTGTGGCAACGCGAAGCATAGCAGTGGGCAGGCAACACTAGGCAGAAGGTGGCTAGAGCGGCAATAGGTGGGTGTCGAGGGGCGTCCACAGCAGATTTGTCGATGGCAAGCGCTTCTTTGGCGAGCAACAGTGGCAGAAATGGAGGGCGAGGGAGGAGAAGAAGGGGTAGAGAAGGAGGAGGGTGGGCGGAGATGGAGGAGAAGAGGAAGGTGGGGAAGAGGAGAGTGGGAGAAGGAAGAAAGGAAGAGGGTGATGGACCAAAAACCGGGCCGGCACTAGCTCATGCACTAGCCGGGCCTCGTCCCTATGCACAAGACAACCCCTCGGCCTCGCAGCCAGGAGCGTCTATCAAAATCTCTGCCTTCCTAAACATTGCGTTTGTAATACCTTGTAGTCCAACTGATCCTAACCCAATATTACTCCTCAGAGGGAGTCCCTTTCACATAGCCAAAAGGCTCGAATCACATACACATGGGGTTCCTGCTACGGCTGAATGCCGTCAACCCTCTGCGACTCTCCTACACCTTGGAGATTGGCCCCTCGATGCGTCGCTCAAGGTACCAAATAAGCATGTCTAGGAGTGTATCATTTCTTCCTTACTTTCTTTCCCCTTTGGGACCCGCGTCTAGCCTGCAACATGGGTACCTCACTGCCTCTCATCGTAGGTCAGGTTCCAATAAATCAATTGCAATGCATGTCCAGGAGCTGGTCACTGATATTTTTTTAAATTCTTTTCATGCTCTATGCATTTGGTGGATGCCTAGTGCTCAAACATTTAGCAAAACAGTATCGTGCACAAGTGCGAAAACATTCTTTTAATGGTTTCCAACTACCGTTCGTGCTTCGTTGCATGGGCCTAGCACCGAGGTGATCCTCGTGCTTCTAAGCTCTTAATGTTAATTATCATCCATCCTAAATGCTATGCATAAAAATCAGCAACTTTTCCATCATCTCACACGGCATTTAGACATATTTCAACTTCTCTACCCTTCCCCGTTTAAATATTGCGTCGTTGCATAGATTTATGGGGCATTTTACCATCATTTTATGTGAAAAAATCGAAAAAAACCACACTAGAACAAGAAGGTGGGGTTGAAGTGAGGCAAATCCTCATGCTTCAGTCCCCACAAACATTCACAAACATTGTTCTTATTTATCCTTATTTTTTGAAGCCCAAAATATATTTTTCCCCTAATTTTTAGGGTTTTTTCCCCCTTTTCTTGTATTTTTTCTTATTTTTTGCATTATTTAATTACTAAAAATTCAAAACAGGTTATGGGCTGTGGCCCTTAGTTCCTTCTTGCAGAAAAATGAAAGTTTAGTTGGTGTTCCTATTTACTTCCCCATTTTTATGCCAAAAACCATAATTTCCCCTTGATTTTTCATATTTTACGTGTTTTAGCATATTATTTTGAACCACAAGATGCATATTTTCCTTATTTTCTAATTATGACCAGCAAGAACTCATGGAAAACAGCAATATACACAATTTTTAGTCCACATGAACAACATTTCATCAATCAAAAGCCATAAAATCTCAAATTTCCTTTGAAAATTTTGAATTACCGCTTATTTGCGTGTTTCGGGTTACATGTCCATGGCTGCAAATTTGAAAATCAGCAATACTTCATGTCCAACACAATCATAAGTCACCATTTCCAGCCCGTGGAGCAATCCGATCCATGCCGGACAAGCCTCCATCATTCTTTCTTCTTCCTTCTTCTTTCCACATGAACTTGCCTTTAGAAAAGAGAGAGGGAGGAGAGAGAAAGACTAGATTTCTATCTCAGCATTCAGGCCATCAATTGAGGAGTGAAGGACGGCGATAAGATCCACAGACAGGAGGGAATAAAGCCCCATAATCCATTAGGCAGGGTGTTTATAACATCCATGATGCCCTCTCTCCATCCATGGCGAAAAAAACGGCGCCCTCTGTTGATCGCGTTTTTTCATTCCTCTTCATTCTCTCTCCACGTTTTTTGCTTCATAAGGTGCATAAAAGTTTTGGGGGGGGTCCAAACTCAAAAGGCATGCTCAAATTTGGCCTCCCAAGTGTCCACCTTTTCATATCTTGACCGTTTCCTTGGCCATTTCCCCGTCCGGACTCCGAATTGAGCTCTGAAAAATCCTGGGCGTCCGGCTTGGTATCTCGCATTGGCCAGTTGCTCGTGTCAACCCACAGGACTGTCTGAAAAATTATAAAAAATCAACAAGTGTCGCTCGGGCGCCTTTAAAGCACTTTGACGCTTAAAATCGTCCTAGATCGAGCCACCGCCTTTCACAGTGAATATTTTTCCCTTGATATTCATAATTTTTTGCTATTTTTAAGCACTTCCCGTCACCTAAATTCCGCTCTCATTGGCGACCACGGGATAGGGCGACTCAGCCCGTCGAATCCACGAACATATCTGCACATAAACAACCAAAGAAGCATCAAACTGATACAAAACAATTATATACTAAAACTCAGCACAATGCTTCCCCTACCCCTAGACAGAACCAAAGCATGATATCCACAAGGAATAGGCCTAGTATCATCTAATAGAAGATCCGAAGTGAGTCACTAACCGACTGCTCCAACACAGCCAAACTAAAAAAAACCTATCAAAGAGGTTGCCCTAAGTGGTAGTCTGCGCTACTTACCAACTAAAAACAACACCACTAGGAGCTCCTGCAAGGCGAGGACTCCTATAGCCTGATCAAAGAGTATTTTCTTTCAGTACATTTCTTTTTTTAGGGTTTTTATTTTATTAACATACTTGGGCATGTAAAAAGGAGGGAGTTGAGCGTAGCGACCCAAGGAGAACAGGGCATCGGCCTCAGGACCTGTCTCGGCACCCAAGAACCTACCAAGCCCTTGCAAGGCGACACTTAATCCTTTTCTAACGCTTACTTTTATTTTCGCTCCAACCTTCCTTGTTTTGGTATTATTTTTCCAGCAAGAAGCCACCCCTAGGAAGACAAGGTATCGGCCCCAGGTCTGACTCGACCCCAGGAACCTACTAGGCCTTCGCAAGGCAATGAGCAACTGCCTATACATTTCCATTTCTTTTCTTTTCTTTGATAGGGGTTAGAACCCCTTTTTACACACCTTCGTATCGATATTCATCTTTTAGGATGTACAGAGTTTCTTGGCATCATCATTATTATCTTCTGGCAGGCTTCTCTAACTGCCTCACTACTAACAAGAACTCCTAGAACGGCTGCCTAGCAGGCTGGCAGAACAGGGCCACTAGGACGTCCTTCTAAAACAGGTCTTTCGATGCCTGACAATGTCTTTACAGGAGGCAATGACTACTCCGACCTCCCTCAAACATACTTAGCCTAAACCTGGGACTTCATGCCTTGGTTGCCGGTCCCTAACAAAAATGTGTCCCCTCGACAAGTACAAATACACATATAACAGGAAAGAAAGGTACTCGTAAAGGAGAAATATCACCTGGATTGACCACAAGAAGCTTCCATCGCAGCAAAGGCTCCTCCAGGCTCCACCAAATTCCACTAACCACGAAATCTGTCCAGCACAACACTAAAACAAAAACCCAATTAAACACACCCGTACTAGACAGGGAAATGGCCCTCTTGGCCTAATGAAATCAGACATGACTTTGCTACAAAACTGAATCGGCCCTCTTGGCCTAATGAAATCAAATAATACTATGCATAGCATCCTCTTGGAAACAACTATGATAGACATCAAAGCATACTATTCCCAGGGGAACAAAGGCTCGTAGCCCTAAACTAGATGCATTAGATTATGACCTATCCCTCCTGCGTATATTGCAAGAGGTGTTCGCATCACATGTCGTCTAACCAGTCTGTGGGTCCAAGATAATAAAGGCAGATGAGTCTCGCTTACCCTCTGCATCACCCAGATCAACCATCGTCTGCCAAAGAGGGCATGTTCAGAAAGCATACCCCACAACCGACCAGGTCCTGTCTCATCGTCAATAGATATATCGGGACAAGGGCCACAATTAAAGAAGAGGTCTTCTTCATACGCGAAATTAGCCAAAGAATCGGCAAACTGATTCCAGTTCCGTGGAATCAATTGAAAAGACACTCTATCAAATTCGTCTAGCAGGGCTATGGCAGTATGATGGTACATGCAAAGGATGGGGTTTCGTTCCATGTACGTCCCATTGAGTTGATTTAAAACCAACTGAGAGTCCCCTTTCACCAACAACTGGCAGATACCACCCTTCTTCGCAATATTCAAACCCATAATCAGGGCTTTGTATTCTGCCATATTATTGGTAAAATTCACCCCGAGATAAGCAGCTAACTTCATGACAATGCGTTGGCGGGGGGTCTCGGATGACAACTCCTACACTTCCTTTTTTGCATGGACCCCTGGACGCCCCATCAAAGTACAAGGTGTATGTCCATAAAGGGTTTAGATATCCCACCATCCGGAACTCTACTCGTAATTATGGTAATCGAAATTCAGTGTATTCAACGGGTGGACTGTAGGCTCCATCCCTCCATCATCATTGAATTCAACAGGGATGCTCGTCAAAATTTGTAGGCAGTGATGGCAGAAGACCTTGATCTCCCAAATAAATGTCCCGCCTTCTTGCTCAATCACCTTGTATCCTTTGCTCCACCAAATGAGCTTTCCCTGATGATACTTCTGTTCTAAATATGGGTGTTCTAAATAAGGGATCAGACGACCCATCAACCTCTATCACGATTTCCTTACAGATATTTGATCGATCGCTCCTAGACCTGCAAGGCAGTCATAGTATTAGTGCAATCAGAAATAATAAGGTTTAATCTTATTAAGATTAACCTTATTTTTAAATTCTATCCCCTCAAGGTCAACTAACAAAACTATGGATTTATTCTTTCCTATTCTAACAATCCTATAGGGCCCATCCCATTTGGGCTCTAACTTGCCTCGAAATAATTCACGTCGTGCGTCATAATACAGAACAAGCTGTCCTTTCTTGAAGGTGTATTTCTTGGCTTTGAGGTCGTGTAGTTGCTTCATTCGACGCTCCGCCACTTCTTGGTGCAATAAGCTCTGCAACTTAAGCTCATCTAAATGTGCCAGTGTCGTCAAGCGCTCAAAAAGTGCGTCTTCATCGCTCAAAGAATGATTGATGGCAAACCGAATAGTCGGCAGCTCAATCTCTAAAGGCAAGACACACTCCTCCCCATATACTAACTTGAACGGGGTATGGCCAGTGGCTCGTTTGAAAGTCGTATTGTAGGCCCACACTGCCACGTATAACTTTTTATCCCAATCCCATTTCTTTTCCGACACAATTTTGGACAGGATGCCCACAAGCTGATTGTTGGTACTTTCAACCTGCCCATTGGCTTGCGGATTATATGGGGTTGTCTTGTTATGCTTGATTTGCCACATCTCTGTCAAACCTTTGATCACCTTATTCAGGAAATGGGTTCCGCGGTCCGACACTAATTCTTTCGGCGGACCAAACCGGCATATTATCTGCTCTAAAAGGAAACTAGCAGTTTCTTTAGCATCATCTTTCCTTGTTGCATGTGCTTCTGACCACTTTGTGAAGTAGTCAGTTGCTACAATGATGTACCTCTTTTGTGTAGTCGATGACGGAGTAATAGGACCCACAAAGTCTATTCCCCACTTCTCAAATGGAAGTATCGCCATAATAGGGGTGAGTGGTCATTTCCTATTCTCTCAACTATCATGTTGTTGGCAAATATCGCATCGCTTAACATACGCAAACGCATCCTGGAAGATGGCAGGCCACCAATAACCTGCTCTTAAAGCCTTTTGTGCTGTAAGCCGTCCAGCAAAATGGCCACCGCAAGCAGAATCATGGCACTCTTCCAAAATGAATGGCACCTCGTCAGGCATCACGCATCGGCGATAGATGTCATCAACCCCTTGCCGATATAATGTACCTCTGATCAAAGCAAACTTTAACGCTTGCTGCTTAATTTTCCTTTTCTCAGCCTTAGATAATTCGGATCTCGCCTCTCCTATTGATAAATAATGCGTTATTGCAGCATACCAGGAGGGAATAGATGCCGTATCTATTTTAAATAACAACTCCATGTCACTACCTTCAGCCACAGATTCTTTCGGCTCCCCAAAGTCCACAAGACATTCCACGATGCCTTGCAACCTTGGTGGCTTACTCTTGATTTCATAATCAAATTCCTGCAAAGTGATCAACCACTTTGCTAGACGATCAGGCGGCTGTAGCTTATTCATCAATAGTCGAAGTCCCTCCGCCTTCGTATAAAGCACGACTTTCTCATAGAGAATGTAATGCCTGAATTTCTTGGTCCCAAAGTCCATCGCTAGACACAATTTCTCCATGTAAGTATAATTGATTTCGGATACCCCTAGCTTTCGACTAGCAAAAGCAATCGGGTGGTACCACTTCTCTTCCCAAATTTGGGCTAAACAGCAGCTGATACTATACATGGTGGCTGCTGAAAATATGTAAAAAACCTCACCTCTTTTAGGTGCTTTTAAAACGGGCGCTCTGGCTAGCTCTTGTTTCACATCCTCGAATGCTACCTTACAAGGGTCACCCCATACAAACGAACAGCTAAAGGACAATAAATTTGTAAGTGGCAACGTTCTTTCTGCTAAGGCATTGATGAATCTACGGTAGTAACCAACCGAAGACAAAAAGCTATGAACTTCCTTCGGAGTGCGTGGTGGACCCATAGCAACTATAACTTTGACCTTCTCGGGGTCTGTCGCAATTCCCACCGAACTAACTACATGACCCAGCAACAGCCCATAAGGTACTCCAAAAACACACTTCCGTGGGTTTAGGGCGATGCAAAATTGTCTACAGCGCTCAAAGCATTTTCTTAAAATGAGCAACTGCCTTCCTCTCACGGTGGCGGCCCCTAAGTCATCAATAAACACCTTCAACTCTTCAGGGGATATGTCACTGAATGTCTTATCTGTTGTTCGTTGCCACGAACCAGGCGCATTGCATAAACCAAAGGCCATCACATGGTACGCAAAAGTACCAAATACAATGATGAAAGTTGTTTTCAACTTGTCCTCTTCTGCAATTGCCATTTGGTTGTATCCTGCAAAGCAATCCATAAACGAATATATCTCCCTACTCGCTAATTGATCCAAAATTTGGTCAATAAATGGCAACGGGTAGTAGTCCTTAACTGTCTGCTTATTCAGCTCCCTAAAGTCTACACATAATCGGATTTGATTATTTTTCTTCTTTCTAATCACAACTGGCGAACACCATTCCGTGTGTTGCACAGGAAAAATCAAACCTGCTTTTCGAAGCTTCTGTAACTCTTCAAACAACCCGTCCCTCAGTTCGAAAGGCATACGCCTTACTTTCTGCCGTACAGGACGACTGCCCTCTTTCAACGGAATTGTATGCACAGCAAGACTAGGAGGGATGCCTCTCAACTCATCATAACTCCAGGCAAAGATATCACGGAATTCCTGGATCAAGGCCACATAGTCCTCCCTTTCTGCTGAACTGAGCATAGAACCTAATTTGATTGGCCGCGAATCATCAGACGTACCAAGGTCTAGCTCGATAACATCTGCATCTCTTATACGATCTTGGCCCTCTATCGGCTCGTTCAAAGTGATCTGATAGATGTCATGTGTGGTGGATCCCTCTTTGGACTTATCACTCGATGATGTCTCACTGACAGATAAATCTTCTAGTGTCTCCAATTCTGTAGAAGATAGAGGAGCTCTCTCACTCTGCGGGGACTCAGGATAAGCATCAACTACCACACGCTGGGCACCTCTGCCGAATATCAGTCGACCGGCGGGTATATCCACTTGGCAGTCCGCTTGCAAGATCCAAGGTTGTCCAAGTAATACTTGGTAACTTGGCCGGCTGCAAACCGAATCACCCTAAAGTCCAACAGGCATTCTACATTTGCAACAGTGACATGGACCTTAGTAATGCAGCCTTCTGGCTGTCTCAAACTATCATCAGCCATTTTGAGAATTGTGGAGGAATCTTTCTGGATCGCAAGACCCAACCTTTCCTTCAGTTCAAAACTCATAATGTTAACAAATGATCCCGTGTCGACAATGGCATAATCTACTAATATCCCATCGACATAGGCTGCAACCCTTGGGCAATGCTTCTCAGCATGCTCGAACCAATCATCACCTACTCGTGCAATACCCAAAGGTTCTACGATATACCCGGTACGTAGGATCTTTCTAAATTCCTTACGTACTCCTGGGGAAAGCTTAATAAGCTGTAAAAGATTCACATCCGGCTTGACTTCGCAAAGAGAGCTCGCCAAATCGAATTCATGATAGTTCGATAGAGCTCGCTTTTCACGCCAAACCATCCACTCTTTAGGTCGTTGAACCAGCTTTATTGCCTCTTTCTTAACTTTCACCTTCTTCTTTGGTGGTTCCTTATTAGCTTTACTCTCTACGGGCTTCAAAGGTCCCCCTTCCATGGAAGGATCCAAAACTTGCGTTCCTTTGTCGCCTTGTTTAGGGTTTCCGTCGACAGGCTTATCCTTGTCGGCTTCTCTACCCTTTTGACCTCTTGTAAGTACAGCTCGCAAATTAGAGGTTTCAGCATCGTTAACGCATACAGCCTCAATCAAACTAACCCCACTACCACTAGGTAGCTCCTCCACTGTAGTCTTTGGTCGTTGAAGTATTTGTTTAGGCCCATCTTCTCGCTGGGAATCACTTCCTTGGGCACGATGATTAACAAGCCCTGGTTGCCGACTACCTCGCTGGAGGGAACTGATCTTACTCCAGCAAGTAGCTGCTAAATGGCCAGATTTTCCACAAATGTCGCACTTAACATTTGGGCAATTTCTTGGATAGTGCTGCCCACCACACCATTTGCAACTAAACCTCGACGGTGCACCCTCATCTAGGTATCTACTTCCTATCAAATTTTGTTGTTTTTTTAGGAAGTTGACATCAACGGCTATTTGTCGATACTGCTTCGTAATCATATCGGTATAATGTTTCATCATGTCCTTAACCTCGCCAAGAACATTGGAAGCGCTCGACTCATAGCCTTGGTCATTACCATGTCATTTCATCGGCCTAACAATTCGATTAGGCACTGGTTGTTGAGCCACAGGCATGGTGTTAGAATTGACCGCCTGGTCTCCACCATTTGGAGCCATTTGACTGCCCGTAGGCATCGACATGCTAGGGGGAGCTGGTAATAAAGGGACATTTTGCATCATGTTTCCTCTCCCATTAGGGTTAGCCATCGCCATCCCTTGACCACTACTGCCATTGGCCATTGCCACATTATTTTCCAATACTAAACCCATGTTCGAATTGCCTCAAGAAGCATAGGCTGCTTGTAGTCGGGATTCCACCTCTTGTGCTCGTGTAATGGCAGTATCTATATCCCCCAAGGGAACACTACTCCACTGCAATTGGATATTAAAGTCCAAACCATGTAGGAAATATTGCAATTGGGCAGCTGCGGGGATAGGAATAGAGGTGTCCAACTTACGGAAAACCTCTTTTATCTTCTTCGCATAAGCACGAATATCCTCCTGTGGTTCTTGGCGGGTCACATTGAGTACACGCAACCAATATTGTCCACCCCTTTCAGGGGCAAACTCCCTTCGAAAAGCTCCATAAAATGCATCAATGTTCAATATGGTTCCGGCTTCTATACCATGATACCATATAGCGGCTCTTCCTTTGAGAGTCATATTGAAGAACATCATTAAATGTCCTTCTTCTTGGATGCGACAATTAAACATCAGCTTTTGAAACTCCCTAATGTGGAGTTCCGCATCTTCCTCAACTAACCCATTAAAAATGGATAGCGGGTAACCTAGAGCCGGCAAATCCGTCGTTCCTGCTGGAATTGCAATAGGCTGCGCCATGACGAGGATTGGATTTGCACTAGGAATAAGGAACGGTGGGGTTACACCTCCCGCACTTGACGTGGACTGGCTTATAGAAGGAAGGGGAGCACTAGAGCTTCCACCTTCTCCTAACTTACTGCTTGTGGCCCCAAGACCACTAGATCCACTCCCTCGTAAGGGTTCAGCACCGCTACGCTTAGGGGAATATCTCCAAAAAATTTCAGCACGTCGCCTAGCTCTTTCGTCTCTTTCTTGCTTTTGGATTTCTGCTAGACGATGCTTATCAATAAATAACGGATCAATCTCAGTATCCTTTGGCATAAACTGGTAGTTGGTCCCTAAACAACCAGGATTCGAGAACCGCCACTTTTAAGTGGCTCCCGGCAGACGCCCACTGATGGACCAAAAAACGGGCCGGCACTGGCTCATGCACTAGCCGAGCCTCGTCCCTATGCACAAGACAACCCCTCGGCCTCGCGGCCAGGAGCGTCTATCAAAATCTCTACCTTCCTAAACATTGCGTTTGTAATACGTTGTAGTCCAACTGATCCTAACCCAATATTACTCCTCAGAGGGAGTCCCTTTCACATAGCCAAAAGGCTCGAATCACATACACATGGGGTTCCTCCTACAGCTGAATGCCGTCAACCCTCTGCGACTCTCCTACACCTTGGGGATTGGCCCCTCGATGCGTCGCTCAACATCTAAACATTTCGCACAAACGTCGCTCAAGGTACCAAATAAGCGTGTCCAGGAGTGTACCATTTCTTCCTTACTTGCTTTCCCCTTTGGGACCCGCGTCTAGCCTGCAACATGGGTACCTCATTGCCTCTCATCGTAGGTCAGGTTCCAATAAACCAATTGCAATGCATGTCCAGGAGCTGGTCACTGATATTTTTTTAAATTCTTTTCATGCTCTATGCATTTGGTGGATGCCTAGTACTCAAACATTTAGCAAAACAGTATCGTGCACAAGTGCGAAAACATTCTTTTAATGGTTTCCAACTACCGTTCGTGCTTCGTTGCATGGGCCTAGCACCAAGGTGATCCTCATGCTACTAAGCTCTTAATGTTAATTATTATCCATCCTAAATGCTATGCATAAAAATCAGCAACTTTTCCATCATCTCACACGGCATTTAGACATATTTCAACTTCTCTACCCTTCCCCGTTTAAATATTGTGTCGTTGCATAGATTTATGGGGCATTTTACCATCATTTTATGTGAAAAAACCGAAAAAAACCACACTAGAACAAGAAGGTGGGATTGAAGTGAGGCAAATCCTCATGCTTCAATCCCCACAAACATTCACAAACATTGTTCTTATTTATCCTTATTTTTTGAAGCCCAAAATATATTTTTTCCCTATTTTTTAGGGTTTTTCCCCCCTTTTCTTGTATTTTTCCTTATTTTTGCATTATTTAATTACTGAAAATTCAAAACAGGTTATGGCTGTGGCCCTTAGTTCCTTCTTGTAGAAAAATGAAAGTTTAGTTGGTGTTCCTATTTACTTCCCCATTTTTATGCCAAAAACCATCATTTCCCCTTGATTTTTCATATTTTATGTGTTTTAGCATATTATTTTGAACCATAAGATGCATATTTTCCTTATTTTCTGATTATGACCAGCAAGAACTCATGGAAAACAGCAATATACACAATTTTTAGCCCACATGAACAACATTTCATCAATCAAAAGCCATAAAATCTCAAATTTCCTTTGAAAATTTTGAATTACCGCTTATTTGCGTGTTTTGGGTTGCATGTCCATGGCTGCAAATCTGAAAATCAGCAGCACTTCATGTCCAACACAATCACAAATCACCATTTCCAGCCCGTGGAGCAATCCGATCCATGCCGGACAAGCCTCCATCATTCTTTCTTCTTCCTTCTTCTTTCCACATGAACTTGCCTTTAGAAGAGAGAGAGGGAGGAGAGAGAAAGACTAGATTTCTATCTCAGCATTCAGGCCATCAATTGAAGAGCGAAGGACGGCGATAAGATCCACAGACAGGAGGGAATGAAGCCCCATAATCCATTAGGCAGGGTGTTTGTAACATCCATGATGCCCTCTCTCCATCCATGGCGAAAAAAACGGCGCCCTCTGTTGATCACGTTTTTTCATTCCTCTTCATTCTCTCTCCACGTTTTTTGCTTCATAAGGTGCATAAATTTTTGGGGGGGGGGTCCAAACTCAAAAGGCATGCTCAAATTTGGCCTCCCAAGTGTCCACCTTTTCATATCTTGACCGTTTCCTTGGCCATTTCCCCGTCCGGACTCCGAATTGAGCTCTGAAAAATCTTGGGCGTCCGGCTTGGCATCCCGCATTGGCCAGTTGCTCGTGTCAACCCACACGATTGTCTAAAAATTTATGAAAAATCAACAAGTGTCGCTCGGGCGCTTTTAAAGCACTTTGACGCTTAAAATCGTCCTAGATTGAGCCGCCGCCTTTGACAGTGAATATTTTTCCCTTGATATTCATAATTTTTGCTATTTTTAAGCACTTCCCGTCACCTAAATTCTGCTCTCAGAGGGGAAGAGATGGAGAACGAGGGAGGAGAAGAAGAGGAGGGTGGTGAGAGGAGGAATAAAAGAGGGAGAAGAAGAATAAGAGGAGAGGAGGTGGGAGAGGAGAAGGTGCGGGAGGGAGGGGGGTATCAGGAGATAGAAAATCGCGAGAGAGAGAGAGAGAGAGAGAGAGAGAGAGAGAGAGAGAGAGAGAGAGAGAGAGAGAGAGAGAGAGAGAGAGAGAGAGAGAGAGAGAGAGAGAAGGGGAGGGAGGGAGGGATGGGGACGGGTGGGAGGGGGGAGTTCGATTTTTTTCTTGCAAAATTTGTTTGTGGTTTGTTTTTTTTTAAATTAGGATCCCCCCATGTCTCGCGCATGAACGCGGGTGGCTGGGGGGAAGGGAGTAAAAAATTTGCACTGATAGGAATGACCAACCGTAACGACTAAGAATCTAGATCCTTGAATATAATGTGATGAAAGCCGAACATGTGTCAAAGTAAAAATCGGCCAGTTACGTGACACATGGGTGGAGCAAACACAAAATTAAACGAAAAAATTAATTTAGAGAGGTCTCCGTATCAAATGAAAATGCCATAAAAAGAAAAATTGGGCAAAGTGACGGAGAAAAGGACATGGATAGCACGATTGGCACATATAACAACAAAAAAGGAGGGTTCACATGGAAAAATATAAAAAAGTAGCAACGAAAACTCACATAAAAATTAATGGCACAAAATTTGATGGTTGAAAAAAATGCAGAAAGAAGGAAAAGTTTTCGTAATGAGGAGTTGGACAGGTCTACCATGTCAAAATGCTGTTTCAACGAGAATAGGACTCATTCACATTGGAAAAATGGTAAAATCAAACCCAAAAACAGAATTGGAAATTAATAACAAAATATTGGAAAGTCAGAATAGAAGGTAGCAAGAAGGGAAAATGTAGAGGAACCAATGGGAGAGGGCTATCCAATTGGAATAGGGTTCCGATGGCAAATGGGGGGATTCGCACGGAAAAATAGGTAAAACACACTCGAAAATCCACCCAAAAAAATCCCTACAATCCATAAGTCAGAAGCAGGGGGTGACAAAAAGGAAAAATGTCCAAGAAATAAAGATTAATAGGGCTCTCAAGTTAGAATGCGATTCTAGTGCAAGAAATGTACGTTCACATGGAAAATTAGTAAAAACAAGCACAAAAACACACATAAAAATTTAACAACACAAAATCGGTGGGCCGGAACATGATCAAGTAAAGAATACCTGAAAACATAAATAATTAATAACGGACAAACGACATAACGAAATGATGAGTAGTAAAAAGGAAAAACGAAAAGGGGAAGGTATAGTCAAGTTTGTCACATCAGATCGATGTTTTGAAGAGAGAAAAGTACATTCGCATAGAAACACATTTAATTTGCAAAAAAATCTTTAAAATCTAATAGCTTAGGAACCATGGCTCGAAACTGAGGACCATAAAATGAAAAATGGCTAGTTCAAAGGGAAGAACATGGTTGTAAGATCAGATTTGAAGTGTTGGAAATGTAGAGTGTATTCGTATGGAAAAACAACAAAATAAAAGAAAAATACAAACGAATAAGGAACGGCCCTAGGAATAAGGTGACAATAAGACAGGTGGGTGGGGAAGCGACCCCATCAAGGCAAAATCAAAACATGGTATACATGAATTATTCAATAGGGGCACTTCCATGAGGGTATGCAAAGGACGTGTCCCCACACTTAAGACCTTAATAGATCGGGTTGAGTAATCAACAGTGGCCTAACACTGGACCAAGACCCATGCCCATACATCCCCATACTTAAAACATGACAGACACTTGCAAGAAAAAGGGGCAAGGTTAGAAAAATTTGGCCCGATTTGTAGATGGTCGAGGTTAACCATCACTGGCATGTGAAAGGTCATAATCATCAATAGGAGATACCACGGCTTACCACAACACACTTATCTAGCATGGCAGGGACCATGTAGCAGTACCCAAGGAGATATCATTGTTGATGAAGAGCTGGTTAAGTTATCGATGGTGAAATATACAATACTCAATCTCAATAGGCACTCATGTTGAAATGATAGATCAGTCGCTTGCCACATGACTCATGTCACTTGAGGGATAATAATGGAAACCCATATCTCACACCTAGTTTAGAAATCAACAAGAGGGATGGTTTAGCGAGAGTATGCCAGTGTGCACAATTTAATGGTGCATTAATGCATCCTAACCCATCTGGTATAGGTGCAAAAAGGAAAAATAAGGTGTCTTATCGTGCAGTGCACCAAACAAAGTGAAGTGCGTAGTGATGATGGAGGAGACCCTCTATGCATAGGGAAATGAGAGCCTACCTAACTCCAATTGTCGTAACATCCCTCAATATTCACCTCTTAGTTGACAAAAGGGAAATCAATCACACTTAGCCCCCCCTCTGTCTCATGCTATGTTGATCAATACAGGAGGGCAATCGAGTTTCTCACACCCATGAATTAAATCCTTACTGCCACTGTGCTACAAAGGTTGTATGCCTTGTGCACAATTGATGGTGCAATAGTGCATCCCGCCTGTGCTGGTATATGGTGTGAGAAAGAAGGCTAGAGAGTCTTATAGTGCCGTACACATGAACAATTTGTGCTTGGGACATTGAGAGGTTCATCCGGTGCGTACAATGCTTTATTCACACATCTCACCTCTCATTTGATTATAAAGAGCAAGGACTAGTCACTCACCCCACCCTCTATCTCACGCTTTGTTGATAAGTACAAAGGGCAGTCTATACTCATATCCCCATTTGATTAGGATGAAATATCACATCACTCAAGGGTTATTGATAAATATTGGCTTTGTTCAATTGATGATTTCAACTTGTATTGGTTGATGAAGAGGTATACCCATGGAGGTAGCCAACAAGCCTGGTACTTGGATTGCATATTGAAAATGTTGTATATTGTAGGAGTTAGAAGCACTGAGGAAGTTGCAAGATATAGTGCACTAAGGAAGGTGGCATGGAAACTTCATTTGGGAAGATTGATGAATGATTCAACTATCCTGGACTGTGGGATGTTGCCACATTTTCTAGAGCCAGCTTCCCATCCACAGTCTGTGTTGCCTATACTTGGAACAAGGCCTATTATGATAGGAAATTTCTTCATTTTTTCCCATAACAATTCATTTTTGTTTTCCTTATATATTTTTTCTTTTTGCTTTCTTTTTCCCTACTCTCAATGGTGTTTCCACCTTTTCTCAAAGAATAGGTTGGCATGTAGGGACCGAAATCCTTTTTTCTCATGACTGATATATATATATATACATTTTTTCTTCTTCTTCTTCTTTTCAAAGAGGAGAATGGCAAGAGTACCATGTATTAGAACCATCCACACCACCTCTGCTAGATCTGGCAGAAAGGGAGCAAAGTAGGGGTGGGAGCTAGTTGTGAGGGGCTAGAAGAATGAGGCCACCTCATCAAGATAAGCAAGAGGGCTACTAGGAGCAATAGGCAAAGCCTTATCGATTGATGTGAAAGAGATGAAGGGGCTATTAGTAGTGATTGTCAGGATCCCCAAGGGGGATAATACTTCTTGAGGAGACAATAGCCATTAATTAGGAAGGGATCATTAGAAGCATCAAGTATCTACACTTGGATAGAGCCATTAGGGTTGACAACAAGTATCTTATAGGGGGTCATTCATCGCTATTGAAGCTTGCCTAGAAACTTGTCAAAACTAGAATCATAAGCAAGGACTAGATCACCTTCCTTAAACTCATTTTTCTTGATGAAGCTATCATGATAGGCCTTTCTTCCATCCACTATAGGGCCATTGTGTGAGTCTCATCTAGACATTCCAAGTGTAAGAGACAACACTGTAGGGACTTATCATCTCCCAAGTACTCTTTGGCTAGGTGAGACTTTCCGTATGCTTGTGAGCATGAGAGTCTCCTCGGTAGTCAGCAGTGCATGAGATCTTGACTAAACCTACCACAATTGGTATAAGGTCGGGACCTTGGGTTGTGACCTTTGGCTAGCAGGTGGTTTTTGCCACAATACAAAAATTGGACACAAGGGCATGTAGGTCGTCTAATCATTTCTTGTAATTTGGCTAGCTCCATCTTCATTTTTGCTAGCTCCTCTGTGCCCTTTCCTTTATCCTAAGTACTTGGGCCTAATCTTTCCATTGACGTTGAAAATATTTTGGAGTTTCTAGCATTTGTCTCCTCTCAGGGTTGAGCTCTTGGAGCTTCTCTCTTTGAGCTGGTCATCCAGTCTAATAGCCTGGTCAAAGACCCTAGCTAAGCGCATCTTGATGCAAGCTTGGATTGCTTGCTAAGGCCTTGTAGAGTTCCTCACTTTGTATCCCATTGATGAAGACTGTGGAGACCGCTCTTTCAGTTGGTCGCTCACTAGTTCGGATCCTCTTGAAAAGACTCCACATGTGGGTGACATAGTCTCTTATGTCCTCCTTTTCCTTCTACTTGACATTCATCAGCCACACTAGAAGGTTGTCAGAGTACCCAGACTCAATGAATCCCTTGATGAAGAGACTCTTGAGGCTGTTGAAGTCGGTTCGGTCATCCAGACTCTTGTACAAGGTCTTACCCATATCTCCCAAGCATAGATCGAAAGCTTGTGAGCATAGAGTAAGTTCGATAAGCCCATTGGCCTCACAGACATGCTCAAACTGCTCTATGAAACTATATGGATCATCGTTTGGCTAGTACTTGTCTAACTCCTTAGCAACAACATGGATTCTTGATTGGCTCTTAGAGCCCTGGTTAACTCCTAGTCCGACAAGCAACGAGGTTTCCATTGCAGCGGCGCTCTACTCTGCCGACAAGTTGTCTAGCAGTCGCTTCGTAAAGAAGCTTGCTCAACATGATATTGCCTTCTAGAGATTTTTTCCTTTTTCTATAAGTTCCTATTTCATCTTTTGCGAGGCTAGCACATGCATTTGTATGTTCTGTCACAAGATCCTAGCTTGCTGCTCCTAATTGTAAGTCACTATGCCTTGCAAGGCTTCATGCACTAGTCTCCTCTCCTCTTCTAGGTCCGCTATGATATCCTCGGGCGTGCTACCGTGGTGGTCTATCCGGGTCTGTAGGTCATAATTGGTGACCAGTGCTAGATTTTTGTCGGGAAATTGTCTAGGTCAAGCTATTTGCCATGTCTATGGTTGGTACTTGAATCTCCCATATTCGTAGTCTCGTGCTCCACCAAGTTGTTAATGAGATTGATCAAGTAAGGTAGATCCAATCCTCCAATGGTGTTGATCCTTGCAGCGTCTAACTCCTGCGTCATGTTTGCACTTGGTCCTATACTTGGGGTTCTCGATCACCTGACTACATTTTGGGGTCTTCTTCTACTAGTGGGTTCATTCTTATCATTAAGTCTATGTGAGTTCCTTATTATTTACAAACAATCCTCAATTAAACTCAGTCGGTGTGTGCACCTGCTTTCTTCCGTCCACCATGTGAAATCATGCTTTTAGCTTTTCCATCTGTTGACAAGTATCACAATGTTTGTAGTAGTCATAGGCATCCTTGTGGAGGGTCAGCCACCAATATCCAATGAGCAAAGCCTTTCTAGTTGTTGCTTCTCCTCCAAAGTGTCCTCCATAGGCCTTATTATGGCATGCTTTTAGCACTATTCCAATCTCATCTCCTATAATACATCTTTGCAACACTTCATCCTTGCATTTCTTGTACATAGTACCGCCTAACAAGATATAAGGGACAAATTCCAACATGAGCTTCTTCTTCTCATTGCTAGAGATATCAAGAGGATACTGTTGTGTTGCCAAGAGGTTGGCTATGTTTCCATACCATGGGGTTATAGTTTCGACTAGAAAAAGGAAAGCATCAGGGAGGTCAGGGTCATCCTACTCTTTGTCTCTCTAAGGGATCCACGACATATGATCAACTAGGACATGGGAATGACTAGGCTTAGTAACCACTTCAAAGTCAAACTCCTGAAATAGAAAGAGCCATCTCATCATTCTTTCCTTCACATCTACTTTGTTCATCAAGAAGGACAGGGCCTCATTATCCACATAGAATTTGAAGTGAGTCGACAATAGGTAGTGTCGAAACTTCTCTAAGGCAAACACCACTGCTTAGGTACTCTAACTCCATGAAACTCCTTTGTCCAATCAAGAGGTTGTAGTATAGGTGCTTTAATCATTTAGTGCTTTAGGGCATTGAATGCTTCATCACAATCAGTGGTCCATGTAAACTCTTCATATTTCTTCAACAACTTATTCAAGGGGCTGCCTTTGTCACAAAGTGTGCAATGAACCGTCTATAATAGCTCACATGGCTGAGGGATCCCCTCAATTGTTTGAGGTTAAATCGACCTATTAGAGCTCCAATCTTCTTGATCTTGGCAGGGTCTATTTTACTATCCCTTGTGCAGAGACGATGTGGCCCAGAAGAACTCATGAAGAGACTTTGAAGACACATTTAGGGACTGAGAGAGATCCCACACTCTTGGCATCTGTCAAAGCATTGCTCTAATTGTCCCCAATACTCATGGATTAGGCTATATACACAGAAGTAATCTAAGTATACCTCAATGAAATAATGCAAATGGTTTTGGAATGCAAACACCATCACTTGTTAGAAGGTAGCAAGAGTGTACAGAGCCCAAAAACGGCATCACTCTGTAAGTATAGGTTTCACATTTTGCTGTGAAGGTTGTTTTGGATTGATCTTCTTCTACGATTTGGACTTGGTTATATCCACTGAATCCATCCAAGAGGGAACAGAGATCATGGCCAGTTAGTGTATCCAACAATTGGTTTGTGAAAGGAATAGGAAAATGATCCTTCTTGGTCTTGGAACTTAGCTTGCAAAAGTCCACACATATTTGCAGCTTTACACTATTCTTGGGTACTACCATGATGGGAGAAACCCGTTCACTATTGGCCACTAGATAGATAAAGTCAACTTTAAGGAGCTTTAGAAATTCAACTTTCATGAGGGCATAAGTTATTTGGATTCATACACCTTTGTCTTTGCCTCACAGGCTTGGCATCAGGCTCTAGGTCAATGCAATGTTTACACACCACGGGATCAAGCTCCTTTAGATCTCTGTAGGACCATGCAAACACATCCATCAAAAGATCATGAAGGACCAACATCCCCTCTTTTGGAAGACTAATTCCCACCTTCAAGTGACGTTCAGTACCATCTACATCCATGAAATTTAATCGCTTTTCACCTTCCACTTTACGAATGAAGGTCCCACGGATCGCTTCTAGGTAGAGGTCTGACTCCTTCAAGGGAGTGGCCTCCTCTTATGATGCTCCACTAGAACCAAATTCATCTTTCAGTGGGGACTAAACTTGCTCCTTGGTATGCTGTAAGGATATTAGGGCTATTTCATGTTCGGGTTGGAAATTAGTTACTTCTTGGCTCAAGGACTCAAGATGCCTCTAGAAACATCACACAATAGAAACCTTCAGAGGTTTGTTTGGGTTGTAGGATTGATGGCTGTTGGGAAGGTGCATCGTCATCATCCTCTCGTGGGAAGGGTGGATTAGAGCAACAAGAGCCACTACAAAAGGAAGGCTTATTTTGCATATATTATGCTTCATTAGTGAGTCCAAAGGGTACCAAAATCATTCTGTCTAGTATCATGGAATATTTTGCTTGTGTAGTCTCTGAAACTTCTTTCTCATCTGTGTCTTCTGTGGGTATGATAGATTTATCTAGCTCGTTCTCATAGTCTTCTTCTTCATTGTCATCTTCCTCCTCTTTAAACTTTGTTTCCTCCTCAGTAGGGGCTCTATAAGAGAAGAATAGATTCTCTATTGTATCCTCTATCTTTGCTTCTGTGTCTGTCTCTACTCCTATTTCTGTCTCTATCTTTGTCTATGCTATGGCCATGTAACATGGAGAACAGTACATCCATGTCTCTATCTCACTATTAGAGATGGCTTCAGAAGTCATTGCAGGCTCAAGCAAGAGGTATTTACCCATTGATAAATACTTTTTTTCTTTCAAGAGTTGGCTTATAGTGCCCAACCACTGTTAGGGACTATCCCTTTGTTTTCTTGGGAAAGATCTGTTTGATAGCTTCTTCATCTCTTGATGTGCCATCTGTTACTTCATTGAAAGAGTCTGTTAAGACTTCAATGGAAGTGGATCCATTACCTTTTTATGAAACATACAACTTCAACACCACTTTGTTGGGTCCTTTGCCTAAGGTTAGGGTTCCTTTGAACCAATTGGTCCATGCCCTTACTTCAAACAGCCATGGTCTTCCAAGCAATAGAGGATATGAGGTCCCGTAGGAATTTGGTTTTACCACCAAATAGGTCATCTAATAATCTCTTCTTGCAAAGGGTTATCTTCACATATGGGAGAATGCCCAAAGGCATAATTTTGCTTTGATTTGCTAGCCTAATAAGCCACTGCATAGGTTCCATTCCTTGCAAGCCTAGATCCTTCATTGCCACATCCATCATGTTGTCCATTGATGAACCTCCATCAATCAATACATCTGTGATAAAGCATCCTTTAATCCACACACCAATCTCTGGGGTACCAAGGTATTCTTTCACAGGCTCTGGGTCTTTGTTAGACTTAGTTGCTATCGATGGAGCAATCCTTATGCCACATCTTCTTATCAATATGTTTTTGAATTTCTTTCAGCACATTGGGATAACATTGGCAATTGTCAGAATAATAGGTTTGGTTTAAAGGTGTCTAGGTTTTTGACCAAATCATATTCTTTAATAGGAAACACGAGCTTCTCCAATCGGCTAGGAAATGGGGCAGCACCTACTTTTATCTTCCATCTTTCTTCCATAAGTGGAAACATCTACACTTCTAGTTCTAGAGCTACTTTTGTATCCTCCATCTCTTAGACATTTTCTCCTGTCTTTGTAATTGTCTTTGTGGCTCTTTGTACTATTGAGCATCTTTGTGTACTATTCTATTCAGGAGTGTTTTGTTTCTACTTTAGAATATTGAACTTCACCATTTTGATAGAGGGAATTTTCTCTTTTGGAACTATGGGTTCTCTTTTCTTGGCCCGCGTTATTGTGGAAACCTCCAATTCCACCAAATTGGAGGCAAGTTCTTGGGTCTTTTGTTGGGTATTAGTAGGGGTATCTTTTACAAGAGCTGGACTAGGATAGTCTTTTGTAGTGTGACCTTCTCCTTTGCATCAACTGCATAAGGGTTTATAGTCCATAGACCTTCTAGGGTTTGGATAGTTTGGTGAGATATGTCTCTTTTCTCCATATCTATAACACTCCACTTCTGATCTCTGGCCATTGTTAGACTGTCGTTCTCTGTAACTCTGAGAGGGAAACCTCATTTGGGCCAAAATTAGGACCAAACTCTCTAGGATTTGGTCCAATATCTTGGGTTATCATCTTGGATTCCAACAAGTTGAATCTTGCTTCTTCGTCTTTCTTTCTTCTTTCATACGTCTCCTTTAGAGAGCGAATATCCTTTGTAAGGTTCTTCCTCAAACAATATGAACAGAAGGCTCTAGGGATGGTTGATTTTCGAGTACATCCAATGGCTAAATGTCCTTCTTGATGGCACTTTCCATACCATGTATTAAATTGCATCACATCCCTTCCAACTCTTGCATGACTGGATATGTTGGTGATATTCACCTTCACTGTTTGTAGTTGTTCTATAGTAAGATCTATCAACTCCTTCTTGATGCTTGTGACTGAATTGGACAGGAAATCCTTTAAATTTTCTCCTCTTGAAGTAATTGTAGTAAGGTTTTGGGAAGCTTCTGAAATCACTACATAGACTGGTTGGGTTGATCCAGAGGGTCCTCTATTCTAATTTTGATTTAGAGCTCTTGTTGAGACTAGGGGTTGTTGGTTCTAGTTGGTAGGGTTTCACTATTCTTGTTGAGTCACCATTAGGGGAACTGTTTGAGGCCACTGTTGTTGTTGTTGAACCATCATTTGAGGTACTATCACTTGCAACTACTGTGACTTTGGTGCACTGTACTACTATGGCACTAGTTGCATTTGAGGGTAGGGCTAGGGAACTATGTCTTGGAATGCATTTGGGGGGTATACCATTCCTAGAATGGGAGGAGGTAAGACTCCTCAGGTCATCAATAGCCTTGCTTCAACTTTATCATCAGCTTGTGGGTTGACTGGTCTTCTCAATTTCACAAACTTACGAACTTTCGATTCTAGGCCTTTAAGGAAAACTCCCTTATGCATGCCTTCATCCAACTGATGGTTGCTCCATCTCTTCAATGTGGATTCCATTCTAGAGACATATACTTCCACCTATTCACTAGAAGATTGCCTTAAGTTCATGAACTCCTCTTGTATATACTTTTCAAAACCTTCAACCCGAATTTAGTGAGAAAAGCTTGGGGCTCCACACAGTGATGATAGAAAGTAAGTGCAAAGAAGAGAATAGAAAAAGAAAATGATGTGTGAAAAGAAAACACAAGAGCAAACGAATACGATTTTGATACACATAGCTTGAAATCATAAAATCTCTCAAACTCGAAGACAAAAATGGCTAAAATGGTGACCCTGATATAAATTAAAAGATGGAAATATTTAATGTGATCGATCCTTCAATGAATCAAATGTTCTATCATTTATCACGTCCAATCAATCAAATTTGGAGATTTCATTCTTTCAAAATTTCAATAAATTAGCATTTTAATCATTTTCTTAAAAGTGTATCTTTTGAAGCATTTTTTATCCTAGTGACCCATAGTTTCCACTACCTACAACTCTAGGTGGACTACCACCACCAATATTAATATCTCTATAATCTTCATTTCCACCATCACCACATCCTTCACCACTATCACCACCACCACCTCCTCCTCCTCCTCCACCACATCTGTTAACCCTCGGAAGACCAAGACGAATAATTCTTAAAATTGAAAGTGGAGGATAGTCTCATGGCAAGAGGAAGATAGAGGACAAAGGTGCATTAAGGAAAATTTGAAGACACAAAGTGCAAAAATCAAAGTTGAGAACAAGCTAGCAAGCAGAAGCCTCCTTTGGCGCCCTAGTGGCACTCTTTACAAAAGTCCCCATGCTGACTCAAGGTCCCCTTCCTAGTCAGATTCCTCCTAGAAATATTGATGAAAAGATAGAAAATGTAGTTCCGTTGCCCATGTTTAAGAGAGAGTACAATGACGACGTTGATCTTCATGTAGCCAAGTTCATGGTAGCATGTGTAGCTAATAATGCCAAAACCCCCAAGCATTGGTTGGCAATATTCCCCGCCACTTTCAAAGGCGCGACGTTTCAATGGTATGAGAGATAAGCAATAGGAACATTTGGTACGTGGGATGGGAACACCAAGAAAACAGGAATCTATTGCAAAAAAATCTATCTTCTATCATCAACAAGCATGTTTTTCATATTTTATGTGACCATAATAAGTAAAACAACACCAATCTTCTCAAATCTTCACGCATCATCACATAACAATTCCCCCACGAATTTATCACAACAAAACTTCAATACATTTTTCATATTCTTCATAAAAAGAACAAGAGAACATAAAGGAATTCTCCACTTTGAATGGAAATCATCACATAGCATTCATGTTCAATAGTTTCATAGGCTTCATAGTCTCTCTCACACTTTCTCACTCATAGATACATTGTTTTGCATAGATTTTGCTAGCTCTCACTTTCTATTTCTATCATGCATACTCTCTCTCTCTCAATAGTAAAATGGAATCATCACAAATAATCATCCATAACCCCTCTTTGGTTGTGGATACCCCTCCCAAGAGGTATGTCTACTATGAAAGGTCACCAGAGCCACTACAATGTCCATTCACTCCTCAACAGTGTCATTGTCACTTCAATATTCACTTGAGCTTTTAGCAGCTACTTCTTCCACTTCTTTGAGCTATTTTGAACTTGTATTCATTTCTTCCCAAGGTTAGAAAAATTCCTCAAGCTACATATTCATCCAACAAAATATTTACAGAACATAGAGAACAAAACAAAGGCTCTACAGACGGTCAACAAACAATAAAGGGTCTTTACTACTATATAGAAGATCATCAAAAAGCATTTAGCTCAACTAAAACCATTCAAAACCATCAATAATTCTTTAATAATCTTCCAAACACTTTCAAACTCCATCAATAATTATTCCATCCTCTCATGCAAAAGAAAATAGAGCAAAACCGAAGCTCAATAGACTCAATCAGAACCAATCAAACACTATCAGTGTATCAATAGAGCATATCAGAACATCATATCTCCACTAAAAACTATCATGAGCTTCTCAAACCTAATCAACTTTATCCAAAATACTCTCAAACACTTTCAAAATAATCAACCATCATACAAAATCAATCAAAAACCAACCATTCAATCCTCAAAAACAACAAAAATCAACCAAAAAATCAAGTCATTTCAACTCTCAACATTGTGAGATTCATTTGTGGTTGATTTACTAAAATTTTTAGCTACATTTCTTCAACTAACACATGAATTGGCACATATAGTACAAACTTACCATTCAACTAGATCTGATTTATACATCTTGGAAAAATATACATAATCAAGTACTAATAGATGAGATGGAGGCTAGTAAATTGCGAATAATGGAAATAGTTAACCCAAGGACCCTTCCACAAGTAAACCTCCTCTATTTATCAATATTCATGACTACATAAGATATGTTGGAGAAGGTTATGATGTGATGCTTGTCTATTGTATAAGATTATACTCTGCATCTTACACATACATAGCTCAAATGCACAGAATGAAAGAAGCATTATTAATTGCACAAATAAATGTTTCTAAGATGAAAAATAAGATTGAAATTTTGAAAAATGTTAATAAATCATTATAAGACAAGCTAAGATACTTGAAAAAAACTCCAATAGGATTCAGAGAGAGAGGAAGAGACTACTAAAAAATATAACCAACTTGTATGAGAGAGTAAAGAAAAGGAGACTAAATCTTGCAAATAAATATGTCTCTAACACATTAGGCATTAATATTTGAGAAAGTGATGAGCGAATCAATATTTTAAAGAAACACATTTTGAGGATTCTTAAGTCACCTAAAAATGTAGATTTGATAGGCCCAACTATCAAAGAATTGGTAAAGAACTTAAAACGTAGGGTAAAACCAAATGAAATTGTAGAGACATGTGATATTGTGGATATTAGCCAAAAATTTTATCATGTTATCTCTAGATTGTGGTTTAAAAATATTAAATATAATAGAATAAGTGCATTTGGGTTACCTGGGGCCCTTACAATATTGATTATAGTGACCACTATGAATCGTAAGATTCAACATGTTTTTGGAAGTACATTCATATTGAAGGGTCTATGCCATACAAAAAGCAAAAAGAAAAATATATTTTTGAATACAATGCATTTAACAATAAATTTGATCTAAGAAGAGTGTATATTGCAATGATCTGCATATATAAACTCATAATAGAATAATGCCATGGTGTTTTAAAGTTTTCCTTGAAGTTGGATGAAGCACAGATTCAAAAAGGACAGAAAATAGAAAGAGTAAGCATTTGTATCATGAACAAGGTATTGGACTATAGCAATGGTGAGGGTTAAGCACTAGTGCATATGTTCCATTCTAAGATAGAGATTTTGTGGATTGGTGTAGCTTAGGTACCAATTGAGAATCATCAAACATTGAAATGGTTGTTTACTCATATAGGTGTTCCAAACATTATTAAGTCTCAAAGTGAAGGAGAAATATTGGTGGTTGATGGGATTGGTAATTTTAACATGGAATGGCATATGAGTACTGACTTAAAAGCTATCAAATGTATGCTTGGAATATGCAATGGGGTAAATGAAAAATATCCTTGTGTTTATTGCATGGAAAGTGTTGGGTCTAAATATTGGATCAGTTTGTGTCCAACATGAAGAGGCCCAACTAGAGACTCTATAGATTTGAGTAAATTTAAAAACATAGAAGGCATATGGAATCCCATTCTTTCAATTCCTCTTAGAAGTATTCATATTTTTATTTTACACGACGTAGAGATTAGGATAATTCAGAAACTTCTCATGTTCCATCTCGACTACATATACTCTATTAATCCATTATCTTTATCAAATGAGTATATTGATAAATGTAAGGCATTACTCTCAAAAATAGGTTTTTATGGGGGTCAAGTTCACTTAAGAAAAGATCCAACATAGAAAATGACATCGAATCCGTAGGAATTTAGGCTTTCAGGGAAAGCAAGAGGTCAATGTCTCTATGGGAATCTCAAAAGCCAAACAATCTTTAGAAAACCTTACAAGAAAATAGGTGAGCGTAACTTGGGAGTATTGGAGAGAGTTGTGTGGAATCATGATAAATATTGAAAGCACATTGTGACTTGCATTTCTAAGGATGGAGGTTTGGAGACACCTTGATGTCTTTCTAAAGCTCCTCAAGCAACAAAAGATAACATACACATATCCAAAAGAGTTCAAATGTTCAATTACAAATCTTGTTCAAGCAATAAAGGAGGCATGGAAAGAAAGGGATATCATGTTTTATTTGGTAAGGCAGAGAATATTTAATGCAAGTTTTCTTTGACAAAGTTTCCAATGGTGTAAAATGTTTGTTATTGTCATGTATTGCAGCATATCCTTCATATCCATGGGCCTTACTTTGTGGAGGAACAAGGTTCCCTAGTAAGTTATAGTGGCCAAGGTATGAAAAAATCTCACTATTAAGTATGTACACATTTTTTTTGAAACACAAGACATGGAGGATGAGTTCCGAAAATCAATTCACTTGAGGAGCTATTCAAATGGTTTTTTCATTGACAACTTCAAAGAATGAATATTAAAGATATCGATAAAACTTGATAATTCATAGTATTTTTAAAAATAGAAAAGTACAAAGCTACATCTAAAGAGCTTTCACATTCTCTTTCTCCTTAGGGATCTTTCCTCTATAATGCAAAAAATTTCTTCTCTTAAAGCCAACTATGGATTTTATATCTGTTTGATTTGTTGTCGAAGCAAGAGGGCCAAAATGTATCCCTCTCAAGGAAGTGGAGAAGCTAGGACTATGACCAAATATCCTAATTGCTATTATCTTCTTCAAAAACATCACCTTGTGGGCATTATACTATAACTCAAAGAAATATAGTAGCTTTATAAGTACCTTAATACATAGTATAGGCATGTTGCTTCCTCTGAGAACGTGTTATGGAATACCAAGAAAACATGAGAATAAATTCTTGCCAAGTAATGCCCAATTTCAATGTCCTTTAATGAGCTGCCACACCAACTCTCAACCCTTTGCCATGCCCCAAGAAGTTATCACAATCTATAATCTCCAACTGCAAAAAAGTTAAATATCAAATGAGACTAAAACTCAAACCTATCAATGTATCTTACAAAATCAGAGATAATATTACCACTTGCTGGTTTCATCATGATCTAGTTTAGTTAGATTCCATAGATTAATTGACAATGATGTCTCATTGGAGTCTTGCAATTCTTTAATATACTTTGATTGTTCTCTTTCAAATTTGAAAATTCTAAGTTGGTCTTGAAGACAAGTAAACTCCTCATAAGTAATCTCCAACTTTTCTCAGCATCTCTTGCCTTTTTGAAACAAAGAGAAAGGGTATCCCCTACATCAATAAACTTGTCATCTAAAACTTCTATGTCTAGTTTAAGTAACTCTTTATTGGATTCATTCTTAATATCAACTATGCCATTTGCAACATAAGAAGTCTCTATAATGATTGCTAAATAATAATCCTCTCTGAGATTAAAGAGCTTTGGATGTTTGATAGTAGTATGTATTCATTATCCTTGACAGGAAAATTCGGAAGAGAAGGAATAATATAGCAAGAAGGGGGAATTGGACATGTCAATATCTACATTTTCTTGGCTTTCTTCAATAATGTTATTAGCTCTAAATTGGGTGACATCTAGTGTTATGAAATCTGAGATACACGCTCGACTTTCTTATATACTTAAAATATATATGGCAAACGTTATGTTGGCACAGAGGGAGAATAGATGAGAGAAAAGAAAGATGTAGAGAGAGAGGTAGAGAAATTGGCAACACACTAGGGACTGGAAGATGGGCCAGTCCCCCCCTTGTGGAGTTATATTATTGACAAGGAGCAAGCTCCTCTGTTACACATAAGCCAGTTCTTACTTGTAGACCTTGGAAACAAGATCACGGTTTCTTGCACGGTATACAACCAGTTAACACTTGCACAACTTGGAAGTTGGCACCTTTTGATCCTTCTTGAGTCTCCTTCTCTCCTACACAATATGTGTAGAGCTCTCCTCTTGGCACTTGATTTCAGTAGAGCTTCTGCAACACTTGCACCTTCTCTTCTCCTCTTGGAACTTGATTTCAATAGAGCTTTCATAGCAATTGCACCTTCTCTTCTCCTCTTGGAACTTGATTTCAGCAGGGATTCCGCAGCACTTGATTTCAGCAGGGCTTCTGCAGCACTTGTACCTTCTCTTCTCCTCTTCGATACATGCAAACTTATGCTTCCTTCACCCCCCTCTTACACCCAAAGAGAGCCTCCTCTTTTATAGGCTTTCAAGAGCTTCTCTTCTTGGAGAGAGAGTTGAGTTGTTCTTCATGCAAGATGTGGTTGTTCTACTCTGCAGCACTAATTTCGAGATATCTCTTTGTGCATCGTTTGGATGAAAAAACGTCAAACACAAAAGTTGTAGATCTCGCTATTTTTGATAACTTACGCGTCCTGGTTTTAGAGATCGTTTTTCTATTGTGATATATTTTAAAAATGGATTTTCTAAAAAAATAGCTTTTTAAACTGTACTCTTAACTTGTGGTCCATGCAACCACTTTGAGTCATAGATAAGGAGAGCTCATTAGATTGCCTTGGGCCTCAACCTTAAGAAAATCTTGTGTCATTTTAGACCTTAGAAAGAGAAAATCACTTCTCTCCTCACTTCTAGAGGATCACGTTCTCTCGTCTTTCTTAGTGAGAGAATTTCCTCTCTCGTCTTTCTTAATGAAAGAAAATACCTTAAACCTTGACTTGTAGGGGAGAGGATGACCCCAAATGAATGCAATGCTCATTACACACAAGTAAAACATTCCCAGGCATCCTTGGATGCACACATAAATACATAACACAATGCTAATGCACTTCCTCTTCTTAGAACTCAATCCATCTTCATTTATGTGTAACTCCTTGGTTCTTGTGTACACTCTTACACTTGGTAGACACTTCTTTTTCCCTTCCTAGCTTGTACTGCCTGTACCAGATATCCCCATTACAGTGCTTTGATCACCCCATTAAGTGATACACTAGGAATACTAGTCTCTAAATGATCTCATGGCTATGCTAGATCATCATCAACACTTAAAGAAAAGTGAGTTATTAATTTATTGACATGAATTCATTAAATAGAGAATGCGTAATAAGAAATCAATTTAGTGACATCCCTCTTTGGCTTCTAAACAGTTGACCTCAATTGTAGAGGGGATACATAGTCCTTAAGAAGATCTGAAAAGTCTTGTAGTTCTCTCTCAGTCATAAACTGAGCGTCCAATGGGGGATAATTCTTAAACTTAACCAGATACTTCCGTAATACCTTATCTGATCTTAGAGTATTGTCCTGATGGTGTAAAATTCTTTCAGGCACAAGGAACTCTTCTGTTTCTTCTATGTCAGGTAAATCTTCCTTGATTGGTTCCATTGGAGGTTCTTCAATATAGGGACATAGCAAACTTATATGGAAAGCATTATGAATGTTCCAATGACTTGGTAGATCCAAACAAAAAGTCACATCATTTATCTTATCCATGATCTTGAAAGGGCGCGATTAGAAAGCTTAACCACTTTACCCTTTTGGCCTTTCTGCTTCTTCAAGCGAGCCTTTTCAAACTTAAGAACATACTATCCCAACTTGAGATCTAACTTATCACGATGCTTATCTGCTTCACGTTTATGCTTCTCTTGTGTCCTTTGGATAGCAGCTTTTACTTGAGTGAAAGTTGTATCAATGTCTCTAACAAACTCATCTGCTGCAAAGATCTTATCCTTCGTAAGAGGAATGAGGCTTACCATAGATGATCTCAAAGGGTGCCTTACCAGTACTAGAGTGCACCGTATTATTGTATGCAAACTCTACTAAAGGCAAATACTTTTCCCATTCTCTTTGATTATCAGAGACATAGGATTTCAAAAGGTCCAAAACAATAGAATTAGCACTTTCACTCTGCCCATCCGTTTGAGGATGATAAGAGGATGAGAACTTTAACTTTTTCCCGAAGTTCTCGAAGAGAGCTTGCCAAAAGAGGCTGGTCATGCGGGGAACTTGATCACTTATAATGGACTTAGGCATGCCATGATGCTTGAAAATATGAGCAATGAATAGCTTAGCCATATGATCAGCTTTGATTGTCTTTCGCACAGGTATAAAGTGAGCTTGCCTATTGAATCTATCAATGATAGTCCAGATTGCATCATTGCCTGCTTGTGTGCGAGGAAGCTCCATGATAAAGTCCATGGCTATACTTTCCCAAGGCCCATTGGGAATAGGTAATGGCTTTAGTAGACTAGGTGCTTTATGTCTGACATACTTTACTTTTGGGCATATCTTGCACTCACGGACATATCTTTCAATGTCAGCTCTAAGAGTGGGCCAAAAGAAATATCTTTCCAATGCTTGAGTAGTAGGTAGAATGCCCCTATGTCTAGCATATGGAGATGCATGTGCTTCATCCATTACCTTGTGTCGCAATGGTAATGCTACACAAATTGGTTGATGATGATACAAATAACCATCTTGAATCGAGTAAGGTGTAATCGACTGACCTGAGTTAAGCTGATCCCACATCGTTGAAAAGTCAGAATCAGTTGCATACATTTTGGGTAAATCCATGAACTCGTTATGGTAAACAGTTCTGATTGCATTCACTCGAGGTCGCCGTGATAGAGCATCTGCTACCACATTCTTAGTTCCAGATGTGTGAAGGATTTGAAAATGAAACATAGATAAGAAATTTGCCCAATGCATCTATTTCTCTGAGAGCTTCTTCTGAGTGAGAAAGTATCTTAGACTTTGGTGATCTGTTTTCATAACAAAATCTGCACCAAGTAAATAGTGTTTCCATACTTGAAGAGCATGTACCACCGCCATAAGCTCTTTCTCATATATTGGAGCATGTAGCTCATGGTCCTTGAGGCGTCGACTCTCAAATGCTATTGCATGATGCTCTTGGTTAAACATAGCTCCAATGCAATCCCCAAAAGCATCGTAGTGAACTTCAAAAGGTTTTTGAAGATCCGAAACTATGAGAACTGGTTCTTGAGTCACAAGAAACTTAATTCTTTCAAAGGCTTGTAGTTGCCTTGATCCCCAGGCAAAAGGCATTTGCTTCTTAGTAAGGTCATGTAGAGGAGATGCAATGTATGCAAAACCTCGTATGAACCTCCTAAGTATGAACATAGGCCCAAGAAACTTCTAACTTCATGTACAGAAGTAGGTGTAGGCCATTCAACAATGGCTCGAATCTTCTCAGGATCCATTCTCACCAAATTGTGAGAAACAATATGGCCTAAGTAATGAATTTCCGAAAGAAAAAAATTCACTCTTCTTAGCATTGACATGTAGTCTATGCTTGCGAAGCTCTTGAAAAACAATAGATATATGTTTTCTATGCTCTTCTTTAGACCGTGAAAATATTAGAATGTCATCAAAGAAGACACTTGTGAACTTTGAGTGAGGTCTAAAAATTCTCTCCATCATTCGATTGAATGTGGCGGGTGCACTAGTCAAACCAAATGGCATTACTAAGAACTCGTATAGTCCAAATGTCGTACGAAAATATGTCTTATGAACATCTTCAAGTGCTATCTGTATCTGGTGATAGTTGCTCTTGAGATCAATGCGACTAAAGATACTAGCCCCTTGCAACTTATCCAAGATATCATCTATCCTTAGGATAGGAAAACGATTCTTGATTGTGATCTTGTTCAAAGATCTATAGTCTATGCACATATGGAAAATAACAGTCTTTCTTTTGAACAAGTAAGATTGGAGAGAGCAGTATGGAGAAGAGCTATGTTGAACTAACCCTTTTTCCAACGATTCGTTTATTTGTGTTAGGATCTCCTCTTGTTGACTTGCACTTACTCGGTAAGGCGGTTGGTTAGGTGGTGAACTGCCTAGGATAAGATCAATTGTGTGATCTTCCGGGTGCTTAGGAGGTAACTCTCCTAGGAGTGAATCATTAAAATAATCTTCATATTGTTTAACAAAATCATGTCTAGCTTGGTCAATTAAAGAGAGGGGTTATTTTAAAGTCTGAGACTTAGAAGCATTAGTTGGTATTGTGTGCTCATTAGAGGCACCAAGTGCCCTTGAATCATTAGTTTCTTTTGACTCTCTCGCAAAAAGCATGTACGCATAAATAGCTTTCTTCATTTCTTTAGAAATGCTAACATGACTAACCATTGGCACATGCCAATCTCCAGCATCAGCAATGCATACTATGTTCCGACCCTTGAATTGAAATCCAAGGGTCTTCTTAACAAAATCGGGAAGAGGTCTAATCTTGTAATGCCAAGGCATGCCTAAGATAACATCACAATTACCTATGGGTGCAAGTAGAAAAGATTCTTGGTCGTGGTAATCCCCAATTCTAAGATTCAACTTCCCTTGAATAGGAGTAGAATTGGTTATAAGTCCTTCAAATACCGAGCCTGATCCAATTGGTGTTCCCAATTGATCTGGTGGAATTTGTAGCCTTTCAACAGTATCCTGCTGACACAAAATTATCTGTGGACCTTGGATCAAAGAGTATCAAAACTCATTGATTGTTGAGTGTCCCCCAACCCTTTAAGAGTTGTCTTTTCTTCTCATTTGAATGAGTGTTAGCTTGCACATCTGGAACAGAATTTGAGGATGGCGGAGGAGGATCTTTAACCACATTTGCTTCCTTTCTTTTGTGAGGACAATCAGGCTTCATATGCCCTAACTCACCACAAAGAAAGCACCTTCCTTCCTCTTTGTACTTTTGTATCTCAGAGGGTGAGAGATACTTGCGCTTCTTCTTGTTACCCTCTGGCTTTGAATATTGGTCATGGGTAAAGGTAGGTCTTCTTCAATTAGTCTAGTCTCTTGGTTGATCATAGAGCTGCTCTTGTCTAGCTCTATAAGAACTCATCTCCAACTTTCAAGATGTACCAGGTGTATGCAAACTTTCAGCTATGATGGCAGACTCCATCATGCGAGATAAGGTTTCATGTGGACACACCTTCATGGTTTTGTGTAATGAGGGAGTAGACTAGCTTCAAACTTCATTTTCTTCTCTTCATTGCTGATCTCCATGAAAGGAGTAACCTTGAGAAGAGTAGATCAAAACTTATCCACATAACTAGTGACCTTTTCATGCTCTTTCTGGCCTAGCTAATCCCACTCCTTCTTAACATCATTCTCAAAATCAGGAGGCAAGAATTGAGCATAAAACTTCTTCTTGAACTTTTCCCAAGTCATAGGTTTCCTTCCCTCCAAAATGAGAGTCAACCACCAATTGCTAGCAGTGCCTTTCAAGTGCATGCCTACATGCCTTAGCTTGGACTTTTCTGAGAAATTACCATCAGAAAAAGCAACTTCAAATTGCCTGACAAAGGCTAACGCCTTAGCAAGATCTCTCTTACCTGAGTAAGAGTCAAACTTTATGTCCTTATCCCCAGATTTGAAATTCTTAAACTTCTTAAGCTTGCTCCTCTTATGGTCCCTCTTTGTCTATTTGTGGATTGCACAAGACTTAGAACGAAGAGAGTAGAAACTAGAACATGATGATGAGAAGGAGGAACTTGAGTAATCATGGGAGTAGCTGGTTGCTGAGGGAGATGACTCCCTCCTTATCCGCCTCACTCGAGGTGAGGTCTTTTTACTCTTCTTGACCTGAGAATCCTTCTTCCTTCTAGGAAGCTTCTCAGTAATTGGATGTTTTGCATCTTCACCATCAATTGGTGCAATGGTGTTTCCTCCAGTATCACCATATTTTGGAGGATTTGATCCTTCAGAAGTAGCTTTTTCCCTTGCCCTTAAGCTGTCAATCAGTTGACGTACTTCGAGAATCTCCAACAAGCTACGATACTCTATCAATTGAGCATGTAATTGCTCACTTGTAGGTGCTTCATCAGTTGCCATCTTTAGCTTCTTCTTGCAAGGATCTACTTTGAGAAAAGCAAAGAAACTTGCTCTGATACCACTGTTATAAAATCCAAGATACACGCTCGACTTTCTTATATACTTAAAATATATATGGCGAATATTATGTTGGCACAGAGGGAGAATAGATGAGAGAAAAGAAAGATGTAGAGAGAGAGGTAGAGAAATTGGCAACACACTAGGGACTGGAAGATGGGCTAGTCTCCCCCTTGTGGAGTTATATTATTGATAAGGAGCAAGCTCTTTCGTTACACATAAGCCAATTCTTACTTGTAGATCTTGGAAACAAGATCATGGTTTCTTGCACGGTATACAACCAACTAACACTTGCACAACTTGGAAGTTGGCACCTTTTGATCCTTCTTGAGTCTCCTTCTCTCCTACACAATATGTGTAGGGCTCTCCTCTTAGTGCTTGATTTCAGGAGATGAGAGCGGAGTTTTGATGCCGAGAAGTGCTTAAAAATAGCTAAAAATTACGAATATCAAGGGAAAAATATTCAACATCGAAGGCGGCGGCTCGACCTAGGACGATTTTAAGTGTCAAAGTGCTTTAAAGGAGCCCGAGCGACACTTATTGATTTTTGATAATTTTTCGGACTGCCGTGTGGGTTGTCAGGAGTTATCAGCCAATGCAGGATGTCAAATCAGATGCCCAGGATTTTTCAGAGCTCGATTCAGACACCGGACGAAGAAATGGCCACAAGTTGGGCAAGATGCAAAGGGGTGGACATTAGAGTGGTCAAGTGGCAAGTTACCTTTGGGAGCCCCCAAACTTTTAATGTAGCATGTAACTTTGGCAAAAAATCGTGATGTAGGCATGGAGGAACAAGGCGCCGATTTTTGCGCCCCATTCTTGGGGAATCCATCCTCCTATTTGCATACAACCCTCCCCCCCCGAATGATCATGGGCATTCATTCCCCTCTGGATGCTGACTCTATCGCCGTGCTTTGCCCATACAATGGTGGCCTGAATGAAGAGAGCCAATTCTAGTATTTCTCTCTCCTCCCTCTCTCTCCCTTAAGGGGTTGTTCTTGTGTGGAAGAAGACAATGAAGAATAGTGGAGGAAAGCTTGTCTGGATGAGACTGGATTGCTTCCGGATGGATGAAGACTTGAAGAGTGCTGTTCTTGAAGATGCTGAGCATTAAATGCATGCTGGAAATCAGTCCCGTAATCAAGAACAAGAAACCGAGGCCTGAAAATAAGCGATAATGCTATTTTTATAAAGAAAATGATCTTTTTATACTATTTGCTTTATGAAATCTTGTTCATATGGGATGAAAGTGCACTATAATATTGTTTGCCATGATTTTCAACTGTTTGCAACCTGAAAATCAAAAAATATAAGGCTATATGGTCGGAATTAGTATTAAAATGCATGAAAAACACGCGTTTTAAGGGTAAAATTGGGTTTTTTGCTATATAAATGAGAAATATGATATGTCACACCAACTAAATCTGAGTTTTTGCTATCAATGAACCTAAGGGCCACATCCCACAATCCATTTTCATTTTCAATCATTATTTATTAAAGAAAAATAGAGGAAAAATACCAAAAATTTGTGAAAAATGGATTTTAAATGGGAGAAAATTAGGAAACGATAAAAGAAAAATTCCAAAAAATCATATAAGTGTTTGTGCAATGTATAATGAAGGTAGAGCATGAGTTTAGCCTCGGTTTTGCCTCGTTTCTACGTTTCTGTTCGTGTTTATTGCTTTCTCTATAAAGAAATATACATAAAATGACTCTTACACCTATCAACGATTGCAAAACATTAAACGGTAGGGTGAGAGGGGAGTTTAAGCGTCAAAGTACAATCTTAAATCTGATTTATGTGTTGCATCATGGCTATAGGACATTGTTTTAAAATAAAGGAAAAGGCAGCATGAGCGTAAGGCTCGGTGTCTCTCCTCGTTTCAATACATAAACGCTAGCATGGAAATCATGAAAAGATTGGTTTCGCACGATGCATAATGCTGATTTTCTATTGTTTGTGCACTAAACCATTCACATTATGCACTATGCATGGTTCATGATATCGAAGAAAAATCTCTTGGACTGCATAGCAATTGTTTTCTTAGAACTTTGACCCATGATTGAGAGTGTAAGGTTATCCCTTGCCGTAGGGCAGAGGGTCGATTTCCTAAGAGACTGCTAAGTGAGGAAACATGGTATATCTCTTGGAAATACGAGAAATATGAAAGAGAGGAGTTTGTGTTCGTTTGTGTTATATGTTGAGCAGCGCATCAAGGGGCCAATCCCTGCGATGTAGGAGAGTTACAGTGGGGCTTCAACTATTAGTCGGTGGAGTGCCTCCTATGTGCGTGTGACGAGGCGTTATGCCTATGTACTTTAGGTTCTCCCTTTGAGGAGTTTAAGAGAAACATTGGACTATAAACTATAAATGCATAAATTAAGCTTTAGGGAAGTTTGTTCTTTAGCATTAGATTGATGCTCCTGGTCTGTGAGGCCGTGAGGGTGTTTGTGTGTCATGAGCATGAGGTCCGGCTAGTGCCATAGCCAGTGCCGGCCCATTTCAGGTCCCATCAGGAGAGCTTCTGCAGCACTTGCACCTTCTCTTCTCCTCTTGGAACTTGATTTCAGTAGGGCTTCCGTAGCACTTGATTTTAGCAAGGCTTCCATAGCACTTGCACCTTCTCTTCTCCTCTTGGATACATGCAAAGTGATGCTTCTTTCACCCCCCTCTTACACCCAAAGAGACCCTCCTCTTTTATAGGCTTTCAAGAGCTTCTCTTCTTGGAGAGAGAGTTGAGTTGTTCTTCATGCAAGATGTGGTTGTTCCACTCTGCAGCACTAATTTCGAGATATCTCCTTGTGCATTGTTTGGATGAAAAAAACATCCAACACGAAAGTTGTAGATCTCATTGTTTTTTATAACCCCTATGGCCCAATTTTAGAGATCTTTTTTCTATTGCAAGATATTTTAAAAATATATTTTTCAAAAAAAAATCTTTTTAAACTATACTCTTAAATTGTGGTCCATGCAACCACTTTGAGTCATAGATAAGGAGAGTTTATTAGATTGCCTTGGGCCTCAGCCTTAAGAAAATCTTGTGTCATTTTAGACCTTAGAAAGAGAAAATCACTTCTCTCCTCACTTCTAGAGGATCGCGTTCTCTCGTCTTTCTTAGTGAGAGAATTCCCTCTCTCGTCTTTCTTAATGAAAGAAAATACCTTAAACCTTGGCTTGTAGGGGAAAGGATGACCCCAAATGAATGCAATGCTCATTACACACAAGTAAAACATTCCCAGGCATCCTTGGATGCACACATAAATACATAACACAATGCTAATGCACTTCCTCTTCTTAGAACTCAATCCAAGGCAAAAGTGAAATAGAAGACGAAGGGGAACCAAGAAAAATCTGGAAACACAAGAAGTGCAGAAAAGTCCTAAATCAAGGAAAAAGGTGCAAGAGAAAAAGCGCGAGTCTATACTTTTGTAAAAAACTGCAAGGCGTGCACACCATGATTTATTTTAAGAGTGCCAGACTCTCACTCATGCAATTTGTAAAGGTAGATGCACGGTAGGAAGGAGGCTAGGAAGATAGGCGGACAATGGAAAAAAGGGCCTAGGCCATGGCCGGCCATGTAAAAAAGGGGATAAGGGGATGACCGCCCAAAAAGGGATTTAGGATTTTGTATATAAAGTTGAAAAGTGAATGAGAAGCTCATTCTTGTGTGTGGCAAAAAGTGGCTCTCCTCCTCTTATTCTTATTCTTATTCTTATTCTTCTTCTTCTTTCTTGCTTGAGCTTGTGCTTGAGAGAGGGAGTGTGAGAGTGTGAGGGAGTGAGTGTGTGAGAGTGAGGGACCATGGTGGAGAAGCTCTCCATCATCTCCTCTATTCTTCTCTTCTCTTCTCTCACTCACAGAAATGGAGCTTGGAGCGTGGAGCTTGAGGATGGAGCATGCTTGAAGCTTGCACTTGGATTGTGGAGCTACTAGAGTGCTCAAGAGAGGAGGTAACTTGATCGGGCATGGAGATAAGCTCACTACACCCGTAGCGATGGATAGCGTGTTGGCTATGTGAGAGGTAGCCATTAGTGCTTGGCTTGGAACGCTTGAAACAATAAGAAATCCATGGGTCTTGGCAGGTTGAGTGCCTCTACATTTTGGCTCCATTGTTAGGACTAACAGATTCAAGACTTGAGCGTTTGTGCACTTCGAATCGAGCATTGAAGTAGGGTTTTCCCTAAACCGGTGCTTGAGGTAGATAGGTAGGAAGTGAGGGAGTTTGAAGAGATATTCGATCTCCTTAGTAAGTAGATTTTTGGTTTTTTGGAATTGGAAAGGTAGGTTGGAGTAGCGTAGGTACTTTCTTATGATTTTTATTTGCATTTAGGTAGTATAGGAGCAAAATATTTGAGCAGCAGTAGAGTTTTTTGTTGCTCTATAACATGCTGAAACAGGAAAAAGAAGGGCAAAAAATGTTTTTATTAAATTAAATGTTGGTAAGGGGAGTAAGACTAAGATAAATGCAGGCCTGGGTAGGTAATAACAGGCCAAGAGACCATAGAAGAGCTCATTTTTCACCCTAGCATTAAGAGAAAGAGAGAGAGAGAGAGAGAGAGAGAGCTTCCATTTGTGATTTAAATTGATCTTGCCATCAGAGAGTTCTTCACATGCATCAGGTATATCAAACCCTTCCTCATATGTCCTTGTTGTGATCTGGAAGTTTGTGTGCCTTGTGATTGCTTGGAAAGATGGATTTAACAAAATTATCATCGGCGCTGCCTTCATCGCATGCGATTCGGCCCATCCAAGTGGCTTGGTTCTGGGTCGAGTCCCAAAATTGGCCCTCAGCCCTCTTGCATTTGGCCAATTCGGCCCATTCGAACATACCATTCGGCCTTGTTTGGATTCGGCCCTCTTGCATTTGGCCAATTCGGCCCGTCCGAACATACCATTCGGCCCTCGGCCAAATTGATTCGGCCCAAACCAACTGGGCCATTTCCACTCGGTCCTTTTTTACTTAGCCTGTTTGAATGATCAACTCGACCCACTAACCTAACTCTACCCTCAGCCACATCCATTCAGCCATCCAAGCTGTAAATTCAGCCAATGTTCCTATTTAGTCCTCGGCCCGTCCGAATCCACCACTCGGCCCCTGCAATTTGGATGAGTTGGGCAGAGTCAGATTTTTGCAACTTTTTTGAAAATTGCACCAAAACTAGCTAAGTTTCAATCGTGCAAATCTTTTTGATCCATCTCAATGCCCAAAACTCGATTCTGGTGCAAGGAATAGGCCAATTCGCAAGATGCAATCATTGAGTAGGTTGTTGAGAGAGTCGACGCCTTAACGGCAGTCAGTGGAGTCATAAACCCAAAAACAAACCTAAAACAAGTAAGACAGTGCATCAAGAAACCCTAGAACCTCAATGGGCCAATCTAGCCAACAAGGGCAAAAAGGCCACACCACAAAAACATGTATAGGTTGCATTCAAACAGCATCTAGTCAGAGCGGAACGGAACAACATCAAGCTACAACTGCGAGGATGACTAGACATGACAATCCTAATGATAGATGCACCTTGAATGGCATTGCAAAGACGACCCAAGATATCAATGGAGAATCCACATCTGGTCGTGCAATTGGGGACTCAAAGATATGCACCAAAAGGCTTAAAATTACAAGCCAAGACATGAAAGATGAAGACATAGTACCACCTGCTTATCTTAGGGTCAAACTCACCGCGAAAAGAGAGCACACTATTGATGCTCTTATTGATAAAGAAGCTGATTTTAATATCTTGACCTATGAAGCATGGATCCTACAAGGCCAGCCAGAGCTCACACAGACTAATGCAACTCTTAGTCCTTACAGGGGACACTCACAAGCACTTATAGGGAAGTGCAAAATCCTTGTAATTATTGAAATGGAAATCTTGTCTATCCTACTCCATGTCCCTCCAAATAGTGCTAATTGTGGAAAAGAAACCCTCCTAGAAAGACCCTTCAAAGCGACAAAGTGTGAGGCTGATTATGTAGCACATAGGATACACTTGACACTACTGAGTGTGAGGATAGTCACAACCTTACCAAGGGTGACCTTGTCAAACCTCGAGGAAAAGACAAGGAATGTGCTGACATAACAAGAAATCCTACTAACGAGAGCAAGGACTTGTTGGAAGAGTTGATACAAGCACATGTTGAACAGAGAGAACCAGAGCGAGGCCATGCTTGAAACAAGAAGGTCAGCACACAGTGCCAAGGATAGGCATTAGGCCTACAAATATCGTGGAAGACCACAAAAGAAGCCCAAGCCTTATAGATGAAGGCATCAATGGAGAGCCAGCACAACGCCACAATGGGTATACAAAGCATTGCTACGTGCACAAGGGTATTACATAGGTAACTGATGGATTTGTGTGCCAAAACCCCTTGCTAAACCACCTCTGATAGCTGAAGACCAGGATGTATCAAGAGCGAAGAAGCGCAGGAGGAAGTCTAAATGAAAAAATGAGTCTCGAGTCAAAAACATTAGAGTGATTGATCCCGTCATGATTGAAACCAATAAACCAAACGGGACTATTCGAAGGGTAGATCCTCAACCTAGCGTGCTTAACAAGTAGGTATCAGATGTAACTGTCGAGTGTGCAAAAAATCTGCTAGTGCTCAAGGAGCCTTTGACTTTCCAATAGGATAATGAGCTCCACATGCGCAATGTTGCTCATGATAAGGCTAATTGCTCAATAAAGCAAATGGTAGAGCCGTCTAATAGCCATGATAAAATCTTTCGACCAGTGCCAAGCCCACCTAGGAGCCCCAAATCTCCTACACCCTCTTTCCTTAAATGGACACAAGAAGCATAGCAACAGTTGCCAAGTGTAGCTGCTCAGTCCTCCTGATCTCTATCTCCATCTAAACTTCCAAATGTCCAAGAGGTGGGACATGACACCACCCTTAGTTCTCAACCTGAGGATATGCTTGTGCAATCCACTACTAGCTCAACTAATGCTTAATCTACTTAAGTGAATGCTCAAAGGGCAACAAAAGACATGACCATTTCTGATTTGCCCTTGGTACCACAATGTCGAGATATTTGCAATCACACCTACTTTAGTCCCTTTGTGAGAAGCAGTGAGGGCTTAGGACCAGAATCCCATATGCACAGTAGGAGAAAGTACCACCACTCAATTCCTATAAAGCATTGTACTTGCACTCTTTTTCTAATGCAATGATAGTACTCTTTTCTTTCTAGTAAAGTGTCAATGTCACTGTCCATACACAAGATTGTGTTTATGAGTCCAAGTCTCAATCTTGGAACCTAATTCACTTGTGTGACAATTTGTCTTTGTCAAGGTCAATGTATTCATGAGTTTCTTCTTCCTCTTTCAACCTCCATAGCTTCCGCATCTGCCATGTCTAGATCCTGCACATTTCTATCATGGTATGAGAGCCCAGTTGGGCATGGCATAACTCCATTCTCTGCTCTCTTAGTTCCTCTTAACCTTAGGTTAGCTCAAGTCCAGCTCATGGTTCTCATTTTCCACCTCCATCTTCACTTGATCTTCTTGGCAGTCATAGCCAGCATGTACCTACCTTGCTTGGAGCCTTCATATCTCTCAAACCAAGCCATATCTCAGTGAGATTCCTTTTGGAGATATCTTACTCTACTCAAGGCACTTCTTCCTGGCACTTCAAACCAAGACATTGATGATCATCAAGCTCAGTATTGCATGAATACAAGCTCAATGTCCAGATTGCGCCTTCTGTTGTTCGTACATCAAATTCCACCTGTACACGTCGCGATGTTGATGAGCATCATAGGGCTTTGATAGCCTCTTCCTAAGCTAGATTTCCATAAAAAAAACTTTTGAAAATGATTCACTATAGCTCCCAAAATCAACAAAAAACCAGGTTGCCCCCAGAAACCCTAATGCAGAAGCCATAGCCAAAGCTTCAAAATTCTGACATTTTTCACTGTTTCTCTCAATGAAGTTATCAACAGTGATTTTAATCACTGAGCAATACTATCTGAATCTCATTAAAATTGTGTCACTCAGATTTGAAGGTATCAGCATCAAATCAAGAAGGGGAAGATTAGACTTGGATTTAAAAAGAGTAAAGGATTTTGCAGATTTGGTGTTCATTAACACTCAGTTAGTGCTTTTTAGCACTTGTCTCTCAACCAACTCTTCTGCTACTCAAATCTCATAATTCTGAAGTTGATTTGCTACTGTTCCTGTAAGTCTAACATGGGCAAAGACTCTCCAACTGCTCGCTTCAGAAGGAGTTGGTTTTCACACCTGGCAGACCTGCATCAAACTCATCCTGATGAAGAAGGGCCTCTGGGCCATTACCACTGGAAAAGAAAAGAAGCCTCGTGATGCAAATCTTGCTATCACTTGCCAAAAGAACAATGATAAGGCTCATGCCATTATCAAACTGGAGCTAGACGATAGCTATATCCACCATGTGGATAACTATGAGACCTCACAGGATACATGGAAGATACTTGACACCTTGTTCGGTGCACAGTCTAAATCATCAAAGTATGGTCTCCTGATTGAGTTTTTCAGGCTTGAAATGAAGTCCAACACATCATTTGCCACACATCTAAATTACATGGAAGGACTTCTAACACAACTTGCAGGAATCAACATTAAAATGGAAGAAGATGTTTGCATCGGTGTTCTACTTAAGAGTTTGCCTCTTGAATATAATAATTTATCAACAACTCTAATTAATATGCCAAACCTTGAACTTGTTGATATCCAGGCATCACTGTTAGAGGAGGAAAAGAAGCTAAAAGCTAAGGAAAAACCAAGTACCTCTAGAGATGAGCATGCATTATATGTTGGCAACAGGTACAAAGGCAAGAAGGATCAGCTCTTCTGTGACTTCTACAAAAGGACCGGACACAATGAGAAGTTTTGTCATGCCAGAAAGAGGTCCCAAAAGGGCTATCTAGTTGCAGTAAAAGAAGAAGAAGAAAATGGAGCAAAGGAAGAAGAAGAAGAAGAAGACCACCAGGAGAAGGACAAACCTCATCAGTCCTTCTATTCAGATAGGCATTTTTAGTTTTGTATTTCCTAGCCCTAATGCCTCAAACATGAACTTGTAAACTCCTCAGTTATCCTTGTACTACAACCTTTGTACACTTTGTGAGGTCCCGGCTACAGCCTCTGGATGTCCATCATGTTTGTGGTACCCACACATAGCTTCTTCTGTGATAGCCTCTGGTGCTTTTGCCATGTTTATGGCATGCCCACACTTTGTAGGTATTGCTTTCACTAAATCCTCTACACACTTTATACTTTTGGTTGTGATTGGGGAGGGGTGTTGAGATATTTGCAATCACACTTACTTTAGTCCCTTTGTGAGAAGCAGTGAGGGCTCAGGACCAGAATCCCATATGCACAGTAGGAGAAAGTACCACCACTCAATTCCTATAAAGCATTGTACTTGCACTCTTTTTCTAATGCAATGATAGTACTCTTTTCTTTCTAGTAAAGTGTCAATGTCACTGTCCATACACAAGATTGTGTTTATGAGTCCAAGTCTCAATCTTGGAACCTAATTCACTTATGTGACAATTTGTCTTTTCAAGGTCAATGTATTCATGAGTTTCTTCTTTCTCTTTCAACCTCCATAGCTTTCGCATCTGCCATGCTCTAGATCCCGCACATTTCTATCAACAATCCACTAACAATAGCCAATCCACTGAACTATCAGCTACTCATTCCAATCAGGAATCAGAGGAGGAGCTAAACAAAGGAGAATTGACTAAGGAGCTAGACTTCCCAAGAGGAGCGGCAATCGTACCCTCACAACCTCATGAGGTTGTTCAACAAGCCGCAGCTATGTCCCATGAGGACACATTAGAGAAAGAGAATGATGATGCCCAACCAAGCACATCAATGGCTGACCTAGTTCAGGGTCCCGATTCTTCAAGGCATACACCTCAATTGCCTAAGAAAAAGAAGAGGAAACAAAGAAAACAACAATGGCAGTTGCAAGTGGTAGCAGAAGCCAAGAATATTGAGACCAAGAGCACTGAAAACCCGAGGAATAAAACATCAATTCCATCCACCAATGAACCCATCACCAGCTCTCCTAGTAGCAGTGAAATCTCAGATGCGTCCATGGGTTCTAAGAAGTCAAAGCAACCATTACCATCAACGGTTGCTTGCAACACTCAATCCACCGACAACAAAACTCGCATTGACAATCAAGAGTGTATACAACACTATCACAACATGGTGACAAGACTATACCGGTCACATCCAAGGAGAACCATGACACAATAGTAGCAAGGCCTCAGGAGAAACATGGAAACCCCGAGGACATAGGCAATCCTAGTGTTGACCAATCTTGCTCATCTAGGCCTACCCCCAGCTATGCCAAAGCCTAGGAAAACTCCTAGAACCTTGCATGAGATAGCAACCGAGCAAGCCCTCATTGAACATAGAAGTGTCACAGAATGCTTAACTGAGTTGGATGCTAAACTTATATTATTCGCACGTGTATGCGTCCTTGCAGACATGGGTGCATTTCCTAAGGATCAGCTTGAGGAATACTTATCATTTCCTCTATCTTGGGAAGAGCAAGAATATCTTGACGAGCATTATGACAAGCTCCTACATAAGCACATGCAACTCATCTCTAACGAGAAAGTAGATGACTTGTGCTTAACTGTGACATTCAATGATGTGCTTTACCAACCAAATCTATCAAAGGGTTGAAGTCAATTCGAAAAAAGTTGGTTTGAAAACCGCGTTACAATGGTCGAATTGGGAACCTAGATTATGATAGTCTCGAAGGAGCGATTGGCCAAATGGTAGTCTCAAAGAGACCCAACCTATGTGGCACCAACTTCCTTTCAAGTCCTGACTACCATTAGGGCTATGGACTTAGTCGAAACTAGCCAAGAAAACACTCTGGTTGATAATATTCTCACTGAGGAGGAGCTACACGTTGCGAGTAGACTTGAACAAGGTACCATGCTACTCGATGTTGCAAAATATCTATTGTTATTAAGCAAGCTGCCACGAGTACTAGATGCATGTGCCACACTCCATTACAATCCTGAGTTCTACAATTGGGTTTTATACTCATGAAGCGACGTGCATGCATAAATTGTACATAAATGAACAATGTCTTTTGTGATTGTGTATAAATAATACCAAAAAAAAAAAGCAAAGCGAGCACACACACAAGCAATGATAGTCAAGCGCAGGAAGAAAAGTTTGGGTTTGATAGGCTGAGCTCCTATGGTCCTCCTCTCACCACATGTCTAGAATTTGTGTGACCATTCCTGTCTCTAAGTAGAGGTCATGTAGTCCTCATGGCCACCATGGGAAACCCTAACCAACAGCTTTGAGGGTGTACACAAGGCACCATCCCCTTCTACAAGCCTTCCCCCGTCTTCGATCCATCCTTTCAGGGACAAGCCCTGCCCCATTCCATCAGAACTAGCCTGTGCAATTGGGAGTGAGCAAAGATTTGCTACTGGCTAGAATACGCCCCGCAGTCGAGTTAGGGCGAACATCATCACAGGGGTTGTCCCTCTAGAACGACCACTGCATGCCTCACCTCACTCCTCCTCGTAATATGTGCTTAATAATCCATTGTTTAATCCCTTTCATGCAAATAATTCTATCCTATCTCAGGGCCTAACTCTTGGTTCACATACAATAGTCGTCATGGAGCACACAATGCAACTAGCTTGCAAGGAAGGTCTCCATCATCGGAGGGAGCATACATCACGAGCTCCTCCACTAGAGCATTATGTATCTACTCTAAAGAGGTATACACCAAAACAAGGCCTAAAGCGACACTGTCTAGGACACAGGCTGCAAACTCCCTAGGCCAGGAAGAGGAAGGCACAAGGGATTGACCCCTGTCGTGCAGGCCCTCCCTAGATGCTCAGGTGCTCGAAAGAGGAAAAGGCAGCTAGAAACAAGAGGAAATTTGATGAATTATTTAAAAGCCTTCTTCAAATGGCATCAACAAGGGACTACACCATTTGGGACCTAGCCGATATCTCCCTTATCCAGCCTGATAAGAACCCCTCACCAGCACAGCCCCAGTCGCCCGACCACCCGAGCTCACCCTGCCTCATACAAATAGAATAGTCTCTATGTTGTATAAGTTGCTTACCAAAGGCCATCTTGCCATAACTTTTTATTCTTAAGTGGTTAAAGGGGCAAGCTCCCCAAAGTGTACAAATCTCCCTTACCTACTACTATAACAAGCCCTGATGAGATGCATCGTAGTCAACACCATAGGTTTTAGATAAAGTAATATCTTTTTGTGTTGCATTTGTTCATCGTAATTGATGCATATGACTTGCATATACTCTCATGAAGTGTCAAGTGGATGCAGGACAACTTAGGTCTTTGTACGAACGTGTTTAATGGCCAAGTCACCGCAAGACCACCAACCTCACAAAGAGCCATGATGGAAGCCTCACTGCCAAAAGCAAAAATCACCCTCGCCAATCGCCTACATCACATGGCCCAAAGCATGATCAGTGGTTGGCCACTCTCTCTTTCTCGGTCAAACTCTACACATGGCACTTAGGGCACTTGTTACCTCAATTGTACCAACATCGCATATTACAAAGAGGTTTTGCAAAATCTTTAGTGTATCTCCCCATCTCAACAATTGTTCCTCTAGCAACGAGGGTAGGACCCAATCATCGCTGTAATATCCATTTTCACAGCCGTTGAATCTCGACATTTCCCAATCCAATTGAAAGGTTGACAGCCTCAATGTATTGCAATGGTTGTACTCATGTTATTCTTTATATATTTAAAAAAAACAAATGAAATTAAAAAAAATACTCACAATCATAGCACAACACCTAGGGGTTCTCAAATTAGGTATGCCCAGTGACCTTGGTCGATTGGCTCTGTCTCTAGTCCCCTAGCCCTCTACACATCCCCCACAATTGTTCAGGGCACATCAAGGGCAGGACATACCTAGGGAGCTTGTCTCATTAGACCTGTCACCCTAACCCACTTGCTCACTTCTGTTTTGCATTCCGTCTTAGTACCCTTGCGATTGATCGTGGTAAGCAATGCATGAACAGCTAGGGAAAGTACACCGCACTCGTCAAGCAATACAAGTAGCTACCAAAAGTAAGGTGTCGATGAGCTCAATCATGGTACATTGTGTTGTCACAGTAAAAATTAATTCTCATTTACCTTCATGTGTACTTCTCCTCAACCTTGATAACTTTTTCCACCCCACTGAACCCTTGCTTCATCCACACATTGCTACGAGGCACCCAACCAGTACTCTTCTAACTACATAATATCTAAGTATGCATATGCACACACATAATATCTGAGCCACAACCTATACATAGTTTGGGTCCTCAAGTGTAGGAAATTACTCTCAGCTTGCTTAGAGTTCCACCTGTCTCCCAAACTAATCAAACTACGTCTTGTGCATGATAAGAAGACTAGCACTACCCCCAGGGAGAGATCACACATGCGAGGTTTTCAATCGCAGTGTACTGAAGACTTCATCAAATGCATTGTCAGCACTTCATCATTAGTCAATTCAAACCTCTTGACCATTCCCATCATGCAAGCCCACCAAAGAATTTCCATATGTAAATGTTGACAAGATACTCTCCAATCTTATCAAACCATGCTCTATGTGTTTGCTTTAGCCCATAGAGCGCTTTCTTTAGCATGCACACATATATGGGATACTTTAAATCCTCATAAATTGCTAGCTACTTCATATACACGTCTTCTTGTAGTTCACCATGTAAGAAGGCATTCTTTACATCCATTTGCTACAAAATCCAATCTTTGCTTGCTCTCAAAGCAATCACACATCTAACAATTGCCATTATAGCAACTAGATTGAACGTCTATTCATAATCTATACCATATGTTTGAACATAGCCTTTTGCAACTAGCCTAGCCTTATACCTAGTAATAATAGAACCATCTACATTATAATTGATTTTATAAACCCACTTATAGAGCCAATAGCTTTCTTGCCCTTAGGCAATGGTACTAGATCTAAAGTCTTATTGGCTTCCAATGCAACCATCTCCTTATCCATTGCTTCATCCCAATGAGAATGACCAAGAGCATCCTCAAAATAAGTGGGCTCAACATCTTCAACCACCTTTACTATATAAGCATAATGGGACCTACATAACCCTCAAAACCAAATCTTTTAACAAGGTATCTAACCATGTAAGACTTTTGTACCACTAGATCACTCAATGGAGCCTTTACATTACCATGTGCTCTCTGTACACTTGGTGCCTCGACTAAAGGAATATGAAATACTTCCATGCAATTTAAAAATTAGTTGGTTAATTCAAAAGTTAGTTAGTCAATTAATAAGTTAGTAAGGTTACTAACTAAATTAATAACTAATATTAATAACTAATAATTTAATATAATTTAAAATAAATAAATAAATAAACCAAGAGTCGTAATCCAACATTTTTCTCGAATTGACAATGACTGTAGCCACCCTTCATGAAAGTTACAATGCGAATGAGAGTTATGAGCCATATTAACCACTAGTGTTAATGTGTATAGTATAGATGGTCCAAAAATATTAGATTTTTGGGCAAAACTAGCATATTTTAGATATTACTTATTGTAAATATCCTAAAAATCTATGGATATTTCTAGAACAAGATGTCATGTAAAAAAAACAAGTAGTTTTTTCAGTTTTTTTTAAGATTTAATACAAAAAAAGAAGGATTGGCAAAATCATGCGCACTGCGATCACAGTTTACAGGCAATAAACAGCACTTCGAACATAGGAATAAGAAGAAAAAGTGATCTAGAATATTTCTAATCAAATGTCCTGGAGTTTTACCCCCCTTTCAGAGCTAATGGAACCATCAGATTTTTTATTTAAGCATCAGATCATTGATTTTTCCAAGATTCCCTTCACAAAGAGCTCTTCTTCTTAGCCACAACCCTTCTTCTCTTATTTACTATAAATATGAGGCATGCGAAGTAGTTAGGGAAGCACAAGGAGACCCCGAGAGACTACAAGAGAGAGGGAGGTAGAAGGATACCCCTCCAAGAGGCTGCGAGAAGGAGCTTGAGAGAGAGAGAGAGAGAGAGAGAGAGAGAGAGAGAGAGAGGAGTTACCTCGAGGGGCTGCTAGGGAGAGAGTTAGCTCAATTCCCCCTATCTCGGTCTTCGACTAAACCATCTTCTCTTACACTCTCCCATCTCAAATCTATTCCGCCTTCTTTATCTCTCAAATCCACTTGCGAATGATGGCCCCCAAGCGAAAGATTTCTCCAAACGCTGAAACTCCCACCACAACCAACGGGACTGCAAACCAAGGGAACACAACTACGTGAAACACATCTCTTAAGAATCAAGTGCACCCCATTTTATTAGGGAAAAAAAACTGGGAGAAAAAAATGTTTACATTAATTTTCACAACTTAGTTGAGCATGTTTTGAGATAATGAGCATACTAGAAAATTTTTGTTCATCGCATTCATCTCACGTGATCGATTAAAATTGCACTTAGAAGTCATTAAATTACATATAAATTACATGGAAATCTTATGCTGATATATGCACAAAAAGATTCAAGAATATGCATTAAACTGCAATTAAGTCAGACAGATTTTATGCAATTGCATCTCTTTGCTTGGTTGAAATAATAGGAAATCGTATTACATCTTGTACAGTGTATGAGACCTTATCATATGTCTTAGCCAAAGGAAGAGAATGTTAAGTGAAAATTTGCATAGTATCACTCTTCCATCCCGAGGGGGAGAGCAAACATAAGGAAAAAGTGGTATTGTACTTTTTCGTGCACCTTTTAAAGAAATGTGTTGGTCTTGATGGTTGATCAAACATCTGCCATAATAGTTGTGCTTCCAAACTAATTGTTGATTCTGGTTTTGAACAATCCTCCAAAGTGCTTCATTAGTTATATAATTTTGTGGCAAGGTCTATGATGACAAATTGACATGGGACTAAAGGAATGTTTTCTTGAAAGATGATATTAGGGCTGACTGCCTTGACTATGCTTGATTCTTAAATAATCAAATTAAGAAAAGGTTCTTTGTACGGGTGGATCACCTCCATGATCACACCACAGATCAACCCGAAAAGAGCATTGCTTGGTTCATGGGCCAAAGCTTGAGTGGTAAAAAGGCCAACCACGGGAATAATGTTTCACTCCTAGGCAGCTTGCGGGTCAAGGGAGCTCTGGACACCTCTTGCCAAGTCCGAAATGGAGTTGAAGACCTTTGTGGTCCCAACATCTATAGCATTGGAAGATCCTATTCTAGATAAAGGATAGAAATTGTGGTGCCATGTGATTTGGACCCGCTACTTCTACAAGGAAAAAGGGACATATAATTTCTCTTGTATGGGCAGGAGGCAAAGATTAACTTAAAGATAAGGTAAGGAACTTGTTTGTTAAAAGGACTGCTTGTTGTGTTTTTGTGACAGTGCTATAAGTTACACGAACGAACCATGTTCCCTAAAAGGCTTAATTAAGAAAGCTGATTTTAAATGTCACACATAAATGTGGTAGGACCTAATTAACTAAAGAATGCCTATTTAGGGAAGCGAGTGGGCGGAACCCCCGACAGGCAGGGTGGTCCTAGAGAACTGGGAGGCTTCTCACAAGGTTTTACCAACGTCCACCGACCCTTAGAATTTATTAGGTTCTCGATTCATGCTATTCTAGGGGACCGGAATGGGACTGTGCCCTATGAGTAGAGAGGTTGAGCAATGCATCCCTCTCGCTTTCCATTCTCTTTTAACCAAGCGCAACATGAATCTACTTCGACTTGGGTATCTCTCCATAAAGTAGGATGTCCAAGACTCGACACTAGAATGCTGCTAGGAGACCTTGACCACTAGGAACCCAAATTTCAGATCGATCCTAGTGGGTTCGGCTGCGAACGTTCCATTGCGAGGGGGACTAGAGAAACCCTAGGCGACAAACCCTGTAACATTCCATGGGAGTGCCAGGCAGTGTTGCTTAAATTTGTCTCTCGATGGACCACTAAAAACATGCCTGAATAGTCGATAGGCAGGCATGTTACAGAATACCTCATCATCCAAACTCTCTAAACCATTGGAATCTCCATCCAATTCCAAATGACTAGTAGATGCATCATTGCCATATGACACTTTCTTCTTCCATTTGTCTTTACCTACAATACTACTCCAATACTAGTAGATGCACTTGAAGGTGCAGAACTGGTCCTTAGTCTCCTAGAACAAGGGTCTATCTATAGATGTAATACTAGAAGATGTTTCTGGTTCACTAAGGTTCCATGATTCTTACTTTTATGTTTATGCATAACTACCATGATGACCATCATCATCCAATCATCACTACTAGATGCATATCAACTGCTCATCTCATCAAAAATTACATCCCTACTCACTCTAAACTCACCTATTGATAGGGTTATAATAGCAATATCCTTTCTATTATAAAGAGCATCCAATGAAAATATAATGTTTAGACTTTTTATCAAGCTTCTTTTATAGCTCATTGGGCACATGAACATATGCAATACAACCAAACACTTTCAAGTGTGACACATCAAGCTTCTTGCCTATAAAGCATTCTTCTGGGATTATCCCATGAACTATAGCTATGGGAGTTCTATTCATAATATAGATAGCAGTATGAATAGCTTTAGACAAAATATTTTGGTATATATATTCTTTAGTCCCCCATCAATGCCTGTGCAGCTTCTACAATATGCTTATTTTTTATTTCTATAACCCCATTTTGCTATGGGGTATACTTGCAAGTAAATTGTCTCAATATCCCATGATATCTAAAGTAGTCATTGAACTCATTAGAGCGGCACTCTCCCCCTCCATCTAACCTCAAGCACTTAACTTTTAAGCTTTTTTTGGTTCAGCAACAGTAGCCTTGAAAGTTTTGAAGTGCTCAAATACATCACTCTTTCCTTCATGAAATATACCCATAGCTTTCTTAAACAATCATCAATAAATATGACAAAATATTTGTTGCCACCAAGAGATATGTTTTGTGTAGGCTCCCAAACATCTATATGCACAATATCAAGTATATTTTGTGTAGGCTCCCAAACATCTATATGCACAACATCAAGTATATTTTTGCTCACATCTCTCTTGTCAAGAGATATGTTTTGTGTAGGCTCCCTAATATCTGTATGCACAACATCAAGTATATTTTTTCTCACATCTCTCTCATGCAAAAAAAGGTTGCCTTCCATGCTTACCAAACTAACATGCTTTACACACTTAATGAAATTTTGTAACTCTAGAAGTGGACAACCATGTAATCAATTCTTTGTACTACATTAATTTTAGCCTTTGCACATTTGCATATCCAATATGTTTGTGCCATATTTCAATGTCAACAATCACTCCTTTTCCATAGCATTCATAGCAATAATTTTGGATTTTAAGTAAACATGCGATCAACTCTACTTCCTTTTGTGATCAACGTACACTTATTATTAAAATCTTCCACAAAGAATTTTTTTGCATTAAAGTAAATTGAGAGCCTTGCTCTACCATCTTATCAACATATACTAAATTATTTGTGATGGCATATGCAATACATTTGACTAATTCTTTGTGTGAACATCATGTAAGGACAAGGAAACATTTCCAATGTGTGAAATTGGGTGGCATGAGTCATCAGTTGTTTGCACATAACTTGGATATTTAAATATTATATCTTTTCAAACCATTCAAAATGGTTGGTCATATGACTAGATGTACCTAAATCAACATACCATACATTATCATGTGTCCCCTTTTGTGTAACAGCATTCATCATATGCTGCATAACAAACAGATGCTCATTTTTATTTTCATTCTATCATGAAGATGATACATAGTTTCCTTGCCACAATTTACCACTGCAGATATCATCCTTAACATAAGAATGGGCTGCAATATGACATGTGTTTCCATAACCATAATAAACAATACTAGAATTGCCAAAATCTTTATTCGGCCATCCACCTCTTCCTCTAGAGCTCCCCCTGTCTCTAAAGTATTTTGTGGCCTCCTAAAATCCATATTTTTCCAAACTGCTGATTTGACCTATTTTGCTGGTTTAGTACTAGCACATCTCATATTATGGTCTTTAGAAGAGGTCTACCACATCCCCTTCTTGAACTTGAGTTAAATGCTTAGACTTGCTCAATACTTCCTTTGCATGATTCACCCTACATATTGATCTCTTCAGTGATCATGAGAGAGACTATAATAAAGTCAAATAATACCCTAGTAAAAATTTAGCCTTAGGTCTAGGGCTAGATATAAAAGGCTAAGGCATAACTTGCCAAGCATCTTTTTCCAATTCTAATCATTTCTTATTTTAGATTTCCATCTCCTAACATCCATTGATGGTTTTTGGCCGCCATGGCATTGGGATGGATATCGTGCCCTCCATATGTTGAGATGACAAGCTCAACACATGCGGACATTGATGATGGACCGCCTGGTTAGATGGGTCCACACCTCTACACTTAGCATGTCGGTGGTCATTATGACTCTCACATGGCCACTGACTCATTACTTATTATATTCAGGTTGTTACACCTATTTACAGCTGGCATAGTTATAGCGCCAGTCGACTAGTGTAGTCAGTTATGCATTGTTTGACTTAGTAGGCCACTTTCCATTTATGTTGTATCTTATCTATACTTTGTGTACATTGTAAGTGTGTGGAAGAAGAAGAAGAAATCAGCAAGAAAACGTTTTGGCCTCCATCTCTCTTCTTGTCTCTTGAGTGAGCTTCTCCTTGTGCATTCTGTGTGTGTTCGGCGCAGCATCTTGAGCAACCCCCTCCACCACGTGATTCTTAACATGGTATCAGAGCCGCGCCACTAAGAGAGGCTGATTTCGAAGGCTGAAGTGAAGGAGAAGAAGCAAGGTTCGAGCAAGCAAGCTACGGGTAAGAATCTCTCCCATTCTTCCACTCCTTCTCTTGGATAGTGCCTATGGAGGCATTGGAAGCAGGGCAGAGCAAAAATCTCAGATTGCAGTGAGATTTGGTGTGTGCAAAGAGCGCTGTGTATTCTGTTATTTTGGGCATTTGAGGCCGTTTCAGGGCCCGTTTTAGAGCCGCAAGGTTACGGACAAAAATTTCAGGGTACATTGTGACTTCGATTGTATTGACCGAACGTGGGTGTGCAGGTTATAGATTTCAGATCTGTAAGTTCAAAGGTGTTTACCAGTGAGTAAACACAAGGTTTATCTGCAAACTGGTTGCAGATTGCATGTATTGTTGAGCAGACAGTGAAAAAGGCTGTCTGGTGTATTGCTATGCACTACAGGTCCAGGGTTGCAGAAGATTTGCTTGCTGTTGGTATTAATTTTGTGATAATGGCAGAGAACAGTGGAAGCCCCATCATTGAGAAGCTCGACAAGAACAACTACCCTTCATGGAAGTTCCGTGTCACGAACTTCCTTATTGGAAAAGGCCTCTACGAGTTCGTTTCAGGTGAAGAAAAGGAGCCGGAGGTGAGTGATCCTCCAACTGCAGAAGAGACAAAGGCACGAAAGGAATGGAATGCAAAAGACAAGAAGGTCATGTATTGGTTGTCTGTAGTAGTTGACAATAATATGCTGGGACACATTAGAAATGCAGAGAATGCATATGCAGCTTGGACCATACTTGAAAGTATGTTTTCTGTAAATACAAAGGCACGAAAGATTCAACTCAAGCAAGAGTTGAATACATTAAAGAAAGGGAAGATGTCTATCAATGAGTATGCACTGAAGGTAAGAAGCATTGCAGATGCATTGGCAGCAATTGATGCAATGCCCGATGATGATGATTTGGTGTGGTCTACCTTGGGTGGACTTAACAATGAAAAGGCTTGGAAGTCTTTTGTAACTTCTGTATATGTCAGAAAGCCATTTCCGGATTTCGATGAGTTGGTCTCCCTTATGATCACTGAAGAGATCAACATGCAGAGTGAGACATCTGAAAGAAGTGGTGAACAGGTCCAAGCTTTCTACTCCAGTTCAGAAAGGGGACGTGGTAGGTTCTCTTCAAGAGGCCGTGGTACAGGACGTGGTAGTGACAACCAGCAAAACAGATTGAATCAGCAATTTGGCGATATGCAAGTTTCAGGAGGTCGTGGTAACTTTAGAGGCAGGGGGAGCTTTAGAGGAAGAGGTGGATGGCAGAACAGAGGTTCTAACAACTCTGGTATTGTGTGCCACTACTGTGGCAAAACAGGTCATATTGCAGCCCAATGTTATGCTAAGAGAGATGATATCCGCAATGGTAAGTTGCAGCAAGGAAACTATGCATCGTCTTCACGACAGAATGAAGACAAAAATGAACGTTTGTTCGTTATGCAGCATATGCTGAATGCTGTTACAGGAAAGGGAACACATGAAGATGTTTGGTATGTTGATTCAGGTGCATCCAATCATATGACCAGCCATGCAGAATGGTTTGGAGAGATGCAGGATTTGCAGAATGCAGGTTATGTGCAGACAGGTGATGACTCATGCCACCCAATTTCACACATTGGAAAAGTTCCCTTGTCCTTGCATGATGGTAAGACAAAGAGTCTTTCAGATGTATTACATGTACCATCTATTACAAAGAACTTGGTGTCAGTCGGTCAAATGGTAGAGCAAGGGCTACAAGTCAGATTTAATGCAAAGGACTGCTTTGTAGAAGAATTCAATGACAAGTGCAGGTTGGTAGCAAAGGGAAGTAGAGTTGTACGTATGTTCACTCTAGATGCTGGAATTCCTACTATGAATGCGGCTATGTATGCCAAAGGAAAAGGTGTTGTTGCAGACATTGAAATTTGGCACAAACACATTGGACATGCAAATGTACAAAGGCTGAAATTAATGCAGTCCAAAGGGTTGGTTACAGGTTTGCCTACATTTAAAGTTGCAGAATTTCAGAAGGTATGTGAAGCATGTCAGTTTGGTAAGCAGGCAAGACAACCCTTTTCACATGACAGAGATGTAAGCAGAAATATCCTTGATGTTGTGCATACAGACATTTGGGGGCCTACACAAAATGTATCTCTTGGAGGTAGTTCATACTTCGTCACATTCATTGATGATTGTTCTAGAAAGCTGTGGGTATATTTTATGAAGGAAAAGAGTGAAGCGTTTGAGCACTTTAGAACTTTCAAGGCTGCAGTTGAAAGAGAAACAGGCTTGAAAGTAAAGTGCCTGAGGTCAGATGGAGGGGGAGAGTACCTCTCAAATGAGTTCAGTGATTTTCTAAGGTCTCATGGGATAAAGAGACAGTTCACATGCAGGTATACCCCACAACAAAATGGGGTTGCAGAAAGGAAAAACAGGCATATTGCAGAAGTTGCACGTGCCTTGATGGCTGAAAAGAATATGCCTAAGCATTTTTGGTCTGAGACTGTTCATATTGCTGTTTATATTATGAATAGAACTCCCACAGCTGCAGTTCATGGTATGACCCCCGAAGAATGTTTTACAGGTAAGAAGCCTGATGTTTCACACTTGAAAGTATTTGGCTGCATTGCGTATGTTCATGTGCCAGATGAGTTGCGGAAGAAACTGGATCCAAAGGCTGAAAAGTGTATCTTTATTGGATACTCTTTAGAGCAGAAAGGGTATCGCTGTTACAACCCTGTCACATGTAAGTTCAGAGTGAGCAGGGATGTCATCTTTGATGAAAAGAGCAGTTGGTATGCATCTAGTGGTGATGCATTGGATGTTGATGATGATCATGACACTCATGTGCAGGCTGAAAGGCAAGAATCACGGACTCTTAGTGGACCAGAGACATCATCTGGTAGTCCTTGGTCTGGGAGACTAAGGAGTACCTCTACATCTTCGATTGCATCTAGTAGCACTACAGGTAAAGACAAAGGAAAGAATAAAGTGTCAGAAGGCATTGATGCAGTTCTTGATGGAGACTCTAGTGGCTCAGAGAGCTTGGATGATGAGCTTGGCATTCTTTCAGTGAGGACTCCAGGTGTGCAGAGAGCATGTGTTAATGCAAAGACTCCATTGAGTGATCCAGTGGTACGCAGGTCTAGCAGGGTGAGATACCCTGTTAAAAGATTTGGTTTTGAGGGTTATGCAGCTCACCATTATGCTTATATGGTGAAACTAGTTGAGGATGTTGAGCCCACATGTTTTGAGGAGACTATTGGTCATGCTCATTGGGATGCAGCAATGGATGAGGAGATGGCTGCATTAGAGGCCAATAAGACTTGTGATCTAGTATCATTGCCAAAGGGAAAGAAAGCTATTGGATGTAAGTGGGTTTATAAGATTAAGCACAATGCAGATGGTTCTATTAGCAGGTACAAAGCTAGGCTGGTTGCAAAAGGCTATGCCCAAACATATGGCATAGATTATGATGAAACCTTCAGTCCAGTTGCTAGGATGGCAACTGTCAGATGTGTGATTGCTTTGGCAGCAGCCAAAGGTTGGAGGTTGCAGCAAATGGATGTAAAGAATGCCTTCTTGCATGGTGATTTGCAGGAAGAAGTGTATATGGATCAGCCAGCAGGTTATGAAGATTTAGAGCATCCCACGTATGTGTGCAGGTTGAAGAAGGCACTCTATGGGCTCAAGCAAGCACCTAGAGCATGGTCTGACAAGATCAGAGAGTATCTTGTCAATATTGGCTTTTATGTTTCTGATGCTGATCACTCACTTTATGTGAGAAAGGGAGATGCAGGTTTGGTCATCATAGTCATCTATGTGGATGACTTGATTATTACAGGTGACAATGATAGTGGGATTGCTGAAGTCAATGACTTTTTGAAGAAGAAGTTTGAGATGAAGGATTTAGGTGAGCTAAGATACTTCCTTGGCATTGAGGTGATCAGATGTGATGATGGTATATGGCTGTCCCAAAGATAGTATGGCTTGGATATGTTGTCCAAGTATGGTATGACAGCATACAAACCACTTTCAGTCCCGTTGGAGCAAAATGTAAAGTTGAGTGCTGATATTGGGGATGAGATAGAAGACCCTACTATGTTCAGGAGGATAGTGGGGAGTTTGATCTACATGACCATTACAAGGCCAGACTTGAGCTACGTTGTTGGTCTTGTGAGTCAGTTTATGCAAGTACCTAGAAAGCCACATTTGGATGCAGTCAGACGCATACTGAGATATGTGAAGTCCACATTACATTATGGACTTTTCTATGAGGCAGGTACAGATGTACACGTGTTTGGATACACAGATGCAGATTGGGCTGGTAGTATGTCTGATAGAAGATCTACCAGCGGATACATGTTCTCTCTGGGTAGTGCAGCAGTTGCATGGAGCAGCAAAAAGCAATCTACAGTTGCTTTGTCGAGTACAGAGGCTGAGTATAGAGGTGCTGCTGTTGCAGCAAGTGAGGTAGTATGGCTGCAAAAGCTATTGGCTGATTTGGATGTCCAGGTGGAAGGTCCAGTTGTCATTTATTGTGACAACATGAGCAGTATACAGTTGGCTAGGAACCCTGTGTTCCATGCCAGGACAAAACATATTGAGGTACACTACCACTTTGTGAGAGAGAAGGTACTAGCAGGTGAGATTGACTTGGTGTATGTCAGCACACAGGATTAGATAGCTGACATCTTTACGAAGGCCTTGGGTACAGAGAAGCTTCAAAAGTTTCGAAGCTTACTTGGAGTTGCAGAGATGCAGTTGAGCTTGAGGGGGAGTGTTGAGATGTCAAGCTCAACACATGCGGACATTGATGATGGACCGCCTGGTTAGATGGGTCCACACGTCTACACTTAGCACGTCGGTGGTCATTATGCCTCTCACATGGCCACTGACTCATTACTTATTATATTCAGGTTGTTACACCTATTTACAGCTGGCATAGTTATAGCGCCAGTCGACTAGTTTAGTCGATTATGCATTGTTTGACTTAGTAGGCCACTTTCCTTTTATGTTGTATCTTATCTATACTTTGTGTACATTGTAAGTGTGTGAAAGAAGAAGAAGAAATCAGCAAGAAAACGTTTTGGCCTCCATCTCTCTTCTTGTCTCTTGAGTGAGCTTCTCCTTGTGCATTCTGTGTGTGTTCGGCGCAGCATCTTGAGCAACCCCCTCCACCACGTGATTCTTGACACCATAGCATGAGGAGGATATCATGTTGTAGCCTCTCATAAATGATTCTCAATCATTGTATCAACTGGTAATATTATTCATGGTAACCTAGCTACTTTGGCTATGCCTTTCTTGGAATTATCATGTATTTCTTATCTTTTGAGTATTTTAGTTTATTGTGGGAATTAGCTTCTTTACAATGGTATTAGAGCCTTGAATTTGATTCTTGGTAAGGTCATTTTCAAGTCTAGATCTAGTTACTAGTACCATCTAGGGTAAGTAGAGTTTAAGATTTGGTTATAGGACTTGGGTACAATTCAAACTATGAATAGTCAAGATTTTCTACAATTAGTCTTGACCAATTTTACAGCTCTTGGAGAATATCTAAAGAAGAAATGACAGGTTCTTAAGCAATTTGTAGTCAAGAAGAGTCCCATTTTCTAGGTTCTTGGTGTAAGTGGAATTAATGAAAACTAAAAGGACTTAAACAAGTTTAATTTTTACTAATCAATAGTTACCTCTCTTTCTCTTAAGCTTTCTCACAAGATTCCATGGAGATAACTACATCAATCTTTCTTTTCCTTCCATTCTGAGCTTCAAGGATGGCCTAGGCTTCTTTTTTACCAGGATTACTATCCATAGAGTATCATTTTGCTATGGAAGTGTTGCCTGAAGATGAGGTAGAAAACATGAGGCATCAACATGATTTGTGCTAATTTCCAATAGGCCATATCTAAATCTTTAGCAATACATGTTACCCATAGCTTCTATTATGCTACATCACACTCTATACTGTTCAGTAAAGGGCTCTTGATTATAATATTCAAGCTCCTTCTCTTATCTTGAGTCTTTGAAGCTTTATGAAAATCCCAGCCATGGAAATTTCATGACAACAAGGAAATTTTGATAATTTCTTGAAGATTTAATTGAGAGGGCTTTTGTGCTCCTTGGCCCCAGGATGGGGAAGACAAGCATCTACATTCATCATTGACTTGGAATTGGAGTTTCTTGGCATGATTTGAAGCAATTTCTTCATTCCAATTTGGAAAAAATAGGGCTGGAAAAATTTTCTTCAAATCTTGAATGAGGCTCAAACCATGGGTCTTATGATCTATTCAACTTAAGGAAGGTAGGAGTAAAGCCTCACCATTAAGATTTGGCCAACATTGAGGCATATCATCAAGATTGGTGGCATTTTCACTCTCTTGGACACTTGAATATATGGTATCTTCATAATTTCTCAGTCTCTATCAAGAATTAGTACTTCTTTATTTCTCATAGGCTCTTCCCCAACAATGATTGAAGACTTTTACTCAAGCACGGAGCTCTCATAGTCCATTAGAGCATTCTTCATTGCTAGAAAAATGCTAGAAGTTGAAGCTACATTGAGATAAACATTATGGGACTAATTTTTCCTTAAAGGTGCACCTATGGTACTCAATCTTGATCATTTTGGGAATGGATTATGTGGAGGATTGATCTGTTGAAGCTTGTTCATTACTCTTCATTAGTAACAAGAGGTATTCCTATCACTTAATTCTTTTAATCTCTCTTATTATCCTATTGTTGATCTAATCATGTTGTTAAGAAAGGGAGATTAGGAGTATTCAATCATCAAACTTGATAGTAAAGAGCATATAGAGCTTAACATAGGTCCGATTATGATTGTTTTTTTTTTCTTTTCTTTTTCACTCATAATTATTGTCAAAATTGATTACGAAGCATTGATTCATTGCCTACATTTTGTACCTAACATGGACTTTGACTTGTTGTGGCTAATCATTTATGCTACATGACTAAAAATATTAGTAAAAATGGTAAATGGGATCTAGTAATGCAATGAGTCACTACAAATGGTAATATCCTATCCTTAGCTCATTCCAATTTAGTCAATTCCTATTTTCCACTTTCATTTCATTGAAGGATTCAAAGACTTTTTTCAGTCAATGCATAGCATCACTGTTTTTTTAGCCAAGCAGCATGTACTTGCCATGTTCATTCCCATGAGGACAAAGCATATGCTAGGTGAGTCAAGAAGAAAATAGAGAGGTGGCTTTCTCTTCTTGATTATGATCCTAAAAGGGTGCACCAACCGGCTTGAGAGACTTAGCACACCCCTCAAGTTTCACAATTCATGCGAATTTTAAGTTTAGGTGCAAGTATATTCTTGTTGGTAGTGGTTGACAGTGGTACAATAGTATCTCAGCCCATTCAGAGAGTTACAATTGCTTTAAGTGAGCTTGAAGTTTCATTGGAGCAAACAATGGAAGAGGTGTAGATTATTTCTTGCTTTCTTGATACCTACAGGTTGCTACAAGTTTCACAGTTTTTACAATAGGTGCCCACTATTTTACAAGTCTACCTTGAGCCTCCATAGGTGCCCAATAACCCTTTCCAAGTTTCTATAGGTGTTTGTAGGGTTTGTTGCTATACAAGGAACTCCTACAAGTCTAAACTGGGTATTTACAAGTGGTAGACAAAGTGCAAGGAACTTCTATACATCAATAAAGATCTTATTATAGAAAATTATGTATTGATCCATAATTGGAGCTTCATAATAGGATACATCAAGGGGATACTATGTTGAAATATTGAGAATGCATGCTAAGGTGGATCACTGATGAGCAAATAGATAATCATAATGAGTCATAAGCAATGACAAAGAAGAACAATTGATATTATCCCAGCATAATGCAAGTATAACTGAATGAGAATGATATATCAAATAAGTGTAGGGATGAGTGCCTTTTATAGGCTTATAGTAGGTGGTATTGGTAGGTGGAAAAAGGTGGAAAGGGACCATGGTATTCACCAATTGTGGTTTTAATAAACCATGCATATATGACCTAGTCTAAGGCTTTATTTGCAATGTGATTCTTTGCCTTGTTTTTCATTACAAAGAGGCTATAGTGGGTGTGATTGCACATTTCTCAACACCCCTCCTCAATCACAACCAAGAAAGACACTGTGTTGTTGTGATGCTATGCGGACACAGTGTGAAAAAGCATGGAATGCATCATCATCCGACTTTCTTATTGATCAAGAGAGTCAATGTGATCTGAGTCATTGGTACTAGTGTGAGTTGCATAGATTATCCAAAAATACTAGATTTTTGGATATTTTTAATATTACTTATTGTAAAAATCCAAAAAAGTTAGAAAATCTTCTAGATTAGGATGGCATGCAAAAAGCTAGTTGCTTTTTCAGTCAGTTATGGGATTTTCATAAAAAAGATAGATTGACTGATGACTAAGAAATATGTGCAAATATAGGCACCAAAATGTGCTCACATGGAAATAATTTTTTGTAAAATGACTCATTGCAAATGTACCCCTTTGTAAAAATTTCAAATATGAAGCAATGTAAAATGTGTATTCCAAAAGGCTCACATTAAAAAAATGTTGAAAGGAAAGGAAAGGTCAAACACCTTCCTCTCATTCCAAAAATTGAAGGGTCTTTAGACCTTAGCCAAAATGTATGAAATTCAATTTTATAATATCAAGAAAGGAAAATGAGGAGGCTTGTTGGGTGACTTGAGGAGGTGGTAGGTTGAGGTGGTTGCACCCTCTCTCTTCCTTTATCTTCTCCTCTCACGCTTCATTTCCCTCTCTCCCATTTTGGCATAACTCTCATCTTTCTTATTCTTGCTTTCCTATCTTGTGCTTCATGCTTATCTTTAACGGAGAGTGAGGAAGATGAAGAGGGTGAGGATGGAAGACTTTCTCTCAATTTCTTGTGTGCCATTTCCTTGTGTTTGGAGAGCATGGTTCTTGGTGAGAAGAAGGAGAGTTTTCTTGCAGGTTTTCATGGCCAGCAAATGTATTTGTTGCCTCTCTTGGCTGGTTCATGGTTCTCATGGTGCCCTTGCAGGGTGCCCTTCATTTGATGCACTGGTCGGGAAAGAGATGGCTATGGAGCTTGCAAGAGAAAAGGATTTGCAGCTAATTTTGACCATGGAGAGCTATCTTTCTTTACTATATTCCAATACCAAAAGAAAAAAAAAAGGGCGTGACCATCCTCCCTGGCCTCAACTACTATTGCCACAATGCTTATCTTTGCCTTAAAAACAAAAACCACATTCTCTCGGAAATCTCAATGCCACCATGATGAGCTCTCTTGTCTTTACGAAATTGAGTCATCAAGGAGTCGCCTCATAATATTTAGAAACGATGGTGTTGAATGGAGGAAGGGAGAGAAATAGAAGACGGAATTAGGCTAGAGGAAATCAGATTATGCTAATGGGTTCTGATGATGATGACGAGATTGAATCGGGGAGTGCTGATGATGATGAAACAAACACATCAAAGTTTTTTTTGTTAGCACCGTTATCCCTGCACACCTAGCATTCGAAGAGAAGAAGACATACAAGCATATCGTTGAACTCCAACTCTGCCTCACTGTCGACATCAAACAATGCATTTAGGAGTTCATCGCGTGAGTGAGCCTGCAACCTCCAGCAGAGCTCATTCCTCTTCAGCATCAACAGGCGACCATTTTTCCTCCTCACCCTCCAGAGAATGATTCCCTCACCATTATCTTATCTATCCACGTGGAGGGGCATCGATTTCATCCTCAGAAATAGTTTAAAGCCAACCCTTCAACCTTTGTTTTTAATAGCACAAAAAACATTTTCTATGGTTTGCATGTTTAATCTTCTTAATGGTCATTCTTATGTAGATCTTATTCTATGCTCAATTCACTTCTTTTCCACCAAGATTGCCCTCTAATATGCACAATAATCTCTAATGTTTTCTTTTCAATTTTACTTTTAATAAAACCCACTTTCTCTTTTCCAAAATTCATTTTTCTGGGTGGAAGAACTTAAATATTATATCCTTTGCAAGGGATGCACTTCATTTTTATATTTTTGGGATTTCTTCATGAGCTTTATAGTGTAGTTATCTTTCATTCTAACTGAAGTGTGATGTTGCTCTTGTGCTCAAATTGCTGAAGAGCCCTATCTTTCGGGTATTTTCTTGTAGTTTTATTTGGCATGTGTTTAAACCTAGGCTTCAACAACCTAGTTGTGTGTGTATTTTTGTAATATTTTATTTTCCTATCCAATGACAATTCAAAGAAGATTGAAGAAAAGAAAGTAAGATTAAAGACTGATGATGAAGATGAAGATTTTTGCAAGAGCTGATCATGGTTCTTCTTCAAATTTGTTCACGGGGACGCTTCACACTCAAGCGTGGGAGGAATGATGACTAAGAAATATGTGCAAATATAGGCACCAAAATGTGCTCACATGGAAATAATTTTTTGTAAAATGACTCATTGCAAATGTACCCCTTTGTAAAAATTTCAAATATGAAGCAATGTAAAATGTGTAGTCCAAAAGGCTCACGTTAAAAAAATGTTGAAAGGAAAGGAAAGGTCAAACACCTTCCTCTCATTCCAAAAATTGAAGGGTCTTTAGATCTTAGCCAAAATGTATGCAATTCAATTTTATAATATCAAGAAAGGAAAATGAGGAGGCTTGTTGGGTGACTTAAGGAGGTGGGAGGTTGAGGTGGTTACACCCTCTCTCTTCCTTTATCTTCTCCTCTCATGCTTCATTTCCCTCTCTCCCATTTTGGCATAACTCTCATCTTTCTTGTTCTTTCTTTCCTCTCTTGTGCTTCATGCTTATCTTTAATGGAGAGTGAGGAAGAGGAAGAGGGTGAGGATGGAAGACTTTCTCTCAATTTCTTGTGTGCCATTTCCTTGTGTGTTTGGAGAGCATGGTTCTTGGTGAGAAGAAGGAGAGTTTTCTTGCAAGTTTTCATGGCCAACAAATGTCTTTGCAGCCTCTCTTGGCCGGTTCGTGGTTCTCATGGTGCCGTGGCAGGGTGCTCTTCATTGAGGAAATCGTGCACGTCGCAATCACTGTAAACACGTGGAAAACTGCACTTTGAACTAAAAGAAGAAGAAGGAGTGATCTGGAAGATCCGTGAGCAGGTGTGCTAAAGTTTTACCCCCCTTTTGGAGCCAATGGAGCCATCAAATTTGGGTTCCAAGCAGCAGAGAAGGAGTTGTAATTTTGATGCATGTTTTGTTTTACGAAGAAGCTCCAGGAGATCTAATGCCTGGAGATTGCTTCTAAGTAGTGCAAGGATTCCATGTTCTTTCAATACATATTGATTCAATTCATCATGCTTTGTCTTTGTCGTGTCTACCTCTTGTGTATTCTTTATCTTTTCTTCCATCTCCTATCTCAACTTCATTCTACCTCTGATCCCCGGTGGATTCAACCTTTCGACAAAAACCCCTCCGACAGTGTACACAGAGGCTATCATGAGTAGAACCTTGCTAAGTGTAGACATGGAAAGAAATAACCATATAAAGCTAGAGGCTATCACAAGGCCTCACTAAGTGTATAGAGGCTATAGTGTGCAAAGGTTACATGAGGAGTACAAGAGCTTATGGTAAGAACATTCGGCAAGTACACATTTAAAACCTAAAAAAGTCTATCAGAAAATGAGCTACAAAGGAGGAACTGGTGGTGAGTCTTATCCTTTTTTTCTTGGGTGCCTTCTTCTTCTTCTCCATTGTTGTCTTCATCTTCTTTGACTATTGCAAGATATGCTCTTTGAGAACTTTTCCTAGCATGAAAAACTTCTCAATATGCCCATTTTTCTTACAAAAATCACAAAGTATGCTCCTCTTCCCTTTGTCCTTCACATAGAGGCATTGTTGGTCTCCTCTTGGGGTGCTTGCTTCACCTTTACTCTTGATCTTCTTTTCCTCTTCAACGAGAGAGGCTTTGATATCCACAAGCTTTGACTTTGGCATGTTTGAGCTTGATAATAGCTTGTACCTTATCATTATTTTTATCCCATATGATTGAGAGTGCAACTTCCCTTGGTTTCTTCTCTTGACCACTTGTGATTGACCACAAGCCTTTCTTCATTAGGATCAGTTTAATCCTAGTTTGCCATGTGTGGAACCCAACACCATTAAATCAGCATGAGGATGAATCTTTGCCCATTTTTTCGGAGAAGTAGTAGCAATTAATTGAGAATAGACCAACAAAAGAGTTGAAGTTTAGTGTGTCAAAGGACACAAGAAGATTAGTGTTAATCAACACTAGTTAGTATCAAGAGATATTATGTACTTGATGTTGATCTTGATGTTGAGTTGTAATATTTATGCACGAAATATTAATGAATTTTGACCACTACACGCCCTGTGCAAGAGCAGCTTAAAATAATCTCCCCGCGACTAGAAGAACCATGGGCTAAATGCTCCACCCTTGCACATTAATAAACTCCACCCGCATGGTGCATAAGAACCCGCGGCTTGAAGACCACAAGGCCGCACGAGAACACCCTTTACGGGAAGGGAAAATGGGCTAAATGCTCCACCCTCACACGTTAATAACCTCATGGTGCATAAAAGGGCGCGGCTTGAAGACCGCAAGGCTGCACAAGAACACCCTTTACGGGAAGGGCAAATGGATAATGGTCTAATTTTGTGTAATTTTTTATTATTATTTAGCCCCCCCTCAGCCGATGCATGGCAGGGGGAGAGGGAGTGTGAGAGGAAGAGAAGCAAGAGTGGTGGAGTGCATGAGGGAGGGAGGAGGCATGAAGAGCCACGTGTGTGGCTATCTCCCCCCCCCCCCCCCCCCCCCCCTTAGTCTATAAGACTACCCTCTTAAAGCTTGGAGAAGGGAGAGAGGGACGACTATTGCTGCTGTGAAGCCCGCCGTACTGCCCAGGCCGTCGCCATTAGCCTCCATGCCACGCCATGCTGCTGCTGCACCAGGCCGCCTCTACTTCCACCATCATCATCACCATCATCACAATCATTAGCCTCATCATCATCACCCCCATCCCTCATCTTCTCTCTCCATGATTGTTTTGATAGAGAAGCATTAGAAGCTTCTTTGGAAGCTTCCTTGGAAGCTTCCATAAGAGTTCCCATAGCCCCTATTCCCATGCGTGTTCCCGGGTGCCTTTAAAACTGCGACTGTAAGGCCGTGTCCTGCGCAAAGGTGAAGATATCGGGCAGAAAGGGATTCGCAACGCGTAAAGAACCCAAGGGGAGTTGCTGAACCAAAATTTTACTCGTCAATGGCTCCCAAGAAAATGGCGAGAGGTGCTCACGTGGGAGTTTCTACCCCAAGCACACGTGCGGACAATACCTCGAACCCTAATGCCCAAGTTCTTAGAAGTTTAATTCCGCATAAAAGGAATGCATTAGGCACGTTTAATTTTCATGGGGAAGTTATGAATGCAATTATTCATTTGTCTTACAAGATTTAGTTGCATGTTGCACATTGCTTGCACGTCCAAGTCGCAATCCTGAAAGCATATTGCTTAAGTAAAAGGTGGATTTGTCGAGATTTATCCTTGAACAACACATAATGCATTTAGGCAATAACTTCCTAGTTGTGATTCACATGAGATAATCGTTAACATCCATTAGATGTTGTCCAAGTAGTTGCATTGCATGAAAGGGATTTATGTATCTTGCAAATTGCATGCGGTGAAAATTACATCCTAGGATTGGGTTAAGTGTTGTAGGACGGATTAAGTCAACAATAGTCTTATGACATTCAACATTCATGAACTTCTTTATCGAAGTTGTTTTAGAAAAAGATGCATTTCATATTAAATCATGAATTCAATGCATTGGACAAAGGGTTTATAGATATAGTTCTTGTTGAAACTCAACGTAGGTTTCTATACGAGTTAGTCCTAAATTGTCAATCATTAAAGCTTGGTTCCATTGCATCATTATAGTTTTAGCGCAAGGGAAAAGAAATGATCATTGAAATCTTTTAGCTACATAGAAGGAAAAGTATATGAATCGCATATTTGCATGGAATGTTATGTTTTGCAATTATTTACACCTCTTAGGAAAATGATTTGCATCCCTTCTAAGGAAAGATCACCTCTTGTCGCAAGACAATTGGATCAGTTAGGTAATTCATTGTAAGGGTGTAACTCAAATGATGACCACTTCAAAGTGCTAGGTAGGGTTTAGTACGTTAAAAATTTTGCCTAGTATCACAATTGGGATGCCAAGTCAAGACTTTCAATCATAAAGGTCCTACCAACATTCACGGAATGCTAGGGTTAGTTTGACGCCCATGCAAGAACAATCTAGGGTTTTTACCCTACAGATCAACGGCCAAATACTAGACTTCCATTTGAAATTAGAAACCCTAGGGCCAAACGTTATTGGCCTAGCAAGGCTAGGGTTGGATTGGGTCAAGAGGACTCCCAAACCCTACATCTTGACCAAACGTATTTCTTAACCAAGGAATGTCGTTTGATGGGAGAAATGATCCCACAAGTTAGGTGCGACACTTATCTCATACAACAAGTTGCAACGTTGCATGGCTTTGTGTTTAAATCACAAGATAGATTTGCTACTCCTTGGAATAAGGTTGGCAGGTTCTAGTGCGACTCTAATTTGCAAGAGGATGAGTAGACATCCTGCTACATCACCCTTCTTTGGGCTGATTTGCCAAGTTAGGGAAGTTATGCATTGCCTAGCAAGAAATTGACCAATCAAGTTAGGGCGACGAGGTTGCCTAGGATTTACTGTCTTAGTTTAAGGTACCTAAGGTGTTTGTTAATTTGGGTTAATAGGGTATAAACCCTAGCCCAAGGAAGAAGGGTAAACTAGCAACACAACTTATGAAACCCTTAGGGGATCTTGCCAAGTCGCAATTGATCCCGGATCGAATGCTAGATGCATTCGGAGAGAAGGATTCACACCTTAGCAGTGGGCCAAATAAATGACCACTGGATTGATTGTGTTTGTATAGTTAGGAGCATTGTTTGTACTTCTTTGCTCAATGAACTAAAGATGGAAAAATAATTAATGCTTCAGGTTGAAGGCTTGGAGGGAGAGGCAGCATCAGTTACCCCCGACTGTCTACCTGACCCTAATCAAGGGGGTTGTTAGCCGTGCCGGGTACATGGACCGAACCCGCCGCGAGAGGTCTCTCCGTGGGTGCAACTTGGAGCAGGAGGACGCTTGGGTGCCAGGGGGGCTCTGGCCATAAATCCCTTGCCTCCAGGTCTTGCACAAGAGGCCGACATGACTCGGGATTGGATCTCGAGGCCCGCATACTAGTCTACAGGTGGAAACTTGGATTACTAATCCCTAAGGGTTGATGGATTGCCTTCGGGCGAATTATGGAATAGCCTTCGAGCGGATTATGGATTAGCCTTCGGGTTGGATTATGAATAGCTTTCAGGCTGGATTATATGATGTATTCCAAAGACTGATAAATAAGATCAATTGTTGAAAAGGAACTTGTTTGATATTGTTTTTCTATGTCAGTGCTAAGATTACGTGAAGGAATCGGTAATTAAATTGGCTAATTAGGGAAACTGTTTTTGTGTGTCAAATTAAATGTGATAGGTAATTAGACAACTAAAGCAACCTTGAGGAAAGTGCGATGGATGTGACCATGGGTCCGTCCTACTGAAGGATGGTCCCGATTGGCCGAAAACTTTTCTCGAAGGAATTTGATAGTAAGGAACGATGACCTAGAATCTAGAGTACTAGAGTCCCGATTTATGCTGTTTTAGGGGAACGGAATGGGACTATGCCTTATGGGCAGAGAGGTCGAGCTTTGCATCCCTCTCATTTTCCATTCTCCTTGAACCAAGTGCAGCATGAATCTGCTTCGACCCTGACGTTTTTGCGTAAAATAGTTCGCCTGGGGTTCGACGGTAGTTACTCTCTAGGAACTTGACCATTAGGGAAACCCTGATTTAGGTCGATCCTAGGTGGGAACGGCCGGAATGCTTCCGCTTCGTGGAAAACTTGGGAAGACCTAGATCGCAAACTCCATGTTATTCCATGGGAGTGTCGGGCGGTGCTTTCTGGACTCTCTTCCCAATGGGCTGCTAAGACGTGTCCTACGAGTGAAGAAGTGGACACGTTACAGTTGCTATCAGAGCGAACCAACGGGGATCTAATATTTATAAGGAAACTTAATAAGGTGAAATAAAGCAAATGTTGTTGTTAAGAACATTTTCTTACTCACGTATCGATGCTGACTTGTAGAGTCGTGAAGCATGGAACAAATTCTTGGTGTTCCAAGTTATGTTTATGACCGCGATGCGTGCTTCGACTTATCGATGGAGGCTCGATATGATGAATATCCTAGACCGTATCTACAATCCTTCACCCCTGTACATGGAACGGAGATGGACGGGTGATTCATGAATTTATTACATAGTTGCCCACCGACTTACGTACCTTCGGACCAACTTGAAGAGAATCAAGTGGATGGAGGACTTAAAGATCGCGAAGCTGTTTATCTTTGTTGAGGCTCACGCAAATGCAATCCTACATGTCGGTGGTCAAAAGGTCAAGCAGAATACGTATGTGTATGAGGAAGTGACTGGAATAATCCCTGCCGATAGAATCAAGGTGTTGGGACGTTATGAAAAAAACGGGTATCGAAGGAAAGGATATCCTAATCTTCCAATGACCTATCGATTCCTGAAAATCCATGGCCCCAATCCATACTATTACTCAGTTCCGTAGCTGAATGTAACACAATCTTATTCTTCCCAAATTAATGTATCAGCTTGCTCTACCATCCCAAGAATAATTGTACTCGAAATGTCAAGAATCGCGTGGTGGGGGGACTTGCTCAAGATGTTGTGTCGAACGCACACAGAATGCACAAGGAGAAGCTCACTTAAGAGACAAGAAGAGAGATGGATGCCAAAACGTTTTCTTGCTTGTTTCTTCTTCTTCTTCCACACACTTTTACAATGTACACAAAGTAAAGATAAGATACAACATAAAGGAAAGTGGCGTACTAAGTCAAACAATGCATAACCGACTACACTAGTCGACTGGCGCTATAACTATGCCAGCTGTAAATAGGTATAAAACCTGAATATAATAAGTAATGAGTCAGTGGCCATGTGAGAGTCATAATGACCACTCACGCGCTAAGTGTAGACGTGTGGACCCATCTAACTAGGCGGTCCATCATTAATGTCCGCATGTGTTGAGCTTGTCATCTCAACACTCCCCCTCAAGCTCAACTGCATCTCTGCAACTCCAAGTAAGCTTTGAAACTTTTGAAGCTTCTCTATACCCAATGCCTTCATGAAGATGTTAGCTATCTGATCCTATGTGCTGACATACACCAAGTCAATCTCACCTACTAGTACCTTCTCTCTCACAAAGTGGTAGTGTACCTCAATATGTTTTGTCCCGGCATGGAACACAGGGTTCCTAGCCAACTGTATACTGCTCATGTTGTCACAATAAATGACAATTGGACCTTCCACCTTCACATCTAAATCAGCCAATAACTTTTGCAACCATACTACCTCACATGTTGCAATAGCAGCACCTCTATACTCAACCTCTGTACTCGATAAAGCAACTGTAGATTGCTTTTTGCTGCTCCAAGTAACTATTGCACTACCAAGAGAGAACATGTATCCACTGGTAGATCTTCTATCAGACATACTACTAGCCCAATCTGCATCTGTGTATCCTAACACATGTACATCTGTACCTGCCTCATAGAAAAGTCCATAATGTAATGTGGACTTCACATATCTCAATATGCGTCTCACTGCATCCAAATGTGGCTTTCTAGGTACTTGCATAAATTGACTCACAAGACCAACATCGTAGCTCAAGTCTAGCCTTTTAATGGTCATGTAGATCAAATTCCCCACTATCCTCCTAAACATAGTAGGGTCTTCTATCTCATCCCCAACATCAGCACTCAACTTTACATTCTACTCCAACGGCACTGAAAGTGGTTTGCATGCTGTCATACCATACTTGGACAACATATCCAAGCCATACTGTCTTTGGGACAGCCATATACCATCATCATATCATCTGATCACCTCAATGCCAAGGAAGTACCTTAGCTCACCTAAATCATTCATCTCAAACTTCTTCTTCAAACAGTCCTTGACTTCAGCAATCCCACTATCACCATCACCTGTAATAATCAAGGCATCTACATAGATGACTATGATGACCAAACCTGCATCTCCCTTTCTCACATAAAGTGAGTGATCAGCATCAAAAACATAAAATCCAATATTGACAAGATACTCTCTCATCTTGCCATGCTCTAGGTGCTTGCTTGAGCCCATAGAGTGCCTTCTTCAACCTACACACATACGTGGGATGCTCTAAATCCTCATAACCTGTTGGCTGATCCATATACACTTCTTCCTGTAAATCACCATGCAAGAAGGCATTCTTCACATCCATTTGATGCAACCTCCAACCTTTGGCTGCTGCCAAAGTAATCACACATCTGACAGTTGCCATCCTAGCAACTGGACTGAAGGTTTCTTCATAATCTATGCCATATGTCTGGGCATAGCCTTTTGCAACCAGCCTAGCTTTGTACCTACTAATAGAACCATCTGCATTGTGCTTAATCTTATAAACCCACTTACATCCAATAGTTTTCTTGCCCTTTGGCAATGATACTAGATCCCAAGTCTTATTGGCCTCTAATGCAGCCATCTCCTCATCCATTGGTGCATCCCAATGAGCATGACCAACAGCCTCCTCAAAACATGTGGGCTCAACATCCTCAATCACTTTCACCATATAAGCATAATGGTGAGCTACATAACCTTCAAAACCAAATCTCTTAACAGGGTATCTCACCTTGCTGCTAGACCTGCGTACCACTGGATCACTCAATGGAGTCTTTGCATTGACACGTGCTCTCTGCACACCTGGAGTCCTCACTGAAGGAATGCCAAGCTCATCATCCAAGCTCTCTAAGCCACTGGAGTCTTCATCAAGAACTACATCAATGCCATCTGACACTTTATTCTTTCCTTTGTCTTTATCTGTAGTGCTACTAGATGCACCTGAAGATGTAGAGCTACTCCTTAGTCTCCCAGACCAAGGACTACTAGATGATGTCTCTGGTCCACTAAGAGTCTATGATTCGTGCTTTTCAGCCTGCATATGAGTGTCATGATCATCATCATCATCCAATGCATCACCACTAAATGCATACCAACTGCTCATTTCATCAAAGATGACATCCTTGCTCACTCTGAACTTACATGTGATAGGGTTATAACAATGATACCCTTTCTGGTCTAAAGAGTATCCAATAAAAACACATTTTTCTGCCTTTGGATCAAGCTTCTTCCATAGCTCATCTGGCACATGAACGTATGCAACACAGCCAAATACCTTCAAGTGCGATACATCAGGCTTCTTGCTAGTAAAGCATTCTTCAGGAGTCATACCATGAACTGCAGCTATGGGAGTTCTCTTCATAATATAAACAGCAGTATGAACAGCCTCAAACAAAAAATGCTTAGGTATATTCTTTTCAGCCATCAAGGTGCGTGCAACTTCTGCAATATGCATGTTTTTCCTTTCTGCAACCCCATTTTGTTGTGGGATATGCTTGCATGTGAACTGTCTCTTTATCCCATGAGACCTCAGAAAATCACTGAACTCATTCGAGAGGTACTCTCCCCCTCCATCTGACCTCAAGAACTTTACTTTCAAGCATGTTTCTCTTTCAATTGCAGCCTTGAAAGTTCTAAAGTGCTCAAATGCTTCACTCTTTTCCTTCATAAAATATACCTATAGCTTTCTAGAACAATCATTAATGAATGTGACAAAGTATGAACTGCCTCCAAGAGATACATTTTATGTAGGCTCCCAAATATCTGTATGCACAACATCAAGGATATTTCTGCTTACATCTCTGTCATGTGAAAAGGGTTGTCTTGCCTGCTTACCAAACTGGCATGCTTCGCATACCTTATGAAATTCTGCAATTCTAAATGTAGGCAAACCTGCAACCAACCCTTTGGATTGCATTAATTTCAGCCTTTGTAAATTTGCATGTCCAATGCGTTTGTGCCAAATTTCAATATCTGCAACAACACCTTTTCCTATAGCATACATAGCAGCATTCATAGTAGGAATTCCAGCATCCAGAGTAAACATACGTCCAACTCTACTTCCCTTTGCAATCAACATGCACTTGTCATTGAAATCTTCTACAAAGTAGCCCTTTGCATGAAATTTGACTTCCAGCCCTTGCTCTACCATCTGACCGACTGACACCAAGTTCTTTGTAATGATTGCACATGTAATACATCTGAAAGACTCTTTATCTTACCATCATGCAAGGACAAGGGAACTTTTCCAATGTGTAAAATTGGGTGGCATGAATCATCACCCGTCTGCACATAACCTGCATTTTGCAAATCCTACATCTCTCCAAACCATTCTGCATGGTTGGTCATATGATTGGATGCACCTAAATCAACATACCAAACATCATCATGTGTTTCCTTTCCTATAACAGCATTCAACATATGCTGCATAACAAACAAATGTTTATTTTTGTCTTCATTCTGTCGTGAAGACGATGCATAGTTTCCTTGCTGCAACTTACCACTGCGAATATCATCTTTCTTAGCATAACATTGGGCTGCAATATGACCTATTTTGCCACAGTAGTGACACACAATACCAGAGTTGTTAGAACCTCTGTTCTCCCATCCATTTCTTCCTCTAGTGCTCCCCCTGCCTCTAAAGTTTCCTCTGTCTCCAGAAACCTGCATTTCACCAAACTATTGATTGAACCTATTTTGCTGGTTATCGCCAGCACGTCCCATACCATGGCCTCTCGAAGAGGATCTACCACGTTTCCTTCCTCTAGAGCTCCCCCTGCCTCTAAAGTTTCCTCTGTCTCCAGAAACCTGCATTTCACCAAACTGTTGATTGAACCTATTTTGCTAGTTATCGCCAACACGTCCCATACCATGGCCTCTCGAAGAGGATCTACCACGTTTCCTTCCTGAACTCGAGTAAAATGCTTGGACCTATTTACCATTTCTTTCAGATGAATCATCTAGAGCTCCCCCTATCTCTAAAGTTTCCTCTGTCTCCAGAAACCTGCACTTCACCAAACTGTTGATTGAACCTGTTTTGCTGGTTATCGCCAGCACATCCCATACCATGGCCTCTCGAAGAGGATCTACCACGTTTCCTTCCTGAACTCGAGTAAAATGCTTGGACCTATTTACCATTTCTTTCAGATGAATCACCCTGCATATTGATCTCTTCAGTAATCATGAGAGAGATCAGCTCATCAAAATCTGAAAATGGCTTCCGTACAAATACTGAAGTAACAAATGATTTTCATGCCTTCTCATTGTTAAGACCACTCAGAGTGGATGAAACCAAATCATCATCATCTGGCATTGCATCAATCGCTACTAAGGCATCTACAATGCTCCTCACCTTCAAAACATACTCATTGACAGACATTTTCCCTTTCTTCAAGGCATTCAACTCTTGATTGAGTTGAATCTTTCGTGCCTTTGTATTTATTGAAAACATGCTCTCAAAAATTGTCCAAGCTGCATGTGAAGTTTCTGCGTTCCTGATATGTCCCAGCATAGTGTTATCAATTACTGCAGATAGCTAATACATCACCTTTTTTTCTTTCGCATTTCAATCTTTCCATGCTTATAACTCATCTGCAGTCGATACCCAGCTTTGGCTCCTTTTCTTCACCTGAGACAAACTCATAAAGGCCCTTTCCAATGAGGAAGTTCGTCACACGGAACTTCCATGAAGGGTAGTTGTTCTTGTCGAGCTTCTCAATAATGGGATTTCCACTGTTCTCTGCCATTATCCCAAACAAGGATATAACATAACAAGCTAGTCTTCTGCAATCTTTCACAACACGTACATAGTAATACACCAAGCAATCTTTTTCACAGATTGCTCAACAGTACTACATGTAATCTGCAACCTGTTTATAGATAAACCTTATGTTTGCTTCCTACAAACACCTCAAAAATTACAGATTCGCAATCTGTAACCTGTGCACCCACTTTCAGTCAATACAGCCGAAATCACAGTGTACCCTAAAACTGTTGTCCACAACCTTGCGGCTCTAAAACGAGGCCCGAAACGGCCTCAGATGCCCAAAATAACTGCGGGAAAGCCCTTTACAGCTTATTTGCAAAATATATAGTGCTCTGCTTGCACACCAAATCTCACAGCAATGTGAGATTTTTGCTTGACCCTGCTTCCGGTGCCTCCACAGGCACTATCCAAGAGAGAGAGTGGAAGGATGGGAGAGCTTACCCGTGGCTTGCTTGCTCGAACCTTGCTTCTTCTCCTTCACTTCAGCCTTTGAAATCAGCCTCTTTCACTGGTGTGGCTCTGATACCATGTCAAGAATTGTGTGGTGGGGGGACTTGCTCAAGATGCTGTGCCAAACACACACAGAATGCACAAGGAGAAGTTCACTCAAGAGATAAGAAGAGAGATGGAGGCCAAAACGTTTTCTTGCTTGTTTCTTCTTCTTCTTCCACACACTTTTACAACGTACACAAAGTATAGATAAGATACAACATAAAGGAAAGTGGCATACTAAGTCAAACAATGCATAACCAACTACACTAGTCAACTGGCGCTATAACTATGCCAGCTGTAAATAGGTGTAACAACCTGAATATAATAAGTAATGAGTCAGTCACTATATGAGAGTCATAATGACCACCGACGTGCTAAGTGTAGATGTGTGGACCCATCTAACCAGGCGGTCCATCATTAATGTCCGCATGTATTGAGCTTGTCATCTCAATACGAAAGGGCTATGCCCATATGAATGAAATATATTTTTTATCAATGATTGTCTTAACTGTGAGTATTGGTAAATAAGTTAAGTGATTAGGTCACTTGGCTAAAAGCTGAATTGGGCATGAAATGTAATGTGAGAAAACGTTTAGCAAGTTTTAACGCAAAGAATTTTCAATGCCCAGGCACAACCCCAAGTGCAGATTCCTAGTGTGCGACCCCTACTCCAAGTACGGCCGTGATTCAAGAGAAGAAGTTTCTTCTCAAGCAAATCAAGCCACCAGAATTTGATGGCAAGGGAAGGACTGTCCAAACTGATGCTGAGATTTGGATCGAATCCATGGAGGATTATTTCGAAGCAACAGGTACTGCACCCGCCAACCAAGCAATGCTTGCCAAGCTGAAGCTTACCGACAAAGCAAAACTTTGGTGGAAGTAATGGTGCAAAGACCAAGGGATCTTGGAAGGGTCAGTTACTTGGAAGAAGCTTAAAAGAGCTGTGCGAGGAAGATATCTACCACCTACCTATCGCACGCAGAAGATGAACAAGTTCTATGAACTAAAGCAACTTGGTCTATCCCTTGATGCATACTATTCAAAGTTTGTCTCTCTTTTGAAATATGCACCACAAATGGATATGACACAGCAGGTGTCAAAGATTTGTGTCAGATTAAACCCACCTATAAACACCCGCCTCGAGTCAATGCGCCCAACAGATCTTCAAGACGCACTCATTTGAGCTACACCCATAATACAAGAGGTGCAGACCAGGCCAAGAAATAACAAGACTTGGTCTTACAAGAATCAGAACAAAGGAGTGTATAGGTCCCAGGCCAAGAGAACACAGGGACAAAGCCAGGGACAAAGGAAGAAAGTTAGGACCAACAATATCAATAATTTTGTTTCTACCCAAGGAAATGGCCGCAACCTCCGTTGCTTTCATTGCAATGAGCCTATTCATTTCAAAAGGCAATGTCCCAAGCTTAACGGAGGACAACATCAAGGACCATTCCAAGGAACCGTCTGTGGCCAAGGAGCTGATGTGATGCCCAGAGGGAGAATCTCTAGTGTTGCCAAAAAAGAGCTGTGTGATGAAGAAGACTCGACCATAGAAGCTGACTTTGAGAGGGCAACAGTTCATGCCGCTCTTCACAGAAAAGGCCTGAATTGCCAATTTTTTGTGATTTAGACTCCATTGGATTATCAAGGTAAAGGCTTCAAAACCTTGATTGATTGTGGCAGTACACATTCCTTCATTTCTCCAATTTTCTCAAAAAGATTAGGAATAGCCACAATAGATGCACCTACCTTGCTTGTGGAATTAGCAAATGGTCACGAGGTCACTTGTACCAGGCAAACTGCTAAGGTGAAATTCCTACTGGGTGGAAAGTCGACTTTGGTCAGCTTCAGGGTTATGAACCTAGGTATCCACGAGTGTTTGCTCGGAATGGATTGGCTTAAACCTAATGATGCCCACATTCACTGTGGAAAGGGCCAAGTTTCCTTTCGCAATTCTGAAGGGGAATTGGTCACAACTCAAGGAGAGGCTGGTAGGCCAAAAATTCAACTGGCCAAAGCATCTCGGTTAACAAAAGGAGTTAGAAAGGGGCTACTTGTCTATTTGATTAAGCTTAATAAGCTAGATTAGAATCAAGAGTCTAGTGAAGAACCTTCATGGCTAAAGGAGTACGCAGAATGCCAACTTTTCCTACTATTTATGCTTCAAAATAAGGTGGGAATTATGCTCCAAAATTTTTTTAAAATTTTTTAGAAATATGGCTGAGGTAAAAGAAAAAATTTCAAGGGCTAAAAGTGCTCCAAAACTCACCCCTGAGTTACACGGACTGGTGGTCATGGGTTGGGGTAGGGCTCATGCTTGGAAGGATAGACCGGGAAGGGAAGAAGGTGTATAGAAAGGGACTGCACCCTGTCTACACCATCATAGTTGTTGGTCAAGGCTTCTTATGGCGGCAATGAGGGTTACATGCCCTTCACTTGGAGGTGGGGATGGCCACATGACTTTTAAATGTGTAATGAGAGGAGGACTTGAGGGGCTTAGCCTGTCAGACCCAACCCTTCTGCCTACGCTTGACTATCATTGCTTGTGTGTGTTGATAGTGTCTATACAGGGTCACACAAAAATCATTGTATATATATATACATATTTATGAATCCATGTCACTTCATGAGGATAGAAACCAATTGTAGAACTCGGGATTGTACTGGAGCATGGCACGCGCATCTAGTACTCGTGGCAGCTTACTCAATACCGATAGATATTTTTCCACATCGAGTAGCATGGAACCTTGCCCGAGTCTACTGGCAACATGTAACTCCTCCTCAGTGAGAACCTTATCAAACAGAGAGTTTTCTTGGCTAGGTTCAGCCAAGTTCGTACCCCGAATGGCAATCAGCACTTGCAGGGAAGTTGGTGCCACATAGGTTGGGTCTCTTTGAGACCGCCATTCGACCAATCACTCCTCAGAGACTATCATGATTTGAGCTTCTAGTTCGGCCATTGCAACGCGGTTTTCACACCAACGCTGTTCAAATTGACTTCGGGCCTTTGACAGTCGCTTTAGTTGCTCTATCTCTAAGAGATTTGGTTGGCAGAGCGCATCATTGAACATGACAATTAAGCGCAGTTCGTCGGCTTCCTCGCCAGAGATGAGTCGCATGCGTTCGCACAGGAGCCTGTTATAGTGCTCGTCAAGATGTTCTTACTCTTCCCAGGATAAGGGAATGGCAAGTAATCTGCGAGCTGCTCTTTAGGGAATGCGTGCATGTCTGCCAGGACATAGACACGTGCGAACACTTTGAGCTTAGCATCCAACTTAGTCAAGCACTCTGTGATACTTCTATGTTCGACGAGGGCTTGCTCGGTTTCTATCTCATGTAAGGTTCTAGGGGTTTGCCTGGGCTTTAGTGCAGCTGGGGGCTCAGGCCTAGACGCGCAAGTTTGGCCAATGGTAGGATTTCTTATGCTCTTGGGGTTTCCATGTTTTTCCTGAGGCTTTGTTATTGCGTCATGGTTCTCTTTGGATGTGATTGGTAGAGGTTTGTCATCTTGTTGTGATGGCATCGTATCCACTCTTGATTGGTTAATGCAAGTTCTATTATCGGTGGATTGAGCATTGCAAGCAACCATTGATGGTAACGACTGCTTTGATTTTTCAAAGCATACGGATGTGTCTAAGGTTTCGCTGTTGTTAGGGGAGGCGTCAATGGGTTCATTGGTGGGTGGACTCGATGCTTTGTTCATCAACTCTCCAGCGCTCTTCATCTCAATGTTCTTGGGGTCCACAACCACCTGCAACTATTGTTGTTTTCGTTGTTTCCTCCTTTTTTTCTTGGTTAGTGAAGGTGCATCTCTCAACATCTCAGGACCCTGGACTAGGTCAACCATTGTTGTGCTTGGTTGGGCCTTAGCATTTCCTGTCTCTAGGGTGTCCACATGGGTCGTAGCCGTGGCTTATGACTAGCCTCACCAGGTTGTGAGGGTACAACTATCTCCCTTTTGGAAGAGTCTAGCTCTTCCGCCAATTCCCATGTATTTAACTCCTCCAGCCTGGGCTTTAGGCACTTTGGAAGTGCTGGAGTTGTTAATGAAGTTGGTTGTGACACCTCCTCCACTGGTAAGCTACTAAGTACACATTCTGCAAGGGACGTTGTCATGGCCGAGGGCTGTGACTGCTGTGATCCCTGATTTGAAGTACTAGCAGCTAGTTCAGTGGACTTGCTACCATTGGTGAATTGCGGTGTCTAGTCCTTAGGGCAATTGGAAGTGGTCGTGTATTTTGTTGCCCTTAGAGCATTCTCTTGCGTAGATCGAATGTACGTTGAGCTAGCCACGGTGGATTGCATAGGTGTATTCTTAGGTTGAGAGCTAAGGGTGGTGTTGTGTCCTGCCTCTTGGACATCTGGAAGCCTTGATGGAGATAGAGATTGGGAGTGAACAGCTGCCATTAAACTCACTGCAAAAAGAGAGCACACTATTGATACTATGATTGATGAAGGAGATGATTTTAATGTCTTGACCTATGAGGCATGGACCCCACTAGGCCAACCAGAGCTGACACCGACTAATGCAACTCTTAACCCTTATGGGGGATCTCCACAAGCACTCATAGGGAAGTGCAATATCCTTGCAACAATCAAAACTGAGAGCTTGCCTATCCTATTTCATGTTCCTCCAAATAGTGCTAAATATGCTAAGGAGACCCTCCTCGGAAGACCCTTCAAAAGGGCGACCAAATGTGAGGCTGACTATGTAGCTTAGAGGATACACTTGACACTACCGGATGTGAGGATAGTCACAACCTTTGGCAAGGGTGGCCTCATCGAACCTCGAGGGAAAGGCAAGAAAGGTGTGACGTAATAGTCAAGCCTACTAACGAGAGCAAGGACTTGTTGGAAGAGTTGATACAAGCACAGGTCGAACAACGAGAACCAATGAGTGAGGCCATGTTTGAAACAAGAAGGTCAAGAGACAATGCCAAGGATGGGCTTGGGACTTACAAATATCATAAAAGACCCCAAAGGAAGCCCAAGCCTTATAGGCGAAGGTATCGATGGAGGGCCAGCACAACGCCGCGATGGATATCCAAAGCGTTGCTATATGCTCAAGGATATTACGTAGGTAACCGATGGATTTGGGTACCAAAATCCCCGACTAAACCATCTCTATCATCTGAAGGCAAGATCACATCAAAAACAACGAAGCATAGGAGGAAATCTAAGCAAAAATCTAGGTCTCAAGGCAAGAAATCGGATACGAGTGTTCGAAAGAAAGAGCCTCAGCCTAGCATGCTTACTAAGCAGATGTCATATGTAGCCATTGAGCGTGCACAAAAGCCATTAGTACCCAAAGGGCCTTTGATTCTCCAAGAGGATAACATGCATCATAGGCACAACATTGCTCATGGCAAGGCTGATCGCTCAACAAAGTAAATGGCACAATTGTCTAATAGCCTCGAGCAAGTCATTCAGCCAGTGCCAGGTCCACCTATGAGTCCTAGATCTCCTACATCCTCTTTTTCCAAACGGACATGGGAAGCATGACAATGGTCGCTGCACGACCAGATGTGGATTCTCCACTGGTGTCTTGGCTCGTCCGTGCAGTGCTATTCAAGGAGCATCCATTGTCAGGACTGTCATATCTAGTCATTCTCGCCATTGTAGCTTGATGTCGTTGCTTTCCGCTTTGAGTAGATGCAGTCTGAATGCAACACGTATGTGTTTTTGCAGTGTGGCCTATTTGCCCTTGTTGGCTAGATTGGCCCATTGAGGTTCTAGGGTCTCTGTTTCTCTCGGTTCGGGTATGGGCCTTTGGTTGCTCTTTTGTCAGTGAGAATCTGTGTTCGTGTAGAGCCATTACCACACTAGGGTCTAATTTGGAGGACCTGTCACGGCACGCATTTTCTCTCCAACCTACTTGGGGGAGGTGCGGAGGGGGCCCCCTCTGCGAGGGTCCGGACGGGGCACTCCCCTCTCGGCCCGCAGGGCCGTTACGGTAAATGCCATACGTGATCTGAGAGACTGTTTATAGCCAAATTTTGAACTACTTGCTCTAAGATTCAACCCAGTGGTCGACCTGTGATAGGGTTTCTGCTCTATGTGTTCTCTTGGTCAATTTTATCATCTTCAGGTAAAAATTTGAGGAAATCTAAATTCGGCCCAATAGGTCCGAATTATAGGGGCCGAATGCCCAATTCGGACCGTTCGAGGGCCGAGTAGAAGGGGCCGTATTTAACTATCCAAATGCCAAATTCAGCCAGTCCGAACCTAGATGTCCGAGGGCCAAGTGGGCCGAGGCCGAGTCAGGAGGGCCGAGTGCCGAATTCCAAGTTAGTCCGAGTGCTCAATTCGATCGGGCCGAGCGGTGGGTGCTCGAGTGGTAGTGGTCGAATGGCCTGAGGACCAAGCGGCCAAGGGCCGAGTAGGGTGGTCAAGAGGGCCAAGTCGAGTGGTCCGAGGGCCGATTTTGGGACTCGGCCCAGAACCGGCGTCACTCCAACACGCCAAGCGCGGCGCGTTTTTTCATCGAACCTCATGAGATTTGCCGCGCCGAGCGTTGGAGGCTTTCCCCCAAGTCAAACAGCTCCAAATCCATCCTACTCATGTAGGGGAAGGTGTAGAATTACTTGGGCTGGGTAAATATCTCTCAAATGACAAGATCAAAGCAGATCCACTCACAAAGCTTTCCTCTTCTCTCCTGCTCTCTTGAAACCCTGCAATGCACAATGTGGCTTTTCTTGCCACTCTTGGCCCTTATACCCCTTCTCGGGTATGGTATTGATGCCCCCAATCACTCACTTGCTGATCTTAGGCATCACAAGCGAGCTTTTTACCATTTTTTGCACGATTTTTTCCCTGTTTTGCAACAGTAAACCCTAATGCTTATTTTCTTTGTTTTTCTTTGTTTTCTCCTACTCTAATGCATCCAAATCACAAAGTAAATACCTACACTACTCCATCTCACAACATAAATCTCAAAAAAGCAAAAAACCTACTTGCCAAGGAGATCGAATATCATCTTCAACCCCCTCACTTCCTACCTATCTCAAGTACCGGTTCGGGAAAAACCCTTACTTCGATGCTCGATTCGAAGCATGCAAGCGCTCAAGGCTTGAATCCGTTGGTCCCGGCAAAACAGAACCAAAATGTGGGAGCTTTCGCTCAACCGCCAAGACCCACTGACCGCTTACTCCTTCAAGCGTTCCAAGCCGAGCACTAATGGCTACCTCTCACATAGCCGATGCGCCATCCATATCTACGGGTGTAGTGAGCTTACCTCCATGTCGTTCGAGTTGCCTCCTCTCCCACGCACTCCGGTAGCTCCACGATCCAAGTGCAAGCATCAAGCAAGCTCCATCCTCAAGCTCCACGCTCCAAGCTCCATCACCGCGAGCAAGAGAAGAGAAGAGAAGAGAAGAAAAGAGAAGAAGAGAGGAGAAGATGGAGAGCTTCTCCACCCCACGGTCCCTCACCCTCACACACTCACTCCCTCACATTCTCACACTCCCTCTCTCAAGCACAAGCTCAAGCAAGCAAGAACAAGCAGAAGAAGAAGAAGAAGAAGAAGAAGAGGAGAGCTACTTTTGGCCACACACAAGAATGAGCTTTTCATTCACTTTTCAACTTTATATACAAAACCCTAAATCCCTTTTGGGTGGTCATCCCCTTTTCCCCTTCTTTACATGGCCGGCCCTAGGCCCTTTTTCCCATTGTCCTTCTATCTTCCTAGCTTCCTTTCCACCGCCCATCTACATTTACAAATTGCACAGGTGAGAGCCCGACGCTCCTTGAATTAAACCATGATGCGCTTGCGCTCTTTTACAAAAGTTTTGACTTGCACTTTTTCTTATGCGCCTTTGTCTTTCGTTTCTCTTTGCCTTGGCCTTTGTCTTTGTCTTCTATTTTAGCTTTTCGGATTTTCCACTGCTTGGTACTCTTTTACAAGATTTCAGGGTGCGCCTTTGTATTTTAAAATGCACCTTTCCCCTTTTTGCATTTGCCTTGGACTTTTTAAGGTTGCCCTTGTGCTTCTGGCCTTTTTTCCTCTTTTTTTTTCAATCGAGCTAGGTTTTTTCCGCCTTTGCCCTACATCTTTTTTATTTCCTTTTGCTTTCTTCGTGTTGGAGTTAACAGGCTTCCTTCCTCTTTCTCCCTTCTTTCATGTCTTTCTCTCTCCTCTTTTAGTCTTCCTCTCTCTTTTTTTCCTCTCTTTCTCTCTCTTTTGCACATTCTCCTCTTTCATTTTGGCCTCATTCATTATAAACCTTCTTAATATGATCATATCATTATCCATAAGCATCAACCTATGTGCATGGGGGGTAGCACATATGTATGCATCCAAGAAAAACTCAATCAAGAAGTCATTTGTAGCCTCCTAGATATAATTGAGGGCACTCCTTGTCTACCTCAAACTACTGAGATTACGCTTATCACTTATCTCGCTAACCAACCTTAGTAAGAGCTTTCTTTTCAAGTAAAAACACATCATTTTTTATACAAGTTCCAAGAACAATGGCCTTGTTATTAAATGATTTCTTTAAAAAGTCTCTTAAGAGTAGGATCTCACATAAGCTATCCATTTTTAGATGCAATCTTCTTATGAGCTTCTCATATCTCCATCAAAGTTAAGCAAAGTCTTCATGTGCTCCATTGCAACAAAAAGCACAACATACATCACCTAGTGCTCCATAGATCGGCAAATCAAACCCTATAAGTGATTATTTCAACTCAATTCCTAGGGTTGATTGTCTTGTGAAACACAAATTGTATCTAAGAGTGAGAACATCACAAAGGTAGAAGAAAAGCAAAGTGAACTAAGTACAAAGGCTAAAGAATGTCATTTTTATTGTATCCCTATATTTCCTACCTACCTTATCAACAAAGACAAATATGTATTTCTCAATGATATTCAACACATTTTTTATCTTAGAGAATATTAGTGCTTAGCTATCCTAACAACATGGAGCCTAATTGACAAGGATTTCATAAGCTATGATCATGCACACTAGTGACTCTAGATGTTGAGGGGGAGACTTTCCAAGATAGCTCTATTAAGTTGTGGAATATGAAAAGAAGGGCCCCACCTATAGAAGAAGAGTTCTTAGGGATCCAAAAAAGACTTGGTATTCGTTTAATGGATAAATGACTTAAAGATTTTCATATATTGACAAAGATTTTTTATTGGTTCTTATGCAAATTGAAATTGAGGACCTTGATAACTTTCTTGGAAGATCCAAGAGATCTAGGCCATTGAATCTTGGAAAAAGTTGATGCTTTGGCCACTATATTAGAGGCTTGAATAATCGAGCTATTGAAATTTATCATAGTAGATTCTAAAGATTCTCAAAGTTTACCAATGATGACTTTGAAAGCTATTTCCAAAGTCATTTAGATATGAATTTTTCAATAGAGGAGTGGAGAATATAAATTTGGTAGAGAAGAGAGAAGCCATAATAGTTTTGGCTACATGCTTGGTTATAGAGGTCTAGAGTTGGATATTTTGGAGTTCTTAGCTCCTATTTACTTTCTCATGGATGTAAAAGATTTGAAACTTCTCCTAGGCTATAGAAAGCAAGAGTTCTTGAAATGTAGAGGTCTTTCTGAGTGGGATGAAACAAAAGATTTCTCTATAACAAATTTAGACTAAAGAATTTTAAAGAGTTGGGGGTTTCTTGAAACCCATCTTTTGTCTTCTCTTTGTTTAGTTTATAGCCATTCTAAAAATCAATGCTTTGCATAAGAGTTTAGATATCTCTCTTTTCTTTTTCGAGTGATCATTTGTATGGTTTTTGCCAAAGAGGATGTATTACATGATGTGGCTGTGTCTTTAAGCTTAAATTATGCCTAATTTATCTATAGAACTGAAAGGCCTCTAATAAACCATTTTCTTTGACTCTTTCTCCTCCATGTCTTATGTGTCTAAAGTATTTTATTCTTGCCAAATAATGTGATTTGTCAATGCCTTGGATTGACCAAATAGATCGGCTTCCATATTTTTTGATAAAATATGGAGCATGATTATATAAATATATTGCATATTTAAAAAATAAAGAGATCTAGTTTAAAATTACTTTCGGTTAGATAATCAAGAACATAATAATACTAACTTCTTACCATATAAAGAGTGAAGTATTGAGTATTCCAAGATTTTGTCACCACCTTTTTGAAAAGGTTCAATTAGTCTTTGAAGTCTTTCACATGATCATCTTTCCAATCACTTTTATCACAATTTTTAAAAAAATTATCTAGTGTTTTCCAAACTTTGACTTTTTTATTTTGATCCTAACCATTATCAATGTAATCCTTAATTGCATTGTGTAGGGATTTCCATTTATTATATTTAATGGTTGAACCCCCATTTCTAGAGGTTATCTTGCCAAGTTTTCCATAAAAGCCTAGAAACCTTCTAGCCTTCACCTCACCAATAGATGGATTTTAGGGATACAACTTTTATTCTTGGACTTTTGAGGATCTTTTTCAATAAGAACATTACCTCCATGCAAACCAATTGCAGATAAAACTTACTCAATCTTTGTTATAGCATCTTATATAGTTGACAAAGGTTTCAGCTTCCAAGAAAATCCTATGTAAATATAAATAAGCTTTTGTAATACTTCCATGCAATCAAAAGCTAATTGGTTAGTTCAAAAGTTAGTTAGTCAATTAATAAGTTAGTAAGGTTACTAACTAAAGATTAATTAAAGTAAAAACTTACTAACATTTTCTAGGATAGTAACCCGACATTTTTTTCGAATTGACAAGGATTGTAGTCACCCATCATGGAAGTTACCACGTGAATGAGAGTTATGAGCCATATTAGTCATTAGTTTTAGTGTGTATAGTATGGATGGTCCAAAAATACTAGATTTTTGAACAAAACTAGCACATTTTTTAGATTGTAGATATTATTTTTTGTAAATGTCCTAAAAAGCTATGAAAACTTCTAGAACGGGATGTCATGTAAAAAAAAGCAAGTGGTTTTTTTAGCTAGTTTTGGAGATTTAATGTAAAAAAAGAAGGATTGGCAAAATCACACCTGTTGAGACGTAGTTTACAGGCAGCAAATAGCACTCTGAGTAGGGAGAAGAAGAAGGAGTTATCTAGAAGATTTTTGAGCTCACATCTTGGGATTTTACCCCCTTTAGAGCCAACGAAACTATTAGATTTGTGATTTGAGCATCATATTGCATCTTAGAAGTTTCAAATAGCTAATTTTTCCAATATCCCCTCCATAAAGAGCTCTTCTTCTCAGTCACAACCCTTCTTCTCTAATTTAGCTATAAATAAGAGGCATGGGGAGCAGTTTAGAGAGGCACAAGAAGATCTTGAGATGCTATGAGAGGGAGGTAGAAGGATACCTCTCCAAGAGGCTGCAAGATGGAGCTAGAGAGAGAGAGAGAGAGAGAGAGAGAGAGAGAGAGAGAGAGAGAGAGAGAGAGAGAGAGAGAGAAGTTATCGCGAGAGACTGTGAGGAAGAGAGTAAGCTCAATCCCCCCTATCTCGATCTTCAAGAAAGCCATATTCTCTTATGCTCTCCCATCCCAAATTCATCCCTCCTTCTTCATCTCTTGAATCCACTTGCAAACGATGGCTCTAAAGTGACGAGAGGGAAAGACCATGGGAACCACTATAACAGGTCAAGGAACAAGTATTGCTAGAGATACAGGAGTGCTCGAGGTTGCCAGAGCTACCACTACCAATAGAACATCAGGTGTGGCAAACGTGAGCGCAAGCAAAGATGAAATTCCCAATGTCATCATGCCGAGCCAAGTTATTTACTACTAGGTTATTATTTCGCTACATAAAATAATAATATTTATGCCAAATTTTTACATAAAATATTAACTTCTAAATTTTTCACTTACATGAATTGACAATTTTATCTAAAGAGTGTATTAATAGACACATAAATGGTTAACTACTACCTATGATTTGTAGTTAGATTAATCAAGATTATAATTCGTAAGATCATGATGGAAATAGTTGTAGGGGGGATATTGCATGAAATGAGTTAAAGTCTATATGTGCACTTGAGATTAATAAAATAACTCAATACATTAACATGACAAGGTTAAGGTTGATTAACGCTTCTTATGAAAAGTTCATGTCTATTTAGGGGTCTTATAAATCATCTCGTTAAATTATTATCGCGATATTTTTCTAAAGAAAAATCTCTTATATTGGGTAAGTTAGCTCCAAACAAGAAATTCATGTCTTGATGAACATGTTGTAAGAGATGTACTCAACACTTCTTTATGGGGAGAAGAATCCTCATTAGAATGTATGGTTACCTTAGGATAAGGTCTACCTTGGCTATGGAAGGTGTGAACTACACGATGGTGTGATTGTCATTGCACCATTTGATATATGTTTGAAATTCATTTCTCTGATTAATAACATTGACAAATGGGAATAAAGAAAAGGTTGCGCTAGGCTACCCCCAAGCTAGCTCTGCGAGACCCTACTCTAAGGGGATCATGGTTATCTCTTCGAGAGGCTTAGAATGGCTTTGTAGTGAAATGTTTCTCCATTATGACAGCCTCCAACAATAGGAGATGTGGGTGTCAGGGGAGGCTCTGGCCGAAAATTCCGCATTACTCCTAGAATCTGATGAGCCCCTTCATGACCCAGGATGGGATTGTGGAACCCTAAATACTAGTTACAAGGGTGGAATCTTGGTGGGCAGAATACGCTCGTGGAATTCTGTATATCTTTCGCAAGGTCGGAAAGATGGAAATTGTAATAAACTTCCAATATAATAAAGAAATTTGTTTTACTCAAGGGTTGTTTGAATTGTATATGTGACTGTGAGATGAATTACATGAAGGAACCTGTGATTTAACAAACTAATTAAGGAAGCTAGTTGTATATGTTCCAATAAATGTGCTATAGGTAATTAAAAAACTAAATATGATTCTGTCATCAAAGGAAAGTAGGTGGGCGTAACCCCTGATGGGTTCATCCAATGATAGGGTGGTCCAGGTTAGTTGGGAGCTTTTCTAAATTAGTGATAGAAATAGGAAGATAATAAATTGACCAACTAGTCATTAGGTAGAACCAAATTACATTGTTTTAGGGGGCCAGAATGGGATTTTGCCTTATGGGCAAGAGGGTTGGCGTACCGCACTCCCCTCCATCTCCCATTCTCTTTGAACCAAGTGCAATGGCAAGTCCACTTCAGATCCAGTAATCTTGTAGAAGTGAAAACTCGAAACTACTTATGCTAGCTGGCTATTAGGAGGCCCTGTGATTTTAGGAATCCAAAAATTCAAGTCGATCCTAGTGGGTTCAACCGAAGCTCTTCTGTTGTGATGTAGACTTAGTGGGGTCTATGTGACAAACCCCGTGATGTTCCAAGGAAGCACTAGGCAGCATCATTTGGAAAACCTACTGATGGACCACAAAAGTGTGCGCCTTGGAATGAGCATGGTGGACATCTCACAGTTGGTATCATAGTGCACATTAGTATAGAATATGACGTAAGCTTAAGAAATATATATATATATATTTTGGATGGTAAACATAGCCTAGGACATGTTTTCTTCTCTTTGTTAATGTATTTTTTGAATTATGGCAAAATAATGAATCTTGGAAATGATTCTTGATCTTTCGAGTAATGTTTATGGCAGCTATGCATTCATCCAATTTTTCCTGGAAAAATCAGATGATGTGGATATTAGGTCAATTGTACAGCCCCCTCACCTCTATATCATGAAAGACAATGTATGATTAGTGGAGGATACTGCTATATCGATGCAAGTCGTCTAGCTTATCTTCAGAATAATTTGAAAAGGGTAAAATGGATGGAAGATCTTAAAGTTGTCGAGATCTATCTATTTTATGAAGCCAGAGTAAATTCAACCTTGTATACTAGAGGCAAGAAGATCAAACTAAACCAGTATATCTATGAGGAAATTATGAAGATCCTTCCAACCGACAAAGTAAAAGCCATAGGCCACTCTAGCCACTACAACTACAAAAAGGATAGATTTCTTGAACTCCCTCAAAAATATAGATTCCTAGATATCTACTCTCAGAATCCAAGTTACTTCATAAAGGATGTATCAAAGTGTCATGCTTAGATTTTAGTAGGGAGTCCTTTTGTGAAAAAAAAAAGATAAGCATGTAAGTTATCTGATTACCTTATACATCCGTTGTAATAAAGATTGATTGATACTTTATCAATCAGAGAAATAATTGAACCTTATTTTCCCTTGAAACCTCTGAAATTGCAGTTTAACTTTAGTAATGGGAAAAGAGTTTTAATTGAAATTGTTTCAATAAATTAAGTTAGAAATCATTTGAGTATCAAACCCTAATATTAACGCTATATAAATTTCATAAAGTTTCACTTGGGAATTGTTGAAAATTTAACTTGGCAATTGTTGAAAATTTCCCAAAATTTTGCACCCACAATAATTCCCAACAATGAAGCCCAAGAGAAAAGTAATATTTTGAAGCAAGTCAAACCTTCGGATTTTGACAGGAAAGGCGAGAATGTGGAAGCCAATACAGAAATTTGGATCGAATCCATGGAAGATTATTTTACTGCTACTAGAACTGTCCCAGCCAACCAAGCCATGATAGCTAATATAAAATTAATTGGCGAAGCTCGACTCTAGTGGAAGCAGTGGTGCTGAGATTAAGGTGTCCCTAAAAACACCATTACTTGGGATTTGCTAAAAGAAGCTATAAGAGGAAGATATTTACCTCCAGCTTATCGCACCCAAAAGATGAATGAGTTCTTTAACTTGAAGCAAATGGGACTGACCCTGGAAGCATATTACTCCAAGTTTGTTTCTCTTCTTAAATATGAACCCTCCATGGATACTTCTCAACAAGTGTCCAAGTTCTGCAATGGGCTAAATTCTCCTCTAAACACTCATTTGGAATCAATGTGCCCAATAAACCTCCAAGATGCTTTGATTCGAGTTGCTCTTATTGTGCAGGAAGTACAATCAAAGCCTAAAAATACTAATTTTTAGACCTACAATAACTAGAGCAAAGGAGGATTCAAAGGTCAAGCAAAAAGAACCCAAGGCCAATTCTATCAAAGTTAGAAGAAAAAGGAAAAATTCAATGCAGTTGGAAATTTTGTTCCTACCTAGGGAAACACAGATGGTCTTAGGTGCTTTCACTATAATGAGCCAAGACATTTCAGGAGGGATTGTCCAAAGCTTGGTGGAAACCACTGCCAAGACCAATTTCGAGACAAAGGTAAAGCCTACCCAAGGCTGTGGTCAAGTAGCTATGGCAAGAGTAAAAAAGTCAAATGTTACCCTAAAAGAGATTAATAGGGAGGAAGACCCTACTATGGAAGAAGATATTGAAAGAATAATTGTTCATGTTGCATTCCACAGGAAGGGTCCAAATTGTCAATATTTGGTAATACAAACACTAGCTAGTCATCGAGGTAAATCATTTAAATTTTTGATTGACTATAGAAGTACAAACTCATTTATTTCACCCAACTATGCTAAGAAGTTAGGAATAGATATAGTAAATGCATCAAAGCTGCTTGTGGAATTAGCAAATGGAAAGGAAGTACTTTCTACACAGCAAACTACCAAGGTAGAGTTTAACCTAGGAGAAAACCTTTCAAGTATGAGGTTCAAAGACTTAATCATGAACCACATCTTCAAGAGACAATGAGAATACACAAGTTGTATGCCAAGAAGAAGAAGTGTGCCTTCTTCAAAAGGAAGATTGAGTACTTAGGATTCATAGTGTCTACGAAAGGTATATTAGTAGATCCTGCAAAGGTCAAAGATGTATAGGATATTCACTAGGAACTATACCCAAATTGCAGCACCTCTTACAAACCTACTCAAAAAGCAAGTTGCCATTATCTGGATGCCAATTGAACAATCTAGCTTTGAGAAACTAAAGCATAGTTTGGTAAGTGCTCCTATCTTAAGGGTACTTGACTTAAGTAAGGAATTTGAAGTTGTCGCAGATGCCATCTCTCTTGCATTGGGACGTGTACTAATGTAGGAAGGTCATACTGAATCTTACTCCTCGAGAAAACAGAATGCCCATGAAAAGAGATATGCTACTCACGACCTGGAATTGTTAGCTGTGATTCACGCTCTTAAATTATGGAGACATTACTTGCTTGGAAATAAGTTTTCCTTAACCATAGATCATAAAAGTTACTCAGCTTGATCTTAATATGATGCAATGACAGTGAATCGAAATTCTACAAGAGTATGACTTTGAAATTAAGTTCAGACTTGGTAAAGAAAATGTAGTAGCAGATACCTTTGGTCGTAAAGCCTTCCTTAATGCTATTATCACTAAAGAACCATCTAGGGCAGAAACTCGGGCTACAATTCTATCAATGCCAACTAATCCTATCATCGAGTTGACTAAGGATATGAAGCAAATAGCGATCCAGACTATCAACAATTGTTTTGAGAAGTTCAAAATAAGGAAAAAGATCCCAAACTCAAGACTAAGTATCAAGAATTCTCTATAGATGAAGATGAAGGACTTGTTTATTTCAGAATGAGACTATGCATTCCTTCAAGTCAGACTCTCAAGAGAAGGATACTTTGGGAAGCACATGACTCTCCTTTTTTAGGACATCTGGGGTATGCAAAAACTCTTAATGCTGTCAAAAAAAGCTATTACTGGCAAAGACTCAAGGGTGATGTACTTAAGTATGCCACTAAATGTCTAAATTGCCAAAGGGTAAAATCTAAACGTATCAAGTTACTAGGAAAACTCCAGCCACTTGACATTCCCCAGATGAAATGGGAGTTTATTAGCATGGACTTTGTAGTTGGGTTACCTTATGTGCAAGGAGGATATAACTCAATATTGGTGATAGTAGACATGCTAACAAAGGTCACTCATCTAATTCCAACAAAAACCAATTACAAAGCTTCAAATATTTCAAAAAAATTTGTAAAATTGATTTTTAGGTTACATGGGTTACCTAAAAGGATCATCACTGATCGTGATTCTCTTTTCACATCACATTTTTGGAAGAGTTTAGTTGAAGCCATTGGTTTCTTTCAACACTACTTATCATCCACAAACTAATGGGCAGACAGAATGAGTTAATCAAGTAATTGAGGATATTCTGCACGCCTATTGTAGTGAGGAACCTAAAAGGTGGATTGAGTATCTATCCTTAGTGGAATTTTCTTATAGTGCCTCCTATCATTGAAGTATTTAGATGACTCCATTTTAGGCAATATATGGTCAAGATTGCCATATGCCATTTAATTTTTATAATCCTACTCTAAGGGTAGAAGCTTCGAGAAAAATGCTAAAAGAAATGGATGATCAAATCAAGATTATCAAACAATATATTCAAGCTGTCAAGGACCAACAAAAGGCGTATGCTAATCTGAAAAGGCAAGAACGAATTTGCAAAGAAGGAGACATGGTATTCATCTGTGTCCATCCAAATAAGAGTTATTTGTCTTTAGGAGAATTTAAGAAGTTAAGTACAAGATATTGTGGACCCTATAAGGTTCTCAAGTGCTTAGGACCAAGCACTTACAAGATACAACTCCCTGAGAATATACAAATCCATAATGTATTTCATAATAGCTTATTGAAAGCATATGTAGCTAACCCTAACCATATCCTTGATTATCAACAAGTTGTATTACCTATCCAAGGAGTCATTGAGCTAAAACATGTGTAACATGCCCGCTCCTCAAATCGCGGGACACGTCTTAGCAGTCCATCGAGAGATATATCTAGAAGATGCCGCCCGGCACTCCCAAGGAATGACACCGGATTTTCCAACTAGGGTCTCTCGAGTCTGCCTCACAACGAAACTTATCCGGCCATTCCCACTAGGATCGACCTGAAGTCCGGGTTTCTTGTAATCGGGTCTTCCTAACAGCCTTCTAGCGTCGGTCTACAACTGCTCCACTTTGCGCAGACACAACTGGGCCAAAGCAAACTCATACCACACTTGGTTCAAAGAGAATGGGAAATGAGAGGGATGCATCGCTCGACCTCTCTGCTCGTAGGGCATAGTCCCATTCCGGTCCCCTAAAATGGTATGAATCAAGTTTTTAACTTACAAGTTCTAAGGTCCTTGTCTATCTAATGTTCGCATCAAATAAATTCCATTGAGGAAAGCTCTCGGCTAATCGAGACCATCCTGCCGTAGGATGGACCCGACGGTCACATCCACCACTCTTCCCTCGGGGGTTGTTTTAGTTATCTAATTACCTACCACATTGTGTTTGACATATAAAAGTAGCTTCCTTAATTAACATGTTAATCACAGGTTCCTTTACATAATTTAGGGCACAGACATGAAGACAAGATAAAACAAGATCAAACACTTCCTTAACTTATCTTCAGATTAATATTTGTCTCTCGCCCATACAGGAGAATTAAGTGTCCCTTTCTGCCTCCGCAGAAAAATCCTTCCGTATCCTGAAAATAAAAACCCGAAGGTTTATCCTACCAAGATTTTTCCTTGTAACTAGTATCAAGGCCTCGAGATCCCATCTCGAGTCACGTAGAACACTTGTATAGGCCCCGGAGACATTGGGATTTACGGCCAGAGCCCCCCTAGCACCCAAGTGTCCTCCTATGCCAAGTAATTTCCACGGAGAGACCTCTCGCGGTGGGTTCGGTCCACATTCCCAGCACGGATTCATAACCCCCTTGGTTAGGGTTTGGCGATTTGTAGGGGTAGCTAGCGCCATCCTTCCTTAATTATCCCTTTAGGAAATCATCCACAGCTGAAGCAACCAGTTTAATAACATTTACCAAGAAAAACATCCCTTTTGTTCCCATGGCAATCAATCATCACAGACCCGGCCATGAAATCATCAATCACACCCCACTTGGATTAACATCCAAAACCACATTAACAAACAGTTGAATGCACAACCACTTGCTTCAAGGCATCGCAATCCCATTGCATGCACAACCAGAATTTAACTTGGATGTATCAAAACACTTGCTCAAGGAATTTACAACCTTTTCTAATGTAGAAATCCTTCTAAGATAACAATCACCTAATCATCTTAGGTGGCTCTTCCCCTTATGGTTTATACGGCTAGACTCCAAGCCTTCTTTGCTAGTCATTAAGTTTCATCATAACTTAGGCAATATCACATATGGAATTTCATACGATCATCTACATTTATGAACAACTAGGAATGAAGGAATACATAACCAACATATAGCTTTTATGAGTATCCTTTTCCTTCAATAGATACTAAAATGAAGACTATGACCTATGAGCGTATAGAACCATAGAAGTTCTTTCATTCCTGCTAATAGAACAATAAGCATAGATAGAAAAAGGGTTCGAAAACACCGAAATTCTTCAAGCACCATCTCCCAGTTGAAACCTTGGTCTTTCTTCGACTTGTTGATACTTTCATAATCTCCAACTCCAGGTCTACCCTTGATGTGAGAAGCCCATTGCTCCAAGAGTGCTTTCCTCTTCTCCTTCTAGCATCAGCTTGCCTCTCTCTCTCTCTCCTTCTTCTTCTCTTCTTCTCCTTCTCTCTCTCTCTTCCTCTTCTTCCTCTTCTTCTTCTCTTCTTCTCCTTCTCTCTCTCTCCTCCTCTTCTTCTTCTTCTCCTTTTTCTTCTCTCTTCTTCTTCTTCTTCTTCTTCTCTTATTCTCCTTACTCTCTCTCCCTCTTCTTCTTCTTCTCTTCTTCTCCTTCTCTCTCTCCCTCTTCTTCTTCTTCTTCTTCTCCTTCTCTTTCTCTCTCTTCTTCTTCTTCTTCTTCTCTCTCTCCCTCTTCTTCTCCTTCTTCTTCTCCTTCTCTCCATCCCTCTTCTTCTTCTTCCTCTTCTCTCTCTCCCTCTTCTTCTTCTTCTTATTCTCCTTCTCTCTCTCCCTCTTCTTCTTCTTCTTCTTCTTCTTCTTCTTCTCTCTCTCCCTCTTCTTCTCCTTCTCTCCCTCTTATTCTTTCCCTCTGCGCTGATCGCGGGGGTGGGGGAGGTTGCTGCCTATCGAGACCACAAGGAGGGAGGTGCTGCCGCTGCCACAAACGGAGGGGGGACGTGACGATGCAGGAGGGAGGGGAAGGTTGCAATGCCCGAGGGAGGGGGAAGGCTCCCTTATATGGTGGAGAGGAGGCCACACGAGGGGGGAGGGAGACGGCGCCACCCTCCATCTGGGGGGCTACATGCCCCCCATCACTCACTTCACTCCCTCTCTCTCTCTCCCGACGTGCTGTCGGCGGGGAGAGAGAAGGGATTAAAAAAATTGTGTAATTTTTTTTAATTCTAAGGGGGGTTCGCATGGGGGGAAAGCACGGGGGTCACGAGGGGGGGAGATATTACAACCTGATAGAGTAATTGATGTAAGGGAGATAAAATTGAGGAGTAGAACCCTTAGAGAATATCTCGTCCAATGGAAAGACTACCCAGAGGATTCCACTTGGATTGACCATGAGTCGCTATGTAACCAATATCCCCAATTTCATTCGAGATGAGGACATCTTGATTCCTCTAAGGGGGAGAGGATGTGATATTCCAAATTTGATTTAAAATCTTCCCGACTTCTCGCAAAATGGACTTGAAGAACTCTAAAATCATTAAATAGAGAATATCTCGAGCCAAAAAAAAGAAGAAAAAATCGAGAATCTTAACTCAATATTTTTTTTAGATTAACAAGGATTGTAGCCATGTTGAGAAATAGACAAATGATGTATGCTCTAGGGAGAGATGTCTTGAATCCCATATGCACAATGAGGAGAGTAGAACAAACCAACTTCTATAAAGCATTGTACTTGACTATCACTTTCACATAGAATGAATACAATATCATGATGCTTGGTACTTGCACTTAGTATCTTTGTCATTTTTAGTGTCCTATACAAGATTGTATTTATGAGTCCAAGCTAATCTTTCTTGGAACCTAATTCACTTGTGTAACAATTGATCTACATTGTTTATGTCAACACGAATCTAGCCTTCATCTTCCATCCTCCTTAACTCATGCCATGCTCTAGATCCGTATTTTTTACATGGTATTAAAGCCCAGTCAAGCATGGCTTAGTTGCTCCTCATCTCTTTTTAGCTTAGTTTGAGTGTTGGACCCCACCTCCAACCTCATTTGCATCTCTACCTTCAACGAAGCTTCCATGGTAGCCATAGTCAACAACGCCCCATCAGCTTGAAGCTCTCATATCTCTCTCCACAGGCCAAATCTCTCTAAACTTCCTTTTAGAGAAGTGGTTCTCTACTTCCAGAGCTCCTCCTTAGCACATCAATCATTGACATTGGGCAACTATATCTCCAAGATTGCACAAACTATTGCTTATTGTCCTGATTGTGCATCAAACCCTTTGAACTATTAGAATCTCCATCAAACCCCAAAAGACTAATAAATGCATCATTACATTTTGACACTTTCTTCTTCCCTTTGTCTTTACTTGCAACACTAGTAGATGCACTTGAAGATGTGGGGACTGCTCCTTAGTCTCCTAGACCAAGGACTAACTATAGATGTAGTATTAGATTATGTTTCTGGTCCACTAAGGCTCCGTGATTCTTGCTTTTCTTTGTGCACATAAGTATTATCATCATCATCCAATGTATCACCATGTCACATGCCTACCTAACAGTTCCCTAGTAGCATGTTTTAGTGGTCTATTAGGGAACTATCCTAGATGGCTTCGCCTGGCACTCACGAGAATGCACAGGGTCTATCGTCTAGGTTTCCCAAAGTCCACCTCGTAACGGAAGGTAGCGATCGTCCCCACGAGGATCAACCTGCAAGCTCGGGGTCCTAATTTGACAATTGAGATCTTGATGCATCAAATAGCTCCATCAGAGGTGTCCCACGAGGGCTTCTTGTCCAATTGGAGCGATCGTAGTTACCCTTGGTTCATGGAGTGCAACGCTTTTTTCCAACAACTAGTTAGGATTCAAGGAACCTTAACGGAGTTCTGGCACAGCTGCTGCACATTTCCCCTAAGATAATTATTGATCAAGGTTTTAAGACCCGACCCTAGGTAAGTCAATGCTTGGCTGTACCTAATTTCTCCTCATTAATATTTCATTCAATCTCTTGAAAGAAGCTCCTAGCTTACTAGGACCACCCATCCATAGAACGGATCCGTCAGGGATCTTGCCCACCTGCTTCCCACAAACGGTTTTCTTTAGGTTTCTAATTACCTATCACATTAAGTTATGACATATAAAAGCAGCTCCGTTAATTAGCCCATTATCATAGGTTCCTTTGCGTAATTTTACGACACAACACAAAGATAGAGAAAAACAATGTTTTGGCAAAATATATTTATTTATTATTTTGCAAAAGTTATTTACAATGCTTTTCCCCTTCTGCCTATCTAGAAGATAAAACCTCTGTTCATCGGAAAATTCCCTCTGTCTATGCAGAAGAAAGCAAACCCTCCAAGATTTCCATCCCTTCACTAGTACCAAGGACTCTAGGATCCCATCTTGATTCACGTGAGGGTCAGGCAGTTCCTAGGAGTGATCGAGATTTACAGCCAGAGCCCCCTGGCACTCCAGCCTCCTCCTGCCTAATGGATTCCTCACCAAGTGACCTCTTGCCATCGGGCCCGGTCCAAAGCTCCTCGTAGCGGTACAAAACAATCTCCCTTGGAGTAGAGTTTCGCATCTAGCCGTGGGGGAGGCATAGCGTGATCTTTCCTCTTATTATCCTGATTATATATTTACAATCAGATCTAACTGCTACAAGCACAATTAATCATTCTTGTGCAACCATCAATACATGCACAAATTAAAAAAAGAAACGGCAGCAAGTGTTTTTAGCATAGGAAGCAGCCCCACCCAATTCTAGGGTTTTCCTTTTAAGGTCCCACCTTATTCTTAGGGTTTCACTTCCTACTTGCAACTCTTTTTTCCGGATCCGCAAGTTATTTCGCAAATCTGAAGTCTATTTTATCCTTATGAAAACTTGGTATTTTCGCCCTAAAAGATAATATGGGCATTTATACCTATGGCATGCAATTCATGTGGTGCCCTGCCCTAACACACACTTAGCAGGATTTCAAATGCTTTTCCAAGTCTGTTTAGACATTAGAATTTGTATCAACAAATTCTTATCAATGTCCAATAAGTCTTACAGACTTTCGATATTTATTTAATCTCATGATATTGATAGTTTCACGGTTGTCGAGTATTTCATAGTTGTTTTTGCTTCAACATCCTTGATATTTTAGGTAAGGTTTTCTCGTTGACACATATGTGGGTCAACTCATGATATTGACACTCTCGCTAATATTAACATTGTGTGTGTTTTCAGTAAGAAAATAATTTTTATTTTATTGTGCTCGTATTCTATGGTTTAATCAATTATGTCTGACCATTTGTCAAACTTTCAACATTATCTAGGAAGATCAATTTTCATTTAGCTATGTCATAAATGCAATGCTAATTGTTTTTCTGAAAACTTTATTCTTAGCAATGTAAAAATCATAAGTGTACTTTTTTTTCATCTTTCAGACATCGAATTATATTACTACGAACTTAATTTATACGCATCTAGTATATATTTTCCTATACAATTTTTTGTTGATTTAATGTATTGATTATTTCATGATATTATCTAAATAATTTTATATAAATTATTCTAAGACTCATATGCATCTGTTTATCATTAGAAAAATAAAATAGAGATAGTCACTTTCAAGAGAAAATTATAAAATATTCCCTTTCCTAACACCGTCTACCTTGTTTTAGGTATTATAATAATCGCATGCATCATTAATGAAATAACAATAAATATCAGGAAATAAACCATAATTATGATGTTTTCTTCATGATAAGCATATAATCATTTTTCAAGTGAAAGAGTCACTTTATTGAATAGTTTCTTATTATATTACTTAGGCCATTTTCCTAAGCGGCAGTTCATATGCATCTTCTTTAAAATGTGTTTATAATCATTTAAAGCCAAATATAGCGATAAGCTTATAAAACATTATTTTTTTCCAAACCGACGAGATGTTACCTCTATCAGGTTTGTAGTAACGGGGGTTTCGCCAATTTTTACAATGTCATTTTCTCCATCGACTGTGTTTCTTGCTTCTTTTGCTTCAAATGAGCTTCTTGAATTTTTGCGACCTCGTGGAGCCATGGATGTGAGGCGAAATTGACATGGTAGCTCAGGGAGAGTTGTGGTCGTCTAGAAAAATTTCACCAATGTTTTGCTTAGAGATATGGCTATATGGAAGAAAGGCATAATAGGGGGTAGAAAAAATAAAAATGAGGTAGAAGAGGGGTATTTTCCTTCTTCAAGGCTCAACCTAGAATGGAAAAGAGATGTAGAGAAAATTTTCCATCATCAAGAGGTCTTCCTTCTTGCTTTCTTTGTTAAGGAGAGGGGTTGTATTTATAGCCATGAGGGGAAAGCATGGAATCACTCATTCTTTTGGCTACTTGTCAAGAACTAAGTAAGCTTGATAAAAAATGTTGTTTGATTGTCTACCTGTTGGATGGTGGCATGGGGATGATTTTAAAATGCTTTCTCTCCGTCCAGGTGTCAAAAACGTCATGATTTTTTGCCTATTTTTTCAAAAATATTTTTTATTATCCAAATGGCTTCATCTGGTAGTTTTTGGCCAAGTTATCTCATGACTTATCTAGTTTATAAAGTCATGCCATACTCTTTGATACTTAACTTACTCAATATCATGCTTCTTCTTGCGCGTTCTTTGTCTACCAATTAAGGCTTTTGTGATTTGTCTTGCCATTGCAAAATCAATGTGATCTTCGATACATTAAATGGAATCGGGAATGTTAAATCAAATATAATGCGGAAAATATTATGATCAAGTCATCGTAATATTATTTACGAGGCGTATTTACTTTTTTGTTGGTTGGATTCATTGAAATGTCTTCTCGTGTCGAATTGCAGAATTGATTTAATGCAAGATTTGATATTATATGCGATCACTTATGTGATAACTCAATGAGTAATTTTTAAAGCATTTCAAGCCCAAAATTGTTTTATGAAGTATTATGGCAGGAATATTACACACCACTAGATGGATACCAATTGCTCATCCCATCAGAAGAATTCATGTGCACTCTAAACTCACTTGTGATAGGGTTATAACAATGATACCCTTTTTCTCCAAAGAATATCCAATAAAAATACATTCTTTAGCATTTGGATCAAACTTATTTAGTAGCTCATCTCGCACATGAATATATATAATACAACCAAACACTTTCAAGTGTGACACATCAGGCTTCTTGTGTGCAAATAATTCTTCGAGAGTCATCCATGAACTACGATTGTGGAAGTTCTATTCATAATATAGATAGCACTATGAATAGCTTTAGACCAAAAATATTTTAGCATATTCTTTTTAGCCATCAATGCTCGTGCAACTTCTGCAATATGCCTAGTTTTTCTTTTCGCAATCCCATTTTGTTGTGTGATATGCATACAAGTAAACTATCTATTTATCCCATAAGAACTTAAGAAGTCATTGTACTCATTAGAGAGGTACTCTTCCCCTCCATCTAACCTCAAGAACTGAACTTTCAAGTATGTTTCTTTTTCAATAGCATCCTTGAAAGTTTTAAAGTGTTCAAATATATCACTCTTTTTCTTCATGAAATGCACCCATAACTTTCTTGAACAATCATCAATAAATGTGATAAAAAATATTTGCTACTACCAAGAGATGTGTTTTATGTAGGTCCCCAAAATATCTATATGCACAACTCAAGTATATTCCTATTCACATCTCTATCATGCAAAAAATATTTTCTTACTTGTTTACCAAACTGACATGCCTTGCATATTTTATGAAATTCTACAACTTTAAAAGCATGCAACCTTGTAACCAACACTTTGGATTGCATTAATTTTAGCCTCTACGCATTTTCACATCCAATACATTTGTACCATATTTCAATATTTGCAACCACTCCTTTGTCTTTGTATAGTTAGTAACATTTATAGGACGAATTCTAGCATCTAAAGTGAACATGCGGTCAACTCTATTTCCTTTTGCAACCTACCTGTACTTATCGTTAAGATCTTTCACAAAGCAATCATTTGTAGTAAATCAAACCTAAAACCCTTGCTCTTTACCATTTGACCAACAGACACTAGATTCTTTGTGATGGATGGCACATGTAATACATCTAATAGATTCTTTGTCCATCATCATGCAAGGACAAAGAAACTTTTCCAATGTATGAGATTGGGTAACATGAATCATCACCCTTCTTTACATAACCTAGATTTTGTAAATCCTGCATCTCTCCAAACCATTCAGTATGACTGATCATATGATTAGATGCACTTGAATCAACATACCATACATTATCATGTGTCCCCTTCCTTATAATAGCATTCGTCATATGCTATATAACAAACAAATGCTCATTTTTGTCTTCATATGATTGTGAAGATGATGCATAGTTTTCTTACTATAATCTATCACTATGGATATCGCCTTCTTAGCATAACAATGTGCTGTTGTATGATCTATTTTGCCACAATAATGAAAAATAGTACCAAAATTTACTAGAATCTCTATTCTCCCATCCACCTCTTCCTCTAGAGCTCCCCTTGCCTCTAAAGTTTCCACAGTCTCTTGAAACCTACATTTGACCAAAGTACTATTACTATGTTTTATTAGTTATCACTAGCATATCCCATACGGCAACCTCTTGAAGAGTATGTGCCACATCTCCTTTTTGAACTTGAGTAAAATTCTTGGACTTGTGCACCACCCACAACAAGTGTATAGCAATACACGAAATAACATTTTTCATTGACTACTCAATAGTACATGTAATCTACAATCTATTATCAAATAAAACTTGTGTTTACTTTCAAGAAGACACCTCAAAATGTATAGATTTGAAATCTATAATATGTGCACTCTCTTTTGGTCGACACAACCAAACTTGCAATATACTCTAAAACTATTATCTGAAACTATTATCCACAACCCTATAAGTTTAAAACAAAGCTTGAAACAGCCTCAAATGGCCAAAAAAGTTGTGACGAAAAAGCCCTAAAGGATGTATCTATAGAATATATAATGCTCTACTTATGCACCAAATCTCACAACAATCTGAGCTTTTTGCTATGTCCTGCTTGTGATGTCTCCACAAGCTCTATCCAAGAGAAAGAGTGGAAGAATGGGAGAGCTTCTTATTGGTTGCTTGCTCACTCAAATCCTTACTTCTTTTCCTTCACTTCAACTTTCAAAACTAGCCTCCATCATTGGTGCTGCTCTGATATCATGTCAAGAATTATATAATGGGAGGACTTGCTTGAGATGCTACGTGAACCACACAACATATACACAAGAGAAAGCTCACTTAAGAACATAAGAAGAGAGATGGAGACCAAAACATTTTTGTGTTACTTTCTTCTTATTCTTTCTTACATAATATAATTTATATAAAGTATAAATAAAATATAACATAAATAAAAGTAGCCTACTAAGTCAAACAATATATAACTAACTATACTAATTGATTAGCGCTATAACTATACCAACTATAAGCATGTACAACAAACTAAATATAATAAGCAATAAGTCAGTGGGGCTATGTAAGAATCATAATAACCACTAACATGCTAAGTGTAGACATGCAGACCCATCTAACAACTAGGCAATCCATCATCAATGTTAGCGCATGTTGAGCTTGCCATCTCAACAAAATTGATCAGCAATGCTTCAAGATTGATGAATACAATAATTATAACATTTCTCCCAAATTTACAACTCTAAGTGACCAATCTTGAATCAAGGAAGACATGGAAACTTGACATATTTCAACAATCCTCTTCAATATCCACTATAGGTATGTTCTTTGCCAAGATTTGCTTCAAAATTCCTCAAGATTCAAGAAAATCTTAGAAATATCCTACTATCGATATGATTGAAGAGAAGAATAGTTCAAGTTTGCCAAGAAGAGAGCTAAGAGGTGAGGAAAATGAGAGTAGAAGAGAGAGAAAAGAGGAGAGAGAATGAGTGATGAGGAGACAAACATACTAAAAAGATAGGAAAAGAGAGAGAGAATCCATGAAAGTTGTGAATAAGAAGATGATATGAGAGACAATAATTAAATTATTGCAAAAGGTCTTAAAATCTACATATCTTGCACCTTTTATACCTATGTCAATGTGACAAGGTATTATCAATAATTTCTCACTAAAAGATATGTCTTCCCAACTTCTTACGATTCATCCCTTCCCAAAGGTTTTTTCCCACAAAAATAAACTTATAATGGCTAAGAAGGATAGAGGAAGCAGAGTATTACTTTGATGTCAACTCTATGAATGATGGGGGATGAATAAAAAGATTGAGATTTATTGAATGAAATGAAGATATGAAGGAAATCCTATGCCATATACATAATCCACATGTCTTCAAAAAGAAATTTAAGCCTTAAGAGCTTCAAGAAATAAACTTTATAATAAATAGATAGCTTGCTATAAGAATAATCCCTACTAAGCAAAAACTACCATATATTGTGATAGAAGTGTCCAAATGAAGCATACCACATGTCAAAAAGTAGCTATTGGAGAGTAATTTGACCTTATATAAGTGATGTATTTCTAAAAATTAGGTAGAATATAAACCATTTTAAAACAATTTTTTCCTAAGCCTTATTTGCACCATAACTGGCTCCACTGCTTACTATGCCTTAGTCGCTAATGCATCATATAGGTAGGGAAACTCATCTAATATAGAATCTAGCCTCCAAGAAGCTTCCTTGAGTGGCAAATCTCTCCACTTGATCAAATACTCAATGATAAAACAAGAGCAAAGCTTATTCTCACACTAGCCTATAATTTCCTCACTAATATACTGAATAAGTTATTATTCATCTGTAGGAGGCACCCATCAATTGTTTCCACCTAACTGTCATAAAAGGGTTTAGCTTGACTGACATGAAACACATTATGAATCTTAGTAGAAGAGAGCAGTTCTAGACTATATGCCAAATCTCCATTACACTTCAAGATCATGTAGGGTCCATAAAACCTATAAGCAAGTTTATTACTGGATCCATCCTTCAAAGTAGAGTAATGAGACTAGGTACTTTTAGGAAAACTAACTCTTCTTCCTGGAACTCTAAAGGTTGCCTCTTCTCATCATCATACATCTTCATTTGATCTTGGGTCTTTCTAAGATTCATCTTACACTATTGAGGAATTGAGGAAGGGTCTATATTCTTTCCAATTCTTCTTTTTCATGAAGATTAATCTTCTCACTAAAAATGACCATATATAGCCTCAAAGGGTGAAACTCCAATACTAGCATGAGTGGAGTTATTATAAGCAAACTTAGCTAAATGCAACCATGAATCCCACGTATGTTTCACGTCATAACAAAAATTACGAAGGTAAGTCTTTAACCCCTTATTTACTCTTTTTGTTTGGCTATTAGTCTATGGATGATAGGCTGTAGAAGGAGTCAACTTAGTATCCATGGACCTGAATACCATCTACCATAAGTTTCTTATCATGAACTTGGTATCTCTATCAGACACAATCATCTATGGCAATCCATGTAGTCTAAAGATTTGCTATATGAATTGACTAACCACCTATGAGGCAATAAACTATTCTTGGTGGGAATAAAATGGGATGCCTTTGTGAGTCTATACACTATCATATAGATACTATTTCATCCCTTTTTGGTAGTAGATAAGCCAAGAATGAAGTCCATTGTAATATGTGTCCATTTTCCTTTCAAGCAATAGGTGATGGTTGCAATAAACCACTTGGCTTATGGGTGATGTCCTTATTCTACTGACAAGGCATACACTTCATAACATAATCCTTCATATCTCTCCACAATCCTTTCTACTGAAAGCTTTTCCTAATCTTATCATAGGTCTTAAACACTCCAAAATGTACATCAATAGGTGAAGGATGCAACTCCTCTATAATTTTCAACCTAGAAGAAGAAGAAGAGAGAACAACAATCCTAACATTAAGTAAAATTACGCCATTTTTAAGCTCATAATTTGAGTTTTCCTCCATGAATCCTTGAGTAATTTTTGAAATACATGGAAGATCTCATCATCCAAAAGATAGGCTGCCTTTAACTCCTCAATCAAATCACTATGTAGTTCATTCATAGCTAAAACATTACATGCCTAAATCTTGGAAAGAGAATCAGTTACCACATTGGCCTTGCCCCTTGTATTATGAATGATATCAAAATCATAATTTTGCAAGGTAGCTATCCACCTACATTATTGAGGAGTGAGATCTGACTGAGTAAGGAAGCACTTTAGGTTCCTGTGATTACTCTAAACTCTAAATCTGCTACCATTCAAATAGTGGTGCCATTTCTTAATCATATAAAGAATACCTATCATTTCTTGGTCATAGACATTCAAATAATTGTGCCATTTCTTAATCATATTGAGGATACCTATCATTTCTTGGTCATAGACATTCATAGCCATCTTCTTATGTGTAAGCTTGTGACTCTCAAAGGCAATAACTCCATGGTCCTATAGTAATACAACCCTATGCCATGGCCGCTGACATCACACTATATGTGGTAAACTCTCTAGAAAAATCCAGGCATATCAAAACAAGAGTAGAAGTAATAACTTCCTTTAAGTAGTTGAAGCTACAATCTGCAAGTGTATCCCAAAAAAAGGCTTCCTTCTTTAACCTATCAATCAAAGGAGTTACTATAGTTGCATAATGTTTACTGAACCTATGATAGAATGATGACAGACCAAGAAATCCTCTAAGTGAAGTAGTGGTATGCTAGGTGTTGGCCAATCTCTAATGACACATTACACCTTCTTAGGATTAGCATATATCCCTTTCTCACTAATAATATGGCTTATCTACTCCACCTCTATTTGGATGAAAGAATATTTCTTCTCCTTAGCAAAGAGTGCGGGTACCTCAATGCATCAAAAACCTTGCTCATATGTAATAAATGATCTTTTAGTGTCTTGTTGTAAATCAATATGTCATCTAAGAAAACAAGCACAAGTTGAAAGAGGAAAGGCTATAAAACCTTGTTCATTAGACTCTTGAAGGTAGTTGGCAATCCAAATGGTATTACCAAGAAATGGTATAACCCACAATCTGTTCTAAATGCTATTTTAGCTTCATCACCCTTTCATATATGGATTTAATAATATCCTGATCTCAAGTCAATTTTACTAAAAACCTAGCCTCCTTGAGCTCATCAAGCAAATCATCTACTCTATGAACCGAATACCTATTCTACATTGTGATCTTGTTTAGATTCCTATAATCAATACACATCTTGAAGGATCCATCTTTCTTCTTCACTAACAAGACAGGAGAAGCATATGGTGAAGAACTAGACTCAATGAAACTCATCTCTAGAAGCTCTTGGATTTTTTTGGTCACTTCTTTGCATTTACATTTAGACAATATGTAGAGTGACTTATTGACTAGCTTTGAATATGGCTTCAAATCTATAGGGTTATCCATTGCTCTTTTGGGTGGTAATAACACTAGGTACCTCAAACAAATCCATGTACTCCTCAAGTAGAGCTTTTAAAGCTAGATGCTCAACTAAAATCTTGGATTGATCCTCAATCTCTTTATTCAAATATAAAACAAATTTCCAAGAGTGCTCCTTATACTCTTTCTTGAGTTGTTTTATGGTGATGAAAATTAAATTTACTAGGGATTCCTTCTAAATTGATTAACTCCATGTACAACTACGAGAAATCCATAGCAATCTTCCCTAAGCTCATCAACTAATCACACCAAAGTACAACATCTATGGGTTCCATTTTCAAAGTATTTAGGTTGTGCCCTATTCTAACATGGCTAGGATTTAAAGAGCTTGAAAGAGAAGCTCAAAATGTTAAAAGAGAAGGAACCCTGTCTTTCAAAGATTATCAATCTTACCTTTGATCACCATAGCTTTGACTAGAGCTTGCTAAGGGTGATGATTGGAGAAATAATAATCAATGAAAAAAGTGGTGCAATTTTTGAAAATTTCACTAATCACTAATCTCTAATTAATTTGGTCATAATGGTTCTCATAATTCTTGGCTTGATCTATTGATTCTTTACCCTATGGTTAGAGAAGAAGATAGAGTGATTTCTTATGAAGAATGATTGATTCTTGCTATCTAGCATGGAATATTCAACCAAAAGCTTGAAGGAAAGATGAAAGAAAAAGCCTACCCTAAAAAGTAACATGACTATTAGCCATTTCACCTTATATTTCCCCTTATTTTTCCTCAAAAATGGCATGTTTCTTATCCACCACCTGCCATTTTGTCCATGATGCCTCCAATTTTGCATTTATGTACTCCAAAATCCACTTCCAAGCTGACACCCTATCCTTGAGTAACCAGAATGCAACTTGTGTGAGAAGGAAATCTAGAGAAAGATTGAACCAAATAGATCAAAAACCAATGCTCTAATATCACTTGTCAGGAAGAGGGCTGAGAGATGAGAAAAAGGAGGGGATAAGAGAGAGAAAAGAGGAAAGAGAATGAGTGATGAGGAGAGAGATATATTAGAAAGATAGAAAAGAAGAGAGAGAAGTCATGAAAGCTATGAATAAGAAGGTGAGATGAGAGATGATAAATTTATTATTGCAAAAAATCACAAAAAGTACATGTCTCACACCTTTTATACCTATGTCAATGTGATAAGGTATTATCAATAATCTCTCACTAAAACATATGTCTTCCTAGCTTCTTACAAATTTTATATAAAGATGGTTAAATCTTGTCTCCAATGCTTGCTAGAACATTGATCACTCCCAAGAGCTATGAAGGTTGAAGATCACCCTTAAGAGTTATGAAGTAAGAAATCCCCTTCAGACATGAAATATTTTGGCAACGATTTTCTATTGTCTTGATTCTACCATAATTAGGGTTGAACAGGAGAGAAGGAATGTCCAAAGCAGAGTATGAATGCCTTCAAGTATCACAATGGAATCTCTCTATGCTAGATATTAGAGGAGAGAATCATCCTAAAAGCTCAAATTATGAAGAAAACTAAAGTTGTGTGCTATTATTCGAGGTTGGAATCAACACAAAATGCACTAAAGAAATGTTGTTCTTCATGCCTTAAGGGTTGTCTCTGTGCTCCTCTCTTGATAAAATAAAAAGGTTATTCATTCCATAAAAGCTTTGGAAAGGAAAGATCATAGAAAATCCACCATAAAAGCTTTAATAGATCTTGAAAGATGAAAAATGAAGCCTTGTATCAAAAAAGTAGTGGAGGAAATGGCCTCAACCAAGTCCTCTAAACCCTTATTTATCCATTTTCCTTTAAAAATGCCTTACAAAGTGGCCATGACCTACTAAAATGGCAAAGCCCCTACCATTCTTGCCAAGAGATGCTTCAAGTGGCTTCAAATATAGTCCCACTTAACTACAAAAGTCTTCCCCTAGACAGTGTTGCCACAATAACCAAAAATTGTACCTCCAATTATTTTGCACTAACTACTATGACCTATCGAATCTTTAATTCTACCTCCATTTATTTTGCACTAACTACTATGACCTATCAATTTTTAAAATGACCACACAATTGGATCTAAACTTGCTTTGATAACAATGTAATGGAGGAAACTTCTAACAAGAAATACTTGTAAGGAAATCAAGAAAATCTATGAAATCATAGACACGTCTCTTTAATATCTGACCAAGAATGGAACCATAGCTATAGTACCAAGAGAATACACTAGGAATATGAGATGGTCTATATGCAAATCACCGTAATGGACATGTATAGCAAGACACTCACCTCTTACAATTGTGGTCATGGACATTCACCTCCATGATAGGTGGGTGGAAGGATGAAAACCTCAAAGCTCCACAAAAGAGAAGTGTTATGGAAAATAATTAAAAAAGGTGATTAAAATAGTTAAACTTCTACCATTTACACCTAACCCTAATTCGTATGTCTTAGGATAATTTCTCCTAGGACTAAGTAAATTTTTTATGCATTACAATAATGTGCTTTTGATCCCAAGTGAGTTTACATTATTGAGACCCAACTCAAGTCTCAAATTTCTAGGCTCTCTTTTGATGCTTGGCCACACATCTTTAATATGCTTATATACGTGTGTATTTGCATGAATTCTTCACTCGATACTAGTTTATTGATGAAAGAAATGTCATTCACAATATCTCCAAAGAATCTACACTTATACATATGTTGGGGGCAATAAATGATGGGAAAATGCAACAAAACCTCACGAGGCATGTATAGGCATTTGAGAACTATTCTTTATCTTGCCTCATCCACAAATAGGAAACTCTCAGCATTCTTGTGTATGCCATGAAATAGAACACAATCATTGAAACATTCATGTCTCTAAATATGATGTAGCACCCTAATTGATGTCTTGATATTATAATCTACCCCTTTCCAACATCTTTGACAATAGCCCATGTATAGAAAATCTACACATGAGCACCAAGAACCAATACAATCCATCTAACTATGCATATTTAATTTTAACAAAAAACCTGAATAATGTCTTAAAACTTGAATTGATCCAATAATAGGTTGTGTAATTTTATCTCAATTATATGCACATCTTAAATAGTAATTCAATGATGCTATAAAAATATGATCACTCTTTGTGCCTTCATCCTTCTCATTTAGTTCATGGGAAGACAAATAACATGCTATATCATTCAACACATCCTCCTCTATATGGCAATGATGGAGGGCTATCATCTCCAGCAAATGATTAATCTATATGTCTACCTTATAATGACTCCATCTTATTCATCACATGTGGCATCTTTGGAATGAGCACAAGGTAGCATGTGTGGGTGTGACACTACATGCTCCTCCCTAATAATAATACATGCACAAGGTAGGATATGTGTGTGTGTGTTAAGAAGAAAAAGAAGATAGTAAGTGGAGCTCCTCCCTATAACACACACACACACACACACACACTCTCTCTCTCTCTCTCTCTCTCTCTCTCTCTCTCTCTCTCTCTCTCTCTCTCTCTCTCTCTCTCTCTCTCTCTCTCTCTCTCTCTCTCTCTCTCTCTCTCTCTCTCTCTCTCTCTCTCTCTCTCTCTCTCTCTCTCTCTCTCTCTCTCTCTCTCTCTCTCTCTCTACACACATGGATAGTAGGATGGGAAGAAGAAAGAAAAAGAACTAAGCAGATTCTCTTTCTTGAGTGTCTCACTCAATATTTATCACATTACAAGAGTTTTGAGGTCTTGAAAGTGCCTTTTAGGATGTAAAGAGAGAGTGCTCTAGAGTAATGGCATCAAAGCTACAATAACAAGATTACTACTTTCATAAAATAAAAATAAAAATAGTGCTATTATTTATTTTCATTAAAAATCCTTTTTTAGTGTAATTATAATTATGACATCCCTTACATTAATGACATAGGGTCTTAGACTACTTTACATTAATGTCATATATGTGATCATATGATAATGATAATTAAATCTAAATTCAAATCATAACAAGTTATACTCATCTTTTTTCCTCCTTTGTCCTCTCTCTCTCTCTCTCTCTCTCTCTCTCTCTCTCTCTCTCTCTCTCTCTCTCTCTCTCTCTCTCTCTCTCTCTCTCTCTCTCTCTCTCTCTCTCTCTCTCTCTCTCTCTCTCTCTCTCTCTCTCTCTCTCTCTCTCTCTCTCTCTCTCTCTCTCTCTCTCTCTCTACCATGAATACAAATGTTTGACCTTCAACAAGCTCTCAAATAACATAAATATTGGTGTTTAATTCATTTCAAAATGATGGAAGATGGACTTTTACTATTATTAATAAGTAGCTAGATCATCATGCAACAAGTACGATATCGGAAAAGACAAAAGATGTGAGATCTATTTCATCTCTATTTGGAAGGGAAGAATTAAATATTTTTTACTTCGAGAAAATAAGAACAATTTTAAAGAGGTACTATTATAAAATGTATTTATGTATAGAGAGTTATGTTTGGAACCCATAACCTCAAATCTTCCAAATATGCCTAATTGTAAGTATTTGATCCTTACTATATTTCTTTTCTCAAACTTTTTATTAGATTATACTATGATAAAGTTCATTTTTTTTTGTAAATATATATCCATCTAATCTTAAGAAATGGCAACTAGTTAAGTCTTTTGTTGATATTATTGATGTTATGCATTGTTCTTTTGTAGAAGAAATGTAAAAAGTAAGAAAAAAAACACGACTTGCAGAGAATGGGGTATTCTTTTATAACCATTCTTATGTTGCCCCAACATGGAATTGCCAATGGGGAGCAATATATTTCCTTCCTTTACTTGCCTTTTTAAGCTTTGAATGGTCTTTGCCAAGCCTAGTTACTAATGAAAGCTATAGATGTAAAATGTTTTATGAGATACAAAGAGAATGAAAACCTTATATCTCAAGCAGGCTAAGTTAGATTACTTGATTTATATCTATTATTGTATTTGTTGATTTTTTTAAATATTAAGATAAAAAGATCAAAGGCCATGCTCTCAATAAAAAGACTAGGATATGATCATGTCTTGCAATTTGTTGATGAAGGGTGGGATACCCAAATGGAAGGCAATATAAGTTGTAAAATAGACCATGACTCTATTTCTTGTAAATACATGATGGCTACTCAAAATTTCATCTTTATTTTTTATTACAACACATGACACTATGTTGGTGGTAGTTTGGTTGCTTTAGAGCAAAACCTTGATGATTTTAGTAAACATCTTATAGTAGATTTTGATGTTTGGTTCAATGAGGATATCATTACAATTCCTAAAGATTATATCATCATGTATACTACATCAAGTGAGGACGGACTTCTTCCAAAATGAAGATATTGAATTGCCAAGCTCGTTTGTGTTCCAAGTTTTAGCAATAAAAGGGTAAGTCAATACATATAATTGCACATACTAATTAAGTACACATTTGATTCCACTGCTTGAATGACAAATATTTATGTTAAAATTTTTAGTAGATGTCAAAGAGGAGAGAGAAGAATATGCAATGATATTAAGGAAAAGCTCTATTTACTATCAATATGAATACAAGCATTGATATTGAAGTAAATCACTCTTTGCTCTCATCATCATTACATATGTGAGTATTTATAGGGAAATATAGAAAATGTATAAAAAAGGATATTTCTTATGGTGAGGAGTTTTCCCGAGAGAGAAATCCTTTCAAGGGATCCTTTGCCCTATCTTTAGTTATTTAGTTGGCCTAGATGATGAGGGTATATCTTCACCTGCTCTATAGTTCTTACCACCTCTCCTTCCTTAACCAATTCCACACCCTCCATGTCCTCCATGTCTTTGTCTTGTTGCACAAAATTAATGATCATGTATTTCAAAGGCTTTGCTCTCATATATGAGACATGCTAGTTATTGCAACAATCCTTGGGAAGTTGTATATATTCAAATAAAAAGAGTGTTATTTTACCATTATTTCATAAGGATTATCTTTTGACTAAAACTCTATTTGAAAGTTGACTGATTTTAAAGCTACCTTTATAAGTTTGTCATTATTTAATTTGAAAAATGAATCAATCTTCTAGCATTGGTAATTACTTTCTAACCACATGAGTGGCTATCTTCTTGATGAGGACACTACAACCAATAATGCACAATGAAATTATCTAACATTTTCATAGTCATTTGTGGAATTACCTATCAACAACTCCCCACAACTTTTATATACTCCATCTTTAGCAAGTCAGAAAGCATAGAAAGCATTTTTTATAGCATTTTCATCATTATTTTTACTCATCTATATCAATAAATAAATAAAATAATGAATTTATTAATCAAAAAAATGTGATGATTAATTAGCTTAAAGTATTTTACTTATATCTTGGCATCTCTATTGAATTAAGCCAATAGCCAAAGTCCATCTATTTCAAGCTCATTTCTTCCCATAAATTTGGATATTGAGGGATCAACCACCTCAATTTTTTTATGTATTTATAGGGGAAACTAATGTATAATGCACCTGAAAAGAAGAAATATAGTGAGTATATGAATTTAAAAATCAATATAATAAGAATATCATTATAAACACACACAAAATGAGTATGTTATATATTAACCCTACAAGAAGAATAGAATCATTTACTTTTTTTGTTTTATCATTGAGGATCTAACACACTCTGAGTCAAGAATAATATTGTCCCCCCTTTTGCTTATGTCATCAGGAAAAAGGAAATGGTACATGGAAGCCCTATGGATCAACACTTTGAAGTATATTAGAGACATCAATTTCTAATGGCCCTAGTTTCTCTACTTCCCTCTCAAAACACAAATATTATAATAGGATATCTCACCCTGCTATGCTTGCATACCACTCAATCATTTAATGGATTGACTAAAGGAATACCAAGCTCTCTGAGCAGCTAGAGTCTCCATCAAGAACTACATGACTAGTGGATGTGTTATTACCATCTAATACTTTTTTCTTCCCTTTTTCATTACTTTCAATACTAGTAGATGCACCTAAAGATATAGGGCTACTCATTAGTCTCCAAGAGCAAGGACTGTCTATAGATCTATTACTAGATAATGTCTCAAGTTCCACTAAGAGTCCATGATTCTTGCTTTTCTCAATGATAGACTTTCTACTCGGTAGAATATCTATTAAGAATACATTTTTCAATTTTTGAGTCTAATTTCTTTCTTAACTCATCAGGCACATAAACATATTTACAATAGATAATTTCAAGTGTGATACATCGGGTTTCTTACCTATAAAACGTTCTTCAGGAGTCATGCCATGAACTATAGCTATGAGAGACTTGTTCATACTTTAGAGAGTAATATGAATAACCTCAAACCAAAAATGCTTTTGCATATTCTTTTCGGCTATAAATGCCCATTCAACTTCTACAATATGTCCAATTTTCCTTTTTGCAGTCCATTTTGTTATGGGGTATACCTATATGTAAACTCTTTTTTATGCCATGAGATCTCAAAAAGTCATTAAACTCATTAGAGAGGTGTTCTCCCCCTCCATTTGATCTCAATGTACTTAACTTTCAAGCATGTTTCAATTTCAACAACATCCTTGAAAGTTTTTAAGTGCTCAAGTACTTCACTTTTTCCTTCATGAAATATACCTAGAGTTTCCTAGAGCAATCATCAATTTCATGCAAAAATGGTTGCCTTGCCTACTTTCCAAACTAATGTGCGTTACAAAATTTATGTAATTCCACAACTCTAAATGTAACCAACTCTTTCAATTAATTTCATCCTTTGCAGATTTGTATCTCTAATATGTTTCTTGTATATTTCAATGTTTGCAACCACACCTTTGCCTTTAGCATACATAGCCTCATTTATAGCAAGAATTTCAATATCCAAAGTAAACATGTGGCCAACTCTACTTTCTTTTGCAAACAACATTCACTTATTGTTGAAGTCTTCAATAAAACAACCCTTTGCATTAAATCTAACTTGCAACCCTTACTCTACTATTTGACTAACAAATACTAAATTCTTTGTGATGAATGGCACATGTAAAACATCTAGTGTTGAATGCTCAATTGACTTGGTTTTTTAGTTGATTTTTGTTGTTTTTGAGGCCTGAATGGTTGATTTTTTATGGATTTTGAGTGATTTTTAGTTGTTTTGAAAGTGTTTTGGATGAGATTGATTGTGTTTTGGAAGCTCATGATAATTCTCAATAGAAATATGAGGTTCTATGATGTTTTGATCATAGGTTCTATTATGTTCTGTTTAGCTTTTGTTTTGTTCTGTTTTTCTTCTGTATGAAGTATGTATTAATGATTAATGGAAGTTAAGAAAGATCATTGAATGGTTTTTGATATTTTGGAATGGTTTTGGTATGATTTATGAGGTTTTGATGCTTTCTATTGACCTTCTGTAAACCTTCTGTTGAGCTTTTGTGTCAGAGAGAGAACTAGGGAGAGAGAAAGAGGAGAGAGAAAGACTGCAGAGGAGAGAGAAATACTGCAGGAAGAGAGAGAAATAGAGTGACGAGGAGAGAGAAAGACTAGAATTGGAGAGAGAAAGACAGGAAAGATGTAGAAACCATGGAAGCTTGGAGCAAGAAGGGAGAGAAAGATTGTAAATATATTGATTTGTCAAAAGATGTGAAAAATTACAACTTCTCTCCTTATATACCAGTGTCAATGTGACATGGCATATTAATAGCATTCTAAGTATTCCCAGCTTCTTACAATCCATCCCTTCCCAAAAGTTTTTGTCCTCAAAAACAAACCTAGAAAGAACTAAAGAAGAGATGGATAGAACAGAGTACTACTCTGTTTTACAGCTTTACAAATGGGGAATGAGTGAAAAATTATCATTACAAGGGCTGAATTTGAAGAACGGAAAGAGGACCCCACTATATACATGATTTGAAGAACTTTAGAAGCCATTGGAGCCATAGAATCTTCAACAAATAGTTCCAGAAGAAAGTAGACAGCTTGCTGAAATAACAGTCCCTACTGGACCAAATCTGCCATAACTTTTGATAGAAGTGTCCAAATAAGATGTACCACATATCAAAACGAAGCTCTTGAAGAGTACTTTAAGCTCATGTAGATAGCTCAATTCTGAAAATGAAGTACGATAAAAACTGTTCTAAAACAGCGTGCTGTCCTGAACTAGTCTGTACCAATACTAGCTCCATAAGCAATAGGCTTCAGCCACCAATGTATCCTTCAAGTATGGATACTCATCCAATATTGAATCAGGTCTCCAAGAAGCCTCTTCAGAGAGTAAACCTCTCCATTTAATCAAATATTCCACAATAGAACGTGATCGAAGCTTCTTTTCACGCTGACCTATAACAGCCTCTGGGATGTACTGAACGATACCATCTTCATCAATAGGTGGCAGCTCATCAACTAAATCCACTGGATCACCATAATAAGGCTTGAGCTGACTAACATGGAAGACATTATGAATCTTTGTAGAAGAGGGAAGCTCTAGTCTGTATGCCAAATCTCCAATCCGCTTAAGGATCCTGTAAGGGCCATAGAATCTATGGGCAAGCTTATTACTGGATCCATCTTTCAATGTAGAGTACTTGGATTTGGGCACCTTCAACAAAACCAGCTCTCCTTCCTGGAACTCTAAAGGCCTCCTCTTCTCATCAGCATACATCTTCATCTGATCTTGAGCCTTCCTTAGATTCACCTTGCATTGCTGAAGAAGGGTCTGCATTCTTTCCAACTCTTCCTTCCCATGAGGGTTGATCTTTTCGTTAAAAATGACTGTGGGTAGGGGCACCTTGTAACCATACAAAGCCTCAAAGGGTGAAACTCCTATGCTCGCATGAGTGGAATTATTATAAGCAAACTCAGCCAGGTGTAACCAAGAATCCCATGAGGTTTGGACATCATAGCAAAAATGGCGAAGATAAGTCTCCAACCATTTATTAACTCTCTCTGTCTGTCCATCAGTTTGGGGATGATAAGCCGTAGATGGAGCCAACTTGGTACCCATAGATGTAAATACCGCTTGCCAAAAGTTACTCATAAACTTTGAGTCCCTATCATGGACAATCACCTGCGGTAATCCATGTAATCTGAAAATATGCTCCATAAACTGGTTGGCCACCTGAGAAGCAGTAAACTGAATTTTTGTTGGGATAAAATGAGCTGTTTTGGTGAGTCTGTCAACCACCACATAAATACTATTCCACCCCTTCTTGGTAGTAGGTAAGCTAGTGATAAAGTCCATAGTAATATGAGTCCATTTACCCATAGGAATAGGCAATGGCTGCAACAAACCTCCTGGCTTATGGGTGCTATCCTTATTTTGCTGACAAGGCATACACTTCATAACGAAGTCCTTGACATCTTTCCACAGTCCTTTCCAATAAAAGCTCTTGCTGATCCTGTCATAAGTCTTGAAAACTCCCAAGTGTCCAGCTAAAGGTGAAGAATGCAACTCCTCCATAATTTTTCGCTTGAAAGAAGAAGTAGAGGGAATAACAATCTTGCCCTTCCACCAAATAAGACCATTTTTAAGCTGGTAATGTGAGTTTTCTTCCATAAGACCTTGCTGTAATTTCTGAAAGATTTCGCTGAATTCCTCATCTAAGAGATATGCCTCTTGTAGCTCTTCAATCCAATCACTATGTAATTCCGTCATGGCTGATACTTTGCAGGCCCACATACGAGAGAGAGAATCAGCCACTATGTTATCTTTGCCCCTTGTATGAGTGATGTCAAAGTCATAATTTTGTAATATTGCTACCCATCGTCGTTGCTTTGGAGTAAGATTTGACTGAGTAAGAAAATACTTGAGTACCCGATGATCACTATGTACTCTGAATCGGCTGCCATATAAGTAATGGTGCCATTTCTTGATTGCATGCAGAATAGCCAACATTTCCTGATCATAAACATTCATGGCCATCTCCTTATCAGTAAGCTTACGGCTTTCAAATGCAATTACTCCATGCTCCTGAAGCAAAACAGCCCCAATGCCACGGCCACTAGCATCACACTGTATAGTAAACTCTTTAGAGAAATCCGGGCATACAAGAATAGGAGCAGAGGTAAGTAATTCCTTTAACTAGTTGAAGCTGTTATCTGCAAGAGAATCCCAAAAGAAAGCCTCTTTCTTCAACCTGTCAGTTAAAGGGGCTGCAATTGCCGCATAATGCTTTATAAATCTACGATAGAATGAAGATAGACCAAGAAATCCTCTGAGAAAGGTAGTAGTAGTAGGCGTTGGCCAATCTTTTATGCATTGCACCTTCTTGGGATCAGCCTGTATTCCTTTTTCACTGACTATATGTCCCAAGTATTCCACTTCAGTCTGCATGAAAGAACACTTCTTCTCCTTAGCAAAAAGCCTATGATGTCTCAACACATCAAAAACCTTCCTCATATGCGACAAATGATCCTGAAAAGTCTTGCTGTAGATCAACATGTCGTCAAAGAACACTAAGACAAACTGAAAGAGGAAAGGTTGTAGAATCTTATTCATCAGGCTTTGAAAGGTAGCTGGAGCGTTTGTAAGGCCGAATGGCATCACCAAGAAATGGTAGAGCCCACGATCAGTCCTAAAAGCAGTCTTGACCTCATCACCCTCTCTCATGCGAATCTGATGATACCCTGATCTCAAATCAATCTTCGTGAAGAATCGAGCCCCCTTAAGCTCATCAAGCAAATCATCTATCCTGGGTATAGGATACATGTTCTTCACTGTTATCTTATTAAGATCCCTGTAGTCAATGCACATTCTGAAAGATCCATCTTTCTTTTTGATTAACAGGACTGGGGATGCATACGGTGAAGAACTTGGTTCAATGAATCCCATTTCAAGAAGCTCTTTGATTTGCTTGGCTACTTCCTCTCATTCACATTTTGATAGTCTGTAAGGTGGCTTATTGATTGTCTTTGAGTTGGGTTCCAAATCAATGGGGTGATCCACCGCTCTCTTAGGAGGCAATGAAGTAGGTACTTCAAATAAATCTCTATACTCCTCAAGAAGAGCTGTCAAGGCTGGATGGTTTGCTGAATTATGGGACTGATCCTGTGTTTCTTTGTTCAAATGCAATACAAATATCTGTGAGCGCTTCTTGTACTCTTTCTTGAGTTGTTGAATGGTGATAAGCTGAAAATCAGATCTACTAGGGATTCCCTGTAAACGGATGAGCTGTCCATTGGAGAAAAACTCCATATATAACTGTGAGAAATCCATAGTAATCTTGCCTAAGGTCATCAACCAATCACAACCAAGTACAATATTTATAGGCCCCATTTCCAAAGTGATCAGGTTTACTTTGACTTCAAAATTTTCAGCCATCTGCAAAGAAACCTGTGGGCAAATTTCTGTACTGATTTCCTCTTCACCATTAGCCACTTGTACTCTAATGGGCTGCTGTAAGTCGGTGGGAACACAATTCAATTTGTACATAATGGATTTATTGACAAAACTGTGGGTACTGCCACTATCTATCAGGATGAACACTGGCTTTCCACATATGCTTCCCTTCATACGAAGTGTATTAGGGTTCTTAGATCCCGTCCAAGCATCCATAGAGATAGAACAATTAGTGGCAGCAGGCAACTCATTACAAAATCCACCCGGATCAAATGGGATATCACCACCTGGATCAAAAGGAAAAGAGTCAGATGGATCATAGAAGTACTCCTGTCCACCATCATCCTTGAAATCTTCATTTTCAGCATTGATTGGGACTACATTAACTTCATCTATGTCATTTTCAAGGTCCTCAAGAACTAGCATACTCTGAATTTTTGGCTTGGCATTTTTGTATACACACTTTGAAGCATGGTCAGGAGTATACTTTTCTCCACACTTGAAGCATAAGCCTTTGTCATTTCTTTCCTTGTAAAGATCCATGGGAATATTTCTGAAATTTGTATTGGCTGAAGTAGACTTAGGCTTATTGTCACCTTGCTTAAATTCAACCTTTGGACTGTTTGCTGCCTTGAAATTGCTTTGAAGCCTAGAAGCATTAAATGGAGGATAAGTTGGTATCCGTAAGCTCCCACTAGGCATATGATTGCTGCCATAATTGTTACCAACTTGCCCTTGCTTTAAAACAATCCTTGGCTGTCCATAACTTGGCTGAAATGAAGACTCTTTCCTATACTTCCTTCCAAAGCGCTCTGCAAGCTCAATAGCCTTGAAAAGTGAAGTAGGATTCTGCGCCATAACATCAGCTGACAAGGATGGTTCTAAACCATACATGAACTTGTGTAACTTGGCCTCATCACTGATGTTTTCCACATACATGGTCAAGTTGAGGAATTGGTTTGTATATTCTCTTACACTTAGGCTCCTTTGTTCCAAAGCATACCATCTTCGTTCTAACTTCTCTTTTTCAAGAGGTGAAACAAAGACTTCAGCCATAAGTGCCTTGAAAGCTTCCCAATTCTCAATAAGTACATTCTATTTCTTGATATACCTCCACCAAGTGTGAGTAAATCCTTCTAAGTGCAAGGAGGCAAAGTGTATCTTCATATCATCAGTTTTAGGAAATATGTCAAAATAGGACTCCATCTTAGAGGTCCATTCCTCTAATTCTGATGGTGAAGAAGACTGGCCATTGAATTTGGATAAAACAATTTTGTCCTTGAATTCTCTATCATGGAAGGGTTGCTGTCCCAAAACTGGCTGATCGGGATTTCTAAGTACATAACCCCCAATTTGAGACTGAAATCTTCCAACAAGTGGCTGAAAATTACCATCTAATCTTCCTGTTGGTAAAGTATCCCTAGAATTTTGAGTATGCAGTCCAAAAGTTTGAGTATTGGCTCCATTCAAACTACCCAAATAGTCATCATGCCTTTGTGAAGCTTCCCCCACTTCATATTGACTATTTGGTATGCCTCTTCTTCCTATGGTCCCATCTCCATAACCATTTTGGTTGGAAGGCTGAAGTGGGACTGAAGGGTCACTGTTTGAACAAGCCTTCTCATTTGCTTCTTTTGATCCCTTTTGTGACTGCATGAGTTGAGAGAATTGTGCCATAAGTTGAGCATTAGATTCTACCAATTTATCAATGGAAGCATTGGTTTGGTTAGTTGATTCCATCATCTTCTCAACAGTAGACTTCGTTTGATCAAATGATAAAATCATATGCTCCATTGTTGACAAAATAGTCTCATGACGTTCCTTATGTCTTAGTTCATGGGCACACAAAGCGTCATTGAGTATACTAATCTCTCCTTGTTGAGGCTCTTCAGGGTTCTCTTGAAGTGTGCTTTCCATCATGGAATCCCTGATTTGCTGTGCATAGTCCTCCTGGACCTTATTTTTGCCTTTATGTCCTGCCATACTAGTGCAGTCCTGCAGTACCCCCTGTCAGTAAAACCGCTATAACTTTGGCTAGAAAACTCCGATTGCAAAACTTTTTTGTGTGAATCGAAGCTAACAATGCCCTCTTCAAGATGAGCTATAGCACGCTATAACAGGTTTAGGATAGAAAATTCTGTAATTGAATTTCAGAGTCTAAACTGTCCAGTCCTGCACCCTGTTTAGACCTGTAAGTGCCTTGTTTTGACCCTATAATGCAAGAAAGTAACCTCAAATGGCTACCAAACCCTGCAAAGGGGTATATAGGACCTGTGGGTACCCTGTAGTACCTGCACCTGTGCTTCAGTATCAAAGGGTGTACCTGTATCTACCTGTAAATACCCTGTGGGTAACCTGAAAATGCCCTGTTTTACCCTGTTTTAATCCAGTAGGTACTTGAGTCGTTGGAAAGTCTTCAATCTTCAATTCTCCACTCGTTGTACCTGTGTGAGGGATAAAACGGCAGGACAAGCTCCCTACACGGGCTCCGAATCACCGGGAGGTGGGCAAAGTTCCCCCCGGGTCGGTTGGTTGCATCCCTTCGGGATCTTCGATAGTGAGAGAGGGTCACCTCTCTTTTGTCCCACTATCTCCCCCGGCATCCACCTTTTTCCTCGGTGGGAATATCAACATGGCAAAGGCTAGTGTGCTAAGCAATCAACATGATATGCAATTGAAAAATATCCATTCAGCCTTTCATGAGATGCAATTGATTGAGATAAGGAAACTTGAGATGGGAGAAGGGTTTTACCTATGCAATTCAATGACTCACTGATTGCTAGTACTTACCCTTTTACAATTTTCCAATTTAGGCAAAAGAGAATCAACCAATCAATTGGATTAGAGTAAACAAAGGAATCAATCAATGTATTCAGTCAATAAGATTCAAATGTTATGCTGAAATCTGAGATTGAGGCCTTTTATTCACTGATTGAAGCTAATATGCATTAGGCAAGCATTGCATTCTTGAATAGATGAATTCAAGCAAAGGTTGGCTGAGAATTTGATAAAAATGTTCAATTCTTTAATCTCTCAGTCAAATGGCTTAAGCTCAGCAATTGGATTAATGAGAGAGATTAAAAATTGAAGAGAAATACCTTGACATGGCTGAAAATAACTTGCCAAATGCTTGATAGGGCTCCCGGTTGTCCAATGTTAGCAAAATAATCCATAAGGCTTGCTTATCTGATGGTTGAGACCAATCTTGAAGCTTCAAATGCTTGAAATTGAAGCATTAAACCCGTTTCCCCCAAATTTTTGCTCCATAGAAGCTCTTGATCCTCAATCTTTAGCCATCCCGTGCTTAATCCTTGCAATTTGTTGAAGAATCCTTGCTGAAATGATTCCACGGGCCAAAAGGATGAAAAATCTTCAAGAAATTGTCAAGAAATGGAAGCTTGGGCTGAAGCTTTCATGGCTGCCCATGGACTGTTCACCTAGGGTTCAAGAGATGCTGAGGAATCATGATTGGAGCTGAATCCCCCCTTGTTTGCTGAAGATTTCTCTTGCCAAGGACCAAGGAGAGTGTCAAGAGCTGGAGGTGAGGCAGGCTGAGCAAGGGCAGGGCTGGAATCAGCTCGAAAATTGCACCGCAATTTTCGGGGCTGTTCCTGGCCTGAATGCTTGCTCAATCTTGAGCAAGCTGGTGCTCAACTTGAAGCTCATGCTGAATGGATTCTAATCCAGGTGTTTGTTGGTTAGGAAGATCAGAGATAAGAGAGATATGAGCAGATCTTGGGGCTGAACCTCCATGGAACCTGCAGGAATTTCCAAGAAAGGGGAAAGAGAAACCCCTCTTTTCAAAGTAACCACAGTTTGTTCTCAAACTAAGCCCGGTTAACCATCCTTTACCCTAGTTACCTTCAATTTTGCATAAAATTTGGTGACGTCCAACCATTTAAGCCCTTATCTGCCATATCTGACATTGGATATCTCCAGATGTAGTCATTTGCTAACTGTAGTTGTCCTGCAGCACTCCACTAGTCACTGTCTTGTACCATTTTTGTCTGAAATTGGTTTTGAAATAGGAAAATAGGAGTGAAAATGGAAGAGAATAATGGATCAAAGACTGAAGCTCTGATACCACTTGTCAGAGAGAACTAGGGAGAGAGAAAGAGGAGAGAGAAAGACTGCAGGAAGAGAGAGAAATAGAGTGACGAGGAGAGAGAAAGACTAGAATTGGAGAGAGAAAGACAGGAAAGATGTAGAAACCATGGAAGCTTGGAGCAAGAAGGGAGAGAAAGATTGTAAATGTATTGATTTGTCAAAAGATGTGAAAAATTACAACTTCTCTCCTTATATACCAGTGTCAATGTGACATGGCATATTAATAGCATTCTAAGTATTCCCAGCTTCTCACATTTTATAGAGCCTTTATTCCTACTCTGTTTCTATTCTATTCTGTTCTGTTCCGTTATGTTCTGTATACTTCTATAAATGTTCTGTGGAATGTATGTGTGACTTTGGAAAAGTTTTCTAGCCTTGGAAAGAGGGGAATATAAGTTCAAAAGAGTTCAAGGAATTGGAAGAAGTAGTTATTGAAGACTCAAGAGAAGACTGGAGTGAAGTGACAGTAGTGAGATGTGAGAAGTCATTGTGGTGGCTTTGGTGACCTTTCATATCAGACACACCTTTTGTAAGGGGCATCCACGACCAAAGAATGAGTATTATGAGTGATTATTGAGTATTTTAGTGAGGAGATGATGTACTATTGATTCTCTTTCTATGAAAGACTGTGAGAGAAAACTAAGAAGGCAATGAAGATAAATACTATATGATCTTATTTCCATTCAAAGTGGTGTTTTTTTTGTGTTCTCTTTTTTGGTTGATGAATTTATGAAGAATATGAAGAGAATTATCAATTTTGTTGAAGATAAAACCGTGGGAGAATTGTTTCTATGATGTTATATGAATATTTCTTGCTAATGCTGTTCTTTTCTTGTTGTGGTTCTCTAAAGAATGAAACAAAAGCTTGTTGATGTTACAAGATAGATTTTCTTGCAGTAGAAACCCCTTTTCATTGGTATCTCTCTTGGGGCTCCATGTTTTTTGTGTGCAGTCGAGGAAAGTTGCCATCAACAAGCATTACAAAAGTCTGAAAATGAGGGAAATGGCATTGCCAAGAAGAGAAGAATTCGATTGATGCTTGCAAAATTCCTTCTACCAATGAAGAGTTGGAGATTCTTATTACCAAAGCCACTTTCCACAAGAAGTTCATTCCACAAAGCCACCAATGAGAGTTGGAGATTCTTATTACCAACAAGAAGTTTATTCCACAATGGCGGAAACATATTACCATCATGATGCAGGCTCTATGTGGTGGACTATTTCCTCTTCCCTTTGAAGTAGCAGAAACTTGCATCTTGGTGGAAAATTATTTGGAAACAAACTAAAGAACATAAATAGAGAGAATAACCATCCATGAAAGATTTGGCATTCATTGAGAAGTTTTCAGATATCATCAAGTGGGAGATCGTGAAGAAACTTCAAGAGTCGTGGTCTGTGGAGGTTCATGAAAACAAGAAAGAAAGAAGTTGGAATTTGTTCACAGATGCTCAACATCATGGCACATGGGATGCCTGGTGCACTGACAATCTCCTATTTGTTCAATTAGCAACCCACTGAAAGTTGGTAGATATAGTGTTCTTTACAACATATACTATTGAAACCATCAAAAGCTGGCATTATTATGATGATGGCACAACAACGATCCTCAGAAGAATGAGTTCTGATACCTTCAAAACAAAATATCTCCCCCTCTGTAGTGGTTTGAAGGCTGAATTCAGAGACAGAGAGAAAAAGGAAGTAGAAGAAATGTTGGCCAGAGAGTCCCACAGAGACTGAAGCTCCCTCTGATTCAATTCAGTTGAGTACAGACTAACTGGTTGGAGTCAACCCCTTGATAAATGGCGCAATCAAGAGGCAAGCACTAGAATGAGTCCAGAGGTACGTGAGAAGAGAGAAGGAAAAAATCAAGGCCGAGAACGAGCTTGTAGCAAAAGCCTCCTTTGATGCCTTAAAAGCACTCTTTATAGAAGTCCCCATGGCGACTCAAGGTCCCCTTTCTAGTCAAATCCATCTTGAAAATATTGATGACAAGCCAGAAAATGTAGTCCCACTGCCCACTTTTAAGGAAGAGTATAATGAAGACCCTAATCTTCATGTAGCAAAGTTTATGGTAGCATGTGTGCCTAATAATGCCAGAACCCCTAAGCATTGGTTAGCAATATTCCCCAACGCTTTCAAGGGTGCAACGTTTCAAAGGTATGAAAGACAAGCAGCAGGAACTTTTGGCACATGGGACGACTTGAAGTTAGCCTTCCTCACTAAATTCACACATGAAGGTTTTGAAGAGCAGATGCGAGAGGACTTCGTGAACCTTAGTCAATCCTCTAGAGAAAGAGTAGAAGCTTATGTCTCACGAATGGAATCCATTCTGAATGGATGGACTAATCATCATTTGGATGAAGGCATCCAAAAAGGAGTGTTCCTCAGAGGCTACAACCAAAAGTTCATAAGTTTTTGGAATTGAAAAGGCCAATCAATCTGCAAGCTGTAGTGGAAGGTGCGACTGTATGAGGAAGTTGAAGCAAGGTTGTCAATGACCTCAGGAAGAGGAGTATTACATCCTCCCATGCCAAGAATGGTATACCCACCAAATGTAGTTTCAGGGACAGTTCCCTATCCCTACCCCCAGATGCAAACAATGACGTAGAACAATGCACCTAATACATAGTGGCCACAAATGACATTGCCTCAAATGATGGTTCAACCACAATAGCAATGGTCTTTCCTCCAATGGCGAATTAACAATAATGGAATCCTACCCACTAGAATCAACAACCCCAAGTCTCAATAGGAGCTCTCTGAATCAGAACCAGAATAGAGGACCTCCCGGATCAACCCAACCAGTGTATGCAGTAATTACAGAAGCTTCCCAAAACCCTACTACAAGTACTTCAGGAGGTTAAAATCTGAAGGACTACCTGTCCAATTTAGTGGCAAGTATCAAGAAAGAGCTTATGGATGTGATTACAGGGCAGCTACAGATGCTAAAGGTGAATACCGCCAATATATCCACTCTTGTGGGAGGTGGGAGAGATGTGATGTGTTCTAATACATGGTGCGGAAAGTGCCATGAAGCAGGACATTTAGCCACTGAATGTACCCGAAAACCAACCATTCTTGGAGCTTTCTGTTTGTACTATTTGAGAAAGAACCATACAAAGGATATCTGCTCTTTGAAAGAGATGCACGAACGAAGAAAGAAAGATGAAGTCACAAGATTTAACTTGCTGGAATCCAAAATGGCAGCAGAGGACATTGGACCAAAGCCTAGGGAGTTTGGTCCTGATTTCAGTCTAAGGATATTTCTCTCTCAAAGTTACAGAGGACAACAGTCTGGCGATGGCTCGAGATCAGAAGTGGAGTGTTACAAATGTGAGGAAAAGGGTCATATCTCACCAAATTGTCCAAACCCTAGAAGGTATGTGGATTACAAGCCCTTATGCAATCGATGCAAAGGAGAAGGCCACACTGTAAAAGATTGTCCAAGTCCAGCCCCTGTGAAATCTACTTCTGATACCCAACAGAACACCCAAGAACTCGCTTCCAATTCGGTGGAATTGGATGTGGTCGCCATAATGTGTGCAAAGAAAGGAGAACCTGTAATTCCAAAAGAGAATGTTCCTTCTTCCAAGACTGTGAAGTTCAATCTTCCTCAAGAAAACCAAAACAATGCAATCTAGAACAATGAAGTACAGAGCCATAGAGAGCTACATAGACAGTTGCAGAGATAGGACCAGAGGTCCAAGAAATAGAGGATGCGGAAGGACCTCCTAATGAAGAAGAAGTGCAAATGTTGTTGCTCCTAGAAGAAAAAGACAAGATAAAAGTGGATGTGGCCCCATTTCCCAGCCGATTTGAAAAGCCTATGGATCCTATCAAAGAGTATGATTTGGTCAAAGGTCTAGACACTTTTAAACCAAACTTACTGTTCTTATACTGGAGAGGATAAGGATAGCTAGGTGTAAATGGACTGGAGGACAAGGGAGCAAGGGGAAACCGTAACCCTAACTCCTCTAGAGGCTATATAAATAGCCTAAAGTACACACTCACAGTTGAGGAGAGTGTACTAGTTGTACCTTGAACAACTGACTAAACAAGATCTTATTCTTGTACTTGAGCTCTCTCTCTCCCTCTTGTGCACACTCTCTCATACTTCCAACTCTGATTTACAACATGGTATCAGATCCATCTCTTCTGATCCTTCAGCTTCCCTCAGCTTCCCTACATCATTAAGTACACATGAGCCTTAATTTTCTACCTCTTACCTCTTGACCACCATATCCATAGCCAAGCCCACCTCTGATGGAGGACTTCGGGAGAACAAAGGAGGTTTCAGCTCAAGGGTTCTTCTAAGGAACACTTCCCCAGCTTTTTGCACAATAGCCCAATACCACAAACCCCCACATTGGCCACGCAGCAAGATGACATTGTTGAAAACACAAAAATCAATGCAAATTTGTAAGCTGCCTGATTCGAACTAGACCACGACCAGTAGAGGTCACGATTGAGGCATCCATCATAGGGCTTTCAAAGGCCCCCTAGTGGGCCATCTCGCTCTAAGAGGGTTTGGAGAAATTCCTCTTGTACTGGTTACTATGAGCCAAACCCTAAGTGTGGGTTTCTAGCAACCATAGCCAGGGAGCTTCAAGCTCACTCATTTGCATTTTTTCTCAACATGGGCATTATCAACAGTGTTTTTAATCACTGAAAAACACTTATCAATATTTTTTACTACCTTGTGGAGCTTAAATGCAAAGTGCTTCTCATTCCATGGACAATATTAAGCTTGTAAAGATCGACCTACATTATAAGTACTAGAATAGATGTTGGTAAGAGAGCTTCTTAGCACTAGTAATGCATTCAATTGATACTCCTTACTATTTGCTACTAGTAAATCAAATAAATGAGTGTTATTGTGATCTCCTCTAATTCATCATGTAACATAGAGTTGATTGATAAGTCGTGCTCCACCAAGAACTCCTCTAATAGGCGACATTATCAGGAGGAGCCTGAAGTCCAATCAAAGCTCACCTCATTGAAACCTAGGAAAATAGTAAAACTTAAATCAAGGGTTGTTCAAAGAATAGGACCTCCAAAATTCTATCTTGAGATATTACATATGTATTATTTCCAACCTTTTTTATCTCTATAGCTTTAAAGTCAGTTATCATTTGTAGGGCTATCAGTTCTGCTATTTGGTTCGTACTTGGCCACCTATAAGTAGACACTTCCATTCCTTAAGGAAATAGGTAAGACCTTCCTATAATGGCCATGGCCTATGCAGATGTAAGGCCTCAAATTGAAGTTCAATGGAAAATATTTCCATCCCCGATAAGTCTTGGTAAAATATAAAATGATGGAACGAGGCTATTGGCCCTTCATAAAAGGGACCAAAGTTATTAACACATCCAATCCCTTTGATGTAGAAGATGATGAAAGAGCTCATGCCATCATCATACTTCATTTAGATGAATCTTTAATTCATCACATTGACCAACTCTCCACTGCCAAGGAGAAGTGGGATGAACTTGAAAGGCTCTATGGCACTATAGGGAGGAACTCCAAGATCTTTCTAAAGATTGAGTTTTTTAGCTTGGAGTATAAATAGGGAGAAGATGTAAGCAAGTTTATTTCACATATGAAGGGGCTTATGGTGGCAAAACTGGCCTCCGTTCAAGCACCAATTCATGATGAAGATTCCATTGCCATTCTTCTGAAGTCTACGAAGAAAATTTTTCTAACCCTTGTGACTACCCTAACTAATATCTCAAACCCAACCTTGGCAAGTACCATCCAGTCATGCTTGGATGAAGAGAAGAGAAATCATACTAAAGGGACTTCAGCATTTACTTCCCGTGAGCAAGTGTTAGTCCAACAACTTCTACTAAGTGCTCCTTCTATCACAAAAAAGGGCATATTGTAAGCAATTGCTGGAAGAAATATCCTGACAAAATGAAGTGCAATAAATGCAAAAAGACCGGGCATATCACCAGTAAGAGTCCTAGTGTCCCAGAAGTACCTAAGGAATTGGAGGCCAATTTTGCCTCCCAATCCACAAATGACCCTTTTGAGTCTTGTAACACTCTTTACCTATAACCTTCTTTTGTAGCTTGATTTATAAAGGCATCTCATTGTGGATTAAGGGGGGGCATTCTATCATGCTTTATCCAATGCCACCTAGTATTGAGGGGGGGTGTTGAGAAGTAAGCATGAGAAATCTCCTTATATTGGAGAGGATAAGGGTAGCTAAGTGTAAATGAACTTGAGGACAGGGAAGCAAGGGGAAACCCTAACCTTAACTCCTCTAGAAGCTATATAAATAGCCTAAATTACGCACTCATAGTCGAGGAGAGTATACTAGTTGTACCTTGAACAACTGACTAAACAAGATCTTATTCTTGTACTTGAGCTATTTCTCTCCCTCTTGTGCACACCCTCTCATGCTTCCAACTCTGATTTGCAACACTAAGGAACTTAAGCACACATAGAGCTCCTCGCATGTTTTTGAACAACCTATTACCATTTAATTGGTATTCAATTGGCAATTATAACAATACTCAAATGAGACCATTCAAGCAACTACAATACCCATAGATACCTATCTAGAGTTGAGGAATTAGCAATCCCTTAATTGAAGGCATGGCTCATTGCTTGGGTAAGGGTAGAACATCAGTAAGCTTGGGTCCAAAAAGTGATTGTGCCATGCATCCTCGCATCCAACTATTTGAGTGTGTAATACTTTTGTCTCACAATTTCATCGAGTAACACTAGTCTAGCTAGTAATTGTACTCAAAGACACTCAAATACAAGGATATTGAGTTGATAGACTTAGTTATCCACAAATCTAGTCCTCAAAATGATCACATCCATTGGCCTCTCACATTGACTTGACTTGAGCCACTCAAACCCAAAACCTCAAGTGGACTCTTACCCCTTGAGTCAACCCCTCCATGCATAGTGCATTAAACCCTATTCAAGCAGGCGAGTCAATTCATGATCAAGTATTGGCACTCAAACTCATTATACAAAGCATGGCCCATGATTGAGCGGTGGACTAAATGAGACTAACAGTGGGCTTGAGGAAACAACAATCCATGAACCACATTAGGGGAGTTTTGAGGTCTCTAAAATGCCTATTAGGAGATAGAGAGAGAGTGCTCTAGACAATAGAAGCAGAGTCTCCGTAACATAAGTTTTATTTTTAAAAATACCAAAAATCATTTTACAAAAAGATATATATAATAATAATAATACGAATGTGTATTATCAATATCTATTTTTAGCCTCTTATATATTCGTGATTATGACATTCTTTCCATTAATGATATACAGTCCCCGCCACTTTTATTCAATGATATACATGGATTAATGATAATGACATGTTTAATCTAAATTCAAATTAATAAAGAGCTTGGCACTTATTTTTTTTCCTCCTTTCTTTTATCCCTCTCGTGTTTTTTCATCTTTTCTTGTGTATCTTAGTCCTCTCTCGTCTCTCTCTCATCTTCTCTTCTGCTCTCTCTCTCCTCTCTCTCTCTCTCTCTCTCTCTCTCTCTCTCTCTCTCTCTCTCTCTCTCTCTCTCTCTCTCTCTCTCTCTCTCTCTCTCTCTCTCTCTCTCTCTCTCTCTCTCTCTCTCTCTCTCACATATGGATATAGAAATTCGACCTTCAACAAGGCATCCTAGCTCCCAAATCACATCCATATCAGTGTTTAACGCATTCCAAAAAGATGGAGGATGGATTCCTACAATCATTAGCAAAGGCAATTGGATCACCATGCAACAGGAAAAACATGGGAAAAGGTGAAGATATGAGAGCTCATTCATCTGTGCTTGGAAGGGTAGAATCCGAGATTCCAAGCTTGGAGTAAATAAGAATAGCATAAAAGAGGTTATGATGCAACATGTGTTTATCCATAGAGAGCTATATTTGGAACCTGGAAGTTCAAATCTTCCAATGCATAAACCAAATTGTAAGGATTTGATTCTTAAAGTCTTTCTTTTCTTGAACTTGGTTTAAGGACTAGTAAGTTTTTATATCATATTATATCCACTTAGGTGTATATTTGATTCCACTTCTTGATTAATAAATATTTGTAACATTTTTTTTACAGATATCAACAAGGAGAGAGAAGAATATACAACGCAAGGATATTGAAGAAATGATCTCTTTACTATCAATATAAAATACATGTATAAATTTTTGTCAGTCATCTCCATGACTTATACACAAGGGCTTACAATCTGAGCCAAGCTACTTTTTTTGAGAACTTTTATTAGGAGAAGGCACATCCTTTCTAGGAGTCCTTTTGCCTATCTTTGATACTTTGGTTGCCTTGGGTATTGAAGGCATAGCTTCATCTATTGTAGTTATGTGCACCTCCTCTCCTTCAATGTCCAAGCCCCCACTATTGTCCATTCTTGTCGGTTGTATACAATTGGCCATTATGTACTTCATGAGCTTTGCTCTTATATACCAAACATGCTCACTTTTATAGCAATCCCTTGTAAACTATCATACATTTGTAAGATAATATTTTTAGTTCATTGTTATTTTTTACAATGGACTATTTTGCAATAAAACTCTATCTTAAAGTTTAGTATGTTTCGCATTACCTTTATAAGTTTATCATCATTGACATAAATAAACTAAACTAATCTTCTGGCATTTACAATTACTCTCCAACCACAAGAGTAACTATCATCTTAATGAGGACATTGCAATCAACAATATAAAATAAAACTATGAAACTTGTTTATAGTAGTTTTTAGAATAAATTTTCAAGACCTTACCACAACTTGTCTATATTGCATTATTGCAAGTAAGTTAGAAGGCATGGGATGCCTTTTCTCTAGCACTTCAATCAATCTTTTTCCAATTCTGTACCAAAAAGACAATAAAATTTAGAGTTATTACAAAAGAAAGATCAAAATATTTAGAGTACCTATAACAAAAAGATCAAAATATCAAGGAGACCCTAGATTATATAACTTACAACTTGGCATTTCCATGGCTTTCTTTTATAGAATTGATGAGGAAATATTGCCTCTCCACACAATCTATTCGAATTAGGCTCCAATGAGAACAAAAAATGAAAATATTTCAATAATCTAGCAAAAGCAGATCTCATAAAATCTAATAAAATATCAAATTACTTAATTTTTATTGTATGGAATTAGAAGAAGCTCCAAAGATTCAAAGTCAATTGAATTGAACCAATGTTCAAAAGCACTTGCATCAAACTCACTCCTCATATAGCATAAGATAGATGGATCAAGAACCTCAATATTTTGTTGTATATCAAAGGGGAGCTCATGCATTACACACCTAGCAAAGGAATGGAGATAGTAAGCATCAACATGAAAGTCTATTGCTAAAAAACAATGGTGAGTATACTATACCTCATCCTAGCAAGAAGAATCAAGTCATTCACTTCTCTCACTTTATTCTTGAGAATTTGAACACAATCAAAGTCTAAAAATACCATATCAAATCTTTTGTTAATATCATTAAGTAAAAAGCAACAAACATTGAAGCCCTTAGGGTCAGCCCTTTCAAGAAGGGTAGATAACTCCTCTTTAAAATATGGGAGTTGTTCTTCTTCCTTCTTTCTTTTACACTCCCTCCATTTATATGCCTGCTCTTTTGTGGCCTTTTCCTCTTTCCCATGTTGTCTTGTGTCCTTTACATGTGTAACATCTTCAACCTTCAGACCAGGATCATTTTTCTTCTTTCTATATGGAGGTACATTTAAAATATTGGAAGCCTTCACATCAGAAAGAGGGACTGGCTCAAGGACCTTTGAAAACATGTATCTCAATCTCCTAAGAATTATCATGTCTTTATCCATAAGCGTAAGCCTATGTGCACGAGAAGCACAGATATAAGAATCTTGAAAAAACTCAATCAAAAAATCTTATGTAGCCTCCTAAATACAGTTAAGAACTGTCCTAGTCCATCTAAAACTATATTGTAGACTATGCTTGTCACAAATTTCTCTGACAAGCCTCTGAAAAGACAGCTTTGGAATTGCATTATTCAGAACCTTTATTGCAATTCTAATCTCCTTAAGGCACCTCACATGTTGTGAGAACCTTCTTCTTAGCTTTGATTTCCTTGTAAGTTTGGAAGGCTTGGAGGACTGATGGATCTTTGAGCAAGATCTCTAGGATCAACTTTCTGCTTCCTTGCAGTGGCCTTAGTTCTAGCCATCTGAAACATCCAAAAAAATAAATAATACAAACAAATTAGAAAAGATCCCCAAATCTCTCATATCATTTTATCTACAATCAATAAAAAGCAAGCAAACACTAATCACATAGTCTAAATCCAATTTCAATAAAATAATGCACAAGACGTATGAGACACGAGGAGGCCTTTTGGACCAGAGAACTTAACACCATATCGTGTTTCATACGTCACAAGAGAAACAATGCATGCCTAAGTCGTATGAAATGCAGGAAGGCCTTTTGGACCGCAGAACTTAACACCATATCGTGTTTCATACGTCACAAGAGAAACAATGCACACCTAAGTCCTATGAAACGTGAGGAGGCCTCACATGGGCAAGAGTCACATGGACAAGAGAACGGGGACACCTATCATGTTTCATATGTCACAACAGAAACAATGCAAGCCTAAGTCAAATGAAACGCGAGAAGGCCTCACATGGACAAGAGAAATCTAACACCCATTGCATTTCATACATCACAATAGGAACAATGCACACCTAAGCCGCATGAAACATGAGGAGGCCTCACATGGACAAGAGAAACCAACACAATCTCGCATTTAATACATATGAAGTACGAAATAGCTCTTATCGATGTGAGGAGCCATGGCTAATCGTGTTTTATACATTTGGCATTTTTGGGAATGATTTAGTAGAAATTTTCAAGTGATTCATAGATAACTCGTATTTTAGTAAAAAACTTACATTCTCGAGGGTTCGGTGCATGTGCTAGGTGATGAAACCTTCTTTAGTAGCCTTGCGTGGAAGAATAATTTTGTACTGCGATCAAATTAGCATTGTGTTGGTGTGGTTGAGCATAAAGAGAGCTTTGTCTTCGAAAAAACTCTTTTACGATTCAAAAATCACGTTTATAACGATGTTGGTTTACACGTGTTGCTGCTATAATGCATAGTTAAGCAACTGCAAACCGTTTTTGCCTAGGAAGGTGTGCCACGTGTTACTTACTTTTATGGAATGATAGCACTTTTATTGCTCCAATTTTTACGTTTTTACCATTTTCTTTTTAAGCGCACCTCCTCCGAATTAGTGCAATGTATCTTTTGATCAAATGTGCAGTGACTGTTGGAATATATATATATGAACACTCAGGTTTAGGTTTTGGTTACTATTTCTTTCACATATCTTGTCTTGTCTTTGACCAGCTATTTATCTTGTAAGCATCACAAGCCATATTATTATAAAAAACAATTTATTCTCGAGAGCAAGGCTTACAAATATCAGGTATCACACTTTTCTTAATATTTTTCTCTGGAATCCTAAATTTTGAGGCATTGAAGATGTTAGTTGGTTTAAGAGGAGAAAGATACATCAGGGATGTAGAAATTATGTCAAGGTTTTACTTACGGTTTTTCTATCAATATTAGTATAGTACACATGTTAAACGATGGGGTTTTGATGTTCTTGATGCATTGTTACGAATTCGTCAAGTTTCTTTGTCAAAGTGACATGTGAAATGCGATTTTGTGAACTATGGTAATGCAAATCATTGTTTTTGCATTTCATGAGTTGTGAATGTTAAAAAAAGTTTAATCGATGAGACTTAGAATTTCATGCTTTCTCTGTTGCATAAAGTTTCAATTCATTTCAACTTGTATATTATAGGTTTTGACTAAAATTTCATTTCATTCATTCATTTCATCTTATATATTATAGATTTTGTAAGGCTGCATAAAGTTTCATTTTATTCATTCATTTCAATTCATATCAAAATACAAAAGCTATGCCTTATAGGTTTGACTCAATTTTTTTAGCAAACTTTCTTTAGTCTACAGGATATGAGCAAATGTGGATTTCTATATTATGCCCCTTTTTTTTTGGATTATAAAAGAAGAAAATGGAGGATATTACATGCAAAGATACAAAAGTTGAAGAGAAGGGTGAAATGTTTCAGGAGGATATTGAGAACCAGTTAGTGCAGGGATTTGATGTTGCTTTCTTTAAAAGTGAAAACATTACAAAAGTGGAAGAAAAGGAAATAGAGTTGAGTGCAGAGATTGAAACAGGTCCTCTTGAATGTGTCCCAACATTTCCCAGTTATCTCATCAACAAAAAGAGACATGTATTGCTAAATGATTTTCAACACCTTTTTTATCTTAGAGAAGATTACTACTTGGCAATCCTTGCTACATGGGGTCAAAATGATAAGAATTGTATAGGTTATGAATAGGAATTTCTAGCAACTCTTAATGTTGAGAGAGAGAACTTTCAAGACAGTTCTGTAGCCTTGCATTCTTGTATTAATCAGATCGTGGAATATGAAAAGGGGGGGGTACCTACAGAGCAAGAGTACTTACAAATTCAACAGAGACTTAGTATTGATAACATGGGGTATGAAGAGAAATTGAAGTCTCCATTAGAGGAGAAACCAAAAAGTTTAATAAATCTATATGATGATAGTCTTCTTGAAGAAGATGAAAACCCTAAGGTGTGAAAGATAATTCTAAGATATCCATTGTGATTTATATTAGAGTATATTATGCATATCTACTGACATCTTATACTATTGTGGTTTATTAAACAAATAGAAATTGAAGATGCAGACAACTTTCTTGGAAGAGCCAAGGGCTCAAGGCCATTGAATCTTGGCAAAAGTTAAGGCCTTGGTCATTATATTGGAAGCTTAAATAATCAAACACTTGCAATTTATCATAGTAGGTTGTCAAGCTCTCCAAGCTTACCAATAATGGCTTTGAAATCTATCTCCAAGGTGATTGGATCCCAAGCTTTCAATAGAGGTTCAGACAAGATAATTTTGATGGAGAAGGAAGAAGCTGTAAGAGTTTTTGGCTTCATGCCTGGATACAATGGATCTAGGACAGGATACTTTGGAGTTCTTGCCTCTTATTTGCTCTGCCATGTAAAAGATGCCAAGAATTTGAAGCTCCTTCTAGGCTATAGGAAACAAGAGTTCTTGAAATGTAGAGGTCTCATCGAGTGGGATGAAACAAATGATTCCTTTAGAGGACCTAGTGAATTCCCTGAAACTAAAAACTCTTCTGCAACAACAAAGTCAAACTAAAAGATGTTAAGGGTTTCTTAAAACCCATCTTTTTCCATCTCTTTGTCTAGTTTGTAACCATTCAAGATATCTTTGCTTTGCACAAGAGTTTAAATATCCCTCTTTTCTTCTTTGGGTAATAGTGGATATAGTCTTTGCCAAAGATGATGTATTACATGATGGGATTGTGTCTTTGAGCTTGAATTTGTGCCACCTCCATGTCTTGTGTATCTAAATTATTTTTTCCTTGCTTGATAATGTGATTTTTCTATACCTTGGGTTCACCAAATAGATAGAGATCCATATTTCTTGATAAAATATGGAGCACGGTTGTATAAAATATGATGCATAGTTAACAAATAAAGATATTCAATTAGAAAACGCTATATGAGTCAGACAATAAAGAGACATACATATGCAAACTTCTTACTATATAGTGAGTGAAGTGTTGATTATCCCAAGCTTCTATCATTGCCTTTTTAAAAAGGTTCAATTGGTTTTTGAAGTCTTTGAGATCATCAGCATTCTACTCTATTTTATTATAATTAAAAAATACTTTGTCTAGTGTTTCCCAAACATTGACTTTTCTATTCCGAGCTTGTCCATTATCAGCATGATCCTTAATTGCATTATGTAGGCACTTCCATTAATTATATCTAATAGTTGAGCCACCATTCCTAGAGTTAATCTTACCAAGTCTCCCATGAAAGTCTAGAAACCTTCTAGCCTTCACTCCACCAATAGATAGCTTTTTGGGGACACAATTGCCATCCTTAGACTTTTGATGATCTGGTTCAATGACAACATTACCACCATGCAAACCAATTGCAAATAAGACTTTTTCAATCTTTGTTATAGCATCTGTTCTAGTTGATAATGGCTTTAGCTTCCATGCAAATCCTATATAAAGATGAACAAGCTTTTCAATTATCCTACAAAGCGCATGAAGTATACAGATATGGGCATTCACTAAAGGAATATCTAGGACTGGCTTAAACTATGGATCCTTGTCTCGAGGAGTCCACCTATAAGAAAGAATTTATATAACGTGCATTCAAAGGAAAGAAATACCCTTTCTTTACATGTTATAAGGCCTTAAAATGACCCCTTTTACTTTACTAAACTTACAGATTTTTTTTCAATTTGTAATTTAAAAATCTCTTTTGTAAATATAATCCTGTAATTTTTACTAAATATATACCCTTTCTTTTGAACTCACGTGGTATCTTACATGTTCTATAAGGTGGACTCCCTCGGATCCTTGTTGTGCCTAGAGAGAGCTCTATTCCAATTGCTTGAGTTCAAATCTATGGCTGGGGATATGCAATATAGGCAAGGAGATCTAGAGTTGGCTCCCTTTAATACATTGTACATAAATTTAAGTGTCTTTAAGTCACCAGTTATGTGCCACTCAATCTTATAGTTCCCAAATCCTTCAACAAATAGCTCTTCTCCTGCTTGTTGTCTCTTAATAATATCAGGTATTGTTGTTCGATGAAAAACCCAATACAATTGTTGGGGTAAAAGGCCCTTGGGCATGCCCATGTACAGTGACCGCCCATATTCTTTATTCATATATATATGAAAGTGCAATAAGGCTGTCATAACATGGTTGACAACACCTACATTGTGTGTGCTCTTCTCTCCCACGCCTCCTACATCCCTTTCAATTGGTATCAAAGAAGTCCTTTGTGAGCGCTTCCCAGCCTTCCCCAACATCTACACAAGGTATGAGAGCTTGCTTCTCACTCAGTTCTCAGCCATTCTTTGACATGAACAGCAGGGTTTTATGAAGAGGCAGCCATAGCTTCCATAATTGAAGCTTGTTCTCTTCACCTCTTGCTTGGACTTGTCCTAGGCTTATGTAGGCCTATTGTAGGCCTTCATTGGGCTCTTGCTTATCCCCTACCTACCCTGATTTGGCCCCTCAAGTACAGCAGCATGCTCACGTTTTATTTGCGCATGTTTGCAAAAATGGCTTAAAATCACTCTTTTTGTCATATCTCGGGCATTCGGAACCCGATTCAGGCAAGGTAAGAGTCTAGGTTGGGGTTTTGGCACGCTCCGGACGCGATGTGATGTCAAATTTTCAAAATTCTGATGATAAAATATTTTGTAATAGATTTCAAGTCTGAGACAGCATGTATTTGTATGACTATGGCTTGGGTGATGCTTCTATTGATGTCTATTGATACCATATCACTTGTGGATGTTATGCCTCTTATGTGAGATGCATTTGGAGCTTATTTAGCTCAACCATTGATTGTTTTGAACAGTCCTAGATCTGTCCAAAATAGGGCAGTCACCTGTTACTTCAATTTTATGCTTACATGTCTTGGCATTTGATACCCGGTTGGTGCCTATACATACATAAATGTATGCATATGGATTTGAGCTTGGATTGAGCACTGATTTGCTCAGTTTACAGAGGTGATATGCTGCTGGAAACTTCAAGACTGAAGCTATTTATGCTACAGTTGGGTTATGCCTATTGGTCACAGGGTGCTCTCGGCTACTCGATATGATGTCATGATGTATTTGAACTATGCCACATGTCTTGTTTATGCTTCAGGATGCTTTTGAGCTGAGATTAGAGCTTGATTTGGGTTTGACTGTCACTTCTTTGCAGCTGACATTTCATCTATGACATGGTTTATGCCTAGGCTACCTAGTACGAGTTAAAATGGCTTGGTGGATGCTTTATGGTTTGGCTATGGATGGTAGTTATTTGAGCTCGTCTCGACATTCATTTGAGTATTCCCTTGAGCAGTTGGACATTGACTTGGATTTTTCCGTTACGACTTGGCTTTTTCCGTTACGACCTTGGATACTATATGGGATTTTATGCTCTGATTATGGATCTTGGCTATTACTCAGATGCACTTATAGGCATCGAGCAGTGAACTGCTCCCTTGTTTTGGCAGTTGCCTATTGAGCTATGATTGCTTGTTTGCATTTGATATACGGGATACTTACTGATCAATGGACTTGGATAGTGCTTGGGATTTACAATTACGGTTGTCTGCTTCTCTGTTTTGTATGGCATCTATGCTATTTGGGCTGTTATTGCCTGTGTATGTCAAGGAGCAGTTGATCTTTATGGCCACCCGTGTATGCACATGGTCTACTGCTATGTATTTTACAGAGCCTCTTACCCGGATGCTTTTACATAGATATTTGAGCTTTTATTGGAGCTTGATTCTTGCAGGTTTATTTGCCACTTGCCATTCTTGGCTGGACATGTATGTCAGTACATGGTATGAGACACTACAAAGTTATGTGTACTCCTATGTTTCGGGGATGCTTATGCATTATGGCTCCGAGGAATGCTTATGCTTTTATGGCTGTGAGCTACAGTGGTTGGATATGTCATGCTTTTGTCTGCTAGGCTTGTCTGTGTGGGAGCTTTTGCATTCGTGGTTGATGCCTTTGTGTTCTCCCCTTTTGGTTTGGAAGTCCCCTTTGCAGTATGCTATGATGACTTCCAGCTCTTCTAGTCATGCAGACAGGCTCTTGATGAACCTATTCTCTCTTATGAGAGTTTCCCTGATTCTTTGAGCTCCTTGGATGTATTGGACAGCCCTGCTCATGCTATTACAGAGCAGTTGTCCTCTTCTACAGGTTTTACAGGTTCTGTTTGCTTTCATTATGGAAAGAGAGGGCATGTGAAGCGTAAATGCTTCAAGTGGATTAGAGAGCAGAAAAGATTGCACCGCACTAGACATGAGAGTAGAGTCAGTGATATACTAGGTGAGACTACTGTTGATAGTGGTATGGTGCATGTAGTTACCCATGATGATGCCGTTGAGCCTAGACTCCTGGCATCGTGTTACCCTGTAGATTACTTGCTCAGTGATATGGCCTATACCTTTGATTGGCTCTTAGACAGTATGGCATCTTGTCATGTTACTCTGCAAAGAGCTTGGTTCTCTTCTTACAGGGAGGTTGACGTATGTATTTCTTTGGGCCTTGAGCAGGATTGTCATGTTATTGGTACAGGGAATATACACTTGGCTTTGCCAAATGGGTCTTCTCTTATGCTCCGTGATGTCTTGCATATACCTACACTCAGTAAGAGACTGATCTCTGTCAGTCTATTGCATGGTGCAAGATATTATGTCTCTCTTAGGGATACTTCATGGAAAATCCATCGTGGTTGCTTGGTATTGGCCAGAGGTGCTAGATATGGCAGTGATTATGTAGTGCATGTCTCTCGTGTGGGAGATTCTATGGTTACAGTTACGCAGATACCGCATGCATTGTTATGGCATTATCGCCTAGGCCATGTACGACACACTGAGATGGATGCTTTATGTGATATGGGCTTATTGCCTGCTCTTCCCCATGCTACTTTCCCTCATTGTACTCATGGTCCGTGCAGAGTCTCTTTGGCTTATGGCGATCGTGTGAGGCATGCTCCTCTAGATCTAGTTCATGTCGCAATATATGGACCTATTCCTTCCCAGTCACTTGGTGGAGCGTTGTATTTTGTGACCTTCATGGATCATGCTACCCACCATGTTTGGGCTTACCCTTTGTTACGGATTGAGGATACTTTTACTATGCTTGACAGGTTTATGGATTCTACTGGTAGCAGGCCTAGATGCTTGCAGATGGATTATGAGAGTCATGCTATCTCTCCCAGCTTACGGATCTCTTGTCAGCAATATGGCATTGATTTCTTATGCCCATAGTATTATGGGATTGCTCATGGCATGTGCCTAACTGTACAGGCAAAGGTTGCTTCTATGCTTACCACGACTAGGTTGTCTTATGGCTTTTGGGCTTAGGCCCTTATGACGGCAGTCTACTTGGTTAATCGGACATCATGTTTCTCTTTGGATGTTATTACTCCGCATGAGGCATGGAGTGGCATGAGACCCTCCTATGATCACCTGAGGATGTTTGGCTGCTAGGCATCTGTCAGTATGCCACATGAGCCTATGTCACGCAGATGCATACTCCTTGGTTATGGAGATGGTGACTTTACGGCTTACAGGTTTTGGCATTTAGATGCCCAGCAAGTTCTACCAATCGTCAAGCTATCTTTTATGAGACGAAAACACCCCTCATGCCTCTTGATGCGCGTTCAGTGTGCTTTATGGCTGATTCTACAGTCGTATGTCAGTCTTCTACTATGTTGAGGCCGCATACTATCTTGAGACCCCGTTTGACTTGTGTCTGGGATGATGCTGGCCCTCTTTCGATGATTGACCTTGGAGAGTCTATATGCTCTCCTATGTCTTTTATGTGTTGTGCTGATGCTATGCACCACTCTGATGCTTTACAACCGTGCACTTATGAGTTGTATTGCTTGCTTCATGGGAAGCAGTCATGGATTGCTCTATTATCTAGAGCTATGGGATCGCTTATCTCCTGGATGTCATGGACTCAAGGATGCTTGACTCTTCTTGTGAGGAGGTTCCCACCACTTATTGCACAACTCGCTTTTGGATTGGGCATTGGGTGAGATGTCATGATTCCTCACCCTGTCTCTTTTCTTTTGTTTTGTTTTTTCACTCCATGCCCATTGGCCTTTTAGTGGGAGGTTGTTGGGGTAAAAGGCCCTTGGGCCTATCCATGTATAGTGACTGCCCATATTCTTTATTCATATATATATATGAAAGTGCAATAAGGCTATCATAACATGGTTGACAGCACCTACATTGTGTGTGCTCTTCTCTCTCACGTCTCTTGCATCCCTTTCAACAATATATCAAAATCATCTGTATCTACTTCGAATGCTCCTAGCCACCAGATGTTGTGTTTCGATTGAACACTAAATGACATTTGAGTGATTGTAATGATTTGATAAAAGTGCTTTATTCATCAAGGTAATAGAGACCCTCTCTAGTTTTGTACATTTTAGAATCTCACTTTCATCAAGTCCAACCACAAATCTAGCCACTCCTTGTGCCTCTTCTAGTGACAAGTCATAGAATCTAATCATTAAGCATTGTAGGGTGGGCAAGTCAAGGAAAATATTGTTAAATTCATTGAATACAACTTCCTTTTTCTTGCCCTTGAAGCTAGCCTTGATATGGAAAGGCTCACCAAAATCTTCATTACTTTGTTATTCACTCTCTTTCTAATAGTTCTAATCACAAATGGCCTTGGAAGTATGTAATTACGTACTTGTCCTTGCTTCATATTTGACTATAAAAGTTGGAAAATTCATATATAAGTATCTTGTCTGATACCAATATTATCTAGTATCTTTTACACTAATTCAGTATCCAAAGAGAGATCCTTTATAAATGACTCCAAGCATTGTTTCTTTGCCTTTTTAAATTTTTTCTTCTCCAAAATATCTTTTGAAACTACTGAAGGAAGAAGATGATAATAAAACTGAGATGCTTTCAAAGAATCTCTTTCACTTGCATTCGATTGAAGAAGAGACCTAAACAAAATCAACATCACAAATCAATACAATTAATTATAAATAAATTCATATTTCATATTTTTAAAGTGGAAAATAATGTACCTTGTTGCCTGGATTCTTTACTACAACCACCTCCTCCTCGTATGAGACTCTCAATATTTCTAAGAGCCTTTTGTCGATTTTGAAGTCCTAAAATAGTTTGCTTTTATTAATAAGATTTGATATGTTTCTCCAAGAAATGAATCCTTTGTTGATAGCCTTCTAGCTTTTGTAGTAACTCATTGTTATGTTTTGATAAAGATGGTTCTCCAATTTGAGGGCATCCTTTTCTGCAACCAAGTTAAGTGTAGCCTAGAAACCTATTATAACCATCATCAATGAACATCAACAATGAAGAGCTATTATAGAAAGGCGGAGTGCTATTTTGGCTAGGATCTTTGGGATATAGCCTACCATCTAACCAAAGATCAAGATTCTTCTTTCCTTCAAACCTGAATATATGTTTCGTAGACCGTGTAATAGTAATGGGTTTTGTTCTCTTCCTTATTGGTTCATACTCACTATCCAACTCAATATGAAGATGATAGAGGGGCCTTTTACTAGAGCTACAGAGATCATTGGATGATGATCCATAGCTAAGGATGTGATTAGAAGATTGGATTGAAAACGTATGCAAATTAGAAACAAGAAGGAAAACAAAGAAGAAACTAGTAAGGATGGGAAAGAAAGAAGAGAGTGAGAATGGAGGGAAGTAATCAAACGTTGAACAAAATTCAAATTAATATTAGTTTTCACTTTAATGAGGATGAGGTAAGATATTCATTATGACAAAGATTGTCACCTTCATGGTGGCCTAAATTTCTAGATTTGATGTGACGAGAGAATATCACGACAATGACTTATTAATAATTTTTAATATATTTACTTACCAAAATATAATTTTTTTAAAAATATAAAAATTTATTTCCTAAAATATTTTCTCTTTCTAGGATCGCTTACATGGCATTTTCGAGACCTCAAAACTCCCCTAATGCTAGCCCTAAACTCCCTAAGCTATATTTGGACTCTTAAGAACTTGCCCACAATCACCACACCAAACCCTCAAGAGTAAAATTTGGGGAGAAAATCTTATACATGTACCCTTGGTTATTCACTTGAGCCTAATGATACTCTAGTGAGCTTGACTAGCAAGGCTCGAGAACAGACTAGCATGCATTTTAGTTGTGTCATACCTACCAACATTAACCTAAGAAACCCCTACACACAATTGTTCAAGGACTACATAGAAGGGAGAGAGGAGAAAAGTCGGAAAGAGAATGAAGCAAAAAGTAGAAATCTATGGTTTCACAAGTGGGTGGTTGAGAATGCACAAGGTGCAAGAAGAAAGAGTGTGTGAGGCACCTCATCTCCATGACCAATGAAATTGGTAAGAGCACCCCTTCTCTCTCCTTAAAACATAATCTATAAGATAGCCCTCAGATGTGCATTAATTATAATAGCACCTATTCATGTGTGAAGCTAAGCCATGCACACACACACACACACATAGCCATCACTCATTGGAGTAGGTCACCACAAAAAAGTCAAAAGTGAACAACAAACACAAGAAGTTGTTCTTGCTATGAGGTAAGTAGAAGTTATCTAAGCTTCATAGAGCTCTCCCATGCGGATGCACTCACATAAGGACCAAAAGCTTAATGAAAATATCAATTAGTCCCCAACTTCTGCTTGATTGGCAAACTCTACATATGAAACCCCCTCAAAACCCCTCCAACAGCTCTTGGAAAAAATAAGAGAGCTTGTTGACCAAGTGACTAATCTAGTAGACTAGTTGGCAACAATTGGACTCAATAACATTGACCTAAGTGAAGTTTGTAACACTCATGTAAAGTAGGACTATACTACATTAGTGGCCCCTCAATGAATGTAGAATATTTTCGCAAATCTTTGCATATAGAAGGTCAAGGCCACAAATGTTAGCCCCAAAGATGAGCTTCTAGTACCACATGTGTATCTCAAGTTCAAACTTAATACAACCAGTGAGTATGTCATTGATGCTCTCATCAACATCTCAACTTATGATGCACAGACTAATATTGGACAATCGGTGCTTGTATCAATAACTATAATGATCAATCCTTATGGAGGAATGCCATGTGTCCTTTTAGGTAAATGCAAAATTCTCATGACCATAGAAATTCGAAAGAACACCTATTATGTTTCATGTGCTTCCAAACTACAGGATGTGGGGAAAGAACTCCTATTGGACAGAACTTTTAAGCATGCAACAAGATGCAAAGTGGACTATGAAGCACATCAAAAATACTTGACATTATCAAATGTCAAGATGATTATAAACTTCATTAAAGGAAACCTAGCCAATTTGCAAGGTAAAGGCAAGAAACTAGGGCCTCTAAATTAGACATATGGCTAGTAAGGGTGCAGAAGGTGCTTGAGGAACTATTTAGGGAAAAAATGAGAGGCAAAATCCACTTAGCATAGCTCCTTCCAAAGTAGGCAATGCAATCAATCTTGCTAAAAATGACAGAGCAACCTCCTAGACCACCACAACCAAATGACAAAAAGCTTCAATTAAGCAATGGATGAAGCAAGAAAATAATAAGTACAAGCATCAAAAAAGAGCTAGCACAATGTGGCAATGTTTGATGTTTAGAGTATGTAAATTGGCCACGAGACCACCGCTATCAATTGTTAGCAAACCACTAATTCCCTCATGAATAATGAGAACTAGACCCTAATGTAAGCCTAATTCAAAAGCTAGACCGAGAAACAAACCAAGGCTAGTTGATTTGGTAAAAGAAAAGAAAGTCCTCATCTACCAAAGGAATCCCCCAATTCCCACAACTATCATTGGAGTGACAATCAAAAGATGTTGAAACCTCACAAGAAGGCTTGATTTTCTAGTTTAGTTAAATTCCAATGAGATTCATATAAGTATATTGATAATTATTTTCCAAACACTACATGCAACCATGTTCCTAGTAGATTCATCATATCAAAGAGAATAGTATAGCCATGATATTTTGCAATGTCAAGTTTGCTACATGGAGTGAGTAGGTACTATAGATATAATCTTCAACCTCTTCTTCATAAAATTTGTAGCACTAAATAACCATATACATCTTTGATGCTAGGCAAAGGGAGTGAAACGACATCATTGCAAATCCTCTACTCCAACAACCCTTTCACCCTCTTTGTAATCACTTTCATTAATATCAAGTGGCAAGCTAATAGGTCCTCCTCATTTTGTCATTGAACTGATGGCATAATTAATCCTTGGTGTTTTGTGTATCCACTTTTGTACCCATGATTAACCCTTGGTGTTCTGTGTATCCACTTTTGTATATTAAGCTTATTCAAGAAGCTTTAAGGTTACAAGTTTGTTAGGTTTATTATTTGATTCATTTCTTCTTGTGTGAGTTTGTGTTCATCGTATTTTTGTATCCAAGGAGTGGGGGAAGGGCAAGAAGCAAGTTTTTTTAGCGAGTTTTTTCTGGCAACCCCTGATTCTCATTCCACATAGTTCACTTATTCCAACCTTAGATGTACCCATTTCCACTTCCACTTCCACTTTCACCACCACCACCACCCACCGCCACCGCCGTCGCCACTAGCTCTACCACCACCGCTGCCATCATTACATTCACCACCACCTTCACACACACATCTCTCTCTCTCTCTCTCTCTCTCTCTCTCTCTCTCTCTCTCTCTCTCTCTCTCAAATTATGCTACCTATCTCACCATCACCATCACCACCTCCCTCTCTCTCTCTCTCTCTCTCTCTCTCTCTCTCTCTCTCTCTCTCTCTCAAATTATGCTACCTATCTCACCATCACCATCCCCACCTCTCTCTCTCTCTCTCTCTCTCTCTCTCTCTCTCTCTCTCTCTCTCTCTCTCTCTCTCTCTCTCTCTCTCGTTTGCAATATAAAAACATTTGTGCAAGCACTCTAACTTGATAGAACTTGTATTATATTGGATTGTGACATATGTTGTAACGAACAGTTCTCCCTTATTGATATATAGAGCTCTCTCTCTCTCTCTCTCTCTCTCTCTCTCTCTCTCTCTCTCTCTCTCTCTCTCTCTCTCTCTCGTTCGTTTGCAATACAAAAGTAATTGTGCGAGTACCCATTTCCACCTCCATTTTCACTACCACCACCACCACTGTTGTTGTTGCCACCGTCGCCACTAACTCTACCACCACCGTCGCCATCATTACATTCACCACCACCTTCACACACACACACACACACACACACACTCTCTCTCTCTCTCTCTCTCTCTCTCTCTCTCTCTCTCTCTCTCTCTCTCTCTCTCTCTCTCTCTCTCTCTCTCTCGTAACTCAAAAATAATTTGTGCTAGCACTCTGGATTGATAGAATCTATATCATATTGTATTATGAAAGGTGTTTCAATAAATAGTTCTCTCTCTCTCTCTCTCTCTCTCTCTCTCTCTCTCTCTCTCTCTCTCTCTCTCTCTCTCTCGCGATACAAAATAATTTCTACAAGCAATCCAGATCTAGATTTATATTACATTGATCTCTGGCAAATGTACTATTGTTCCACAAACTGATAGATAATGATAGTAAAATATTACCATAAATTTAATCATATCTAACAAGTGAGGCATGTCTATATTTTCTCAATAAAATAAAATGCATTTTCTCTGAGAACTAGTAGAGTCTTTGCTTTGCTAGTCATACTATGGGCGACATTGAAATTTTTTATCTCTTTTCAAATATGAGATGTAAGTTCTCTTTGTAAGCATGGATTGGTGTATAAACATGTCTATATTTGCATCCATTCCAAATGCTTACTAAACATTTTTCTTTATATATGGCTCTAGCAATCTCATTAAACATTGGTTAAAAAATAAAAACTCATTATTAAAGCTTGCACATTTGCGGATTATTTATTATGGTGGCAAGAAGGGATATTGATTGGTGAAAATAAGTATAAATTTGATGCTCAATCAATATGCTTAATGTGTGTGTGTGTGTGTGTGTGTGTGTGTGTGTGTGTGTGTGTGTGTGTGACCATTATTTTGATCTCTCATTGTGCATGTCTTTGTTAACTTGACATCATATTGTTATAATATTAATATTCATAGGCTATAAAATATAGTTATACTTCTTTGAATGAATCATATGTGTGTACATGTGTGTGTGCATATTAGGACTTCCAATATATACACATAAATACATGCATATATATATATATATATATATATATATATATATATATATATATATATATATATATATATATATATATATATATATAATTAAGAGAGAGAGAGAGAGAGAAAAAGAGAGATTTTTTATGATAATAGTTTTTTAATAAGAGAGATATATAGAAACAAGTTTTTAATGAAGCACACACACGTGCTTGCATGCATGCACATGTACATACACATAGAGAGACAAATCAAGGTATTTGAATAAGAGAGAGATATAGAAACAAGTTCTTAATGAGACACACACGTGCGTGCATGCATGTACACGCACATACACATATAGAGACAAATCAAGGTGGATTTGTTTATTATATATTATAGAACTAAAGACAACTTTAAAAATTATTACTCGTACAAACTCTAATCCACCTTGACTAAGTAATTCATCAATGGTTAACATGGTATTTAAAATCAAAAATATATTCTAGATACTTTGAATGTAAGGAATTTCAATTGGAAGGGAATAGGGACTCAATGGATAAGAGAGGGAGAAGAAAGAGATAAAGTGACTTTTGGAGATGAGAGAGAGAGAGATATAAAAACAATTATTGATGAGAGACAAGAAAGATGTGTCTTTTTAAAATCATTGATAAGAGAGAAAAAAAAGAAATGTGAAAAGTAGTTTGGATAGAAAGGTACCATTTTTCAAATTAATGTAAAAGAGACCCAAAAGTAGTATTGTCGTATTATAGAAGAGAGTGCTAGAAATTTTTGAAGCTAACGAAAGAGGGGGGGGAGGGGGCACCAATGCCCCCTTCTTTGACTTCAAAAATTTTAAGCACTCTCTTCTATAATTTAAGGGCTTTAAATTAAAAATGACTTCAAAAATTTTAAGCACTCTCTTCTATAATTTAAGGGCTTTAAATTAAAAAACAGAAAGGGAAGAGAAAAATAGATATTACACTTTAGATACAGGAAAAGGAGAGGGGGTTTTAATTTTAAAAAGAAGATTTGAAAAAGGTTGTAGGTTCGGGAAGCCCTATGGAAGTTCAGGACTTTTCAAACCTATAACTAAAATAATATAATAACTAGTGTTCCACGCACGCTTCTCGGGTACAGAACGCTAGGCCACTTCGCGGCAACTTCACTGCCTTGAAGTGGCGAGCGAAGTAGCTATGCTATTGCACGACAACTTCGCTCAACAATCCATTTCTCATCTTTCTCGTTCCTCTTTTTCCTCTCTCTCTCTCTCTCCCCCCTCCAAATTCCCTATGTCTAATTCTCTCTCTCTCTCTCTCTCTCTCTCTCTCTCTCTCTCTATTTTAGTTTATTTTTTCTCCTCTCCTGGTTCTCTCTCTCTCCTTTTTTTCTCTCCTCGCTTTTCTTCTCTCTCTCTCTCTTTATTCTCTCCCCTCTCTCCTCTATTTTCCTTCTTTCTCTCTCTCCCATTTTTTCCTTTTTTTCCTTCTTCTCTCTCTCTCTCTCTCTCTCTCTCTCTCTCTCTCTCTCTCTCTCTCTCTCTCTTCATTCTCTTTTTAATTTTTTTTCTTTTCTGTCTCTCTTTCCTTTCTTCTCTTTGCACTTTTCTTCTCTCTCCTCTCTTTTCCTTCTCTCTTTCTCCTCTATTTTATCTTTTCTCTCTCTATAATTCTCTCTACATGTTCTTTCTCTCTCTCTCTCTTTTTCTTCTTCTTCTTTCACTTTCTTTCCCCCCCCCTCAGTCTCACTTAAAGTATGTAAATTTTATATTTTTCATATATATAATTCTCTCTTTATGTTTATATTCTCTCTCTTCTTATTCTCTCTCTCTCTCTCTCTCTCTCTCTCTCTCTCTCTCTCATTTTCTTCTTCTCCCCTTTCTCTTAATTTTCCATTTTTTCTTCTCTTCCTCTTTCTCTTTTAAATTTTATCTTTTTCTTCTCGCCTTCTCTCTCTTTTAAATTATATATTCTCTCTCTCTCTCTCTCTCTTCCCCCCTCTATCCTTCTTTCTCCCTTTCTCTCTTTCTCAAAAAATATTTAAATTTTAAAAATACTTTTCTATTTTCTATTTTTTTCCATCTCTCTTCCTCTTTCTTCTTCTCTCTCTCTCTCTCTCCCCCTCTCCTCTCTGTTCCTTCTCTCTCCTGTCTTTTCCTTTTTTTTCTCTTCAAATTTTTTTCTTTTCTATTTCTTTTAAATTTTATATTTCCTCTCTCTATAATTCTCTCTCTGTGTTCAAATTCTCTCTCTTCTCCTTCTTATTTTCTCTCTCATTTTCTTCTCTATATCTCTCCCTTCTCTTTTTCTTTTTTATTTTCCTCTCTCTCTCTCTTAAATTTTATATTTCCTCTCTCTATAATTTTCTTTCTCTCTGTTCCCCCTATATATATATATATATATATATATAATTTTTTTCTTTCTCTTTCTTTTTAAAATTTATATTTCCTCTCTCTAGAATTCTCTCTCTATGTTCAAATTCTTTCTCTTCTTATTATTTTCTCTCTCTCATTTTCTTCTCTCTATCTCTCTCTCCCCCCTCTCTCTTTTTCTTTTCTCTCTCTCTCTCTCTCTCTCTCTCTCTCTCTCTCTCAAATTTTATATTTCATCTCTCTATAATTCTCTTTTTCTCTTTTAAATTTTATCTTTTCTCTCTCTATAATTCTCTCACTATGTTCAAATTCTTTCTATTCTTCTTATTCTCTCTCTCTCTCTCAAATTTTATATTTCATCTCTCTATAATTCTCTTTCTCTTTGTTCTCCCTCCCTCTTCTCTTCTTTATATATATATATCTATATATGTATATCAGCTTAAACTTTCAAATGTAAACTTTTTGTTTAATTAAAATAAGGAGAGAGAGAGAGAGAGAGAGAGAGAGAGAGAGAGAGAGAGAGAGAGAGAGAGGGAGAGAGAAACCTAGGCCCTACACATAAGAGAGAGAGGGGGGAGGGGGGAGGAATTTAATTATAAAGGAGAGGGGGAAAAGAAAAAGAGAGATTATAAGTGTGTGAGAGGGAAGGGGGTTTTAATTTAAAAAAGGGAGGTGGGGGAGGGGGGAGGAGGGAGGCTTTAATGAAAAAAGGGAGATGGAAGAGAAAATGAGATATTATACGTGAGAAAGAGGGAAGGGGAAGGGGAAGGGGAGGGAGGTTTAGAAAAGGGCGTAGGTTCGGGAAGCCCTCTAGAGGTTCGGGGCTTTCCGAACCTATAGCTAAAATTATATAGTAGTAAGATTAAAATAAGAAGAGAGAGAGAGAGAGAGAGAGAGAGAGAGAGAGAAAGAGAGAGAGAGAGAGAGAGAACGAACCTAGGTCCTACACATGAGAGAGAGGGGGAAGAGGGGAGAAATTTAAATAAAAAGGGGAGGGGGAAGTGTGTGAGAGAGGGGAAGGGGTTTTAATTTAAAAAAGGGAGGTGAGGGAGGGGAGGGTAGGCTTTAATGAAAAAAGGGAGGGGGAAGAGAAAATGAGATATTACACATGAGAAAAGGGGGAGGGGAAGGGTAAGGAGGTTTGGAAAAGGAGGTAGGTTCGGGAAGCTCTCTAGAGATTCGGGGCTTTCCGAACCTATAGCTAAAATAATATAAAAAGACTTTTCTCTTTTCTTTTTTTCTCCATCTCTCTTCCTCTTTCTTCTTCTTATTCTTCTTCTTTCTCTCTCTCTCTCTCTCTCTCTCTTTCCTCTTTTTTCCTTTTTTTCTTTAAATTTTTTTCTTTTCTCTTTCTTTTAAATTTTATATTTCCTCTCTCTATAAATCTCTCTCCGTGTTCAAATTCTCTCTCTTCTTCTTCTTCTTATTTTATCTCTCTCATTTTCTTCTCTATATCTCTCTCCTCTCTCTCTTAAATTTTATATTTCCTCTCTCTATAATTCTCTTTCTCTCTATTTCCCCCTCTCTCTCCCTCCCTTTCCTCTTTTTTTTTTTGCTATATATATATATATATATATATATATATATATATATATATTATTTTTCTTTTTCTTTAAAAATTTATCTTTCCTCTCTCTATGTTCAAATTCTTTCTCTTCTTCTTATTTTTTCTCTCTCATTTTCTTCTCTCTATCTCTCTCCCCCCTTTCCTCTCTTTTCCTTTTTTCTTTTCCTCTCTCTCTCTGTGATAAAACTTTTAAATGTAAAGTTTTTATTTAATTAAAATAAGGAGAGAGAAAGAGAGAGAGAGAGAGAGAGAGAGAGAGAGAGAGAGAGAGAGAGAAAACCTAGGCCTTACACATAAGAGAGAGAGAGGGGGAGAGGAAAAGAATTTAATTAAAAAAGGGAGGGGGGAAAGAAAGAAAGAGATTATAAGTGAGAGAGAGGGGAGGGGAGAGGAGGGAAGGCTTTACTCCCCCCCTCTCTCTCTCTCCTTATTTTAATTAAATCAAAAATTTACATTTAAAAGTTTAATCTGAGAAAAAGAAAGAAAACCTAAGCCCTACACATGATAGAGAGAGAAGGGAGGTTGGAGGAATTTAATTAAAAAGAAAAGGAGAAAAAGATATACGTGAGAAATAATGGAGGAAAAGGGCAAGGAAGTTTGAAAAAGGAGGTAGGTTTGGGAAACCCTCTAGAGGTTTGGGGCTTTTCGAACCTATAACTAAAATAATATAATAACTAGTATTCTTCGCATGCACAGAACGCTAGGCCACTTCGCGGCAGCTTCGATGCCTCGAAGCGGCAAGCGAAGTTGCAATAATCCATTTCTCATCTTTCTCTCTCCTCTTTTTTCTCTCTCTCTCTCTCCCCCCAAATTCCCTATGTTTAAATTTTCTTCTTCTCTCAACAATCCATTTCTCATCTTTCTCTCTCCTCTTTTTCCTCTCTCTCTCTCTCTTTTCTTCTCTCTCCCTCTCCTCTTTTTTCCTTTTTTTCTTCTTCTTCTTTCTCTCTCTCTTCATTCTCTCTTTAAATTTTTTCTTCTCTCTCTCTCTCTCCTCTCTTTTCCTTTTCTCTTTCTCCTCTATTTTTTATTCTCTTTTTTTAAATTTTATATTTTCTCTCTCTACATATTCTCTCTCTTCTTCTTCTTCTTCTTTCACTTTCTTTCCCCTCTCCCCAGTCTCTCTTAAAGTATATAAATTTTATATTTTTTCTATATATAATTTTCTCTTTATGTTTATATTCTCTCTCTCTCTCTCTGCCCCCTTTTTTCTGCTCCTATTTCTCCTAATTTTCCTTTTTTTCTTCTCTCCCTCTCTCCCTTTTAAATTTTATCTTTTTCTTCTCTCCTTCTCTCTCTTTTAAATTTGATCATCTCTCTCTCTCTCTCTCTCTCTCTCTCTCTCTCTCTCTCTCTCTCGCTCAAAAAATATTTAAATTTTAAAAATAATTTTCTTTTTTTCATCTCTCTTCCTCTTTTCCTCTTTCTTCTTCTTCTTCTCTCTCTCTCCCCTCTCCTCTCCTTTCCTTCTCTCTCCTCTTTTTCCTTTTTTTAAATCTCTTTAATTTTTTTCTTTTCTCTTTCTTTTAAATTTTATCTTTCCTCTCTCTATAATTCTCTCTATGTTCAAATTCTCTCTCTTATTCTTCTTATTTTCTCTCTCATTTTCTTCTCTTTGTCTTTGTCCCCCCTCTCTCATCTTTTTTTCTTTTTTCTTTTTTCTTTTTCTCTCTCTCTCTCTCTCTCTCTCTCTCAAATTTTATATTTCCTCTCTCTATACATCTCTTTCTCTCTGTTCCCCCCTCTCTCTCCCTCCCTCTCCTCTTTTTTTTTGCTCTTTGTATATTTCTCTCTCTCTCTCTCCTTGTTTTAATTAAAAAGAAAGTTTCTCTTTTTTATTTTATTTTTTTCTCTTTCTTTTAAATTTTATCTTTTCTTTCTCTATAATTTTCTCTCTATTTTCAAATTCTTTCTCTATAATTCTTCTTCTTATTTTCTCTCTCTCATTTTCTTTTCTTTGTCTCTCTCCCCTCTCTCTCCTCTCTTTTCCTTTTTTCTTTTTCTTCACTCACTCTTTCTCTTAAATTTTATATTTCCTCTCTCTATAATTCGCTCATTGTGTTTAAATTTTTTCTCTTCTTCTTATTTTCTTCTCTCTGTCTCTCTTCCCCTCTCTCCTCTCTTTTCCTTTTTTTCCCCTCTCTCTCTTTCTCTTAAATTTTATATTTCATCTCTCTATAATTCTCTTTCTCTCTGTTCCCCATCTCTCTCCCTCCCTCCCTTTCCTCTTCTTTTTTTTGCTCTCTCTCTCTCTCTCCCTCTCCTTATTTTAATTAAACAAAACAAACAAAGAGAGAGAGAGAGAGAGAGAGAGAGAGAGAGAGAGAGAGAGAGAGAAAACCTAGGCCCTACGCATGAGAGAGAGGGGGGAGAGGTAAAAGAAAAATGTTTAATTAGAAAAGACTATTCTCTTTCCTCTTTCTCCCCCTTCTTTTTATCATTCTTCTTCTTCTTCTTCTCTCTCTCTCTCTCTCTCTCTCTCTCTCTCTCTCTTATTCTATCTCCTTATCGAAATGTATGAAAAACTATGTTCAAAAAACTTTAAAAATGTTTAATTAAAGAAAATTTTAAATTAAAAAATTTAATCTAATTGAGAGAGAGAGAGAAAGAGAGAGAGAGAGAGAGAACTTAGCCCTACACATGAGAGAGAGGGGCGAGAGGGGAAGAATTTAATAAAAAAATGGATGGAGAAAAGAAAGAGAGAGATTATAAGTGAGAGAGAGGGGAAGGGGTTTTAATTTAAAAAAGAGAGGTGAGGGGAGAGAGAAGGCTTTAATGAAAAAAGGGAAGGGGAAGAGAAATTGAGATATTGCACGTGAGAAAAAGAGGAGGGGAAGGGGTTTTGATTTAAAAAGGGAGGTTTGGAAAAGGAGGTAGGTTCCGGAAGCCCTTTGGAAGTTTGGGGCTTTCCGAACCTATAGCTAAAATAATATAGAAAAAGAGGAGGGGAAGGAGTTTTGATTAAAAAAGGGAGGTTTGAAAAAGGAGATAAGTTCGGAAAACCCTCTGAAGGTTCGAGGCTTTCCGAACCTATAGATCTCTCTCTCTCTCTCTCTTAAATGTTATATTTCCTCTCTCTATAATTCTCTTTCTCTGTGTTCCCCCCTCTCTCTCTCACTCCCTCTCCTCTCTTTTTTTGCTCTTTGTATATTTCTCTCTCTCTCTCCCTCTCTCTCTCTCCTTGTTTTAATTAAAAAGAAAGTTTCTCTTTTTTATTTTATTTTTCTTTTCTCTTTCTTTTAAATTTTATCTTTTCTTTCTCTATAATTTTCTCTCTATTTTCAAATTCTTTCTCTATAATTCTTCTTATTTTCTCTCTCTCATTTTCTTTTCTTTGTCTCTCTCCCCCCTCTCTCCTCTCTTTTCCTTTTTTCTTTTCTTCACTCACTCTTTCTTTTAAATTTTATATTTCCTCTCTCTATAATTCTCTCACTGTGTTTAAATTCTTTCTCTTCTTCTTATTTTCTCTCTCTCATTTTCTTCTCTCTGTCTCTCTTCCCCTCTCTCCTCTCTTTTCCTTTTTTTCCTCTCTCTCTCTTAAATTTTATATTTCATCTCTTTATAATTCTCTTTCTCTCTATTCCCCATCTCTCTCCCTCCCTCCCTTTCCTCTTCTTTTTTTTGCTCTTTCTCTCTCTCTCTCTCTCCTTATTTTAATTAAACAAAACGAACAAAGAGAGAGAGAGAGAGAGAGAGAGAGAGAGAGAGAGAGAGAGAGAACCTAGGCCTTGCGCATGAGAGAGAGGGGGGAGAGGTAGAAGAAAAATGTTTAATTAAAAAAGACTATTCTCTTTCCTCTTTCTCCCCCTTCTATTTATCATTCTTCTTCTTCTTCTCTCTCTCTCTCTCTCTCTCTCTCTCTCTCTCTCAAAATGTATGAAAAACTATGTTCGAAAAATTTTAAATTAAAAAAAGCTTTTAAAATATTTAAATAAAGAAAAGTCTAAATTAAAAAGTTTAATCTAATTGTGTGTGAGAGAGAGAGAAAGAACTTAGTCCTACACATGAAAGAGAGGGACAAGAGGGGAAGAATTTAATTAAAAAATGGATAGGGAAAAGAAAAAGAGAGATTATAAGTGAGAGAGAGGGGAAGGGGTTTTAATTTAAAAAAGAGAGGTGAGAGGAGAGAGAAGGCTTTAATGAAAAAAGGGAAGGGGAAAAGAAAATGAGATATTGCAAGTGAGAAAAAGAGGAGGGGAAAGGGTTTCGATTAAAAAATGGAGGTTCGGAAAAGGAGGTAAGTTCAAGAGGCCCTCTGAAAGTTCGGGGTTTTCCGAACCTATACCTAAAATAATATTTAAAAAGAGGAAAAGAAAAAGTTTTGATTTAAAAAATGAGGTTTGAAAAAAGAAATAGGTTCGGAAAACCCTCTAAAAGTTTGAGGCTTTCCGAACCTATAACTAAAATAATATAATAGTAAAATAAAATAAAATATAAAATATCAAGACCCATGGAAACAAATTTTACCTCGAGTGTATCATAGCACTAAGGCTACAAGTCCCAAGAGTCGTGTGCAATGTGCATGGGTGATAGACTCTAGTAACTCGTACCAGGGTGGCGTTATACAAGCAAGGCTACAAGCGCACCAACCAGTGAGAGAGTGCAAGTTTGCCACGATAAGGTCAGCCGTGACCCGTCTTCCTTTCTACCTACAAAAGTTGGGAATCATTCTGAATCACGCGCCTCACAATTATTAGGCCTAGCCATGGCTCCCGGATGGAAAGAAGAAGACGCAGAAGAAGCAGTTCAGCCACACGTTGTGTTCTTCCCACTCCCAGTGAAGGGTCACCTCAACCCCTATCTCTCCATCGCGCACTACCTGGCCTCCAATGGCGTCCATGTCACCTTCATCCACGGCCCCTCCTCCTCCTCCGCCTCCTTCGATCAATCCGGGCCGTCCATCCGGTTCGAGATCATGCGGGAGCTCGATGCCCTCCTGCCCCCCGCCAAGCCGGGCGGCGATACCCAGGCCGACGCAGAAGGCAGGAAACCCGAGACCGAACCTAAACCCCCGCGAGACTTCCTGCGCGACTCTACACCTCCCCTGCGGACAAGCCTCGAGGGCCTCCTCCGCAGGCTTTTCTTACCTGACAGCAAGCTCAGCCCCCCTTCCTGCATCTTCACGGAGGGCTTCCTTCCATGGACTCACGATGTGGCTCTGCAGTTCGGCTTAGCTCGGGTAGAGATCTGGACGCTCTCTGCAGCAGTGTTCTCCATCGGGCTGCACTTCTCGGAGGTACCTGCGAGAGGCCATGCCTTACCAGTGAAGCTAGGTACATACATACTGCATACATGTACATGAGCAGTACATGATCCATTAGTGTTGAATAGATCTGCTAGAGAACCTGTGAAGCCGCCAGAGTATATCAATGGAGTTAATGGCTTTGTATGCTGTTTAGGTTCCCCGGAAGCAGAGGAGACGGTGGATTTCATCCCAGGACTGCCGCCTCTGTGCTTGAAGGATCTACCATTCATGCTGGTAAGGGATAGTGCCGAATTTAGGGAGTTCATTTTGCAAGCGTTTGAGCGGTGCAAGGAGGCGGACAGGGTGCTGGTGAACACGTTCTACGAGCTGGAAGGGGAAGCCATAGACGTCCTGAGACAGGCCGGGGTGAGGATAGAGGCTGTCGGCCCGCTGGTGGCCACGACGAGCCTGCCGAGCAGGCTGACGGGGACGGAGGAGGAGGACGCTGCGTGCCTGGGGTGGCTTCACACCAGGCCGGAGCGCTCGGTGGTGTACCTCTCGTTCGGCAGCCTGGCCACACTGGAGGCCGAAACCGTCCGCGAGCTGGCCCTGGGGCTGGAGGCGTCCGGGCAGGCCTTTCTGTGGGTCATACGCCCGGGTTCTCTCGGCGGGCTGCCCGCCGCCGGAGCGCTGCCCGAGGGCTTCCAGGAGCGGACGCGTGGCAGGGGCCTGATAGTATCATGGGCCCCGCAGCTGGACGTCCTGGGCCACCCCGCCGTGGGAGCCTTCGTGACGCACTGCGGCTGGAACTCCACCACCGAGGCCCTGGACGCCGGCGTGCCCATGATCGGCCTCCCGCTCATCGCCGAGCAGAACACCAACCTCCGCTTCCTGGCCGACACGTGGCAGGCCGCCGCCCGCCTGACGCCGGACTACCACTGCCCCGTTACGAGAGACGCCGTCGAGGAGCGCCTCCGTTCCGTCATGACGGGGTCCTTGGGCCTCCGCCTCAGAGAACGTACCCTCGCTCTCAGCCAGATTGCCAGGCAGTCCAGTGTGTCTAGGGCCAATTTACACGGGCTCGTCGCTGATCTCCATTCTGGGAAACTTGGACCCACCAAGACACCTGTCGTGTGACAAAGCCACCAACCCTCCCACCCTTTCCCCAGACACACAAAAGGCCCCTTTCACCATGGTCCTTCTTCATACCCCTACACAATATTAGCTCATGCAACCACCCAAACCTACCAACTAAGTGTCAAAGTTGAATGTAGCCTACTTGCCTCATTTTCATAACACCAAATTATTGTCCTCCATTCACCTCACAATACCTTTTCATCTCCTCCTAGATCGTTGGGCCACTTGCCTTCACCTTCTCATTCCCGCCTTCACCTTCTAATTCTCCATAAGCTTATTCCACTGTCCATACTTACCTAAGTCCTGTCGTCTACACAAGGATGGTTTTTCTTTCACCTTCTCATTTTCCACAAGCTTATGCCACTACCCAGTCTTACCTTAATGGTATCTCCATCGCACAATGCAATCTAATACCTCATTACCATATTTCCCAATTTATTATTATCTTCGCTTGCTGTGCCTTGCAACTCCTCAAAATTTCCTTCGTCGATTTATGGTCACAAAAAATATATCTAATAGTTGATGTAGAAAATTGCACTTTTACTTAGACAATTAAAAGACCTTCGGTTGTCTATATATTCATTTTTGTGCTTCTGCTAGTACTTGCTATTGTACATTTAAAGTTAGATCAATTATTTTTTGTTGGATTATGGTTTTTCCTTATTGAATCAAAATGCACATCCTGCCAAAGATTTATCATTTTTTAGTCTTCAAACCTCTTACACCACTATAGCTCTGAGCACATTCAAGTAGCTCCAAGAGTACTCATCTTTGGTGCCTTTATCTCCAAAAAGGATCAGCTTGGCGTCATACTATTTGAAAAATCAAGCTTGTTTTAACTAGGTCTAAACTTGCCTCCAAATCTTTTTAATTTTTGGAGTGTCCCAAAATAGATATTGTTTAGTCTCAATTTTCCTTTTATGAAAGATTCAAAGAGACCTTTTATGCAAGATCTTATTTATGCACCACTTATTCCTCTAAACAAGTGGCAAAATTTTAAGGGTGAATCTTTACTTGCTCTAAAAGGTCTTAATACGGTAAAGGAAGAAGTCTTGGGTGGAAGTACACTAGTGGAAACAAGAGCTATTGTGAAAGAAGCAAGAGACACAGGATATAGGAACTCCAATAGTTACAATGTGTGACTTGCCTTTCCTTATTCAAATGGCCTAGGGCCATGCATTTTTGCACCATGGACATCCAAGAAACAACACCTCTAGTAAAGATAAAGACATAGGTAGAGTTGGATTTCCTAATGTGTGCATGACTTGCATAATCAAAGTCAGTATACCATGACTCATGAATCCTAGCCACCATAACATATGCATATGTCTATAGTGTCTTTAAGGTACCTCACAATATCCTTCATGGCATCCCAATGTTGCTTGTCCGGTGTAGCTATATAGTGTGCTACAGCTCCTACTACAAATGCTATGTCAAGACGAGTGGCTATCATGGCATACATCAAACTACCCTTTGTGGATGCCTAAGGAATCTTGGCCTTGTGTCCATGAAACTATAGACAATCGACCTCACTAATCTTCACATGAGAAGGTAAAGGACAACCCTAGGATATTCCAAATGTACTCCTTGTGCGATAAGTAAAGGAGCCCTTTAGAGTGATCATGCATGATGGGCATCCTAAGAATATATGAGACATGTCCAATCTCCTTCATCTCAAAGCTTTTCTTGAGCTGACCTTTTAAGGTATCCAACTCATCGTGAGTGCTCCCAGCAATCAATATATCATCCAATAGAGTACCAAAATCATAAGACTACCATCATAGGCCTTCTTCATGTATAAATATGGATCCATATTACTACTATAGGTATATCCCTGTGAATGCATGAAGGCATCAAAGTTGTGGTACCATTCCTAGGTGTTGGCTTAAGGCTATAAAGGCTCTTTCTCAACTTACACACTATGTGTTCCCTACCTTTTTCCTCAAAGCCCTTAGGCTGCCACATTTAAATTTCATTATGCAAGTTCCCATATAAGAAAGCTGTCTTGGCATCCATCTAATAGAGATCCAATCTAACTGCACAAGCAAAGCCAACACCAAGCGTAGGGAAGTTATCTTGACTACAGGAGAGAAGACTTCATCAAAGTCGATAGCATGCTCTTGCTTAAAATCCTTAGCAAACAATTTGGCCTTATAGGCTAGCTTAGGGCATCTAGGAGTACTCTTCAACTTATACATCTACCAATATGGTAAAGCATGTTTTTTTCCTAGGTAAAGGAACCAAGTCCCATGCATGATTTTTCTATAGGGAGTCATACTTTGACTAGATGTCCCTCTCCTAAGAGTGACTATCACCTTTGTGCATGGCTTCATCATAGATAAGAGGCTCACCAGCATCTATTACCATAACGTAATGCATAAAGGATACAAATTGAGCAAGCTGACATCTATCGCTAGTAGACTACCGCAAAACATGCTATGGAGCCTGTACTTCATATCTAACATCATGGTCATGGACCACTCAAGTATCAGTTTTCGCTAGCTATCTAGCTAGCTGTACAATAATAGGAGCCTCCTCCTAAAAGATCACCCTACATACCTCAACGACCTGCTCATACTATTTATGTGTTTTCTCCTCATGAAAAACAACATAGCTATATATGACCTTCCGAGCCTATGGACCAAGGCATTTCTCAAAAACTTTAGCTTTCATGGCCAAGTCATTACCCAATCTGATAAATCTCATCATGTTATGATAGGAGTGGAACCGCTCTTGATGAGGGATAATATGAAATGAACCCCCTAAATCAATCAACCAATCACTGAGCATAGATGAAAGAGGCATCATTCAATTGTGAAACATCAAGAGAAGAAAATGCAAGTATGTAATGATCATCAAAATCAATGTGCATGACATTAATCTCTTCAATCTTGAAAATGTACTTGTTAGAGACAATGCACTAATCATCATTCTTTTCATGGACTTTACCCTTTTTCTTTTCCTTACACTTTTCATCACGCATTTTATGTCTCTATGGACGAATATGACCTTGCTTCCCACAATAAATGCTAACTAATGGCCACAAGATTGATTACAAGACTATCCACATGACTGAGAATGAGACTTCTAAGAGTCTCTCCCACGGCAGTTATTACTACTTTACTATTATTACCTTTGACTGTCAAACCATGAGAACCATGGCAAGCATCAACGTTCTTTCAGTTAACCTCTTAATTCAAAAGTGCACCCTTCACATCCTACAATTTTAGCCAATACGGAATGTGTCCCATAACTTAGGAAATGTAACCAACAAGAATAAAGGAGGAATATTATCCTTAAATTCAATCCCTTGCAAAGATAAGTAGCTAAAAATAGAATGAAACTCATTTAAGTGGGCACATAGAAGTCCCCTCCATACAAAAGTACATGAGTTGCTTCAACCAATACATTTAAGAGGCTAAAAGCTATCACAACTATAGTGTGTCAATAATCATATATGCAGTAGGCATAGACCTCATGTACATAGAAGATCTCAGGGTAAAAGAAAATAACTACCAAATGCATAACCCACTAAAGCACAGCTCAATAGATAACCCAGAAGTATATAAATATCACTGACAACACATCAACAGACATAAGTGTCAGGTCCAAAGTAAGTGATTGAATTAGCCCACTATAGGGTAACTGCATCAAATACATATCAAGAGAGCATGTACATGAAGTAAGTGTCCCACGCTCTTGGTAAAAGTAAGCTCAAGCTCAACTGTGAATATCTAAAGCTCTATGTAAAATACAAAATGTCATGAAGGCTCCCAGTAGAATGAAGAGTGAATACCAGATGATCGAAAGAAGCTCAATACATCAAAGGTGTAGCATCCAAGCATCCAAGATACATGTGACATACATCCAAAAGCATGAGACCCAATATCTTGTTCAAGCTCTTACTGTGGCATCCAAAAGGAGCATCTAATAGCATGTAACCACCACTACAAGGATATAGGTGCATAGCGATGGCGATTTCCGACGTAAATTAGTGGCGTCGCTATTTGCCTCGCAAATAGCAACAATACTCATGCGAAAAAACACGGGCCGAAACCCAAGCGCGTCATTTTGCACGAACGAATGAAAGAGAGAGCGAAAGGGAGAGCGAACTGTATCTTGCGTTTGAGAGGGAGAGGGAGAGAAAGAGAGAAAGAGGGAGAATGAAAGCTTCTCACCGCCGCCGCCGCCGTTTGCAAAGAAAAGGAGAAAGTGTATAGAGGGCGAAGAGGAGTTGCCGTCACGAAGAGGAACCGCCGAATCCATCCTCGGGCCTTTGCGTTGAGTGCATTGTTCCCTCTTGCTCTGTTTTTATTTTTTCTCCTTTTCTTTTGAGAGAGAGAAAGGAAACGAGAGAGAGAGGGAGAAAATATTAAACATAATAGAGAAAGAGAGAAAGAGAGAGAGAGGGAGGGAGAGAGGAGAATGAATGACTAAAAAACAAAGAGAGGGTAAGATCATGTTCTTTAATTTTTTCTTTTTTTGTTTGTAGTAGTAGTAGTAGTAGTAGTAGTAGTAGTTCTTTAATTTCTTCTTTTCTTGTTTGTAGTGGTAGTAGTAGTAGTTCTTTAATTTTTTATTTTCTTGTTTGTAGTAGTAGTGGTGGTAGTAGCAGTAGTTGTTGTTGTAGTAGTGGTAGTAGTAGTTGTTCTTTAATTTCTTTTCTTGTTTGTAGTGGTAGTAGTAGTAGTAGTTCTTTAATTTCTTATTTTCTTATTTGTAGTAGTAGTAATGGTAGTAGTAGTTGTTGTTGTTGTTATTGTTGTTGTTGTTTTATTTCTTCTTTTCTCTTTTTCTTGTTTGTTGTTGTTGTGGTAGTCATAGTAGTGGTAGTAGTAGTGGTAGTGGTAGTGGTAGTGGTAGTGAAAGTGGTAGTGGTAGTGGTAGTTGTTGTTGTTTAATTTCTTATTTTCTTGTTTGTTGTTGTTGTGGTAGTCGTAGTAGTAGTGGTAGTGATAGTGATAGTAGTAGTTGTTGTTGTTTAATTTCTTCTTTTCTTGTTTGTTGTTGTTGTGGTAGTCGTTGTTTAATTTCTTCTTTTCTTGTTTGTTGTTGTTGTAGTAGTGGTAGTGGTAGAGTCGTAGTAGTAGTAGTAGTAGTAGTAGTAGTAGTAGTAGTAGTAGTAGTTTTCTTGTTTGTTGTTGTTGTTTTTTTTTTCTTCTTCTTCTTCTTATTTTCTTGTTTATTGTTGTTTAGTTTTCTTGTTTGTTGTTGTTGTTGTTATTGTTGTTGTTGCTTTTTTTCTTCTTCTTCTTTTCTTGTTTGTTGTTGTTGTTATTTTTTCTTCTTTTCTTGTTTATTGTAGTGATAGTGGTAGTAGAGAGAGAGAGATGTTTTGTTAAAGGAAATGAGAAAGGGAGAGGAAGAGAAAAAGAAAGAAGGAACGAGAGAGAGGGAATAAACATACAACATAATAAAGAAAGAGAAAAAGAGAGAGAGATGGAAGGAGAGAAGAGAGTGAATGGATAAAAAACAAAGAGAGGGTAAGATCTTGTTCTTGATCATGAAACGTATCTTAATCAGTGTATCCCATGTCCTTGCTCTCAATGTAAGCTGGCAATTAGATGAAAACATTGATTGTCTATAGAACACGTATGACGCTTCGGCGAGTTTCAATCAGAGGTCATTGATCAAGCGATCTCAGATTTTGAGTAAACGGTAAGAAAAGTGTATATCAATCATGTATTGTATTCGCAAGCTAATTGAATACCATATACAAAAACATTGAGTATGGCTAGTAAATTTTCTATCCAAGGAGGTGACGTCTCGTCCCAAGGAGGAGTGCACCCTTTGCACCCAGTTAGAAGAGTTCGTGGTTGTGCGATGGATGAAGTGCCTAAGCCAATCCACCACTTGGAAGGTACTACCCAATCTATATCGTCAATACTAGAGGAGACAAGCAGTCTTCCAGACTTTTCTACAGTCTTGGAGCCTGAGATGGAGGCAATGATCAATGCATTGATGCCCATGGATGTCGAGACATCTGATCCGCTTAGAGAGGAAGCATCCATACCATTATATGATGGGTGCTGAGTATCTCGCCTGAAGACATTGCTTGCACTCCTAAGTGTGCAAGCAAAATACGGGTGTGGAGTGATGCGAGCGTGACCGAGTTGTTCAGGTACCTTGTACGTACGCTTCGTTGATTTCTTTTCGACACTATCATAAAAAAATATTTGTGCTTTTTCAAGGTGTTTTATGATTTTTTTTCAGGTTACTGAAGTATCATATATTACCACTTGCAAATACCATGCCTGAGTCTCGTGATGATGCGTAATATGTTTTACGAATGCTTGGCATGGACTACAACAGCATCCATGCATGTATCAATGATTGCATACTGTTTTGAGGAGAATACGAGACTATGGAGACATGTCCAAAGTGTGGTACTCACAGGTATCGACAGGACTTGCAAGGCAAACCATCCCTCAAAAAGTTCTTAGACACTTTTCGCTTATTCCGAGCATAAACCACATGTTTCATACATCTGACATGGCGAGCTTGACAACGTGGCATGCGCAGAATAGATCCACAGATGGAGTTCAACAAATATCAATGGATTTATGCACATGGAGCCACATTGACTCTACCTTCCCAGGCTTTGCTCAAGAGCCAAGGAATCTTCGGCTCAGTCTTGCTATGGATGGTGTGAACCCATTCGGTCTGTGCTCAACTTCTTACAGTGTGTGGCCTATAGTCCTTGTCAACTACAATATCCCTCCATGGCCTTCTACGAAGAAAGGACATCTCATCCTTAGCTTGCTCGTTCCCGGTCGCTATAAATTCAAAAATATGGACGTGTATCTTCGTCCATTAGTCGATGAGCTTAAGATTTTGTGGGAGGAGGAGGTCACCGTGCAAGATATGAGCAAGCACGATGGTCGACAGTCAAGCCATTCTCATGTGGACCATGCATGAATTTTCGGGATTCAGAGAGTGCTCAGGTAAGTAGGCTTCCGTTCTCGTTGGTAATATCTATCGTAGCTCATTCAAGTTTGTATTCATCGGATAGAGGTGTTGGAACAAATCTAGTTACCTCAAGTTATCATGCATGTCCATTGTGTGGGCCACAATTAGACTCCAAAAGGTCACGAACCATGAAGAAGATGATATATCAAGGATACGCCGCTTTCTTGCCAGAGGGTCATGAACTCAGGAAAGGTTTTCTTGGATGACCTTCAGCACGTATGAATGCCCAAAGCCGGTACGAGTTGAAAATGGTCCACATAGAGTCACATCCAAACGGAATGCGATAGTTCTCAGTTTTCTACGAGTTTCCGTATTGGACCCACTTACAGATCAACCACTTGTTGGATCCCATGCATATTTTTAAGAACGTGGGCAGCTTACTATGGGACCACATCACAGGAAAGAGAGACACTATAGGGGCACAAATGGATTTGAAGGAGATAGACAAGATGGAGGTGCTTTGGCTGCAGTCGAGTGCTGATGGTCGCTTGCAGCTACCTTGCGCTCCTTGGGTTTTGTCCACTAAAGAAGAGCACATTGTGAAGCAAATAGTCAAGTCTATCCGCACTTCGACGGGTATGATGTATTCTCTCAGGTCCGTGTTTTCTAAAGACGACCAATTATCAGGGATAAAATCCCATGATTGGCATAAGATATATCAGGTTTTTACTACGAATGGATTCTAAGTGGCCTACGTATTTTGCTATTTGGAGTGTAGTCATTGTTCATAATGCTTCCTCGTTTGTGGCAGTTTGTACTACCTATCGCAATCGCAGGATGTCTTACTCCTGAAATACGTGGGGTGATTTACAGGTTATCAACTTTAGTGCAATAGATCTCACAGAAGGAGATTAAGACATCCTCTATTGAATCTGCAAGGCGGGGAGTAGTGGAGACGGTCTCTCTGTTTGAGAAATACTTGCCTACCAACATGCTTACGATACAAATCTACCTTTTTGTGCATCTTGTAGATGAAGTGGAGATTGCTAGACCTGTCCATACGCGATGGATGTTCTTCTTGGAGCGCTTCATGAAAATCCTGAAAGGCTTTGTGTGACAATGAGCTCAACTAAAAGGTAGCATGGTTGAAGGTTGGTTGGTGTCTGAGGCGTTAGTGTATATTTCACAATGGCTACCAATGGTGGATTCAGACAACAGTATGCTATGGTCACTGAAGGACGATGATAGACTAACCGGAGATGTGGTGGTTGGAAATGGGGTAGAATAAAGAATGGATGCTGCAATGGAGGAGAAAGTGAATCGCTTTTGTATGTTGCACCATGTCTCCATGGAGACATGGCTCGCTAGGTACCAGCAAGCAAGGAAAAATCGGGACGAAGCGCGATCTGAATTTCAATGTAGTACGCGCCATCGACCGATTCGATATCCCGAGGGCACGGAGGAGATGCCACGGTTTATATCAACGCGATGTTTGCATGGAGCTTTGACTGCAGCACCTCGCGAAGGAGCGGAGGTCTCAACCGAGGAGTGGGAATTCTCGAGGGAATGTAGTCCAAAGGTGATTACGTATTTAGGGTTTGTTGTATCTATATTTTATATGCGACAATTAATTGAGTGCTTCAATTTACAGTACAAAATATATAGTGCGACGTGGTCGCACGGACGGCATTTCCGCATGGAGCGTACTGACAAAATGTGCTCCACAACAGATTGTGGTATCATGGCAAAGTTCGAGCAAGAGAGCCAACGACGAGCAATGGATCCAAACACAGTTATAGATGAGATTGAGTATTTTGGAAACTTGCAAAGTATTATCACGGTGGATTACCATAGCTTCTCCATGATCCTATTCGATGTGCAGTGGTTCAAAGTGGTACTTGAAGGAGCCGGAGCAACATTTCAGCGAGATCCATTTGGATTTCTCAAAGAAAAAAAATAGATGAATTTGTGCGACACGTTTGTGTTGCTGGTCCATTGTGAACAGGTGCATGAACTCATATATTTTGTAATTATATTACAACATGGTACATGTCACAAAAGTTAAATCTCTCTTGTACGTGATTTTAAACACGTAATTTTCTATCCAAACCCCCGACAACCTCAATGGTGGTATGTTATACCTTCAACTCCCCGAAGTGTGAGAGTATATTGATCAAAGCGATGTTCTAAGTGTAGATGAGGACAGTATGCAAATAGAGGGGTCGATATTGCAAGGGGTGGAGGCCACCGAAATCTTGGAGCATGTAGAGGAGCCAGAATTGGGTAACAATGATGTAAATATAGTAGTCCAAGAATTCTTTGGGAACAAGATGGACTCATCCTTTTGTGGTGACATGTCTATCGACCTTCCAGTGCATTGCGGAGTTGTGTCAGGAGATTGACATGGGACCATAGGGTACTTCATACTTAAAGCATCCACCTACTCAATTTGTTGACGAATCGCTTATAAGGGTACAAGATTATTTTTTTTAAGATTTATATTACCGTGCTTTGTATGATTTATATTGATTATGTTAACATCAATTTTTGTCTGTGCAGGTGACCTTTGTGGATATTTAGATCAATACGATGAGTCGAGGGATGAGCGAGGAGGAGCTACAGTAGATCTTCACGCATATGTCTCTAGATCAAGTGGCTCGATTTAGAGATATGGCGGACTAGAAGCTGCCTTGATCGACACCATCAGGCCGTTCTATTAGATCTACTTCGGTGCGCTCTGATGCTTCAGTAAGCAAGAGTAAGAGACACAGGATGTGAGAACTTCAACAATCACAATGTGTGACCAGCTGTAATACTTCCACGCAATTAAAAAGTAGTTGGTTAGTTCAAAAGTTAGTTAGTCAATTAATAAGTTAGTAAGGTTACTAACTAAGGACTAACTAAAGTAAAAACTAACTAGCATTAATAATTAACAATTTTTATTTAATTAAAAATATATAAAAAATGATCGAGAGTCATAATCTCACATTTTTCTCAGATTGATAAGGATTGTAGTCACCCTTCACAAAAGTTACAACGTGAACAAGAGTTATGAACCATATTAATCACTAGTGTTAATGTGTATAGTATGGATGGTCCAAAAATATTAGATTTTTGGGCAAAACTATCATATTTTAGATATTAGTTATTGTAAATATCCTAAAAAGCTATGGAGATTTCTGGAAGATGATGTCATGTAAAAAAAGCAAGTGGTTTTTCAGCTTGATTTAAGACAAAAAAAGAATGATTGACAAAATCACGCACGCTGCGATCGCAATTTACAGGCAATAAGCAGCACTTCAAACAAGGAAAAGAAGAAGTGATTTGGAAGATTTCTAATCAAGTGTCTTGGGGTTTTACCCCCCTTCCAGAGCCAACAGAACTATCAAAATTGTGATTTAAGCATCAAATTGTTGATTTTTCCAAGATCCTCTTCATAAGGAGCTCTTCTTCTTAGCCACAACCGTTCTTCTCTTGTTTAGCTATAAATATGAGGCATGGGGAGCAGTTAGAGAGGCACAAGGAGACCCCGAGAGGCTTCGAGAGAGAGGTAGAGAGAGGGAGGTATAAGGATACCCCTCCAAGAGGCTGCGAGAAGGAGCTTGAGAGAGAGAGAGAGAGAGAGAGAGAGAGAGAGAGAGAGAGAGAGAGAGAGAGAGAGGAGTTACCCTGAGAGGCTACGAGGAAGAGAGTTAGCTCAATTCCCCCTATCTCAGTCTTCGACTAAGCCATATTCTCTTTTGCTCTCCCATCTCAAATCCATTCCTCCTTCTTTATCTCTCAAATCCACTTGCAGATGATGGTCCCGAAGCGAAAGATCTCTCCAAATGCTAAAACTCCCACCACAACCAATAGGACCGCGAACCAAGGGACCGCAACTACGGGAAATGCATCTCTCATGAATCAAGTGCACCCCGTTGTATTACGGAAATAAAGTGGGAGAAAATAATGTTTACATTAATCATCGCAACTTAATTGAGCATGTTTCGAGATAATGAGCGTACTAGGAAAATTTTGTTCATCGCATTCATCTTAGGTGATCAATTAAGATTGCACTTAGAAGCCGTTAAATTGCACATCAATTGCATGGAAATTTTATACTAATATATATATGAAAATTTTCAAGAATACACATTAAACTGCAATTAAGACAGATAGATTTTATGCATCTGCATCCGTTTGCTTGGTTGAAATAATAGGAAATCCTATTACATCTCACAAAACATAGATTGAACTTGTGATAGAATACACAGGGTTCCTAGGAAGTTGAAAGAATTTCAAACCCTAAAGAGTTGAAGGATTCTTCTCAAGGCCCATCTTGCTTGAAGCTGAAAGGAATTCAAAGTCATTAAGTAACTATATGAATTACGCGACAAACCCTAGTTCAAATGAATACATAGGGTTTCATTGTAGGGAAGCCAATGTCCCAAATTGCAATCAACATTGCAAGGATACTCCTTCATTCAAAAGAATGAGAAAATTAAATTAGGCTATCTCTTGAAATCTCAGACGATAACAAGGATAAAGTCAAGACTAGATGCTATCGCATCAAATTGGAATTTCCTTCAGTAGAGAGAACAAAGAATTGTCTAGTACATATTGTGCACTTCTGCTTGTGTTTGTACTTAGGAACACCTATTTCGAAAAGGAGTCATCTAACAAAGGAATTGATAAGAAGAAAATCTTTCAAATTGGATTCAGGTTGAAACACCTAGGAAAGGCATGTTGAGCACCCTTAGCTAGCTGCCAACCCTATCCAAGGGGGTTTTTGATAGCCACATCGGGAATATGGACTGAACATGTTGTGAGAGGTCTCTCCATAGAAACGTCTATTCATAGGAGGATGCTTGGGTGTCATGGGGGCTATGGCTATAAATCCCCTGCCTCCGAGTCCTACTCATATGGTCTACATGACTCGAGAAGGAATCGCAAGGCCCTGTTACTAGTGCAAATACGGAAACCTGGAGAAAAATAAGACGCATCCTTATGGATTGCGGGAATCATTCCATGGACAGTGGGATTTGTATCTCAGTTGAAATTTTAATATAAAGTTTACTTTCAAAGAATTTTTCTGATCTGTTTTCATGTCAGTGCATAAAATTAAGTAAAGGAACATGTGACTAACATGTTAATTGAGGAAGCTGCTTGTATGTGTTACCACTAATGTGCCCTTAGGTAAGTAGAAAACTAAAGCTATCAAGGAAAGCGAGTGGGCGAAACCCCCAAGGGGTCCGTCATCCTACGGCAAGGTGGTCCCAAAGGACTGGGAGGCTTCTCAACATTCAAATCGTGATGACATGTTGACCTTAGATAATGTAGAGTAGAACCTTGACTCATATCATTTTAGGGGACTGGAATGGGACTTTACCCTATGGGTAGAGAGGTCGAGTGATGCATCCCTCTCATTTCCCATTCTCTTTGAACCGAGTGCGATATGAGACCACCACGGTTTAGATGCTCTACACAAAGTAGATCGTTTGCCGACACTAGAAGACTATAGAATGAGACCACCTCGATTTAGATGCTCTACACAAACTAGATCATTTGTCTGAAGACCGATGCTAAAAGACTGTAGAATGAGACCACCTTGATTTAGATGCTCTATGCAAAGTAGATCGTTCGTCTGAAGATTGACGCTAGAAGATTGTAGAATGACTTGACCATTGGAAACCCAGGAAGATTCAGGTTGATCCTAATAGGGGTAGACTCGAGATTCGCTAACCGACAAAACCTATGACATTCTGTGGGAGTTCCAGGCAACGTCTTTTAGTTCAAACTCCTAATGGACTACTAAAACGTGTCACGAACTAGGCATGTTTTACACTAGCCTTCCATTATTCAAATGTCATTAAAAGAATAAAGAATGAAGTGATACTAATGCTCACTACCTACAGTATACAGGTTTGTAGGTACTATCAATGTAATGAATACATTAGCAGTTTAGGCACATGTGCCTTTACCCCCAACACATGGCTATAGAGCCTTTAGGGTGTTTTACAAGGGTATCTTTAAGGTTTAAGATCTTCCTTTTTTGTGACCTTGAAGATTGCCTCATATGGCAATGTACATATTTTCCTAATATTAATTACTTTGTATTATTTTTTTAAAGTACAAATGTATGTCCCTCCAAGTTGAAGTACAAAATCACTTACAGTGTGTATCTTAGCTTTAGATGTAGTCTTATGGCTACCTTTATTCTTGACTAGAGTAAATATTTTTAGCACCTAGTGGACAATCTTGCCATACCAAGTGCTTTTGTATAATCTTGGTAAATCCAAAATTCTTTTGACAAGACACTAAGCTTGGACTTTTTGTGCGCATCAACATACACTTAAACATCGCAAACACATGTTCTGATGTGTAAAATAATGAGCACACATCTTGGTAAAATTCTCTTGACACAAGACACTAAGCTTGGACTTTTTGTGAGCATCAACATACACTTTAACATCACAAACACGCGTTTTGATGTGTGAAATGACAACCACACATTTTCACTTTTGATTTGATTCATATGTTCATATATATTCTTGCTAACGAAAACTAATTGGTGAACCTAATAAGTTGCCATTAAATAAGATGCTTTGAATTGCTCAAATAGAAGAATCTTATATTACTTTCTAAGGTCCTTTTGGAGACAATGTGTTCTAACCATGCAATGATGATTTCCAAGAAGTCAATTCAACTTTTTTGCTTACCAATGTACTATATGTGTAGACAATTGTTGACCTTTATAGTAACAAATGGAATACTTAGATTTCATTTCTTTAAGAGCATAGAGATAGGTCGTAAAAGTACAATGTCTACAAAATGAATCTAAGTGAGAAATTCACAATCATGGAGGAAAATATGTTCCTCAAAAGTTCTCATTATTCAACATTGAAATCAAGGGCATACCTTCAATTTTAGTTTTTCCATATACATTAATGGGAATATGACTCTTGTTTTAATGTGAATTATTTTTTATGAGGTTGAGAAGTGGGCCTTGTATTGACAAGTCTAATATCAAAATAATTAGACTCCATGGGAGCATCCAATTTTTCCCCATTGCATAGGTGCTAAAAAGACCCAAGTGGCATTGGATTGACTTCTATAGTTATTATGATCAATTGCATTATGTTTTACACACACGCGCATGCATGTGCATTATACACCATCTTTCAAAGATTATCTTTCAAATTGAACAATGGTTATCGATGCATGCATGCAAATATCATAAAGAAGTCCATTGTACACTTCATCTAGCAAAGACTATCTTCCAAGTCTAATGGTTATAGTATATTGATCACTAACTTTTAAAAATGAGTATGTAAATTCTCCTTAACTTAAAAAAATTGGTTGCAATATATTGGTCATAAACTTAAAAACAATGGGTGTATAAACTAATTGAATCTTCCCAAAATAGCTAGGACAATAGCCACTAACCTTCCAAGCATATCTCGTCAATCTTGCTTCCAAATTGAGTTATCGCAACTCAAGAGATCCACAATGGTTGTCCACCTTTTTAATCAATACTACTAGTGAATAGACAAAACAATACCTTGAATCCAATCTTGGGAAGACTCTTATCTCACAGTAGATACAAACTCGACAAGCTCCAACTACAACTAGAGCCTCACAAGTCTAAATCTAAGCTCCACAAGCTTTGCAACATAAGAAAGCACTAAGTTTAACTATTTCAAGTGAAGGAAATTAACCATCACACTCTTTCTTTGAGCTATGTTACAAATTCAGTTTATGTAGAACTACAGGCATATAGAAAGTAAATATATTACTAAATCTTACATGACATATCATTACAACAATGCAATGCATTTTCCTCTACATGTTGTATAGGGGCACTTGATGCAATTCCAATCTTTTGACATCTAGTTAATGTTAAATAAGTGAGACACTATGAGTCAATTCTAAAAGGCAAGACATGGAAATATACTTGATTTCTACAAATAAGGGTTCAAGCTTATCAATAAAACTATGCCTTGAAAGTTCAACTGATCAAAGGTCATTGCATGTTAATCTCTTTTCTAAGAATAATTTTACTAATCAAGGAGGAACTTTATTCATGATTCATTGTTGCCATTGAAGATACAATGAGACGCTACAAGCCAATCATGGCTCTATAGCCAAGGTCTTCATGGACCACCTCTCCACCACAATTAGTGCAACTAGCCCAAGTCTAAGTCTAGACGCAACGATAAGCAACTAGTGCATGATTTTTTAACTCTAATGGAGAATGCTATACCAAAAGGTATAGTCATAATACTATCTTGCCCATTTTTTAAAGGTGAGATTTTATTTGTAATGAAGAAATTGAAGACCATTAAAACCTCATGTCTAGATGGCATCCAAGTAGAAGTCTATAAAGCCCTTTGGGAGGTATGCAATAAGGATATTTTCTCTTTTGCTATGCAAGAAATGGGTTTATACCAAAAAGTAATTACTAAGGGTAGAATCAAATTACTCCCTAAGTCCTCAAACAAATATCTTAGGCCATGCCAATGGTGTGCATGTACTATGTTGAATGTGATGATAAATTCATTGCAAAGATCCTATGAGAGTTAAGTTTATACTTCCCAAGGTGCTTCATTGATGCCATGGATTTGTTATTGGCAAGAAAATTCAAGATGCAATGTTGAATTTAATGGCTTCTTTGAAGGTAGATAGGATAATGTTTTCTACTAATTACTGAAGTCTTAAAGAAGGTTTATGATCAGTTATGATCACTTGAGATGGAATTTTGCGAAAGAAATTATGTCTCAAATAAGATTTTGATCCCAAATCTATAGCATGTCAATGTATTGCTCACCAACGCTAGTGCATGAGTGGATGTTGATTTGTATATTTCCCATCCATTTCAAAAACTGAGATTCTCTTTATGAAATATGCCCCTTGGCACCCCTTCTCTTTGCAATTGCAACAAAACCTCTTTTAAGAATGATGGATTAGAAGACTCAAAGTGGGGTAACCAAAGGGCTCACTTTTCCTGAGGCACACAAATACGTACTCAACTATTTCCAAATAATAATTCTCATTTATAAGAAGCTGACAACGAGAATGTGGAGGTGCTATTGGAAGTGTTAACCAATTTGCTATTTTTTAGGGTCACTAGAATTGAAATCCTATGTCCCAAGGGTTCAAAATAATCCAAATGGGCCAAGTAGCACCATTGGCTCTTAGCATTGTAGCAAGGCAAAGACAACAATGTGTCTAGGGAGAAGATCAAGAATAAAAGAAGGAGGTTTGTTATCATGCCAATTAGCTTGATGGGTATCCTAAGCCCCAATGCCATGCATGTAGCATGGCTACCCCCATCAATAAATCCTAGTGGATTCACATGTCTTTATTTCACCATGTTTCCATATGAAGTCTCTCAAAATCTTATCCATCTTGCATTCTATTGGATGGGACATAATCAACACTCCCAATAATGGAGGATTGTGGCTTGAGCCACTTGAGCTCAAAGTGAATCATCTAATCATTAAATTGCTTATGAGAATAGAAACTAGAAAATTATGTGTGATAACATGCAAGATAGCTATCAATTAGGAAATTCTACTAAAAATTATTTGGCCCAATCTTACTTGTATGTAAAAGTTAGTGGCTACTTCTATGAGCTTTCAACTAAAAGGGAATCCAATAGCACAAGGCCTTGCTAAATCTTAGCAAGCTATCATGAAGAACTTGAAATGGACGGAGGAGGCCAATAGAATGGATGACCATGCCCTTCTCCAAGTTAGTCAAAGCTTCTTTGGGGTTTTGAAGATGGCTTCTACCCATTAAAGAAAAAACCTAAACTTGTATTCTCCATGGTAAAGAAAAAAGTGGTTAGATGGGTTCATATGTGGAATGCAAAGAAAGAAAGGAATTAATTACCTTTAAAAAAAAGGTCAACAAGAAGTTTGATCTTTTAGAGAAAGAAAGAAACTAACTAATGGATATGATTACCAACAAGCAAAGATCTAGTCCCCCCACTTAGTTTGTGGGGTAGGATAGTATTATAGGGAAGATGCTAATCAATCATAAAGGAAAGCTCACCTGTACGATGAAGAGCAAAGCATATTTTTATCCCTCAACCAATTACCTTTTGTCAAAGATCAGTAGGCATGGAAGAAGATGTTTTTGATGGTGCAAACCTGCAATTGGAATAAGAGGATCAAAAATTTATGGGAGACCACCCTAAGTAGTAGAGTAAATTTTATTATTTGAAGAATGGTCGTGTGAAGAAGCTTCCCACCAAAGATATACTAGCAAAAGTGATGATGATATACATATTGCATGATATGCTAGTGTGAAAAGGAATCAATCACATACTTATTTTGGAATTTTAGCAAGGCAAAAATGTTCTAGAGTATAATAAAGGGTTAGTTTCATAGTGCTAGTCTAAAATCAAACCTCAAAATATAGACTACCTTATTTGGAGACAGAGACAATATGGATGAAGAAAGTCTCAAGGTTTGGAATATAGAAAGAGCTATTATTTGGTGGAATAAAAATAGACTCAGTATGAGAAAAGAAGGGAAAACACTTTGAGATATCTTGATATCTAGGTGCAATGTTGAGATCTTAGCGATTATTAGAGTTGTTATCAAAAAGGGCCAAGTATCTAAAGCAAAGGTATAGGTGATGTATATTTTTTGAATTAATAGAATGTTATTTTGTTGTAGAAAATAGATATCCATATAGTGAAAGCTATATCTCCAATATTGGTAATGAAAAATACATATCCAATATTGGTACTAGTAATTATCTCTCTCTCTTGAGACTCCTTATTTTGAGTATTCCTTCCTCTTAACCTATGTATTGTTTGCTATAGATTTTAAACAAGGAGAGGAACTAGCAATGAAGAATGAAACTCCATAGAATGTTGGTGGAAGGAGAGAGAGAGAGAGAGAGAGAGAGAGAGAGAGAGAGAGAGAGAGAGAGAGAGAGAGAGAGAGAGAGAGAGAGAGAGAGAGAGAGAGAGAGAGAGAGAGAGAGAGAGAGAGAGAGAGAGAGATGTTGAATACATATATCTCAAGAACAAACTAGGGCCTTCTTATACATGTTGAGATTTTTGACTATGTCTTTGACCCTCCTTTAATGCAATACGGAGCAAGGGCATACAAATCCAAAATTACAAAAAGAAGAGATTGCAAAGAAAAAATCTAGCATACAAGGCCAAATATTTGCCTACAACAAACAAAGAAACCCACAAATATTGTTTAAAAGGACCTTGAAGAACTACCTAAGGAAGCTACCATGCCTCAAGAATAACTCAACAAACCAATGACTTCTAATGACAAGATGGTAGAAAGGTTTGGTGTTTCAAAGCACAAACCCCTGTTGGGTTAAAGACAAAAACTTGAAAAGACATCTATATTTTTATCATGCTAAAAGATTTGTCTAAAAAACAAGGTAATCAACAATTTTATGCTTATGATACACATGCTCAACAAAACCTTTGATCACGTGAACATAGGAGAAGCTAACGATGCCATGGCTGAGGTGGTAGAGGCAATGGCAATTCCATGGGAGGGACACAAACATTTCTATGCAAGGTATCCCACAAATAGAAGAAGAATTATTCAAAAGCTTTTCCAACCAATTAGCACAAAGACTTAATTTGATCCAATCTCTCCAAAAACATGCATTCAATTCAATTAAGGAAGAGATTAGCCAACTAAAGGTGAACATGGACTCCGAGCACCCATTCTTGAGGATGTGGAACTAACAATATGGAAGAGCCACAAAGACTTGAGAACATTATCCTATCTACAGAAAGCAATAATCTCAATTAGAACAAGAGCTCATGCATAAATTGGAACCCTCACAATTGACCTCTTTAACCACCCATTTCTAGATAAAATCCTTACATATGATGAGCTACAACTTGCAGGTTATTCTACATACTAATAGACTTAGTCATGTAAATCACAATGTTGTGTATCAAATGGAGAAATTTAGAGAAAATTGCAAACTTTAGTACAATCCCAAGTTCAATTAGGGTATCTTTCAAAATGTTAACCTCTTTTTTGAAAGATTGACAAAAATACAGGTGCTCGTAATTTTTCAAAGGATACTATCTAGTAATTATGTTTCTAAGGAGAGTCAGACTTGCTCCCATGCAATTTGTCAAACATTTTTTAAATTAAGAAAATCATCTATTGTCTGAGGGGTTTTAGTTGAAAGGTCATATCCAACGGGAATCAAAGAGAGAAAGAAGTAGAGAATAGGAGATAAAAGAGAAGAAAAAGAATAGACAAGAGGTACACAAGATAAAGACAAAGCTCGATGAATCAAAGTACTATGTATCGATAGAACATGAGAAGATAAGCAAAATCCTTGTCTGAGACTACTCTTGATACTAGGAGGCATATTCCACGGTGGATTCCGTGAGACCACGGTGGATTCCATGAGGTTTTGCAATGGATTCCGTAAAACTATTTTTATTTGACGGGGCTTGTACACAAGATGGATTCCTTGTGCGAGAAGTTGACGGGGATGCTTGTTCTTTTTAGGTGTCATGTTAATTTAATGTGCACGTGGGTGATTTCATGGCAGGTGATTCCACAAAATACATATTTAAATTAATGGACATTTATGAGTTTAGAGTGCACTCGTATTAAATCAAGGTTAGGACAAAGTTCCAACCTATTTATTTATTTTGTAGCTGAAGACTGCTAGGTATTCACTTTTTTCAGTTTAATTTTATTATTTTCTAACAATTGTGAATGCTTCAATTGATGTGTAGAGTAGGCAGCGGTAGCATTGGGAAGCACTAGGCGATAGCGTGTATTCAGATTACTTAGAAGAAATTATCATTTTTGATGGGCGCGCATCTTATCATTAAAGGCGTGGCACTAATATTTATTTAGGCACGCTTATTTATTGAAGTGCTTAAATATTTATTATTTTGTATGTGCATGGACGCACAGTTTAAATATTTCATTATTGGACATTGTATTTGGGCACTGCCCAACTCTTGGGCTGCCCAACTGTTTATTCTTTATTTGGACAAAAGCAAACATAAAATCCAAAGCATGCTAATTGTAAAATTGGGCTATTTTTTGAGCTTTGAGATGAATAAATTTATAAATACATGCCTTGTGAAGTGCTCACACAAGGCATGGAGGGAGATTGTACCCAATTTGTCTTTTTGCCTCATGTTGCACAAACTCTCTTCTTGCTTTTTATGAGTTTTAGTAGAGTTCTTTGTTCTTGGGAACCTTCCAATGCTTGCTACGTACGCATCTAGCATCCAATTTGTGCACCAGTGGTATCAGAGCAAAGCTAAGATCAAGGGCTTCCAATCACTTACCATCTCACGCAAAGGCCTTCTCTTGGAACGAACGGACTCTACAGTCAGTCGTCAATACCAACATGTTCCTGGCGTTGAAGAACCCCCTGCTGTGCTGTTGGATCGCAAAAGCTTAAAAATAATAAGAAATTTTCTCAGAGAAGTAGACAAGAAATTTTTCATTAAGTTTAAGTTCAATAAGCTTAAAAAGCTTAAGTGAAAGAGCTTAAGCTCTACCAATTTCAGTGAGAGCGACGGCGGCAACATGTACTCGCGATCGTTGAATCTGCTCAGAACGTGTCGCCGTCCTGTCAATTTCAAAAAGAGTCATTAAGCTTTTATAAAGCTTAAGGTTTTTAATCTTACTAAGGCTTAAAATTTTCAAGTTTAAATCTCCTCTTTAGTGGGCATTCACACCGAGCTTACCCCAAAATTACTCTCGAAAGCCTCAACAAGCCCCTGTTCATACCTCCACTCTGACAGAGACAGTTTTCAGCAAGAAAATTGACATGTACAGTCTATTTTCCACTTGAAAGAAGACCTTCATCAATTACCATAACCGCAAAGAAGAAAGATCGCAAAAAGCCATATTTTTTTAAAAAAAGAAGCAAGCCTTGTAAACCCAACCTTGAGCTACACTCATCCCTCTAACAAGATTTCGAGTGTGTGAGATTGTTTGAAATTTTGCAAGATTTCGAGTGATTTATCGGAACCAACGGTGAACCAAAAATTAGACCTAATTATGATGCAGCTTCAAGAGGGATGAAGAGCACGTCAAACTTTGCAAGCTCAACTGGCTACTCTTCAACGATCTACTGTCGATCAAGATGGACCCCAACCCGAAGATGTTATACGATGTATAATCAATGCAACACTTGAAGCACAATCTATCAGGAAAGAAGCCAAGATAAGTAAAAGAAATTTTAAATTTCGTACTTTTAATGGGCTACGTGAGGGAAAAATGTTCTCGCTTTTATCAGTCAGTTTGATGATTATTTTCATGAAGAACAGTATGCCAAAACAGACAAACTCAAGTGTGTCACTAACCATTTAGTGGACAGAGCATCGTTATGGTGGACTATTGTCCGCAAGAGTATTGATTGTCCTACTACTTGGGAGGCCTTTCAAAAGAAATTTTTGCAAAATTTTCTTCCGCCGCAATTCCATAAAAAAGAAATCAAACAATGGGATCTTCTGCAACAAAGAGATCGTAAGCCTATTTCGCAATACACTGGGCCTTTCTGAAACTCCTTATTACAAATTCGAATGCTTGAAGACGTACCTGAGGTGATCCACAAGCGCAAGTATATGTCTGGTTTTCTTGGTCACTTCTATGCAGAGGTGAACATGTTCAAGCCAATGACTCTCAAAGATGCGATATCTTTGGCCCATGATGTTGAAGATAAAATTCGTGGACGAGAGAAGCGACCACAACAATTTCCAACTAATAGTAACTTTGGTACAAAGCAATTCAATTCTAACTTTCAAAGATTCAATCAAAATCGCTTTGTTCTATAAATCCTAGACATGACCCCCTGCTTTACCATCAAACACAAATTCAAATCCTAAGCCATCTTTCCAACTAAATCCCAACATACCTAAACTTCCAGCCATTACCAATAATGTTTTCCAAAGCCAAGCCTATAGTTTGCTACAAGTGCCATCAACCTGGACATCTAGCGGTGAATTGTCAATCCAAAAAGCCAAATGTTCACATCAACTACTTGGGAGCAACTGAAGATGAAGACCATGAAGAAATGCCCGATTTCATGGAAGATGACGACAATATCGGTACTACTTCAGATATTTTACCAGGTATGCCAAATTCTCATTCATTATTAATGATGAAATGTCTTGTGCATGGTAAAGAAAAGATTGTTTTGCATGACGATGGGAGCACACATGATTTTATTTCTGCAAAATTGGTCAAAGAATTGAATTTAGGTATTATTCCAACTCATTATCGTACAAAAGTTGCATTCTTAGGCACTAGATACAATGGTACACAATAAGTTCATGATTTAGAAATTAAATTTGGCGACTATGTTGAGCGCAAAAAATTCTTAGTTGTGCCTTTGCAAGGTAGTGACATTATCTTAGGAATGCCTTGGCGTCATAAATACAATCCCGGTATAGATTATTCCACACATTCAATGAAATTTCATTCTAATAGAAAACAAATCAGTTACATGGTATGCATACTTTAGATAATTTTCCATTGCTTAGTCACACACAGACTAAACGTACATTAAGAAAAGATAGCAAATTATTCTTAATATGGGTGAATGAAATTGAAGCTAAGGAAAATTAGATGCATCCTAGGCACGCACAATTTCTTTCACAATTTAAAGATTGGTTTTCTTATGTTGACTTACCACCTGGTTTACCACCTACACATCCTAAAGATCATAAAATAGATTTAATCCATGGCTCTCAACCACCATGTAAAGCATCTTATAGACACAATCAAATTGAACAGAAAGAAATCCATGCCCAAGTTGAAGAATTGTTAACCCAAGGACTCATTAAGCCCAGTAGTTCAGGCCTAGTAGTTCTCCTTTTGGTGCACATGTCCTATTAATTAGTCAAGAAGAAAAATAATACCTATAGGATGTACATTGACTATCATGCCCTAAACAAGATCACTGTCAAGAATAGATATCCAATCCCTAGGGTAGACGACCTCATGGATAAACTACAAGGGGCCACAATATTTAGCAAGATAGATCTCAAATCTGGATATCATCAAGTACGATTAGATACACTTGACATTTTAAAAACTACATTTAGAACTCAATTTGGTCATTATGAATTCCTTGTTATGCCTTTTGGTTTAACTAATGCACCAGCCACATTCAATCATATGATGAATCACATATTTTTGAAGCATCGGCATTGTGTAATTGTTTTCTTTGATGACATATTGGTTTTCAATAAGAATGAGAACAAGCATTATGAACAATTATCTTTGGTTTTCAAATTATTGAAAGAGAATCAATTATATGCTAATCTTGAAAAGAGTAAATTTTTTCAAACCCACATTGAATATTTAGGAAATATTATTTCTTATTATAGTATTAAAGTTGATCCTAAAAAGATAGAAGCAACTTTGAATTGGCTGATCCCTAAAATTGTGCATGAGATACGTTCTTTCTTAGGTCTTGCTTGCTTTTACAGAATTTTTTCATTGCTTGCATTACCTTTAATGAAATTATTAAAGAACAGTATTGTATATCATTGGTCTGATAATCAGCAAAAGTCTTTTGAATTATTGAAACATGCCTTAACACATGCACCTGTTTTGCAATTACCTGACTTTAATAGACCATTTTTCCTAGTAGTAATTGATGCTAGCGGATAAGGAATAGGAGTTGCCCTTATGCAAGATTCACATCCCATAGCCTATTCTAGTTGCAAACTTAACCCTTTGAACCCAAGTATTCTACCTATGATAATGAATTGCTAGCTGTAGTACAAGCCTTACATCAATGGAAACACTACTTAATGGGATTTGAATTCATGATCAAACTGACCAACAAAGTAGCAAACATCTCCCTAGTCAGCCACAAATCTTTGACCGTCATATTAAATGGGTTGCTTTTATTCAAATTTATCATCCACTTATCCAATATCAACCCGAAAACCTGGGGGTATGATGCCAGGAGGCATATTCCATGGTGGATTCTGCGAGACCACGGTATATTCCATGAGTTTTTATTCCATGTGGATTCCGTGAGGTTTTGTAGTGGATTCCATAGAACTATATTTATTTGCTGAGACTCGTACACAATGTGGATTCCTTGTGCGTGAAGTTGACGGGGATGCCTGTCCTTTTCGGGTGTCATGTTAATTTAATGTGCATGTGGGTGATTCCATGGTGGGTGATTCCGCAAAATACATATTGAAATTAATGGATGTTTATGAGTTTAGAGTGCACTCGTATTAAATTAAGGTTAGGATAGAGTTCCAACCTATTTATTTGTTTTGTAGCTGAAGACTGCTAGGTATTCACTTTTATCGGTTTAATTTTATTATTTTCTAACAATTGTGAATGCTTCAATTGATGTGTAGTAGAGCAGGCAGCGATGGCATTGGAAAGTACTGGGCAATAGCATGTATTCAAATTACTTAGAATAAATTATCATTTTTGATAGAGGTGCGTCTTATTATTAAAGACGTGGTGTTAATATTTATTTAGGCGCGCTTATTTATTGAAGCGCTTGATAAATATTTATTATTTTGTATATGTATGAACACACGGTTTAAATATTTCATTATTGAATATTATATTTGGGCACAACTTACCGCCCAACCGCTTTATTCTTTATTCAGACAAAAGCAAACACAAAAGCCAAAGCATGCTAATTGTAAAATTGGGCTATTTTTTAGCTTTGAGATGAATAAATTTATAAATACATGCCTTGTGAAGCGCTCACGCAAGGCATGGGGGGAGATTGTACCCAATTTGTATTTTTGCCTCATGTCATGCAAACTCTCTTCTTGCTTTTTATGAGTTTTAGTAGAGTTCTTTGTTCTTGGGAACCTTTCGGCACTCGCTACATATCCAACATCTGATTTGCGCACCAACTATGAAGCAATCTCCAAGTATTAGATCTCCTGGAGCTCCTTGCTAGACCAAAAACGTGTACCAAACACTAGCTTCTTCTCTGTTGCTCCTCAGACAGAAAATTTGATGGTTCCATTGGCTCCGAAAGGAAGGTAAAATCCTAGAATACTTGACTAGAGTTCTTCCAGGTCACTCCTTTTTCTCTCCATTAAGAGTGATGTTTGCTACCTAAAAATTGTGATCACATGCCGCATGGATTTGGAAATCCCTTCTTTTTACATGAGATCTCCCAAAATTGGCTGAAAAGCCACTTGCTTTTTGCATTGGCTCCAAAAGGGGGGTAAAACCTTGGGACACCCACTCAGAATTCTTCCAGATCACTCCTTCTTCTTCTCCCCATTTGGAGTGCTATTTTTTACTGCCTAAAAATTGTGATCGCCCCCTCTGATTTGCACATCCTCTAGTATGTGCCACTGATACACCACTTGGATTAAACACCCATAGCATCAACTTGTCGCTCATCATGCACATAAGAAGACATCTCCATGGATCATAGATTAAAAAATTACTAGCATTTGTACAACTCCAACACCATACCAAGCATCAACTCCAAGGTCATTTGGCCTTGGGTGCACATCATATACTAGAGTCTGTTGAATCTCCATATATAAGCTATCAATGCACCCATCAACAAATACATAGCAACATGCTTGCTCGTTCAGAGTCCCATGCATGGAAATTTTCTTATACTAACAATTATGCACCGCATCAAACATAAACTGAGCCTCACTTGCATCCAACACATGCTAACCATCACCAAAAATAGTCAAGCCGTCCATATCTTGAAGCATCTTTAATTTACCTATCAAGGTCTTTGATAATGCATCCAAAACATTCTCCATTTGTGGAGCATCACATCTAACATCCTCTAAAGTCATATCCTCAAGCTCATGAATTTTTTTAGAATCAAAAACTGTATCATGCAAATCATGTGTATCCAATACTTCACCAATCTCCCTTTGAGTCCTTGCATTAAGTAAAACATGAGCTTTGTTAACCTCTTCATATGTGTTACGAAAATCTATAGATGCAATGGTTGACTCTTCCACTATAAGATCTTCCAAGGCATTTGTGGCTATCTCAATATCAAACTGTAACTTATATCTCGATTGTTTGTCCTTTGTTTTGCACTCTTGTTTGCTATCTTGTTTCTGCTCCTGTGTGCCCAACCCCTTCTATAATATGCTCGGTAGATGGCTGATTTGCAGCTTTAGGAGGATCCACACTTCTTCTTGTCACTCTCTTAGATATCCCTGCGCTATCTTTATCTCTCTTCTATTTCTCTTCCACAATTACATCTGTGTTTTTTTCTTTTTCTAAATATGCATCCACTAAATATGCATCTACCAATGATTCCCAACTAGTTATGTCACAAATTTCTTGCCTTGCATGAGACATTTCACTATCAGTAACTTTTCTCTTTTCATATGCATGCAAAGCATGTGTCCATATTGTAGCCTTTGGATCAACCATCACTTGGCCAAGTATTCTATCCAACTGTAGACCAAAAGTAGTAGCATGTACAACCGCATAAGCAATTCAAAGAGCTAAGTCTTCCAACAACTTTTGCATTCCTCCCTTTCCAAAATTCAAAGCAAGAGGCAATCTTGTTTCTTGTGCATAGATCTTGCCATCTTTTCAAAAGGTGAGTTGCCGTACCAAGGCCTCCTGATAAGCAGCACAATCATTTCTTTCATGCTACAAACTATCACACCACATACATCTTTTCCCTAGTTTAGGGACTATTTCCCATCCCCTTTGTTCTTGTCCTTTCTCATTCATTTTTGTGACCTTCAACTGAAGATCCCGCATGCCTTTAACCAATTCATCTAATACATCTTTCCTAATAGTGGAACAGTAAGTGCAGCCATAGGGTTAGCCACAAATGTGGGTGGCTTACTAGATACATCAACTATTTTGTCCTATAATAGTGGGCAAGCTAGATACATGCAATCTTTCTCTCCTTCTATGTTTTTTCACCAATGCAATAACAGCTTTCTTAACATGCCTCCACTCTATTTTAAGACTTGTCTTTGTAGTCTAATCCTCTACCATATCATCAAGCTTTTCTTGAAGCTCAGGATCTTTTGCTTGTACAAACAATTCAATTTTATGTCTTCCAAGAGCTTGTTATTCTACAAGATCTAACTACTCAAACCAACTTTCAAATTCTCTTAATAACTCTATAGCCACAATACCCTTATTCGGTTTTAGAACCCACTTAGAGAATGGGGAGAAGAAGAAAGAGTGATTTGGGATAATAGACAAGAGGTACACAAGATAAAGACAAAGCACTATGTATTGATAGAACTTGAGAAGATAAACAAAATCCTTGTCTAGGACTGTAGTGGGAGCTCACACTCAACCACCAAGACCCACGGACCACTTATTGCTTCAAGCGTTTCAAGCCGAATGCTAATGGCTACCTCTCACATAGCCTACACGCTCTCATGCCTACCGGGTGTAGTGAGCTTACCTTCATGCCGATCGAGTTGCCTCCTCTCCCGCACACTCCGGTAGCTCCACGATCCAAGTGCAAGCTTCAAGCAAGCTTGATCCTCCCGCTCCAAGCTCCAAGCTCCATCGCCGCAAGAAAGATAAGAGAAGAGAAGAAGAGAGGAGAAGATGGAGAGCTTCTCCACCCCATGGTCCCTCAACCTCACATACTCACTCCCTCACACTCTCACACTCCCTCTCTCAAGCACAAGCTCAAGCAAGTAAGAACAAAAAGAAGAAGAAGAAGAGGAGAGCTAATTTTGGCCACACACAAGAATGAGCTTCTCATTCACTTTTCAACTTTATATACAAAACCCTAAATCCCTTTTGGGTGGTCATCCCCTTATCCCCTTTTTTACATGGCCGACCATGGCCTAGGCCATTTTTCCCATTGCCCTTCTATCTTCCTAGCTTCTTTCCTGCCGCCCATCTACTTTTACAAATTGCACGAGTAAGAGCCCGACGCTCTTTAGATTAAACCATGATGCGCTTGCGTTCTTTTATAAAAGTATTGATTTGCGCTTTTTCTTGTGTGCCCTTTTCCTTTATTTAGGACTTTTCTGCATTTCTTGTGCTTCCATATTTTCTTGCCGCGCCTTCATCTTCCGTTTCACTTTTGCCTTGGCCTTTGTCTTCTACTTTAGCTTTTTCATAATTTTCACCTTTTTCATCTAACGGTTAACATTACCCCCCTCCTAGACGAGTGCCAGTCCCATGGCACTCATCGTCGTAGGTAGCAGGCTTTAGCATGCACCGAAAACGTGGGTGGCAGGGACATTGGTGGCTGCCGTGGAGGAGTGTTGGTGGTGGTGTGGAGGAAGGTCGTTGGGGGCACGTTGGTGGCCTAGTGGCTGGTGGTAGGGTTGTTGGAGTTGGTGGTAGGGTTATTCTTTGTTGGGGATTCGGCACATGACGATTCTTGGCGAGCCTACAGGACGATAAAGGATAAGAATTCAGAGTTGGGTGTCGATAAAGAGCGAATGACACTGTTGTTGGAGTCTTCAATACCTGCAATTGAAAACCTCTCATAGGTGGTCTCTCCTTAGGGGTAGTGCTTGTCTTCTCTATTGTGCACAAGACATAGTGCAATTAGTTTGGGAGACAGGTCGAACTCTAAGCAAGCTGAGAGTATTGTCCTGACTTGAGGACCCAAACCGTGTATAGGTTATAGTGTGAATATTAAGTGAGTACACGCGTGTACTTAGGTATTATTTAGTTAGAAGACTGTCGGCATGGTTCCTTGTATAGCAATGGGTCAGTGAAGCAAGGGGCTAAGTTGATGGAAAAATTTGTCGATGAAGACGGGGAATACACTTAAAGATTACTTGAGACATCATTATGGTCTTGTCAAGGCAATGTAGCATAATTGAGCTCCTTGATGTCTTAGCTTTTGGTAGCTAGTGGCTACTTGTAGTGCTTGAAAATTATGGTGTACTTTTTCATTGTCTTTCATGCCTTGCTTACCACTGTTGATTGTAATGGCATTGAGATGGAGTGCAAAAGAATTGTGCAAGTGGTTCAGGGTGACAGGTCTAACCATAGGCGAGGCAAGCTCCCTAGATATGTCTTGCCCTTGATGTGCCCTGAACAATTGTGGGGGATGTACAAAGGGCTAGGGGATTAGGGATGGAGCCAGGCGACCAAGGTCACTGGACGTACCTAATTTGAGGACCCCCAGGTGCGGTGTTGTGATCGTGTGTGTTTTTTTTTTCCTTTTCTCTTTTTTTTTCTTTCTTTCTTTCTTTCTTTCTTTTTGGTGGAAAAAATGAATATAGTCAATGCCATACATTGAGGCTGTTAGCCTTTCATTTGGATTGAGAAATGTTGGAATCCAAAGACTATGAAGAATGGATATTACAGAGATGATTGTGTCACCAGCCTTGATGCTAGAGGAACTGTTGTTGAGATGAAGAGATACACTTGAGATTTTGCAAACCTCTTTGTAACATGTGAGACATCGAACAATTGAGGTAGCACTTGGAGTGAGCTGTGCATGGACAAGGGCAGAGCATCTTGTGAATTGAATCCTGGATGATGAAGAGACATTCACTCTTGTTGAGAGAGTGGCTCCTGCCAGAACATAGAGTTTGGCCAAGAAGGAGGAGGTAATCAATGATTATGCTTTGGCCATGCTCAGTTGCAATATGTGCTTTCTGCAGAGGTGTCCTTGGATTCTCATCCAGTGGCACTTCCGTCATGGCTTTTGTTTCTTGGTATTCCTGTCACTTCCTCCATTAATGGTTCTTTGTGGGGTTGGTGGTCTTGTGGTGACTTGGATATTAAACACTTCTAGGCATTGACCTGTGTCATTCTGCATTCACTTGGAAAGGCGTGAGAGTACATGCAAGTCACATGCTTCAACCATAATGAAAATGTCCAGCTAAACAAGACATCGCCAACCTGAATCCCTTAGTTTTGACTTGATGCGTATCACCTGCACTTGGTCATCATTGCTCATGGGGTGTGTTGGCCTTTGCTTCTTTTGGTATTATTTACCCAGTCACAAAACACGTTGTTTATTTATGTACATGTTCATGAAACCGTGTCACTCCGTGAGGATAAAAACTAATTGTGGAACTCAGGATTGTACTCGAGTGTGGCACACATATCTAGCTTCTGTGGTAGCCTACTTAGCAATAATAAATATTTGGCAACATCGAGTAGCATGGTGCCTTGTCCGAGTCTATTGGAAACATGTAGCTCCTCCTCAGTGAGAACTTTATCAATCAAAGGGCTCTCTAGGCTAGTTCCAGCTAGGTCCATACCTCGAACTGTAGCTAGAACTCGAAATGAAATTGGTGCCACATAGGTCGGGTCTCTTTGGGACCATGCCATTTGGCCAGTCGCTCCTCTGAGACTGTCATGATTTGAGCTCCAAGTTTGGCCATTGTAGCCCGGTTTTCAAATCAACGTTTTTCAAATTGGCTTCTACCCTCTGATTGTCACTTTAGTTGCTCTATCTCTAAGAGATTTGGCTGGCAGAGCATTTCATTAAATGTCACGGTTAAGCGTAGTTCGTCAACCTCCTCATCAGAGATGAGTCGCATGCGTTCATGTAAGAGCTTGTCATAATGTCCATCAAGATATTCTTGCTCTTCCCACGATAGCGGATAAGGAAAATATTCCTCAAGCTGCTCCCTAGGGAATGTGCCCATGTCTGCATGAACATAGACACGTGTGAATAATTTCAGTTTAGTGTCCCACTCGGTCAAGCACTCTGCCACATCTCTATGTTCTATGAGGGCTTGCTCGGTTGCTATCTCATGCAAAGTTCTAAGGGTTTCCTTAGGATTTAGCATAGCTGGGGGCTCAGGCCTAGATGAGCAAGATTGATCAATGCCAGGATTGCTTATGCCTTCGAGGTTTTCATGTTTCTCCTGAGGCTTTATGGTAGTTGTGTCATGGTTCTCCTCGGATGTGACGGGATAGATAATGCTGTTGCAAGGTGGAACTAGTGGGTAGATGACACTGATGTTTGTGAATGAGAAGTGATGGAGTTTGATGACCATGACCAGGAGAGATTCCGGCATGCTTTAGGCTCCATGAATATACTCAGCATCTTTCACACTGTTGTGGCGCCCCTTTAGGTAGCCGATTGTCCTTTGAGTATCCGAAACGCTTGAAGCAATAAGCAATCCCTTAGGAGGATGGTATTGGAGGGATTTATTCTGGAGAAACCCCCCGAACGCTGTTTTCCTTGAAAATCTGTGGCTGTGGTTGAAGATCCTTGTCTTTGAGTAGAAGGTCTTTAGTTTTGAGTTGAAGGTCTTCAGGCTTGTGGAATCAATAAGCGATCTGTAGATCTTAAGGCGTTGGGCAGGGATCATTGGACGATGAGGTTCCAAGATCTATGCCAATGGCAGATCCATCACTGGGGTTTCCTTCTGCTTGATTTGGTTCGGTCATGGCAACCATCAATAGATGGATGTTTGGCAACATGAAGTCTGTTGAGCCCTTTAGACCTTCGTAGTGAATCTTCAAAGTTGTGGGAATGGAGTCATGTCCAACTCATGGAAAATTTCCTTATCATTGGAGGATGTAGTGGATAATCTTCTTCAGCCAAACAGCCAGTTCTGGAAACACGAACATAACCTGCAAGAAAAGTTGTGCACTTCCTAGGGGGTGTGTCTGTCTCACTGTGTAGTGCATGGTGCCCGTGTCAGTGGAACTGGGAGATGGATCTAACCTTGGGCAAGCCCTTGGTAATGTCCCACACTTGAGGATCCAGTTCATGCGTCATTGGAGGTGTGGTGCAAAACTTAGGGTGACAGGTCTGAAAGTCCTGCCCTTGATGTCCCCTAAGTGTGAAGTGGGGGAGGGGCTAGAGAGAACCCTAGATGCAATGAGTGTGGTGCACAATAACAGTGAAGGGAGACTGCAAGCACATGTGAAGTGTCCTCCTTGTCAACCTGCTTAGTAGTAAATTCATCTTTGCTCTTGTCTTGCTCTCCAATCACCTTGTCTTTGTTTCCTTTGTTTTTTCTTCCTTTTTTTTTTTTGAATAAGAATGAGAGAGAGAGTACATTTGGCAAGGTATATCACACCCATTTAATCACGGGGCGGTCACAGGCATTGTGATAAGAATGTGCAACTTTGTAGGTATTCTTTAATATCGGCTTTAGCTCTCGGAGGAGTGGTTGACAAGAAAGGGCGATTACACCTTGCAAAGCGGGTGTCACTCATATTTTCTAAGAGCTTTAGACAGAAGGAAGGAAGGAGAGTAGCCTGCATCATTAACCTAGTCATAGCTCTACTATCTATTCCTAGGTTAATATCAAAGAAGAGTGGGGGGAGATGGGCTTCCTCTGTTGTAGGTTTTTGGAGTAGCAGGAATTTGATAAGTCGGAGGTAATTACAAGTGGTCAAAAATGCTGGATCAGGGCAGGAAGAGAAGGCTACAAGAAAACGATTTATAGAAGGAAGTATATCCTCTAACCTAAACACTAAGCATTCCTTAGGGCTCCTAGCATTTACATTATATATTTTCGGGAAGTCATAATCCCCATGCAAGCCTCTATCATAGTCCACTCCATGCCTACGGGGGTAGGGCATGTAGATAGGATCATAGCACTCTTTGGGGAGTGAACTACAAAAGGCGGTCCATGCATCAAAATTGGTGTTCCAAATCCTCCTCCGCCATTTCGGTTGTGCCTCGTAGCCTTGGATGGTTTTGGGAACCAGATTGACCTTATCTTCCCAGTACTCATGTGGCTCTTGTCGCCACCTAGTCATTATCATGCTCCTCTCTTCTATCCACCTGTTTGCAAGTTCATTAGCCAGATCCTTGATCTTGGCTACGACTCCTAGAGGCAGGGCCCAGTCCAGAGAGCGTGGAAAAGCAAACGAAAGCTCAAACGGCCTCTCATGGAACTCTCACTGACGCCAGATGACCAACTCCTGGGGCTAGCCTACAGGATGTGTATCATTTCTCAGTGGCATGGGCTCCTCAGGAAGTTGTCTTGGAAGTGTGTGTGCTCGGGTAGATGGGCATCTGTAGGCTCTTCCTGTGGGATATCGGGTTGAGGCGGACTCGGCATTCTTTGTTGCTCTTCTTCGTCAACTTGCTCGAAATCCAGACCCTCTTCGACATGTTGCTCAACCACAGATGGGATGACTGGTGGTGGTGGTGGTGGTTGTTCACGCTCCTGAAAACCTAGCTCCTTGAGCTCAGCAGTGGAAAGGCCCGTACAGCGTAGGTAGCAAAATTGTTGCTCTTTAGTGATCCCTGTACTCATTGGGAGCTCCCGCTCTTGAAGACCATATTTTAGAGCTCGGGTGGTTAGCTCCAACTTTCTTTTCACCTTTTCCACTGGATCATCGCCCTCAGCTTGTGTGACGTGGAGCACCGTGTTGAGGAAGGCTTGCCACTATGTTTTAGTAGTTATTTCGGCAGCCTCAACCCTAGCTTCTGCAAGCATTCTTTCGCATTCTGCCCACTGCCAGGCGTTCGGTCAAGTCCCTCACCCTGTCAAAATTTTTCCTTTCCCATTCCACAGCTCTTTCCTCCATCTTTTCCCTTTCTTCCTCCAGTTGGCTCGCCAGGGTGGTTACTACCTGTTGTTGTTGCTCATTTGTTAAAAACCATAACTGGTTCCTTTCTCTTAACTTCTAAGCCAGCTGCTCTTCAGCAATCCCTTTGGCTTGATCTACAATGCTGAGCCTTTGGTGCATCTCGGCCAGTACTTTTGATTTTTCCTGCACCATCTGCTCTTGGCTTTGGATTTCAGCAGAATAGCCTTTTTTGATTGAAAGCCATGGCCATGAGGGCCTCTACATCTTCCTGGGAGGTCTCCAGCGCATCTTGTAATCTTTGCACTTCATCTTGTAGCCGTTTTGCTTCTGTTGCTGCTGAGACTCCTGGCCCTTCACTCTTCAGGAACTCGATTTCGCTTATTAACCTGTTTTGTTCTTCTAGCTCCTGCCATGACTGGGGCTCCGTGGCATGTTCTTGTGGTATGCTGGCTTCGCCTTCCTGAACCTCTTGGTTGAGCATTTCCACTTGAGCGACCCTTTGCTGTAGATCATTGTATTGCTGCATTAGTAGCTTTAGACTCCTTTGTTCTGCCACCAGGTTCTGCTCCTCGTCTTCCAGCCTTTGTCTAAGGTGGCTTTCATTGTCCTGGGCTTCCTTCGTTTTTGCTGCTAGTTGGTCCTGCACGGCCTTTATTTCTCTTCGTCGGGCGGCTCCCTGCCTTGAGACTTCTAGCCTAATGGCCGCTAACATTTCTTTTTCCTTCTCTAGCTCCAGCAAGGCCACTTTCTTCTCTTCTTTTGCCTTGTCCAGTTGTGTCAATAGCTCGGCCACATATGTGTCATAGTCAGTGTCAGCAGGCATGGGAGTATGGGGCGTGGTGGTTGATGCCTCCAACCTTTGTCGTTTACGGTCTTGCTGTGACTCTGCATCTGCGGCAGTGGGCCTTTTCAATCTGGTTTCTGGCACGATTTCGGCCACTTTGCTCACTAGCATTTGTACCATGTTCATGAGCTGTGCCATGTCGAGGGGAGGTGTGGGTTGTGCGGTGGTTGCAGTTGTGGTTTCAGCCGTTGTAGGCACAAAAGAGGAAGGAAGTGGATGTAGTAGGGACTTGCCCTTGCCTACAGCCACTGGAGCTACTTCCACACTTGCACTAGCTTCGGCTTTATGATGGGGGCTCACGGGTTCAAGCTCTCCACCCCCGTGGGTCTCTTCCATAGATCTTCGTGTAGCCTCTGCCAACTCGGCCAGTTCCTTCAGTCTCTGCTCTTCAGCTTCTTCTTCTGCTCTTCTTTTCCTGTCCTCTTCTGCCTTCTTTGACTCTTCTCTTATCCTTGCAAGCTCCTCCTCCTCTTTTCTCCTTCTTTCGTCCTCAGCCCTCCTAGACTCTCTTTGAGATCTCTTGATGTCAGCTCGTTCTTCTTTGCTTAATTTCTCTTTCCTTTCCTTTTGTCTCCTATCCCCTTTCTTTTGTTCTTCGAGTTTGCTCGCTCGTGTAGGTGGCACCTCCTGTTCTCCCTTGTCACTTATCGTTCTTTTGCTTGATTCCCAGTGGTGCAGGTATGCTCGCAGCCTGTGGTTTTGAGGGTGAGACTGGTGTGCTCACACTGGAGAAGTCCTCCATAGGATCCTCTAATATGGGTTCAGCATCCTCGAGGTGCTTTTGGGCGTCCTTGACCCACTCCTTGACCTTGGCTATAGCCTCGAGTTGCCGTTTGGGGTGGGGATATTCCCCTACCTTGGCACTCCCTAGCTCAGCTGTCTTAGGAGCCAAGGTCTCTGCCTCTGCGTCTGTGACCTTCTGTCCCAGTACTAGCATAGTCGCTTCCTCGGTTTTAAGGGTTATCTTTGCATCGGTTCTCTTTTTTCGTCTCCTCCGGCTTTTCTTCCCTATTGAGGTTGCGTCAAGGTTACTTGGCCCTAGCAAGGAGATGCCTGCCTGTTTTGTTTGAGCTCGCGTCATAGCATGTAGTGGGATGGGCGTATCCTCACTACCAAAGGTTTCCACTCCAAAGAGCCCCAAAGGCACCAATGGCATGTTGGCAAAGCTGGTTGATGGCTTCCACCTAGGATAGTCAGGAAACAGATGTGTGATTCCACACTCTGTGCATCGGAGATCCGCTTTGTCCTTGTTAGCTTGTTCTCGTTCTGGGCAACGTGATGAAATGTGGCCTGGGTGGCCGCAAGTCTAGCATGTGACTGGATCTTGGCTTGGCCCTCCATAGCCTCTGCCTCTTCCTCTCCCTAAGGCCATTACTGGCACCGGCCGATAGTCCATCAGGACTGGGTTGCCCTCCTCGTCATAGGATATGTACGGGTTGATGTATGTTTCTTCCTCATTAGGCTCCTCCACAAAGTGAACAGGAGCATCGCTAGATGGGTGGGTTACAAAAGGCCCTGGTGGCCTGGGTATACCAGTTGGGTTCATCTCCAACCTAGTCACGGCAGGTCTTGAGTCAGCCGGTGCTGGAAGAGCTAACTAGGCTCCCCTCCCAAAGAAATTGGGTGGCCTATTACCCAAGTATGGAGGGTTGTACTGCTGTGCATATGGGAATCTCCTCGGCATTCTGCAATGCACTGCATCATGCCCGAATCTACCGCAATTTGAGCACGGTCAAGATCTAGGATCTTGGCACTCAACTGGGAGGTGATTGCCGCCGCAGTATACACATTGTACATGCGATCTCACAGGCTTCCTCACGAGCTCTTGCAACCGTGCAATCTCCATTCTCATCTCTGCCATCCCTTGGTCGTGGTCTACACTCTTTCCCTTATCTTGCACACTAGTAGTTGCTTTTTCCCCCGAAGTGGTTGATCTCTCAGGGTCCCTCTGGCTTGCACTATCTCGGTTGGTAGTCCTCATGCTATGTTCCTTGAGTTGATCATCTACGCGTATTGCCTCCTCGAAGACTCTAGCTAACACGTCTCGTTGCAAGGTGGAGTTATTGGCCAAATCCTTGTAGAGCTCCTCGCTCCGAATCCTGTTCATGAACACTGTAGACACTGCCCTCTCGGTAGGTCGCTCGTTGGCAGGGATTCTCTTATAGAGGCCGCGCACCTGAGTAACATAATCCCTAACGTCCTCCTTCTCCCTTTGACTGATATTCATTAACCGAACAATGAGGTTATCCGAATACCCCGCCTCCAAAAACCTCTTGATGAACAGGCCCTTAAGGCGAGCAAAGTTTGTGCATTCTGCGTCATCCAAACTAGAATACCAGGTCCTCCCCTTATCGCCTAAGCACAGGCCGAAAGCTTGAGCTCGCTGTGCAGGGTCAGTAAGACCATTTGCCTCACATACTTGCTCGAACTGCTCCACGAAGCTATACAGGTCACCGCTAGGTTCGTATCTAGCTAGTTGTTTTGCTACGATGGAGATTCTAGCCTACCCTTTAGCCCCTTGTGTGACTCCCAATCCCGATAGTAGCGCAGTGGCTAGGGCAGTAGCGCTCTGTTCAATGGACGTGTTGTCCAAGAGTCGCTTTGCTACCAATTCACTCAATGTCATGTCAGCCTCTGCTGCCCATTCCCTCTCCACATTCGGTCTGGATTTGGCCGCTCCGGCTAGGTCTAGCACTCGTCTAGCCTCGTACATATCTACGTCTTGCTGCAGCCTTCTAGCCCTTTGCTCATGGTTGTAGGCAATTATGCCTTCCAGCGCTCTCTTGATAGCTCTTCTCTCTTCTTCCAGGTTAGCTACCACTTCCTCTACATGTCTGCCTTGGATCACGGTCCTGGTGAGTAGATCATAGTCATGGACCAGTTCCTGGATAGAGGTTGAAAATTCTCCTAAGTCTAATTGGTCCTCCCCTTGTTCGCCTCTTGATCCCGACATTGTTTCTGCTTCCAGCTCCACGAGGTTGTCAATAAATCCAATCAGCTCCGGCAGCGTCCCGGCAGCGTCCAATCCTCTATCTTGTTGCTTCCCGTGTCTTCGTGTCTTCTCCAGGTACTACTAGTAGGGCACTCAGGCACATGTCTAAGTCTTGGGGTCTTCTCCTACTAGTGGGTTCCTTAATGTTATTAGATATCCTGGTGTGTTCCTTGTTATTTGAAAGCATCTGCAATCCTTATTCACACGTTATGCTTAGTGCTTTCGTGGTGCTTGGTGCGAAAACAGGCTTTTCTCTTTTCTTGTCGTGCAGACTTAGTGGAACACAAGAGTGAAGTGCCGATGCAGAAAGCGTTTAATGCAAACTCCACCTTGTTTCCCTCCACATTCCCAGCCTAATTTGAGTTCTCAACTCGGTTCCCGGCTATTCTATGGACTTTCTGCAGGTCTGTGCTGCGTTTTCTATTCTGCCCTAAGTTCGATTGGTCTCTGAGGTTCTAATGGTCAAACTGGGTCTTGGGGGTGTTCAGGGTTGCGTCCTGGGGGTCAGGTCTGTGGCAGGGTCAACTAAAGATCCTTATATTTTCCTTCTGACAGGATGGTCTGATTCTAGGAATCGGACAGAGCTGGCCCGACTCTAGGAGTCGGACCGTCCGATTCTTACAGTCGGACAGGTCTGGTCTGACTCTAGTAGTCGGATGGGGTTGGTCCGATTCTGGGACTCGTCCGATCCTGGTGGTCCGATTCTGGGAATCAAACCAGGAGGGTGGTCCTATTTTCAAAGTGGTCCGATTATGGACTGGTCCGAGTCCGACTATAATGGTCCGACTATGATGGTCCGACTCTAGTGGGCAGTCAAAGTGCCATGTGGCACGTCCGATCGGGTTGTCCGATTCTAGGAATCGGAAAGGGCTGGTCTGACTCCCTCAGTCGGATGGTCTGATTCTGGGAGTCGGACGGTCCGACTCCAGGACTCGAGTGGTCCGATTCTGGGAATCGAACCACTGCGACCTGGTCCGACTGCGTCTGCGGCGGGTGCGATTCCAACGCGTTTGGATCCCTCTTGATGTCTGATGCACACACTCACGACATACTTTCCATATCTGATTAGAGCACTATTAAGAAACACCAGACTCACCTGGAGCAGCACAAATCGGTGGCGCCCAGAATCATGGTAGCGCTCCCTCTTCCTGTCAACTAGAAGCTCTCTCTCTCTCTCTCTCTCTCACAAAGCTAACCAATGAAATGAGGTTTGTCCTGGCTTCCCAAGCCTCTTGAGGTCCTTTCCTAGCACTACAAAACCTTACAGCCAATTCCCTTTCCCTGTTTCACCCAGAACTTGAATCTGGTCCCCTGTTTCCCTGTTTCCAGCAGTAGCCAAAACCTTTATTTTCTCTTTTCTTAACCTAATCTAACCTTAATCTAGTGCAGCCAAAATGCAAAACAGAGATGCAGAATGGTAGTCCTAAACTAATACTTCCAACAAACCCAAATACTTACTTGTTTCACGGATTAAACCCTCCTAAATCTCCTAGCTATCTCGAGCATCGGTTCAGGTTGCAAACCCTACTTCTATGCTCGATTTGATGTGCGCAGTGCTCAAGGCTCGATTATGTCTGTCCCGCAACGGAACCAAAATGGAGGGAAGCTTCGAGCTCTACCCCGAGACCTACGGACCACTTATTGCTCAAGTGTTTCGAACCGAGCGGCCATGGCTACCTCTCACATAGCCGACGTGCAATGCCAACCTTACGGGTGTAGTGAGCTTACCTTGTTGCTCAATCGAGTACCCTCCTCTTTCTTGCACACCGGTAGCTCCACGATCCTTGAGGCAAGCTCAAGCAACCTCAATCCCTCTCCCAAGACATGAGAAGAGAAGAGGAAGGGAAGATGGAGAGAGAAGATGGAAAGCTTCTTCTCCAAGATCCCTCACTCTCACACAATCTCTCCCTCACTCCCTCACACTCTCTCAATCCCTCTCTCAAGCACAAGCAAGGAGGCAAGAAACAAGAGAAGAAGAAGAAGAAGAAGAAGAAGAAGAAGAAGAAGAAGAAGAAGAAGCTTTGGCCACATACAAGAATGAGCTTCTCATTCACTTTTCAACTTTATATACATGCCCTACTTTTCATGGGCGGTCATCCCCTTTTTTACATGGCCGGCCATTAGCCTAGGCCTATTTCTCATTTCCCACCGTTCTAGTCTATCCTATTCCCAACTAATGCATACAATTTGCACAGGAGTGAGCTTGGTGCTCTCTTACAAGGATTTGGGAGTGTTTTCACACTTAATGGTGTGCTTTTTACTCTTTTGCTCTCCTTGGGCGACTCTAAGACTTCTTGAGGGTCGTGCCCGTGCTTTTAATTTTTTCCAAGGTCTGGTTACCGGTTAAGGCACCTTTTTCTTCTTTTTGTCCTACGCCTTTTGCTATTTCCTTTTTTCCATTTCCCGCTCCTCTGTGCTGCGGTAAACAACATATGCACGTGTGATGGCTATCAGCTTGTGATCAAGCTTCACCATGCACTTCATCTCCGGTTCATTGGTCAGATGCGCCATTTCTTTGGCCAAGTCTTTGAGAGATTTATCCTCAAGCCTAGGCTTTAGGTGCTTTGGAAGGATTGGAGATGTCAAGGATGTTTGTTGTGACATCTCTTCCAAAGGTAAATTGCTAAGGACATGTTCCACAATGGGTGTTGTCACGGTCAAAGGTTGTGACTGCTTTGATCCCTGATTGGAAGTAGTGGTGGCTAGTTCAGTGGGCTGGCTACCATTGGTAGACTGCGGTGTCAAGTCCTTAGGCAGATCAGAAGTGGTCATGTCTTTTGTTGCCCTTTGGGCATTCACTTGTGCAGGTTGAGCAGCGGCACGAAGCTGCTGCTACCGTGCTTCCCATGTCCATTTAGGTGAAGAAGATGTAGGAGATTTGGGACTCCTACATGGGCTTGGCACTATGACTGGAGAATTTTCTCGTGATTGTTAGATGATTCTGTCATTAGTTTTGTTGAGCAATCAGCCTTATCATGAGCAATGTTGTGCCTGTGGTGCTCATTATCCTCTTGGGAAGTCAAAGGCTCCTTGGGCACTAGTGGACTTTGTGCACTCTTGACAATTACCTCTGATATCTGCTTGCTAAGCACACTAGGCTAAGGATCTAATTTTTGATAGGTCATGTTTAGTTTCTTGATTTCAATCGTGAGGGGCTCAATCACTCCAATATTTTTGGTTCGAGACTTGGATTTTCGTTTAGGTTTCCTCCTACGCCTCTTTGCTTCTGGCATAATTTGGGCTTCTAACAGAGGTGGTTTAACAGGGGGTTTCGGTACCCAAATCCATCGGTTTCCTGCATAATACCCTTGAGCACGAAGCAACGCCTTGGATATCCATCGTGGCATTGTGCTAGCTCTCCATCGATGCCTTCGTCTATAAGGCTTGGGCTTCTTTCATGGTCTTCTACGATATTTGTAACTCCAAACCCTATCCTTGGCCTTGTCTCCTAACCTTTTTGTTTCAAGTATGGCCTCACTCACTGGTTCTCTCCGTTCAACTTGCGCTTATATCAACTCTTTCAACAACTCCTTACTCTCATTACTAGGCTTGCTTGGTATGTCAGAATGCTCCTTGCTCTTCCCTTGAGGTTTGGTGAGGTCACCCTTGCTAAAAGTCGTAATTATCCTCACACCTGGTATTATTAGGTGTATCCTCTATGCTATATAGTCGGCTTCACACTTCTTTGCCTTTTTGAAGGGCCTTCCTAGGAGGATTTCCTTTCCATAATTCTCGCTATTTGGAGGAACATAGAACAAGACTGGCAAGCTTTCTGTTTCAATAATTACAAGGATTCTGCACTTCCCTAGAAGTGCTTGTGGGTGTTCCCCGTAAGGATTAAGAGTTGCATCAGTCAGTTTGAGCTCTGGTTGACCTAGAAGAGTCCATGCTTCATAAGTCAAGATATTGAAATCTGCTCCTTCATCAATGAAAGCATCAACACTATGCTCTCTTTTTGCAGTGAGTTTGACCCTAAGATAAGCAAGTGGCACTATGTCTTCATCTTCCAGGTCTTGGTTTACAGCTTCAAGCCTTCTGATACATGCCTTTGAGTCCCTAACTACACAGTCAGACGTGGATTCTCTACTAAGGTCTTGGATCGTCTGTGCAGCGCTGCTCAAGGTACATCTATCATCAGGACTGTCTAGTCATCCTCGCATTGATAGCTTGATGATGTTGCATTCTGCTTCGACTAGACGCAGTTTGAACACAATGTACATGTGTTCTTGTGGTGTGGCCTTTTTGCCCTTGATGGCTAGATTGGCCCATTGAGGTTCTAGGGTCTTTGTTTGTCTTTGTTTGGGTATGGGCTTCTGTTTGTTGCTTTGCAAGTGAAGATCTATGCTTGTGTAGAGCCATTACTACACTAAGGCCTAATCCGGTGGACCTGTTGCGGCGTGCGTTTTCTCTCTAGCCTACTGGGGGAGGTGCAGAGGGGGCAGAGCCCCCTCTGCAGGGGTCCGGGGGGGGCAGTCCCCCCAGCCTGAAGGGCCGTTACAGTAAATACCATGCATGATTGGGAGGACCTCTAGTAGCTAATTCTTGAACTATTTGCTGTGGATTTTAGCCTAATGATAGATCTATGATGTGCCTTTGGCTCTATACGATTTTTGGAGTCTATTTTGGTGGTGGCAACTCAGTTTCTGGCCAAAATGGGATTTTGGAAAATTTGCAGTTTTTGGGCCGAGTCCCAAATTCGGCCAGTCGAGGGCCGAGGGCCGAGGGCCAAGTGGGTCGAGTGGGACGAATGGGCCGAGTCGGCCGGGCCGAGTGGATCGCTCGGATGAGCCGAGTCGAGGTTAGGGCTGAGTTGTCCGGGCCGAGGGCCAAATGGGAGCAGGCCGAGGGCCGATTATGGGGTTCGGCCCAGAATGGCCGTCACTCGGACGGGCCGAACACGGTGCAATTTTGGCGAATTTGATGAATAATGCTTCGTTTTTTATGATTTTGGTCTTGAGGGGTCACACAAACTTCCAGAATCCAAGAATAGACATGAATGAAGGATTCTATACCCCTGGAATAGGAAATAATCTCCAAAGTACAAATCAGCAAGCAAATCAAACCCTCTTTCCCTGTTTTGGCAGAGCAGAAATCCCTGCATCCAAATCACAAAGTAAATACCTACACTACTCCATCTCACAACATAAATTTTAAAAAAGAAAAAAACCTACTTGCCAAGGAGATCAAATACCATCTTCAACCCCCTCACTTCCTACCTATCTCAAGTACCGGTTCGGGGAAATCTCTACTTCAATGCTCGATGTGTAGCGGGCAAGCACTCAAGGCTTGAATCCGTTGGTCCCAGCAACAGAACCAAAATGTAGTGGGAGCTCACACTCAACCATCAAGACCCACAGACCGCTTATTGCTTCAAGCGTTTCAAGCCGAATGCTAATGGCTACCTCTCACATAGCCTACATGCTCTCATGCCTACCGGGTGTAGTGAGCTTACCTTCATGCCGATCGAGTTGCCTCCTCTCCCGCACACTTTGGTAGCTCCACGATCCAAGTGCAAGCTTCAAGCAAGCTCAATCCTCCTGCTCCAAGCTCCAAGCTCCATCGTCGCGAGCAAGATAAGAGAAGAGAAGAGAAGAGAAGAAGAGAGGAGAAGATGGAGAGCTTCTCCACCCCACGGTCCCTCAACCTCACACACTCACTCCCTCACACTCCCTCTCTCAAGCACAAGCTCAAGCAAGCAAGAACAAAAAGAAGAAGAAGAAGAGGAGAGCTACTTTTGGCCACACACAAGAATGAGCTTCTCATTTACTTTTCAACTTTATATACAAAACCCTAAATCCCTTTTGGGCGGTCATCCCCTTATCCCCTTTTTTACATGGCCGACCGTGGCCTAGGCCCTTTTTCCCATTGCCCTTCTATCTTCCTAGCTTCCTTCCTGCCACCCATCTACCTTTACAAATTGCACGGGTGAGAGCCCGACACTCTTTAGATTAAACCATGATGCGCTTGCGCTCTTTTACAAAAGTATTGATTCGTGCTTTTTCTTGTGCGCCCTTTTCCTTTATTTAGGACTTTTTTGCATTTCGTGTACTTCCATATTTTTCTTGGCGCACCTTCGTCTTCCGCTTTACTTTTTCCTTGGCCTTTGTCTTCTGCTTTAGCTTTTTCAGATTTTTCACCTTGTTTGTCTAACAGTTAACAAGGACTACTTAGAAGCAATCTCCAAGCATTAGATCTCCTAGAGCTCCTTCATAGACCAAAAACACACACCAAATACTAGCTTCTTCTCTACTGCTCAAACCCTAAATCTGATGGTTTCGTTGGCTCCAAAAGGGGGGTAGAACCTCAGGACGCCTGAAGAGAATTCTTTCAAATCACTCATTCTTCTTCTCCCCATTCTCTAAGTGTTATTTGCTACCTAAAAAATATGATCACACATCGCATGAATTCAGAAGTCCCTCCTTTTTGCATGAGATCTCCCAAAATTGGCTGAAAAGCTACTTGCTTTTTGCATGTCAATCTATTCTAGAAGTTTTCTATACCTTTTTAGGATATTTACAATAAATAATAACCAAAATATCAAAAATAGACTAAACTTGTCTAAAAATCTCATATTTTAGAACTAACCATACTATGGACACTAGCATTAATGACTATGATGACATTGACCCTGTAGATTCATAAGAAAATCAAATGATGATGCACTCTAGGTTTTTTCACACTATGTCTAGAAACACGACACTATGTGGGCATGAGGTATTACAACCATGGAGCTATGGCTCACCAAGACCAAAAAAAGTCAATTAAAGTTTAAAATGCATACATGAGTCAAATAGGTTGGGATTTGGGCCAAAAAGGAGGGTAGGGTGCCCAACCCACGCCCATGTATAAAATGCAAAAAATGAATGGATAAGCTTATTTTTGTGGTGTTCAATCTTAGGAGAGCTCTCTTTTTTCTTCTTACTTTATCTTCTTACTTGTGTGGAGAGAGAGGGGGGGGCTTAGTGTGAAGGAGAGTGAGGGAATTTTGTGTGTAGATCTTCACCTATTCTTTCTCTTCTTCTTCTTCATGTTCATAAAGCAAGCTTGGAGCAATGGAAGCTATGGAGATGGAGTGCACTTGAGGAGCATCGCTTGAATTGTGGAGCCATCAACAAGCCTTTGCATGGATAGACTACAATAAATAGGTCAATTGGTAAGCTTGCCATGGTACTGGTGAGAGTGAACAATGGTTACGTGATATGTAGCTATAGCCACATCACTCAAAGCACTTGAACCAACAACCATTCGATTATATTTGGCATTGATCTTGGAAAGGTTTCTATGCATAAGAATCACAGGGTAAGTGTACATAAATAGGAACAACAAAGGTGTATTTGTAAAGGAATAATATGGCACCTCAAAAACAATAAAACCTACATACACAAAACATGCATAAAGGAATAGAAAGAGAAAATGTTGAATATCATTTAACCTTATAGTTCTTTATATCAAGATCTTCTCAACAATTTTTGCTTTTTATAATGTGATCTATTAACTTTAGATGACGAGAACATGTGATAATTTTGTAAAAACAAAGCTTAAAGATATTTGAAGGTCAACAAATTTTACGACTCCTTGATTGCATCAAATCATGGTTACTAGAGACTAGTTTTTAGGGGGAAAAACTTATACATTTGAAGACAAATGAATTTAAGGTCTCCTTGATTGCTTCAAGTCATTGTTGTAGTGAAGAGGGGGAGACTTTTTGTCCAGTTCTCCCAATCTTCATCAACCAATCTACTGTAAAACTTCTTTACCATTCAATTCTTGCAAGAAGCCATCAAGACCCCTTGACTAGATCCAATCTTGCAAATCTTTCAAGCAAAGAGTACCTTGAATATCCACCTTACCTACCACTCCTTTGAGGAAGTAAGAATTGCAGGGTGCAATGAACAGAATCTAAGTAAGGAATAGAGAGTACATAGTACAATATGAGAAGAATAGAAACTTCTTTAATTCTACACAAATTGATACAAAGATGGCTATGCCCACCTTGTGCACTTCCACTATATGAAGCTTAGATGGGGATCAAGAAAAATGAAAGGCAAAGAGCTTAGGGCTAGCAAGAAGAACTCTGACTGCGTGAAAGATAGATTTATGATGGCTTTGGAGGGTCTTCCTTCTACAACTTAGAAAGTTGATCAAGCCAGCTTATCTAACCTACCATATTATGAACTCTCCCTAGTCAACCAAGGAATATTCCCTTTACTATCGAGTCAAGGGTGCTATGCCTAGACCCTAGTTAGAGAGATCATCGGTTCCCTTGAGATCCCCTACCCAAGGTCCATTACCATGATCCTTGAATCCCAAAGATCCTTGAATCCCAAAATAAGATTCCCTGATAACCCCCACATCTCCACCACACCCCATAACTTCCTATAATGTTCCTTGATTTGCTACCAACTTAAATAATATCTAACCCAAAGGCTAGACCCACAAATGTCACCTTTTTACATTAAGTTGCTACCAACTTAAATACTTTTTCCAACCCAAAGGCTAGACCCACAAATGTCACCTTTTTTCCAACTAAGCACATAGACTTCATCTGACACACAAGTTAAGACCCAAATGTGCTCACACATGGCTTCTCATAATGGGCTCTTACTACTTTGAGCACCATGGATCATTGGTGGCACCTTACAAAGGTGAGGCATTGAGTATATCTAACAAAGGAGAGTTATTTCAATACTACTTCAATCAACTCACCTTCATGTGACCAACATTCATAATGAGCTTGATTCTTCTTTAATAACTATATCATCACCAAATCTTTCCAAGCACAAGGTATTGATTAGTCCCACCATGATTGGGGTACCTTGGACAACACCATTGTCTTATACATAAGTGCATGTATCCCTTAAGATCCAAATTTACAAACCCTGTCACCTTGAGAATCTTGGGGGGCTTATTAAGTAGTGTTGTATATGATTGGCTGTGTTCAAATCTAGGGTCCCACCATAATTGACCATGTGGGTTTCTTTAAAGGCTACCAATACAACATAGAGAATAGCAAAACCAATGTGTCTTTATCAACTTGAGCAAGAATCGACACTCCAACCCTAGATTTTGCATGCAACTAAAGAAACTAGTATCTTAGCTAAGTTGAATGGAAGTTATGGTTATATCTAAGGTTCTCACATTTCTTTGAGATGAGTCATAATCGTGGATTTGCACAAGAACTTGGTGCATTTAGGTGGGAGATTTTTATAGACATTACAAAAATGGTGTATGCATGATGGTGACTAGTTTGGATAAGGACCTCAAATATTGAAAGCTAATTTTAAAGCTAAATTTAAAGCGCAAAAGTGATTCGAGTGTTGTAAAAGATGCATTTTTACCAAAAAATGGAACAATTACGGATCAAGGAGTTGGATTTTTTCTAGGTGCATTTCGAGCCCAGGAATCCAACGCAAGTGTCAATTTGTCAATCAAAGTCCGTTTGACCCCCTATTTAATGGCTACAAGGTTTGGCATTATGAAACTACTAAATCCAAAAGCCAGAGAGCAAGTGATAGATACCGGGATGAAGGACATCTCATGATGTTTTTCAATATGACTTTGAAAGGAAGAGTTGCAATGTAGTATCATGGCTTGGAAATCGGGACCATAACCACGATTGGTTTATTCTTTGTAGCTTTTCAAAGAGAGTTTTCACTTGAGAGAGGTGGTCAACATTGGCTGCATGTTCTAAATGTAACACATCAAGTGCCTCCTCATAAGAATGCTCAACCATGTACCAAGGAACTAAAAGAGGTGTTTTGCAAATTGCAAATCTCTATTCCTATTCCACCTACTACCCAACTACTATACTTTTTACATGGATTGGACTTCAATATCCAAGTGCAGTAGTGTTGTCCTTGTTGATATTAACACTACTGTGACACAAGCAAAGTAGGTAGAGTCGCACTTACAAGCGGCCTACGCATCTAGGGTGAACCCAAATTGAGTCTAAGTCTTGGAAATAATTTGGCATTGATTAATATAAGTCAAGGTGCTACTAGTACATCTATGACCAATTTGAATAAAAGAGGAAGCATAATATAGAATGTACCCATGTTGTTAGCTCCTCCTAATGTTTCTATGCCGATTGCTAGCCGAATGGTTCTACTAAATAATGGAATCCAAATGATGAACTCTAATATCATGCTAATTAATCAATGGCTGATCCCTAATCAAGTGCTTAGGCTAGTTGAACACCAAGTGGATGATCACAGTTATGAGTCTAGTGTGTCAAATGTTCTTGGAAAATTTAAGAACATGATGAAGCATTATACCAATATGATAACGGAACAATATAGACAAATAGCCACATAGATGTTAGCTTTCCAAAGAAGTAGCAAAACTTGATAATGAGGTCGACGTCTTGCAAATGGTGGTCCATCAAAACTTGATAATGAGGTCGATGTATTGCAAATGGTGGTCAATCAATATTTAGTTGTGAGTGGTGTGGTGGTCTCAGCACTTTCTTAGAAACTACCCTAATGTCAAATGTGACATATATGGAAATTCTAGCCATCTAGCTAGTACTTGTTGGTGGAGTAAGATCAAGTCTCCTCAGTAAGGGAGTAAGCAACCATATATGGAAAGTCTAGCCATCTAGCTAGTACTTGTTGGAGTAAGATCAAGTCTCCTCAGTAAGGGAGCAAGTAACCATGTCCCATTAATCGTAGAGCATAAGGGAATAACCTTCAGCAGGATGAGGGACCAAAACAAATATTATAGAGAGGAAAACCTATCATAGAAGAGCTGCTTAGTGGTAGTAATGTCAGACTTATCAAAGCTGTGTGTGTCAACGCCACTAAGGCTTCCGATTTACAAGCTATTACAAGAGGACAAAAGGTTAAAGAAGGTGATAGGGATAATGTAAAACCTATTGAGGCTAACCCTAAATAGGATGATAAGGAGACTCAAGTCCTCAACCCTAATGTGGAAGATGGCCCTCTAAAAGCTACTAATGGAAAATTTGGCTCCAATAAGGCATTGCTAAAGAAAAAGATAAAGGCCAAAAAAGGAGGCATTTAAGTCTATTCAATGACCAAGAGAAAGAATGGTTTGGTGGAAGAAAAGAGCCATTGTTAATTATCATGAATTTGACTTAGCCAATTCTCTTTGCGAGGTAAAGCCTAATGTGAATCTCCTACAACTGATCAAGTTATCTCCAAGAGTGCATAAAGAGTTTAAGAAGATCCTTTGCACTGGGCATATCATCGAACCCTTGGGAATAGCATGTGTGGAAGATAACTAGTTTTAACATGTTGAAAAGCATTGCCCAAGGGTGGCAACATATGTTGATGGTATATTAGTGGATCATGCCATTGTGGATACGGGGTCCTCCATCAACATTATGAGTTCAGAATTAATGGGAATGCTAGGACTGGAAATCCAAAAGGATGTCTCCACAATCCTTGAATGGCTTATGACAATTTAAAACAACCAAAAGATTGCATTAACAAAGTCCATGTGACTATTGCTAATGTGGAGTGCATTTTGGACTTTAGGGTTATTAGGTTTGTAGGGTGGCCTAGCAAATCAAGTCTATCCTTCCCTTTTTGGAAATTTCCTAAATTCTATGGGATTTTTAGAGAGAACCCTAAAGAATTTTGATGTAATATGCTTTGCTAGTGGGTTTGATGAATTTTGATGTAATATATTTTGCTAGTGGGTTTGATAACACACATTGCTTACTTTGATTCTCTAAGATCCCTTAAGGGGTCTTAGATAATTTTGATGTAATATGCTTTGCTAGTGGGTTTGATAGCACACATCCCTTATTCTGATTCTCTAAGACCCCTTAAGGGGAATGCATTAAACTGGTATAGAACCCTACCTAGAAAAACCATAACTTCAATGAAAGAGCTTTATGAGCTACTCTTGAACAAATTTCAAAAGAATCTACCCTTTGATCAAGTGCTTGGGAAGCTTTTGGCTATTAATAAGAGACATGCTTTTGGTGACATTAAGTCTTATATAGCTACCTTTAATGATTTTCTAAGACTTTGGCTAAGAAAGTTTAGTCATTTTTATAATGATGTATTATGAGAACTCTTCATCAATGGGCTAGACACTAATTCTAGTATAACTATAACATTGGGCAATCCAAAAACCCTAGTTGAGGCCAAATAACAAGCAATCTAGTATGAGCATGATATTCAAACTACTTGGGAGAGGTTTTGGACTTATCCTCGCATGTTACATGTGCACAAAGTCTTGTGGTACCTTTTCCAACAAGGAAGTGAGAATAGTAGAGACCTTGAAGATAAAAATCTCCAGGAAATGGAACTAAGTCTTTTGTACGTTTTCAAAACTTCACTCTAACTAACCATACATCCCTCTCTCTATCCCAAGAAAGCAAGAATACAAGACTAGTTTTAAGGTGTAGTGAACCCACCTATCTTACATTCCCACATTGTAGTCCAAAATCTTCAAGGCCCGAAGATGGTTCCATGACTAAAACAACATGATCCATGCTATCACTCCTTCACATCCACCATCAAGCATACCAATGAGTCGAGAAGCTAGTAGAGAAGAAGAAGAAAAGCAAGAAGACAATGAAAGCTTCACATTCCCTCAATCCCTTGCTCAACACATCTCTCACCCTCTCTCACACACTCTCAACAATAGAGGCAAGGTGATAGAATAGAAGATAGAATAGAAAACTTCAATACTTGCATTGATAGAGCTTCCGTAGCATAGATGCACCAAAAGAGTGAATACAATTGAGATCTCCCACCCTTATATAGACACAAATTAGGATTACGGTTAGAACTCTTCTCTAGGGTGACACCCTATTTATGTTTTAGGGTTTGAACCCCACTTTGTGTTTCACGGGTTGTGCCCCTTTTGCATTTTAAGGTTTCCACCACTGTGAATTAGGGTTTACATCATCTCACATAACCATTGATAAATTTTCCAAACAAATGTAGTGAACTCACCAATTTACCTTATTGTTGTGCTCTATCTGGAAAAGGCTCATCGATGGCTCCATAATCCAAGAGATGCACCTCAAGTAAGCTCCACCTTCTTAGCTTCAATATCCCTACAAGCTCCAAAAAGATGATAATGATGATGAAGCAAGAGGAAGAAATAGCTTCTCTTGCACTAGTCCTTCACTCTATCACACACACACACACACACTCTCTCTCTCTCTCTCTCTCTCTCTCTCTCTCTCTCTCTCTCTCTCTCTCTCTCTCTCTCTCTCTCTCTCTCTCTCTCTCTCTCTCTCTCTCTCTCTCTCTCTCTCTCTCTCTCTCTCTAAAGCAAGATGCATGTAAGAAACAAGATGAGAGTTGAGAAGATTGCATGCCACAAGAATGAGCTTATCCATTCACTTTCTAGCTTTTACATGGTATTAACTTTCTTGGGCACCCTCCTATTGCATTGGCTTAGGCTGATCTTCCCTTACCTTGCATACACTCTTTTCTCTTTTATACTATTTTTTGACTTGTTAGGTTGAGATCCCTTGGCTCATGCCTCAACAATTTGCACAAGAGCAAGCTCAACTCTCTTTAATAAATTAATTTCAAAATAATTTTCTTAACCAAAAATTACATGCAATAAACAATCGCTTTGATTTTTTGCTTCTCTTGTCCTTCTAAATTTTTAACTTTTCTTCATCCTTTTGCATGTTTCTTTTGACGTACCTTCCTCGAAGGGATTAATAGCTATGCATAAACCTTCTCATTTATGATTGCAATTGAATTTCTATCTTCATCTAAATGCATACATCATCAAATAGAGCTTGCTAATAGAGAAAGACATCAAAGTAGACTTTACCATCACAAAGACTCAAATTTGAACTTATCCCATAGGAATAGCAATAGGCTTGCAATCCTTAAGATGAAATCTCTTCAATTATATCTCAACACACTTTTTCAATACCCCCATCACACTACTTAAAATTGATGCCCAAATCTACCTATTAAAACATTAATTCAACTCAACCTTACCATTAGCAATATGTGTCTCATTAGGACCAATGAGCAAGATGCCATCAATATAGGCCGCCCTTATTAGAGGTACATACTCTCATATCTAACATATAAGGTGCTCTAAGTTTGACTATTATAAAAACCACATTCCTTCAAGTATGCATATATTTTCTCATAGCAAGCCCAAGGTGATTGCTTCCAAACCAGTAAATCTTGAATACGTCCACTTGGTGGAGCGAGTCAAGTACAAGCAAGTATTTATGAAGACTTGACAAGTATAGTTTCTCAAAGAAAACAACCATATGCTATTATTCATGAGGTAGAAGGCTGCATAATGTGACATAGTTGCTTGCAACCATTATCCATGAGCATAACAAAAGGATTTATCATGCAGCACATCCACCTTTGCAAACATATCATGACACTTCCACTATCAACAATGAAACATCAAATCTGTGTGAAGTAAAAGTAGCATAACATTGTTGCTATTCTACTACCAATTGTAGAACATTGAATAGAAAGGAGCACAAATAGGATAACATTGGCACTATCATTACAAAGGATAGAAATTGAAGTATCATCAAATGTATAATTGTGCATGGTTGTTGGTAACCATAAAGGCAACAAAACTCAATCCTCCACAGCACTGTCATCAATGAAAACACATTTTGGTTCTTCTTCTTTTGACACTACCTATGTCATATGCTATTATTCTACCGATTATAGAACATTGAATAGAATGGAGCACAAATAGCATAACATTGGCACTATCATTACAAATTATAGAAATTGAAGTATCATCAAAATGTATAATTGTGCATGGTTATTGGTAACCATAAAGGCAACAAATCTCAATCCTCCATGGCACTGTCATCAATGAAAACACATTTTGGTCTTCTTCTCCTTTTGACACTCCCTATGTCATATGCCAAAGTTGCAACTAAAAAGGAATTGATGATGAGAAACTAAGAAACATGAAAAACACTTCACACCTTGAAGGAGACTCCACATTTTGTTGTGCTTGAGTAAGGCTCCGAACACTCCATTGCCCATTGGATATATATCCCCAATCTTACGCATGATGCCATTTTTTCCACAACTCCAAGGCATGAACGGATACAAATAACATGCACCCATCCCAAGTCATCCATAACTGCACTTGCCATTGTCAATGCTGACTTGATGTGCTTGCTTTTAATAGACTATTCCATGGAGGAATGTCATCAAAACCCACTACATGGGAGCCTCTGGAAAGATCAATGAAACAATACTCCGCACTCCAAGAGCTTGGCTTTGAATTTCTTAGTTTCTTTTCACCATCCACTTCTAGATAGAACTTTCTCATCACCTCAAAACCCTCCTTGAAATTTCTAGCAAGCAATTCTCCTACTAGCTAAATATAATCATATTGCCACACATATGTGTGACTTCAAGGGTGGTTATTTGCAAGTTCATGAAAATGTTCAAGGGGCACATGTTGCAACTCAATGTGACATGTCTTCTTGTGAGAAAGGATGGCAATAGTCAAATGCATAGACGCTACATAAACAACATCCCAATGGGTCTTACATACAAACCAAAAAAAGAAAAGAAAATGTATAGAATCCCCAATAATAATGAATTAGCCCAATGTGAAAGCATACTCTTTCCTAGATCTGATTGATCAATAGGATGTCTACCCTTGGTGCACTTCATTAGTCTCTCAACCTCTTCTTTCTCTTTGATTTGCCTTAATTCCTCCTCCAACTCTTTCGTTGTCGCTCATCCAAATTGCATGAAGAGCCTAATTCTGACTTGCATTCTCCCTTCAAGTGCATAAGATATGTCTCCTTCTCTTCCTCCAAGCATTCATCTTTTTTCATGTCTAACCACCAAGGGCAATGCTTGCTCCCCTAGTTAGACAATGTGAAAGAACCTTCTAGCTTGCTATCCTCCCTTAAGATTGGTGAGGTATGCATGCAATAGGTGGGAGGAGAGAGGATTTTTCAAGCCTTGGAAATGTCAAACAACAATGGAATTTTCTTCATCCCAAGAAATTTAAGAAGTAACCTAATTCCAAAAACCAAAAATATGTTAATTATCTAAAACATTCATTCAAAGAACCTAACAAGTAGGATATAAACTTGTATACTATCAGTCTAAGAGGCATTTTGCATGTCTACATGCTTGACTGTAGGAGTAGTGAGAGCAGCATTTAAAGACTCATAAAGTGCCGAAACAAAGAGGATTAATGTGAATTTTATGCACGAATTTAAAGCCGATAGAAGCAAAACATGAAGATTCGACAGTTTTTAGAGACCGAGGAAGATGGAAATGCAAAACTTTAGTCATTACGGTGGTTGCCAATTTTTAGTATTTTTTTCAACGACTGGATTGAAGAGAGATAGCTTCCCGACCATTTTGGGTGTCAAGTCAGACATGCAGGATTTTCCAGATTCGGAATCGGGCACCAAGCAGAAGAGATGCGAGTGATTGCCGAGTAATTTAAAAGTTGAAGTTGACCAACAAATTGGACAAAAGTAATGGGCATGGCCTTTAGGGGGGGCCAAAGGCCCCTTCAAAAAGAAAGTCGTGGGGGTGGGGGGGTTTGAAAAATGGCGAGCAGCAAAACGACACCCCCCCCCCATGGCATCAATTTGTGGAGAGGGGGGTTGAAGCCTACAAAGAAGTCATACAACCAATCATGGCAAGGATCTTCTACAATTTTTTGCTCTCCATCGCCGGTCTCGAATCAGAAAATGACTGCCCAATGAAGAAGCTGAAAAACCAGTATTTCTCTCTCCTCTTGATGGTTGTTCACACACGTGATTTTATGGAAAAAGAGAAAGGAGTTGGATGCAAGATGCTTATTAAATTGAGAAAAGGAGATCAAAGATCAGAGTTGGAGAGATATTCAGTGGCCAAAAATGAGTGTCGACAGCCTCCCAACCATTAAATACTCATCTCCAAAACCGAGTTTCTATGCGTAAGCAATTTCATTTGTTTTATGAAAGATGTTTGATGAAATTGTTTATAAATGGATGCCTCTTATTGATGATGCTGAAATTTATCAAAAATCTTAAAGAAAACTAGAAAATTAAGTCACTTAACAATTTATATTAAAACTCACAATTATGCAGTTTTCATGGAAATGATAAATTTTGGGGGTTTTGTTGTGATTTTGGGGTTCGCATGGAGTAGAAATGAGTATAAAATCAACGCTCAATGATTGTGATTAGTCTCGACCCATAAATCAAAAATATTAGAATTTTTATCAAAATAAATGAATAAAAATAGCAAAAAATGGAAAGTTTTAGTTTTTTACTTTAGAAAATTAAGGAAAAATATGATTTATGTTTGTGAGTGTATGGCATGGCTAGAGCATGAGGGATAAGCCTCAATTCAGCATTTTCTTCATGTTAAAGTCTATTTTTACCACTTTTTACAAGAAAAACACATGAAAAAACCACTCTTTACACCTATCAACACGATGCATAACCTAAACGGTAAGGGGGAAGAGAGATTTTGATGTTGTTTAGTTGCTGAGAACCTTTGAAATTCTGATCTATTTATTTTTGCATACCATATAGGATGTTTATAAATTAAGTTTAAAGGGGTCAAGCAACACAAGAAGGCTCAGTGTATTGACCCTTAGTAATGCAGCATGATGTGTAGGATGGAATCATTCAAAGAAATGTTTGTTGCACTTCACTATGACGATTTATGAATCATAAAATATTTGAGTACTATGACATTCACAATCACATTGTGCATATCGCATGGTATAATTCCTAGATGCATTGCAATTGTTTTCTTATACATATGACCCACGCTGAGTTGTGAGATACCTAAGCTGTAGGTTTAGGCATTCGGGTTTCTTGGGAAACTGTTAAGTGAAGAAATATCTTATCTCTTGAAACGTTTTAAAATAAGAGTGTAGTTTGTGATGTCTTTGTTATTTGTGTTAGCGGTGCATCAAGGGGCTAATCCCTGAGGTGTAGGAGAGCTGCACTAGGGCCACCGCATTCAACTGAGGGGTGCCTCCTTTTGTTTGTGTTACAAAGTGCTTGACACTGATTTATGTGTAGGGACTCCGTCTGAAGAGTATGGGGAAGGTTTAACTGTTGCACTACAATTCAAAACAAATGAGGGACTTACGATAGCAGTTAGGGCAATGTGTCCCTTATACGCTCATGGCCGCGAGACCGAGAGGGTGTGTTCTTTGAGCATAGAGAGGCCCGTCTAGTGCCTATAGCCAGTGTCAAGTCCGTTTTAGGTCCCGACAGGTGGTGCGTTTTTTGGGAGCTGCTAATAAGTGGTGGATTTTGAATCTTGGCTATAATGGACCCATTATTTTTCTTAGTTTCTAATTGGCAGCTGCCTTGAAGCGATGAATATTATCACGGCCAAGAGGGTGTGTTCTTTGAGCATAGAGAGGCTCGGCTAGTGCTTATATCCAATGTCGAGCCCGTTTTAGGTCCCGACAAGTGGTGCGTTTCTCGGGAGCTCCTAATAAGTGGTAGCTTTCGTCGAATCTTGACTATAAGGAACCCATTATTTTTCTTAGTTTCTAATTGGGAGCTGCCTTGAAGCAATGGATATTAAATGCAAGTTGATTAATACTTCAGTCATCATCATGATGCTTAATCCAAGGAATCCATGTAACTCAAAATATACTTTGTCCATCATCCTAAATGGTTTAGTGGGATCTTTGGTTAGTCTATGGGAGATATTTGAGTAGTCATCTACCCCTTGTTAAGACATTATCAGGCATTAAAGACATGTGATAGAGGGTAGTCCTTGTGACCCTGTCCTTCCTACTTGCTAGGTAGCTGTCCTAGGAGTCCCTGCCAATGTGAGGCAGTTAGAGAAGCCTGCCAAAATAACAAAGAAGAGAAAGTTTTAATATATCTAAAGATAAAAATTACAGAGGTGTGTAAAAATGGGTTCTAACCCCTCAATAAGAAAGGAAAAAGAAATTCCTACAAGCAATTCATTATCGCCTTGCGGAGGCCTGGTAGGTTCCTAGGGACGAGTCAAGACCCACGGCTAATACCTTGTCTTCATAGGGGTAGCAGCTAGACGAAAAAATAATAAGGAAGGTTGGAGTAAAAATAAAAGTGAGTGTTAAAAAAGGATTAAGTATCATTTCGCAAGAGCTTGGTAGGTTATTGGGTACCAAATCAGGACCTGAGACCGACACCCTGTTCTCCTTGGGTCACTCTACGCTCAACTCCCTCCTTTTTACACGCTCAAGTATGGAAATCGTGGGAGGAAAATGTGTTAAGAAAACTATGATGACCAGGCTATAGGAGTCCTCGCCTAGTAGGAGGTCCTGGTCTAGTTGTCCTAAGTTATGTAGGTAGTTCAGACCACCACTAGGATGACCTCTCAAATAGGCTTTTTAGCGGTGTTAGAGTAGTTGGTTAGTGACTCACATTGGATTTATGTCAAATTATGATGGGCCTATCCCTTATGGATTCTCATGCCTTGATTCTATTAGGGGGTAGGATGAGAGTTGTTCTTGTGCTTTGTTGAGTATTTTTTTGTGGTAGCTTGATACTTTCTTTGGTTGTTGTTTGTGTAGATCAGTTCGTGGGATTTGACGAGTTGAATTGCCCTATCCTATGGTTGCCAATGAGAGCATCATTTAAAGACTCATAAAGTGCCAAAATGGAGCGGATTAATGTGAATTTTATGCGGGAATTTAAAGCCGAGGAAAGCGGAACATGAAGATTCGACAATTTTGAGATACTGAGGAAGACGGAAATGCAAAACTTCAGTCATTACGATGGTTACCAATTTTTAGTACTTTTTTCTATAGCCGAATTGAAGAGAGATAGCTTCCCCGCATTCAGATGTCAAGTCAGACATGCAAGATTTTTCGGATTTGAAATCAAGCACCGGGTGGAAGAGATGCGAGTGACCGGGTAATTTAAAGGTTGAAGTTGACCAACAAATTGGACAAAAGCAATGGGCATGGCCTTTAGGGGGGACCAAAGGCCCATTTATAAAAAACATTCATGGGGGAGGGGGGGGGTGTCATTGAATGACGCAAGTAGCAAAATGACGCCTCCTTATGGCGTCGATTTGTGGAGAGGGGGAGATTGAAGCCTGCAAAGAGAAGTCATACAACCGATCATAGCAATGATCTTCTGCAATTTTTTGCTCTCCATTGCTGATCTCAAATCAAAAAATGGCTGCCCGATGAAGAAGCTGAAAAACCAATCTTTCTCTCTCCTCCCTCCTCTCTCCTCTTGATGGCTAATCACACACATGATTCTATGGAAGAAGGGGAAGGAGTTGGATGCAAGATACTAATGGAATAATGGAACAAAAAGTGAAGAAGATCGTAGATTAGAGTTGGAGAGAGAGGATCAGCAACCAAAAATGAACATCAACAGCCTCCCAACCATTAAATACGTGTCTCCAAATCCAGGTTTCTATGCGTAAGCAATCATTTCATTTGTTTTATAAAGATGTTTGATGAATTTTTTTGTAAATGGATGCCTTTGATTGATAATGCTGAAATTTATCAAAAATATTGAAAAAAACCAAAAAATTAAGTCACTTAACAATTTATATCAAAGCACGTAAAACCCGTAATTATGCAGTTTTTATAGAAATCATAAATTTTACAGGTTTTGTTGTGATTTTGGGATTCACATGGAGTAGAAATGAATATAAAATCAATGCTCAGTGATCATGATAAGTCTTGATCCATAAATCAAAAACATCAAAATTTTTATCTAAATAAATGAAGAAAAATAATGGAAATTTTAAAAATTTTAGTTTTTTGTGCTAGAAAATTAAGGAAAAATATAATTTATGCTTGTGAATGTATGGCATGGTTGGAGCATGAGAGATAAGTCCCATTTCAGTCTTGTCTTCATGTTAAAGTCTATTTTACTGGTTTTTTCAAGAAAAACACATGAAAAAACCGCTCTTGACACCTATCAACACGATGCATAACCTAAATGGTAGGGGGAAAGATGGGTTTTGATGTTGATTAGTTGTTGAGAACCTTTGAAATTCTAATCTATTTGTTTGTGCATACCATATAGGACGTTTATAAATTAAGTTTAAAGGGGTCAAGCAGCACAAGAAGGCTCGGTGCTGACCCTTAGCAATAATGCAGCATGATGTGTAGGATGGAATCATTGAAAGAAATGTTTGTTGCACTTCACTATGTTGATTTTTGAATCATAAAATTTTTTAGCACTATGGCATTCACAGTTGCGTCTGGCCACAATGTTCAACAAGTATTGATCCAACAAGTAGAAGCTCAATCCTCTCTCTAGCAACATTTGACTCAATTACTTGCTTCAACACAAACCATACGGCCAAGGATGGACTAGGTAGGAGGAGACCACACTCTTCTTATTGTGCTTGCTTCCAAGTCCCTTGCTTTTTGAAATGACCTTTTCTCCTCATTATTGAATCTATCGATAAATTCTTGTTCATCACATGAACATAAGGTACTTGTATGGAACAAGTAGTCCTTGAGGTTTGTGACCACAATCAGATCCTCATTCAACCTAGAAAGTTACAACCACACGTATGTACCAATGAGAAACTGATAAAATCTACAACCTCAATGACACGTCTTTGAAACCCATGAGTGTGAAAGTAGTTGCAAAAGTACCATACATATTGAAGTAGAAAGAGGACACAAACAACTTAAATTTTGAATCTTTGCAAAGCTACAATCAAGAGTAGCTCATCTTTGGGCTCTGATGAAATGAACTATCAGTGTATTCTCACATGACTTGCCTTATTGTTTCTATAGAGCTCATTAATACTCTGCATATATGCCATAGTCTTGTGGTTGCCCTCCCAAACATAAAACATTTTGTTGCTTAGAATACACCAATCCTCATTTCCTTCCAAGGCCTTTTTGAACTCCTCATTTACTAATTGCCTATTTTTGTCCCACTTAGAGACAATTTTGTCATCCATCTCTTGATGTGTTCCGTCTGGCAAGGCTAGTGAGAGGATGAAAGATCCTTTGGTGGGTATGTAATCCTCGTTCTCAAATGCAACCCCTTCAACATAGATAAATCCTATCTAAGCTCCCTCACCCTTTGATTGGTTATGCATCGACACAAAGCAACCAAGGGGGGGACCCTACTACCTTTGGATTGACCATCAATGCTTCGAGGATTTTAGAACCATAAGGTTTTGCCACTGCTTGAGGAATAATGCAACCATTATCTAAATCCTCTGGCTCTTTTCTCCCCCCAATATTGGATGCACTAGTACCTTGATCATTGTCACCTATTTCATTTTCTTTTAGATTGGGAGTATCATCACCTGCTTCAATTGGAGTAATATCTATCCTCTCATCTTGCTCAATATTTCTCTCCATAGGATTTTTTTTTCCCTCCCCTGAATTGAGGTTGAGCAATCCCTTCATTTCACCATGCCTGCAATAAATCATGTTGAGCCATACAAGCACATTTAAGGCATAGATTCTTAAAATGCACATGATATAAATCCTTTTGAGCCATACAAGCACATTAAAACTTTGTATCTAGACATTGTTGCTCTCTTGGCACTGTGTCATGATATTTGAGGCAAGTACAACTTTAGACTCTAGACATATAGCTATAAAATATGGGATTCATTGCTTTGCTTGGCAAGATGTATTTTCTAATGATTTGTTAACATTTGAGAGTTTAATGTATCATTAAAATGACCTCAACAAATATAAGGCCCTCTTTTGGTAATAAAAATATCTATTAGCTTGTATGACCTCAACTATAGCCATACAAGCAAATAGAAATGAGGTCATACAAGCCAATAGAAATGAGGTCTAATCTAATATCCCTTCTCAAGAAAACTATGGAACAAAGAAGGCACCTCCATTGGTTTCACTATTAAAACATACCAAAAATGTCCACTTGATTTGCATTGTGTGTAAATGGTCTCCCTCTCCCTACCTAATATCATTGGAAAAATAGTGTGGGGGTCCTTTGAAGACAAAAAAAATGATGATGGTCTCTCTCCCTATCCACTTGGTTTTGACAGTGAAACAGTGAGCATAATTGATGATGGTATATATATATATATATATATATATATATATATATATATATATATATATATATATATATATATATATATATATATATATATATATATATATATATATATATATATCTCTCTCTCTCTCTCTCTCTCTCTCTCTCTCTCTCTCTCTCTCTCTCTCTCTCTCTCTCTCTCTCTCTCTCTCTCTCTATCTATCTATCTATCTCTCTCTCTCTCTCTCTCTCTCTCTCTTCCTTAATGCAACACTCCCTATCCCAAAGGAATGATGCCACACAAGTGACCTTTAATGGGATGCATGTAGTCAAAGATAAAATCTTACCTCTTCTCAACCATAGAATGATTTTGTAGCTCTTCCTTGATTCTTGCCAAGACTCGCTCCTACTCTCTTCTTAGTGGTCTCTTCCCGTCTAGGGTGGATCCTCCTCCTTGCAATGATGGTGCTATAGCTTTGCGATCCTGTAAGATTTTTTATTGTTCACAAATCAAGGATATCCTACTAACAATAGCATAGCAAGGAGATAAATTGCACAGGGGCTGCATGCGAGGGTCTAGCACTAGAGAAGTGAAACTCAAAGGCAGCATGAGTTTTTTTATAGCATAGCAAGGAGATAAATTGCACAGGGGCTGCATGCGAGGGTCTAGCACTAGAGAAGTGAAACTCAAAGGCAGCATGAGTTTTTTTATAAATGTGTGTGTGAATATGGCCGTGAAAATGAGTAGGTGGACATGAGGGTTTTGCCCAAAAAAATAGGGGGACACAAGGAGTATGACAAAGTGTTTGGTTCATGATAAGATCTTGTTGCTAGCATTAAAAGCATGCACACAAAAGCATGATAGCATCCCATGTTAAGAGAGATTAGACACTTGATTGATGCCATGAGAGGGACATCCATGGGTTTAAGTACATATGCCACCTTATCATCACCATCATAGCTTGAGTTTAATCCAAAGGTAAGTGCCTCCAGAAAACCTTACATGTTACAAAATGTCAAGGAGAGCCATTTCTTGAGAAGAATTCAACCATCTGTAGGCTTAGCCACCCATGTCATGGGAAAGTAAAGAGCCATCATTGGAATTTGTCCAATTTCCATGGGCTTGAGCATACCTAGGACTTTCATATCCACATCCACATTTACTTGCAGAGCAAGCATCAAATAATCACCTTTGGTATTTTAATTGTGGGCAGTGCTAGAAATGATTAAATGATTCAGTTTAAGATGTATCTTGTCATGGAAGATTGCATCACAATCAAGAACATGCAGTGACTAGGTGGTAGCCAAATAGGGGTGGCAACATGAGAACCATCATCATGATTAGAATCCAATGCCTAGGCATGAAACAACTTTGTGTCCATAGGAAGGATTCCTATAGAAATAGAAAGATGTTAAGATGTGTCATGTAAAAAGGATGGAAACCACTCTTGAACTCCTCACATCTCATCTTGCAATGATTTCTCATCAAAAAATTAAGAATCTCCACAAATAGCAAGAGGATTATGGGGCATAGCCTAACAAGCAGCCCTACACTTGAGACTGATTGAAGGGTTCAAACTAAATTCCATTGCACTGCTAGTAGTAACTCTCACGTGACTGCTACATTAGTGAACAAGCAATTCCAGTTTTGTAGTCATCAAGCTTGTCAATGGGACCCAATATCTTGATTGCATTTCCTAATTTCGTCGTGATGAAACTAGAATAATTAGTTGGGGTAGGTTTTAGCTAATAGGGCAGGGTTTCATTACTTGGCATTGACGAGGGATCCACTACACAAAGAGAGAGAGAGAGAGAGAGAGAGAGAGAGAGAGAGAGAGAGAGAGAGAGAGAGAGAGAGAGAGATGAGTGTTTTCAATGACAATGCTTTTGACGATGAAACAATGATAAAGAGATTGGTAATATAGAGATGTACCACTGGTACTTTATCTCTGTGGTGACAAAGTAATATGGAGAGAGAAAGAGAGGTGATAAAAATTTCTACAAATAAATAGTGCCAATGTGCCAAAATATTTTGGGATTCTTCCGAATGTGAGCTATTTAATTCTGTCATTCTCAGAGCTATTTAAATTTCTTGTCATCCCATATCAATAATTGGACCATCAATGCAAATATTAGTCATGCAAAAACAATGTGGATTATGCTAAAAGAAAAGAAAAAAACTAGCTTGAGTTGCCTCACTTTCACTACTGGGAGATGGAGACTACACTGCTAATAGATTAACAAAACCTCAAGAGAGTGGAGTACACAGTAGATAATGGTTCCGCCATTATCTCTAGAGAGAAAGTTACTGCAATGTTTAGACTCATCAAAAACACTGTCAGTGTGCAACAATTGTATGATCCATAGTCTAGTGACCTATCCTTTGATCCACCTTGCACAATGGTGGCTAGTGATCGCATCTACCATTTGGATACTTGGTTTGGAAGAACCTTTGTTGTGCATGGTAGTGATGCAAGTATTGCTTTGCTCTCGCCTGATTTTAGCCAATCCACTAGTAGTATTTTAACATTGTTAAGGAACCTTCTAGACAAGTACTCCTTGAAACAAACGTTTCAATGGTAAAGGAGATCATACATGTGGAGAAGTTGCCAACCAGATATGATGGTAATATATTATTTGAACTTCCCTATGTGGAACCTACATCACGATGGGTGGGCTTGGAAAATAAATTTGATGGGCACGTATGGACAAATGCTATGACTAGCAATATTTCTACCTTTGCTGGAGTTTTCTGTCAAAGAAAATGTGCAGGCAATGTACAATGTGTAAATCCTCTCTGTTCGAGATTCTTTAGAATAAACTAGAGAAATGAGTTGCATTGGCAAGGTCATTTGACCAAAGTTTGTGAACCAAACTTGACCATTCAGAATGGGAGCTTGAATTGTTTCTTTTGCAATGTGCCTCCAATATGTGTTTTGACATGTTCATGCAAACTATTGCTATGTTTTACCTCTGAAGAAGAAAACAAGAGGATCATAAGAGGAGTCATTCATTTGGGGTATCATTTACACCCTATTGAAGTGTCAAGAAACATGGATCTAGAGCTAGATCAACTATGGTGGATGTAAGTCAAACACATGATACATTATCAGAATGAGAAATTGTAACTCAAGTGAAATGGGTTCCAAGTTAGATTAGCTTGGACTCATAAACACAATCTTGAGTGACTCAACCTGATAGTTCCATTACTTGAAATGAGTGTCAACAAGTACATGCCTTTATAGCTTTTGGACAGTACCACTCATGTACCTCACTATGCTTATGGGATTTAGTCAAGCATGCATCATATGTCTATCTTCTAACCTCTTCAGGGCATATATCTAGCCTCTATGGGCAAGCATCATTTGCCATTCTCAAACACCCCCCTCAAATGATGAGTCTCTACCCTTGCTAGCTTTTTCCCCCACTACGTGATGACATGGCCTGGGAGGCTAGCTCTTTGGCAGCCTAGTCAAGTCAAGGCTTGAAACTTTACATCTTTGGTAGGGTTTTTACATCCACTATGGGAAACAAGATCCACTACGGGAAATATTCTTTGTTGTTAGTAGAGGAGATTTCTTTATCTTCTTTATTTTCCTTTTGCTTCTTTAGCATTCTTTGGTGATGTCCTTGATCTTCTTGGTCTTTTCTTCATGTTTTTCATCTTTGACTTGTTCTTCATTATCTTGTGCTCTAGTCTTCTTTGTAAGGTCCTTTTGTCTTCTTTCTCAATGAGTTTGATATGGGTACAAATAGGCACATTATTGTGACTTGACAAGACTTGTTGAACCACTACATAGATCTTGAGATACATAGATTTTGGGATTTCATATGGCTTTGACTCATGGCTCATCATTACATTGGTATTGATTGTTTGAGCATGGTGCAGACAACTCATTTCAAATGCAGAAAGGTCTTATTGCAAGTATACTCGGGCAGTTTCTAATCCCTTTTACAAGTGCTTTGGTTGATATTGAGAAAGGCACACAATGCTAGACGCTTGATGGCAAAATGGTTAATCACTTGGATGTCAAGAATGAAACATAAAATGTTGTAATGTGAATGAGATTTACAACTTCAAGTGTGAAAGAGAAGGTGTGAATGGGCTAGAAGTGTAGATGTGAACAAGTAAGTGTGGGAGAGAGAGAATGAGCTGGTGTGAATGGCCTTTAATGGCTTTAACCTTCAGTAAGCCTTTGGCTTAGTTCATAGTGAAGATAGCCATGGTTCCAGCCTATGGAGATTCAAATCAAAGCTCCTTTATGTTGATTAGTGCCTATTGAGGCCTTTTGTAAGGGTTCTTTGGGACTCCCTTGAACTCCTAAAGCACTCATTAATGCTCAACCCACTTAGTTTCCAACAAAAATGCGATCTCTGTAGTTTGTGCTTTATTTCAGGCCCTACTCCAGTTCAATAGATCAATCGTGACCATTCTCCTCTACAATAGGTAGCTATTGGGCACTCATATACACTCTTGGTTACTCAAGAATCAACCTTGGCATTGATCTTTGGTTATGGAATTAGTTTGAGCCCTTTATATTTATTTTTTTTGATTGCATAAACAATCCACAAGTTGTCATAACAAGGTAGCCTCCTTGTATTGGATGTCCATTACTCATTGGTCATGCATATATGATGCTCAATTGATGTTCATACCTTTGGGAATGTTTGCCTATTACTTGGATAGAGATTGGCTAGTGTTTATAATAGGGTCGAAGCTTATTTTATTAGTGAAAGCATATGCATATTTCTCCAAGGTGCTTATTGACTATTCGAGGTGATGTACCAATGCTTATGGATGATATCACATGCTTTGTCATGGTTTCAAAATGCATTTGACCCATGATTGAAGCTCATTTTGATCGAATTGTTTGTCACTTGCTACAATAGGCATCCACTTGAGACAGATTATGCCTATTATCCTTGGATGATACTCGAACTATCTGCTTCGATGTTAGATGTTTGATATGGATGCCATATGTCTTGGCTATGTATGACAAACATTTGGGCTTTGTCTTGACTTGCTTTGAGTTATTATGGAGCTTTGGACAATGACATTGGTCTATTAGTCATTGCCTCAGATGTTACAGTGGATGCTTTGCCAATCATCTTGACTTAGCTACTATGAGTGTATGTCATTGAATCTTGGATGTTGGATGCTATGTACATGATGTATTTGAGCTTTTCTTGCTCATTCTGCATCTGATTTTATTCCAGTGGGAGTCACTTCATTGACTTTGATGCTACATAGAGCTTATTGGTTACAAAGTTGAGCTTGAATTTTGACACAATGGGATATTCACATGTACATTCTCTCGTTACATGTTATTTGTCTATAGCTTATGCCTTGAGGGCTGATCTGACTCGACTCTATCTTATACTTGCATCGATCTGTGTTAGGTCTTGTTAGTTATGCATACACCTATCTTGGCTTTTTATTGAGATTTTGCTACCCTGGTTAGTTAGTTGTGCCTTTGGCAGGCCCTCTCAGTTACCTGAGGCTTGCAACAAGGGGGCTCTTTGGTTAGGCCATTTGGTGGTAGACCTTGGCATTACTAATGTGGTTCATACACTACATTCAAATTCTATGAGTTCTATTTAGTTGGCCAAGAATCCGTTCTTCCATGTGAAGACGAAGCATATTGAGGTGCGTTACCGCTTTATTCAAGAGGTTGTTGAGGGCAAGTCCATTAACACTATATTAGGGAATTTGGAAATTTCCATGCACTTTGAGAATCCCTACCAAATCTTGTTGTCTTACTTAAATGTGGAGTCTACCCTAAATGCTATATAAGCTACCTTCCCAAATTCCACTTTCAAATATGGATCAAGATTTAGCCACGTGGTCAAATATTTATCACTCATTTGAAATTGGGACTTGGGAAGTTCCCAAATTCTCTAATATGGTGTTCATTGAGCTTGTCAAGATCTCAACAACGGACCAAAATGCTACAGATTTGCTCATAAAAGTCTCTTAGTAGAGAGTTTTTCCTTCCTTAGGAAGTTGATGGACGTTGGATGAGATGACGTCTTTTCTCATCCTATTGTACTTATATACATTTGCACTTTGTCACTTTTTTCTTGATCTCTCCTTACTAGGGACACATTCACCTTTAAGTGGGAGGTTATTGGGGGTAAAGGCGCATGTGCCTAGTTGCTTGTGTATTAGTTATACCGATAGTACCCACACCGTGTATTAGTTATCCACACACTTGTACATTGTAGGTGACACAGGCGCCTATCACTATCACTTCATTCTTTATCCTTTCAATGACAATTGAATAAAGGGAAGGACAGTCACACATTGTGATTGTTGGAGTTCTCACATTCTCTCTCGCTCTTGCTTCTTCCACCATAGCTCTTGCTTCCACTGGCATGCTTCCACTTCAGGGCTCACATTCCTTTATAACATTTCCCTTGCTATCTCTCTCTCTCTCCCCCTATAGGGGAGGGCTATTGCAAAGGTAGTGAGACGTCCCCTCCCCCTTCTCTCTCTCTCTCTCTCTCTCTCTCTCTCTCTCTCTCTCTCTCTCTCTCTCTCTCTCTCTCTCTCTCTCTCTCTCTCTCTCTCTCTCTCTCTCTCTCTCTCTCTCTCTCTCTCTCTCTCTCTATGTGTTGTTGAGAGTTCTCATCCCCCTCTCTCTCTCTCTCTCTCTCTCTCTCTCTCTCTCTCTCTCTCTCTCTCTCTCTCTCTCTCTCTCTCTCTCTCTCGGGGGTAAATCATGGCATGAGTCCTAGCAGTCACAAGTAGAAACAAAGTAGGAGGAAATGTCGATAGGGAGAGAGCGTTACAAGCGGTAAGGTGTGTTCATGGTGGGTGGTAGCAAATGGTGGCAATATCAACAATAGCAACACATGCAAAAGGGCTGTGTCATGGGCAACATTAGTGAGACAAACACATGCAACAATAGTATTAAAGTCAATAGAGGAAAGTGGGGGATTGTAGAGGCCAATGGTTAGTGGTAGTAAACACCAATGGGTAGTAGTGGTTGAGGGAGGCAAAGCTCTCTCTCTCTCTCTCCCCCACACTTGCCCCACCTACCCCCTACCCTAACAATGGGTCTCCCCTAGCAGAGGCAGGTGGTGGTGGCATAGTGAGAGCGGTGGTATGAGCAATGGCCCAATGGGAGTGGTGGCATAGATGTGAATCACAAAAATGTGTGTGTGTGTGTGTGTGTGTGTGTGTGTGTGTGTGTGTGTGTGTGTGTGTGTGTGTGTGTGTGTGTGTGTGTGTGTGTGTGTGTGTGTGTGTGTGTGTGTGTGTGTGTGTGTGTGTGTGTGTGTGTGTGTGTGTGTGTGTGTGTGTGTGTGTGTGTGTGTGTGTGTGTGTGTGTGTGTGTGTGTGTGTGTGTGTGTGTGTGTGTGTGTGTGTGTGTGTGTGTGTGTGTGTGTGTGTGTGTGTGTGTGTGTGTGTGTGTGTGTGTGTGTGTGTGTAGAGAGAGAGAGAGAGAGAGAGAGGTAATGAGAAATATAAGAGAAGTCCAAAAAAGTGAAATACAATGTGTGGGTAATGAAGCAAGGAGAGACAATGCCATTTAGTGGCAATGTTGTGCGATAGTGTGACTATATTTGCCTAGTGCTTTGAAATTGCAAAGAGAGAGAGAGAGAGAGCATAGGAAAATGAGGCAATAATTTGTATGCCTAGAAAATAATGCATGCGAATGGCATGTTTGTTCCTTTCACAATGTTGTTCATGAAAACTTCACGCAATAAGCTACCAGAAAGTAACCTAGCGTTCTTCCTGTAGAAAAGATGAGAAAAGCCAAATATTGTATGTGGAGAAGAAGCGAGGGAAGTGAACTTTAACAACTTTGCTTCCCTCACGACAATGTGAAGCTGTGTGTGTGTATCTAGAACTTGGATGTGAAAAGAGAATCACATTACACAAAAAAATTTGGCAACCCACATAGATGGACTATCTCCTTGATGAAAGGGTTGAGCAATATTTGAGGCCTTGAAAGTTCTTTTGACTAGGATGATGTAAGAAACTATTATCAACACTTCTATCACCAAAATTGAGTCATAACATTTTTAAATTGTTGAAGTGTTGATGGAAAATCAATATTTATGAATTTTCATTTCATCTGAGGAATATTAGAGGATGAAGCGCTCTAGGTAACTTAATTTGTTGCACCTTTATTTCTTCTTACATCAACAAAGCAAGGTTAAATATGTAGGAGCTAGAGCATGGAAGATGCGGAAGCTATGGAGGTCGGAAGAGAAAGAGTGAGTTCTGAAGACATTGACATGATTGACTGTTACACAAGTGAATTAGGATCCAAGATGGAAGCTTAGACTCATAAACACAATCTTGTGTATTGACCGACAATGACATAGAGACTTTACTGAAGAACAAAAAGTACTATGACATTGCATTAGAAAAGAGAGAAAGTACAATTCTTTATAGGAAACTGGATGGTAGCACTTCTCCTAATATGCATATGGGATTCTAGTCCTGAGCCCTCACTGCTCCTTACAAAGAGACTGAAGTAGGTGTGATTGCAAACATCTAAACACCCCTCCTTAATCATAACCAGAAGTACAAAGTGTATAGAGGCTTTAGTGAAAGCAACACCTGCAAAGTGTGGGCACACAAAAAACATGGCAAAACATCAGAGGCTATCACAGAAAAGGCTAAGTGTGGGTACCATAAACATGATGGACATCTAAAGGTTGTAATAGGGGCCTCACAAAGTGTACAAAGACTGTAGTACAAGGCTACATGAGGAGTTTACAAGTTTATGTCCGAAGCATCAGGGCTAGGCAATACAAGGCTAAAAGAGTCTATCCGAATAGAAGGACTGATGTGTTGGTCTTCTTCTTCTTCTTCTTCTTCTTTTGCTCCATGCTCTTCTTCTTCTTTAACAACAACTAGATAGGCCTTTTGGGACCTCTTTCTGGCGTGGTAGAACTTCTCGGTGTGTCCCGTCCTTTTGCAAAAGTCATAGAAGAGCTGATTCTTCTTGCCTTTGTACATGTTGCCAAAATATAATACTTGTTCATCTCCAAAGGTGCTTGGTTCTTCCTTAGTTTTTGGCTTATTTTCCTCCTCTAATAGTGATGCTTGGATATCAACAAGCTCAGGGTTTGGCATATTGATTAGAGTTGTTGACACATTATTATATTCAGGAGACAAACTCTTGAGTAGAACACCAATGCAAACATCTTCTTCCATTTTAATGTTGATTCCTGCAAGTTGGGTTAGAAGTCCTTCCATGTAATTTAGATGTGTGGAAAGTGATGTGCTGGACTTCATTTCAAGCCTGAAAAATACAATTAAGAGACCATACTTTGATGACTTAGACTGTGCACCAAACAAAGTGTCAAGTCTCTTCCATGTATCCTGTGAAGTATCATAGTTATCCACATGGTGGATATAATTGTCGTCTAGCTCCAGTTTGATAATGGCTTGAGCCTTATCATCATTCTTTTGCCAAGTGACTGCAATGTCTGCATCATGAGGCTTCTTTTCTTTTCTAGTGGTAATGGCCGAGAGGCCCTTGTTCATCAGGATGAGTTTGATGCGAGTTTGGTGTGAAACTCGACTCCTTTGAAGTGAGCTAATGGAGAGTCTTTTCCCATGTTGGATTTGTAGGGATAGCAGCAAATCAACTTTAGAATTCTCAGATTTTATTAGTGGAAGAAAACACACTATGTAAAGACTATGTCTGAATTAATATCGAACTTAGTTCGGGGTCATCAATCCTTAATCTTTCTAGGTCCTTCCCCTTCTCGATTTGATGCTAAGATAGTAGATTGGAGTGGTAGTGGGTTGCTCAAGGTGGTAGGAGAGAGAAAATGATGAGATTTTTGAGCTTAGGTGAAAATGGCTATGGAGTCACAATTAGGGTTTAGCAGACTGTATTGATGGCGGTAATAGTATGAACGACAGCAGGCGCATTTTGGGTAGCAACCACGAATTTTGGCAATGCCGAGCTTTGGAGTGGCCAATGTCAAGGTGTTATGTGATAAGGAGATTTGATCTGAGTAAAGGCACAACTCTCTAGAAGGAAGTTTCCAAATATATGACCTCTATGATGAGATATGAAAGCTCCAAGTACAATAGGTCCTGTCTGGCTACGGTTGCCACAAGGTGACTGTGAGATTTGAGTGAGGAATGGGGATCATGCACTCAAACTGAGCTAGACTGAGATGAAGAGGAGTGAAAGGAGAGTTGGGCCATGCTTAGCTGAGCTTTGATACCATGTTAAATATTCTTAAAAAATGAGACAACGGAAGAAATGGAAGGCACGCAAAAGTGTATTTTTTATTAAAAGAGAGAGTCACAATATATATAGACCAGAGAGAAACATCATCGATGACTCCATGATTCTCTCCTCTAATTTCTCCATGATTCTCTCCTGGATTCTAACCTACACACACATGGGCATACTGCTTACATCATAGATTAGGTCACTCACACTCTTAAGCACACATCTAGTCCTATGTTCACCATGTGAACTGATGCTATCCCCCTTTACATTTAGTCTTCTTGAGTTTGATTTACCAACACCCCCTCTCAAACTCAAGATGTACAATAGTTTAGGCATGACGTGACTTGGTCATCCATGACCAACGCAGGGACAGTGGTGTGGAAGGTGTAGGAGACTTGGGTCAGAGGTTTAGCCATGACTTATAATGAGTTTACCTTTGGGATTGATATACAATATCAAGACGAGGTTAATGTGCCAGGGTTACATCTTTATTCAAAATAAACGATCATCAAACGAAGTTGAAGGAGTTTTAGAGGCCCCCTTCTTCTTCACTTCCATGCTGAGATTCTTGTGTTCTTCCTCTTGATGCTCTTGGTCTTCTTCTTCATCATGCTCTTCTTTGTCGGTGATGCTCATGAGATAGGCTCTTTGTGCTTTCTTCCTCGAAAAACAGTCCCTCTCTTTGTGGCCTGGCTTGTGGCAAAAATCACAAATGATGGTGTCATTGTACTTGTATTTCCCTTTGCCAGAAAATCCCCTGTGGTAAAGTACTTCCTCTCTTGTAGATGATCTTGTAGTAGCAGGTGGAGATTCTTGCTTGAATTTATTTTTCTTCTCCTCCTCAAGCAAAGAAGCTTCTATTTCCACTAGCCGTGGATCCGGCATATTGGTGAGGGTTGTTACAACATTGTCATATTCAGGACTAGGAAGGGATTTAAGTAATACACCAATTGAGATATCTTCATCAATGCGTAAATCAATACCAGAAAGTTGAGTTAGGAGACTTTTCATGTAATTCAAATGAGAAGCAAGTGAGATTTGAGGCTTCATTTCAAGACGGAAAAACTCAACTAGAAGTCCAAACTTGGAACTCTTTATCTTGGATCCAAAGAGAGTATTCAGAACATCCCAGGTGTCCTTGGCATTGTTGCATTCATCCACATGATGGATGTAGGTATCATCCAACTCTAGCTTGATTATGGCTTGTGCTTTGTCGTCGCGAACTTCCCATGCAGTGGCTTGAGCAGGATCTCGAGGCTTCTTCTCCTTTCCATTTGCAATATTCCATAAACTTTTCTTCATGAGGACCAACTTGATCCTAGTTTGCCATGTATGAAATAACATTCCAGAGAACTTGAAGCTTAAGTCATTATCTTTCAAAGGCATTTTGACAAAAAAAAGTAATTAAATACTTTTCAAATACAATGATGACTGAAGAGAGGGTCTTTTGTTAAACCACACTAGTAGAGAGTGTGGAGGAAGTCGGCCATATCTGCAACTCTAGAACCTACAATTGTGGTCTTCAAGGGGTTTCGTTTACTGAAGCACCTGTGGGTTGGGTTGCTGAAGCAGTTGTGGGTTGGGTTACACTTGTAATTTGTAGCAACCTTCTCTTGTGCAAATTCAAAGAAGAGGAGGCACTCATGATCAGTACTGCTAAAGCACAGCAGTGGGGGAGTGTAGCTGAAGTCGAGGCGATAGCTTTGAGGAAGTTGAGTGCATGCGAGGAGTCTGTCACAGATCGTGCGAAGCTTGTGGTGGTTGATCTCTTTGGGCTCAAGCAGCAAGGTCTGGTGAGATCAATCTAAAGAGAGAGAGAGAGAGAGAGAGAGAGAGGAGAGGTTAGGCGTTCCCAGCGATGGCATGCACGAAGCTAACTCTCAGACCAGTGTTTTGCACCATCCTGTATAATAACCAATGAGCACAGTGAAGTAGTTGCTGCGTGCTATCGATTGAAGGACGGGTCCTACAAGACCATACGCAAATTAACCTGCTATAAGATCATCTTGGTACATTGTAAGGCGCATAAGCAATGGAACGCGGTCTGTAACCGAAAATACAAGACATTTCGATGAAATTGGCAAGATTTCGCATAAAGAAATGACTTCCCTCTTGCACAGTCACCACACAGGACCTAGTGATTTAGGGACGCAAAACGATGACATTATCGAGTAGGAGAGACGAAGCCTGAACCCAAAGAAGATGGTAGAAGTGAGACTTGCCATTAGCTAAAGGCTAAATGACCCACTGCCTCCGCCTGAACGCTTGGCGCCCCGTGTTATACAGAACTGCGCTTATCAGAAAATTGTGTGTTGTCGCCATAGCCGAGGCTCTGATACCATCTTAAAAAATGAGACAACGGAAGAAATGGAAGGCACGCAAAAGTGTATTTTTTATTAAAAGAGAGAGTCACAATATATATAGACTAGAGAGAAACATCATCGATGACTCCATGATTCTCTCCTCTAATTTCTCCATGATTCTCTCCTGGATTCTAACCTACACACACATGGGCATACTGCTTACATCTAGTCCTATGTTCACCATGTGAACTGATGCTATCCCCCTTTACATTTAGTCTTCTTGAGTTTGATTTACCAACAAATATGTGGGATCTAGAGCATGGCAGATGTGAAAGCTATGGAGGTTGGAAGAGAAAGAGCGAGTTCATGAAGACACTGGCATGATTGACTATTACACAAGTGAATTAGGTTCCAAGATGGAAGCTTGGACTCATAAACACAAACTTGTGTATTGACTAACAATGACACATAGAATTTATTGAAGAATAGAAAGTACTATGATATTGCATTAGAAAAGAGAGCAAGTACAATGCTTTATATAAAACTGGATGGTAGCACTTCTCCTACTGTGCATATGGGGTTCTAGTCCTGAGCCCTCACTACTCCTTACAAAGAGACTAAAGTAGGTGTGATTACAAACATCTCAACAAGCAGCAGGAGGGATTGTGTTGCATATCAAACAACATCACCTTTATTCCTAGGTAAAAGTAGTTATTTCTCAAAGCATTTAGGGACTTTACATATCCTTAATGTCTGGTTAGAGGGTCATCATGGGTTTCCCATAAAATGTTATTTAACTCTAAGCTTTAGAGGTACATGACCTGTTTTGAAAGTACAAAAGAGTAGTAATCCTTGATTTTGGCATTCTTATTTGGTGTGAATTCACCATTTGAACTATTATTATTAGTTCCTCAAAACTTTGGATCCAATAGAATCTCCTTCTACATTGGGCATTGAACTTAGGCTTGTAATGGATCTCTTCATTGTGGGTTCTTTTATAGTCATTGTGTTTAAGAAAGCATTTTAGTTAAGAGTATCCGTTACTACATTTCCGTTTCTTAATCAATACTTGATTTTAGAATCACACTTCTAAAGAACCTCAATACATCTGCTTTGCCTTGTATTGAGTTCAAGTTGGGTGAATAACCACTTGAAACTTTTATGGTTGGTTACTAAGGTGAATCTTAAATCTACACGTAGTGTCTCCACAACTTTAGTCTATGGATGATACCAAGCAGCCCAAGATTGTGTGTAGCATGATTCTTTTAATAGGGTTTTAGTTTCCCAGAAGTGTATGCTACCAGATGATCTCTTGAGCCAATATACCACCAACTACTACTAGAATACTCACATTAGTAGCTACATTGAACTCCTTCATATCATCTAGTGGCTTGAGGATAATAATTGTGAGATATTCCTTTAGCTTGTCAAGGCTCTCCTACTACAAAATGGTCCAAGAAATATAGGCCTACTTCTTAAATCACTTTAAGGGGGTTGCAAAAACAAAGCATAATGATGAAGACACGTTTTGATTTGGTTAATCCTAAGAATCCCAAAATTTCCCTCACATTGCTTGAGATGGTGGAAATTCCAACTTATCTTTTATCTTGGATGGTTCAACTGCAATACTTGCTTCTACAATAGTTAAGGTACTCAATCTCCTTTCAATTGCAATACTTGCTTCTACAACTATATAGCCACAATACTCAGTTTCCTTCCAAAAAATGAACACTTGCTTTTTCTAGGACAATATGTAGGTGGTTGGGGTGCTATTTGTCTATCTTTGAGTAAGTTAGAATACTGCCAAAGAATGCAAATGCAAACCCATCAAAATAGAGCCTAAAATCTCCTATATTAGATGGTTGAAGGTTGCTAGTGCATTAATTAGAGAAAATGGCATATTACAAACTCATAATGGACATTTTAATACTAAAAAATGTGTTTGGAATATCCTCATTCCTTATCTTGTTCTAATAGTACTTTGATCTCAAATCTATCTTTGAAAAGACCTTGGAACCTAGCAAAATTTCCAATAGTTCATTGACCTTAGAACCTATTTATTTGTTCTTGTGGTTACTTGATTTAAGCCTTTATAGGCAATGCAAAGTTTAAAGGAGCCATATTTATTTTTAAAGAAAAGGAATGGGGCTCCACAAGGAAAATTGCTTGGTGTATAAATCCTTGAATTAGCAATTGCTTTAGTTGCTCCTTTAGCTTGATTACTTCAAGGCACAACCATCTTGTAATATCTCTTTGTAATAGGTTTTACTTGTCACACAAGCTTGATATTGTAATCTACATCAAGTGATGGGGGTAACTCTATTAACTCTTTAGCTACAAATTTGTGTATTCTTAAGCCAGGATAGTAATAAGTCTATCTTTCCACCTTATTGAGCCAAGTAGATATATTGAGCTTTCCTCAATCCCTTCAGAATGCAATTGGCTTTGAATAGTTGAACCTTTGGTGTCCTAGCTTGTGCTAAGGTCGTAAGGCTACTTGCATAGTGGATGTTAGCTTTATCAAGGACTATCCATCCATTCCCAAAATATAATCATAGAGAGCTAGTGATAGTCCATTCTCGAAAGACAATCATAAATGGCAAGTGACATAACCCTAAAATTTTGCTATGGTTGGTTCATCTCCTAATTTGTATTACACAAGATTTATTGCAAAACTATGGCTAGTTTGAACAATTTTCCCATTGGTTTATATTCTAGTTGAAGTTTCCTTGCACAATTTGGAGAGAGGAAAGAATGAGTTCTTCCATATCAACTAGGATCTTAAAAGATTTAGCTTTGTAGATGGTAGGAATATAGAATAGTGAGTGTTTGTTTTCAATCTAGTATGTATACTTGAATACTCCACTTCCTCTTGTAGAGATGGATTCTAAACTTCACTATGTATTATATAGGCACAGGCTCCTCTTGCAATGGCCTCTTTCACAATTAGTATTGCCTATGCTCATAGGTTTTCAAGTTGTGGGATCCTCGAGGCATTTTCCTTTGCCATCAGCCCATCGATTTGGAAATTGGACCTTAAAACATTACCTAGGTAGTTCTGTGTATATGTATACACTCTATATCACGTATGTTCAAGGCCTATTTATAAATATCCTTATCTGTGAATTTGTTCTTAATAAAACATAACCCTTTTCTATTCAATCTATACCCCTTTATATGAGACCTTTTTGTATGTAAAAGATGTGTAAAAATGGTATTTAAAAAATCCCTTATGTTGAACCCACATGATACATACATATATTTATGACTCAACTCCCCAGGAAACATCAACTTATCATAAATAAAGAAATAACCTTGAGCATTGTTATTACTGCTATTGTTATTAGTAGGAGCATTGTAACTAGTATGGGATCTTTTTTTATTGCTGTCTTAATGTGTCCCACCAAAGCATTGTAGTTTGCAATCCTGAGACTTGACAAGGCAAAAATCTATATGTTGCTTATTTGCATGTTTTTGGTTGCCTAGCTTATGCATTAGTGCTTGTGCAACAATGAAAAAAATTGGATGACAAGGTTATGAAATATGTATTTGTTAGTTATAGTTTTGAAGGAAAATGTTACAAGTTATGTCATCCATAAGTCAAACATATTTTGGTTAGTTGTGATATTGTCTTTGTGGAAGATAGATGTACACTCACAAGATATATGATACTTTTTTGTCTCTTTTCAATAGTGAGCAATCGAATTTAGCACCGAATGAGGCGTTTTTTAAACTTATGTAGGTTTCTAATGAATCTATAGAGTACTCTATTTCTAATGCATATATGAATGATGCATTTGTTGATGAGAGAAAATATTCAGCAATCTAGCACTACGAAAAATGGCTAGTGCAAATGCTACATGTAAGTAAATTGGATGCACCTTTGTCTACTCATACTCACTTTAGCTCTAATAGTGCCTCTTACATGTCATATTCTTATGCATTGGTTATTTCTAGTGTATGTGATAAAGATGAGCTTGTTCCCTTTACATCGACACAAAATTCAAAAAATTGGATGGCTGCTATGCAATTTGAGTATAATGCTATTGCAAAAAATGGTGCTTGGTTATTATATGTGACTTATCTCTTAGCAAAAAGGCCATAGGTACTAAGTGGGTTTACAAGTTGAACATAAGCCAAATGGTAATATTGATTACTATAAGGCCAAACTTGTGGCAAGGGGTTATACTCAATAGAAGGGCATTGACTTTGATAAGGCCTTTGCTCCCACTTGTTGTTGCACAATCACAATTTATAGCAAATTGTGCATTAACATTTCATAATGGCTAGAACATATATCACTTGGATACTAAAACTTTATTTTTGAATGGAGATTTACGAGGATATCCAGATGGTGAGTGGAAAGTGGTGAGTGAACGAGCGAACGACAAGCTAGGATTGTACTTGTAGAAATTTTTAACACATAGTTTTGTTGAGAAACCACAAAGTATACCTAAAACTATGAACATATCTATGCAAGTAAATGGAGGAAACTTGCAAAAAGAGATTGACAAATAGAGTCCAAGAAATGACATCTACAAAAAGAGACCAAAGGCTTTTTTAAACAAAAAAGAAAGCATTCATAATGAGTCCATACAAATGAGCCTTCGATAAATCTAGGGGTATAGGTTTTTGTTTAAGCAAAAAAGAGAGTAATTACATGATGAATGACAATAAGAGGTGAATGATGTCTAGAGACAAAAAAGATGTGGATGAAGTTTTTCAAGTTTCTTTGAACAAAAAAGAGAGCAGCCAAGATGTTCATGGTCTAGTAGGTTGCAACTTGAGAGGTACATCAAAGGCATGGTGATAGCTACTTAAAAGCTTGATGTAGTTCCCATGTGGTGAATGTAACTAGATGTACGGACTTATGTACTCCTACATCAAGTTGCAATACCTTTGTGAATATCTAGTATAGGTGTTTGCATGGCATGTACTTTCTTCCTTGCTTTGTTCAAATTTTGAAGTCCGTGAAATTACATGATGGGAACCTTGATATAACGACTTTGCATGTCTCTCCCCTTCTTTGGCTACCTTCAGTAGACTCTAATGTACTCCACATGTTCATGTTTGATAATCACTTTTTGCTATGCACAACACATTCCATTTGAGCAGAGAGTTCGTTCTTGCTATCATTTTTTTTGTCACAACCTTTTTCAAAACAATAAGTTTATCCCCACGATGCGAGGGGCTCGCATCTAAACTTATAGTGGTTGGTTCCAAACTCTCCACTCTAGCAAGTCGTTCTCTTCTGCTAGCCCCTTGTTTAAACTTAAATCCCCCTTGCTCAAGATCTTATATTTCTTGTGTTGTCAAATTAGTGCCCCTTTCTTACAACTAGCCACTCTTGAGGAGGCCTCCCAAGGTGCTCTTCAACAACATTAGATGGAGTCCATGCATGATCTACATTATCACCACAAAACCATACCATCTGCCTCCTAGAACCATGCACATTGACTTTTCCCTAGAAGCCAGGAGCTGGGACACCGATCAAACCAACCTTGCCCTTTTTTTTAATCAATTAGCTTATTACACTTTTTTCCTTTGTTCTCAAGGTAGCCTTGACATCCTACCTCACTACATCCAACATTGGTTCTACGAATTGCCCACATTGTTTTGTGAACATCCTCCTCAATGATAGGGGATGGACCCACCCTATGGATGCTTCTTTTACAAGCTTTATGTAATGAATGAAACTGAGAGGAGAGAGGAGAAGAGCTAAAGAGAGAGAAAAAGAGCAAGAACAAGAGAAAAGAAGACTATAAGAGGAGAGAGAAAGATAGAAAAGAGGAGAGAAGGAAGGAGGAAGCCATGGAATCAAGAGATGAAGGTGAAGAGTATGTTCTTGATAATAACTGGTTGCCCTAATTTGGGACTCTTACACCTTATATACCCCGATTAGTGTGACTGGGTGTCTAAACCCTAGTTGTGTATCCCGCTTGTTACAATCCATCCCCACCCTGAAGGTTTTTGCCCTAAAAAACAAGGAGAAGTAGAGGGGAGTGATGGGTGGGCTAAGGGAGGGTTGTAGAGTACTACTCTGAGCCCTTTGACAATGAAAATTGGGTGGTTAAAGACTAGGGACAACATGTTGTCTAGGACCGTCGGCCTGTTGAAGTAAATGGGTCATAACTTTTGATAGGCTGCTCTAAATAGGGCGTACCACATGTCGAAATGGAGCTTGTGACAAGTACTTTAAGTTTATGTAGGATGCACATGCTAGATATTTGAATAAGTACAAAAATGTTCTAAAACAATGTGCAATCTGCAAGTAGAGGGTGGTCAAATGGGGCATGACCGGCTAGTCTTCTAGCCATTGGGCCTCTTGGAGGTAGGGGAATTCATTGACAATGGTTGCTGGGTGCCAAAGGCTTATTCCAGGGGTAGGCCTTTCCATTTGATGATGTATTATTTAATGGATCGAGATCATAAGTGCTTATCTTGCTGCCCAATTATTGCCTTAGGGATATACTGAGTGATGCCTTCTTCATCTATGGGACGAAGTTCTTCCACATAGTCCACTGAGGAGCCTATGAAGAGTTTCAACTGGTTGACATGAAACACATTGTGGATTTTAGTGGTGGGGGGAGTTCTAAGTGGTAGGCCAAGTCACCGACTCTCTTCAGAATCTGGTATGGGCCATAGAAGCGGTGGGCCAACTTGTTACTGCTGCCCTCTTTGAGAGTTGAGTAGCGGGACTTAAGCTTTCAAAAGGACCAATTCCCCTTCCTGGAATTCCAAATGCCTTCTTTTATAATCAACATAGAGTTTCATGTGTGTTTGGGCCTTTTGAAGGTTTATTTTACATTGCTAAAGTAAATCTTGCATGAGATCCAACTCAGCTTGACTCTGAGGATTGATCTTATCATTAAATAAGATTGTGGGGAGGGGAACCTTATATCCATATAAGGCCTCAAAAGGGGAAACTCCAATGCTAGAGTATATGGAGTTATTATATGCAAACTCAGCCAAGTGGAGCCACGTATCCCAATTGTGTTGTACATCATGGGAAAAGTGCCTTAAATATATCTCAAGCCATTTGTTCACTCTTTTAGTCTGGCCATCACTTTGAGGGTGGTATGCAGTGGATGGAGCAAGCTTTGTCCCGATGGAGGTGAAAACTGTCTGCTAGAAGTTGCTCATAAACTTTGCATGATCATGTACTATGACTTGTGGCAAGCCATGCAACTTGCAGATATTTTCCATAAACTGTGTGGCCACCTAAGAGCCAGTATATTGGGTATTAGTGGGGATAAAGTGGGCAGCTTTGATGAGGCAATCAACTACCACATAGATATTGTTCCACCCTTTCTTGGTCGGGGGAAGGCCAGTGATAAAGTCCATTGTGATGTGAGTCCATTTCCCTTCAGGGATAGGGAGAGGCTGCAAGAGGCCAGCAGGCCTGAGTGTACTATCCTTGTTCTGTTGGCATAAGAACACATTTGGTCACACAAAGTCCTTGGCATTCCTCCATAAGCCTTTCCAATGAAAGCTCTTGGCGATATTGTCATATTTTTGAAAATACCCAAGTGACCAGAAATGGGGCAAGAATGCATCTCTTCCATGATCTTATGCGTGAAGGGGGAAGTGTGCAGGATGACAATCTTGCCATGGGATCAAATAAGGCCATGCTCGAGCTGATATTGGAAGTTTTCAGCCATGATCCCATGTTGTAATTTTTGGAACATGTGGCTAAAGTGATCGTCTAACAAGTAAGCCTCTTGAAGCTCAACCACCCAATCACTGTGCAATTCAGAGATAGAGGATACTCTGCATGCCCACATTTGAGAGAGTGAATTAGCCACAATATTATCCTTGCCCCGAGTGTGCAAAATGTCAAGTCATAGTTTTGTAAGATTTCCACCCATCGCCTTTGCTTAGGAGTTAGAGTGGATTGAGTCAAGAAGTACTAGAGGACTCGATGGTCACTTTTCACTTGGAAGTGGCTGCCATACAAATAGTGGTTTCATTTCTTGATGGCATGGAGGATGACCAGGTCATATACGTTCATTTGCATCTCCTTATCATCAAGCTTGCAGATCTCAAATGCAATCACACCATGCTCTTGCAATAATATTGCACCAATATCCTGGCCACTGGCATCACAATGAGTGGTAAATAGCTTAGAGAAGTCGAGGTGAAGACAAGGATGGGGGCTAAGGTAAGCATGTTCTTTAACTATTTGAAGCTACGAGCAGCAGTGGCATCCCAAAGGAATGACTCGTTTTTTAAGCGATCAGTCAAAGGTGTTGCAATGGTGGCATAGTGCTTAATGAAGCGTCTATAGAATGAAGAGAGACCAAGGAAGCCACGCAAAGAAGTGGTGGTGGAAGGAGTGGGCCACTCTCTAACACATTGCACCTTCTTTGGGTTAGCATGTATGCCATCACAATGTGTCCCAAGTACTCCATAGATGTCTACATGAAGGCGCATTTTCTCTCCTTAGCAAAGAGTTGATGCTCTCTCAATATGTCAAACACCCTTCTGACATGTGTCAAGTGCTCCTTGGACGACTTGCTGTAAATGAGGATGTCATCAAAGAAAATAAGCACAAACTTGAACAAAAAGGTTGTAGGATTTTTTCACGAGGCTTTGAATGTGGCGGGGGAGTTAGTCAACCCAAAAGGCATCACCAGAAAATGATAAAGTCCAGGATCAGTCCCAAAGGCCATTTTGACCTCATCTCCCTCCCGCATATGAATCTAATGGTAGCTAGAGCGCAAGTCAATCTTAGTGAAAAAGCATGCCCCTTTCAACTCATCTAGCAAGTCGTCAATCTGTGGGATGGGGTAGCGGTTCTTTAGCTTGATTTTGTTCAAGTCTCTGTAGTCAATGCACATGCGAAAGGAGCCATCTTTCTTCTTGACTAACAGGACATGGGATGTATAGGGGGAAGAACTTGGTTCAATGAAACCCATCTCTAACAACTCCTTGACTTGCTTTGCAACCTCTTCACGCTCACACTTGGAGAGTCTGTAAGGGGGCTTGTTTACTGGCTTGGAATGGGGCTCTAAGTCAAGTGGGTGGTCCACTTGTCTCTTAGGAGGAAGGGTTGTAGGTGTTTGAAATAGGTCATTGTATTCCTCAAGTAAGGTCGGCAAGGCTAAATCATTAGATAGGGCTGACCGGAATTGTCCTTATTCAATTGCAAAACATCGATTTGTGAGCATTTCTTAAACTCCCTTTTGAGTTGCTTTGCTGTAATGAGCAGAAAATCGGCATGATCTTGAACTCCCTCTAGCTGGATAGGCTATCCTTGCATCATAAAATCCACGTAGAGTTGAGAGAAATTCATAGCGATTTTCCATAATTGTTTCTACCAATCACAGCCCAAGACAACATCAATGGGGCCCATATCTAGGGTAATCAGATCAACCAATGCCACATAATTTTCAGCCAAGAATAAGGGAACTGCAGGACATACATGTGTGCTGATTTCTTCTTCTCCATTTGCTACTTGGACCTTCAAGGGGTGGTGTAATGCCATAGGGGTGCATTTCAACTGATCAATGGCTGATTTATTGACAAAACTATGAGTGCTACCACTATCCACAAGGATGAAGACATGCTTTCCATTAATATTGCCTTGAATGCGAAGGGTGCTGGGGCTTCGAGAACCTGTCCAAGCATCCAAAGAGATCAAGCAAAGGAAAGTGGTAGGTGGGTGGGATGTCAAATCAAGTATTTGTGATGGATCACTGCGCAAGTCGAAGGGAAACCCATTCTTTGGGTCATAGAACTGCTCATGATCAACATCCTCCATAGGCTCAGCCTAGTCAATGGGTAGGTCATCCTCATCATTGTGCGAATCTTCCATGACATACACGCTAGGAACTTTGACCTTAGTTGTCTTGTACAGGCATTTGGAGGCATGATCAACAGTGTACTTATCTCCACACTTAAAGCTTAGGCCCTTTTTCTTATGTTCCTTCACAACATTTGGGAAAATGAATCGTTGGTTGTTGGATCCATGTGAAGGTGATGCAGTGGATTATTTATTTTCAACATACTTATTCTCGGCATTAGAGCCAAATGCTATCCCAAAAGTGTCCATTTTTCTTTCAGCATGAAAGGCGGGGTAAGTGGGTACTTTGGGGTTGTTATTGGGCATAGAAGTGCCTCAAAAACCACCTCCATTTGGGATTGATCGTGAAGAAATGTGGGGTTGTCCAACACCTTGCTGAAAATGTTCATTCTTACGGTACTTTCTTGCATATCTCTCAGCTAATTCAACTGCATCAAATAGTGTGGTAGGTTTTTGGGCCATTACATCTGCCGATAGACTCTGTTCTAACCCATAGATATACTTGTGCAATTTAGCATCATCGCTAATACTCTCCACATACATGGTCAAGTTCATGAACTGATTTGTGTATTTATGTACAGTGAGGTTACGTTGGTCAAGAGTGTACCATCATCTTGCCAATGGCTCTTTATCCATAGGAGACACAAAAACTTGGACCATATGCATTTTAAAATCTTCCAAGTCAATGAACTACTGATTCTCTTGATTGATATAGTTCCACCATGTGTGGGAAAATCCTTCCAAGTGGAGAGAATCAAAAAGGATTTTTTGATCATCGGTGCGAGGGTAGATTTTCTGATCTACACCTTGTCTACTGTGACCCTAGTGCATAAAAATGAGCATTACTTTCAAACCATAGCTCCGATTGGGGAGGTTTTTGATTTAAATCGGAGGGGACAAAGCCTTCTTCAAGATGAGTTATAGGGTTTACTTCCAGATTCAAAATAGAAATTTTTGCAATAGGATCTTTATGATTGTCCTGCAGGAATGTGACAAAAAACACTGCCTGTCCCTTATTACAAAAGGCTTACATGGATAGAGCATAGTCCGAGAGGCCTGATCAACAACATCAATATCATACTGAGTATAATAAGCATTATCCTAAGCATCATTGCATACCCATCTTCTATCTTGTCAATGCATAAGTGAATTCATTGCCATACATATCTTTTAACTGCATGCACTTCAAGTGTCATACATGGGTGCCATGAGCATTGTGGGGGTGTCCAAGGGGGATCATTGCATCAGGGAGGGTGGAGCTCATGGAAGGTACATGCACCTACATACAAGTATCAAGCTCCGAATCATTGAGAGGTGGGAAAAGTTCCCCTCGAGCCGGGGTTGTGCACTCCTTCAGGGTCATAAGTGGTAAGGGAGGGTCATCTCTCTTTTGTCTTACCACCTCGCCGCATCGGCCTTTTCCTTAGCCGGAGTATACATGGCATACATTTTTATTAAGAAATTAGCATGAGATGCATTGGAAAGGAGACATTGAGCCTTTTCGTGAGATGCAAGGAATGAACAAAGGTTGGGGTAGGGGTTACCTTGGCAGTCCACTCACTGGCTGCTACTTACCCAATTTACAATGATTATCATTAATTTTGGGGATTATTCAAAATCACAAGACAAAATGGAGGTTAATGTCAGCCAATACAATGAATTTTAAGAAGAGATATGATGCATGCGTACAAAGGGGATTGAGCTACTAAGTTGATGCAAATTTTTAATCTCTCCAACAAGGGATTAAGAGTAGCAAGTGGTTAAATTTGAGAGATTAAGATCAAATTGACATACCTCTTCAATGCTTGGGGAGACCGTTGAGGCATAGCTCATTAAGACCGGTTGGTTGGAGTATTCCCATGGAAGAAGAATTCAGCATTTGAATGCTCTCGATGATGATGATGGCTCCTGTGCTTGTTCTCGAGCTGGAGCTTCAAGAAGGAAAGCTTCAAATGAAGCTTTCATGGCTGCCCCAAAAATCTCTACGTGTTGAGCTCCATGTCTTTAGTCTGGCTAGGGAAGGGCAAAAAGGGGTCGAAGGGTCTCCTAAGGGGCTGAGGGCTGGTTGTAGTAGAAAGAAGGGATTTGGGGGCAGTCCACCATGGAAGCTTGAGAGAAAAGCTTGGTGGGGAAGAGAGAGAAGTCCAAAACGAAAGTAACTGTGGTTTTCCCCTTCTCTAAACTACTAAACCTCTAACTTACCTTGGGACCCCTAAAATTTGCATAAAAATAAGTGACGACATGCTATTTTAACTATTTTACCTCCGGATATGCCCGAGTCTCCAGCCATAGCTCGTGCTTGCTCCAAAAAGCTGAAGTTAATTGCAGTCCTCCTTGTTGTACTGTACTTGTAAGCTGAGTAACTAGGGTTTTTGGGATTTGAAAATGAAGAAAGGGGAAAGGAGAAAAGGACCAAAGCTTGAAGCTCTGATGCCACTTGTAATGAATGAAGCTGAGAGGAGAGAGGAGAAGAGCTGAAGAGAGAGAAAGAGAGCAAGAAGAAGAGAAAATAAGACTAGAAGAGGAGAGAGAAATACAGAAAAGAGGAGAGAAGGAAGGAGGAAGCCATGGAAGTAAGAGATGAAGGTGAAGAGTATGTTCTTGATAATAACTAGTTGCCCTAATTTGGGACTCTTACACCTTATATACCTCGGTCAGTGTGACTGGGTGTCTAAACCCTAGTCGATGTGTATCCTGCTTGTTGTTACACTTTGACTAACTGAGTTGCATACTCATATTTTGGTTGATGGGAGTCATTGTCTCCTATCATGGATTGCATATTTTCTCTGTGCTTCCATCACATAGTTTTTGCATCCCCATCAATTGAAAATCTCCTTTTTGGCACATGCCGCTCATTCACAACATCATTGGTAAGATCAATCATGGTAGCTAGAGCTAGAGGATTGTTAATTGATGTTCTTCTTTTTCTTAGGCACTCAATACTAGGGCCACTACTTATATGTTTATCCTTCAAGAAGGCAACATGTCTTGCACTCTGAAGCAATGCCATTGTCAAATCAGAGGTGCATACATTGTAAATAGTAACATATTTAACACCATCATGAGAGGCGAGCCACCTTCCATGCACTAACTCTAAAAAATTTGTACATGGAATAAGGTATTTGTCATCATTGTCGAGTGCTTACATTAGGACAATGAAAAGGATAAAAGGATATAAAAAACCGAGTGATACCACTAGAGTTGGTTTATAGTTTTGCACTACCTCGATCATATACTCACCCCAATGCCTAACTCTTGCATGCCACCACATGAGCCAAGTTTCTAGCTTTGGCAATTGCGAATTGTTTGCATGGCCATCTTTCAACCAATACTCCAAAGCCTACAACTCAAACTCAGGAGCTTGCTCTGAGGGAGCATTTTTCCAAAGTCTATGCTTTAATTTGAACTCTTCTTGATTGTGTGTGGGAATGCACTTTTTGGCATGATGCTGGAGACTTTTCTCCCAATGGAAGGAACGTGACATTTCTCTCTCAAGAATAATCTTGTTGGGATCACCATTTAAAAAAACCCTCACTGCACACCAATTGGCCTAAGCCTCATCAATCATAAATCCTCTAAAGTTTGCTTTCTCATAGCCTCCTTCTCCATGACCCTATTGAGCGATTCCCAAAACAAAGTTTGGGCCTCTGTGTCATCATCCATCTTAAAATCCCTAATGGCAAATCAAAACACACCCAACACATGGAAAGCTCTCCCCATGGATGCATTTTGTTTACTAGGTCAACACCACTTGCAAGGCCTTGGGTTGACATGTTGAAGATATGGCATCTCTGAAAAAATGAGAACTCAAGCTGCCAGGAAAGACCATACTTTGGAAATAGTCGTATGAGCTTTTTTTTGGAGCTGAATTAAAGCATCATAACCATTGATGGTCATCCCAACATCTCCATGGACTTCCTTTCTCCATCATGATATTTTTCTTGTATCGAGAGAGCAGGTTCTAGTCGCTGACAAAATAGCTCACCTAGGTCTTCCTTAGATAGTTTTATGGCTCTAGTCGATGTATTTGATAGAATTGACTCCATGACTATTTGTTTTGCCAGTGTCTTTTGCAAGGACTTCGAACGCCCTTGCTTGTCTTGTTACACATAATGTTGGACCTTATCCTTAATACCCTTCATAGCTAGGCAAGAAATGCCTTCTTCATGTTGAGAATGGCAAAAGATGCTTGCCCATAGAGACTAGATATATGCCCTGAAGAGGCTGGAAGATAGACATATGATGTATGCTTTAGGAAGAGATGATTGAATCCCATAAGCACAGTGAGGTACAATGGTACTATCCAAAAGCTATAAGGCATGTACTTGTTGACACTAATTTCAAGTAATGGAACTATCAGGTTGAGTCACTCAAGATTGTGTTTATGAGTCCAAGCTAATCTTTCTTGGAACCTAATTCACTTGAGTTACAATTCCTCATTCTGGTAATGTATCATGCATTTGACTTGCATCCACCATAGCTGATCTACCTCTAGATCTATGTTTCTTGACATGGTATTAGAGCCATGGCGAGCTAGTTCTAGCGTCATTAGTGAGTCTTACTTTACCATAAATGGATAGTAGGATTTGAACCCACCTTAAGGTCCTCTACCATATCCATACCTTAAGCCCATCCTTCTCTACTTAGCATCTCACTATCTTTTTAGCTCTTGTCATTACTGATTGGTAAGGTTGAAGGATTGATTACTCTTCCCTAACTTTCCTAGCCTCATCTTCTATCTCCTTCTTGATGCCTTACTCAACCTTTGCCTTTTATCTCAGATCTACTAGCACAATCACTTCCATCTTGAACTCAACAACTGATGTAACCAACTTTAGCTATCCACCATTGTGCTTTATTCTCTTTCATTGAGCCATAATGCCATTGTGAAGTTATCGCGAACAACATTGTGAAAGAAACAAACATGTCATTTGCTTGTATTATTTGCTAGCCATGCAAATTATTGTCTCATTCACCTATGCTCTCTCTCTTTACAATTTCAAAGCATTAGGCCATATAGTCACATTATCATGCAACATTGCCACAAAATGATATTGTCCCTCCTTGCTTCATCCCCCATTCATTGTACTTCACTTTTCTCGACTTCTTTTATATTTCTCGTTGCTATATATATATACACATATAAACCTTTTTCCCTTTCTCTCCCTCTTTTTTTAATCTCTCCTCTCTTTGCAACCTCTCTCTTCCTCTCTCCCCCCTTTTTACCTCTCCGTCCCTTTTTTATATCTCCTCTTTGCAACCTCTCTCTCTCACCCATTTTATCTTTCTTCTCTCTCTGTTTTCCCACACACACTTGTTTAGATGCTACCCGTGATGTAGCCCTTTTGCATGTGTTGCTATTGCTATTCCCACTGCCCACCTTTAACATGCAAGCATATTTAGACATTTGTCCAAATTTAGGGTAAGTTAAAGAAATAAGTTATATGTGTAGATTTAGAAGCTAGAATATTTATGAACACATAAGCACTTGAATCTAGACTTTTAAATGTGTACCCCTTAAGAAAGTGGTCCAATTTTCTTCATAATGCACATATCCCTTCTAAAAATAGAGTTAAACATGTACATAATCTTCTAGAAAGAGCTCAAAAAAACTTCCAAGATTCACACATCCTTACTAATGCAAAGGGACTATACACATGTTCTTATTGTGTTGTTGATTACCATAATATGTGGGGATCTCTAACATTCAAGCCCAATAAAAGATGGATTTTCACACCACCCATTGGACTTACAACAACTATCTTTCAATTTTTGGCAATAAATACTCGAATGCTATGAGTTGAAAACATTAGATAAACGACATTGCCGCCGCTCATTGCGTTCCATCACAACGAGATTTACATCTCAACCAAATAAGAGATGCACATAAAATACTAGCATTTAAAAGGAGTGAGGAGCCACAATGTTTTGAGTCTACCAACAAACAAGAGCCATCATATAACAAGACAATCAAGGTCCTTCAAGGCCCCAAGCTCATTGCAAGCTTGCGTAACACTTGGTCTCAAGCCAAATATACTCGTCAAAATTTGCAATGAAAATCAATATGTTGTACAAGGGTGCCAGTACACATGCTAACAACCACATAATATGGGTTGAGCTCCTTTACAAAAAGAAAGTACTGAAAAAGAAGTGTAAAGAAAGCTTCAAGTGATATACATCAACTCCTCTCTACTGCCTATCCAGCCAGTTGCATTGTACACAATCAAAATAACACAAAGACCCTTGTCTTGAGTCCCAAACTAATAAAATCTCATGGTTTTATCTACAGACGCTCGAAGATGTACTACAACCACTTAAAAGCAAACAAAATAATTTGGAGAATGTTGTACTACATGAAATAACTCTAGGTACTCATAAAGGAGCATGCTAACCTTTCAAGGGCAACAACCTACGTCATAAGTTAAAAGACACAATGGCTTGCACTCAACTAATACAAACTAACATTCTATGTTGAGTTCTCATTGCCTCCAATAGGTGAAACTCATTGAGGACAAGCGGAGGAAGCCCTAGCAAGCACTTGATATCATACGTGGAGTCAAAGGGGGCTACTCTTGTTTTTGTGCAAGTCATTCCATTTTCCATGTCGATCAAAATTGATGCGGAGTTCCAAGCTTTTATGGACGGTAAAGTCCCCATGTTTTTGTTTTCGTGCATTCCTTCAAATCAAAAACTTGATGGGAAAATTACTGCATTTGGCACGTAATGATGCTTGCCATCTTGGAGTCTTATGATTTGGTAGAGCTCATGATCAAGACTATAGACCTCCTAAAAGTTGTGATCCAAGCTTTCTACAGATGAGAAAGTGGAGTTGATGAAGATACAAACACATTGGAACAAATTGAATGCATGCATCTGTTCTTTCCTCTTTCTCTCTTGCACTCCAACTACAGTTATTGCTCACATTGAGCACTTGATAGTGGCTCAAGAGATATGGCTAGAGCTAGATCAAATGTACAATCAGATGACTATGATGAAGCAAGTGTCTCTAGAGGTTCAAATGAGGACTTTGAGTCCTATCAAGTCTTCTTCTATGTGGAAATATGTCAATAAGCTTCAGCAATTGCAAACGCAGGTCTAAAATGCAACAAGGCAATTACCTTTAAGGACACGGCGATAACTCTTCTTTCTCAATTACCACCACAATTCAATGCATTATACTCCGCCTTGATTGCTTCAAGGCAGACAAAGATCCTTAATTGGGAGGAGTTAGTTCCTATAGTCTTGGACCAAGAGGAACAACTCAAAGGTCAAAAAACTCCGAAGTTAGAGACATTGACCTGATAGTCTTCCCAACAAAAGGGGAAGAATAACAACAACAAAAAGAAGCACGAGAAGTCCAAACATGACAAAGCCAAGGAGTCTACTTGTCACATGTATAGCAAGACAAGTCATTAGAAGAAAGATTGCCTTGACAAGGACAAGGACACCAAGAAGGAGAAGACTACAAAGGATTCAAGAGTGGTGGTGCTCCTTCATCAGCTACCTTCCTTCATTTGGAGGTGATAGAGGAGGTTCCTATGACAACCACTAATGCAAAAATGATGGCCCCAAAGTCTCATGAGTGGATTGTGGATAATGACGCTTCCTGCCACATGACTCCTAATTAGAAGGGATTGCATGTATGCATTCAATGCATGGGCAAATACAGCTCTTCGATTTCCATCAAAGACAAGGGTGATATGCAACTGATTTTACATGGGCAAGGTGGTGGCCACACATCATATGTAGTGCATTCAAAGCCTTTGCCTATAGAGGCTCACCACCAGATTCACCTGTTGAGTCGACCCTAATGGATATTTCACAAACTTCTTCAAATGGAGAGTAGCGAGGGGAGCATCGAGCTCCGCTCATTGGGCTTGATATACACTCATGATTCAAGGATTGAGAGAGTCCCTAAGGAGTGGCAATCACAAGATGATCCATGGTGGTCTCAAAGGGACCAAGCATATATCACCGAGCTTGTTTGTACTAACTATTGTTTGATGGTCCGTATCATGCAAGATAGGAAACCCATCTTTGTGAAGGAGGCTTTGCAATCACAACATTGAAAGAAGGATATGGAGCAAGAGTTTGATACTATTGAGCAAAATGGCACTTGGGATCTTGTACCTAGACCCGTTCATAAAGACCAATATCACAATGATGATACTCTAGATAAGCACAAGGCGTAGCTCATTGCAAAGGGCTTTGCACGACAACCAAGGGTGGATTTCCATGATACCTTTGCACCTACAACTCGGATGGCTACCATTAGGGCCGTTCTTGCCTTAGCCAACTATAAGAGATAGACAATTTATCAACTTGATGTGAAGTCTACCTTCCCAAATGGTGATTTGAAGAAGATTTATATTAAACAGCCTCCTAGCTTTTCCTCATCAAATGAACAAGTACACAGATTAAAGAATGCCCTTTACGACCCCAAATAGGCTCCACGTGCTTAGAACAAGAAGATAGACTCATTTTTCCAAGGAAAGTTGGGATATCAACATGCCATTTACCAAACTCCAAGGAGGATTTTCATCTCCCAACAATGGTATGTGCAAGAGCTTTTAGCCACATTTGAGATAGAGGAATCCGAATTGTAAGGCTACAATCCATGCGCATTCACCAACAACATACTACCCGCTATAAGCAATTGATTGGGGCCTTGATTTGACTTCTTAACACTTAGGTTGTTTTGTACGTTCCTATAGGTTTGCTGCTAGTTCATGAGTAAGCTCAAGATAGTACATTGACAAGGTGCTAGGAGGATTTTTGCAACTTCTAAGAGAAACCTTGGATCTTGGTATTCATTATCCAATAGATACCGGACATTCACCTTTGATGCTTACAAGCTTGAGGGATTTAAATTGGGCCAAAGATGTTGACCAACGAAGATCAACAAGATATTGCTTTACTTTGGATGTAATGTTATCTCATGGAGTAGCAAGAAGCAACCCACTATTGTGATTTCTTCCACAAAGACAAATTACAAAGCAACATCTTCTACCACATGTGAATCAATGTAGCTTCAAAGGTTGCTAGCAGAGCTTGGCTACCCTCAAACAAGCTCTAAAAACCCCCCATTGAGACAATGAGAGCTACATTGCATCGACAATGGAATCAAATGTTTCATGCTAGATCGAAACACATTGAGATACAATATCATTTCATTCGAGAAAGATCTTTTGGATGAAACTATTAATGTGGTTCATTGCAAGACACGATAATCTCGCAAATTTATTTATGAAGACTCCTCAGGTTGTTCTTTGAAGTACTCCAAATCCCTAAACCTTATGTTGCATTCAAGATCCCAGAGGGAGATATTAGAGATTAGACATCCCTTTCATTAAAATTTCTCAAAGATACTAGTGTAATTAACTCAAAGAAGCTTGTGCATCTCCTGTCAATTCATTGGGCACTATTTCCAACCATTGTCAATATCAAAGCAAATTTAGTAGGCAAGTCAATGCCATGCAAGCAAGCTGAGCTTATCGCATTCTTTGCAACTATCCAATTGGGCATTTTTTTCCAATAGTCACTAATATCCCAATATGTTTAGTGGATAAGTCAATGCCACACAAGCAAGCTGAGTTTATCACGTGTACTACAACTATGCAATAGTCCAATTTTAGTGATATTCAACCAAACTTGGCTAACCAACCTACCATATTCCTCCCATTATTTGATGGATATTTATTGGCCACTTCAACCTACCCTCTTCACTTGTTCATTTTCAAGTTTGTGGGAGAGATCTAATGCAAGGAAGTACACTAACCCTTGCACATCCACCCTCTTAATTTTAGCATTCATTGATTGCAAATTTTTACGTTCTTCTGTCTCTTTTCTCCCTCCCTTCTCTCGTGTTCATTATCTTTTAATCTTGCCCATACACTTTCACATTCGATGCACCCTAACAAATCACACAAAAAGCATTCAACCTTGTGCAATGTATATACAAGCTATTACAAAACAACCTCTATGCAATAATGGCATTGCATAATGGCAATGTTGAGCCATATAATCTCACCTTGCAAGAATCAAAACAATGCCTTTGTTGTGGTTGGTGGTATGGACGTAGACACTCTGCTTGGGACCACAAGGGCTGTTACTATAGCTGAGACCTTTAATGCATAATGCCCACCAAAAGATAGACTAGGTCACTACAATTCATGGGCCATGCCTTGATCACATATACACCCAACACATACAAGCCATCATAAGGCAAGCTCCAGGCAACAATGGCAATTTTGAGCCATAAATCTCCGGTCACAAGAATCCAAACAAAGGCATATAATATCATGTTTGCAAGAAGCTGAACAATGCCTTTCTTGAGATTTTGGTGTGAAGTAGACACTGCCAGGAACTACAAGGGCTGCTACTATGGCTGACACCTTTGCTCCATAATCACCAAAAGATAGACTCAATGCTACAATTTATGGGTCATGCCTTGATACTCCCCTCCATTCGGAATCCATCACATGCATCATACTAAGACATTGACCTTCCCTCCATTTGGGATCCAAGCAAGCCACTATACTTCAATTACCTTTTGCAGACTATCTTTTCACAACTCTTGAATCGTTCCCTTTTCAGAATCAAACTTGACATTGACATTGGAACGTAATTTTTAATTTGCAGGTCAAGTTTATGTATATAATGCACAAGATAAAACGCCCTTTAGCAAACTTAACAAATTTCAAGGGTAAACAGAGATCTCCCCATCGACTACTATGAAGAAAGTCTAGAAACTAGCACATTGAAGAACATATGATTATTAATAATGCTTTGTTTTATAAGGTGCCAACAATCCTATACCACTGGCCAGCACCCCATGCCACCCCTGGGGATTGAGCTTGGGTACGTATGATTATTTTCATAAACAAGGAGTTTACACATTTTAGGGTGAAGACTAGTATGTCTTAGTGTATTTGTCTCCTGTTTATTTCCCCTGCAGTCAGTGCAAATGACAAAGATCCCTCTCAGAAATGAGCATACCTAGGGACATTAAATTATTTTTCTAGAAGACATCCATTTCTTTTTCATTTGACATCAGGTAGAAATCATTCTACAATACAAATCTGCTTGATGTCATTCTGCAATTTCTGGCAATTTTACTGATTACTAGCTGCAGTTGATGGCAACTGATCACTGTACAGGCAATTACATCAACCATCTGTACCTCAGAGCAAGTGATTCTCAATATATTCCAGATTTTGAGAAAGCTATGGAATAGCTGATCAGCTCGGTGGAGCAGAGAGTCCCTTCTGTACAAGTTCCAACACTTGGCTTGCCAGAGTCGTTGAAAAGCGAACAGAATACTGGTGGATAAAACCCTCAATGTCAATGGATTCGAGCACAGAGTTGGACAGTGTGACTGAGGCTGATGTATCCGGCCGAGACGTGACACCTGAAAGAAAAAGTTGTAAGGTGTTTTGCTTTCAATCACATTTTAACAGAAGCAAACCTAATCCAAGCAATATCCTTGGGCCTTAAGAGCTGATTCCAGCCCTTATAGCATTAAGAGGGCAAATGTAAGGGTGGGGTGCATGGCCCTAATCAATACGCTATAGCATGAGTTGAGGCCTTATAAGGTTGAGTCTGTTACAACAAAAAAGGATTTCCTGCACTTGCTCTCCAAAGTTTTGAGGCATGTTTTTTATTTGCCAATTCAACAGTGCTCTTGGGACCTTGAAAGGTAACAACTAAAATGTATGACGTGTACATGCACCCTGAATTTCTACCATCCCAGGATTCAATATTCAATTCACTGATATGACATGATACTCCTATCACTAGAGAACACTTTTGATATGATTCTCAATATGCAATCTCATGCAGCAATCTTTTCAGCATATCTTTCTGGTTCTGGCTATAACCAATGAGCTACCAAAGAGCTTGTCTCATTATGGCTAACACTAAAGAATGCCAGTATAAAATGTATTAATTGTCTCTTTTAAATTCCCAAACATGTAGACTATCAGCTCTAAAAAGTGTACACAATGTGTGAAACCAAATTGGTTATGAACAGAAATGTACCATTATTGCTCAATCTAAGGGAATGCTGATCCAAGAGACTCCCATTTGTGTATTCTGTAAATGACGAATTATCAAACGTTGGAGTACTTGCATTATTCAGCCTGCTTGAACATGACATACTGTCAGATAGACACCAAACATTTTGTAAAGTAGGAGACATGAATTCCTGGTGGAGCCTAGATAGGTTCATTGCTGCAGTCTGAGTATCTGTTTGCATCCTCGATTGAAGACTTCTGAATGAGCTCAAAGCTTTTTCTGCAGCAAGAGACAGTTCCTGCAATGCAATTTTGAACTCATTCTCTGTCTCAGATGAACCCACAGAATTTATGAACGTCCCAGTTGCTAGATCTGTTGAAGGACCATGAAATTTCTGCTCTTCCGCATGGAAATCCTGTTTCACTTCCACTGGTAGTAAAAGAAAAGAATACGTGGTTATATAGGACAAGACTGGAATAAGAATGAAGGTATAGTACTGTGATCACAAGAAACAAGTTTTTTTGGCCCCACCTGTGCAACCAGATTGAATTGGTATCAAGTCACCTAATGAGGACTCCATTTCTTTCTGTGAGACCAACTTGGTGCAGCAGGCTGAATCTGCCTCACAAGGAAATAATGACTCTAAAGTCTTCAGTATTTCACTATCAATAAGTGGAGACTTTTGTGCAGAGCTCACATTGTCTTGTAAACCTGCCACTTTCATTGGCATCAATTCCATAACTTCATTAGCTTGAGAGCATGGCACTTCTGGCACAGAATCAAAACTGAGAAGATTGACTACACAATGTTCAGCTTTGGTTTGACTGTCAGATACATTTTCCTTAGCAACAATGTGTTTTTCAGTCTCAATTGATGCATCCTTAATATCCTGTCTTTCATTCTCAATTGATGCATCCTTAATATCCTGTTTGGGAACCAAGGAGAGAGCATCTGTTGTAATGCTTCCAAGGTCCACACTCTGCTTCTCAGTAGTCATATCCTAGTTGATATGAAACCCTTGATCAGACTTTTTTGCTGGTAGTAAATGAGCAACAAAAGACTTACACAATGAGCATTCTAAAACTATGCCATAAAACCATCATGTAATGTTACCTGGCGTTCTTTTAGTTTCAAGCATTCTCGTTCCTTTGCAAGCAGTGACCCACCAGGCATGGGCTCCACTTCAAGAGGGGATGGTGTTTTAGTTGAAGCAGGTGCTCTGTCCGTGACAGGGGTCCCTTGAAACAGTGAAATCACTGGCATTGCATGACTTGATTGAGCGAAAAACCGAGCAGAAAAGCTACTTCGCGCTGAAGCTTGACCAGTTTGAAACTGCTCAACATCAAATAGAAACTTGGGTAAGTTACAAGCAACATTAATCTGTACAACTTTTACTCGACTCAAACAAGAGCTAGAGTCGGGGAAATCCGAACCCCTTAATCAGCATAACTGGACAAAAGCTTGCTAAATGTCAAGAATGTGCACTCATGCAGCCTGCCATGCTGTCAGTTAGAAAAGCAGCAGGATGGCCTAAGTTGATGAAAGAACATCAAGGAGGTTCAACAGCATGAGTAAATAAATGCCAAGGTTTTAATTCTGATTAGAATAATCAGTCACTTTATGCTGCCCTCATACATCTGATAACCTGTCACACTCAGCTCACTTTGTTTTGGCCAGTAAGATTTTCAATTCCTTGGGCAATGGTGTCTCGCCTTCATGGTTTGTGAAGCAAGGGTTTTAGAATTGTAGGGTTCCTAAGGAAAATTGTAGACCACCATACCATCATGTGTGAACAAGCATGCAGACAGAAAAAACACACCCAGAGAGACGATTGTAAAACCCCCTTAGAGGCTATGAAAACAAATTCAGTACAGCATATTTAAGACTTGCAGTAGTGTGAGGTCCAGTATGCCTTTTCACAGTAGGCACATTGGTTGCACTCCAGCAAGACCAATTGACCTCAACACACCTTACTCTGAGTTTAAACTTATTTCTATAGTTTCTTTAGAAATTTCCAAACATACACATCCAACTAGAAAATTCAAGAGGCTGCATTAAACTGCATCAGGGTCAGCTGAACACCTAAGCTGTTTGATGGTGCATGCAGAAATATTACCTTCATTGCAGTAGAAAGCTTGCCAAAGTGGGCATTAAAAAGATCATTGTCTGGACTGATAAACTGTTCAGTATCTTCATCATCGCTTGTATCATCACTAGTTGGCACCATTACTTGCTCTTCCTCTCTTTGCCTCTCAACAATAGCCTTTCCACCAACTTGCTTGGGTTCAACGTTTTCAATCACCTCATTCTCAAATGTTGATTCCAGATTACGTTTCTGAGTTAGCTGTTTTGGATTGTTAAAAACAGTTAATGCCCTTCCATTTCTGCTGTTTACCATATAAACGAGTGGAGCGGGGGTTTCAAGACCAGTCTCCAGATTCTGATTGTCTGGCTTGACTTTTCCATCAGTGACATTCCTGGATGGCTCTGACCTACGGTCCAATTCATCATCTGAAAGATAAACTACCATACCATCATCAGTCATTTGATTCTGAGATTCAATCACTGTTGATTGCTGTCGGGCATCTCTTTGATCAGGCTCATCTCCAATGCCTGCTACAGGCCTAAGCTGGTAACTCTCTGAAGTGGCATCATCCTCCAGACAGTCCTCTTCATCAAAGAATAATGTATGCACAGTCTTCCAAAACGTATCTTTTCTGCCAAAGTAACCAAACATCTTAACTTGTTTTTTAACAGTATTTAAACTTAATGGGAAGGAAAACAGAAAGGCCCAATGAAACAGCATACCTCTCCGAAGCTTTTGGACTTGAACAAGAAGTCCCACTAGGCTGGGAGTCCAGAGAGCTCTGCGGTGTATGATGATCCTTGACTGTTGTCCCTCCAGGCTCAATTGTGAATCTTCGCCTTGCTCCGAAATTGCTAGGATGAATAGTTGCAGGAGGCGTGACTATTTGAGGTTCAGAGTACAGTTTATAACCTTCTGGACCTAGTCTCTGCAGAATTTATGTACCATGCACACCAGCATCCAGATACCATACACAGTTCAGTGGCCTTACTGCTCAATTTGAGAAGGTTTATTTTTGCACAACTGCAAATATTCAAGAACTTTCCAAATTTTCATTTCTAGCTCAAATTTCACTGGCCTTACTGCTTGATTTATAAAGACTTGTTTTTGGCAATTCAACAAATTGCCAATATGAAATTTGCTTTGCAAACAACTAAAATTCAACTTCCCAAATCTTAAGAACTTTGAAGCATCATTTCTTGTTTGACAGCAACACAAGAGAGAGGTTAAAAACAAATGTTTGTAGCTCTAATAAAAAATTTTGAACGTGTTTTAGAAGTTAGTTTTACTGCTCAATTCTTAGAAGACTTTAAACAACAGAGCTATTACTTATTAGCTCCGCAAACCTACATGTCGCAAGCACATATTTGGTTTGCTTCAAATGTTGAAGCTGTAATAACAATATTTATATTGATATGTTGAAAGCTTCCAAAATTCCTTAGAACAATTTTGTGTGTTGAAATTGATTCAAACACCAACCCTTAAGGAAATATAAAGGTATTAAGTCAAACAGAAAACTACTCGATGCTTAGGAATTAATTCAGCCTCAAGGACTTTCTATTTTGAATAACTTATGAAGATGTCCTTGACTAGAATATCCAGAACATGATCGGGTTATAGATAACAAAAAGTAAATAAAAAGACATATTACCTCCACCCATCTTGACTCAAAAGAACGAAAACTTAAATCTTTTGATTCACCCTCATCATTTTCTAGAATGGTCTCTGCAACCTTGGCCCGTGCCCAATGCGGCAACCGAGACACACTGAACTTGAATGCAGGAGTTGTACTGCTTATAAGCTGAGGTCCAGTAGTAATAACAACAGTATCAGAAGCATCCAATTCTTGTGTCTGAGACTTGTCACATCTCATGGGAGTTGAAGAAGTATTGTTTAGTTGCCCTTTTGAGTCAGCAAGTAGTATGGATGGATTGGATGTTTGCAATTCGGATTGTAAACTGCAGCGTTTCCGCATCATCTTGGTCAAAAGATTAGGAAGCCTCCAAACAAATACACAACTGTCTCCACTGACCTGTTTGAAAACAATAAATCAACAGCACCAAGTGAAAAAGTTGTAGTAAAGAAGCCAAGGTCAGCATACATACAACTCTAAAGGCCACCTTAAACTTACCGATATTAGCCGCTTGCAATCAGGCATGAAAGCTATCCCTGTTATTACTTCAGCATGACCTTGCCCCAAGGATAAAAGGCTTCCATCTGATATGTCATACATGCGCATGCTCTTATCAGAATGCGAGCAGACTACATATGACCCACTAGGATCAATGCGAACCTACCACAAAAAGGAGCAAAAGACATCAAAAACTGTGATGACAAATATTGTACACAAACCCAATGTCTAAAGATCAAAAGTGGCAAATCTGCAAATAGAAAAAGTGAGATATAAAGAGATGTGGCTTTTTGGATTATCTTCAAGTAGTCAACCTTAAGAAGAACAAGGTTCAATCGTTATTATATTGAGATTTCTTATTTAAACAGAGCAAAAATCCTTGTAAAAACAGCAACAATTTGATCTTATGCACCATTCGTAAAACACCAAAACACACAAACCTTTTTTGCCCTATTCTTTACACCATCCAAATTTCAAAATGTTCAGTAAATTGAGCAAGTTACAACAAGGACTTCGTTGTTCATACTTTTATGGGCTCACCAACTTCTCCTTCTGGTTTGAAGCATCTTACAGACTTCCCATTAGCAAGATTGAGCATGTTCAACTTCTTATCCTGAAACCATACAAGACAAATAACTTAACATACTAGCCAATCATGTTTCAATATAAGAATTGTAGTGACCTTCCATGAAAATAACTTCCAACCTGTCCAACAGTTACTGCTAGCTTATTGTATGGATCAATGTCCATATCATAAACTGTGCCACGAGAAGCCATTTCTTGATGATAGCGTGTACTCTTGATGCCCATTGCCGTTGCCTCTATATTGCGAAACACCACTGATCTGCAAATAAGTGGTTTTACAGTTGGACCAAGACAAAATAGACCTGGGAATCTTAAAATCCAAAGTAAAAACCATGACTTTAGGAGGAAGCCATACTTGTCCGCACTAGCACTCAACAATTTGAAACCACCGCAAGCAAATTTTGCTGCAGTGATTGAAGCTGAATGATCATCTAATGTCTCGATGACATCAAAGTTTCTGAATTCAAAAATCAACCATGCTCAATGAAGTACTCTATAAGACAAACTTTTCAATAGCACAAGACAAAAAAAATATATATGCCTCCAAAACATGAACTCTGAAAGTGAATTAAATGACCACCATGTTGACAAAGGAATGACAAACTATGAATGTACAAGTCACAATACCTGCAAACATCATATATATGTACAAGACGATCTCTACCACCAGATGCCAAAAGGGGAATTTGAATGCCATTAATGTCAGCACCCATGAGGGCCACAGCTCCAAAGCTCAGAGTAAGAATCTCTGCATCATGCGCTTCCTGCCAAGTATTACCACAAGTTCCAGTACAGTATCACCAACCACCTGTCAAATAATGCTGTTAAGTAGTGTCTTCCTAGCACCTTTAAGTCTAACTATGATGCTTACTGAAAAAAAACACATTTGATCAACCATTGTTTACCTTGAAGTTTACAATCTGAAGGGACTGTAGATCATATACATGAAGATTGCCATTCCGATCACCAGCTGCTAGATAATGACCATCTAAGCTGACACTTAATGAACGAAAGCCTTTACATGAGTCTGAAGGATCGCTTGACTCACTTGAAACTGTCTTTGCTTCTGGTTCAACTCGCTTGTCTGCAGAGGAATTATAAGAATAGACTTGAGTAAGAGCCACATAGTGAGGTCTACTACCAAACTAATTTTGTGCAAAACACAGTATTGCAATGTCTTTCTTGAATGACTGTTTTTCATCCTATGGATGACAATGATATCACAAGAATTTTGGAAAAACTCCACTGAACAACAAAATGCTCTGCACAAAAAAGATTACAAGGGTTTTTTTTTTGGCTTTATTACAAGACTATTCACATCAAAGAGGAGATTGATGAAGTATGCCTTGGCATCTTGCTAATTTAGTGTAGCTATGAGTGTGTAAATTTTGTGTAAATTTTGTACTAAGTCCATTTAGTTACTGCATTTCATGTGCCACATTCAGCACTAACTTCGCATAAGTGTCTCGAGCAAAAAGAATGTGTTACCCCATAAAAACTCCAAATCAATAAATCTTGATTGTGTGAAAATAAAACCACTACCTATATAGAAGACTGCTAATAGTCTTTTGTCATAAGCATTGCCATGCTTCATAGTCATTTCCTTTGTTTCACATAAGGCCCCTTCTCCAACATGTTTCAAATCAAGACACCACAGTCTGATGCTCCCATCTGCTGAGCACGTAGCAAATGCTCCTTGATCATCTAAGCCCCCTTGAAAACCAGCAGATTCAATACTCAATTGAAATCCTGTGCTTATGGTTTTCTTATGCATTGAAAGACTAGTTACGTCCCATATGCAACCACTGTGAGGAAGAAATGCCTGGCACCTCACAATCTGCAAACATATGTCAAAATCAATGTATCAAAAACTCAAGCAACAACTACATGCCTAAACTTTTAATTATTATAGCAATTAAAAAACTGGTAACCAGACAACATGATGATGAAATGAATTTGTAACCACCAATGCACAACCTATCACAGTATCATTCTTTTGAACTATGATGCATAATTGCCATTGCCTTTTTTCAAAAATACTTCAACAATAGAGAAGTGATACATGCTATGTGTCATGCCAGATCTAGACTATGACAAAGAGGATACAAGCAATGCATTCAAATATGTCGTATGCAATCCCAAGCATTTTTAAGTTGTCACTAACGAGTTATTTAATAGCACTACAAACCCTCCCATGGTCACAAAAGAAACAGCGTTAAAGAGGCTACAGACACCATTACTCTTCCACTCAATAGAGAATTTAACAACTTCTAAGAAGCATAGGCCTGAATAATACTAGAACAGAGGTCCTGACCTTTGAAAAGTTCTGAGTATCCCAAACAAAGAAACTATGATCAGCATATACAACAGCTGGAAAAACCAAAATATTTGATGTAAGAATAGTGATTGAAGAGAAACCTTAGTAATGTCTTATCAAAACTGAAGCACTTTGCATCTAACAGCTTTAAGCTTCTTCTTAGTGTAAGGACTCACTAATGCTATCTCAAAATAAAACTTACCAAGCTTGTGTAATGTTGCAAATCGACAAGCAACAGCATCAGGATATGAGATCCCATTTACATTATGTGCGGCCAGGTAGGAGCATGTGTTTGTATCTGTCAAGTCATGGAATCCAAATGGTGCTGGTCGAGGCAAAGTTGCAGCAAATGCAAGAGACTCAAGCATGAAAATCCGCACAATACCATCACTGCATGCACAAGCAACGTGCAAACTTGAAATGGCTAAACCATGGCCTTGTCGAACCTGCAACAAGCAGCTGAAACTATTGTTGATGTCTGTAGATAGGCAACCACAAAGAGATCCTTGCTTGCATCAAAGGATACCTTAAGATTAACCCATTTTTTCAATGCAAGTCCACGATGTAGAAGGCATAGTATTCCTGTTGAACATCATATGTGTCAACCACAATCCTCAATTCACTAATTATACAAAAATAGCAGCAGATTTGAGAACAGTGCCAAACAGAAAAAGTTGGTTAAAGCTTGCTTGGGCATGCCTGTGCAGGTCAAGGCATAAACCGGTTGGACATCTCCATCTCGTGAATCTTCTGAAGATGTTACTGCCACAAAAGAATTTTCACGCAAACTACCAAGATGAACATTTCTCCCATCTAGGACCAGACCTGAGCCTATTCCAGATCGTTGCCGTCCTGCATTTGACCCGATAGTCCAGTGTTTCAAGTGATTAGCACCTGCTGTAACAAAAAAACTTCCATCTGAAGCAACATGGATCCCACTTATTGGCATGGATGCAGTTGTAGCTCTGACTTTGGCTATCAATGCTGCAGACTTGAAATCCCAGAGGCAAACTAAACCATCATGCGGAAATCCAGCTGAAACAAGATGTTTTCCTGGGCACAAAAGGCAGCATAAGAATTCAGCTGGAGTTTCCATATTCATTCCTGTTAACACATATGCTGATGCCAGTATTTCAAAAACATGTTGCACTCAAATTTTGGCCTCCCAAAAAATGAATGCCTACTACTACTATTGATGTGGAGGTCTGCCAACCAAGCCAAAGCTCTAACTCACCGTTAGGAGAGAACTGCACACATGATACTCCATATTTGTGTGATTTCAGCTCAGCTAGGCAAGACCCATCAGTCACATCCCAAATAAGAACAGCTGGTTGATGCCCAGACTGAAACAACAAAAAACCACCCAGCTTAGTGCCAGGAAACCTCCAGCCCTATAGCTCTCTACATAAGGACTTTTCAACTGACTGTTGGGGGACTGAAATCGCAGTCATTTTGCAGATGATATATACCTCTCCAGCAGCAATAAGTTTGCCTCCATGAGGTGAATAAGCAACACATGCCAATGCTTTTGGAGTCCTTGCAACCATCAAAAACTTTGTCTGGCAATTTGTGTTCACGTTGTAAATGACTACAACACAACCCGCCACATATGCAACATCGCCCGTTGCAAAGTTGCAAGCCAACCCATTTGCATTGCCAGTTGTGAGCCCAATAACCTTTTCCAGTTGAAGCTGAAAATCAGGAAGGCATCATTGATATAAAAAACTTAGTAAAATCATTTTAGCGAAGAAAACACAAGCTTGTACCACTACTTTGTGTCTCCTAGCTGAGTTATCAGAATACACAAGTTTGTGATTTGGCAACCTCAATATACAGCAAGTCAACATTGATAATTATAACATCAGCATTGAAATATGCAAGCTTGTCCGCACACTAAAGCTTCATTCCCTCACTGTATACATGCATTCTTATGTGCCAAGCATTCCTTAATTGTCTAGATTCTGTGTGTACATATGCCTAATTAGAATAACAATAATGGCGATCGATGCTACCTTTTCAAAGGATTCAGGGCGGCGGGCTTTGCGCTTGAGAAGCCTCATGCTGTGGGATGAGGAGTCTGTCTGGAAACAGCTGTGACCGCAAAGGAGGTTACGCCATAGCAATTCAGAAAAGAAACAAACAAGCATTTCTTCTCGCGGTTGCAAAAATGATTGCAAGGAAAGATGGAGGAGGCATGGTTACCGTAGGGGGCAGAGGTCGTCAATTGCAGTGACAGTACTTGGAGTCCGCGCGGCAGGACAAAGACGGTGCAGTGACAGGCAGCAGCAGCAGCAGCATTGCCCTCCTGAGTCCTGACGACAAGGAAAATGGCGCGACGCCAGCCATGGTTCAAAACTAAACCCAAAAATAAGTTAACCGAAATTGCAAGTACGTTTACACCAGGCTTTACAGTGATCGGCTCTAGACATGCAATAAGGCTCTCCTACACATCGAGACACATAACTCCGTGCATACATCTATTCCCCAGCCTTAGGTTCAGATGATGCTAGGAATATGTTTGTCCAAAATAGGAGCTCAATGTGCCAATCATAACACCTCAACACACATAGGCCAAGTATATCAGTCAGCTTTTTCGCCACACAACTTATCGAGTTCGAGCAAGGAGTCTTATAGCAAGTGGCTCAAGGGTGTGTGGGTAGCCACGGAAAGGGATAACCATTAAGGCCACTAAAGCCATTATTGCAGCATTAAGGCAAACCTAACACGTGGCCACTCTTCTTGTGCATGCAAGAGAGATTATTGGCAAACGAGCATTTGGAGTGGTTGTTGGGGAGAATGACCAAAATAGAAAGAAGCTAGCAACTGAGGAGACAACTATGGAGCTAGATTATGTAGATGTTGCTTTATTATAGTGTCCTTTCTTCTCATCTAAGTTGGTTGTCCAACCTAAGTGTGTGGGTTGGATTTCTTTCCTTGATATGCATGTCTATTTGGATGGTGTAGTGCATGCTCTTACAGAAGTACTAGGGCATACTCTCTATGTGCCTACTATGGCCTCCTCCTATGGTGCTCTTAGACCATAAAGAAAAGCTTGTATTCTTTGGGAGAGGCACCGAGAGCCATCAAAATGTATGGAGGTTTTTCGCCCTCATGGGCTTGAAGTCGTTTTACGTATTAAGTTTAGATATTTTCCAAATGCATGTTACATCTGCAAAATTGGGAGGGCATTATGCTAAGGATGATCATTGAGGCTATCAAAATCTCTCGCCATAGTTTAAAACTTAAATATACAAAATTTAGGAGAATTCGTGAGAAAGCATGAATCATGAAAAAAGCAAGAAAGAGTACATGACACAAGATTGGGCACAATGCCTCCTCTAAAACCTTAAGAGGTCCTCTAGTAGTCAAATCAAAACTCGAGTCCCCACACAACATTGTCCAATCTCCCCTTAGGAAACAATGAACTTAGTTGGACACGTGAATTTTGGTTCTACATCATAGGGATAGCATGCGATGATCATCCCTAATATCAATTTTCTTCAACACAAACAAAATTTTAGCCCTTTTAATCCAAAATGAAAATTGTATAGGATGTGCGCATATACCCCATGAAGATAATTTTAGGCCCTTGATATTTAATAAGGCCAATAACAGATTATAGATTGGAGTTTTTTTCTTTTTGGTAGAAATATACATATTTCTAAAAATGTGCATTGAATTCATTTTAGCTTAGTCTAGTATAATATTTTGTTAGATGTAAATACTACTCGGGTCCTCTTCTTCAGACTTCTGACATAATAATCCATACATTTTTTAATAATAAACCTTATATTAATAATAATCCAATAAATTTACATTGGTTGATGAACTATTACCTTCCAATCTAAATCCTAATAATATTGATTTAAACCTAAAATTTACTTATATTTTTTATAACTTTCAATAGGCTATAAAATATATATGTTTATATTAGATAGGTTTTGTTTTTTCATGTCCTTAATGTTTAGCTCAGCATCATCATAAACTAAAGTCGTTGAATATTCTTATTTTGAACTATGTGATAATGCATTTTCTTGGCCTATTAATATAGTACAAGTGAAATTATTCTTCCTAGATTATCTCATTGTGCATGATCATTCACGTATTATAGCTCAAATTCAAGGCATGATTGCTAAAGCTTGATAATCTTGTACTGCTCCAAGTTAGGATTTAGAAATGTAGACTAGAAAAATCCAAATGCTAAGCTTGTTTTTTGATGTTATGGACCCTTTAAACTCATTAAGAAAATCAATGACAATGACTTTAAACTTTACCTACATTCACATTGGAATATTCACAACACTTTTCACATTAGTCTTCTTCAACCATTTAGAAGCACTTTACTTGTTCACCCTATTTAATGATCAACCACTTTTGTTTAAAAAAGAACATTAAAATTTTAGGATCAAAGCTATCATAAATACTGACCAAATGACCATTTGGGTTGGTAGTACTTATTTTAGATGTTTAGATGAATGCAAGAATCATCCTATTGAGGAATCCCAATTCCCCTTTTTCTTTCATAATTTGGAGGATGAGAGGCAGAGTCAAGGTGAGATTAGGATATCTTTTCTTCTTCTCTATGTTTCCTCTCTTTGTTGGACGACTAAAGGAGTGATTTATTGCAACAAGAGGTGGAGAGGATCCAAGGAGCCACACTTGCATTGTGAGGTCATCATTTAGTCTTCAAATGCATTCCAACTACAATGCATGAGGGTGAGGAGGTGAGTCTATAGCAAACTCTTTGTTGTCTATTTTCTTACTTATCAAGGAGAGTGAGGAGAAAGTGGATGGCTATGAGATCAGAAGCAAATAGTGTGAGAGGTAGTTGAGTCCTAGAACATTGAAGCTCTTGAAACAATTAGAATCTATCCAAGTCTTATATGTCATGTAGATAGTAGCCTAACATTTCGATCTCATCACTAAGACATAAATAAAATCAATTTCTCTAAGAGGCTCGCATTCTCACTGTGCGATAAAATATGAGGTATAAGAGCTAGAGATTGGGATGGATAGGTGAGGTGCCACTCTCCTAATTTTGTGTTGTGCTTAATTCGAAACCTATGCAAATAGAGTAGGTTAGAGTAGGAGATTGGAATAGAGAGAATTGATTTGAGAATGTGATTTGATTCATATAGTATATTAGAGTAGATACAATCAACAATTTAAAAAAATAACATTTTAAAAACTCACTCAATCATCTGTAAAACTAAGATCCATATAGCTTTGATTGCTATGGAGAATTAGTTATACCCAATGTTCAATCAATTGCTAGGATAATATTAATTGTGTTGGGTGAGAGATTGAAAGGTAGAACCCAAGTGGAAGCACACAAGCAAAAGCAATTTCAAAGCAATAGCTATGGTAGATGAAGTAAGAGAGCAAGAGAGAGAGATATCGTATGCAGGAATAGTCACAATGTGTGATTGGCCTTCCCTTATTCAGTAGTCACTAAAAGAATAAAGAATAAAGTGACATTGTTGGGTGCCCACCACATGCAGTGCACAAGTATGCGGTCACAATGTGTGAAGTAAATACAAGGTGATATAGGTACATACACAAGGCAACATGGGTACATACACCTTTACTCCCAACAATCTCCCACTTAAATGTGCCTCTAGTGAGGAGAGGATAAGAAAAAGTGACAATGTACAAATGTACATAAAGTATAATAAGATGAGGAATACATGTCATCTCATCCTACACCATTATCTTCCTAAGGAAGGCAAAATGTTTCGTTGAGAGACTTTTTGTGAGCAGATTTGCAGGATTCTTGTCAGTCTCATTGAGATCTTGACAAGCTCAATAGACTTGTCCTCTACCACCTCCCTGATGAAGTAATAGCGCATCTCAATGTGCTTTGTCTTCACATGGAAGACCAGATTCTTGACCAATTAAATAGCACTCATAGAGTCCGAATGTAATGTGGGAGTAATATTAATACCAAGGTTTGTCACTATAGGGACTCCTTGGTATTGTAAGCCTCAGCTAGCTGCAACATGCTCTACCTTAGTAGTAGATAAGGCTATGCATTTTTGTGCCATGGACATCCAAGAAACAGAAGGTGGACTTCCTACTATCCTCATGTCTTGCGTAATCAAAGTCATTGTAACCCACAATTGTAGTATCCTGATCACTATAGCAAATGCTCATATCTGTAGTGCCTTTCAAGTACCTCATGATACCCTATATAGTGTCCCAATGTCAATGCCTAGATGTAGCCATATAGCATGCCACAACTCCCACTACAAATGCTGCATCTGGATTAGTGACTATCATGGCATACATCAAACTGCCCATTGTAGATGCATAATCTTGGTCATCTCAGCCTTCTACTCATCTAATTAGAGACAATCTACCTAACCGACCTTCACATGGGAAGGCAAAGGATAGCCAATAGACTTAACATCTTGCATATGGAAGCACTCAAGGACCTTCTATACGTAGTCCTTTTGTGACAAGTTAAGGAGCCCCTTAGAGTAATCATGTGTGATGTGCATGCCAAGAATATGCGAGGTTTATTCCATGTCCTTCATCTCAAAGCTCTTTTGTGAGTTGAATTTTCAAGGCATTTAGCTCATCATGAGCTATTCCAGTAATCAACATATCATCCACATAGAGTACCAAGATAATTAGGCTGCCATCATGAGCCTTCTTTGCGTAGAGACACAAATCCATATCACTACCTATATATCCCTATGAATGCATGAAAGTATCAAACTTGTAGTACCATTCCCTAGGTGTCTACTTAAGGCCATAAAAAAGGCTTTTCCTCAATATATAAATCCCATCATGAAGGTTCCCATGTAAGAAAGTTGTCTTTATATCCATCTGATAAAGGTCTAGATCTAACTGTGCAACCAAAGCTAGTACTCAGCATAGGGTAGTTATCTTAACCACAAGAGAGAAGACCTCGTCAAAGTTAACACCATTCTCTTGCTTAAAACCCTTTGTAACCAATTTGGCCTTATATGCTGACTTGGGGTGTCTAGGGGTACTCTCTAACTTGTACACCCATTTGCATGGCAAAGCATGCTTTCCACTAGGTAAAGAAAACAAATCTCATGTATGATTATTTTTACAAAGAGTCATACTTTGACTACATGGCCCTCTCTTAAGAGTGAATATCACCTCTATGCACGGCCTTATCATAGGTAAGAGACTCATCAACATCTGTCACCATAACATAGTCTATGAAGAGCACAAATCGATCACGCTGACGTCTATCTCTAGTAGACTATCGCAAAACAGACTAGGGGGCGTATACTTCCTATTCAATATCATGATCATGGGCCACTGGAACATCAACTATAGGCTGTCTAGCTAGCTATATGGTAATAGGAGGCTCCTCCTAAAATATCACTTTGCGTACCTCAACTATTTGCTTAGGTTGCTTATATATCTTCTCCTCATGGAAAATAACAATATGATGGCTATTACGGATGGCCTTTTTAGCCTACGGATCCCATAGGCCATAGTCCATCTCACCTATATCCCTGTAACCAAGAAAGATGCATTTCATAGATTTAGGATCTAGCTTATTGCATTTGTTTTTGAGAACATGGCAAAAAGCCTCACATCTAAATACACACAAATGAGCATATGATGGAGGTTCTCTAGACCACCATACCTCCTCTACAACCTAATGACCAATGATAGTACATGGGGATTTGTTTATTAAGTGTACAACAGTATTAATTGCCTCGGTCCAAAAATGCTATAATAATCCTACATGGCTAAGATACTACAGACTCTCTCTTGAGTCGTCTTATTCATGTGCTCTTCGACACTATTCTAGGGTGGTGTAAGGGGCAATCAAGTAATGCTTAATACCTTACTCATCGCAAAACTACTCAAATACTTTAGAGACATATTCACCCCCATGACCTAACCTTAGATATTGCAGCCTATACATAGACTGGTTCTCAACAAGAGTAAGCAAACACAAAAGGTAGCCAATACATCAGATTTCTACTTTATGGGATATGCCTAGACCTTATGTGAATAATCATCAATGAAAGCCATAAAGTACTTCATGCCAACTAGTGATTAATAGGACACGGAGCCATATATATCACAACAAATAAGAACCAGAGGCTCACCCATGTGCGTAATGCCATACTTCTTAAGAGAACTCTATGTTTGCCTACCATAAAGACAATGATTACATGAATCAAAACATCTATAGTCGAGGGGGGCAAAAGCTACTACAAATGAGAAAGCATTTATGTTCCTTTTAAGGACATGTGCCCAAGGCAACGACACCATAAAGATACATGTGGTATATCAGCCATGGCCAAAACATGGTCAATAGACCCATATACATACAAAGAATAAAGGTTGCCAACCTTGGCACCTCGAAAAAACATAAGATTTCCATAGTTAATCTTCCATGCAAAATCATTAAAAGATACATGATATCCTACATCATACAAAGAATAAAGGCTGCCAACCTTGGCATCTCGAGTAAATACAAGATTCCCACAACTAATCTTTCACGCAAAATTACCAAAAGATACAAGAGTAAGCAAATACTAAAATGTAGCCAATACATCTGATTTCTACTTTATGGGATATGCCTAAAACTTATGTGACTAATCACTCAATAATCATCAATGAAAGCCATAAAGTACTTCAAGCCAACTAGTGATTAATAGGACATGGGGCCATATACATCACAATGAATAAGAACCAAAGGCTCACCCATGCACGTAATGCCATATTTTTAAGGAGAACTCTACGTCTACTTGCCATAAAGACAATGGTTACACGAATCAAAACAGTTATAGTCAAGGGGCAAAAGATACTACAAATGAGAAAGCATTTCCGCTCTTTTTAAGGACATGTGCCCAAGGTAATGATACCATAAAGATACATGTGGTATATTAGCCATGGCCAAAAAATGGTTGATAGACCCATATACATGCAAAGAATAAAGGCTACCAAGGTTGGCACCTCGAGTAAAGACAAGATTCCCACAGCTAATCTTCCAAACAGAATCACCAAAAGGTACATGATATCCTACATCATCCAACTGTCCAACAAAGAGTACATCATGCAAAACAAAAGTGTTGCCCAAAGCAAACTACAATCTAATATCACCAATGCCAAGTCATTTCTTAGTCTCACGAAACCTGTCATGATGTGATAGAAATGAAATCAATCCCTATGCAGGGTAACTTGAAAAGAAGCCCCCGAATCAAGCAACTAACATTGAGAAAAAGTGGATGAGGCATCATGCAACATAGAGAAAAAGATGCCAATATGTAATTATAATCAAACTTTGGTTCCAAGGCATTTATCTCCTTAATTTTTATGCTAGACTTACTAAGAACAATTATATGATTATCAAACTTATCCTGCACTTTACCCTGGCCTTTCTCCTTGCACTTATCATTGTTTTGTGGCCTAATATGACCTTGCTTTCCACAATAATGACATGTAAGAGAAGACTTACGACCATGAAACTTACTCTACGAGACTGCTTATGAGATTGAGACCTCTATGAGTCTCCAACATGGCGGTCATTATTGCTCTTACCATCATGTCTATTCCTAACAGTCAATGCATGGGGAGTACAAGCTACATCCACGTGCTTTCTTGAAAAGTGTCATAAGTATGAATAATGAAGAAATATTATCCTATGAGTAAGGCACCCTCAACATCTTGGAGTTTCAAACCATCCTTGGTATCTTAACACACATGACAATACGAAAAGTGTCCCGTGACTCAATAAGTATCACAAGCAAGAATAAGGGAGGAAAATTATCCTTAAACTCAATGCCCTGCGAAGTGAATAGGTTGAAAATTGAGTGAAACTCATTCAAATGCGTGAACACACTAGTCCCTTCCTTCATATGCGAAAGTCCATGAGCTGTTTCAACCAATACATTTGTGAAGCAAGACTTTGTTTATCATAAGATTACATATTTTCTATTATGATTTTCAAGCATTATCCTTAGGTGCCACAACATTGAAATGAACTTGTTTTAATAATGACAATATCATAGTGGATTTACATAGCTCATTCAACTCATCCCAAGTATTTTGATTAATGCCTTTACACTCTTGGTTTTCAAAGGCCTAACTTGCTTCTTTTAAATGAGTACATGCCATATTTGTGTAATAGGTGAAGTTCGTGCCGTCAAGCTTTGTAGTATTAAAAATAACACTATTATTTGAAGAATTGGTCATAATGATAGTATGCCAATGTAAAATCCAAGAGAATGAGCTGTTATAAATAATTGCAAATCAACCCCAAAACGCAGCCAAAACAAGAGGAAATACTAAAATATAGAGTTGTCTACACCAACTACAAGTAATAGACTATCAAAGTACAATGTTTGCTCTCTAAGACAATGCTAGGAATTGTAATTATAACAATGCTAAAATAAAGACAACTATATATATCAATCCAACTATGGGAAAATAGCTAAGAAAGCAAGCTCTCACTACTAGGGATATTTGAGTAGTAACCAAGATATAAATAATTAAACTAATGGTGACTAAGTATAGACCATTAGTACTAAAGACTATCATAATCTTAAATTGTCAATAAGCCATACATCCCATAAGTATGTATGTATATATATATATATATATATATATATATATATATATATATATAACTATAACTAAGAAACTATTGACAGAGGTAAGTATTTATGTCCAAAGCATACGGAATCAAATCAGCCCATAAGTAGAGGTAACTGTGTTCAATAGGATACATGAGAGCATATACATGAACCAAGGGTCCCACTATCTCAAAGAACCAAGCTTTGCCAAGTAAGTACAAAAGTCTCCCACTGGATGTAAATCTGGAATGCAAAGTGAGCAAGCAAAGCTCAAGATATCAAAGCATTCGAGAAGCCCAAGCACATTACAAATATATCCAAGAGCATAAGTGTCAAATGAATCTTCAATAATTGTAAGTGAGTGAATATAAGCTCAAGGCAACTAAATAAAAAGTACATCAAATGTAACTCAAATCCAATTGTCAAAGTATGTCACAACCATATCCAAGGTCATTGTTAACCCTCAGACAAACAAGGTGGAAAATTCGAAAAATCTAAAGCAAAAGACAAGGCCAAGGCAAAAGTGAAACGGAAGATGAAGGTGTGCCAAGAACAATATGGAAACACAAGAAATGCAAGAAAGTCCTAAATCAAGGAGAAAAGCGCACAAGAAAAAGCGCAAGTTAATACTTTTATAAAAGAGCACAAGGCACATCATGATTTATTTTAAGAACGTCGGGCTCTCACTCGTGCAAATTGTAAAGGTAGATGGGCGGTAGGAAAGAAGCTAGGAAGATAGGAGGACAATGGGAGAAAGGGACTAGGCCACGGTTGGCCATGTAAAAAAGGGGATAAGGGGATGACCGCCCAAAAGGGATTTAGAGATTTGTATATAAAGTTGAAAAGTGAATGAGAAGCTCATTCTTGTGTGTGGCCAAAAGTAGCTCTCCTCTTCTTCTTTTTCTTCTTCTTCTTGTTCTTGCTGGCTTGAGCTTGTGCTTGAGAGAGGGAGTGCGAGAGTGCAAGGGACTGAGTGTGAGGGTGAGGGACCGTGGTGGAGAAGCTCTCCATCTTCTCCTCTCTTCTTCTCTTCTCTTATTTTCTCTTGTTTTGCTCGGGGCAATGGAGCTTGGAGCATGGAGCTTGAGGATGGAGCTCGCTTGAAGCTTGCACTTGGATCGTGGAGCTACCTGAGTACTCGGGAGAGGAGGCAACTCGATTGGGCATGGAGGTAATCTCACTACACTCTTAGAGAGAGATGGCCTACTGGCTATATGAGAGGTAGCCATTAGTGCTAATCTTAAAACGCTTGAACAATAAGCGGCGGTCTGTGGGTCTTGGCGGTTGATCGCCTCTACATTTTGGTTCCATTGCTAGGACCAGTGGATTCAAGCTTGAGCACTTGTGTGCTTCAAATTGAGCATTGAAGTAAGAGTTTCATTCCTGAACTGGTGCTTGTGGTAGATAGGTAGGGAGCGAGGGAGTTTGAAGAGGTATTCGATCTCCTTAGCAAGTAAGTTTTTGGTTTTTTGGATTTGGAAAGTAGTGTAGGTGTTTTCTTTTTTATTTGGATGCATTAGGATAGGAAAAAACAAAGAAAAAAGAGAAAAACAAGCTTTAGGGTTTTTGTTGTCATAACAAGGCAAGAGGGTTTGATTTGTTTGTCGATTTGCATTTTGGAGTTTATTTGCTATTCTAGGTATATATAACTCTTCCTCTCTATCCATAGCTTTGATTTGGAGGTGTGTGTGATAGGCCATGGCCTAAATTGTGTGATTCGAGCGATTTATTCTTGCGTTGGCCAAAATCGCGTCGCGTTTAGCCCGTTCGAGTGACGGTGATTTAGGGCTGAGTCCCAAAATCGGCCCTCGGCCTGCTGACTCGGCCCAACAAGTTGACATTCGGCCTAACCGAATTCTCCATTTGGACCTCGCCCCACCTGACTCGGCCCTTGGACAACCACATTCAAACTGGCTAAATTTGATATTCGGACCAGTTGCATTCGGCCCTTGGCCATTCGGACGAGCCGAATAGGGCATTCGGCCCCTAAAATTTGGACCCGTTGGGCCGAATTTTGATTTTTTCAAAATTTTAACGTGTAGACTCTGAAACCGACCCAGAGACCATATAGAGCCGAAACCACCTCATAGATCTATCACTGGACTGAAATCTAGATCAAGTAGTCCAAAACTTGGCTACAAATGGTCCTTCAAATCGCACATGGTATTTACTATAATGACCCTATGCAGAGGGGGCCTCCACACCTCCCCTAAGTAGGCTAGAAAGAAAATGTGCACTGTGACAAGTCCTCCCAATTAGATCCTAGTGTAGTAATGGCTCTACACAAGCATAGATTCTCATTTGTGAAACAACAACCAAAAGCCCATGCCTGAACAAAGACAAACAGAGACCCTAGAATCTCAATGGGCCAATCTAGTCAACAAGGGCAAAAATGCCACACCACAAAAACATGCATATGTTGTATTTGGGCTGTATCTAGTCAAAGTGGAATGCAACAACATCAAGATACAACTACTGTGAGGATGACTAGACATAACAGTCCTAACGATAGATGCATCTTGAATGGCACTGCACAGATGACCCAAGACATCAGTAGAGAATCCACATCTGGTTGTGCAGTCAGGGACTCAAAGGGATGTACTAGAAGGCTTGAATTTATAAGCCAAGACTCGGAAGATGAAGACATAGTACCACAAAAACAAAGCATAGTGTTGATGCTCTCATTGATAAAGGAGCATGTTTTAATATATTGACCTATGAAGCATGGACCCTACTAGGCCAACCATAACTTACACCAACTAATACTCACACTAGAGTAGGTTTTAATATCTTGACCTATGAAGTATGGACCCTACCAGGCCAACCAGAGCTTACACCAACTAATGCAACTCTTAGTCCTTGCGGGGAACAATCACAAGCACTTATAGGAAAGTGCAAAATCCTTTGTAACTATTGAAATTGAAAGCTTGCCTATTCTATTCCATGTTCCTCCAAATAGTGCTATTTGTGAACAGGAAACCCTCCTAGGAAGACCCTTCAAAAGGGCAACAAAGTGTGAGGCTAATTATGTAGCACAGAGGATACACTTGACACTACCGGGTGTGAGGATAATCACAACCTTTAGCAAGGGTGACCTCATCAAACCTTGAGGGAAAGACAATGAATATTTTGACATACCGGGCATGCCTAGTAACGAGAGCAAGGACTTGTTGAAAGAGTTGATACAAGCGCATGTTGAACAAAGAGAACCGGTGAGTGAGGCTATGCTTGAAACAAAAAGGTCAAGAGACAATGCCAAGGATAGGCTTTGGACTTACAAATATCTTAGAAGACCACAAAAGAAGCCCAAGCCTTATAGATGAAGGTATCAATGGTGGAGAGCCAGCATAACACCGCGATGGAAATCCAAAGCATTGCTACGTGCTCAAGGGTATTACGTAGGTAACCGATGGATTTGAGTGCCAAAGTCCCCTTGCTAAACCACCTCTATCAAGGCCAAATTGTATCAAAGGCAAAGAAGCATATGAGGAAATCTAAACGAAAATCCAAATCTTGAGTCAATAACATTAGAGTGATTGAGCCCCTCACAATTAAAATCAAGAAGCCAAACATGACTATCCAAAATGTAGATCCTCAGCTTAACATGCCTAATAAGCGGATATCAGATGTAACCATCGAGTGTGCACAAAAGCCACTAGTTCCCAAGGAGCCTTTGACTTCCCAAGAGGATAATGAGCACCACAGGCGCAATGTTGCTCATGATAAGGTTGATTGCTCAACAAAACAAATGGCAGAATTGTCTAATAGTCACGAGCAAATCTTTTAGCAATTGCCAAGTCCACCTAGGAGTCCTAAATCTTCTACGCCTTCTTTTCCTAAACGGACATAGGAAGCACAACAACAGGCGTCAAGTGCAGCTGCTCAATCCCGATCTCTATCTCCATTTGAGCTTCCAAATGTCCGAGATGTGGAACATGAAACTACCCTTAGCTCTCAGCCTAAGGATATGCCTATGCAATCTGTCAAGATTGTGGGAGAGAAGGAAGGAGTCTCACTTGTAGCTTTCTTGCTTGCACAATGGGGGAATACACACAAGGGTGGAGGCTGAAAACAGTTTTCCTCTTCTTAGTTGTGTAAGCCAAAAGAACTCTCATACAAAGAAATAGAAGAACCCTATATATGGGTCTCAAACCAAACTCAATTAACTAAGGTGGCATACTAACTGAGCCACGAACTAGAGTAGATAAGGATAGCTATCATGTAGCTATTATTCATGGACGGTGTACCAACGCATCTGCAACTGACAAGTCGGTGACATAAATACACAACGGTCACCCTGGCGTATCACGAGTGGAGCTCGATATCTCAACACTCCCCCTCGAGCTCAATCCCAATTCCTGCACACCAAGCAGGTCTCTGAACTTGCGCAGCTTCTCTGCGCCCAATGCCTTCGTAAATATGTCAGCTACCTGATTCTCTGTGCTGACATAAACTAGATCAATAAGACCTACTAAAACCCTCTCCCGCACATAGTGATAATGCACCTCAATGTGCTTTGTTCTAGCATGATAGACTGGGTTATTTGCCAAGTGTATACTACTCATGTTGTCACAATAAATGACAACTGGCCCATCTGTAGACTGATGCATATCATAAAGTAGCTTATGCAACCAAGCTACCTCACATGCAGCCATTGCTGCACCCCTGTACTCAGCCTCTGTGCTCGACAAGGCAACTGTAGGCTGTTTCTTGCTGCTCCAAGTGACTGCAGCACTCCCAAAAGAGAACACATATCCACTGGTAGATCGTCTATCAGAAACACTACCAGCCCAATCAGCATCAGTGTATCCATGCAGCTGTATCTGAACCCCAGTCTCATAAAATAGTCCATACTGCAATGTGGACTTCACATACCTGAGTATGCGTCTAGCCGCATCCAAATGTGGTTTCCTTGGAGCCTGCATAAACTGACTTACCAATCCAACAGCATAGCTCAAATCTGGCCTGGTAATAGTCATATAAATCAAACTTCCTACTATGCGTCTGTACATAGTAGGGTCTTCTAGAAGCTCACCTGCATCTGCGCTCAGCTTCACATTCTGCTCCAAAGGAACTGAAATAGGCTTACAGCCTGTCATCCCATATTTGGACAGCATGTCCAATCCATACTGCCTCTGCAAGAGCTGTATCCCACTTGGTGATCTAATCACCTCAATGCCCAAGAAATAACGCAGCTCTCCCAAATCCTTCATCTCAAACTTCTGCTTCAATAGCATTTTCACATGAAGGATATCTTCATCACTGTCACCTGTCATAATCAAATCATCAACATAAATGACAAGTAGCATAATACCTTTCTCTGTTTTTCTCACATAAAGTGAGAAATCTGCCTTGGAAATCTGAAAGCCAATAGTGACAAGATACTGTCCTATCTTGTCAGACCATGCTCTAGGTGCTTGCTTCAAGCCATACAAGGCTTTCTTCAACCTGCAAACAAACTCAGGATGAACAGCATGCACATAACCTGGTGGCTGCTCCATATAGACCTCTTCTTGCAAATCACCATGCAAGAAGGCATTCTTTACATCCATCTGATGTAAAGACCATCCCTTTGATGCAGCCATAGCAATGACTGCTCTTACGGTTGCCATCCTTGCAACCGGACTGAATGTTTCTTCATAGTCAATGCCATATGTTTGTGCATACCCCTTGACTACTAATCTTGCCTTGTATCTATTCACAGAACCATTTGCATTGTGCTTCACCTTATAAACCCACTTACAGCCAATTGCATTTTTACCTTTAGGCAAAGGTACCAATTCCCATGTAGCATTTGCTTCCAAGGCATCCATTTCTTCATCCATGGCTTTCTCCCATTTTTCTTTTCCCATGGCTTCCTCAAAAGAAGTGGGTTCTGGTTCCTGTATCACTTTAACCATATATGCATAGTGAATGGCTGTAAATCCATCATATTTCAGCCTATCCACAGGATACCTAGCTCTCGTAGACCTGCGCAAAGTAGGTTCACTCCCAGGTGCTCTCAAAACATCCCTGGTCTTCCTTACTCCAGGTATAACAATAGAAGGAATACCCAACTCATCATCAATGCTCTGTTCTGAGCCACTGGATTCACCATCCACATAAGAGTGACCTGCATTCACATCAAACATGGGCTGATCAACCTTCTCTTTTCCTTTTCGTGATACCTGCATACCACTATCTGCATTGCTTTGAGAAGATTCTCCTGATCTCAATCTGCCTGTCCATGGCGAAGAATGTGAACCACTGCTAGAGGACGCTCCAGGTCCACTAATATTTTGTGACTGCTACTGTGAATTCTGTGCAGCATTACCATTTTGTGAATCTATATCATCAATCACATTTACTGGTTTATACCAGCTAATCATCTCATCAAAAACAACATCTCTGCTCACTGTAAACTTACGAGTAGAAGGGTTATAGCATCTATACCCTTTTTGCTGTAGAGAGTAACCAATATGATGCACTTCTCAGCTTTTGGATCCAACTTGGATCTCAGCTCATCTGGCACATGTACATAGGCAATGCAACCAAAAATTTTCAAATGAGAAATATCTGGTTTCCTACCAGTATACCTCTCCTCTGGAGTCATTCCATGTATTGCTGCAGTGGGAGTCCTGTTCATTATGTAGACTGCTGTAGCAACTGCTTCAGCCCAATAAAAATCTGGCAAGTCTTTTTCATTGAGCATGGCACGAGATACCTCTCCAATATGCCTATTTTTCCTTTCTGCAATTCCATTTTGTTGTGGGGTATGACTGCATGAATATTGCTGCTTTATGCCATGCTCCTGCAGGAACCTTGCAAACTCATTTGAGAGGTACTCTCCCCCTCCATCTGACCTTAGGCATTTTATCTGCAGGCCTGTTTCTTTTTCAACCATAGCTTTAAGAGTTTTGAAAAGCCCAAAAACTTCACTTTTCTTTTTCATAAAATACACCCAAACTTTTCTGCTATAGTCATCAATAAAAGTGACAAAATAATGACAGCCTCCAAGAGATGCAGCTTTAGTAGTCCACACATCAGAGTGGATTAATTCCAATGGCTTCTCACTCTCTTGAACATGTCTAGGAAATGGTTTCCTTGCCTGTTTTCCAAACTGACAGGCTTCACATACCTTATGCATTTCTGCAACCTTGAATTTAGGCAATCCTGCAACAATATTTTGGGCCTGCATTGATTTAAGTCGCTGTACATTAACATGACCAATGCGTTTATGCCAGATATCAATATCTGCAACTACACCGGTCCCATGTGCAAACATTGCTGCACTCAATTCAGACATGTCTGCATCCAACGTAAACATTCTGCCCTTCTTCTTTCCTTTTGCTATCAAGCGACCTTTATTTTTCATATCCTCAACAAAGCATCCATGAGGATTAAATCTGACCTGCAAGCCCTGTTCAACCATTTGACCAACAGAAACTAGATTCTTGGTGATATTCGGGACATGAAATACATCGGACAGGTATTTCTTTTTCCCATCCTGCATAGACAAATGAATTTTTCCAATTTGCACAATAGGATGTGCAGTGTCATCACCAGTCTCCACAAATCCTGGTTTTTCCATTTTCCTTGCATCCTCCATCCATTCTGCATGACCTGTCATGTGGTTTGATGCACCTGAGTCAACATACCATACATCATTGCTTTCTTCTGCACTTGTCACAGAATTGTTCATGTGCTGCACCATAAACAAATGCTCATTTCTGTCATCACCCTGTCTACTAGAAGATGCATAGTTCCCTTGTTGCAGTTTTCCATTCATGATGTCATTCTGCTTTTTATAGCAGTCTTTAGCCATATGACCCATTTTACCACAGTAATAGCATTCAACATTACTGTTTGCATTTTGGCCTCTTTGCCATCCACCACGACCTCTTTGGCTCCCCCTGCCTCTAGAGTTACCACGTCCTCCTCCATAGGACTGGTTTTCTTGAGTTTGCTGCATATTCTGATTTCTGCCACGGCCTCCAAATCGGCCTCCTCTACCTCTGCCTCTACCTCTTCCAGCATTTGAGTAGAAGACAGCTTCTTTTGAAGTTCCTCCTGAAGAAGATGCACCACCATTTCTCTGCTCCTCAGAAATTAGAAGAGCAATCAACTCCTCAAAATCAGGAAATCTTTCACAAACTGAAATCGATGTCCGAAACTGTGCATAATCCTTTCCTAGACCATTCAAGGTCACAGAAACTAAATCATCATCTTCCACTGGCGACCCAATGGAAGCAAGTGCATCTGCAATCTTCTTCACCTTCATGTGGTAGTCGTTGATGCTCATATTTTCTCTTTGCACATTATGCAACTCTTGCTTGAGCTGCATTTTCCTGGCTTGAGTATTTGTGCTGTACATTTTTGACAAAGTATCCCATGCCTCCTTTGGCGTACTTGCATCCTGAATATGCACAATCATAGAGTCTGAAATACTGATAGACAGCCAATACATAACTTTCCTGGCTCTCTCATGCCATGCTTTGAATGCCTGCATTTGCTGTTGATTGGGAACATCAGGAAGAACTGGTTCTTCTTCATTTCCTGCAACAAATTCCCAATATCCTTTTCCCATAAGGAAATTCGTCATTCTAAACTTCCATGCTTGGAAGTTGTTCTTGTCAAGCTTTTCAGTGACAATCTGTGAAAGAGAATCAGACGCCATTACAGAATACTGCAAAAAATTCTGTCACTGCAAAAAACACAGCTTCACCCTCACAAGGGCAAATCTGCAAAACTGGCGAAAGTGGTATTTGACCACACAGTCACTTCCTAGTGACGATTTTGCATAAACAGGAACCAAGGATGATTCTGTAACTCCCAATGTCTCTGCACACGAGCATATGATGCAATATCTGTGGTTACTTTTCACCAACCTGTAGAACAGTGGTCGCACAGCATAAAACATGGCTTTTTCCTGAGTGCGTGCAGAAAACTTCTGCCTCCAAAACAGGCCCCGAAATGGCCTCAAATCAAAAAAACAGGGTCGCCAAGAGCGAAAGCTCTTTCCCGTAGCATATACTGCCCTCTTGCTTCACCGCGAAGGGCGTCTCAACCTGAGACAATGCACTCTTGCAATTTTCAGCTGTGCTACCTGCAGAGATCTGCTCCCAAAACAGAAAATGAAAGCAACACTGCTCCTCTTACCAGAACACCGTGATCTTGGCTTGCTTTCTTGAGCTCCTTACCACGAACAAGGCTCTGATACCATGTCAAGATTGTGGGAGAGAAGGAAGGAGTCTCACTTGTAGCTTTCTTGCTTGCACAATGGGGGAATACACACAAGGGTGGAGGCTGAAAACAATTTTCCTCTTCTTAGTTGTGTAAGCCAAAAGAACTCTCATACAAAGAAATAGAAGAACCCTATATATGGGTCTCAAACCAAACTCAACTAACTAAGGTGGCATACTAACTGAGCCACAAACTAGAGTAGATAAGGATAGCTATCATGCAGCTATTATTCATGGACGGTGTACCAACCGCATCTGCAACTGACAAGTCGGTGACATAAATACACAACGGTCACCCTGGCGTATCACGAGTGGAGCTCGATATCTCAACACAATCCACCATGACTAGCTTTACTTGATCTACATAAGTGAACGTGCAAAGGGAAACAAAAGACATGACCACTTCTGATTTGCTTAAGGACTTAACACCACAGTCTACCAATAGTGGCCAGTCCATTGAACTAGCCGGTACTTTAGATCTGCTTAAGGACTTAACACTGCGGTCTACCAATAGTGGCTAGTCCACTAAACTAGCCGCTACTGCTTCCAATCAGGAATCACAGTAGTCACAACCTTTGGCCGTGACGATGCCCCTTGTGAAATGTATCCTTAGTAATTCTCATGTGGAAGAGGTGTCACAACCAACATCCTTGACACCTCCAGCACTTCCGAAGCACCTGAAGCCTAGGCTTGAGGAGAAATCTCTCGAAGATTTGGCCAAGGAGATGGCGCATTTGACCAATGAACCAAAGATGAAGTGCATGATGAAGCTTGATCACAAGCTGATAGCCACCACACATGCATATATCCATGTGGATATCGGAAGGCCAACACCAGAGCACACAAAGCTCATAGTCGAACCCTCAACAACATGTTTGCTTCTACTATGTAGCTGTCGCTGAAGAAGTCATGAAGGATATCCCAAAAGCCACAGCTAGAGAATTGTGCTTGCTCACTCTATACTGCTCAATGTGAGACAAACAAAGAAAAGCTCGAAGCAATCAAACAAAAAGAGAAAGGACAAGGTGATTTTGTGCAGAAATGGTACTCCAATCAAAGTTTGGTAGCCAAAATTGGCCACTGACTAATGGCACTCACCGAGCAAAGGAAAGCCCTTTGGACATCAATACATGATCCCACATGCATTGCCCCAACCTCATTAAGAGTGCTGGCAATGGTCCATGAGGTCCAACTTTCTACCAATGTCCAAAAGCATCCCTTGTATGATAAACTGCTTCTAGAAGAAGATCTACATGTGGCTAGGAGGCTTGGAGTAGACATCATGGTACTTGATGTTAGGGCATATGTCTTCTACCTCACTCAAGCCCCTGCAATCCTAGATCCCTATCTTCCCATCAATACAACCCTGATTTCTTCAGCTGGTTTTGTCCAAGCCTACATGATAGGAACCCTAAACCGCATCTTGGTTCTACACTAGATTCACTCGAACCTCCAAAGCAAGAGAAAAACAACTCTAAACACAACATCTGCTCTAATAAGAAGCAATGGAGGCGTGTTCCAATGGGTAAGGACAAGAGTCTAGAGCAAACGCCCTGACCAGGAGCAACTGCCAATGCAATTGGATGAGGGGCTAGACGGAGGGGATTTAACTAAAGAGCTAGACTCTCCAAATAGAGAGGCAGTTGTACCCTCATCACAACCTAGCAAGGCTGTTCAGTAGGGGCTGCAACTATGTCCCATGGGGACACATTAGAGAAAGAGAATGCCGAGGCCCAACCAAGCACATCAACAACCCATGGTCCTGAGCCTTTAAAGAATACACCTCAATTACCCAAGAAAAAGAGGTGAAAACAACGGGAGTTGCAAGCAGTTGTAGACACCAAGAAGATTGAGACTAAGAGCGTTGAAGAGCTGAGGAATAAAGCATCGAGTCCACCCACGAATGAACCCATTGCCATCTCTCCTAACAGCGGTGAAACCTCAGACACATCCATGTGTTCTGATAAGTTAAAGCAACCATTACCATCAACGGTTGCTTTTGCAACACTCAATCCACTGACAACAGAACTTGCATTGACCAATCAAGAGTGGATACAACATTGTCACAACAAGTTGACAAAACTATACCAGTCTCCGAGGAGAACCATGACACAATAGCAGCAAAGCCTCATGAGAGACATGAAAACCTTGAGGACATAAGCAACCCTGGCATTGACCAATCTTGCTCATCTAGGCCTGAGCCCCCAGCTATACTAAAGCCTAGGGAAACTCCCAAAACCTTGTATGAGATAGCAACCGAGCAAGCCTTCATAGAACATAGAAGTGTCACAGAGTGCTTGACCGAGTTGGAGGCTAAACTCAAATTATTCGCACGTGCTTACGTCCTTGCAGACATGGGCACATTCCCTAAGGAGCAGCTTAGGAATACTTGCCATATCCACTATCCTGGGAAGAGGAAGAACATCTGAATGAGCACTTTGACAAGCTCCTACATGAACGCATGCAACTCATCTCTGACGAGGAGGTCGACGAATTATGCTTAATTGTGACATTTAATGATACACTTTGCCAACTGAATCTCTTGGAGATAGAGCAACTAATGTGACAATTAGAGGGTTGAAGTCAATTTGAAAAACGTTGGTTTGAAAACCGTGCTACAATGGCCAACAAACTTGGAGCCCAATCTCAGAGGAGCGACTTGCCAAATGGCGATCTCAAAGAGACCCGACCTATGTGGCGCCAACTTCCTTTTGAGTATTGACTACCGTTCAGGGTATGGACCTAGCCGAAGCTAGCAAAGAGCACTCTCTAATTGATAAAATTCTCACTGAAAAGGATCTACATGTTGTAAGTAGACTCGAACAAGGTACCATGCTACTCGATGTTGCAAAATATCTATTGTTATTGAGTAGACTGCCATGATTCCTAGATGCGTATGCCACACTCTAGTACAATCGTGAGTTTTACAATTGGTTTTTATCCTCGCGAGGAAGTGACATGGATTCATAAACGTGTACATAAATAAAAATGAGTAAACAAGAGGGAGACAAAGTCCACAAGGAATAGTATGACAATATGGAGAGAGATGTTATAATAAAAAGGAGAATGACCAACCATCTCAACAACAAGAGAGCGAGAGGACAATTCGTTGAGCGACAAGGCTAAAAATTTGTCAAGTTAAGCAAAAAAGGAAAGATCACACTCTCAAAATCCCCATAAGAAGAACTCGATCCACATCCAAAGAAAATAGAGAGCTGCAAAGGGTGGAGGAGTAATTGAAGAGATTAGAAAAAGAGCGCAAGCAGAATCTAGAAGAGAAGGAAGAACGACTAAGGCAAAAGGCAGGAGGAGATTACTCTAATGAAGATGGAATCAAAGATTTAGCCTACAAGCTGGCACATCGCTGCAACATAGACTCCATGCCATGACACCTAAGCTTAACACTAGCTTAGGAGTAGAGGAGAAATGTGCTCCCCTAATCTCAACCAGCTGAACCTCACATGAACTCTCCTTGCTAGGGGCTTGGGGAGCTAAAATAGCAAATGCACCTGCCTCAATAGGAGCCACTGGAGCTGGTCCACGAAGAAGGGCGTGACTCTAAATCAGATCAATGAAAGAAAGAACGAGTGTAGGAACCAACCCCCTCTATGGTCACAACAAGTACAGCCAAAAGAGAAAAAGGGCACCATACCAAGCCATGCATCCCTTGTGGTAAATCTCTTAGGCCCCCTCAAAATATAATTACTATAGAGCATCAGGATGATGCCTAGCGTGCCCCCTCCCAATGCATCTAAAAAAAAAAGAGAAAAAAAAGGAAAAAAAAAAGGAAGAGCAAACAAACAAAGACTCACATGAAGAAAAAGGAAAGAAATAATGAGCTTTTCCATGTATATTAGAGTGCCACAAACATTGTACGTAGTAGGGGTCCTTAGGTTAGGCATGTCCGGTGGCCTCAATTAGCCAGCTCCGTGCCTAACCCCCTAGCCCTTCCTGTCCACCCACTTCACACTTAGGGCACATCAAGGGCTGGACATACTTGGGGAGTTTGTGCTCTAGATCTATCTCCCTAAGTGACAACCACAACACCTCCCCTGTACACAAATTGGGTCCTCAAGTGTGGGACAACGCCACAGGCTCCCTTGATGTTCGACCCAACTCCCACTTTCACTAGCACACGAAAACCATGCAACATTGCACAATGAGATAGACACACCCCTAGGTAGTGCACTTCTTTTTTCTTTTTCAAGTAGACTCAACAATGGCAATCCACCACTGACATTGAAGGCCCCCACTACCCGATCAAATCTAATATCGGCCTTTGCAATCTAATCTCGACACCAATGAGCTCAATTATGCTACGTTGTGTTGTCAAAAGCACAAATAATGTCTCAAGAAGCCATTGAGCATACTTCTCCTCAACATTGACAATTTTTTCCACCCCATTGAGCCCTCATTTCGTCCACACAGTGCTACGAGAAACCAGACTAGTAGTCTTCTAACTACATAATATCCAAGTATGCATGTGTACTCACATAATATCTGCACCACAATCTATACATAGTTTAGGTTCTCAAGTGCATGACAATACTCTCAGCTTGCTTAGAGTTCGACCTGTCTCCCAAACTAATCAGAAGATGTTTTGTACACAATAAGAAGTCTAGCACTACCCCTACGGAGAGACCACATATGAGTGGTTTTTCAATTACAGGTATTGAAGACTTCAACGAAAGTATCGTCAACTCTTCATCAACACTCAACACTGAGTTCTTATCCTTTATCATCGTCCAAGCCCACCAAAGAACCGTCGCTTGCAAAATCCCTAGAACATCAACACCTGTGCCAACCCTTGAGTGCAACTCCCAACAAAAACTAGCCTTATCACCAACTTCAACAACCCTATCACCAATCAATCAGGCCAACAAAGTGCCCCCAACAACCATCCGCACCACCACCAAAACTCCTCCATAGCAAACCACAGCAGTCTCTTCTACCCATGTCTTCGGTGCATTCCAAAGCTTGCTACCTACGACGGTGAGTGCCATGGGACTGGCACTCATCTAGGAGGGGGTAATGTTGACCCTTAGATGAATAAGGTGAAAATTTTGAAAAATTTAAAGTAGAAGACAATGCCAAGGAAAAAGTGAAACGGAAGACAAAGGTGTGCCAAGAAAAATATGGAAACACAAGAAATGCAGGAAAGTCCTAAATCAAGGAGAAAGGTGCACAACAAAAAGCACAAGTCAATACTTTTGTAAAAGAGCGCAAGGCGCATCATGATTTATTTTAAGAGTGTCGAGCTCTCACCCATGTAAGGGGTTAAGGGGATGATTGCCCAAAAGGGATTTAGGATTTTGTATATAAAGTTGAAAAGTAAATGAGAAGCTCATTCTTGTGTGTTGCCAAAAGTAGCTCTTCTCTTCTTCTTCTTCTTCTTCTTGTTGGCTTGAGCTTGTACTTGAGAGAGGGAGTGTGAGAGTATGAGGGAGTGAGTGTGTGAGGGTGAGGGACCGTGGTGGAGAAGCTCTCCATCTTCTCCTCTCTTCTTCTCTTCTCTTCTTTTCTCTTGTCTTGCTCGTGGCAATGGAGCTTGGAGCGTGGAGCTTCAGGATGGAGCTCACTTGAAGCTTGCACTTGGATTGTGGAGCCACTAGAGTGCTCGGGAGAGGAGGCAACTCGATCAGGCATGGAGGTAAGCTCACTACACTCTTAGAGAGAGATAGCGCGTCGCCTATGTGAGAGGTAGCCATTAGTGCTCGGCTTGAAATGATTGAACAATAAGCGGTCCGTGGGTCTTGGCGGTTAATCACCTCTACAGTCATACATCAGTGCTAGATATCACCTAGATATGTATCATATTTGAAATACCATATAAACACAATAGCTATTCAAAGCATAAGGTCACTATTGTATGCTTGTTGTCCAAACTATTACAACAGTAATAATTTTTTGTAAAATTGAGCTAATCAAGCTCTAAATAATCCAAATAGCATCCCAAAAGTATAATCATACCATTCGGGCACCAAAATAGAATCCTTAAAGCATCAAACATGCATCATGGAATTTATTGTTTGTTGTCTAGCCTAGAATTGTTCTATTCTATGTGAAACAAATAACAAAAAATTGCACAAAATCAACTCTATGAGATTTGTAGCTCTTGTTACACTCTTTGTTTCTAGCTATAGAATGCGTGAATTCGATACTGAATGCAAAAGTTATGCCCAAAATATGACAATATTGTCAAGCTACCATAGTTGTCCATGACTTCTATAACATACTTTATATCCACTTAAAATGGATAGAATGGCTACTCTTCAGCTCACAACAAGGCTCAGTTAATCTTTGAGAAGCTTGTTGATAAGCCAAGAGCAAGTTGAAACAAGCTGAGAGAAGGAAAGATTCAATACATAACTCAAGAGAAAGAAACAATGGCTACCATGAAACCTTGAGTTGAAGCTTTAAATTTGGGTTGAATGAAGAAGCTTCTTGAATGGTTGGCTCTAATATCAGCTAAAAGATAGAGCCCGAGTGGAAGCACACAAGCAGAAGCAAAAGCAAAGCAAGGGCTATGTTGGATAGAGCAAGAGAGCAAGCGAGAGAGACATCGTATGTGGGAACTCCAACACTCCCAATGTGTGACCACAGCCTTCCCTTATTCAAAAGTCATTGAAATAACAAAGAATAAAGTAACAATTATGGAAGCCCACCACTTGCAATGTAGAGGTATGCAATCATGATGTGTGAAGTAAATACAGGGTGGCATGAGCACAATTGTCTTTATCCCCTCAGAGAATAGAGGCTCAGAACACTAGATTAGTTCTTTGGATAAAATACCATGTGGATTCCATTCGAATACAATTCACTCAAATGCAACTCACTTGAGTATTAAGAGCATTTAAAATGGGATGACCCTTCAAGCAAAAGTCCATAGGGAAGAGAGAGATTTTTTATAACTAAAATATTAAGAGACTGAATGTGTGTTGAGAGTGAAAGGAATGTATAGAATGACGCTCTTGCCAAAGGAAGATATTGACCCCATCAACAAAATCTTGTCAAAAGGAATGCTAGTGATTGCCCACTAAAGATAAATGTGTGGCAAGATGATTGACCACAAAATACTTAAATAACAAATCCATAGTGCTCACCTCAAGAACTCATTTGAGTTGATGTAAAACACGATTGACAATAGAAAACTCAAATAGCAAACCAACAATGCTCAAACTCAAGAACTCATTTGAATTGATGCAAACAAGCCTTGAATAACTACACACACTTTGGTGCTCCTTCAAATACATATAATTTGGCAGATTCAAATTGTTGCTCCTTCAAATGGGCTTTTGAACCACAAAGCGACTTATTAAAATCGGTGCATTGACATTTGAATGGGTAAACATATGTATTCGAATCAATACCTTGTTGTTTACCTCGGCCCATGAAGTCGTAGAAGGGTAGTAAGTCATCATGAGAGGATTATTGGACATTCATGAAGAAAGATCGAGGTCTAATGTAAAATAAATTGCAAAAATTTCAAATGAAAATTTTTAAAACTTAAAAAAAAGAAAATTCAAACTAAATCTTTTCAAAATTTTAGTTATAAAAATGAGAAATACGTGTAATTTGATTCAAAAATCCTTCCAAATTTTTGAGTGAAAGGTTTGGTAACTATAACGTATTTCGTGAAGAGGGTTTAAATATTGGAGTATCCAACATTAATGCGGTTACAGCCTTACTCGGAGTTGCAGGCAAAATCCCTTGTTAGTAGTTACAAGGAGCTCGTCATGCACCCATATTAGTCATACCATAATTATAAGGCACTGCAGCATCGACAGAATGAATACTATGAATATGGGAGTGTCATTGGTTGATCAGCGCTTTGTACTCACCACGATCATCTTGAGTGACACTACTGGGAGGAGGAGGAGGAGGAGGCGGCGGCGGCGGCATGTCATTGGTTGATCAGCGCTTTGTACTCACCACGATCATCTTGAGTGACACTACTGGGAGGAGGAAGAGGAGGAGGAGGAGGAGGACGACCACCACCACCACCACCACCACCACACAATGGCTGGGACACCGCTGGTCGGTGGTGGATCGCCAGGCAGTGATTGGGATAGCGCATACTATGAGGCATCCGACTGTGTAGAATTTGATTGCACAATGATCGTTGACAAGAAGCGAGTGTTTTGCCCGAGCGTGCATAGCCTAGCATTCAAGCAAAGGATGCTATAGTCTTGATTATCATCTGATCATCACTCTAAAAATGGCGAGTAACTCTAATTGAACGTAGCCTCCCCTTAAAATACCATTGCTTTGAATGCTCTATCTCTCATCAGCTGTGCTCTCTCGCCTCCATCCCTATCTCACAAACAAGACGCCTGCCATGCTCCCTTGTTCCAACCGCCACCATATCCAAATGATTGCGAGAGGCCAGTCTATAACACCATGGCCCAAGATTCGAAGTTGACGTAGTCCATATGATACTTGCACCCAAGAACCTCGTGTAGCTTGTGTGGGGCAATTGGTACCACTAATTTTAAGCACGAAACTCCCTAAATTTGTAGGACTAGTCTGGTAGACTCTTCCACCATACTTAGGTATAACTCATATAGGACACCATACTTAGGTATAACTCATATAGGACTCAACTACTGGCTCATCATGCTCAAAAAATGGCCACATCACATTAAGGGGTAGATTAGTGGATTCCCATTCCATAGTATACTCTAGGGATTTAGGTTGAAGCCCATTCCATTAAAAGGGAGTAGCTACTGAACAAGATAGCTTGGTATATTGTGCTGAAGAATGCTTCTAAAGTGCATCATGACCATGAGCCCATGAGGAAATTCGACATTGAGCTGACCCTTATGACTGAACCTTGACTAGGATTGCTTGTATATTCCCAACCTTTGTAGGGCCAAGCCTAGGTTGCTCACTTCAATTGACCAAGATGGGCTAAGGGACTTAACTTCAAGAACCACTACCTAGCATAGCATTGAGCATAACCGCTTATCAAGCCACTCATTGGATTATGCATTGAACCAATCTAGTTAAATGACCAAGTACTTAGAAAAGCCAAGAGGAGTGGAGTGCTATAAGATATCAAGCACCAACTACTGAACTAACACGGTCAAGGACCAATTGGCTATCCAAGTACAGGAAAATCAACAAAGGTCTATGCCATCAATAGTTAGTATATGACCACAAGGGAAAATCCAAAAAATGGAGGACCTGCACAATAAAGTTGGAGAATGTAAATTTTGAAAAGGTTCAAAATAGACCCAAAAAAAATACAGATTCCCAAACTTTAGAGCTTCAAGAAAGAGAGAAGGTCCACTGAACTAAGCCAATGCCCATAACCGTTAAAACCTCATTTCATTGAGGGATCGGACACAATCCACAATGCAGTAAGATGTTTATGCACACAATACTTGTAAGTGAAGTAAGTGGAGTTGATCAGCTATGAAAAATTGGAATTAAATGCAAGTCATGCACATGAATTCATTAGGTTGTAAACCAAGGATTGTATGAGGAGCCAAGTTAGACAAACTCTAAATAGAATTGTGTGAAAGAACGAGGCACAAAAGCCAAAACTTGAAAAGCTAGCCCAACCAAGGGAGCACTAAGACTAGCAACAACAAATCTAGACTATCCATTAGAGTGATACACACCATACCAATACATTTTCTCAAGTCCCATATTCTAAGAGTGACACTTCACTTCCACATTCCATGTAGTAATATGCCAATAAAACCTATTTGAGATATAAGAGATGAATCAACATACATAGGGACAAAGCCAATTTGAGAAATATTGGTATAATAATCAAGCTTTGATGGCTAAACTTGGAGGTCAGCTAATGACTATCTTAGAGGAGAGACAAGCCACCTAGCATTCTCAAAGGGATTTGACGTATGTAACCCCTAATTCCTTTCATATACTTGCTATTATGCAAGGTATGGACTCGGCTATCCAATCTTAGAGTATCTCTTTCTTGATGGAATTCTTATAGAAGAGGAGTTACACGTGGCTAGCAAACTTGGGTAAGGAACATATTCAATCAACCTTGCAACAGCTGATTGCCATATAATCCCAAATGCCGCTTTTGCTTGACATCACAAGCAACAACTGGTGGAAAGCAATCAACAAAAAGTTGTAAACAACAAAGGCAATAAAAGTGCAAAGGCATATGCTAGCAAGTATATTTTAGAAATTAATCCTTTCACTGTATACATGGTGTGCATGTAATATTTTTTGGATATATTAGGGTAGTGTAATTATTGGTAATATTAGTTTGAGAAATGATCTCAAGACACGTGCAAATTGTAATATTTTATGCCATTGGAAAGGGAGACTTGTAGCTTAGTAAGGCCATAGGCACTAGCTTTCTATTTGCTTCACTAAATCAACTAATATATACTAAAGTTATGTGCATAAAGTGAGAAAGATAAACCAAGAGCCAAAAAGGAGGGACAACAACCAACTTTGAGTGGAAGCCCCAAACCCAAAACCCTATGCATTTAAAAAAAAAGTGAATGGATAAGCTAAACTTTCTTTTGTGAGAGGTCACTTCTCTTTGCTCTATCCTACCTTCTTTTGCATCATGTTGAGTGTGAGAAGAGTGAGAGTATAGGACTAAGAGAGTGAGTGAGGGATCATTGGGAAAGTGAGGCTTCTTTATTAGCTTGTGTTCTCTTCTTCCCTCTCCTCCACAATTTGGAGAGAGAGAGGTAGAGTTGAGATGAGGTTGGGATATTTCTTCTTCTTCTTCCATAGTTTGGAGGGTGAGAGGTAGAGTTGAGGTGAGGTTGGGATATCTCTTCTTCTCGATGTTTCCTCTCCTTGCTAGAGTAGTTGAGGAGCAAATCAATTGCAACAGAGAGATGAAGTGGATTAAGGGAGCCACACTTGGATCGTGAGGCCGCCATCATCGACCCTTTGAATGTATTTGGATTACAATGCACAAGGGCAAGGAGATGAATCTACTACTCTTTGTTGTCAGTTTTCTTGCTTGTTAGAGATAGTGAGGAGAGAGTGGATGGCTATGAGATTGGATTATGAGTAAAATGTGCGAGAAGTAGTTGGATTTGAGAGCATTGAAGCTTTAAAATAATAGGAACCTATCCAAGTCTCACATGTCTTCTGTGTAGCTCAATAATATAACATCCATAAAAGTGTCACTTGGAGATTAGCATGCTTGGATGTATGCTAATGATTTTGCATGGTGGTTATCAAATTGATTGCAAGTTTAGGGTCATTATAAAAATATTGGTTTTTTGCCATTATCCTATCTAGTTGACATTTACATTCATATGAAAATTTTAGAGAAGGACCACCTCCCTTTCAATTAAATATCTCCTTTCTATCAAACCCATATTTTCTAATGAAGGCTAGATATGTGTGGGAGGACATAAAGAGAACTTGAAATGATATTGTACTTGGCTAGATAGAATGAAATATGGCTTAGTCGAGGTTGCTAAAAGGAGGATATCTTTGGATAATGTTGTTTGAATTAGAATCTCTTTGTTGTAACATTAAGCTATCTCTTGTTTAAGAGAATGTTAAGAACCAAGAAGTCCATTGAGTTTAAGCTACTAGAATAAACTCAAAGTTGAGTTAGAGGTTGATGGTGATGCACTATCAAACATGTAACACTACAAGGATATGAGGGTATAGCAACGGCCATTTGTGACAAGAAATAGTGGTGTCGCTATTAGCATTGAAAATGCGACTCTAATAGTGACGCAAATAGCAACGGTACCCAGACGAAAAAAAACGCGAGCGGAAACCCAAGCACGTCATTTTGCACTCATTCACGAAAGAGAGAGCGAAAGGGAGAGCGAGGGGGAGAGTGAACATCTTGCATTTGAGAGGGAGAGAAAGAGAGAAAGACGGAGAAAGAAGGCTTCTCACTGCCGCCGCCGCCGCCACCATTCGCGAAGAAGAGGAGGAGGTGTACGGAGGGCGAAGAGGAGCTGCCGTCGCAAAGAGGAGCCACCAAACCCTTATTCGAGCCTTTACGATGAGTGCATTGTCCATTCTTGCTTTGATTTTATATTTTCTCTCTCTCTTTTACTTATTTTTGGTATAATTCATGTGTATTGAGAGAGGGAGAGGAAATGAGAGAGGGAGAGGGAGGGAGAGAGAAAGAGAGGGAGAGGGGGAGGGAGAGGAAATGAGAGAGGGAGAGGGAGAGGGAGAGGGAGGGAGAGGGAGAGAGGGAAACAATAAACATAATAGGGAAAGAGAGAAAGAGAGGGAGAGGGAGAGGGAGGGAGAGAGAAAGAGAGGGGGAGAGAGGAAATGAGAGAGGGAGAGGGAGAGGGAGGGAGAGGGAAACATTAAACATAATAGGGAAAGAGAGAAAGAGAGGGAGAGGGAGAGAGAGTGAGAGAGAAAGAGAGGGGGAGGGAGAGGAAGAGGAAATGAGAGAGGGAGAGGAAGAGGGAGAGGGAGGGAGAGGAAAGAGAGGGAAACATTCAACATAATAGGGAAAGAGAGAGGGAGAGGAAGGAAAAATCATTAAACATACTAGGGAAAGAGAGGGAGAGGAAGAGGGAGAGGGAGAGGGAGAGGAAATGAGAGAGGGAGAGAAAGAGAGAAAAGGAAATGAGAGAGGGGGAGGAGAGATAAAAAATGAGAGAGGAAGAGAGAGAGAGAAAAAGAGAGAAAAAACATTAAACCTAATAGGAAAAGAGAGAAAGAGAGGGAGAGGGTGAGGCAGGGAAATGAGAGAGGGAGAGGAGAGAGAAAAAACATTAAACATAATAGGAAAAGAGAGAAAGAGAGGGAGAGGGTGAGGGAGGGAGAGGAAATGAGAGAGGGAGATAAAGAGAGAAAAGGAAATGGAGAGGGGGAGGAGAGAGAAAAATGAGAGAGGGAGAGAAGAGAGAAAAAGTGAGAAAAAATATTAAACCTGATAGGGAAAGAGAGAAAGAGAGGGAGAGGGTGAGGGAGGGAGAGGAAGAGAGAAAAGGAAATTAATTATTGTTGTTTGTTGTTGTAGTAGTAGTAGTAGTTTTTTTTCTTTTCTTGTTTATTGTTGTTTAGTTTTCTTGTTTATTATAGTAGTAGTAGTAGTAGTAGTAGTTGTTGTTGTATTTTTTTTTTCTTCTTTTCTTGTTTATTATAATGGTCATGGTAGTGGTAGTGGTAGTGGTAGTGGTAGTGGTCGTGGTAGTGGTAGTGGTAGTGGTCGTGGTCGTGGTAGTGGTAGTGGTAGTGGTAGTGGTAGTGGTAGTGGTAGTGGTAGTAATCGTGGTCGTAGTCGTGGTCATAGTCGTAGTTGTAGTCGTAGTCGTGATCGTGGTCGTAGTCATAGTTGTGGTCGTGGTCTTCGTTGTAGTCGTAGTCGTGATCGTTAAAGGAAATGAGAGAGGGAGAGGAAGAGAAAAAAGAAGAAGGAATGAGAGAGAGGGAATAAACATACATCATAATAAAGAAAGAGAAAAAGAGAGAGAGATGGAAGGAGAGGAGATAATGAATGGATAAAAAACAAAGAGAGAGTGGTGGCAAGGTTCGGTGCAACACCACGAGACGGGAAACACTTCGACATATATATATTAATCTATGGGTGGGTGGGTGGAGACTTTACATACGTTAATTTTTGCTGAGTTACAATAGAATAAATCCCTTCTCAAACAATTTAAGAAAGAAAAAAAGAATGATAACAAAAACAAAATTTTTATCATAACGTAGACAAAATGGAACATGATGAAGGTCTTGTTGTTCAAGATCGCAAGGCATATCTTAATCAACGTGTCCCATGTCCTTGCTCTCAATGCAAGCTGGCAATTAGACAAAAACATCGATTGTCTATAGAACACGCATGATACTTCGGCGAGTTTCAATCTGAGATCATTGATCAAGCAATCTTGGATTTTCAGCAAACGGTAAGAAAAGTTAATATCAATCATGCATTGTACTGGCAAGCTAATTGAATACCATATACAAGAAGATTGGGTCTGGCTAGCAAATTTTCTATCCAGGGAGGTGACGTCTCGTCCCAAGGAGGAGTGCACCCTTTGCGCCAATTAGAAGAGTTAGTGGGCGTACGATGGATGGAGTGCCTTTGCCAATCCACCACTTGGAACGTACTACCCAATCTATACCATCAATACCAGAGGAACTTGGAAGGTACTACCCAATCTATACCATGAATACCATATACAAGAAGATTGGGTGTGGCTAGCAAATTTTCTATCCAGGGAGGTGATGTCTCGTCCCAAGGAGGAGTGCACCCTTTGTGCCAATTAGAAGAGTTAGTGGGCGTGTGATGGATGGAGTGCCTTTGCCAATCCACCACTTGGAAGGTACTACCCAATCTATACCATCAATACCATCAATACCAGAGGAGACATGCAGCCTTCCAGACCTACCTACAATCTTGGAGCCTGAGATGGAGGCAATGATCGATGCATTGATTCCCATGGATGTCGAGACTTCTGATTCGCTTAGAGAGGAAGCATCCATACCATTATATGATGGGTGTCGAGTATCTCGCTTGAAGACACTGCTTGCACTCCTAAGTGTGCAAGCAAAATACGGGTAGAGCGATGCGAGTGACCGAGTTATTCAGGTATCTTATACATATGCTTTGTTGATTTCTTTTCGGCACTATCATTAAAAACATTTGTGTTTTTTCAAGGTGTTTTATGATTTTTTTCAGGTTACTGAAATATCATATATTACCACCTGCAAATACCGTGCCTGAGTCTCGTGATGATGCACGACATGTTTTACGAAAGCTTGGCATAGACTACAACAGCATCCATGCATGTATCAATGATTGCATATTGTTTCGAGGAGAATACGAGACTATGGAGACATGTTCAAAGTGTGGTGCTCACAGGTATCGATAGGACTTGCAAGAACAAACCATCCCTCAAAAAGTTCTTAGACACTTTCCGCTTATCCCCTGCATAAACCATATGTTTTGTAAGTCCGGCATGGCGAGCTTGACAACGTGGCATGCACAGGATAGGTCCACAGATGGAGTTCAACGAATATCAACGGATTCACGTGCATGGAGCCACATTGACTCTACCTTCCTAGGCTTTGTCCGAGAGCCAAGGAATCTTCGGCTCGGTCTTGCAATGGATGGCGTGAACCCATTCGGTCTGCACTCAACTTCTTACAGTGTGTGGCCTATAGTCCTTGTCAACTACAATATCCCTCCATGGCTTTCTACGAAGAAAGGACATCTCATCCTTAGCTTACTCATCCCCGGCCACTATAAAGTCCAAAATATGGACGTGTATCTTCGTCCATTAGTTGATGAGCTTAAGATTTTGTGGGAAGAGGGGGTCACCGTGCAAGATATGAGCAAGCACAATGGTCGACGGTCCACCAATATTCGAGCCATTCTCATATGGACGATGCATGACTTTCTGGGATTCGGAGAGTGCTCAGGTAAATAGGCTTACGTTCTCATTGGTAATATCTATATTTCATATTGTTCAAGTTTATATTTACTAAATAAAGGTATTGGAACAGGTCTGGTTACCTCAGGTTATCATGCATGTCCATTGTGCGGGCCACAGTTAGACTCCCGAAGGTCACGAACCATGAAGAAGATGGTATATCAAGGACACGCTACTTTCTTGCCAGAGGGTCATGAACTCAGGGAAGGTTTTCTTGGACAACCTCTAACATATATGAATGCCGCAAGCTGGTACGAGTTGAAAATGGTCCACGCGGAGTCACATCCAAATGGAATGTGATGGTTCTCAGTTTTCTACAAGTTGCCATATTGGACCCACTTATAGATCAACCACTTGTTGGATCCCATGCATATTTTCAAGAATGTGGGTAGCTTGCTATGGGACCACATCACAGAAAAGAGAGACACTATAGGGGCATGAATGGATTTGAAGGAGGTAGGCAAGATGGAGGCACTTTGGCCGTAGTCGAGTGCTGATGTTCGTGTGCAACTACCTCGCGCTCCTTGGGTTTTGTCCACTAAAAAAGAGCACATTGTGAAGCAAATAGTCAAGTCTATCCGCACTCCGATGGGTATGATGCGTTCTCTCAGGTCAGCATTTTCTAAAGACGGCCAATTATCAGGGCTAAAATCCCATGACTGGCATAAGATATGTCAGGTTTGTACTAGGAATGGATTGTAATTGGCGTACACATTTTGCTATTTGGAGTGTAGCCATTGTTCATAATGCTTTCTCATTTGTGGCAGTTTGTACTATCGATCGCGATCTCATGATGTCTTACTCTAGAAATACGTAGGGCCATTTACAGGTTGTCGACTTTAGTGCAATGGATCTCACAGAAGGAGATTAAGACGTCCTCTATTGAATCCGTGAGGCGGGGAGCAGTGGAGATGGTCTGTCTCTTTGAGAAATACCTGCCTACCAGCATGCTCACGATACAAATCCACCTTCTTATACATCTTGTAGATGAAGTGGAGATTGCTGGACCTGTCCATACACGATGGATGTTCTTCTTGGAGTGCTTCATGAAAACCCTGAAAGGCTTTGTGCGATAACGAGCTCGGCTAGAAGGTAGCATGGCTGAAGGTTGGTTGGTGTCTGAGGCGCTAATGCATATTTCACAATGGCTACCAATGGTGGATCTAGAAAACAAAATGCTATGGTCGCTGAAGGATGATGATAGATTGACCGGAGATGTGGTGGTTGGAAATGGGATAGAAAAAAGAATGGATGCTGCAATGGAGGAGAAGGTGAATCACTTTTGTATATTGCACCATGCCTCTATGGAGATGTGGCTCGCCAGGTACCAAATCGCTAAGCTAAATCGAGAGGAAGCGCGATTTGAATTTCGACGTAGTACGCATCATCGACCGATTCGATATCCCAAGGGCATGGAAGAGATGCCGCGGTTCGTGTCAACGCGATGGTTGCATGGAGCTTTGACCACAACATCTCGCGAAGGGGCAGATGTCTCAATTGAGGAGTGAAAATTCTCGAGGGGATATAGTCCAAAGGTGATGACATGCTTAGGATTTGTCATATCTATATTTTATATGCGACAACTAATTTGAGTGTTTCAATGTACAATACAAAATATATAGTGCAACGTGGTCGCGCGGATGACATTTTCGCATGGAGTGTATTGACAAAATGCTCTCCACAATGGACTGTGGTATCATGGCAAGGTTCGAGCAGGAGAGCCGACGACGAGCAACGGATCCAAACACGGTTATAGATGACATGGAGTATTTTGGAAACTTGCAAAGTATTGTTACGGTGGATTACCATAGCTTCTCCATAATACTATTCGATGTGCAGTGGTTCAAAGTGGTACTTGAAGGAGCTGGAGCAACAGTTTGATGAGGTCCATCTAGATTTCTCGAAATAGATTTTGAAAAAAAATGAATGGATTTGCGCGACACCTTTGTGTTGCCGGCCCATTGTGAACAGGTGCATGAACTCATTTGTTGTTAATTGTATTACGACATGATACATGCCACAATAGTTTGATCTCTCTTGTACGTGTTTGTAAACAAGTAATCTTCTATCAAAACCCCTGACAACCTCGATGGTGGTATGTTATACCTTCAGCTCCCCAAAGTGCGAGAGTATATGATCAAAGCGATGTTTCGAGCATAGATGAGGACAATATGCAAATAGAGGGATTGATATTGCAAGGGGTGGAGGCCACCGAAAGCTTGGAGCATGTAGAGGAGCCAGCATTGGCTAACAATGATGGAAATACAGGAGTCTAAGAATTCTTTGAGAACGAGGTGGACTCATCCTTTTGTGGTGACATGTCTATCGACCTTCTAGTGTATGTGGGGTTGTGTCAAGAGATTGACATGGGACCATAGGATACTTTATACTTGGAGCATCCACTTACTCAATTCGTTGACTAGTCGCTTATAAGGGTACATAAGATATGCATTTTAAGTTAGGTTATTTTTTTAGGATTTATATTACCGTGCTTTGTATGATTTAAATTGATTATGCTAACATCATTTTTTTTTCTATGTAGGTGACCTTTTTGGATACTTAGATCATCAGGATGAGTTGAGGGATGAGCGATGAGGAGTTGCAGGATATCTTCACGCGCATGTCTCCAGATCAGATGGTGAGATTCAGAGACATGGAGAACCAGGAGCTCTCTCAGACATCGCCAGGCCGCTCTATTAGATCCACTTTGACGCGATCAGATGCTTCAGCTTCGAGCAGACGATGTCGATGCTCCAGACTTGGGCTAGAGGGAGGGAGTGCTTCAGGGTCAGGGGGATGTTGTAAAGATACGGAGGCAGTGAGCCCGCAGTCGGCACGGGATACATGTGCTACTCCTCGCTCTCGTGGCGGTTCCCGAGAGCTTGGCTCAAGTGGTTGCTGTGGAGATACAGACGCGGTGTCTCCGTCTCGTCCTTCTGTTGGAGTTGTGTCACCTCCAGGATTTGTCACACTTGTAGGGATGTCCACTCCAATTACTTCGACTTTTGCTCAGCCGTCTGCAGGTGGCACCCCTATGGGTGCTACACCGATAGATACTACCCCGATCGGTACACCGAATGTATAGGGGTCTCTTGGATATGCCCAGGAGTGTGGTCGCAGGCTGGAGAGGACCCATCTTAGGCATTCCCCAGAGGGATATGCCTATCTTGTCGATGATAGATCAGGAGCCATCATCATGAATGATGAAGGGAGGAGGGTGATGGCTCGCATGAGAGAGTTATGTCAACAAGTTTTTCGGCACAACGTCTTAGATCATTGAAAAAACATACCGGAGGGGAGCAAGGACTACATAGTAGCATCCTTGCATGAGGAGTTTCCACTTCCAGCCACAGTAGATAGACTTTCTACGGGCTGGATGATGGACTGCATGCGTGTATATATGTTATACAGACGATCGGACACACGCAAGGCACTCAAGAGTGGGGCTACAAAGCCTGAGTGGCTAGACGCGGTCGATTGGCGCTGACTGAGGGAGGAGGCTACAGATTCTCCATACATTGGAGTCAGCAGCATGAAGCGGCGAGGGCACGACTAGAGGCCAGAGTGGTCCATCATCTTGGGGGTGGTGGCCACATGACATATCTGGAGGACTTTGTAAGTTTTTTTTTTTTTTTTTTTTGCTTGCTTATTTTTTTGCAATATCCTTTGTACTGACAATCATGTTTCTAACAGTTAGTATTTTATTTTCTTTGCAGCACTCCATTACAAATCACGATCCGACCGGCCTTGAGACTCGATATGTAGAGAGGCACAGTCTCACTGCATTGATCGATCGATTGTATAGACGCGGCGGCCCTGTAAGTCACTTATCTTTCTTGTCCATAGTTACCATGTTTAATTAGAATGCATTATTGTATGGTGGACTGATGTGTAGTTGTTTCTTTTTTTGCAGAGTCCGTTAGATGCTCCTTTGTGGCGGGATGAGCTTTCGGATGGTGAGGATGTATAGCTCGCCCTTGGATCCCTGGAGCTCACACACCCTTCTTTTTTGGTTGCCTGATTTGTGTAGGCATTTTCTATGTAGTAGTGATATCTTGCCATGTTTGTACTAGTCGCTTTCATTATGCGATCATGTATTTATTTCATGTATCAGTGGTATGATTTAAGTACACTTTGTTTTTGTTTACACGAGCATTATACACAGTGTAGAAACTATTTTGTATGGCCCAGATCTGCCTTGCCACAAAATTTTTTTTCCCTGTTACCATCGCTATTAGTGTTGCAAAATTACCTGCATGCGTCATTATTAGCATCGCAAAGCATCGTTATTTGCATCGATATCAACGTTGTTGATACCGATGCAAATAGCGATGCTGATAACGACGCTAATACCTACTGTTCTATGGCGTCGCCAATAACGACGCTTTTTACGATGACGGGGGCAAATTTTATTATTTACATTTTTGTCGCTTTTAATGTCGGTATAAGGCCTATATCTTGTAGTGTAATCTAGTGCACTTAAAAGCAAACATACAATAGATTCATTTAATTATATCAATGATTCAAGTGGCATGAGAGGTGATAGAATTGAAGATGCTTTAGGGCCTTTCAGAGTCACCTCACATCTATTGTTGGCTTTGATTTCTAAAAGGGGGACTAGGCATCATTATAAAGCTCACGAGGCTTTGCCTCACTCACTTTGTTTTTTTTGCAAGCAAAGAGAGGCAAACACACTATTGTGCTTCTACTTTCCTTTGCTCACAAAAGACGACAATGGTGCACTTGGCACTATAATTCACATACTACTAGCCTCATAAAAGTACAAACAGTCCGCTTCATCACACACACACACACACACACACACACACAAACAATGAGTACATGAAAAGCCAACTTAGGAAAGGGTTAAGCCATATACCCACTAGACCATTCAACCTTGAGGAAGCCATTCACTCTTTGACTTTGGATCTTATTGAACTTTTCAAGATGCTTAAACTTGACAAGGATAACTATATAAACAAGTTTGAATACTTTATTGAGTGCAAACTTGAGAGTAACCCTTTTTCAGAAATACAATTTCATTCAATGGATGACCACAAACAAGACTTAGATACTTTACTCAATGAATTTTTCATTGCTAGTATCGATAAAGCCGCCAACAATCCCTCCTTCTTTTGCAAAAAGCTAATTCTAATGTTTGTGTAATAAAGGTTTAATAGTTTAGATCTTTGCCAAATAGAAATCAACTCAACTACCCTAGTTGAGGATGTCCAATACTTTGAAAGAATATGCACCATTGACTTTTCTAAAATTATGCTATCCTTATGGGCACACTCAAAGCCCATAAGAATGAATTTAGATGGCTTACTAATGCTATTAATTCTATCTTCTCAAAATGTACTCTAATCCTCAACATCATCCGTGAAGCATGCAAGGATTACATGATGCAATATGGCAGTCTACTCAATAATCAAATATTACTTGTCTCTGTTTATCAAGTTCAATCCTTTTGGCTAGTCTCCTCTACTCAAGAAGTCTATATCAACCTACCACAATCTAATTTGAGTTGTTGCATAGGTGATATTAAGAAATGCTACGAAAATACCCCACACCATGGAGATATTGGAATTGCTTCAATTATTGGTCATATTATCACATATGCCTTCAACTTCTTTAAGGCTTCTTTTTTTGGAAGTGGACTTAATACATAAGAGAGCTAAATGGTCCTACAACTATAAAAGACTATATTTATTCACCCTAGATGACTGGCTTGCCCTTAACTCATGGATTATTGACCATATCTACATTATTGGTTGGCTATACTAAGAGGCAATCCAGAGGCATATCTATGGGGTTTAATTGTTCACCACTATGGTGTAAGTTATACCTCTATTTTTTAAAATTTAACTTTTGCAAAAGATTAGCTAATTCTAGGAAATATGATATTCTAAAACACTTTACACATACATTGAGATATTATGATGATGTACTCCTAATGAGTGTACGAAATCCTACCATATTTATGAATCCAAAGGTGGATTCCATTTTCTCCATTTACCCGAGGGTTCTTCTACAATTTGACTATATAAATAACTCCTTTTGCCACTTTCCTAGTGGAAACTTCATTTCATTGTCTTCACACTTCCTCAACATGCTATATCATTGCCCTCTGAATGATTTCTGCAACTGTATCTATGACAAAAAAGAGGCCTTACCCTTCAAGTGTATTAGATATATACATCGAAGTAGTAATAGGCATTCAAGTTGGTCACACAATGTTATCCTCTCACAAGTAGGCTCAATCCTCTACTTAAATAATTTATCACACAAAGCATTACTTGAACTCAATATCTTGGTAAAATGATTTACCAATAATGGCTTTGAAAAAGCTCGACTCTCGCGACTCTCTACCTATCTCAATTCCAAAATACCTCTCCTTAAATTTGACCTTACACTCTTAAGGAATCTACTCATGAACTAGCATATGGTGGGTACCTAGGAACCAACCCAATGATGGGTGCTCGTCCTTTGGTGCACCATCACCCTATCATGTCCCTTGGATGCGAGAGGATTGGCAGGATTTTTGCAATGACCTGATTACTACTGAAGGTTCATGGACATTGGTGAATGACATACGATGCCGTCTGCATTGATGCTCCTCTCATTTCTACACATACTGCAAGACCATCTCCCATATCGCCAGCTAGAGAGGCATCTGAGGGTGAGGCTGAGAAGATCAACGAGAGTGCTTGGGAAAACTGTGGAGAATGCCAAGGGTCATTGATTCAAATGTAGCAAAATCATGGTACGAAGTACAAGAAGATAAGAAAAAGAAGAACACTAATGTCACATGCACATGCACATGAAGCATGCATATGGTGACTAGATGTCTAGTCATGTGTTAACACTCTAATATAGCATTGAGGGGGAGTGTTGATGGTAGCGATTGTAGTTGTTTGATGCTACATTGGATGGCTAAAAAAGTAAAGTAAGCACCTTGCTTAAGAGGGGGTTTTGAGAATGTAAGCTTGGTGTTATTATGTGTGTGTGTGTGTGTGTGTGTGTGTGTGTGTGTGTGTGTGTGTGTGTGTGTGTGTGTGTGTGTGTGTGTGTGTGTGTGTGTGTGAAAGCACTCTATGTGCTAGGCATTGCAAGCATTTTGTTATACACCATGATTAACCCACATTGGGATCATAGTATTGCCTCCATAGATTCTTTTTGTACATATGTGTTTATGAGCCCACTTTGTTTCTGGCCTATCTTCATTTAGTTTTAGGTTATATCATACATGAGTCTTTTGTTTTGTGAACTTGAAAACCTTTTGGTGCCTATTTTTTTTATCAATATCTCAAATATGATAACTACACATCTATATTTGTGAAAGCTAATTTGTCCTAAGTGATGGTTTTCCTAGATGTTTCCTTTCGCTTTGTAATGCAACCTCCAATCATTTGTATAATAGTGTCATAGGTTGTGAAATGTTCACATTTTGAGGCTTTTGGTAAGGAAAATAAATTGTGCTCTTATTATAAGCTTTTGAATTCATGTGAATGTTAAGGATTATGATGTTAAATGTGCAAATTATTGAAGATCAATGTTGTTCAATGGTAGGACCAATGGCATTGACAAGCAAGAGAGTTGACATCACATGTGAGGAGAAGTCATTTAAGAAAATGCTACTGGAGGCACACAACGAGTTTGAAGAAGGGGCTACAAGGGCGAAGAGTGATCATAAAGAGGTGTTGTAGAAAATGGAGCATGCAGCTCTTATAGTTATTGATTTGTTCCTCCAAAAAGAAGTGGACTCCCAAATTACTGATCTTGATATGTTAGAGTTGCAATTGTCTATTGTAATCAAGTTACATGAGAACCTTTAATAATTGTGGATGAGAAAATGTTCTACAAACCATCAACATGCATGCATACATTTGATTGACCTAACTTTTGAAATTGATGCAATTCAAAAGATGAGAGTGTAATGATTACGAAAGAAAAGTAACGTGTTGTTTCAAAAATCTTAATTAAAAACCATGCCATAAAGAATAATCCTCATGTACACATCATCAATGAGAGAAGCTAATGGGCTTACATGATGCACATCACTTGAACACAATACATGTGTGACAATCCCCTACATATAATTTTCTTCCCTCATAAGGCTAGCATACTCCATGAGAATATTTCTCATTACCTCACCCTCCCTAGATTGGGTCCTCATGAATACCTCATCTTCCCAATCAAAGTACTAAATATGGGGATTGTCTACCAAAGGGTCATTCAAATCCACCTACCCTACAACTCCCAACTCCTCTTATTCATGCTCAATCAAAATATTGTGCAGAATATGGCATGCATCTACAATCTCAGGTAATGAGCACAAGTCAAGGATATGAATTGTCTTACTACGATAAAACCAAGACCGCTTGAGCCTACCAAATGTAGACTCCACTGTGAGGCTAGAGAGAAGCCACCATCACCGATTATGTATTCTTTGAAACATAAATCCCCAAACTTGAAGGGTGCACCAATCAATCTCATTTTGTTGTGGCAATGCTTCAAGAATGTGGTATTTTACAACACTCTCAAATCATGAGCAAATCTAGGTCATCCAATGTCGACATTAAGGAAATGCATGCCTACTCCACAATTCCTTGAACAATCATGCTATAGTGAGTCAACTGCACCATAGTAGTTGGGAAAGGAGTGCATAGCTTTAAAGCCTTCCTTTACTCAGTAAGTTGAGATACTTTTTGAGGCCATTGCAGCAAATGACACCCATTTCTCCCCAGTGATGTAGCAAAGTCATTCATGATTTTGCACACGACTGAGCATCCACAACTGAAATGTTCAAAGACATCAATGCAATGTATCCCAAATGATAGGTGGAGAATCACAATGGTAGCTCTGTGCTCAATTATGAATATTCTTCCAAGAATATTGCAAAGATATATAGGAATACTACCTTAACACAGGTCATTTTGAACAAGAGAGTGTACAAGCTTAAACAATGCTACAAGGAGGGAAAACACCTCATGAAACCTTGCATTATACACTACCACAAAAGAGACATATTGATTCCACAAATTTATGGATGATCATGGTTTGACATACTAAGATACAAGCAGCTCCTCAAAGCAATGATGTTTCACAGCCCTAGCTTGTGGACTACAATTAAAGAAGCTGCTACACAATGAAAGCTTTGTCATTGTCACTCTTCTCACCCTCTAGTGATGTGATATTTTGAACACATATATGACTAGTAGATGGAGAGTTTGTTGTACTGGTTTTGTTATTCAATGAATAGATTTGAAGGTGTTTGTAGGCTTAAGTCTGAGCAAGAGAAAGACACACATGCCTCATTATAAGAGAGAACATTTTATTTTCTATGACACTACAAATGATAGGGTGTTCAAAACGAGTAGAGCAAGAGAGGGGGGATGATCCCTGAGATGCTATGCAAAGAGAGATAGGGACAGTGGGAGAGAGTATGGGGCACTCAAAATGCAGAGAGAGAGAGAGAGAGAGAGAGAGAGAGAGAGAGAACCCTAGCCCCTTGAAAAGAAACAAAAACAAAATCACAAACCCATGACTCTCAACATAGAACCAGAACACAGGGATACACATCCACCGGTTTGGGCCCCCAAAGCATAACATAAGCAGTTCTCAAATTTATATTTACCTTAAATCCCTCTCCTCAAAACCTTAGCCCCTCCCCACAAAAACCTAAACTAAAGCTAAACTTCCACTTTTAAAAGTTCCAAGAGAGAGACCCCACAAAGCTTAAACTTTCCCCTTAATTCCAACAGAGTCTCCCCACAAAACCTAAACTTCCCCCTCCTAAATGGGGGGGGAGAGAGAGAGAGAGAGAGAGAGAGAGAGAGAGAGAGAGAGAGAGAGAGAGAGAGAGAGAGAGAGAGAGAGAGAGAGAGAGAGAGAGAGAGAGAGAGAGAGAGAGAGAGAGAGAGAGAGAGAGAGAGAGAGAGAGATGGGCCATAGATGATGCTAAACCAATTTGATCCAACCTTTTTAAAGGAGGTGTGATCCCAATACTTTCCAATTCACGACCACACTGTCATGGGGTTCTAGGCTCATGATGTGAAAATTACAGTTTGATTGTCTACATGATGATTTTGCTAGCTGTTGGTAAGGACAAGCTGTAAGGTGTCTTTGATGCTTCGACGAGACTAAGTCACGTAAGTCTACTCCATAGGTCATGAAGTATGCTCTATAGATCATTCATTGTTTTAGAAGAAACATTCAACTTGGTTAATTGGTAATATGTGATGACTTCTAGTTTGAATCCTTTTCTCTCTAAGAGTACATTCACTATTCGAGAAAAATAAAGTTTTGTAAGTCATGCTACATATGCCATGATATAAGCGATTTTGGACAATTATATGGCTTGGTTGTGAGCATGACTACATGTGTCAGTGATGTAGTTACTTCAAAAACATGACTCACAAGTTCATTATAGAGAAGAACCACCAAAGTTCATGAAGTTGATTATATCTTTGAGCATAGGACATTGTATATGTCTTGCATTATCACTTGTGTGACTTATGATATCTATGAACTAGTTAAGTGAGAGACAAGAGGGTAGCAAATAGCCCGTTTTTTCTGCCGCATTTTTCGGCTGAATAGGGCGCCATGGATGGGGGAGTGTTTGAGGTGTCCAAGCCACCACAAAAAGGGGAAAGCTCAAGCCATGCAACCACAAGTAACTGTAGAAGACTCCACTTGACATGTAAGTGCTACTTTTTCCATGCATTTACGAAAATGGAAGGCCACTCTTGGCTGAGTAAAACAGGGCTGAACTGTGTATTAAAGGGCAGCAGCCCATACATACTAGAGCTCTCTTATGGATTCTTGAAGAAGATTTATTCTTGACCTAAGTATTCCTCTATATACAGAGTCTGATCTCTCATGTCAAGAGAGACATCAAAATCACTCTCTTGTGTCCTTGAAGAGTTGAATAAAGACTACTATTGGTCTTCCAAACCTGTAATTTGAAGGGCTGAAGTTCATCCACTTGCTTTATTGATTAATCTTGGGCTCATTCTTGCTCTTAGAAGCTTATTGCAATCTACTATTGAGGCTTGAAGAGAGGTGTGTCAAGAAGCCTGCTCTCAACACCTGTAATGAGTCAAGTGTCTCATCAAACTCGACAAAGTAAATACCTAAACATCTCAATCTTGAGATGAGTGCTTCTAAGCACTGAAAAGGCATTTAGTGACATAAGTACTACTACCCTATGTTGAAACATGAATATTGATGTGATTGAAATATCCGTAGACTACTCTTCACCAGGAGTCGAAGTCATTAATCGACCTTGCTCAACCAAATGCTTGTACACTAAACTACAAAGTGGGGAGGAGCCAGAAGTCTAGTCAAGGTTCACATCATTGAAACCTAGAAGAACAATAAAACTTAAATCAAGGGTTGTTCAAAGGACGGGATATTAGAATCACTATTAATGATTCCAGATTGAAGAAAGTGAAAAAATAGGAAGCTTGAAGCTTCTTGGCTATGGCTGCCAAAAACCCATAGTTAGGGTTTTGCTTATAGCAGCCAATAGAGAAGGAATTTCTTCAAACCCTATTAGAGGGAGATGGCCCACTGAGCTCATCTATCTAAAAACTTATGAGATCTTGACTTGTTTATGTGAAGAAAGTGGGCTGAATATTTCAGCCCAAACAAAGGATTGTGAGCAGAAACACTTATATTTCTCCTCTTGAAGATTCATGTTCATTTGTTGGTCCTACTACCTGCATTGATATGCTTGATGCCAATTGCTATTGCATAAGCATTGCGGAAGGGGTATCAAGAGAGCATCTTGTTTGCTCTATGTACATGCTTGGGGCTGAAATAGATGGCCAAGAATAGGGCTAATAAGGGCAACATGATTTCCTTCCTCTCTCCTACTTCTACATGCTTATTGCAAGCTACCTATTGCTTGTTACATGTTTTTGACTATAGGAATGCTTTTGTACTTCATCAAAGTATATTCTTGGAAGGTAGATGCCATGTATATGGGCTGAAAAAGGTAGCCCACATAGTGATTTTGTGGACAACAGGTCTGTTTTCTTCTCTATTGCTTCTTATGATGTGATAAACACTTGCATTTGGTTGATCTATGCACTCCGTGTTAGGGGAAGTTTATGCTATCATTAGAGGTGAATTCTGGAAGTTTTTTTTGGGTTGGTTTGGGCTGAAATTTTTAGCCATATTCAGAGATTTAGCTACATCAGTATTATTTTAATTCATTTCTTACTAAAGACATCTTGTCAAGGATCTCTATTTGAAGCTTTCTTGAAGCCAGTCTCTTTGCCCTTCAAGCCTTGTAATTGACTCATAATCTTTTGTCCCTAATAGTCTACACTGAATGTCAACATGCAAAGTGTTTATGAAACACAACATCATATTGTACTTGAATACATAACTTGTGATTACAGTCAAGAAAACAAGCTTGATTCAGATAGATCTTATGAGGTAATACTCTTGTGATCTTTGCTAAGAACATGCAGTTGGAAGCTCTATTAACATTTTCAAGGTCTTGGCTTGAAACCTTGAACCCTTCTCTTATCTCTACCTTCTTCGGAGTCTAAGCTCTTGAACCCCCATACATTCTTCTCTCTCAAACCCCTGTGATCGACCGTGAATCACCTCTTGAACCTGTAAAAATTCACTTGAATCAACTTACATTTCCTTGCCAAACCCTTGTGGTGACCTTCAACCCTACGTGCAACGACAACGCCTAGTCAAGTTCATGACCTAGGCAAGGCGTGGCTCTAAGTTGCTGGTTAGCACCTATCAAGCTTAGCAAAAAGGGAATAAAGAAAGGGTGTATAGCAACCATTTCCTTCTTTCTAACATTTCTATCATTATTAAATTTTTTGAACCTTTAATCTCTCTCTTTCTATCATATCATTAGATAGAGGGCCAAGGCTACTAATGAGTTATATCGAAGAGGTGGAGTTGCAGGTTCATTTCATCAATTGAAAATATGGTAGATATGGGTGGTATTGTAGAGGATGGCAGAAGTGTTGAAGTGGCAACTGGAGCCCCAAAGAGGAACACCAAGGAAAAGGGGTTTCTACTGCAAGAAAGTCTATCTTGTAACATCAACAAGCTTTTGTTTCATTCTTTTGAGAACCACAACAAGGAAAAGAACAAATCTTCACGCAGCATCATAGTAGATATCTCCCACGGATTTAATAGAATCAACCATAATCTTCAACATCTTCATATAATCCATCAATAAAATAAGAAACGCAAAAGAATACACCATTTTTGAATAGAAATAATCACATAGTATTCATCTTCATTGTCTTCACAGTTCTTTCTCTCAATCTCTCATAGATAGATACATTGTTTTGATAGAATTGGCTATCTCTGACTCTCACCACCACTGCACACTATAGGTGGCGGGCGCCCGTCACCGTCACTTTATTCTTTATTCTTTTAGTGACAGTTTGAATAAAGGAAGGCCCGGTCACACATTGTGACTGTTGGAGTTTCCATTTCTTGTCTCTCTCTTTCTTGCTCTTGCTCTCTCGCTATAGCTCTCGAGTGCAAGCTTCTATCCTTCTCACCTTTCAATTGGTATTAGAGCACGGCTTCTCAACTCTTGAGCTTGGCTCGTGGCATTCTCAGCTTCCCATCGACTCCCCACTCACATTGGGTCTCCTTCTCGGCAGCCATAGCTCATTCTCTTGAGCTCCTGTCACTCTTCGACTTCCCGAACTTCTTCATGGCCTATTGAGGCACCATTAGGGCATTGACATTGAGGTATTGCTTCATTATTTCAGAGTTTTACTTCAGTCCACAGGTCTAGGTAAGCAGGGTTTTCACAGGCTATGGGCAGCCATAGCTCACACCTCTTGGAGCTTCCTTCACCTGGATCTTGCTTCCAGCCTATCAAGGCTTGCTGAGGCTTGGTGTAGGCCTTCTTTGGCCCCCATTTGTGTCCCCTTTGGGCCCCATTGTTGACACGTGGGACAGCAGACCCCCCAGCCAGCTCACATTTTTTTTTTTGCGTCTGTTTCAAAATCTGGCCCAAAAATCACTCTTTTTGTCATATCTCGGGCATTCGGAACCCGATTCAGGCAAGGTAAGAGTCTAAGTTGGGGTTTTGGCACGCTCCAGATGCGATGGTGATATTGGATTTGCCAAATTCTGATGACAAAATATTTTACAATAGATTTCAGGTCTGAGATAACATGTATTTGTATGCCTATGGCTTATGTGATGCTTCTACTAATGTCTATTGATACCGGATCACTTGTGGATGTTATGCCTCTTATGTGAGATGCATTTGGAGCTGATTTAGCTCAGCCATTGACTATTTTGAACAATCCCAGATCTATCCAAAACAAGGCAGCCACCTATTACTTCAATTTTATGCTTACAGGTCTTGGCATTTGATGCCCGATTATGCCCGGTTGGTGCCTATACATACGGGAATGTATGCCTATGGATTTGAGCTTGGATTGAGCACTGATTTGCTTAGTTTACAGAGGTTATATGCTGCTGGAAACTTCAGAGCTGAAGCTATTTATGCTACAGTTGGGTTATGCCTATTGGTCACGGGGTGCTTTCAGCTACTCGGTATGATGTCATGATGTATTTGGACTATGCCACATGTCTTGTTTATGCTCCGGAATGCATTTGAGCTAAGATTAGAGCTTGATTTGGGTTTGACTGTCACTTCTTTGCAGCTGGCATTTCATCTATGACATGGTTTATGCCTAGGCTACCCAGTGTACAGGTTATGATGTCTTGGTGAATGCTTTATGCTTTGGCTGTGGATGGCAGTTGTTTGAGCTCATCTAGACATTCATTTGAGTATTCCCTTGAGTAGTTGGACATTGACTTGGATTTTTCCATTACGACTTGGCTTTTTCCATTACGACCTTGGATGCTATTGAGGCATTGTCTTGGTTACCTCTCTTTGGTACTCTGACTTGGTTTGATTGAGCTGTTGAGCTCGTTTATCTGCCTTTTGTGCCAATGGGAGCATCTTGTATGCTTGGCCGACATTGAGTAGGAGGTTTATGCTATTTTGAGCATTTTGCAGATACTTGAGACTTTGGGATCTCTTACACTTAAATGTTGCACGGTTCATGCACTGATATCTTGGTGTTGCTTTTGACCTGAGCTTGGGATTTGCACTCTTGTGAGCATACACCTACTAGTGTCAGGTCTTGCCAGTGTTATGTATACTTTGTCCTATTGTCCGAGGGGTATGCCTACTCACTGACGGATGATTTGGTGACATGTTTGGGTGTTTGCTCAGGGTCTTGATGACTGTTTGGTGCTGATTTATGCCCATTTATGCCTGGTCATGTCTTGGCTGTCATTTCTTGACTTGGTGCAGTGATTTGGTCAGCATTCGCCTCTCATAGTACCCTGCTGTCATCTATTATAGCAAGCATATAACTCCAGACTGACATGGATTTTTCGTGCTGAAATATTATGAAATGATGTACTTTCACTAGTACTTGGTGGGCAATAGCTTTGGTTACACTTTTCTCACCATTTTCTCTTGATTTTGGTGTTTTTTTGGTCATTTTCTGCAGTAAACAACAAGCAGTTTTGAACTCTGTCTATAGTCTTCTAGCCTACATTATTACGAGTTCGTCCACTGATCATGCTATTTTCAACATCACTAAGCTTGATGGTACGAATTACTCTTATTGAAAGAGCAAGATTTAGTAGGTATTGGTGCAGAAATCACAGATCAAACCATTGAGGTTCAACTGCCAGCCGCTTACAACTATGCCAGATGAGGAATGGTTTGAGCTTGATGAGTTATGCAAATCCATTATTATATTATCTCTCACAGAACAGGTTCATTACAATGTATTTGAGGAAGAACAGAGTGCATGGCAGTTGTGGGATAAAATCAAGAATCTCTATGACAAGAAAAGTCCAGTGAGTCAGATGTATTGGCTGAAGCAGATTATCATGTATCTTTTGGAGACTCTGCATGGAAGATCACTCATGGCAGACTTGTGATTGCGAGAGGTGCCAAGGCTGGTAGCCTCTCTCCCTTGATTGTATCTGCTTCTTCCCTTAATCATATTTTGTCTGTGGGTTCTATCCCACATGTATCTCTTTGGCATGCTCGTTTGGACCATATGTCTTTGAAGGGAATGAAAATGCTTTCTAGTTTGCAGTACTTACCGCCCCTTGATTATGCATGTTTTGATTCAAGTGAGCATTGTCTTTATGGCATGTAGACTAGGTCTACGCATAAGAAGTTTGGTAGGCCACGCATGAGTGAGTCCTTGGCATTGGTACATTCGGATGTCTGTGGGCCCATTCCTTGTCAGTCTATGGGTGGTGCCAAGTATTTGTTACTTTCATAGATGATTTTTCACGGAAAGTTTGGGCTTATCCCATTAAGCTGAAATCTGATGTCTTGGCTGTGTTTCAGAGATGGCTTACATTGGTTGAGAACTAGTCTGGGTATAGGCTAAAATGCCTAAGGACAGATAATGGGGGTGAGCATGTCTCACATGCTTTTGAGCAGTTATGTGATGAGAGGGGTATTAAGCGTCAGTTGACCACCCCCTGCACCCCCCTAGAATGGTTTGGCTGAGCGGATGAATAGAACCATCCAAGAGCGTATACGTAGTATGCTTAGCCATGCAGGCCTACCACAGAGCTTTTGGGCCGAGGCAGTTAGTACAGTTGTGCATGTCATAAACAGATCACCCTCTAGTGGTTTGGATTTTCAGGTTGCAGAGAAGGTATGGACTGGAAAACCTCCCTCTTATGCGCATCTCCGTGTCTTTGGATGTGAGGCATTTTGCCATATGCCCAGGGACAAGAGAAGTAAGCTGGATCCTAAGAGTGTGAAATGCATTTTCCTTGGTTATGGGGATGCAGGCGAGATGGGTTACCGTCTCTGGGATCCGCAGGCGCGAAAAGTCATCCGCAATCATAATGTAGTCTTTCATGAAGACAAGATGCATCGACAGCCTGAGAGAGTTGTTAAGATCCGCAGGGTCATATTTCAGGAGGAGCCGAGAGCTCTCGCACGGCCAGTTGGACGGCCTACAGCTGCAGTAGATGCTCATGGTCGGGGTGTTGGACAGGCAGTTGGGCAGGCAGTAGAGCCTGCCGTGAGACAATCTACTAGAGATAGACGTCCACTTGATAGATTTCAACCCTTCATGCATTATGTCTTGGTTACAGATGCAGGAGAGCCTTTCACTTATGATGAGGCTATGCGCAGGGGTGACAGTCACTCCTGGGAGAGGGCTATGCAGTCTGAGATAGACTCCTTGCATAAGAATGACACAAGTGGGTGTACAAGCTGAAAAGTACCCCTGGACACCCCAAGCCGGCATACAAGGCTAGATTGGTAGCAAAGGATTTTAAGCAGGAGCATGGTGTGGACTTTGATGAGGTTTTTTCTCTTGTGGTTAAGATGACCACCTTGCGCTTAGTCTTGGCTTTGGTTGCTCAGCTTGACTTGGATTTATACCAGATGGATGTCAAGATGGCTTTCTTACATGGGGACTTGCATGATGTGATTTATATGGAGCAGCCTAAGGGCTTTGCAGAACCTGGCAGGGAGCACCTAGTGTGCAAATTGAAGAAAAGTCTTTATGGGGCTTGAAGCAAGCACCTAGGGAGTGGTATCATAAGTTTAATGCCTTTATGCAGTCACAGCGCTACAACAGGAGTGCTATGGATCCGTGTTTTTACACGAAGAAAGCCCATGATGGTTCTTTATTGATTTTGGTACTCTATGTGGATGATATGCTGATAGCAGGGAAAGCTCATGATGAGCTAGATGCTCTTAAGGCTCAGCTCAAGAAGAGCTTTGAGATGTGTAATATTTTCGCTACAAAATATTGAAGACCCGTACTCCACACAAAAAGCAAACTAAAGTAATCTCCGGCAACGGTAAATGTTGGTGGTTAAGTGCTTACCCCTCATGCGCGTCAATAAACTCTAGCCCGCATGGAGCACAAGACTGTGGCTTGAAACCGCAAGCCCACACACGAACACCCTCCATGGGAAAAAAAAGGGGGTAATGGTTAAATTTTGGTAAATTTTTTTAATAACCCCTCCCCCCTAGCCGATGCAATGGCGGGGAGAGGGAGTGTGTCATTTACGAAGTTAGTGCATGTCGTGCATTTGAAATTGCTTGCACTTCCAAGTTGCAATCCTATTGCATAGGTTAAAAGGTGGATTTGTCTAAATGCATTCTTGATTTCCTCGCAAAAAACAACAACACATAATGCATTTAGATAATAATCTCCTAGTTGTGATTCGCATGAGATAATCATTGACGTCCATTAGATGTTGTCCAAGTAGTTGCATTGCATGAAAGGGATTTATGTACCTTGTAAATTGCATGCAGTGAAAATTACATCCTAGGTTTGGCTAAGTGCTCAAGGACGAATTAAATCAATAATGGTCCCATGGCATTCATGCATGGACTTCTTTTATTGAAGTTGGATTTGGGAATGGATGAAATTATCTTATTAAAGCCTGAATTCAATTGCATTAAACGAAAGGTTTATAGGCATAGTTCTTGACGTAAATCAACGTAGGTTTTATACGAGTTAGTCCTAAATTGTCAATCATTATAGTTTAGGCAAGGAAAAGAAATGGTCATTGTACATCTTAAAGTTGCATAGAAGGAAAAAGTCTATGAATCACATATTTGCATGGCATGTTGTATCTTGAAATCATTTACATCTTTTTAGGAAAAGTATTTGCATCTCTAAGGGGAAATCACCTCTTCTCACAAGACAATTAGATCGATTTAGGTAAATCGCTTGTAATGGCATAACCCACATGGGATTCATAAAAGCATAAATAGTTAGTACGACGAACACCTCAAAGTGCTAGGTAGGGTTTAGTTACGTTAAAAAAATTCTGCCTAGTATCACACTTGGGATACCAAGTCAAGACTTCCAATTCCCAAGGATCCTACCCACATTCACGGAATGTTAGGGTTTGTTAAATGCAAGAATGATCTAGGGTTCCCACCCTAATGATCGGATGACCAATCACTAGACTTTTGCAAGGAAGTTAGAAACCCTAGGGCCAAATGTTGTCGGCCTAGTATGGTTAGGGTTGGGTTGGGTCAAGAAGACATCCCCAAACCCTATATCTTGACCAAACGTATTTCTTAACCAAGGAATGCCGTTTGATGGGAGAAATGATCCCACAAGTTAGGTGCGACACTTGTCTCTTGCAACAAGTTGCAACGTCGCATGGGTTTGTGTTTAAATCACAAGATAGATTTGCCACTCCTTGGAACAAGGTTGGCAGGTTCTAAGTACAAGTTAAATTGCAAGAGGATGAGTAGTCATCCTGCTACATCACCCTTTTGTGAGGCTGAGTTACCAAGTTAGGGTAATTATGAATTGCCTAGCAAGAAATTGACCAATCAAGTTAGGGCAACAAGGTTGCCCACGATTTACTATCTTAGTTTAAGGGACCTAAGGTGTTTGTTAATTTGGGTTAATAGGGTATAAACCCTAACCCAAGTAAACAAATAACAAAACCCTTGAGGATCTTGCCAAGTCGCAATTGATCCCGTATCGAATGCTGGATGCATTCGGAGAGAAGGATTCACACCTTAGCAGTTGGCCAAACAAACGGCCACTGGATTGATTGTGTTTGTACAGTTAGTAGCACTGTTTGTACTTCTTTGCTCAAGGAACTAAAGATGGAAAAATAATTAATGCTTCAGGTTGAAGGCCTGGAGGGAGAGGCAGCATCAGTTACCCCCGATTGTCTGCCTGACCCTATCCAAGGGGGTTGTTAGCCACGCCGGGTAGGTGGACCGAACCCGCCGTGAGAGGTCTTTCCATGGGTGCTACTTGGAGTAGGAGTACAGGGGAGGCTCTAGCCGTAAATCCCTTACCTCTGGGTCCTGCACAAGAGGCTAACATGACTCGAGATTGAATCTCAGGGCCCGCATACTAGTCTACGGGCGGAAACTTGGAATAGTGATCCCTGAGGATTGCAAGAATTGCCTTCGGGCAGATTTTGGAATTGCCTTCGGGTGGATTATGGAATAGCCTTCAAGTTGGATTATATGATGTATTCCAAAGACTGATAAATAAGATCAATTGTTGAAAAGGAACTTGTTTGGCATTGTTTTTCTATGTCAGTGCCTAAGTTACGTGAAGAAACCAGTGATTAATTGGCTAATTAAGGAAGCTGTTTTTACTTGTTAAACTAAATGTGGTAGGTAATTAGACAACTAAAGCACCCCTGAGGAAAGTGCATGGATGTGACCATGGGTCTGTCCTATGGAAGGGTGGTCTCGGTTGGCCGGGAACTTTTCTCAATGGAATTGACAGTAAGGTAACGATGACCTAGAATCTAGAAAGCTAGAGTCCCGATTTATACTGTTTTAGGGGAACGGAATGGGACTATGCCTTATGGGCAGAGAGGTGGAGCTTCGCATCCCTCTCGTTTCCCATTCTCCTTGAACCAAGTGTAGTATAAATCCACTTCGACCCTGACGTTTCTGTGTAAAGTAGTTCACCTGGGGCTCGACGCTAGCTACCGTTCTAGGAATTTGACCACTAGGAAAACCTAATTCAAGTCGATCGTAAGTGGGAACGGCCGGAATGCTTCTGCTTCGTGGCAGAATCGAGAAGACCTAGATCGCAAACCCCGTGACATTCCGTGGGAGTGTTGGGCGGTGCTTTTTGGACTCTCTTCCCGATGGGCTGCTAAGACCTACGAGTGAACATGTGGATACGTTATAGTTGGTATCAGAGCGAACCAACGGATCTAATATTCACAAGGAAACCTAATAAGGAGAAGTAGAGCAATGTTGCTGTTAAGAACATTTCCTTACTTACTTATCAATGCTGGTCTGCAGAGTCGCGAAGCATGGAACAAAATTTTGGTGTTCCAGGTTATGTTTATGACCACGATGCATGCTTTAGTTTATCGACGGAGGCTTGATATGATGAATATCCTAGACCGCATCTACAATCCTTCACCCTTGTATGTGGAACGGAGATGGATGGGTGATTCAGGAATTTATTACATAGCTGCCCACCAACTTGCGTACGTCTTTGTTGAGGCTCACGCAAACGCAACCCTACATGTTGGCGATCAAAAGGTCAAGCAGAACACGTATGTGTACGAGGAAGTGACCCAAATAATCCCTGCCGCGACAGAATTAAGGTGTTGGGACATTATGAAAAGAACGGGTATCAAAGGAAAGGATACCCTAATCTTCCTATGACCTATCGATTCCTGAAAATCCATGATCCCAATCCCTATTATTACTCAGTTTCCATAGCTGAATGTAACACAATCTTATTCTCCCCAAATTAATGTATCAGCTTGTTCCATCTTCCCAAAAATAATTGTTCTCATCAGGGCTATGCCCATATGAATGAAATAGACTTTTTTAAAAATCAATGTCTGTCATGGCTATGAGTGTTGGTATGGAGTTAAGTGCTTAGGTCACTTGACTAAAAGCTGAACTGGGCATGTTAATGTAATGTGAGAAATGCTTAGCAACTTTTTAACGTAAAGAAATTTAATGCCCAATCGTAACCGCAAGTGCAGATTCCTAGTTCGACCCCTACACCGAGTACGGCTGTAATTCAAGAGAAGAAGTTTCTTCTCAAGCAAATCAAACCACCAGAATTTGATGGTAAGGGGAGGATCGTCCAAACTGATGCCGATATCTGGATCGAATCTATGGAGAATTATTTTGAAGCAGTAGGTACTGCACCCGCTAACCAAGCGATGCTCGCCAAATTGAAGCTTACTGGCAAAGCAAGACTTTGGTGGAAGCAATGGTGCAGAGACCAAGGGATCTCGGAAGGGTCAGTTACTTGGGAGAAGCTTAAAAGAGCTGTGCGAGGGAGATATCTACCACCTTCCTACTGCACACAGAAGATGAACGAGTTCTATGAACTGAAGCAACTTGGTCTATCCCTTGATGCTTACTATTCAAAGTTCATCTCTCTTTTAAAATACGTGCCACAAATGGATATGACACAACAGGTGTCAAAGTTTTGTGCCGGATTAAATCCACCTATAAACACCTGCCTCAAATCAATGCACCCAACAGATCTTCAGGACGCACTCATTTGAGCTGCACCCATAATAGGAGAGGTGCAGACCGAGCCCAAAAATAACAAGACTTGGTCTTACAAGAATCAGAACAAAGGAGTGTATAGGTCCCAGGCCAAGAGAACGCAGGGCCAAAGTCAGGGATAAAGGAAGAAAGCCAGGACCAACACTGTAAATAACTTCATTTCTACCCAAGGTAATGGCCGCAATTTTTGTTGCTTCCATTGCAATGAGCCTAGTGATTTTAAAAGGCAGTGTCCCAAGCTTAATGTAGGACAATGTCAAGGACCATTCCAAGGAACCGTCCGCAGCCAAGGAGCCATCGTCAGGGCCAGAGGGAGAATCTCTAGTGTTGGCAACAAGGAGATGTGTGATGAAGAAGACCATCCATGGAAGCAGACATTGAGAGGGCAACGGTTCATGCCGCTCTCCACAAGAAAGGCCTGAATCGCTAGTTCTCGGTGATTCAAAGTTCATCGGATTATCAAGGTAAAGGCTTCAGAACCTTGATTGATTGTGGCAGTACACACTCCTTCATTTCACTAGTTTGTGCAAGAAGATTAGGAATAGCCACAAAAGGTGCACCCACCTTACTTGTGGAATTAGAAAATGGTCGTGAGGTCACTTGTACCAGGCAAACTGCTAAGGTGAAATTCCTGCTGGGTGGAAAGTCGACTTTGATCAGATTCAGGGTTATGAACCTAGGTATCCATGAGTGTTTGCTCGGAATGGATTGGCTTAAACCTAATGATGCCCATATTCACTGTGGAAAGGGCCAAGTTTCCTTTCAAAATGCTGAAGGGGAATTGGTCAAAACTCAAGGAGAGGCTGGGAAGCCAAAAATTCAACTGGCCAAAGCATCTCGATTAATAAAAGGAGTTAGAAAGGGGCTACTTGCCTATTTGATTAAGCTAAATAAGCTAGATCAGAATCAAGAGTCTAGTGAAGAACCTTCATGGCTAAAGGAATACACAGACGTATTTCCTAAAGAGCTGACGGAACTTCCTCCTCAAAGGGAAGTCAGTCATGAAACCAAGCTAGCGCCATGAGTTGCACCGATTGCAAAGAGACCATATAGGATGTCCATCCCGGAAGCAATTGAGTTGAAGGAGCAACTCAAGCAACTGTTAGACCAAGGCTACATCCGTCCTAGTAGTTCACCATGGGGAGCTCAAGTGCTGTTCAAGAAGAAGAAAGATGGAACGCTTCGGTTATGCATTGACTACAGAGGTTTCAATCAATCAACCATTAAGAACAAATATCCCATTCCAAGAATAGATGAACTTCTTGACCATCTTCAAGGTGCGAAGATCTTCTCTAAGATTGACCTCAAGTCTGGATATTATCAGATAAGGATAAAGGAAGAAGATATCCCAAAGACGGCATTCAGCACAAGATATGGACACTTTGAATTCCTAATCATGTCATTCGGGCCAACAAATGCTCTTGGCACCTTCAACAGGCTAATGCAGGACATCTTTAGTCCATATCTTGATGACTTTGTACTCATCTTCTTTGACGATACCCTAGTCTACTCCAAGCAGGAAGAAGATCATGAACCCCAGCTTCGCACTGTTCTGGAGACAATGAGGGCACACAAGCTTTATGCCAAGAAGAAAAAGTGTGTGCTTTTCAAGCGACAGATTGAATATCTAGTATTCATCGTATCAGCGGAAGGAATTTCAGTAGACCTGGCCAAGGTCAGAGACGTCCTGGAGTGGCCAACACCAACAACTATCAAAGAAATATGTAGTTTTCTTGGATTGACAGGATGGTACATGGTCTTTATTAAAAATTATGCCTTGATTGCAGCACCTTTGACAGATCTACTGAAGAAGAAAACATCAATTGTATGATCAACTTGCTGAACAATCTAGCTTTGATAAACTAAAGCAAAGCTTGGTATCAGCACCCATCCTGAAACTTCCGGACCTTAGTAAGGAGTTTGAAGTAATAACTGATGCTAGCACTCTTGCCCTAGGATGTGTGCATATGTAAGAAGGTCATCCTATAGCATACTCTTCAAGGAAACTAAAGAGCCATGAAAGGAACTATGCTACCCACAATCTGGAGCTATTGGCTGTCATCCATGCTCTCTAGGTTTGGAGACACTACTTGCTAGGTAATAAGTTTACCCTAGTGACGGATCATAAAAGTCTTAAATGGATTTTTACCCAGAATAAGCTCAATATGAGGCAATGTCGATGGATTGAAGTATTGGAAGAATATGATTTTGAAATTAAATACCGGCTTGGAAAGGAGAATGTAGTTGCCGATGCACTCAGTCGCATTTTTGAATTCTCTGATTTTGCAAGATCCATCAATGGCCAGATCTCTAGCTACAAAGGTATCCATGCCAAACAACCCAATTCTTGAGCTAGCTAAAGAAGAGGCATGCCATGATCCAACCTATCAAAAATTGCTAAGGGAGATCCCTATCAAGGATCAATACCCGAAGCTACAAACAAAGAATTAAGAATTCTCTATCGATAATGGACTTGTCTACTATAGAACGAGATTATGTATACCAGCAAGCCAGTCACTTAAACAGAATATACTTTGGGAAACCCATGACTCCCCTTTTTTAGGACATCCTGGCTATGCCAAGACCCTCAATGCAGTCAGAAAGAGCTATTATTGGGAAAGGCTCAAAGGTGATGTTCTCAAATATGCCATGGAGTGTTTGTCTTGTCAACGCATTAAGGCTGAACGTGTCAAATTGCCAGGGAAGTTGCAACCACTTGACATTCCCCAAATGAAATGGAAATTCATTAGTATGGACTTTGTTGTTGGCCTACCCCAAGTTCAGGGAGGATACAACTCCATTATGGTTGTGGTAGATATGCTCACCAAGGTTGCACATCTTATTCCTGTTAAGACAAACTATAAAGCCTCAGACATTACAAGGTAGTTCATCAAGGAGATATTCAAACTACATGGGTTACCTAGAAGAATCATTAGTGATCGTGACTCTTTCTTCACTTCACACTTCTGGAAAGCCATCTTCGAGGCCATTGGGACTCAACTATGTTCCAGTACATCTTACCATTCCCCAACCGATGGTCAAACAGAGCGAGTCAACCAAGTCATTGACGATATACTAAGGGCACATTGTTGTCGTGAACCCAAAAAGTGGATTCAATATTTGCCACTAGTTGAGTTTGCCTACAATGCTTCTTACCAACAAACCATTCAGATGACCCCTTTTCAAGCATTGTATGGACACGACTGTCGTAGTCCTTTAAACTTTTCAGATCCAACCTTGAGGGTTGAAGCCTCAAAGCAGATGCTGGAAGACATGGATAACCAAATCAAATCAATAAGACAGAACATCCAAGCCGCCAAGGACAGGCAAAAGGCTTACGCGGACCTAAAACGTCAAGACAGATCCTTCGCTAAAGGATATATGGTATTCATTCGCGTATGTCCAAAGAAGAGTTCCCTATCCTTGGGTGAATGCAAAAAGCTAAGTCCAAGGTATTGTGGACCCTATAAGATCGTCAAGTGCCTAGGGCCTAATGCTTACAGACTTCAACTCCCTGAGAACTTAAAAGTTCATAATGTATTCCATATGAGTCTATTGAAGAAGTATATGCCTAACCCTAGTCACGTGCTTGATGATCAACAAGTTGTAATGCCTAGCCAAGGAGTCCTTGAGCTACGGCTTGACATGATCTTAGATGTTAGGGAGAGGCATTTGAGATCCAGAATCTTGAGAGAATATCTTGTCCAGTGGAAAGATTATCCCGAAGAGGATGCCACTTGGATGGATGAAAGTACTCTCAACCAACAATACCCCCAGCTCTTCTCGAGATGAGGACATCTCGAGAATGTAATATTTCTGCTACGAAATATTGAAGACCCATAATCCATGCAAAAAGAAAACTAAAATAATCTCCCGCATCGGTAAATGTTGGTGGTTAAGTGCTTACCCCGTGCGCACGTCAATAAACTCTAGCCCGCATGGAGCATAAGACCATGGCTTGAAAATGCAAGCCCACACACGAACACCCTCCATGGGGAAAAAAAAAGGGATAATGGTTAAATTTTGGCAAATTTTTTAAATAACCCCTCCCCCCCAGCCAATGCATGGCGGGAAGAGGGAGTGTGAGAGGGCCTTGAGAGGTGGAGACCATGGGGGAGGGATCATGGAGACTGCCATGTGCTGCCGCCAAACAAGCTCCCGCCACCATATCGCCGCCACGGGCCGCTACCGCCAGGCCGCTGCTGCCACGCCACCTCCACCATCATCATCTCCATCAACATAATCATTATCCTCATCATCACCTCCATCCTCATCTTCTCTCTCCACGTAATCTTCTGCCACCACAGAAGCATTAGAAGCTTCTTTGGAAGCTTCTAAATTAGAGCCTCCATAAGCCCTATTCTCCTGTGCATTACAGGTTTTTTTAAAAACCGCATTCTATAAGGGTCGTGTCCTGCGCAGAGGAGAAGAACTCAGTTGGAGAGGATTCGTAACGTGTAAAGGACCCAAGAGGAAGTTGCTGAACTAGGATTTGATTCGTCAATGGCTCCCAAGAAAATGGCAAGAGGCGCACATGCGGGAGCTTCCACTCCGAGTCCGCGTGTAGATAACACCCCGAACCTCAAATGCCTAGGTTCCAATCGTATTTTCACATGAAAGGGATACGTTAAGCATGACATGTTTTAGGAAAGTTTAAATGCATTTATTCAGTCATTTACAAAGTTAGTGCATGTCGTGCATTTGAAATTGCTTGCACTTCCAAGTTGCAATCCTATTGCATAGGTTAAAAGGTGGATTTGTCTAAATCCATTCTTGATTTCCTCGCGAAAAAGAACAACGCATAATGCATTTAGATAATAATCTCCTAGTTGTGATTTGCATGAGATAATCATTGACGTCCATTAGATGTTGTCCAAGTAGTTGCATTGCATGAAAGGGATTTATGTACCTTGTAAATTGCATGCAGTGAAAATTACATCCTAGGTTTGGCTAAGTGCTCAAGGACGAATTAAATCAATAATGGTCCCATGGCATTCATGCATGGACTTCTTTTATCGAAGTTGGATTTGGGAATGGATGAAATTGTCTTATTAAAGCCTGAATTCAATTGCATTAAACGAAAGGTTTATAGGCATAGTTCTTGACGTAAATCAACGTAGGTTTTATATGAGTTAGTCCTAAATTGTCAATCATTATAGTTTAGGCAAGGAAAAGAAATGGTCATTGTACATCTTAAAGTTGCATAGAAGGAAAAAGTCTATGAATCGCATATTTGCATGGCATGTTGTATCTTGAAATCATTTACATCTTTTTAAGAAAAGTATTTGCATCTCTAAGGGGAAATCACCTCTTGTCGCAAGACAATTAGATCGATTTAGGTAAATTGCTTGTAATGGCATAACCCACATGGGATTCATAAAAGCATAAATAGTTAGTACGACGAACACCTCAAAGTGCTAGGTAGGGTTTAGTTACGTTAAAAAAATTCTGCCTAGTATCGCACTTGGGATGCCAAGTCAAGACTTCCAATTCCCAAGGATTCTACCCACATTCACGGAATGTTAGGGTTTGTTAAATGCAAGAATGATCTAGGGTTCCCACCCTAATGATCGGATGATCAAACACTAGACTTCTGCAAGGAAGTTAGAAACCCTAGGGCCAAACGTTATCGGCCTAGTATGGTAAGGGTTGGGTTGGGTCAAGAAGACATCCCCAAACCCTACATCTTGGCCAAATGTATTTCTTGACCAAGGAACGCCGTTTGATGGGAGAAATGATCCCACAAGTTAGGTGCGACACTTGTCTCGGGCAATAAGTTGCAACGTCGAATGGCTTTGTGTTTAAATCACAAGATAGATTTGCCACTCCTTGGAACAAGGTTGGCAGGTTCTAAGTACAAGTTAAATTGCAAGAGGATGAGTAGTCATCCTGCTACATCTCCCTTTTGTGAGGCTGAGTTGCCAAGTTAGGGTAACTATGAATTGCCTAGCAAGCAAGATTGACCAATCAAGTTAGGGCGACAAGGTTGCCCACGATTTACTATCTTAGTTTAAGGGACCTAAGGTGTTTGTTAATTTGGGTTAATAGGGTATAAACCCTAACCCAAGGATAAAAGGGTAAACAAACAACAAAACCCTTGGGGATCTTGCCAAGTCGTAATTGATCCCAGATCGAATGGTGGATGCATTCGGAGAGAAGGATTCACACCTTAGCAGTTGGCCAAACAAACGGCCACTGGATTGATTGTGTTTGTACAGTTAGTAGCACTGTTTGTACTTCTTTGCTTAAGAAACTAAAGATGGAAAAATAATTAATGCTTCAGGTTGAAGGGAAACTAAAGATGGAAAAATAATTAATGCTTCAGTTTGAAGGCCTGGAGGGAGAGGCAGCATCAGTTACCTCGACTGTCTGCCAGACCCTATCCAAGGGGGTTGTTAGCCGTGCCGGGTACATGGACCAAACCCACCGCGAGAGGTCTCTCTGTGGGTGCTACTTGGAGCAGGAGGACGCTTGGGTGCTAGGGGGCTCTGGCCATAAATCCCTTGCCTCCGAGTCCTGTACAAGAGGCTGACATGACTCGAGATTGGAACTCGAGGCCCACATACTAGTCTACGGGCGGAAACTTGGAATAGCGATCCCTGAGGATTGCTGGAATTGCCTTCGGGTGGATTATGGAATTGCCTTCGGGCGGATTATGGAATAATCTTTAGGCTAGATTATATGATGTATTCCAAAGACTGATAAATAAGATCAATTGTTGAAAAGGAACTTGTTTGAAATTGTTTTTCTATGTCAGTGCCTAAGTTACATGACGAAACCAGTGATTAATTGGCTAATTAAGGAACCTATTTTTACCTGTCAAACTAAATGTGGTAGGTAATTAGACAACTAAAGCACCCCTGAGAAAAGTGCGTGGATGTGACCATGGGTCTGTCCTACGGAAGGGTGGTCCCAGTTGGCCGGGAACTTTTCTCAATGGAATTGACAATAAGGTAACGATGACCTAGAATCTAGAAAGCTAGAGTCCCGATTTATACTGTTTTAGGAGAACGAAATGGGACTATGCCTTATGGGCAGAGAGGTTGAGCTTTGCATTCCTCTCGTTTTCCATTCTCCTTGAACCAAGTGCAGTATAAATCTGCTTCGACCCTGATGTTTCTACATAAAGTAGTTTGCCTAGGGCTCGACACTAGCTATCGTTCTAGGAATTTGACCACTAGGAAAACCCTGATTCAGGTCGGTGCTAAGTGGGAACGACCGGAATGCTTCTGCTTCGTGGCAAACTCGGGAAGACCTAGATCGCAAACCCCGTGACATTTCGTGGGAGTGCTGTGCGGCGCTTTCTGGACTGTCTTCCCAATGGGCTGCTAAGACGTGTCCTACAAGTGAATAGGTGGATACGTTACAAGCTGAAAGATCTGGGATAGGCCTCTCACATACTTGGTATGCGCATTAGATGAGATAGGCATCAGGGACTCCTCTACTTGTCACATAGGGAGTACATTCATAAAGTCCTTGAGCGCTTCTACATGCAAGACATAAAGCCTATTGGCTATTCATTGCCTTCTTATGTGAAGGTTTCACAGGTTGATTGTCTGCAGACAGATGAGCAGAGGGCCGAGATGGCCAAGATTCCCTATGCATCCGCAGTGGGTAGTCTTATGTATGCCATGATAGCCACTGATCCAGATATTGCCTTTGCAGTTGGTGTTGTGGCACGCTATATGGCTACACCTGGCAAGAAGCATTGGGATGCCGTGAAGGGTATCATGAGGTACCTAAAGGGCATTGCAGATATATGTATATGCTATGGCAGCTAGGATACAGGAGTCGTGGGGTACATTGACTCTGATTATGTAGGACATGTAGATAGTAGGAAGTCCACTTACGGCTATGTATTCACCTATGCTGGAGGTGCTGTTTCTTGGATGTCCAGGGTACAGAAATGCACGGTCCTTTCTACTACAGAGACCGAGTATGTTGCAGCCACCCCACTGAGGCTTGCAAGGAGGCCATTTGGTTGGGTCATTTGGTTGCTGACCTTGGTATTGATGCTATCCCTACACTGCATTCGGATTCTATGAGTGCTATTCAGTTAGCCAAGAATCTGGTCTTCCATGCGAAGACGAAACACATTGAGATGAGGTATCACTTCATACGTGGGGTTGTTGAGGACAAGTCTGTTGATCTTGTCAAGATCTCGACTGACTAGAATCCTGCAGATTTGCTCACGAAAAGCCTCTCTACAGAGCGCTTTGCCTTCCTCAGGAGGTTGATGGGTGTGGGATGAGATGAGGTCTTTCCTCATCCTGTTGTACATGTGTACATATTGTACTATCCTTTTTTCTTTTTCTTTTCACTCTTCACTAGGGCCGATTCACCTTTAAGTGGGAGGTTGTTGGGGGTAAAGGCGCCTCAGCCTAGCTGCCCGTGTATTACTACACTGACAGTCACCGCCACTCCACACTGCAGGTGGCGAGCGTCCATCACCGTCACTTTATTCTTTATTCTTTTAGCGACAGTTTGAATAAAGGAAGGCCCGGTCACACATTGTGACCGTTGGAGTTCCCATTTCTTGTCTCTCTCTTTCTTGCTCTTGCTCTTCCGCCATAGCTCTCGAGTGTAAGCTTCGATCCTTCTCACCTTTCAGATCTCCTCTCTACAATACTCAATAATAACTCTCCATAATCCTTCTTAGGTCGTAGATGCACCCCCCAAGAGGTATGTCTGATATGAAAGGGCACCAGAGCCACTACAGTGTCTCTTGATAGCTCACTACTATCACTTCACTTCAGTCTTCTCTTCAGTCTTTAGCAACAAGTGCTTCTTCCATTTGTTTTAGCTCTTTTTAACTTTATCCTTTCCAAAAGTTAGAAAAATTTCCCAAAGTACACCCTCATATCACAGAATGCTTACAGAAAATCTACAGAACAGAACATAACAGAAACAGAGCATGAACATAAGGTCTACAGAGGGTTAACAGAAGGTCATCAGAGAACATCAGAACCTCATAACTCATATTATTACCATCCCAAAATATCAAAAACTATTCAATAAGCTTTCAAAAGACCTCTTTATCAATCATTAATCCATGCTTCATACAGAAGAAAATCAGAAGCTAAATAGAAGGTATCAGAACCAATTAGAACCTCAACATAACCTATCAGAACATCATAGAGCCTCAGATTTCTACTAAGAATCATCATGAGCTTCCAAAACATAATCAATATTATCCAAAAACACTCTCAAACACTTCCAAAACAATCAAACATCACTCAAAATCCATAAAAAAGCAACCATTCAAGCCTAAAAAACAATAAAAATCAACCAAAAAATCTAGTAATTTCAGCATTCAACAAATCCCCGTACTTAGAAAGGAAGCGTCCTCATGAACCAAGGAAAAGAAGAATATAAGTTTAGGAAAAATCTCAATTCTATCTTCTTTAGCATCTTCAATAATCACCCAACCACGACCCCAATAAGTCACATGTGTCTAAGAAAGAATAGAACTAAAGGAAAACACGATTATCCAGTAACACATCTTATAAACAATAGAAAGTCATGAAAAATTTGTAAAAGATATAAGAGGTTCTTTAGCTTTGCATTGTAGGCTTTCTATCCACCATCACCATTAGTATCAATAGTCGAAAAGAGAGCTCTCGAACAAATCCAATATTCAACCATCACGAACTCATCACATAAAAATTAATACATCACAAACACAAAATAACCATTTGAATGGCACCTCCAAAAGAGAGATATATCATTAAGAAGCATAGAAGATACATCCAAGGGTATCAGTGAAGATGATACCTCTTGAAAGCTTGATGGTTACGAAAACAATCCATGGATAAAGATTCATCTACAAAAGATTTTGGAGGATTCTGAAAGAATTGAAGGCAGCACATCCTTTCTAGCAAAACACGGTATCTGTTAGATAGACAAAGGGCATGAAAATATAGAACATCTAGTTGTTGGGAATCAATGTTCACATTGACATTCATACATAACTTTGGAATGGCCTTTTGATCATTATGGGAATGCCTATGCATATATGCTAGGTACCAAGCAAAATGGGCTGTCAATCTCACTAAAGGATTTGGAGATTGTGAATATTGTTGGGAAAAATGGAGATAATTTTGGTATGCTTGATTAGTAGTTGTCCAGTCCCCTGGAATTAATAGCTAATTAATTTGTGGTCTCATAAGAGAATCAGTTGAGGTCCATCCTCGTCGCCTGGGAATCTGCTGATCAAATCCGTCATATCCACTAACCAACCGAGGGGGTTGAAAAATAGAAGTGTTAGGAGATGGAAGAGGAATGAGTAAAAGAGGATGAAGAGATGGGTAGGCAAAATCATAAAATGACGAATAAGCTAAAGAAGGATTAATTGAGAATTTGGGCGAATCAATTAAGAAAGGTGTTAATTGATAAGCATGAAAAGTGAAAGGTATATGGATAGATGGGGAAGGACAAGGCGGAGAAGGGAAAAATACTCGATCTTCAATGAAAGAACAATAGGTAAAGATTGGAATTTAAGGAGCACCCTGAGGTTGGAAAAGGAGAGGTAAGATGGCTCCTGAGTTGGATTGATAAAGGGAAAAATAAGCATCATAGTGATGGACCATTTGTTGATAATAAAATAAGCTAGGAACGGAGGGACTGAAAACAGATCGTCGATGGTAGGCATCAAAGAAGGATGAATCAAATGGATGGTTCTTAGAAAGATAAGCTAAAAGATCCACCCTCAATTGGTTAGTGTTCTGTAGATGAGTAGAGGCTTTATTTGGTTGTTGGTTCAGGACTACTGAATCAATCATTGAATGCCATAAAGTGTCAGGGAAAGCAGCCACTTTAGAAGAATAGCACTAGAACATTTCATCTATCTTCAACTCCAAATGGTTGATATATAAGGTAGCTTGTAAGACCACATCCCCTACATACCAAGCCAGATCTACATCATCTGGAATTAACAGATCCCCTCGTAGATACATATAAGACAGAAGCATTGTATCCAAAGTCATAGAATCTTCAAAGACCATATGGACAACTTCTGTCAGCAAATCAGAAGACCAAGCTTCACTCCAACCATCCTCTGGAAGAGGTAGATCCATCATTGAGAGCTTAATATAGAAGGCCAACTTTTGCAGCTGATAGTGGACAAAAAAGGAATGATCGTGAGGAACATACTCTTGAAATTGCTCAAATGTAGACCATAATAAATCCATCCTAGACTGCAATCTTTCCACTTTAGCTTGAAGCAATGGACGTTGGAGAACTGCCAAGTCCGGAGGGGTCAAAGAAGGTTGCACAATAGGGCTCTGTGAAGAAAACGTGACTGGACCAGTTGCTCGTTAAGATGCTGAATTTGATTTTGGCTCTGGTCTAAGGTGGTATTGGCTATCTTAAGCTCCTCTATCTGGGTGGCTAGCAAATCTTGAAGCTCATGAGATTCCTTCAACAATCTATCTTGTTCCTCAGTTACATTAACCACTTGGGTTTTAGTGTCAACCAACAGAGTGTGCAAACTAGAAATTTTCATTTTCTGAGCATCAATGATCTTAGTCTGTTGCTCCATTTGGGTATAAAGATCAGAAAGCATTCATGAGCAGAAGCTAGCTCTGCATTTGCTTTTGTCAGCTCTTCTTTGGTCTGTTGGACTTCATCGTAGCAAGAGGAATAGAGCTGTTGGATACATGCACTCACTAAGAGGTCAATAAAACACTGAACATCTTGACTTAGGAAGGGAATTGCATCTCAAGCTACCAAGTGTTGTACTAAAGGGATGAAAATCTCTAGAGTACCCTCATGATGTGCTCTGAAAAGATTCGGTGTTGTGAGAAAAGCTGGTAGGTGACTGCTAGATTGATCAAGAACAGAGACTGGAGGAGGAGCTGGGGCTGATTTACCCACTCGTTTTAAGCATTTCCTTTGAACTACCGCAGGAGGGATAGGATCAAGATCCTCAATGATAACATCAGAGTGTTCAGTAGGGGGAGGAACATCTGGTGGATCCACTATTAGGGTAGGAACTTCCTTCGAAGGGGCAGCATATGCCAAAAAGATAGAAAGCTAGGAACCAAATGTAACATTAGTTACATTACCCCTGGTGGCTCTGACAAAGTGTTGATCCATTTTGGATAGAAGGTAGGAACTCCAATCAATCGTTATGCCTTTCAACACTATTCTAGAATATGTAAACAACTCCTTTGAAAGGTAATTAGAGGGTGTCTTGGCAGGCATAAACCTGTCCTGAAGGAACTGGCATAGTTGCTTCCACACAGGATTGGAGATCATGGAGACACTGATGCCAGAAGTGGTAAGAACCTTCTTGGGATCCAACACATCCTATGTCTGCTTCTGCAACAATTTAAGTATATCCTCATTCAAGAACATTTTTCTAGCAATAGGAAAAGAGTCTCCCCGATAGGGTAATGACATAGCCTTGCCCAAACTTTTAGGTGTCAATTGGACGACTGTTCATATGACAGGACCAGACCTCTTACTGTAAGAGGCTAGAAACTGATCACAAGTATCAGTATCCTCTTGGATGAGTGGTAATGAGAGTGCAATGAACTTGGCTAAGCCTGCTTTGCCAATAAGTTTGAACTCCAGCAATAAAGAATAATCGTGAGAGACCAATGGGATGCACTGAACTGGAGGAGGAGCTTCAGGTGCCATTTAGGTAGATTACACACACACACCACACACATAGACACTCACAGTGAATGCCGGCAAAACAATAGAATATCCATTAAAAAAATCGACCAGAATAAACACACATATACGTGACTAATTGACTGACCACCCCAAACAATCCACATCCTAGAAAAAATTTGGTATGACTCTACACATATGCGACCAAAAGCTTCATGCTATGCAACAGACATGCACCCAAGACCCCGTATCAGGCAGAAAAGAAAACTACAGACCGCACCCATAATCGTATTATACAATCAAACCATAATACATAAATAACCCATTTAGGACATAACTAGACTTCTATAAGCAATGATAGCTCGAAAGACTGCACGTACCCATCCCAGAAGCGCATTGATTGAAAAGGGAAAAAATTGCAGTGAGAGAAATTAGGTTAATGAATGGTTTATTCTAATAAATTACTTAAAAATGGGTGAAATTTTACTAGGTTGTAAACCTTAAGAAGAAAACGATGGTTCCTTCTTTTAAAATGTTAATTACAAATTATTAGGGTGAAACGATGCTTTAAGCGAAACTCGGACTCCAATACCCAGACTCAGGTCTCTAAATGCATATTCATTGATTAAAAATTAAGTGTATGTTTGGTACTTTTTGTGTAGTACCTGCACTTGTGACGGCGGGTTCATTCTTAATAAACTTAGATGTGTCTGTAGCATATGAAGCGCATGCTAAGTGAATGGCTGGTTCATTTTATTTGTTTAGAAAAATGTGTGTTTGATGCGAGTGCGCATGGAAAAGTGGGTAATTTAATTTTATTTTAACAATTAACCGTGGTGGTAATTTAATTTTATTTTAACAATTAACCGTGGTTAAGGGATGACAAAAATAAATAACACAGGAAATAAAAATACATGGCAGGGGTGTGTAAGCAAGAGACTTAGGATGCACGGATGGATCCCAAGATGCAATGAGTCCAACAAAAAGCAAAAGCAACTACGAAAAAAAAATTGAGACACCTTATTAAAAAAAAGAAATATCAAGGCGAGGTTAGTGGGGTCATATTTGGTTTAGTTAATTCTGATTAGGGTTGGGGTGTTGTTATTATTATTTTTTTATTTATGTGTTTTTTTTGTTATTTGTTTGTTTTATTTTTTTATGATTTTTTAAAATGAATTTAATAACTAGCTTTCTACAATCAACCCTGAGTGAGAATTGAACCATCAGGCTTCAACAATGCATCTGTATTTTTTAGTATTTTTCAGCATATTTTTGGAATTTAAAATGAAATTTCTATGAATTTAGGTAAAAGTTTTAGCACTTTGATCATGTGGCAAGGCTTTTTCAGCTTATAAAATATTCCAAAAGTAGTCAACTGCATTGATGAAAAATTTTGTGCTTTTTTTGAATTTATTCTGATTTTTATGGATTTTTAGTGATTTTTTCTCAATTTTCAATGAATTTTGAAGGAATTTAAGGGTTGTTAATTTTCTGCAATTAATTCTCTGCATTGTAAGCAGCAAGATAAACCAAAAAATTTCCCAATTTGGTAAGGAAAAATTCAGCTATTTTTTTAAATTCAAATTTTATGAAAATTTAAATGATTTTTAAATGGTTTTAGGTGTTTTTCCAAGTGTTAGTAGGTTTCTAAAAAATAAAAAGGAGGTACCCGGGCTACGTGTGAACAACAGCTTGTGCTTGGATGGCAAGCACCACTGCACGAACAAAGCCAGACGCGCGTCCTCGCGTGTGAACACCTGTGAAAAAAAAACTGCACAAACGCGTATAAACGAATCCACGCATGCGAACGTTAGACGGGCTCCCGCATGGACAATGCACACGCGAAGACACGGAGACGGAACACGCGGTGGGGGAGGGTGGGTAAAGCCAGGGGGGTTGGGTTAATGGGGTGAAGGAGGGTTAGGTTAGGGTAAGTGGGTGGGGTGAGGGTATGGTAATTGGGGGGAAAGTAGTTGGTGTAGTGGGGTTATGGAAGGGGATAGTGAGAACAGGGGCTAGGGGTAATGGGATTGAGGTTATGGGGAAGGTGAGTGTAATGGGGGGTGGGAGTAGGGTAATGGGGGTTGGGGGGAATTAGGATGAGTGGGGGGGGGGGGGGGTTAGGAATAATGGAGGGTGGGAAGGTAAGGTAATTGGGGGGGGGGGGGGGGGGGGTTTAGGAAAAATGGAGGGTGGTCAGGGAACGAATGAGAGGGGAACACGTGGTGGAGGAGGGAGGAAGTGGGGCCCAAGCAGTGGTCGAAGGAGGAGGCGGGACAGCATCGGCAGTGCAGGTGAGGGTGGGCGGCGAGGGGAGGCTACAACGTGGCGGCAACATGAAGAGGCTACATGGCAGAGGGCAGGCAGCGGACAGCTAGGGTGGGGCGACGATAGGGGGAGGTGAAAGGGAGAAGGAGAGGTGGAGGAGAAAGGAGGGAGAATGAAAGAGGAGGGGAAGAGGAAGGGAGAAGAAGGAGGAGGAGAGGAAGAGGGAGAAGGAGGAGGAGGAGGAAGAAGAGGAGGAGGAAGAAGAAGAAGAAGAAGAAGAAGAAGAAGAAGAAGGAGGAGGAGGAGGAGGAGGAAAAGGAGGAGGAGGAGGAGGAGGAGGAGGAGGAGGAGGAGGAGGAGGAGGAGGAGGAGGAGGAGGAGGAGGAGGAGGAGGAGGAGGAGGAGGAGGAGGAGGAGGAGGAGGAAGAAGAAGAAGAAGAAAAAGAAAAAGAAGAAAAAGCATAAGAAGAAGAAGAAGAAGGAGGAGGAGGAGGAGGAGGAGGAGAGAGAGAGAGAGAGAGGGGGAGGGGTCGGGGAGAGAGAAAGAGAGGGAGAGAGAGAAGGAAAGAAGGAGAGGGAAAGGGGAGAAGGGGAGGGGAGGGAAAACCATCAGGGGGGGTTTGTTTTGAAATTGTGGGTGTTTTTTTTAAGTGGAATTTTTTTAAAAGGAAAAAAACAAGGAAGCCCTCCTCGTCCCGTGCATAAGTGTGGGGCAAGGGTAAAAAATTTGCAGTGGCAAGAAGCAACGAGGGTCGGGACGGCGGCACGGGTGCGGGATGATGCGATAGACACAACGTCATGAGTAAAAATCGAAAAAAACGGATGGGCACGTGCGATGTGAGAGGCACGACAGGCACAAATGAGCCGAAAAATTGCATAAAACCCAAATTGTGCGCCAGAACGAAATGTGGGAAAAAGGAAAACCGTGCCGAAAGTCAAGGGAGAGACAGTGGAAGAAGACAATGGGGTGTCCGGGAACAATTCAGGGCGTTCATATGGGTAAAACACAAAAATCGGGCACGAAAACACATGCGAAAATTAATATCGAAAAATACATGGGCCGAAATGAAATGCAAGAAAAAGAAAAAATGTACAAAAAGGCATGCTGAGCATGCCTATCATGTCAGAACACAGTTTTGAGAATATAAGATCCATTCACATGGGAAAAACCCAAAAATCGTACCTAAAAAGGGATTCAAAAATTAATATTGAAGGATCCGTGCACCAGAACGAAGGGAAATAAAAAGGAAAAATGTCAGGATACATATAATCTGCAGGGTTGTCCCATCAAATCTCAGTTTGGATGGGTTTAGGAGGCATTCACATGGAGAAAACAAGAAAATGGAGCTAGAAAACACTAATAAAAATTAATAACAAAAAATCCAAAGGGTGAAATAGGGCAGAGAAAAAAGGAAAATTGTGTAGGAAGGGTGGTTGGACATGGCTATCCAGTCAAAATTGAATTCTGAAGAGAATAGAAAAAGTTCACATGGAAAAATGTAAAAAACGTACGCAAAAAAGGTATGAAACCACATAAAAATGAATAACGGACAAACCGTATGTCGGAAGGACAGGTGGGTAAAACAAAAAATATATGGGAAGGAAAAAATAGGGCTATAAAGTTGGATCAGGAGTGTGCTGAACATAGGATGCGTTCACATAGAAAAGGAAAAAAATGACACAATAAAAGCAACGGCAAGGGAAACGGCCTCGATGACAGGGGAAACAAGGGTGGGGGGTGGGAAAGGGACCCCATCAGGGTAGAACTAGGACGGGGTAGATATGTGTGATTGGTTAATGACAGATGCAGGGGGTATGCACATAAGATGCACATGGATGCGTCCCCACACTTAAGACCTTACCGGTTAGAGTAGATTGATTGACACGGCCTAGTACTTGTCAACCGACTGGATGCTGATGTCCCCACACTTAAGACATAACATGCACTGACAAATAAAAAGGTAGGGTTAGGAACACTTGGCCCATTTCATAGATGGTTGAAGGGAACCGTCGTTGATGCAAGAAGATCGAAAAGGGAGGTAGTTTTATCGGTAGAGTCCGTCGATTCAAATGTCGATGACGAAGAATAGAATTCTCAGCTCACGGGCACTCAGGAGGATGATAGAACACTCGCTTGCCCCATGATGCATATCACTCAATGAATAAGCATGAAATCCCATAACTCATGCTTGATATAGAATGGAATAAGGAGAAAATGATTGGGAGGGAGTAGGTTAGTGTACACAATTGATAGTGCGTTCATGCGTTCCACCCATCTGGCATAGGTGCAAGCAAGAAGGCTAGGAAGCCTTATCATGCACTGTACAGAATAAGGTGGCGTGGCTTGTGATGGTGGCAGAGACCTATCTCGTGGGTGCATAGGGTAACAAGAATGTACCTGACTCCAATATTGTAACGTCCCTCAGTCCACACCTCTCAATGATTGTTTTGAGGACACACTAGTCACACTCTGACCCCCCTTTGACTGATACTTTGTTGGAGAATATAGTGTCAAGATTGTGGGAGAGAAGGAAGGAGTCTACACACAAGGGTGGAGGTTGAAAACAGTTTTCCTCTTCTTAGTTGTGTAAGCCAAAAAGAACTCTCATACAAAGAAATAGAAGAACCCTATATATGGGTCTCAAACCAAAGACAACTAACTAAGGTGGCATACTAACTGAGCCACAAACTAGAGTAGATAAGGATAGCTATCGTCTAGCTATTATTCATGGGCGGTGTACCAACCGCATCTACAACTGACAAGTCGGTGACATAAATGCACAACGGTCACCCTGGCATATCACGAGTGGAGCTCGATATCTCAACACTCCCCCTCGAGCTCAATCCCAATTCCTGCACACCAAGCAGGTCTCTGAACTTGCGCAGCTTCTCTGCGCCCAATGCCTTCGTAAATATGTCAGCTACCTGATCCTCTGTGCTGACATAAACTAGATCAATAAGACCTAGTAAAACCCTCTCCCGCACATAGTGATAATGCACCTCAATGTGCTTTGTTCTAGCATGATAGACTGGGTTATTTGCCAAGTGTATACTACTCATGTTGTCACAATAAATGACAACTAGCCCATCTGTAGACTGATGCATATCATAAAGTAGCTTATGCAACCAAGCTACCTCACATGCAGCCATTGCTGCACCCCTGTACTCAGCCTCTGTGCTGGATAAGGCAACTGTAGGCTGTTTCTTGCTGCTCCTGCAGCACTCCCAAAAGAGAATACATATCCACTGGTAGATCGTCTATCAGAAATGCTACCAGCCTAATCAGCATCAGTGTATCCATGCAACTGTATCTGAACTCCAGTCTCATAAAATAGTCCATACTGCAATGTGGACTTCACATACCTGAGTATGCGTCTAGCCGCATCCAAATGCGGTTTCCTTGGAGCCTGCATAAACTGACTTACCAATCCAATAGCATAGCTCAAATCTGGCCTGGTAATAGTCATATAAATCAAGCTTCCTATTATGCGTCTGTACATAGTAGGGTCTTCCAGAAGCTCACCTGCATCTGTGCTCAGCTTCACATTCTGCTCCAAAGGAACTGAAATAGGCTTACAGCCTGTCATCCCATATTTGGACAGCATGTCCAATCCATATTGCCTCTGCAAGAGCTGTATCCCACTTGGTGATCTAATCACCTCAATGCCCAAGAAATAACGCAGCTCTCCCAAATCCTTCATCTCAAACTTCTGCTTCAATAGCATTTTCACATGAAGGATATCTTCATCACTGTCACCTGTCATAATCAAATCATCAACATAAATGACAAGCAGCATAATACCTTTCTATATTTTTCTCACATAAAGTGAGAAGTCTGCCTTGGAAATCTGAAAGCCAATAGTGACAAGATACTGTCCTATCTTATCAGACCATGCTCTAGGTGCTTGCTTCAAGCCATACAATGCTTTCTTCAACTTGCAAACAAACTCAGGATGAACAGCATGCACATAACCTGGTGGCTGCTCCATATAGACCTCTTCTTGCAAATCACCATGCAAGAAGGCATTCTTTACATCCATCTGATGTAAAGACCATCCCTTTGATGCAGCCATAGCAATGACTGCTCTTACGGTTGCCATCCTTGCAACTGGATTGAATGTTTCTTCATAGTCAATGCCATATGTTTGTGCATACCCCTTGACTACTAATCTTGCCTTGTATCTGTTCACAGAACCATCTGCATTGTGCTTCACCTTATAAACCCACTTACAAGCAATTGCATTTTTACCTTTAGGCAAAGGTACCAATTCCCATGTAGCATTTGCTTCCAAGGCATCCATTTCTTCATCCATGGCTTTCTCCCATTTTTCTTTTCCCATGGCTTGCTCAAAAGAAGTGGGTTCTGGTTCCTGTATCACTTTGACCATATATGCATAGTGAATGGCTGTAAATCCATCATATTTCAGCCTATCCATAGGATACCTAGCTCTGGTAGACTACGCAAAGTAGGCTCACTTCCAGGTGCTCTCAAAACATCCCTGGTCTTCTTTACTCCAGGTGTAACAATAGAAGGAATACCCAACTCATCATCAATGCTCTGTTCTGAGCCACTGGATTCACCATCCACATAAGAGTGACCTGCATTTACATCAAATATGGGCTGATTTACCTTCTCTTTTCCTTTTCGTGATACCTGCATACCACTATCTGCATTGCTTTGAGAAGATTCTCCTGATCTCAATCTGCCTGTCCATGGAGAAGAATGTGAACCACTGCTAGAGGATGCTCCAGGTCCACTAATATCTTGTGACTGCTGCTGAGAATTCTGTGCAACATTACCATCCCATGTATTGCTGCAGTGGGAGTCCTGTTCATTATGTAGACTGCTGTAGCAACTGCCTCAGCCCAATAAAAATCTGGCAAGTCTTTTTCATTGAGCATGGCACGAGATACCTCTGCTATATGCCTATTTTTCCTTTTTGCAATTCCATTTTGTTGTGGGGTATGACTGCATGAATATTGCTGCTTTATGCCATGCTCCTGCAGGAACCTTGCAAACTCATTTGAGAGGTACTCTCCCCCTCCATCTGACCTTAGGCATTTTATTTGCAGGCCTGTTTCTTTTTCAACCATAGCTTTAAGAGTTTTGAAATGCCCAAAAACTTCACTTTTCTTTTTCATAAAATACACCCAAACTTTTTTGCTATAGTCATCAATAAAAGTGACAAAATAATGACAGCCTCCAAGAGATGCAGCTTTAGTAGTCCACACATCAGAGTGGATTAATTCCAATGGCTTCTCACTCTCTTGAACATGTCTAGGAAATGGCTTCCTTGCCTGTTTTCCAAATTGACAGGCTTCACATACCTTATGCATTTCTGCAACCTTGAATTTAGGCAATCCTGCAACAATATTTTGGGCCTGCATTGATTTAAGTCGCTGTACATTAACATGACCAATGCATTTATGCCAGATATCAATATCTGCAACTACACCGGTCCCATGTGCAAACATTGCTGCATTCAATTCAGACATGTCTGCATCCAACGTAAACATTCTGCCCTTCTTCTTTTCTTTTGCTATCAAGCGACCTTTATTTTTCATATCCTCAACAAAGCATCCATGAGGATTAAATCTGACCTGCAAGCCCTGCTAAACCATTTGACCAACAGAAACCAGATTCTTGGTGATATTCGGGACATGAAATACATCAGACAGGTATTTCTTTTTCCCATCCTGCATAAACAAAGGAATTTTTCCAATCTGCACAATAGGATGTGCAGTATCATCACCAGTCTCCACAAATCCTGGTTTTTCCATTTTCCTTGCATCCTCCATCCATTCTGCATGACCTGTCATGTGGTTTGATGCACCTGAGTCAACATACCATACATCATTGCTTTCTTTTGCACTTGTCACAGAATTGTTCATGTGCTGCACCATAAACAAATGCTCATTTCTGTCATCACCCTGTCTACTAGAAGATGTATAATTCCCTTGTTGCAGTTTTCCATTCATGATGTCATTCTGCTTTTTATAGCAGTCTTTAGCCATATGACCCATTTTACCACAGTAGTAGCATTCAACATTACTGTTTGCATTTTGGCCTCTTTGCCATCCACCACGACCTCTTTGGCTCCCCCTGCCTCTAGAGTTACCACATCCTCCTCCATAGGACTGGTTTTCTTGAGTTTGCTGCATATTCTGATTTCTACCACGGCCTCCAAATCGGCCTCCTCTACCTTTGCCTCTACCTCTTCCAGCATTTGAGTAGAAGACATCTTCTTTTGAAGTTCCTCCTGAAGAAGATGCACCACCATTTCTCTGCTCCTCAGAAATTAGAAGAGCAATCAACTCCTCAAAATCAGGAAATCTTTCACGGACGGAAATGGATGTTCGGAACTGTGCATAATCCTTTCCTAGACCATTCAAGGTCACTGAGACTAAATCATCATCTTCCACTGGCGACCCAATGGAAGCAAGTGCATCTGCAATCTTCTTCACCTTCATGTGGTAGTCATTGATGCTCATACTTTCTCTTTGCACATTGTGCAACTCTTGCTTGAGCTGCATTTTCCTGGCTTGCGTATTTGTGCTATACATCTTTGACAGAGTATCCCATGCCTCCTTTGGCGTACTTGCATCCTGAATATGCACAATCATAGAGTCTGAAATGCTGATAGAAAGCCAGTACATAACTTTCCTGGCTCTCTCATGCCATGCTTTGAATGCCTGCATTTGCTGTTGATTGGGAACATCAGGAAGAACTGATTCTTCTTCATTTCCTACAACAAATTCCCAATATCCTTTTTCCATAAGGAAATTCGTCATTCTAAACTTCCATGCTTGGAAGTTGTTCTTGTCAAGCTTTTCAGTTACAATATGTGAAAGAGAATCAGACGCCATTACAGAACACTGCAAAAAACTCTGTCACTGCAAAAAACACAGTTTCACCCTCACAAGGGCAAATCTGCAAAACTAGCGAAAGTGGTATTTGACCACACAGTCACTACCTAGTGACGATTTTGCATAAACAGGAACCAAGGATGATTTTGTAACTCCCAATGTCTTTGCACATAAGCATACGATGCAATTTCTGTGGTAACTTTTCACCGACCTGTAGAACAGTGGTCACACAGCATAAAACTGAGCCTTTTCCTGAGTGCGTGCAGAAAACTTCTGCCTCCAAAACAGGCTCCGAAATGGCCTCAAATAAAAAAAAAAGGGTCGCCAAGGGCTAAAGCCCTTTCCCCGCAGCATATACTGCCCTCTTGCTTCACCGCGAAGGGCGTCTCAACCAGAACACCGTAAGCTTGGCTTGCTTTCTTGAGCTCCTTACCACGAACAAGGCTCTGATACCATGTCAAGATTGTGGGAGAGAAGGAACGAGTCTCACTTGTAACTTTCTTACTTGCACAATGGGGGAATACACACAAGGGTGGAGGCTGAAAACAGTTTTCCTATTCTTAGTTGTGTAAGCCAAAAAGAACTCTCATACAAAGAAATAGAAGAACTTTATATATGGGTCTCAAACCAAAGACAACTAACTAAGGTGGCATACTAACTGAGCCACGAACTAGAGTAGATAAGGATAGCTGTCGTCTAGCTATTATTCATGGGTAGTGTACCAACCGCATCTACAACTGACAAGTCGGTGACATAAATGCACAACGGTCACCCTGGCATATCACGAGTGGAGCTCGATATCTCAACATATAGGAGGGTAGCCCATTCCTTACACCCATTGATGTAAGCCTCACAGTCACTTGTGCAAAGGTTGTATGCCTTGTGTGCATTTGATGGTGCAACTGTGCATCCCACCCTGTGTCGGCATACAATGTAAGAAGGAAGGCCATGGAGCCTTATAGTGCAGTGCACATGAATGTTGAGATGACAAGCTCAACACACGCAGACATTAATGATAGACCACCTAGTTAGATGGGCCCACATGTCTACACTTAGCACATCGGTGGTCATTATGACTCTCACATGGCCACTGACTCATTACTTATTATATTCAGGTTGTTACACCTATTTACAGAGCTGGCATAGTTATAGCGTCAGTCGACTAGTGTAGTCGGTTATGCATTGTTTGACTTAGTAGGCCACTTTCCTTTATGTTGTATCTTATTTATACTTTGTGTACATTGTAAAGTGTGTGGAAGAAGAAGCAGAAACCAGCAAGAAAACGTTTTGGCCTCCATCTCTCTTCTTGTCTCTAGAGTGAGCTTCTCCTTGTGCATTTTGTGTGTGTTCAGCACAGCATCTTGAGCAAGTCCCCTCATCACGCGATTCTTGACATGGTATCAGAGCCACGCCATTGAGAGAGGTTAAATTCGAAGGCTGAAGTAAAGGAGAAGAAGCAAGGTTCGAGCAAGCAAGCCACGGGTAAGAAGCTCTCCCATCCTTCCACTCTCTCTCTTGGATAGTGCCTGTGGAGGCACCAAAAGCAGGGTCGAGCAAAAAATCTCAGATTGCTGTGAGATTTGGTGTGTGATCAAAGCACTGTATATTCTGCAGACAAGCCCTTTAGGGCTTGCCCGCAATTATTTTGGGCTTTTGAGGTTGTTTTAGGTCCCGTTTTAGAGCCGTAAGGTTGCAGACAACAGTTTCAGGGTATACTGTGATTTCGGTTGTATTGACCGAAAGTGGGTGCACAGGTTACAGTTGCGAATCTGTAATTTTTGAGGTGTTTGTAGGAAGCAAACATAAGGTTTATCTGTAAACTGGTTGCAAATTACATGTACTGTTGAGCAATCAGTGAAAAAGGTTGCTTGGTGTATTATTGTGCACGTGTTGTGGAAGATTGCAGAAAACTAGCTTGCTGTGCTATATCCTTGTTTGTGATAATGGCAGAGAACAATGGAAATCCCATTATTGAGAAGCTCGACAAGAACAACTACCCTTCATGGAAGTTCCGTGTGACTAACTTCCTCATTGGAAAGGGCCTTTGTGAGTTTGTCTCAGGTGAAGAAAAGGAGTTAGAGCTGGGTATCCCTCCGACTGCAGATGAGTTAAAAGCATGGAAAGAGTGGAATGCAAAAGACAAAAAGGTGATGTACTGGCTATCTGAGTAATTGATAATACTATGCTGGGACATATCAGGAATGCAGAAACTTCACATGCAGCGTGGACGATTTTTGAGAGTATGTTTTCAGTAAACACAAAGGCATGAAAGATTCAACTCAAGCAAGAGTTGAATGCCTTGAAGAAAGGAAAAATGTCTGTCAATGAGTATGTGTTGAAGGTGAGGAGCATTGCAGATGCTTTAGCAACGATTGATGCAATGCCGGATGATGATGATTTGGTTTCATCCACTCTGAGTAGCCTTAACAATGAGAAAGCATGGAAATAATTTATTACTTCAGTATATGTACGGAAGCCATTTCCAGATTTTGATGAGCTGATCTCTCTCATGATTACTGAAGAGATCAATATGCAGGGTGATTCGTCTAAAAGAAATGGTGAACAGGTCCAAGCATTTTACTTGAGTTCAGGAAGGGGACATGGTAGATCCTCTTCAAGAGGTCGTGGTACAGGACGTGGTAGTGACAACCAGTAAAACAGATTGAATCAGCAATTTGGCGATATGCAGGTTTCAGGAGGTCGTGGTAACTTTTAGAGGAAGGGGGAGCTTTAGAGGAAGAGGTGGATGGCAGAACAGAGGTTCTAACAACTCTGGTATTGTGTGTCACTACTGTGGCAAAACAGGTCATATTGCAGCCCAATGTTATGCTAAGAAAGATGATATTCGCAGTGGTAAGTTGTAGCAAGGAAACTATGCATCCTCTTCACGATAGAATGAAGACAAAAATGAACGCTTGTTTGTTATGCAATATATGCTGAATGCTGTTACAGGAAAGGGAACACATGATGATGTTTGGTATGTTGATTCAGGTGCATCCAATCATATGACCAGTCATGTAGAATGGTTTGGAGAGATGCAGGATTTGCAAAATACAGGTTATGTGCAGACGGGTGATGATTCATGCCACCCAATTTCATACATTGGAAAAGTTTCCTTGTCCTTGCATGATGGTAAGACAAAGAGTCTTTTAGATGTATTACATGTGCCATCTATTACAAAGAACTTGGTGTCAGTCGGTCAAATGGTAGAGCAAGGGTTGCAAGTCAGATTTAATGCAAAGGGCTGCTTTGTAGAAGACTTCAATGACCAGTGCAGGTTGGTTGCAAAGGGAAGTAGAGTTGGATGTATGTTTACTCTGGATGCTAGAATTCCTACTATGAATGCTGCTATGTATGCTAAAGGAAAATGTATTGTTGTAGATATTAAAATTTGGCACAAATGCATTAGACATGCAAATGTACAAAGGCTGAAATTAATGCAGTCCAAAGGGTTGGTTACAGGTTTGCCTACATTTAGAATTGCAGAATTTCATAAGGTATGCGAAGCATGTCAGTTTGGTAAGCAGGCAAGACAACCCTTTCACATGACAGAGATGTAAGAAGAAATATCATTGATGTTGTGTATACAGATATTTGGGGACCTACACAAAATGTATCTCTTGGAGGCAGTTCATACTTTGTCACATTCATTGATGATTGTTCTAGAAAGATGTGGGTATATTTTATGAAGGAAAAGAGTGAAGCATTTGAGCACTTTAGAACTTTCAAGGCTGCAGTTGAAAGAGAAATAGGCTTGAAAGTAAAAGCTTGAGGTCAGATGGAGGGGGAGAGTACCTCTCGAATGAGTTCAGTGATTTTGTGAGGTCTCATGGGATAAAGAGGTAGTTCACATGCAGGTATACCCCACAACAAAATGGGGTTGCAGAAAGGAAAAATAGGCATATTGCAGAAGTTGCACGTACCTTGATGGCTGAAAAGAATATGCCTAAGCATTTTTGGTTTGAGGCTGTTCATACTGCTGTTTATATTATGAACAGAACTCCCACAGTTGTAGTTCATGGTATGACTCCTGAAGAATGCTTTACTGGCAAGAAGCCTGATGTATCGCACTTGAAGGTATTTGGCTATGTTGCATACATTCATGTGCCAGATGAGCTATGGAAGAAGCTTGATCCAAAGGCAGAAAAATGTGTTTTTATTGAATACTCTTTAGAGCAAAAAAGGTATTGTTGTGATAACCCTGTCACATATAAGTTTAGAGTGAGCAGGGATGTCATCTTTGATGAAATGAGCAGTTGGTATGCATCTAGTGGTGATGCATTGGATGATGATGATGATCATGACACTCATGTGCAGGCTGAAAAGCAAGAATTGCAGACTCTTAGTGGACCAGAAACATCATCTGGTAGTCCTTGGTCTAGAAGACTAAGGAGTAGCTCTACATCTTCAGGTGCATCTAGTAGCACTACAGGTAAAGACAAAGGAAAGAATAAAGTGTCAGATGGCATTGATGTAGTTCTTGATGGAGACTCCAGTGGCTCAGAGAGCTTGGATGATGAGCTTGGCATTCCTTCAGTGAGGACTCCAGGTGTGCAGAGAGCACGCGTCAATGCAAAGACTCCATTGAGTGATCCAGTGGTACGCAGGTCTAGCAGGGTGAGATAGCCTGTTAACAGATTTGGTTTTGAATGTTATGCAGCTCACCATTATGCTTATATGGTGAAAATGATTGAGGATGTTGAGCCCACATGTTTTGAGGAGGCTATTGGTCATGCTCATTGGGATGCAGCAATGGATGAGGAGATGGCTGCAGTAGAGGCCAATAAGACTTGGGATCTAGTATCATTGCTGAAGGGCAAGAAAGCTATTGGATGTAAGTAGGTTTATAAGATCAAGCACAACACAGATGGTTCTATTAGTAGGTACAAAGCTAGGCTGGTTGCAAAAGGCTATGCCCAGACATATGGCATAGATTATGAAGAGACCTTCAGTCCAGTTGCTAGGATGGCAATTGCCAGATGTGTGATTTCTTTGGCAGTAGCCAAAGGTTGGAGGTTGCAACAAATGGATGTGAAGAATGCCTTCTTGCATGGTGATTTGCAAGAAGAAGTGTATATGAATCAACCACCAGGTCATGAAGATTTAGAGCATCCCACGTATGTGTGCAGGTTGAAGAAGGCGTTCTATAGGCTCAAGCAAGCACCTAGAGTATGGTCTGACAAGATCAGAGAGTATCTTGTCAATATTGGCTTTTATGTTTCTGATGCTGATCACTCACTTTATGTGAGAAAGGGAGATGCAGGTTTGGTCATCATAGTCATCTATGTGGATGACTTGATTATTACAGGTGATAGTGATAGTGGGATTGCTAAAGTCAAGGACTTTTTGAAGAAGAAGTTTGAGATGAAGGATTTAGGTGAGCTAAGGTACTTCCTTGGCATTGAGGTGATCAGATGTGATGATGGTATATGGCTATCCCAAAGAGAGTATGGCTTGGATATGTTGTCCAAGTATGGTATGACAGCATGCAAACCACTTTCAGTCCCGTTGGAGCAGAATGTAAAGTTGATTGCTGATGTTGGGATGAGATAGAAGACCCTACTATGTTCAGGAGGATAGTGTGGAGTTTGATCTACATGACCATTACAAGACCAGACTTGAGCTACGCTGTTGGTCTTGTGAGTTAGTTTATGCAAGTACCTAGAAAGCCACATTTGGATGCAGTTAGACGCATATTGAGATATGTGAAGTCCACATTACATTATGGACTTTTCTATGAGGCAGGTACAGATGTACAGGTGTTTGGATACACAGATGCAGATTGGGCTGGTAGTATGTGTGATAGAAGATCTACCAGTAGATACATGTTCTCTCTTGGTAGTGCAGTAGTTGCTTGGAACAGCAAAAAGCAATCTACGATTGCTTTGTTGAGTACAGAGGCTGAGTATAGAGGTGCTATTGTTGCAGCATGTGAGGTAGTATGGCTACAAAAGTTATTGACTGATTTAGATGTGCAGATGGAAGGTCCAATTGTCATTTATTGTGACAACATGAGCGGTATACAGTTGGCTAAGAACCCTGTGTTCCATGGCAGGACAAAACATATTGAGGTACACTACCACTTTGTGAGAGAGAAGGTACTAGCAGGTGAGATTGACTTGGTGTATGTCAGCACATAGGATCAGATAGCTGACATCTTCACGAAGGTATTGGGTACAGAGAAGCTTCAAAAGTTTTGAAGCTTACTTGGAGTTGCAGAGATGCAGTTGAGCTTGAGGGGGAGGAGTGTTGAGATGACAAGCTCAACACATGCGGACATTAATGATGGACCGCTTGGTTAGATGGGTCCACACATCTACACTTAACACGTCGGTGGTCATTATGACTCTCACATGGCCACTGACTCATTACTTATTATATTCTGGTTGTTATACCTACTTACAGCTGGCATAGTTATAGCGCCAGTCGACTAGTGTAGTCGGTTATGCATTGTTTGACTTAGTAGGCCACTTTTCTTTATGTTGTATCTTATCTATACTTTGTGTACATTGTAAAGTGTGTGGAAGAAGAAGAAGAAACCAGCAAGAAAACGTTTTGGCCTCCATCTCTCTTCTTGTCTCTTGAGTGAGCTTCTCCTTGCGCATTCTGTGTGTGTTCGGCGGCGCAGCATCTTGAGTAAGTCCCCCCACCACATGATTCTTGACAATGAATAGATGGTGCTTTGTGCATTGAGAGGCCCAACCCATGTGTACAACACTCCATTTTCACATCGCACCTCTCATTTGAATTGAAGGGAAATGACTGGTCACTCACCCCACCCTTTGTCTCACACTCACTGATAGATACAGAGGGAAAACCATACTCACATCCCCATCCGGTTAGGATGAAAGTGCGCATTGCTCAAGGGGTTGTCAATGAATATTGTTGGTTGGTTGTCGACAAGGTGCCGATGAAGAGGCATATCCAGGGAGGTAGCCAATATATATGGTACTTGATTTTATCAGTAGAGCATGTCGTCTTTGGAAAAGGTATTCCGTTGTAGGAAATCAGTCCTTTGAATGAGACTGTTGATCCAGCGCGCCAAGGGAGGTGGCTCTGGAAAGTTGCATCTGAAAAGGTTCGGCTCGTTCTGGACTGCAGGGTGTTGCCATCTTTTCCACAGCCAGCTTCCTATCCAAGGGTGTTTACCACCTTGTCTTGGAACAAGGCTTGCTATGACAGGGAATTGCTTCCTTTTCTCCCATAGGAGTTTGTTTGTTTTTTTTTCTTTTTTTCTTTCCTACTCCCGAGGGTGTTTCCACCTTTTCTCGAAGAATAGGTCGGCATGACAGGGACCTAACTCCTTTTCTCCCATGATGATATATCTTTTTTTTTGGTGTTTTTGTTTTGTGTTTTCATGAATAAAGAGAATGGTAGAAATACCATATGTCAGGACCATCCACATTACCACTAATGGATTAGACAAGAGGAGAACAGAGTAAGGATGGGATGTGTCTGGGAGGAGCTAGTAGAACAAGACTGCCTCATGAGGAAGATCATAAGGGCTATTAGGAGAATGAAAAGAAGGATAGTGCGATGCCCAAAAGGGAAAGGGTGGGTCGACTGTGATTTTCAAGATCCCCAAGGAGGGAAGTACTTCTTCAGGCGATAGCCATTAATTAGAAAGGGGTCCTCAGAAGCGTCGATGACTTGCACTTGGATAAGATCACCTTCTTTGAACTCCTTATGCTTAATGAAGCTGTCATGATAGGCCTCATGTCGCGCTTGAGTGGTTTCCATGCACTATAGGGCCATTCATCGAATCTCATCCAAACATTCCAAATGCAATAGGTGGCATTGGAGAGACTCATCATCTTTGAGGTGTTCTTTGACTTCCACTCGCAAAGAGGGCAACTCTAGCTCAACAGGGAAGACATCTTCTGTGCCATACACCAATTGGAAAGGGGTTTGTCTTGTAGCAGCCTTGTAAGAGGTTTTGTATGCCCAGAGGGCTTCTATAAGTCGATCATCCCAATCACGGTGATGTGCGGCAATTGTCCTGGTCAGGATCGAGCAGAGGATGCGATTGGTGACTTCAACTTGGCCATTGGCTCTGGGATAATAGGGGGTGGACTTGCGATGGTGGATCTTATACAGTTCTGTCAACTCTTCCATGATCTTGTTAAGGAAATGAGTACCTTTTTCACTTACCAGCTCAAGGGGACTGCCAAAATGGGTGATGATGTTTTCATACATGAACAGGGCTACGCTATTACCATCATCCCGCTTTAGAGCTTTAGCTTCACACCACTTGGTGACATAATTTGTACATACCAGGATGTATCTATTCTGCTTCCGTCTGGTGGGCAGATCAATGGGACCCACGAAATCAATCCCCCACTTCTCGAATGGATTTAGGGGAAGGATAGGCTGCAGTGGCATGGCATTGGTCTTGGTGGGTTTTCCCATTCGCTGACAAGCATCACATCCCTTACAGTAGTCATAGGCATCCTTGTGGAGGGTTGGCCACCAGTATCCTGTGAGCATAGCCTTTTTGGTTGTCACTTCTCCTGCAAAGTGTCCACCCCATGGCTTGTCATGGCATGCTTTCAATACTATGCCGATTTCGTCTTCTGCAACACATCTTCGCAACACTTCATCTTTGTCTTTCTTGTATAGTGCACTACCTAGCAATGTGTAGGGGGCTGATTCCAACAGAAGCTTCTATAAGCCATGGCTCTGATGGCTTTGGCTTCTATTGACAAGGGGCATCATCATCATCTTTTCTCTAGAATGAATGGCCAGGGCGATAGGAGCCATTGGTGAACTTAATTTTTATACATTTGATCCATTGCTTATGTAGATTTCGCATGCTTTGTGATCCATTGGCCAACCCAAATGGAACCATGGCCATTCCATCCAACACCCCGAGATCCTTAGCCATCGCTAAGGTCTTTGTAGGGACATCAACAAGATTGTCTGCTATTAGAGGAACTTCTTCAACTGCACTTTCATAATCCGCTTCTTTTTCATCCTCATCATTTTCATCCTCTTTCTCTGGAGGCTCTGTTATTGTTTCTGTAGAGGCTCTGTAGGAGAAGAACAGGTCCTCCATCCTGTGTTTGCATCTGTCTCTGCCTTTGTCTCTGCTTCTCTCTTTGCTTCTCAACTCGGTCTCTGATCTGCGAGGACTGCCATGTAACAGGGAGAACTGTACATTCATGCTTCTATTTCATTATCAGAGGTGATTTCAGAAGTCAATTCGGGTTGAGGCAAGAGGTATTCTCCCATGGACAAAGACTTTGCTTCCTTCGATAGTTGGCTTACAATGCTCACTATTAGGGACTGTGCCCCTATTTTCTTGGGAAAGATCTGTTTGATAGCCTCTTCATCTCCTGATGTATCATTTGCTACTTGATTGGAGGAGTCTATTATGACTTCGATGGATGTAGATCCATTACCTTTTTACGATCCATAAAATTTCAACACCACTCTATTGGATCCTCTGCCTAAGGTTAGGGTTCCTTTGAACCAGTCCGTCCTTGCTCTTGCTTCAAAAAGCCAAGGTCTTCCCAATAACAAAGGGTATGAGGTCTCGTAAGAATTTGGTTTGACCACCAGATATGTCAGCCAATAGTCTCTTCCTGCAAGGGTTGTTTTTACGTATGGGAGAATGCCCAATGGTTTGATTCTGCTTTGGTCTTCCAATCTGATAAGCCACTGTGTAGGTTGAATTCCTTGCAAACCTAGATCCTTCATTGTCACATCTGTCATTATGTTTATTGATGAGCCTCCATCAATCAATGCATTTGAAATAAAGCATCCTTCCATCCATACACTAATCTTTGGGGTTCCAAGATCTAGGAAGGCATTAGTCACATCCACTTCCTTCACAGGTTCTGAGGCTCTATTGGACTTTGTTGTTGTTGGGGTCACAATCCTTAGGCCGTGTCTTCTTGTCAAGATGCTTTTGAATCTTTTTTGGCAACTGGGAGACAGCATCAGCAACTGTCAGAATATTAGGTTTGGTTTAAAGATGTCTAGGTCTTTGACCAGATCATACTCTTTGATAGGATCCACAGGCTTTTCCAATCGACTGGGAAATGGGGCCACACTCACTTTTATCTTCCCTTTTTCTTCCAAGAATGGCAACATCTGCGCTTCTTCTTCATGAGGAGGTACTTTTGCATTCTCTATTTCTTGGACCTCTGGTCCTATCTCTGTAATTGTATCTGTAGCTCTCTGTGACTCTGTAGTGCTCTGTACTTCCTTATGCTGGATTGCATTATTCTGTTTTTCTCGAGGGAGGTTGAACTTCACAGTCTTGGTAGAAGGAACATTCTCTTTTGGAACTACAAGTTCTCCTTTCTTGGCTTGTGCTATTGCGGACACTTCCAATTCCACCAAATTGGAAGCAGGTTCTTGGGTCTTCTGTTGGGTATCAGAAGTAGATTTCACAAGGGCTGGACTTGGACAATCTTTTGCAGTATGGCCTTCTCCTTTGCATTGACTACATAAGGGCTTGTAATCCACGGATCTTCTAGGGTTTGGACAATTCGGTGAGATATGACCCTTTTCTCCACATTTGTAACATTCCACCTGTGATCTTTGACCACGGCTAGCAGACTGTCATCCTCTGTAACTTTGACGGGGAAACCTTCTTGGACAGAAATTAGGACCAAATTCCTTAGGCTTTGGTCCAATGTCCTGCGTTGTCATTTTGGATTCTAGCAAGTTGAATCTTGTGTTTTCATCTTTCTGTCTTCGTTCCTGCATCTCTTTTAGAGAGTAGATATCCTCTGTATGGTTCTTCCTCAAACAATATGAACAGAAGGCTCTAGAAATGGTTGGTTTTCGTGTACATTCAGTGGCTAAATGTCCCGCTTGATGGCACTTTTCGCACCATGTATTTGAATGCATCACATCTCTCCCACCTCCCATAGGAGTAGATATATTGGCAGTATTTATCTTCAACATCTATAGATGTTCTGTAATTAGATCCATAAGCTCTTTCTTGATACTTGCCCCACTGAATTGGACAGGTAGTCCTTCAGATTTTCACCTCATGGAGTACTTGTAGTAGGGTTTTGGGAAGCTTCTGTTATTACTGCATATAGTGGTTGGGTTGATCCAGGGGGTCCTTTGTTCTGGTTCTGATTCAGAGCTCCTTTTGAGACTTGGGGTTGTTGATTCCAGTGGTAGGATTCTACTGTTGTTGAGTCACCATCGGAGGAACTATTTGAGGCCACTGTTGTTGTGGTTGAACCATCATTTGAGGCATTGTTGTTTGCGGTTGTGGATTAGGTGCATTATACTACGACACTATTTGCATCTGGGGATAGGGATAGGGAACTGTCCCTAGAACTGAATTTGGTGGATATACCATTCCTCGCATGGGAGGAGGTAAGACTCCTCTTCATGAGGTCATTGACAGCCTTACTTCAACTTTATCATACAGCCTTGCACCTTCCACTACAGCTTGCATATTGACTGGTCTTCTCAATTCCACGAACTTGCAAAGTTTTGGTTGTAGGCCTTTGAGGAACACTCCTTTCTGGATGCCTTCATCCAAATGATGGTTGGTCCATCTCTTCAGGATGGATTCCATTTGCGAGACATAAGTTTCTACTCTTTCTCCAGAGGATTGACTTAGGTTTACGAACTCCTCTCGCATTCGCTCTTCAAAACCTTCATGTTTGAATTTAGTGATGAAGGCCAACTTCAAGTCGTCCCATGTGCCAAAAGTTCCTACTACTTGTCTCTCATACCATTGAAACACCACGCCTTTGAAAGTGGCGGGGAAGATTGGTAACCAATGCTCAGGGGTTCTAGCATTGTTAGCCACACATGCTATCATAAACTCTGCTACATGAAGATTGGGGTCTTCATTGTACTCTCCCTTAAAATTGGCAATGGGACTACATTTGCTAGCATGTCATTAATATTTCTAGGACGAATCTGACTAGGAAGGGGACCTTGAGTCACTATGGGGATTTTTAAAGCATAAAAGGAGGCTTCTGCTGCAAGATCGTTCTCAGCCTTGATTCTTGCCTTCTCTCTTCTCATGTACCTCTGGACTCGTTCTAGTGCTTGCCTCTTGATTGCGTCATTCATCAGGGGGTTGGCTCCAACCAGTTGGTCTGTACTCAACAGAATAGAATAAGAGGGATTCAATCTCTAGAGGACTCTTTGGCCAACATTTCTTCCACTTCCTTCTTTTCAACATCTCTGAATTCAACTTTCAAACCACTACAAAGGGGGAGATATTCCGTTCTTAAAGTATCAAAACTCATTCTTCTTAGGATCGTTGTTGTGCCATCATCATAATAATGCCAACTTCTGATGGTTTCAATAGTGTATGTTGTAAAGAACACTTTGTCTACCAACTTCCAATGGGTTGCTAATTGGATAAATAGAAGATTGTTAGAACACCAAGCATCCCACGTGTCCTGCTGTTGAGCATCCATGAACAATTCCAACTCTTTTCTTTTTTGTTTTCGCGAACCTCCATTGACCATGACTTCTGAAGCTTCTTCATGATCTCCCATAGAGGTTTTAACAACTCTGGTATTGTGTGTCACTATTGTGGCAAAACAGGTCATATTGCAGCCCAATGTTATGCTAAGAAAGATGATATCCGCAGTGGTAAGTTGCAGCAAGGAAACTATGCATCGTCTTCACGACAGAATGAAGACAAAAATGAACATCTGTTTGTTATGCAGCATATGCTGAATGATGTTACAGGAAAGGGAACACATGATGATGTTTGGTATGTTGATTCAGGTGCATCCAACCATATGACCAGCCATGCAGAATGGTTTGGAGAGATGCAGGATTTGCAAAATGCAGGTTATGTGCAGACGGGTGATGATTCATGCCACCCAATTTTACATGTTGGAAAAGTTCCCTTGTCCTTGCATGATGGTAAGACAAAGAGTCTTTCGGATGTATTACATGTGCTCTCTATTACAAAGAATTTGGTGTCAGTCAGTCAGATGGTAGAGCAAGGGCTGCAAGTCAGATTTAATGCAAAGGGCTGCTTTGTAGAAGACTTCAATGACAAGTGCAGGTTAGTTGCAAAGGGAAGTAGAGTTGGACGTATGTTTACTCTGGATGCTGGAATTCCTACTATGAATGCTGCTATGTATACTAAAGGAAAAGGTGTTGTTGCAGACATTGAAATTTGGCACAAATGCATTAGACATGCAAATGTGCAAAGGCTGAAATTAATGCAGTCCAAAGGGTTGGTTACAGGTTTGCCTACATTTAGAGTTGCAGAATTTCATAAGGTATGCGAAGCATGTCAGTTTGGTAAGCAGGCAAGACAACCCTTTTCACATGACAGAGATGTAAGCAGAAATATCCTTGATGTTGTGCATACAGACATTTGGGGGCCTACACAAAATGTATCTCTTCGAGGCAGTTCATACTTTGTCACATTCATTGATGATTGTTCTAGAAAGCTGTGGGTATATTTTATGAAGGAAAAGAGTGAAGCATTTGAGCACTTTAGAACTTTCAAGGCTGCAGTTGAAAGAGAAACAGGCTTGAAAGTAAAGTGCTTGAGGTCAGATGGAGGGGGAGAGTACCTCTCGAATGAGTTCAGTGATTTTCTGAGGTCTCATGGGATAAAGAGACAGTTCACATGTAGGTATACCCCATAGCAAAATGGGTTTGCAGAAAGGAAAAACAGGCATATTGTAGAAGTTGCACGCGCCTTGATGGCTGAAAAGAATATGCCTAAGCATTTTTGGTCTGAGGCTGTTCATACTGCTGTTTATATTATGAACAGAACTCCCACAGTTGCAGTTCATGATATGACCCCCGAAGAATGTTTTACAGGTAAGAAGCCTGATGTCTCACACTTGAAAGTGTTTGGCTGCATTGCGTATGTTCATGTGCCAGATGAGTTGCGGAAGAAACTGGATCCAAAGGCTGAAAAGTGTGTCTTTATTGGATACTCTTTAGAGCAGAAAGGGTATCATTGTTATAACCCTGTTACATGTAAGTTCAGAGTGAGCAGGGATGTCATCTTTGATGAAATGAGCAGTTGGTATGCATCTAATGGTGATGCATTGGATGATGATGATGATCATGACACTCATGTGTAGGCTGAAAAGCAAGAATCACGGACTCTTAGTGGACCAGAGACATGATCTGGTAGTCCTTGGTCTGGGAGACAAAGGAGTACCTCTACATCTTCAGGTGCATCTAGAAGCACTACAGGTAAAGACAAAGGAAAGAATAAAGTGTCAAAAGGCATTGATGCAGTTCTTGATGGAGACTCCAGTGGCTCAGAGAGCTTGGATGATGAGCTTGGCATTCCTTCAGTGAGGACTCTAGGTGTGCAGAGAGCACGCGTCAATGCAAAGACTCCATTGAGTGATCCAGTGGTACGCAAGTCTAGCAAGGTGAGATACCCTGTTAAAAGATTTGGTTTTGAAGGTTATGCCACTCACCATTATGATTACATGGTGAAACTAGTTGAGGATGTTGAGCCCACATGTTTTGAGGAGGCTGTTGGTCATGCTCATTGGGATGCAGCAATGGATGAGGAGATGGCTGCATTAGAGGCCAATAAGACTTGGGATCTAGTATCATTGCCGAAGGGCAAGAAAGCTATTGGATGTAAGTGGGTTTATAAGATTAAGCACAATGCAGATGGTTCTATTAGTAGGTACAAAGCTAGGCTGGTTGCAAAAGGCTATGCCTAGACATATGGCATAGATTATGATGAAACCTTCAGTCCAGTTGCTAGGATGGAAACTGTCAGATGTGTGATTTCTTTGGCAGCAGCCAAAGGTTGGAGGTTGCAGCAAATGGATGTGAAGAATGCCTTCTTGCATGGTGATTTGCAAGAAGAAGTGTATATGGATGTGACACTAGGTTATGAAGATTTAGAGCATCCCACGTATGTGTGCAGGTTGAAGAAGGCGCTCTATGGGCTCAAGCAAGCACCTAGAGCATGGTTTGACAAGATCAGAGAGTATCTTGTCAATATTGGCTTTTATGTTTCTGATGCTGATCACTCACTTTATGTGAGAAAGGGAGATGCAGGTTTGGTCATCATAGTCATCTATGTGGATGACTTGATTATTACAGGTGATAGTGATAGTGGGATTGCTGAAGTCAAGGACTTTTTGAAGAAGAAGTTTGAGATGAAGGATTTAGGTGAACTAAGGTACTTCCTTGGCATTGAGTGATCAGATGTGATGATGGTATATGGCTGTCCCAAAGAGAGTATGGCTTGGATATGTTGTCCAAGTATGGTATGACAGCATGCAAACCACTTTCAGTCCCGTTGGAGCAGAATGTAAAGTTGAGTGCTGATGTTGGGGATGAGATAGAAGACCCTACTATGTTCAAGAGGATAGTAGGGAGTTTGATCTACATGACCATTACAAGACCAGACTTGAGCTACGCTGTTGGTCTTGTGAGTTAGTTTATGCAAGTACCTAGAAAGCCGCATTTGGATGCGGTTAGATGCATATTGAGATATGTGAAGTCCACATTACATTATGGACTTTTCTATGAGGCAGGTACAGATGTATAGGTGTTTGGATACACAGATGCAGATTGGGCTGGTAGTATGTGTGATAGAAGATCTACCAGTAGATACATGTTCTCTCTTGGTAGTGCAGTAGTTGCTTGGAGCAGCAAAAAGCAATCTACGATTGCTTTGTTGAGTACAGAGGCTGAGTATAGAGGTGCTGCTGTTGCAGCATGTGAGGTAGTATGGTTGCAAAAGTTATTGGTTGATTTAGATGTGTAGGTGGAAGGTCCAGTTGTCATTTATTGTGACAACATGAGCAGTATACAGTTGGCTAGGAACCCTGTGTTCCATGGCAGGACAAAACATATTGAGGTACACTACCACTTTGTGAGAGAGAAGGTGCTAGTAGGTGAGATTGACTTGGTGTGTGTCAGTACACAGGATCAGATAGCTAACATCTTCACAAAGGCATTGGCGGAAGGTTGATAATGACTTTGACTTTTGAAAAGTCCATAGCAATGCCGTTCTTTGACACCACGTGCCCTAGGATACATCCGTGTTTCACCCAAAACTGGCACTTCAAGGGGTTCAACGAGAGGTTGTATAACTGACACCGTTCAAAGACAACTCTCAATTTCTCTAAGTGTTCGGCCCAACTAGAGTGTACACATAAGTCGTCTACAAAGACCTCTAGTTCGCGCCTAAGCATATCTTTGAAGATAGTGCACATTAAGCGTTGGAACGTCGTAGAAGCATTCATCAGCCCAAAGGGCATGACAATGTAGGCGAATACACCCCATTCTGTGGTGAAGGTAGTCTTGTGCCTGTCATCGGGGTGCACTTGCACTTGATTGTAGCCCGAGAAGCTGTCCAAAAAACTGTAGGCCTCTTTACCTGCTACCCTCTCAAGGATGTGCTCAGTGTATGGTAAAGGGTAGTTGTCCCTCTTCGTAGTGGCATTAACTTTCTTGTAATTAATGCACACTTGGATTTTTCCGTTCTTCTTCATCACGATCACAATCGGTGATACCCAGTCCGTGTGCTCAATCTCATATATGAATCCCGCCTTCATGAGCTTATCAATCTCCTCTTTTACTGCATGGGCGTGTTTGGGATTCATGGGGTAAGGACATTGCTTTGTTGGCATTGCATCAGGGACCATTGGGATATTATGAGTCACAACCCTAGGGTCTACCCCTTTAAGCTCTTCGAATGTCCAGGCAAATACATCAATATACTCTTGCAAGACTGCAACAAGTTTGGCCTCCTCATCCTCGGTCAAATCGTCTGCAATGAATATAGGTCTTGGCTTTTCGCCCAGCCCAGCCAAGTTGACTTCCTTGACTTTGGCGAGTCCTTCGATCGATTCACTAGTTTGGCCCTGCCTCTTTGCACCTAGCAGAATCACTACTCTATCACCCTTTTTAAATTTTGTAAACCGTTTGGGTAGATCCTGCCGTTTCTTTTGCCTCTTTGCTTCTGAGCCCTTCACTCGCGTCTTGGCCTCCTCCTTTAATCTCCTGTGCCTTAGGTGGACTGGCAAGTCCCCTTTTGTGCGTTTGACCTTAGAGGATTTGGGTATCTCGGGATCACTCTCAGTGTTGACTTCCGACTCCGAGTTAAACTCGCATCCCTCGCTCGAGGAAGGAGTTTCCCCAGGGGGTCGTAGTTCAGTGGTGCATCCGTCTTGAGCACTGGGATCACCCATGGTCGTGCTACTCCGACTTACTTGTAATCCACGGCTCCCATGTGTTCTAGCCAGGATCTATCGCACTCCATCCGCATGACTCCTTTTTCACCCCAATTCGTCCTTTCCTTCCTAGGTCTTGGGTCTACCTTGATTTGTTCTATCGTTCTCCCTTCTGTGTCATACTCTACTGTATTCATCCCTTCCTCACTTTCATCTCCTGTAGAGTGGTAGTCCTCATATTCCTCGTCGCGTCAGAGTCTTGCTCTTCAGACCATTCATCATCGCCTAAGCTTTCCTCTTCGGTCTCCTTGTCATCAGTAACTAAGGCTCAATTGTATAACAAATTCAGGTCGTGGACTTTGGTCCATTTCCATTCTGGCTTAGTCAACAGATCACGTAGAGGCTTTAAATTGGCAGCCAAATTGCCCTTCAGTGTGTCTGTTAGACACTCTACGATTTCATGAAGCTCTAGCTTATTGCTGGGGATATAGAACGAGATTGGTTTCCTTGGGTTGAGTGAGCTTCTTACCATCATGCAGAGTGGCACAGTTGGATCCTCCATTGGCGTGGTTGCGGCTTTAGCAGCCTGCCGATATAGTTCTTCCTCATTTGAGAATGGTAGGTCAATGGTTGCCAAGACGTGCATCCAATCCCACTCATCCTTAGGGCATGGAATATATTTAGTGAGTGATCCATAGGGTTTGGTTGTTTGAGCTTTGCCTTTTAGCATGGCTGAGATGGCATTTAGGTCAACGGGGGTTGTTTTCCAAGTGTCCATCTCTACCCTTACTGCTTCAGTTCTGCTTCCTAGGAAGATCAAACCATTCCCCCAATCTTCAATGACTCGAGCATGCCTTCTTGCATGGTGATTTGCAAGAAGAGCATCCCACGTATGTGTGCAGGTTGAAGAAGGCGCTCTATGGGCTCAAGCGAGCACCTAGAGCATGGTTTGACAAGATCAGAGAGTATCTTGTCAATATTGGCTTTTATGTTTCTGATGCTGATCACTCACTTTATGTGAGAAAGGGAGATGCAGGTTTGGTCATCATAGTCATCTATGTGGATGACTTGATTATTACAGGTGATAGTGATAGTGGGATTGCTGAAGTCAAGGACTTTTTGAAGAAGAAGTTTGAGATGAAGGATTTAGGTGAACTAAGGTACTTCCTTGGCATTGAGTGATCAGATGTGATGATGGTATATGGCTGTCCCAAAGAGAGTATGGCTTGGATATGTTGTCCAAGTATGGTATGACAGCATGCAAACCACTTTCAGTCCCGTTGGAGCAGAATGTAAAGTTGAGTGCTGATGTTGGGGATGAGATAGAAGACCCTACTATGTTCAAGAGGATAGTGGGGAGTTTGATCTACATGACCATTACAAGACCAGACTTGAGCTACGCTGTTGGTCTTGTGAGTTAGTTTATGCAAGTACCTAGAAAGCCGCATTTGGATGCGGTTAGACGCATATTGAGATATGTGAAGTCCACATTACATTATGGACTTTTCTATGAGGCAGGTACAGATGTACAGGTGTTTGGATACACAGATGCAGATTGGGCTGGTAGTATGTGTGATAGAAGATCTACTAGTAGATACATGTTCTCTCTTGGTAGTGCAGTAGTTGCTTGGAGCAGCAAAAAGCAATCTACGATTGCTTTGTTGAGTACAGAGGCTGAGTATAGAGGTGCTGCTGTTGCAGCATGTGAGGTAGTATGGTTGCAAAAGTTATTGGTTGATTTAGATGTGTAGGTGGAAGGTCCAGTTGTCATTTATTGTGACAACATGAGCAGTATACAGTTGGCTAGGAACCCTGTGTTCCATGGCAGGACAAAACATATTGAGGTACACTACCACTTTGTGAGAGAGAAGGTGCTAGCAGGTGAGATTGACTTGGTGTGTGTCAGTACACAGGATCAGATAGCTAACATCTTCACAAAGGCATTGGCGGAAGGTTGATAATGACTTTGACTTTTGAAAAGTCCATAGCAATGCCGTTCTTTGACACCACGTGCCCTAGGATACATCCGTGTTTCACCCAAAACTGGCACTTCAAGGGGTTCAACGAGAGGTTGTATAACTGACACCGTTCAAAGACAACTCTCAATTTCTCTAAGTGTTCGGCCCAACTAGAGTGTACACATAAGTCGTCTACAAAGACCTCTAGTTCGCGCCTAAGCATATCTTTGAAGATAGTGCACATTAAGCATTGGAACGTCGTAGAAGCATTCATCAGCCCAAAGGGCATGACAATGTAGGCGAATACACCCCATTCTGTGGTGAAGGTAGTCTTGTGCCTGTCATCGGGGTGCACTTGCACTTGATTGTAGCCCGAGAAGCTGTCCAAAAAACTGTAGGCCTCTTTACCTGCTACCCTCTCAAGGATGTGCTCAGTGTATGGTAAAGGGTAGTTGTCCCTCTTCGTAGTGGCATTAACTTTCTTGTAATTAATGCACACTTGGATTTTTCCGTTCTTCTTCATCACGATCACAATCGGTGATACCCAGTCCGTGTGCTCAATCTCATATATGAATCCCGCCTTCATGAGCTTATCAATCTCCTCTTTTACTGCATGGGTGTGTTTGGGATTCATGGGGTAAGGACATTGCTTTGTTGGCATTGCATCAGGGACCATTGGGATATTATGAGTCACAACCCTAGGGTCTACCCCTTTAAGCTCTTCGAATGTCCAAGCAAATACATCAATATACTCTTGCAAGACTGCAACAAGTTTGGCCTCCTCATCCTCGGTCAAATCGTCTGCAATGAATACAGGTCTTGGCTTTTCGCCCAGCCCAGCCAAGTTGACTTCCTTGACTTTGGCGAGTCCTTCGATCGATTCACTAGTTTGGCCCTGCCTCTTTGCACCTAGCAGAATCACTACTCTGTCACCCTTTTTAAATTTTGTAAACCGTTTGGGTAGATCCTGCCGTTTCTTTTGCCTCTTTGCTTCTGAGCCCTTCACTCGCGTCTTGGCCTCCTCCTTTAATCTCCTGTGCCTTAGGTGGACTGGCAAGTCCCCTTTTGTGCGTTTGACCTTAGAGGATTTGGGTATCTCGGGATCACTCTCAGTGTTGACTTCCGACTCCGAGTTAAACTCGCATCCCTCGCTCGAGGAAGGAGTTTCCCCAGGGGGTCGTAGTTCAGTGGTGCATCCGTCTTGAGCACTGGGATCACCCATGGTCGTGCTACTCCGACTTGCTTGTAATCCACGGCTCCCATGTGTTCTAGCCAGGATCTATCGCACTCCATCCGCATGACTCCTTTTTCACCCCAATTCGTCCTTTCCTTCCTAGGTCTTGGGTCTACCTTGATTTGTTCTATCGTTCTCCCTTCTGTGTCATACTCTACTGTATTCATCCCTTCCTCACTTTCATCTCCTGTAGAGTGGTAGTCCTCATATTCCTCGTCGCGTCAGAGTCTTGCTCTTCAGACCATTCATCATCGCCTAAGCTTTCCTCTTCGGTCTCCTTGTCATCAGTAACTAAGGCTCAATTGTATAACAAATTCAGGTCGTGGACTTTGGTCCATTTCCATTCTGGCTTAGTCAACAGATCACGTAGAGGCTTTAAATTGGCAGCCAAGTTGCCCTTCAGTGTGTCTGTTAGACACTCTACGATTTCATGAAGCTCTAGCTTATTGCTGGGGATATAGAACGAGATTGGTTTCCTTGGGTTGAGTGAGCTTCTTACCATCATGCAGAGTGGCACAGTTGGATCCTCCATTGGCGTGGTTGCGGCTTTAGCAGCCTGCCGATATAGTTCTTCCTCATTTGAGAATGGTAGGTCAATGGTTGCCAAGACGTGCATCCAATCCCACTCATCCTTAGGGCATGGAATATATTTAGTGAGTGATCCATAGGGTTTGGTTGTTTGAGCTTTGCCTTTTAGCATGGCTGAGATGGCATTTAGGTCAACGGGGGTTGTTTTCCAAGTGTCCATCTCTACCCTTACTGCTTCAGTTCTGCTTCCTAGGAAGATCAAACCATTCCCCCAATCTTCAATGACTCGAGCATTTCTCATCCAAGGTTGGCCTAGCAGTATGCCATAGTCCACTCCCTTCATGACAATGAAGTTCACGGAAAACTGCACACCTGCAATCTTTACTGGCCAGTTCTTTAAGACTCCGAATGGCCTTATCTTCATTCCATTTGCTAACGTGACATTGAACCTGGTAATCTCTACAGGAGGGTTTTCCCATGCCTCTAAAACTGCATGGCTCAGTACGCTAACACTGGCGCCTATATCTACAATTCCTTTCCACGTCATATCTCCTAAGGCTAGAATAGGTAGGACTGCATGCATTTCACTGCCTTCCCAGAAAGCATTGATGTGCAATGACTTAGGAGTTGAGTGTAGAGTTAGACTGGGGATTTGTGTAATTGCATCATGATCTTGCTGATCAGCACCCGTAAGTCCTGTGTGTCCCTCCACCAAATCTTTTAACTCCTGCCATAGAGAAGGATTCTGCCTAAGCAGGTCTTCTATGCTTAGAGTTACTGGGGTGGACAACAAGGTTGCAAGGAGACTGCTGGGCTCTTGTCTTCCCCTAAGGCTAGCACTCCTGACCCATGCATTCTGTCTACCTGGTGCACAGATCGGTCGCAGTATGCTCACGTAGTGAATCCCGGAAGGTCCCCAAGAACAATGAACTCTAGCTTTTTGCACAAAAAACAATGTAAAAGCATGAACGACAAGAAGCAAGAGACCAATTGGGTTCAATCTCCCCCCATGCCTTGTGTGAGCGCTTCACAAAGCATGTATTTTATGTATATTTCCATCTTCATGCTCAATAATAGCCCAATTTACAAAAATATGACAAGCTTTTAGCTTTTGAGTTTGCTTTCTACAAAAATAGGAAATAAAGCTAATGGACAGTGCCCATAGAGTCTGGCACGCCCAATCTCAATGTCCAAATAGAAATAACATATCCGTGCGCATAGGCGCATGCAAAATAATAATAAATAATCGATGCCTCAATAGACATAACAAAATATAGGTGTGGCGCCTATCAAAATATAATCCATAGGTCGTGCCTATCAAAATATAATCCATAGGTCGAATACTCGCTAGACTCCAATGCTTTCCTCCGCCACTGCTGCTATCTCTACACATCAACTGAAGCATTCACAATCGTTAGTAAAATAATACAATTAAACCGACAAAAGTGAATACCTAGCAGTCTTCAGCTACATAAATAAATCAACTGGTTAGAAATAAATCCTAACCTTAATTTATTACGAGTGTGCACTCTAAACTCATAAACGTTTATTAATTTAATATGCATTTTGCGGAATCACCTGCTATGGAATCACCCATGTACACACTAAATTAATGAAATGCCCGAAAAGGACAGGCGTCCCCATCAACTTCTCGCACAAAGAATCCACTTTGTGTATGAGTCCCGATCATCTAAGTTTACGGAATCCACCGTAAAACCTCACGGAATCCACCGTGGCATATGCCTCCTGGCATCATACCCCCGGGGTGGGATAGCAATTGACCTCAATTGCTATTAGCTCAATGTGGAGCTAACAGAGTGGGGAAAGCATTTAAGTCTCTAGCGTGCATCCATTGTGCTTCCTCTACAGGATGGTTCTTAAATTTTACTAAATATCTAGAATACCTTCGGCCAGTTCTAGTGGTCATAAAGTCAGTGTCTATGATAGCTTCTGGTTCAAGTATTTCAGTCTCTTCCTCTAATAAAGGTGGGTTTTCATAAACAGGGTGGATAGGTAATTGGCCTCTAAATGGTCTCAATAAACTAATGTGAAATGTATTGTGAATTTTCCAATGAGATGGTAATTCTAACTTGAATGCATTATCATTAATTTTATGAATGATTCTAAATGGTCCATAGAATCTAGGAGCTAATTTGACAACTGGATGTCTATCTACACTTTGCAGTCTACGTTTTTCTATTCTCAGCCAAACATAATCATCAACTTTGAAATTCATGGCTTGTCTTTTCTTGTTAGCTTGTTTGGTATATGATTATTGGGCTTTAGCAATCATATCCTTAACCTCATCAAAAATACTATTATGCATACTAGCAATATCATCAGCACTCTGAATTCTATTAGACAAAGATGCAACAGGTGTAGATAATCTATATCCATAAATGACTTCAAAAGGTGCTTTCTTTGTAGATGTGTGCGGTGTATTGTTATATGCAAACTGTAATAAATGCAAATGAGTGTCCCATGTCTGAGGTTTAGAGATAGTATATGCACGTAAAAGATCTAGAATGGTGCTATTTGTGGCTTCTGTTTGTCCATTAGTTTCTGGATGAAATGCAGATGAGAAATCAATTTTTGTGCCTAGATTAGCAAACATTGTTATCCAAAAATTGTTACAAAATCTAGAATCACGATCTGAAATGATAACTTTTGGCAATCCATGGTTAGTAAAAACAGTTTTCAAAAATAACTGTGCTGCTTGTGATGCTGTTAAAGTTTTCTTACATGGAATGAAATATGCTTGCTTACTAAATCTATCTACAACTGTCCAAATCATGTCATGGTTAGATTTAGTATTTGGTAAACCAGTAATGAAATCCATAGAAATATGTTCCCAAGGTTTAGATGGAATAGATAAAGGCATTAGTAATCCATACTGTTTACCATGATGTCTCTTTATTCTTTGACAAATCAAACATTCAGAAACGAAATTAGATACATCTGCATCCATATGCGGCCAATAAAAATCTTCAGTTAACATATGTAATGTAGATATGATACCTATATGACCTTGATATGGGGGACAATGAATTTCATTCAAAACAAAAGATCGGAATGGAATAGTAACACACAGTCTCTTTTCATAAAACATAAATCCATCATTATATGACAATGAATCAACAGGAATGAAATTATTTTGAACTAATTTATTCCAATCAGAATGAAAAGTAATATCCTGGTGATATGTATCTTTCATAGCAATCAAAGAATCAGAAGATATAACAGAAATATTATGAATTGCAGGTCTTCTACTCAATGCATCAGCAACTACATTTTCTTTTCCAGGTTGGTATTGAATGATAGGATGAAAACTTTGAATAAAGGAAGCCCATTTGATATGACGATCAGAGATTTGGGGTTGACTAAGTAAATGTCTAATGCTTTGCTGGTCGGTCTTTATCATGAATTCTGAACCCATTAAGTAGTGTTTCCACTGTCTTAATGCTTGTACAACTGCTAATAGTTCTTTGCATAAGTGGAATATTTCAGCTCAGAGGGTTTCAGCTTAGAACTAGAATATGCTATAGGATGATTGTCTTGCATTAGTACGGCTCCTATTCCTGATCCGCTAGCATCGGTCACAACTAGAAAGAATGGTCTATTAAAGTCAGGCAACTGTAGAACAGGGGTATTGGTTAATGCACGTTTCAGTAAGTCAAAGGATTTCTGCTGATTTTTGGTCCATTGATAAACAATTCCTTTCTTGAGAAGTTTGGTTAATGGTAAAGCAAGTAATGAAAAATTACGTACAAACTTCCTATAGAAACTAGCAAGACCAAGGAATGAGCGTAACTCATGCACGTTTTTAGGAACAGGCCAATGCAATATTGCATCAATTTTCTTAGGATCAACTTTAATTCCTTCAGATGATACAATATGTCCTAAATACTCAATTTCTGTCTTAAAGAATTCACTCTTTTCAGGATTTGCAAACAATTGATTTTCTTTCAGTAATTGAAAAACTAATGACAGATGCTCATAATGCTCTTTTTCATTTTGACTAAAGACCAAAATATCATCAAAGAAAACAATCACACAGTACTGATATTTCAGAAAGATACGGTTCATCATTCTACTGAAGGTGGCAGGTGCATTAGTCAATCCGAATGGCATGACTAAGAATTCGTAATGGCCAAACTGTGTTCTGAATGCAGTCTTAAATATGTCAGATTTATCTAGCCTTACCTGATGATATCCAGACTTAAGCTCAATTTTACTAAATATAGAAGATCCTTGCAGTTTGTCCATAAGGTCATCAACTCTAGGTATAGGATACCTATTCTTTACAGTGATCTTATTTAAAGCTCGGTAGTCAATACACATACGATAAGTGTTATTCTTTTTCTTGACTAAGAGTACATGTGCACCAAATGGAGAACTGCTAGGTCATATCAAACCTCTATTTAGTAATTCTTCAACTTGACTCTGGATTTCTTTTTGCTCTATCTGATTGTGCCTATATGGTGCTTTGCAAGGTGGTTGTGTGCCAGGAATCAAATCAATCTTATGGTCTTCTGGACGTGAAGGTGGTAAACCTGGTGGTAGGTCTTCTGCAAAACAGTCCTTAAAATATGCAAGAAATTCCTTATGCCTAGGGTGCATATGATTTTCCTTTGCTTGCAATTCATTCACCCAAATGAGATATGATTTAGTACTCTTGCGTAATGCACGTTTTGCTTGAGTATGCGAAAGCAGTGGAAAAACATTAGATGCATGCATACCATATAATATAATAGTTTTTCCTTGAAAATTAATATTCATTGTGTGTGTGGAATAATCTATATTTGGGTTATGCTGGTGTCGCCAAGGCATTCCTAAAATAATGTCACTCGACTGTAATGGAACAACTAAGAAATTTCTTCTTTCAGTGTATGAACCTATTTGAATCTCTAAATCTTGAACTTCTTGTGTACCATTATACCTAGTACCTAAAAATGCAGCTTTTATGCAATAATGCGTGGGTACAGTCTGTAATTTCAATTCCTTTACCAATTTTGCTGAAATAAAATCATGAGTACTACCGTCATCATGCAAGATAGTCTTTTCCTTTCCATGCACCAAACATTTCATAGTCAATAATGAATGTGGAGTAGGCATACCTGGTAAAGTGTCGGAAGTAGTAGTAGGGTCATCATCATCTTCAGTGAAATCAGGCATATCCTCATGCTCATCTTCGTCCATGGCTCCAAGATAGTTGATATGTGCTGGTGGCTTCTTTGAATGACAATTTGCTGCGAGATGCCCAGGCTGGTGACATTTATAACATACTATTGGCTTGGCTTTGGTTACATTATTTGCAATGGCTGGAAGTCTGGGTACATTTGGATTTGCTTGTGGAATAGGCTTAGGATTTGGATTGACAGTAGATGGTAATGTAGGTGGTTTAGCCCAATTCTTGCGGAAAGATGGTGAAGAGAAACGACCTGGATTAAATCTTCTAAAATTGGAATTGAATTGTTTAGATCCATAATTACCATTGGCTTGGAATTGCTGTGGTCGTCTGTCTCTACCGCGTAACTTATCTTCAGTGTCGTGAGCTAGTGAGATGGCGTCTTCAAGGGTAGCAGGCTTGAACATGTTCACTTCAGCGTAGTAATGCCCAAGGAGTCCAGACATATACTTCCGCTTATGTGTCGTCTCTGGTACGTCTTCAAGCATGCGTAGCTGTAGGAGTGCATTCCAAAAACTCTCTGTATACTGTGGTATAGGCTCAGATCCCGTTGTTGAAGTAAATCCCATTGCTTGATAGCCTTCTCATGAAATTGCGGTGGAAGGAAATTCTGCATGAACTTCTTCTTGAAATCTTCCCAAGTAGCAGGACATTCTATGCTCTTGCATACTACAGTCCACCAAAGTGATGCTCTGTCTACCAAATGATTAGTAACACACTTGATTTTATCTTTTTCTGGATAAGTTTCCTCATGAAAATAGTCATCAAACTGGCTAATGAATGATAAAACAGTCTTTCCTTCTCGTATGCCATTGAAAGTGAGAAATTTGAAACTTCGTTTACTTATCTTTGATTCCTTGCGAATGGTTTGAGCTTCAAGAGTGGCGTCGATGGTACGTCGAATCAAATCTTCAGCTTGAGGTTCTTCTTTGTCGGTAGACGCTCTTTGTAATTTTGTCAATTGCGCTTGCAATGCTTGCCTAGCCCTTCGTTCTTTTTCCAATTGCATCATGATTAGATCCAGCTTTTGTTCCATGGTAGGCTCAGGGAGGTCGTCTTCAGCCATAGGGTCATCCATATGTGGGGTCGTCATCCTGTAAAACTCAAAAGACCTTTCTCACTCAAAATCAGGTTAGCGGGATGAGCGTAGCTCAAATTCGGGGTTACAAGGCTATGTGTTTTTGGGTATTTCTTTCTCAATTTTCAGAAAATCTGCAATATTTCCTTCTTCGTATGCTGAAAATACTTCAACGGACCTGTGGATGGGTAGAATACCTTGCCACGAACAACTTTGCAGTTCAGAGTTTCTGCGCAGGAACAGCCCTTATAGGAGTTTTGAGCACTAGTCAGTTCTGACTTCAATTGACTAGTCTGACTTGCAGAGTTGCAGACTTAGCCGACTTGCAGAGTTGCAGACTTACAGAACTTAGTGAACTTGCAGAACTTGATTCCAGTCGACTTGCAGGACTTGACTTCAGAAGTGCAGGACCCAGAGTTTATGAACTTGATTGTCTTGTGTAACTTGATGAAAGCTTAATGACTTAAGCTTAATAGCTTAAGCTATGGAAGGGGGGGGACTAATTGAGGAAAACGGCGCAGATCGTGGAGGACATGGGCAGCCGTTTGCTGACGTCGCGAAATTTTCGGGCATACTCAGATACCTCGATGACAAGTTTTGTGAAACTTCTTCAATTCCTTAAGCCTTTAAGCTTGAAGACTAAGCTTTTTGAAGAAAAGAGATATGAGCTTCTTACTGTATATCCACGACTTGTTTATGGAGATGAGGGAGTGGTCCTCCGCCTGTACAGCCTGGTCCTTCGCGATCTGAGAGTAGAAACAGGGGTTCTTGATCGCTAGAAGTCTGCCTGTATCGACGGTTCGTGACGAGATTGACTGTAGAGCCCGATCGTTCCAAGAACTCCGCCTTCGCACGAGATGGGTAGCGATTGGAAGCTCTTATCTCAGCTCCGCTCTGATACCATTGGTGCGTAGATCGGTCGCAGTATGCTCACGTAGTGAATCCCGGAAGGTCCCCAAGAACAATGAACTCTAGCTTTTTGCACAAAAAACAATGTAAAAGCATGAACGACAAGAAGCAAGAGACCAATTGGGTTCAATCTCCCCCCATGCCTTGTGTGAGTGCTTCACAAAGCATGTATTTTATGTATATTTCCATCTTCATGCTCAATAATAGCCCAATTTACAAAAATATGACAAGCTTTTAGCTTTTGAGTTTGCTTTCTACAAAAATAGGAAATAAAGCTAATGGACAGTGCCCATAGAGTCTGGCACGCCCAATCTCAATGTCCAAATAGAAATAACATATCCGTGCGCATAGGCGTATACAAAATAATAATAAATAATCGATGCCTCAATAGACATAACAAAATATAGGCGTGGCGCCTATCAAAATATAATCCATAGGTCGCGCCTATCAAAATATAATCCATAGATCGAATACTCGCTAGACTCCAATGCTTTCCTCTGCCACTGCTGCTATCTCTACACATCAACTGAAGCATTCACAATCGTTAGTAAAATAATACAATTAAACCGACAAAAGTGAATACCTAGCAGTCTTCAGCTACATAAATAAATCAACTGGTTAGAAATAAATCCTAACCTTAATTTATTACGAGTGCGCACTCTAAACTCATAAACGTTTATTAATTTAATATGCATTTTGCGGAATCACCCGCTATGGAATCACCCATGTACACACTAAATTAATGAAACGCCCGAAAAGGACAGGCGTCCCCATCAACTTCTCGCACAAAGAATCCACTTTGTGTATGAGCCCCGGTCATCTAAGTTTACGGAATCCACCGTAAAACCTCACGGAATCCACCGTGGCATATGCCTCTTGGCATCACTACCATGGTAAGTCCCCCTTTGGCCTTGCTGCTGAGTTGTCCCCTGTGGCAAGGATACACTTTTAGTTTGTGGTTTTGTGGGTGAGACTGGTGTGCTCACACTAGAAAAATCATCCATCGGATCTTCTAGTATGGGTTCAGCATCCTTGAGGTGCTCCTGGGCATCCTTGACCCACTCCTTGACTTTGGCTATAGTTTCGAGCTGCCGTTTGGGATGGGGATATTTCCCTACCTTGGCACTCCCTAGCTCGGGGCTGAGGTCTCTGCCTCTGCATCCGAGACCTTCTTTCCAGCAGGCAGAGTCGTAGCACTCTCGATTTTTAGTGCGACTTTAGCTTCTGATCTCTTCTTCTTCCACCTGCGGCTTTTCTTCCCTATCGAGGCTGCGTCAAGATTGCTAGGTCCTGGCAGAGAGATGCTTGTCTGCCTTGTTTGAGCTCGCATCATAACCTGTAGTGGGATAGGTGTGTCCTCACTATCAAAGGTTTCCACTCCAAATAACCCCAGAGGTACTAAAGGTACGTTGACAGAGCTAACTGATGATTTCCTCCTAGGACAATTAGGAAAGAGGTGAGTGATCCCACATTCCGTGCATTGGAGATCCGCTTTGTCCTTGTTAGCATGTTTCTTCTCTGGGCAACATGATGAAATGTGGCCTGGATGACCGCAGGTCTAGCATGTGATTGGATCTTGGCTTTGGCCCTCCAAAGCCTTTGCCTCTTCCTCTACCTAATGCCATTACCGGCACTGGCCGATAGTCCATCAGGACTGGGTTGCCCTCCTCGTCATAGGATATGTACGGGTTGACATATGTCTCCTCTTCACTAGGCTCTTCCACATAGTGAACTAGAGCATCGCTCGGTGGGTGGGTTACAAAAGGCCCTGGTGATCTTGGTATACCTGTTGGGTTCATCTCCAGCCTAGGTACGGCAGGTCTTGAGTCATTTGGTGCAGGGAGTGCCAATTGGGCTCCCCTCCCAAAGAAATTGGGTGGTCTATTACCTAAGTACGAAGGATTGTACTGCTGTGTGTATGGGAATCTCCTCGGCATCCTGCAATGCAACGCATCGTGCCCGAATCTACCACAGTTTGAGCATGGCCTAGATCTGGGATCTTGGCATTCCGTTGGGAGGTGATTGCCGCCATAGTATATACACTGTACATGCGATCGCGCAAGCTTTCTTATCAGTTCCTGCAGTCGTGCAATCTCCATCCTCATCTCCGCCATCTCCTGGCCTTGGTCCATACTCTTTCCCTTTTCCTGCACACTAATGGTTGCTTTTTCTCCCGAAATAGTTGATCTCTCTGGATCCCTTTGATTTGCACTTTCTCGATTGGTAGTCCTCATGCTTCGTTCCCTAAGCTGATCATCTACACGTATTGCCTCTTCGAAAACTCTAGCTAGCACGTCTCGTTGCAAGGTAGAGTTACTGGCCAAAGCCTTGTAGAGCTCCTCACTCCGAATTCCGTTCATGAATACTGTAGACACTGCCCTCTCAGTAGATCATTCATTGGGAGGGATCCTTTTGAATAGGCTACGTACATGAGTGACGTAGTCCCTGACGTCTTCCTTCTCCCTTTGGCTGATATTCATCAACCGGACGATGAGGTTGTCAGAATACCCTACCTCCGAGAATCTCTTGATGAAGAGGCTCTTAAGGTGAGCAAAGTTTGTACGTTCTGCATCATCAAGGCTAGAATACCAGATTCTCCCCTTATTGCCTAAGCACAGGCCAAAAGCTTGAGAGCGTTGCGTAAGGTCAATAAGACTGTTTGCTTCGCATACTTGCTCGAATTGCTCCATGAACTTGTATGGGTCATTGCTAGGCTCATACTTCGCTAGCTGTTTTGCTACGACGGTGTCAAGCCTGCCCTTTAGCCCCTTGCGTGACTCCCAATCCCGAGAGTAGTGCGGTGGCTAGGGCTGTAGCACTCTGCTCAACGGATGTATTGTCCTTGAGTTGCTTGGCTACAAGTTTGCTCAATGTCATGTTAGCCTTTGCTACCCGTTCCCTCTCTTCATTCGGTCCAGATTTGGCTGCCCCAGCTAGGTCTAGCAACCTTCTAGCCTCGTACATATCTACGTCTTGCTGTAGCTTTTTGGCCCTTTGCTCGTGGTTGTAGGCAATTATGCCTTCTAGTGCTCTCCTGATTGCTCTTCTGTCTTCTTTGAAGCTTGCTACCACTTCTTCTACAGGTCTGCCCTGGATCACGGTCCTAGTAAGTAAATCATAGTCATGGACTAGTTCCTGTACTGAGACTGGGAATTCTCCTAGGTCTAGCCGGTCCTCTTCTCGGTCGCCTCTTGATCTTGACATTGTTTCTGCCTCCAATTCCACAAGGCCGTTGATTAGTTCGAGTAGTTCTGGCAGTGCCCGATCCTCTATGTTGTCGTCTTCTGGATCCTCACGTCCACTTAACGTCCTCCTGGGTCCTAACCTTGTTTGTCTGCTAAGTCTTGGGGTTCACTCCTATTGGTGGGTTCCTTGAATGATTATGTTCGAGTGTATTCCTTGTTATTACAACCAATCCTCAAATTATGTACACTCAGTGTGGTGTCTGTGCGTTCGGTGCAAAATCAGGCTTTCTGATCTTTCAGTGCACAACCAATGTGGCCTACTGTGTGTGTGAGATTATGGCACTCAAGTGCGATGTCAATGCTACCTTCAGCTCTTGGCCACTGGGTATGAGGTCATCACACGGCTGCCTGGTTAAAATCTGGGTCTCTGCTGCGTCTCTCAGGTATGTGGGGGTCTGATGTCTGGTCTACGGTTGCGACTAGGCTGTGTCAACACACTCTACTAGGTTTCCTAGCCACACTGCCAAGTTTTCTATGATTTTCTCGCACCTACAAGGTCGCACTAGTGTCGGCAATGCGGGTCTGGGCTTAAATTATTAAAATAATGTCAAAAACTGCATTCGACCAAAATTGGCCCGAATGGCAAGGTACGAATCCTAGAATCAACGTCCGAACCGCCAAAGTCCGAATGTCTCGTTCGGGTGGGCCGAAGGCCGAATGGCCGAGTCTGGGGCTGAAGTCAAGTTGGGCCGAATGGCCGGGTTCGGGCGGGCCGATTCAACTGTCTGAACACCGAATGACCGAATCTTGAATTCGGAGGGGCCGAACCGTCGAAGCCTGAATGATAAGGTCCGAATGGCTAGATTGCCCAAAGGTCGAACTCTGAATCCCGAAAGCCTTCGTTCGGGCAGGCCTGAATGGCACGTGGCTGAATGCTCGAAGTCTGAATTCCGAACCCTAGGTTCAGGGCAGCCAATTGCCCGATTCTGGGGTTTGGGCATTCGAACGCGTTGGGATCGACACACTTTCGACAATGAAAATGGTGCCGAATCTAGTGTTTTGCTGATGATTAGCTATTCTAGGTTGTGAAATACACACAAGGGCATATCGGGAAAGAGATTTGTATACTGTAGCACCCCGAAAGTGTGATCGAAGGGCGTCTGCTCCTCTCCTGTGCCTGTAGCTCTCTTACGCTCTCTTGCTCTCTCTCAACTAAGTCAGAATGCAAATGAGCTCTTCTCCCCTTACCCCAGCCTTATATAGCATTGCCCAACCACTCTCTAAACTTAAAGCCTTTCCCCATTGCGATTTCCCCCTCAAAAACACGATTTTTGCCTTCTTTTTCTTATTGCAACCAGATTTACAGCAGCAAAAACCCTATCCTTTCAGTTTCGAATCTTAATCCTATCCTACCTAATGCTAACAAAAAATCACAAAACCAAGCATAAGTTGTATTTACCTACTCAGGCACTCATCAAAAAACTCAAAATACTTACTTGTTCCAACGATTAAACCTCCTAAATCTCCTATCTATCTCAAGCATCATTTCGAGCAAAGGCCCTACTCCTATGCTCGATTTGATGCGCGCGACGCTCAAGGCTCGATTCCGTCGGTCCTGGCAACGGAACCAAAATGAAGGGGAGCTAGGAGCTCTATCCCGAGACCTACGGACTGCTTATTGATCAAGCGTTTCAAGCCGAGCGGCCATGGCTACCTCTCACATAGCCGACACGCCATGCCTACCTTACGAGTGTAGTGAGCTTACCTTGATGCTCGATCGAGTATCCTCCTCTCTCTTGCACACCAGTAGCTCCACAATCCTTGTGGCAAGCTCAAGCAACCTCAATCTCTCTCCCATGAGCTCCATCCTCCATAGCTGAGCGCGCAAGAGAAGAGAAGAGAAGAGAAGAGAAGAGAAGAGAAGAGAAGAGAAGAGAAGAGAAGAGAAGAAGAGAAGAGGAGATGGTGAAGAGCTTCACCCTCGCGATCCCTTGCTCCCACACACTCACTCCCTCGCACTCTCACACTCCCTCTCTCAAGAGCACACACAAGCAAGAAGAAGAAGAGAAGAGAAGAGAAGAAGAAGAGAGCCACTTTTTGCCACACACAAGAATGAGCTTCTCATTCACTTTTGAACTTTATATACATGCCCTCCCTTATTTGGGCAGTCATCCCCTTTTTTACAAGGCCGGCCATTGCCCTAAGCCCATTTCTCATTTCCCACCATTATAATTTATCCTATTCCCAACTAATGCATACAATTTGCACAGGAGTGAGCCTAGCACTCTTTTACAAGGATTCGGGAGCGCTTCCACATTTAATGGTGTGCCTTTTACTCTTTTGCTGTCTCGAGGCGACACTGAGACTTTATGGGGGTCGTGCCCGAACATTTAAAATTTTCGGGGTCTGGTTACTGGTCAAGGCGCCTTTTCCTTCTTTTATCCTACGCCTTTTTTGCTATTTCCTTTTTTTCCATTTTTCCGCTCCTCTGCTCCATTTTCCCGCTCCTTTGTGCTGCGGTAAATACGGTAAACAGAGATACACACTCGACCTTCTTATATACTTAAAAGATATATAGTGAATATTATGCTGGTGTAGAAAGAGAATAGATGAGAGAGAGAGAGAGAGAGAGAGAGAGAGAGAGAGAGAGAGAGAGAGAGAGAGAGAGAGAGAGAGAGAGAGAGAGAGAGAGAGAGAGAGAGAGAGAGAGAACACACTAGGGACTGGAAGATGGGCCAGTCCCCCCCTTGTGGAGTTATATTATTGACAAGGAGCAAGCTCCTCTATTACACATAAACTAGTTATTAACTTGTAGATCTTGGGAACAAGATCATGGTTCCTTGCACGGTATACAACCGGCTAACACTTGCACAACTTGAAAGTTGGCATCTTTTGTTCTTTATTGAGTTTCTCCTTCTCTCCTACACAATATGTGTAGGGCTCTCCTCTTGGAGCTTGATTTTAGTAGAGCTTCCATAGCACTTGCACCTTCTCTCCTACACAATATGTGTAGGGATCTCCTCTTGGAGCTTGATTTTAGCAGAGCTTCCACATCACTTGTACCTTCTCTTCTCCTCTTGGAACTTGATTTCAGTAGAGCTTCTGCAACACTTGCACCTTCTCTTCTCCTCTTGGAACTTGATTTCAGCAGAGCTTCCGCAGCACTTGCTCCTTCTCTTCTCCTCTTGGATGCATGCAAAGTGATGCTTCCTTCACTTCCTCCACACCCAAGGAGAGCCTCCCTTTTTATAGGCTCCAAGAGCTTCTCTTCTTGGAGAGAGACTTGAGTGTCAAGATTGGAAAGGTTGATCTTTATGCAAGATGTGGCTATTCCAGGACCTACTATGCAGCACAAGTTTTGAAATATCTCTCTGTGCGTTACTCGGATGGAAAAACGTCCAACATGAAAGTTGTAGATCTCGCCATTTTCGATAATCCACTCGGCATGTTTTTAGAGATCAGCGTTCTATCGCGGTATATTTTAAAAATAGATTTACCATGTCTATTTTAAGAAAAGTAACTTTTTAAACTCTACTATTAACTTATGGTCCATGTAACCACCTTAAGCCATATATAAGGAGAGTTCATTAGATTGCCTTGAGTCTCAACCTTAAGATTGACTTCCCATAAAATCTTGTGTCATCTTAGACCTTAGAAAGATAAAATCACTTCTCTCCTCACTTCTAGAGGATCACGTCTCTTGTCTTTCTTAGTGAAAGAATTACCTCTCTTGTTTTTCTTAGTGAAAGAATTACTTCTCTTCTTAATTCATTAAGAGAGAAAATACCTTAAACCTTGACTTGTAAGGGAGAGGATGACCCCAAATGAATGCAATGCTCATTACACACAAGTAAACGTTCCCAGGCATCCCCAGATGCACACATAAATACATATACACAATGCTAATGCACTTCCTCTTCTTAGAACTCAATCCATCTTCATTTATGTGTAACTCCTTGGTTCTTGTGTACACTCTTACACTTGGTAGACACTTCCTTCCCCCTTCATAACTTGTAATGCATGTACCAGATATCCCTGTCACATTGCTTTGATCACCCCATTAAGTGATACATTAGGAACACTGGTCTCTAAATGGTCGCATGGCCATGCTAGATCATCATTAACACTTAAGGAAAAGTGAGTCATTAGTTTATTGATATAATTTTACTAAATAGAGAATAGAAAAGTGAGCCATTAGTTTCTTGATATAAATTTACTAAATAGAGAATGCGTAATAAGCAATCACTTTAGTGACAGGGAAAATATGCCTAGATGTTTGAATGGGATGCACATTTCTTCCTAAAGCGTTGCCACTTTAGCACTTATTCCATGCTTATGTGCCTTTATACATTTTCTGCACAAACTTTATAATGAAAAGCATTGTCATTGACTTGGATTTTGCAGAAAAAGAAAAATGTTTCCTCTCTCTAAGTGATGCCCGAGGTTTAAAAAAAACTAGAGATTGAGATAGTGTTTTTGCCATGACGAAAATCTGACTGATGATTAGACTAACTTCGTTGTACAATTTCTTGGATGTATGAAAGCTTCCATCAAAATGTTGGGATGGAAAGTCTCCTAAAGACACTTAAATGCATGTGTTGACAAATTGGCAAAACGAATTGATCATATCCGCTCTTATCATCATTGTCCATTTGTATGACAATTAAAATAAAACTTAATTGATAAATTACTTAAAAAAGTAAATTAATCAAGTACTTAAAAATAATAAATAAATCTATTTGATATTAAAATTTAAAATGCAAGCATGATAAGCATATTTAAAAGGTAAAATAAAAATTAATTGAATAATATTTACTTTTAAAACAAATAATTACAAGCAATGGCATATATAAAACATTGCCAACTCGAAATCTACATATTGTCAATATGTGTTAAAACATATTTGTGAGTAAAATGGTCAAAGAGTGAGCTATATAAGTCAATGTTTAGAAAAAAAAAGTTCAAGACTATGATTGAAAAGTTGTACTATATGTCTAAGGACTAGCTTTTAATGCAACACAAGTACAAGCACCCTAACCCCTAAATCTATTAAATGAAGTGTGAGACAAGTCTCAACATACACAACAATAGATATTTTATTATCCAAATGTACAAAGAAAGCATATGTTGTATTGTGAATATGACTACCAAGTTCTAAGAGAACACAAGTACTAGAATAAAAAAGTTTCAATTCATCTTGTAGTGTGAGGTATGTCTTTGACACACATAGAAATGAATGCTAACACTTACTATTGGAGTGTGAGTGCAAGCCTCAAACACTAGTAATAGCAAATCAAAGAAAGTATTTCACTTATATATTTGTGAGTATACAAGAATCACAAAGTTCAAATTCATCTTATAGTGTGAGGCAAGTCTCTAACACATGTACAAATAAATGTTTTATTGCTAACACTTACTATTGGAGTGTGAGTGTAAGCCTAAAACACTAACAATAGCAAATTAAAGAAAGTTTTTTGCTTGTATTGTGAGTGTGAATATAAGCCTCTAACACATTACAAATACATGTACTACACATTTTAAATCTGTTCTTGGAGTGTCAGACAAGCCTCTAACACATAAAAAATGAATATTTTATTGATAAGACTTGCTATTGAAGTGCGAGTGTGAGCCTCAAATATTAGCAATAACAAATCTAAGCAAGTCGATTGCTTGTGTTTTGTGCATGTGAGCATAAGCCTCTAGCACAACACGGTGCAAGCAATTAATCTAAATATTCTAGTTGTGGAGTATGAGGCAAGCCTCTAATGCACATAGAAAGGGAGACTAAATAAAAAAAAAACTTTTGAAGTGTGAATCCCAAAAAAACGTATTCAAAATAATCAATAATATTTAAAAATTAGAGAATACTTTTGAAGTGTAAGAAAAACTTTAATATAATAAAATTATTGAAAAATAATAAATAATATTTAAAAATAAAATAAATTTAAAAGATCACATGTGAAAAGAGAAATTGAGAAATAAAAAACTAATTGAAGGCTAATGGGTATGGAAGAGCTAGAAGACAGGACAAGAGAAGAGGATGCAAATGAAAGTTTTTTGAAATGGTAAAAAAGCTTTTAAAACTTGCTTATTTTATCTTCTGATTGAAAAGTATTTCCATCAAATGCCTTTTTTTTGGATTTTATTGATTATTTTCCAAATAATATATAACAAGATATTTAAAAATCATTGTAGAGTAAAACACATTTAACAATCATTATTTGAAGTGAACAATATAATCTCGGTTATGAGATATTAAGGGAAAATAGAGTCACATAGAGGGTGGTATAATGGGAGAGTGCTAAGGGAATAAGGTCTTGTTGTGATCATAGAGCCATGTGGAGAAGAAGTTAAGACGAGTGAGTTGTATGACATGGTAGAATTATAGTTGTATGCTGGGGAGATGGTTGTATCAAGTAGTCATATGATGGGAGAATGGTTATATAGAGAGGAGGAAGAAGAAGATGTAAAGGAAGTAATGTTGAGATGGCAAGCTCAACACGTGCAAACATTAATGATAGATCGCCTAGTTAGATGGGTCTCCACATCTATACTTAGCACATTGGTGGTCGTTATGATCCTCACATGGCCATTGACTTATCACTTATTATATTTAGTTTGTTACACCTACCTAAATCTAGCATAGTTATAGCATTGATTGATTAGTATCGTTAGTTATGCATTGTTTGACTTAATAGGGCACTTTCCTTTATATTGTATGCTACATATACATTGTATACATTGTATTATGGAAGAAAGAAGGAAAAAAGACTAGCAAGAAAATGTTTTGGACTCTATCTCTCTTCTTGTATTGTTGAGTGAGTTTTCTCTTGTATGTGTGTTGTGTGTGTTGAGCATAATATCTTAAGCAAGTTCACCCAGCATGTAATTTGTGACATGGCATCGGAATATCGCTATTAAGAGAGGCTAGCTTTAAAGGTTGAAGAATTGGTTGCTTTATGATGCACATGTTACAGATTTCAAATCTGTAAGTTTTGAGGTGTTTTTTCAAGAAGCCAAAAAAAGGTTTATATGCAAATATGTTGCACATTATTATATATATTATTGAGGAGTCAATAAAAAAGGTTATCTGATTTATTATTGTACACATCTTGTGAAGGGTTATAGAAGACTTGCTTGCTATTTGGTACTCATTTGTATCATAATGGTTGAAAGTAGTGGAAATTCTATAATCTAGAAGCTAGACAAGAATAATTACCCACTGAGAGCTTAAAAGATGAGTGGGTTTCCTCTTACCCACCCAGCCTCCAGTCCTCACTAAGAGAGCTAAAGAAGGGCACCACCTAGCCAAAGGGAGGATGGGCTAGGACATCCGTTTCCTCAAAGAGAATGCAAAGTGATAAGATGTAGGGTTTAAGCTACGGGTAAGGCTCTTGATAGGTGTTTCTTGATAAGTTGTAGCAAGGAAATTATGTATCATCTTCAAGATAGAATGATGAAAAACATGAGTGTTTCTTTGTCATGCAACATATGATGAATGTTGTTATAAGAAAGGGGACATGTGATGATGTATGGTATATTGATTCTAGAATATTTAATCGTATGACTAGCCATGCTAAATGGTTTTGAGAGATGCAAGATTTACAAAGTCTAGGTGACAATTCATGTCATCTAATTTCACATATTTAAGTTTCTTTGTCCTTGCATGATGATTAGACAAAGTGTTTGTGAGATGTTTTACATATGCCATCCATCACAAAGAATTTGGTATTTATTAGTCAAATGGTTGAGCAAGGACTGCAAGTTAGATATAACAAAAATGGCTATTTTGTTGAAGACTAATAATAAGTGCATGTTAATTGCAAAAGAAAGTAGAGTTGATTGCATGTTAACCTTGGATGCTAGAATTCCTACTGTAAATACGACTATGTATGCTAAAGGTAAAGGTGTAGTTGTGGATGCTAGATTCTTGCTATAAATATTGCTATTTATGATAAAGGCAAAGATATGGTTGCAAATATTGAAATATGGCACATAAATTTTAGATATGCAAATTTGCAAAGGTTGAAATGAATGTAGTGCAGCAGGTTTGTCTACATTTAGAGTTGTCGAATTATGTAAAGTTTGTGAAGCTTATTGTTTGGAAAGTAGACAAGACAATCATTTTCACACAATAGAGATTTTAGCAAGAATATACTCGATATTGTGCATATAGATGTTTGGGAGACTACCCAAAATGTATATCTTGGTAATAGATCTATAGTTAGTCCTTGGTGTGGGAGACTAAGGAGCAGTCCCACATCTTGAAGTGCATCCAGTAGTGTTGTAGGTAATGACAAAGGGAAGAAGAAAGTGTCAAATTGTAATGAAGCAAATTAGCCACATTAGTTCATTATGCCTTATGAAAAATAAACCATGTAAATACCTTAGACATGATAGTACTAGGGTGACTATAAAAAGGAAAGAGGTGCTAAAGTAGGGAGCTTTTTGACACTTACACTATTTTCTTAGAGATTTCTTATTCATCACCATCTTGGGGTGAGTACCAAGCTTTGTTTCTTATATTTTCATTTCAGCTTCCATGGCTACATTGTGCTATGGTATAATTGAAGATGTCTATGGCATGGCCATGATTGAAGCATTTCACGTTATTTCTTGTTATTTTCTTAGTTTAGTTCATTATTTTTCTGTTAACTTTCATGGTAGAATAGATCTTCTTTACATTGGTATCAGAGCAATAGTTTAGATCCTGTTAGAAGTCATTTTCAAACATTAGATCTAGTTGCAGTGACTAGGGAGGAAAAAGCGCAGTTCAAATTGAGTCACAGAAGTTAGTTCCTTCATAACCGTGATTAGACATGGAGATCTTTCACAAACTATGACCAAGATGGAGGTTCTTGGCATGAACCAGTGGAAAATGGCGGACTCCACCTATTTTGGTATGTCGTGACCGAATTTAAACAAATTTTTTTGGGTAAAATGGACAAAATAGATTCCTCAAGACTTTAGAGAAGACAAAAGCTTCTTTACTTTTTCTTAGAGGAGGATCTATTCTTCTTCTCCAGGTCTATTCTTTTCTCCCATGGAAGATGTTTACTTTGAATCTTCCTTCCATGGCAATATCTCTTCTCTAAACTTCTATAGCACTAATCCTTGCATTCTAAGGATCATTTGGAGTACCATTTTGACTATAGTGCCAGCTTTGTCAAATTTTCTATGGAATGGCAGGCTATTCTTCTGAACTGCAGGCCTATGAGCAGCTCTAGATGCTATGCAAGAAGCATGCCATTCTTGCTAACTCAACTGAGGCAGGCATGGCGGATGGCAAACACACCCTAAATGCAAGTCTAGTTCTTCGGAGAAGATGAAGTCGGGAAGATCATAATCGTCATCGAGAAGAGCAAGCTGTGAGAGGTTAAATGAGAGAGCCAGTCCAAGTCGGAGGGTGTCATCTCATCAGAGAAAACATGCATGGGTAGTAAAGTTTGAATAATGCTTCCGTGTAGAAGATTATCTGTGCTTCAGTAAAGTTTGAATAATGCTTTCATGTGGAAGATTATATGCACTTCAGTAAAGTCTGAATAATGCTTTCATGCAGAAGATTATCTGCGCTTCCGTAAAGTCTGAATAATGCTTTCATGCAGAAGATTATCTGCACTTCAGTAAAGTCTGAATAATGCTTTCGAGTGGAAGATTATCTGCGCTTGAGTAAAGTCTGGATAATGCTTTCGTGTGGAAGATTATCAGCGCTTGAGTAAAGTCTGGATAATGCTTTCGTGTGGAAGATTATTTGCACTTGAGGTATGCAATGCCTCCATTCTGAGAACACATGCCTGGACAGTAAAGTCTGGATAATGCTCTTGAGTGGAAGATTGTCTATGCTTGAGGTATGCAATAGCTCCATTATGCAAGTCTTTGACAAAGGAGGAGCTTGAAGTTCACGAAACAAATTCTGAATGCATTGAAAATTCTAGAGCTCAGAGAAGCATTTGAGGCACATCTTTTTTCCAGAGGCTATCCCGAAAAACAAATCTGTACCATAGATGTGAAACATAGGCTGCTGGCTGAAGCTAGATTTCGAGGTGTGTCAAGACAATCAAGGACAGGTATCATAATGTCCTCCTTCAACCTTCTCTGCGGGAAGGGAGAATCAGGTTAAGCATCAAGGTTTAATCAGCCTTCTCTGCGGAAGGGGAGAATTAGGAACTGAGTTTTCCTCTCCACTCAGACTTGTGTTGGTTCCATACCAGCGATTGGAAGACATTTAAATCTGTTCATTAGGTTCTTGGTGATGCAACATGCTTGGTAGTTTTCGACCTTGCTTGGTATTGCGATCTTGTAATGCAGAAGCGCTGTAGAAAATGGATGAGGTCAAGAACAACCAGCAAACTGTAGTGGATGAACAGAGAGTGGAAAGATGGTTGGATCAGTTTCAATAGACATGCACCATGGATATCGGTTTGATGTCGTGCCGAAGCTTCTTGTACACACAACATAGGTCTATTGAGGTTGAATTGAAGCCATTTTGTCAAAGGGATTCTTCAACAACAGTATTATCCAACCGAAGTAGAATAGGTATTTTCAAACATCTTTCAATCTCTCTTGAATATCCTATTGTTGAGCTTACCCAATTGATGAAAGAGAGGTTAAATTGATAAGAAGTTTATCCATATTCCTGAATGTATTGCATGAATTTTCCTTAGAGATTTCATTGATGGTAACGTTGGCAAATCATTCTGATTTCATTGCCATAACCATACTTTAGTCTTTAAATTTCTCATCTATTCCCTAACCTTGACATTGCCTTGTTTGATTGCTATCTCAAATGTCATACGAAAAACCCAATGGTGAGTTAAAAAAAAAAGAGAGGATGTAAGGCAGTGAGTCATGTTGCTGAAGGTATTTCCCACCTACTCCCATTCAATTTCTAGTCCATTTCACTTAAATTCCTACATATCATGAAATGGATACCTATTTTCCTTCAAGCCATGCATTTCATGCTATTTTATTAGCCTAAAATTGATATGCCATGTCATTTCCCACGAGGAAAAGTGGATGCTAGGTGAGTTGGTAGGGCAATAGTTAGGGTGACTCTCCCCTACTGACGAGGACCCTGACAGGGGAGCACAAACTGGCTTGAGAAGGAAATTTGCAAACCCCTCAAGTCACGGATCCTACACATTTTTTTCAATTTAGGTGCAGCTTAAAACACTTGGCAAATATGGACAAAGATATGCAAAGCAACATGTATGCTTATTGATGCATTAAAGTACTTTAATTCAGCATTGAAGAATCTGGCAGCAAATGCAAACATGGATTCATCGTTGGATTACTTTCTTACAATCATAGTGGGATTAATCAACTTGTTTTGGGTATTTGCAGAGATTATTTAGTACTTATAGGATGCAGTGAACTACAGATAGCCATTAAAAATTGCTTACAGAAATTTCTATACTAAACTAATTTCAACATTTGATAGCTCATTAGAAAGGAGACATTCTTAGTTTTGAACAGAGTCAAGAAGTTCATCATTTGGATCACTGAAGCTCAAGATATGTGAGTTTTACTGCTGATGTATATTCATGACAGATCATCAACTATGGCCAAATACAAGAAGAAGGATCCCATTATGGATACTATCAATGAGGGATTAAAGGATTACCAGCAGGAAAGAGAGCACGAAGCCTCCCAAGAAGCTATTTACCATGTAAGCCATGATAATGAGGAGGTGGAAATGAGTTCAACTCATGCTGCAGTCAACAATTAAGTGAATGAGGCTGGCACAACTTGTGTATCTATAGATTCTAATAACTTTCAGCAACTATCCAATGATATAAGAGAAATGAAGTCGGGCATTGATAAACTTGTGGCTCTCTTAAGCAAGAGAATATTACCTACAGCAGTTCCAAATGTTCCAAGCCCTCCCATTGTTGAGGAGAAGCCAAGGATTACAATGCCTAAGGTTGTGGGGCATTATGAGGTTGGAGAACCATCCAGAGCTCAACCATCTCAATTTTAGACTTGTTATCAACCAAAGGTTTACACAAGCTCTCATGGTCATCAAGACCCACAAGAGAGGATCCATGCTAACTCTAAGCATGATGAAGATACACATGGGTGTGATCCTTTCTACAAATCTTTCTATGTTCAACCATCCCAAAACCTATCAATGAAGAGAAGTTTGAAGAACAAAAATCATATCATGGTCAAGCAAGTGGGGGCAATAGTTCTCATGGACATCACCATTATAATGGACATGGTCATGTCAATTCAACCCCGAATTTTAATGGGTAGTAGCAGCATGTCAATAATAATCATGCTTACAATCAGTCTTCTAAGCAAAGTCATCATTCTAATCACTTTTGGCCTCATCAAATTAGTGGACAGCAACCACAACTAAATGCCACAACAAATATTGAGTCTCATATGTATGGACAACATCAAGGAGTATATGGACAACCACATGTCATGGGTAATTCTTTTTCTCAGCCACAAGGACAATATAATCAGCCACATGGATTTGGAAACCCCCATGAACAGCAACAACCATATGCTCATGGAACATGGATTGACGATACTCAAAGGGAAAATTCATTTGGTGTAAATACTTATGGGCAACAACATTATAATAGCCAACCTCATCAAATTGAGAGGAAATACAAGGAGAAGATCACCATTTCTAATTTCAAGGGCGATAATCCATCCCCAACTGAATTAGAAAAATGGTTTGACAAACTTGATATGTATTTCTCTTTGTATCCTAGTAGACCAGAAAATGCTAAGGTCAAGTTTGCAACCCTACACTTTTGGAGGGATATGCACACACTTGGTGGAGGTATATGTTAAGGATCCGTCATGAGTTCTAGACATGGGAAGCATTAAAGAGAGCAATGATCGAAGTATTTGTATCTCCAATCGAAAAAGAGAGGCTAGAAAAGAAGTGGTATGCTCTTGAACAAAGGGGATTATCGATTAGAGACCATTTTAACTAGTTCCTTAACCTCTCTACATATGTGGATGGAGTATCCGACAATGCCAAGCTGAATAAATACATATTTGGGCATGAATCTTCTCTATCTTTGGAAGTAGAAGCCATGAAACATTCTTCCTTACAAACAGCTATACATTTGGCTGAAAGATATGGTCAAAAGTACAAGAATTTTTCACCAAGAACAGGGCATCATTTTTAGCCAAACTAGATAATTAGGATAGCCGGTAATTTTGGGCAAACAAAAACTAATTTACATTATGGAGGAAAGCAATCAAATACTTACAACAAGATTCCTTCATTTCCTACACTTTATGGGTCAAAACAGGGCACTAATTTTAGATTTAATGCTAAAAATAGATCAGATGGAAAAATGACTAAAATTAGTGGAAAATTTTCAGCTCCTTTGGTGCAAAGCAAATATGTTTCAATGACAAGCTGAAGGACATGTACGCAAAAGGATTATGCTACAAATGTGGAGAAAAATAGTCTCCCGATCATAAAGCAAAATGCAAAGCCAAGAATGTCAAAGTAAGCATGATCTTTGAAGAAGATTCGGATGTTGAAGCAAATGACGACAATGTATTTCAGCTTGAGAGCCAATCCACTCTTGATGCATGATCATGAAGAGGACAACCATGAGGAGTTTTATGATCCCATGGATGGTTTTCCATTTGACTCGGGTGGATATTATAGGGTTGATCCTTGGATCCTTGGACTGATCTGGATTCTTTGAGGTTATGCTCTATTTCCCATGATGCATGGAATGGTTCTAAATGGGATAATACCCTATGCCTTAGAGACTACATCAATGGAAGAACAACTCATATTCTTATTGACATCAGGAGTACTCATATATTCAAAAACACAAAGTCTCTTGATGGGCTAAAATTGAGCATTCAAGAAATGCCTTCCTCTCTACGGATTCAAGTGGGCCAATGGAGCTTATGAGAGCAATAACCAGATTTTCTCTAATGTTCCTTTTATCTTCCTCATATACCACTTTGATGAGTCTTATTGCTTTGGAAATGGGCCCCATTGATGTGATACTTGGTTGCAATTGGGTGAAGAGTATTGGTAGATTTACCATGGATTTAGAAAGGCTGCAAATGGAATTCCAATGGCATGGACAACAAGTTATTCTTCAAGGGATCGAGAAGAAGAAGTTAGAGGTGATCAGTCCCAAGAAGATTAAGAGGGAAATCAATGCTAAGGGATGTATGTGCACTCTTCTCTTGTCTAATATTGATGAGGATCAGTCCTCTTCAAATCAACCCTCTACACTTCCCAAGGACATGGATCCTTGCCTTTGCAAATTATTGGAAGATTATGATGATCTATTTCAACCTCCCTCTTCTCTTCCTCCCAAATGTGAAGTGGATCATCCCATTGACTTGCTTCCAAATACCAAGCTTATCAATAAGCCTCCTTATCGTCTCTCAAAGGTGGAGAGAGAAGAAGTTGAGCACCAAGTAAAGGAATTACTTGAGATGGGTCTCATACAACCAAGTCAATCTCCATTTACTTTTCCCGTTCTTTTGGTAAAGAGAAGGATGAATCATTCCGTATGTGCATGGATTATCGTGAATTGAATAAGGCCACGATCAAGAATAGGTATCCGATACCAAGAATCGATGATCTCTTGGATGAGCTGAAAGATGCCAAGGTCGTTTCAAAAATCGATTTGTGATTGGGATACCATCAAATACGTATGAAGGAGGGAGATGAATATAAAATAGTTTTTAGGACTGAAAGGGGACTATATCATTTTATGGTTATGACCTTTGGTCTTTCAAATGCTCCAACCACATTTCAAGCATTGATGAATAAAATACTTCAGCTTTTCTTGTTTAAGACAATTTTGGTATTCTTTGATGATATATTGATACATAGTAAGAGCAAAGAAGAGCATTTACATCATGTTAAAGAGGTGTTTGACGTCTTGAGGAAGCACAAAATGTTTGTCAAAGCATCTTTCTGCTTGCTCTCTGCTTGCTTGCTTGTTTGTTTCTCTCTCTCTCTTTATTATTATTCTTTCTTTCTCTTTCTTTCTCTCTCTCTCTTTCTCTCTCTCTCTCTCTCTCTCTCTCTCTCTCTCTCTCTCTCTCTGGTTTTCTTGGCGTGTTTTTTTTCTACCGAAGGTTCATAAGAATTATGCACATGTTGACCGATAGGTTAAATAAGGAAAAATTATTTTGGGATGAAATAGCTGACACAAGTTTCAATGAGCTTAAGCAACTCCTCATTTTAGCACCTATATTGGTCTACCGCCTCAGCTTCTCTAAGGTCTTTACCATCTATGCGGATGCTAGTGGAAGAGAATTGGGAGCTGTTTTAGCCCAAGAACATGGTGTCATAGCCTATGAGAGCAAAAAATTTGATGAAAAAGAAAGGAAAACGCATGTATATGAGCAAAAGATGTTGGCTATATTACATGTGGTGAAAAAGTGGCATCATTATCTCTATGGGAGCCACTTTAAGGTGAAAAGTGATCATAGGGCAAGCACTTTCTTTCTTAGCCCAACTTGTCTCCTAAACAAAGAAGATGGTTGGAAACCCTTCTATCTTATGATTTTGAGATTGCATATATGGCTGGAAAAGATAATATAGTGGCGGATGCGCTCTCTAGAATGTGGGCTTGTAATGTATCTACCATCTCTACTATATACAAGGATTAGATAAATGACATATAAGAAGAATATTTGATGGAGGAGCATACTGCCACAATTATGCAAAAATTATAGTAAGGGAAAATGAAGACCACCTAAATTTCAAATGGCATAATGGTCTCTTAGAGTATAAAGGGAAGGTCTACTTGATCCCTCAAAGTAATTTTGGGCTGAAAGTCCTTCAAGAAATGCATTCTTCGCCCTTGGCTAGTCATTTTGGCCTCTTCAAGACCTTTGACAAAGTACATAAAAGTTTCTATTGGAAGGGATTATGGTGGGATGTGAAGGAGTACGTTTCCCATTGTTTAGAATGCCAACAAAATAAAGATTCTTCTCTATTACCAGCTGGTATCCTTTAGCCCTTGCCAATTCCACAAGGAAAGTGGACTGATATCTCTATGGATTTCATTACGGGTCTCCCTACCACAAGGCATGGTTGGAATAATATCTTTGTTGTTGTGGATAGACTTACCAAATCAGCCCATTTTCTTCCTACAAAGATGTAGTTTTCAGCCAAGCAAGTAGCTGATCAATTCATGGAATGCATATTCACATTACATAGAATGCCTTTGAGGATTCTGTTAGATAGAGATACTAGATTCATGGGAAATTTTTGGAAGAGTTTTTTTACTTCCATGGGTACTACTCTCACTCCAAGTACTGCTTGACACTCTGAAACCAATGGCCAAACTGAGAGGGTTAACCATTGGGTGGAAGCATACTTGAGACATTTTTGTCATGACACTCAATCCTCTTGGGATAATTGGTTGCATCTTGCTGAATTTTGTTACAACAATACATATCATATGAGTATTGGGATGGCTCCATTTAAGGCACTCTATGGATACAAGGTTCAAATTCCTTTAGCCATGTTTCATGAAGAGGTTAATCCACAAGCAAAGGATGAGCTAGAGAGAATAGAAATGCTTATGAAGCAATGTAAAGAGAATATAAGGAAGGCACAAGATGCCATGAAATCCCATGGTGATGATAGGAGGAGGCACATAGAATTTGATGTTGGAGATTGGGTCTTTTTGAAAGTTCCCAAATCTCATTATTCTACCCTTAAAGGAGGGCACAACAAGTTGGCTCACAGATTTTATGGCCCATATTTGGTGTTGGAAAAGATTGGAGAGCTTGCATATAAGCTCCAATTACCTTCTACTACCCGCATACATAATATTTTTCATGTATCACAATTGAAGAAATATGTTGGGCCAGATACATAAGTTATTGAAGAGCTTCCACCACTTGATGAAGAATAACTTATTGTTTATGATCTTGAGAAAATCATTGGGAAGAGTGAGAAGGTTCTTAGGAACCGAACATGATCCGAATTTTTGATTAAATGGAAGGGCCTACCTATGGAAGATTCCACTTGGAAACCCTCTTTATACTTGGATGCTTCTCCATGGCTATCACAGGAAGAATTATGACAATCTGTACAGGAACAGTTTGTTGTATAAGAATACTATCATGAATTAAATTGCCTTAGTGACATCAAGAAGTGGTTTTGATGGTATGGACTAATGCTTTAGGTTGTGTACTTCATTTCTATACCTCAAATACTCAATTTGGACACTCTAGTTATAATTTATGGTAGTTTTACGAATTCAGCCCGGTTTGGACAACAAGCAGTCATTTCATTGTTTCAAGTTCATTATGCGATTTGTTCATGGAAAGTGCTACCACATTCTTCTGGATCTTCATACGACATGATTTGTTTCATTAATGACTTGTCTATCGCCCCATTATCTTCAGTTTTGAGGACAAAACTATCTTTGGGAAGGGATGGTTTGTAATGAAGCAAATTAGCCACATTAGTTTATTATTCTTTACTAAAAATAAACCATGTAAATACCTTAGATATGATAGTACTAGGGTGATTATAAAAAGGAAAGAGGTGCTGTAGTAGGGAGCTTTTTGACACTTATACTATTTTCTTAGAGATTTCTTGTTCATCACCATCTTGGGGTGAGTACCAAGCTTTGTTTCTTATCTTTTGATTTCAGTTTCCATGGCTACATTGTGCTATGGTATAATGGAAGATGTCTATGGCATGGCCATGATTGAAGCATTTCACATTATTTCTTGTTATTTTCTTAGTTTAGTTCATTAGTTTTCTGTTAATTTTCATGGTAGAATAGATCTTTTTTACACATATAGAAATAATGCATTTACTAGTCATGTAGTTCTTAATGGAGACTTTAGTGGTTCAAAGAGGCTTTAGTTAGGATACCAGGTGTACAAAGAGCACATCGTAATATAAAGGTCCCATTAAGTGATCTACTAGTATGTAGGTCTAGCACATTGAGATAGTTTTGAGGGTTATGCAACAACTCACCATTATGCTTATATAGTAAAGATAGTTGAGGATATTAAGCCTACTTGTTTTGAGGAGGCTATTGGTCATGCTCATTGGGATGCAACAATGGATGAGGAAATAGTTGTAATAGACTCCAACATGACTTAGGATCTAGTACCATTGTCAAAGGGCAAGAAAGCTACTAGTAATAAGTGGGTCTATAAAACAAAGTAATTGTGTAGCCCACTGTTATACCTATATGATAAAGGTAGTTGAGGATATTGAGCCCATTTGTTTTGAGGAGGCTATTGATCATGCTCATTGAAAGGCAACAATGGATAAGGAGATGGTTGCATTAGAGGCCAACATGACTTGGGATCTAGTACAATTGTCCAAGGGAAAGAAATCTATTGGTAATAAGTGGGTCTATAAAATAAAGCATAATGTAGATAGTTCTAGGTAGATATACGGACAAGTTGGTTGTAAAAGGCTATGCACAGACATATGGCATAGAGTATAAAGAGATATTCAATTCAATTTCTATGATAACAACTATTAGATGTGTGATTGCTTCTTTAGCAAAAGGTTGGAGTTTACAACAAATGGATGTGAGGAATGCCTTCTTGTATGACATTTTGTAAGAAGAGGTGTATACAGAGAAACCACTAGGTTATGAGGATTTGGAGCATCCTACATGTGTATGCAAGTTAAAGAAGGCGTTGTATGGGCTGAAATGAGCTCCTAGGGCATGGTATGACAAGATCAAAGAGTATCTTCTCAACATTGGTTTTTATGTTTCAGATGTAGATTACTCACTTTATGTGAGGAAGAATGATGCATGTTTGGTTGTCATGGTCATCTATGTGGATGACTTGATTATTAGAGGTGATAGTGATAGTGGGATTGCTAATGTCAAGGGCCTTTTGAAACAAAAGTTTGAGATGAAGGATTTGGGTGAGCTAAGATACCAAGGAATACAAATAGGAGATAGGTTCTCCACTTAAATCCAAAGCCCACATGCCCAAAGGCCCTCTTATTTAAGAACACACTTGCCTTTATCATTGTAAGACTATTTTATTACTGTAGGATCCTCTCTCCATGACTATTGAAGACCCTCCTCTGCAAGGAGACACAATTGATTCCACCATGTGTGAGCATGCTTCAAGGTGCAAACCATTGGTGGCTTACATGTGAGCAGGCAAATACAACAACCTCTAACAAGTAGGGAGGTGAAACAAATACAAAAAGAGCCCATGTGTACATGGAAAGAGTTTGTATGGTATGAATAATCTGTGTTTGTAAAACTCTCTCTCTCTCTCTCTCTCTCTCATGCACGCTATGGATGATTTGTGTGTGTGTGTGCACACACGTATGTCTAAGCTATGGGATACAACCCAACTTGTATGTAAGAGAGCATATATTTTGGCACCAATACTTAAACATACATCCCATGCCATAGCTTTTGAGATCTCATTTGTGTTATTTCAAAGACTCAACCCATGGTTCTCTTCTTTGTGTGTGTGTGTGTGCGCACACACACACACGCACATGCACGTAGTGCTCCATGTCCTTCAAGAAAACCTTTTTATGCTTCATATTATAAAGAAAGGGGTTATGACTAAAATAGAAGTGGTTTTTTGCAATAGATCTCCCATCAAAATGTGGACACAATTGCATTCTAGTAGTAGTGTGTTCATAATGCATACAAAGTAATACTTGTGTATTGCATTAGACATAGGCATAACGTGATGATACATATTTACATTTTTTATATATGATTTTCAAACTTCTTGATCCAAATGTCACATAACAGGCAAGTCCTCAAGTTTTGAGAAGTTCAATTCATGATGATGAGTAATTGTTAGATTCAAACATTTATCCCATCCAAACGTTTGATGATGAGAAAGGGAGCATTTAGAACAACAAAAAGGTTAACATTAACTCCCCTTGAGTTCATACCATTGTGTGTAGTGGTATGACGACGACAATTTCTTAAGAAAGCAAATGCGTACGTATTTGTTAGCACTTTTTCATTAGAATATTTGTAGAAATACAAATGTTTGTCTAAAAAACTTTATCCTAGAACTTGCCGTAAGAGGATAAAAGGAACTAAGTAAATTGGTGCCACCAAAGTAAACATCAAAGTACTAAGCAATGTTGCAAAAATTTAGATAATCACTTGGATGGGCTATCAATCACCTACTTTTTAGCATTGATTTCTATCAATGGCAAATTCTATCAATTGAATATGCTTTCCAATATTACACTACTACACAATGAATAATATATTTGACGTTCTAACTCAAAGCCCATTCCAAACCTTGGAGAAAGAAGACATATTGAATGGTAGGTTCCCTATATTTTAATGAGTACTTTGAATCAGTAAGTGTTAATTCTAAGTTCCAAATGTGGGGTGATTTAGTGGGGGAACAACATGAATTTTTTTGCTACTAATAATCATAGAGAATAGTAAAGCCTTTGTAGATGATCTCTTTATAACTCTAACTTATGCCGTTGTTTCATGATTTCAAAGCACCTTCTTTAAAATCAAGAAAGTAAACTTAGGGTTTTTGAAAGATTTTTAAAAGTGAGTGAGGTTTGACAATATCCTTTAAACCACTAGTAAATCCAAAATTTCAAACTTAATAATTTTGTATAAATTGATTGAATGTTTATTGTATTACCACAAAATTCCAAAGTAAAGCTTAATACTTTTCTGTAAATTAAACTAGATTAGACTCAATAGAGGTTTCTTTAATGTACAGGGAAGATGTGTCGAGTTAAACACCTTCGTTGACAATCTGAACGTAATGTGTAAGGTCGATATTGCATATCCTCATGTGGATATTTCTCATACATAGATGAAGTTTCATCATCTTCTGAGCTATCTGAGTTGTCCAACATACTGGTGTCCATTCCATGAGATTCCATCCAAATCTTGAAAATGTCAGTTCTACCCACTTTCTTTTGGTTAGTGTTATGATGTCTTCTTGCCCCTAAAAGGTCAAAAGAGAAGTCAACATGAGTATAGTCTTTATTCAAGTTTGATATAATATCTATAAGTTGTTTCCTTGCTAGTTCATCATCACATCAAGAACTATTAATATTAAATACCCAATTTCACTTACTCATGAACTTGTGAACACGACGAATGATCTTGGAGGCTATTGATTGAGCAAGGGATGTATGTGTGGAGGATTTCGAAGGAGGCAAACTAAACATTGTTGGCACACATATTGGTGCAAAATGATCCTCCTCACTCGTTGATGTGGCATAGTTCAGAGTTTCAGGTGTAGTTCTTGACATCATACCATTTAGTTTGTCATGAAGTTCTAAAAGAAGTTGGTGGTTCCTCCAAGAAATATCTCTAGATCATATCAAAAGATTTCATGTTGAATAATCATGCCTAGAAAAAATATGAGTAAGAAGATAAGCACATGCCTTACCTGAAAGTAATGATGGAATATAAGATGACTAGAGCTGCAAATGTCCCAAAACACCCCCTTACCCAATATGATCTACTATGGACCCATTGTTGATGGATCATTAAGTTTCCATAAGCTTTCATAAGGAACACTTCAATAATCATAGACGCACATAACCCTACATCAATGTCATATTGACCTTGTAAGTTAAAATTGCCACTTTCGGTACTCTCCATTTAGGTTAGAAACCAAATGAATATTAGCATAACTTTTACCTTTCTTATGGTTGCATATATAGATATTCAAGGTAGGGATTCATAGCCTCTCTTAAAAATCAATGTAACATACTAGACTTCTAGTAATGGCTAATATGCTTCTTAAATAGACAAGCTATGCTCATGCTAACTCCATAAGTATAAATGTACTAAACCAAAATAATGTAGAAGTTAATGGCTCTTACCAACATACAAGATGATCCTCGCATTGTGGGTTTGCTTTGCACTTGTCAAAACTTGAACAAATACCAAGGATGTACCATAGAAGAGGAAAATCTTAAGAGCTCGAGATTCAAAAAGGATTGAATCATAGAGAGAAAACAAACGATCCAATGTAGATAAGATGGACCCTTGTCGTGACACAAATGCTTCCTATATTAACCGAGAGAAAGAAAGAATGATCAATGAGAAACAAGAAAGCATCTCTTAAAGAAATAAGGGATATTCTAATAGAAAGACAATATTGCAATGCTTTGCTACTTGATTAAGTAGCTTTTGTCTTCCAATTGAATCATTGGGTTGTATGGGTGCATGTGTGTGATACTTGTGCTTATGTGAGTGGGTGGGTGGTAGTGGTGAATGGGTGTGTTTGTGGATCTACATGTGTCTTTACCTGGGCATGCAACATAGCTTGAGATCCCTTCACCAAACGTTCACTTTTTTCATCCATGTCCAATCTCCATGCATCAAAATTCACTTGAGCTTTCTTTGCACCCTCAGCCAATCCCCTCAAAGAGAACCTACAAAAAGAAACAAATATAATAATCTCTCTTCATCTCTCTCTCTCTCTCTCTCTCTCTCTCTATTATAACATCCTAGCTATGCTCGAAATGAGGAGAGCAAAATAAACTTAAATTGTTACTTTAATAAGTCTATTACAGTTTACCTTGTTTCCTCCATAGCTGAAGCTTGTGAGTCCTTTAGCTCTTCCAAGCTTTCAAGAGCATTATCCTTTAGCCTTTGAATCTCTCCTGCCAAAGCGTTTGCTAGTTCATGTTGTTCTTTTAGTATTTGTTTTTGACCTTCTGATATTCCACCTAGTTGTTCATGGGTCTTTTGTGTAGCTTCTTCTAGCCCCTTCATTCCATGATGTAAATCATCACTCATTACGGCATGCTTTTCTTTCAAGTCTACTTGTAATGTTTGTATCTCATACTGTTGTTCGTGGATGCTATCAACAATGCTTTGTGTGCTTTTCAAGCGTTCAGTTATCCCTAGGCTTTGTTCCAAAAGGGTGTGCGATGCACTCTCTACTTGTATGAGCTTCTCTTCAAGCTTTTGTGATTGTTTTGATGTGCTTTTTAGAATCTCATCAGAGCGAACTTTGACATCTTCCAACTTGTCTAAGACCCAAACACCTGAATCTTTGAGCTCATTGATGATTGATTCGGTCTCTTTCTTGAAAGCTTCACTCCTGAGAAAGATCAAAACACAGTTTAGCATTGTTTGCCCACACACATGGGAACTTGGAAACTAGTGGTACAAGTGAGAGAAACAAATGAGATAATTTACTATGTCCTTGTCATTTCAATTTGTGGAACATTGTAATCTGCTGTCCTATGCAAGCCTTTGTTTGGATGTTTTGTTTGTGTAAGCTTTTGGAACCCTTTTACATGAGTTGTAAGTCAATAAGACTCACTAAATGTTGCTTTGAGCTAGACACATGTTGTTGTTCATATACTAGTTCGTATAGATATTAAAAGGGATGTTGTACAACATCAAAATGTAGCAATTCCATGGGATAGTACTAGTAAGCATTTCTATGGTATATTTTTCCAATACAATCAAGTAATCCCATAGGATAGTACTACCTATGATGAGTTTTAAAGTAAGTTAGAAAATTGCCTTCTATGATAGCATTAACGCAATCCCAGAATATTACTACTAAGAAATCCTATGGTAAGTCTTAAAGTACTTGTAGAAAATTGCTTCCTACTTATCTGGATACATAAATTCTGATGGTGATGAGATAGAATTGTCCTTGTAGTGTGAACCAGGAATAAGTCACATACGTAAGCGTGTGGCAACCGGGCGCACAGTGTGTGAACTACATACAGGACGCTGGTGCAGAAGGTTAATTATAATAAGAATAAGAATTAGTGGTTACTGGATATGGTGGCACATGGAGGCCGTGTCGACGAAGAAAGCGAGGTAGAGGCTATGGGTGTGCTCATCGAACTTCTCGGTGCAGAACCGGACGAGCTGGTTGGGGGGGCATTTAGGGGGCGCGGGCCAGCCGGTCATCTTGAGGAAGCAGACGGTCATCTGGTAGGCGAGGCGGCACTTCTTCTCCTCGTCGCGGAGGATGTCGCGGCAGCTGGAGTACAGCTGGCGGTAGGCCTGTTGCCAGCAGGAGGCGTCGAGGCTGTTCTTCTTGGCGGCGCTGAGGGACTGGGCCTCCTGGATGAGGGGCCGGTGGCTTGCAAAGGCCCCCTCCCGCTCCGTCTCGTAGAAGGCTACCGCGGATCCCGCCAGCTGGCCGCGCTGGGTTGGAGGCGGCGGCGGCGTCGGCGGCGTCGGGCCCCGCTCCGACGTGGAACCCTCACCCCAGGGCCACCCCAGCGCCTTCACCGCCGGCACATAATAATAGCCCTTCTCATTAGCCTTCATATTACCTTTACCATCCCTGTAATCGTACAAGTCCATCATCCCGCTTAGTATCAATATGCTTAGCGCTACCAGCAGCCTCGTGCCCTGCAGCGTCCCCACCCTCCTCCTCCTCCGCCAATCGCTTCCTTCCACGCGCCTCCAATCGCACTCTCCCACCTGCCGCCGCCGCCCTTGGCCTCCCATCGCCTCCCCCCACCTCCCTCCAATCGCCGCCCGCCACCTGTTCGCGATTCTCGTCGTAGTCCATCCGCCGCGCATGAGAAACCTTCCTCCAGACGACCACCAGGATAAGGACGGAAGCCAGGCCACCAAGCACGCAGCAGTACCCTGTCGCTCTCTTGCAACGATAGTCTCTCGTGCGCTACAGAGATGGAGAGAACTTGGACGACAAGTTCACTGCTTTTTGCCGGCATGAGCTTTATAGGCTCGCGAGAGGGAGGGTGCCTTGCAAGGCACGCTTCTCCTTCCTGCCCCACCGGGCCCCCGCCCTGCACGAAACGTCACCCTGCACTGGTTTTAAAAACACATTGCTTGTCCACGTAAGTTTTGTTGCGCGAGACATCAAATGGACGATTCACCTTAATCTCTAGAGATTACACGCTTTAAGCCTAGATTCTCTCGTTGCTTTATGCCTAGATTCTCCCGATGTCTTGTGCCTCCGGGTTCGAAGATACCTTTCATGTAGCAAGAGGTTTCATGTAAGGAACATAACTACTACTACTACTACTACTAAGTCTACTACTACTACTACTACTACTTCTCCTCTCTCTCTCTCTCTCTCTCTCTCTCACATTTAGCAATCAACCATCGAAAACAAAGCTATACTAGGTATGTATTAAATTTACTAACAATTGTCTATGATATTTGTTTGCAATATGTAATTTGTTGGCTTAGATATTTCTCCCATGAGAATGATTGAATATTATCATTGCATTTTATATGTTCTTTATTTGTTCTTATCCCCTTAGGTATTTCTATACCCTCATATGGCTTTATCTAGGCCTAATGGCATTTTCCTATGGTTTGATCTAGGTAGTGGTTACCTCTTATAGCCTAGTTAGTTTGTTCTAGCCCTATCCCATCACGTATTTCTATACCCTGAAAGGTTTGTCAATTCTGTTTAAAGAAAAGTACAACATGATTTTTGGTGTTTATTGGATGTATCAATAAAGCATGGTTACATGTAAATTTTTTAATGAATTAAGTGTTGTTCAACTCACATTGATTGGCCCAAAATACTTTAGTTTAACTCAACAAGCCAATCTATTTTGACATTCCAATCGATTTGACTCCCTTGATAATTTTCTCTCTCTAACCCTTATGTTTAACATGTTACATGTAAGACTTATATGGCTAAAATGCACAAAGTTTTGCACCTTGTATTATGCTAGTATTTGTTAATGTGTGGAGGTGATTGTGTGGGTATTTTATTATATAATAGATATCATATTCATTATATATTACATATCATATAGTATATATAATTATTACCATACTATAAGTATATAATAGAAACTACGTAATATATAGCTATATAACACGTGTTGTGCAAACGCATAGGGAGGCCTTTTTCAAGAAGTGCAGGGGGCTCTATTTCAAAGGGATGGGGATCCTTTTGAGCACATGGATCCCATGCACTCGACATGTGACCTATTCTGTGGAGAGGAGGGGGGAGGGGAGCTTGACACATGACATCCACCCCTAACCTTTGCTTAATATTAAAAAAAAAGAGATAAAAATAATAATATCTAAATATTACATATAAATAATAATAATAATAATAATATATATATAATATTAGATATAAAAATTAATGTATAAATAGATATTTAACTCTATATATATATATATATATATATATATATATATAAATAATACAATAACTATTATGTTAATATTATTATTTATATTATTAATAATATTACGATATTATATTAATATAATCATAATATAAGACTGCACAAACAATATAGTGTGTTATTGAAAATAGCACTATCTAATATAACACGATTAAGATTAATAATTATTTACCTTAGATTTAATAATATTATTAATTTAGAGAGAGAGAGAGAGAGAGAGAGAGAGAGAGAGAGAGAGAGAGAGAGAGAGAGAGAGAGAGAGAGAGAGAGAGAGAGAGAGAGAGGAGGAAATATCATATTTTCTAATAAAGAGGGGTATTTTCACTACATATGTAACACAATATCTATGTTAAATATTAACAAGTTCATTGTTGAAGCATATGGGGGTTGTGTGGATTGGCATAATTTGGGGGCATTAGTCTATAGGTCATGAATGTTCTCATGCATTAAGCTTGGCTTCAAAAAGTGGAATGAGTATGCATAATTCATTTACCTTTGCAAAAGCAATGAGACAAAAGATAAAATGTGTTCTCCAACATGTATTGAGGAGTAGGATATTGTGGACAAAAGCATGTCCATCAAACCATGTAAATGTACAAAACCTATAAAAATACATATGTAGCTTATAAATTGGTAGCATTAGCCATCTTGTGTATGAGAATATCCTACAGATACATACGAGAAAACATGTGGAATACATATGAGAATATCCTTGAATCTGGATCTACATTTGTTCATCTTGTATAGGACCTCTGTAGCTTGTTGTTCTTATAGTGTGACAATGATAATATTGTTTTAATGAGATTTCTCCTTTGGCATGATACATGCATTCTTGTAGTGAGGAATGTATTCTAGAAGGTTACATGCTTCAATGATGATGCCTAAGCAAAAGAAGCAAAAGAAGAAGAAGAAACCATGGCTACGAGAGAAGAAGATGATGGTGACGATGATTGCCTACTCAAAGCGAGAAGAAGAGGTTGATGATAATGTAGCCTTGCCATTGTTTCTCCTTATGTAGAGAGAGAAGTAGAAGATGATCAAATTTAGGAAGCATGTATACTTTCATGGGTGATATATGCATGCTTTACCATACCATTGTATTGTTGCTAATCTACATCTTAGCAAAATGTTAGGGAGTTAGATGCCATGGTTGTAGATTTAATATTCTCAATCACACTCAAGGATATTACAAAATATCTCTCCATGTTGTAGGAAAAGATATTTTATATTTTCTCTTCACTTAAGATGCATGAACATGTCTTGATTTGCTTTCTTATTGATTGAGAGAGAGAGAGAGAGAGAGAGAGAGAGAGAGAGAGAGAGAGAGAGAGAGAGAGAGAGAGAGAGAGAGAGAGAGAGAGAGAGAGAGAGAGAGAGAGAGAGAGAGAGAGAGAGAGAGAATCATCAATTGTGCTCACTGTTTCACTGGCAAAACCAAGTGGATAGGGAGAAAGACCATCATCATTTTTTGTCTTCAAAGGACCCCCACACTATTTTTCCAATGAGATTAGGTAGAGAGAGGTATCGACCTCCAAAACAGTGTTGTATGCAACAAATAGAGGGCACAACCCTCTTTGGAGTTGGTAGTTTCTTCAACATGAATAGCAAGACTTGATGGCTTGCAATGCTGAGGTCCTTACATTCAATGACCTGTTCAGCCCTACATTCACTCTAAATCTAGTTGAGATGATTTTGATCCATATGACCTTTGCTTGATATCCATTGCTTGTAGGGTATGTGGGTTTTGCCTGCTTTAGTTCTATTTATATACAATCTTTGAAAGCACCTTTTGTATATAAACATAGTTAGATGTTATAGTTTCGTGTCACTCTCAGAGGATACAAGCCAATTGTAGAGCTTAGAAGTATACTCAAGTGTAGCACATGCATCTAGGAGTCATGGAAACTTTACTAGCAAGGGCAAATATTGTGCAACATTGAGTAGTACCATTTCTTGTCTCATTCTACTAGTGACATGCAGCTTCTCTTCCATGAGAATTTTGTTAAGAAGGGATATTCTAGGATGGGCCCAGCTAAATTCATATATCTAATAGTAGCAAGTATGTGAAAAGAAGTGGGAGCTACATACATCGAGTCTTTTTGAGACTGGCATATGGCTCATCTCTCCTCCAAGTTAGTCATTAGTTGGCCTCCATGTTGTTCTGCCCATCGCAACTCGATTGTTAAACCAATGTTTCTTAAATGGGCTTCATTTCTCAGCTTGTTGTTTCAACTCCTCTATATCGGACAAGTTGTGTTGGTAGAGCATACTTCATTGGAAATAGAAGTTAAACACTATTCTTTGGCTTCTTCATCTGAGATGTGTTGCATGAGGTCATTGTTAACAATATTCTTTGAAGGCTAAAGTCAAAGAAGGTCATAACCTAAGTATCAAATTTCTTTGATGGTAGATTATTATTTTGAAGCCCTTCAATGATAATTTTGGACACGTGTTATTTAATTTCCTATACCTCATGGATATTATATTATCATGGATATATTATTTTATGAGAGCCACTCACTCCCATGCACATTCTATTTATCACTCACAATTGTTGTGTGGGTTGGCACAAGTATGCTTTAAGAAATAACCGATCTAGAACCCACAAAGTGTGTAAGACGCCTAAAAGAGGCTGTAAACCCTGATTCATAGTTGTGGAAACCCTAAAATGCAAAAAAGGCGCAAACCCTAACTCTAGTTTTTGTTTATATAAGGGAAGAAAGTCTCAATTGTATTTATTTTTTTTGTGCATCCATGATGTGAAAGCTTTGTTAGTGTAACCACTAAATCTTTCTATTCTATCATCTTGCCTCCATTGTTAAGAGTGAATAAGAGAGAGTGAGTGAGGGGTGTGATGAGCTGGGGGTTGAGAAAAGGTAAAGCTCTTCGTCATCTTCTTGCTTTTCTCTTCTTCACACCTAGCTTCTCAACTTGTTGGTGTGCTTGATGGTGGATATGAAGGAGTGAGTGAAATCGTCAGATCATTTTTCTTGGGTCATGGAACCATGTTCAAGTCTTCAAGCTTCCATAGTACAATGCAGGAAGGCAAGTTTGTAAATTCACTACTCAATGCTAGTCTTGTGTTCTTGCTTTCATGGGTTAGAGGGAGGATGCATGGTTAGTTAGAGTGGAGTATCGAGAGACAGGGTGAGAGATTGTCGCTAAAGCGAGTTGCAACTTAAGAAAAAATAAAAACCCATCCAATGTCTTGATTGTTTTGTGTTTAGCCCAACATTTTAGTTTCGTTGCTAGGATGTAGGATGGTGCAACCGTTGAGGTTCTCACACTCCTACCATGTGGTAGAATAGAAGGTTTGTGCATGAGCATGGATGGGAGATTGGTGGGGTATTGATCATCTGCATTTGTAGCTAGTATACTTTGAAACCCATGTAGCTAGGTTAGGAAGGTCGAATTGGGAGAAACCGATTTATTAGATTGTAATTGGGAAGCTCGAAGTTATTAGAGTAGGAAAAAACACAAAATAAAAACACAAAACCCTCAAACTCAAAATGAAAAACCTAAAACTCAAACTTTTCTTATTGGGTATTGTGTGGCAATGTTAGAAGCTGATGGCTCGTCTTTCTTGCCTTGTCAATGGTTGCATGTGTTTATAATTAAAATCTATTCATCATCTTGCTTATTCTTATGGTCTTATTGTGAAGCTTGAAGGATGTTTTTCATGTTGGTACACTTGAGATTCATGAATCCTTGCTTTGCCTATCTTGTTTTGCTGCTTTCGACATAGGAGAGAAGAAGAAGAGAAAGAGAGAGGTGAAGGGAAAGAGAAGAAAAAGAAGAAGAAGGTGAAAGAAGAATAAGAAGTGGAATAGAAGAAGAATTGAGAAGTAGGAGAATAAGAGAGAGAAGAAAGAGAAGATGAAGGAAGATAATAAGGGGAGGTAAGTAAGAAGGAGGTTAAGAGTAGAAAAAGGTTAAGAAGAAGAAGAAGAGAAGAAGAAGCGGATAGAAGAGAGAAGCAGAAGAAAAGAAGAGAGGTTGAACCTATATATATTTGTATATAGATATAGATATATGGATTGTATTGTTGCGATGCTGGCTGGGCTGCATCTCTCTTCTTTGTTGCGTAAACATTGACTTGGATTGCGAGGTTGATTGTGGGGTTGCATTTTTGGCTGACGATGCAAGGGTGGACTGACATTGGTGCGGCTGGGCTGATAGGTGGAGCTGGCAATGGTATCAGGCAACTGCTGAGATGAGGAGGCTGTTGGGCATGGCCCTCTGGAGGCTGCCGGGTGGCGGCATTGCAAGTGGCAGTTGCAGTGGGGTGGAGGTGGCAGTAGGTCACAGCGTGTTGGCGACACCTGTTGGCAACAGGCAGTGTTTGACGAGTAGTAGGCAGAGCAACTGACGAGCTAGGTAACACATTTGGCATGAGGTGTATGACAGCAATCGACAATGGAAGGTGGTTGGCGACTTGCATGGCATTCCGGACGGGTAGCCTGTGTGGCGGCAAACCACATTAATCACATCTGACGTGGGTAGTTGGTTCGTGGGCAACTACGACTCTTGATCTTTGGGTAAGTTATTATTATTAATATTTTTTCTTTCTTTTAAAATTTTCTTATTTTTATCTTTCTTCTTTCCCCTCCTCTTCATTGGGTACATTTACACACGGATATGCACACACACAACTCACCCATTCCCACACTACACACTTTCCTCCCCAAAACCCATCCACACATACAAATTTTCGCAAACTTACACTTCCCCACAATACCACAAACATTAACATAGGCACACACTAACACCCACCTTATACAAAAACCCCCTACCATGCATACCAGAAACGCCCCTTACACACACTCACCTTATAAACCCACTTACACAATATATGCACAACCATGCCCACACACACACACACACACACACACAATCACACATACAAACACACACTACACACCTAAGACATACGTGCTCACAAACCCTGTTCATTCGGTGGAATATAGACTTAAAAAGGGCCTCATAAGAAATTGATTAGGGATTCTTAATCTTAGATTAGTCTTTCTTTCAATGGTTATCATTGCACCTACATTCCTAGGATCCACCCACTTTTTTGTGGGTCCTCAAAATCAACTCATATTTGTTAATACCCACACATGTGATACCTAGGATCTTGCAAAGGTACTTACATACCTACCTTCTTTATGCTCCACTACTCCTCCTAATTTCCACATCAACATGGTAGATTTATTTTGATTTTAAAAAGTGACTTGTTCTCTCCCTTCTCAAAAGATTGTCTTTTCCATATTTAGTGGTGCCTAACCATATTATATTTACATCAAAGCATTTATGCTCTCTTTTGCTCTCTAGCCCTTCCAAAGCAGCATTTCCATGTTCGTGTAGATGAAGAGTATGCTATTGCAAAGTCCCCTTATAGCAAGGGTGGGCTAGATGCAACAAATGCTTTCCAATATTGTTTAGAGGGAAATAAAAAATTGATCTTTTGGTGAATGGCTCCTTGTATCCTAATGATCCTAGCACTAGGCTAAATCCACCTTTCGATTCTAATTCTTCATTGCTTGCATTTTTCAGGAATGGTGAAAATGGTCTACTAGGTTATTGTAAACACTTAGATGGAAATATTCATATGTATCAATATTATCAATCAATATAATATAGCACTCATCAATCTTTCTTACAATCCTAAGGTTTTTAAAATGTATTGTGAAAATCCCTGCAAGATCAACAAATCAAAGTGTAGAAGCTTGAAGAAGAATTGAAGCAACATAAAGACAAGGGACAAGACATGGCAATGGACACACAAAGAAATTCAACCTTGGAGGAGGAGAATGCTTCATTAAAAATGCTTTTGGAGCAAGTGGAGAAGGAGACGAACATTGCATAAGCAAATTTGCAAAAGTGCAAGCAAACTCCCATGGGTTATAAGGAAAGCCCTTCCTAGTACCCAACTCTTGCATGCCACCATACAAACTATGTTTCTAGCATTAGCAAATTTGAACTATCTGCATGACCATCCTTCAACCAAATCCTTAGGGATTGCAACTCAAATTCACTAGCTTGCTTTGTGAAGGAGCATTTTTCCAAATCCTACATTTTAACTTGAACTCTTCTTGATTTGAGGGGGAATGCACTTTTTTGCATGGTGTTGGAGACTTTGCTCCAATGGAAAGAAGATGATTTTTCTTTCATTGAAATAATCTTATTGGGATGACCATTGAACATAGCTCTCATTCCTTGCTCTTTGCTTGAGCCTCATCATCCATAAACCATTTGATGTGTGCTTTCTCATAGCCTTCCTTTTCCATGAACGTATTAAGCATTTTCTAAAACAAAGTTTTGGCCTCAATGCCCTCAATCTTAAAATCCTCGATTGCTATTGTTTTCAACTCTTGTATATAAGGATTGTAAAGAAGGCAAACCATTGTGGTCCAATCCTTCATTCTTTCCATGAAAATAAAACACACTTAATGCATAGCTCTCTAATAGGTCATATTTTATTTGCAAGTCAACACCACTTGTAGGGCCTTGGCTGACATCTTGAAGACATGGTATCTCTCAAAAGATGAGAACTCAAGTTGCTTAGACTCCCATGAATATGTGTTTTGCCATTGTCTTGTGTAAGGACTTTGGTCCCCCTTGTCAATCTTACTCTATATAATGTTGAGCCTTTTCCTTAATATCCTTCATTCCTAGGCAGGAAACACCTTCTCTCACAGGTTGCATATGATATCGCAAATGAACAACTCCCCTTGTGATCCACTTGTTGCCTTCTCTAGATGCAAAATATAAAAATAGTTTGCATGGACAAGTAGAAATACATATTGGATGTGCAATGTAAAAGAGACCATTCAAGCTCCCACAATATTGAATAGTAGAGTTTGATTCACAAACTTTGATCGTATGACCTTGCTAGTGCATCTCATTTCTTTGTCTTGTTCTCAAGAATCCCAAACATATAGGATTTACACATTGTAAATGTCCTGCACACTTTCTTTGTCTAACAACTCCTAGAAAGGTAGACACATTTCTAGTCGTAACATTTGTCTATACATGCTCATCAAATTGATTTTCCATGTCCACCCATGTTACAGACATGTTACGGACCATACAACCCAAAAAGAAGTAGAGGAAGACCAAAGAAGCCCAAGTCAAAAAGTGAACAGAGAAGCTCATTCTACCCAAGCGAGAAAAGTGGAAGAGAAGGAAAGCTCATAAAAGACGTAGGAGAGCACCGAATTTTCTGGCAAGGTGCACCGAATATTCTAGCAAGGTGCATAGAATGTTTTAGCAAGGAAAGGGTAGGGCACAATGTAATTCATTTTATAAAAGAGCCTCAGGATTCCTCTTGTGCAAACTGTAAAGTCTAAATAGACATAGGTGAAGGGAAAAGGCAACTAGAAGGGAATAGGGAAAGAGGACCTTGGCAAGATGTCCGTCATGTAATATGTGTGCGCAAGGGATTTAGGGCTTATATATAAACTCAAAAAGTGAATGAGAAGCTTGTGCTTTGGTGTGTGGCAAAAGTGGTCTCTTCTTCTTCTCTTCTTCTCTCCTTCTTGCTTGCTTGTGTGTGCTTGAGAGAGGGAGTGTGAGGGAGCGAGTCTGTGAGGGAAAGGGATCTTGGAGAAGAAGCTCTCAATCATCTCCTCTCTTCTTCTTCTCTTCTCTTCTCTTCTCTTCTCTTGTCTCGTGCACAGCCATGGAGGATGGAGCTTGGAGGTGGAGGCTCGAGGTTGCTTGAGCTCGCATCTTGAATCATGGATCTACCGGTTTACTTGAGGGAGGAAGCTACTCATTTGGGCATCAAGGTAATCTCACCACATCCCCATAGGATAGAAGGTGCATTGGCTAGGTGAGAGATAGGCTTTTGTGATCGCTTGAAATGCTCGAAGAAATAAGCGGTCCATGGGTCTTGGAGGATAAGTGCAAGCTCTCACTACATTTTGATTTCGCTGTCGGGACCAATGGATTCAAGCTTGAGCAATTGCGCACCTCAAATTGAGTGTCAAAGTAGGCTTCATTCCCAAATTGGTGCTTGAGGTAGGTAGGAGATTTGGGGTTTTTAATCTTCAAAACAAGTAAGTATTTTGGGTTTTTGATGAGTAGGCAAGTAGCATAATCATTTCAGTATTTGGGTCGTCATTTTTGTTGCATTTAGAGTAGGATAGGATTGAGAGATCGAAGCAAAACTCCTTAGGGTTCTTGTTGTAAAATAGGCCCAGATAGGGCACAAACAAGGGAAAAATGGGGAAGAAGAGCGCTTAAATGTATTAATGCCACAAGGGGAGTGATTGGAGAGGTCAAGGCTGAGGAGCAAAACAAGGGTTTAAGACCCTAGAGAGCAAGGGGGAAGCTCATTTTCACCTTTAGCAGTGAGAGAAAGAGAGAGAGCTGCTTGAGAGAGAGAGAGAGAGAGACCTTCAGCTTTGGGTGAATCGATCAGTTCCCACAGGAGTTTTTTGCACATACTAGGTGTATAGAGGTCTTCCCCTGTGTATCCATTCTTGTATTTTGGAGCTTGTTGCATATTTCTATGATCAAAATCATTGTGGCAATTTGATTTTTTGACATCAATGTTTTCACGCCACCAGAATCGGACAGTCCGATTCCTAAAATTGGACACTCGGACCTCCAATTTCGGGCGATGCTTGGACTACCTCAACCTTGTCTGATTGGGTACTACTCATCCAATTTCAGAAATCAGACCAAATAGGATTAGACAATCTGACGGCCTACAATCAGGGACACCTTTGAAATCGGATTCGGACGCTCGACCATTGACCATTCGGACATATCACAATTCGACGCTAGAATCAGATGCACTGAAATCAGATAGAACGTCCGATTCTCAGGATCAAACACAACAGAATTAGACACAAAATCCAACAGAAGAAATTGAAAAATTTAGCGCATCTCTTGGACGAAGCAGGACACCTCTTGCAACAATGGGGGAAGGCTCCGAAAGCCTTACATGCACAATTGACCTTAGAAATCACAGCCAAATTGCTGGACACAATTGCTGATAGTCACATCAGCTTTTAGCCCCTCTGAGAGCCATAAACTGACATGTAGGCTCCAAATGACCTTGACCGAGCTGAATAACGTAGCACATACCCTTGAGGCTAGTAAGAGCGGCTAGTCAAGAACATAGACTAGAGTATGGAAGCAGTATTTATTATCTTGTGTTCGCACCCATATTGTTTTCAAAACATTTGAAGTGCACTTGAAAAAAAACTGAAAGACTAATTTCACATACTGAGCATGGAAAAGAGCACCACACACACACAAAGTGAATGTAAGTTGAGGTTTTTATGTAAATAAAAAGGAACACACTCAGACTTAATGAATAGAACAAACCCACCAATAGGAGATGACCCTCAAACCTAGATGGGTGATTAAGACCCCAATTGGTAGGACTAAGTAAGAGATACAACACGGAAAGCTAGACACATAGAAGGTGTGATACCATTGGGGATGCAACACTGCCTGACTTGATCAATCTCATCGACAACTTGGTGGAGCAAGAGACTGTAGATATGGCAGAACCCAGTACAAACCATGGAAACAAAGAGCTCAATCTAGGGGATTTTTTAGCCGAAATTCAACGGATGGTGAATGAATATGATGCACAAACCAAGCTGGACCACCATGGCAGACCATTAGAAGACATCATAGCAAACCTTGGGGAGGAAAGACAACTGACACGGAAAGCTTCGCAAAGCATAGTGGCATACAACCACCAGCAACAAACTAGGAGATTGTGGTAGAACATAGAAATACGAGAAGTCTAGTGCCCTAGCAAGTAGAAATTGAACATGACCGAATGTAGAGGGGGAAAGAGTGCTAGAGGTGGATTTAACGTTGAGCGAGCTTCCCACAAAGTGACTAATAGAAAACATGTTGGTAGAACTGTTAGAAATGCGGGATCTAGAGCATGACATAACCGGAAGCTATGGAGGATGGAAGGAGAAGTGTAGACTCATGATGGAATGGACACTGTTTGTTACACAAGTGAATTAGGTTCCAAGATTGAGACTTGGACTCATAAACACAATCTTGTGTATGTGGACAATGACATTGACACTTTACTGAAATGAAAAGAGTACTATCATTGCATTAAGAAAGGAAGCAAGTACAATGCTTTATAGGAAAGTAGGAAACTGCAGTAGGCACCATTGTGCATATGGGATAAGTTAGCCTGCATGTCCTTGACCCTGAGACTCCATACAAAGAGGCTGTTTGAGTGTGATTGCTGATTCTCAACACCCCTCCTCAATCACAACTAGGAAAGGCACAAAGTGTGTAGAGGCTGTAATGAGAACCACCTGCAAAGTGTGGGTATACCACAGACATGGCAAAACACCAGAGGCTGTCGCAGAAAAAGCTAAGTGTGGGTACCATAAACATGGTGGACATCCAGAGGCTGTAACAGGGGCCTCACAAAGTGTACAGGGACTGTAATGCCAAGTTACATAAGGAGTTTACATAGCTTATGGCAGGAAGCATTAGGGCAAGGAAAAATACAAGGCTATTAAAACAGTCTATCAGAATTATGAGAGTACAAGGACTGATGAGTCTTGTCCTTCCGATCCTGGTGATCTTCATCTTCTTCTTCCTTTGCTTCATTTTCTTCTTCTTCTTTGACTGCGACTAGATAGGCCTTTTGGGATCTCTTTCTTGCGTGGCAGAACTTCTCGGTGTGTCCGGTCCTTTTGCAGAAGTCACAAAAGAGCTGATCTTTCTTGCCTTTGTACCTGTTGCCAACATATAATGCATGCTCATCTCTAGAGGTACTTGGTTCTTCTTTAGTTTTTAGCTTCTGTTCTTCTTCTAACAGTGATGCCTGGATATCAACAAGTTCAGGATTTGGCATGTTGATTAAAGTTGTTGATACGTTATTATATTCAGGAGGCAAGCTCTTAAGTAGAACACCGATGCAAACATCTTCATCCATTTTAATGTTGATTCCTGCAAGTTGGGTTAGGAGTCCTTCCATGTAATTAAGATGTGTGGCAAGTGATGTGTTGGACTTCATTTCAAGCCTGAAGAATTCAATTAGGAGACCATACTTTGATGATTTAGATTGTGCACCGAACAGGGTGTCAAGTCTTTTCCATGTATCCTGTGAGGTCTCACAGTTATCCACGTGATGGATATAACTATCATCTAGCTCCAATTTGATAATGGCCTGGGCTCTGTCATCATTCTTTTGCCAAGTAGTTGCAAGGTCCGCGTCCCGCGGTTTCTTCTCTTTGCCATTTGTGATGGCCCAGAGACCCTTCTTCATCAGGATGAGCTTGATGTGGGTTTGCCAAGTGTGGAATCCGACTCCTTTGAATCGAGCATTTGGCGAGTCTTTGCCCATGTTAGATTTACGGGAACAGTAGCAAATCAACTTCAGACTTTATTAGATTTGAGCAACAGAAGAATTGATTGAGAGACACAAGTGCTAAAAAGCACTAACTGAGTGTTAATGAATACCAAATCTGCAAAAGTCTTTTACTCCAAGTGATCTTCCCCTTCTTGATTTGATGCTGATGTCTTCAAATCTGAGTGACAGTACTTTAACGAACTTCAGAGAGTATTGCTCAGTGATTAAAATCACTGTTGATAACTTCAGTGAGAGAAATAGTGAAAAATGTCAAGATTTTGAAGCTTTTGGCTATGGTGGAATTAGGGTTTCTGAGACAGGGGCCTGGTTTTTTGCTTATTGCAGGAGCTACAGTGCATCATTTTCAAAACTTTTTACATATCTAGGAAGCTTATGTCATGGGCTACCAAAGCCCCATGGAGATTGTGCAGATCGTGGTCAGTATGCAGCGCGCAGGTGCCGCGAACAGAATCGGCGCAGATCTGGACAGCGAGGTCGAATTTCTGCAATGCTGGAGCCAGGGAGCATCAATGTCATTGATTATTGTGCCAACATGAAGCGCCTTGAGCAGAGGAACAACTATCCAGAAGAAATTGTGGGCTGAAATGGCCTGGTTGAAGAGTTATGGAAGCTCCAAGCAAGGTAGGTCCTGTCTGGCTATGGCAGACACAAAACAGAGATTGGGGATTTTCACAATGCTGAGCTCCAGATGGTCCAATGTCCTGAATTGATGTGATACAGGGAAGCTTTATGAGTCCCGGAATACTTTTCCAGAAGGAAGCTCCAAGAGATTTGACCTGTGGAGTGAGATATAAGCAGTTCAATCTGACAGGGTGCTGCTGGCTATGGCTGCCATGGAAGCTTCAGTGAGAGTAGAGTTGAGAAAAGAAGTCATACACTGACACTAAGCTAGATGGAGGTTCAGAAGAATCAAGAGAGGCTGGAGAAGCAATGCCATGCCCAACTGGGCTCTGATACCATGTTAGAAATGCGGGATCTAGAGCATGACATAACCGGAAGCTATGGAGGATGGAAGGAGAAGTGTAGACTCATGATGGAATGGACACTGTTTGTTACACAAGTGAATTAGGTTCCAAGATTGAGACTTGGACTCATAAACACAATCTTGTGTATGTGGACAATGACATTGACACTTTACTGAAATGAAAAGAGTACTATCATTGCATTAAGAAAGGAAGCAAGTACAATGCTTTATAGGAAAGTAGGAAACTGCAGTAGGCACCATTGTGCATATGGGATAAGTTAGCCTGCATGTCCTTGACCCTGAGACTCCATACAAAGAGGCTGTTTGAGTGTGATTGCTGATTCTCAACAAGAACAAAGAGCAACAACACTAGCAACATCATTGCTTGCAGGATTAGGAGTTACCCAGGGCCCCAAGAGCCAATCGAGAATCCTCGCAATTGCAAAACAACTAGACAAGTACCAGTCAAGCAATGACCCATATAGTTTCGTAGAGCAATTGGAGCAGGTCTGTGAGGCTAATGGCCTCACCAATCTTGGAGTCTCTTCATTAAGAGATTCTTGGAGTCTAGGTACTTTGATAATCTTATGATGCGGCTGATGAATGTTAAGCAAAGGGACAAAGAGGATATTAGTGACTACGTTACTCACATGCGGAGTCTCTATAAGATAATCCCAATTAACGAATGACCCACTGAGAGAGCGGTGTCCACTGTATTTATCAGCAGAATACGTAGTGAGGAACTCTACAAGGCCTTGACACACAATTCAAGCTTGCAAAGAGACACGCTAGCTAGGGTCTTTGAAGAGGCCATATGAGTGGATGACCAACTCAAGGAGAGAAGCTCCAGGAGCTCAAATTGAGGCAAAGGCAACTCTGGAACCTCAGAAAGGGAAACAACACCTAGCAAGTGATTAGGCCCAAGCAACCAAGATAAAGGGAAGGGCGCTAACCCGAGCTAGGAGCTAGCGGAGATGAAAATGGAGCTAGCCAGACTACAAGAGATGATGAGAAGACCTATGTGCCCACATGTCCAATGCATGTATTGTGGTAGAAACCACCTTCTAGCTGAGTGCCAGGACCCTAGGTCCTAACCTTGTGTCAATTGTGGAAGATTCTCGGCCACGATACCATGCACTGTAGATTGTTGAGGAGACTCCCATACTCACAGCCTTACAACTAGCCTTACCTAGGGAAAAGGCCTATGAATTTCTTTGAGAGGAGCCCCATTGGCCTTTTCGACACCTAACGATGCAAATTCAATCATCCCTAGGATGGAGATCAATCCCATAGGCATACCTAGGCCACCTAGACCTTACGTAACCCATCCACTGAGTGACGTTCCAGTCTACTATGTGGAGGACCCACTGAACAATGATGAGCCTTATATGAACCCTTATGTGTCATATGACTAGGTGTTGGTGATGGCATTAGGAAGAGAGAGAGGTAGAGGCTTAGGAGGGCAGACCCAAGACCTGATTTCTTATTGGACTTGTGGTCACCTAGGACACATCTCTTTGCGTTGCCCCGAGAGGGAGTAGCTGACCAAGTATATCCCTTGCCCTGAGGATGAGCGAGATTAGATACATGCGCAAGCCACAATTGATTTTCCATTATCGGATGATGAGAAATACGAGCAAGCTACTAAAGCAGTCGGTGAGCCTAAAGACACGTCCTCGGTACCAATTTGCATGACGGCTAGAAGCTCCCATGGGCGACCCACCTCTATCACATTCCATGTCTCGAACAACAAACGAGACCTCCACAAGATCTTAGAGCACCTGATGGTGGACGAATTGATTGGTAACCCCACCAAAAATCTTAAACCCCTCAAGGATCTCTTGGATGAACCCAAGTGGTGATGGACCAAGGTACACGATCTAAACTTGATGTACAATTGGGCCTTGGTCATCGATGACAAGGAAACATAGTATCAAGACTTAGGAGATGATTAGCAATCAGATGAGGATGGTTTAGATGATGAGTACAAAGACTGTTGTTCCTCCAGTGACAAGAGTGAAGAAGAGATCGAATGATAGGTTATGACATTGAGGAGCATGTGATTGAACAAATACGGGTAGCCTCCAAACCGTAGAATAAGAGCATATTTAGAATTGAGAAAGGAGTCATGCAAATGGGTCGCGATCGCACCTAGTTGGAGCACATAGGAGTGATTGATTATGAACGAGTGGGTTTTGCCTAACCAAGTGCCACACTAGTACTCCAAATGGAATCACCATTAGAGCTATGACCTCCAAGAGAGACTCCCTCTTATAAAGAAGACAGAGAGTTTGATTGCGAGTTGGAAGTAAGCTCAGATAGTGATCTTGAGATACCACGACTACCTAAGACCAAATGCACCAAAGGAGACCTACCAAACACCTAAGGTGTTGAAGGTTGAAGGGGAAAGAAGAAAAAAACCTAGGGATCCGCAAGCTAAGGAGTAGAGGAAGCTACAAGACCTATCAAAATGATTTACGAGATTTAAGAAAGACGAAAGGGTAGTGGTCTTGCTAGGAGTCAAAAGACAAGGGCAAGCAAGTGAGCCTATAGAAGGACCCACCAAAGTCAAGAAGGTCAATCTAGCTAAGGAAGGGGAGACGATCCAACCTATGTTCATGGCCGATGACTTGAGCAAGCAAGAAAAGGTGAGTCTCATTGCTCTCTTGCAAGGGTACATAGATATATTCTCTTGGTCTGTTAATGAGCTGAAAGAGGTAGATCCGAGTGTAGTGACTTATAGCATCTCGATGACACTCGATGCAACACCGGTTAAGCAACGAGCGTATCCAATGAGTCCCAAACATGCTCACATTGTCAAAGAGAAAATTGATAAGCTATTGAGAGAAGGATTCATTTATGAAATCAAGCACATGGAATGGGTGTCACCCATAGTGATCATAATGAAGAAGAATAGAAAGATCAAAGTGTGCATCAATTACAAGAAAGTTAATGATGCCATGAAGAGAGACAATTATCCACTGCTGTACACTGAGTATATGTTCAAGAGGGTAGTTGGTAAAGAGGCCTATAGTTTTCTAGATGACTTCTTTGGATATAATTAGGTGTAAGTGCATCCTGATGATAGGCACAAGACTGCATTTGCCACCAAATGGGGCATCTTTGCCTACATAGTCATGCCTTTGGGTTGGTGAATGCACTAGCCACATTACAGAGGCTTAGGTGTGCCATTTTCAAAGACATGCTTAGGTGAGAGTTAGAGGTATTCGTTGATGATCTATGTGTTTACTCTAATTGGAAGGAATGCCTATCGAGCAGTCTTTGAAAGATGTAGATTGTATCGTCTCTCATTGAACCCCTTGAAGTGCTAGTTTTGGGTAAAGCATGGATGTATCCTAGGTTACGTGGTGTCATAGAATGGCATTGCCATTGATGTCATGCTGCTACGTGCAGATTGTGTGAAAAACTCTAGAGTGCGGATTCCTTATAGATCTAGAGAGACAATGCCACTTTAGGCATTAGTGTTAGTGTCCATTGTTCAAAAACATTAGATTTTTGGACAAGTTTTAGCCAAATTTTGATATTTTAGAGATTATCTCTTGAAAAAATCCATAAAGATGGAGATAACTTCTAGATTAGGATAACATGTAAAAGAAAGCATGTAGCATTTAGCTATTTTGAGAGGATTTTATATAAAAAGAAAGATTAGCGAAATTGTGCGATGCACGATTGTTGTTTTAGGCAGTGAACAATACTCTAAAGTGGGAGATGAAGAGGGAGTGATCTAGCAGAATTCTCGCAAGGTATATTGGTATTTTACACCCCATTCAGAGCCAATGGAAGCATCAGATTGGTGATGTGAGAAGCATAGAGGAATGTATTATTTTGTACACATTTTTGTCTACAAGAGTTTTATCTTCTCATAATGTAGAAATAAATTGACAGGCTTCATCTCTATGAGTATTCTTCTATGTCTTCTATTTCTTCGAACCCCTTCTCTTCCATCTACTCTTCTCCCTGAATCTCCCTTCACCTTGCTGTCTCTTACCCCCGTGGCAAACTTTCGACACCAAACACACTGACACCGTGTTAGGGAAAGTTCATACTATCATTATAGGTGAATTTTGAAAGATATTGTCAAGAATCGCGTGGTGGGGGGACTTGCTCAAGATGCTACACCGAACACACACAGAATGCACAAGGAGAAGCTCACTCAAGAGACAAGAAGAGAGATGGAGGCCAAAACGTTTTCTTGCTGGTTTCTTCTTCTTCTTCCACACACTCTACAATGTACACAAAGTATAGATAGGATACAACATAAAGGAAAGTGGCCTACTAAGTCAAACAATGCATAACCGACTACACTGGTTGACTGGCGCTATAACTATGCTAGTTGTAAATAGGTGTAACAACCTGAATATAATAAGTAATGAGTTAGTGGCCATGTGAGAGTCATAATGACCACCGACGTGCTAAGTGTAGACATGTGGACCCATCTAACCAGGCGGTCCATCATTAATGTCCGCATGTGTTGAGCTTGTCATCTCAACACTCCCCCTCAAGCTCAACTGCATCTCTGCAACTCCAAGTAAGCTTCGAAACTTTTGAAGCTTCTCTGTACCCAATGCCTTCGTGAAGATGTCAGCTATTTGATCTTGTGTGCTGACATACACCAAGTCAATCTCACCTACTAGTATATTTTCTCTCACAAAGTGGTAGTGTACCTCAATATGTTTTGTCCTGGCATGGAACATAGGGTTCCTAGCCAACTGTATACTACTCATGTTGTCACAATAAATGACAACAGGACCTTCCACCTACACATCTAAATCAACCAATAACTTTTGCAGCCATATTACCTCACATGCTGCAATAGCAGCACCTCTATACTCAGCCTCTGTACTCGACAAAGCAACTATAGATTGCTTTTTGCTGCTCCAAGTAACTGCTGCACTACCAAGAGAGAACATGTATCCGTTGGTAGATCTTCTATCAAACATACTACTAGACCAATTTGCATCTGTGTATCTAAACACTTGTACAACTACACTTGCCTCATAGAAAAGTCCATAATGTAATGTGGACTTCACATATCTCAATATGCGTCTAACTGCATCCAAATGTGGCTTTCTAGGTACTTGCATAAACCGACTCACAAGACCAATAACGTAGCTCAAGTCTGGCCTTGTAATGGTCATGTAGATCAAACTCCCCACTATCCTCCTGAACATAGTAGGGTCTTCTATCTCATTCCCAACATGAGCACTCAACTTTACATTCTGCTCCAACGGGATTGAAAGTGGTTTGCATGTTGTTATACCATACTTGGACAACATATCCAAGCCATACTGTCTTTGGGACAGCCATATACCATCATCACATCTAATCACCTCAATGCCAAGGAAGTACCTTAGCTCACCTAAATCATTCATCTCAAACTTCTTCTTCCAAAAGTCCTTGACTTCAACAATCCCACTATCACTATCACCTGTAATAATCAAGTCATCCACATAGATGACTATGATGACCAAACCTACATCTCCCTTTCTCACATAAAGTGAGTGATCAGCATCAGAAACATAAAAGCCAATATTGACAAGATACTCTTTGATCTTGTCAGACCATGCTCTAGGTGCTTTCTTGAGCCCATAAAGCGCCTTCTTCAACCTGCACACATACGTGGGATGCTCTAAATCTTCATAACTTGCTAGCTGATCCATATACACTTCTTCTTGCAAATCACCATGCAAGAAGGAATTCTTCACATCTATTTGCTGCAATCTCCAATCTTTGGCTACTGCCAAAGCAATCACACATCTGACAGTTGCCATCCTAGCAACTGGACTGAAGGTTTCATCATAATCTATGCCATATGTTTGGGCATAGCCTTTTGCATTCAGCCTAGCTTTGTACCTACTAATAGAACCATATGCATTGCGCTTAACCTTATAAACCCACTTACATCCAATAGCTTTCTTGCCCTTCAGAAATGATACTAGATCCCAAGTCTTATTGGCCTCTAATGTAGCCATCTGCTGCATCCCAATGAGTATGACCAACAACATCGTCAAAACAAGTGGGCTCAACATCCTCAACTAGTTTCACCATATAAGCATAATGGTGAGCTGCATAACCTTCAAAACCAAATCTTTTAATAGGGTATCTGACCCTGCTAGATCTGCATACCACCGGATCACTCAATGGAGCCTTTACATTTCTATGAGATCTTTGTACACTTGGTGTCCTAACAGAAGGAATGCCAAGCTCATCATCCAAGCTCTCTGAGCCACTGGAGTCTCCATCAAGAACTACATCAATGCCATCTGACACTTTATTCTTTCCTTTGTGTTTACTTGCAGTACTACTAGATGCACCTGATGATGTAGAGCTACTCCTTAGTCTCCCAGACCAAGGACTACCAGATGATGTCTTTGGTCCACTAAGAGTCCATGATTCTTGCTTTTCAGCCTGCACATGAGTGTCCTGATCATGATCATCATCTAATGCATCACCACTAGATGCATACCAATTGCTCATTTAATCAAAGATGACATCCCTGCTCACTCTGAACTTACATGTGATAGGGTTATAACAACGATACTCTTTCTGCTCTAAAGAGTATCCAATAAAGACACATTTTTCTACCTTTGGATCAAGCTTTTTCCATAGCTCATCTGGCATATGAACATATGCAACACATCCAAATACCTTCAAGTGTGATACATTAGGTTTCGTGCTAGTAAAGCATTCTTCAGGAGTCATCCCATGAATTGCAGCTGTGGGAGTTCTGTTCATAATATAAATAGCAGTATGAATTGCCTCAAACCAAAAATTCTTAGGCATATTCTTTTCAGCCATCAAGGCACGTGCAACTTCTGCAATATGCCTATTTTTCCTTTCTGCAACCCCATTTTGCTGTGGGGTATACCTGCATGTGAACTGTCTCTTTAACCCATGAGACCTCAGAAAATCGCTGAACTCATTCGAGAGGTACTCTCCCCCTCCATTTGACCTCAAGCACTTTACTTTCAAGCCTGTTTCTCTTTCAACTGCAGCCTTGAAAGTTCTAAAGTGCTCAAACGCTTTACTCTTTTCCTTCATAAAATATACCCACAGCTTTTTAGTGTCAAGATAGATCCTTCGTTGAAGGTGATATGGTTTTCATTTGCGTACGTCCAAAGAAGAGTTCCCTATCCTTGGGTGAATGCAAAAAGCTAAGTCCAAAGTATTGTGGACCCTATAAGATTCTCAAGTGCCTAGGGCCTAATGCTTACAAACTGCAACTCCCTAAAAACCTAAAAGTTCATAATGTATTCCATATCAGTTTACTGAAAAAGTATGTGCCTAATCCTAGCCATGTGCTTGATGGTCAACAAGTTGTAATGCCTAGCCAAGGAGTCCTTGAGCTACGGCCTAACAGGATCTTAGATGTTAGGGAGAGGCATTTGAGATCCAGGACCTTGAGAGAATACCTCATCCAGTGGAAAGATTACCCCAAAGAGGATGCCACTTGGATGGATGAAAGTACCCTCAACCCACAATACCCCTAGATCTTCTCGAGATGAGGACATCTCAATTCCTCTAAGGGGGAGAGAATGTAATATTTTCGCAAATGAAATATTAATGACCCTAGACCCTGCACACCCCGTACAAAAAGCAACCCAAAGTAATCTCCCGCAATAAAGATACACTGGCCTAAGTGCTCCAGCATCGTGCATTTACTATACCATTTCCACAAGTGCATATGCAACCGTGGCTCGAAAACCATAAGCCATCGTAGGCCTCCGCGGAAACACGCCTTCATGGGACAAAAAGATAATGGATTATTTGCAATTTCTTTAAATTAAACCCCCTCCCCTTCAACCGTTGCATGGCGGGGAGAGGGAGTATGAGTATGTGAGGAGTAGGTGTTATGGGGGAGGGAAGCATGCATTGCCACTTGTGTGGCCACCCCCCCACCTTCAGCATATAAACCCCCCCCTCCCCAAGCTTGGGAGGGGCCATCGTGGAGCTTCCCATCGCCGTGAAGCTGCTACCCCCGCTAGAGAGCTGCCACCGCCAGGTTGCTGCTACTGCCTTCATCATCATCATCATCATCATCATCATCTCCCTCATTGTCATATTTTCCATTGTCATCCTCATCATCTCCTCCATGACACATCATCTGCCTATGTACAGAAGCTTGGAAGCTTCTATTGAAGCTTCCCTAGGCCTTGTTCACCCCGTATCCTCGGTTTTTTTTTCAAAACCATGACTGCAAGGCCCAATTCCTGTGCGGAAGAGGAGAATCTTGGCAGAGTGACTTCGAAATGCGTAAGAAAGCACTGAGTGGAAAGCTACTGCGTCAATGGCTCCGAAGCAAAAGTCAAGAGGAGCACACGCGGGAGCTTCCACCTCGATTACAAGAGTGGACAATGCCCCGACTTTGAATACCCAGGTTTCGAAAATTAATTTCGCATGGAAAGGATGCATTAAGCATGTTTAATTCTCGTAGGAAAGTTTAAATACATTGGAAAATTTATATACTTGCTTGATTTACCAAGTTAAGTTGCATGACGAGTACTTGCATGGTCAAGGGTAGTTGCATTCTTGAACGCATGTTGCATAAGTTAAAAGGTGGATTTGTCCAAAGGCGTCCTTGTTGCATCACACAAAGGATACGGCATAAATACATAATGCACTTACATAGTAAATTCCTGGTTGTGACTCATGTATAAGATAATCATAGACGACCATTAAATGATGTCCGAATAGTTGCAATGCATGGAAAGGATTTATGAACTTTGCAAATTGCATGCGATGATAATTACATTTTAGGTTGGGTTAAGTGCTAAAAGAAGGATTAAATCAATGATGGACTCATGGCATTTGCTCATGCATGGAGTTCTTTTATTAAAGTTTGAATGCATCTTCATTAAAAATATTAAATCTTTGAGTTTGTTGTATCAACGTAGGGTTTATAAGAGTTAGCTCTGAATGTCAATCATTATAGTATAGGGCAAGGAAAAGAAAGATCTCTATAGATCCTTAAGTTGCATAAAGGCAAAAAGGTCTATGGTCTCGAATTTGCATGGAATGATGCATCTCACCTATCTTGCAGTTACTTACATCCTTTAGGGGAAAGTACTTGCAAATTTAGAAAAAAGTATTTGCATCTTTAAAAGGGAAGATAATCTTAAATCGTGGGTTGGTTAGATCAACTAAGTAATTCACGTATAATTAAATAGCTTACATGAGAGTCATAAAGGAATGATTAGTTAGCATATGACGATCACCTCAATGTGCTAGGTAGCATTAAGCTATGATAAAATTGTGCCTAGTATCACACTTGGGTTGTCGACTTAATACTTCCAATCTTAAGGGTCCTACCCACATCCACGAAATGTTAGGATTATCTAATCGTCGTGCAAGAATGATCTAGGGTTTTTACCCTCAGGATCAGTTGACCAAATACTAGACCTCCGCAAGGAATTTAGGAACCCTAGGGCCAAAACAACTATCAACCTCGTAGGGTCAAGGTTTTGGATTGGGTCAATAGGACTCCCAAACCCTACATCTTGAACAAAGGTATTCTTGACCAAGGAATACCGTATGATGAGAAAAATAACCCCACAAGTTAGGTGCTGACACCTATCTCGTGCAACAAGTTGCAACGTCGTATGGTTTTGTGTCTAAATCACAAAATAGTATTGCCAGTCCTTAGAACAAGTTTGGCGAGTTCTAAGTACAAGTCTAATTTTCTAGAGGATGAGTAGTCATCCTGCTACATCACCCTTCCTTGGGCCTAATTTTCCAAGTTAGGGGAGTTACGAATTGCCAAGAAAGCAATTGATCAACCAAGTTAGGGTGACGAGGTTGCACAGGATTTATTTAGGGAAACCTAAGGTTGAGACAATTTGGGTCAGTAGGGTATAAACCCTAACCCAAGGAAAAAGGGTAAACAAGCAACTCAGCTTATGAAACCCTTGGGATCTTTCCATGTCACGATTGATCCAGGATCGAATGCTAGAAGTATTTGAGAAGAAGGAATTACACCATAGCAATTGGCCGTATAAACGACCACTGGAGTGCTTGTGATTGTACACTTAGGAGCACTGTTTGTACTTCTTTTCTCAAGGAATTAATATCGGAAAAACAACTAATGCTTCAGGTTGAAAGCCTGGAGGAAGATGCAATATCAGTTACCTTCGACTGTCTGCCAGACCCTATCCAAGGGGGTTGTTAGCTGTCCCGGGTACGTGGATCGAACCCGCCGCGAGAGTTCTCTTTGTGGGTGCTACTTGGAGCAGGAGGACGCTTGGGTGCCAGGGGAGGCTCTGGTCGTAAATCCCTTGCCTTCGGATCCTGCACAAGAGGCCGACATGACTCGAGATGGGATCTCAAGGCCCGTAAACTAGTCAATGGGCGGAACTTGGAATAGCGATCCCCGAGGATTACTGGAATAGCCTTCAGGCAGGTTATTTGATGTATTCCAAAGACTGATAAATAAAGATCAAATGTTGAAAAATAAACTTTCTTGACATTGTTTTTTTGTGTCAGTGCCTAAGTTATGTGAAGGAACCAATGATTAATTGGCTAATTAAGGAAGCTGTTTTTGCTTGTCAAACTAAATGTGGTAGGTAATTAGATAACTAAAGCAACCCGAGGAAAGTGCGGTGGACGTGACTCTGGGTCCATTCTACGGAAGGGTGGTCTCGGTTGGCCGAAAAATTTTCTCAAAGGAATTGACAGCGAGGTAACAATGACCTAGAATCAATAGAGCTAGAGTTTCGATTTATGCAGTTTTAGGGGAACGGAATGGGACTATGCCTTATGGGCAAAGAGGTTGATCTTCGCATCCCTCTCGTTTCCCATTCTCCTTGAACCAAGTGCAGTATAAATCCGCTTCGAATGTGATATTTCTGCTCAGAGTGGTTCGGGGCTCGATGCTAGCTACCTCCTAGGAACTTGACTATTAGGAAAATCGTGATTCAGGTCGGTCTTAAGTGGGAACGGTCTGAATGCTTCTGTTTCGTGGCAGACTGGGGAAGACCTAAATCGCAAACCCCGTGACATTCCTTGTGAGTGCCGGGCGGTGCTTTCTAGACTCTCTTCGCGATGGGCTGCTAAGATGTGTCCTATGAGTGGACAGGGGGACATGTTACACAAGTGGACACATTACACGTGATAACCTGCCGGACGCTCATCTCTTTGGCTGTCTAGCGAAAGAGATTTGTTTAGGGCCGATCTAATGCCATATTGGGCCGATGATGTAGTTCAAGTGCTAGAGAACGGTTTGCTTGAGAGACCTATTGAGAAAGCCGGGCTAAGGAGACTTATCTTAAAGATCCAGCCATAACAATTGATCGTTGACCAACTATATAGGCTAGGACAAGATAGTTTGCTGCATAAATATGTGTGTGAGCACGAGATGCACGATGTATTGAGAGAAACGCATGATGGAATAGCTGGAGGACACTTTAGTGGGGATATAACAGCTCGTAAGGTGCTACAATCCCAACTATGGTGGTCCACCCTATTCCATGATGTTGCTAAATTTGTAAAACATTGTGATGAGTGCTAGAGGACTAAGGTGCCCATGCGCAAGGATAAGATGGAGTTGACCCCCATAATAGCACGAAAGTCCTTTGAAAAACGGGGCATTGACTTCATTGGATCTATCAGTCCCGTGGCACAGTACTCCTAGGCTCGCTACATCATTGTGGACAACTGATTACTTGACAAAGTGGGCAAAGGCAAGAGCCACTAGAAAGAATGACACTAGAACCACTGCAAAGTTCTTGTGGGAGCAAGTCCTTTCATGTTTTGGTTGTCCAATTGAACTAGTAAGTGATCAGGGCACGCACTTCATTAACGAAGTGATGTCCCACCTACTCTCAACCTTCCTAATCATTCATAGAAGATCCTCGCCCTACTACCCTTAAGCAAATGGCCAAGTAGAATCCATGAATAAAATCCTAGTCAATATGCTCACTAAAATAGTATCCACATCACGAAGTGATTGGGATAACAAATTAATGGCGGCATTGTGGGCCTATCGTACAGCTTATAAGACGGCTGTAGGACAGACACCCTTCAGGCTAACTTATGGAATGGAGGCCATTCTACCCTTAGAGTTCTTTGTCCCTAGCTTAAGGATAGCAGCCAAGGAGCATTGGGAGGGAAGAGAGGCTTGGACCAGCTGCTTAGTGGAGTTAGAGCGTCTCATGGAGACTCGACTCTTAGCCACCCACGCTTAGTGGAGTTAGAGCGTCTCACGGAGACTTGACTCTTAGCCACCCACGCTTTGATTTGTGAGAAGGCATGAAGAAAGATGTGGTTTGAGAAGCATGTCAAACAACGCAACTTTGGTCGGGGGGACCTCGTTCTACTATACTTTGTGAAGGGTCATAAAAAGAAAATGAAATTTCGAGGACTAGGACCTTTCTGAGTACGTACAATTAGTAGAACAGGCAATGTTGAGTTAGAGACTCTCGAAGGTGAAGTAATAGGCTTCTTCAATGGGGCAATCGCATGAAAAAGTACTATCCTCCTTCCCATCCATTGCACGAGCCACCTATGCTTGAAGTCGTTGTCAATGTCTGTGTGGCCACTATTACTGAACTGACAGATCAAGATGAAGAAGCAGTGGCACCCGCCTACCTACGAATCATGGTCATTGCAGAACGGACGTATTCTTTTGATGCCTTGATCCACGAAGGTGATGACTATAATATCTTGACGCATGACCATTAGACATGCATTAGTCAACCTAAATTACAGCCCACAAATGCTAAACTTAGCCCATTTGGGGGCAACACTTACCCACTCTTAGGAAAATGCAAAGTGGCCGTCTCTATCGAGTCTAAAAGTATGCCAGTCTTCTTTTATGTATTGTCAAACACTAAAGGGGTTGGTAATAAGTCACTACTAGGTTGCACTTTTGAAAAGCAGACGAACTACAATGTGGACTATAACCTAGATCGCATCCATCTTGCTATACGCAATGTACACATAGTGACTACTTTTAGCAAGGGTTATCTTGATCCTTCTACAATTGCAAAGCCATCGATAGAGACCCCTATGACCACGCCCATGACCAAGCCTAGGGAGAAGGGCTATGATATCTCACCCCATGCTCAAAGCGCTAGAACCAAGCCCACCAAGGCCATTCACAAGGCCAAAGAGTACACGCTCATATGGGTGCCAAAACAACAAGGGCCACCTCCTTGTAAACCGCAGAAACATGCTAAATGCAAAAACTATCTCATAGCCTAAGAGGCAGCTCAGACGCTATCGATATAGGTGCACTACCATGCCGCGATGGATCCCCAAAGATCTCTTGCGATCACAAGGATACTATGAGGGCAACCCCTGGATATGGGTGCCTAAGGGTGGACATTCAAAGAAACCTCACTCAAGCTAGAGAGGCTTGCACATGCGGAGCCCAGGCTGCAAAGCAAGCTAGACCAGCACTGGTTGTGATTAATGAATCCTAACACAATTATCGTCCAAAGCTAGATGCCCCAGCATTATCCAAGTCAGAGGAGTTGGGCACCCCCATGCCGGCTCAGATAGAATACATCACACCTCCTATGCCACTGGAGCCCCCTGTAGCATCTCAAAGTGCTCCTAAGTGCAAAGTCCCATCTGTGACGCCATCAATGGAGTCACCAGTGTTCAACCCAATTACACCATCACCACCAGCAGGTCTTAGGCCTTTGTATGAAAGACGATCTTTCCTTTCAGTGGCCAAGGATCTTGCTAATACCTCAGGAGATGACGTAGTGACATGCATCAAGGAGTTAGATAACACCTTCACCACATTCACTAGGAGCTATGAGAGGCTTGACCTAGGACTTCTTGATGAACCCCTTGCTTCTGATGTTCGTGCACTGCCATGCACTTGGGAAGACTACGAGTTTATGACCTTCAAATTTTCCAAAATTTCCACCAAATTAATTGCTAATGGAGAAATCTCAAAGGAGCAAGCCATTCTCAAAAGACTAATTACCTTGTATCGCAAGCCCACTTGCTCTACATCTGAACAAGAGCTAGAGGAGCTCATGCAGCTTGCCAGCTCTGCTTCTTTGTTCTTACAATTGTGGTATGCCTTGCGACTCCAATGGGAGAAAAAAGGCTACCGTATCATGACCAATGCCGAGCAAAGAAGGGCAATCAAAACAATTGAACACGACCCTACTTATGTGGCACCTCTTTCATTTAGGGTTTTGGCCATTACACGCAACATACACTTAGATGACCATGTGTTGGCCCACCCTTGCATTGACCAATTCCTCATGGAAGAGGAGTTGCATGTTGCTAGTCGCCTCAACTTCGGGGACATATTTCATGATGTCTTAACCTATATCACCCAAGCTTCCATACGACCATACGAACTTGATCGTCACGCCCAGCTTGAATATAACCCTAACCTCTACACTCGACTGTTGGCCAAGTAACTCGCCCCACAAAGTCCATGCGAGCCCTCCTTCTCCCCTTGCTAATCCTAGGAAGGATTCCCTTAAACTTAAGAAAAGGAGGGGTGAGAAAAGTGAGAGCCAAGTGATGTAGCAAGATGTATAATGGATGAAAATGATCAATTGAATTCAAATAGGAAAGAATGCAAGGAGGAAATAGATGTTGCTTTTGAATTATTTCCAAGTTTCATGCCTCTGAATCAGCACGGAAAATTATCACATGTATTCTTCCTTGGGTTTTTGTTAGTGATGAGTCAATTCGTAATGCTAATGTTGGCATGGTGTGATGACAGGCACCTACCATGGCAGGACATGGCAAACTTCCATTCACTGAAGAGGATTTGACAAAGTATGGAATTAGTGTTGAGACACGTGGATTCGGCTAGTTCACGTTCAAATATACCATGAATTTAGATGAAGCCATCCTGGAAGAGCCAGAAGTGAAGGAGTTGGTGGACAAATGCAACCTCCGAAAGTACATGGAAAAGGCCAGACAGGCTGTAGATTACAGTATGTGCGCTGACTTCTTAAGGAGCTTTGATGAAGGTAGGAGCTATGGCACGGTTACAATAAAAATTGGTGACCAAGAAAGAAGGGTACAAGTGCCCCTTAATGCAGCCATTGTCGAGAAAGCCATGGGGCTTGTGTCCAAGAAGGAGAGGCGCCCAAAAAGAGATGCATATGCCATGATGGGAGTAAAAAAAGAGGACGTGCACATGGTGGATGGAATCAGTTTGGCTGATATTCCAGACCCTGCAACAAGGTTGCAAGCTAAAATGGCCCACGCCCTTTTCTCAAGACACAGATACAATACTTTAATGAACATAATCAGGGTGCCATTGCTAGAAAGCATCGTGGTGGCAGGAGTTCCACAGGAGGTAGATTGGAACGGCTTCGTTCAAAAAACTATCAAGAGTTTAGTTGCGCTCCTAGCTCCAGTCCAGCACTAGCTGGTGGGGAGTCTCCTACCTCTATTGCACGATCTGCAAGAAAAAATCCAGTCTCGAAAGCCTCTACAATCAGATATGGAGGTGTCCTGACGACAATCATCGATGAGGCTATCAAGGATGCCGGCGTAGATGAAGAGCAAGCTGTGCACCAAAGCTCACCTTACTGTGAGGAAAAAGGCTCGAGTGAAAACACAATAAGCAATAAAGGAGAGCCGGAGGTACCACCCACTCAAGCGGCTAAACCATGGAAGCAAAAGAAGACTGACAAGATCCAGAAGAAGAAGGAAGAAAGACTAAGCAACCAAGAGCAAGCCGAGATGAAGAGGGCTCAAGGAGAGTCAAGGAGGGGGGAGGAGGAACGAAGGAAAAAGGAAGAGGAAGAACTCAAAAGAATTAGAGAAGAATCAAGGAGGGCAAAAGAAGAGAGCCAAAGAAGGGCGGAGGAGGAAGCCGACAAGATAAGGATGAAAGAACTTGCCGAGTTGGCAGAGGCCACTCCTAGACTGGTCAAAGAAACCCATGGGGGAGGAGAGATTGACCCTTTGAGTCCCCACCATGAGGCTGAAGCAAGTGGCAGTGTGGAAGCGGCCCCACTGGTTGTAGGGAAGGGCAAGTCCCTGCTGCACCCCCTGCCTTTCTCCTTAGTGCTAGGACCAGCTGACACCACAACCACCCCGTAGCCCATGCCCTCTCTAGACACGGCCCAATTGATGAGCATGATGCAACTACTCGTCAGTAAAGTGGCTGAGATTGTACCGGAAGCTGGAGCAAAAAGGCCCGCTACCGCATATGCCGAATCCAGGAAAGATCCAAAATGACAAAAGCTAGGGGCATCAACCACTACAGCCCCTACTCCCATGCTACCTGGTACCGACTACGACGCTTATGTGGCTGCGCTTCTAGCATAGTTGGACAAGGTGAAAGAAGAAAAGAAGCTGGCCCTAATGGAGCTAGAGAAAGAAAAGGAAACTTCGGCAGCCTTAAGGCTAGAAGTTTCAAAGCAAGGAGCCAACCGAAGAAGGGAGGTGAAAGCGCTACAAGATTAGCTGGAAGCAAAAACCAAGGAAGCCCAGGACAATGAGAGCCGGCTAAGACAAAGGCTGGAGGATGAAGAGCAAAACCTGGTGGCAGAGCAATGGAGCTTAAAGTTATTAGTGCAATAGTATGCTGACTTGGAACAGAGAACTGCCAAGCTGGAAAGGTACAGACATGTAGCAACTCAAGAGGGCGAGCCAAGTGAGTGATAAGAGGATGCCATAGCTTTTCAGCTATGGTATGGACTTGAGGAACAAGACAGACTGGAGAGAGAGATAGAGTTCCTAGCATAGGAAAGGCTGGTAATCCCTGCAGTAGAAGCACAAAGGTTGCAAAGTGAGGCACAATGACTGCAAGGTGCATTGGAGATTGCCCAGGGAGACATAGAGGCCCTCATGGCCATGGCCTCCATCCAAAGAAGATTGCACCTTGCATAGATCCAAAGTCATGAGCAGCTTGTGCAAGAAAAGTCAAAACAAATTGCTGAGGCAGAACAGAGATTTAGCATTGCAAATCAGGCAAAATAAATTACTGAAGAACAACTAGCTCGAAAATCGAGGGAAAGGAACCAACTCTAGTTCTTAACAAATGAGCAGCAGCAGCAGGTTGTGACAACCTTGGCAAGTAAGCTGGAGGAGGGAAGAAAGAATATGGACGAGAGAGCCAGCAAGTGGGAAAAGAACAATTTTGAATGAGTTAGGCATTTAACAGAATGCTTAGCGGTGGCTGAGTGCGAGAGAGTGCTTGCCGAGTCCAGAGCAGAAGCTGCTAATGTATGCACCAACGCACAAAGGGAAGCCTTCCTCAGCAAAGTACTACATGTCACCCAAGCAGAGGGCAATGATTCAGTGGAGAAGGTAAGAAGGAAGCTAGAATTGACTACTCGATTACTAAGGTATGGCCTTCAAGAATGGGATCTTCCAATAGGCACAGGAACCACAAAAGAGCAGCAATTTCACTACCTACGTCATGTCGGCCTCTCCACTGTTGAGCTTAAGGAACTTGGGTTTGAAGAACATGAGCAGCGACCACCACCACCACAAGCGGCCCCAGCAGGGTCGAGCAAAATGTCGAAGAGGTTCCGGGACTTCGAGCAAGATGCTGAAGAAGAGCAACAACGAATGCCCAGTCCGCCTCTACCAGACCTCCCGCCTAAAGAACTCGAAGATGCCCACATGCCCGAATGCATTGTGGCAGCCAGAAGAAGAAGACAGGAACTAGCAGAGGAAGCCCAACGTAGAGCACGATCACTGCCAAGACAATTCCCTGAAGAGCCGGTGCCACTACAGGAGGATCCCCATCCTATTGATTGGCCTCAAGAATTGGTCATATGGCGTGAATGGGAGTTTCAAATGAGGCCATTTGAACTTTCATTTGCTTACCCACGCTCTCTAGACCGTGTGTTGCCTCTAGGCATTCTACCCAAGATCAAGGATCTAGTTAATGATCTTGCAAACAGGTGGATATAGGAAAGAAGCCTCATAATAACCAGATGGAGGCAAGAGCCTGCAGAATACTGGCAAGACAAGGTAAACAGGGTTCCCAAAACCATCCAAGGCTACAAGGCACAGTTGAAGTGGAAGAGGAGGATTTGGGATACCAATTTTGATGCCTGGACCGCCTTCTATAGTTCGCTCCATGAAGAATGCAACAACCCCATCTACATGCCCTACCCCTGTAGGCATGGAGTTGACTATGATCGAAACATTCATGGGGATTTTGACTATCCTAAGATATATAACGTTAATGCCCGGAGCCCCGAGGAATGCCTAGTCTTTAGGTTAGAGGATCTCCTCCCATCTATCAACCACTTCCTCGTGGATTTTTCTTCTTTGCCCGGATCCAGCCTTCTTAACCACCTGTAATTATCTTAGGCTTATCAAGTTCCTACTAATGCAGAGATCCATAGACGAGGAAGCCCACCTCCCTCCACTCTTTTTTGACATCAACCTAGGGATAGATAGTAGAGCCATGACTAGATTAATGATGAGGGCAACCTTACTTCCCTCCTTTTGCCTAGAAATCTTAGAGGATATGAGTGATACCCACTTCACGAGGTGCAATCATCATTTCTTGTCATCCGCACCTCTAAAGACCCGTGCTGCTATTAAAGAATATCTACAAAGTTGCACATTCCTATCCCAATGCTTGTGACTGTAAAATATTACACGGCGCAGCGAACAGAATTTGAGAAAGAGATAGAGAGTACACAACAGATAAGAGGAGAATCAGTAAATTCTTTAACTCCAAACAACTGATACAAAGATGGCTCTGTCCACCCGTGCGCTTCCACTGTGTGAAGCTTAGATGGCGATCTAGACAGAAGATAGGTGAAGAGCTTAAGGCTAGCTGGAACAACAACTCTGACTGGGTGAAAGATGAGTGTGTGAAGGCTGCGAAGGGGTTTAGCTTTTATAGCCCGCGAAGGTCGTTAGGTCGGCCTGCTGACCGACCTACCATATGAGCCTCCACTAGTCAGCCAGGGAATATTCTAGGGAATATTCCCTTTACCATCGGGCCGGGGGCGCTGCCCCCGGACCCCCGCCAGGGGGGCCGCTGGCCCCCCTGGGACCCCCTAGCCAGGGGCCGCTTTCGCGACCCCCGGACCCCACAATAGGGGGCCCTTTTAACTCCCTTACCACGCAACTCAATGCAATGTGCCTCGAGTTGCTACCAGCTTAATCACTCCATCTAACCCAAAGATTAGACCCACAACAGTCACCTTTTTGCCATCCGGTCACATAGACCTCATCTGATATACAAGTCAGGACTCAACCAATGTCCGGGCTCACATTTGGCTTCTCCTCATAATGGGGGCCTTACAACTTTGAGCACCATGGATCATTGGTAGCACCTAATGAGGGTGGGGCATTGATCATATCTAACACCCCCCCTCAATGTCCACCCATAGGTGAACTATCTCCTCGGCCCAATGCCGAGTCTCTCAAGATGAACTTGAAGTAGATCCTTCGTAAGTGCTTTGGTGAAGATATCTGCTCCATTCTCCTCTGTTGGACAGTAGACCAATTCCACTATCCCATCCTCCATCAAATCACGCACATAGTGATACTGAATCTCTATATGTTTGGTGCGTGCATGAAACACTGGATTTTTGGCAATGGCGATGCAGCTCTGATTGTCACATCTCAGCATAGTTGGTTCTTCATCCTGCACTCCCATATTCCATAGAATCCTTCTCAACCATACGACCTCACATGCAGCAAAACAAGCTGCCTTGTACTCTGCTTCGGTAGAAGACAATGCCACTGTTGGTTGCTTCTTACTAATCCAAGAGAAAATTCCTGAACCCAAAGAGAAACAATAACCAGAAACTGACTTCCTGGAATCAATGTCTCCTGCCCAATCTGAGTCACAGTTCCCCACAAGAGAAGTTCCGAAACTGTATGTGATACCATAGTCAAGAGTTTTCTTCAAGTATCTGAGCACCCGCATCCCAGCCTTCCAATGACTCTCATGAGGTTTGTTTGAGAACCTGCTCAAAACACCAACAGCAAAACTGATATCTGGTCTGGTGTTACACAAGTAGATCAGACTGCCGACCAACCTCCTATACCTCCCAATGTCTGCTAATGCTGATGTATCCTCGACGGATAACTTTGCATTCACCTCCATAGGTGTAGCTATCTCCTTGCACTCGGTCATGCCAAATGCCTTCAAGATCTCCCATGCATACTTCTTCTGAGAGATGAAGATCTTTCCTGGCTCTTGCCAGACTTAAATCCCCAAACAATAGTGTAGCAAGCCCAAGTCTGTCATTTCAAACTCAGAACTCAAAGCCTTTCGAGTTTGGTTGATCATATCTTCATAGTCACCTGTAATAAGAAGGTCGTCCACATATAGGACAATCACCACAGACTTTTTACCATCCCTGTAAACATACAAGTTAGCATCTGAGGCACATCTTTTGAAGTTTAGGTTTAAAAAGAACCTATCTATCCGCTGGTACCATGCCCTGGGGGCTTGTTTCAGCCCATACAATGCCTTCTTCAGTTTACACACTTTGTTCTCAGAATGGGGGGCCTCAAACCTTGGTGGCTGAGCCACGTACACCTCCTCCTTGAGGTCACCATTTAAGAACGCTGACTTAACATCCATTTGGTACAGTGGCCACTTCTTGTGGGCAGTCACTGCAAGTACTGTGCGAATAGTGGTCATTCTGGTAGTTGGGGCAAATGACTCTTGAAAATCAAACCCTTCAACTTGTGAAAATCCTTGGGCAACCAGTCTAGCTTTGTACTTTTCTAAGGTACCATCAGCCTTGTACTTTACCTTCCAGATCCACTTGGTGCCAATAACCTTCCGCTTTGCTGGTCGATCCACTAGCTCCCAAGTGTCATTCTTCATTATGCTGTCATACTCCGCCTGCATAGCATCCTTCCATGATGGATCTGCAAGTGCTTCTTCTAAGTCAGTTGGCTCCTTTACTTCTCTCATAATCTCAACCATCAAGGCCATATTGACTATGTGAGCAGAAGCCCTCCTTTGCTCCTCTATTCTCTGAGACCTCCTTGGTCCGTCTGCCTTCTCCTCAACAGATGCAGGCATAGGATTATTGTGGTCATAGAGCTGCTTCACCCAGCGCGGCAATGGCTTTTCCGGTGGGGTGATGTCAGGTTGGTGAACTTTTTCCTCATCATCTGAAGATGATGCTTCCTCCTCCTTAAGGATAGGGACAGCTCTCGGGACAGGTTCATAGTGGACTACTTCTTCGCTTGATGATAAAGTGGAAGAACTTGCCTTCTCCTCCTCCACTGTATGCGGCTCCTCCTTGAACACCACATCACGGCTCGCGATGATCTTCTTTGCCTCTTGGTCATATAATTTGTAAGCCTTCTGCTCATCACTATAACCCAAGAAGATACATTTTCTGCTTTTTGGTTGTAACTTGTTTCTCTTCTCATCTGGAACATGTGCATAACATTCACATCCAAAAATTCTGAAATGTGAGACAGATGGTTTCTTACCAGTGTAAGCCTCATGAGGTGTTTTTCCCTTGAGAGCCTTTGTATAGCTCCGATTTAGAATGTAGACTGCAGTATTAACAGCTTCAGCCCAAAAATGGTTAGGCAATCCCTTGCCCTTTAGCATGCATCTTGCCATCTCCACAATGGTGCGATTCCTGCGTTCCACAACACCGTTCTGCTGAGGTGTGTGAGGCGTCGTCAATTGATGCTTGATCCCTTTGCTCTTGCAAAAGCCTTCAAACTCCTTTGAGTTGAACTCACCACCACCATCTGTTCTAAATTTCTTCACACTTTTCCCTGTTTCATTCTCAACAAGTATTAGCCATTCTTTACACTTACCAAAAGCTTGAGCCTTATCACGAAGGAAGTACACCCACATCTTCCTACTATAGTCGTCGACAATCAACATAAAATAAGAAGATCCCCCCAAGGCCTGTGTAGGCATCTTACCACACAAGTCAGCATGCACCAACTCTAGAGAAGCCTGTGCTCTATTCTTGCTTTCTTGTGGAAATGCCTTTCTTTGTTGCTTGCCCATCATACAAGCTTCACATGGTTCCTTCAATTCAGTTATTGTAGGTAGGTGAGCAACCATACCTTGCTTTTGCATCTCCTTCAATACTGCAAATCCGATGTGTCCAAACCTTTCATGCCAAAGCTTACTTGTGTCCACTCCAGCGGTGGCTGTAAGAGCACTTAGCTCATACAAGTTGTTCCTTCTTTCTCCTTTGCCAACAATTGTGCCAGCACTATCAATAATTTCTGCACCTGTCTTCTTGAACCTCACTTCATGACCAAGATCAGTTATGGCAGCAACTGATAAGAGATTTCTCCTGATTTCGGGAACATACAACACATTTGAAAGCTTTTTGACTTCACCATTTGCAGCAACAAAAGAAATAGTACCTGTGCCCGCAGCAGGGCATTTAGTATCATTTCCAACCGTCACAGTGATGGATTCTTGTAGAGGCTGCATAGAACTGTATAGACCTTTCTTGTTGGTCATGTGACGGGAGGCCCCACTATCCAACACCCAAGAGTCAGTGGTAGATTCTTCTTGCGCCGAGGAGCACACTTCCTCAATGGTCGCCATGAATAATTCCAACTCTGCTTCAGCCATATTGGCTGTCTCTTTTCCTTTACTTTTAAGGGTACCATTCTTTTCATCTGCCTTCTTGACACGACAATCTGCAATTGCATGTCCTTTCTTCTTACAGTAGAAGCACTCTCCTTGAAACTTCTTCTTGCCGCCCTTCTTCTTTTTGTCACCATCATTTTTGGTGGAGGAAACACCTTTGCCTTTTGCATTGGCAGAGAATGCAACATCTCCATTGTTGCTTCCTTCTCGGGCTTTCAGCCTCAACTCCTCCTCCATTAATAATGCACAAAACTCCTCAAAAGTCAAAGCTTGAGGTCTCACCTGAGTATTAAGGGCAGTTACTAGTCCATCAAACTTTTGTGGACAAATCCGAAGACACCTCCCAGCTAGCTCTTCCCTAGTCTTTTGTATCCCAGCGCCAGCCATCTGGTCGCGCAGATTCTTAATCCGAGTGATGAATGCTTCAACCTTCTCTCCTTCAGCAAACTTCTCCGCTGCTAGTTGATTCTCCAAGTTTTGAATCCTTGTTTGGTTTCGTGTTTCATACTGACTCCTTAGTACATTCCAAGCCTCTGACGCTTTGGTTGTATGCTGAATCAGAGTCAAAACACTGTCAGAACAGCTTGTAACTAAGGCACACAATGCATCTGCATTCCTTCGTTTCCAAGCTCGTAGAAGATCTGCATTCGGAGGAATCATCACACTAGGATTTGATGGGTCGGGGGTAGGCTGTGGTTCTGCGTCAGTCCCCAGCACAGTCTCTAGAAGCTCATAAGAATCAAGGATAGTTGTAATTTTGAACTTCCACAAGGTGTAGTTTGTACCATCTAACTTGCCTTCGCTGAAGGTTGGTGGACGAATCCTCAGTGTTTGAATAGCCGGTACAACAGCACCACCTCCTGCACCGCTTCCTGATGCGCCAGAACTGCTTCCCGGAGTCGACATCGTTTCTCTTTGCTGTTGAAGCCTTTGCCTCTTACACGCTCTCCGATCTCTAGAACCCCCTGGGCTCTGATACCATGTAAAATATTACACGGCGCAGCGAACAGAATCTGAGAAAGAGATAGAGAGTACACAACAGATAAGAGGAGAATCAGTAAATTCTTTAACTCCAAACAATTGATACAAAGATGGCTCTGTCCACCCGTGCGCTTCCACTGTGTGAAGCTTAGATGGCGATCTAGACAGAAGATAGGTGAAGAGCTTAAGGCTAGCTGGAACAACAACTCTGACTGGGTGAAAGATGAGTGTGTGAAGGCTGCGAAGGGGTTTAGCTTTTATAGCCCGCGAAGGTCATTAGGTCGGCTTGCTGACCGACCTACCATATGAGCCTCCACTAATCGGCCAGGGAATATTCTAGGGAATATTGAATATTCCCTTTACCATCGGGCCGGGGGCGCTGCCCCCGGACCCCCGCCAGGGGGGCCGCTGGCCCCCTTGGGACCCCCCAGCCAGGGGCCGCTTCCGCAGCCCCCGAATCCCACAATAGGGGGCCCTTTTAACTCCTTACCACGCAACTCAATGCAATGTGCCTCGAGTTGCTACCAGCTTAATCACTCCGTCTAACCCAAAGATTAGACCCACAACAGTCACCTTTTTGCCATCCGGTCACATAGACCTCATCTGATATACAAGTCAGGACTCAACCAATGTCCGGGCTCACATTTGGCTTCTCCTCATAATGGGGGCCTTACAACTTTGAGCACCATGGATCATTGGTAGCACCTAATGAGGGTGGAGCATTGATCATATCTAATAGTGACCACCTTGTAATCCGGCTGAAGGTGATAGGCATTAGCCAGGACATCTCCCCTGTATGCAATCCTTTCAAAAAGAGAAAAAAAGAAAAAAAGAGCAAGAGGGCTCACTTCACTCACTACACTTAGGGTTCACACCTAGCCGCTCCCCCACTTTCACGCTTAGGGCACATCAAGGGTAGGACTTCCAGACCTGTCACCCTAAGTTTTGCACTATACCTTCAACAATATACGAACTGGGTCCTCAAGTGTAGGACATTACCAAGGGCTTACCCAAGGTTAGACCCATCTCCCAGTTCCACTACACATGCACTTACACCACAACGTGAGACTGACACACCCCTTAGGGAGTGCACAAGTTTCTCTTGCAAGCTATGATCGTGACTCAGTGAATGGCTACCCAGCTAAAGAAGATCATCCACGACATCCGCTAATGCCCAAGAAATTTTCTCTGAGTCGGACATAACACCACTACAACAGCTTCAGGAAAAACTTATGCATATTGCGATGGTTGGATGGACCAACATGCTTGATGTAGTTGACCATCTGCCTGCTGATAGCTACCATGATTGAACCAAATCAAGTAGAAGGAAAACTCAGTGATGGACCCACCATTGGCATAGATCTTGGAACCTCATATTCTCCAAATGATTAGAGATCCCCAGGTTTAACAGTTGTCGTAGAGTGGGAGCTACAACTGTGTGACAAATACTGAGCATCTTCATGAAGTCTAAAGCACGCAAGAATCTCTCCCAGTCATAGTTAATCAAACTCCATCACCTCTCATTTACAGAGGAGCGGAAAAATGGAAGAAGGAGATAACCGAAAGGGCACATGACAAAGGAAGAAAAAGGCGCCTCGGATGGAGGTCAGACCCTGAAAATTTGAATGACGACCTCTCCAGAAGGCCTCAATGTCGCCTCGAGAAAAGAAAAGAGTAAAAGCGCACCATTAATTGTGAAAGCGCTCCCGAATCCTTGTAAAAGAGTGCCAAGCTCACTCCTATGCAAATTGTATGCATTAGTTGGAAGGGGATAAGCTAGAACGGTGGGAAAAAGGAAAAGAAGGCCTAGGCTAATGGCACCTAATGGCCGGCCATGTAGAAAGTGGGGATGATTGCCCAAAAAGTAGGGCATGCATATAAAGTTCAAAAGTGAATGAGAAGCTCATTCTTGTATGTGGCCAAAGCTTCTTCTTCTTCTTCCCTTGTTTCTTGCCTTCTTGCTTGTGCTTGAGTGAAGGATTGAGGGAGTCTGAGGGAGTGAGGGAGTGAGTGTGTGAGAGTGAGGGATCGTGGAGAAGAAGCTCCCCATCTTCTCTCTTCATCTTCTCTTCTTCTTTTCTCTTCTCTTTTCTCGTGCGGCTATGGAAGATGGAGCTTGACGGAGAGGGCTTGAGGTTGCTTGAGCTTGCCGCAAGGATTGTGGAGCTATCGGAGTACAAGAGAGAGAAGGAAACTCGATTGAGCATCAAGGTAAGCTCACTACACCCGTAAGGTAGGCATTGCGTGTTGGCTATGTGAGAGGTAGCCATGGCCGCTCAGCTTGAAACACTGATCAATAAGCGGTCCGTAGGTCTTGGGGTAGAGCTCCATAGCTCCCCTCCACCCAATTTGCATCTGTATATCTAAACACATGTACATACATTCTCACCTACCTCATAAAAAATTCCATAATGTAAATGGACTTCACATATCTCAATATGCATCTAACTGTATCCAAATGAGACTTTCTAGGCATCTATGTAAACTAACTGGCAATGCCAACAATATAGCTCAAGTCTGCTAGCTGTGTGATAGTCATGTAAATCGGACTCCCTACTATCCTCCTAAACATAGTAGGGTCTTCTATCTCATCCCCAATGTCAACACTCAACTTCACATTTTTCTCCAATGGTACTGGAAGAGGCTCTTACAAGCCATACTGCATTTAGGATAGCCATATGCCATTATCACACCTAATCACCTTAATATCAAGAAAGTATCTCAGCTCACCTAAATCCTTCATCTCAAATTTCTTCTTCAAAAAATCCTTAACGTTAACAATTCCATTGTCATTGTCACTTGTAATAATTAAGTCATCCACATAGATGACTATGATGACCAAATCTGCATATTCCTTTCTTACATAAAGTGAGTGATCACTGTCAAGATTCTGGGAGAGAAGGAAGGAGTCTAACTTGTAGCTTTCTTACTTGCACAATGGGGGAATACACACACAGAGGGAGGCTGAAAACAAATTTCCTCTTCTTAGTTGTGTGTAAGCAAAAAAGAACTCTAGTACAGAGAAATAGAAGAACCATATATATGGGTCTCAAACCAAACTCAACTAACTAAGGTGGCATACTAACTGAGCCATGAACTAGAGTAGATAATGATAGCTATTATCTAGCTCTCCCTCAATAGTGATAATGCACCTCAATGTGCTTTGTTCTAGCATGATAGACTGGGTTATTTGCCAAGTGTATACTGCTCATGTTGTCACAATAAATGACAACTAGCCCATCTGTAGGCTGATGCATATCATAAAGTAACTTATGAAACCAAGCTACCTCACATGCAGCCATTGCTGTGCCCCTGTACTCAACCTCTGTGCTCGACAAGGCAACTGTAGGCTGTTTCTTGCTGCTCCAAGTGACTGCAACACTCCCAAAAGAGAACACATATCCACTGGTAGATCGCCTATCAGAAATACTACCAGCCCAATCAACATCAGTGTATCCATGCAATTGTACCTGAACCCCAATCTCATAAAATAGTCCATATTGCAATGTGGACTTCACATACCTAAGTATGCGTCTAGCCGCATCCAAATGCGGTTTCCTTGGAGCCTGCATAAACTGACTTACCAATCCAATAACATAGCTCAAATCTGGCATGGTAATAGTCATATAAATCAAACTTCCTACTATGCGTCTGTACATGGTAGAATCTTTCAGAAACTCACCTGCATCTGCGCTCAGCTTCACATTCTGCTCCAAAGGAACAGAAATAGGCTTACAGCCTATCATCCCATATTTGGACAGCATGTCCAATCCATACTGCCTCTGTAAGAGCCGTATCCCACTTGGTGATCTAATCACCTCAATGCCCAAGAAATAACGTAGCTCTCCCAAATCCTTCATCTCAAAAGTTTTGCTTCAATAGCATTTTCACATGAAGGATATCTTCATCACTATCACCTGTCATAATCAAATCATCAACATAAATGACAAGTAGCATAATACCTTTCTTTGTTTTTCTAGTGAGAAATCTGCCTTGGAAATCTGAAAGCCAATAGTGACAAGATATTGTCCTATCTTGTCAAACCATGCTTTAGGTGCTTGCTTCAAGCCATACAAGGCTCTAGGTGCTTTCTTCAAGCCAATAGTGACAAGATATTGTCCTTTCTTGTCAGACCATGCTCTAGGTGCTTGCTTCAAGCCATACAAGGCTTTCTTCAACCTACAGACAAACTCAGGATGAATAGCATGTACATAAGCTAGTGGCTGCTCCATATAGACCTCTTCTTGCAAATCACCATGCAAGAAGGCATTCTTTACATCGATCTGATGTAAAGACCATCCCTTTGATGTAGCCAGAGCAATGACTGCTCTTACGGTTTCCATCCTTGCAACCAGACTGAATGTTTCTTCATAATCAATGCCATATGTTTGTGCATACCCCTTGACTACTAATCTTGCGTTGTATCTCTTCACATAACCATTTGCATTATGCTTCACCTTATAAACCCACTTACAACCAATTGCATTCTTATCTTTAGGCAAAGGTACCAATTCCCATGTAGCATTTGCTTCCAAGGCATCCATTTCTTCATCCATGGCTTTCTCCCATTTTTCTTTTCCCATGGCTTGCTCAAAAGAAGTGGGTTCTGGTTCCTGTATCACTTTGACCATATAGGCATAGTGAATGGCTGTAAATCCATCATATTTTAGCCTATCCACAGGATACCTAGCTCTGATAGACCTGCGCAAAGTAGGTTCACTCCCAGGTGCTCTCAAAACATCCCTGGTCTTCCTTACTCTAGGTGTAACGATAGAAGGAATACCCAACTCATCATCAATGCTCTGTTCTGAGCCACTGGATTCACCATCCATATAAGAGTGACCTGCATTCACATCAAACATGGGCTGATCTACCTTCTCTTTTCCTTGTTGTGATACCTGCATACCACTATCTGCATTGCTTTGAGAAGATTCTCCTGATCTCAATTTGCGTGTCCATGGCGAAGAATGTGAACCACTGCTAGAGGACACTCCAAGTCCACTAATATTTTGTGACTGTTGCTATGAATTCTGTGCAGCATTACCATTTTGTGCATCTACATTATCAATCACATTTACTAGTTTATACCAGCTACTCATCTCATAAAAAACAACATCTCTGCTCACTGTAAACTTACGAGTAGAAGGGTTATAGCATCTATACCCGTTTTGTTGTGCAGAGAGTAACCAATAAAGATGCACTTCTCAGCTTTTGGATTCAACTTGGATCGCAACTCATTTGGCACATGAACATAGGCAATGCAACAAAAAATTTTCAAATGAGAAATATATGGTTTCCTACCAGTATATCTCTCCTCTGGAGTCATGCCATGTATTGCTGCAGTGGGAGTCCTATTCATTATGTAGACTGCTGTAGCAACTGCCTCAGCCCAGTAAAAAGTTGGCAAGTCTTTTTCATTGAGCATGGTACGAGATACCTCTCCAATATGCCTATTTTTTCTTTCTGCAATTCCATTTTGCTATGGGGTATGACTACATGAATATTGCTGCTTTATGCCATGCTCTTGCAAGAACCTTGCAAACTCATTTGAGAGGTACTCTCCCCCTCCATCTGACCTTAGGCATTTTATTTGCAAGCCTGTTTCTTTTTCAACCATAGCTTTAAGAGTTTTGAAATGCCCAAAAACTTCACATTTTTTTTTCATAAAATACACCCAAATTTTTTTGCTATAGTCATCAATAAAAGTGACAAAATAATGACAGCCTCCAATAGATGCAGCTTTAGTAGTCCACACATCAGAGTGGATTAATTCCAATGGCTTCTTACTCTCTTGAACATGTCTAGGAAATGGTTTCCTTGCCTGTTTTCCAAATTGACAGGCTTCACATACCTTATGCATTTCTGCAACCTTGAATTTAGGCAATCCTGCAACAATATTTTGGGTTTGCATTGATTTAAGTTGCTGTACATTTACATGACCAATGCGTTTATGCCAAATATCAATATCTACAACTACACCGGTCCCATGTGCAAACATTGTTGCACTCAATTCAGGCATGTCTGCATCCAACGTAAACATTCTGCCCTTCTTCTTTCCTTTTGCTATCAAGCAACCTTTATTTTCATATCCTCAACAAAGCATCCATGAGGATTAAATCTGACCTGCAAGCCTTGCTCAACCATTTGACCAATAAAAACTAGGTTCTTGGTGATATTCGGGACATGAAATACATCCGAAATGTATTTCTTTTTCCTATCCTGCATAGACAAAGGAAATTTTCCAATCTGCACAATAGGATGTGTAGTATCATCACCAGTCTCCACAAATCCTGGTTTTTCCATTTTCCTTGCATCCTGCATCCATTTTGCATGACCTGTCATGTGGTTTGATGCACCTGAGTCAACATACCACACATCGTTTCTTTCTTCTGCATTTGTCACAGAATTGGTCATGTGCTGCACCATAAACAAATTCTCATTTCTATCATCACCCTGTCTACTAGAAGATGCATAATTCCCTTGTTACAATTTTCCATTCATGATGTCATTTTACTTTTTATAGCAGTCTTTAGCCATATGACCCATTTTACCATAGTAGTAGCATTCAACATTGCTATTTGCATTTTGGCCTCTTTGCCATCCACCACGACCTCTTTGGCTCCCCCTGCCTCTAGAGTTACCACGTTCTCCTCCATAGGACTGGTTTTCTTGAGTTTGCTGCATATTCTGATTTCTACCATGGCCTCTAGATCGGCCTCCTCTACCTCTGCCTCTACCTCTTCCTGCATTTGAGTAGAAGACAACTTCTTTTGAAGTTCCTCCTGAAGAAGATGCACCACCATTTCCCTGCTCCTCAGAAATTAGAAGAGCAATCAACTCCTCAAAATCAAGAAATCTTTCACGGATGGAAATGGATGTTCGGAACTGTGCGTAATCCTTTCCTAGACCATTCAAGGTCACAGAAACGAAATCATCATCTTCCACTGGCGACCCAATGGAAGCAAGTGCATCTGCAATCTTCTTCACCTTCATGTGGTAGTCATTGATGCTCATACTTTCTCTTTGCATATTGTGCAACTCTTGCTTGAGCTGCATTTTCCTGGCTTGCATATTTGTGCTATACATTTTTGACAAAGTATCCCATGCGTCCTTTGTCAAGATTGTGGGAGAAAAGGAAGGAGTCTCACTTGTAGCTTTCTTGCTTGGACAATGAGGGAATACACACAAAGGTGGAGGCTGAAAACAGTTTTCCTCTTCTTGGTTGTGTAAGCCAAAAGAAGTCTAGTACAAAGAAATAGAAGAACCCTATATATGGGTCTCAAACCAAACTCAACTAACTAAGATGGCATACTAATTGAGCCACGAACTAGAGTAGATAAGGATAGCTGTCATCTAGCTATTATTCATGGGCGGTGTACCAATTGCATCTGCAGCTAACAAGTCAGTGACATAAATGCACAACGGTCACCCTAGCATATCACGAGTGGAGCTCGATATCTCAACACTCCCCCTCAAGCTCAATCCTAATTCCTGCACACCAAGCAGGCCTGTGAACTTGCGCAGCTTCTTTGCACCCAATTCCTTCGTAAATATGTCAGCTACGTGATCCTTTGTGCTGACATAAACTAGATCAATAAGGCCTAGTAAAACCCTCTCCCGCACATAGTGATAATGCACCTCAATGTGCTTTGTTCTAGCATGATAGACTGGGTTATTTGCCAAGTGTATACTACTCATGTTGTCACAATAAATGACAACTGGCCCATCTGTAGGCTGATGCATATCATAAAGTAGCTTATGAAACCAAGCTACCTCACATGCAGCCATTGCTGTGCCCCTGTACTCAACCTCTGTGCTCGACAAGGCAACTGTAGGCTGTTTCTTGCTGCTCCAAGTGACTGCAACACTCCCAAAAGAGAACACATATCCACTGGTAGATCGCCTATCAGAAATACTACTAGCCCAATCAGCATCAGTGTATCCATGCATCTGTATCTGAACCTCAGTCTTATAAAGTAGTCCATACTGCAATGTGGACTTCACATACCTGAGTATGAGTCTAACCGCATCCAAATGCGGTTTCCTTGGAGCCTGCATAAACTGACTTACCAATCCAACAGCATAGCTCAAATCTGGCCTGGTAATAGTTATATAAATCAAACTTCCTATTATGCGTCTGTACATAGTAGAATCTTTCAGAAACTCACCTGCATCTGTGCTCAGCTTCACATTCTGCTCCAAAGGAACTAAAATAGGCTTACAGCCTGTCATCCCATATTTGGATAGCATGTCCAATCCATACTGCCTCTGCAAAAGGCATATCCCACTTGGTGATCTAATCACCTCAATGCCCAAGAAATAATGTAGCTCTCCCAAATCCTTCATCTGAAACTTTTGCTTCAATAGCATTTTCACATGAAGGATATCTTCATCACTATCACTTGTCATAATCAAATCATCAACATAAATGACAAGTAGCATAATATCTTTCTCTGTTTTTCTCAAATAAAGTGAGAAATCTGCCTCGGAAATCTGAAAGCCAATAGTGACAAGATATTGTCCTATCTTGTCAGACCATGCTCTAGGTGCTTGCTTCAAGCCATACAAGGCTTTCTTCAACCTGCAAACAAACTCAGGATGAACAGCATGCACATAACCTGGTGGCTGCTCCATATAGACCTCTTCTTGCAAATCACCATGCAAGAAGGCATTCTTTACATCCATCTGATGTAAAGACCATCCCTTTGATGCAGGCATAGCAATGACTGCTCTTACAGTTGCCATCCTTGCAACCGGACTGAATGTTTCTTCATAATCAATGCCATATGTTTGTGTATACCCCTTGACTACTAATCTTGCCTTGTATCTATTCACAGAACCATCTACATTGTGTTTCACCTTATAAACCCACTTACAACCAATTGCATTCTTATCTGTAGGCAAAGGTACCAATTCCCATGTAGCATTTGCTTCCAAGGCATCCATTTCTTCATCCATGGCTTTCTCCCATTTTTCTTTTCCCATGGCTTGCTCAAAAGAATTGGGTTCTGGTTCCTGTATCACTTTGACCATATAGGCATAGTGAATGGCTGTAAATCCATCATATTTCAGCCAATCCACAAGATACCTAGCTCTGGTAGACCTGCACAAAGTAGGTTCACTCCCAGGTGCTCTCAAAACATCCCTGGTCTTCCTTACTCCAAGTGTAATAATAGAAGGAATACCCAACTCATCATCAATGCTCTGTTCTGAGCCACTGGATTCACCATCCATATAAGAGTGACCTGCATTCACATCAAACATGGGCTGATCTACCTTCTCTTTTCCTTGTTGTGATACCTGCATACCACTATCTGCATTGCTTTGAGAAGATTCTCCTGATCTCAATTTGCGTGTCCATGGCGAAGAATGTGAACCACTGCTAGAGGACGCTCCAGGTCCACTAATATCTTGCGACTGCTGCTGTGAATTTTGTGCAGCATTACCATTTTGTGCATCTACATTATCAATCACATTTACTGGTTTATACCAGCTACTCATCTCATAAAAAACAACATCTCTGCTCACTGTAAACTTACGAGTAGAAAGGTTATAAAATCTATACCCTTTTTGCTGCAGAGAGTAACCAATAAAGATGCACTTCTCAGCTTTTGGATCCAACTTGGATCGCAACTCATCTGGCACATGAACATAGGCAATGCAACCAAAAATTTTCAAATGAGAAATATATGGTTTCCTACCAGTATACCTCTCCTCTAGAGTCATGCCATGTATTGCTGCAGTGGGAGTGCTGTTCATTATGTAGACTACTGTAGCAACTACTTCAGCCCAGTAAAAATCTGGCAAGTCTTTTTCGTTGAGCATGGTACGAGATACCTCTCTAATATGCCTATTTTTCCTTTCTGCAATTCCATTTTGTTGTGGGGTATGACTGCATGAATATTTCTGCTTTATGCCATGCTCCTGCAAGAACCTTGCAAACTCATTTGAGAGGTACTCTCCCCCTCCATCTGACCTTAGGCATTTTATTTGTAGGTCTGTTTCTTTTTCAATCATAGCTTTAAGAGTTTTGAAATGCCCAAAAACTTCACTTTTATTTTTCATAAAATACACCCAAACTTTTTTACTATAGTCATCAATAAAAGTGACAAAATAATGATAGTCTCCAAGAGATGCAGCTTTAGTAGTCCACACATCAGAGTGGATTAATTCCAATGGCTTTTTATTCTCTTGAACATGTCTAGGAAATGGTTTCCTTGCCTGTTTTCCAAACTGACAGGCTTCACATACCTTATGTATTTCTGCAACCTTGAATTTTGGCAATCCTGCAACAATATTTTGGGCCTGCATTGATTTAAGTCGCTGTACATTAATATGACCAATGCGTTTATGCCAGATATCAATATCTGCAACTACACCGGTCCCATGTGCAAACATTGCTGCACTCAATTCAGGCATGTCTGCATCCAATGTAAACATTCTATCCTTCTTCTTTCCTTTTGCTATCAAGCGACCTTTATTTTTCATATCCTCAACAAAGCATCCATGGGAATTAAATCTGACCTGCAAGCCCTGTTCAACCATTTGACCAACAGAAACCAGGTTCTTGGTGATATTCGGAACATGAAATACATCCGACAGGTATTTCTTTTTCCCATGCTGCATAGACAAAGGAATATTTCCAATCTGCACAATAGGATGTGTAGTATCATCACCAGTCTCCACAAATCCTGGTTTTTCCATTTTCCTTGCGTCTTGCATCCATTCTACATGACTTGTCATGTGGTTTGATGCACCTGAGTCAACATACCACACATCGTTGCTTTCTTCTACACTTGTCACAGAATTGGTCATGTGCTACACCATAAACAAATGCTCATTTATGTCATCACCCTGTCTACTAGAAGATGCATAATTCCCTTGTTGCAATTTTCCATTTATGATGTCATTTTGCTTTTTATAGCAGTCTTTAGCCATATGACCCATTTTACCACACTAGTAGCATTCAACATTGCTACTTGCATTTTGGCCTCTTTGCCATCCACCACGACCTCTTTGGCTCCCCCTACCTCTAGAGTTACCACATCCTCCTCCATAGGACTGGTTTTCTTGAGTTTGCTGCATATTCTGATTTCTACCACGGCCTCCAAATCGGCCTCCTCTACCTTTGCCTCTACCTCTTCCAGCATTTGAGTAGAAGACAGTTTCTTTTGAAGTTCCTCCTGAAGAAGATGCACCACCATTTCTCAGCTCCTCAGAAATTAGAAGAGCAATCAACTCCTCAAAATCAGGAAATCTTTCACAGACGGAAATGGATGTTCAGAACTGTGTATAATCCTTTCCTTGACCATTCAAGGTCACAGAAACTAAATCATCATCTTCCACTGGCGATCCAATTGAAGCAAGTGCATCTACAATCTTCTTCACCTTCATGTGATAGTCATTGATGCTCATACTTTCTCTTTGCACATTGTGCAACTCTTGCTTGAGTTACATTTTCTTGGCTTGCGTATTTGTGCTATACATTTTTGACAAAGTATCCCATGCCTCCTTTGGTGTACTTGCATCTTGAATATGCACAATCATAGAGTCTAAAATGCTGATAGACAGCCAGTACATAACTTTCTTGGCTCTCTCATGCCATGCTTTAAATGCTTGCTATTGTTGTTGATTGGGAATATCAGGAAGAACTGGTTCTTCTTCATTTCTTGCAACGAATTCCCAATATCCTTTTCCCATAAGGAAACTCGTCATTCTAAACTTCCATGCTTGGAAGTTGTTGTTGTTAAGCTTTTCAGTGACAATCTGTGAAAGAGAATCAGACGCCATTACAGGACACTGCAAAAAATTTTGTCACTGCAAAGAACGCAGCTTCAGCCTCACAAGGGCAAATCTGCAAAACTGACAAAAGTGGTATTTGACCACACAGTCACTTCCTAGTGACGATTTTGCATCAACAGGAAACAAGGATGATTCTGTAACTCCCAATGTCTCTGCGCACAAGCATACGATGCAGTTTCTACAGTAACTTTTCACCGACCTGTAGAACAGTGGTCGCACAACATAAAACAAGGCCTTTTCCTAAGTGCATGCAGAAAACTTCTGCCTCCAAAACAGGCCCCGAAATGGCCTGAAATAAAAAAAATAGAGCAACCAAGGCCTAAAGCCCTCTCCCGCAGCATATACTGCCCTCTTGCTACACCGCGAAGGGCATCTCAATTTGAGACAATACACTCTTGCACTTTCCGGCTGTGCTACTTGGAGAGACTTGCTCCCAAAAATAGAAAAATGAAAGCAACACTGGTCCTCTTACCAGAACACCGTGAACTTGGTTTGCTTTCTTGAGCTCCTTACCACGAACAAGGCTCTGATACCATGTCAAGATTGTGGGAGAGAAGGAAGGAGTCTCACTTGTAGCTTTCTTGCTTGCACAATGAGGGAATACACACAAAGGTGGAGGCTGAAAACAGTTTTCCTCTTCTTAGTTGTGTAAGCCAAAAGAAGTCTAGTACAAAGAAATAGAAGAACCCTATATATGGGTCTCAAACCAAACTCAACTAACTAAGGTGGCATACTAACTGAGCCACGAACTAGAGTAGATAAGGATAGCTGTCATCTAGCTATTATTCATGGGCGGTGTACCAACCGCATCTGCAGCTAACTGACATAAATGCACAACGGTCACCCTGGCATATCACGAGTGGAGCTTGATATCTCAACATCCTTTGGTGTACTTGCATCCTGAATATGCACAATCATAGAGTCTGAAATACTGATAGATAGCCATTACATAACTTTTTTGGCTCTCTCATGCCATCCTTTAAATGCCTGCATTTACTGTTGATTGGGAACATCAGCAAGAGCTGGTTCTTCTTCATTTCCTGCAACAAATTCCCAATATCCTTTTTCCATAAGGAAATTCATCATTCTAAACTTCCATGCTTGGAAGTTGTTCTTGTCAAGCTTTTCAATGACAATCTGTGAAAGAGAATCAGACGCTATTACAGAACACTGCAAAAAACATAGCTTCAGCCTCACAAGGGCAAATCTGCAAAACTGACGAAAGTGGTATTTGACCACACAATCACTTCCTAGTGATGATTTTCCATGAACATGCAACAATGATGATTCTGTAACTCCCAATGTCTTTGCGCACAGGCATATGATACAATTTCTACGGTAACTTTTCACCGACCTGTAGAACAGTGATCGCACAGAAAAAAAAAGGGCCTTTTCCTGAGTGCGTGCGGAAAATTCCCGCCTCCAAAACAAACCCCGAAATGGCCTCGAATCAAAAAAATAGGGCAACTGATGGTTAAAGCCCACTCCCGCAACATATACTGCCCTCTTGCTACACTGCGAAGGGTGTCTCAATTTGAGACAATACACTCTTGCACTTTTCGGCTGTGCTACCTACAGAGACTTGCTCCCAAACTGGAAAAAATGAAAGCAACAGTGGTCCTCTTACCAGAACACTGCGAACTTGGTTTGCTTTCTTGAGCTCCTTGCCACAAACCAGGCTCTGATACCATGTCAAGATTCTGGGAGAGAAGGAAGGAGTCTCACTTGTAGCTTTCTTACTTGCACAATGGGGGAATACACACACAGGTGGAGGCTAAAAACAATTTTCCTCTTCTTAGTTGTGTGTAAGCAAAAAAGAACTCTAATATAGAGAAATAGAAGAACCATATATATGGGTCTCAAACCAAACTCAACTAACTAAGGTGGCATACTAACTGAGCCACAAACTAGAGTAGATAAGGATAGTTGTCATCTAGCTATTATTCATGGGCGGTGTACCAACTGCATTTGCAGCTAACAAGTCGATGACATAAATGCACAACGGTCACCCTGGCATATCACTATCTCAACAATCACAGCACTAGAAATATAAAAGCCAATATTGACAAGAAACTCTCCAATCTTATCAGAATATGCTCTAGGTGCTTTCTTTAGTCCATAGAGCACCCTCTTTAACTTGTACACATATGTAGGATGCTCTAAATCCTCATAACCTGTTGGCTCCTCCATACACACCTCTTCTTGCAATTCACCATGCAAGAAGACATTCTTAACATCCATTTGCTACAAAATCCAACCTTTGGTTGTTGCTAAAGTAATCACACATCTAACATTTGCCATCTTAGCAACTATACTAAACGTCTCTTCATAATCTATGCCATATATTTGAGCATAGCCTTTTACAACTAGCCTAGCCTTATACATGCTAACTGAACCATCTAAATTATGTTTGATTTTGTAAACCAATTACAACCAATAGATTTCTTACCCTTAGGCAAGGGTATAAAATCCCAAGTCTTATTGGCTTCTAATGCAGCAAGCTCCTCATCCATTGCTACATCCCAATGAGCATGACCAACAATATTCTCAAAACACGTGGGCTCAACATCCTCAATTACCTTCACCATATAAGCATAATGGTGAGTTGCATTGTCAAGATTGTGGGAGAGAAGGAAGGAGTCTCACTTGTAGCTTTCTTGCTTGCACAATGGGGGAATACACACAAAGGTGGAGGCTGAAAACAGTTTTCCTCTTCTTAGTTGTGTAAGCCAAAAGAACTCAAGTACAAAGAAATAGAAGAACCCTAGATATGGGTCTCAAACCAAACTCAACTAACTAAGGTGGCATACTAACTGAGCCACGAACTAGAGTAGATAAGGATAGCTATCATGTAGCTATTATTCAGGGGCGGTGTACCAACCGCATCTGCAACTGACAAGTTGGTGACATAAATACACAAAGGTCACCCTGGCGTATCACGAGTGGAGCTCGATATCTCAACACTCCCCCTCGAGCTCAATCCCAATTCCTGCACACCAAGCAGGTCTCTGAACTTGCGCAGCTTCTCTGCGCCCAATGCCTTCGTGAATATGTCAGCTACCTGATCCTCTGTGCTGACATAAACTAGATCAATAAGACCTAGTAAAACCCTCTCTCGCACATAGTGATAATGCACCTCAATGTGCTTTGTTCTAGCATGATAGACTGGGTTATTTGCCAAGTGTATACTACTCATGTTGTCACAATAAATGAGAACTGGCCCATTTGTAGACTGATGCATATCATAAAGTAGCTTATGCAACCAAGCTACCTCACATGCAGCCATTGCTGCACCCCTATACTCAGCCTTTGTGCTTGACAAGGCAACTGTAGGCTGTTTCTTGCTGCTCCAAGTGACTGCAGCACTCCCAAAAGAGAACACATATCCACTGGTAGATCGTCTATCAGAAATACTACCAGCCCAATCAGCATCAGTGTATCCATGCAACTGTATCTGAACCCCAGTCTCATAAAATAGTCCATACTGCAATGTGGACTTCACATACCTGAGTATGAGTCTAGCCGCATCCAAATGTGGTTTCCTTGGAGCCTGCATAAACTGACTTACCAATCCAACAGCATAGCTCAAATCTGGCCTGGTAATAGTCATATAAATCAAACTTCCTACTATGAGTCTGTACATAGTAGGGTCTTCTAGAAGCTCACCTGCATCTGTGCTCAGCTTCACATTCTGCTCCAAAGGAACTGAAATAGGCTTACAGCCTGTCATCCCATATTTGGATAGCATGTCCAATCCATACTGCCTCTGCAAGAACTGTATCCCACTTGGTGATCTAATCACCTCAATGCCCAAGAAATAACGCAGCTCTCCCAAATCCTTCATCTCAAACTTCTGCTTCAATAGCATTTTCACATGAAGGATATCTTCATCACTGTCACCTGTCATAATCAAATCATCAACATAAATGACAAGTAGCATAATACCTTTCTCTGTTTTTCTCACATAAAGTGAGAAATCTGCCTTGGAAATCTGAAAGCCAATAGTGACAAGATACTGTCCTATCTTGTCAGACCATGCTCTAGGTGCTTACTTCAAGCCATACAAGGCTTTCTTCAACCTGCAAACAAACTCAGGATGAACAGCATGCACATAACCTGGTGGCTGCTCCATATAGACCTCTTCTTGCAAATCACCATGCAAGAAGGCATTCTTTACATCCATCTGATGTAAAGACCATCCCTTTGATGCAGGCATAGCAATGACTGCTCTTACAGTTGCCATCCTTGCAACTGGACTGAATGTTTCTTCATAGTCAATGCCATATGTTTGTGCATACCCCTTGACTACTAATCTTGCCTTGTATCTGGTCACAGAACCATCTGCATTGTGCTTCACCTTATAAACCCACTTACAGCCAATTGCATTCTTACCTTTAGGCAAAGGTACTAACTCCCATGTAGCATTTGCTTCCAAGGCATCCATTTCTTCATCCATGGCTTTCTCCCATTTTTCTTTTCCCATGGCTTGCTCAAAAGATGTGGGTTCTGGTTCCTGTATCACTTTGACCATATATGCATAGTGAATGGCTGTAAATCCATCATATTTCAGCCTATCCATAGGATACCTAGCTCTCGTAGACCTGCACAAAGTAGGTTCACTCCCAGGTGCTCTCAAAACATCCCTGGTTTTCCTTACTCCAGGTGTAACAATAGAAGGAATACCCAACTCATCATCAATGCTCTGTTCTGAGCCACTGGATTCACCATCCACATAAGAGTGACCTGCATTCACATCAAACATGGGCTGATCAACCTTCTCTTTTCCTTTTCGTGATACCTGCATACCACTATCTGCATTGCTTTGAGAAGATTCTCCTGATCTCAATCTGCCTGTCCATGGCGAAGAATGTGAACCACTGCTAGAGGACGCTCCAGGTCCACTAATATTTTGTGACTGCTGCTGTGAATTCTATGCAGCATTACCATTTTGTGCATCTACATCATCAATCACATTTAGTGGTTTATACCAGCTACTCATCTCATAAAAAATAACATCTCTGCTTACTGTAAACTTACGAGTAGAAGGGTTATAGCATCTATACCCTTTTTGCTGCAGAGAGTAACCAATAAAGATGCACTTCTCAGCTTTTGGATCCAACTTGGATCTCAACTCATCTGGCACATGTACATAGGCAATGCAACAAAAAATTTTCAAATGAGAAATATTTGGTTTCCTACCAGTATACCTCTCCTCTGGAATCATCCCATGTATTGCTGCAGTGGGAGTCCTGTTCATTATATAGACTGCTGTAGCAACTACTTCAGCCCAATAAAAATCTGGCAAGTCTTTTTCATTGAGCATGGCACGAGATACCTCTCCAATATGCCTGTTTTTCCTTTCTACAATTCCATTTTGTTGTGGGGTATAACTGCATGAATATTGCTGCTTTATGCCATGCTCCTGCAAGAACTTTGCAAACTCATTTGAGAGGTACTCTCCCCCTCCATCTGACCTTAGGCATTTTATTTGCAGACCTGTTTCTTTTTCAGCCATAGCTTTAAGGGTTTTGAAATGCCCAAAAAATTCACTTTTCTTTTTCATAAAATACACCCAAACTTTTCTGCTATAGTCATCAATAAAAGTGACAAAATAATGACAGCCTCCAAGAGATGCAGCTTTAGTAGTCCACACATCAGAGTGGATTAATTCCAATGGCTTCTCACTCTCTTGAACATGTTTAGGAAATGGTTTCCTTGCCTGTTTTCCAAACTGACAGGCTCACATACCTTATGCATTTCTGCAACCTTGAATTTTGGCAATCCTGCAATAATATTTTGGGCCTGCATTGATTTAAGTCGTTGTACATTAACATGACCAATGCGTTTATGCCAGATATCAATATCTGCAACTACACCGGTCCCATGTGCAAACATTGCTGCACTCAATTCAGACATGTCTGTATCCAACGTAAACATTCTGCCCTTCTTCTTTCCTTTTGCTATCAAGCAACCTTTATTTTTCATATCCTCAACGAAGCATCCATGAGGATTAAATCTGACCTGCAAGCCCTGCTCAACCATTTGACCGACAGAAACCAGATTCTTGGTGATATTGGGGACATGAAATACATCGGACAGGTATTTCTTTTTCCCATCCTGCATAGACAAGGGAATTTTTCCAATTTGCACAATAGGATGTGCAGTATCATCACCAGTCTCCACAAATCCTGGTTTTTCCATTTTCCTTGCATCCTCCATCCATTCTGCATGACCTGTCATGTGGTTTGATGCATCTGAGTCAACATACCATACATCATTGCTTTCTTCTGCACTTGTCACAGAATTGTTCATGTGCTGCACCATGAACAAATGCTCATTTCTGTCATCACCCTATCTGCTAGAAGATGCATAATTCCCTTGTTGCAGTTTTCCATTCATGATGTCATTCTGCTTTTTATAGCAGTCTTTAGCCATATGACCCATTTTACCACAGTAGTAGCATTCAACATTAGTGTTTGCATTTTGACCTCTTTGCCATCCACCACGACCTCTTTGGCTCCCCCTTCCTCTAGAGTTACCACGTCCTCCTCCATAGGACTGGTTTTCTTGAGTTTGCTGCATATTCTGATTTCTACCACGGCCTCCAAATCGGCCTCCTCTACCTCTGCCTCTACCTCTTCCAGCATTTGAGTAGAAGACAGCTTCTTTTGAAGTTCCTCCTGAAGAAGATGCACCACCATTTCTCTGTTTCTCAGAAATTAGAAGAGCAATCAACTCCTCAAAATCAGGAAATCTTTCACGAACTGAAATGGATGTCCGAAACTGTGCATAATCCTTTCCTAGACCATTCAAGGTCACAGAAACTAAGAGAAATTGTAGTACAAAACCGCTTAGCATAGGGTAGTAGACAGTTGAGGGACCCAAGGACTAGGACGCGAGCCGCTGAACCACAAGGACCTGATCGATTGGAAGCAAACAAGGAAACATACAAGGAACCCTAAACCCTGACTAAAGGACCGAAAAATGGACCTACAAGCCTATCAGGCCAGAAACGAACGAGAGTGAGTGGCAAGGCATCAGATAGCTATGATCCATCCAAAGAAGAAGCCACAAGTACGTAATCATCATTAGAGTCAGGTTGCTGCACTACATTGATCTCTTCGATCTTAACATTGGACTTAGCAGGATAATGCTACAATTGTTAGACTTGTCCTATGCTTTTCCTTTGCCCTTTTTCTTTTGCTTGTCATTGCACATTTTATGGCACTGCGGCCTAATATGTCATACTTTCCCACAATAATGGGATCCCGAATCAGACTTACGTCCATGGGACTTATTGCAAGACTATTCATGGGACTTAGAAGAATGAGACTTTTAACAGTCTCTACCATAGTGGTCATTCGTGTTCTTTCCATAATGGCAACCTAAATAGTCAAAGCATGATAAGTACGAGAAGCATCCACATTCTTCCTATGGATCTCTTCTATCAAGAGTTCTTGGGCATATTTGCACACATAGCAATTACAAAATGTGTCCCAAGACTCAGGCAGTGTGATCAATAAGAATAAAGGTGGAATATTGTCCTTAAAATCTATACCCTATGATGACAGTTGGCTAGTGATAGCATGAAACTTGCTCAAATGTTGAGAAGGCACTGGTACCTTCCTTTATAGGAAGGTCCATAAGCTACTTTAGCCAATACATATGAGAAGCAGGACTTTGCTTATTATAGAGATTGTGGATTTTCTCCCAAAGATCCCATGCAAACCACCCATTTGTGACAACATTATAATAAACCTACTTGTTGAGGGACAAGATAATCATGGACCTACAAAGCTGATCTAAGTCATCCCATACATGTTAATCGTGATCTTCAAGCTTAATGTCTTTACATTTGATCAACATAATATGAAATTTTTGCATCAAAACTTTCCAAATTTGGGTCTTTCAATAGCCATAATTGCTGCCATCCAACTTTTCAAAGTTGAAGATGGCACTATCATTTGAATGACCAACCATATTATAGGAAAAAGAGGCACAAAATAGACCAAAAATGCTACTTTAATACTTGCAAACATCCCCAAAACCACTGCCAAAATAAGCTAAAAACAAGAGGTACGGACCAAGTAATAGGCTATCCACAAACTATGACCAAAATAGCATCAAATGGAGGAGATTTCTCTCATAAATAATACAACAATTGGCAATTACAACATGCTAAAAATGAGGTACAACATACTCAAGCTCACTGTAAATAAAATCCAAAGCTGAATGTAACATCCAAGTGTCAAGTAAGTGGCTCCCACTAGAACAAAAGCCAGATACTAGATGAACAAAAAAAGCTCAAATCCTCATGTGAGTGTCATCCAAGAATCCAAGATACATAAAGTACATAGTCAGGAGTATAAGACCCAATAAAAGCTTCAAGCCCATAAGGTCATAGACCTCTGAAGCATGAGTAATTGACAACCAAGCATGTGGCATCAACCATAGACATCAATGTATCATCCCAAGTAGTTGGGAAGCATCAACAAGCAATAGGAATATGCTTTCACTAATAAAACAACCTTCAATCTTGCTTATTATAATAGTAAAAATGATAGTCTCAAACCATTGCCAAATATGGTCTCAAACCAATCCAAAAGCATTCCAATACATTGGCCAAACATTCCCCAAGTGTCCAACATCAAATGAGCATCCCGAGAGCATCACATAAGCCAAGAGCATGACATTTCCTAGATAAATAGCAATCAACCCTATTATAATAGCAATGATATCTATGAGAAAAGTAAGCTAAAAGAGTGCTCAAATTTTTCCAATAGCATCTCAAACGTATGACATATTATCCCCCAAGTATCCAACAACAAAACATAGGTATATGGGCATCCCAAGAAGCATATACGAGCTCCAAACATTGAAGATATGGCTTCCTTGTTTTATTACAGCATGGTGCCCTATTTTCACAGTTAATAGCTGAAGCTCAATGGCTCAAAACCAATGCTCAATGTTAATGTTCAATGCCGAGAGGAGTGGCAAATAATGCCAAAGCCTTTGTCTAATGCTGCCAAGGAGTGGTTGAGCAAGCACAAGTGCTTGAAAATGGCCATAGCTAAAAAAACGTGTTTTTGTTTCCAACCCTAAATATTGAGTTGAATATTCCCTGAAATAAGCTCAATGTAGGCTCAAGCCCTGAAATAAGCTCAATGTAGGCTCAAGATTGCCCTGAGATAGCCCCAAGTGGTCTTGAGAAGTCCTAGAGCAATAAGAGCTCAATATGAACCTTAAGAGGTGAAGCTATGGCTACAAATGGTGAAACTCTGCTGTAGGTAACTTGAATGAGAGTTGAAGTAATACTACATTGAGCTTAATCTCGTAGAGAATGTGGCTCTAACACCAATTGAAGGGAGAAGCCCAAGTGGAAGCATGAGCAAGCCTAAGAAAGAGAGGCGTGAGCTATGATGAATGGAACAAGAGAGAGAGAGAGAGAGAGAGAGAGAGAGAGAGAGAGAGAGAGAGAGAGAGACTCAAGATGTGGGAAATCCAACAATTACAATGTGTGATCGGCCTTTCCTATATTCAAATGTCACTAAAAGAATAAAGAATAAAGTGATAGTGATGGGTGCTCTTCATGTGCAGGTATTGTTAGTGTAGTAATACATGGGCGATTAGGCACATGTGCATTTATCCCCAACAACATACTCTTTTTTTGGCCATCATACACAGATAAGGGAGCCTTTCCAATGTGTGAAATTGGGTAGCATGAATCATCAGCCATCTACATATAATCTAGATTTTGTAAGTCCTACATCTTTTCAACCGATTCAACATGACTGGTCATATGAGTAGATGCATCTAAATCAACATACCATACATCATCATGTATCTCCTTTCCTATAATAGCATTCATCATATGCTACATAACAAATAGATGCTCAACTTTATCTTCATTTTGTCATGAAGATGATGCACACTTTCCTTGTTGCAATTTACCACTATGGATACCATCTTTTTTAGCATAACAATGGGCTGCAATATGGCCTATTTTTCCATAATAATGGCAAACAATAGCATAATTTCTAGAACCTCTATTTTGCCATCCACCTCTTCCTCTAGAGCTCCCCTTGCCTCTAAAGTTTCCATGGTCTCTTGAAACTTGCATTTCACCAAATTGCTGATTTAACTTATTTTGCTAGTTATCACTAGCACATCCTATACCACGGCCTCTCAAAGAGGATTTGTCACGTCCTCTTCTTGAACTTGAGTAAAATGCTTGGAATTTTTCACCATTTTTTTTAGATGAGTCACCCTACATATTGATCTCTTTGGTAATCATGAGAGAGACCAACTAATCAAAAGTTGGAAATGGCTTATGTACATATATAGAAGTGATAAATGATTTTTAAGCCTTCTCATTATTAAGGCCATCAAAAGTAGATAAAACTAAATCATCATCATCAGGTATTTCATCAATCATTGCTAAAGCATTTGCAATGCTATTAACCTTCAAATCATACTCATTGATAGACATTTTTCCTTTCTTCAAGGTATTCGAATGTGAAGTTTTAGCATTACTAATATATCCTAGCATAGTATTATCAATGATTGTAGATAGCCAATATATCACATTTTTATCTTTTGCATTCCATTCTTTCCACAACTCTAATTCATTTGCAATCGCAAGGATACTTAGCTTTGGCTCCTTTTCTTCACCTAAAATGAACTCATAAAGGCCCTTTCCAATAAGAAAGTTCATCACACAAAACTTCGATGAAGAGTAATTGTTCTTGTCCAACTTCTCAGTGATGGGATTTCCACTGTTTTCTACCATTATCACAAAAATGATACAAAAAATCACACAAGTCTTTTGCAGCCTTTCACAACAAGTATACAACAATACACCAAGCGACCTTTTTCATCAACTACTCAACAATACATGTAATCTATAACCTGTTTAAGATAAAACTTATGTTTGCTTCCTGAAAAATACCTCAACAATTACAAACTCAAAATCTACACCATGTGCATCCACTTTTGGTCAATATAAAGCTAAAATCACAGTATACCCTGAAACTGTTGTTCACAACCTTGCTACTCTAAAACGGGGCCTAAAATGGCCTTAGATGCCCAAAAAAATAGAGGCTAAGCCCTATAAAGCTTATCTATGGTATATAGAGTGTTATACTTGCACACTAAATCTCACAACAATCTCAGATTTTTACTCTGTTACCCTACTTTTAGTGCTTCCATAGGCACTATCCCCAAGAGAAAGAGTGAAAGAATGGAAGAGCTTCTTACCGGTTACTTGCTTGCTCGAATCCTTGCTTCTTTTCCTTCACTTTAGCCTTCAAAACTAGCCTCTCTCGATGGTGCCTCTCTAATACCATATCAAGAATTGCGTGGTGGGGAACTTGCTTGAGCTACTACACCAAACACACACCATACACATAAGAGGAAGTTCACTCAAGAACACAAGAAGAGAGATGGAGACCAGAACATTTTCTTGCTAGTTTCTCCTTCTTCTTCCACACAAAATACAATGTACACAAACTATAGATAAGATACAACATAAAGGAAAATGGCTCAAACAATGCATAACTAACTATACTAATCAACTGTTGGTGCTATATCTATGTTAGCTATAGGTAGGTGTAACAAATTAAGCATAATAACTGATAAGTTAGTGGCCATGTGAGGATCATAATGACCCCCGACGTGCTAAGTGTAGACGTGCGGACCCATCTAGCTAGGTAGTCCATCATTAATGTCCGTAGTGTTGAGCTTGCCATCTCAACATCGCATGCACGAATTGCAAAGACCTAGGTCTCAGCTTGCCGAATTGAATGCTAGTTTGGTCTAGATTACAAGGAAAGATTGAGGCATGTGATTTTGGACTTGCCTTTTGTGATGTTGACTCATCAATCCTCTGTATATAAACAATAGCATGGCTTCCCACTATTAGGTAACAAATTTTCTTTTTCTTTTTTGAAAATCACTTTTAGATACACAAAATTTTAATTATTTTTTTCGACAATGCTTTTGTATAGATTGAAAGTACTTTGTTAATAGTTCTTTTTTGAATTTGTGGTTTTGTAACTTTGAAGTTTCAATAGTGCTTTTGTATAGATTAAAAGTATTTTTTGTAATATAAGAATGAATATCAAACACATGCAAAAAGTGTTAGGGTTAAGAAAGCACTCTCAATTTGTAAACTACTTTTATGGGTTAAGCAGTTTTCACATGTCGAGGCTCTTTCTGACCTGTGAGAATCACTCTTATGTGATAGAAGCACTTTTCATATAGAAACATTGCTTCTACCCATCTCAAAAGTGCTTTCCCATGTCTAAAATACTATTTAGATGTGCTTTGACCCTTAAGGTGCTTTCTAAAATGTCTTTAGTGAATAAAAAGAACTTTCAAACTATTTAAATATGCTTTGAATGTTAAAGTTCTTTCTAAAATGCATTTAGTGAATAAAAAGCACTTTCAAACTATTTAAATATGCTTTGAATGTTAAAGTGCTTTTTGAAATGTTATTATGGGGAAAAAACATTTTTAAATTGTTTAAAGTGAAAATTTCACTTCACCTTTCTTTGAATCTTAAAGAAGTATTTTTCAAAATGTTTATACGGTCCAAAAACACTTTTCAAAATGCTTAAAGTTATTTTTCCACTTAAACCTACTTTCAAACTTAAAGTGCTTTTTAAAGTGTTTTAAGTGATTGAAAAGAACTTTTTGAAATATGAAAGAATTTTTAGAAGTTCACATTGCAATTAGTTATTTATGGTGTTTGCTTTTTGAAATACTTGATCATAATTGGTTTATGGTTTTTGCTCGCATGAATGATATGAAATGCCATTTGCTAATGTTGATGATGCAGCTTGATACCTCAAGTTTGTAAAGGTGATGGTACATTAGGTGAAGCGAGGGCCAGTGCTAACCATTGCTTCTAGCCTACAAATCTCATATGCTTTCAAGGTAAATGTTTATTTTGGTGGTAGGGTAAATGTTCATTTGGATGGAATGTGTTCCGAATGAGGATTTGTTCTAGATGCAAAAAATGTCGATGGGATGTACATGTGCACATTAGTTTCACTTGTATACTTTGCTAGCTTGAGTGCATTCAGATTGACCTATGTGCACCATGGTTCTGCCCAAAAAATACTAGAAATTACGAAAGCATTGTGGTCCCTACACTTCCTAGAAAAAATAGTAAGGACAGTCGTATCGCAGTAACAAAATTTAATTCAAAGAGGAAACAACTATGACCTTGGGATAGGCTGTTAGTCATGATTTTCTTACAGTCAACTTGGATATACTGAGAAGTAGGTAGCCCCCAAAGAAAATTCAATTGTTAAATCACCTCATTAGAGCTTGAAAGGATGTTTGGCTTTGATACATGTTAAAGGCTAGGAGTACCGGGCAAGGATCATTCGAGGAAAAAACAAAGATGAGTGACAAAGGAGGACAATGGCCAGCTCCTAGAACACATGTTGCAAAGCAAAGAGAAGAAGTTGGCATCAAAACAATAGCAAAGGCTAAGAAGGGTAAAGAGGAAGATTGCATTGTGGTAGAAGAAGGTTCAGACGTAAACATTGGTGGAGATTGCATATTGTTGCAGATGAGAAAAAAAGGAATAATTGCAATGTAGAAACACCAATTCAATTCTTGGCACCTCAAAGAAGGCAAGCACAACTCTTCATGAGAATGGGAAGGCTCTTCAACATAGTCAATGACACAGATGCCATGCCCCAAAAAAAAAAACAGTGCCCCAACTCCATTGATGACACCCTCTCAAATGCCCAAATCATGGCTTGTAAGAAGCTTTAATGCTTCTATGTTTTTTAAATGTGCATTTGATGTTAAATATCTTTTTTTATTGTGGATAATAATGAGTAATGAGAAATTTTATTTGTTGTGTAAGCTTGTATTGCATTGTAAATAAAAGGTGCCAATCTTGTGCTCAGTATCATAGAATAGATATACATCGACAAGCAACCGCTGGAGGTTCAGAGACAATTGAGGTTTGTTGAGCATCAGATAGAGGGTAGACCAACTTTGATCTTAGACTTCAATAATGTGCTATATTATTCCTACGATGGTGAGAGTTAGCTGCCCAATTTTAATTTTGAGGATGTGACACAAACCAAAGTGAATGGGAAAAAGTATTATGTGCAATGCGATGATGAGCAATTTCTCTACCATGCAAGCTAGTGTGCAAACTTGTTCCTTTGGAGCTTCTCAAAGTTAGGTAATTCTTTGAATGACTTGGATCATTGCAGCTAATTGACATTATGTTTCTCAAAGGGATTTTTGGGCAATAGCTCTACAAGGTGGCACAAGCATCCCTTATCCTAGGGGGAAGCCAATTGTATTCCAATAGTTGGGGGACTTTTAAAAGCGCAACCCTATCTATAGCGTGGCCAATACTGATTGTTGATTATACACTTGCAAAAGTGTATGGAAATCCAAAAGGGGTCTTCTTGCTCATTCCAAGAATGGTGTACTTGTTGACATGGAGGGGGAAGGAAAGTTCAAGTTATTCTTGATGGAGAAACTAGGTAGTTTCCTTTACAAGTGGCTCTAGTCCACTAATCCTATGGAGATTTGTAGTCCTGACCCTTGGGGGCAAGGAAAAGATGTAGGTCAAGCAGATGGAGTTGGCTAGAAATGCACTAGGGAAAGGAAGGATAATGGCCTACGTGGATTGGTCTAGAGTTCAAAGGAGACCCAAATTACATAAAAAAGCCTACTTAGATATTGTCAAAAAATATCCCAAAGTTGCTTTTGTGTTATGTTATCTATGTATTCTTACAACCTTGTATGCTATATGTATTCACTTAGATATTATTGCTTCTCAATTTTTTGTATATTACTATATTACACTCAATGGAAAGCTTGAAGCATTGTACACATTATAGTGATAGTTATACTATGGATCCAGTGTTTGTATCCTACTCCATATAGTGATATGCACTTGACAAATTGTAAACATACTAATACAGGAATATAAAGCTTGGTGCCAATTTTGAAAGTCTTGTGGTTTTCTTTTCCATATATGTGTTACTGACCACATTCATAGATCTTTTATGCATTTCTATACTACATACAAAAATGAGTGTGAAAGCATGATTCAAGTATGATTTATACGTTGCCTTAACTTCTTATTAAAAAAATCTACTAAAATATTCATGTTCACAACAAAGGATTTATCATATTTAACATATCGACCATTCAAATTTTCCAAACCATAGATTGAGATATACAAATCAGTAAACAACTACAAGTGATTTCTCAAAATCCAATAAGCAAAGTGTTCTTTATCTTGCCCTAAAAAAGAGCAACTATGAAATGTCTTTATTTTAGACATTTTTCATACATTTGGAATTCCAATCATATGAGTATGAATGCAATTGTATCTAGATTTAGACACACACACACACACACACACACACACACACACACACACACACACACACACACACACACACACACACACACACACACACACACACACACACACACACACACACACACACACACACACACACACACACACACACACACACACACACACACACACACACACACACACACACACACACACACACACACACACACACACACACACACACACACACACACACACACACACACACACACACACACACACACACACACACACACACACACACACACACACACACACACACACACACACACACACACACACACATACAGATATAGACATATATATTCATATATATTTGACATAGCCATGAAACTGTGAGTAAGGGGGTTCTGACATTTTTATACATAGAGTCAATTTACATATTTAAAGGCATGCTATTCTAAATATTTTCTTATGTCTCTTTGTCCAACCTATATAGGTTTGCATGTGGACTCCATGTGGAACTTGTTGGCCTAAATCAAGTATGAATACATAAGAACAAGGGGCTTGTCCACAAGCAATTTCCAGAGACATCTTTACGCACTCATTCATAGCAGTGCCCATTGATCACAAACAAGTGTGCTAGCAAGACATTGCCCTAGTTATCAGAACATGCCTGAGTTAGCTTATCCTTAGTAGAAATGCATTCAATGATGAAAAAATCTACCCCATTTAGGTTTTGCTATGCATTTTCAAGTTCTACATAATCTACTTGTTTCTACATATTCTCCAATGCCCATCCATACATTGGTCACAAAAGCATGATAATGATTGGTATCTTATAGAATTTTTATCGGTGGAGGAATATCCATTCACTAAATGCATGGAGCAAGACTTGGGTATGCGCTTGCAATCCCACTGATTTTCCTTGTCCACATCATCTATATTGATATTCCAAAAAACCCTATGCATATCATTGTCAGAAAACCTTGCCCTCAAGAAAGCAACACAATCAAAAGTACATTTTAGTACTATTCCATTTTGTTTCAATTGTTCATGTGTCAACTCTCACTTTATCATAGGACTTGCACCCTTTTCGTGTCTTGAGCATGGATAACTCCACAACATCTCTAGACTAGTCATAGCAAAGTATCTTGCCACAAAATAGAATGGATGCTTTGCCTTGAATTGTTCTACACCACCATCATACCACATCCAATGATGTTTCAACTCGAACCCTTGATCCTTCAGCCACTTATCATACAAAGGAAATAGTACTAAATAAACAATGTGTTATGTGTTTTATCATCAAAGATATAAAAGTGATAAGTCTATTTCACATATTTGTTGTAACGAATATAAATTATATGTACCAATATTGTTACCTAATCACAGTACCAATGTATATATTGTACTTCATTTTGTTCTTTGAAGGAATAGTTTTTGCAAAGTTTATCACTAAAACTACTACATCATTAGGAAACCTTGCTAGGTAATCTTTAAATTATTGGCTTTGACACATATAGATGAAGTCACAATGAATCTTCTAGCCTTCTCTTTTGGAAGGGACATCAATTCTAGACACCCCATTTCATGCATTGAGGGATCTTTCATCTTCTTCTTTGTACTACTCTCATTCACTTCAGTTTCTATGTCTTGAAACACCTTAACTAATAGCAAGAATGATGTATTACTATACTCATTTAGGCACAATGCCAAATTTTTAGTGTCACATTGAGAACAAATCCCAAAAATGCATTTTCTATCATGAAATCTAGACCCTTTGGATTTAGGGAAAAGTAAAGACTCCCAGAGAGATGTCACCCCATTCTAAATAGATTGCCCTATTGTGCAAGTAGAATGCTTTGCACCTTTGGCACATAGAGGACATGTATACATGTAGCTTGTGTCATGAAGCCATTGGCGCATGAAATTAAAAGCATCCTTCAAAAACATCCTTTAGACATGAGCAATGCAACATGTATACCTGTCTTTCAATTGTCATACAAAATATGGCTACAAGCCTTCAAAACATCTCAAGGAGATGTGAATATAGGGATAGGTTCACTTTAATCTCGTTGAAAAATTTTCTTGCATGCCAACATGCAAAAAAAAAATATGCTACATATGTTTTCTAGGAAATAACAAAGGGTTATCACTAGATTTCTTTGAGAGAAAGTTATCGATATGATTGAGCTTACTACAAATGGCCTCAAAAGTAGGTTCCCAATGGAAGAAATAAATATTGTGACAACTATTCTTAGAAATAGAAAAGTGCTATAGGATTTAAAAAAGTGATTTTGGATATAGAAAAATATTTTTTGTATATAAAATGCTTCAAAAACTAGAAAAGAGATCGAGAAAATATAAAAATACTTTTTGAGATAGACAATTGCTTAGGAAAATAGAAAGGTACTATTGAAAGTACTTTCAAAAATAAAAAGTGCTTTTGAAAAGAGAAACATACTTTCATCACAATACAAAAGTGCTTTCCAAGATACAAAAGAGCTTTCCAAGATACAAAAGTGCTTTCGAAGATACAAAAGAGCTTTCCAAAATACAAAAGTACTTTCGAAGCACAAAAATTCTTTCCAAAATACAAAAGTTCTCTCAAAGCACAAAAGTTCTTTTCAAAATACAAAAGTACTTTTGAAACACAAATATATTTTTGAAAATATAAAAAAGCTATTTGATATACACAACTACTTTCTGATTTGGATAAGTGCTTTGTGAAACAGAGAAGTACTTTTTGAAATACAAAAGTTATTTCTAAAATAGAGATGTGCTATCTATAATAGAAAAAATGATTTTAGGAATAGAAACATGCTTTCATAAGAAAAAAAATATGAATTATGTGTATTAAGTGATTTCTTTCTTATATAAGATCTTTGCATTACACACACAATGTTTATTGATTTAAAAAAGTAATTTTCTATGTGCCCTTGATATGAAAGGAAATGAAAAACTATTCTCCAAAGAAAAAAATGGTGCTTTCCTAGAAAGAGGAAGTGTTTAAACATGAGAAAGTGTTGATTGAATGATAGAAAGTACTATCTATGCAAGATGAAGTTCTTTTACATAATAGGGACTAGGCAAGATAAAATGATGTACTAGTAATGCAAATAAATAGACATGAAAAATAGATTTCTAAAGATGAGAAACTATAGTATAAAGAAGGAGAAAATTGCTTTGAATATAAAAAGAGGTTTTTGGATTAAGAAGGAGAATATCACTAGATATTATCTAATATTTAAACTTTAATTATGTGCTTTTGATATAGAGGAAATAATTGCATTCTAAAGAAGAGAATGTGAAGTGTAGATGAGGTCCAAACCAACGTGAAGCCATAGAAAGTGAATAAGAAGAGGTGAAAATGATCACTACTCGAGGCTCATTGAGCAAGTGGACTGGAATCACACACTTTCCAATCCACTTATGACAAATGTCTTTTTTGTTTGGAGATACACATGCCTCTGTTGTCCAAAAAGAAAAAAACAATGTCTTTGATATCATTTGTGACAATGTGATTTAGGGGTGTGTGGAAGCTTTCGCTCAACCGCCAAGACCCTCGGACCGCTTATTGTTTCAAGCATTCCAATTCGAGCACTAATGGCTACCTCTCACATAGCTGATGTGCCATCCATATCTATGGGTATAGTGAGCTTACCTCCATGCCGATCGAGTTACCTCCTCTCCCGCGCACTCCGGTAGCTCCACGATCCAAGTGCAAGCTTCAAGCACGCTCCATCCTCAAGCTCCACGCTCCAAGCTCCATTGCCACGAGCAAGACAAGAGAAGAGAAGAGAAGAGAAGAAGAGAGGAGAAGATGGAGAGCTTCTCCTCCCCGGTCCCTCACCCTCACACACTCACTCCCTCACACTCTCACACTCCCTCTCTCAAGCACAAGCTGAAGCAAGCAAGAAGAAGAAGAAGAAGAAGAAGAAGAAGAGGAGAGCCACTTTTGGCCACACACAAGAATGAGCTTCTCATTCACTTTTCAACTTTATATAAAAAACCCTAAATCCCTTTTGGGCGGTCATCCCCTTTTCCCTTTTTTACATGGCCGGCCATAGCCTAGGCCCTTTTTCCCATTGTCCTTCTATCTTCCTAGCTTCCTTTCCACCGCCCGTCTACATTTACAAATTGCACGGGTGAGAGCATGAGAGCTCGGCGCTCCTTGAATTAAACCATGATGCGCTTGCACTCTTTTACTAAAGTATTGACTTGCGCTTTTCCTTGTGCGCCTTTGTCTTCCGTCTCTCTTTGCCTTGGCCTTTGTCTTTGTCTTATGCTTTAGCTTTTTCGGATTTTCCACCTTTGTTCGTTTGAGAGTTAACACTAACCCCCTCATAGACGAGTGCCAATCCCATGGCACTCATCGTCGTAGGTAGCAGGTGTTAGCATGCACCGAAGACGTGGGTGGCAAGGACATTTGTGGCTGCCATGGCAGAGTGTTGGTAGTGGTGGGGAGGAAGGTAATTGGGGGCACGTTGGTGGGTTAAGTGGTAGGTGGTAGGGCAATGGGAGTTGGTGGTAGGGCTATTATTTGGGGGGTTTGCACTGATGGAGTACAAGTGGCAATTTGTTGGGGATTCTATACATGATGATTCTTGGCGGGCTTACAAGGTGATAAGGATAGGAATTCAGAGGTGAGTGTTGATGAAGAGCGAACAACACCTTCGTTGGAGTCTTCAATACCTGCAATTGAGAACCTCTCATAGGTGGTCTCTCCCGAAGGGTAGTGCTAGTCTTCTTTATTGTGCACACGACATAGTTTAATTAGTTTGGGAGATAGGTCGAACTCTAAGCAAGTTGAGAGTATTGTTCTGCACTTGAGGACCCAAACTGTGTATATATTTCGGTGTAGATATCTTGTGAGTGCTCGTGCATACTTAGGTATTACGTAGGTAGAAGACCGCGGGCTGGTTTCTCGTAACGACATGTGGATGAATCAAAGTCGTCCATGGTGAGAAGAAGTGCACGTGAAGGTGTTTGCGACATCCTTTGCATTGTGAGTGCACGATGTAACATAATAGAACATAGGGATACTGCCCTATCGTAGCTATTGGACTTGTGTGATGAGGACAGTGTACTTTTCATGGCCATTCGTGCAGTGCTTACCATAATTGATTGCAATGGTATTAAGAAAAAGTGCAAGAGGGAATCGTGTGAATGTGTCAGGGTGATAGGTTTAACCATAGGCGAGACAAGCTCCCTAGGTATGTCCTGCCCTTGGTGTGCCCTGAACTATTGTGGGTGATGCAAGGGGGCTAGGGGACCAGGGACAAAGCCAGCCGACCAAGGTCACTGGATGCACCTAATTTGAGGACCCCTAGGTGTAGTGCTGTGAGCATGGGTGCTTCTTATCTTTTCATTCTTTTCTTTTTCTTTTTTTTTAATTTTTTGCCTTGCCTGAGTACAACCATTGCAATATGTTGAGGCTTTCAGCCTTTCAATGGGTTGGGAAATGTCAAATTGAAGGCTCAGGAAATGGATATCATAGTGATGATTGTGCCCTAGCCTCGTTGTTAGAGAAGCCGTTGTTGAGGTGGGGAGATACACTTGAGATACTGCAAACCTTTGTGCGACGCAATGTTGGTACGATTGAGGTAACAATTGTTGTGTGCTCACTGTAGAGCTTGACCCAAGAAGAGAGTGTAGCCCATGATTGTGCAATGTGGGCACTCGCAAGGGTGATTTTTCGCGTTCGGCAGCGTGGCTTTGTTGTGGTTCTTTGTGAGGTTGGTGGTCTTGTGGTGACTTGGGCATTGAACATGTTTGCATGAAGACTTGTGTCGTCCTGCATCCACTTGTCACTTCATGAGAGTATATGCAAGTCGCATGCGCCAAGTACAATGAACAAATGTAATCATGTCAAGATATAACTTTTCAAAATGCTATGATGCTAATTGCAATGCCTATTCCAGTGTTTGCTAAAGACGTGGTATATATTAACGATAGGTAAGGGAAGTGTGTACAAGTGGGGAGCCTATCCCATTAATCACCAAAAGACAAAAGTTATGGCAGGATGGCTTGTTAAGCTGCTTGTATATCATAGGGGCTACTCAATTTGCACAAGGCGAGGTGAGTCTGGGTGATTACGCGACTGAGGCTCTGCTGGTGCGGGGCTCTTATGAGGCTGGGTAGGGAAGATGTTGGCAAGGACCTGAATGGTGTAGTCTTTGGCTGCCACCGTTTCCAAAATGCTATTGAACAATGCATCGAATTCTTCCCTGTCTCGAGATGCCCTTTCTACTTTGGAGCACCTAGTGCCCGAGCGTCTGTTGGGGGTTTGCACAACCGGTGTTGCCACACCTTGGGTGCTTCTTCGAGCTTCTACTCCCCTGACCTGGGGATTCTTCGGCCTACGTCTGGGGCGGTGTCACTTGGGACCTCGTTTCTTTGCATACCTTTTGAGGGTAGGCACGTAGCGCACCGGCGACGGGGCGTGTACTGCATGTTCTCGTCAACAACGGAGAGCGTCTTTGCAAGCCAGCTACCCTAGGTTCTCCATGTCTTCCTCGTAGGGGGACCTGCAAGATGCGAACCAAGGATTAGGCCTTGATACAGGATAAAACCATTCGCATGGAAAGGATTATAGTGTGGGTTATCAAGCGCATATGACAAGAAAGGAGGGGTGAGGCATGCCGTGCTTATTGTAGAGGGATGGCCCCCATGATTATGTTCATTTGGCCTCCAGCCATTAGCAGATCTTGGCTCATGCTAAGTTATGTGTGCTGGTTGTCATGGAGTGGGGGGCTCATCCTTGGAAGGATAGATCGGAAAGGGGGAAAGGTGTATAGAAAGGGATGGTACCGTGTCTACACCATCAGAGATGTTGGTCAGGGCTTCCCATGGTGGTAATGAGGGTTGCATGCCCTCTGCCTGGACATGGGAATGGTCACACAACTTCTAATTGTGTGGTGAGAGGAGGACTTGAGGAGCTTAGCCTATTGAACCCAACTCTTCTCCCTGCACTTGACTATTATTGCTTGTGTGTGTTGATAGTGTCTATACAGGGTCACAAAAATCATTGTTTATTTACATACATATTTATGAATCCATGTCACTTCGCGAGGATAAAAGCCAATTGTAGAACTCCGGATCGTACTGGAGCGTGGCACACGCATCTAGTACTCGTGGCAGCTTACTCAATACCGATAGATATTTTGCAACATTGAGTAGCATGGAACCTTGTCCGAGTCTACTGGCAACATGTAACTCTTCCTCAGTGAGAACATTATCAAACAGAGAGTTCTCTTGGCTAGGTTCAGCTAAGTCCATACTCCGAATGGCAGTCAGCACACTCGAAGGGAAGTTGGTGCCACATAGGTTGGGTCTCTTTGAGACCGCCATTTGGCCAATCGCTCCTCTGAGACTGTCATGGTCTGGGCTCCTAGTTTGGCCATTGCAACACGGTTTTCACACCAACGCTGTTCAAATTGACTTCGGCCCTCTGATAGTCACTTTAGTTGCTCTATCTCTAAGAGATTTGGTTGGCAGAGCACATCATTGAATGTGACAGTTAAGCGCAGTTCGTCGGCTTCCTTGTCAGAGATGAGTCACATGCGTTCATATAGGAGCTTGTTATAGTGCTCGTCAAGACGTTCTTGCTCTTCCCAAGATAAGGAAAATGGCAAGTATTCTTTGAGCTGCTCTTTAGGGAATGTGCGCATGTCTGCCAGGACATAGACACGTGCGAACACTTTGAGCTTAGCATCCAACTTAGTTAAGCACTCCGTGACACTTGTATGTTCAATGAGGGCTTGCTCAGTTGCTATCTCATGCAAGGTTCTAGGAGTTTACCTGGGTTTTAGCGTAGCTGGGGGCTCAAGCCTAGACGAGCAAGTTTGGCCAATACTAAGATTTCTTATGCTCTTGGGGTTTTCATGTTTCTCCTGAGGCTTTGTCATTGCGTCATAGTTCTCCTTAGATGTGATTGGTATAAATTTGTCACCATGTTGTGACAGCGTTGTATCCACTCTTGATTGGTCAATGCGAGTTCTATTGTTAGTGGATTGAATGTTGCAAGTAGTTGTTGATGGTAACGACTGCCTTGATTTTTCAGAGCACACGGATGTGTCTGAGGTTTCACTGCTATTAGGAGAGACATCAATTGTTTCAGTGGTGGATGGACTCGATGCTTTATTCCTGAGCTCTCCAACGCTCTTGGTGTCAATGTTCTTGGGATCTCCAACCACCTATGACTGTTGTCGTCTTCGTTGGTCTCTCCTATTTTTCTTGGTCACTGAAGGTGCATCTCTCAACGACTCAGGACCCTAGACTAGGTCAATGGTTGATGTGCTTGGTTGGGCCTCAACATTCTCTTTCCCTAGTGTATCCTTATGGGACATAGCCATGGTGTGCTGAATAGCCTCACCAGGTTGTGAGGGTACAACTTCCTCCCTTTTCAAAGAGTCTAGCTCTTCAGCCAATTCCCTTGTGTTTAACTCCTCCAGCCTAGGCTTTAGGCACTTTGGAAGTGCTGGAGTTTTCAAGGAAGTTGGTTGCGACACCTCCTCCACAGGTAAACTACCTAGGATACGTTCCGCAAGGGGCATTGTCACGGCCAAGGGCTGTGACTGCCGTGATCCCCGATTGGAAGTAGTAGTGGCTAGTCCAGTGGGCTGGCTACTCTTGGTGGATTGTGGTGTCAGGTCCCTAGGGCGATCGGAAGTGGTCGTGTCTTTTGTTGCCCTTTGAGCATTCATCTGTGTAGATCGAGCATGAGTTCATCTAGTCCCATTAGGTTGCACAGGCATATCCTTGGGCCGAGAGTTATGGCTAGTGTCATGTCCCACCTCTCAGATATTTGGAAGTTTTGATGGAGATAGAGATTGGGAGTGAGCAGCTGCCATTAACGACCGCTGTTGTGCTTCCTGTGTTCATTTGGAAAAAGAGGATGTAGGAGATCTAGGACTCTTAGGTGGACTTGGCACTAGCTGAATGATTTGCTCGAGGCTATTAGACGATTGTGCCATTTGCTTTGTTGAGCGATCAGCCTTTCCATGAGCAATATTGTGCCTATGATGCCTGTTATGCTCTTGGGAAATCAAAGGCTCTTTGGGCACTAATGGCTTTTGTGCACGCTCAATGGCTACATATGACATCTGCTTATTAAGCATGCTAGGTGGAGGCTCTTTCTTTTGAACACTCATGTCTGGTTTCTTGCCTCGAGACCTAGAGTTTCTCTTAGATTTCCTCCTGTGCTTCGTTGCTTTTGATGCAATCTTGCCTTCAGCTGATATAGATGGTTTAGCAGGGGATTTTGGTACCCAAATCCATCGATTACCTGCGTAATACCCTTGAGCACATAGCAACGCTTTGGATATCCATCGCGGCGTTGTGCTGACCCTCCATCGACGCCTTCGTCTATAAGGCTTGCACTTCTTTTGGGGTCTTCTACGATATTTGTAAGTCCAAAGCCCATCCTTGGCATTGTCTCTTGACCTTCTTATTTCAGGCATAGCCTCACTCATTGGTTCTCGTTGTTCGACTGGTGCTTGTATAAGTTTTTCCAACAAGTCATTGCTCTCGTTAGTAGGCTTGACTGTTATGTCAGCGCCTTCCTTGCCTTTCCCTCGAGGTTTGATGAGGTCACCCTTGCTAAAGATTGTGACTATCCTCACACCCGGTAGTGTTAGGTGTATCCTCTATGCTACATAGTCAGCCTCACACTTGGTCGCCCTTTTGAAGGGTCTTTCGAGGAGGGTTTCTTTCCCGCAGCTAGCACTACTTGGAGGAACATGAAATAGGATAGGTAAGCTTTCCGTTTCAATTGTCGCAAGGATTTTGCATTTCCCTATGAGTGCTTGTGGGTGTTCCCCATAAGGGCTAAGAGTTGCACTAGTCGGTGCGAGCTCTGGTTGGCCTAGTAGGGTCCATGATTCATAGGTCAAGATATTAAAGTCTGATCCTTTATCAATCAAAGCATCGATAATATGCTCTCTTTTTGCGGTGAGTTTGACCCTAAGATAAGCAGGTGGTACTATGTCTTCATCTTCCGGGTCTTGGCTTGTAAATTTGAGCCTTCTGACATATGCCCTTGAGTCCCCAATCGCATGACCAGACGTGGATTCTCCACCAATGTCTTGGGTCGTCTGTGTAGTGTTGATCAAGGTACATCTCTCGTCAAGAGTGTCATGTCTAGTCCTCTTCGCATTTGTAGCTTGCTGATGTTGCATTTTACTTTGACTAGACATGGTCTGAACACAATGTCTTTGTGTTCTCATGGTGTGGCCTATTTGCCCTTGATGGCTAGATTGGCCCATTGATGTTCTAGGGTCTCTGTTTCTCTATGTTTGGGTATGGGCTTTTGGTTGCTCTTTTGCAAGTGAGAGTCCATGCTCGTGTAGAGCCATTACTATCCAATTTGGAGGACTTGTCACGACACACGTTTTCTCTCCAACCTACTTGGGGGAGGTGCGGAGGGGGCAGAGCCCCCTCTGCGGAGGCGTGGTGGGGTGGTAGTCCCCCCGGCCCGTAGGGCCGTTACGGTAAACACCATGCGCTATTTGGAGGACCATTTATGCCAAATTTTGAACTACTTGCTCTAAGTTTCAGCCCAGTGATGGATCTATGATGCGTCTTTAGCTCTATGTAGACTTTGGGGTCAATTTCGGGATTTAGATGCGTCAAAATTTGTGTCCTAGATACCTGTCTGATTTTGACAGTTTTCAATTCGATTCTCAGATGTCCAATTTTCAGGATTCTGACTATCAGAATCGGACTTCCAATTTTGGGTTGGCTTGATCGACCCAGTGGTCCAATTTCGGTCACGTTTGATTCTTGCAGCGGTCAGATTCTAGGAATTGAATCGGACAGGGTGGTCCGATTCTAGTAGTCGGGGACCAGGTCCGGAGTCGGGTCGAAAAAGTAGTCCGATTTTTACGCTAGGACCAATGGTCCATTTTGACACGTGGTCCGACTCTGGGACTGGTCCGGGTCTGATTTTGATACATGGTCCGACTCTGGAACTGGTCCGATCCTGGGTGGTCCGATTCTAGGTGGTTCGACTCTAGGTGGTCAGACTCTGGGTGGTGGTCCCGACTCTAAGTGGTCTGATTCTGGGAATCGGACCGAAAAGGTGGTCCGATTTTTGGAGTCGGATGGTTTTTGGAGAGATCCGATTTTTAGAGTCGGATGGCCCGATTCCAAAGATAGAGCAACCCTATTCTGGGACTCGGACAAACCGGTCCGACTGCATGGTTGACGGCCTGCGAGTTGCATGCGACACTTTAGACTGACGTCTACTTCACCAAATCGGGTCGAGCCGCCTAATTAAATGCAAAGCCTCACAGTTAAATGCTTGGCGTACCTGGAAATGGTGTGGCACTCGAATCAACCAGCACGCTGGGACGATCTCCTTGCATGCCTCTCTCTCTCTCTCTCTCTCTCCCTAGCTCTTAATCTCACTCTCTTCTGAGAGGGCAGGATGTCAAATGTGGCCTGTCCTGGTTCCCTGGGCCTCTTATTGCCCCATTCCAGCCTGCTGTGACCTCAGAGGTTAGTCCCTCATACTCTTCCAGCCAGAAATCTAGGTCTGTGCCCCTATTTCCCTGTTCCAGCCTATTATACAGCAACAGAGAACCCTAATGTTTTCCTTCTTTTCCTATCCTAACCTTACCCTAATCAACAAAAATCAAAACTAGAGATGGAGATGAATGGTCCTACTCTAATATTCAACAATAAATCAAAAACCTACTTGCTAAGGAGATCGAATATCTCTTCAAACTCCCTCGCTTCCTACATATCTATCTCAAGCACCGGTTTGGGGAAAACCCTACTCCAATGCTCGATTCGAAGCGCGCAAGTGCTCAAGGCTTGAATCCGTTGGCCCCGGCAATAGAACCAAATTGTGGGAGCTTCCGCTCAACCGCCAAGACCCTCGGACTGCTTATTGCTTCAAGCATTCCAAGCCGAGCACTAATGGCTACCTCTCACATAGCCGACAAGAGCAACTCCAAAGCATATGTCTTGATTGGTATACTTATGGGTTAAACAACTGATTTTTGGGTGTTATGTCTCTTGTGAATTTGATAAGTATTTGGTTGAGTATGGAATTAAAAGGAAACTTACATGTAGTTGTATACCACAATAGAATGGTGTGGCAGAGAGAAAAATAGAGTGCTTATGGAAGATGCAAGAGCTATGCTAAATGAGAAGAACTTGCCAAACTAGGCTGAAGTAGTTGTGACTACAATATATTACTTGAATAGGACTCCTACAACTGGTATTTATAATATTACACCATATCAGAAATTGTATGGACACAAACCTAATATCAGACATCTAAAGGTCTTTGGATTTATTGCTTATATGCATGTGTCAAATGAGAAGAGGAAGAAGCTATATGTGAAAAAAATAGGAAAGCATATATTTCACATGCATCTTTGTAATAACCCATCCTATCCTTGCATATAGAGCTGGCCGGCCCATTCACTGAAAGGGCTAAATCTTGAGGATAAGGTGCTTTAGCCTAGCCTCCTCCATAGGTCTTTCAGGTAATCCATGATCTAGAATTTGGACTATATCATTTGCCCAATATGGTGTTAGATCAACCCTAAATAAGTCTCTTTCATTAGACATGCTGAAAATGTGTGCATTAGGTAAGTTGTCTATGATGCCATGTTCAATAGCTTCTCCTATTTTTTTTGGGGTATGTGGGATATATGGTCTACCATGTAATGTTGCTTACCTTTGCGTACAACCATGGAGAAGTCAAATTTTAGAAGTAGAAGTAACCATCTAGCTATGCGTCCTATAGTGGCGCAAGGTTTGTTCACCAAATGAAGCAAAGCTTGATGGTCAACGAAGAAGGTAAAGGGCATAGCTAAAAGATAATGACATAACTTATTTATAGCGAACATCATAGCTAGACCTTCCCTTTCTATTGTTGAGTAAGTCATCTATGTATGCCTGAGTTGTCTACTAGCAAAGCTCATAGGATAATCGAGATTATGTTCACCAGGTTGGCACAAAACAACTCCCATGGTGAAATTTGATGCATAAATGTGTATGTAGAATGTTATGTTCCAATTCGGGGCTCGAAGGATTGGTGAAATCATAAGAGCCTTCTTTAGTTCCTTATAGGCACATTTGCATTCCTCAATCCACTCAAATACAAGCAACAATTTGTAAAGGGTCTAGCAATTAATGCATGGGTTACAAAGAATCACCGATAGTATCCTATGTGTCACTTCCTTATAGTTTGTGGGTGGTGGGAAATCGACAATGACTCTCATTTTGGATTATTCTACGGCAATGTCATCTTTAGACACTATGTATCCTAGGATATAATCGTGTTTTACCCAAAACCGGCACTTCAGGGGGTTCAAGGAGAGATTATATAGTCTACATTGCTCAAAGACTTGTGCGAAGTTTATCTAGGTGTTCCCTCCAACTAGAGTGGACACATAGATCATCAACAAATAAGCATGTCTTTGAAGATGCACAGATGAGGAGAGGCAATGAAAGATAGATGGTGCATTCGTCAACCCAAATGGCATGAGCATGTAGGCAAATACACCCCATTCGATCACAAATGATGTCTTATGTCTATCGTCAGGGTGCACTTGCACTTGGTTGTAGCTTGAGGAGCCATCCAAGAAATTTGAGGCTTCTTTCCCCACTACTCTTTCAAGCATGTACTCCGTGTAGGGTAGTGGATAGTTGTCTCTCTTAGTAGTGGTATTGACCTTTTTATAATTCACACACTAAAATCTTTTCATTCTTTTTTAGGACAATTACTATAGGTGACACCTAGTCTATGTGCTTGATTTTGTAGATGAATCCGACCTTCAACAACTTACCTATCTCCTTCTTAATGGCATGTTCATGCTTTGGATTCATTGGATATGGTCATTGCTTGATTGATGTTACATTGGGAGTCATAGGGATGTTATGAGTCATGAACCTTGGATCTACTCCTTTTAGTTCATCACAAACATGCCCATGTACTCTCATAGGAGAGCAATGAGATTAGCCTCCTCTTTCTCACTTAGGTCATCTACTATAAACATGGGTCAAGGATTTTCCCCTTCCCTTGCTAAGTTAACTTCCTTGATCTTAGTAGGCCCTTCTATCCTTGCCTCTTAGCTTCCAACAAGATCACTACCATGACACCCTTTTTGAACTTCATGAACTGCTTTGGTAGATCCTGCGGCTTCCTTTGCTCTTCGTCTTTTGACCCCTTTGACAGACTCCTATTTTCCTCCTTCAACCAGCTACAACTTTTAGGTAGACTGGTAGGTCCCCTTTAGTACATTTGGCCTTAGGTGGTCAGGGTATTTTTGGATTTCTTTCGGCACTCACTTTTGACTCAAAGTTAAACTCACAAACTTTGCTAGAAGAAGGAGTTTCCCCTAGTAGTCGCAGCTCTAAGGCCAATTTAGCTCTAAAGAGTGGTGCGGTACTAGGTTGAACTAATCTAGCTTTCTCATAGTCTATTACACTTAAGTGGTCCAACTAAGTACGTACAGTCACATTCCATCATGATGACTCCTCTTTTGATCCTAAAGACATTGGCTTTCTATGGCTTGGAGTCTACTCATATCTATTCGATCATTCGGCCTTCTGTATTGTACTCTATTGTTTCGACCTCTTCCTCACTTTTCTCATTTGTAGAGTAGCAATCTTTGTACTCGTCCAAATAGTCATATTTTGACTAGTTATTTCTTAGGTTTCCACTCTCAGCCTTCTTTTCATTTGTGATTAGTGCCCAATTGTACAATAGGTTCAAGTCATGCACTTTGGTCCACTGCCACTTTGGCTCCTCCATGAGGTCCTTGAGGGGTTTGAGATAAGTAGCTGGGTTACCAGCTAGCTCTCTCATAAATTGTTCAAGAATCCCTTAGAGTTTGAATTTGTTAGATGGAACATGGAAAGGAATAGGTGTTGGTCGACTATTAGAGCTCCTGGCCATCATGTAGAGTGGTACTGATGGTGTGGTCCTACTCTTTGTGGCAATCGAGATAGCGTGTCTTTGTGTGACTCATTGTCTATCCCTGCAACCTACTTATGATCCTCCTCATTGTTTGAGAATGACAGATTGATACTAGCTAGCACATGCATCCAATCCCGTTTATCCTCAAGGCAAGGGATATAATTTGTTAGTGGCCCGTAGGAATTTTTGACTTGTGAGTCTCCTTTCAAGATGGCAGAGATGGCATCTAGGTCGATCGGCATGGTCTTCTAGGTGTCCATCTCGACTCTCACAGCCTTGCACAAAGCATCACTAGCCTCTCCTATGGATATATAGTGCAATATGGTAGCATATCATGGAGTACTTGGGACACCTTGTTAGCATGGTATACATGCTAACCCCAAGAAGATGCAATGTGTCAAGGACTAGCCCACACCATTCACCACTACTTTATTACATGGTTTCCTTGGTCTCTCTTCATTTTATAGATGCTTCATTAAGCATTATGTCACCATTGCAATACCTTTGACTAATTGATTAAAGAAGGAATCATTATTTTGGGATGCTACTACTGATCATAGCTTTATGCAAATGAGGAAAATGGTTACTTCAACCCCCATTCTCATATACCCTGATTTCTCCAAGGAGTTCACCATTTAGTGTGATGCATATGAAATCATCATCAGAATCAATCTACACAATACTAATCTCTTCAATCTTAACACCTGACTTGCTAGAGATAATGTTATGATTATCATTGTTGTCCTATCCTTTACCCTTTCCTTTTTCCTTGCACTTGTCTTCACACATTTTGTGGCACCGGGCTGAATATATCTTGCTTTCACATAATAATGACAAGTCAATGAGGACTCACAGCCACGTGACTTACTATGAGATTGTCCATGTGATTGAGAGCCACACTATTGAGAGTCTCTTCCACAATGGGCATTATTGCTCCTACCGTTATTGCCTCTAATTGTCAAAGCATGAGAGATGTGGGAAGCATCGACATTCTTTTTGTTAACTTCTTCAGTCAAGAGTGCACCCTCTACATTATCGAAGGGGTGAAATATAATATCCATTGGGGATTAGAGAGAGAAGGAAGTGGAGAATAGGAGATAGAAGAGAAGAAAAAGAATAGGAAGGTGGTACGTAAGATCATGGTTGTCATATCCCTGCTCTCAACTGCAATCTGAAACTGACCATACCCCGAGTAAAGATCACCCAAAGAATTGATCACTCCACCTACAAAAGCCTCTACAAATTCCTATCCCTTAAAAATAGGAGTTGTGTGAATATGAAAGCTTGTGTTGTCAGAGTCTCTACCATGGTTGTTTCACTTTCAAATTCTCTCTAAAAGTGATAAAATATGAGCTTGAAGGTTTGAACTATTTAAGTGTTGAGTTAAAGTCTCAGTGAGGAGTGAGTGATGAGGAATTTTGGATCATATGCTCAATGGTGTTGTTTCGTGGGTTTTGTTGAGGGAAGATCCTCGGTCTTTATCCTATGGTGTTGTCTTGGGGGTTGTTAGAGGCCGACTACCCAATTCACCTACCATAGATTGCTGCCCCCACTAAGGATCTCCTGTATTGAAGATATGTTTTGCTAATCTTATTAGTTGGGAAGTGTAAGGTTTGGAAACCAAACTATACACAAACTCAAGCATGGCAACTTTGGATATGAACCCTTCTTTGGTACTGAAAATAAGGGTGCTAATCAGTTTATCAAGAGATTGGAGTGGATAGCTTACCAAGATCGAAGAGACACTGATGCAGATAAGCTTTGAATGATTATCATGCTCCTTAAAGGTTCTGCAAGATTGTGTGGAACTTTTTGAATGAAGAGACAAGGGCAAATTGGAATGAAGTCAAAAATGAGTTCCTTATAAGGTTTACAACTAAGCAAACTCCTGAGAGTTTATGGAAATCTTTGGAAAAGATATTTCAAGGAGAAAATGAGGAAGTATCTAAATTTGTAGTGAGATTTAAAGCAAAGTGGATAGAAATTGCATAGAGTATGGAGCAACCTCCCATGATGTTCTTGAAAAAGGACAAGTTTGTTTCATTGCTCAAACCTAAAATTAGAGAAAATATTCTGATCAAAGACCCTGATACATATGAAGATGCAGTCAAAATAGCCAAGGAAAAGCAAAGGAAAATACAATTGATGTTGGATCAATCAAGAGGTATTGCTGTGCATGCATTTTTATGGCCTAATCAAGTTGACAATGTTGTAGGAAATGTAGGACAACAAGCTATGAATCTTCATGGGGCATTTGAAAGAGCAAAGAATGGAATTCAATAAGGTCATAGAAAAGATGATGATGATGTGATTAATAAACTATAGGAACAATTGGCAAATCTAAATTTGAATATGAGCCTATTGCAGATAAGGCAACCTCAAATGCAACCTAGATTTAGAGGACCTCGAAGGAATAGATGGGAAAACTTTGAATGCTTTAATTGCAGGGAGAGAGGTCATATTGCTCCTGATTGCCCTTATCCAAGAAGAACAGGAGGGGAGATGTATCCCATGGCACAAGGGAATGCTAGGCAAGATGGCTAACCTCAATAGAGGAACAAAGGCCCCTTGAACTAGCTAGACAACAGCTGGAAAGAAGACCTAATGAAGACACATCAGGTATGAATTTAATCGAAACCAGCATGTCTGATGATGGGAAAAATGCAGATGTTTTTGCTAACAAGAGAGTTAGAAAGAGGGATACTGAAACTAAAACTCAAAGGGCAGCAAGGATTGGAAAGGGAAAATAGGTTGCAGATGATCCAGAAACCAGCAAGAAAGTTAGACAACGAAGGAAGATTCAAATGAGGGACTTTGCTTTAGGATTCAATCAAGTTCCTTACAACCTGCTTGAAGACTTAAAAGGTAAAAAGACTAATGTTACATATGGTCAGCTACTGCAGATGAACTCATCTCTAAGGAGGAAATGACATGGTTTGGTTAGCATCATGAAAGGGAAAACCCAAACTGACCCAAACTAGGCATGTTGGAATGGTATACATATCAAATGTGAAAGATATTATGTCTATCATGGATGCATGGATACATGGAAGGAAATTTGATCAAGTTTATGTTGATGGTGGTGTGCAAGTTTGTGTAATCACTGAAGAAGCAATGCTCCAAGTGCATCTTAAAATGATAGGGAAGTCACTATTTAAGGTTAAAATGGCAAATAGCTCAAAAGTCAAATTTTTGGGAGTCATTGAGAACTTGGAGATCAACATTGGAGGTCAAAGAGCATGTTTGGATTTCCATGTTATGCCTACAAAACTTGGGGCATATCCTCTCATCTTGGGATGACCGTGGTTGAGATTGTGGTTGATTGGTATGAGATCTAGACAAGATTGGTATAGAGGTCAATTAGAAATCTATCTAGAGAAGCCAGTTTATAAGAGGGTGATCTTTGACATGAAAACATGGTCAATCATTCAAAATGGACATGAAAGTGATGTTGGAGGAGGTGATGAAAATAGTGATTCAAAAAAATTCTAGCCTTGATGATGAAGATAGAGAATGGGAAGCTAGCCTACTCTCTAGGGATGTTGACCTCTTTGGGTTGTCAATCCAAGGTCCAAAAAGAGAAGAAAAAGTGGTAAATATTGTTGTAAGAAGTACAGACTTCATGCAAGAAACATGTGATCAACAACCTGAAATGAATGTTGGACTATTTAAGCTTATGAATATGTTGGGAAATGACTTGACCAATGATGAAAGAGATGAATATTCAGCCATTTTTCAAAAATACCCAAAACGTTTTGCTACAGAATATCACCAACTGAGGGGTACTAATACCATTATGCATCATATCAAATTGAAAGAAGGGTATAAACCAGTGGCTCAAAAAATTAGGAGACTTGGTACAATTCAAGAAAATGTACTTAAAACTAAAGTTCAGAAGTTGCATGATGTTGAATTTATCTATCCTCTGGATGATGTAGAGTGGGTGTCTCATGTTGTAATCAGACCAAAGAAGAATGAAAAGTGGAGAGTATGTGTTGATTTCAAGCCTCTTAATGTAGCTACTAAGAGGGACTACTATCCTCTTCCATTTCAAGATGAGATCTTGGATCAAGGGGCTGGTCATGAATTTTATAGTGCGTGCAATGGATACTCTGGATATGTACAAATCAGAATAGTAGAAGAAGATTAGAAGAAAACAATGTTCATTATCCTATGGGGATACTTCTGTTATAGAGTGATGCCTTTTGGTCTGATGAATGCATATGCTAGCTTTTCAAGATGGGTTAGTTGGGTGTTTGCCCCTTTCATTGGGAAATCTTTGCGGGTGTTTATGGATGAATTTTGTATGTATAGCTCAAGAGCATTATTGTAATAGTCTTGCTTTAGGACTCCCCTCCCCCGCTAAATGGAAAAAAATAATTAACCCCCTTGCTTACGCTACCAACTGGCGGATGGTGTGAGGGGAGGGGGGCTTGTCATGTCGACGGAGGTGGAAGGAGAGGGGGCTGTTGCTGCGTGGTGAAGGAGGTGGCAAGAGGGGGGATTGCTGCGTGCCTGGAAGGGAAGGGGGCTGCGGCGCATCCTAAAGATGGCAAGAGGGGGGGATACCATGTGCCACGAGAAGAGGAGGGAGAGCCTCCATTACAGACTCCCCCTGCCCCCGCCCCCGCCCCTAATTACCTATTTAAAAAAACCACCACGGGATGGGAAGGGTAGGTGGGGGGGCACAACTTGCTGTTCCTCACTAGAGAAGAAGAGAGGAATAAGAAGGAGAGGGAGAGAGTAAGTAGAGAAGAAGAGGGGAATAAGAAGGAGAGGGAGAGAGTGGGTAGAGAAGAAGAGAGGAATAAGAAGAAGAGGGGGAGAGAGGGTAGAGAAGAAGAGGGGAATAAGAAGGAGAGGGAGAGAGAGAGTTGAGAGGAAGAGAAGAATAAGAAGAAAGGGGGAGAGAGAGGAGAAGAAGAAGAGAAGAAAAAGAAGGAGGGTAAGAGAAGAGACAAAGAGAGATAGAGAGAGAGAAGGGAATTGTTTTTTCTTCCCTCATTGAAGAAATCAGAGCTTGCCATTTCTCTTTCCTTCCCCCCCTTGGAGGAAAATCCTCTCACACAAGTCCCTTCTGCGAGGAGCCATCTCTTCCGCAATCTGGGTCCATAGCCGCGAAGAAAAAGCCAAATCATACGATGCCTCCCAAACGAAGTAAGGTCCAACCAAACATGAATCCCGCCTCAACCGATGGAGCCATGGGGCAAGGAATTGCGCCACTTGGCAATTAAGTGTGTTCTATTCACCGTACCTTGATGGAGAGTCCTAAGGACATAGGTCGGCTTCATTGGGAATGGAGAACTATTCGGAAAAAGTCTATTATAACTGACCACCATTTAGTTTACATCATTTTATCATATTGAAAATTGTGTATTCATGCACACAAAAGAAGAAGTCGGGACCTTATTGATTATGCACATAATACTTCAAATTATGCGCCAATGTTAGCATGCTTTTAGAAAAATGGGTTGTTGAAACACTTATGCATATTCTCAATTAAGAAGAAATCTTAATTTTCTTCTTTGCATCACAAACTTGTGAAATTGGAAAGGTAGGATTGAGGGGTTGAACCGAGTACATGAAATTCTTGAATTGCTACGATAGTGTTTAAGTATATCTAGACCATTGCAAGACTAAAATAGGTATCTAACTCCTATAAACTTTCAGAGGGAGTATTCGTTTTTTTCTTAGGACTAATAACTTCACGTCCTCCACCCTAGGGGAAAAAATAAAAAAATTATATATATATATATATATATATATATATATATATATATATACAAGTCTCTATTTGTGTTTGGCATAAGTGCATCGAAATGAATTCCCAAAAGCAAAAGCCTGCTTTGCAGCATTGTATTGTCTAGGAAAGCTATGCCTCTAAATTGTGTGGCATCACAATCAGTCTAGTTGCGCTACTAGGGATTCATCTTGAAGATAACTATCAACTGCACTTATGAAATACAAAAATTTGTTCAAGAGCTGTTCAATATAAATGAACCCTATACACGCAAGGATAGGGTTCAACTCAACTTATTTAGGGTTTTGAAGAAACTAAGCCAATCTGGGGTTACTTCATAGGGGGACGGAACAAAGAGATTCCCTAACCTTAGAAGGATATTGGGAATTACAGCTAAGGCATGAAGGATAACGCTTGGGTCAAGAGAGGGGCCCCACCTTAGCAGATGTCTTGAGCTCTCACCTGCATCTTTGTTTTTGCTTATAAATTTAGGAACACTATTTCTAAATTTAAAGATTGTGTAACCCAAAACACCTAAATAAGTATAGCGAATCAAGTGGGACTTTTGGAGGCACGCCAAACCACCCCTAGTTGGCCGCCAACCCTAGTCAAGGGGGTTCTAAATAGCTGTGACGGGAACATGGACTGAACTCGCCAGGAGAGGTCTCTCCACGGATTGGTTTGAATGCAAGAGGATGCTTGGATGCCAGGGGGGCTCTAGCAGTAAATTCCCTGCCTTCGAGCCCTATTCAAATGATCAGCGTGACTCAAAATAGATTTTTGAGGGGCCCTTGTTACTAGTGCAAGGCGCAAACTTGGTGGAATTAAAGTGCATCCTTATGGATTGCGAATATTGTTCCTTTTGAATAAGACTTGTAATTCTGATAATTTGTTAATATTAAGTACTTCCAGGGAAACTGCTCAAATTTTTTTCATGTCAATGTGTAATATTTCTACAACAAAATATTATAAGACCCTAGATCCCACGCAAAAGCAATTTGTAGTAATCACCCGCAACAAAAAAAAAAGGCCTAAGTGCTCCATCCTCGCGTAATAACAATATCATCCCCCGTGTTGTGCATAAGGAACTGTGTGCTTATAAACCACAAGTCGCCGCAGGAACTCCCCCTCCAAGAAAAAGGATAATGAATATTGCAAAATTTTTTAATATAAACTCCCTCTCCTTCTCCCGTTGCGTGGCGGGGAGAGAGAGTGTGTGTATGAGCTTATAGAGGGGCATGGGGAGGAGAGCATGCGAGTGCCACCTGTGTGGCCACCCCCACCCCCCCCCCCCCCCCCCCATCTCCACCTTATATGAACTCCCCTCCCAATCTTCAAGGCTGTTGTCTAGGCCTGCTGCCATGCCGTCAGCTACAGCCACACCGTCAAGTTGCCGCATCATCGCCAGGCTGCCGCCTTTGCCAACATCTTCCTCTTCCTCACACGATTGTTCATCAACATCCTCACCATCATCATCCCATTCATCATCATCCTCACGTCATCTCAGAAAAATTGGAATCTTGAAGAAGCTTCTATTGAAGCTCCACTAAACCAAGTTCACTCGCAGTGTTGGATTTCATAGATCATGTCCCCCAAGACTTATTTCCCGTGCCGCAAAGGAGATCTCGAGCAGTAAGCAATTTCGGAATTCGTAAAAGGGGACCAAGGGAGAGTTCATTGATTCGATATTATTTTCGTCAATGGCTCTTAAGCAAAAATTGAGAGGAGCACATGCAAGAGCTTCCACCCAAAGTACGAGAGTGGACAATGCCCTGATATTAAATGCCCAGGTTCTGAAAGATATCCTTGCATGGAAAGGATGCATAAAGCACGTTTTAATTCACATAGAGAAACTTAAATGCATTGGAAAATTTATATACTTGTTTCGTTTTAAAAAGTTCAATTGCATGACGAGGTACTTGCATTGCTTGCACTTCCATGGTCAAGGGTAGTCGCATTTTTGAACATATGATGCATACGATAAAAGATGCAATTGTGCAAAGGCGTCCTTGTTGCATCACGCAAAGGATAGGGCATATAGCACATGATGCACTTATGTAATAAATACATGGTTGTGACTCATATATAGCATGATTGTAGAAGGTCATTTAATGATGACTAAATAGTTGCAATGAAAGGAAAAAGATTATGAACTTTGACCAAAAAAAAAAACATATAGTTTGCAGCTCGCATACAAGGATAGTTACATTTTAGGTTGAGTTAAGTGATAAAGGAAATATTAAATCAATGATGTATTCATTAGCATCTGGTCATGAAAAAAATGATGCATCCATGCAAAGAGTTCTTTTTATCAAAGTTCACAATTGGGAAAAGGATGCATCTTCATTCGGATACAAAAGCTTTGAATTCGATACATAAATGTCAATCAAAATTGTATAGGGCAAGGAAAAGAAAGATCATTGTAGACCCTATAGTTGCATAAAGGTGAAAGGCCTATGGTCTTGAAATTGCATATTTGCATGGAATGATACATCTCATACTTCTTGCAGTTACTTACATCTTTTAAGGAAAGTATTTGCAAGTTTAGAGGAAAGTATTTGCATCTTTAAAAGGGAAGATCATCTTTAATCATAAGTTGGTTAGATCCACTAAGTAATTTGCGTGTAATTGAGTAGCTTACATGAAATTCATAAAGGTATGATTAGCTAGCATATGACAGTCACCTCAAAGTGCCAGGTTGGATTAATTGCACTTAGGATGCCGATTTAATATTTTCAATCTTAAAAGTTCTACCCACATTCACGAAATGTTAGGGTTATCAAAACAACCGTGCAAGAATGATCTAGGGTTCTCACCCTAAGGATCAGATGACCAAATGCTAGACTTCTGCAAGGAATTCAGGGACCCTAGGGCCAAAACATTTATCAGCCTAATAGGATTAGGGTTTTGGATTGGGGTTAATAGGACTCCCAAACCCTATATCTTGATCAAAGGTATTCTTGATCAAGAAATACCATATGATGAGAGATATAATCCCTCAAGCTAGGTACCGGCACCTATCTCATGCAACAAGCCTGCAAGGTCATATGCTCTTGCGTCTAAATCACAAGATAGTACTGCTACACCTTAGACCAAGATTGGCCAGTTCTAATTACAAATTAGATTCTCTAAGAAATGAGTAGTTGCCCTACTACAACATTTCCTCTTGGGAACTGATTTGTCAAGCTTAGGGCAGTGGTGAATTGCCAAGAAGAAAATTGACCAACCAAGTTAGGACGACGGGGTTGCCCAGGATCTATTTGACTATAATATAAGGAAACCTAAGGTAAGTGGCAATTTGGGGTCAACAGGGTATAAACCCTAACCCAAGAAAAAAGGGTAAACAAGCAACCCAGCTTGCTAAACCTTTGGGATCTTGCCAAGTCACGAATGATCCAGGATTGAATGGTAGGAGTATTCGAGGAAAAGGAATCATACCTTAGCAGTTGGCCGTATGAACGACCACTGGAATGCTCGTGATTGTACACTTAGGTGCACTGTTTGTACTTCTTTGCTCAAGGAACTAATTCAAGAAAAAAAACTAATGCTTCAAGTTAAAAGCCTGGAGGGAGAGGCAGTTTCAGTTACCTCCGGTTGTCTGCTTGACCCTATCCAAGAAGGGGGTTGTTAGACGTGCCGGGTATGTGGACCGAACCTACTGCGAGAGGTCTCTTCATAGGTGTTGCTTGGAGCAGGAGGACGCTTGGGTGCCAGGGGAGGCTCTGGCCGTAAATCCCTTGCCTCTGAATCCTGCACAAGAGGCCGATGTGACCCGAGATGGGATCTCGAGGCCCGCATATACTAGTCAACGGGCGAAACTTGGAGTAGCAATCCTGAGGATTGCTGGGATAGCCTTCGGGCAGGATATTTGATGTATTCCAAAGACTATGATAAATAAAGATCAAATGTTGAGAAAGGAACTTGCTTGACATTGTTTTTCTATGTCAGTGCCTAAGATACGTGAAGGAACCAATGATTAATTGGTTAATTAAGGAAGCTGTTTTTGCATGTCAAACTTAATGTGGTAGGTAATTGGATAACTAAACAACCTAAGGAAAGTACGGTGGACATGACTCTAGGTCCGTCCTACGGAAGGGTAGTCTTGGTTATCTGGGAACTTTTCTCAAAGGAATTGATAGCGAAGGAGCGATGACCTAGAATCAATAGAGTTAGAGTCCCGATTTATGCTATTTTAGGGGAATGGAATGGGACTATGCCTTACGGACAGAGAGATTGAGCTTCACATCCCTCTCGTTTTCCATTCTCCTTGAACCAAGTGTAGTATAAATACACTTCGACCCTGATGTTTCTACGCAAAGTGGTTCATCTAGGGCTCAATGCTAGCTACTTCCTAGAAACTTGACTATTAGGAAAACCCTACCCCACGTCAATCCTAAGTGGGAACGGCCAGATACTTCCGCTTCGGGCAGACTCGGGAAGACCTTGATCGCAAACCCTATGGCATTCCTTGTGAGTGCCAGGTGGCGCTTTCTAGACTCTCTTCCCGGTGGAAGTCATCAATACTTGTATCCTTTTTACCCTAGTAATACCCAATCACTAGACAACTCATCCTTGGCATGCTTGAGCTTTCTTCGATTTTTCATAGGTGGATATATCACACTATGACAATGTTTACACTTGTAACTTTATGCACCCATCCCAATCCCTCTAAAGACCTTCTATGTATAAGAAATCTAGCAACTTGTATTGTGTACGCTATACTATATGATTTTTGGGATATTAGTATTTGTCTCTTAGTCATATTGATATGACTTCCAAAGTGATATGTATGGCCACCTTTAACAGGCTAATACATGACATTTTTAGACCACACCTCGATGATTTCGTACTCGTCTTCTTTGATGACACCTTGGTTTATTCCAAGAAGGAGGTAGATCATGAGTCCCAAGTTCACATCGTCCTTGAGACCGTGAGGATTCACAAGCTCTATGCTAAGAAGAAAAAGTGTGCATTCTTAAAAAGGCAGATTGAATATCTCAAATTATTTGTGTCTTATGAAGGGATCTCTATAGACCCTACCAAGGTTAAGGATGTCCAAGAGTGGTCTCCACCAACTACTATTTAAGAAGTGCGTAGCTTTCTTGGATTAATAGGTTGGTATAAGATCTTCATTAAGGACGATGCTTTAATTGCAGCACCCCTCACTAATTTGGTGAAAAAACAAGTTGCCATAATGTGGACACCCTCTGAACGAGAAAGTTTTGATTAACTCAAGCATAGCCTAGTGACAACACCAATTCTGAAGCTCCTCACAAAGATATAGTGGCAATCGATTAGTGTAGTCTGTTATTCATAATTTGACTTAGTAGGCCACTTTCCTTTATGTTGTATCTTATCTATACTTCGTATATATTGTATAGTGTGTGGAAGAAGAAGAATAAATCAGTAAGAAAACTTTTTGGCCTCCATCTCTCTTCTTGTGTTTTTGAGTGAGCTTCCTCTTGGGTATACATTGTGTGTTTGGCATAACAGCACAAGCAAGTCCCCCCACCATACGATTCTTGACACTTTGGACTAAAATCCCTTTGACATTGTTGGTGAACCCAATGTGAAAGGTCATTGAAAGGAAAGGCAGGATAGGAGAATCTTCAATTATAATTTTTAGTGAGGTTTTGCAATAGTTACTGCAAAATAGGAACATGCTTATGCAGCTACAACAACAACAACAATAGGTGATGCAAGCTTCTGCCCAAATAGAAATTGTTGTGATGAATGCTCTATAGGCTAGTACAATGTGAGATAAATTTATTTAATGGCAGGAATGTATCCACATATTTGCATACTTAGGGTGGCTCAACTTGCATGGAGCTAGTATTTTGTGTAGGTATGGTACATGAATTGAAAGTCCGAGTTAGTGAATTGCACATGCAAGATGCTAACTAGGTAGCTTCCAAGAAGACACTTGGAGAAGAATTTTACATTGAAGACACCAATTTGATTGCCCACAAGACTTTCTAGGAGTAGGTTCTAAAACCCAAAAAGGGTCTTGTGGCTACTACAGAGTTATGAAGAGAATTCGAAAGTCGGTTTGAGCAACTAGATCTTGTAGAGTAGTAGGCTCTTGCAAGTAAAAAAATTGGATTATTTCTACAAGTGGCAGATCCTGAGCTTCAAGAGAATTTTGATTATTTATTAAAGGATCTGACTACAAAGATAGGGCTTAAAATAGAGTCAAGGCATGTCGAGGATGCTACTACTGCACTGGTGAAAAAGCATATAGAAGAAGAGAAAGATTGCATGTATCTAGCTTGCCTACTGTTTTGGAAAAAACATTTGATATATCCAGTAAGCCACCTACTTCTATGGCTAACCCTATGGTTGCACCTATTTTTCCCACTATTAGAGAAGATGTATTAGATGAATTGGTTAAATGCATGTGAGATCTTTAGTTGAAGGTTGCAAAATTGGATTAACAAGGACAAGAGGAAAGGAGAAGGGTAGCAATCCCTAAACCACAAAAAAGATGTATGTGTGGTGTGATAGTTTATAGCATGAAAGTAAGGGTTGTACTGCTTATTAGGAGGCATTGGCATGATAGCTCACCTTTTGGAAAGATGGCAAGATCCATGTACAAGAAATGAGATTTCCTCTTGCTTTGAATTTTGGAAAGTGAGGTATGAAAAAGTTGTTGAAAGACTTGGTTGTCCAAAATGCTTATGTAAACGCCCCGAACAACGTAGTATGCTTAACAATTATGATATTCGCTTGTTTTCGAGATTTAATATAAAAGAGAATGAACACTTAAAGCTGAAAATGAAAATTACTCACAAAATTACAGCCATGAAAATGTAAAAGTAATGGAGACAAGATTGAGGGTTGAAGATGGGCAAACCCCCCCCCCCCCCCCCGAAGGAATGAATTTCTGCTCAACCCAAGTCCCTTAGGGAAGAGCTCAGTTACAATCAACCTGAGAGCGAGAAGAAGTAATTCTCACTCTCACAAGATCATGCAAAGATGTACAAACACACATGCATTATCTATTATGCAATGATAAGAACTGATTTCTTTACAGTATGAGAGAATAAAAAGGGAAAATCAGTCTTTCTCCATCGTTGATCAGCAGTACATGGATAGGGCTTGCTTCTTGTTGCTAAAATGGAAGAAAGAGCTCGAGAAGGAGGTGATATAATGAATTTACAGGCTTGCTGTCTTGTAAAACAGCAGTAGAAGAGGGAATATGGAGGAATTTGATAATGGAGAAGTGGGGAATGGTGATGGGGATGGATAGGGCTAGTTTTTGGCTATTTGTGGGTGCTGCACATGAGTTTACAGCAAAGAAAAATGATGCTGAATGAAGAAAAACGAGCTCTTATTTATAGGAGAGGGAAGAGCTAGTACAAAAGGGGAAAGTGGAGTAGCACAAGACAAGTGTCCAGCCACATGTCATGAGATGTGACAAGTGGTGGGACACTTGGAAACTTGTGTGACAAGTGTCTTGACACTTGTCTCTTCTCTATGGCCTTCCTTTTTGGGTTGAATATTGTCAAGAATAGAAACAACCAAATTTAGTAAGCACAGTCAGAGTACAGAACTTACTATTTTTAGAATGATATCCCTATTTTTTAGGACTAGCATTTTTAGGCTAATTCGAGGCTCCTAAAATTTAGGGACCCCCCCATACGGGTGTCATATGAAATATTTTTCTGTGTACATCGCAAAAATGGTATCCGAATCTTCATGTGACTTTCCTATGCAAAGAAATGTGCATTTCAAGCTTTCAGCCCACACATGCATATTATACAAGCATTTCATGATCATGCCATCTTGTTGATTGTAACTGTCTGTTCTGGTGGATCTAGCCCACACTTCAAGGCATCAATCCTTTTTGTGTGCGAGTCTAACCCTGATATGCGTGAGTTCTAGTCACAGGCGCCCAATCGGGCCATATAGGTGGAAGTGTGAACTATCTTTTCTCTAACCCACCGCGTGGGTCCACCATAACCTGTGACCACTCATCAGTGGCCAGCTCCAATGCACTTTTCTTTATATCTAATTAGTGCAAAGGAAATAAATTTAATAAATCATTATATAGACAAATTAATGAAAAAGGATACAAATTCTGTTTCTATAGAGTTGTGACAGCCCTCTGGCTTTTATTCAGCTGTCCTCAGCTGAAAAGCTTCTTGATATTGCTGTAGAATATTTGGGTAATGCTTCATGAATTTTTCATCTACCCACTGTGCATCTGTTGTGGGTAGATTCTTGAATTTTAGTAAGAATTTTCGTGTCACAAGGCCACTTCTCGTGGTTCGATCCTTGAGAAACAAAATCTTTTCAGGTTCCAAGAGTTGCTCTGTTTCTTCAACTTCTGGGGGATCTTCAGTAATGGGTTCCTTTGGTTCTAGTCCTATGTAAGGTTTTAGCAAACTTACATGAAAAGCGTTGTGTATTTTCCAATGAGCAGGAAGCTCAAGTCGATAAGAAACTTCATTTATTTTCTCAATCACTTTGAAGGGTCCAAAGTATCTACTGGAGAGCTTTGGAAAATATGAATTTTGACCAGAACCTTGTTTGAGCCTGCTTTTATCAAACTTTAGCAAGACATATTGACCTTTTTCAAAAGCCAAAGGTCTTCTTCGTTTATCTGCTTGCTTCTTTTGTCGCTCTTGGGAAATTTTGATAGTGGCTCGAACTTGATCCATTGCGGTTTTTAAATCTGAAGCAAACTCATTAGAAGCAAAAATCTTATCTTTAGTGAGAATAATTGGAGGAGGAATCACTTTACCCTGTACTATTTCATTTGGAGCTTTCCCTGTGGATGAGTGCACTGTATTGTTGTAAGGAAACTCCAATAATGGAAGATATTTCTCCCATTGTGACTTATGTTCACTAACATAAGCTTTCAACATATCCAAAAGAGTGAGATTCATCACCTCTGTTTGGCCGTCAGTTTGAGGATGAAAAGCTGAGGAGAACTTTAAAGTGGTTCCCAAATTCTCAAATAAAGCACGCCAAAAGTTACTTGTGAATTTGGAGTCTCTATCTGAAATGATCTCAAAAGGCATACCATGTAATCTGAAGATATGTTGAATGAAAAGTCTTGCAGCTTGTGCGGATTTCAATGTTTTATGACATGGAATAAAATGTGATTGTTTGCTGAATCTATCAATTATGACCCAAATCATATCATGACCTTGAGGTGTTCTTGGAATACCTGAGATGAAATCCATTGTGATAGATTCCCATGGATCTTTGGGAACTGGAAGAGGTTGCAACAATCCTGGAATCTTCTGCCTATCATATTTGGATTTTTGGCATACCAGACAAGCCTCAATGAAGTTATGTGTATCTTTTCGTAATGTTGGCCAATAAAAGTAGCGCTCAATTGCACTTAGAGTGGCTGCCCTCCCTCTATGCCCTGCATAAGGGGGTTCATGACTTTCTTTAAGCACCTTTTGTCGAACAGGAAGAGTGACACAAAGGCAATTGTTCATGAGAAGGTAACCGCCTTTGATGGAATAATCTGGATGAGAACCTCCTTGCTATAAATTTGACCAAATTGCTGCAAAATCAGTATCTTCATCATAAGTATTTTTCATCGTTTGGAAATCTTCATGATGAGCCACTATAATAGTTGCAATGCGAGGCACTCTAGAAAGTGCATCAGCAACTACATTTTGTTTCCCTGGAGTGTACACAATTTGAAAATGAAACATAGACGAGAAATTTTCCCATCTTGCATGTTTCTCTTGCAAATGCTTTTGAGTCTTGAAATACTTCAAGCTTTGATGATCAGTTTTAATAAGGAATTCATTGCCTAAAAGATAATGTTTCCATATCTTTAAAGCATGAACCACCGCTAAGAGCTTATTTTCATAAATGTCATACATTTTCTCCACATCATTTAGACGGCGGCTTTCAAAGGCTACGGCATGGCCTTCTTGATTTAGCACTGCACCAATACAATCACCGCAAGCATCTGCTTCCACCACAAATGGTTTTACCAGATCTGGAATGATAAGAACAGGTCCAGAAGTAAGAGCTGTTTTCAGCCTTGTGAAGGCTGCCTTCTCTTTTTCCTTCCATTGGAAAGAGATCTTCTTCTTTGTAAGGTCATGAAGTGGAGAATCCATATGTGCAAAATGCTTGATGAAGTGGTGGTAATAAGAGCATAAGCCAAGAAACGATCACACCTCATGTACATCATGAAGATGAGGCCATTCTTGGATTATCCTGATCTTTTCAGGATCCATCTAAATCCCTTCAGAAGAGATGACATGCCCAAGGTAATTTATTTTATGCATGAAAAATTCACTCTTTTTACCATTTACCAAGAGTTGATTTTGTTGAAGTAATTGTAGAACAATTTCCAAGCGTTGATGATGCTCCTCTTCATTCTTGCTAAAGACAAGAATATCATCAAAGAAAGTACTGACATATTGTCGATGCTCTCTAAAGATGCGCTCCATCATTCGATTAAAGGTGGTTGGTGCATTGGTTAATCCGAAAGGAACCACCAAGAATTCATAAAGACCGTATGAAGTGCGGAAAGCAATTTTGTGTACATCTTGTGGTATTACCCTAATTTGATGATAACAACTCTTTAGATCAATGCGGCTAAAAACCTTTGAGCCTCCTAGACGATCCAAAATGTCGTCAATTCTGGGAATAGGAAACCGATTCTTCACAGTGATTTTGTTGAGGGCTCGATAATCAATGCACATCCTGAATGTGCCATCTTTCTTTTGAACAAGAAGAACCGGTGAACAAAATGGTGAGCTACTTGGCCTAATTAGCCCACGGTTGAGTAGGTCTTCGACTTGCTTTCTCATTTCTTCTTGTTGAGGACGGCTCACACGGTATGGTGCTATATTAGGAGGAGAACTGCCCGGGATAATATCAATATGATGGTCTTCTGGCCTTTCTGGGGGAAGCATAGGTATGGTGTCTCCAGAAACTCCAGCTTGGATCTCGTACTTCTTGCCTTTGTTGGTGAGTTCTACCTTCTTTTTTTGAGAGAAGATGGTTGAATCTACTCTATGATTCTAGGGCATGCCAAGAATCACATCGCAACCATCAAGGTCTCCGATACAGAAGGTATCTTCGTCACTGTAGCCTTGAATTTGAAACTTGAGCTTGCCAATGTAGGGTATCACAGTCTTCATTGTGTCACCTTCATCAGCATTTAAAGCTTGGCGAACTTCTGCCGGAGTGTCCATCTCTTCATTCTTTAATCCAAGCTCTTTAGCTAGTTGCAAGGAAATGATATTTTCATTTGTCCCAAGATCTATCAAGAATAGTGCTTGCTTACCTTGCAACTGTCCCCAAGCTTTTAATAATTTGCGCGTCTCTGGAGTGTGAGTTGTGTTTGCAACTACATCACTGATAGCATTGATTTTCACTAGCGACTTAGGCTTGTTGTCAGAAACCTTGCTTTGTCCCTTGTTTGGACATTGCTTCGCTATGTGGCCTGTTTGTCCACATTTAAAGCACTTCCCTTCTTTCATGAAGCATTGCTTTTCTTCTTCGGAAAGTTGCTTTGCTTGTGGGTATAGATTGGAGCGAAATTGAGGAGCATTAGGAGGTGCATAGGGCTTCATCTTCTTTTGATTTGATGGCTGCTTTTGCCGCTGTTTTTGTCCTTCATTTGGGGCTGAATACTCCTCATCATCAGCTACTCTCTTCTTATCATTCTTTTGGAATGATTTGTTGCCATTGTGCTCCATTTCCCATGTCTCAGCATGGTCAATGAGTTCCCTGAGACTAGAACAATGATAATGATTAAGAGCAGTACGATGTTTAAAATGCAAACCTCCTTGAAACTTCCTAAGCTTTTCCGAACTGCTAATCTTCTTGAAACGTTGGACCTTCAAAAGTAGCTCCCAAAATCTCTTGGTATAGTCACCAAGTGACTCATTTTTCCTTTGCCAAAGCCGATCCCATTCCATTTTTACATCTCTTTTGAAATGAACAGGAAGAAATTGGCTTTGTATCATGAGAACAAAGGACCGCCATGATTTTGGGGCAGCATGATCATATTCCAACCTCATCCACCAAGTATGGGCTAAGTCGGTTAAATGTAAAGCTGCAAACTTAATCTTTTCTTTTTCTTTATACTTGTCACGACCATACAAAATTTGAAATTGACGAATAAACTTCAGAAGAAGATCAGGATTTCGGGAACCATCATACATACTGAACTACATCTTCTTTTCAAGTTGAGATAGTGACTTAGTCTTCTTCTTCCTCTTATGCCTTCGCATCCATGCCCAGATCTTGAGGTTGAAGATGATGAAGTGCTTGATGGGGATGAAGATGGAGACGAGGGTGAAGAATGTCGACGCCTTTGACGATGATGAGGTCTTCCACGAGAAGGGTGTGACTCTTCGTTACTAGAAGAGGGTCCATCAGAGTAGGCGCCATATGACTTTGAAGAAGAGGATGAGCTTCGACGCGATCTCTTTCTTTGTCTTGAAGTAGAATGGGACTGCCTCTTAGAAGTAGTTGGACTTCTTGATCGGCTCCTTTCATTGGTATGGCTTTGTCTCCTTGAAGCAGATGGGCTTCTTTCCTTGAATTCTTTGGGATTCTCAACTTTTTCTAGTTTGAGAAGTTGGTCACGAATTTGCTGATTCTCCTCTCTAAGACTTTGAATGGCTTGAAGGATAGCACTCGACTAATCCATTGAGACTCTTAAGAAAAAAAAATATGCTCAAGCACTCAATGCAGGGGCTAAAAACAAACAAACTTATAATTGTAAGCACTACCAGTGTTGGGGTGAGGACCGAGCCAAAGCTCTGATACCACTGTAAACGCCCCGAACAACGTAGTATGCTTAACAATTATGATATTCGCTTGTTTTCGAGATTTAATATAAAAGAGAATGAACACTTAAAGCTGAAAATGAAAATTACTCACAAAATTACAGCCATGAAAATGTAAAAGTAATGGAGACAAGATTGAGGGTTGAAGATGGGCAAACCCCCCCCCCCCCCCCCCCCAAGGGATGAATTTCTGCTCAACCCAAGTCCCTTAGGGAAGAGCTCAATTACAATCAACCTGAGAGCGAGAAGAAGTAATTTTCACTCTCACAAGATCATGCAAAGATGTACAAACACACATGCATTATCTATTATGCAATGATAAGAACTGATTTCTTTACAGTATGAGAGAATAAAAAGGGAAAATTAGCCTTTCTCCATCGTTGATCAGCAGTACATGGATAGGGCTTGCTTCTTGTTGCTAAAATGGAAGAAAGAGCTCGAGAAGGAGGTGATGTAATGAATTTACAGGCTTGCTGTCTTGTAAAACAGCAGTAGAAGAGGGAATATGGAGGAGTTTGATAATGGAGAAGTGGGGAATGATGATGGGGATGGATAGGGCTAGTTTCTGGCTATTTGTGGGTACTGTACATGAGTTTACAGCAAAGAAAAATGATGCTGAATGAAGAAAAACGAGCTCTTATTTATAGGAGAGGGAAGAGCTAGTACAAAAGGGGAAAGTGGAGTAGCACAAGACAAGTGTCCAGCCACATGTCATGAGATGTGACAAGTGGTGGGACACTTGGAAACTTGTGTGACAAGTGTCTTGACACTTGTCTCTTCTCTATGGCCTTCCTTTTTGGGTTGAATATTGTCAAGAATAGAAACAACCAAATTTAGTAAGCACAGTCAGAGTACAGAACTTACTATTTTTAGAATGATATCCCTATTTTTTAGGACTAGCATTTTTAGGCTAATTCGAGGCTCCTAAAATTTAGGGACCCCCCCATATGGGTGTCATATGAAATCTTTTTCCATGTACATCGCAAAAATGGTATCCGAATCTTCATGTGACTTTCCTATGCAAAGAAATGTGCATTTCAAGCTTTCAGCCCACACATGCATATTATACAAGCATTTCATGATCATGCCATCTTGTTGATTGTAACTGTTTGTTCTGGTGGATCTAGCCCACACTTCAAGGCATCAATCCTTTTTGTGTGCGAGTCTAACCCTGATATGCGTGAGTTCTAGTCACAGGCGCCCAATCGGGCCATATAGGTGGAAGTGTGAACTATCTTTTCTCTAACCCACCGCGTGGGTCCACCATAACTTGTGACCACTCATCAGTGGCCAGCTCCAATGCACTTTTATTTATATCTAATTAGTGCAAAGGAAATAAATTTAATAAATCATTATATAGACAAATTAATGAAAAAGGATACAAATTCTGTTTCTATAGAGTTGTGACAGCTTATGTGGCTATACTGTTGAGAATCAGCAATCACACTCAAACAGCCTCTTTGTATGGAGTCTCAGGGTCAAGGACATGCAGGCTAACTTATCCCATATGCACAATGGTGCCTACTGCAGTTTCCTACTTTCCTATAAAGCATTGTACTTGCTTCCTTTCTTAATGCAATGATAGTACTCTTTTCATTTCAGCAAAGTGTCAATGTCATTGTCCACATACACAAGATTGTGTTTATGAGTCCAAGTCTCAATCTTGGAACCTAATTCACTTGTGTAACAAACAGTGTCCATTCCATCATGAGTCTACACTTCTCCTTCCATCCTCCATAGCTTCCGGTTATGTCATGCTCTAGATCCCGCATTTCTAACATGGTATCAGAGCCCAGTTGGGCATGGCATTGCTTCTCCAGCCTCTCTTGATTCTTCTGAACCTCCATCCAGCTCAGTGTCAGTGTATGACTTCTTTTCTCAACTCTACTCTCACTGAAGCTTCCATGGCAGCCATAGCCAGCAGCACCCTGTCAGATTGAACTGCTTATATCTCACTCCACAGGTCAAATCTCTTCGAGCTTCCTTCTGGAAAAGTATTCCCCAACTCATAAAGCTTCCCTGTATCACATCAATCCAGGACATTGGACCATCTGGAGCTCAGCATTGTGAAAATCCCCAATCTCTGTTCTGTGTCTGCCATAGCCAGACAGGACCTACCTTGCTTGGAGCTTCCATAACTCTTCAACCAGGCCATTTCAGCCCACGATTTCTTCTGGAGAGTTGTTCCTCTGCTCAAGGCGCTTCATCTTGGCACAATAATCAATGACATTGATGCTCCTTGGCTCCAGCATTGCAGAAATTCGACCTCGCTGTCCAGATCTGCGCCGATTCTGTTCGCGGCACCTGCGCGCTGCATACTGACCACGATCTGCACAATCTCCATGGGGCTTTGGTAGCCCATGACATAAGCTTCCTAGATATGTAAAAAGTTTTGAAAATGATGCACTGTAGCTCCTGCAATAAGCAAAAAACCAGGCCCCTGTCTCAGAAACCCTAATTCCACCATAGCCAAAAGCTTCAAAATCTTGACATTTTTCACTATTTCTCTCACTGAAGTTATCAACAGTGATTTTAATCACTGAGCAATACTCTCTGAAGTTCGTTAAAGTACTGTCACTCAGATCTGAAGACATCAGCATCAAATCAAGAAGGGGAAGATCACTTGGAGTAAAAGACTTTTGCAAATTTGGTATCCATTGACACTCAGTTAGTGCTTTTTAGCACTTGTGTCTCTCAATCAATTCTTCTGTTGCTCAAATCTAATAAAGTCTGAAGTTGATTTGCTACTGTTCCCGTAAATCTAACATGGGCAAAGACTCGCCAAATGCTCGATTCAAAGGAGTCGGATTCCACACTTGGCAAACCCGCATCAAGCTCATCCTGATGAAGAAGGGTCTCTGGGCCATCACAAATGGCAAAGAGAAGAAACCGCGGGACGCGGACCTTGCAACTACTTGGCAAAAGAATGATGACAGAGCCTAGGCCATTATCAAATTGGAGCTAGATGACAGTTATATCCATCACGTGGATAACTGTGAGACCTCACAGGATACATGGAAAAGACTTGACACCCTATTCGGTGCACAATCTAAATCATCAAAGTATGGTCTCCTAATTGAATTCTTCAGGCTTGAAATGAAGTCCAGCACATCACTTGCCACACATCTTAATTACATGGAAGGACTCCTAACCCAACTTGCAGGAATCAACATTAAAATGGATGAAGATGTTTGCATCGGGGTTCTACTTAAGAGCTTGCCTCCTGAATATAATAACGTATCAACAACTTTAATCAACATGCCAAATCCTGAACTTGTTGATATCTAGGCATCACTGTTAGAAGAAGAAAAGAAGCTAAAAACTAAAGAAGAACCAAGTACCTCTAGAGATGAGCATGCATTATATGTTGGCAACAGGTACAAAGGCAAGAAAGATCAGCTCTTTTGTGACTTCTGCAAAAGGACCGGACACACCGAGAAGTTCTGCCACGCAAGAAAGAGATCCCAAAAGGCCTATCTAGTCGCAGTCAAAGAAGAAGAAGAAAATGAAGCAAAGGAAGAAGAAGATGAAGATCACCAGGATCGGAAGGACAAGACTCATCAGTCCTTGTACTCTCATAATTCTGATAGACTGTTTTAATAGCCTTGTATTTTTCCTTGCCCTAATGCTTCCTGCCATAAGCTATGTAAACTCCTTATGTAACTTGGCATTACAATCCCTGTACACTTTGTGAGGCCCATGTTACAGCCTCTGGATGTCCACCATGTTTATGGTACCCACACTTAGCTTTTTCTGCGACAGCCTCTGGTGTTTTGCCATGTCTGTGGTATACCCACACTTTGCAGGTGGTTCTCATTACAGCCTCTACACACTTTGTGCCTTTCCTAGTTGTGATTGAGGAGGGGTGTTGAGAATCAGCAATCACACTCAAACAGCCTCTTTGTATGGAGTCTCAGGGTCAAGGACATGCAGGCTAACTTATCCCATATGCACAATGGTGCCTACTGCAGTTTCCTACTTTCCTATAAAGCATTGTACTTGCTTCCTTTCTTAATGCAATGATAGTACTCTTTTCATTTCAGTAAAGTGTCAATGTCATTGTCCACATACACAAGATTGTGTTTATGAGTCCAAGTCTCAATCTTGGAACCTAATTCACTTGTGTAACAAACAGTGTCCATTCCATCATGAGTCTACACTTCTCCTTCCATCCTCCATAGCTTCCGGTTATGTCATGCTCTAGATCCCGCATTTCTAACATATACATGCTGCTACTTTTGGTCTACATTTGGATAGAATGCCTAGCCACAAGTGATAGTTGGTCTGAAGGCTATAATATGGACACATGCTTTGCATGCAACTGAAAAGAGAAAAGTTACTAATAGTGAAATGTCTCATGCAAGGCAAGACATTCGTGACATAAATGGGTGGGAATCACCAATATATGTGTATTCAATGTATGCATATTTAGCAAAAATGCAAAACACAAATGTATTTCTAGAAGGAAAATGGAAGAGAGATGAAAATAATGCAAGGACATCTAAGAGAGTGACAAGAAGAAGTGTGGATCAACCTAAAGCTACAAATCAGCCACCTCCCAAGCATGTTATGGAAGAGGTTGGGTAGGAGCACCATGATTGGCTCAAACACCACAAACTTTGAAGGTCATTTGCTTCTCAAAAAACACCTTCCACTCACAGAACACCTTGTTCTTGTACGCCAAGAAGTACGGCCACACATAACGACTGAAGTAGTCAACAATCAACATCAAGTACTTGGCCTTCCCAAGGAGGGCCATACCCATAGGTCCACAAAGTCGGTGTGAACCAAGTCAAGCAGTGTAGAAGCCCTCTGAGAGGCAACCTATGGATGTATACGTCCCCTCAAGCAACTAGGGCAAAGGGTGTAAACAGGAGGAAAATCTAGAAGTCCGTCAACCATCTTCTGTCGAGAAGCTTGTCGAATCGCATCCATGTTCAAATGACCATACCGAGCATGCCAAAGTAGCCCAAGCCTAGGATAGCAAACAAGAGGGCAAAAAGAATGGCAAGCAACTGAGATATAAGCTACAGTGTGATATTGAGATAGACATAGATCTCAAGAAGGTTATTGAAAAACGGGTTTTAAAAAGTTGGGTGAAATTTACCTTCCAAGAGATGCTTGGCATCACCAAGCATGATTTTGATGACAAAACCATTGGCATAATTAAGAGGAAGTGTCAATTTCTTGGAGATACCACTACTGTATTGCTGCAATTTGAAGAGGAAACTGGTTTGTTGGGCATCTACACTGAATATAAGCATGATATTAGTGCTATTTTATCAATTGAGGATGCTACTAATAAGTGGACAACAAGTGAAAAAGAGAAAAAAGTGGCTAAAATGCATTGTCTTGTAACAATATACATGGTGGAGTAAGGCAAATGCAACAATATAGGGAAGAGACTCCAAGATTTTGTTACGCAGATTCATTACACAAGAAATCACTGGGCAAGGGCTACCATTAAAAAGGTAGCAAAAATAGGGGAGCGTGAAACTCCTTGTGCTGCTTTGCTTAACTATGGGTCTAAGATTAATGTCATTGAGCATGGATTGTATGAGAATGGTGCATGGCCTATGGGGACAATAATCATGGTTGGCATATGAGGGCTACAAATAATTCTTCAAGGGAGATCTATGCTATGTGTTCTAATGTAAAAGTGATGATGGTGATGTATAAGAATAGCATCACTTCTTTGTGTAAGATAGTTCCTCATATATAGTGAATTTGGTACATCCCTATATTATAGGAGTGTGTATGGAAACAAAGATTCTTGATGATGGTTCTACTTATGCAAGAGTCAAAAGCAAGGATGGAAGGAAAACAGTCCAATTTCTTATCGTTTATGTTAATCATGTTAGGAATCAGGATATGCTTTGGGTGTCTCCTTTGCCTCCAAATGCAAGGGAATTCAAAGAACCGGATTTTCAGTGAGTGCTATTGTAATGTGGAGCTACAGTAGTGTTGTCGAGAGGATGTACTCACCTCCTGATGGAATGAAGCATGTATTTGCTACTGTTATTCTCATTACAACAAATAGTTCATGTTGGTATAAGCTTATGGAAGCTATGTGCAACATTGAATGCATATCTATGAAATAGGCTGCTAAGGAACTGAGAGCATTGGGATTGTTAGCTCAAAATGAAGGCATTCCAAGCCTCTTTTACGGGTTGAATATTATTGACACAATGGTTGAAATTTTAGTGACCATACATGCAAAAAATGAGGCTAAACATAGAGTATTGTTAGTATGTTCTTTGGACATGTATGACATTGGTAGGTGAATTGGGTAGTTGGCCTCTAACAACCCCTAAGACAACACCACAGGATAAAGGCCGAGGATCTTCCCTCAACAAAACCCAGGAAACAACACCAGTGAGCACATGATCCAAAATTCCTGATTAGTCACTCCTAATTGAGACTTCAACTCAATACTTAAACAGTTCAAACCTTCAAGCTCAGATTTTACCACTTTTAGAGAGAATCTAAAACTAAAACAACCATGTTAGAGACTCTGAGAACACGAGCTTTCAGATTCACAGAACTCCTATTTTTAAGGGATGGCAACCCCACGCAGAAAATTGCTCCACAAAGCGTGATTGCTTCAAGCAGTACAAAATTAGTTGTAGACCCTCTCTATTCTTTTTTCCTTAGAGCACACATAAATACAAACCAAATACACGGGTAATCAAAGCTTTATATGGAAAATTTTCATGCCCACTCAATTGCTACAAGAATTTCACTGTGGAAGGCGTTCCATTACTACATCAAAACAGAGCTTGCACTGATATAGCAATGGATAATCATGATGACTTTCATGGGAAACCAAGTTGGTGACATAGATGCTGCTAAATTCACCTGTTTCCTCATAGAGCAAAAACATTTTCTCATAGAGCACAAAAATTGCCTTATAGAGAATTATACAGAACAATTCATTGTAAGAGAGAGGACAGGAGAGAGAGAAAGAAGAGGGAGAGGAGAGAGAAATGGCTGTCAGCCACCATGGAAGGTCAGAAGAGAAGGTGAAGAAGGTGAAAGGACAGATGTATATTAATAAATTGGTACCATGCCAATGTCCTTCACACCTTTTATACCTAGGTCAGTGTGACACTAGGTATTTCCCTCCCTGTAAGGGAGAGGACAGGAGAGAGGGACTGCAGAAGAGAGAGAAGAGGTGCAAGAAGAGAAGGAAAGACTGTAGAGAGGAGAGAAGGAGAGAGAAAGGAAGGACCTAAAACTAGGCTCTGATACCACTGTAAGGGAGAGGACGGGAGAGAAGGTGAAAGGACAGATGTATATTAATAAATTGGTACCATGCCAATGCCCTTCACACCTTTTATACCTAGGTCAATGTGACACTAGGTATTTCCATCCATTACAACCCATCCCCACTCAAAATAAAGTTTTTGTCCTCAAAAACAAAGATTGGACTTATTGGTATGGCCAGGTAGTGGGCTACAGAGTACTACTCTGTACAACGTTACAAGTGGGAAAAGATAGTTGGGGGGGGGGAGGTAGGGCTGAAATCATGTATGCAATGTGAGCATGAGGGGAGGTGTCTCAGTACAAGATGATCACTAATTCCAAACCCCGGGGTCAAATGGATAACCTGCATGGTAAGCATCACCAGTGTGCAGGTCATCCATACAAACGTGGGTCTCTGCACTACCACCGGGATCAAAAGGAAAGTGGTGATTCCTTCCATGCAGTGGATTATCATTCATGAGTGAAGCTGGAATGATCATGAATGTTGACTTTTGCATCAAGTCTCTGATGAGCATCATATGATTAAACTTGGAATTTGCATGGGTGTTGTTGGAAACATATAGTACTGCATACTTTGAAAATTTTCATGCATCATTCCCAATGTGTTGCATGTCCATGATCCTAGCATTCTTGGAAATTACTGGGCATACAAACACAACATCCTTGGACTGAAGGGTCTCCTCATGGGGTTGCAGTGGAATGTCCACTTGATCAGCGATCTGCTCATGATCTTCATGATCTACTATGTCGTCCGCTTGTTCGCCTTCCTCTTCATTGTTCTCGTCATCCAAAAACTCTAAAACAATTGCTAGTTTAGCATTCCTTTTCCTGCATGTATCCTTGTGATTGGAGGACATAGGCTCAACACATTAGTAGCATAGCCCTTGAGCATGCAATCGTCTTATATCAGCATGGGTGAGAATCTTTCCTCGAGTAACATCATGCTGCCCCCCAACATATTGATCACAAGAAAACTGTTCATAGACATCGACATCATGCATAGAGTGCTCATCATCTGCATGCTTCTTGTGATCATATGCACAACACTGCTCGTAATAGGGTGGCTGTCCACACTCACTCCTCCACAATTTGATCAATGATTGCATAGAGTCCCCTTGAACTTCTACATCAGTCCTAGCAATTAGATCAATCAGCATGTTCTTGTGTTGTATGTGATCTAGGCCTTCTTGCAAAACAATATTGCCATAGAGGTTTACAAGAGCCTCCACAATACATTGTTGTACCAATTGAGGGGTATTAAGTGTTAATTGTTGTACAAGTACCCGCTCAACCACAACAACATCTACTATTTCTATAGCCATCATTGTATCATCAAATATCATGAGTGCATGTGCCAATGCAACCATCGTATCAACCATTCTAACATCACGCTTACTGAACATAATTTTCTCTATGGTACTTTTGATGACCTTTCCATATGCACACTGCTGCCCATGAGAGTAAGCATGAATATCATATATATAAGCATGGTGCTTCCCAAAACCAGATGATGGCTACTATTCATGCATGGATTGAAGCCCATATGGGGGCCCTGTGCTCTCTGCATGCATTTCATACAATCCAAAATTACCAGCAATAGGTGATGCATGGTTGTCATTCACACCTGACATAACCATATTGCTATAACAAGGTGCTCCTGGAGCATTGCAATCTAGATACCCTGCATGCATTCCCAATCCATCTGGCAGCATATTGCTACCTATATATGACATTCCTTTCTGCACAAAAGCAGGTTGGCTATTACAACCGCTACTCCAGCATACATGCTTCTGCCCATGATTCTCCATATCCTGTATCTACTCCACCATTAAGCCAAGTTGGTCCTGGGGTGCTTCCCTTCACTGTGTGATCTAATCCCAGAATGTTGATGGGGAAACCTTTGGAATTGAGGAGAAGGATGGAAGCTTAAAATAGTCAACAAGATGCCCACCTGATAATCTTGATCATGGAGTTGAAGCATCCAAGGTGGAGCTACTCAGGGCAATGGATATGCGCCTGCTTGTACTTCGACAAGAACCGAATTTAGCATTTGGTCGGGCTACTGTAGATTTAAAGACAAAAGAGTTGTAGGACAAACACAGTTGCTTGCAAAAAGGGAGATATGATCTTAGCAGTGATAGAACTGTGGTTGTAGTTGATAGTGGCAGCGGTGGGCATGCAGTCTTCAGAAGATATGTCTGATGAAGTTTTGTTGAACGATTCCCCTTCAACTGTTCTCTAGAACAAAATCAAAGTCGATAGAGCTATACCATGTCTCATTGGCATCACTGATGTTATAGTCATCACTGCCATTTGCTTGCACATGCAGATTCAATGCATGGTGAGACACATCAAGCAGCTTGGTGCAACATATGATCCAAATACAATTGCTATGTTGCCAACAGTCCCCCTAGTCAAAATGGCAATATCATCAAGATATTGACCTTTCCTCTCACCAAATCCAGGAGCTTTCAGAACAAAAACCTTCAGAACACCTCTTTTTCAGCCATCTATGCTGCAACACAGATGATCACTATTGGTTGAAACTGAAAGGCCTTTCAATGTCTATAATCTGGAAGCTGTATATGCAGTTGTAGCTACTTCTACTACTTGAGCTGCTATAGGTCTACTGGGAACTCAGGAGCTCTTCCAAAATTGTGAGTTATCCAAAAATATTTACATCTAGGTAGTATGAACTTAAGTACCTTTCAAGAGTGCCTTGTTGAGTTGAATCCTGTAGTCCTATAGTCTGCTACCTTGTTCCATATGCAGTCTATAGTAAGAGAGCACTAATGCTTGCTACTATTGAAAGTTATCTAACAGTTGCTTCTACTGTATGATTCTACCAAAGGTGATGCTTTTGCCAAATGGAAAATCCTTATGTTGACAAGGCACACTATCTGATGAGGCATTAAATATCCTTTCAGGCCTTTGCAGTATAACCAGAGAATTTCTTGTTTATAGCCAAGGATGATAATGCACAAGTGAAGGCCAGTAACTTGGGCTATCTCAATTCCAGCCAGTGCACACCACTGCTGTCTCACTGTTGCCTCTTTCTATTGCAAAACAATGGCTTCCTCTTTCTCTGGAATGGAACCTCAAGCACATCTGAAGAGCAGCAACTAGCTGCAAAATTTATAGAATTTTTGAAGCCTGGGACAGCTCCAAAAATTCTAAAAGAAGTCTCAGAACCTGCAACCTTTTAGAATCCTTTAGGGGGCAAGAAGAGCCATCCAAGCCAACGTGAAACTAAAGAGCCCAGTAAAGACCCACATTTGCTTGCCTACTCCTGGAGCGTGCAGCTACCCTTGAAGTAGATCGACATGTAGTGAAGGAAGTAGATCAAGAAGTTGAGCTTTATAATAAGCCTTCAGAAAGTCAAGAGCTCCAAATAAACAAATCAAAGCTATGCCAGTGCGAGAAGCCCCAAAACAGCCTGCTAACTTTAATGATCTGCCTCCATTTTTGCTCGAGGGAGGCCATGGTATCTTTGTGGTTGTGGGGCTCATGTTGTTGCTAAGCTAGAATCTACGGAGCCCTGCTCCAGTGTTAAAGATAGGATTGGGAAAAGTATGATTGAAGATGCTGAATCAAAGGGTCTAATTACACATGGCAAGAGCATTCTTGTGGAGCCTACTAGTGGTAATACTGGTATAGGGCTGGCAATTATTGCCACATCCAAAGGGTACAATTTGATTCTTACAATGCTTGCATCAATGAGCGTGGAGCATCGTGTGTTGTTGAAAGCCTTTGGAGCTGAGCTGGTTCTAACAGATCCAACCAGCAGCATGAAAGCTGCGGTTGCAAAAGTAGAAGAGATCTTGATGAAGACTCCTGACTCTTACATGCTTTAGCAATTTGAAAATCCTGCCAACCCAAAGGTGCATTTTGAAACCACGGGGCGTGAGATGTGGGAAGACACAACTAGGAAGGTTGACATTTTGGTATCTCGAATTGGTACTGGTGGAATAGTGACATGTGTTGGTCACTTCTTAAAGGGAAAAAATCCCAACATTAAGATTTATGGTGTAGAGCCAACCGAGAGCAGTGTGCTTTCTGGAGGGAAGCCAGGTCCTCACAAGATTCAAGGCATTGGTGCTGGCTTCATTCCTGGCATCTTGGATGTTGATATCTTGGATGAGGTGGTACAGGTTTCTAGTGATGAAGCACTTGAAATGGCTAAATAGCTTGCTCTTAAAGAGGGAATATTTGTGGGCATTTCATCTACATCAGCTACTTTGGTTGCTATTCAAGTTGTAAAAAGTTTGTTTCAATCTTGCGCTCTTTTCTTGAAGTGGTCCAAGGATGAGCACAAAGTCTTAAGCATGGATCTCCTTTCTAGCATGCTGGAAGCTTTCACGTGGTGACCATGTCAGAGGTCATCAAGGGCCTTGAAGCACAAGAATTGGAAGGTGACCTTGTTCTTGATGGCGATTAAGGCAAGGAATGCACTTACCCCAAGGGATATCTTCCACGGCAGGCTGTTTTCTCGTGCATAACGTGCTACCCCAAGGGAAATGCAGGAGTTTGCACAACATGTTCAATTGCTTATCATGATGGACATGAGGTAATAGAATTGTGGACAAGAAGGCACTTTCGCTGCGATTATGGAAACTCTAAGTTCGGAATCGGGGTTTGCAGAAAGTTTAGCAGTCCCCTGTGAGGTAGCGGATCATGGCTTAGACCAAACCACTCTCAAAGGGCCTCTGGCGGCCTGAGCTATGTGCATTGTTGGAGAGCAGGACCATTTGCTTTAGCTGCTCGTTGCTCTCTTCAACATTTGAACCTGCTAGCTGCTACTGTGGTTTATGGCTACAAGGATGGTTTCCAAACTCCATGACCTTCTCTTTCGTGACTTCGCACCATAGGCAAGACTCCATAGTTTCCAGGAAATGTCGAGAGGAGGAAGAAGAAGGGGAACTTACCCTCAAAATTGAAGACAGGTTACCATTTTGTCTCCTTGCCTCCAGATTCAACTAAGCCTCTTGCCATAGCTTGTGTGGAGTCCAAGAAAGCTTCTAGGACCTTGTGGTACTCCATTAATTTTTCTTACAGCTCCTGTACCTGTTTGACTAGGGTTTCTCTTTCTTTTTTTTTTTTTAACTATAACTAGATGTGAGGAAGGAGAGAGAAGACTGGATCAAAGACCGAAGCTCTGATACCACTGTAAGAGAGAGGATAGGAGAGAGAGAAAGAAGAGGGAGAGGAGAGAGAAATGGCTATCAGCACCATGGAAGGACATGAGAGAAGGTGAAGAAGGTGAAAGGACAGATGTATATTAATAAATTGGTACCATGCTAATGTCCTTCACACCTTTTATACCTAGGTCAGTGTGACACTAGGTATTTTCCTCCATTACATTCATAACTTTCTAACCAAACCTTGTCAAGCTTTAAAAAGGAAAGCTGTAGCTCTCTTTCTAATCTATGACTCTTCAGAACAACTCAGAGTCAAATTCCTTGATCTGCTGCCCTGAAACAACTCTGCACAATCTGCAATCCTAAATTTCTGCATGCTCTAGATAGCAAACACAACTACTTTGTTCCAAAAGCACAAGCATGCAAATGGGAAGACACATTCTTTGACTTCAAATTGTCATTTCAGAATACTAACAGATACATCTCATCATATCTTGCATTGATGAAGAGTTGCCGAAGCTTCAAACTTTATGAACTCCGATCCATTATTTTCTTGGTTGCAAATCCTTTCAGATTTCCACTAACTCAAACCCATGCATTCAATACTCGCTCATAATACATATTCCATGCCTCATACCAAGTTTCAAATGTAGAGGCCCTTTATTTCTATTCTTCTCTATGACGGGAAGCCTCATGCAACAACTAACAAACATCACTCTCATCATGAAGAAGAACAACCCTTTGCTGTCTTTCACTCATATCCATACACCAAAATTGATCTGCAAACTCTCTGCCCCACAAAGTAGTAGAAGAAAACAAGACAAAAGGAAGACTCTTATCACCATCATCTGAAAACTGAGAACTCGCATCAGCCCATTGACTTTAGCAGCCCTACCATCATGCTCCGCTAGTGCAATTACTTCAGCTTCACGGCCTCTTTCTTCTTACAATTTGTTCTTCTTCTCCTGAGCTTCATATTTCTCCCTTCTTTAGCCTCTGCAGGATTCTTATCTTCCTCTCTCTCTCTCTCACACATATTTTTTCTCTTGTGTCGAACCCTCTTCTCTTCTCTTTTTTTTTTCAAAAACTACTCACGTTTTTGTTTTTTCCTTTAATTTTTCAAGCTTTCCCTGAATTGTTAGATGCCAAACATGTCCCTTGCCACGTAAAATTCCACTTGGGAACTCAAAACCAGAAATGAGAACACATTTTCTTCTCTTCCTGCATGAAGCACATGTCTCAAAACTAAAATATCTCAACCATGTGTCGAACATGCATGGTACCACTTGGGATTTCCATTTATCAACCGAACTCCCTCTATGAGTAAGTGTTAGAAAGACAAAAAAATGATATTTGCATGTGTTACCCCACTTGACTTCACAAAGCATCATGTCCCCGGTCGCTCATTTTCACTCACCATGATTAGCCACCCCCTGGTTTGGAACATAAAGTGTGAACAAACCTATATTAAAAGCTTTGAAAACATCTAACAAAGACAAACTCCTTTTCTTGAAAGTCTGCTTCATTGAGCATACAGAACAACTCATAACTTTCTAACCAGATCTCGGATTGCTAAGCTTTAAAAAGGAAATTTGTAGCTCTATTTCTAGTCTACAATCTTTAGAAACTTTAGAGTAAAATTCCTTGATTTGCTACCCTGAAACAGCTCTGCACAGTCTACAGTCATAAATTCTTGCATGCAGTCTACTTCAGACATCGACATTCCAGAGAACACAACTCTCACATTCTTGCTCCGATCAACACCAAACTTGACAAAGACCTTTATAGGTGTCAAAGCACACTTTGAATATGATGTCCATCATTTACAACCATCTGATCAATACTAGATTGCAAAAAACTAAATCTGTCCCAAATAGTAAACTAGAAGCAACCTGCTTTATGTATAGTATGTACATTATCTACATCCTCTTTATTTATAGGATTATGTAGATATATTTCTTTAGACGAAACCAATTAATTCTACTTTTGTGAACACTTTTGTCTAAATCTTGTAGCAAGTAAGTGCCATTTTCAAACTTATGCTTGATGAGAAAAGGTGCTTCTCGAAATTTGGTTTGAAAAGTAGAGTCCAAGCTACTGTTATATCTCATAACCAACATTCCCTTTGCAAGGTTCTTCTTCTTCAGCTATGTATTAAACCAATCCCTTCTCTTCACAATCTATTTTTCATAACAATTCATTGCTCGTTGCCTATCCAACTGTAGGGTATGCAAGTTCAGTCCTCTATCAATTCCCAATTCTGTTTGATTTAACTGATGCTTTCTTACAAACTCCATTGTAGGAAACATGACATTCATAGGTAATAAAGCATCTTGACCATATACTAACTAGAAAGGGGTGAATCTTGTAGTTGTCTTCTACATTGTTCTATAAGCCCACACAAAGATTGATGTAGATAATTGTCTTAATCCTTGGGATAATCTTCCACTAGCTTAAAGAGAATCGTCTATAGTGTTCCATTGAATGCTTTCACCAATCCATTGCATTGAGGGTAATAAGGAGTAGCAAATCTGTGTTTCAAGTCTAATTTCCCTCTTAATTCTCTCAATAGTTTATTTCTGAAGCCAGGACCTTGATCTGTTATTATTTTTAGTGGTATTGGCTTTAGCAGGTTCTGGAATTAGAACCCTTTTTGCATATGATTGGCAAGCATGACAACTTTTACTCCAATGACCAACATCAGCACTTAGACTAGGCCAAGTAAGTCATGCTAGTAGAATTTTCCTTTTGGTAAGCTCAAAACCAAAATGACCACCACATGCTTCCTCATGACAGGCAAATAAACAAGCAAGAATCTTAGAACTATCCATCACCCTTTTTAGTACATTATCAATCCCCTTCATGTACAACTGATCATTTATAAGCACATATGCCATGGCCTTTCTGATATTGGCATACCTTTTGTATTTATTAGTCAATGACCTTAAATCCCTAGTTTTTAGAAACTCTTCAATCAGGTGAAGGCTCTCTCTACCCTCATATCTAGGATTATCCACCCTCATTGCTGCAACATACTAGGAAAGTGCATTTTCAGCCAATTCATGAGCTCTACGGTTGTTCTCCCTACCCATATGCCAAATTTCAAATTTTTGCAGCTGCCTCATGAGGCCTTTTATCTTAAACAACCAATCCTTCAAAAGATCTTTATTGGATTTCCAAACATTTTGAACCTGTTTGACCACCAACATAGCATCTCCTTTTGCAACTATCTTCCTATATCCAAGCTGAATACACTGTTTTAGGCCAGCATGTAAACTCGCATATTCAACTTCATTGTGACTTTGTATCTCTTTACTTTCTTGACTTCCACAAAATACTTCTCGATTTTCAGCATCAATAATGACAAAACCTAGTCCTCCCTTTTTTAGCACTCTTCTGTAACTGCCATCAAAAAACAAGGTAGCATCTTTATCCTTCGTCTCCTTATGAATTTGTGGATGTGGAATCAGCTTCTGTCTTATAACAACTGCACTTTCAATAGGTTCTTTATAAGTTAAGATATCAGCTAACTAGATTTTACAGTATCCTCCTTCAAACATGTAAATTCAAATTCTTGCAAAGCCAACAACCACTTAGTAACTCTTGGAGCATTTTCAGCAGATCTCAAAACTTGTGGAAGCAACTAGGAACTAGTAAGTACTACAAATGGTTTTTGAATCAAGTATGATTTCCATCTTTTAACTGCATATACCAGCCCCCATACCAACAATTCTTCTTCCATCCAAGCTTTTTCACTTGCTCCAATGGATCTGCTTATATAAAACATTGGCCTCATATAAGACATCCCTTTTTCCTTCTATGTTAAAATGGCTCCCACTGCATTTTTCCCAACACTAATGCTAATGATCCCAATTTGGAGACATAACCCAAAGTGCTTAACTTTTCTTTAATTTGCAATGATGCATCCTCTTGAACTTGCATCCAAACTAGAAAATCCCTTTGAGTGCTTTCTGTAAAGGATATACATATTCAGCCAGCATATGGAATGACCTTGATAGATACCTTGACTTTTGAACAAAGCTCATCAGTTCTTTTACCATTTTTGGAGAATCCATAAGAAGTAAAGCCTCAACTTTACTAGGCTCAGGTGAAATACCATTAGCAGAAACTTCATGACCCAAGAGTATCACTCTAGTTCTTGCTATCTTACATTTATCAGGTTCAACTGACCACCATACTCTTCAAGTCTGCAAAAAAATTCATCAAGTCTTTTAGAGTGTAATTGTAATGTACCCACCTATTGGCTGTCCAAGCACGTTTTTAGCGGTCCATTGAGAGATGAGTCTAAGAAATGCCACCTGACACTCCCATGGAATGTCACGGGGTTTGTCGCCTAGGGTTTCTCGAGTCCGCCTCGCAATGGAATGTTTGCGGCCGAACCCACTAGGATCGACCTAAAACTTGAGTCCCTAGTGGTCAAGGTCTCCTGACAGCATTCTAACGTCGAGTTTTGGACATCCTACTTTACGTAGAGATACCTAGCCAAAGCAGACCCATGCCACACTTGGTTCAAAAAGAATGGGAAACCAGAGGGATGCAGTGCTCCATCTCTCTGCCCATAGGGCATAGTCCCATTCCGATCCCCTAAAACGACATGAATCGAGGTTCTAACTTTCTAAGCATCGCTTGTTAGTAAAACCTTGTGAGAAGCCTCCCAGTTATCTAGGACCACCTTGCCATAGGACAAACCCGTCAAGGATTTTGCCCTCTTTCTTCCCTCACTTGGCGTACTTTAGTTGTCTAATTGGTTCTATCAATCTTAAGCGTGACATGTAAAAACAGCTTCCTTGATTAAACATTTTTAGGGGACAAGGTTTGTTCACGTAATCTTATGGCATTGACACGAAAACAAATTTGAGCAGTTTCCCTGGGAGTACTTAATATTAACAAATTATCAGAATTACAAGTCTTGTTCAAAAGGGACAATATTCACAATCCGTAAGGATGCACTTTAATTCCACCAAGTTTTCGCCCTGCACTAGTAACAAGGGCCCCTCGAAAATCTATTCCGAGTCACACTGATCGTTTGAGTAGGGCCCGAAGGCAATGAATTTATAGCCAGAGCCCCCCTAGCATCCAATCATTCTCTTACGTTCAAACCAATCTGTAGAGAGATCTCTCATGGCGGGTTCGGTCCATGTGCACGTCACAGCTATTTAGAAACCCCTTGGCTAGGGTTGGCAGCCAACTGGGGGTGGTTTGGCATGCCTCCAAAAGTTCCACCTAATTCATTATACTTATTTATGATTTTGGGGTTACACAATCTTTAAATTTAGAAATAGTGTTCCTAAATTTACAAGCACAAACAAAGGTGCAGGTGAGAGCTCGAGACATCTGCTAAGGTGGGGTCCCTCTCTTGACCCAAGTGTTGTCCTTCATGCCTTAGCGGTAATTTCCAATATCCTCCGAAGGGTAGGGAATCTCTTCGTTCCATCACTCTATGAAGTAACCCCAGTTGTGCTTAGTTTCTTCGAAACCCTAAATAAGTTGAGTTGAATCCTATCCTTGCGTGTATAGGGTTCATTTATATTGAACGGATCTTGAACAAATTTTTGTATTTCATAAGTGCAGTTGATAGTTATCTTCAAGATGAATCCCTAGTATCACAACTAGACTGATCATGATGCCACACAATTTTGAGACATAGCTTTCCTAGACAATACAATGCTGCAAAGTAGGTCTTTGCTTTAGGGAATTCATTTTGATGCACTTATGCCAAACACAAATAGAGACTTGTATATATATATATTATTATTATTATTATTTTATTTTGTTTCCTAGGGTGGAGAATGTGAAGTTATCAGTCCTAAGGAAAAAAAAACAAACACTCCCTCTGAAAGTTTATAGGAGTCGGATACCTGTTTTAGTCTTGTAATGGTCTAGATATACTTAAACGCTATTGTAGCAATTCAAGAATTTCATGTACTTGGTTCAACCCCTCACTTCTACCTTTCCAATTTCACAAGTTTGTGATGCAAAGAAAAAATTTATGATTTCTGCTTAATTGACGAATATGCATAAGTAGTTTCAACAACCCATTTTTTTAAAAGCATGCTAACATTAGCGCATAATTTGAAGTATTACGTGCATAATCAATAAGGTCCCGACTTCTTCTTTTGCGTGCATGAATACACGATTTTCAATATGATAAAATGATGTAAACTAAATGGTGGTTAGTTATGATAGACTTTTGCCGAATAGTTGTCCATTCCCAATGAAGCTGACCTATGTCCTTAAGACTCCCCATCAAGGTAGGGTGAATAGAACACACATGATTACCAAGTGACGTAGTTCCTTGCCCCATGGCTCCATCGGTTGAGGTGGGATTCATGTTTGGTTGGACCTTACTTCGTTTGGGAGGCATCGTATGATTTTTCTTTTGCTTCACGGCTATGCACCCAAATTGTGGAAGAGACTGCTCCTCCTCGCGGAAGGGACTAGTCTACGAGGCTTTTCCTCCAAGGGGGGGAAGGAAAGAGAAACGGCGAGCTCCGATTTCTTCAACGAGGGAAGAAAAAACAATTCCCTTCTCTCTCTTTATCTATCTTTCTCTCTTCTCTTACCCTCCTTCTTTTTCTTCTCTTCTTTTTCTCCTCTCTCCCCCTTTCTTCTTATTCTTCTCTTCCTCTCTACTCTCTCTCTCCCTCTCCTTCTTATTTCCCTCTTCCTCTCTACTCTCTCGCTCTTCTTCTTATTCCTCTCTGCTTCTCTACCCACTCTCTCCCTCTCCTTCTTATTCCCCTCTTCTTCTCTTCTCACTCTCTCCCTCTCCTTCTTATTCCTCTCTTCTTCTCTACTGAGCAACAGCAAATCGTGCCCCCCCACCTATCCTTCCCATCCCCTGGTGGTTTTTTTAAATAGGTAATTAGGGGGCCGGGGGGGGGGGGGGGGGGAATTTGTAATGGAGACTCTCCCTCCTCTTCTCATGGCACGTGGTAGGCCCCCCTCTTGCCATCTCCAGGATGCACCGTAGCCCCCTTCCCTTCCAGGCACACAGCAATCCCCCCCCTCTTGCCACCTCCTTCACCACAAAGTAGTAGCCCTCCCTCCTTCCACCTCTGTCGACATGACAACCCCCCTCCCCTCACGCAGTCTGCCAATTGGCGGCATAACCAGGGGGGTTACTTCTTTTTTTTCCATATTTTTTTCATTTAGGGGGAAGGGGAGTCCTATCCTACGACTATTACATTCTTCCCCCCTTAAGGGGATCGAGATGTCCTCATCTCAAAAGCATTGGGGGTATTGTTGGTTGAGAGTACTCTCATCAATCCATGTGGCATCTTCTTCTGGAAATTCCTTCCATTGAATGAGGTACTTCTTGAGGATTCTACTCCTCAAACTCTTTTCTTGAATGTCCAGGATTCTAGATGGCCAGAGCTCAAGGACTCCTTGGCTTGGCATTACAACTTGTTGATCATGGAGTATATGGCTAGGATTTGGTACATGTTTATTTAGCAGGCTAACATGAAATACATTGTGAACCTTTACGATCTCACGGAGTTGGAGTTTATAGGCATTGGAACCAAGGCATTTGAGGATCCTGTAGGATCCGCAATACCTTGGACTTGATTTTTTAAATTCCCCCAATGACAGGGAACTCCTCTTGGGTCATACACGAAGAAAAACCATGTCTCCCTCATTGAAGTGTCGCTCTTGTCTATTTAGATCTGCATAGGCTTTTTGCCTATCCTTGGCAGCTCTAATGTCTTTTGATAGTCTTAACCCGCTCATCCATTTTCTCGAGCATTTCCTTAGAAGCTTCTACTCTTAAGGTAGAATCTAAGAAGTTCAATGGGGTGTGGCAATCATGCCCATATAATGCTTGAAAAGGTGTCATTTGGATGCTTTGCTGCTAGGAAGCATTATAGGCGAACTCTACTAATGGTAGATATTGAATCCATTTCTTGGGTTCGCGACAGCAATAAGCTCTACAACAATAAGCTCTAAGGACGTCTTCAATAAGCTCTAAGGATGTCTTCAATGATTTGATTGACCCCCTCTGTTTGGCCATCAGTTTGAGGGTGATAGGCTTTGTTAAAACAGAGCTGAGTCCCAACGGCCCCAAATATCCCTCTGTAGAAGTGAGACGTGAAGAGGGAGTCGCAGTCACTAACAATCCTTCTAGGAAACCCATGGAGCTTGAATATCTCCTTGATGAACAGTCTGGCAATATCTGAAGCTTTATAATTTGCCTTAACTGGAAATAGGTGTGCAACCTTGGTGAGCATATCTACTATAACCATAATTGAGTTGTACCCCCCTTGCACTTAGGGTAACACAACAACAAAATCCATGCTGATCAATTCCCATTTCATTTGGGGGATGTCGAGAGGTTGCAACTTCCCAGGCATCTTGGCATGCTCTGCCTTGATGCGATGCCAAGACAAACATTCTGTGATGTATTTAAGCACATCTCCCTTAAGCCTTCCCCAATGGTAGCTTTTCTGACCATATTGAGTGTTTTGACATATCTTATGTGCGGACCCATCTAGCCAGGCTGTCCATCATCAATGTCCACACATGTTGAGCTTTCCATCTCAACACTCCCCCTCAAGCTCAACTCTATCTCTACAAATCCAAGTAAGATTTAGAACTTTCAAAGCTTCTCTGCATCTAATGACTTTGTGAAAATGTCATCTATATGATCATGTGGTGCTAACATATACCAAGTACCTTCTCTCTCAAAAAGTGGTAGTGCACCTCAATGTGTTTTGTCCTAGCATGGAACATTAGATTCCTAGCTAGCTGTATGATGCTCATGTTGTCACAATGAATGACAACTAAAACATCTCCCTGCACATACAAATCACCTAATAACGTTTACAGCCATACCACCTCACATGCAGCCATAACATCACCTCTATACTCAGCCTCTGTACTCGATAAAGCAATTGTAGGTTGCTTTTTGCTACTCCATGTAACTATTGCACTACCAAGGGAAAACATGAATCTACTAGTAGATCTTCTGCCTGATATGCTACCAGTCCAATCTGCATCTGTGTATCCAAAGACCTGTACATCCTTACCAATCTCATCAAAAAGTCCATAATGTAAAGTGGACTTCACATACCTCAATATACGTCCAACTACATCCAAATGAGGCTTTCTAGGCATCTGCATAAGCTAACTGACAAGGCCAATAACATAACTCAAGTTTGGCCTTGTGATAGTCATGTAAATCAAACTCCTTGAAAGGTGAGAAGGATCGAAGCTTGCACGCGAGCTATGGCGGGAGAGCAAGAGCAGGAAAAGAGAGAGACAAGAAATGGGAACTCCAACAGTCACAATGTGTGAGCGGGCCTTCCTTTATTCAAACTGTCACTAAAAGAATAAAGAATAAAGTGACGTGACGGGCGCCCGCCACCTGCAGTGTGCAGTGGCGGGTACTGTCAATGTAGTAATACACGGGGCGACGGGCTTTCTTCGTGTAAAAACATAGATCCATAGCACTCCTGCTATAGCCCTGTGACTGCATAAAGGCATCAAACTTATGATACCATTCCCTAGGTGCCTGCTTCAAGCCATACAAGCTCTTCTTCAACTTGCACACTAGGTGCTCCCTGCCAGGTTCTGCAAAGCCCTTAGGCTGATCCATATAGATCTCATCATGCAAGTCCCCATGTAGAAAAGCCATCTTGACATCCATCTGATATAGATCTAAGTCAAGCTGTGCAACCAAAGCCAAGACTAAGCGCAGGGTGGTCATCTTAACCATAGGAGAGAAGACCTCATCAAAGTCCACACCATATTCCTGCTTAAAACCCTTTGCTACCAATCTAGCCTTGTATGCTGGCTTGGGGTGTCTAGGGATACTTTTCAGCTTGTACACCCACTTGCATGGCAAAGCCTTCTTGCCCTTAGGCAAGGCAACCAAATCCCAAGTCTCATTCTTATGCAGGGAGTCTATCTCAGACTGCATAGCCCTCTCCCAGGAGTGACTGTCACCCCTGCGCATAGCCTCATCATAAGTGAAAGGCTCTCCTGCATCTGTAACCAAAACATAATGCATATAGGGCTGAAATCTGTCAGGTGGACGTCTGTCTCTAGCAGACCGTCTCACCGCAGGCTTTGCTGCTTGTCTAACTGCCTGTCCAACACCCTGGCCCTGTGGAGGAACTGCTACAGGCTGTACTACTGGCTGTGCTGGAGCTCTAGGCTCCTCCTGAAAGATCACTCTGTGGATCTCAACCACCTTCTCAGGCTGCCTGTGCATCTTGTCTTCATGGAAGACGACATCATGGCTGCGTACTATTTTCCGCGCCTGCGGATCCCATAGGCTATAGCCCATCTCTCCTGACTCACCATAGCCAAGGAATATGCATTTAATGCTCTTTGGATCCAATTTACTCCTCTCGTCCTTGGGCACATGGCAAAATGCCTCACATCCAAAGACACGGAGATGTGCATAAGAGGGTGGCTTACCAACCCAAACTTCCTCTGCAACCTGGAAATCCAATCCACTGGAAGGCGATCGGTTTATGACATGCACTGCCGTACTAACTGCCTCAGCCCAAAAACTCTGGGGTAGGCCTACATGGCTAAGCATAGAGCGCACACGCTCCTGAATAGTCCTGTTCATGCGCTCAGCCAAACCATTCTGGGGTGGGGTGTAAGGGGCGGTCAACTGACGCTTAATACCCTTGTCATCACAAAACTGCTCAAAAGCACGTGAGACATATTCTCCCCCATTGTCAGTCCTAAGGCATTTCAGCCTATACCCAGTCTGGTTCTCAACAAGAGCAAGCCATCTCTGAAAAATTGCCAAGACATCGGACTTCTGCTTTATGGGATAAGCCCACACTTTCCTAGAAAAATCATCAATGAAGGTAACGAAGTACTTCGCGCCACCCATAGACATGCAAGGCATAGGCCCACAAACATCGGAATGCACCAATGCCAAGGGCTCACTCATGCGTGGCCTACCCGATTTCTTATGCGTAGACCTATTCTGCTTACCATAAAGACAATGATCACACGAGTCAAAACATGCATAATCCAAAGGCGGAAGATATTGCAAACCAGATAACATTTTCATTCCCTTTAAAGACATATGCCCCAAACAGGCATGCCAAAGTGATACATGTGGGATAGAGCCCACTGCCAAAACATGGTCTACAAAAGACCCAGATACAACAAGAGGATAGAGGTTGCTAGCCTTGGCGCCTCTAGCAAGCACAAGTCTACCTTTGGTGATCTTCCAGGCAGAATCCCCAAAACAGACATGAAACCCTGCATCATCCAACAGTCCTGCAGACATAAGACTACGCGTAAGCGCAGGTACATGACGTACATCCCTTAGCAAAAAGGAACTGCCAGCGGAAAACTGCAACTGAATATCTCCACAGCCCACAATATCAAGAGACTTGTCATCTCCAAGTCTGACTGATCCAGATACAGTACGGTAAGAGTGAAACCACTCATGATAAGGCGTCACATGGAAGGACGCACCTGAATCCAATAACCAGCAATGTGCATACATACTAGGTGTCTCAGTCAAGTGTGAAGCATCAGAAGAACTAGCTGCAAGTATAAACTCATCACCACCATCGGACTCCTCAGTCTGCGAGACATTAATTTCCTCAATCTTGACACTGGACTTCGTAGGTACTATGCTGCGATCAGAGGACTTCTCCTGCACTTTATCTTTCCCCTTATCCTTGCGCTTCTCATTGCGCAACTCATGACACTGTGGTCTAATATGGCCCTTTTTCCCACAATGATGACAAGTGACATTTGCATTACGCCCACGCGACTTACTACGCGACTTGCCACCACGAGATTTAGACCGACCCTTCTGCGAGTCACGGCCTCGGCCATTACCACGGTCATACCTGTCATTCCTGCCTCTAACTGTCAAAGCATGACTACCACGAGAGGCATCCAAGTTTTTGTGATTCACCTCTTCCTGAAGAAGAGCACTCTCAACATCTGCCAATTTTAGAGTAGCACTAGAGGCACATAGGGCAGTGCGGAATACATCCCATGACTCATTCAGAGTCCCAAGCAAGAAAAGAGGAGTTACTTCCTCTCCAAAGGTGATATCCTCCGAAGTCAAGTTCTTCAGTATAGCATGGAACTGGCTCAAGTGAGCAGACATAGTCGCATTATCCTTCATGCGCAGATCCATAAGCTGCTTCAACCAGTACATCTGACTTGCCGGACTTTTCTTATCATAAAGATTTTTTATCTTATTCCATAGATCCCATGCACTCTGTGCTTCCTCAAATACATTATAATGTACCTGTTCAGTGAGAGACAATACAATTGTGGACTTGCATAGCTCATCAAGTTCAAGCCAGTCGTCATTGTCCATAGTTTCAGGCTGCTCCCCACTCAACCGAAGTGGCTTAATCTGAGATTTCTGCACCAAGACCTGCCAAATTTGACTCTTCCAATAAGAGTAGTTGGTACCATCCAACTTTGTAATGTTAAAGATGGCACTATCATGCGAAGATGACGCCATTATGCAGGCTGGAAATGCCCAAACAGTCCAAAACTGCTTGCTGTTTTACTGTAGAAACTGCCCAAAAATGACCAAAACGGGGTCCAAAGGGCGAGCAAAGTGTGCCAAAAGTTGCTGTCCACTTAGTACTAGGTGAGGTACACCAAATTAGGATATTTCAGCATGAAAAGTACACCTCAGTCCACCAATAACTGCTTGCTGTAATAAATTGCAAGTATGCAATCTAGAGAGTAAACTGTCCCAAAATAGGATCCAATGTCAAGCAAACAATGCTAGGTCCAAAGCCGGCATGAAACGGACATAAGCAAGGCCAATGACAGTGAAAAGAACATGAGCTCAACACCGAAGCATGTCAAAATAACATCTGCCAGTGAAAGGCACACCCCCAGACACTCTAGGCAAAGTGTTCCTGTAACTGCCAAAACCTGACACAAATAGGTGTCTGCTCAAAGAGAAAGATCCAAATATGAGACTCAGCTCATAAGCATCCTGTGAACCAAGAGTACATCAATGCATATCCATAAAGATAGGAGTATGATCCCAAAGTCTCAGTGCGTACGTAGCTGCTCAAGACATAAATTGCTCCAAATACATGTAAGTGCTCCAATAGCATGCAACTGTCAAAGGTCAAGCAAGCATGTAAAATGCTCCCACTGGCACAAAAGGCGTACAAAGCGAGCTCAGAAGCTCAAACAACCCAAGAGAAAGCACCAGTGATAAGTGACCCTATCAATGCATCAAGCGCATCCAAGAGAGCATGACATACATGAAGCACCGGTCGTATTGACCATGAAGCAATACATAAGCCCAAATAAGCTCTCGGTCACCTCAATGACATCCAAATAGCAACCAAGATCAGTGATCAAGTAAGCCGGGAATGCTCAAATACATCCAAATCCAAGCTCCAAATGTCGGTATGGCATACACGAACCAAATAGCATATGTCACGAACCAACGTATGTAATGCAAAAGTCTAATTGTCAAGCAGAGACATGAGGCATAGGCGGTCCATGAGCATGCCAAGTTGGTCCAAATGCCAGTGAAGATGGAGCTAATGCGAAGCTCAAAAGCATCCCATAATCTCATACATATGCTCCAAGCCATCCCCAAATGTCACAGACATCATGCCAAAGCTCAAAGCATACATCCGGTATCGGTAGGTAAGTGCCAAAGCCTGTAAAGTACCTTCAGCCCACTGTTATTCCAGCATGTATTTACTGTTCTAAATAGTAGATTTCAGCCCCGAATTCAAGCCAAAATCATGGTCAAACCAAATGCATACATCCCCAATACATCCGGGTAGGAAGTAGACCGCATACATGCATCAAATAAGGTAACCGGAGTAGAGTATAAGCATCAAATGCCAATGCCAAGTGTGGCTGCCCTGTTTCCAGCATTGTATAACAGTAAATAACAGTCCCAAATCAGCCAATATTTCAGGCCAAAATCATGGCATAATCATGTGCATACATTCCCAAGGCACTAGGCATCATGTAGACCGCATGCGGGCATCAAATAGCACAACCGGAATGGAGTATAAGCAACAAATGCTAATGCCAATGGTGCTGCCTTGTTTTCAGCCTGTTATGACAGTTTATGATAGTCCCAAATCTGAAGAGATCAGCCCCGAATGATCAAGACCAGTGCCCAAAGCTTGAATGACATCAAACATGAAGTCTATAGCCCTCTTGATCAAGGTAGAGAGCAAGAAGCAATGGCCAAGTGTGGAGCTGAAGTAGATGAGTGCTCACAGCCTGGAAAAAAATGATGCAATCTGCCCTATTGGTGCTGAACTTGCTGCTGCTCCACATGGGCTGAAAAGGGGGTAATGGGGGGCTCAAGAAGGGCCTATCAAAGGCCTATGACAAGCCTCTTTGAGCCTTGATAGGTGTAAGGCACTATATGAGGGGAATAAGCTTCAAGGGTTTGAAGCCATGGCTGCCCTTACTGTTTGCAACCTGTAGACTGAAATAAAACCCTGAAAGAATGATCAAATACCTCAGTATCAATGCCTTGAAGGTGCCTCAATAGGCTGGGAAGGTGCTCGGGAAGCCGGGGAGTGACGGGAGCTTAGGGAGATCGGATATGGCTGCCGGGATGGAGACCCAATGCGTGAAGCGAGTCGATGCGAAGGTCAGGAAGCACCGAGTCGAGCTCGAGCAAGAGAATGTCAAGCTCTGATACCAGTTAAAAGGTGAGAAGGATTGAAGCTTGCACGCGAGCTATGGCGGGAGAGCAAGAGCAAGAAAAGAGAGAGACAAGAAATGGGAACTCCAACAGTCACAATGTGTGACCAGGCCTTCCTTTATTCAAACTGTCACTAAAAGAATAAAGAATAAAGTGACGTGACGGGTGCCCGCCACCTGCAGTGTGCAGTGGCGGGTACTGTCAGTGTAGTAATACACGGGGCGGCACGACGAAGGCGCCTTTACCTCCAACACTCCCTACTATCCTCTTGAACATAGTAGGGTCTTCTATCTCATCCCCAACATCAGCATTCAACTTCACATTTTGCTCCAATGGTACTGAAAGAGGCTTACATACTGTCATACCATACTTGGATAACATATGCAAGCCATACTACCTTTGGGATTGTAGAGGCAACGAGCTTCCGCTCAACCGCTAAGACCCACGGACCACTTATTGTTCTCACTTATTGTTCAAGCATTTCAAGCGAGAACTAATGGCTACCTCTCACATAGCTAACATGCTATCCCTCCCTATACGAGTGTAGTGAGCTTACGTTGATGCCCGATTAAGTTGCTTTCTCTCTCAAGCACTCCGATAGCTCCATGATTCATGATGCAAGCTCAAGCATCCTCAAGCCTCTTCCTCCACCCTCCATCCTCCATAGCCATGTGCGAAACAAGAGAAGAGAAGAGAAGAAAAGAAGAGAGGAGGAGGAGGGATTCTCTTCCAAGATCCCTCACCCTCACTCACTCACACTCCCTCCCTTCACAAGCAAGCAAGAGAAGAGAAGAAGAATAGCCCACTTTGCCACACACCAAAGAATGAGCTCTCATTCACTTTTTGAACTTTATATACAAAACCCTAAATCCCTTTTGGATGGTCATCCCCTTATCCCCTTTTTTACATGGTGATCTAGGCCCTTTTTTCCATTATCCTCCTTTCTTTCTAGCTTAGTCCTACTGCCCGTTCATCATTACAAATTGCACACGAGGGAGCTTGGTGCTCTTTTATAGAGGTTTTGGTTACGCCTTCTTACTTTTGGCTTTTTAAAGCTTCCATGGTTGCGTCTTGTACTCCTGGTGTGCCCGCTCTCTTGTAGAGCACCTTTTTCTTTTTTTCACCTCGCGTTTTTCCTCTTGATGCCTTGTTTTTCGCTTCCTATCTTGATGTCTCGTTTTTCGCTTCCTTCGCTTTGTAGTGTACATTACCAATTGATTGCCAATCCCATTGCAGTGCTGGGTGGTGAGTCAGACAGTGTCGCGGAGGTAGCTAGGTGGATTTTAAGTTTGTATACAAGTCGAGTTAGAGGCGTGTTGGAGAGATTGATGGAGCTGAAAGGCCCTTAAGTTGGACATGAGCCCTGGTGTTGGAGAGATTTATGGATCTCGAAGGCCCTTGCATTGGATATGATCCCTAGTATTGGAGGGATTTATGGAATTGGAAGGCCCTTGCTTTGGATATGATCCTTGGTGTTGGAGGGATTTATGAAACTAGAAGGCCCTTGCGTTGGATATGAGCCCCAGTGTTGGAGGGATTTATGGACCTATTGGGAGGATTTATGGAACTAGAAGGCCCTTGCGTTGGATATGAGCCTTAGTGTTGGAGGGATTTATGGACCTATTGGGGAGATTTATGGAACTCAAAGGTCCTTGAGTCTGCAATGAATCCTGGTGTTGGAGGGATTTATGGACTTGAAAGGTCCTTATACGAGCCTTGGCGGAAGGTGTGTGAGAGGGATTTATGCCTCTCGAAATTGAAGATAAAGTTGGATGAATCCCTGCGTGGAGAGAGGCTGATGGATGAATCCATCTTTGAAATTAACGATGGTGTTGGATGGATCCTAGTGGGGAGAGAGGTTGATGGATAACGGATCCATCTTTAAAATTGAATATGGTGTTAGATGGGTCCGTCTTCTGGCCCTCTGTGGTTGCCTTTTCTTGCACTGTTCCAAATGAGCTTTTTCATTCACTTTTTGATTGGGGATGTCTCAGTGTGCCCCTGCTTTGTTTCACTTGTATGGTGACATTGTCACATAAGATGGGGAGTGCATTGCATGGATGATGGGATCTCCGAAGCTGGTGGTTGGGACCTTTGTTTGTACCTGAAAAGAAAGAAGGTACTCTACCTGGGGGTGTGCTCCATTGTCGTGTGGTGCATTGTGCTCATGCTAATGGGTTGGAGCAAGCATGGCCACTGTCCCTCACTTGAGGACTTAGTTTGTGCATAAGAAGGGAGGTGCAATGCATGTAGCTTAGGGTGACAGGTCTAGTGAGTGTTACCTCCCTAGGTGTGTCCTGCCTTTGATGTGCCCTAAGTGTGAAGTGAGGGATCAAAATGAGGCTAGCGGGTTAGAGACAGAGCTAGCCGCCCAAGGCCACCGGACACACCTAACTTGAGAACCCATTAGGGCCAAAAATGTTTCAAAATGGTACTCATAAGAAAATGATTAAGTTGCTAATTAGAAGAGGCTTAGAAAAGAAAAACCCTCCAAATTTGGCTTCTTGGATGTGATTAATGAGAGAATATATGATTCATTTAAGAGGTCGGGTATTAAATATCTTCAATCTTTAATGGACATTAAGTGTCATCTTTTCAATCTTATTCTCTTGAAAATTGCAAAATCTTGTATTTTTTATTTTTCGCACCAAAAGACATCGCTTGTTTGTGTTCCTCGACATTCATTTTCTGCACCTCTCTTTCCTGTGGTTTTTATTTCCTTCTCTGTGATATTTTTATCCCATTTAGGGTTCCCTACCAAAATTATTACCAGTACCTATTCTAGCAATACAAGCGCAGCCCCACCACGCAAGTATAAACTTACTATTCAGTTAGATCCTGTCTATTCATCTTGGAGGAGTATACACCATCGAGCATTGTTGGACAAGGATGAAGCTAACAGGTTGCGATTACAAGGAAAGAATCATGTAGACTTATGGATGGATGGAAATATTTATCCTCTAGACCCTTCTACACGTAAGCATCCTCCTTTTTACAATATTCACAACTTCATAAGGTATGTTGGAGATGGTTGTGATGGGATGTTTGGTTATTTCATGAGGTTATATTCTACATCTTTTACATTTACAGAACAAATGAACGAAATGAAGAAAGCATTAACATTGGCATAAAAAACTATTTCTGAGCTAACGGACAAGGTTGATAATCTAGAAAACTCTAATCAGTCATTGCAAGAAAATTTATTGCACTTGAAAGAAACTCCAATAGGGTTTAGACAGAGAAAAAGACCACTTAAAAATATAATGGACTTGTGTAGTCGGGTGAAGAAAAGGAGACTAAATCTTGCAAAGAGATGTGTCTCTAATATTTCAGGTATTAATATTTGAGAGAATGATGAGAGGATTAAGCTTATTAAAGAAGCCATGACAAAGAATGACATTATAAGGATTCTTAAATCACCTGAAAATGTAGACTTGAGAAGCCAAACTCTGAAAGAGTTAGTGAAAGAATTAAAAGGAATAGTTAAACCAGATGAAATAGTGGAGACATGTGACAGTATGGGTATCAATCATAGAGGTTATCGTGCTCTCTCTAAATTGTGGTTTACAAATCTTAAATATCGTAGAATAAGTGCATTTGGTTTGCCTCGACCTCTTGCAGTTTCAATTGCTAGGACAGCTATGAATCATAGGATTCCAAATGTTTTTGGGGAGGATATTCATATAGAAGAATCCATGCTCTATGAAAAACATAAAACAAATGCCTTTTTTTAATACAACACATTTGATAATATTTGGATTGATCCTAAAAGAGTCCAAATTGCAATGGTCCATATGTATAAATTTATTGTCTAAGAATGTTGTGGTATTTTGAAGTTTGCACTAAAATTGGATGAAGCACAGATTCAAAAGGGACAAAAGATGGAAAGAGTGAGCACTTGTATCATGAACAGGGCATTGGATTACAGTACCGCCAAGGAGCTAGAACAACAATTTAAGATACAATCCGAGATGGAGCTTTGGTTGATTGGTGCGGCCCAAGTACCAACTGAAAGTCATGAAATCTTGAAATGGTTATTCTCTCATACAGGTATTCCTGATATTATAAAGTCTCAAAGTGAAGGTGAAATGTTGATAGTCGATGGTGTTGGTAGTTTTAATGTTGAATGTCATATGAGTGCTGACTTAAAAACTATCAAATCTATGCTTGCAGTAAGTAATGGGGCCAATGCAAAATATCCTTGTATTTATTGCATGGAGAGTTTGGGATCCAAAGAATAGAGTACTTTGTGGCCAGCAAGAAGAGCCCTGACTTGAAACTCTATAGATTTGAGTAAGTTCAAAAACATGGATGGATTATGGGATCTATTCTCTCAATCTCTCTAAGGAACATTCATATTTGTGCATTACATGCAGAGATTAGAATAATTGATAAGTTGCTTAGATTGCATCTTGATATGCATATTCAATAAACCAGTATCTTTGTCAGATGAATGTATTCATAAACGTGAGGCTTTACTGTCAAAAATGGGTTTTCATGGAGGTCAAGTTCACCTGAGAAAGGATCAAAAAGCCTCAGGGAAAACAAGAGAGGTCTTAGCAGATGTCTCTATGGGGGATGCAAAAGCTAGAAGATTTCTAAGAAATCATACTGGTAAACAAATGAATGCATTGTGGGAGTGTTGGAGAGAGTTGTGTGCAATCACAACAAATGTGGCTAGCACACCACAAATTGCATTCGTACGAATGGAGGTTTGGAGACACCTTGACATTTTTTTAAAAATGCTGAGGGAACAAAAGATAACATCTAACTATTCGAAAGAGTACAAACGTTCAATTGTGAATCTTGTTCAAGCAATCAAGGAAGCTTGGGGAGAAAAGGATATTACTTTCTACTTGGTAAGATGGACATAAATTTGAAACTTTCTATTTTGAAAACAAGGTTTAATGATTTAAACTAATTATTGCTTGTTGGATTGTCACAGCATATTCTTCTTATTCATGGGCCTTTTTTTGTGGAAGAGCAAGGGCCCCTAGCAACTTACAGTAGCCAAGGTATGGAGAAATCTCACTACCAAGCATGCATGTGTTTCTTTCGGAGCACTAGACATGGAGGAGGATCAACAAAAACCGATGCCCTCTAGGAGTTATTCAATTGGTTTTTTTGAAGACAACTTCAAAGAACACAATAAATACAGTTGAATCTAAAGTATCGATACTATTTTCAAAATGTTATATACATGACTAGCTTTTAAGAGCCTTTACATCCTCTTCCTCCTTGGGCATTTGTCCTTTATAACGTAAAAAGTTTCTTCTCTTGTATCCAGCTATGGATTTGATATCTGTTTTGTTTTGCTACTAAAACATAAGACGAGTATGTAAGAAATTATCCAGCCCTAGAGGCAGAGAAGCTGAGACCATAACCAAATATTTGAATGGCTGTTGTCTTTTCCAAAAACATAACTTTGTGTGCATTGTATTGCAAACTTGAGTATCCAAGAAGCCTTTTAAGTGCTTTAACACAGACAATTGGCCATGAGGCCTCCTCTGAGAAAGCGCTATGAAAAACCAACAGAATATTGGGATCAATTCTTGATATGTAATGCCCAAGTGCAATATCCTTTAGGGAACTACCACCAACTCTCGATCCTTTGGCTCTTCCCAAGAAATTATCCTCATCTACAATCTCCAATTGTAAAAGCACTAGTCAGAATGAAAAAAATGAAAATATGTATGTGATTCCACAAAAACAAAAGAATGCGTTACCATTTCATTTTCATTACTCTCAATTTTTCTTGGATTCCATAAGCCGATTGATGTCTCCTTGATATCCTTGAGCTCCTTTACATATTCTGACTCCTCCTTTCCAAAATTGGAGATCCCAATCTTCTCTTGAAATTGGTCAAACTCTTTGTCAATAGTTAGTAACTCTCTCTCTGCATCTTTAACCTTGCTTAAACATAAGGATAAAGCATTTGATGCATCTATAAACATATCATTGGACATTTGAGTATCTAATTTAAGTAAGTCCTCCTTGGACTCATTTTCAACATCCACTATGCCTTGGACTCATTTTCAACATCCACTATGCCTTTTGCATCTATAGATGCCTCTACAATAACTGCCAAGCAATAATCTTCTCTCAAATTGAAAAAAGTTTGGAGATTAGACAATAATATGTATTCCTTGTCTTTAATTGGGAAAGTATGAAAATATGGAACAATAAAGCTTGAAGGATTGTCAGATGGCTCTTCAACTTTTATAGTGGTTTCTTCAATTACATTCTCTGCTTTAAATTCAACAACATCTAGGTCCTTTGGAACTAGTGCTTCCATTTGGGTGTCTAGTTACTCCTCAACATCAACTTCATCTACTATCTCTTTAAGAAGGCAACAACTAGATAATTTTGAGGTTTCTTTATGCTTTTCATCATATTTAAGAGGGTATTTCACAAGGGAAAATACAATGAATGCAATAGACTTAAGCATAAGCTTGCATTTTTTTGGGTGTAAAGAGCATAACTCAGCTGCATAAAATCCATCAAGAGAATGATAACCACATTTCTTGGCAAAGAAGGACTTCTCAGTGCTGCCCGACCTTCCAACAGGGGTGTGAACATACTCCTTGGAATCCATCTGAACAACATGATATGCCAACTCTTCAAACTCTACAAAATCTTCATTGCAAAAGTCCTTTGAGAAATTAAGAACTTGATCAAGATCCCACTCTGGATTGAAAATATCCCTAACTGTTGGATAGATTATAAGGTCAATATTATTTTCTATGAGAAAATCCAAGAGCTTCTCAGAGGCTGTAACATTTATAATTTGAGAAAGCCTTTCCCTTCTTTAAAGCCTTCCTTGAACCTTCACCTGCACTAACATATGAGATGCTATTGAAACATTTTAAGCAACTGACTCCTTTGTCATTGTGGGCTCAATGACTCTTTTCCCCTTTATAGATGTGGAGGCAGATTTGTGTGACATTTATGTTCCTGACATCTTGAATCAATAGCTCTGAACACTACTTGCCTATACAAAGCTAATATAAATGTATAGAGCTCTTGAAGTGCAACCCTCGCTCCGTGTTGGAAGATCAACTTTTACGACGTGAGTAGAAGTATTTACCACCCTCAAAATTCCACCATCACACCATTCTAGTTCAAAAGTCGATTGGGACGCCAGTGGAGGACGAAATGAAAGCCTTGCTTTTAACCCTATTGCATTGTTTTGGTGGTGGACGATGCGAGTGGAGATGTGAATACAATGTGATAAGACATGATTATGATGTGATAAAAACCTTGCACAATACGACACAAGTGGAGAGAAATGGAAGCCTTGCTATTAACCCTATCGCATTGTTTTGGTGGTGGATGATGCAAATGGAGACGTGAATACGATTGGGGACGTGAATATGAGAAGAGAAAGATAAAAACCTGAAGATGGACTTTGGGAATCTGCTCAGGTGTGCATGGAAGGTAACTTTGACAGGGGCGAGGGACGAGGAAGTTCTAAGGCGAGTTGGGAATGATATTAGACGTGGATTATGGACAAAGTACAAAATGTGGGGGCGACGGAGTGGGTGACGTCGAGGGAATGGGATTATGGATAGATGGGCATCTTTGATTAATCCTTAAGGGGACGGAGATGGAGACTGGCATCTATGATTAGGAAAGGAAAGGAGTCAAGGAGAGAGGAAGAAATTTGGTGTAGGAGGAAATGGGGAGGAAAAAGGTGCAAAATTTTTTGAGTGGGCTTAAATAGGCTCGAGGGGGAAGAAGAAACTTTTCAGAAAAACCGTAATATGGGGGCGAATGAAAACGTGACACGTGGACATCAGCTACACGAGTATATAAGAACTTCTCATTTGGTAGGAGCGCAAATTCAAAACTTATGTCGCCATTGTCGTTCGTACGACAAAACCTTACGTCACGACTATCGTATGACCGACAGTACTGCCATACGTCCACGCTGCTCATTCACTCCCGTTTTGTTGAAAGCCCCCAATATAAAGCGATTAGAGGAAAGAAGGAAATCAAATTTGCCAAATCGCATTATATTAGGCATTTTTTTGGGAAGGAAGGAAGACAAGTCCAAGGCCTTATACGAAGCGATAACGTCAATGCAGGGTGTCAAATCTTCTTATTTGCGTTATATTGGAAATCAAAAGTAAGGATAATGGGTTCAAGGGACATCATTGTTGTGGCTTCGATATGAAGCGATAAGGTCAAAGTTTAGACCTTAAATCAACACTATCGCATTGTATTATGAGAAGCATTATTTCGCATTTCATATCACATGAGAGGAGCAAGATGCCTTTGTATTCAGTTTCTTGATCACGCCATGTTGATTTCAATGACAAGGACAAAACAAACTGCAAGGAAGGTATTGGTGCAGAAATCTTCTGAAGAAGGTGTTGAGCTAATTGTTGAGGAGATAGTTGAAGAAATTGTTGTCTCTATTACACCAGCTAGTAGTTCAGGTGAATTTTCCTCAAAGAACAAGTCATTTGGTAAGTTTGAGCCCTCAGCTTCTCCTCAATCTCAGCCTACCAAGGAAGCCCCTATGAGGAAAAAGAGAAAGTCAAGATGGTTTTACATGCAGAGGCATTTTGCAGAGATCAGGAAAGCTCAAAAGTCAACCAGGCACCTCATTCCTAAGGCTGCATTTTTTAGACTGGTCAAGAAGATATCTGATAGGTTGTCCCTTGTTGCTTCTGTGGATGGCCTCAACAAGACATGGCAGTTGTTTGCCCTCCTATGCTTTCAAGAGGCAGCAGAGGATTTTTTGATAGATTTTATGAATGATGCTTATATTGCAGCAGCCCATGCACATCGAATTACATTAATGAATAAAAACTTTAGTATGATTAGCAGACTTAGATATAGGTTTGACAAATTTTTGAAGCCTCTTCCATCAACTGATCAAAAGGCATTTGAAATCCTCAATGTTCCACCCAGGAGAAAGCCTCCAAAGCAACCACCAAGAAAAAGAAGTCTCCAAGTTCCAAACAAAAGGGGCACAAAATGAAGGGCATGCCTAAGCTTTCCCCATTGAAATTCAGTCCATCTCCCCTAAAGCCTAAGGAGAAAAGAGTGCCTGAGGTAATTAAGTTCTTCGAGCAACGAAAGAAAACACCTAAGAGGAAACTAGTGATGACAGATGAAGGAGAAAAGTCTTAAGGATGGAGAAGCTAAAGAATAGCCTTATAATTATCAATTTGTCTATTTGTACTGAAGTGTTATTCCCCTTGTATATACATCTGTAGTGCAATATTCTAACCCAAAATGTAATGATATGTCATATTGATCTTACCCATGAAAGATGATTTTTGTTCATAGAATCATAGAGAATTATAAAGCTTGTACCAAGTCTTTCCTACTAAATTGTACTGCAATTTGGTAACTCATGATATAATGGAATCATTTTGGTCCACAAAAGACGATTTGTTATTCATAGAATCATTGCAAAGCTTATACTAAGATTTTTTTTAATAGTACTTCTCAATGTGTATAATTCCATGTTTCTTGCAGCAATATTTGTGAGCAAAAGAAAGATTCAAAATTATTTGTACATGCATATTTATGTTCTGAAACTCACAACGCTAGGAGGCAAACAGCTCATACATGATACAGAGCTCTCAACTCTTTTTCCAATTACAGCACCATTTACCTTGAACTTATATCTAGGAGTAACATTGTCTAGAAACTCCAAGGTGTCTCTTACATCCTTAAGACTCCACTTTGAAGTAATGTTCACCTCTTTTACTTCTTGTGCGGTAACTTGCAATGTAAATTTCAATGTCTTACAATCAATATTTGAATCTAGAGAAACCCAAGCACCCAATCTAAGTTTGTATCTTCTATAATCAAAACCTATGATAAGAGATTGTCGAGACATATTATAGGATAAACCCAATGATTGAGGCACACATTACACCTTATAAAGTCACATTTGTGGTTAAATTCCTTGACTTTCCAACATAGACCTAAAATTTCATCCAAATCTTCCTCTGAAAATTTTATGTTTAGTCATGAAACCTTCATCCGTGTGGTAAACATGTTGTTTTAAGGCAAGTTTTAAGGAAAGCTACAAAAACATGCAAGGGTAAAAACCAGATAAGCGTACTCTTCTGGAGATCCTTCCAAGAGTCATAGCTTTTGAATATATTGAGCAATTTTGAGTTTAAAAATCTCCATTGTTGCTTCATCAGGCATCTCCCAATCCAAAGATGAGACTCTTGGTCACTGCAGATCTTCAAGGTATCCATGCACACCTGCTCTTAAAGGAACCACATATTGTGCATAATACACAAAAATTCCACTTTCAAGAAAAGAACTCGTGGTCTAATTAGCATAAATAATTTCAACAAATTCTTTATGAATGGCATGGAATGTTCTGTTGAGGCTCTCCACAAGTTGCCACTCGAAACTTGTTGATGGAAATATATCTACAACCAATAATCCATTATTTAGCATATCCTTCAAACAAAACCATATACTCACGTATATTTTATAGCTCAAACTTACAGTGTACTTGTTGGAAAAAACATTCCAGTGGAGCCAAGTGCATATCTCTAGCCATGTAAACATGTTGCACCAGAGCAAACTAGCCTTGAGGCGTGGTTTTGAAGGCAAAGATACGTTCCTTCCAATGATATTTGATATCCCCTTGTTTTATTTTTTTCACTCTGTGAGAACCCCTACAAGATGATAGCATTGTAACCGAATCATTTATAGTAAATGTTTTGGGCTCCCATTCTCCATTTGTGCTCTTGCTATACATGGTGCAAGAGTAGCTTCCACATTTGCCATGCTCTAGATCCCACGTATTTAATCATGGTATCAAAGCCCAATTGGGCATGGCACTGCTTCTCCAACTCCATTCTACTCTCATCTAGCTAAGCTTGAGCTTAGTCTAGCTCAGGTCAAGTCTAGGAGCTCATCTCCTACTCCTTCTCCACTTGATCTTGTGGCAGCCATAGCCAACCTGCACATCCGTGCCTTTAAGCTTCCATAGCTTTCTATAGAGGGCATATCTCTCCAAGCTCTCTTCTAGATATTTATTCCTTGACTTCCAAGGCTTCTCTGTATCACATACAACCCTGACATTGCCTTGAATCAAGCTCAGCATTGCCTCTTTTCTCAGGTTTTGCCCTGTGTGACTCCATAGATAGGTTATACCTAGCTCACTTAGAGCTTCTTGATCTCCTCCTACAAGCCTCATCTCAAAACGCTATCTTCTAGGAAAAAAATTTTCCAGGTCAAGATGCATCATCTTGGCACAATACAACTCGACATTGCACACTCTATGCATCGGTGTTGCTGAAATTTGTCGTTGTTGTTAGAATTGCACCTACTGTTGTTCATGCTACTACTGTCGTCGCTACAGGTTGCGATGTTGACAATCACCATAGGGCATTGATAGCCCATCATTCAAGCTTCATTTTGATTTTAAAAATTTTAAAAATGATCCACTGTAGCTCCGAGAAATCAAGAAAAAACGAGGGCTGGGTCAAAACCCTAATCCAGGAAGCCATAGCCAAACTTCATTAAGCTCAAAAATCTCATCACTTTCTCTCTCCTGCCACCTAGAACAACCCATTCTCACTCATATTTGAAGGTCCCAGCATCAAATCAAGAAGGGGAAGATTTGGATCTGAAAGATCTTGAAGGATTTTGTAGATTTGGAAAACTTAAGGAAGAAACATAGTGTCTATTGACACTCATTTTAGTGCTCTAAACACTTTTTCCTTTTGACATATCCCAACAAACTCCTTTGAAATGGGTAGTTGGAGAATATTAGCCCATGTTAAAGATTTTGCCTCCTAAATATAATAATATATCAACAACTCTATTTAATATGCCAAACCTTGAACTTTTTGATATCCAGGCATCACTGTTAGAGGAGGAAAAGAAGCTAAAAACCAAGGAATAACCAAACACCTCTAGAGATGAACATGCATTATATGTTGGCAACAAGTACAAAGGCAAGAAGGATCAGCTCTTCTGTGACTTCTGCAAAAGGACTAGGCACACCAAGAAGTTTTGCCACACCAGAAAGAGGTCCCAAAAGGCCTATCTAGTTGCAATCAAAGAAGAAGAAGAAAACGGAGTGAAGGAAGAAGAAGAAGAAGAAGAAGACCACCAGGAGAAAACCTCATCAGTCCTTCTATTCGGATAGAATTTTTTAGTTTTGTACTTCCTAGCCCTAATGCCTCAAACATAAACTTGTAAACTCCTCACTTATCCTTGTACTACAACCTCTATACACTTTGTGAGACCCCTGCTCTACAGCCTCTGGATGTCCATCATGTTTGTGGTACCCACACTTAGCCTTTTCTGTGATAGCCTCTGGTGTTTTGCCATGTTTATGGTGTGCCCACACTTTCCAAGTATTGCTTTCACTAAAGCCTCTATACGCTTTGTACTTGTGGTTGTGATTGAGGAGGGGTGTTGAGATATTTGCAATCACACCTACTTCAGTCCCTTTGTGAGAAGCAATGAGGGCTCAAGACCATAATCCCATATGCATAGTAGGAGAAAGTACCACCACTCAATTCCTATAAAGCATTGTACTTGCACTATTTTTCAAATGCAATGATATTACTCTTTTCTTTCTAGTAAAGTGTCATGTCACTGTCAATACACAAGATTGTGTTTATGAGTCCAAGTCTTAATCTTGGAACCTAATTCACTTGTGTAACAATTTGTCCTTGTCAAGTTCAATGTCTTCATGGATTTGTTTTTCCTCTTTCAACCTCCATAGCTTCCACATTTTCCATGCTCTAGATCTCACACATTTTATCACAATGAGGATTATAGATTATAGGGAAGTCGTAGCAACCATGGACACACTGGAGTCAAAATCCACTCCCACCCTTCGAGGGTAGGGTATAAAGATTGGCTTATTCCGCTCGAAGGGTTGAGTGTTGCAAAAGGCCATCCAAGTGTCCAGGTTGGTGTCCTAGACCCTTCTCCTCCATGTAGGTTGGCATTCGTAGCTAGGCACAAACCTTGGTACTTCAAAAACTTTATTTTGCCAAAATATAGCATCTTCAATGGCCCATAATGTGGGGTTCTATGCTCTCTCCTTTAGCCATTTCTACCCAAGCTTGCTTCCAATGTTAATCACCTCCTCCACCACCTTGATGGGTAAAACCCTATGCAGGGTGGTAGGGAATTGGTGGCCATTCCTTACCTCTCCCAAATTACGAGGTCGACATGAAAGCTTGCTGAAAGTAGATGAGAGATTTGATGGGGATGCACAACGAAAGGTGGTTGAGACAAGGAGAGGCTCAAGCTTTCTTCATTCTCTTCTTCTTCAATATTCTCCCACCATTCCTCCAACTGTCTACACACTAAAATGGTATCCTCAAAAGATAGATACCCCAAACTTAAGGACACTTTACATACAACCATATGATAAGGATTAGACTATGCCTTAGACTTTGGTTTATTTCTCAACACTCCCCCTCAAGCTCAGAATGAGCTTGCACACATAAGACTCCAAGTGCACTCCTGAAGTACTCAAACTTATCTTTACCTAATGCTTTGGTAAAGATATCAGCAACTTGGTCATTGGTCTTCACATGGACCAAGTCAATCTCTCCATCAATGACTTTTTCTCTAATGAAATGATAGTGCACTTCTATGTGTTTTGTCCTTGCATGGTAGACTGGGTTCTTTGCCAACATAATGCTACTGACATTGTCACAATACATAATGACTCCACCATCAATCTCTATCCCCATGTCATATAGGATCAATCTCAGCCATGTGTGCTCACATGCTGCCAATGCAATGCCTCTATATTCTGCTTCAGTGCTTGATAAAGCAACTGTAGGTTGCTTCTTACTGCTCCAACTTACCATGGCTGATCCAAATGAGAATGCATAGCCACTAGTAGATATTCTATCCATAGAGCTACCTGTCCAGTCTGCATCTAAGTATCCAAACAATATAGGCTTGATTCCTTTTTCATAAAGCAGTCCAAATCCAACTGTCTTCTTCACATATCTAAGAACTCTTCTTACTACATCCAAATGTGATTTGAATGGTTTCTGCATAAACTGACTTATCAATCCAATAGTGTAACTCAAGTCTGGTCTTGTAATGGTCAAATAGATAAGACTACCAACCATCTTTCTGAACATAGTAACATCCTCAACATAAGATCCATCATCCATCAACTTAGCATTTTGATCCAATGGTGTATCAACCAGTTTGCATCCTGTCATGCCATATTTTTCCAATGTCTCCAATGCATATTTCCTTTGTATCGGCCATATACCATGAGGTGTGTCAATAACCTCAATACCCAAGAAGTATCTCAACAAACCAAGATCCTTTATATCAAACTCTTTATGTAACCCATGCTTGATTTCAGTAATTTCCTCCTCAAGTGTACCTATAATAATGAGATCATCAACATAGATGACCACAACAACCATACCATCTTCTGTATGCATCACATAAAGTGAATAATTAGCTTTGCTCTGCTGAAATCCCATATTGCATAAGAATTTGCTGATTCTATCACACCATGCTCTTAATGCTTGCTTCAGTCCATATAAAGCCTTCTTCAACCTGCATACATAATGTGGGTATTTTGGATCCACATAGCTCTCTGGTTGATCCATGTACACTTCCTCTTCTAATTTTCCATTCAAAAATGCATTTTTCACATCCATTTGATAAAGCCTCCAACCATAGATAGAAGCCAAAGCAATTATCGATCTCACTGTCGTCGTTTTAGCTACTGGACTGAATGTTTCTTCATAGTCCAAACCATAAGTTTGTGCATATCCTTTTGCAACTAGCCTTGCTTTATACCTTTCAAGAGAACCATCCGACTTACATTTGACTTTGTAAACCCATTTACATCCAATGGACTTCTTGCCATAAGGTAGTTTCACCAAATCCCAAGTCTTGTTTTTCCTTAGTGCATTCATCTCTTCATCCATTGCTTGTCTCCACTCTTTGCTCTCTATCGCTTCTTCAAAGCAAGTAGGTTCCACATATTGTACATAAGAAACCATGTATGCATAATGCATTTTCATGAACCCATCATAAGTCAATCTATCAACTGGATACCTTACCCTTTCTGACCTTCTCAATTGAGGTGCACTACCATATGTCTCATCTGATCTAGCATGTGGTGGCACATACTTTCCTGCACTTCTAATGCCAGGTGTTTTAACATGCGAAATGCCATACTCGTCATCTATAGATTCATCTTCTGAACTTTCAATCATTGGTCTCTTACCTTTTGCAACTTTTGCACTCCTTTGTGCATTTCTCAATCTACCACTCCATGGACTATAGCTGCCATTGCTTTCCACATTCTCTTGAGGTCCTGAAGCATCTTCCACATGCTGATTTTCAACCTTGCTGTTTGCTGAAATTTTCCTTCCATAGCCATTATCATCATTTCTTTCATAGGAATCAACATCCACTGCAATTTTGGGCTTGTACCATGATTCATATTCACTGAATTTGACATCCCTGCTTATGTATACTTCCTTACTCACTGGATCATAGCACTTATATCCCTTCTTCTCATCAAGATATCCAAGGAAAATGCATTTTACAGCCTTAGGTTCCATCTTCTTTCTCAAATCATCCGGAACATGAACATAACAGACACATCCAAAGACTCTAAAGTATGCAACAGTGGGTTTCGTGCCATACATTCTCTCATATGGTGACATATTATGAATCAAGGCTATAGGTGTTCTATTCATAATGTGAACTGCAGTATGCACTGCTTCTACCCAATATGACAATGGCATGTTCATTTGGTTCGTCATTGCCCTTGCAACCTCTGCAATAATCCGATTCTTCCTTTCAACCACACCATTTTGCTGAGGTGTATACCTGCATGTCAATTGCCTTTTGATACCATGATCTCTCAAGAAGTCACAAAACTCATATGACATGTACTCTCCACCATTATCTGACCTCAAACATTTTATGTAGCATCCAAACTGCTTTTTAGCCATAGATTTAAATTCCAATAACTTTTCAAATGCTTCACTTTTATGCTGCATAAAGTACACCCAACTCATTCTACTAAAATCATCAATGAAGGTGATATAGAATCTACATTTTCAGCTCATGGAAACATTCTGACATGGGCCCCAAATATTTGAGTGTATTATTTCCAAAGGATAGATGCTTATACTCCCCCTCTTTGGAAATGGCAATCTAGACTGCTTGCCAAATTGACAAGCCTCACATACATGATCAAAATTCACATATCCTAAATGCGGTAGACCACGGACTATCTGTTTTGATTGCATTTGCTTCAATCTTTGCAAATTAACATGACCAATCTGTCTATGCCATAATTCCACATCTTTATCTTGCCCATCTCCTCTCTCAACATACATAGAGTTCTGAATCACTGGAGTACCTACATCCAAAGCAAACAATCTCCCTTTCTTTCTACCATGAGCAATCACCCTGCGAGTTCCCCCATTATGGAACTCTTCAATGAAACATCCAAACTTATTGAATCTCACCTGCAATCCTTGATCTGTCTTTTGACCAACCAATGCTAGGTTCTTAGTTATTGTGTGTGGGCACATAAAGTACATCACCAAGCTTCTTCTCAATCCCATCTTTAGTAACAAGTGGCACACTACCAAAATGAGTAATTTTGTGTAAAGTATCATCACTAGTGGCAACATATTCATCATTTTGCACTTTCCCTTGCTATCAAACCACTCAGCATGATGAGTCATGTGGTTTGTAGCTCTTGAATCCAAAAACCAGTCATTCTCATGAGGAGGATGAGTCATGCTCCCAAGCACATGCTCCATAGCAAATAAATGACCTCTAGGCGATCCACCTCTAGGTCCGTAACGTGTACCACCATAAGTGCCTGCATAGTGGCCATATTGGGTCCTTCCACGACCCCTAGACATAGCATTCTATTTTTGATAACAATCCCTCTCAAAGTGACCAAAATGCCCACAATAATGACAAGTGCCATCTCTTTGTGAAGAAGGACTAGACCGTCCTCTACCTCTAGGGAAAGATCTCCCCCTGCCTCTATGCATGAAGTCACCACGACCAAAGTTACCTCTTCCACGAGGAAAACCATAATTACTACGACCAGGTGAAGAGCCTCTAGCTCTAGATGAGCTACCACGACCTCTCTGGTGATAGAAAACACTATCTCCACCTGCATTTTTGCCACTGCTAGATGCATTCAATCCCAACTTGATTTCTTCTGTAAGTAGCAATCCAATAAGCTCCTCAAAGTCAGGCATAGAGCCTCCCCTAACGGAAATAGAGGTATCCAAAGATTTAAAAGCTGGTCCAAGCCCATTAAGTGTCACTGTCGCTAAATCATCATCATCAACAGGTGCATTAATGGATGCAAGGTCTTCTGCAATTTGCTTGATTTCTACCACATAGTCATTGATGCTACGATTGCCTCTCCATGCACCATGTAATCTCTGCTTAAGCTGTATCTTACGAGCTTCAGTACATGTTCCATACATTTTTTCTATGATTTCCCATGCCTCCTTACAAGTACTTGCCTTTTTTATATGAGGGATCAATGTTTTTGAAATACATATGGAGATCCAATGCAAAACCTTCATGTTCTTTCCAATCCAATCCTTGTACGCTTTCTTTTGCTCTTCAGTTGGATGCTCGAGAACTTTTGGACATTCATCATCACCTGTTATGAGATCCCATAGGCCTCTACCCATCAAAAAATTCTCCATCCTGTAGGACCAAACACTATAGTTGTCTTTGGTCAATTTGTCCCCCACGATCTGAGTGATCTGTGCCGTGTCAGACATTATGACTACTGCAAATTCAGAAGAAAACAACAATACAATCTGTCCAAAAATGGTATTCAACAATATGATTGTCATACATGTGTCCAAAAACTGTTATATACATCCATCCATGATGCCAACATGTCACACATTCAGTTCCCAGCAAGAACCATCCAAATCGAATTCCACACAATGTCTGTATGACCCAAAAAAATCAAAATACAGGCTTAAAATCGACCAATTTCCTTACTGCTTTTTGTGCCAAGAATGAAGTCCTAGTCAAGTTGAAGCTACATAAAAAAATTGGAATTTTTCTGTAATTTTTTTACCTCCAAAATCGCAGCCGAAAATGGCATGAAAACTATCATTTAGCCTTCAAAACATCTAGTTCTTCTGTCTACAGTGTGAAATCTGTGTCAAATGAACCAGTTCTTAGAATAACTAGTTCCAACATTGTACAATGTGAAAATGGTCTCCAATTATTTGGTTTCCAACCCTCTAATGTGAACATGGTTTTTATCAAGTGGATAAGGCTTAGTAATAAGGCTCTTTAAGCCTTATGAAAACATATTAGTCGTGACCAGGGACAACAGACTTGACTGCATCCTGATCTTTGTTGGATGCAGAGCACCTAATCTTAGCTTTCCTTAGAGTAGGAAGGCCGATGACAGGCATGTCTGCAATAGGCTGCCTAGTGTCGCCGTTAGCTCTTGTGGCATAATCTGTATTTCTTAGTCGATCGTACCCATGGCTGCAGCTACCTTGGCGGTCCTTGCAAGAAACCGTTTCTGGATGACTATGTGTGCTACCATGGTGCTAGTGCTAGCGCTGCCCGAAATCAAGATGCTGCCGCTCATGGAAGGAGCTTGCACGGCCACTGGCACAATGGTGGGAGAGAGATATATATATATATCCCCAACGGTGTTGCTGTAGTTCCTTCCAAATCCTTCCTCTTCTTCTATTCTGCCTGTGCTTATGATGACAAGCAGGCCCCAGCACAAGCAGGCCCCGAGGTTAAGTAGCCCCTGTGCTTCTGGCATCCATACATGAACCGATTTTGCATCCAAGGTGAACCAATTTCTTGCTATTATACATCATTTCCAGCCTCCTTTGGCTTCCAAAAAGCCTTCAATGCGAGCTCAATAGCCCACAGATTTGAGCCCCAATAGTTCTTTCAATTGATGTACCTGCTTTGAGTGGTTTAGATAGGGATTTGTACCTCATTTAACGACGGACAGCAAGCTTTCAATCTAATGTAGACCTTGATTTGATGCGCTCCTCGCGTCAATCCTTCACTCCCGCTCTGATACCAAATGAAAGTAGATGAGAGAGTGGGGATGCACAACGAAAGGTGGTTGAGACAAGGAGAGGCTCAAGCTTTCTTCATTCTCTTCTTCTTCAATATTCTCCCACCATTCCTCCAACTATCTACACACTAAAATGGTATCCTCAAAAGATAGATACCCCAAACTTAAGGACACTTTATATACAACCATATGATAAGGCTTAGACTATGCCTTAGACTTTGGTTTATTTCTCAACACTTGTTGGGGTGTCATCCGCACATGGTGGGATAGGTGTCTGGGGTGCCCTCACTCCTTTGGCATTCCATTTTCTCCTTGTCTCCTCCACCATTTGTTTCCTTCTTTCCCTCAGTGCCACCTTTCTTTCTATGGAGATGTTTGCATATTGCTACTCTTCAATCCACAGGGAAGGAGGTGGTGGGACAAGCTCTTCTTCGTGTGCTCCCATTTCAAAGTTCACATCCACCTTCCTTTCCTGGCTTGGCTCTTGCTGCTCTCCTTCAATGAACCTGAGTGTGTCCACTTCCTCTGAGGTTAGGCCTGCCAATAGGAGATAGTGGCATTGCTCTTCCAAGCTTGGGCAACTCCACTAGGTTGTGGTGGCATCTGGAGTTCTGCCTTCAGTGCCCTACGAGCCATTCCCAGTTTCTTTTTCATTGCCTCTATGGACTCTCCCTCCTCTGCCTGGGTGACGTCTAATAGGGTATCAAGGAAGGTGCGTTGTTGGGTGTGGAAGCTCACTTGGGCAGCTGCTCTACTTTCAGCAAGTATCTTTTCCTTTTCGACTTGAGAGAGACTGCCTGCTAAGGATTTGACCCTTTTTCATTCTAATTGGCCCATTCTTCTACTCTCTTGTTCATATCTTTGAGGCTTTCCCCTTGCCCTTGGGCTAGCACTTTCAACCTTTGTTCTTGATCTTCCATTTCTACCCTTAGCTTTTGCTTCTCTTCCTGTGTTGAGGCAACCCTGGGTCACTTTCTCCACTTCTCTTTCATACCTACAAGCTGTCTCCTCCCTCAACTCCTCTAGCCCTTCTGTAACTTTAATGATTTTCTCCATTTCAGCTTGTAGATATTCGTAGCATGCCACAATCTCTCCATTGTGCCGTTGTAGGTGTCATATGGCTTTGGTTTCTTCATTCACTCGTGCTTGCCATTCCGCTTCTATCTATTCTTTAGCTTGTAGTTGCTCCTTTAGCTCATGAACTTCCCTTTGGGCCATAGCTACCATGCCTATTTGGCATGTTTTCTCCAACTGGGATGCAGCCATGGCCTCTTTTTTTGGCCTCTAGCTCTATTTCCGTGATTCTCTTCTCCTCATTGGCTTTCTCTAATTGAGAGAGGAGCTCCTTGACATACTCGTCATAGTCTTCAGGTGGCCTGTCTGTTGTGGGGACAGAGGTCATGGAGCCTTCCACCTTCTACCTCTTTGGATCTTGCCTCGACTTGGCGTCTACTGTAGTTGAGCCTTTTGGTTCCTACCAGGGGGGTTCCTTCTCTTGCTCCTTGACTCATTTCTTTATTCACAAAGTATTGGACCCAAGCCATTAGGTTGATGGTGTCCACCTAGGTCGTCAAACTGGGAGTGGAGATGGCGGTGGTGGTGGCGGTGGTGGTGGCGGGCGTTAGGAGAATGAGAATGGGGGTGATTGGGGCCTTGCCCTTGCCTTATTGCAATGTAGGTGGCATAAACTCGGGCACTTGGGTGCTTGAGCTCGGCCCTTTGTCTCTAATTGGGCTCGCGGGTTCCGACTCGTCATGCCTGGATTGCTATTCTATGGACCTGCGCGTGGCAAGGGCCATGTCTTCCTTCTCTTTTTTTCTCAACTCCTCCTTCTCCTCTTCCTACTTTCTCCTTCTTTCCTCCTCGACCTTTTTGGACTCCTTGCAGGCCTTTTGCAAGTTCGTCTTTTCTTGTTTCCTCCTCTCCTCTCCTTGCTGTTCTTGTTCAATTTTCTTCTTCATCTTCTCAGCCTTTCCTCGGCTAGTTTGCTCTTGTTGTTCCATGTCTTCTTCTTCCTCACTTAGTGTCCTTTCACTAGACTGTGCCTCCTATTCCTGGTGAGGTGGTGACCTACTTGGCATTTCATATATTCTCTCTCTTGTTTCTTCTTGCCCTTGTCCCAAGGCTTCCCTGATGATTGCGGTGAGGACCCCACCGAATCCAATGGTTGCAACCTTTGAAGATGAAGCTTTCATTTTAGCTTTGGTGTGGTGGGAGATTCTCCTCTGGCAGTCTGTCCTCTCGTTGCCAAGGCTTTTGTTGAGGTCTCAATGGTCTTCCTCACAAAACCATTGAGGTTCACCTCATCCAGCAACCTTGATGTGACACTCTTTAACAGGGGGACATTGATGCGGCTCATGATCGTGTTGCATCATTGGCTAGAAAACAACACGTGCACCATTTTGGCTTGGAGTTAGATTTCGGGGCCAAGGATATCCACCAAGTTGATGCCATTGTTGGTGTGGACTTTTATCTTGTCCGGCTTCCTCTCTACTTTTTTTGCCAAGCCCGATGCCTTTTCCACCAGCTCTAGGGTCAATTCAATCTACACCTGACCAATTCTCTCTCCCTCGTGCACAGTTACAGTGCCGCGATTCTTGTGGAAAGTCCTCAAGAACTCTGCACAATGAAAATAATCCACCCCTTGGCTTACTGCTTCCACGTATTTCTACAAATTGCATTGCTCGATGATCTGCCTCACGGCCCACTCTTCAATGACCACATCTTGTAACTTGAATTGATTGACGGCTCGTGTTTCCATCGAAAGCGCATATTTTTCTTGTTCTTCCTATGAAAAAGGAAATTTGCCAACTTTTTCTTGTCCTAACATGGCGGGTGCCTATCATGAAGCCATATTCACCATTAGTGTTTTTCAGAATAATTACAAGCAACAAAAAATTACTACATACTTGTTGAACTGAAATCCTTGAGTGTAGAAGTAGACTTTTTCCTCCCAATAGGCTATTGATTTCAAATTTTATTGACCTTTTTCTCAATCACAAGTTGTTGCATTCCACCCTTGCAATGTGCGTTTTTCCTTTATTATTTTCCTTATGTGTTTGGTTTGATTCACCTTACTCCCACCTTACCCCCTCCCCCTTTTGAAATGAGAAGAATCATTCCTAGGATTAAAGGGTTAGAGGATGAAGGGCCTTTAGCGCACAATCTTAGTGTTTTACTTTTGCATGAGCTAGGTGTACAAATTCAGATTATATTCTAACTTAGCATAGCTATCCATATCGATAGGGCAGATGCCTACATGCATAATGTAAGTGAGGACATCAAGCAAGAAGTCACTGGAGTCCACTCGACTAGCCACATGCAACTCCTCCTCAATGAGGATGTGATCTAAATAAGGATGTCCTTTAATGTGTTCTTCGAGGGGTCGATTACATAGGGTAGTCAACACCCGATATGAAGTTGGAGGTGCATAGGTTGGGTCGTATTCCAATGCCTTAATTGTGCATCCCTGCTCAGTGTTGGTCATTATTTGGCATCCCTCTATATCCCATTGCAATCATAGAGCATATTATTTTCGCAAGAAGGAGGAGTTGTTGTCAGCAAGTTGTTGTGACTTCTCAATTTTTTGGTTTGTGGCCATGATTGTGTTCTTGCTATACAATGTAATGAGATGTTGTTTGACTACTTGTTCCTTGGATATCTCGGTTGCAATTAACTCCTCAGCTGCTTCGAAAGCTTTAATGAATACGAATTTTGACTCATCCCAAGATCAAGGGAGTGTTCGTACTTCCATCGCTGTAAGTTCCTCCAAGAGGCCTAAGTCTAGTCAAACGTAGCTTTTAGCCAATGTCATGAAAGTAGCATCCAAGTGTCAAAGGCAAGCAACCAAGTCATCCCTAGTATTTTCAGTTAAATTCGCAGCCAAGGTTAGAATTGATCACCGCTTATAAGAGGGCCTAAGCCTGGTGGGTGGTTGAGGCTTGACGAAACTAGAGAGTTCAACAGAAGCTAATGGTCACAGCATGATTTTCTCCTTAAATTGTATTGGCCTCATGTTTGATGGGTTGGGTTGTAGTTGCAGTTGTAGTGCTACTAGAAGCATCTAAGGTCTGAGGGGCATCATCAGCGCTAGAATTGGGCATTTTGTTAGTAGCAAGTTGCCATTTTGGGTGATAGATTGGTTTAGGCACTGTTGAGCTAGGTTTTAGCAGTTCTATGGACCTGGTGGCCTGTTTCTCTTGTGGTCTGAGTGTCTTTAACTCACTGTTTCATGTGGCCAAGGTGGAGGGTGGTGTTCGAGTAGTAGATGTGGTTGTTTTGGCTTTAGGTAGCCAAATCCAAGGATTACCCTCATAGTAGCCATGTGCTTGCAACAAGATTTTGGAAGAAGTCATACGACCCTTGCTGAAAAAGCTGTAACTATGCGGACGTTATCCACGGCTAGGTGGATGCACTGCAACTCATAGTCAACATCACAACGAGCTTGCTTCATAAACGTTCGTCCTAACAATGACTTTGCTCCTGCATCTTTAATGTTTGGAAACACATAGAAGATTATTGGCATTCTTTCAAACTCGATAGAAACTGCAACCTTGCATTTTTCCAAAAGTGTATAGGGTTGCCTCCATAAGTGGGTAAGCTTAGCATTAGTGGGCTGTAGTTGCAGCTTGCCCATTTGGGTCTAATGGTTATGGGTCAAGACATTAAAATCACCTCCCTCATCGATCAATGTGTTGATGGTGCATGTGTGCTTAGCAGTAACTATCATGCTTAGGTAAGCTAGTTCCACTGCTTCCTCATCCTCACTGTCCATTTCAGTGATAGTGGCTACTTGTATGTGGATAGGGGGTCCTGGCATTGGGGGCTCATGCAATGGGTGCATGGGAGGAAAATACTTCTTTATGTGGCTTCCATTGAAGAAGCCTATGCCCTTGCCCGCTAGGGTTTCAAATTCTACATTGCTAGTTCGGCTGATGATTTGAACCTTAAAAGGTAATAGCCCCCAAAACTTCAGTTTTTGCTTATGTCCTTTGACTGAGTACATCAATACTAAGTCACCCCATTTGAAGTTATGTTGCTTGACATGCTTGTCAAATTAGCTTTTGTGTCTTGCCTTCTTGCATAATAACGCATGACTAGTTTTCAATAAACATTCGAGTTCAATCAAGCATTCTATCCATGCCCCCTTTCCATCCCATTGTTCTTGAATGGCTAACCTGAGGCTTGGTACGAAGAATTCCAAGGGTAGAATATCCTCAGTACCATATGTCAATCGAAAGGGTATCTGTTCTACAGCTATATTGTAAGTTGTGCAATAGACCCACAAGGCCGCCATCAACTTGTTATCCCAATCACTACGTGAAGCAAAGATGACTTTGGTCATGACCGTTTGATTTTATTTGTGGATTCGGCCTAACCGTTTGCCTAAGGATAATAGGGAAAAGATTTTCGATGGATGATTAGGAAGGAGGACAAGAGGTGAGCTATTACTTTGTTGATGAAGTGTGTGCCCTGGTCATTGGCTAGTTCGATGGGCAGCCAAATTTTGAGTTCACCTGCTCCCATAGGAACTTAGTAGTGGTCCTAGCATCATTCTTTCTTCTAGCTCGTGCTTCTATCCATTTTGTTAGATAGTCAGTGGCCACAATGATGTATTTAGATTGTGAATATTGTGCCGCAGGACTAATGGGTCCAATGAAGTCAATCCCTCATTTCTTGAAAGGTTGTTGTGCGATAATTGGGGTTAGCTCCATGTGATCTTTTCTCAAAAGGTTATCATGTGATAATTGGGGCTATCTCCATGCGATCTTTACGAATAGGGACTTTAGTTCATTGGAACTTATCACAATGCTTCACAAATCTTGTCACATCTCGGAAGAGGGTAGGCCACCACAGCTGGGACTGCAGCACTTTGGAGCTGTTGCATCACTGTTGAAATATCCTTCTGTAATTCCACCTATGCCTCTATCAGTACATCATGCATTTCATGCTCTCACACACATTTGCGCAATAACCCATCTTGTCCCAGCCTGTAGAGTGTGCATGCTATCAACTGATAGGGTTGGATCTTTAGGATGAGCCACCTAAGTCAAGCCTCTTCTACTAGTCATTTTGGTAGTCCATGCTCAAGCACTTGAACTATGTCATCTACCCAATATGGCATCATATCAGATCTAAACAAATCCTTTTTGCTAGATAAGCAGAATAGATGCGCGTCTGGCAGTTCATCCACAATGCTTTGTCCAACTGCTTCTCCCATGGGGATAGGAGATAGATGGTCAGTCATGTAATGCTGCTTCCCTTTACGCACCAACACGGAGAAGTCAAACTCCAAAAGTAGAAGAAGCCATCTGGCGATGCATCTTGTAGCGCATGGTTTGTTAACAAGATACAACAAGGCTTGATGGTCAACAAAGAAAATAAAAGGCATAGCCAAAAGATAATGTCAAAATTTCTTTATGGCAAACACCATGGCCAAGCCCTCTCTCTCCCTTTTCGAGTAATTCATTTTAGTCTCAGTGAGTTGTTTTCTAGCAAAGCTCAACTGGGTAATCTAGGTTGTGTTCACCAAGTTGGCACAACACAGCTCCTACCGTGAATTCAAAGCGGTGTCCATGTGCACATGAAATGTGAGTGTCCAATTTGGGGCTCGTAGAATCAATGATATGGTCAGAGCCTTTTACAGCTCCTCATATGCGCATTGGCATTCCTCGATCCATTCGAATATGATCAACAGCTTATATAGAGGTCTAGCAATCAATGCATAGTTCAACACAAACCATCGATAATACCCTGTGTGTCCCAAGAAGCACTGAACACCCTTGAAATTAGTTGGGGGTGGAAGATCAACAATGACCTTGATCTTTGAGAAACCTGTGGTAATGCCATTCTTTGACACCATGTGCCCTAGGATACATCTATGCTTCACCCAAAATTGGCACTTCAAGGGGCTCAACAAGAGGCAGTATAGTTGACATCTTTCAAAGACCGCTCAGAGTCTATCTAAGTGTTCTTGCCAAGTAGAGTGAACATGCAAGTCATCCATGAAGACCTCTAACTCCTTCCTCAGCATGTCTTTGAATATTCTACACATCAATTGTTGGAAGGTGGTTAACATGTTAGTCAATCCAAAGGGCATGGCTATGTAGGTAAAAATGCCCCATTCACTGGCGAATGCGGTTCTATGCCTATCATTAGGATGTACTTGTACCTAATTGTATCCAAAGAAACCGTCCAAAAAACTGTAGGCCTCTTTGCCAGCTACTCTCTCAAGAGCATGTGCTCGGTGTATGGCACTAGGTAATTATCTCTTTTCGTAGTTGCATTCACCTTCTTGTAGTTGATATATGCTCTAATCTTCCCATTCTTCTTTAGTAGGATGACTATGGGTGAGACCCATTCCATGTGTTCAATTTCATAGATGAATCCCGCTCTCATTAGTTTGTCAATTTCTTCCTTAATAGCATGAGCATGCTTTGGATTCATGGGATATGGTCGCTACTTGACTAGCGTTGTGTCAGGTGTCATGGGTATGTTGTGAGTCACCACACTTGGGTCTACCCCTTTGAGCTCTCTAGGGACCAATCAAAGACATCTATATACTCCCGTAAGAGAGTAACGAGACTTGCTTCATCTTTCTCTGCCAAGTCATTGGCTATGAAGACAGATCGTGGGGTCTCCCCTTCCCTGGCTAAATTGAACTCTTTGACCTTGGTGGGTCCCTTGATTGGTTCGCTTGCTTGCCCCTATCATTTGGGTCCTAACAAGATCACCACCCTATCTCCCTTTTTTAACTTCGTGAATCATTTTGGTAGGTCTTGTGGTTTTCATTTTTCTTCTGTTTGTATTTCTTTAGGTAGCTTTCGTCATTCCTCCCTTAACCGTGGGCATCTTAGGTGGACGAGTAGGTCCCCCTTGGTGCATCTAGTCTTGGGGGTCGAGGTATTTCAGGGTCACTATATGAGCTGACTTCAGGGTCGGCATCTTCGCTAGAAGAGGGGATCTCTTTGGGTGGTCATAGCTCTGAGGGTGATTCCATTCGCAGTAGTGGAACATCGCTTAGTTAGGCTAGGCCTACCTACTCGTAGTCAATTGCTCTTGTGTGCTCCAACCAAGTTTGATCGCATTCCTTGTGTCTGACTCCTTTCTCTACTCTAAGGTCACTCTACTTGCATAGTTTGGGGTCTACTCGTATTTGTTCGATTACACATCCCCCAGTGTCGTATTCTAAGGTATCGACTTCCCTTTTGCTCTCATCACTGAAGGAACATTAGTCCTCATATTCGTCACATCAGAGCTATATTTGTCTAGTTGCTCATCATTATCTAGGTTAGACACATCTCTTCTTGATGGTCAAGGATTAAGGCCCAATTGTACCTTAAGTTTAAATCGTGTATCTTGGACCATCGCCATTCAAGCTTGTCCAAGAGGTATTGGAGTGGCTTAAGATTCGTTGTTGGATTGCCAACCAACTTGTTGATCAAGTACCCTAAGATCTCCAAGAGCTCTCATCTATTGTTTGGGACTTGGAATGCAATAAGGTTGGGTCTTCCACGTAGGCTCCTAGTCATCATGTAGATTGGCACTGAAGGTGTGTCCTTGAGCTTTCAAGTTGCCTTGATGGCTTGTTCTTCAACCCACTACTTCAGCTCTAGCCATAGTGTTGAATGCTGCCTAAGCAGGTTGCCTAAGCTTAGAGTTACATGGGTGGTCACCAGTGTATTGAGGAGGCTAGTCATCTGCAGTTTTTGGCCAATGGCCTTGATTGGTTTGTTGGCCTAGAGAATCTAGGCTTTGTCTAGGCAGCCCAGCTTGTAGTGCCATCACCTCCCTTGATCTTGGTCATGGGAGAGAGATTGGCGTGCTCATGCTTGAGAGATCATCAATCTCATCTTCTAATATAGGCTCAGCTTCCTTTAGGTGCTCATGGGCCTTATTCACCCACTCTTTTACCTTCTTGATGGCTTCTGTTGAGACTTCAAGCTCGTGTGTGTGACCGACAAAGTCTTAGCTGTGTCCAGCTATATCAGCAAGTGTGGGACATTAAATAAGTCGATGGATTAAGGCTGTGTGAATGGTCTTACAGACCTTAGCCCTTAGAGTGTTGTATTCACTTTGATATATGAGTCATGGAATAATAGGAAAAATATGAGTGGAGAGCATATGGCTCCTCTCAATTGCTTCAATCCTTCTCTTTGTCTCTCTCTCTTCTAAACATGGTATTAGAGCCATCTTGAATGGGATCTCTAGAGCAAGAGGCTGTGAAGAACTTGAAGACCAGAGTATTTGAGAAGAGAAGAAACCTACCATTGTTTCTTGAAAGGTATGCACTTAATCATTTGGTTTGTCCAAGAGGCTGTCTGTGACTTGTCTGAAGCATTGGCAGGCTTCATTGGTCATAGTAGAGAGAGTATTAATAATCATTTTGGTAAAGACTTGCTAAATATACCCCCAGGCTGCATCAGCGTGATTGCACCTATTGTTTAAACTGCTCCCCATGACTGCAAATCAGTAAAGTAGTCATTGCTCAAGTGAACTACAGCTTACATACTCAGTTTGGAAGGTACTTGAAGGTCCTAACATGCAAATGCTTGGTCTAGAGATGATACATGAGTTCGAATAGCCTGGCATGCAAGGATTAGTAATTACTTGCAAAGTTTGGGATTTACTATTAGCAGGGTTGATCATAGTATGTTTACGAGTGTTGGTCATCTGTGTTGATGACTTGATAATCATAGGTGATGATGACTTTGGGATACAACATGTTATGCAGATGTTGAAATCTAAATTTGACATGAAATACTTAGGTGAACTGAAATATTTCATGGGTATTGAGGTGGGTATTGAGGTGATCAAAGCTGAAAATGTTTTATGGCTTATGCAGAAGCACTATGCCATGGAAATGCTAAAGAAATATGGCATGGTTGAATGTAAACCACTGGATATACCTCTTGATCAAAATGTCAAGTTGAATATTAGTACTGGAGCTGAAATTGATAATGTGACTATGTATAGACAGATGGTTGGTAGTTTGATCTACTTGACTATCACTAGGCCAAACTTGAGTTATGTAGTTGGGCTCATAAATCAATTCATGCAAAAGCCCAGAAAGCCACATTTGGATGCTATTAGACAGATTATGCAGTATGTAAATTCCATTGTAGATCATGGGTTGTTCTATGAGAAGGATAAGGTCATGAAACTCATTAGTTACACAAATGCGGATTCGGCAAGATGCTCATATGATCGTAGATCTATGAGTGGTTATGCCTTTGTATTTGGAAGTGGAATGATCAGCTAAAGCAGCAAGAAGTAGCCAACAGTTGCATTGTCTAGTACTGAGGTAGAGTACAGAGGTGTTGCATTGGCAACATGTGAGATTGCATGGCTGCTCAAGTTTATGGTTGATTTGGACATACATGTGGATGCTCCAGTGACCTTGTTATGCGACAATCTCAGTAGTGTACTCCTAACAACAAATCCAGTTTATCATGTCACGACTAAACACATTGAGGTACACTACTACTTTATCAGAGAGATGGTTCTTGCAGGGAAAGTAAATCTTATGCATGTGAAGACTAATATCTTTACCAAGTCTTTGGGTAAAGATAAGTTCAGTGTTTTTCGATAGCTACTTGGTGTACAAATGCTGTCTTGAGCTTGAGGGGGAGTGTTGAGACTTCAAGCTCATGTGTGTAACTGACAGAGTCTTAGTTGTGTCCAGTTGTATTAGCAAGTGTGAGACATTAAATAAGTTGGTGGATTAAGACTATGTGTGAATGGTCTTACGTACCTTAGACCTTAGAGTGTTGTATTCACTTTAATATATGAGATATGGCACAATAGGAAAAATATGAGTGGAGAGCATACGGCTCCTCTCAATTGCTCCAACCCTTCTCTATGTCTCTCTCTCTTCTAACAAGTTCGAGTTGGCACTTCAGGTTGGGATACTCCCCAACCTTAGCACTCGCCTTTTCAGCTATCCATGGAGCCAACATTTCTTCCTCTGTGTCAACAACTTTCCTTTCAACCGGTAGTGTTGTGATACTGTCAATTTGAGGGTGACCTTAGCGTCTGATATTTTCTTCCTTTGTCTTCAGCTCTTCTTTCCAACTAAGGTTGTGTCAAGGTTGCTAGGCCTTGGCAATCTGCGCATGGGTCATGACATGCAATGGGATAGGTTTGGCCTCCCCATCGAGTGTCTCGACACCGAACAACCCTAATGGAACCTATGGCTCGTTTTTCGAACTAGAGGATGGCCTCCACATAGGGAAATTGACAAAGAGGTGAGTGATTCAACACTCAGCGCATCTCAGGTCTGCCTTATCTCTATTTGCTTGCTCTCTCTCAAGGCAGTGCGAAGAGATATATCTTGGGTGACCGCAAGTCCGCTCTTGGGTTTGTGATCCTAGCTAGGCCTTTGCCTCTCCCACTACCTAATGCCATCACCGAACTAATCGATAGTCCATAAGGATTGTGTTGCCTTCCTTATCGTATGACACGTATGGGTTTACATAAGACTCGTCTACTCATCCACATAGTGGATTGGAGTATCACTTGATGGGTGGGTCACGTAGGGTCCACGTGTTCTAGGGATACCTGTAGGATTTATTTCCATCCTAGGGATGGGTAGCTTAGCATCATTAGGTGCCGAGAGAGCTTGTGGGGATCCCCTTCCAAAGAAGTTTGGTGGCCTGTTCTTGAGGTAGGGTTGACCGTAAGGCTACAAGTAGTACAAGAGTCTCTGGGGTAGTCTATAACGCATGGCGTCATGGCCGAACCTACCACAATTAGCACAAGGTCATGGGGTAGTCTATAATGCATGGCGTCATGGCTGAACCTACCACAATTAGCATAAGATCATGACCTAGTGTCCTAGCACTCCATTGGCAAGTGGTTCCTGCTACAATGCACCCATTGGACATGTGGACGCATTGGTCATCTCATCATCTCCTGTAGTTTGGTTATGTCCATCCTAATGTTTGCTAGCTCTTGTCCCAAGTCAGTGCCCTTCCCTTTGTTGTGCGTGCTTGGGCGTGCTCTCTCACTTGATGTTGAGGCCTTCTCGGAACTCTTGGTACTGGACTCTTCTCAATTCAAGCCTTTGGATCTTCTTTTCTTGAGTTGGTCATCCACTCTAATAGCTTCCTCAAATATTTTTGCCAGTGTGTCTCACTGCAAGCTTGAGTTGCAGGCCAAGGCTTTGTAGAGCTCTTCACTTTATATTCGATTGATGAATACCGTGGATACCGCTCTTTCGGTTGGTCTCTCGCCTATTGGGATTCTCTTGAAGAGGCTCCTCAACTAGTTACATAATCTCAAATATCCTCTTTCTCTCTCTGCTTTACGTTCATAAGTCGCACTGGCAGGTTGTCGAAGTACCCACGTTTGGAAAATCTCTTGATGAAGATTTTTTCCAAGTCATTGAAATTGGCACGCTCTGTAGCATCCACACTCATGTACCAACTCTGGCCCTTGTCATCTAAGCACTATCTAAAAGCTTGTGAGCATTGAGCAAGATCAATAAGGGCATTGGCCTTGCAAACCTGCTCGAACTGTTCCACAAAGCTATGCGGATAATTGTCGTTTGCTTGGTATTTGTAGCTGCTTGCCACCATAAGGATTTTTTATTGGCTATTAGAGCCTTGGTTAACCCCTAACCCTGCTAGCAATGATGTTGCTAATGCTGCAACACTTTTCTCTACAGTCGTGCTATCTAGCAGTCACTTCGTCAGAAGCTCACTCAGTGTGAGGTCTCCCTCTAGCACTCTCCGATTGATTTTTGTCTGGTAGAGCTAGCACTCTCTGGATCTCTCGCATTTCCATATGTTGACCAAAAGTGGGTGCACAGGTTACAGATTTCGAATTTGTAAATTTGAGGTGTTTGCCAGGAAGTAAACATAAGGTTTATCTACAAACAGGTTGTAAAATACATGTACTATTGAGCAATTAGTGAAAAAGGTTGCTTGGTGTGTTGTTGTGCACTTGTTGTGAAAGGTTGCAGAAGAATTACTTGTTGTGTTGTATCATTTTTCATGATAATGGTAGAGAATTGTGGAAATCCCATTATTGGGAAGCTCGACAAGAACACTATCCTTCATGGAAGTTTTGTGTGATGAACTTTCTCATTGGAAATTACCTTTATGAGTTTGTTTTAGGTGAATAAAAGGAGGCAGAGCTTGGTATCACTGCAGATGAATTGAAGGCAAGGAAATAATAGAATACAAAAGACAAAAAGGTGATGTGCTAGCTATCTACAGTCATTGATAATACTATGTTGGGACATATCAAGAATGTAGAAGCTTCACATGCAGCTTGGAAAATTTTTGAGAACATGTTTTCAGTATATACAAAGGTACAAAAGATTCAACTCAAGAAAGAGTTGAATACCTTGAAGAAAGGGAAAATGTCTATCAATGAATATGTTTTGAAGGTGAGGAGCATTGCAGATGCTTTAGTAGTGATTGATGCAATGCCTGATGATGATGATTTGGTCTCATCCACTTTGAGTGGCCTTAATAATGAGAAGGCATGGAAATTATTTATTACTTCAATATACGTACGAAAGACATTTTCAGATTTTGATGAGTTGGTCTCTCTCATGATTATTGAAGAGATCAATATGCAGGGTGACTCGTCTGAAAGAAATGGTGAACAAGTTCAAACATTTTACTCAAGTTCAAGAAGGGGACATGGTAGATCCTCTTCGAGAGGCCATGGTATGGGACGTGCTGGCGATAATCAGATGGAGGGGGAGAGTAACTCTCTAATGAGTTTAGTGGCTTCTTGAGGACTCACGGGATAAAGAGGCAATTTACTTTGCAAGTATACTCCACAACAAAATGGGGTTGCAGAAAGAAAAAATAGGCATACTGCAGAAGTTGCACATGCATTAATGGCTAAAAAGAATATGCCAAAATATTTTTTGCCTAAAGCTATCCATAATGTTGTCTATATTATGAACAGAACTTCCACAATTACAGTTCATGGGATGACTTCAAAGAATGCTTTACTGGAAATTATCCTAATGTATCATACTTGAAGGTATCTGGTTGTGTTGCATATGTTCATGTGCCAGATGAGCTACAAAAGAAGATTGATCCAAAGGCTAAAAAATGTATTTTTATTGGATATTCTTTAGAGTAGAAGGGGTATCATTGTGATAGCCCTATCAACAGATGAGTTCAGAGTGAGCAAGGATGTTATTTTTTATGAGATGAGCAGTTGATATGCACATATTGGTTATGTATTAGATGATGATAATGATCGTGATAGCTATGTACAGAAAGAAAAGCAAGAATCATGGAGTCTTAATGGACCAAAAACATAATCTTGTACTACACCTACAGTGAGCCCTTGGTGTGGGAGACTAAGGAGTAGCCCCACATCTTCAGGTGGATCTATAAGTGTTGCAAGCATCAAAGACAAAGGATAGAAGAAAGTGTTGGATGGTAATGATGAATCTACTAGTAATTTGGGATTTGATGGAGATTCTAGTGGTTCAAAGAGTTTGGATGATGAGCTTGGTATTCCTTCAATTAGGACTCCAGGTGTATAGAGAGCTCATAGTAATGTAAAGGCTCCATTGAGTGATCCAATGGTACATAGGTCTAGTAGGGTCAAATACCCTATTAAAAGATTTGGTTTTGAAGGTTATGCAGCTCACCATTATGCTTATATGGTGAAACTAGTTGAGGATGTTGAGCCCACTTGTTTTGAGAATGCTATTGATCATGCTCATTTGGAATGCAACAATGGATGGGGAGATGGTTTCATTAGAAGCTAATAAGACTTGGGATTTGGTACCCTTATCGAAGGGTAAGAAAGCTATTGGTTGTAAGTGGGTTTACAAAGTCAAGCATAATGCAGATGGTTCCCTTAGCAGGTATAAGGCTAGGTTGGTTGCAAAAGGCTATGCTCAAACATGCAGCATAGATTATGAGGAGACAATCAGTCCAATTGCTAGGATGGCAACTGTTAGATATGTGATTGCCTTGGTAGCACTCATGTTGAGATATCGAGCTCCACTCGTGATACGCCAGGGTGACCGTTGTGTATTTATGTCACCGACTTGTCAGTTGCAGATGCGGTTGGTACACCGCCCATGAATAATAGCTACATGATAGCTATCCTTATCTACTCTAGTTCGTGGCTCAGTTAGTATGCCAGCTTAGTTAGTTGAGTTTGGTTTGAGACCCATATATAGGGTTCTTCTATTTCTTTGTACTTGAGTTCTTTTGGCTTACACAACTAAGAAGAGAAAAACTGTTTTTCAGCCTCTACCCTTGTGTGTATTCCCCCATTGTGCAAGCAAGAAAGCTACAAGTGAGACTCCTTCCTTCTCTCCCACAATCTTGACATGGTATCAGAGCCTTGTTCGTGGTAAGGAGCTCAAGAAAGAAAGCCAAGCTTGCGGTGTTCTGGTAAGAGGAGCAGTGTTGCTTTCATTTTCTGTTTTGGGAGCAGATCTCTGCAGGTAGCACAGCCGGAAAGTGCAGGAGTGCATTGTCTCAGGTTGAGACGCCCTTCGTGGTGAAGCAAGAGGGCAGTATATGCGACCTCGGGGCCTGTTTTGGAGGTGGAAGTTTTCTGCACGCACTCAGGAAAAGGCCCAGTTTTATGCTGTGCAGCCACTGTTCTACAGGTCGGTGAAAAGTTACTGTAGAAATTGCATCGTATGCTTGTGCGCAGAGACATTGGGAGTTACAGAATCATCCCTGTTGCCTGTTGATGCAAAATCGTCACTAGGAAGTGACTGTGTGGTCAAATACCACTTTCGTCAGTTTTGCAGATTTGCCTTTGTGAAGCTGAAGCTGTGTTCTTTGCAGTGACAGAATTTTTTGCAGTGTTTTGTAATGGCGTCCGATTCTCTCTCATAGATTGTCACTGAAAAGCTTGACAAGAACAACTTCCAAGCATAGAAGTTTAGAATGACGAATTTCCTTATGGGAAAAGGATATTGGGAATTTGTTGCAGGAAATGAAGAAGAACCAGTTTTTCCTGATGTTCCCAATTAACAGCAAATGCAGGCATTTAAAGCATGGCATGAGAGAGCCAGGAAAGTTATGTACTGGCTGTCTATCAGCATTTCAGACTCTATGATTGTGCATATTCAAGATGCAAGTACGCCAAAGGAGGCATGGGATACTTTGTCAAAAATGTATAGCACAAATACGCAAGCCATGAAAATGCAGCTCAAGAAAGAGTTGCATAATGTGCAAAGAGAAAATATGAGCATCAATGACTACCACATGAAGGTGAAGAAGATTGCAGATGCACTTGCTTCCATTGGGTCGCCAGTGGAAGATGATGATTTAGTTTCTGTGACCTTGAATGGTCTAGGAAAGGATTATGCACAGTTCTAAACATCCATTTCCGTCCGTGAAAGATTTCCTGATTTTGAGGAGTTGATTGCTCTTCTAATTTCTGAGGAGCAAAGAAATGGTGGTGCATCTTCTTCAGGAGGAACTTCAAAAGAAGCTGTCTTCTACTCAAATGCTGGAAGAGGTAGAGGCAGAGGTAGAGGAGGCCGATATGGAGGCTGTGGTAGAAATCAGAATATGCAGCAAACTCAAGAAAACCAGTCCTATGGAGGAGGACGTGGTAACTCTAGAGGCAGGGGGAGCCATAGAGGTCGTGGTGGATGGCAAAGAGGCCAAAATGCAAACAGTAATGTTGAATACTACTACTGTGGTAAAATGGGTCATATGGCTAAAGACTGCTATAAAAAGCAGAATGACATCATGAATGGAAAACTGCAACAAGGGAATTATGCATCTTCTAGTAGACAAGGTGATGACAGAAATGAGCACTTGTTTATGGTGCAGCACATGAACAATTCTGTGACAAGTGCAGAAGAAAGCAATGATGTATGGTATGTTGACTCAGGTGCATCAAACCACATGACACGTCATGCAGAATGGATGGAGGATGCAAGAAAAATGGAAAAACCAAGATTTGTGGAGACTGGTGATGATACTGCACATCCTATTGTGCAGATTGGAAAATTTCATTTGTCTATGCAGGATGGGAAAAAGAAATACCTGTCCGATGTATTTCATGTCCCGAATATCACCAAGAATCTGGTTTCTGTTGGTCAAATGGTTGAGCAGGGCTTGCAGGTCAGATTTAATCCTCATGGATGCTTTGTTGAGGATATGAAAAATAAAGGTCGCTTGATAGCAAAAGGAAAGAAGAAGGGCCGAATGTTTACATTGGATGCAGAAATGTCTGAATTGAGTGCAGAAATGTTTGCACATGGGACCGGTGTAGTTGCAGATATTGATATCTGGCATAAACGCATTGGTCATGTTAATGTACAGCGACTTAAATCAATGCAGGCCCAAAATATTGTTGCAGGTTTTCCTAAATTCAAGGTTGCAAAAATGCATAAGGTATGTGAAGCGTGTCAGTTTGGAAAACAGGCAAGGAAACCATTTCCTAGACATGTTCAAGAGAGTGAGAAGCCATTGGAATTAATCCACTCTGATGTGTGGACTACTAAACTGCATCTCTTGGAGGCTGTCATTATTTTGTCACTTTTATTGATGACTATAGTAGAAAAGTTTGGGTGTATTTTATGAAAAAGAAAAGTGAAGTTTTTGGGCATTTCAAAACCCTTAAAGCTATGGTTGAAAAAGAAACAGGCCTGCAAATAAAATGCCTAAGGTCAGATGGAGGGGGAGAGTACCTCTCAAATGAGTTTACAAGGTTCCTGCAGGAGCATGGCATAAAGCAGCAATACTCATGCAGTCATACCCCACAACAAAATGGAATTGCAGAAAGGAAAAACAGGCATATTGGAGAGGTATCTCGTGCCATGCTCAATGAAAAAGACTTGCCAGATTTTTATTGGGCTGAAGCAGTTGCTACAACAGTCTACATAATGAACAGGACTCCCACTGCAGCAATACATGGAATGACTCCAGAGGAGAGGTATACTGGTAGGAAACCAGATATTTCTCATTTGAAAATTTTTGGTTGCATTGCCTATGTACATGTGCCAGATGAGTTGAGATCCAAGTTGGATCCAAAAGCTGAGAAGTGCATCTTTATTGGTTACTCTCTGCAGCAAAAAGGATATAGATGCTATAACCCTTCTACTCGTAAGTTTACAGTGAGCAGAGATGTTGTTTTTTATGAGATGAGTAGCTGGTATAAACCAGTAAATGTGATTGATGATGTAGATGCACAAAATGGTAATGCTGCACAGAATTCACAGCAGCAGTCACAAAATATTAGTAGACCTGGAGCGTCCTCTAGCAGTGGTTCACATTCTTCGCCATGGACAGGCAGATTGAGATCAGGAGAATCTTCTCAAAGTAATGCTGATAGTGGTATGTAGGTATCACGAAAAGGAAAAGAGAAAGTTGATCAGCCCATGTTTGATGTGAATGTAGGTCACTCTTATGTGGATGGTGAATCCAGTGGCTCAGAACAGAGCATTGATGATGAGTTGGGTATTCCTTCTATTGTTACGCCTGAAGTAAGGAAGACCAGGGATGTTTTGAGAGCACCTGGGAGTGAACCTACTTTGCGCAGGTCTACGAGAGCTAGGTATCCTGTGGATAAGCTGAAATATGATGGATTTACAGCCATTCACTATGTATGATGGATTTACAGCCATTCACTATGTATATATGGTCAAAGTGATACAAGAACCAGAACCCACTTCTTTTGAGCAAGCCATGGAAAAAGAAAAATGGGAGAAAGCCATGGATGAAGAAATGGATGCTTTGGAAGCAAATGCTACATGGGAATTGGTACCTTTGCCTAAAGGTAAAAATGCAATTGGTTGTAAGTGGGTTTATAAGGTGAAGCACAATGCAGATGATTCTGTGAACAGATACAAGGCAAGATTAGTAGTCAAGGGGTATGCACAAACATATGGCATTGACTATGAAGAAACATTCAGTCGGGTTGCAAGGATGGCAACCGTAAGAGTAGTCATTGCTATGGCTGCATCAAAGGGATGGTCTTTACATCAGATGGATGTAAAGAATGCATTCTTGCATGGTGATTTGCAAGAAGAGGTCTATATGGAGCAGCCACCAGGTTATGTGCATGTTGTTCATCCTGAGTTTGTTTGCAGGTTGAAGAAAGCCTTGTATGGCTTAAAGCAAGCACCTAGAGCATGGTCTGACAAGATAGGACAGTATCTTGTCACTATTGGCTTTCAGATTTCCAAGGCAGATTTCTCACTTTATGTGAGAAAAACAGAGAAAGGTATTATGCTACTTGTCATTTATGTTGATGATTTGATTATGACAGGTGACAGTGACGAAGATATCATTCATGTGAAAATGCTATTGAAGCAGAAGTTTGAGATGAAGGATTTGGGAGAGCTGCATTATTTCTTGGGCATTGAGGTGATTAGATCACCAAGTGGGATACAGCTCTTGCAGAGGCAGTATGGATTGGACATGCTGTCCAAATATGGGATGACAGGCTGTAAGCCTATTTCAGTTCCTTTGGAGCAGAATGTGAAGCTGAGCACAGATGCAGGTGAGCTTCTAGAAGACCCTACTATGTACAGACGCATAGTAGGAAGTTTGATTTATATGACTATTACCAGGCCAAATTTGAGCTATACTGTTGGATTGATAAGTCAGTTTATGCAGGATCCAAGGAAACCACATTTGGATGCGGCTAGACGCATACTCAGGTATGTGAAGTCCACATTGCAGTATGGACTATTTTATGAGACTGGGGTTCAGATACAGTTGCATGGATACACTGATGCTGATTGGGCTGGTAGTATTTCTGATAGACGATCTACCAGTGGATATGTGTTCTCTTTTGGGAGTGCTGCAGTCACTTGGAGCAGCAAGAAACAGCCTACAGTTGCCTTGTCGAGCACAGAGGCCGAGTACAGGGGTGCAGCAATGGCTGCATGTGAGGTAGCTTGGTTGCATAAGCTACTTTATGATATGCATCAGCCTACAGATGGGCCAGTTGTCATTTATTGTGACAACATGAGCAGTATACACTTTGCAAATAACCCACTCTATCATGCTAGAACAAAGCACATTGAGGTGCATTATCACTATGTGTGAGAGAGGGTTTTACTAGGTCTTATTGATCTAGTTTATGTCAGTACAGAGGATCAGGTAGCTGACATATTCACGAAGGCATTGGGCGCAGAGAAGCTGCGCAAGTTCAGAGACCTGCTTGGTGTGCAGGAATTGGGATTGAGCTCGAGGGGGAGTGTTGAGATATCGAGCTCCACTCGTGATACGCCAGGGTGACCGTTGTGTATTTATGTCACTGACTTGTCAGTTGCAGACACGGTTGGTACACCGCCCATGAATAATAGCTACATGATAGCTATCCTTATCTACTCTAGTTCGTGGCTCAGTTAGTATGCCACCTTAGTTAGTTAAGTTTGGTTTGAGACCCATATATAGGGTTCTTCTATTTCTTTGTATTTGAGTTCTTTTGGCTTACACAACTAAGAAGAGAAAAACTGTTTTTCAACCTCCACCCTTGTGTGTATTCCCCCATTGTGCAAGCAAGAAAGCTACAAGTGAGACTCCTTCCTTCTCTCCCACAATCTTGACAACTCAAAGGTTAGAGTTTTCAACAAATGGATGTTAAGAATGCCTTCTTGCATGGTGAATTGCAAGAAGAAGTGTATATGGAGCAACCAACAGGTTATGAGGATTTAGAGCATCCCACATATGTGTGCAGGTTAAAGAAGGTGCTCTGGGCTGAAGTAAGCACCTAGAGCATAGTCTGACAAGATTGGAAAGTATATTTTCAATATTGAATTTTGTATTTCTGATGTTAATTACTCACTTTATGTGAGAAGGGGAGATGCAGGTTTGGTCATCATAGTCATTTATATGGATGACTTGATTATTACAAGTGACAGTGACAATGGGATTGCTGAAGTTAAGGACTTCTTGAAGAAGAAGTTTGAGATGAAGGATTGGGTGAGCTGAGATACTTTGTTAGTACTAAGGTGATCAGATGTGATGATGGTATATGGCTATCCCTATTTACTACAAAGTGAAAGAAGTGGAAAACGAGACATTAAGAGGAAAAGGGATAAGTTGAGGACTGGTTGTAATTAACATGGAACTCACCTAGACTTAAGAACTTGAAGGAACCCACCAATAAGAGAAGACCCAAAGACATAGAAGGGTGATCAAATCTCCAAAGGTAGGCCCAAGCAAAGACCACAGCAAGCCAAAAAGGTGGATGCAGCAAGGACAGGAACTATCATGGAAGTGGATCTATGCGGCCTTATCAACTTGATTGACAACTTGGCAGAGTAGGAAGCTTTGGACATGGAAGAGGGCAGCTCAAGCCTTAGAAACAATGAAGAGCTAGACTTAGGCAATTTTTCAAAGGCCGTCCAACAACTAGTGTACAAGTACGATGTTCAAACTCGGCTCTAAAACACCGTGGTAGACCTATAAAGAATGTCATAGCAGACCTTGAGGAAGAGAGGAACCTGGCTCATAGGGCTTTGCAAGCCCTAGCTATGTATAACCATGACCAACAAACTAGGAGCTTGTGCCAAAGTTAGCCGAAATCACAATGCACCCTGAAACTGTTATCCGCAACATTGCAGCTCTAAAACGGGGCCTGAAACGACCTCAAATGCCAAAAAAAATTGCAATAAAGCCCTAAAGGGCATATCTACAAAATATACAGTGCTCTTCTCGCACACCAAATCTCACAGCAATCTAAGATTTTCACTCTATCTTGCTTTCGGTGCCTCCACAAACACTATCCAAGAGAAGAAGTGGAAGAATGGGAGAGCTTCTTACCTGTTGCTTGCTTGCTCAAACCTTGCTTCTTGTCCTTCACTTTAGCCTTCAAAATCAACCTCTCTCAGTGGTGCAGCTCTCTAATACCATGTCAAGAATTGTGTGGTGAGGGGACCTGCTTGGGCTGCTACACCAAACACACAATGTATACACAAGAGGAAGCCCACTCAAGAACACAAGAAGAGAGATGGAGGCCAAAACATTTTCTTTTTTATTTCTTCTTCTTCTTCCACACACTATACAATATACATGAAGTATAAATAAGATACAACATAAAGGAAAGTGGCCTACTAATTCAAATAATGCATAATAGACTACACTAATCGAATGGCGCTATATCTTTGCCAGATGTAGATAGGTGTAACAAACTAAATATAATAAGTGATAAGTCAGTGGCCATGTGAGTATTATAATGACCACCAACATGCTAAGTGTAGACATGTGGACCCATCTAGCTAGGCGGTCCATCATCAATGTCCGCATGTGTTGAGCTTGCCATCTCAACAAAAAGGTTGTATCCATCAAAGATCAAAGAGAGAAGGAAGTAGAGAATAGGAGATAGAAGAGAAGAAAAAGAATAGGCAAGAGGTATATAAGATAAAGACAAAGCTCAATGATTCGAAGCACCATCATGTATTGATAAAACCTGAGAAGATAAATAAAATCCTTGTATAGAACTCCAAATACACTTCAACCTTGTGTATTCTGATTATTATAGTAGTCACAAGCTAATTTTTTGATAGCTAGACTCTAAGACAAATGATGATTCTTGGATTATCTAGACAATGTCTACCACTACTCGGAAGTAATCTATAAGCATTAGATCTCATGGAGCTCCCTGTTATACCATGTTCGAATTCTCTTTGATCACTCCTTTTTCTTCCAGTCCAAAGTGTTGTTTGCATCTTGGAAACTACGATCATGCAACGTTGAATTTAGGAGCCCTTCTTTTTGCATGAGATCTCCCAAAGCTAGTTGAAAGAAACTTTCTTTTTGCATGATACCCTATTCTAGAAGTTTACTATATCTTTTGAGGATATTTACAAGAAAGAATATCCAAAATAGGCTAAAGTTATCCAAAAAATCTCCTATTTTGAAACTATCCATACTATGGACACTAAAACTAATGACTAATATGATATTGACTCTCTAGATTAATAAGAAAGCTAAATGATGATGCACTCCATGGTTTTTCACACTGTGTTAGCATAGCGACATGATGACATCTTGCAATTATACCCCATCAGTGGGTATATTAACACACATTGCAGTATGAAATACATCCCATGATTCAAGCAGTGTAACTAAGAGGAACAAGGGGACTAGAGTACCCTTGAATTTGTTGAGAATTAACAAATGATATATGCTCCAGGAAGAGTTGTCATGAATCCCATATGCACAGAGAGGAGAGTGAAACAACCCAACTTCTATAAAGCATTGTATTTGACTACCACTTTTATATGGAATGAATACAATGTCATGATGCTTTGTACTTTCAGTTAAGTGTCTTGTCTTTGACAGTCCTACACAAGGTTGTGTTTATGAGTCCAAGCTAATCTATCTTGGAACCTAATTCACTTGTGTAACAATTTGTCTCTACTTGTCCATGTCATTATGAATTTGGTTTTCATCTTCCATCCGCCATAGCATCCGCCATGCTCTAGATCTGCACATTTTGACATGGTATCAGAGCCCAATCGGGCATAGCATGACTCATTGCTACTACAAGTCTCAAGCTTTTCAATTTCTCACTCTTTTCAGTCAAGTAGAGTTCCTACCATTCAAGATTTACTACAACACTCTATTTTTCAGCAAATATTAAATTGATTTACCATCAAGGAGGGGTTTCAGGCTAAAGGGGTAACATCAACCATCAAGCAACAAGAATCATCATCTTCAAAACCATAGTATCTTTTGATACTACATAGTGGGATTTGACACTGCCCCATCACTTGTGCTTGTTAGCACATTCAAAAAGTAACTCACTGTTTGATTCATGATTCGAAGATTATTCTTAGTTTGTGTGATAATTTAAAGTCACATCGATAAAATCCTGTGTAAATCTCAATCTTCTTGTAAAAGAATAGACACTGCTTGAGAGTTCTGGTGGTAAGACCTCCTACTAAGATGACTGAAGTGGAACATATAGCAAAGTTTAATGGTGAAGGCTTTCATGCCTGGAAGGAGAAGACAATGTACCATCTTATGTGGAAAGACTTGTGGGACTTGTTTAAGGATGATATAGATAGCAAGAAGGAAGATGATGAGGATAGATTCCTTGAAGAAGACCAGTTCAAAACCAAAGAATGGAAGAAGATGAATAACAAGGCACTAGGCATCATTGCCTGGGGGTTAAGTGATGATGTGCTATATCATGTCTCTGGCATAACTTTTTGGGAGGAACTTGACAGGATGTTTGATACCCAAGCAAACAACTCAAATGTAAAATTACTTATGCAGTTTTATAAGTTGGATGTAAAAGACAGTTCATCTATGACTATACACATCAATAAGTTCAAGAGCCTTAAAACTTAGCTAGCAACTCTTAAAAAGAACATCGATGAGAGGATGAGGCAATAGCAGTGCTACTTGCCATTGTTAATCATGAACCATATGAGAACATTGTTTCAATACTAAGTAATGTTCCTAGTCTCTCACTCAAAGATATTGAGCACTCACTACTTGATGGAGAAAGAAAATTTAAAAGCAAAGATGTAAAAGAGACCAACTCAAGGGAAAACCTCTTATACACCAAAGGAGCTACTAGACCCAAGGGAAGAGGTCAAGGATTCAACACCGACAACAAAAGTTAGATGACATGTCATTATTGTGGTAAAACCAGCCATATTGCCAGTGAATGCTTCCACAAGAAAAGAGCACAACACATGCAAAATGATCACCACCAAAGTCAATTCATGAATAAAGAAGAAGAAAAAGATACTTCTGCCACCATCAACAACTCTAACATATTGTTCTAAGGAATTTGTTCCCATGGTGGATCTCTATGTTTCCCTTAGTGGATTTGATTTGTAAAAAATCCTTGCTAAAGATGTAAAGTCTCAAGCTTTAACTTTTCGAGCTAGTCTTCTAGGACATTTTATCATGTAGGGGGGGGAAAGCTAGCAAGTGTAGGGACTCATCATTTGAGGGGGGTGTTGACTTCTATAAAGCATTGTACTTGACTATCACTTTTATATAGAATGAATACAATGTCATGATGCTTTGTACTGTTAGTTAAGTGTCTTGTCTTTGGCAGTCCTACACAAGATTGTGTTTATGAGTCCAAGTTAATCTAACTTGGAATCTAATTCACTTGTGTAAAAGCTTGTCTCTACTTGTCCATTATGAATTTGGTCTTTATCTTCAACCCACCATGCTATAGATCCACACGTTTTGACATAATTCGATCCCTTGAAGACAAATGACTAATAGTGGAATGAAACTCATTTAAGTGAGCACATATAGAAGTGCCCTCCTTCATGTGAAGGTCCATAAGTTGCTTTAGCCTTGTCTTTTGCATGATACCCTATTCTAGAAGTTTACTATACCTTTTGAGAATATTTAAAAGAAATAATATCCAAAATATCAAAAATAGACTAAAATTATCCAAAAATCTTGTATTTTGGAGCTATTCATACTATGGACATTAACACTAATGACTAATATGATATTGACTCTCTAGATTAATAAAAAATCCAAATGATGATACACTCCAAGGTTTTTTACACTGTGTCTGTGTAGCGGCACGACAATATCCTGCAATTGTACCCCATCAATGGGCATGTTGGCACACATAACAGTACAAAATGCATCCCATGATTCATGTAGTGTAACTAAGAGGAACAAGGGGACTAGAGTACCCTTGAAATCAATCCTCTGTGAAGACAAATGACTAATAATAGAAAATGACTAGAGTCCCATATGAAAATATTTTCCTATAAGTCCCATACAGACCTGTGCATTAGAGACAACATTATAGAACACCTGCTCAGAGAGGGACAATATGATGGTGGACTTATATAAGTTCATCTAATTTAGTCCAATCCTATGCATCAATAGATTCAAGCTTCACACCCTCATGCTTCAAAGGCTAACCTGTATTTTTTGCACTAAAAATTGACAGATTTGGGCCTTCCAGTAGCTGTAGTTGGTGCCATCTATCTTATCAATATTAAAGATAGCACTATCACTCAAGCCACCAGCCATAATAAAGACAAACAAGCACACAAACTATCAAAGTACACTACTATAATTACTACATATAGCCCTAAAACCAATGCTAAATCAAATTGAAAACAAGGAGTATACTATCTACAAGCTCAATACAAAGAACTGTCAAATGGGGGTGACTACTCACATAAACAGTGCAATAAACAGCAACAATTATAACATGCTAAAAATGAAGTATAACAATAAGAAATCAATGCCAAAGATGGGCAACCTCACTGATATAAGACAAAATGCAACTAGAAAGGAATAGCTTCAATTGGCAGTAAGTGAATATGCGACTGTCACTAAGAACTCTCAAAGAATCAGTGTGTCAAACTAAGATACATCACATAGATATAACCATCATGGATAGAGTGGGTCTCATGAGTAATAAAAGAGACCAACTAAAGACACAACAATCGAGCAATGTAACGAAAGCTCAATACATAACTAACCAAGATGCATACATCATGACAAAGATAGGTGCCGCCCTAAGAGGAATGTCAAATCAGTCCACTAAGCATCAACTCCATACATAAAGCATGACAAGAGCATGTACATGTCACCTAGTCCCACAGTCCCATTGAAAGACCCTCAAGCTCAACCACATAACCAAATTATCAATGTAATATTCAAGTGTCAAGTAGTGACTACCATGAGAATAAAAGTTGAATTCTAGATGAGCAAAGAAATCTCAAAACATAATATGGAAGGCATCCATACATCCAAGATCCAAGTAGCATGTATATGGGAGCATCTGGCCACCCAAGTAAAATACAAAGCTCTTATTACTACAGCATCGAATAGCCATATATAATAGTGAATGGCAACCAATGTCAATATTTAAAGCTCCAATCTTAGCTCAAAAGTAAGCTAGAAGCATGGCAAAGCATGTTACATGAGCCATGAGCATCCGTATATCAACCCAAGTGGTCGGTAAGCATTCGAGAAGTAATAGGCATGTATTCCACATAGACTAGCTTCAGCCCTACTTATTATAACAATTAAAAAATTCTATAAAATTGAGAAAAAGAGTGCTCAAATCAGTCTCACAATATTCCAATACATTGGCATAACATCCCTAAATAATTCGGAATGATTCTTTATCTAGTGAATGTCTACTACTACTCGAAAGCAATCTCCAAGTATTAGATCTCTTGGAGCTCCTTGTTATGTAAAAAACACACACCAAACACTAGCTTCTTCTCTACTACTCAAACGACACATCTAATGGTTTCCTTGGCTCCAAAAGGGGGGTAAAACCCCAGAAAACAAAGCTCAAAACATCACGTGGAAGGCATCCAAACATCTAATATCCAAGTAGCATATATTTGGGAGCATCCGACCCAAGTAACTTCCAAGGGTCTTACTAAAGCATTAAATAGCCATACATAATAGTGAATGACAACCAATGTCAATATCCAAAGCTCCAATCTTAGCTCAAACGCAATCCAGAAGCATGACAAAGCATGTAACATGAACTATAAGCATCAGTGTATCAACCCAAGTGGTCGGCAAGCACCCGAGAAGGAATATGGATGTATTCCACAAACCAAATGAGCTTCAGTCCTACTTATTATAGCAATAAAAAAACTCTATAAAATGGAGCAAAAGAGTGCTCAAATCGGTCCCATACATTCCAATACATTGACATAACATTCCCAAATGATTCAACATCAAATAGACATCCCGGGAAGCATAAATGACCTCCGGACAATGAGTGAAGTGCTATCCTAAATTGTATGACAACAAATTGTCATAGATTGTGAATCAACGACTGATCTTGGGAGCTTCAAATGATATGTATGATTACAAGACTAATGTCCAAGAAGATTCCAAAGGTTGCCAAGTGTCGGGAGCAGTACGAGAAGCTGAAGGATGTGGCTGAGATTATTAGGGATTGGATAGCAACAATAGGTGCAATTCATGTTGTTGTTGCTACTCCTAATATTAGTATTGAGGCTTTGGGAGCACTCTAAGGTGCTCAAATAAATTGAGTGATGCCTTGGAACAAGTTGTAAAAGGGGGAAAGAAGCCAGAGCTCAATGCATACTTGGGGTGAAGAATCCATGGCTACCATGAATGAAGAGCTAAAGCTTTTCAAATCTAGGTGTTGAAGTAAGCTAAAGGGGAAGAGCTTCTCAATGCCAATGCAATGACTTTGATACCAATTGAAGGGAATGAGACCTAAAGTGGAAGCACGGAGCAAAAGCAAGAGCTATGGTGGAAGGAGCAAGAACAAGAGAGAGAGACACACACACACAAAAGATGTGGGAACTCTAATAGTCACAATGTGTGATGGGCCTTCCCTTTATTCAAATGTCACTGAAAGAATGAAGAATGAAGTGAAAATGATAGTGGGCACCCGTCACCTGGAGTGTACAGGTGTGCAAATATGCGTGTACTATCAATGTAACTAATACACGAGCGGCTAGGCACAAATACCTTTACACCCAACAAGGAGAGTATACCTAGTTTAGCAACTTCATAGTGCATGGTGGTACTAGGTTTGGAAAAATGCATATTGATGGTGCATTTGAGGTGTGCCTCTAAAGTTTTTGGTGAGGATAATCAACATAAGAATATTTGAAGAAATGGGCAATCAAGTGACAATATTGCACTTGTGAGGTCTTATAATCCTTCACTTTAGGATCTCTCTCTCTCTCTCTCTCTCTCTCTCTCTCTCTCTCTCTCTCTCTCTCTCTCTCTCTCTCTCTCTCTCTCTCTCTCTCTCTCTCTCTCTCTCTCTCTCTCTCTCTCTCTCTCTCTCTCTCTCTCTCTCTCTCTCTCTCTCTCTCTCTCTCTCTCTCTCTCTCTCAAAACTCATCCCTTCTTGCTCATACATAGAGGAGAATCGCAAGATGGATTGGGGGTACTATGATTTCTATATAGCCCAAAGACTTGGCTCTCTCAATGGAACAATGGTGCAACCAAGAGAGGTTGGGAGAGAAAGAGAGTGTTATGGAATTATATTTATCAATTTTTCTTATTGAATTTTTTGTCTATTTACTGCTTAATCAGTGAATTATTGTGCAAATGGGTGCATGCAGTAGTGGTCACATCATGCCAAAGGATACTATCTTTTTTTTTTGTGTTGTGGTGAGCAGATAAGTCACAAATTATGTGACAAATAGAAAATTTCCACAATTAAAAAATAAATAAATATAATTCCATAATGGTCATGAATGATCCAATAAATATACATAATTCACAATAGGAAAGATCAATAAATATAATTCCATAACAAACAGTGTGCATGCTTATGGCATTACAAGATTGTGCACTTAGTTGGTAACAAGGCAATGCAAAGCATACAAAAGAGCAATGAGGACAAGTGCAAAGCAACTCAATAATCATGAAAATCACATAAGAATGGCCCCAAAGCTCCCCCAAAGGGAGCCAAGAACACTCACAATAAGTTGAAGTGCCAAGAGTGAAGCACCAACCTAAAATGATTGAGTCAATGATTTTAACAAAGTCACAATGTGTGGGGTGCCAAATAGGGTTGCATTAATATAGGCTGCAAGTGGAATGAGACTTAAAAGCCACATGGATGAGAGCCAAGAAAATTCACTATAAGTGCCTTAAGAGAGGGACCCCATTAGCTCTTTATAGAGTAGCATACATATTTCTAGTACTCCTCTTGACACTTAATAAATGGTAAGAGTAACAAGAGATTAGAATGAGACAAGAAGTCAACAAAGTGGTGGAACCATGGACCCCCCACTCCTGTGCATAAGTTTGACGTATCTCAAAGATAGCATAAAGAAGACTCCTCAAGTATAAAGCATGGAATGCCCAAGACAGTCCAAGTAAGAGCTCATCAAAGCTTCAAGAAGATCATCAATAGTCTTCAATAATATGTGGTATATCTAAGAAGTTGTACAATGTTGAATAAGAAAAACTAGGTCCCAAGTGATCAAATATGGCAAGAACTAGACTCACAAAACACCACTCAAGCGCTAATGCTAGATTCCTACAAGGCAATGAAACAAAAGGTACACCCAAGAGGTGCCAAAAACGAGCACATAGTACTCCTCAAGGTGATGTTAAATATTTCTAGGGAGGGTATTGGTTACCCTCTCTCATGGCACCACTTTCCATAGCCTCACTGATAGGGCCAAATAGGAAGCTGCTAACATGAGCTTGGAGAAGTTCACACTTGTAAAAGATACCCCAATAGTCCCTCCACCATAAGACTACTCACAAGTAGATGAATCTTTCAATGAACACTTGTAAGATCAGTCTACAATGAGAAGCCTCCTTTGAAGGGATGTCCTAGATGCATCATATTGAATCTTAATAGTAAAAGCATATGCATTTAGCACCATCTCTACACACTTAAGACTACTCTTGAATGGGTATTGGTGTGATGCATATCCATCACTCCACGTTGATCAACTCCCCTCAAATGACCGAAGCCTACTAAATCTCCATCCTATCCTACCCACTTCTTTTCAACTTCTTATTGCCCCCTCTCACATAGTAATTGATAGTAGAAGGGCAATGCACCCACTTTTGCATACATCTTTTGAGATTGAGGGTTTTGGATGCATAAGAGGGAGGGGTAGTACTACTTAGCATATATCTTATGAGCTTGAGGGTTTTGGATGCATAAGAGTGAGAGGTGGTACTACTTAGCCATGTGATGGTGAGCTGACTTAAAAAGTATCTATGAGCACTAACCCTTCTTAACTACAACGTACACCTAGCCCTCCATTCATAGTGTAGAACTTTTGAATTACTTGGAGTTGCAATAACACTACATATAATAATTTTAGAAATATTAAATATAGAATAAAGCATTTAGTATTGTCTAGTCACATGTTGAAAAATTAGTATTTTGGATCGTTTAATACACAGATGGTCATTCATGTTCGAACATTAACTAGTTTGATACATGGATAACAACTTTGCACCATGTCCTCAACCATGCCCCATTTTGAGAAGGCAAGCAATTTGTCATGCACTAAGAGTGCAAATCAACCATGTTCATCACCCATGGTTGGCACTGTGATCCCCCACAAACAATCAACCACCTTAGTTCACTAGTAGACACTTTGCTAGAAAATAGTATAGCTTTCAAGAGAGCCTTGAGAGTAAAAGAGTATAGTTGTATTATGAAGGCGCAAGGTTCGAGTGGAGGGACAAACATCCAAGTGTTTGCAAGATGAAAGTTTGTTGCAATGCTTATTTGCACACTTGATCTTCCTCCACATAAGCCTTATGCATTCATAATACAACTATTCTCTTTTGCTCTCAAGACTCTCTTGCAAGCTTTACTCTTTTCTAGCAAAGTGCCAACTTGTGAACCAAGGTGGTTGATTATCTATGGGGGATCACACTGCCAAACATGGATGACGAACGAAAAGTTGAGAAAAGCACTTCACATGCTAGATTCACACTCTTAGTGCATGACAAAGTGCTAGGCAGTGAATATAGCGCATAGCGCTACCTCTAGCCCAAGAGGCTAGTCGAAAAGAATGAAAGTGCGTGTTGTATCGATCAAACAAGAGTCCACGGCCTTTGTGTTAGGCTAGGCAATGAGTAGAGCGCATAGCGCTAACCTTGTAGCCCAAGAGGGTAGTAGAAAAGAATGAAAGTGCGTGTTGTATCAATCGAACAAGAGTCCACGGCCTTTATTTTGCGGTAGTGGGGCACACGGCGACACGCTCGAGGCTTTCTTCTTTCAAGGGAGTTCTCTTCTCTTTAGTCCCGGAGCCGTGATGGGATGGAACATTGGAGCGAGATGCAGATGCACGGCTGTGAAAAGGAGGGCTGCCGGCACGTAGAAGATGCTAGAGAGAAGAAGAGAAGAGAGCACATGTGGTATAGATTATGATGCAACTGGTGAGGGAGATGCTATAGGCAATAGAGTTGCTGATGAAGATAAGTTAATGCTTCTATTGCTCCTGCAAAAGATGAAGATATTAAAGATGGAGCTAGAGACAGAAAGATGGAGAAAGCGACAATTTCAGAAACATTCACGTGGTAGGAGAGTTTAGAGAAAGACACAATGGACGCATTCACCCCCACTATTCATTTCTATCGCTGAGGCGTCTCTCTCTCTCTCTCTCTCTCTCTCTCTCTCTGAGTCTCTGTCTCAGAGCAGGCAACCAAGCTATCCTGCAATGAGTGATAGCAGCAGCAGATCGCATCATCACGTGGTAGTGCTCCCGCTACCTGCACAAGGCCACCTGAGCCCCATGATATGCATCGCGCACTACCTGGCCTCTCAGGGCCCGCACATCTCAGTCACCCTGGTGCAGACGAGGCGCACGCATGCGCTGCTGCGGAGCGACATATGTAAGGGCCTGAGGGTGGAGGTCATGGGGGACGCGCTGCCGCTGGACACGAGCGAGCCAATCACGAGGGAGCACCTGTTGAAGTCTTACGCGGTGATGCAGGAGGAGTTCGAGGGGCTGCTGGGGCGGCTGGTGGAGGAGGAGGGGGGGAGCCCTCCGGCCCTCCTGGTGTCGGACAGCTTCCTGCCCTGGACCCACCTCTCGGCCGCCCGCTTCTCCATCCCCCGCATCGAGCTCTGGGCCCCCTCCGCCTCCACCTTCTCCATGGCCCTCTCCGCCCCCCTCCTCCCCCGCCTCGGCCACGCCTTCCCCGTCCTTCCAGGTAAGTCTCACCTTTCATGCCCTTTCAAGACGACAACAAGCACGTCAACCAATACCACCTTTTTCCAAATCTGGTAAGTTTGCTTTTGCCGAGAATGTTACTCTATCATCGGGTGCTCTTCAGCAACAGGTTGTTTCTCAAACCATCTGGGCGGGCAGTTTAAACCCAAATGGTTGACTACGCTTTGAAAAGCTTGTATCTGGCAAGACTTGAGAGCTCAAGTGGTAGGACCCCTCAAGTTAAGTCGTAGTGCGAGATCATATGTTAACCCCAAGGTCAAGGGCTCCATTCTCCTGCACGACACCTTATGAAGGAGCTGCAGGAGCAGTCAAGTGTCCATCGACAATAGCCACAATCCTTCACAAACATACCATAATTTTGAGCCCGTTTCAAACACTAGACCTTTACCTTTAGGACTCAATCAAACACTAGACCTTTACCTTTAGGACTCAATCAAACACTAGACCTTTACCTTAGGACTCAATCAAACACTAGACCTTTACCTTAGGACTCAATCAATCAGCGATATGGAACATGTAGATAAAGTAAGGTCGCATGCTCCCTTTCTTTGTGAAAGAAAAACAAGATCCAAGTGTCATGCCAATGGAAGGTCTAGGGTGGGTCATGGGAAATGAAAGGTCATGAATCTGAAAAGTCAAGCTATAGGGAAATGAAGGGTCATGACAATGAAATGTCAAAACAAACCTCTGAGTGGAGGGCACTATAGACATGGTGAGTGCAAGAACTTAGAGATGCATCCCAAAATAAAAGAGGGAGAATAATAGTTAGAGGGATCACCTCCAACACAAGTTTTAATGGAAACATAGGTTTAGCATATCAATGTAATTAGATGTCTCTTTAGTGAATCCTATTTGTGGTCATATTGTTCGCAATAACAACTATGAGCAGATACATTATGTGTAATATTAGAAACAAAAAGTGGGCCCATAAGATCACAATAGATGCAAGCTTCCAAAGTAATTGATTAATTTGTAAAATTCACAATAAAATGCCAATCTCATATAAAGTAAAAACATAAAACAATTACACCTTATTTTAAGACAATTTTGATTAATGCTAAGGTTGTAGCACGTTGAAACACACTAAGATGCCATTTCTTATGAGCATCTAAGGTATCTCACTAGTGGGAAACAATTAATTGGCTCAAAAAGGGTTCCAAATTGCTTCAATGGTGGATATATGCATCTTGGTACATGCCCTCAAGCAATTGCAATATAGTGTTCATATTTTGTTGATGGTGAGGTATCATGATGCATTTTGGTGCATATAGTTGAGAGATTACAAGAGGGAACATGTGGTTTGTGGGGAGCTAGGGTAAGCAATGGCTAATGGCCATCAAGGGAAGAGGCACCTAAGTAGTAGTGAGGACTCCCATGTTGTTGTTGCAAGCATAGGGTGGCTACCTATTCACACATAGGGAAGGGGCACCTAAGTAGCCGTGAGGAGTCCCATGTTGCAAAACTTACTTAGCCATCTATTGTTGTTGCAAGCATAGGGTGGCTACTTGCTCACACATTTTGGCTCAAATGCACATGTCAATCCTCATCGTGCCTTGTTTCATAAGGAAAAATCATATTTCACCAATCAAATTTCTCGTACTATTGCAGTTATTAGCTTGCGAAGAAAACTTTCTTCATTCCTACACTCTAACACATTAACCAAAAAGTGATATATACATAGGATTTTTGCAATGTGCTTTCACCTTCATCCCTCATGTGCATAGTATGCCATAGTAAAAGTCCTATGTGGATATCACTTTTCAATTAATGTGTTAAGAGTGTAGGAGTGTAAGCTAGTAACCACAATAGGCCAAGAAATTTATTGGTGAAAAAGGATTTTTCATTGTGAAATGAGGTACAATGAAGGTTGACATGTGTATTTGAGCTAGAATGCATATAAGTGTGCTTGTCTATAGTTTCGTACCTCATGTGCACAAAGGTATGATAGAGAAGTTGTCATGGTAAGAGAGAGAGATGAGGTGGATGTAATGATAGAGAAGGGGGGGAGGGAGGTGTTGCTGATCAACTTGGGTTGAATTACGTGCAATAGTGTATCTCTGAAGGTAAGCTACTACAATTCTAAGTTGAACATGGCGATTCGTGAAAGATCATGCTACAAAATTTTTGGAGCACTTAACCTCAAATGCATGATCGATTTAGGGTTGCATTATTTCACTATCACGATGTGATGCGTAAAGCAAGTGGCACTTCTTTGTGGTTTTCACGACGTCACAATGGAGGGCTCAGGGCTGCGTATGAAATGGTTTCCAATAGCGACATGCATCTTATCGTGTATGGAAGAAAAGAGGTAGTCAGATTGCTGTGATTGGGATGGGAGTGCTTTGCCGGGTAGCGATTAGTGGGGCGGTCTATTTCCACGATCAGAGTAAAGCCATGGTATGGCGTGGTGACAACGTTGATGATGGCAGAATGCGAGGACGAGGTGGTGGACTGCGTGCCGGGGTTGGAGGCAGTGCGACTGGGGGATTTCCCGATGACTCTCATAACGAGCGAGGCCACGGGGAAGGGGTTCGAGTTCTTCACGGCGGCGGTGGCCCACTCGAGGGAAGCCGACAGGGTGCTCATCAACACGTTCTACGAGCTGGAAAGCTCGGTGATAGACGCCGTAAACAGCGCAGCGGCGGGCTGGCGGATATCGGTAGCCAGCGTGGGGCCGCTGATAGCGTCTCTGATGGGGGAGGTCTCCCGGCAGCCGGCGACAACCAGCCTGCTTGAGGCCGACGGAGGATGCATGCAGTGGCTGGATAAGCAGTTCGAAGAATCAGAAGAAGAAGGAGACACCGCTGGTAATAATACGAAACCGACGAAGAACCATCACTGTGTGCTCTACGCCGCTTTCGGCAGCCTCGCCGCCGTGCCCGACCACGTCATCACCGAGCTGGCCCTCGGACTGGAGGCCAGCCAGCAGCGGTTCCTCTGGGTCATCCGCCCCGACATAGCCAAAAAGCGATCCCTGGACGAGCTCCTCCCCGCGGGCTTCCTGGACCGCACGCGTGGCAGGGGCCTGATCGTGTCGTGGGCCCCGCAGCCCGCCGTGCTGCGCCACCCCGCCGTGGGCGCCTTCCTCACGCACTGCGGCTGGAACTCCACCCTGGAGGCCCTGGCAGCGGGCGTGCCCATGATCGGCCTCCCGCTGGCCTACGAGCAGAACACCAACTTCAAGTTCATCGTGGAGGAGTGGCGCGTGGGCATCCCCCTCCTGCCCCACCCGCACGCCTCCTGCGACCGCCTCTCCGTCGAGCGCGCCGTCAGGTCCATGCTCGCCGGGCCTCAAGGCTCGGACGCCCGAGCCGCAGCCTCGGCCCTCCAGCAGCTCGCCGCCCGAGCCTTCCGAGCCTCGGCCGAGAATTCTCCTCACAGCAACGCCAACTCTAGTCGAGCCAGCCTTGAGCGCCTCGTCGACGACCTCACCCATGGCCGATTGAAAGCACCCACCGTTTCTACCGCCCCTGTCCCTGCCCCCGTCCCCGCCCCCGCCCCCGCCCTTTAGATTGCTCTGTTCCTGTTCCGAGGCTCCTCTCTGTATCCATGTTTACGCCTCCTAAAACGATACATAGATAGACCTACCTTATCCCTTGACCATGTATAGGCCTCCTATAACAATACATAGATAGCACTATCTTCACACTTGACCACATTATCCTTTTTTTTATTCCATTCATTATGTGGCTCCCTATAATTCTATCCTCCTAATGGCGATGATTGAGGCATCTACTTGAGCCTTAATTCTTCTACCACCAACAATCCTTCAATTATCATGAGTCATAATCCATCCTTCTTCATCTTTTTGGAGAAAAGCGATGCCTGTAGGATGTACGAAACTCACACACCCACATGCTCAGACCTCTTGGGATAACAAGCTTGTTGACATGAATCATGATCCTCAAATCCAGAGCTCTTATAAACCCCTCGTTGAAGGAGCAACACATCCAAGCACTCAGCTAAACAAACAACTTAATACACACCCAAGCACCCAACTAAATAACCAACCTAATAGATTTTTCCACTCCCTTTCATTTGACTAGCCATTGTTAAAGGAGACAACTCAAATCAATTCTCATAGGAAAATTAAGGTCCAGCGTCAGTCAAATTGTAAAAATATTTTAAAAAACCTTTACACTCAAGAGGTCTTAAAATTTTATGAAGTGAGAGCCATCTTAGTTATACTTTTATGAAATACATTTGAAGTCATGCAATAAACCTTTAAAAATGTTAAATTTCTTTGTATATGAAATGTTTTCTATGAACAATGATTCCAAAAAAAAAAAAAAAGGAAAAGTAACTTTCATTAAAGAAAGGATTCTTATATACTTAGTGCTAGTGCTATGCTTGTTATTAAGGAATCTTTTTTCAAGGACAACCTCATTCTCAAAAATGCTTCTTCTCTACAAATTTAAGGCATATCTTCTCACCCCTATTCTACCTTTCTTTTACCATCTTTTGATTGAAAATGTAATAATGGCTTTTCTACACATGCTTTATGGCATCAAGTAGATAAATGATGAAGCACCCTGACTAGAACAAAATTGTGAACATCTGGTATCAAGTCTTTCCGATGACTCCAAAGTGCTGAATAAAGTGATATTTAAAAGTAGATTTTATGTCCCTAGAATTCAACAGATGTTGACCAATTCCATAAGGCAAATGTTTCTCAAAGTTTTATTTAGGAAAGGTTATCATCAAGTTAAAGTTAGAATTAATGTTGAGTACAAGGTCCATATTTGTGTTTTGTACCAAATCTTTACTGTAAGTTTTTAATCATGCATTTTGGATTTACTAATACTCTAGCTACATGAAACCTAAATGAGGTAGATAAATAATTTTTGGGAAACTTATTAAATAGGTGTATGATGCCCAATAGTCATCTTGGGTTGCTCCCATTTTGTTGGTAAAAGGAAATGATTAGCTTATGGGCCATTATGTTGACTATAAAACTTTCAACAAAGTTATGTTGAAGAAGAACTTGATTAACTATGTCAGGCACAACATAATATGGCATGATGTGAGGTAGTTGTCCCTAGCTATGCTAAAGAGGTAACCTGCTTGGACACCTTTCCACATGGAGTATCATCCTAACTCCATAGGATGCACGAACTTAGCCAATTTCATTTATGAGAGTAGAAAGAAAATATTTCATTAGTGAAGTGATAAGAAAAATAACAAACGTGTAGGAGAGGAGTTTGGAGTCCACTTTTGTGGTAACATGCTTATGAGGGCTTTGTAGAGTATTTAATTGCTCAAAAAATACAAATAAAAGACCAATTGACATAATTTCATATAACTCACTCATATTGATTCTATATCTCAAATAATTCTCAAATAAAGTTCAATAGAAGCTAGGGAACCTTACAAGAGAGAATGTCCCAAAATATATTTAATCTTTCTAGCAATGGCCTTATCCCTCTAGAAATCAAACAATATTCACATCCTCTACATCCCATAAGTCCCATCATGGCTATGGAATTCCTCTATGATGAGGCATCCGTATCAAAGCGTGTATAGTTCCACATGAAGCAAGTGTTGGAATCAAGAGCTATGGTGCAATCAAGTCACATATCAAAAGAGAGGAAACCTAGGATACTTGTTTACATAAGCAAATAATTGTACCTACTCCGAGCCTAAAGATCGTGTGAGACAATATCATTTCACGATGATGCAAGAGTAGCATGAGACCTTCCAAAATGAGACTGACTCACTAAAAGAGCTTGTGGAAGACATGAAAGAGTAAGTTGTTGATCTTTGTAGAAAAAGAGACAAGGCATCGTAAATTATTGTTCAATTACTAGAACTAGAGCTTGAGGCTCCTCAATGTGAACTGATGAAGATATAAAGGAATGATGAGTGGGAGTCCATTAAAGAGTTCTTCATCAAGTTCACCTCAAACTTCCCTCAAGATCTTGTTAAGTATAAGGCTCGGTCCTCAAATGCTAACAACATTGGATTGTCCAATATCAAGGAGTAAATACTTGTTGGGATTAGATATATTTTATAATAGAATATTTTTGCAATCTCCAAGCCAATTACCTTGTAAAATTATATATGAATCTTCCACTTTGAAGTTCTCTTACGACAATATAATATAGCTACTTTCTTGTCCATAAAAAGTATTATCTTAAATATGTTAGTGTATGTGCTAACTATTTAATCGCATCTTAGTCACTACGAGTTAATTGCATAATTGTGTACTTTGTATTCCAACCCATATATGAGTTAATTGCTCTGGTGGTAATTTTTGTCTCAAATGCATACAAGTTAATTGCACAATAATATAATTTTTGGCTCTCAATCTTATATAGGCTAATTGCTCCATCATGTAATTTGCATCTCAATCATATGCAAGTTAATTACTCAATCATTTGATAAGCCACTATGCATTTTGAGAATTTATAAGCGAATATTTTTTTGTACCAAAGAACATTTCTCTTATATGAACTATTTTTTTGTACTAAAGAGTATTTTGTAATAAAGGATTTCTTTCACTAACCAATTTGCTTACTTCAATATGGTAATGCACATATTTGATTATGTCCTTGTGTTACAATCCATATTTTTAAAATCATCATGTAATAGTTTCCCTATTGTCTATATTCTATGAATCTCTCACTATATTAATGTAGCATAGAACTCACTAATTAGAATTCATTTTTCAACTTAGCTTCTTTCATAATTGGTATATTTGCTGCATGATCAATTTATGGGGTGTATTAGCAACTAATTGCTTCATTTAGCATAAGAATCATTGAGAAGACATAAGATCTTTTCAAAAGAAAGAAAGTGTACTAAAATGAAGTAGAATATTTGGGTCACATAATTGGAGAGAAAGGGATTATATGGTGGAACCAAAGAAGGTCCAATGTGTCAAAGATTGGTCTATCCCTACCAATTCTACTTCATTTTGCAAGGATTTCTTGGCCTTTCTTCATTATATTGGTGCTTCATCAAGTATTATGCTCATATAGTTGCTCCACTTTACTGACCAATTGAAGCATGGGACTTTCTTTTAAGATGCTACAACCATAAAGAGCTTCAATGAGCTGGAACCATCTTATTTCAACACCTATTTTGGTATGCCTAGACTTCTCTATAAGGAGTTTACTATATGTGTGAATGCTAGTCATTATGGCACCAAGGCTATTTTGTATCAAGATCATGGTATGATTTCTTATGAGAGTAGAAAGCTTGATGATAAGGAAAGAGAACTCCATGTTTGTGAATTAAAAAATAATATCTTTCATGCCATTAAAATTTGATAACATTATCTCCATGGGAGCCACTTCAAGGTCAAGAGTGATCATAGGGTTTTGAAATATTCACTTCACAAAGCAACTTATCTTCCAAACAAAGGTAGTGATTAGCTACCCTCCAAAGTTATGATTTTGACATATCATACATGGCTAAAATAATAATATAATGGTGGGCTGGTGCACTTTCTAGGATGTGGGCATGCTCAATTTCTTCTATTTTTACAACCCATAAAGATTGGATTCAAGGTATACAAGAGGAGTGCTTGATGTATGAATGTGCAGCCAATACAAACAAAAATTATAGCAAGGTACTGGGAAATAATTTCCAAACTTCAAGTTGCATATTTGGTACCTCAAACCATAAGACATGCTTCAACATATGTATTCTTCTCCGTTGGCTGGTCATGTAGGGTTATTCAAGATTTTTGACAAAATCCATAAGATCTTTTGTTGCAAAGGGCTTGGAAAGGATATGTCTCTCAATTTCTATCTTGTCAATTAAAAAATGATTCTTCTCTTTTGCTCGGTCATGTACTTTAGCCCTTACCTATTCCTCATAGCAAATGGATTGATATCACCATGGGTGCTTCCTACCACCAAGCATGGGTGGAATATCATATTTTTTCTAGTTGATAGGTTGACCAAATTAGCCCATTTCATTCAAACTATAGTCCCATTTTTAGCCAAGCCAATAGTAGACCAATTAATGGAAGGTTTTTTTTAGCTTCATGATTACCTATGAAAATTGTATCCAATACAAATGCTAAGTTCATGGGAAGGTTTTGGAAGAGTTAACTCGTTTTTATGGGTGCTATCTTGATTCCAAGCACCATTTACACCCCCCAAATACAATTGGCCAAATTTAAAGAGTCAATAATTGGTTGGAGATCTACTTGAGACACTTTTATCATGATACATAAGGCTCTTGGAATCAATGAGTATGTCTTCCTAAATTTTGTTACAATAATACTCATCATATGACTATTGTATGTCAATCAACATTTGAAGCATTACATGGATATAAAGTTCAAGTACACTCAGTCCTTTTTCATGACAGCATAAACCCTCAAGTTAAAGAATAGCCAGAGAACATGGAGGTACTTATGAAGCAATGTAAAGATAACATTCTAAAGCACAATAAGTTATGAAAGCATATGTTGATGAGAAAAGAAGGCAATTAGAGTTTGAAGAAGGTGCTCTTACAAGTTCCCAAATGTAGAAATGTTTCACTCATCAAGTGTAATGAAAGAGACCTAACTATCCTAACTAAGGGGAAGGAGAGAGAGAAGGACTGCAGGAGAAGAGGGAGAGGAGAGAGAAAGGCAAGAAGAAGAGAGAGAAATGGCTGGCAGCCATGGAAGGACAGGGAAGAAGGTGAGGAAGGTGAAAGGACAGATGTATATTTATCAAAATGGTACCCTAACCAAGTCCTTGTACACCTTAAATACCCCATCCGTGTAACTAGGTATTCGCATGTACTATCCCCATGTTAACCCCATGTAAGACCCTCTAATCCCATTCTTTACATTCCATCCCGACCGGGAAGGTTTTTTCCCTCAAAAACAAAAAGAGGACGTATTGGTATGGCTTTTGGGGGGGGGGGGGGGGGGGGGGATCCTATGGAACGATGGTCTATGAGCATGTATGCAGTGTGAGCATGAGGGGAGAAGGTAACTCGGTACAAAGATAGGCACCAATTCCAAACAAGGGCTGGACAACACCAGACAGCATGCTGTCCCAAACAGGCCTGTAGTGGAAAACTAATCATAACTTGCCATGGGCAACTCCAAACGAGATGTTTCGCATGTCAAAACGAAGCTCGTTGGAGCGTACTTTCAGCCCAGGTAGGTCATGCATGGGTGCAATTAATGCAGGCCCAAAACTGTTCGAAAATAGATGGTTGTCTACTGCAAAACATGCCCAAATTGAGTTATCCTTCAGCCAAGGTTGCCGCCTCAAGGTGAGAGGACTGCACCGAGGGAGTGCTGATGTAGATAGAGCTTTTCTTTAACCCCTGGGATTAAATGGATAACCTGCATGGTAAGCATCACCAGCATACAGGTCATCCATGCAAGCGTGGGTCTCTGCACTACCACCAGGGTCAAATGGAAAGTGGTTATCATTTCCATGCATTGGGTTACCATCCACAAGTAAAGCTAGAATGGTCAGAACCACTAGATGTTGCATCGAGTATGCCATAAGCATCATATGATTAAGCGCGGTCTACGCTTGGATGTTGTCAACAACACATGGGGTTGCATAAGCTAAAAAGTTTACTGTGTCAGCCCCTAAGTGCTGCATATTCATGGACCCTACATTCTTAGTGATGTCCAAGCATTCAAAATGTAGGTCTGTAGACTGAAGGGGCTCCCGCATGGGGTCATGATCATCCAAATCCACATGCTGCCCATGATCTTCTTTCTTGAACTAAAGTTCTTGTTGTTGACCCATACCAAAATGGTCTTCAATAAGATCTTCTCCATCCTTTGCATCATAATACTCTAATACCAAGAGTATTTTGGCAGTCTTTGCCCTGCATGTGGCTTGATGATTACAAGATATTGTCTTAGCACATCGAATGCATAAGCCCGCAGCATGCAATTCCCGTATTGTATCACTAGTAAGGTGTCTAATGCATTTAGCCTTAGATAGCAATTTACACACATGCTCATCACCATCAGTCAGCTCAGTAATAGTCCTGACATGCTGCTCATAGTCATCTTGTTGCTCATGTACAGGATATGGCTGTCCATGCTCATGACCATAATGCTCATGCTGTCCATATGGATGGTCATACCAATGTGGCTGCTGCTCATAATGATATTCATGTTGTCCATATTGCATATGTTGATAATAGCCCGGCTGCGCATCACACGCATAACCGTCATAAGCATGCTACCTTTGATCATTGATCCCACAACATTGGTCATGCTGTCCATAATCTCTATGAGAATGCATGTCACAAAAATGTTCATGCTGCTGCCCAAATACATCTATTTGATGTTGCCTACTACCAAAACCTTGGCCATATTGTTGCCCATAAACATGATGCCCAAGATTGCATGATGATTGTTCAACATGACTACAACTGTGTCCTTGCATCCTAAGCTGACCATAAGTATGATGATTGGCAAGTCCATGAGCATAGGTATCGGCATGATGTCGGTCATAATCACTTGCTTGCCACTCATGCATTGCATCAAGGTCTCCATGAGGTAGCTGCCCATATGGTTGCGTGGCATAAGAATATCCATATGCATGCTGTTGATCCTTAAAGTCATAGGATTCTCGATGATTTCCATAGTAATACTTCCCATCATGTCTATGAGAAGGCTCAAGCTGTTGTCCATAATAATCAGGCTATCCATGTCTGTGGCAAGGTACACAACATGTATGACCAAATTCGACATAAACATAATCATTATGTTGCTGTCCAGACTCTTGATGCAACTGTTGTTGCTTGTAATGTGCTAATGGTTGTTTAAGATGTTGGGTAAAAGGTTGTCATTGCACCTCAAAAGACTGGTGTGATTGCACTGACTATTGCTGAATTACCTCAAAAACTTCCTCCATCTTATGCATGTTACGCATGGTGTTGCCTCAACCTAGCACAACTCTTGCTTTTGCTTTAGCCTCAGCTCACATTTGATTAGTCAATGGACATCAGAGCAATCTCTATTCTACATACTTTGTTCACTCATCTAGGAGTCTCACCCAAAAGTCAGACATGCTACTGTTGTACCATCATCCCATCTCACAAAAGTCAGACCAACTCAGAAGATTGACTATGTGGCCCGGTTCAGATGTTGTCAACTCCAAGGCATGTCCTCTAGCAGACGCTCGTCTTACCATAGCAGCATCTTGATGAGTTGACAAGGGAGGCACTCTGGGGTTGACTACAGGGATGCTTGTTGTGATACATGTAGGATAGCACACTGGAATTCCAAGCCTACACAATCGCATGCAATCATGTTGTCTGGTGTGTACTCTGATCCAAATATATCATGCCTTGTTCATCACATTAGTATGTTCAATCTTGCATGCATACATGATCTTTTGATGGAAGTCAAGCATCCATATCCCCATATCAGAATTGAGCCAATTCTCTCTTTCTGAGTCCTCAACTATGCAGTCGCCATGGAGCAAGCACACTAGGAATTCCATAAACATGTGAGGTTACTTTCCTTTGCATTGTATCACCAAGAGCAAAATGAGACTGCTTAATTTGCAACATCTTGGCATCAATCTTAGGGTACAATCATTGCACCTGCACCAGCTCAGCTTCCAACTTTCTTCTGAGCTCCTTGCGTTGTTCTTTCGTCATTTTTACAGGAGCTATGGTCATCATGAATCCGTCCACCAAACAGTTAGAAAGCCAACCCTGCAAATTGAAGTTAAGAGCTTGTTGCTCATCTCTCATGTGCATTGAACTCAGTGTTCTGATGCATCGCCTCATAAAAATGAGAAACACGGAAGTGCATCAGCACAAAGGGGTTACTGAAGGTTCCTCTAGGATTCATGTTTGAATTGTGATGTTCTTTGACCATTCATAAACTTAACACAATTCAGTATAGCATTCAAGAGTTGAAAACATCTGTAAAGTTCCAACAACTAGGAAGGATCCCCAGATCTCCATTGGAAACAAATTCTGCTCCAATCATGATGTATGCAGGTGAATTCAATCCAAAAGAATTACGCTAACCAAACACCAGAAACCAAGCCTCTAGCTTTGACAAATAGGCCCCATTCAGGTTTTCCCTCAGATTCCGAAGAAGCATAAGCAGAAGTGATGGTAGCAGGGGTATAGACAACGCATGGAGCGTGCTGCTCAAAACCTTCTGATGGATCAATGGTACGCAGGTTGCATCCTTCACATGTACAGGACCATACATCAGCTCTGGAAGAGGTCAAGAAACCCAATCGATCTCGAAGCATAAGGCCTATGGACTGTGCAATACTAGGAATCACAGAAGAGGATGAAGACGATTATGATGTGGATTTCTGTACCAAATCTGGGCAAATTATGAGGCTCTCACCAAGGCCAAAAGCTTCTCAACCCTCTGATCACGCAGGCTAAAGGAGCATCCATTGGCTTCAAATGAGCCATAGGAAGGCGTGCATCACTTGTGGAGCGATTACCCTCTCATGAGACGATTCGTGTATTCTTTTTTTCTGCGTTTTCTTAGCACAGTGGAACTTGCTCCTGATGTTGATCCCGAAGCAGTATTGGTTGCTACTCAATGTCTTGCAGATGCATTTGGACTTGAAATCTCTGAGTTGGATGATTCAATACCTAACTTGGTCCTGGTGGGCTCAATCTAAAATCCCCTTACGATTGCCCGATGATATAACCTTTGATCGTGAATCTAGCATGCTGGAAACTCCAACCTCTTAGATGAAGCAAGTGACGACTTGTTTTTTGTGTACATCGATGTGGACAAGCTCAATTCACATTCTACAACATCTACGCCATTGCCTAGCTCCCAGTCTCCATCAGATGCCCAATCTCTGCCTCCCACACAACTCCACCATGTGTGAACTGTGTCAGTTGATGATGTGTTTGCACACTCAAACACAGTAGGGGGCACCTAGAATGAATTTGGATTAGTAGCAAAGGATGCAACATCAGCACATTAGTTCTATGGATGACTCACGGCCAATCAATCTGTGCCAATCAAGCAGGTGTTTCTCTCATCTGAATCACATGAGGCCAAGAAAGCAGGATGGCTCAGTGCCAATCAGTGAGATTTTCTCTTGTCTGAATCGCATGAGGCCAAGAAAGCAGGATGGCTCAGTGCCAATTAAACTGGATTTTCTCTTGCCTGAATCGCATGAGGCCATTGAATGGCAGATGCTTGCAGTTGCTGGTGCAATTCCATGCACTTGTTAATGATTGGGCTTTTCTTCATCCCTGAATGATAGGTGTGCTTTTTAAAGCACAAGGAAACATGCAAGATTCGTCTTATCATGCGGCAAAACAAAACACTAAAGATCTGTGCAAACCACACAGTTGTCCCAAATGTGAAACTTCAGGAGCATCAAGGCAACGATAAAACATGGATCTGGCATGCATCAGATTTTGCAGATGGGGAGCTGAAAGAGGAGCTATTTTGTATTAAATTTGGGAGTGTTGAAAATGTGCAAAGTTTCAAGCCAGCTTATGAGGAAGCTCAAAAGCCCAAGCTGCAAGGCCCAACATAGAAGGAAAGGATGTTGATTCTCCCCTCATCGTCTTCTTCTCTATAGGTGCAGCATCTTCTATGAACAAATCGGTATTTGCCAAGTCCGAGGGCTTATCGGTAGGCCCATTTTCACCCTCCTCAGTAACTGGACCTGCTTTGGCTGACAGACTGTCTTCTACACGCTATAAACTATGTAGTGGCTCAACTATAGCAGAATCTAGAGGATCTAAAGGCTTCATTTCCAAGGTGCCATCCAGAACCCTGTTGTTTATGAGCTTTGGAGATGGACTAACCTTTTTCTCATCTTCTCCCTTGGAAAAAGGACTCTACAGCAGCATGAATGAAATGCTCCTCCACATGCAAGGAAGCCTTGAGTTGTGCAATGAGCTCCACAAATCTTGGCTTGGTACTCCATGGAAGCTCCAAAAGGGAGCTTACAAGGAAGAAAGAGAAGACATCTTTTCAAAATCCCAAGAAGGCTGCCATTTTGGTACCCCCTGATTCCTGTGGCCTTTCAATGTTGTACCTGTCCTAATGTACCTGTGCACCTAAGTAACTAGGGTTCCTGAACTAAAAAGAAACTAAAACTAAAGGGAGGAGAGAGAGAGAATGAGGATCAAAGACCGGAGCTCTGATACCACTTGTAATGAAAGAGACCTAACTGTCCTAACTAAGGGGAAAGAGAGAGAGAAGGACTGCATGAGAAGAGGGAGAGGAGAGAGAAAGGCAAGAAGAAGAGAGAGAAATGGCTGGCAGCCATGGAAGGACAAGGAAGAAGGTGAAGAAGGTGAAAGGACAGATGTATATTTATTAAAATGGTACCCTAACCAGGTCCTTGTACACCTTAAATATCCCATCTGTGTAACCAGGTATTCGCATGTGCTATCCCTGTGTTAACCCCGTGTAAGACCCTCTAATCCCATTCTTTACATCAAGAGTGGGGACAACAACCTTGCTCATAAATTTTATGGTCCTTGTCAAATCATCAAGAAAATTGGTGACCTTACCTATTAGCTTGCATTGCTTTCTTCCATATGTATCCCGAGGGTTCACTATAGATGTTGTATGGTATCATGTGAGTGTTAGGGAGGGGGAGTTGGAAGGGGACACTTAAGCGTATACATTAGAGGTAGACCCCTCTTAATTTCCTATATTGAACTTAAATTTAAGGAGAGGATGGAGGGAAAAAAGAAGGGGGGTGATGCATTTAATCACGCCTCTCCATAGATTGGTTTCTCCATGGCATACAAGAGAGCTTGACAAGTAAGGTTAAAACCCTAAACCCTCACATAGTAGGGTTATTGAACCTAAGGTTTCTAACAAAAAAAAACATTAGCAAATTGTGATATGACCATTTTGATACTTTTAATTGCTTAAGATAATTCCAAATTTTAAAAAGAAAGTTAGTATATGTTCTATGAAGACTTACATTCAAGAAAGGGGATACATAAAAAGTCATACGTGTATATATCTTATAAGCTTAAATAGGGGGATACATTAGTCTTACAAGCTTCATAAATAGGGGTTTTTTTAGAAGTCCTTACACACAGGTGACATGTCTTCTTTACTATGAGTGAACCCCCTTTGATACGTATTCATGATGCCTTTCATGTCTCCCAACTCAAGAAATATGTGTGTTTATAAAGTCAAGTTCTTAAGGGGTTGCCCCATATTGATGAGGATGCCATGATTATACATGAACCCGAGAAAATCATTGGCAAGTGAGGAAAGGTTTTAAGAAACCATATTTTGCAGGAATATCTCATCAAATGACACAGTCTACCTATAGAAGTCAACATGGCAACCTTCTTCATATCTTTACGCTTTTCCATGGCTTATACAAGAAGATATTTGAGTTCTCTATGTAGAACAACTTGTATAAAATTTTTATAATGTACTAAATTGCCCTAACTCCTTGAAGATTTGGTTTTTATGTGATAGATAGATACCTATTGATGTCTATTCCATATAACAACTAAGTTGTACAAATCAGAGGCCTCTATTAAGAGTTCTAGGCCTTTTTTCAAGGTACTTTTGTTTCTTACTATTGCATGTAGCAAATTCTACATGTTTGGACTGTTATTTGTATTTGTTTCAGTGGAGATCTTTATCACTCTATTATGAATGATTCTCAATCAAGGACTCACATGACAAGGGCTTTTTGCATGAGCTTCTATTGCATATTGCACCTCATTTTCAATTTTGAGGACAAAACTGTATTGGACCAAGATTGCTTGCTATGAAGGTTTTAGTCTAGCTTTTCTAGTAACGCTAAGAAATTAAGGTTAAGTATAAAATGTATAAACTTAACATTATCCATACCTCTATTATATAATTTGTACTCTCTTATATTGAGGATATCTCTTGAACCTCCCACCTTACATGAGGGTGAGTTCTCATGTCCATCTAGCATGATGGTACATTCTCATGTAAGAGTTATGGCCTCTTTAAGTGCCTAGTTCATTTGTCTCATATCTTCTTTGATCATAGCCTTGGTTTCTTGGTGCCACATTCATTTTATCAATATATAACATGGCTATGGTTTCTTGCTCTATTTGATGGTTGAAGATCATGGTTTCTTGTCACATTTGATCAGTATTATTCTGAATGCTATGGGTCATTTTTAGTTAGAAGCATGCTACATTTCACCATAAACCATTATAGTCATGAATTATATAAGTGAGTATGAAATTCTTGAGCTAAAATTTCCTCCATTTGGATCCATTATTAGGACTTAGATTTTGTGAAAGGAGAGTGAGCCAACCATTATAGTATGTCTATCTAACAATCTCTTAATTGCACAACTTTGGTAACTCGACCTAGGCAATGCTATCCGAAACTTCCTTGGAATCTGAAACTCCCTTGGAATATCATGAACTTTATTTCCTAGGATCGCTTGAGTTTACCTTGCAAGGGAAGGTCTACCCTTTTCCCATGAGGATCCATCTATAAATAATACTAAGGTTACCTAGTAGTTTATCTAGCTTTCGTTGTGCAATCAACCCAAATTAAACCAAACCCATGTTGCACTTGGTTCAAGGAGAGCAAGAAATGAGTGAGAGCTAGCACATTGATCCCTCTGCTAATGAGAAAAAGTCTTAGCTAGTCCCCCTAAAACAAGATGGTCAACTCTTCCTACTTACTCCTAGTCTACCACTTTGGAGGGGAGGGGAAGGGGGGCGGGGGGATGGAAAGGGGGGAATATCTTGGCTTACTGAGACCACCCTATCATAGGGTGGATCCCTCAAAGATCCACCCTCCCGCTTCCCTTTTTATGATGGGGGGTTGCTTAATTGTCTAATTACCTAGCACAAAATTTGACATATAAAAACAAGTTCCTTAATTAACCCATTAATACCATCTAATTGAAAGAAAGGTTTGGTGGTACAAAAAGGAGTGTCCTAGACACCACATTATATTGGTGGTTTGTGCATATAAAACCAAATGTTTTTAAAAGAAGGTGTAAAGGTAAAACAGAGAGGAAAAAAGAATTAAATCACGTCAAGGTTGGAAAGGTGACTTTTGTTGAAACGTTTCATTACAGTAAAGGGTGAGGGGAGTTGCAATGCTCAACCTATTTTGCACAACAATCATTGTAGTTGCTACACACCATAGCCATCTCTCTCTCTCTCTCTCTCTCTCTCTCTCTCTCTCTCTCTCTCTCTCTCTCTCTCTCTCTCTCTCTCTCTCTCTCTCTCTCTCTCTCTCTCTCTCTCTCTCTCTCTCTCTCTCTCTCTCTCTCTCTCTCTCTCTCTCTCTCTCTCTCTCTCTCTCTCTCTCTCTCTCTCTCTCTCTCTCTCTCTCTCTCTCTCTCTCTCTCTCTCTCTCTCTCTCTCTCTCTCTCTCTCTCTCTCTCTCTCTCTCTCTCTCTCTCTCACCATGGGAGCTCATGTCATCCCCTCCACCTTTGTCTACTCATCATCAAAGCAACTTGCATCTACGTTGAGTACCATTCAAGCTCATCTCAGCCCCTCCACCTTTGTCTACTCAAAGCAACCTACATCTATAGTGACTACCATGGAAGTTGGTGCCCCTTCTTTCATCCATGAACCACTCTCTAATTAAGCTTATATTCACAACTATTGGGTAAAAAATAATCATGATAAATGAAGCACAGAAAAGAAACTTGGTATGAGAGTTCAATGATCAAGAACCAAGTCAAGGAAAAACATATGCTCAGCCATGGCTCAATGTTGGCACATGTAGGTTGAAGGCCTTAAAATAAATTTGAGTAGCTCATGCATCATGAGACATTTTCCAAGCTAAGAAATTAAATGTTGAAGTGAGTCTTGTCTCTAATGTTTGTAACACATTGACTCGCCTTAAGGTACCCCACTCAATAAGTGAGCTTTTTGTCAAGAGAACCTCTTTGGTGATGATCTTGAATAATGGTGATAGAATAACATCAATCAATCAATCAAGAATTACTACTATCTTGGGTGTTCATTGAAGGAATATAATTGCAACAAGTTTTTGGTTGGATATGAGAAATATGAGGATGAAATCTTGCCACTTAGTGCTTATTAGACACAATTGCCTCAAAATAGTAGTAAGGTAAAACTAGAGATTTAGTCTATGCCTTTTAGACATTGAAAATGAGAGTTTCAGCTAACAAAAAGGATATATGTAAGAAAATAATTGAGGTAAAATGTGTTATCAAACATCCAATGCATCTTCTCGCAATGAATCTCAAGTAACACATTATTCTTGTGATCTTTGATTGCCTGAATTTCGATTTAGACTAATGTTCGTGAGTGCATTCTAGAATAGTAGGAAAAACTTTGGATAGTACCAAATCTGCAATTGTAGATTAGTACTCCATGCATCACTAGATTAAGAAAACTTTTTACATATCATAGGCCACTTGTTCCATATGTCACCGAAGAAACTAGGTATATACTATTCAAGCCAATCTAGAGTACCAATTAGGATATTATGATGCATAGTAATCATTCCGTATAGTACCAAAATCTCAAGAACACACCTTGTCTATTCTTTTGGATAGAAGGACTTTACACGTACCAAGTGTTCTCTTTATAGAACCAAACCCTATGTGGAGTTCAAATTTGGTAGTTTTCCATATAATAGAGGGTTCTATACAGCTACTGTTAGGTTCTTTTTAGTACCATGTATATTATCCAAGCATAAAGTTGAGCACCAAATTTGAATCTCAATTGGATAGTAGGAGTGGTCGCATATAATATCAAAAGTACTATTTGGTAACAAAGTGTTGTTGAGATATTGAGCTCCACTCGTGATATGCCAGGGTGACCGTTGTGCATTTATGTCAGTGACTTGTTAGCTTGTTAGCTGCAGATGCAGTTGGTACACCGCCCATGAATAATAGCTAGATGACAGCTATCCTTATCTACTCTAGTTTGTGGCTCAGTTAGTATGCCACCTTAGTTAGCTGAGTTTGGTTCGAGACCCATATATAGGGTTCTTCTATTTCTCTATATTAGTGTTTTTTTGGCTTACACAACTAAGAACAGAAAAACTGTTTTCAGCCTCTACCTTTGTGTGTATTACCCCATTGTGCAAGCGAGAAAGCTACAAGTGAGACTCCTTCCTTCTCTCCCACAATCTTGACATGGTATCAGAGCCTTGTTCGTGGCAAGGAGCTTAAGAAAGCAAACCAAGTTCACGGTGTTCTGGTAAGAGGACCAGTGTTGCTTTCATTTTTCTATTTTGGGAGCAAGTCTCTGCAGGTAGCACAGCCGGAAAGTGCAAGAGTGCATTGTCTCAAATTGAGACGTCCTTCATGGTGTAGCAAGAGGGCAGTATATGCTGCGGGAGAGGGCTTTGGCCCAGGTTGCCCTGTTTTTTTTTATTCGAGGCCATTTCGGCGCCTGTTTTGGAGGCGAAAGTTTTTCGTACACACTCAGGAAAAGGCCCTATTTTTTGCTGTGCGACCACTGTTCTACAGCTTGGTGAAAAGTTACCATAGAAATTGCATCGTATGCCTGTGCGCAGAGACATCGGGAGTTACAGAATCATCCTTGTTGCCTGTTGATGCAAAATTGTCACTAGGAAGTGACTGTGTGGTCAAATTCCACTTTCGACAGTTTTGCAGATTTGCCCTTGTGAGGCTGAAGCTGTGTTTTTTGCAGTGATAGAATTTTTTGCAGTGTTCTGTGATGGCGTCTGATTCTCTTTCACAGATTGTCACTGAAAAGCTTGACAAGAACAACTTCCAAGCATGGAAGTTTAGAATGACGAATTTCCTCATGGAAAAAGGATATTGGGAATTCGTTGCAGGAAACGAAGAAGAACCAGTTCTTCCTGATGTTCCCGATCAACAACAAATGCAGGCATTTAAAGGATGACATGAGAGAGCCAGAAAAGTTATGTACTCGCTGTCTATCAGTATTTCAGACTCTATGATTGTGCATATTCAGGATGCAAGTACGCCAAAGGAGGCATGGGATACTTTGTCAAAAATGTATAGCACAAATACGCAAGCCAGGAAAATGCAGCTCAAGCAAGAGTTTCACAATGTGCAAAGAGAAAGTATGAGCATCAATGATTACCATATGAAGGTGAAGAAGATTACAGATGCACTTGCTTCCATTGGGTCGCCAGTGGAAGATGATGATTTAGTTTCTGTGACCGTGGTAGAAATCAGAATATGCAGCAAACTCAAGAAAACCAGTCCTATGGACGAGGACGTGGTAACTCTAGAGGCAAGGGGAGCCAAAGAGGTCGTGGTGGATGGCAAAGAGGCCAAAATGCAAACAACAATGTTGAATGCTACTACTCTGGTAAAATGGGTCATATGGCTAAAGACTGCTATAAAAAGCAAAATGACATCATGAATGGAAAATTGCAACAAGGAAATTATGCATCTTCTAATAGACAGGGTGATGACAGAAATGAGCATTTGTTTATGTTGCAGCACATGACCAATTCTGTGACAAGTGCAGAAGAAAGCAACGATGTGTGGTATGTTGACTCAGGTGCATCAAACCACATGACACGTCATGCAGAATGGATGCAGGATGCAAGGAAAATGGAAAAATCAAGATTTGTGGAGACTGGTGATGATACTGCACATCCTATTGTGCAGATTGGAAAATTTCCTTTGTCTATGTAGGATGGGAAAAAGAAATACATGTCGGATGTATTTCATATCCCGAATATCACCAAGAACCTGGTTTTTGTTGGTCAAATGGTTGAGCAGGGCTTGCAGGTCAAATTTAATTCTCATGGATGCTTTGTTGAGGATATGAAAAATAAAGGTCGCTTGATAGCAAAAGGAAAGAACAAGGGCAGAATGTTTACGTTGGATGCAGACATGCCTGAATTGAGTGCACCAATGTTTGCACATGGGACCGGTGTAGTTGCAGATATTGATATCTGGAATAAACGCATTGGTCATGTTAATGTATAATGACTTAAATCAATGCAAGCCCAAAATATTGTTGGAGGATTGCCTAAATTCAAGGTTGCAAAAATGCATAAGGTATGTGAAGCCTATCAATTTGGAAAACAGGCAAGGAAACCATTTCCTAGATATGTTCAAGAGAGCAAGAAGCCATTGGAATTAATCCACTCTGATGTGTGGACTACTAAAGCTGCATCTATTGGAGGCTATCATTATTTTGTCATTTTTATTGATGACTATAGCAGAAAAGTTTGGGTGTATTTTATGAAAAAGAAAAGTGAAGTGTTTGGGCATTTCAAAACTCTTAAAGCTATGGTTGAAAAAGAAATAGGCTTGCAAATAAAATGCCTAAGGTCAGATGGAGGGGGAGAGTACCTCTCAAATGAGTTTGCAAGGTTCTTGCATGAGCATGGCATAAAGCAGCAATATTCATGCAGTCATACTCTACAACAAAATGGAATTGCAGAAAGGAAAAACAGGCATATTGGAGAGGTATCTCGTGCCATGCTCAATGAAAAAGACCTGCTAGATTTTTATTGGGCTGAAGCAGTTGCTACAGCAGTCTACATAATGAACAGGAATCCCACTGCAGCAATACATGGCTTGACTCCAGAGGAGAGGTATACTGATAGGAAACCAGATATTTCTCATTTGAAAATTTTTGGTTGCATTGCCTATGTTCATGTGCCAGATGAGTTGAGATCCAAGTTGGATCCAAAAGCTGACAAGTGCATCTTTATTGGTTACTCTCTGCAACAAAAAGGGTATAGATACTATAACCCTTCTACTCGTAAGTTTATAGTGAGCAGAGATGTTGTTTTTGATGAGATGAGTAGCTGGTATAAACCAGTAAATGTAATTGATAATGTTACATCTGGAGTAAGGAAGACCAAGGACGCTTTGAGAGCACCTGGGAGTGAACCTACTTTGCGCAGGTCTACCAGAGCTAGGTATCCTGTGGATAGGCTGAAATATGATGGATTTACAGCCATTCACTATGCCTATATGGTCAAAGTGATACAGGAACCAGAATCCGCTTCTTTTGAGCAAGCCATGGGAAAAGAAAAATGGGAGAAAGCCATGGATGAAGAAATGGATGCCTTGGAAGCAAATGCTACATGGGAATTGGTACCTTTGCCTAAAGATAAGAATGCAATTGGTTGTAAGTGGATTTATAAGGTGAAGCACAATGCAGATGGTTCTGTGAACAGATACAAGGCAAGATTAGTAGTCAAGGGATATGCACAAACATATGGCATTGATTATGAAGAAACATTCAGTCCGGTTGCAAGGATGGCAACTGTAAGAGCAGTCATTGCTATGGCTGCATCAAAGGGATGGTCTTAACATCAGATGGATGTAAAGAATGCCTTCTTGCATGGTGATTTGCAAGAAGAGGTCTATATGGAGCAGCCACCAGGTTATGTGCATGCTGTTCATCCTGAGTTTGTTTGCAGGTTGAAGAAAGCCTTGTATGGCTTGAAGCAAGCACCTAGAGCATGGTCTGATAAGATAGGACAGTATCTTGTCACTGTTGGCTTTCAGATTTCCAAGGCAGATTTCTCACTTTATGTGAGAAAAACAGAGAAAGGTATTATGTTGCTTGTCATTTATGTTGATGATTTGATTATCACGGGTGATAGTGATGAAGATATCCTTCATGTAAAAATGCTATTGAAGTAGAAGTTTGAGATGAAGGATTTGGGAGAGCTATGTTATTTCTTGGGCATTGAGGTGATTAGATCACCAAGTGGGATACGGCTCTTCCAGAAGCAGTATGGATTGGACATGCTGTCCAAATATGGGATGACGGGTTGTAAGCCTATTTCAATTCCTTTGGAGCAGAATGTGAAGCTGAGCGCAGATGCAGGTGAGCTTCTGGAAGACCCTACTATGTACAGACGCATAGTAGGAAGCTTGATTTATATGACTATTACCAGATTTGAGCTATGTTGTTGGATTGGTAAGTCAGTTTATGCAGGCTCCAAGGAAACCGCATTTAGATGTGGCTAGATGCATACTCAGGTATGTGAAGTCCACATTGCAGTATGGACTATTTTATGAGACTGGGGTTCAGATACAGTTGCATGGATACACTGATGCTGATTGGGCTGGTAGTATTTCTGATAGACGGTCTACCAGTGGATATGTGTTCTCTTTTGGGAGTGTTGCAGTCACTTGGAGCAATAAGAAACAACCTACAGTTGCCTTGTCGAGCACAGAGGCTGAGTACAGGGGTACAGCAATGGCTGCATGTGAGGTAGCTTGGTTGCATAAGCTACTTTATTATATGCATCAGTCTACAGATGGGCCAGTTGTCATTTATTGTGACAACATGAGTAGTATACACTTGGCAAATAACCCAGTCTTTCATGCTAGAACAAAGCACATTGAGGTGCATTATCACTATGTGCGGGAGAGGGTTCTACTAGGTCTTATTGATCTAGTTTATGTCGGCACAGAGGATCAGGTAGCTGACATATTTACGAAGACATTGGGCGCAGAGAAGCTGCGCAAGTTCAGAGACCTGCTTGGTGTGTAGGAATTGGGATTGAGCTCGAGGGGGAGTATTAAGATATCGAGCTCCACTCGTGATATGCCAGGGTGACCGTTGTGCATTTATGTCACCAACTTGTTAGCTGCAGATGCGGTTGGTACACCGCCCATGAATAATAGCTAGATGACAGCTATCCTTATCTACTCTAGTTTGTGGCTTAGTTAGTATGCCACCTTAATTAGTTGAGTTTGGTTTGAGACCCGTATATAGGGTTCTTCTATTTCTCTGTATTAGTGTTCTTTTTGGCTTACACAACTAAGAATATAAAAATTGTTTTCAACCTCCACCTTTGTGTGTATTCCCCCATTGTGCAAGCGAGAAAGCTACAAGTGAGACTCCTTCCTTCTCTCCCACAATCTTGACAAGTGTATGTGCAATACCTAATCTGGTACTTATTTGTGGTTCTATGCACAAAAATTAGTATACTGAAATAGATTTGGTACTATATTGTACCTTGCATAGTACCCAAGCATGCAACATGCTCCAAATATGAAGTTGACTTGAATAGAAAGAGTGACCTATAGTACCAAAAGTACCTGACTTGGTACCGAAGTGAACGTGCAATACCCAATTTGGTATTTGTGTTGCACCAGTTCTATAAAGTACTAAACTTGGTATTGCAATAAATTTGGTACTTCACTGTACCTTGTATAGTATCCAAGCATGTGTACCAAATATGAAGCTAAAATAAATTGTAGGACTGACATATGGTACCAAAAGTATCTTTGCTAATACCAAATTCTATGCAAGTACCAAATTTGGTACATTTTGTGTTGTACTAGTTCTATGTAGTACCAAAATTGGTATTGCAACAATTTGGTTCCCTACGTTGAATTTTAGTTGGTATTCTATAACACCAAATTGGTACTATATCCTAGTTTGATACTCTATACTATTAGGCCTTGGTAATAAGGTAAGCATCATTCCATTCTTCACCTCTACAAGCTTGTTGACAAAATTAAACTAGAGCTAGCTTTTTGTGCACCTAGTGTGAAACGTTTTATAGTCTCTCTACAAAAGCACATTAAAGGATTAGACATACAAACCCCTAATATCTCATGTTCCATACCTATGAAGTCAAACAAAACCATAAGAAGTAACAACAAATACCATAAGCTAGACAATACCAAAAAGCTTCAAATACTAAAACATATTAAAAGCACCATAGACCAAATAACAAGAGATTGTATCCAAAGTACTAGAAGTACCCTAACAGCAATTTAACAAAGTGAAAGAAGCATCAATAAGTACCAAAAAGCACCCAACAATACCAAAGGATTGAAATAGGACCAATACTACTAAATAAATACCCCAAACCAAATATACAATTGGCAGTATAAAGGAGTACCAATAGTACCAAGAGTACCCAAAATTTCACTACCAACAATTAGTACAAATAAATAGAATAAGCATCAATAAATACCATAAGCTAAGAAGTATTAAAAAGTACCCAAAGAACCTAGCAAAAGAAATCCCAAAATAGTACCAAAAGCACCAAAGAATATCAAAAAGCACCAAAAACTAGTAAAGAATATTGGAGAGTATCAAGGAGGTACCAAACATATCAAACAACAAAGAGTTTCAAAATAGTATAAAAAACATCAAAGAATATTAAGGAATACCAAAACTAGCTAAGAGCATTAGAGAGTACCAAGGAGTACCAAAAATATCAAACACCACAAAGAGTACCAAAACATTAGAAAGTGCTGAATAGCAACAAAAAAATCAATAAATGTATCAAAAAATAAAAAAACTAATCTAGCCAATACCACCAAAACTATCAAAAGTAGTCTAAAAGTACCAAAAGCACTAGAACTACCATAACCATAAGGACTTTTATAACTAATAGAACTATGATAATAACCAAAACCACCGACATTTTGAGAATAAACAAGGTTGTAAAACTATAAATGCTACCAAACTATTAGAAGAATCCAATTTACCAAAGTTGGCAACATTGTCAGAACTTCCAAAACTACAAGCAAAGCCAAAACCTTTCTCCATACTAGAGCTATCTATACTACCAAGTCCTCAGAAGGACCAAAATTGTCTATGAACCAATGCTACAATCCACCAAGTAGTACAAGATAACTTGTACTAAGAAGTACTCTAAATCCTACAAACACCAATAGTACAAGCCAATTTTCAAAACCACCATAACAAATTCCTCGCATAGAAAACCTCTTGCTACTGAACCTCAGCTTGAAGCCTCTAAATGTCTTCACTAACTCCATGTCACCGCAATAATTGTTGACTTGCTCCCAACTCATCCTCCAACTCTCTTATCTCTTCATCATTGAGAGGAGTTTCTTGTCACAAATGAAGAACGTGCACTTCCAATGAAGAAAGAATACACTCCATTATGTTCTTTGCCACACCCTCTTTACTTTTATACACCAAAAAAGTCTCTTTCTTTTGTTGGATAGCATCCTTTAGCTCTATCAACCCTATTGACTCTCCCAAGTTCCATATCATCCTTTCAAGTAATGCCTCCAAATCAAGAACATAATCAAGCATTGTCCCTACGTAGTACAAATACTTTGTTTTTGTGCTTATGTTGCTACCACTTTGTGTCATGCAAGGCTTCTTGTTAGAATGGGGGAGAGCTCCTTGGGATGCACCATTTAACCTCTTCTATGATTCAATTTTTCACTCTAGTCCTCTAGTCTTGGTCCCACACATATTCACGACACCTTTGCGATAGTGGACCCATGCCACCTTATTATGGCCTTTAGGGTCTTTTGTGGCTCCATGACATCTTGCATATGCATAGCATCATGCAAAATTTCTAGTTAATTCATCACATGAAGGGGGGTTTGATAAACTTTGTAATACAAAATTTTTCAATCGTCACACCAAATGTGGATGCAAATGATTCAAGTAGACCTTTGAATTTTTTTAATAGTTGTACTTGAAGATTATTTGCCACTAGTTGGAAGGCAGATCATTATTGCTAAGATCCTTTGGAAGCTTTCCTTCAAGACTCATCCCATACTCTTCATGCATGTCCTGTGCTATAAAGAATACTTTTGTTTGTCACTGAGGATATTCTTCCATTTTATTTTTAATTGAAATTTGAAAAGAAGTTAGAAATACCCTCTCCATCCTTTCTAAGAAAATTATTTATTTGTACTTTATACGTGCAAAACAATTACTTACTGAAAGTTAACTGTTTTTTATTACTAATGTATTTTGATACTATATCTTCAAAGTGATGACTCACAATTCAAAATTGGTACTCCAAAGTACCAAATTTGGTATTATATGCATTTCATATCATCATATTTCACATCATGCATGGTTTCATGAAATAAGAAAGAAACATTTGTAGTAGATTGCATACACTCTTACATGCTTAGTTGCATTCAAATAGCATGCAAATTAAGAATATGCTAAATTCGGTTCTGTATGTCTAGAATTTCACAACATGCATTGTAGTGCTTAGCACTTGCCCTTGTGTTGGGAGTGCTTTTCTACTGCACCTCAACTTTCAGTGAGGGTATCAAATCCTTATTAATGCTTTGGGGGGGATTTTATTCCCTCCTTGCTCTTTGATGTGGGCTTTGGTATGGCTTGGTTGGTAGCGCCTTGCTACTTGGGGTCCTCATGGCACACCATAGTAGGAAAGAGTGCATGCAATTTCCCTACTATCCCTAAAATAGCCTCTAGAGCTAGAACAGGAATGATGCAATAGAGATAGAGTGGGGACAATGCAACAAAGTTAGAAAACAAGCACGTGGAAAAAGCAAGATGTCCAATGTGACACATGTGTATGTGAATGGCGCATGAGTTCAAGCTCGAACACTTGACAATTCCACCCAGTAATGACACCACCTCATTCCATGAGGTGGTCCACATTTATTTTGGCCTAAAGAATACTAGAACACTCTAAAGAATACTTTTTTTTATAATTAAAATTCATTTTCCTTGAAGGGATTCCCTCCAAAATTCTAAAGGACTCTTGGTATATGTACTAAGAAGGTGGAACTCAAATAGGCCATTTTTTTGTACCACCAAACCTTGCTTTTAGCCATCTTCTCCACATAATCTAGGCACAAATACAAGGACAAGCTCAAGAAAATTTTCAAAAATAATAAGAACTTTATTTATCCACACCTTATCTAGGGTACAATGCCAACTCGGAGTTTCATCCCTTACACTAGGATCCGTATCCAACGCACATGGATACATGTGTCCAACTTTCATGGAAGAAATCCATAATTCACCTTTTATATTTGGAATAAGGTCTTCCAATATCCATAAATGCTAGGCCACTGAAGTTTTTCTACCTCCATCCTAGGCCCAACATGAGGCGTCTAGGTGTATCAAGTAATCCCCTTTTGGGTCGTTTTTCCGGCAACCTTTTTGCGATGCAATCATGAACGTGATCCACCTATACATCAAATATCTTCCAATAAGCCTGAAAAAGGAAAAGCTCAGATTGTCTTTAAGCTAAGGAGGAAAAAAAATCATTTCTTATTATAAGTATAATGTCCTTTCAAGACATAATAGAAATGAAACAATCCCTTTGAGTACTCCATAAGGATTAATCCAATTTATCAACATAATCCTCTAAAGTGTGCAACTACTTGAGAAGTGATAATAATCCATTTAAACTTAGGTTGCAAGTCAAGATAGCATATATGAAGTCGAAAAACATAAAATTTCCTCTGAAGGATGCAACCTTTTACTATGTATGCTCACTTTCTTAGTGTATTGCAATACATCTAACATCGATCTATTTTCAAACTAGATATTACTTCAGTAATGTTATTTTGGAGAACTTAATTCCTTTTGCCATTAGAAACTCCCATAAGTTTAGTCTATTTAAGTTTATATTTAATAACTCATCCTAATTCCTTAGTGCTTTGATCAAGGTAAAACCCTCTAGGCTTTGTACTATATACTCAAAAACTTAAAGATGATTCAAGTAAATCATGCTACATAGCACAACAACTCCCTAGGGATGATAGCCTAACACTAACTTTTTTCAACAATAGATTACTTCAAAGGCCTTACCATTGCTTGGGCATAGATGAGAAAACATCCATAATTGCAACAATATACATTTGTGTCGAAAGCACTCCTCTTGGATATAATCATGTGCTCCCTTGTTTCTCATACTCTTCAAGCTTGGTCATGCTGATAGTAAGTCGAGTTGGGCTCCAAGGTCTTCTTCTTGTCTCTCGTATGCCTTTCCTTTTAACTTTAAATCACCCCCTTGCCACACTTCTCTCCCCCTCTCTCAAGTGGCTCTTTGAAAATTGAAAATGATGGATTCCATTATGGTAATAATAAAAGGGATGATGGTAGATACAAAAAGGAAGTACTTGCAACCTAACAATAATTATTGCATATATATATATATATATATATATATATATATATATATATATATATATCTCTCTCTCTCTCTCTCTCTCTCTCTCTCTCTCTCTCTCTCTCTCTCTCTCTCTCTCTCTCTCTCTCTCTCTCTCTCTCTCTCTCTCTCTCTCTCTCTCTCTCTCTCTCTCTCTCTCTCTCTCTCTCTCTCTCTCTCTCTCTCTCTCTCTCTCTCTCTCTCTCTCTCTCTCTCTTTGTGTGCCTGCTTGGCATGCCTCTTCATAGCCTTTCCCAAGCCCTATTTTACCTATTTTCTTCTTGCATGACATGGCGGCTTGACATATGGCACCTTGTAGCCCATTGATTTCTCCCCCATGCACTCGAGTAAACTATGTGATGCTTACAAGATGGACTTATGGCCTCAGATTGATAAAAAGGAAGTGATGATAAAGTCAAGGCAATGCATGGTGCCAAAAATGATGAATAGGCTGATGGTAATGCTTTTAAAGGTGATTACTTTGAGAATTAGTTCAAACGGTAACTACGATCATCATAGGGTAAAGGGGCCAATAAAGTGTCATCTAACAATCCTCCATTCTAACTTTTTTCCCAAGTGAGTTACATAAATGTTTTTGAATAGTCCACCTATATATATCATATGGACTAACAAAAAAAAAAAAAAAACTTTGGGACATTTTGATATTTTTATCAAATAGCTCTAGTTACAAATGAAAGGTTCATAAAAGAGTGACAATGAGGGGCCAATAGAGTGACATTCAAGGATGCATTGTTTTAAGGTTTTACAAAATCCAAAGTATAAAAATTTACATATGTCTCAATTGTCTATCTCACATTAAGCTTTAATATGAAAAAAATTATATAATAATATTAAGTGGCTAGAAAGTCACATCTTTTTTTCAAAATTGCCACTCAATTGGGGTGGGTGTGTGTTTCTTTTGTTTTATTGTCCCATTTACCCTAATGAGGGGGACAACACTCACCTTTTCCACTCAGTGATGATCTTGATTATAACATATTTGGCTCTCTTAGTTTTCATCTTGACATTTGACATAAGGCATCGTCTCATCATATGATAACAACAACTAATCAATATGCTTTAAAAAGTTTTGTTATTATTAAAACATATCTAGAAATTTTGGGAATCATTCAAGTCTCCTTTTTTTTATATGAATGTGAAATAGTATTGTTTTTATTTTATTTGATTTATCAAATGTTATGCCATACAAACATTTGTCTCTAGAAATAAAAGTCATACATACATACATACATACATACATACATACATACATACATACATACATACAAATCACTAAAATTGTGGCACCATTGGAGCATGGCCTTCAACTTTAATCTAGCTCTATATATTAACATTGTTTGATATGGAAAAATGACTTTAGATGATTTGATCTATCAAATGTTGTACCCTACAAACATTTATCTCTACAAATACAAGCCTTATGGACATGATTGTATACATACATATATACATACACGCATACATATGTAAAACTATGGCACCATTGGAGCATGGCCTTCAACTTTAATCTAGCTCTATATATTAATATTGTTGTTTGATATGGAAAAACAACTTTAGATTATTTGATCTCTATCAAATGTTGTGCAATACAAACATTTCTATCTACAAATACAAGTCTTATGGACATGATTGTATACATATGCATTCATACATAAATATTTTACCTCTGTGTGTGTGTGTGTGTGTGTGTGTGTGTGTGTGTGTGTGTGTGTGTGTGTGTGTGTGTGTGTGTGTGTGTGTGTGTGTGTGTGTGTGTGTGTGTGTGTGTGTGTGTGTGTGTGTGTGTGTGTGTGTGTGTGTGTGTGTGTGTGTGTGTGTGTGTGTGTGTGTGTGTGTGTGTGTGTGTGTGTGTGTGTGTGTGTGTGTGTGTGTGTGTGTGTGTGTGTGTGTGTGTGTGTGTGTGTGTGTGTGTGTGTGTGTGTGTGTGTGTGTGTGTGTGTGTGTGTGTGTGTGTGTGTGTGGAGAGAGAGGTAAAACTGTGGCACCATTGGAACATGGTCTTTAACTTTAATCTATCTCTATATATTAATGTTGTTACTTGATATGAAAAAATTGTTTTAGATGTCTAGTGCTCATTTATGATATTGGAGATATATCAAAGTCTCCAAAACCTTGAGGGTTTAATCAAGAATGTAGGAATTGATGAGATCTCAAAAGAGTGTGGTGTTTAGAAACACCAAGATAACAATTAAATTTGAATCACCTATATAGGACAAGATAACACCACCTCTTGCTCTATATAGGTGATTGAGCAAGGCCACTACATATTATTCTACCCAAAAATAAGTTTATGTCCTTCTTCTCATTACAAATCAGCTCAAAAATGCTAGAGGCAAGAATTCTTGATATTTGTGAAGATCTCACAAAGATTCAAGATGCATTTTTAGACTTCAATTATGGTTTTCTTCAACCTGCAACAATTAGCACTATATATTAGAATGGAACTGGATTGTATTATTATCCACTTTTTGCTAAAACTAGACATTGTCCTACCCATAAGCTCAAATAAGCCTTTTGTAGCTTTGATGTGTATGCTTTTGCTGCAACTCCACTTATGAAATAACCACTATCGCAAGTGAGTAGCATAGATAATAGCATGTTGATTACTCAAGTTCCTTTTTGTGGGTCAATTTCAACAAATTAGTTGTTCTATAGACAGTAGTGGCACACCAACAAACATGGATGCAAGCATTGCTAGATCGACTTACTTATTTCATTCTCCTTTTGCTTGAACATAATCCAACTTGATACCGTACATTGGTAAGTTGAAGATGCACAAGATAAGCTTTCCACTTCATCTAAATTTTCATTAATTATTATAAAAACTAGGAGGTGAATCGATCCCATTCTTCCATTAGGTCTTGAAACTCTAAAAGTAGACAATGATTCTCTATGATTGGGGATTGTCCTGGAAAATTGAGTGAAATAATAGACCTAATTTATTTAGATTTAAAAGGTAGGGCAGAAGGTCATTGCATAATACATAGTTTGTCTCCCCTAAAAACTTTCGGGATATAGATAATTATCTATTGAATTAATACATCCCTTGAAAGTTCTATCATCAATAAGCAATGTATTCTTCCTATTGCAAATATTTTTCCATTGGTACTAGACCCTCAACAAAGGCTTAAATATAGCTTCAACGTTAGGTTTATCTAGCCTATACACTTTTCAAGGATTATGAATGTAGCAATCTTCCTATCCCCACACCATTTAAAAAGGGTATTGTTTATGTGCATGCTTTTCAAGGCTATTCATATAAGTTAAAACATTCTTATGTAGCATGGTTGACCAAATGCCAGCATAAGAGTGCTAACAAATTTCATCAAAAAATTCAAAACACCCTGGGCAAACAACAACTTTGGTGTGATCAATGTCAATTCAAGTACAATCGGTGCACTGATGCCTCTTCTCTTCTTTGCTAAGAGTTAAACTCCATTAAGATCGAGAATAAGTGCATGTTTCTTTATAATAATTGCATAAGAAATATTTTTTGCATATGGTACACAAAAGTGATAATACTTCAATTTTTCTTTTCTTAAAAATATCAACAATGAATACAATCAAAAGTATCACAAGTTACGAGGTCATAGCCTAGTGGTATATGTGTGGATCTAGCCTAGTCATAGCCTAGGTTCCACTTCCCCAAAGGAACAATCATTAAATGTATAAATGTATCACAAGTCTAATTGTTTCGCTATTTTCAGTTTATTAAAAAATATCAATTTTTCAAATTAGCCTTTAATAAGCTACTTGCAAAGGTTTAAAGGGTTTATGGCTTTAAGCCTACTGGTAAATATTCCAAAAAAAATTTGACATACTAATACAAATTTGCATCACCAAAAGTATCACAATTTATTTTCTTCTCATAATCCCACATTCATCTATAATAATGTCTCCTAAATTTGATTGAATTTCTCTATTAAGTGGTGATGATTCAAAAACTAGTATATCTCCATCTCTCTCAAAAGAATATAAGCTTCCTAGAGACCTACTTTTTTGTGTATCTAAATGTAACCCTTCAATGTGTTGCTCTAATATTTGTATGCTTGACGCCTCATTTCTCAATAGGAGCTACACTTGCAAACATATATCTTACTTAGTATTTTTGTATTTGGCAAACAAGATCATATACAAAAGGGATTATATTGGAAAAAGATGTACGTTCATTTTCCTTTGGACCTTCCACCACTTGCTCCCTTCCTTGAGCTACTTTCTCTGCCAATTTCTTCTTGTATCTTGCTGGTTGCACAAGTCTATTGTCGAAGCTTTTCGCTATTTTTATCCTTGTTCTCAATACCCTTTACTGAATCTCTCTTTAGAGACATGTTCTTAGTCTCTCTACTTAAATTAATTGAAGGTTTTGGAGGCGCTTGTGCAACAAGTTCAATGTTTTGTTCTACCTCCCCCACCTCTTCTTTATTAATTCTTGCATCACTATCATGGCACTCAGTTTCTCCACAAGGTAGCACTTGTTGTTCTATTTGAGGGGTATTGCCTCTCTCCCCTCTTTTGTCATCTTTTTTTGTGAGGCAAAATAGACATCTATTAGCTATTACTTGGAGGCACTATATATTACATTGAGATATCTCTTATGATCATTTAATTAAAATGTGCCGTTGCATTAGTCTAGACTTCATTTAAGTTTCAACGGAGAACTATAGTAATGACTAGGGATTTTTGACCGGAGGCTTAAGTTGAAGTTCAAGACTCACTTGCTAGTACTAACAATAGAATATGGATATGAGGCTCGAACCTAGGTTTTAGCCTCATATACATGCACTAGGTTTATAAGGGCTGGTGTTTTTCAACTCTAGATAGCTAAATTGTATGGGTGAAGTTTAAAAGAACTAAAGTTAAAGCATTCACCTTGCTACCATGAGAAGTTAGAAGTGTAAAGTAAAATGCAACTTCTATATGTATATTAGCCTCTTCAACTTCTAGGCAATGTCATCCTTGGATCTATATCTACAACCAAATTATCTTTCTTCCTTGGATCAAAACATGCCTAGTTGAGTTTCATGGTTATAATATCCCCATCGCTCACTATGTTAGACCATACCATACATGCCCAAAATAGTTTAGGGCTTCATGAAAGAAATAGGTCACAAACTTTGTATTCATCAAACTTTTGTGTGTATTGGACAACTTTGGTTAGTGCAATATTCTTATATAGATTGAAAATTACATTAAGATCATGTGTATCTCAAAGATAGTTCCATATTTGTATTCCATAACCCATGATTTAACCATACCCATGCTCGAATGTGTATGAAAAACTATCGTTTGTAGGTAACACTACTATTTTCAATGTATTATTCATAATTGTGAATGGGTTCTACCATCCAAGAAGCATGGAAGTTGCCATAATCTCTCTATAATAGTCACACTCCTTGCATTTCTTTTTTAATGATGGACTTGGAGTGTAATGATTGTTGTTTTGAGTGATAGCACTCAATTGCCTTTAATGGGTAAGTATGACAACATTTTGATAACATTGGCTAAGTATTATTATGTAACCTTAATGTTTCTCAAAACATGTGAGCAATGTGAATGTGGTTATTCCATCACTTGACATGTGATACCACATCATATGATCCAAAATAGTTTGGGGATTCTATGAGAAAATGAGCCTTTGTGTTTTTGTCAATTGGATAATTTTGCTTCATCTGAGCTACAAGCATCTCTAATGTGTACCTTGAAATTATATTAATGTCATTTATACTCCAATAGTAATTCCATACTTGTAGGTGTATACCTACACTTCAACCAAACTTCCATATTCAAATGTGTATGAAACTATGGGTTTGAGTTGACAATTATATTTTAGATGTATAGATCAATTATCACAGTTGGAAGCTGATGCAACTCACTTTGATGGCAATCCATAGATCCTTGCAGAAATTGACACGAGGCTTCTAAAAAGGAGGACAAGAAAAATAGTGGAGATCATCAGAGAAAGGAAGCATAGGCTCTTACCTAGACAACCAAGAAGGGGGATGGAAGGGACAGTAAGTCTAACCATGTGCCACTGCCTCTAAGGGAGGGGCAAGGGAGCTACCACACATGCCAAGAAACATGCTGCTAAGCTCAACAAGGAGAACATTAATCATAAACTTTCCATTAGCAAGAGCTACGTTAAGAAGAAAAGGAGGAAGACCTCTCTAAATGATCTTGTGAGGATGTCGTTGGTGGATTGGAAGTTCTATGCCCCAATCAAGGATTGTCAGATGTTGGCTTCACCATCTTCAATGTATTGAAAGGACGATGTTGTCCTCAAAAATTAAACTTTGCTCTTGGAATGCCAAGGAGCTCTCCTTGGACTTGAGTAAGCAAGTCCTCTATGGCTTGGTGAGGAGGTGTATGCCACACTTTCTAACTCTTCAAGAGATCAAATTGGGAAAGAAACTTATTAATCATTCTTGATCCCTAGCTACATCGCATTCAGTGATGTGGCAACCAAAGGAAGAGGTGAAACTATGATGTTGATTAAGGAGGAGTTCAAACCCTCTCTCAAGTTTAATGATGGGGATGGCTTTGCTATAGGAGTCAAGGTCAGAATATGCCAGGAGGAGATCGTAGTATGCTCTGTTTATGTAGCAAACTACTCGACATTGAGAGCTAATCAGTGGCTCTATTTTTTGCAACACTTAAAAGGCTCCAATGATATCACTGGGGGTGATTGGAAGATGGCTGACAAGGATGAGGATAGATCTCACAAGGTATGAGCAATGATCACAAAAGAAAGGGAATCCTAGCACCATTTTGTCATTGCATGTGAGTTAGGATATTGCTCTATTGGCCACAATAGATCAAAATCCCAACTACATGTGGCATAACAGACATATTGGTGCTTCTTGGAGAGGTGGGAGATTTGATAAGTTTTATGCTATAGAAGAAGCTTGGTGGATAAGGGTGTTGAAGTATGCTGCCTTCTTAGAGGAGGTGGCTGCCTTTGACCATACTCCAATCTTAATAACCTTCAAAGTCATTCTCCTGTGGTGGCTGGTAATAGTAATGGCCCACCCCCATTTCGAATGAACGTCTCCTACCTTGATGACACAAGCCTTGTGAGACTAAATTATCGCATGTGTAGGAGAAGGCAAGGGATTCCAATATTACTCCCAAATATAGGTGGATAAGTTGTTAAGAAGTGACTATTGATGTTGCCAAAAGCTATAGGAGAAGACGAGTGCATGCCAAAAGACAATCCCAAGAGCCAAGAGCTAGTGATGCCTTGATGGAAGCAATAAAGGGTCACCCATAGGATGGAATTCTTCAATGTTGCCTTCAAGATGTGAATAGATTCATGAAATACATCGGACAATCAAGTTTGATGCCCTCATTTATGAACCAAGGACTTATAAAGTTGATACCTAAGTCATAGGAGAGATCAAAGGTCTCCAATTGGAGACCGCTGATGACTACGCTAAACTTCACTTATAAGGTACTCGCCAAGGCATTGGCATACAAAATCAAGTATCTCTTTGCATAGGTGATCCATAGGAAGCAATTCGGTTTTGTCCATGGAAGATAGATTCATGATTCTATCATCAACTTAATTTACTTAATGGATGATGCTTTGAGCTTGCAAATAGACTACATCGTCAATAATATGAATTATGCTATGAGCTTACAAAGAGACCATCTCCTCTCATTAATACGAATTATGCTATCCTCAACTTAATTTACTCAATGGATTGTGCTATGAGCTTGCAAAGAATCTATCTCCTCATTAATATGGATTATGCTATCCTCAACTTAATTTACTCAATGGATTACGCTATAAGCTTGCAAACATACCATCTCCTCATTAATAGGGATTGGTACAAGGCCTATGATAGGGTGAGCTAAGCATTTATCTTGGGTGTTTGAAAGAAAAATCTGGTATTTGATAGGTCTAAGAATGATAAACCTAATTACTGCATAGTTCAGCTACACCAAGAGGTTTTAGCTATAGTAATTGGTGTGATGAAAATTGATCACTAGATCTTCAAAGTTTTTTGCAAGAAGTTAAGTTTTAAGGCATGAGCCTCACTACATCTATTAGATGTTGTAACTTTTTGTATTACAAAATTATCTTAGTGGCATATTGGTTCTACCAATATGCAAGTATGAAATTATTACATAATAGCCATTGCATAATGTTCAAAACTCACTATAATCCTTATGTTTCTAATGGCTTTACAATGATAGTGAAAACTTGGTGAACTTATTACAAAATAGTCAAAACTCATTGTCTCCTTATGTTTGTAATGAGTTCGCAATACACATTGCATTGCTTTTCTCATGAGGGGCTTGTAGTGTCATGTCTGTTGTTTTCCATCGATAGCATGAAATGCATGTGTTCACTTTGAATGGTAACCATGGAAGATCGTTTTGATAACTCTAGTGCGAGTATTCCCCTTATTATTTTCGATAACATTATGTGCATCAAAAAATGATCTTTATGCTTTTGTTTCATCATAAAATATCTTTATAAGGAGTCACCACACCTTAAAGATCAAAAGTGTGCAAGTAGCTCTAGACTTTTGTTTAGGGTGAAGATTGCTACTTTTTCTTTGTTTACACTTTACAAATCTCTGTTCAACACACATCGAATGCCAATTGTTTATGTTTTGTATCTAACATTTGAAATATATTCTTTAAAAATATTTAGAAAATCCATTTTGGCAATTCGCCTCTGTAGCATAGTGGTAGTGCGTTCGCTTCGTAAGCGAAAGGTCGTGAGTTCGATCCTCACCAGAGGCTAGTCGCTGGATAGCTCTTAAAAACAACTTGCGAGATCTTCGTATGTGGGCTATCTATTTTGCCCTAATACGCCTATAGAAATATACCTTCAATTAAATCGGCAGTTCGGTTAAATAAAATCTTGCGAGATCCTCTTATGGGGGCTATCTATTTTGCCCTAATACGCCTATAGAAATATACCTTCATAATATGGGATTGAGGGTCTCATGCGATGGAGTCTTTGCTTCACAATATGTTTTTCGTTTCCGCACTCTCTTTACACATGATACACCTGTATATACAACTTCATAGTGTTTGCATCATAAGATGTTCTTTCATTCAAAACTCTCTTTACGAATTATATACCTATAGAAATACAAACTTCAAAGTATGGGGTAAAGGGGCTAATAGTGTTATCTAGCGGTCCCCTATTATATCTTATTTCTCCACGTAAATTACTTAATGTTTTTAATAGTTAAACTATGTATATCACATCGCATCCAAGAAAATATTTTTTGGTATTTTGATATATCCATCAACGAGACTTTGTTATAAATGGAGGGTTCACAAAAAAATAACTATGAGGGGTCAATATAGAATGACCCCTTAATGATATATTTTTTAAAGGTTTCATAAATCTAATATAAAATAATATGTATACAACTCAATTATTTGACTCGCATTAAGTGTATATTAAAACATAAGAATTTAAATGATAGCTTTAAGTAGCTAAAAAAAGAGGCATATTTTGTGTAAACTTTCACTAAATTAGGGTGGAGTGGATTCTTTTTGGGGGGGATGCCACTTTGTTGGCCCCATTCTCCTTTTGGGAGGTGTCACATTAATGGCAACTTTACCTTAGCTACCTATCGGCATACTAACAAAATTATGATGAAAGGTTCCTTGGAATTAACAAAGTTACAATGGAAGTTTCCTTAATAGATCTATGGCCCTTCTAATTCAAAGTTATTTTCTTTCTCCTCTCTCTATATTCCCCCTCTGTTCTCTCGAGACCCTCTATTCTCTCTCCTCTCTCTAAATCCTCATCCTCTCATCTCTTTTTTTCTCAAAACTAGCTGGCCAAGTTCGCTAACCACACTTCATATTTTTGCAAGCAAAGTTTGCTTAAAAGTATGAAACAAAAAACAACACATTCCAAGCATAATGAAGTGCAAAATAGCACACCTTCCAAAGGATTCATAAAACTATGCATAGAAAACCATCATTAAGGAAAACTATCAGAATGAAATTACTGCATAAGCTCTATCAATTAGCATAGCTAGCCATGTGCATCAAAGATGATATCCCACGTTCTCTCTTGGATGATCCACAAAATAAACCATTAGTGCCACATGAGATCATTAGAGCAAAGTTTGCAACACCTCCCATGATGATGAAGGCCCTCTTCTACATCATCAACTTTATACATAGAGTATGAGACATACACCCAAATAGATTGCCTAGGAGGGTTTTCAAGTTCCCAAACAACTAGTATAAGCAATACATGAGAGCTCATGGTATGTACAAGAGGATCAGTGGCTCATGAGATATAGGATCCACATGGACCACATCCTCCCCTTCTACTATGACCCTCACTCCCCTCCATACACCTCTCACATTCAAAGGGTCATGGTCGTGTGGCAGGATCTCTATCAATTGCACAAAGAAAATACATGGATCTCACCCTAGCAACCCCTCCCACTAAATATGTCATACTCTTGTCTATTTATCTCATGACAACCATTTCTTCAGAGCGAGAGAGTGTATGCATGGGAGTGTGAGTTGAGTGAGAGGCCAAGTGAGGGTCAAGCAAATCTTCATCTCTTGTTTCCATCTCTTTTTTCCCTCTTGCTCCTATAGCTTAAGGGGTAAGAGGTTGAGTTAGAGGTTGTGTGTGAAGGAGAGAGATACAGAGTGTATGTGTGTGAGGGACTGACTACGAGAAGCCCTTCTTCATCCTCTTTTACTCCTCCTCCTTCCCTATCTTCTTATCTTGGCATTGGAGCTACACAATGCAGATGTGAAGGATTAGGGGTGGTAGCTTGGTGAGACCATTGACTAGCCTTCCATGTTGTTAGACTACAACATGCTCAACATAAGTAGGTGACTCTATTATATCCTTTGGATATCTAGCTTTCTTTGTTCATGAGTGAGAGGGATAGAACCATGAGGAATCAATCCCTCATAACTACACCTTGCTCACTCCAAAACACGCATGGCTAGTTAGCATACCGAATCATTCATGAGAAATCATGTTGGGGACTGGAAGTAGATTAGAGTTTCTAAGAATAGGTTAGACATAATTAGGATTCATTAAGAAAAACAATTAAGAAAAATATGTAAAATGTTGTGTTTTACAATCTTGTGCGAGCAATGTTGTGCATTGTAGCTTCATATATAGCTTGCATGAGATTGGTTGAGATTCATCAATTGAATTTCTTGAGAGTTTTCATAGACATTAGTAGTAGATAAGGTTATCATTGAAGTCCACAATTGTGTGATAGAGAGTCATCTTGCTCAATTCAACTTGTCCATGAGTGACTATATTGGAGCCTACAATTGGATAACAAAGAGGCATCTTGCCCAAAAGTTACTAACTAGAGTGGCTTGACTTGGACTAACCACAACTACTTGAATTGATTATATTGAGTACATCATCATGATTCCTCATCTACCCATATGCTACCAATAATTAGTTTACATGTGGTCCCTTCAAGTTGCCTAGGAATGGAAAGCCACTATGGATGCAAGAGCATTATCAACGTCCCAACTCTAGCTACAATTGTTGAAAAGAAATACCTTTGTGCTTTTAATGGACAAAAAGCAAGGAGCAACAACAAAATGCAAGCTTGGGTGAAAAGCAAGTAGCCCCACAACTGCGAGGATGAAGGTGCCTACCACCTTGGAAGTTTCCCCTAAATACCTATGCTTGCTTTCCTATGAGTGTAGGACGACCTACTACTTAAATTTCCCATCAAAAGCACATGCCCATGATTATAGAGAGCCATAAATGACTAGTTATTTGGCTCCAATACACCCCATCAATAAACAATTTCTTATTACTTGCCTATGACTACTTGGGAGTGCCCTATTGGCCCCACAATCATTGCATATCATTGTTAGCATCTTGATTACAAGTGTTGAGGGAGTCCCATGCTAATCTATGAGCCTAGTGTTGCTAATAGGCTATCCCACAACTACCATTAGCATGCCCACATACTAAAATCAGCATATAGTTGACATAGAAATACCCAAGTGTGCTAAAAGGTTTCCTGCAAGTATTAAACACCCCCACAACATCACATGATTGATTAAGAGAACCATCTATTTATTTAATTTTTTTAATGGGTTATTAAAGGCTTCCTCTCTATACCACCATGGGATACCCATCTTGTCTCCTATCACAACAAGAATCTTTTCTTGGGCTTTCCATTCTTGATCCAAACAAAGCCTCAAGCTAATTCAAGTATATTGCATGCTTGTATGACCCAAAAATGACAAGATTTCTTCTACATATGATTAGAAATCATTGAGGTATTGTTTGACTAGAACAATTAAAGTGCTTTTTCCTCTCATTGGACACATAATCCTTGGCCTAGTTGCATTACAAATCTCCAATTACCAAGCCAAGCAAGGTAAGTGCATGCAAGTCTTGCTTTTAGCCCACATTGAGATAGACCATTCTGAAACGTCTTGAGGGTATTCCCTTTAAGACTTGACCTTGCTCAATCACCAATGACCAAGTACCTAAATCCAATAGCATTTAAACACAAAATGGCACTCGAAGGGGTTGGAAGGAACATCATTAAGCATTTTGAAACTAGCCACATAAGTTGCTACCAAGCTCCCCAAACGGATCCCTTTTGTGCATGGGTATTAGGGTTCCTTAAGGGTGGTAGCAAGGTGAATTCCTTGAGGTATAGTGTCCACTATCAAAATAACTCATGGGGCACACCTAACTACACCCCTAAGATGACTCATGGGATCCTAGAGTGTCACTTACACTACATCAAATTATTCTCACTAGAAATAACCATAGTATGCTTTGAGAGGGACCATCAAATGTTAGCTTCTTGAGAGACCTTGAGTATAGGGAATCGCATAACTTGGTTAGCACTTGGAAGGGGTTTCGACCATTTGAAATAGACCTTCACTAAGTTGTCAAAGGGTGGAGCAACTTGGAAGCTTGATTCAAAGACCTTGTACTTATATAGGCACACAAAAATATTCAACCTTGAGCTTGGTAAGCAAGGTAAGAGGGTAAGAAAGATATAATTGCGAAGCCAATGCTTGAGCTCGTGCAAGAGATCCAAGAAGTTATCACACCCTAAATTGCCTTGCGAGCACAAGTATTGGTAGCATTGCCTTTCAAAATTGGGCAATTCTAAAGTAGCCCACGTACACCACCCATAACCTTGAGGGAAATTTTGGACACATCACTGAATAACCACTATAGCTACCATCTTGAAATACCACTAAAGTGTGAATGAGACTCCTGGGACTTGGACACCAACACGATCATATAGAAAACTTGTTGGGTAGCATGAATAAGTCCATCATAGATCAAATAGTGCTAGCTTGAAATGAGAAAAACCCCCACTTGGACGGATCACCAAGCATAAGGCCAAGTGTATCCAAGGTAACAAGGGCCACACACCCCCACCTCATTGTCAAAACCCAAGCCTTTGGGAACACTTTGTTGGTGTAAAAGTTAATGACCAATAGTCAAGTGGGCACCCATTGTATATATAAACATTATACAATGAATATAAGTGAAGATAAAAAACGAACAAGAGTACCCTTCATTTTTGTACCCACATAACTCTGTCATATCCTTATCTCTCCCTCTCAACTCTCTTGCACTCCATAGCTTCTATCTCGCATCTCACCATTGCTTCCCTCTCAACTAGTATCAAAGCAATGTTTGATGTTCGTGGGAGCTTGTACATAGAGCGAGGAGTATGAGGAGTGGATCTTTATCTCACAAAGGAGGAAGAGGATTTGAGTTTCTTATTTAACATTGATGCTTTTTGCTTCTACCTTGATACATGTACTATTCTCTGTCAAGATTGTGGGAGAGAAGGAAAGAGTCTCACTTGTAGCTTTCTTGCTTCCACAATGGGGGAATACACACAAAGGTGGAGGCTGAAAACATTTTTCCTCTTCTTAATTTGTGTAAGCCAAAAAGAACTCTAGTACAAAGAAATAGAAGAACCCTATATATGGGTCTCAAACCAAACTCAACTAACTAAGGTGGCATACTAACTGAGCCACGAACTAGAGTAGATAAGGATAGCTGTCATCTAGCTATTATTCATGGGCGGTGTACCAACCGCATCTGCAGCTAACAAGTCGGTGACATAAATGCACAACGATCACCCTGGCATATCACGAGTGGAGCTCGATATCTCAACACTCCCCCTCAAGCTCAATCCCAATTCCTGCACACCAAGCAGGTCTCTGAACTTGCACAGCTTCTCTGCGCCCAATGCCTTCGTAAATATGTCAGCTACCTGATCCTCTGTGCTGACATAAACTAGATCAATAAGACCTAGTAAAACCCTCTCTCGCACATAGTGATAATGTACCTCAATGTGCTTTGTTCTAGCATGATAGACTGGGTTATTTGCCAAGTGTATACTACTCATGTTGTCATAATAAATGACAACTGGCCCATCTGTAGGCTGATGCATATCATAAAGTAGCTTATGCAACCAAGCTACCTCACATGCAGCCATTGCTGCGCCCCTCTACTCAGCCTCTGTGCTTAACAAGGCAACTGTAGGCTGTTTCTTGCTGCTCCAAGTGACTGAAGCACTCCCAAAAGAGAACACATATCCACTTGTAGATCGTCTATCAGAAATACTACCAGCCCAATCAGCATCAGTGTATCCATGCAACTGTATCTGAACCCCACACTCCTAAAGTAGTCCATACTGCAATGTGGACTTCACATACCTGAGTATGCATCTAGCCGCATCCAAATGTGGTTTTCTTGGAGCCTGCATAAACTGACTTACCAATCCAACAGCATAGCTCAAATCTGGCCTGGTAATAGTCGTATAAATCAAACTTCCTACTATGTGTCTAAACATAGTAGGGTCTTCCAGAAGCTCACCTGCATCTGCGCTCAGCTTCACATTCTGCTCCAAAGGAACTGAAATAGGCTTACAGCCTGTCATCCCATATTTGGACAGCATGTCCAATCCATACTGCCTTTGCAAGAGCCATATCCCACTTGGTGATCTAATCACCTCAATGCCCAAGAAATAATGCAGCTCTCCCAAATCCTTCATCTCAAACTTCTGCTTCAATAGCATTTTCACATGAAGGATATCTTCATCACTGTCACCTGTCATAATCGAATCATCAACATAAATGACAAGTAGCATAATACCTTTCTTTGTTTTTCTCACATAAAGTGAAAAATCTACCTTGGAAATCTGAAAGCCAATACTGACAAGATACTGTCCTATCTTGTCAGACCATGCTCTAGGTGCTTGCTTCAAGCCATACAAGGCTTTCTTCAACCTGCAAACAAACTCAGGATGAACAGCATGCACATAACCTGGTGGCTGCTCCATATAGACCTCTTCTTGCAAATCACCATGCAAGAAGGCATTCTTTACATCCATCTGATGTAAAGACCATCCCTTTGATGCAACCATAGCAATGACTGCTCTTATGGTTGCCATCCTTGCAACTGGACTGAATGTTTCTTCATAATCAATGCCGTATGTTTGTGCATACCCCTTGACTACTAATCTTGCCTTGTATCTATTCACAGAACCATCTATAAACCCACTTACAACCAATTGCATTCTTATATTTAGGCAAAGGTACCAATTCCCATGTATCATTTGCTTCCAAGGCATCCATTTCTTCATCCATGGCTTCCTCCCGTTTTTCTTTTCCCATGGCTTGCTCAAAAGAAGTTGAGGTTTTAGTTCCTGTATTACTTTGACCATATATGCATAGTGAATGGCTGTAAATCCATCATATTTCAGCCTATCCACAGGATACCTAGCTCTAGTAGACCTACACAAAGTAGGTTCACTCCCAGGTGCTCTCAAAACATCCCTGGTCTTCCTTACTCTAGGTGTAACAATAGAAGGAATACCCAACTCATCATCAATGCTCTGTTCTGAACCACTGTATTCACCATCCACATAAGAGTGACCTGCATTCACATCAAACATGGGCTGATCTACCTTCTCTTTTCCTTTTCGTGATACCTGCATACCACTATCTGCATTGCTTTGAGAAGATTCTCATGATCTCAATCTGCGTGTCCATGGCAAAGAATGTGAACCACTGCTAGAGGACGCTCTAGGTCCACTAATATCTTGTGACTGTTGCTGTGAATTCTGTGCAGCATTACCATTTTGTGCATCTACATTATCAATCACATTTACTGGTTTATACTAGCTACTCATCTCATCAAAAACAACATCTCTGCTCACTATAAACTTACGAGTAGAAGGGTTATAGCATTTATACCCTTTTTACCTGCAGAGAATAACCAATAAAGATGCACTTCTCAGCTTTTGGATCCAACTTGGATCTCAACTCATCTGGCACATGAACATAGGCAATGCAACCAAAAATTTTCAAATGAGAAATATCTAGTTTCCTACCAGTATACCTCTCCTCTGGAGTCATGCCATGTATTGCTACAGTGGGAGTCATGTTCATTATGTAGACTGTTGTAGCAGCTGCCTCAGCCCAGTAAAAATCTGGCAGGTCTTTTTCATTGAGCATGGCACGAGATACCTCTCCAATATGCCTGTTTTTTCTTTCTGCAATTCCATTTTGCTGTGGGGTATGACTACATGAATATTGCTGCTTTATGCCATGCTCCTGAACCTTGCAAACTCATTTGAGAGGTACTCTCCCCCTCCATCTGACCTTAGGCATTTTATTTGCAGGCCTATTTCTTTTTCGACCATAGTTTTAAGAGTTTTGAAATGCCCAAAAACTTCACTTTTCTTTTTCATAAAATACACCCAAACTTTTCTGCTATAGTCATCAATAAAAGTGACAAAATAATAGCAGCCTCCAATAGATGCAGCTTTAGTAGTCCACACATCAGAGTGGATTAATTCCAATGGCTTCTTGCTCTCTTGAACATGTCTAGGAAATGGTTTCCTTGCCTATTTTCCAAATTGACAAGCTTCACATACCTTATGCATTTCTGCAACCCTGAATTTAGGCAATCCTGCAACAATATTTTGGGCTTGCATTGATTTGAGTCATTGTACATTAACATGACCAATGCGTTTATGCCAGATATCAATATCTGCAACTACACCGGTCCCATGTGCAAACATTGCTGCACTCAATTTAGGCATGTCTGCATCCAACATAAACATTCTGCCCTTCTTCTTTCCTTTTGCTATCAAGCGACCTTTATTTTTCATATCCTCAACAAAGCATCCATGAGAATTAAATCTGACCTGCAAGCCCTGCTCAACCATTTGACCAACAAAAACTAGGTTCTTGGTGATATTTGGGACATGAAATATATCCGACAGGTATTTCTTTTTTCCATCCTGCATAGACAAAGGAATTTTTCCAATCTGCACAATAGGATGTGCAGTATCATCACCAGTCTCCGCAAATCCTGTTTTTCCATTTTCCTTGCATCCTACATCCATTGTGCATGACCTGTCATGTGGTTTGATACATCTGAGTCAACATACCACACATCATTGCTTTCTTCTACACTTGTCACTGAATTGGTCATGTGCTGCACCATAAACAAATGCTCATTTCTGTCATCACCCTGTCTACTAGAAGATCCATAATTCCCTTGTTGCAATTTTCCATTCATGATGTCATTCTGCTATTTATAGCAGTCTTTAGCCATATGACCCATTTTACCACAGTAGTAGCATTCAACATTGTTGTTTGCATTTTGGCCTCTTTGCCATCCACCACGACCTCTTTGGCTCCCCCTGCCTCTAGAGTTACCACGTCCTCCTCCATAGGACTGGTTTTCTTGAGTTTGCTGCATATTTTGATTTCTACCATGGCCTCCAGATCGGCCTCCTCTACCTCTGCCTCTACCTCTTCCAACATTTGAGTAGAAGTCAACTTCTTTTGAAGTTCCTCCTGAAGAAGATGCACCACCATTTCTCTGCTCCTCAGAAATTAGAAGAGCAATCAACTCCTCAAAATCAGAAAATCTTTCACGGACAAAAATGGATGTTTGGAACTGTGCATAATCCTTTCCTAGACCATTCAAGGTCACAGAAACTAAATCATCATCTTCCACTGGCGACCCAATGGAAGCAAGTGCATCTGCAATCTTCTTCACCTTCATGTGGTAGTCATTGATGCTCATACTTTCTCTTTGCACATTGTGCAACTCTTGCTTGAGCTGTATTTTCCTGGCTTGCGTATTTGTGCTATACATTTTTGACCAAGTATCCCATGCCTCCTTTGGCATACTTGCATCCTGAATATGCACAATCATAGAGTCTGAAATACTGATAGACAGCCAGTACATAACTTTTCTGTCTCTCTCATGCCATCCTTTAAATGCGTGCATTTGTTGTTGATTGGTAACATCAGGAAGAACTAGTTCTTCTTCGTTTCCTGCAACGAATTCCCAATATCCTTTTCCCATAAGGAAATTCTTCATTCTAAACTTCCATGCTTGGAAATTGTTCTTGTCAAGATTTTCAGTGACAATCTGTGAAAGAGAATCAGATGCCATTACAGAACACTGCAAAAAATTCTGTCACTGCAAAAAATACAGCTTCAGCCTCACAAGGACAAATCTGTAAAACTGACGAAAGTGGTATTTGACCACACAGTCACTTCCTAGTGACGATTTTGCATCAACAGGCAACAAGGATGATTCTGTAACTCCCAATGTCTCTGCGCACAGGCATACGATGCAATTTCTATGGTAACTTTTCACCGACCTGTAGAACAGTGGTCGCACAGCAAAAAACTGGACCTTTTCCTGAGTGCGTGCGGAAAACTTCCGTCTCCAAAACAAGCCCCAAAATGGCCTCGAATCAAAAAAACAGGGCAACCAAGGGCTAAATCCCTCTCCCACAGTATATACTGCCCTCTTGCTACACCGTGAAGGACGTCTCAATCTGAGACAATGCACTCTTGCACTTTCCGGCTGTGCTACCTGCAGAGACTTGCTCCCAAAACAGAAAAATGAAAGCAACACTGGTCCTCTTACCAGAACACCGCAAACTTGGTTTGCTTTCTTGAGCTCCTTACCACGAACAAGGCTCTGATACCATGTCAAGATTGTGGGAGAGAAGGAAGGAGTCTCACTTGTAGCTTTCTTGCTTGCACAATGGGGGAATACACACAAAGGTGGAGGCTGAAAATAGTTTTCCTCTTCTTAGTTTGTGTAAGCCAAAAAGAACTCTAGTACAAAGAAATAGAAGAACCCTATATATGGGTCTCAAACCAAACTCAACTTACTAAGGTGGCATACTAATTGAGCCACGAACTAGAGTAGATAAGGATAGCTGTCATCTAGCTATTATTCATGGGTGGTGTACCAACCGCATCTGCAGCTAACAAGTCGGTGACATAAATGCACAACGGTCACCCTAGCATATCACGAGTGGAGCTCGATATCTCAACATTCTCATCACCAAGATCTAGATCTAAGTCCTAAGCCATTGATTATGTAAGCTAGACTTGCTTTGTGAAGACAATTTGCATGTACTTGGTCTCCAATGGGTTGTTTTATGCTTAGAAGATAGCCGAAATGCTTGGAAAAGCTTGCAAAAAAACTCACATGCCTTTGAAAGTGTTAAATAGCAAGGCACTTTGTTTATAGTTTATTGGTCTATTTTGAGCTTGCAATTGGATATATCTTGTTTTCTTTAGTGTATAGATATATTTTTATCATTATGGCTTTTTCATGAAGTTCAAAGAATGCATTGTTCAATATTGAAATGCTTGATGGAATAAAATTTTCATATTAGAAAGAGCAAGTATACAATGTTTTAGTCCAAAAGAAGCAGGTGAAGCTAATCAAATATAAGGAGATTAAGCTTAAGGACGTGGATCCAAATGTATGGGAGGAATTGGATGAGTTTGCACAATCCGTTATTATGCAAGCACTCTCAAATTACACATATTTTAATGTAAAAAAATATAGCTTGTACCTATGGTATATGGAAAAATCTTGCGGACCTATATAAAAAAGAAAATACAACCTCACATCTCTATTAGTTGAAAAAAATCATTGGTCTCCACATGGAAGAGGGGGCTTTGATATCTAATCACCTCAATGAGTTCAACACTATTTTTAGCAAACTAACATCTCAAAAGATTGCCTTTCACAATTCAATGAAGAACGTATTCTTGTTAATCACCTTGCTTGAGAGTTGAGATACTTTGAAGATTGCCATTAGTAACTTTGCACTCATAGTGCTCTTATAAGTGCTAATGTTGAGAGAGATTTGCTCATTAAGGAGGTGAACAGATAGAATAAAGCAAGCTCAAAGAAATCTAGTACATGTATGGTGAGAGAAAGGTCAAATTCCAAGGGAAACTCTCGATAGGAAAGTCACACAACAAAAAGGATATAGAATGCTTCTTTGGAACAAGAAGGGACACATCAAAAAGATCTACTACAAGTGGAAGGATAGGAAAAAGGGCAAAAAGGAAAATAAGGATGATGGTAAAAAGGAAGAGAAATACAAGGCCAGGATAAAGGAGATAAATGCATGTAGTGGTGGTGGTGGTGGTGGTGGTGGTGGTGTTTTGTATGTATCTTCCTTGGGTGATGCATTCTTTTTTGCCATAAATAATAGCATGTCTCAAAATAGGCTTTTGGATTCTATAGATCTTGGAAACAACTATGCATACAACATTGTTAGCATTAGGGATATGTGCTTGACATTGCTAAATGGTTCTTCTTTTGTCTTATAAAATGTACGACATGTTCCAAAATTGACAAAAAGTTTATTAGTGTAGGACAGCTTGATGATGGTGGTTAAAGAGTGATCATTGGTGATCATGTGTGGAGAATTTGTATGTGATCCCAGGCCAAAATCTTGTACTTTTTATCATTTGCATGTTTCTATTGTTAAAGGCCCTATTGTAGCTTTCACTAAACAACAATTTGTTTCTTTTTGGCATCATCATTTTGGGCATATTTTTGCCACTAAAATGAAAGTTTTTTGTCGTTTGAACTATCTTTCTTATTTAATTCTTTCTCATCTTGATTTTTATGATTATTGTTTCTTTGGAGTGGTATAGACATAGGGGTATATTATCCTAGGCATGGTGTAGACTAAGGGAAAGCATAGAGCTACACCAATTCTATACCTACACCATGCCTATCTAGCTTGCTTTGGCCTATGCATGTCTATGTGTATGTGTGCACGTACACGCATTGGCTCATGCATGTGTGTATACAACATATGCACTCAACTTTTTTGTGTAGTCTACATCCTATGCATAGCTTATACCTCTGCCTATGCCTATGCATAGCATATGCATAGTTAAGCGTAGTTAAGTATACACATGGATATAGGCTATGATAGGTGTAGACACACAAGCATATGCTAGGCATATGTGTACACATGGATACAAGCTAGGATAGGTGTAGGCACATGCATAAGCAAGCTAGGCATGGGCTAGGTTAGGTGTAGATTAAGTGTACGACTAGTCATACTAGGCTATATTTAGCTAGGCATACTGTAAACTAAGGGCAAGCATAGGTCTATACTTAGCTAATGCCTACACCACACCTCAACTATATTAAGCCTCTGCTTATCATATGTGTGCATGTAATCTATGGCTTATGTTTATGTGAGTAATTTTCATATGCCTAATCTATGTCTATGCTTAGCCATGCTTGTATAGGCATAGACTAAGGTATACACATGCACAAACTAGGCTAGATATTGGCATATATTGTTGTATAGTCTACATCCTATGCATAGCCTATACCTATACATGTGTCTATGCATAGCCTATGTGTAGCTAAGTCTAGACACAAGCATAGGCTAGACATACATGTGCACATGGGTATAAGCTAGAATAGGTGTAGCCATATACATAAACAAGCTAGGCATAGACTAGGTTAGGTGTAGTGAAAGGTGAGCGGAAGGTGGAAACATGAATGGAAGCAAGAAGAGAGCAAGAGCTATGGAGGTTCAAGCAAGAAGAGAGAGACTGGTATGCAAGAACTCCAATAATCACAATGCCTCGAAAGTGTGCATACGAGGGATCATACCATACCTCCTCTACAACTCTACCACTAAGAGCAGTACATGGGGATATATTAATGAGGTGCACAATCATAGTAACTATCTCAATCCAAAAGTGTTGTGGTAAGCATGCTTGACTAAGCACACTATGGACTCTTTCCTAAATGGTCTTGTTCATATACTCTGCAGTAATACCATTCTAGGGTGGGGTGTATGGTCAACTGACGCGTAATATCTCACTCATCACATAGCTACTCAAAAGCCTTACATACATATTTATCCCTATTGTCAGACTGTAGGTATTTCAGCTTATATCCAGATTGATTCTCAACCAAAGTGGTGAAAAAGAGATGAAATGTAAATAAAATATCTGATTTTTGCTTTATGGAATAGGCCCAAACCTTATGCCAAAAATCATCTATGAATGTAATAAAATATTTCATGTCACCCAAGGACTAATAGGGCATGGGGCCACAAATAACTAAATGCACAAGAGCCAAAGGCTGGCCCACATGTGTAAAACCAGAGTTCTTATGAAAATTACAAGTTTGTCAACCATAAAGACAATGATCAAATGAATCAAACAAGGGTAATCCAAGGGTGGGAGATATTCCAAACATATCAATATTTTCATTTCTTTCACAAACATGTCTCGAAGGTGACAATGACATAAGATACATGAGGAAGATTAGTCACAGCCAATACATGGTCAACAGACCCAAACGCAAACAAAGGATAGAGGCTACCAACCTTGGCACCTCTAACCAAAAAAAAAACTACCACGAGTGATCTTCCATGAAGAATCGCCAAAACATACATGGTACCTGTCATCAGCCAACTATCTGGTTGAAATAAAGGTTTTTATCAAAGCCAAGGCATGGCATACATCATGAAGCACAAATGAAGCACCAATACCAAATTGTAGTCTAATATCACCTATACCAATAATATCCAATGCAATGTCATTTCCTAGTCAAATGAAGCTGTAGCAATATGATAGCTATGAAACCAATGGTGATGTAAGGTAACATGGAAGGAAGCCCCTGAATTAAGAAGCCAACACTAAGAGTAAGCATACGGTACATCGATCAACTGAGTGGCATTAAGAGATAAAGCTGCAATAATGTAGTCATTAAAACTATACTCCAACGCATTTATCTCCTTGATCTTCACACTAGACTTAGGTACAAACTCAGTGGACTTTGTATTTTCATATACTTTCCCCTTGCCTTTCTCATTGTGCCTATTATTATGCATTTAATGGCAATGCAACCTAATATGACCCTACTATCCACAATAATGACATGTCAAAGAGGACTTACATTTGTAAAACTTACTAAAAGATTGCCCATGAGACTAAGACTTGGCCTTGTTAGGTTATGAGTCTTCATCACGATTATTATTGTCATTTCTACTAGTTTTGGTTCTAATAATCAATGCATCAAAAGTGTGGGTTGCATCAATATTCTTCATGTTTACTTCTTCTACTATCAGTAGAGCACTCTCTACATCATTGTATTTAAAACCACCCTCAGGTGGATTTACACTCATGATTTAAACAATGTGACAGCAAGAACAAAGACTTTATGTTATCTTCAAACTTGATGTCCTGTGAAACAAGGTGGCTAAAAATAGAGCATTCAAATGAGTAGACATAGGCGTGGCCTCCTTCATGCAAAGGTCCACAAGCTTCTTCAACCAATACAACTACAAGGTAGGACTTTACTCGTCATAAAGATCAAGGATCTTCTTCCATAACTCATATGCACCATCCTCAATAGAGATAACATCAAAATACTCCTGCTTAGACAAGAACAACATGATGGTGGACTTATATAACTAAAGTTCATCCCAATCTTCTCTATCCTAACCTTTTGGCATAATGCCCTTTGTCTTAAATGCCCTAACCTGCTTCTTCTCCATCAAAACTTGTCATATTTACATGTTTCAATACTAGAAGTTATCGCTATCAAGATTTTCAATGTTGAAAATAGCATTATCATCTAATGCATGAGAATAAACTACCATGATGACTGTAAATGATGAGAGAATGGGCTACTATAATTATAGCAAAACAATCCCAAAATTGATCCAAAAGGGCAGGAACAAATGAGGGTGTAGTTGTCCATAGATTACAATCAAATAAGTATGAAAACAAACTATCTATTCTCCAAAAGAATGCTCAAAACAGTAATTACATCAATTTTGTAATAAATGCAAGTGTATGTCAATCCAGGTATACAAAATGCAACTAGCAATGGATGGGTACAAACCACCAGTAGCAAAGACTCTCACAAACTCAAAGTGTCAATAGACTATACATCCCATAAGCATATACATCATGTATGAAAAAGATCTCAATAGCAACTACAAAGATTTGCCAAATGCACAATTGATTGAGAAAAGAGCAATGATGCTCAGTACATAACCAATATGCATATATACATCATTAGCAAATTGTTGATAGGGATAAGTGCCAATGTCCAAAGCATATGGAATCAAATTAGTCCACAAGCAAAAGTAACTGCATCAAGTAGCATACATGAGAGCATAGGCATAGACCAAGAGAGTCCCACTGTCTCAAAAGAACCAAGCTCTTCCAAGTAGATACAAGCACCTCCCAATGGAAGAAAATTTGGAATGCAAACTGAGGAGTTGGGTACCCAAAGCATATCTAAGAAACATTCGAGAGCATAAGTATCCAATGAATCTTCAATGCATGTAAGTGAGTAATCACTGAAGCTCAAAGCAACTAAATATAGCCCAAGGACATCAAATGTAGCTCAAATCCAAGTGTCAAAGCATGTCATAAGCATATCCAAGTGCATACATCACTGCTAGACATTACTATAGACATGTAGCATACCCCATATATATGTAGACATAAGAGGCATAAACCTATTCAATGAAAAAGCTTGATGTCCACACTATAACAATAGTAAAAATCCTATCAAAACTAAGCTAATGTGAAATAATATGTGTCCCCAAAGCACCTTAATACATCCAAAAATGATTCAACACCAATACATAGGCATACAAGCATCAATCAAAGGCAATAGTGAGCTCCAATCTTTGAGGAAAACATTGTTTCAAACCTATGATAGCATGTCTATTGTATATTCTAGCCAATAACTAAGATGAGACACTCTAAATGACAACCAAATGGGAGCCAAAGACACCTACACCACACCTCAGCTATGTTTAGTAGCATGTGCTTAGCCTATGCCTAGGTGTAGTCTATGGCCTATGTCTATTTGAGTGACTTGAATATGCCTAACCTATCCCTATGCTTAACCATGCCTTTTTAGACTTAGGCTAAGGTAGACATAGGCACATGCTAGGCTAGATATTGGCATATATTGTTGTATATGTTGCATGTTATTGGATTGTTATGCATTGTAAGTAGTTTATTGTCACTATCAATGTGTTACATTTTTGTATATGTTTCTATTTGTATTGTTGCAAAGGTTGACGTGGTCAAAATCTACCTCTCAGAATCTCAACCACAATGTTTAAAGGGAGAGACCAAGATGTGACAAGTTTATTGATGGAGGTATATGTCTTCTTTGGACATGCCCCTACCCTAGATAGCTATAAGTACATGACTAGTTCTCCATGTTCTTAGATGAAGACAACCATAAGACTCTAATAACAAACCCTTGTGTATCACAAACTCAACATCTTCCTATTTCCTCATTCAACTCATTACCACCATCTAGTATAGTATCTTTTACTTCTATTGTATAGGCTCATTTATCCCTCACTAGTGTTAGATCTTTCCATCCTCCTTATTAGCAAGGCATTTCTAAGAGAGTAGTAGTTGTGGACACATTATGAGTAGCAAGAATAGTGAGTAGGTTTAGTGGAAGGGATAGAGGAGTCTTGGGAGGCTATTGTAGTAGTGAGTAGGTCCTCACTACCATCAATATACTACTTACCGATCGATAAGGCTGGCATAGATTACACCATGCATGGAAAGGATGTTGTGAACTACCTCTATTTTGGAGTGCAAAAACTATAATCATTGTTACATCAAGTTTTAGGATCACAACCCAAGTCTAATCAAGAAAATTACCAAGAAAATCATTGGAAGATAAGAGCATGATAGAGCAAGGACTTCTTCCACTACACCAAGTGCAAGTGGAGGAAAGAAAAAGAAGGATCCATAGCACAAGAAGGTGCAATGGATCCAAATGGTGTGGCATGGATTGTTGCACTTGGGATCAAAGAAAACATCAAAACATGGGAGGTTAGGTTTGTAAGTATTTAATCAAGTGGGCATCAAAACTTAAGAGGCTTTGTAATTATCTCATCTATTTGTTTGAGTTTTGTAATTTTAATGGCATGATTCACTCCTAATACTTGTGATAAACACCACAATTCACATGGGGCCACATTCCCTTGAAGATATTGGCAGTATCAATGACTTTCCATCTAGGACATGATATCTAAGACATATATCCTTAATCGAGGAATGAAAGAAGATAACACCACACTTCACATGGGGTCATATTTCCTTGAAAATATGTCAGTATCAACTACTTTCCATCTAGGAAATGCCATCTCGTTTTCATACGCTTTCTCAAAAAATGTGTGAGTTTCTACATCCATGAATGGAATCATATTCTAGTCCCACATAGATAAACACTTTCTTTGCTTCTACATGAGATTGCAACCACATGGAACTATCCCTTGGTAAAGACTTCCACAACAATTGAAATAGAGTTGGTAGTAGTATTGTCACACCATCCAAATTATGGCCTTAAAGCATGCACGTAGTTGTACAAAGATTTTTTCAATACATATTGATTACTCTCTTTGATCCCTCCTTCATGGGACATGCATCTCCTTCATGGGGTATGAATCAAAATATTCAAGCATAAGATTCCACCCAATGTATTCACCATGTCATCCATAGCCTCCTCCAAAAGTACCACATTGTCAATGCAAATATAAGGAAACGGAAATCTTCTTCTATATGCATCATCCTTGGCCTCTTCCAATAGTGTTGCATTCTCAATACATGAGTTGTATATCTTCTTATATACTCATTTCATCAATTACACTATCTATATCCAAACAATCTCTTTAATTGTGCCCCTTGCATGCATGCTCTTTCTTTGCACACTTACAAAGTGCAATATCCATATGATATTGAGTATGACAACATCTCTAGTGAAACATACAAAGAATGATAATCAATCGATTTCAAAAACTAAACTACACTAATGAAAGTTAGGAGATACTAATTCATCATAATAATCAAAGGAAAATAATTTTTAAACCCATAAAAGAGACAAGAGGTATAAAGGGGAATAAGGTTGTAATGGGTCAAGGAAGGATGAGGGATCTAATCGGCACACTTTTTGGGAGCATAGTTATTTGATTATAAAATGCTTTGACCAAATTACATGTAGTTGATTTGTTGTGTCCAACTATAAATTGCCTCTAAATGAGAGGTAAAGGGTTCACATCTTCTATCCTTTTGTTTGATATAGTTTTTGCATAAGCATGACTCTCTAAACATTAGGCAAAACCCCATTTCCTTGGGTTTCTTTTGTTGGAATTAGATCTTCATGTACTCACCTATGTTTATAGTTGCCTCACTCATTTCCTATTTTGTTTTTTATTTAGTTCTTCATCCACTCACCTATAAACCCTTTGCCTTGTGCAGATGAGACATGAAGGCCTGCGCAAATGGATCAAAGATCAGGTTCCACTAACTATGTTGTTCTCGTGCCTTCTGCACAAATCCCTAACCATTATCTTTGGCTTCCTAAAATTTTTGCACAGTCTAATTACTTTCATATTCATCAATAAGCTTTTTCACTTACATATCTCGCTAACTCACCATTATGGTTGTTTACTGACTTTACTTTTATCATCCATTGGTTTATTCTACAACATCCTACATTATATATGTACAATTTCAAGTCCATTGTTTATAAGTGTGTGTGTGACATCATTGCTTGAAGCACAAGTAATTCAAATTCAAATTATATTGGTAAAATCTTATGATATTGTCATCTTCGATTCCTATAAGTCCTGCAGCATCCTCTACTACTGCTCCCAAAGTTCCAGTAGCTCACGCTAGCGAAGACAAAGATAAGAAGGCTCAGCCTGGTGACAATAAACCTCTTCAGCCGATTGATTCTAATAGGGCCAAGGAAAATCAAAGTGACATAAAGTCGAATGGAAAGGAGAATGTAGCTCCATATGATGTGAAGGGGAAGTCGAAAAAGCAAAAGAGCAGCAAGATTTCCATCAAGACAATGCCAAGGGGCTTCCAATTTACCACCATTTATACCCCCTTGGTTGATGCCTGTGAGTCTTAGCTTTTTGTTTCTTATGGATAAAACTTCATACGGATTATCAATCCTTAATTGGAATGCTAGAGGATTCTGCTCTAGACAGAGGCAAGGATGGCTCTAGTTAAGAGATGCAAGTCAGATGTGTTTGGTTTGTAAGAAACTAAGCTGGGTCCATCTAACAAGTTGGAGGTGGATCTCCTTGGCCACACCTTATTCTGCAATTCTACTTCATGAGGAAAGGACGTTTATTGATTGCAATCAAAGAAAAGACTAATCCATCCTTGCTAATTAGGGACCCTGTGTCAGTACAATGCTTGGGGTTAGGATGAAAGTTGATGGGAAGCCTCTGGATTGTGTCACCATATACGCTTCTAATGCTTCACATATGCAGGCAGAGAAGTGGAGCTGAATTAAAGATAATTTGGCCTCTGAGGTAGCTGTCCTTTTCGAAGACTAGAATATGATAGAAGATTCCAATGATAGATCACATGCCTCGAGCAATAGGATAGAGGTAGAAAAAGAAGCTTGGGATTCCTTGACATGTCATCTCAAGTTAGTTGATTTTGTTTCCATGATAATTGAAAAGTCCTGCAAAGAAATAACTTGTCACAATAAACAGACCTGATGTAGAGAGGAGGGTGATTGGACGGGTTTTTTTTGTCACATGACACTACATGGATTGCCCCAAACCTCAGATATGATTACTCCTTTGGCATCCTTGCTTCTGACCATATCTTGGTAATGATGACTTGCAGGATTGTCTTCATGACTCCTAATGCCAAGGGACCTTCCCTGTTTAATCTAGATCTGCATTTCCCTAAGCACCCCAACTTTATTAAGCAAGCGAAGAAAGCTTGGGTCTCTTCCAACACATAATATGACCCTTCTATTTATTGGGATCTTCTCATGCAAAAAACCATTTGTTGGTACTATAACTAGTGGAGAACTCAAGCTGACTTGGGGAGAAAATGACTCTGTTGCTCAGCAATCTCAAATTCACATTCTTGTTGCTCCTCTTCTCATGCCTATTGATCTTATATTCCTTCATCTCTTGTAGGACATTGAATTCTTTATTTGGAACATGGAGCCTTATCAAGTTACATGTGTCAAGACACGCTTGAGGGCTGGGGGAAGCTCCCACTTCAACATTCCTCTCCTCTCTGAAGATGAAGCACAAGTGGGAAACACAAGTGGAAAGCGCTTGTAATGATTGAGAATGAAGAAGGAAGGACTATCACTGGTAAAGCTGGCATTTTTGAGGTGTTCCTTCACAAGCATCTAGCATATATAGTAGCATGGTCTTCGATGGAGGTGGCAATCACTGTACGGAGATTGGCAACTTTCTGTTTGAGATGCAAGAGAAGGTGGATGAACATGTAGCCTTGGCTCTTGGCTGCCCATTTACAACAAATGGGCTTTTTGAAGTAGTCAAAATCGTGAGAAAGGAAAAGGCCCCAAGGCCTGTTGTGTGCTCTTTGGATCTCTCCAAATTGCTAAATCATTTTTGGGAAGTTGGAGCTCTTTGAGTGTCTGCTAATGAAGGGATCATGAAATGTATTCCAAGGGCTACTATTAGGAACCAAGCTACTAGAGGCCCTTGACAGTGCTTAGCACGCCTTACACAATTATGTCCAAAGCTATCGCTGTCAAAATCAAGCAAGCAATCTTTGAGTCAGTTCATAGGAGATAGTGCGGCTTTGTGACTGGCAGAAATATCCACGATCCCATGCTTAATATTGTGTTTGGGACAGACTGGACAAAAGCTAGGAAATATGATTTTCTCCTTTTGAATATGGATTTTGTGAAGGTATACAAAGGATGTACTAGGAGTTGTGTCATAGCTATTTTAGAGGAATTTGGGTTAGAATATATGTTTTGGAGGATGATATGGACCCTATTTTCCCATGCTTCAGCCACAATCTCCATTCCTGGCTACAACTCTAGAAGGTTTGAGTTGAAGTGCATTAGACAGTGATGCTTAAGGTGTAATGATACATATCATATATGCTATCAGGTTGTGACACATGAAGAGACGAGAGGAAAACTTAGTGTGTGCTAGACAACACGAATCAAATTTTCATGTTACAACATCTGTCGTAATGGGGTTTAAAATGTCAAACATTGTCTACAAGATCGTGCATACAAAGAGCTAGTGAGGGTGATTATAGGATTTTGCATACTTCTGACCTCATACATAACAAGATTGAGTCCTAAAGACGATTCTCCTCCAATCGCCACCAGCTCAATAGTTGCTCCCTCCGTCTGCAGCAATATTCCCCCCGGTATCACAACAACTAGCTTGGTAGGTCCTTAATAGTGACACGCAATGGAAACCTCTGGTCAAACACCGGTGCATTCTGCGAGTACCCCCCAATCAAACACCTTGCGCATCGTCCTTTTTGAGGAACAGCTCTTATCCATCCATGCCACAAAGTTGGAATTGAAAGAAATAGCAATCTTTAGACAGCTCGTAGGACACTCTCCATTCAGGGCCCACCAGCTTCGGGATTGGCTTCACTCCACTACGCATTGGCACAACGTAGATTGTGAAGGCAGCTCTCATGGGTCAAGGGATCTTCATGGTCCGACTCACCTCTACAAATGCAACCTGTGAGCTAGTGGATAGTTCACCTTATGCCTCCACGAAGGGGGTCATCTATATGGTTCCCTGGTATAGTGGCTTCACAGTGGAGGACTTTGTGCTCCACGACAAGTTTCCTAGATACCCATTCACCCTTCTATTCCCCGGACTAGTGGTAGAGCATCGTCAATTAGTGGAGGACTTAGGGTACCTTTTCGGCATAGTTCTTCCTCCCTCCTTCGTGGATGCAGTGACAGCCGCAGGAGTCTCGAAGGTACATGTGGCTATGGAAGATACAAAGAACATACCTAAGTTTCTTAAGATTGAGGCACGCAGACACTCTTTCAAGCAGTAGGTTATTGTGACAGGGCAGCCTGGTCAGTGCCTTGGATGCCATGACTTTGGGCATCAGGCAATAGATTGCACCTGTTTCGGGGCCAAGGCGGCTCAGCCGACAAACCCATAGGTGGATGCTGATAGTTTTACATGGGGCCAGCGATGACAGAAAGGTAGACAGTAGGGGGGCCTTAGTCAGCCCCTCAAACACAATCACGACAGTAGAGAGCAGGAGGGCGAGTGATGGGCCCCCATCAAAGCACCCCGCAGCAGTCCCCCCCCACCCATCCCACCCAGTAGGATCACATGCCTCCACCCCCACCAGCCACTGAGGTGTCACAACCCACCCCACCTGAGATCCCCCAACCCCCTTGCCCACCCCCACCTCATGGATGGACATTAACTGGTGGCCAGGGTGCATGATGGACATTAACTGGTGGAGTGAAGCCGAGATCCCACATCTAAGCATTATTTTCAAGCCCCTACTGAGTGGAGCTCACCGATGGATGTGATCAAGTGGCCCCTCGCACAAGCTGCCCGCTTCTACCAGTGCACAGAGTCACACCTCTTAGCCTGGCTGATGGACGCCTTGGTCATACCACCTAGAGCATCTATCACCCCCATGGTCCGCCCGAGAGCCACCATGGGGATATGGGGTTCACCCTCCAGGCCTATGCGGCCAAGAGCATTCGCATGCCGCATAGCTCTTCTTCTTCATCAGCAGCTTCCACATTGAATAGATGCATGTTCGGTCAGTCACAAGTTTTCCCATGAGTCTACACCTAGCATCCTAGAATGTGAACAGCCTACACTATAGTGGGGCACATGGTTCCAGGAAATTGATTGTTCGGCAGGAGTTGCAGCTTGCCCTTGCCAGACGAATCGACATCTTACTTCTTCAGGAGCATAAGCTCACCCCCTCCTTGGCCCATTGGGTGGGGAAGGTACTTCCAAGTAGCTCATGCACCTACTGGGAGTACTCCATCGGTGCACAGTGAAGACCGGTTGGAGCTATCTCAGTGAAGACCGATCACCTTGTTGTCAGTGGCCTATATGGCATTGGCCAAGATGATCGGTAGTCGACTCCGCCCCGTGCTTCCAAACATCATTCATGACACCCAAACAGGTTTTGTCCATGATATAGCATGCTAGACAATGTCTTCACTTTCTTCAAGGCGACCGAGTGGGCTCACCACAGTGGTCAAGGATTGGTAGTACTCCTGGATTTTGAGAAGGCCTATGATAGGGTTAACTGGGACTTCTTAGAGGGAACCATGGCGAAGTTGGGCTTCCCCCAGACATGGATCAGTGGGGTTTTCGCACTTTACAAATCGGCCACTAGCAGGGTTCTCATTGGTGGTAGGAAGGGAGAGGAGTTTATGCTAGAGAGATCTATTTGGCAAGGCTACCCTCTTGTCCTGTATCTTTTCTTACTCTTTGCGGAGGCAATGTCCCACTTTCTCCACTCACGTGTGAGCACGCTATGTGGCCTTCGACTTCCATTGAGGAAGGAGACTAAGCTATTGGACTCAGAGTATGCAGATGATGCCGCTCTTTATGTAGAGGATGATGAGCTGATGTTGGAGAGAGTGAGACTAGCTCTGGAGGTATTTTGCACTACAGCTAGAGCGAAAATTAGCTAGTGAAAGTCGGTTGGTTTTCTTACAGATCTAGACTCTAGCACAAAGTAGGGTGTCCACTTTGGGTTCAAATGGGTGAGCATGGGACACCATCTGATATGTAGGGTTCCAAGTGGGACTCAATGTCACTCTTGCCCAGCAATTTCTTCCAATTCTCAACTCTATTAGGCCGAAGCTAACCTACTGGAGCACAATCTGTCTTTCCTTAGCGAGCCAAGCCTTGGTGGTCAACCAGGTCCTCCTAGCGATGGCTTAGTACACCGCCTCTTGTTAGTGCTTCTCCTCATCTTGTGTGGTTCAGCTTCCTCACCTAGTACAGAATTTTCTCTGGGCCAGCTCGGATGGTTCCAGGGATTCCCAAGCCAAGGTGGCATGGGCTATCATCGTCCGGCTTCGGTCTGAGTGTGGGCTTGGAATCATCGGACATGAGATACAGATTGGTGAGTGCCCCCACATCCAATGGGCTAGCTAGGAGGTTGGTCTTGCTCATATTATCAAGACATGGCAAGAGGTGTACAGGATGGCAGATCAGGAGGTGTTGAGCAGGCATCAGGTTGTTAGCGAGGAGCTGAGATGAGGAGGAGGGAGATTGACTCAGCGATCCCTCAGGAGTGGCTAGACCCCCCAATCCAAGAGCCGATGGAGCCTGGTGAGGTGTGGGCTGCTAGATTCTCACCGGCAAGTATCCCCTTACAAGTGGCAAGTAGAGCGGGCGGTGCCCCCTACAAGACTTTCTTCACCGTGCAGGATGGGGGGTGGTTGGTTCTTGACAGAGAGTAGCAAGATGAGGAGATTGTTGTCCTTCCTTAGAGGAGGATTTGTGTGGTTGGACTCTAGGGAAAAACCTAGCGACTGGACCCTTATGTGCCCTGGAAGGAGTTTCAAGAGTGGCGCTTTGGATATGGGAGAGCAAGCCACTTGATGAGTTGGAGTGGAACCTTGGAGACTGTCGACCACTACGGTCGTCAAGAAGTCACTGAGGTTCTTGGAGTACACAGCTAGGATTGGTAGACATGTACTGATGTAGGAGGACATGGCTTGGGCGCCTTCGCATAGCAAATACTGGGCTGAGCACAACATTATGGATGCCTTCCATCGAACTTTCTAGCGTCGCCTATGGGACAAGTGGAGGCCGAGGAGGGTGTTGTATTTCCTTTGGCTTTTGGCACATGGGGGTTTGGCTATTGGGAGTTGGTTGGCTCAGATGTAGTATGATGGAGGTTGCAAGCGCTGCCCACAGCAGCACTTGGAAACTCCAAAGCACTACCTTTGGTCTTGCGAGGCGGCACAGCTCATGTAAAGAGGAGCCTGCCGAATTCTCTGTCGTATGGCACCCAGCCTTGGATGTATCTCGTGGGGGATTTTTGCTGGCAAACAGTCAACCAAGGCCATCACCTTTTGTATGAGGCCGGGATGCAAGACACGATTTTTCTCATCGAGGTTGGGTCTTGTGTAGTGGTTGGCTTGGAGACTTTACCCAGCCGCCAAATATTGAATCCCAGAGCAAAGCGCTTAGAGGTATGGGAGATCGTAGGGAGTCTTACACGATGGCACATTTGGAAGGCACGCTATCAAGTGGTTTTTGGCAGGAAGTGCCTTTCAATATATGCGACTTTGGCAAATCTTTAGACCTCCATCATCCACTCCTTCCACGGCCGTTGGGACCAAGTGCGGGGCGAGTCTCGAGCTCGTCAAGAGATCCGTCTTCACTTTTTGCTCACTTGGGGCGGCCATGACTTGTTCTTCACAATGCAGGCGGGCAGCCCCAGATGGTGATACACCCCTCCTCCATGGCTTCTTGCCCCCATCCCCCCCAAACCGCCTTGAGAGGCTTGTATACATGATGAATTTGTGATTTGCATCAGCTCCAACTAGTCTGTTGAGCATGTGCACTTCGTTGTAATCAGCCTTCTAAGTAAAATATAATTAGCCACATTTTACTTGAAAAAAAATAACAAAATTGAGTCTTTGATCTTGATCTTGTCTTGGCCTCCAAAAATAATGTCTTCCCACTTGCAATTATACCACATATTGCCAAAGACCTTAATATAGGTGTTGAAAGTAAGGTCAACCATGGTTGACCTTCATCTATCTTCAAAATAATGAGGGAAAGCCTAACAACTTTCTCCCTAAAACCAAGCCCTCCTTCAGAGACTAGGGTAGCCATTCGTTCCCATGGGATAGCATGCTATCATTTTTCTTCATTATAGCTCCATAAACATTGTTTAAAAAGTGTTTTAACCTTTTTGCTTGGTGGGAACAAAAGGGGATTATCATGGGTACAAAGACAATCGCTAGGGTCAAATTTGTTTTAAGTGAAACAATTCTACCTAGCAGTCCTAAGTGATGGCCCAATCTACTCTTGCTTATCTTCTCGTAAAAGCAATCAAAACATTGTTTGAGGGTAATACCAACACCGATTAGCTAGCCAAGATAATGTATGGTTTGCCTTAACATAAAATATTGTACCCAATCTAGCAATCCTTCTCATTCCAACAGAGAGGTAGCAGTTCAAATTTAGCCTTGCTTACCTTTGAGCTTGAGATGAAAGCAAATTCTTCATACATCTGCATCAAAGAGTCAGCCAAATTTGATCTAAAAAGATGACATTAGAATTGTTGGCAAACATTTGTGCACATAAGAACTTACCATGTGGCAAGGGAAGATGTTTGATACTTCCTTTTCTCCTAGCCTGATCAATGTTGTAGAGCAAAGGATGCATAACAAGTGTAAATAATAATGCATGGAAGGAAATCACTCTAAAATTGTCTTGGATGGGAGTGAAAAGAGGTAAAAATTGGATTGCTCGCTTAGAACTTCTTTTGAATCATATGCTCAACTACCAAAGTATAAATCACTTTGCAGAAGTTCAAGGGCATACAATGATATTAAGGGTCCAAGTAGATCAATTGTAGTTGCATAAGGTGAAATTTCTCAAACTCGACTGTATCATGCAAGGATGAGTACAATTGGATGCCTTCATCTGTATCATGCAATCATATATGAGTCCCTATTGAAATTCTCTCTCTTATGAAGATTCATTTTCCCTATGCATGTTTGAACCTTGACTCCCATTCGTGGTGATAAGCTCAATTGCCCCTCTACCAATGATACCTACAACACTACAAAATGGTGCGAATTCAATAATGAAGGAGATCTAGAAAAACAAATAACAAATGACTACCATTAGTCTTGGGCCAATATTTAATAGTATACCTAGTTGAATGATGATCAGTCACTACAAACAATGGTAGTTATCAAATCAAAGTGAGGTTGAAGAGATTTCAAAAGGTCTTTAACTCCATCGCATGTGGATCCAAGTCATTCACCTCGAATATAAGTGCAATAGGCAAAGACCTACAAATGCAATTGATAAGAGTTATAATCAAAGAACAAGCTATAGATCCACGAGTGAGAAATGAAAGGTGGTTGTTCACATAGCCAAATATTTTTAGCCTCAAATCCAAGAAGAAATCAAGGTGATAAATTGGAGTATTATCAAAGAGACAAACAAATGTAGCAACATGTGTGGAATATGCAAAATAACTACCCTAACACAAGACTAGGCATGGTAACTACCAAGAACAGAGGTAAATTGAAGGTCATCTTGGATATGAATACAATGTGTCAAGCCTTCTAGTTTTGTATATAACCTAAAAATGGTGCTTACCAACAAACTTAGATGGCATCCTATTGAATTAGTATCTAAGCAACCAAGGTGTGAGAGTGCGCAACATAAGGAACAAGAAGGTGTGAGAGTGCGTCAATGAGGGCACTAGATCAGGCTGAAATGAATGGCAGCACCAATGTCAAAGAGGAATGGGAGATAGAGTGCTGAAATATGCAGAAGAGAGAGCATGTGAGTGAGCGGGGGGGGGGGGGGGGTTTTGGGGCACTGCTAGAGGCGTTGTTACTAGCCAAAACTGGCCGACTGGCCCTAAATCTGGCCAACCTGCAAAAAATGCCCTAAAGTGGGCTGCCTACCACCCGAGAAGGAAATGCAAACACACACAAATGCTGAATGAACCGACAGAGCTCCATTATCTCCTACCAGACTCTGATAGGAGCTCACAACCAAGAGATGACAAACTAACATGCTAAAATAGGCAGGCTAACACCCCCTCTCAGATCCTAGGAGAGTCTGAGGACCCAACAACCTCATGTGATGAAGCAAAGAAACCTTGTGCAAAGGCTTCACAAAGAGATCAACCACATTGTCCTCTGTGGACTGTAGGCCACCACCAACTCTGAATCCACGATCGGCTCTCAAACATAGTGGTACTGAATATCAATATGCTTCGTGGGAGCATGAAACACTAGGTTCTTGGCTAGAGCTCGCGCACTCTAGTTGTCCACGCGTAGCTTCGTAGGTCTTGTCTGTGAAAATCCAATCTTCGTCAACATATGACAGAGCCAAACTACCTCCATAGCGGTTGAATATAAGGCTCAATACTCAGCCTTTGTAGAAGAAAGGGCCACAGTAGGCTGCTTCTTGCTGCTCCAAGAGATAGCTCCCAATCCAAGGGAGAAGGCATATCCTGTAGTGGATCATCACTTGCCCAATCCGAGTCACTCCATCCAAAAAGAGTGACCCCCTCTTCATAGATGATCCCATAGGATCGAGTCCTCTGTAAATATCAAAGCACGCACAAGGCGGCCCTCCAATGATCCTGTGTAGGAGTCTTCATGAAAGAAGACAAAAAGCAACCACAAAAGAAATATCTGGTCGTGTGTGGATAAGCCAAATAGGGGGGGGGACTGCTACATATAGCCCCTATCCCCAAAATCTGGCTGACCTGCTGGCAGCCAGTCAAAAGTGGCCAACTCGCCCTAAATCTGGCCGACCTGCAGAAAATGTCCTAAAATGGGTTGCCTGCCACCCGAGAAGGAAATGCACACACACACAAATGCTGAATGAATCGATAAAGCTCCACTATCTCTTGCCGACTCTGACAAGAGCTCACAACCAGGAGATGACAAACTAACATGCTTAAATAAGCAGGCTAACACCCCCTCTCAGATCCTAGGAGAGTCTGAGGACCCAACAACCTCATGTGATGAAGAAAAGAAACCTTGGGCAAAGGCTTCATGAAGAGATCAACCACATTGTCCTTTGTGGGATTGTAGGCCACAGTTAGCTCCAAATCGACGATCGGCTCTCGAATGCTCACAACCAGGAGATGACAAACTAACATGCTAAAATAAGCAGGCTAACACCCCCTCTCAGATCCTAGGAGAGTCTGAGGACCCAACAACCTCATGTGATGAAGCAAAGAAACCTTGGGCAAAGGCTTCATGAAGAGATCAGCCACATTGTCCTTTGTGGGATTGTAGGCCACAGTTAGCTCCAAATCGACGATCGGCTCTCGAACATACTGGTACTGAACATCAATATGCTTCGTGGAAGCATGAAATACTAGGTTCTTGGCTAGAGATAGGGCACTCTAGTTGTCCACGCGTAGCTCCATAGGTCTTGTCTGTGGAAAGCCAATCTCCGCCAACATATGACAGAGCAAAACTACCTCCATAGCAATCGAATATAAGGCTCGATACTCAACCTTTGTAGAAGAAAGGGCCACAGTAGACTGCTTCTTGCTGCTCCAAGAGATAGCTCCCAATCCAAGGGGAGAAGGCATATCCTGTAGTGGATCATCACTTGCCCAATCCGCGTCACTCCATCCAAAAAGAGTGACCCCCTCTCCATACATGATCCCATAGGATCGAGTCCCCTGTAAATATCAAAGCACGCACAAGGCAACCCTCCAATGATCCTATGCAACCAGCCAAAACTAGAAGGATTGGCCCTTAATCTAGCCAACCTGCAAAAAATGCCCTAAAATGGACTGCCTGCCACCCAAGAAGGAAATGCACACACACACACAAATGCTGAATGAACCGATAGAGCTCCCCTATCTCCTGCCAAACTCCAACAAGAGCTCACAACCAGGAGATGATAGACTAACATGCTAAAATAGGCAAACTAACACCCCCTCTCAGATCCTAGGAGAGTCTTAAGGACCCAACAACCTCATGTGATGAAGCAAAGAAACCTTGGGTAAAGGCTTCACAAAGAGATTAGCCACATTGTCCTTTGTGGGACTATAGGCCACCGCCAGCTCCAAATCCACGATCGGCTCTCGAACATAGTGGTACTGAACATCAATATGCTTCGTGGGAGCACGAAACACTAGGTTCTTGGCTAGAGCTAGGGCACTATGGTTGTCCATGTGTAGCTTCGTAGGTCTTGTCTTTGGAAAGCCAATCTTCGCCAACATATGACGGAGCCAAACTACCTCCATAGCAGTCGAATATAAGGCTCGATACTCAGCCTTTGTAGAATAAAGGGCCACAATAGGTTGCTTCTTGCTGCTCCAAGAGATAGCTCCCAATCCAAGGGAGAAGGCATATCATGTAGTGGATCTTACCCAATCCAAGTTACTCCATCCAGAAAGAGTGAACCCCTCTCCATACATGATCCCATAGGGTCGAGTCCCTTGTAAATATCAAAGCATACACAAGGCGGCCCTCCAATGATCTTGTGTAGGAGTCTTCATGAAAGAAGACAAAAAGCAACCACAAAAGAAATATATGGCCGTGTGTGGATAAGCCAGATAAGGGAGCCAACAAGACACTTGTAATAGGTAGCATCTGTTAGGGGAACTCTATCTTCCATAAGCTTAGACTCAGGGAGAAAGTAGCTTGGAGATGTACCTGTGCTAGGAAATGAAAATGCTATGTGCCATCTGCCAATCCAAGAAAGCGTAGGATCCCAAGATTCATCATGTCAAACTCCTGCCTCAAAATAGCTTGAGTATGATCCACCTCTTGAGTGTCACTCCCTGTAATGATAAGATCATCAACATACAAAATAACCAAAACACATAAGCCACCCTCAACCTTGTGGTATAGGTTGGGGTCATGATCGGAGCAATGGAAACAACTATGCACAAAGAAGTGGTCAATCCTTGGGTACCAGACTCTAGGAGTGTGCTTCAAGCGATAAAGGGCCTTCCACAATCTATAGATATGTTCATCCTTCCTCTGCACAAAAAAACTTGGAGGCTATGAGACATAGATCTCCTCCTCAAGGACGCCATTCAAGAAGGCTAACTTGATGTCCATCTGATAAACAGGCCAGCAATGGTGGGTTGCAAGAGCCAAAATAGCCCGAATAGTAGACATCCGAGCCATAGGTGCAAAAGACTCAAAGTAGTCCAAACTTGCCCTTTGAGCAAAACCCTTGGCAACAAGCCTGGCTTTGTGCTTGTCCAAGGAACCATCTACAAGATACTTGGTCTTATAGACCCACTTCACACCAATCACCTTCCACTTCTTAGGACGCAGAACAAGCTCCTAAGTCTGATTTTGCTCGATGGAAACGAGCCCATCTTGCATAACCTGTCTCCAAACATCCTATGCAAGAGCCTCCTCAATCGTAGAAGGCTCGGACTTCTAAAGAATTTGTGATATAAGAGCATAGTTCACACAGAGTGAACTATCCCACAAGGCTCGGAATCGTGAAGAATCTATGATATAAGAGCATAGTGCACTTAGAGTGAACTATCCCGCAAGGTCTGTACTTAGGCTTATCTGCGTGGACCTAAAGGAGTAGCAAGATAGTGAGTGACACCTGAATCCTCATAAGTTGCATGTACCACCAAGGAATCTAAACAAACTCCTCCTCATCTATGAGGAAGACTGAGTAGCCTCCAGAACCTGCAAAGCACTTGTGTATGGAAGGGGCTCCCGCTCATCAAGGGAAGGTATATCCTCCTCATCTGAAGAAGACTCCCCCTCGGATGACTAAGTGTCCCAAGAAGACTCCTAAGGGGAGGCTAAAGGGGTGGAAGAACTCGACAAAGAAGTATTCATATCCGCCAAAAGTGGAAGGGAATCTAGGGTAGAGGGTAAAGAAGGAGCAGGAATAGGAGGGGGAGAAGCCGAAGATGAAGGAGGGATGCTAAGAGGCAACCTAGAAGGAAGAAAAGGTACTGAAGATGGGGGAGGGTCAATCGATGACGAAGTATCACCTAGAAGAGAACCATCAATCGGATCCTCGGAGCTCGTAGCCTCATCAAAGATCACATCCGTGCTCACCTCAATCTTTAGTGTTGTCGGATCGTAGAGCCGATATCCCTTCGTGGTCATGCTATAGCCCACAAAGATAAGCTTCCTCGACTTCAAGTCGAGCTTTGTCTTCCTCTTCTTCTTGTCCACATGGACAAATGCATCACATCCGAAGATGCGAAAATGAGACACGGAAGGCTTCTTTCCAAAAAAAAGCCTCATATGGAGTCACGTCCTATAAAGCAAAAATCAAAGATTGGTTGCAAATGTGAACCACAGTAGCCACCGCCTCACCCCAAAGAGAATGAGGAAGACTCCTATGCTCCAGCGTCGAATGGGTCATCTCCAGCACAGTCTAATTCACACGCTCCACCACACCATTCTTTGATGGTGTATTCAGATGGAAATACTCCATTCGAATGCCGTGGTCCTTGCAAAACTGAGAAAAGAGGTGAGAATAAACTTGCCACCATGAGCTATTCGTACGCCACGGACTTCAAAAATAGTTTGCATCTCCGCAAACACCTTCCACTCACAAAGTCGGGAGTGCGCCTCGCTCTTGTACTCTAGAAAGTAAGGCCACACATAACAATTGAAGTCGTCAACAATCAACATCAAATGCTTGGCCTTCCCAAGGGAGGCCATGCCCATAGGTCCGCAAAGATCCATATGCACAAACTTCAGCAGGTAAAGAAGCCCTCCTATAGGCAACCTATGGATGAGACTGTCCATGGTGCTTGCCCCTCAAGCAACTAGGGCATAAAGTGTGAAGAGGAAGGAAATCAAGAAGTCCCTCCACCATCTTCTTCCGAGAAGCCCGTTGTATCACATCAAGATGAAGATGCCCATAACGAGCATGCCAAAGCAGCCCAAGCTCATGGGAATACCGCGCAGCAAAGGCTGTGAGCTTGTAGAGCCCACTCTCCTTTGTACCTATCCAAAGAGCTGCATTTGTAGAAGCATCCTCCACGGTAATTGCATCCTGGGAAAAAATGACTTAGATACCTAGTTGTGTAAGACCATGGACAGACAATAGGTTAAAGCCCAAATCCGATACATAAAGAACTTTGGCGGAAGAAGACTACCTGCAAGAGAATAAAGGTAAAGTTCCCATGCCCCGAACAGGAATAGTAGAGTTGTCACCAATGGTGACTATGCCCCCTCTAGAACAAATGTCTTGAAGCCAATCCTTCCTAAAGGTCATATGTAAAGAAGTGTCACTATCCACGAGCCAAGGCTTCTCCTAAGTGGTAGAAGCAAGGAACTGTATCCTCCTCGACAAATACATGCACAAAGACGGACTCTGACATGGCTAGGGTCACCTTCGAATCTTTCTTCTTGGACTTCAAATGGAGATAATTCTGCCAATACTTGTCCTCAGGATGAGTACCCTTCCCACAGTGTGGGCACTTGGGCTTCTCCTTCGAATCCTTCGTGTCCTCTTTCTTCTTGTCCTTGGCCTTCCTTCTGCTTCTTCTTCCCGCCACCTATACCTGCAGTAAAAGCCTTGTGGAGCCAGATCATTGGTCCCCCACCTCTCTGAGTTACTCGTCATGCTCCAAGACAAGCAGAGAAAGCTCCTCCCATAAAGTTTCTCATAGGTCCTCGAGGTGATGAGGCTGGTGTACAAAACCTCAAACCGGGGAGATGGCAGCTGAGTCTTGAGAATCGTCGCCATATTGTCAGAAGAGATCGTCCGTCCAAGAGAGGCAAGCTCATCTCTCATATCCTCCATCTTCGTGGTGTGCTCCTTCATGTAAGAAGAATCATCAAGACTGAGCATCCACAATTTCTTCCCAAGGAAAATCTTGTGGAAAAACATATTGTGACGATACAAAGACTTGCGTAAGCTTTTTCCACACTTTCGCTGCAGTCATTAATGTGCGAACATGTATAAGAACAAAATCATGTAGACTCATGAAGAGAAAGGATTGGGGGCTCAAGAGTTGAGCCAATCCCATAAGGTTGCATGGTCCATGGAGGCCCCATCATCAAGGTCCTCCTTGGGACGAGCAATCAATGAAGAAACAAGCTCCCATAGATCGAAGGTGTCAAGGATACACTCCACCTTACAAGACCATAATGAATAGTTGAAACCATCCAATTTGTCTTCCTTGGGTAAAGAAGGGAGTATAGGCACTTGGTTAGAGGGAATCAGAGAAGGCATACGAGCATTTGATGTAGACTTCTGCGACCGAGCCTTCACTATAGATGAAACCCTCTAAGATACATGGACAAAAGAAGGATGGGTTCGAGGAGACTCCTCCCGTCATCAATCATGAAACTCCTGACATTCACATCTCCGCTTAGAGGAATGTCAAGAAAGGAGCTCCTCCTCCGAGTCATCAAAGCCTGAGAACTGGTAAGACATCTTCCAAATCTACAATCACCAAGCAATCGACAACACAAGACAGAAAGAGAATGTGCCGACTGCAAAAAAAACTGTTGCCAACCACCACAGATGCTGCCGCCTTGGCCCAAGAGATGCCTCCTACAGCCAAATGAGGTCGTTTCCTCCTGAGGATGCCACCTACAGCCAAACGCAATGTCTGATGCGGTTGCCTTGTCCAGATGATGCTACCTCAGCAAAATGCAAGGTGGAGATTGTTTGGATATGGTCGCCTCAGCTACGTTTGATGGTGGAAGGTTGGGGGCTGATGGCTAGTGTCCTCCTTTGTAAGAAATCTCTCCTCCATGCTCTCAAGTAGGCGATGATACCATGTGAGAGTGCGCAACAGAAGAAGGAACATGAACACACACACACACACAGAAAGCAGAAAATGAGAGAAGAAATACTGCACTGACTGAAATGAATGCTGAATACAATGATGTGGATTGATCAGTCCCTGCAAACAGCCCAGAGAGTCAATGAGGGCACCAAATCAGGCTGAAATGAATGGCAACACCAATGTCAGAGAGGAAACAGGAGATAGAGTGCTGAAATCTACAGAAGAGAGTGCATGTGAGTGATTGGAGGGGTTGATATATATAGCCCCCACCCCCCAAATCTGGCCGACCTACCAGCAACCAGGCCAAAATGGTCGACTGGCCCAAAATCTAGCCGACCACACACATGCTAAATGAGCTGACAGAGCTCCTCTGTCTCCTACCAAACTCTGATAGGAGCTCACAACCAGGAGATGATAGACTGGCATGCTAAAATAGGCATGCTAACGAAAGGGCTTCAAAAAGAAGGGAAAGAATGAGTCACTAAGAAAGAAATAGTTAGAGAAGTCAACACATGCCTCCCATCTTTGTTGACTAGGACTTGCTCAAAAAACCATCATAATATGCTTTGTCAGAGCGTGAAACACAGGATTCCTGGCCAAGGCAATACAACTCTCATTGTCACACTAGAAAACAGTAGAACCTGTTTGCACGCAGCCAAGCTTCTCCTAAAGCTTGCAAAGCCACACTGTCTCACATGTAGTAGAAGATGCTACTCGATACTCTGCCTCAGTTCGGAGAGAGGCCAACCGTGGGTTGCTTTTTGTTGCTCCAAGAAACAACACCAACACCCAAGGTAAAGCAATAACCAGTAGTGGACCTCTGATGATCCACATCACCAGCCCAATCTGAATCGCTCCAACCTGTAAGTACCAAGTCTAGAGCACCTGTACCAACAGGATAATAGATCCCAAGATCAAGAGTCCCCCATAGGAACCGCAAAATCCTCTGAGCAGCCTGCCAATGTGCCATCTTGGGTTCACTCATGAAGCCGACCAGCACACCTACAACAACATAAGTCAACACAGGTATTAAGAAGCCAGATCAAGGAACCAACCAACTACCTATAATGGCTAGCATCTGCCAAAGGAGAATCGAAATCAGTTGTAGCCTTCCAAATCGCGTCCATAGAAGTCGTAAGAGACTTGCATTCCTCCATCTCACTTGTGGCCAAGAGCTCTTATACATATCACTGCTGGGAAATAAAGATCCTCCTCAGAGTCTGATAGATCTCATGACCTAGAAAGAAGTGAAGAAATCCTATATCCGTCATCTCAAACTTCTCATGAAGTGCTAGCTTCATCTGCTCGACCATCTGAGTATGGTCACCTACCACAGTCAAGTCGTCCACATCAAGGACAAACAACACACCACCTCCACCTGAGGTGTGGACACCTAATTTCTCTTGGAGGAACGAGTCAATCTTCTCATTCCAAGCACGAGGAGCTTGCTTAAGGCCATAAAGAGCCTTCCGCAACCTGTACACCTTACCATTAGAAAAATCGAAGCCGAGAGGCTGCTCAACATAGATCTCCTCCTTCAACTCCCCATTCAAGAAGGCAAACTTCACATCCAACTGATAGACCGACCATCTCCTATAGCTAGCCAAGGCAAGAACTACGAGAATAGTGGCCATCTGAGCAATAGAGGCAAAGTATCATGGAAATCAATGCATGGGTGTTATGCAAAACCTTTAGCAACAAGGCAAGCCTTGTGCTTGTCCAATGTGCCATCATTGTGGTACTTGGGCTTGAAGACCCATTTGACTTCAATGATCTTCTTATGAGGCTTCGACACCAGAAACCAAGTGTCATTCCTCTCAATCGACTCCAACTCCTACTCCATTGCTTTCCGCCAATGATCGTACTGTCAAGCCTCCTTTACAGAAGTCAACTCCCGATCATACATGATACGAGTCATCAAACAATAATTAGTGTAAACAAGCTCAATGTGGTGTGCTTGGTTCCTTTGAGAACGTCACGAGCCATCCTACAATTGCCACTCCTCAGGGATCCCCTCAATCCCTGCATCACGAAGAGTGTCACGAGCCCAACGAGAAGGCGGCCGTATCTCACCTTGTTGCTCTCCATCTGCTAAAGTTTCTGACAGGTCCACCGACGGCAAGGAAGCAATCAGTGGATCTGGTAGCTAAGAACTAATATCCTCATCCGAAGAAAAATCCTCAAGGGGCACACGCTCTAGAGGAATACTCGCAGGCGCTCAGTTATCACCGGGATCTCCGAGAACAAGGTGTTCCTCACCCCCCTCTAAGGCTGGAACTTCCATGAATCGAACATCACGGCTCGTGTAGACATCCCACTTAATAGGATCATACAATCAGTAGCCTTGAGACTACGAGCAATAGCCCACAAACACCTATCTTTTGGAAGCCGCTTCTAATTTGTCACGGTGTGTCTTCGAGATGTGAAGATAGGCACCACACCCAAAAACCCTGAAATACTGGCTTAGACCCAAAGTATGCCTCATATGGAGTCAAACCAACAACGGAAGTAGGGGAAACGATTACGGATGTGAACTACAGTAGCCACAACCTCAACGCATAGACACTGAGGTGTTTGACAATGCTCATCATGGTACGGGCCATCTCGATCACAATGCAATTCTTTCGCTCCAAGATACCATTCTCCTGAGGGGTGTTTGTATTGGCAAACTCCTGGTGAATTTTACGATCTGCACAAAAACGAGCAAACTCATAAGAAACCAATTCTCCACCCTTATCTGATCGTAAGATTTTCAACGTCCGACCTGATTGGTTCTCCTCAAAGAGCAACCAATCCTTAAAGTTGTAGAAAGCCTCTAACTTTAGCTTCAAGAAATAAGCCCATGTCATCCTGCTGTAATCATCCACAATTAGCATGAAATACAATCTCCCTCGAAGAGACTCCATACTCATCAGTCCACAAAGATCGGTAGAAACAAGCTCCAAGGGTGCTGAAGACCGCCTCGAAGCCTTGCTAGGAACAGCATCATCAGTCTGCTTTCCATGGATGCATGATACACAAGGCTGCTAGCTCACCACAATATCTGACAAACGTCAAACAAACTGCCTCTTTGATGCCTTCCAAAGGTAATCATAATTAAGGTGGCCAAACCGAGCATGCCAAAGCTCAAACTGAGTTTGGGAGGTAAAAAGAAGACAAGTCAAGGCAAAAGAAGACCACAACTTGTAGACTCCATTCTCCTCATGACCTGAAGAAAAAACCTGCCTCAATGCACGATCAAGAATCCAAAAAGAATCCTCATCAAATTCGACCAAAAGACCGAGGGCACAAATCTTGTGTACTGAAAGTAGATGGTATCCCAAGGCCGGCACATAAAGTACCTCAGATGTATGGACACCACCACGTCCATCTAAAATCAAATGCATGTTTCCTCATCCTGTATAGGAATAGACCAACTGTTACCAATGAGATCTGGCCATGCGAAGGCCGCAAATGAGCAACACCCGTTGAAGGAGTCGTCATGTGTTGGAAGACACCACTATTAACAATCCACTTCTGAGTGTATGGGGCTGTCAACACAGCATCAGAGACCATCAAGGGCGAATCCTCAACCACCTCCAAATGGAGAAAGGCAACTAATGAGGGAGCAGCCATCGCTTCAGAATCCTTTGAAGATTTCTTCTTCTCCTTGTCGGAGCAATCCTTCTTCCAATGACCAGTTTTGCCACAAATATGACAAGTAGACTCCTTTTCTTTGCCCTTCTTAGATTTTTCCTCCCACGTCTTTTGGTCCTCCTTTTGAGAGGACTGACCAACCAAAGCGTCAAATTTCAAAGCATTTGTACCTTTCCATTGCTCCTCTTGGTCCAAGACCATAGAAACAAACTCTTTTCACCAAAGTCTCAAACTGCCCTGAGGAAATCAAGGTGAAATAAAAACCATTGAAACGGGGCGGTATCTATGAAAGAAGAGTTATCATCATGTCTTCAAAAGTGATCACCTTCCCTGCGTTTTGAACGTGCATCTGAAGCTGTCTCAACTTATTAATATGCTCTTGCATAGAAGATGACTTATTGACATTCATTGTCCCATCTACACTTCCAAAGACACTCGCTTCATGACGGTCATCTGATTGTACATCTAATTAAGCTCCAGCCATATCACCCGAGCCACCATCAAATGCTCAATATGAGAGAGAATAGTTGTAGTACATGAAAGAAATAAAAACAAGCGAATGCAAGCATTGAGTTTATCCCAATGTGCCTGAGCCTTTGCCAACTCCACCTTAACACTTGAAGAGAGTCTAGACTCCTCTCGCAAAGAAGGATGATGACTAGCCTCCATAACAAGCTCCACCAAATCATACGACTCCAGAATTGCAAACATCATGACCCACCAGATGTGATAATTCTTGCCATCGAGCTTTTGATCTGATGGAAGAGCCGATAAGATGGACACCTTCCGGTCCATGCTCGCCTGAAACTCGGTCTCGGCCTTAGAAGACATCTTTACCTACAATGCATGCACAAAACACAAAAAGTAACCCCCTCTAACTATGGAAATACAACCTACTAGGGCTCTTGATTGCTCGTCCCACTCCTTCACCCACTGAAGGTGATGAAAAATGTAAAATCTGCACATGAAGGCCCAAAACGCAACCTTCTTCCTTCTCTAATAGCAAAAACCAACAGCAGCTTCAGCAAATCTTCTCCTTTCTCACGCGCATATGCTCCTTAACCTTGTCCTGATGCACAGCTCTCCTACTCGCACTTGAATGCTCAAAACACAGCCTTGTGTCACGCTGAAATCTCTTCAAATGGGTCGGAAGTCCTTCAATGCCCTAATACCATGTCAGAGTGAAGCAATGCAGAAGCGAATGACCAAGACAAAGGGTGAACAAAGAGAGAGAGAGAGAGAGAGAAAGAGACTGAAACGCAAAAAATCTACAGTGAAGAATGCTGTATAAGAATGCAGAAATATACACGGGTGTAAAGAGAATATCAGCATGTCTCCACCTCGAAAATCTCAGTCTCCATCAGCCCCGAGAGCAGTCTCCACGGTCTGCAGCCTGAAAACTGTGAAAACCAACTGATCAAGACTGCTGAAACCAGGGCCGATAAATATGCCAGGAAAAACACAACAAATAATGCAGGTTGGCACAACTGCTGTCCCCAACTGCGTGTGCCACATCAGCTGCCACGTGGCACGCCTCGTGCACCTGTCGCTTGCTACTACCCAGCTGTTGTACCTGCTGCTCCTGTCCAGAATGATCAGCTAACCAGCTCTAACAAATCTACTCCACCTAGCCTTCATCCATTGTTTGCATTTACCTTGGCAGATATATACTCTCAATTCATGGCTGAGTTTTCACGACTGAATATGGACCCCACCAAGCATAACCATGCACTATCAGATTTGTTTTTATTTTAATTCTGAGATAGGATACACACATTTATTATGCGCAATAACATGTCCTACAAAGCCAGATGAGCAATTAAGCTTGGTCACCCAATGGAATCCTCCTTAGTAACCCTAACAAGGAGGACGACTGAGTGCCGGAGTAGACAAGCCCCCAAACTTACACAAACACACTGTGTGAACATAGCTATCCAACCAATTGACACACTTGGCAAGACTTAACACACAATCCCACAATTATGAACCCAAATGTTAACTGCTAGGCCCTCTCACCTTTGGGACCATAACACGATGTTCTCTGACAGCACTTGGTAATTCAGGTTCACAACAAGATCTTCAATGTGAACACTTGCATGGTTGAAAGCAAAGCTATAAGTTAGTGAAAGGCAAGGCGCTTGTAATCATAGCAAAGAACCACTCCAAATGAAGTATTGATGCTAGTATTGTTACAAGTATTGGCAATGAAAGCACACTAAATACAATCTCGCATTCACCCACAAGAGTGATGAGAGCAACAAAATATACACTATACCACAATATATGCATAAGATAACCTTGAAAAACTACTAAATTATTCATTAATTATGAAAAAGTTGCATAATACCAATTCCTGGCGTTTCACATGAAATATTACTATAGCATATGCACAAAGTAACCTTAAAAACTTCAAACTACTACAGAACTATGAAGAAAAATTTGCATAATGCCAACCTTGGGTACCATCAAAGGCCAGGCGCATCCCCTATGTGATTTTACTAGTTCAAACCTGATTGTGCTTTGAGATCGTGCACATCCCTGTATTATCTTCAGGAGAAAAACACCTCATAGGGGGAAGGAAGCTCCTTTCTTAACAAGCACAATCATGATAAAGAGAGAAGCTAGTAAAATCCTTTGAAAAGGTATCCAACTAGAAATAAAGGCAGGCCCGTTATTATGGATAGGTTTTTATATAAATAGAGATGGGCCCACTTTGTAGTCACATACATTTGACTCCACAAGGTAATAATGAATCTTAAAATATAAAAGAAGATAAGAATAGATTCTAAACTATCATAGACCTTACCAGCTTCTAATTCCTGCTAAAATGAATGAAATGCAAATCACTCTAAATATAATGTAAGATAATATGGCGATTTTTTAATGTCTTTGGTGGGAGAAAGAGAACACCAAACCACATAGTAAGACCTTCTAACCAGGCAGTCATTTTCTCCCCAACAATGTGTTGAGAGCACTGAGGGGGGCTGCCACCCATCATTCAAGTAATATAATGTTAACTATCTGACAGACACATCATACAGCTGTAACATAAAAGGTGGAGATGAAGAGGAAACAGAGTCTATGAATGTTCTTGCCATCCATTCTTAGTCTTGTTGAGTCAGCCCAACCTAGTTTATTTAGTATAATAATTGTGTGCATATTAAGGAGAGGCCATTGATGGTAAAGTGGCCAGCCAAGCACCGATATCTTCATGTAAACCATGCTAACAGGCCATTAAGTCAGATAGAAACTTTTCCAAAGCCAATAGGCAAAGCCTTGAAGTATGACAGAGCTATTGGCCTAGAATACCATCCCTGGATGATGATTTACACAAGCGGCCAAAGCATGGAATCAAACACGAGTACATCTCTGACTCCTTGAGATTCCAGAGAATCCTGAACAAAAGAGTAACATATTGACGAAGAAACATGTCAACCACGCCCCTGTGAAACTGTAGACTACTTGGAGGTGGCTTCTTAAACATGAAGATACTTCAAAGGGCTCCTCCAACACCAATTTCTTCAATTCTCTGTCAAAAGTGACAGCCATCTGCCTCCTCATAGGGTTAGGGGGCCCATTCAATGGCATCTATCAGGCCTCCCATTATTACCTCAAAATTTACTGTGGGAGAGCAGCCCACCTGCATGAATGGCTTCGCAATAGAGATAGATGTGGGAAAGAAGTTTTGGATGTTATTCTGTTCTAAACACAACCCACAGATTTGTGGTGGAGCCTTGGAAAAAATAAAGGCAGGAAATAATGCTTCACTTGTCTCATGTCTACTTCCATGCGCCTCTTTCTGCTTTCTTCCAGCGTGTAAGGAGCAGCCTTCAATTGTCAGCACATTTTTCCAACCTAGCAGATCCTGCAGTGACACGAGCAACCTCATTTGATTAACTAAATCATTATGATTTGACCAACCTCCTATGATCTGCAGTCAGCATGAAAGTGAAGGAGCATCTTTGTGCAACTATTCCCCAGTAGATGAAAAATACCTGGATTTAAGGTAAGTGACTGTCCCCTGGTAGATGAAGAACACCTAGACACCTTGGCCAGAATATTAAACGCATCCCACCCCAGGTGTCCATGCAGTCCGTGCATCACCGTGGTGAATGTTTCTCTGAAGTGAATGACAAAATGCTCCAATTTACCAGTTCTTCCAAACATTATAATCTGTGCCAGAACCCTTGTCATTGTTGAAAGCATCCTGGCAGCCAAGAAAATAAGTACTATTCTCATTATCAACATTGAGCAGAGCATGGGCACGTCCTGCAGGACCACCAAAGATGCCGACCTCATTCGCATCAATTTCTATTTCAAAAAACTCCTGGTTGGCCAATGAAAGCTCTACCTGCAAGCATGGTTTAGAAGCATTAAACTCCACAACATTTCCAAAACAAGCAATGATAATTGAATTGCAAGTGAACGTCATCACAACAATGACTATTAGTTCCAACACAGTATTACAGTCATCAGCAAACCATACAAACTTGTGGGTGCAATTCTCATTTTGTTTTGACTCCTAACACATTGGACATAACATTTGCAAGTAATTATTTCATGGTCACAAAATAAAGAAGCTAATGGCAGTGACAATCTAAGTGGTGATCAAAAATTTGATCCCTTCTCAGCAGCAGCTAATCAATATGGCTGCAGAGTACAACAGCCACTTGGAATCAGACATTTTACAGAATTTTGCATAGTTGGCCTCTCCATGTTATGAAGAGTCATTAAGGACTGAAATGATCACAAAATAAAGAAGCTAATGGCAGTGTGCACTGTGAATCCAAGTGGTGATCAAAAATTTGATCTGTTCTTAGCAGCACCTAATCAATATGGCTGCAGAGTACAACAGCCACTTTGAATCCACATGGCAAGCATGCCATCAGCACAAAGTCAGTTTTCAAGCTGACGCATTGTGCAGATGGTAGCATTGATCACTACAAAGTTTGGTTAGTTGCAAAAGGGTATGCCCAGAAGCAATGGGTTGACTATGAAGAAAATTGGACATTAAAAAAGCTTTTTTTGAATGGGAACCCCCTCGAGGAGCTTCATATGAAAAGGTACATTCTTACTTGATTGACCTTAGTTTCTAGAATAGTCTGACAAAAAACACCCTCTACATCAGATAAGATGGATAGAGTCTTGTCATTTTTATCTTGTATGTTCATGATATGCTGCTAACTAGGGGCAATGAGCAAAATATTGCAGCAGGGCTGTTTTATCCACATGGCTTATCTACTACCTTGCATGCATCCATTGTTAGTAATTGGGCAAGATAATTTGACACACGTGTCCACTAGTGGCAGTTGTTCCTTGGCGATGCATGTGTATCATCACTTAGCAAGAAACAATCAATAGTGGCCACCTCTGTTAGCAGCTTAGACAAACAAGTGAGTCTGGGTGCGTATTTGTGGGCTGTGCATTTCTTTTTGTGCGCTTGTCAACGGGCACTAATTTATTGGCCCATAATTTTGGCCACCTAGCATTATTTAGCTGGCCGACTGCTATTTTTTGCCATTTTGATGCTAGCCGACCTGATCCAATCTTTGGCATATTTCTTGCATAATTATTCCTAAGCTCCCTCCTCCTGAGTCATTCATTCACTTGCAATCTTTCAGAGTAAGTCCTACTGGAGAGAGGGAACCAATGCCAATGCCCACACAATTGGTGACTCACTTTTGTACACAACTCCCATGTTTGGTATATGGATTCATTTCCCGAGCATATCTCTAATTTCTCTCTTTGCAATATTCCTATGTTCTCTCTTCTAAGTTCTCATATGACATGGGACGGCAGGTTTTGGGAAAGGGAAGAGAGAATTGCCATTCCCTGTCACCATCAAAGGGGGCTCTAACAAGGGGATGGAATTGGGATGAGTTTGAGGATAGGCTAAAACTGGGATGGGAAGCTCAAAAATGGCCACTCCATGTCAGTATGCTCTGTTTCTCCTCTCTTGTGTTATGCAATCTCTTACAGCAGTCTTCTGTGCTTATATCAGTGCGCCCACTTCTGACATGGTATCAGACATCCATGTTAGGTCCTGGTGTGTTGTTTTTGCTGTTGCAGATCTGCCCACTGCTGATTCTGATCTTCCCTGACTACTACATCCCAGGCGACTTGATTCTAGTGCAAACTGGCTTGTTTCCATATGTGCTCAGCTGCCTACATTGACATTTTATTGCTGATTGCCTGCATTTAATGCCTGACCAGTCTCTGTTTTACCATACAGCTGCTGCATTTTGAGAATTTACTGCTCCTTCCAGCTGGGCAACAGAATTTTCAGGATTCTCACAGTGATTCTTGACTGTTTTCTTCCTGCTGAGTCTCTGTTTGCTATATTTGATCAGGTTTTCCCTGTATTCAGCAGTCAGCTTTGTGATCAGCTATCTTTACATTGCCTATGAACCTGTGCTAAGTGCAATATCTACCGTATTCTGGCTATACTCTCTTTCTGGTTCTCTTCTTTGCTTTATCTTCTCATTCTATCCTCTCCAAATGGCACCTCCCTATTGCTCTACTGCTGATAAACTTCATGGAGCTATCTCTCTCACATGGATTACTGCCGTGAAAGCATGGTTTATGCAGAAGTGATTATGGTGTGTTGCTTCCTAATGATTGGGACTACGACAACTATGAGGAGCTATGCTTACATGGGATACAAATGAAACTCGTGCATATGCACATTCCGCTCTTGTCCAATGCATTTCCAAAGAGGTTCTACCAACAAGTACCTCTAGGCTCCTACAGGACAGCTTCACAAATGTGGAAGAAGAAGTAGATATTGTACGAGGCTCCATTGATTATGCATGTAGTGACCCTCTATGGGCAGTTCTAGCAGATGAAGTACGAGGTCCAAGATCAGCTTCGGCATATACAGTCTGCGCTTCCAAAGGTTCACCTAGTGGAGACTGTGGCACTATGCTCTATAAGCTCCTTTTGGAGTTTGAAGGAGTAGCCAATGCTTTGCAGGCCCAAACATCTCTCTAACTAGTGAGTTTCACTCGTATGTCCTCAACGTTGCTTGAGCACAAGACATCCTTGAGATTACAAGGGAGGCTTCCATCTTGACATGGTGGCCACGATGAGGCATTTGCAGCTTCAAGAGGGGAGATAGGAAGAAGTAGCCAAAGTCATAGTGCTATCACTGTGGAAAAAAGGGGCACCTACAAAAGGATTATAAGAAGTTAGTGGCTTCGCGAAAGAAGCAGCAGAAAAAGAAGCAAGATACAAACTCCTCCGACAATCACACTCATCCTCCTCCAACTCCGATTCAAATCCTCCAACCAAGGCATGGGCCAAGGCACAGAAGGAATCATCTTTTGCAAAGAAGGGGAAGGGCTTGGCTGCCCCTCGTACTCTTTTCTAGTGCTAGTGATGCGGTCATCCCTCGTGACTCTCCAATGCCAAAGGAGTGTGAGAGGGACTTCCCTTTTACATCGACTAAAGTCTAGCAAGTTTTGAAATTTCAGAGTTGGGAATGGATATCCAAGTTCATGATGGGCTGTTTCTTAACAAAGAGTGGGATTGGTTCCTAGTTTGAGGTTACATGAGGAGACACTTTGGCAATCTAGACAAAGGCAGGGAATCCATGGTCATGTATGCTCAACGGCATTGCTAACAAGATAATCACATATGCTACTGGGAGACACTGTTGTGATAGTCGTAGAGAATTGCTATGGTTCTTCTCTATTTTCAAGAGCTAGCATGATCGACATCATAGTTTTTCATACCGCAATCATATGTCATATACAGACAAATATAAAAGTATGATTGGAGCACGATTCACACCCTAGGACTAAATCATACATTGCCCTAATTTTAATTTTTAAAAACAGCAAAAATGTATCTAGATCTCGTATTTTGTACTAAATTGAGTAAGCAAGATAACAAGCTAAATGAAAACTAGAATTTCACTCTTTCAACAACTTTTGTATACCAACAAAGCATTCAATGATCAAGACAAAACATTGATTTACCAAAAAACATTCAAATTCTCGTTTCCAATCATTGGAGTCGAGACTCCACACACAATTAAAGCATTGATGATTGCAGCCTACAAGTAAAAGAAACCCAGAAAAGGATATATAGATCCAAAAAGACTACCACAAAAGGCAAAGGGTTGAGTCCAGACACAATTAAAGCACTAATGACTAAGGCCCACAAGTGAAAGAAAACCAAAAAAGGATATATAGATCCAAAAAGACTATCATAAAAGACAAAGGGTTGTATAACAATAGAGTTTAGAGTCTAAACTATAGTAGAAGGCTAAAGCAAACTATATGGAAAAAAAAATACAAGCACCCTCCTTATCCTCTTCAATGTCCTCATCCTCATCCTCATCTTCCTTATCAACATAATCATCATCCTCTCCACTTCAAAGATTATAAGAAAAGCAAAAGAGGGCAGTTGATCACCATATACATGCTTAACAATTTTCAAAGGGCGGTTATGTATTGCTACATTTTGAAAAGGCAAGGCTGAAAAAGATGAAAGGTAGAGATATTGTATCCAAAGTTGAATATGTGTAAATGATGGACCCTTCTAGGTATTGGAGAAGATCAGTGATGTTGCTTATAGACTGAAATTGCCTCCACACCGGCAAATATATAATGCCTTTTATATTAATTTGTTGAGGCCTTTTCATGATGATGTGCCAACGGGTGTATTTGCTAAAATTCAGCCAAAGGTTTAAGGCAGCACTTCCACTCTTCTAGTAATGGACAGCTCTAGTGTATAGTCAATCTCACATGTATTCAGCATGCGTCCAAGTTACTATTTACTAATAGTATGTTTGCCAAGAGGTCACTACTCAATGTACTAGTCATTGCAGTTGGTATACAAATGGATATAGCTTTTACAATGGCTCTAAAACTATCCGTTTGCATCAAATTATGATCATCACAGATTGAGTTCAACAACCATGGTTTATGCTTATTATATGCTTTATTATGGTTATTTGGTTAGAATGCTTCTGGTTTAAAGTTAATGGATGCATCTCATGTGATTCTGGCAACAATTATTATTCATTTTTTGCCAATTATGACTTAGTTATATTGATTGAAAATTTTAATATAAGTTTGGCCAAAGCATAGCGTGAATAGCAGCCAGCCAATGTTCTTTGACCATGTTGCATGTACTTTTTCCAGTTCAGTATTGCTTTGCTTTTGTCACCTTACAGAAATGCAATCGAGAATGATTGCAAGGATTTCAAGGGGGAGGTCTATCACAAGGACCTATATTTTTTAATGCTTGGCTTTGGCATTATTAAGTTGTGCATATGTGAGATGCACATGTGAAATGCAAGTCAATTAAGCCATGGTGATGGCTTAAGTAAGCCAAGTGAATAGCGCACGATGTTGTCAAAAGTTATAGTTATGCTAGGTAGGTAATTGTGGATACTTGGTGTCGATTTGAGGTTTAGGCCATTAATTGGGTCATTAAATATCCAATGGTGACATTGTGGACTAGGCATTAATTAATAAATTAATGCTAATCCAAGGCCAATTAACGTAGGGACCATTAAATATCCCACGAGGATTAGCACATTACTTATGAATATGCACTAGCCAATTCTTAGGAAGGTTCAAACGAATAAATAATTAAGTCTCAAAATTTGAATACTAAAAATTAATTAATTAAAGCTGAAAACTACGATTAGAAGACCGCCAAGAGGCCAAAGATTGACACTTGTCAACATTACCCAATCAAGCTGAAAGAAGGCTGTTTGGAGACTAGGTGAGGGTTGTTTCACAATTCAGACTACCACTTAGCAAAACTTGCCCATGCAAGTGGGAAAAACGTTTTTAGGGACTTGTGCAAGTCTATTTCAGCATTGTGAGAGATAATAAAGCTGTTGGAGAGCACTGGAGAGAATACTGATGTGATTTGCAATCACCAGGGATCAATCCTACAACAAGTGACAAAAGTTTTGAGCCCTCCAGGAGGAGCTGACAGCAGCTCAAGGTCCTTCTGGTACAAATGACAGCATACAAGAGGGGGCAGCAATCTTTCTGGTGGTCCTAAGCTATAGGTGACAACTTTCATAGCTGTTTGAGCAGGGCAACAATAGCTTTCCAGTATTTCTCGCGATGAAACTCTGAAATTTCTCTCTCTACAGCATTCTCTCTCACCCCCCGACCATCTCTCAAGTTATCTCGGTATTTTCCAACAATTTGAGCCATCAAAGGAAGAGGTTTCGATCAATCTTTGTTGTAAACCCTAATTTATAACAAAAATTAGGATTTTGACAGCTACCTCCAGATGCATACTCAAAATTGAGGGCTTAGGACTTGAATTCCAACAGCTGAAATTGAAGAATTTTAGAGAGATTCAAAAGGCCAGCTAACCAATATGAGATTTGGGGACAACAAGAGTCACTTGGATTAGCAAAGGAGATCAGAGGATCTCAATTGTACTCCTTCCATGTGCAATATAAGATTTAAAAATACCGCAAGGGATACCAGTTTTAGGGCCAACCAAGTGTCCAATGTCCAAGATTAAAGTGATAAAACATGCTTTTTTGGTTTATTGAATTTTATGCTTGCTGTAATTAGTGCTTATTCAGGGTATTTACCACCCTATCCAAGGAGAAAGGCTGGTTTTAGTTAGAAAGATTTTTAGCATGGTATCAAGCTTATTACAAGCCTACCTCAATCAAAAGCAAGTTTTCCTAGAGCCACAATTCAATGAACTTAAGATAAGGGGACATTCTATCAACCTCAGAATGGAGAAATAATTTCTTTCAACAATAAGACGGACACCTACTAGTAAGGCATGTCATATAATGAAATGTGTTCCAAGGTTTTAGTTAAGCTTTATTCCAATTTTGTAGCTTTTAAGCAAGCATCTCATGCTGCCATGATCAATGGTATGCAAGTGAAGGCATATTTTCTTCAAAAGGTTAAGGAAAGAAAAAGAGGTTAATGAAATGTGTTCCAAGGTTTTAGTTAAGCTTTATTCCAATTTTGCAGCCTTTAAGCAAGCATCTCATGCTGCCAAGATCAATGGTATGCAGGTGAAGGCATATTTTCTTCAAAAGGTGAAGGCATGTTTTCAACCTAAAGATAACATTTTGGTGGTGGAAATTCTTCTCCACAACTACTGGAAGAAGGGTCACATGGCACAAAACTGCAATAAGAAGAAGAGGGATGACAGATAACTCTGAGAAGACCATAGAAGCCAGAGGAAAAGCAGTCAGGAAAATGAGCACGAGTCCTCCTTCACCTCCCAGCCTTGCCTAGTATATTGCTGGCCAGACCATCGTGATCCGATTGCCAGCCGTCAAACCTTGGTGAGTCCTACTATTCCTGGACTCTCTTTGGTTCTAGGCTCCCCTAAACCCCGTTCGGGCGCCCAAGAGCCCGAACGGTCATCCTCGTGCATGTTCCCCTTGATTTACCTTAATGTCACATTAAATGTCACTTTAATGTCACATTCAATGTTTGTGACCTTAATGTCACATTAAATATCACATTAATGTCACATTTCAAAGGAAAAAGCTTCAATTTTGGACCAGCCTGCAAAAAGGTGAACAAGACATCAGGTCCGTTGATGTTTGTGACCTTAATGTCACATTAAATATCACATTAATGTCACATTTCAAAGGAAAAAGCTTCAATTTTGGACCAGCCTGCGGAAAGGTGAACAAGACATCAGGTCCGTTGATGCGTTTACAGACGGGCTCCAGCCAGAATTCGTCGCGCGATCCAGCATACAACGTTCGATGTAAAAGATAGCTCCCCCGCCATAAAATACGTGACGTGGCGAAGATAAGCCTTACGTCAATTAATATGACGTGTTACCAAGACGCCTTAGACCAACGGCTTCACGGGTGAATCGACGAAGCGAAATCCGTCGACTTGTTACCAGGGCGCCTAAAACAAACGACTTCACGGTCAACTGGGCAAAACCCGTCGCTCCATCTTCTCTTCGAACAGCTTCACGGATCCACAAGACAAGACCTGTCGGCTCTGATACCAATGACAGATAACTCTGAGAAGACCATAGAAGCCAGAGGAAAAGCAGTCAGGAAAATGAGCACGAGTCCTCCTTCACCTCCAAGCCTTGCCTAGTATATTGCTGGCCAGACCATCGTGATCCGATTGCCAGCCGTCAAACCTTGGTGAGTCCTACTATTCCTGGACTCTCTTTGGTTCTAGGCTCCCCTAAACCCCGTTCAGGCGCCCAAGAGCCCGGACGGTCATCCTCGTGCATGTTCCCCTTGATTTACCTTAATGTCACATTAAATGTCACTTTAATGTCACATTCAATGTTTGTGACCTTAATGTCACATTAAATATCACATTCACATTAATGTCACAAGGGACCACTAACAACAGCAACTAGAAAACACTTCGACGCTTCAATTTGGGAATCCAGCCAAAAGCATTATCGTTGTTTCACAAGAAGTCAGTCTTTCAGGAGATTTTCCAGAGTTGTGAAGCAAGAGGAACCTTGAAGGTTTAAATATTAATGGTCCTCCAGCTCAGAAGGATTCCAGCATCTGGAATATGTAAATGAGCTAGCTATTGCAACTGAAATTACAAACATATGGCACACAAGGTTGGTTCAGCAGCCTCTCAACACACCTCAGATGTGAAGAATACCGTCAACAGTTTCCTGAATTCCCAGCTCTTCAGATAGATTTCACACTGGTCTTGAAGGCATGCACAATCAAGAACCATTCCCAAAAGAAGCTGATTATCAAGCAAAGAATCTTCTGGAACTGATTCTCATGGACATTGCAAGTCCTGTGAATGTGCCATCTCATTGAAAAGCAAGGCATTTCTAATTTCCTTTTTAATAGATAATCACTCTTCTATGATACAAGGTATATTTATTAAAGGCAAAATCACAAGCTTGCACCACATTTGATGATTTTCTGAACTTTGTGTAAATATGTTTCCCCTCTTCCATATGGCTTTGGAATCAGACTTCAGATGTCTAGTTCAGCCAACTATAGACGTCTGCATCCAACTATGGAAAGAACTATGACATGATATGTAACATCAACGAAAGTCACAAAGCAGCAATAACCCACAATAGATGCAACTCACATAGAACCGCAAAAACTAGTATGTATTAGCTGTAATTTCCAGCCAGCCTTGCCTTCACGTGCATACAAACACTAGTGTGTACTAACTGTAATTTCCAGCCAGACTTGCCCTCATGTACATACTTTTGAGAGATCGTTAACTTGCGTAAGTCAACAACGATGTCATGTCTTTGTAAACTGACAAAACTGTGAAGATTTATATGACCTAAACAAGAGTACTACAACTCACTTGAGTCAAAATTTATATATATATACCCATTGCATCATCTTGTAATATGGTTCGCTCTCATACATAGCTCAAGATTATCCAGACTTGCAATGAACAAGTTGCATGTAAATAAACAAGTTATACTAGTTAAAAGTACATCTTGCACAGATCCACAGACATTGCAAGACTTTCAGGATTCAAATGTCAAACACATCAATAATTAAAGCTTCTAAGGCTTAAGAAATGAAAAGACTTCCAACTTCCAACTATCAAAGCTAAAATTTTCAAACGGAAAAGAGATAAGGTTGTGAACCACAAGGCGAAGAAGCCCTCAGCTTACAAAATGTGGATATATTCACAAGACTCTAGCTTTAACTATTACCTCTCAGTGTTAATCTTCTTTCTATTCGTCTCCCATATCCTCTTCCTCCACAAAAGAATAAGGATAAAGGTTAAGAACATCAAAATAAGAGCCAGCTAACAGCACTTTATAGATACGTATGATCTTTCATTCCATTACCAGCTCTTGCATTTTTCTGTACGTGTATGGAAAAAGCTAATGGTAAAGGTGAAGTTGAAAGGCTGTTTGGTGTGTGTTACAAAATGGGTCGTGGATTTCATTAAGTCATCTTGCGAAATACAAACAATTCCAATTAAAGAAATCCCTTCCACATTAAGGCCAGCAAGCAGTGCATGTATACCCACAATCTCCAACAAAAATCTATCAAGGTCTCATCAGGGACAAAGGAGGTACCCAATGTCCCTTTATATTGTCAATCTACTTTGTAATTTATTTTCTTGTGACTCACACACTTGGCAAGGTGGTTTGCCCACCTCAAATGTAGAAATACATACAGATACATCATACGGCATATTATGGATGCTAATACCCCTACCCCTAAAGTGTTATTATAAATGTGCAGGAGAGATGCCACACTGATGAAATGTATCTATGAGAGAAGGGAAAAGATCGTTAGTTCTTGTTTTGGATCTGGAGCAATGGCCATATAACCTCTCCCTCCCCCAAAAGAGGAGCAGGCTGTATCAAAATGAAAATTGCACACATCTCCATCCTCCTAGATGCAACTCAATAATAGTATCTAAAGGTTCTAATGTTTTCAAACTATACTTCAAGACAACAAAGCTACTGTCTAAACTATAACAAATTAAGGTTGTGCATGTTTTCTAGAATCATGATCGTAACATGTTTGACAGATTTACATAGATATTCCCAGAAAGCAACAACAAAAGGCAACTTGAGACCCACTCATGTGTAACCTGATTTCTACTCTATCCACTTAGAACTGGCATGTACTTGAGGATAATTTTCACAAGGTCATTGACATAGCTGTGGAAATTGAAAGTCAGGTGCTCAATTGCTCACAATGGGAGAATCCAACCATACTTTCACGTATGTGATAGGGTTCTTCAACCGAACCAAGCACCTGCCATCCTTTGACTAACATGACTGCTGCAACAAACTGCTCATCCTGCCGTAGGTTTAAAGCTCAGCAAATAAGTTTCTAGAAAGACATACTGAAGAAAATCCCTCCAAAGAACTTGGAAGTAAGAATTGATCTTTAAGCAAGGATCTTTCTTATGGCGATGCTTCACTGGAGTGCTATAGGGGGGACTTTATGTAAGGAAGAAGCAATGGATATCCACTGCTAACACTTGTAAAGGACACTCACATGAGCACTTATAGAGAAAATTTTGAGCCTTCTCAACAATTAAAATCCTAAAACATATCATCTCCAGCAATTCAAAGCTTGTCTAAAACTTTGAACATTTCAAATGGGCACCTTCTTTTCTTGAATTCACACACAATCACATATAGTGACATCAATCTTATGCCATTAAACTCTCAAGTGTAAATACCCAGAATGAATCACCAAACAAACATGAAGAATCATTTTGCATGCAAAAAAATTCCACCACTTCGTAAGTGTCAATATGTTACCCTAAACTTGGTTCTTGCACCCCAAATAATAAAAGTCTCATTGCAAAAGTGATGTCGATGATTCCCTCGCAACGAATGTGGCTTAATCTGACCTATATGCATTGATTTGCATGTTGTGGCTGCACCTGACAATTAAAAAAACGAAAATCTTGAGCATCATTCAACTTGGTGATAGTCATGATAAATATCTTCAGTCTAAAGCAACAGCAACAATGCACACACTTGGTTTTGAATCCTGACACTTTAACTAATGATCATCACCATCTCGGTATCAAATTGGCACAGCTCACATGAGAAAGTAATCACCATGCAAAAACATCAACCAGAGAAGTTTGAATCTCATTTAGAACTAAAAGATATGCTAATAAACACCCTCAAAAATTGCAAAGGGCACCAATTCTAGAAGCCCCACAAACAAATAATACTACTGAGTCAGCAGAATAGTAAATACATTAGATCACCTTGCAATTCATAACTACCGGTAACCAAGTTAATTATAGTTTCAATCAATTTGTCTCCCTTTTCTTGCAAGAAGAACAAAACCAACTCAACTGCAAAGCTACCATAGCGACCGAACAAGCCTTTTCCACCCATCATCGTGGAAAACCTAAACCGAAAGTAAAAACAAGGCTTCTCGTCAAAAATCAGCAAACTTTCATGCTAATCATCCTTCTACATCCACCCCTTTTCCATCGAAGACAACCTTCCATGCAAGTCCATCCTCTTTCAACCCTTCAAAGGGTACAATCAACAAAACTAAGAGGTATAATTATTGCTGAAAGACGGGGGACGACATTACTGAATGTCGTAAGCGCATTGCATCGAAAAAGAAGAAAAAGGAGTCTGGACTTGTTCTCACACATGAGACCACAAACTATTCTCAGCTCAGGGATTTTACTTTTTTCATTCAATGTCAATATAATCATTCTATTCATGATGCTTGTTTTTCTATTACTGATACAGCTTCTACTTGGTATTTCAATAGTGGTGCATCTAAGCATATCACCTCTTGCCAAGCATTATTTTCATCTCTCTTCGATGTACCTAAGGAGGGTATAGTCATATGTGCTAACAATGTCTCTTATGTAGTTAAAAGGCATTGGACATATATAGGTTGTCTCCATTTTGGGCACTCCTTTGACATTGCACGATGTTCTCTATGTGCCCAACATCAATAAGAATCTTATTTCCATTTCTGCCACCGCAACTTCAGGGTTTCGCATCATTTTATGGCCCCCAATGTGCAATATATGATGATCAAGTTGCTTCTTCTTTCATCGTCTTGACAAGCACCCTCACTAAAGGTCTCTATCGTCTCAATACATATGATCAGCACCTTGCTGAATATCCCATTGATAGTGCCTTATTAACAAAGGAATCTTTTCATGATACACATTTATGGCACCAAAGGCTTGGCCACATTAACTATTGAGCATTGATGAAGCCCCGGTCAAAGGATTGTCAAAAGATGACATACTAGCGAGACAGTAGGGTTGGTGGGGAGGAACACGGAGTGAACTCGACAAACATGGAGAACAGAAGAGAAGAGAGACGAAACTCTGATGAATGAAATGATGAAGTTCTGGAGTGAATGTGATACAAGGGAACAAGGGTGCCGTAGCACAAGGAAGATGATGAAGACAGCCACGAACCACGAACCGCGATGTCCTCCTGAAAGGGTGTAAGGGTAATGGGGAGGCTAGAGAGAAGAGGTGACAGACTGAATGAATCAGCCGTGAGGAATAAATGAGAGAGTGGCCTATAAATAGGCATTGTTAGTCTAGGATGGCGCCTCTTTTTGGGGCTGCAAACCCTAAACGCAAAACACACAAACGCAAAAATGCAAACTGCAAGTGAAGGGTGAAGGGTTTCTCAACACCCCCTCTCAGGCCCAAAAAGGGAAACAAGAGAAGTGTGAGGTGGAGATGCAATGCTACATGTTGAAGAATGCTCATGCAGCAAGTGCCACTTGGACAGTGTCCCTCGTGGGGAAATTGTTCACTTGCCCAAGCGCCCTAGTACATAGATGATGAGATCAAGCAATGCATAGGAGAAATATCGGACTTTGTGTGGTGCCGAGAACCATAAGGATATGCCTCTACTCGATCTCGGGAGGTGGCTCCATGCTGACCAAGGGACCAAGGCAAGAAGAGAAGAGGAGGAAGAAGATGTAGAGGAGCCCTAAGATCCAAGATTTCCACCAGAAAGGAAACCTACAGTAAAGACCAATAGACAGAGTGAACTGGAGAAACCAAAACACAACCTCCGGAGAGAAGCCACTAGCTCAGTGCATCCGTGCTGGAAGGAATATGAAGGCCTCGTCACCAAGTCGCGGCTGAATCTCCGAGGTCCCGATCTAGGTGGTACGTGAAGTTCATGAGTATCAGTAGAAGAGATGATTGGTCGAAGACAACCACCCCAAGAAAGTAGAGGATGGGTGAAGAACTTCATGTGGAGTAGGTTCCCCCTCTGAGGTGGGAGATGGAGGGGCCCCCGCTGAAGCCGAAGAAGAAGTAGATGTCCTCCTCTAAGGGCAAGAAATAACTTCCCCCTCTGAAGTAGATAGGAAATCCAAAAACTCATGGATCACGGACTCCGAAATGCCTGATGACGAAGGAAGTGCCACCAATCGAACTGAAGAAGGTATCTGAGGTGCCGAAGAGCTCCCAAAGGTAGCCTCTAGAACCTGAGTAGTCGAGGGTGGGGACGGGTGGGGCTCAGAATGAGCAAGAGGTGGGAAACAGTCGCTATCTCTCAATGGAGCAGACTAGGTAGCCGAAGAAGAGGAAGGAGTCGAGCAGCCACTATCTCTCGAAGGAGTAGACTGATGAGGAGACGGTATTAAACAATCACTGTCTCTTGATGGAGCGGACTACAGAACTGTAGGTCATGGAAGCCACTGTACCTGAAAATAAGTGGGAGAAGACTCCCGCTGGCATTGGGACGATCTCCAGGAGGTCATAGCGCCAATCGATCCTCCACGTGCTCCAAAGGACTTAGTGGGCATCGGATGCGTCTTATTGCCTTGAGCATGGTACTCTGATAGCCGATGTAGAACGATCTTTGTGGCCCAGAAAGGAAAGGTGGCACAAGGAGTACCTGGTGGAAGATGCATATACTCCGGAGGGGTGGGGAGCAAGGGTCGAAGTCGGCAAGCATTGGCGGTGTGTTCGGTGATGCCACAGTAGGAGCACCCAGTAGTCTGGTCATCTGTTGGTAAAGAAACCATGGATACCAGTGTGCCTTGCTGAAGAAGGAAGAGGTGGAAGGGGTTAGTCACGAACCATGAACCGCAATGTCTGCCTCAAGGGGTGTGAAGGCGATGCAAAGCACGAACCGCAATGTCCGCCTCAAGGGGTGATGCCACAGTAGGAGCACCCAGTAGTCTGGTCATCTGTTGGTAAAGAAACCATGGATATCAGTGTGCCTTGCTGAAGAAGGAAGAGGTGGAAGAGGTTAGTCACGAACCATGAACCGCAATGTTTGCCTCAAGGGGTGTGAAGGCGATGCAAAGCACGAACCGCAATGTCCGCCTCAAGGGGTGATGCCACAGTAGGAGCACCCAGTAGTCTGGTCATCTGTTGGTAAAGAAACCATGGATACCAGTGTGCCTTGCTGAAGAAGGAAGAGGTGGAAGAGGTTAGTCACGAACCATGAACCGCAATGTCTGCCTCAAGGGGTGTGAAGGCGATGCAAAGCACGAACCGCAATGTCCGCCTCAAGGGGTGGGAGGATAGTGGAAAGGCTGATAGTGGAAAGGCAGGTTAGTGGAAAAACGCAGGTGAGGAGAGAGAAAAACTAAAAACGCAGACAGGATAGCTTGCAAGAGAGAGAAAGACTAAAAACGCAAGCAGCAGGACTAAGATGACATGGCAGACTGTACGGCAGTAGATCTGCACAAGAGCAATAGTCGCCTAGCTCGAATCACCTCCAAACTGCATGAAGAGAACTGGAAATCAGGCGCCAACTGATGGAGACAACAATGGAAAGCTCCGGCTGAGATGTCCTCTGCAAACGAGGTGTGGGTAGCAAGCTAAAACACCTGGAATCTACAAAAACGAGATTTTGATGCAACGGAAGAAGAAGAGAAGTGGATGCCGAACCCACCACCGATCTTTGCCTTCATTGGAGTGGAGGATCTTTGCCATTATTTGAGCAGATCCAACTCTCATACCATGTCAAAAGATGGCATATCAGCCAGACAATAGGGTTGGCGGGGAGGAACACGGAGTAAACTCGGCAAACATGGAGAAGAGAAGAGAAGAGAGACGAAACTCTGATGAATGAAATGATGAAGTTCTGAATCATGGAGTAAATGTGATACAAGGAAACCAGGGTGCCGTAGCACAAGGAAGATGATGAAGACAGCCGCGAACCATGAACCGCAATGTCCTCCTGAAGGGGTGTGAGGATAGTGGAGAGGCTGGAGAGAAGAGCTAACAGACTGAATGAATCAGCCGTGAGGAATGAATGAGAGAGTGGCTAATAGATAGGCACAGTCGATCTAGGATGGCACCCTTTTTTGGGGTTGCAAACCCAAAACGCAAAGACGCAAAAACGCAAACTGCGGGTGAAGGGTGAATGGTGAAGGGTTTCTCAACAAGGATATGGTCAAAGATCTTTCAAAACTTCACTTGCCATCGAATCATATTTGTTAAAGATGTTTACTTGGTGAGATGCATCGATTTTCCTTTCCTAAGGATTCTCATGTTCATTCACCATCTATTTTGCATCTCCTTCACAATGATGTTTGTCGTCCTATGTGGACCGAATCCATTGGTAGATTCCTACAATTTGTCACATTCATTGATGACAAATCCCGATTCACCAAGATATATGGGCTGAAATCTAAGTCTGAAGCCTTCTCTTGCTTCAGGACTTTTATTGCCATGATGGAAAACCAAAGCAACCTTTCGCATTCGGACCCTTCGCGAAAATGCAGAAAATCTGCAGTGTAGTATGTGTTAGCAGTCATGTTTGTCATGCCTTGTCATCTCCTGCCTGTGAGCCTCAGTCTAAGTCAGACGAGGACATTAGGAGCTCTGACATGTCTGTCATGTGTTATGATGGGGGAGGCTAGTCACTCTCAACTGGTTGTCTTAGGATGTGTATTTCTTTTTGGCCTCTTTTAGTGGGTAGCCACTGGCTGCCCGGCCACTTTTTGGTCACTGTTGTGGGGTGCCCATTTTAGGGCATTTTTAGGGTTTGCGCCCATTTTAGGATTAGGGTTAGGGTTTGTCCTTTTGCCTATTTATTGCCAGCCCCCCTCCCCACTTGATCACTTGTCTTCTTGCAGATTCCGACACTCCTTCTCCCCCGTGGTGGTGCTGCCATCATCATCAGCCTGATCTGGTGCCCTCACTGACGCTGTGAGCTGCGTGCAGGGACTGATTAGTCCATTTCAGTGTATTCAGCATTCATTTCAGTCAGTGCAGATTTCTCTTCTTTGTTTTCTGCTTTCTCTCTCTCTCTCCCTCCGTGTTCGTATTTCCTCTTCCGCAGCACACTCTCACATGGTATCAGAGCCGAAGGAGAGTACACGGAGCTGAGTTTTACGCGGGAGAACACCCACAACTTTGCGTTTGCTGGTCAAGACGTCTCCAACAACTGAGGCGTCACCTTCTGCACCATCTCCTTGATCAAGGCGGTCTGTTTTGGTGTCACATATTTGCGTTTGCTGCTGGCGCCTTCTCCAATGGCTGCCACGTCATCACCAACCTCTTCCTGCTTGCGTTTTCAGCCTGGGCGGCCCTCCTCCAACTGGCCGACACTCCTACAGCCTGCGCCTTGCTGTTCTGGCTGTTGTTCCATCTTCTCATCAGTTTACGAGCTTTGATGACTCAGATGACGAGCTTTTGTCTCGACACTCATTTGAACGGAGGTATGATTTCTATCACAAGGACCGTTGTCCGGAGTCTATTCCTCTTACCCGTCCCCCTTCTATTCATGTATCTCGGCGATCCCCTTCCAGTGGGCCAACGATGCAGCCTTTGGTACCCCCTGTACAAGTACCCGTACTTCCTCAGCTGCCCAAAGAGGACCGGTTGGATGGCTCCAACTTTTCTCTATGGTCCTGCAAGGTGGAGTGTATCTTGGACTCCTTCGATCTTTGGGAGCTTGTTTCTGTTCCTATTCCCCGGCCTAAGGTGGATCCCGCAGATGGGATATCCATGGATCGTACAGCCTTATGGGATCGGCTCAATTCTAGAGCCCGATCTTTCCTCTTTCTGAGTTTGCAGGATTCTGTCCTTGTTCATGTTCACAGGTTGAAGACTGCAACGGACGTGTGGAGAAAGCTCGCGTCTCTCTATCAACAGAAGACGTTTGCCCACCAGATATCTCTTGAAAAGAAGTTGCGGATGCTCGCTATTGATGATAGTCCTTCCATGAAGGACCACATCAACAGATTACAAGATATGAGGGATGAGCTTACATCCCTCGATCGGACGATATCTTCTGAAGACATGGCTATGATTCTTTTGACTCAGCTGCCATCGCCTCGGTTTGATGTCTTCTACACCAACCTTCTTACATCGAGGACCCGTGAGAAGCTTCTATGGGAGGAGCTATCCCCGCTTGTCTTGGAGCATGACGAGCGACTTAGAGAGGTCAGTGCTAGTGGATCCGACTCCACTAGAGCCTTTGTTGCAGGTTTGGGAGGACATAAGAAGAAGAAGAAATCAAAGGCTAAGAAGAAGGACAGCTCTTCAGGCTCTGACTCCGATTCAGAGAGCCCGAAGTGCCCACACTGTGGGAAAGGGACACATCCCGAGGAGAAATGCTGGAAGAAGTACCCTCACCTTCGTCCGGGAGCGAAGGGTGGATCTACATCGGAGCCTTCTTCTACCTCTACACCCGCTGTTACCCATGAGTCAGCGTTCCTTCATATCCATGCTTTGAAGGAGGATCCTTCTTCCGTGGCTGCAGTGTCTTCTGCGCAGCCTTGGTTAGTGGACAATGGTGCTTCGAGTCATATGACTCCTCGAGGTGATTTGTTAGAGGATCTCCGTCCATCAGAGGGTTCAGTCACTGTTGGTTACATTTTATTGGTGCCTATTAGTGGTGTTGACACATTGCCTTTGTTTACCAACCGACCTTTGAGCTCCTTTTCACAAGCCCTACATGTTCCGGATTTGGGCCTTCCCCTCCTCTCAGTTTATGGCCTTACGAGGCTTGGCACACGAGTGATCTTCACCGAGCATGCCGTTGTTATTGAGGATTCTTTTACAGGAGCTGTCTTATCTACAGGTTGGCAGGAGAGCGGGCTTTACACGCTCCATTCCCCTTCTTTGATGCAAGGTCCTCCGAGGCAGTCTATTGCTACACCCGTTCCCGCTTGTGCACCTTCTATTCCACAGGTTCCTTCCCATCCCCCACCTTCTCCTCCGGTGGTTCCCTCGTACCCCCCATCCCTTTCCGAGGGGGACGATCTCGGTGATGATGCGGCTGTGGATTCCCTGGCCCCTAGTGTTTTAGAGGGGGATTCCCAGGATCGTGAGGAGCTCCTTCAGCGGCAGTCTACATCGACGGACTTCATCGACCTTGGCATTCCTCTTGCGACCCCAGGATCTGTTTCTCCCTTGGCCTTCAGCCACATCCAGGATTTGAGAGGGGGTGTTAGCAGTCATGTTTGTCATGCCTTGTCATCTCCTGCCTGTGAGCCTCAGTCTGAGTCAAACGAGGACATTAGGAGCTCTGACATGTCTGTCATGTGTTATGATGGGGGAGGCTAGTCACTCTCGACTGGCTGTCTTAGGATGTGTATTTCTTTTTGGCCTCTTTTAGTGGGCAGCCACTGGCTGCCCGGCCACTTTTTGGTCACTGTTGTGGGGCGCCCATTTTAGGGCATTTTTACGGTTTGCGCCCATTTTAGGGTTTGCGCCCATTTTAGGGTTAGGGTTAGGGTTTGTCCTTTTGCCTATTTATTGGCAGCCCCCCTCCCCACTTGATCACTTGTCTTCTTGCAGATTCCGACACTCCTCCCCCGTGGTGGTGCTGCCATCATCATCAGCCTAATCTGGTGCCCTCACTGACGCTGTGGGCTGCGTGCAGGGACTGATCAGTCCATTTCAGTGTATTCAGCATTCATTTCAGTCAATGCAGATTTCTCTTCTTTATTTTCTGCTTTCTCTCTCTCTCTCCCTCCGTGTTCATATTTCCTCTTCCGCAGCGCACTCTCACAGTATGCTGTATAGGAGTGCAGAAATATACATGGGTGCAAAGAAAATATCTGCGTGTGTCTCTGCCTTGACAACCTCGATCTTCGTCAGCCCGCGCACAATCTGGCTCAGCAGGCCAACTCTGTCAGATGTCAGATCAAAATGTCTGAGGGTGTGCCAGAAACTGACTATAAATAGCCAAGAAAAAAATAGTGCCTAGCACCAGGTCGTGTGAGAAATGCAGGATCTAGAGCATGGCAAAGGCGGAAGCTATGGAGGATGGAAGATGAAGATACTACTCATGTTGACATTGAGTAAGAAGACAACTGTTACACAAGTGAATTAGGTTTCAAGATTGAGACTTGAACTCATAAACACAATCTTGTGTAGGACTGACAATGACACAGGGACTTGACACAAAGAGACAAGTACTATTGCATTATCATCATATGAAAGTGATAGTCAAGTACATCATTATATAGAATGCTTGGTAGCACACTTCATCACTGTGCCTATGGGATCTGTCTCTCTTCTTAGAATGAACTGCATCTTCCTAGCCTAGTTGTTCCATACAAAGGGACATAGGGTGTGATTGGCACATTCTCAACACCCCTCCTCAATCACAACCTGAAAGTACAAAGTGTGTAGAGGCTTTAGTGAGAGCAGCACCTGCAAAGTGTGGGCATACCACAAACATGGCAAAACACCAGAGGCTGTCGCAGAAAAGGCTAAGTGTGGATACCATAAACATGGTGGACATCCAGAGGCTGTAACAAGGGCCTCACAAAGTGTACAGAGGCTGTAGTACAAGGCTACATGAGGAGTTTTTTTTCAAGCTTATGAAAGGAACATTAAGGCAAGTACAATGCTTTTAAAACAGAAAATGAGAGACAAGGACCGATAGGCCCTTGTGGTCTTTTTCAGTATATGATTTCTCTTTGTCAGCATGGAAAATCTTCTTGTCTTTCATCTTTGGTTCTTCAACTTTGAATGATGTGGTCTTTTGGTCTTCATGGCTGATCTTCTTATTGTCCTTCTTCCTTTGCTCTTTGATCTTATGGTCTTCTTGGTCTGGTTCCCCATGGACTTTGCTTGCAGCTTTAGTCTTCATGTCCATGTCTTTGTCCCCCTCAAGCAAAGACATCTCATTCTTCATGATGGCCAAGGTAGCTGGAGTGTCTTCAAAAACTTTAGATGGAATCATTGATTGCACTTTAGTATGAGCAACTCCATGTCTCTCTGCAAGTAGATCACAAAAATCTTCTATGTAGTGTAGATAAGCAACATAGGTCATGTTACTTTTCATGAAGTGCATCCACATAGAAATCTTCTTGGTTATCATAGATATGACCAAGAATCTGCTTCAAATCTGTGAGTAAGTGGCAACCAAGTTGATCTTCAATGTGTCAAAAAACACAAGTGAAGGTAGTGTTAAATCAACACTCTTAAGTATCAAGGGATACTAGAGTTGAAGATGGTGATTCTTGATGCCGATCCTTTGCTTGACGAACCCGTTGTTTGAGTCCCCTCCTTGCTGGTAAAATCTTGCTGAACACTGAGTAAATACTCAAATCAGATTAGCAAAACCTTCAGTTGAGTGAAAAGAGTAAGAAAATGAAGCAGAAAAGGAGCTTGAGCTGCTTTATTTCTCCCTTCCCTTGCTGATTTGAAAGAGGCACTAAGTAGATTTGACAATCAATGACTTGGTTAACTTGAGAAACTTGGAACTTGAAGTGAAGTTGAAGCTTTGGAGCTCAAGTCTATGAGAGGTCTTCAAATCTTCAATGGGTCTTTAAGTGCTTCAGAGATCTCCCCTCCTTGATTTGATGGACAAATGTTGTTGGAGACTAATCAAATCAATGAGTCAAAGTGGCAGGGTTTAGCTTGACTCAAGCCAATGAGGAAAATCAAGTGAAATGAAAGCTTCAAACAAAATAGCTATGGTGGAGCTTTTAGGGATTACAACTCCCGACTGGTTTTCGACCTGGCGCAGCTCGTAGACGCAATGATCATGCGCGATATTCAGGGAGGAGTAGGTTCATGGGTCAACCTTTAAATGCCCTATGGTTGCAGGATGAATCGTGGCTTGTGCGTGGAGATCCAGCAGTACGACAAGAAACAGCGCAGATTTGAACAGCGACCACGAAATCTTGCAATGCTGGAGCTATGGTTGGTCAATGTTGGTGTTTGTCATGATGAGGAGCAACGCCCTTGCCTAGGGGAGATATTCATAGAAGAAATCGACTTAAGATATGGCTGATCTTCTTATTGTCCTTCTTCCTTTGCTCTTTGATCTTATTTATGGTCTTCTTGGTCTGGTTCCCCATGGACTTTGCTTGCAGCTTTAGTCTTCATGTCCATGTCTTTGTCCCCCTCAAGCAAAGACATCTCATTCTTCATGATGGCCAAGGTAGCTGGAGTGCTATGGAGGATGGAAGATGAAGATACTACTCATGTTGACATTGACAAAGAAGACAACTGTTACACAAGTGAATTAGGTTTCAAGATTGAGATTTGAACTCATAAACACAATCTTGTGTAGGACTGACAATGACACAGGGACCTGACACAAAGAGACAAGTACTATTGCCATATCATCATATGAAAGTGATAGTCAAGTACATCATTATATAGAATGCTTGGTAGCACACTTCATCACTGTGCCTATGGGATCTGTCTCTCTTCTTGTCTGAGATCATAGCCTGTTAGGCAGCTGCACAGTCAGCAGCTGCAGTCGGACCAGCAGCTGCAGTCGGACTGTGCAGTCGGACTGCCACGTGGCAGTCCGACTGCCTGCAGCTGATTTATTCCTGGCTGCGCCCTATTTTGCGCCCCAATTCGTGGCAGTTTTCGTCTATTTATTGCCGACGACTCCAGCAGTCTGCCCACTATTCTCTGTCGCAGATTACAGACCGGTGCCGTGCAGATTTCTGTCTCTGTTCACAGATTTCAGACAGCAGACAGTGCAGACTGCAGCAGACTTCGAGGTGGACAGCAGGTCGCATCGTCGAGGTGGAGACACGCAGTCCAGCGCACTGCGCCCGTGTATATCTTTGTATTCAGCATTCTTTATACAGCAGATCTTCATTGTACACTGTCTCTCTCTCCCTTTTCTCTCTGCGTTCTCTCTCTCAGTCCTACGCTTCCGCACCGCTGCACTCTGACATGGTATCAGAGCAGTGTTTGAGGGCTGACTGAGCGCAGAATCAACCTGAAGTGGAGTTTCCATCGCGACACAAATTTGCGTTTTTTGCGTTTAAGGGCAGACAGGAGGGCTGCGCCTTGGAACAAGGCTGAAACGAGTGTGGGCGCACAAGAAAGGAGTACAGGTGGTGGATTTGCTGCTGTTTACTGCTGTTTTACGCGGAGAAAGTTTGAGTTTTCAACCTAAAAGTGCAGGTTTTGCTTTTTCATCGCCTCCGGCGGGTGAAGAAGCTTCGGGACACGGAAGAGCCTTAGCAGGCTGAGTTTACCCAATCAGAGGGGGCTGCTTTTGCGTTTGAGAAGGCATTGCAGGTGAAGATGTCTACAGAGATGGACTTGGAGTTCCAGGCGATTATGGACCGGAAGGTGCCTGTCCTACCGGCTCTTCCTACAGATCAGAAGCTCGACGGCGACAACTACCGCATTTGGCGCGTTATGATGTTGGCCATTCTGGAGTCCTATGATTTGGCGGAGTTGGTACAAGAAGATATTGACCGGCCTTCGGTAAGAGATGAGTCCAAACTCTCTTCCGATGCTCGTGCGGAGTTGGCCAGGGCCCAGTCTCATTGGGACAAACTGAATGCCAGGATTCGATCCTTTCTCTTTCTATCATGCACTACAGCCGTGATCGCTCACATCGAGCACTTGACGGTGGCTCGTGAGATATGGCTGGAGCTTGATCAAATGTACAATCCGATGACCCTGATGAAGAGGGTTTCTTTGGAGGTACAAATGCGGACCTTGTCCGTCAATAAGTCTTCTTCGCTAAGGGAACACATTAACAAGCTAAGGCAGCTACAGATGCAGGTTCAGAATGCGGGGAAGCCAATTTCCTCCGAAGATATGGCAATTACACTCTTGTCCCAGTTGCCGCCACAATTCGGTACATTTTACTCTGCCCTTATTGCTTCGGGGCGAGAGTCTACTCTTCGGTGGGAAGAGTTGGTTCCTATGGTCTTGGACCAAGAGGAACAGCTAAAGGGACAGAATGCTTCCAAGACGGAGACGTTGACAGGTCAAGCCTCTCAGAAGAAGGGGAAAGACCAAAAGAAGAAGAAGGGGGATAACAAGTCCAAGAAGGACAAGGACAAGGACAAGGACAAAGACTCCACATGCCATATTTGTGGAAAGACTGGCCATTGGAAGAAGGATTGCCCTGACAAAGACTCGAAGGACACCAAGAAGAAGGAAACCAAGGATTCTCGAGTGGTGGCTGCACCCTCATCAGCTGCATTTCTACATTTAGTTGTCATTGAGGACGCTTCACCGAATGCTTCTGATGCTGCGATGGCGGCTCCCCAATCTCGAGAGTGGATTATTGATAGTGGTGCCTCACGGCACATGACTCCTTCATCAGATGGTGTTGCCCAGCTACGACCTTCGCGTGGGCAGGTTCTCATTGGAGACAGCTCTTCAGTTTCTATTGCAGGTCGGGGTAAGATGCAGCTTATTCCAGATGGACGAGGTGGCACCCATACCTCAGAGGTTTTGCATGTACCAAGATTGGGGTACCATCTCCTTTCAGTTCATAAGATTTGCTCCCTTGGTCTTCTGGTGGAGTTTGACAGTTCTACAGTGCGAGTCCTTGATCGTGAATCGAGGAAGGTTCTATCATCTGGATATGAGGAGAACGGCATTTACAAACTGAAGTCTTCCACTGCCCTCTCTACTCTTCTTCTTACCTCACAGTCACAGTCTGAATTATGGCATGCTCGGTTTGGTCACCTGAACTATGACTATCTTCGGCAGGCGTCACATGGACAGCTTGTTCGAGGGTTGCCGGATATAGTGGTGAGCCAGCAGCCATGTATCTCCTGCATACGGGGGAGGCAGCATCGGGATGCCATTCCCCACACAGCTTCGCGGCGGTCTACTTCACCGATGGAGCTAGTATCTATGGATCTATGTGGCCCTATGAGGAATGAGTCCCTGCGTGGAAGCTCGTACTTCATGCTGATCGTGGATGACTACAGCAAGATGACATGGGCCTACTTTTTGGCACTAAAGTCAGAAGCTTTCTCGCACTTCAAGGATTGGCTTCTCTTTGAGGAGAACCGATCAGGCCGAAAGTTGAAGACCTTGCGATCCGACAAGGGAGGTGAATTTGTGTCTAATGAATTTGCTCGGTTTTGTGCAGATAGAGGAATTCACCAGGAGTTTGCCAATACCAATACTCCTCAAGAAAATGGTATTCTAGAACGGAAGAACCGCAGTGTGATCGAGATGGCGCGCACCATGATGGAGCACCGACAGACCCCTCAGGTTCTGTGGGCCGAGGCTGTGGCTACTGCAGTCCACATCCTTAATCGATCCCCTACTTCGGCCGTGGAAGGGATGACTTCATTTGAGGCTTATTTTGGGACGAAGCCAGATGTTTCTTACTTTCGGGTCTTTAGGTGTGATGCCTATGTTCACATTCCCAAGGCTCACCGTGACAAATTTGAAGCGGCTTCCCGAAAACAGGTATTTGTTGGCTACAGCTCCCAGTCCCAAGGCTACCGACTGTATTATCCCGTCAAGCGGGATGTATATACTAGCCGTGATGTGCGGTTTGTGGAGATTCCGACTTCTTCAACGGGTGAGGAGCATCCCGTTCTTGGCGATCCAGGGGAGAGTTTGGCTCCTTCTACAGTTCCACTGGAGCCTGTGCCGTTTGATTATGATTCTGTTTCTGACACAGAGTCTACTGTTCCACCGAATCCTTCTGAGGAGTTACCACCGGTGGACATTCCAGAGTCTTCTACTGATGGAGAACGACGAGGGGAGGTTCGGCCTCCTCCTCGCTGGGCCCGTGACACACTCCGTGATTCAGGGATCGAGGGGGTTCCTGAGGAGTGGGGACCACAGGATGGTCCGCGGCGGTCACCGAGGCACCAGGCGCATTCTTCGGAGCTTGTGTGCTCCAATTATTGTTTGATGTCCCGAGTTATGCAGGATCGAGAGCCCACCTCCGTGAAGGAGGCTTTACAGTCCGCCCCATGGAAGAAAGCTATGGAAGCTGAGTTGAAGGCTATTGAGAGGAATGGCACTAGGTCACTTGTGCCACGCCCCCCGAAGAAGAAGGTGATTGGAGTCAAGTGGGTCTTCAAGACCAAATATCTCAGTGATGGTACTTTGGATAAGCACAAGGCTCGCCTTGTTGCTAAGGGTTTTGCCCAGCGCCCAGGGATTGACTGTCATGACACCTTTGCCCCTACAGCTCGTATGGCAACCATTAGAGCTGTTCTTGCTTTGGCTGGCCATAGGAGATGGCCTGTTTATCAGCTGGATGTGAAGTCGGCCTTCCTGAATGGTGATTTGAAGGAGGAGATCAACGTTGAGCAGCCTCCTGGCTTTGGTTCTTCAAATGGGAAAGTCTACAGGTTGAAGAAGGCCCTGTATGGTCTCAAGCAGGCCCCGCGAGCTTGGAACGAGAAGATTGATTCGTTCCTCCAGACTCAGTTGGGATATCGGTGGTCCAAGGCCGATCCGCAGCTGTATGTTCACACTTCTGGGGAAGGTTGTGTGCTGTTTGTATTATATGTTGATGATTTGATTGTCACAGGTGATGATGCACAGCAGGTCCAGGAGACAAAGTCAGCTTTACATCGGACGTTCGAGATGACGGATTTGGGGCTACTCCATTTCTTTTTAGGCCATGAGATTTATCAGTCTCAGAGGGGGATCTTTCTCTCCCAACAGAGATATGTACAGGAGCTCTTGGTGACTTTTGAGATGGAAGATAGTCAGGCCCTCTCTACTCCTATGGATCCGAACTGGAAGGCCACTTCCCACTCAGCTTCTCCTTTGGCGGATGCTTCCCACTATCGACAGTTGATAGGGTCCTTGATTTGGCTTCTCAACACCAGGGTTGATCTATGTTTTGCTGTTGGGCTCTTGGCAGGGTTCATGAGTGAACCTAAGACGGTGCATTGGCAGGCTGCTCAGAGGATACTTCGGTATCTGAGGGGGACGTCTGATTTGGGGATTCATTACCCCGCAGGGACAGATGGGTCAGATCTTGTACTTGCAGGTTGGAGCGACTCGGATTGGGCCGGTGACGTGGACCACAGGCGGTCTACAACAGGTTACTGCTTTACTTTGGGTGCAGGTGTTATTTCATAGAGTAGCAAGAAGCAGCCCACGGTAGCCCTTTCGTCTACTGAGGCGGAGTATCGGGCCGCGTCTTCCACCACATGCGAGGTTGTGTGGCTTCGGAGATTGTTGGAGGAGCTTGGGTGCCCCCAGACTCGTCCTACATTGCTGCGATGTGACAATGAAAGTTGCATTGCCTTGGCAAGGAACCCTGTTTTTCATGCCCGGACGAAGCACATTGAGATCCAGTACCACTTCATCCGAGAAAAGCTTCTGGATGAGACCATCACTGTGGAGTATTGCAAGACGGAGGATAATCTTGCGGATTTGTTTACGAAGGCGCTTCCTCAGGCTCTACTTCGGCAACATTCTAGATCCCTCAGGCTTCTGCCCTATCCAGGCTCTGAGAGGGGGTATCTAAGATCATAGCCTGTTAGGCAGCTGCACAGTCAGCAGCTGCAGTCGGACCAGCAGCTGCAGTCGGACTGTGCAGTCGGACTGTGGCAGTCCGACTGCCTGCAGCTGATTTATTCCTGGCTGCGCCCTATTTTGCGCCCCAATTCGTGGCAGTTTTCGTCTATTTATTGCCGACGACTCCAGCAGTCTGCCCACTATTCTCTGTCGCAGATTACAGACCGGTGCCGTGCAGATTTCTGTCTCTGTTTGTTCACAGATTTCAGACAGCAGACAGTGCAGACTGCAGCAGACTTCGAGGTGGACAGCAGGTCGCATCATCGAGGTGGAGACACGCAGTCCAGCGCACTGCGCCCGTGTATATTTTGTATTCAGCATTCTTTATACAGCAGATCTTCATTGTACACTGTCTCTCTCTCCCTTTTCTCTCTGCGTTCTCTCTCTCTCAGTCCTACGCTTCCGCACCGCTGCACTCTGACACTTCTTAGAATGAATCGCATCTTCCTAGCCTAGTTGTTCCATACAAAGGGGCATAGGGTGTGATTGGCAGATTCTCAACAGGTTGGCTGCAGGAAATGCAGCCGACTGCATAAAATAACGCAAAAACTGTCTGATTGACCAAACTGCTGTCTGACTGATCAGTCAGCTGACGTGGCACTCTGCGCTATCTGTATTGTACTCCGTGCTGATGTGGCACTCTGCGTTGTCCAGGAAATGACTCACTTACACCCCCTCTCAAAGCCTCGACACGTCAAAAGATTGAGGAATCTGACATGTCTCCGAAGAAGAGCCTAGGGAAGCGCCTCCGTAAACAAATCTGCAAGATTATCCTCCGTCTTGTAGTACTCCACATCAATGGTCCCATCCAAAAGCTTCTTCCAAATAAAGTGATACTGGATCTCAATGTGCTTCGTCCGGGCATGGAATACAAGATTCCGTATCAAGGCAATGCAACTCTCATTGTCGCACCACAGAAGAGTAGGACGAGGCTAGGGGCAGCCAAGCTCCTCCAACAATCTCTGAAGCCACACAACCTCACATGTGGTGGAAGATGCGGAGTGATACTCCGCCTCACTAGAAGAAAGGGCTACCGTGGACTGCTTCTTGCTACTCCAAGAGATAACACCTGTACCCAAGGTAAACCAGTAGCCTGTAGTAGACCGCCGGTGGTCCACATCGCCAGCCCAATCCGAATCACTCCAACTGGCAAGAACAAGATCTGAAACATCTGTACCTCCAGGATACGAAAGCCCTAAGTCAGAGGTCCCCCTCAAATACCCAAGAATCCTCACAGCAGCCTATCAAGGCACTTATTTAGGTTCACTCATGAACCCTGCCAAAAGACCCACAGCAAATGGTATCAAAGCTCAATTTGCATAGCTTGGGTGGCACTAGGACCTCAACCAAGGTCTGGCTTGAGAGGGGGTGTTGGAAATGCAATCCACACTTACCAGAGAAAACTAGCTCACTATCAATGCAGAGATGATGTGTTAAGACTAGGTTTGAATCCTAGGCCAAATGAAGGAAGGTTTCTATAATTGGTTAGACCGAAGGTCATCCATCACCTTAAGGTTTCGGGAGCTAGATGGCTAGCCCAATTATGGGAAACTTCCAAATAAGCACGCACCGGCATGAACAATACTAGGATAGGTAGCCTCCCGAGAAGGGGAGGTAAAAGAACCCCCACCTAGTTTCTAACTTGGTATCATAGCCACGGCTAAGGTGTGCACGCTTCCCGAAGTCTGTGCGAGTCAGCTCTAGCTCATCCGCGTGAAGAAACATCAAGCACGTGTGTATACTAGACAAATTGGTAACAAGTCAGCATGAGTGCAGGCAACAGTTCAGCGTAAGTGCATGTGACAACTCACGTAATCAGGCGGCAATCCATTTTGACCAGTGAGACACAAGCGAGAGGTCACAGCAATCAGCAGACAGTCAATTTGACATTTATATGTGACTTGGCACATTTATGCAAGCCCCAGTTCACAGTGGAAGCACAGTTGAGTTTTTTCAGCAATTTCATAGCTGAAATTTAGGGTTTTTCCCAGATTTGATGATGTTCATGCATAACAATGACATTTGACCCAGAAATTGCAAACATTGGCCTTGGAAAATTTGGGGTTTTTCATGTGTTGGTGAAATTTTGCTCGACTGAACCAAGTTCACTAACATTGGTGCACATTTGGACCCAAGAAGTTTAGGGCTTTTGCAAAATTTTGTGAAATCTTGCTAAATTTACTCGTTTTATGCTCTCGGAAACATGTATTAATGCAATTGGCGCAAATTGGCTAGTGAAATTTTGGGGTTTTTTGCTAAAATTTGCGGATTTTGGTAAAATTAATATGTGAAATGCACTTTGGGGACAATGCTGAAGCAATCTTGGTGTTGTAAGAGTGTGATTTGTTTTTTCTTTTATCTCCCACTTGTGAGATTTTGGAGAAATAGCAGAGAATTTTTTGTGTTTTTTATGTATCAAAAGTTGATTTGGGCACATATGTATGCAATATACATGTTAGGCAGCTCCTATTCAGTTGATGTATTGCTGAATATTCAGGGTGTAGCAATCTTAGATATCATTTCCAGATTTGGTATTGCAGATGTATTTTTGGTGATATTGCTGAAGTGGGAGTCACTTGGCAATGATGTATGCATGTAATGTATGTTGAAATTTTAGTTATATTGCTAAATGTCATCCATTCTACTGCTGTACATGTATTTGGGCACAATCAGCCATACAATGACACTAAATCTTGCTCTTATTTCCTGAAATTTTGGGCTGAAATTAGCTGAATATTCAGCTTGTTGTTTGCTATTATAAATTACAGTATTTGTTTTTGGTGCATTGGTGAAAAATGACCGCTGATGCTTCTAGCAACAATGACACTAAATCCCTCCTTGAAATCAAGAGGTTTGATGGCACTAGCTTTGATGTGTGGAAGGATAGGATGCAAAGCATTTTGTTTCTTAAGGACTATGATGATGCTCTCTTCGAAACTAAGCTTGCAGCTACGGCAAATGAGGATTGGGTTGGACTCAACAAGAAGACCATTGCATACATTAAAATGGTTGTATCTGATGATGCACTTACAAACATTAAGTGTCTTGATACGGCTTATGCTATATGGAAAAAGTTAATGGATACTTATGAAAATACAACTCCAATGAATCAAGTGCATCTCATGCGCAAGCTTGTGAACATGAAGTTGGATGAGTCTAAGCCAACATCTGAGCATTTGAGTGATTTCATAGAGATTTTGAGTCAATTGCAAGACCTCGGTTTGTAGTCCTTTAGTGATAAATTGAAGGCTATTTTCTTGTTGATGACTTCGCCCAACAGCTAAGAGGCTTTGGTTGTTTCCCTTAGCAACAACACTGCTTTAACCTTTGATGGTATTAGGGGCTCTATCCTCAATGAGAAGATCAAAAGTGTCCAATAAAGAAAGTAGTGGTTCCGCCTATCATCTTAGAGGTAGGTCAAAGAAGAGGAGCAATGCAACAAATAGAGGCAAAAGTACAAGTAAAAGCAAGGGCAAACAACAGGATATTACTTGCTATCAATATGGGTGTAAAGTGCATAAAAAGCTTGATTATCGGTACTACAAGAAAGAGTGAGAAAGAAAGAAACAATAGGGAAAGAAAAAGAAGGATGACAAAAAAGATAATGACAACTCTTCCTCGAAAGAAGTTGCAAAGGCAAATGTTGCATCTAGTGTGGTCGTTAAAGAGCTTCCTAACACTGGAGAGATACTTGTTGCAGCCTCATGCAATGATGTAGATATTATGGCAACAACAAGTGATATGCACATCACCAAAAAGAAGGTGATTGATGCCTTACTTTCAGCTCATGATGGGCTGTCCCAATCATGAACAGTCGACAACGGTGTCTCTTTTCGTGTTACTCCCTCTTTGGAGCCATTTTTTGAATACACTGCAAGTTGCCTAGGCAAGATTTACTTGGGCAACAACTATGCATGTGAGATAGGGGGTGTAGGTACCATTCACTTGGTCCTTGAAAACGGCCAAGAGCTGATTTTACAGGATGTCAAATATATACCTAGCATAAAGAAAAGTCTACTATCAATTAGGCAACTTGATGCAAGAGGACATGTTACTACCTTTAGTGGTGAATCTTGGAAGGTCCACAAGGGATCTATGCTGATTGTTAAAGGCAGCAAAAGAGGGACTTGATATTAATTGCATTGTAAAGCATTACCTAGCAAGCTCTTGGCTCTAGCTAAAGTTCATTCACATGAACCAAAAAGCCCTTCAAGTTCACTCCTCTTTAGGGAGATTTGACGTAAAAGGCTCTGGTCTCGAATTTTGTAATGATTACATAAATGAAAAACATGTGAAGTCTCCTTATTACTCTGGTGTTGTTAAGAAGTCCAATGCTCTTGATTTAGTACACTCTAATCTGTGCACTATGCCTGTTAATTCATATAGGGGTGCACGGTACTTTGTCACTTTTATTGATGATTTCAAGAGAAAGTCATGGGTGTATGTGTTAAAGAGTAAAAAGGAAGTGTTGGATGCTTTTAAAAGGTTTTATGCTTTTGTTACCACACAAAAAGGGCTTAAGTTAAAAGCTATAAGAACAGATAATGGGGACAAGTATGTTTCTAATGAGTTCAAAAAGTTTTGTGAGATGCATGGCATTAAGAGGGAGTTGACAGACACTTATAATCCTACATCAAATGGCGTGGTTAAAAGATATAATTGCACACTTTGTGAAAGAGTCAGATGTATGCTATCAAAAGCTAATCTCCCACAACAATTCTGGGAAGAGGCTCTTAAAACTACAATTCATGTATGCAATCGCTCTCCAAATCATGCATTGGAAAAAGGTATTCCTGATGAAGAGCAAACTTGCTTTATATGACCATTTGTGTCTTTGGTTGTGATGCCTTTGTGCATGTACCTGTAAATCAAAGGACCAAACTAGACATGAAATCCATCAAGGGCATCTTCATGGGATATGGAGATGAGGGAGAGATAGATTATAGAATTTGGCTTCCTCAGGGCAGGAAGATAGTACATAGCTGAGACATAGTATTTAATGAGGCAAAGGTGCTAAAACAAGCTACACTAGATGACTTTGACAAAAAGAAGGTCAAATTTCAACATTAATAGCCAGCCATTCAGCAGCCATTAGCTGAAGATTCTATTCCTTTTGCTGCTCTTTTTTTTTATGTTGAAAATTAGCAACAACCCATTGTGCTATAGCCAAAAGATAATGGACAGCAAATAGATGCACAAGATGGAATAGGACAGCAAGAAGAACATGCTGAAAACAGGTTACAGCAGCAAGGAAATGCTGAAAATCAGCAACCTAGTCATGGTGTGCACATACCTGAGGATGTAGGCCCATTACCTGACAATACAAATCATTGGGTAAGAAGGTCTACATGTGTCAAAAGGCAGCCACAGAGGTTTCAGCCATCCTTGGATTGCATTTTGTTAACTAATGAGGGTGAGCCTTTGACATTTAGAGAGGCACAATCATGTGAAAACAAGAGAAGATGGGAGCTTGATATGCAAGAAGAGATGAAGTCTCTGTATGCAAATAACACATGGGACTTGTATCTTTGCCCAAGGATAGAAAAGCTATCCCTAATAAATGAATTTACAAAGTGAAATGTATTGATGGGAAGCCCAAGTACAAGGCACGATTGGTTGTTAAGGGCTATACACAAAAGGAAGGCATAGACTTCCAGGAGGTCTTATCACTAGTGGTGAAGATGACTACGCTCCATGTTTTGTTTGCTCTCACTATATCCTTGGATTTAGAGTTAGATCAAATGGATGTGAAGATTGCTTTTCTTCCTAGTGACCTGGATGAAGAGTTGTATATGAAATAGCTAGAAGGTTTAGCTATTCTAGGGAAAGAGCATTTGGTTTGTACTCTGAAACATAGCTTATATGGGCTGAAATGAGCCCCTAGACAATGGTACAAAAAGTTTGATACCTTCATGCTCAGCCATGGATTTAAACGCAGTCATGCAAATCAATAATTATACACTAAACAGGCTAATGATGGAAGTCTTATTGTGCTGGTCTTATATGTGGATAACATGCTAATTGGAAGAAAGCATGAGTACTTTGAATGCTCTTAAAAGGCAGCTAAGTTCACCCTTCTCAATGAAAGATTTGGGAGCAACTTAACACATTTTGGATATGCGCATTAAAAAAGATAGAGCGCAGCACTTGTTGTTTCTCGCACAACACAAGTACATTAGCAAAGTTCTTGATAGGTTTAATATGGCTGATGCTAAGCCTCTTGGTGTGCCTTGACCGCCACATACAAAGCTTAGCAAAGCTTATTGCCCAAAGGATGCTGCAATTGCTAGTGCTACGAGGGCATGCCTTGTGCACCAGCTTGTGGATCTTTGATGTATGCTATGGTTGCAACTCGCCTTGACATTGCTCATGCAGTGGAGTTGTTAGTAGATTCATGTTAACCCTAGCAAACCACATTGGGAAGCAGTGAAATGTATCTTCAAATACTTAAAAGGTGCACAAGAGAAGTGTATATGCTATAGAAAGGGTACACTAGCGTTGCAGGGATTTTGTGATTCAAACATGGCAAGAGATCTTGACACTAGGAAATCTACCAGTGTGTATGTCTTTACTTTGACTAGTGGGGCTATCTCTTGGTATTCACGGTTGCAGAAAATTGTGGCACTAAGCACTACAGAGGCTGAATATATTTCAGCCACAGAAGCTTCTAAGGAAGCTATTTGGCATGCCCATTTGGTCAAGGATTTTGGTCTTTCTTCACATACTCCAGTGCCTGGTTGCAATAGCCAAAGTGCAATATGTCTAGCTAAGAATGCCATATTCAATGCACATACCAAACACATAGATGTTCCGTACCACTTCATTCGATAGGCCTTGGATGATAGTCTTGTCACACTGACTACAATCAAAACCCAAGATAACCCTGTAGATGTTCTCACTAAGAGTCTTACAAAGGCTCAGCATGAGCATTGCATTCAATTAGTGGGAGTTGATTAGCTTAAAGGTATCACTTCGGGCCTTTAAGTGGGAGGTTGTTGCGTGTAAAGTCCCTTTGTCTCCGTGTATAAAGTTATACAGGTGTGTGAAGTGTAAAGTCCCTTCGTCTCCATGCATAAAGTTATACATGTGTGAACACACCCATATAACTTCATCTCCTTGTATAAAGTTTTACGGGTAAACACACCCTTATTATGCCCTACATATAAATATATTCTTTATTCTTTGTGTACCATCACAATCTCTCTTACTCTCAACATTGTTGCTCGTGCTTCTGTCTTGCACTTCCATTGCTCACTCCCCCCTTCAGCCTTTGCCATGACAGATCTTGATCTACTTCACTATTATTTGGATATCCAATTTGCTACCATTGAGGGGGGCATCATCATGACAGTCCATATATATTGGCCAACTTTTTCAGCACTTTCGGTTTGAGGATCACAACCCCATGTCTATTCCCTTGGAGCCTAGTTTCAAATTCACTTCCGACTATGGTAACATATCCTTTGATACTACCTTATGTCAACAAGCTATTGGATGCTTAATTTATCCATGTCACACGAGGCCCGATCTTCAATTTGTTGTCTCCCAATCGAGCATATTTATACACAGTCCTTCAGTACCTCATTGGCAAGTAGTGAAACATGTCTTTCACTATCTTAAAGGCACCTAGAATCTTGGCCTTTTCTACAAGGCTGATTCTTCACTCTCTTCGCATGGATATTCTGACAGTGATTAGGCTAGATGTTCACATTCTCATGTCTCTCATAATGGCAATTGCTTCTTCTTGGGTACATCTCTTGTTTCTTGGTTCAACAAGAAACAAACTACAGTTGCCACTTCCAATTGTGAAGCTAAGTACAGAGTAGCCTTCACAACCACAATGAAAAGTGTTTGGCTCACAAGTTACTTATAGATCTTCATATGCACCAAACCGCTCCAACACTTATCTACACTAACAACTAGAGTGCTTTGGCCATTGCGTGGAACCCAATGTTCCATGCCCACCCAAAACATATAGAAGTTCATTACCACTATCATTAAATGCAGTTGTTGCCCCTAGTGTCCTAGGCACTAAGTGACACTAGGATTCTAGGTACTAAGTGACACTAGGATTAGGATTTCCTATGACGATTAAGCCATTAGGATTTTTATTTATTTTAAAAAGACACTTTGCGCCTCATTAATACACTGCTTCTCATTCATGATCAAGTATCATTATGCATCAATTAATTATTTCATTCTCATTCATTTTTCATTAAACTAATTGCACAATTACTCCATGCCTGGGCCAACACAATGGCTACTCTAGAGTGAGCTACCTCCTCCATCAAAACACCTAACAAACATGTCAAAGCTCCTAAAGTCCTCATCTGACTCAGACTGCGGCTCACAGATAGGAGATGACAAAGCATGACAAACATGCCTACTAACAAACTCTTGGTGTAATATACCAAAATTTCATGCAATAAAATACTCCTTGCAGCCAATGGTGCCAACAAAGTCTTTGTAGCCCATTTCCAAGTATGCCAAGACCAAGATATCAAGGTCTATGCCTTAGTCACTGCCTTAGTCATGAATAGTAAGAGGGATGCAATGGGATATATGTCTGCCATACAACCATTACGATGAGGTGATGCTACATCTCTTTTTGGTTTCCAAACGAATTAGAAGCTTATTTTTCACTTTTTCAAGACATATAAAGTACCACCATGCTTTTTACCCTAGTGTTCCAAAACAAACTCTCTCCTCCTGACATCATTGATAATGTAAGCTAAAACACTAAAAGTGAGCACAGCCCCCTCCCTCGACTAGTATATAAAGAGGGGTAGAGCATCACATAGACACAACAGACGAATAAAAGAAGACACCTTGATTTCAACAAAACTACCTACAATCATCCCCCACTTTGGATAAAGCTCCCTTGCCTTGGATGTAGCTCTCCGATGAATTCTTCTACGGCGATACGCTTGTTTTTCAACTTCCTACACCTTACCCTCTAATCCCCTACCAACCCTTCTTGTCACCTTCTCCTAACCAAATCCTCTACCATCCACTCTATCCTGTTACAATACAATGGTCCCAAAAAGAAAGAGTGTAATCGTAGCAAAGCAAGTCCCAGCCACAACCATAGCAGAGCAAGCAGCTGCGACAAAGAGTGCAGCCCCTCTTCCACCTCCATCGCCGGCTTACGAGGTGAATTTAGATTGAGAGTGAGTGTGGCTATCCCCAAGCATAGTGCGTTGAGATCCAGCACCAAGAACTCGTTCCGTCACAAGTGCTTGGGCCAGCTATGTAGATGAGAGGTCTCTCCTCAATGTGCAACTTAATCAGATTTAAGAGGATGGACAAGGAGGACTCTATTCAAGTACTGTATTGCCAAGCATTAACCTGAGAAGCTGGACAAGAAGGACTCTAATTCCACGCCAGGAGTCAAGAATGTGAAGGCAGCCTCATCCTCCTCTACCATATCCTCTACCCTTCAGTGGTTGCTTCAAAATCGCCTGAAGTGTTCGTTTTTCTGCTCTTAGGTTTAATTGAAAACACAAGACAACGTTTCCAAATTCCTTAGCGCTGCTTATCTGATGAACTAACAAAAGACAGGTACAGAAGCAGATGGATTCACCATGAATGCCTGCACGAAGAGCTGCAGCGACGGGGTCGAGAAGCCAGCCCCGGTTATCTGGTGAGAGAAGGGAGGCCTTGTACTTGACACAGCAATCCGAAGAGAGGTGCGAGGTCCTGGCCGGAGGGATGAGGAGCTTTCTGTTGTTGAGGAGGAGGAGAAGGTTGTGAGAAGTCCCAGTGACTGCGAAGTAGGCCACAATGCAAGCGCCAGAGGCCAGCAGACCCATACCAAGTAGAAGCATCAATGGTCGCGACATTACGGACTGTCGACTCGCCAAGTCGTAGGTGTTGCCAGAGCGAGCGGTTCACCCAAGCTAAGGGGGGCGGATGACAAAGTGACATTAATATACTAAGAAAATATATCACTTTAAATATATTTCGCACTATAAAAACTCCCAAAGTTGTCCCAACCCCTCCTAAGAGTGTGGGAGTGCAATTTTTGAAAGTGGATGGGGGCATGATCACAACACTTTTACACATCACAAGGATACATTTTTTAAAAATAATTAAGAATAGTAAACTCTTTTTAAACTTAAATGCATATGCATAAGTATACTCTTGTCTATCGATTTGTAACATGACGAAGGAGACTCTTTGCCCAGAAGTGGACGGGGAAATTACCAGTTGGTACTCATCAAGTCATGCCCTCTCCATTGTGTAAAGGAGAGTGAACACCTAACCCCTAAATCAATAGTTTGATTGGTTAACAACTTGCAAAGTGGGTGTCCATCACGTGGTGTGTAACCAACCTAACTTTTATGAGCATTGCAAAACTTAAATGTCCATGAATGCCATTTGGTGGGTTGGTGTACGTTAATGAGCCAATACTCTCATGAGGGTGCCACTTGGCCCTCCATCTCCTTATATTCATTCAATCAATTGCTAGTAAGCACCCACTTGACCGATCGTAATTGATCCATGGGAGGGGCTCAATGGTTCTAGGAAGCAAGCTAAGTCAAGGGACGTTAAGGACCTTGATATGCTCACATTGTCAATATGGAGTGCACTGAAGAGTAGCTTCGAAATAACCTTCTACTCCATAATGATGCAAGACAATCTAAGATGGTTGAAGGAAGGAGGATCCTCAAAGTCTTGATGGCCTTCTCACTATCTCATCTCAAGCACATTGATTTTTCCCTAGCTAGTCTCTACTTTTTCATGTAAAAACTTCTTGTAAAGCAGCTACCAAGCATATGTCATGTTGTGGCAATTATAGTTATGTTAGGAAAGGATTTTAACTTACTATCTTCAAAATAAACAAGGCAAGAGTTTTGAATTCTTAGCACATTTGGCTACTATAGAGGAGACATGCTTGTGCACAAATGGCATGCTTAGGTTTTGGTCCATGGGCTCTCTCAATGGATGGATAGCAAAGTTGAAGTCCTTGCCAAGCCAATAGAAAAGGATAATATCTCCTGTCATGTAGCACACTTACCTTAACCTTAGCTCTAGGAGAATGAACCTAAGTCATGAGAACTAGGGTTAGGTATAAATAGTAGAAATGTAGCATTTTGTGTATCTTTTGTCATTATTAAACTAAAGACCATCTTCTCAAGAATCTCCTTGGGACCTCCCACCATACATAGAGGTGAGTATCCATGTCCACCAACATGAGGTGTGTTTCATACTCCTTTCATTGTAAACCTTCATTTGCATTTGTAGCCATGGCTTCCTTGTGTCATGATTTATAGCAATAAGAATGCTCCATGCCATGGCTATGGTTTGGTATCTATGCGTATTTATGAAATTCTTCTAGTTTTCTACTGTAGAACTATGATTATTTTTAGTGGTATTAGAGCCTAACTGGAAGGTCATTGTCAAGTCATTATCTAGTTCCAAGCATTGAAGACAAGGTGCACGAGTTAAAGATTTAGTCACTATCTAGCTATACACCATAATTGTGATAGTCAAGCTTCCCTATAGCAAACTGTGGTTATTTTAGAGCTCTTAGATAAGATCTAGAGAAAAAATGTGGTGATTTGACAAGTTTGGCAAGTCATTACTACTTTACAATCCATTTTTTGACCCACTAGACTTGGAAAAGACTATCTCTCTTCTACTTTTTGAAGCAAGGCTTTCTTCTTCCCTTTTCAAGCTTTTCCTTGAGCTCTCATGGTGAGTTTCGATACAACTCTCTTCTTCTAGGCATCTATGGCTTTAGGGCCTTCTTTAGCTATTCTATTTGCATAATGGAACCTACTTATAACCATTGTGTGGAGGTTTGAAGCAAGGAGAGTGTCATACCATTGAGCACAAAATGCATTGAGTCCAAGCAGCGTTTTCAGCAACACAACCTCAAGCTCGATCACGATTTCAAGCCTTGTTGAGTTCTTATGCATGGTTCTTACTTTGGAGAGCTACCTTAACTAATATTGAAGGCTTTTCTCTACTCTCTTGCCATTCTAGCACTCTCATAAATACTAACTATGGACAACAAGAAGGGTACCCATGCCACCATGAAGCCTTGTTCAAAGCTTATAGATTCTCACAAATTAATCCAATTTTCAATCATATCATTACTCTATACCACTCATGGCAAGTCTATATGCTAAGATTTAGCGTTTTTCCTCTTATCTTGAGCCACATTCTTCTTCCAAGCTCTAAGGACAGCAAGACAATTCACATATATTCATGAATCTTAAAGATTACTAAAGAAAGCCTTCAATTTCAATCAATGAGTTTATTACAACAATCATACTTCAAGCATTTGGCAAGAGACAAAGCATGGAAGTAATATTGGAGCCATGAAGCTATTATGTCACTCTCATTTGAGGAATTTATATCAAGTGGCTCAATTTCTCATTCTTGAGCATTGAGATGCATTGAGGGCTATTCAATAAGAGAATTGCATCAAGCTTTGAGCTTCTATTGCGTTGAATGTGTGTGGAATCGAGCATCAAGTCTACTACAAGCTTATAACCATGTATTTTCTTGATTATTAATCTCTCATTCATAAACCACTTGTTGGCTATAGCCTTGGTCCACTTGCTAAGGAGACCTAAGAATTGAGTCTTTCATTGGATTATAGCTATTCCCTTTGTTAGAATGCATTCTTTGATCAAATCAATGGCCTATTTACTTCTTGTAATGTACTTTTGATTGAAATCTTGCTTAGGGACTTCCTTATAGTTGAGCCTTTTACTCTAATCCATAACCTTCATTGATTTATTGTGCTTGATCATTGATAAACTAAAATTTATTGTAAGAAGGGTAAGTGATAATGTAGCAAGTCATTAATTGCCTATGGTAATCCTTTTTTCCTATCCATTTAACCTCTCCATTCTATTCCTATTACATCTCACAAAAGGTTGAAAGTCTATTTCCCAATCAATTCATGCTATCCATGTTTGATTAATTTAGCATTGAGCTACCATACTAATTTTCCAAACGAGGAAAAGGTTAGATGTCAAACAAGGTAGTAGGACAATAGTGAGGTAACCCTCCCCTACTACTAAAGACTCTGAAGGGATGCACAACTATGCCCAAGGTGGAACTTTTCACACTCCCCAATGATCATGAGCCCATTTAGGGAGCCTTGACTACTAATATATGCCTCACCACAAGTACTCGAGTGGACAATGAAGACCTTTTAAAGATCCATAGTAGTTGAAGGCAGTTTTGAAGCAATCACGGATTTATTACATGTTCAAATAGTGGAGTTATAGGGTTTTAAAGAGTGCTACAATCCTACAGGTGTTTACAAGTGCTTATAGGTGCTACAAGGATTATCACATTGTATTTTTATAATTATTTTAATCTCCACAAGTTTCTATTAGTTCAAGCATGTGCCATATAGTCCATACAAGTGCTTGCATTGTTTCCCATGTTTTTATAGGTGTAAAATAGGGATTACATGTGTCAAACAAGGTCCAATTTGGTTGTTATCCTGTTTTGGATAGATTTGGAAAAGTGGCTATAGAAATTTGTAGGTTAACTCTAATAGAAAGCTAAAATAATTAACTTGAAGGGGACATTATACTCTCCATTTAGAATAAAAAAGCTTGTCATTTGGACACCCAAATCAAAAGTTATAGCTGAAACATAAACAGTGGATCACATAGTTAGCACTTTAACATGTATGGCCAAGAACAAGGAAATGTTATTTGAGGATTTGTGGGCATATCATAATAAGAAAAATCCCTCTAATTATGCTTTCAATCATGGGCAAGAAGATGTGGGAATTAATATGTCTTATGTGAAAAATGGTTGTCACTTAGGTAAGGGCAATAATACATATCAAGATTCTAGTGACTACCAATATTTGTCCAACAAAATAAAGCACATGAATAAAGGGATTCAACAAGTTAATAGGAGTATGAACTAAAGCTTGACAAGCTAATTTCTACATTCACTTTGCGTAGTGGGTTACTTCTACATCAATCCCAATATTTTAAATTTAGCCCCAATTGAGCCTACATTGTTAAGACAAATAAATCAGTATCATGGACCTAATTTTGAGATAAGTGAGCCACTAAGGTTGAGATATTATTATTAGCCACCTCAAATGCAAGTTAAGTACAAGGCAAGACCTCAATTTACTTCGATGATAATGATGAGCATGAGGGAGTTCATTTCAACTATAGGCAAGATGAAGATTTTCATGGATGTGATCCATTTTACAAGTCTTTCTATCCATAGCCCACAAGCATGCATAGGAGTTGAAGTCAATAATCATCCCACTCATGAAGACAACCATGATGAGACATGATCATCGCACGATCAAGCAAATGTGTAATACCATTCTTTTGGACAACCATCAACTCATGGAAATGGTTTTTTTGGGCAGCAAATGCCTTGTAAATGCATAGGCAAAATTCATGGAATCAAGAACCACATAGGCAACACTCTTATGAACAGCAATATGGTAACAAGTAGCCATATCATGTTGATAACGAGTACGAAGAGAAAATTGATATCCCAAACTTCAAGGGTGATAACATATCCCCTGTGTGGAGTTGGAGGAGTGGGTCAACAAGTTAGAAATGTACTTCGACTTGTATCTTCATACAAAGGAAGCTAAGATCTATTATGCTCCACTCTATTTTGAGGGATATTCATACACATGGTGGAGGTACACTAGGAAGATCGGGCAAACTTTTTCCAACAAGGGAAGTATTTAAAAGAGATATGGTTGAAGTTTTCATTTCACTGATGGAAAAGAAAAAGCTAGAAAGATAGTGGTATAGACTTCAACAAAGGGACCTATTAGTTAGAGATTATTCTAGCTTATTCTTGAATCTTTCCATGCATATTGAAGGTATGTCGAATGTAGCCAAATTAAATAAATACATCTTCGGTCTTGATCCTGCCTTATCATCGAAGTTTAGCTATGAAGTCTACCATCATCCGTGAGGCCATTCAACTTGTTGAAAGATATAGGCAAAAGTATAAGAGGGATTTGTTAAGTTTTCGTCCTAACATAGTGGGAGTTTCCTAATCAAATCAATCCATAAGACCATGGCAATATTTTAGTTAATCAAGTGAGGGAATAATGCAAGAAAACATGGGTTCAAATACCTTCAACAATACCTATAGTAGTGTGCCTATTTTTCTTATTATATACTCTTCAAAATAGAGGGATTATTGTAGGTCTAATGTTGAGGTAAAAAGCGAGTTTAAAGGGATGAAATTCGAGCCAAATCTTCATCTAAAGCTATTGTCAAGTGATAAACTTTGTGACATGCACTGCAAAAGGATTGTTCTACAAATGTGGGAGAAAATGGACCCTCAATCACAAGAAAAAGTGCAAGGCTAAAATTCCAAAGCTTTATGATCCTCATCAAAGATTTAGATGATGAAGAGATTTATGAGGGCATTTTGTTGCAAATTGAAGTCAGTCCTTCCTACTATGAAGAGTCACATGATATGTATGATAATAGCCATGATGAATCTTTTGACCCCATAGATGGTTTTCCATTTGACCTGGGTGGGGTTTTATATGTTATTTCTCACTATGCTTGGATGGGGGTGTAGAGGAGTCAACTTGCCAACCATCATCCTAGCATGATTCTTTCCCATGGCTTTTGTAGGAGGAAGATTGAATTTAGTGAGAAGAATAGGTTGTTGCATTAAATTTTTACAAGAAATTGTGTTGCCATAACTCAATCAAATTTGGATTTTTATACTTTAAGGAGATGTTACTTTTGTACACTTCATCACAATACTTCATTTATGCAATTTGGAGCTATCTATGCAAAGTTATGACCATTTTACTACCATCCTTCCTATTTATCATAGTTTGCGAGACATTCAATGATGATCTTCTCTTTGTGCTTCTTTAAAGAGTGGTCTTCATCATAGTCATTTAGATGCTTCTTCAATAAGGTTTACATCTTGTAGAGAGCTTCCATTATATTTTTTTATAAATTTTAGTTTTGAGGACAAAACCATCGGGGGTTAAAGGATGCATGTGCTTAGCCACCTACATTTACTTTGTATATAGTGTCTGCACACATGTATACTATAGATGGCGACCACCCATCACTGTCACTTTATTTTTTATTCTTTCTATGACAATAGAATAAGGAAAGGCATATCACACATTGTGACTATTGGAGTTCCCACATACCATCATGTTCTCTCTTGCTTGAACCTCCATAGCTCTTGATTTTGCTTGTGCTCTCACTCTTGCTCCACCTTTCAATTGGTATCAGAGTAGACATTCAAGGAGCTTCACCAACATTCACTTCAGCATGGGAAGAGAGCTTTCAATATTCATGGTAGCCACTCATTGAGGTATGCATCAGCCATGTTGCTTCACTGATCAACTCTACACCTTCTAGACTCGTTGAGGACCTTTTGGACATTAGTTTAAGCCTTGCCAAGTGAGCCTTAAGCTCGGCCATAGCCTATAGGACCTAAGGAGCAACTAGCATGAATTGCGTCAATTTGGATACCCCTCTTGCTAACATTGTTAATATCCTCTAGCTCCTATTGATCTTTTGAATGCATGGTCACTTGCTTGGCACCCTCCTTGGCATTGAAGACTTCCATCTTGAGTATTGTTTGGAGTGTTTGATGAAAGGTGAGAAATATCAAAGCTTGCTTGGAAGAGCTATGGTGGGAGAGCAAGAGCAAGAAAGAGAGAGAGACCAAATGGGAACTCCAATAGTCACAATGTGTGATCGGGCCTTCCTTTATTCAAACTATCACTAAATAATAAAGAATAAAGTGATGGTGATGGGCACCTGCCACCTGCAGTGTGCAGTGGTGGGTACTGTCAATGTAGTAATACACGAGTGACTAGGCAAAGGTGCATTTACCCCCAACAACCTCCCACTGAAAGGTGAATCTGCCCCAGTTAGGAGTGAAAAAGAAAAAGAAAAGACAATACAATGTGCACATGTACAATAAGATGAGGAAAAACATCATCTCATCCAATGCCCATCAATCTCATGAGGAAGGCAAAGTGCTCAGTAGTGAGGCTTCTCGTGAGCAAATCTGCAAGATTAGTGGAGATCTTGACAAGGTCAATAGACTTGTCCTCCATGACCCCACACATGAAGTGATACCTCACCTCAATGTGTTTCGTCTTCACATGGAAGACCAGATTCTTGGCTAGTTGAATAGCACTCATAGAATGCGAATGCAACATAGGTATAGAATCAATCCCAAGGTCATGAACCAAACAGCCCAACCATATGGCCTCCTTGCAAGCCTCAGTGGTTGCAATATCCTCGGCCTCAGTGGTAGAGAGAGCTGTACACTTCTGAACCCTGGACATCCAAGAGACAGCACCTCTAGCATAGGTGAATACAAAGCCAGAAGTGGACTTTCTACTATCTACATGTCCTGCATAATCGGAGTCTGTGTACCCCACAACTCCTATATCCTTGCTGCCATAGCAAATACACATCTCTGTTGTGCCCTTTAGGTATCTCATGATACCCTTCACAGCATCCCAATGTTTCTTGCCAGGTGCAGCCATATAGCATGCCACAACACCAACTACAAATGCAATATCTGGATGAGTGGCTATCATGGCATACATCAAACTACCCACGGCTGATGCATAAGAGATATTGGCCATCTCGGCCCTCTACTCATCTGTTTGCGGACAATCAACTTGTGAAACCTTCACATAAGAAGGTAATGGACAGCCAATAGGCTTGACGTCTTGCATGAGGAAATGCTTAAGGACTTTATGAATGTACTCCCTCTGTAAGAGGTAGAGTAGTCATTGATGCCTGTTGCGCTTAATGCGCATATCAAGAATGTGAGAGGCTTGTCGTCCCAAATCCTTTACCTCAAAGATCTTCTTCAGTTAAGTTTTAAGAGCATCTAGCTCGTCGTGAGCTTTCCCTGCTATCAGCATATCATCCACATAAAGTACCAAAATAAGCAATGAGCCATCACGGGCTTTCTTCGTGTAAAGACACTGATCCATAACACTCTTGCTATAACCCTATGACTACATAAAGGCATCAAACTTATGATACCACTCCTTAGGTGCCTGCTTCAAGCCATGAAGACTTTTCTTCAGCTTGCACACTAGGTGCTCCTCGCCAAGTTCTGCAAATCCCTTAGGCTACATGTAAATCTCATCATGCAAATCCCCATGCAAGAATGCAATCTTGATATCCATATGATATATGTCTAAGTCAAGCTGTGTGACTAAGGCCAAAACCAAGTGTAGGGTGGTCATCTTGACCACAAGAAGGGAGACTTCATCAAAGTCAACTCCATGCTCCTATTTAAAACCATTGGCAACAAGTCTTGCCTTATAAGACAGGTTGGGGTACCCAGGGGTACTTTTCAGCTTGTACACCCATTTGCATGGCAAAGCCTTCTTGCTATTAGGCAATGCAATCGAATCCCAAGTCATATTCTTATGCAAGGAGTCCATCTCAGACTACATAGCTCTATCCCAAGAGAGACTGTCACCCCTGCGCATAGCCTCATCACAGGTGAGAGGCTCTCTTGCATCTGTAACCAAGACATAGTGCATCAAGGGCTCAAATCGATCAGGTGGATGTCTAGCTCTAGTAGATCGTCTCACTGCAAGCTTTGCTGCATGTCTAACATCATGTCCAACACCTTGGCCATGTGTACCAACTGCTATTGCAAGCTCTCCAACTAGCTGTGGCGGAGACATGTGGTTCCTCCTAGAATATAACCTTGCGTATCTCTACCATCTTCTCAGGCTGCCTATGCATCTTGTCTTCATGGAAGACTACATCATGGCTGCGGATGACTTTTTGCGCCTGCAGATCCAAGAGGTGGTAACCCATCTTACTTGCATCTCCATAGCCAAGGAAAATGCATTTGACACTCTTAGGATCCAACTTAGTTCGCTTGTCCTTGGGCACATGGCAGAATGCCTCACATCCAAAGACTCGTAGATGCGCATAAGACGAAGGTTTCGTAGTCCATACCTCCTCTACAACCTAGAAATCCAAACCACTAGAAGGTGATCTATTAAACACAACCAAGACATCTACTTAAGCTTAATGGGATAAGCCTAGACTTTATGCAAAAAATCATTAATAAATGTCACAAAATTCTTTGCACCACCCATAGATTGATAGGGCATGGGCCCATAGACATCCAAATGTACTAATGCCAAGGGCTCACCCATGCATGTCCGACCAAACTTCTTATGCGTATTCCTAGTCTGTCTGCCATAAAGACAATGCTCACATGAATCAAAACATGAATAGTCAAGAGGCGGTAAATAATGCAAAGCAGAAAGCATTTTCATTCCCTTCAAAGACATATGGCCCAAACGGGCATGCCAAAGAAATACACGTGGGATGGAACCCACTGACAAAACATGGTCAAAAGAGGACCCATCAACTACAAGAGGATAAAGGCTGCCAGCCTTGGCACCTCTACTAAGCATAAGTTTGCCACGTGTGATCTTCCATGCAGAATCCCCAAATAAAACATGAAACTCAGCATCATCAAGCTACCATGTAGACATAAGACTGCGTGTAAGCGTAGGTACATGACATACATCTTGTAACAGAAAAGTACTGCTAGTAGAGAATTGCAGCCGTACATCCCCAATGCCAACAATAGCAAGTGATATGTCATCACACAAGTGAACTAAACCAGAGATAGTGCGGTAGGAATGGAACCACTCATGGCATGGTGTAACATGAAATGAAGCACCAGAATCCAAAGGTCAACATTGCATATACATAGAGTGAACCTTAGTCAATGGCGTAGCATCACAAGAACTAGTTGCAAGTACGTACTCCCCATCGGAATCATCAAACTGCATGACATTTATCTCCTTGATTTTCACACTAGACTTCATAGGCATACTGCTATGATCATAGGACTTTTCCTGTACTTTGTCTTTCCCCTTCTCTTTGTGCTTCTCATTGCGCAACTCATGACATTGTGGGCATATATGACCCTTCTTGTCGCAATGATGACATGTCACATTCGTATTTCTCCCATGAGACTTGTTGCATGACTTACCATGCAACTTAGACCTAGACTTCTGCGAGTCTTTGCCACATCCATACCCACGATCATTCTTTCCATTACCATCTTTGCCTCTAACAGTTAAAACACGCGACACATGGGAGGCATCCAAGTTCTTACAGTTGATCTCTTCCTGTAGAAGAACACTCTTTACATCAGGTAAGTTCAAAATAGTAGCAGGAGCACATAAGGCAGTGCGGAATACATCCCATGACTCACTCAGAGTCCCAAGCAAAAACAATGGAGTAACCTCAACATTGAAGGTAATGCCCTGTGAAGTCAAGTTCTTGAGAATAGCATGGAACTGGCTCAAATGAGTAGACATTGTCATATTCTCCTTCATGCACAGGTCCATAAGTTGCTTTAGCCAATACATCTGACTTGCTGGACTTTTCTTGTCATAGAGGTTCTTGATCTTATTCTAAAGCTGCCAAGCACTTTGTGCTTCCTCAACCACATTGTAATGCACCTGTTCAGTGAGAGACAAGATGAGGGTGGACTTGCATAACGCATCAAGCTCATCCCATTTGCCATCAGTCATAGTTTCAGGCTGCTCGCCATGCATCCTTAGTGGCTTTATATGTGATTTTTGCACCAATACCTACCAAACTTGGCTTTTCTAGTAGGCATAATTTGTGCCATTAAGCTTAGTGATGTTGAAGATAGAACTATCAGCAGAAGAAGATGCGATACTGTAGTGCAAAACGGTACAGACAGCTCAAAATTGCTTACTGTTTTCTGTTGTAAACGGCCAAAATACCACCAAAACCAAGGCAAAATGACCACTAATTGATAGCTAATGATGCTGCCAAACAAGTACCATCAAAAGTACAAGAGAGCAAACTGTAGGCAAAATGAATGCACCAAGTCAACCACTGACTGTTAAAGCATAACCAGCATCAAGCGGGCATAAATCAGCATGTAATAGTCATACGGACATCAAGCAAACACCCAAGCATGTCAAATGAATCTGTCAATAAGCCATCACACCCCTTATGTAATAGGACAAAGTGTACACAACACTGGCAAGACCTGACACAGAGAGGTGTATGCTCAGGGAGTGCAAAGCCCAAATCAGCCCAAGTACATCTGTGAGGACCACCACATATCAACCATGCAACATCTAAGTGAAGATCCTAATCTCAAGTATTTGAATGCTCAAGTAGCATAAACCGCCTACTCAATGTCTATCAAGCATATCAAGACGCTCCCACTGGCACAAAAGCCGTAAATATCAAATAAAGGAGCTCAACAAGGGCATATGATGGCACTAGTTCCAGAAGATCCAAGATCAAGCATCAATAAGACCTCATGAGCATCTAGGCTGTGTAGCATTCATACATAGCATCCATAGACCTCAAGTACATCCAAACTATAACTTTGGCAAGCTGGGAAATAGCCAAAGTAAGCTCTAAGCAATCAAATGTCAAGCCAAAGCAAGGCTCAGTAGCATCTAACTCCAAACAATGTAACTGGCATGTAGTAGTGGCATAGGCCAAGCATGCTAAGACCGGTAAGACATAAGCAAAGTACATGCCATAAGTACATTAGAGATGAAGATCCAAATGCTATGTGAAGTCAGGTCAAGCTCAACCAATGATTTGAGAGCAAATCCAAGCTCTATGTTAATCCCCGAGAGTCACTACATCAATGTATACATCCAAGACATAGCCCGAATCCAACAAGCATATCCAAACATAAGCAAAAGAGCTTCAGCCTTGAATATTCCAGTAGCAAATAAACATCCAAATTGAGCAAAAAATGGCTCAATCCAAGCTCAAAACCATAGACAAACCATAGGCATACTTTCCCACATGTATAGATACCAACCAAGAATAATCGGGCATCAAATGACTATGTAGCATGAACATAAAGTGTAATGACAAAGGGATGCCTTGTTTTGGGCTGCTTGTGGACCATGTAAAATAGTAAATGACTGAGTAAATTCAGCCCCAAAAGCATCTCACATCATAGGTGTACATTCTCCTAGCATTCAGGACGCATTCGAGACCAATCGAGCAACTAATGTCAATGCCAACCAAGCATAAACATAAAGTGCTGATGTAACATTGTTTGTGGCTACCTGTGGATTGTGGAAAATAGTCCTGGACCGAGGTAAATTAGTCCACAAATTGATGCCAATGATAACCACTAATGTCGAGCATTAAGGGGCTGTTCTTAAGTGCCAAATGAAGTGTTTTCAAGCTGCCAATGAGTGCCAAGGGAGGGTTGAAGTAAAAAATGATTTTTTTGCAGGTTTTCAAGCTAGCCTAAATTGATTTGGGGCCTGTAGAAGGGTTGGGAAAGGTCAAGGAAAGGTTGGTTGAGTAGTCAAGGACCCCTAGGAGCTCCCTCTTGAAGGGCAAAGTCACCCGCACAGAGCAGGCATCACAAGAAGTAAGATGACATGGCTACCCTGCTTCAGAAAACTTGTGGACTGAAGTAAAATAACAAAAGAGAGGTCCAATACCTCTGAAGGAATGCCCTGAGGGTGCCAAAATGGGCCACGGGTGGTGCACAGATCGGATGCCGTAAGTGTGAGTAGTGAGCGTCAGAAGGTCCCCAAGAACAAAAGAACTCTACTTTTTGCACACAAATCAATGTAGAAAGCTTGCATGACATGAACAAGAGACCAATTGGGTGCAATCTCCCCCCATGCCTTGTGTGAGCGCTCCACAAAGCATGTATTTCATATATTAATCATCTTCAAGCTCAAATAATAGCCCAAATTACAAAATAGCACGCTTTAGCTTTTGAGTTTGCTTTTGTGCCAAATAGAATTAAAGCTAATGGGCGCCCAAGAAGTCAGGCATACCCAAATACAATGTCCAATACAAATATCTAAATTGTGCGCCCATGTGCATACAAAAATAATAAATAAATATCAAGCGCTTTTGATAAATAAGCGCGACAAAATATAGGCGCCATTCCTAAGATATGCACCCATCAAAATATTAACGATAACTTGAATACACGCTATCCTCCAATGCTTCCCACTGCCACCGCTGCTTACTCTACACATCAACTGAAGCATTCACAATCGTTAGTAAAATAATACAATTAAATTGACAAAAGTGAATACCTAGCAGTCTTCAACTACATAAATAAATTAGTTAGAAATCAATCCTAACCTTAATTTATTACGAGTGCGCACTCTAAACTCATAAACATTTATTAATTTAAATATGTATTTTGTGGAATCACCCGCTATGGAATCACCCATGTACACACTAAATTAACAAAACACCTGAAAAGGATAGGCGTCCCCATCGACTTCTCGCACAAAGAATCCACTTTGTGTATGAGCCCCGGTAATAAAATCTTACGAAATCCACCGTGGAATATGCCTCCTGGCATCATACCCCCGGGGTGGGATAGCAATTGTCCTCAATTGCTATTAGCTCAATATGGAGCTAACAGAGTGGGGAAAGCATTTAAGTCTGTAGCATGCATCCATTGGGCCTCTTCAATAGGATGGTTTTTAAACTTGACCAAATATCTAGAATATCTACGGCCAGTTCTAGTGGTCATAAAGTCAGTATCTATAATAGTTTCAGGCTCAAGGATTTTAGTTTCATAATCTAGCAAAGGTGGGTTTTCATAAGCAGGATGTACAGGTAATTGGCCTCTAAAAGGTCGTAATAAACTGATATGGAAGGTGTTGTGAATTTTCCAATGTTGTGGTAGTTCTAGTTTAAATGCATTGTCATTGATTTTGTATATGATCTTGAATGGTCCATAGAATGTAGGTGCTAATTTCACTACTGGGTGTTTACCTACACTTTGTAATCTACGTTTTTCTATGCGTAACCAAACATAATCATCAACTTTAAAATTCATAGCCTGTCTTTTCTTATTTGCTTGTTTTGTATATGATTGCTGGGCTTTGGCAATCATATCTTTAACTTCATCAAAAATAGTAGCATGCATGTTAGTAATATCATCAATAGTCTGAATTTTGTTTGATAATGATGCAACAGGTGTAGGCAATCTATATCCATAAAATAACTTCAAATGGTGCTTTCTTTGTAGCTGTATGTGGTGTATTGTTATATGCAAACTGAAGTAAATGTAGATGTGTATCCCATGTGTGTGGTTTTGAAATGGTGTAAGCACGTAAAAGATCTAAAATAGTACTGTTAGTAGCTTCTGTTTGTCCATTTGTTTCAGGATGAAATACATATGAAAAATCAATCTTTGTTCCTAAGTTAGCAAACAAAGTAATCCAAAAATTATTACAAAATCTAGAATCACGATCAGAAATAATAACTTTTGGTAGACCATGATTAGTAAAAACAGTTTTCAAAAATAATTGAGCAGCGTGAGATGCAGTTAAAGTTTTCTTGCATGGAATAAAATATGCTTGTTTGCTAAACCTGTCTACAACAGTCCAAATCATATCATGGTTAGCTTTAGTGTTAGGTAAACCAGTGATAAAATCCATTGAAATCTGTTCCCATGGTCGTGATGGAATAGATAATAGCATAAGTAAACCATATTGTTTACCATGGTGTCTTTTAACTCATTGACAAACTAAACATTTAGATACAAAGTTAGATACATCAGTGTCCATATGTGGCCAATAAAAATCTTCAGTCAATGTACGCAAAGTAGATATAATACCTCTATGACCTTGATATGGAGGACAATGAATTTCATGCAAAACAAATAATCTAAATGGAACTGTCACACATAATCTTTTTTCATAAAACATGAATCCATTATTGTAAGACAGTGAATCAATAGGAATCCAATTATTTGCAACTAATTTATTCCAATCAGCTTGAAAAGTAAGATCTTGATGATAAATATCTTTCATAGGGATAAGGGAATCAAATGATATCATAGAAATATTATGAATTGTCGGTCTTCTACTCAAAGCCTCAGCTTACAACATTCTCTTTTCCGGGTTGATATTGTATAAGGGGATGAAAACTCTGAATAAAAGCTTCCCATTTAATATGTATGTCAGATATTTGGGGTTGACTAAGGAGATGTCTAATACTTTGTGTGGGAGCTTTCACTCAACCGCCAAGACCCACGGACCGCTTATTGTTTCAAGCATTCCAAGCCGAGCACTAATGGCTACCTCTCACATAGCCGACGCGCAATGCCTACCTTACGGGTGTAGTGAGCTTACCTTGATGCCATTCGAGTTACCTTCTCTCCCGCGCACTCCGGTAGCTCCACGATCCAAGTGCAAGCTTCAAGCAAGCTCCATCCTCAAGCTCCACACTCCAAGCTCCATGTCTGCGAGCAAGACAAGAGAAGAGAAGATAAGAGAAGAAGAGAGGAGAAGATGGAGAGCTTCTCCTCCTCGGTCCCTCACCCTCACACACTCACTCCCTCACACTCTCACACTCCCTCTCTCAAGCACAAGCTCAAGCAAGCAAGAAGAAGGAGAAGAAGAAGAAGAGGAGAGCCACTTTTGGCCACACACAAGAATGAGCTTCTCATTCACTTTTCAACTTTGTATACAAAACCCTAAATCCCTTTTGGGCGGTCATCCCCTTTTCCCCTTTTTTACATGGCTGGCCATAGCCTAGACCATTTTTCCCATTGTCCTTCTATCTTCCTAGCTTCCTTTCCACCGCCCATCTACATTTACAAATTGCACAGGTGAGAGCCCGGTGCTCTTTTACAAGATTTCAGGGTGCGCCTTTTTATTTTAAAATGCGCCTTTCCCCTTTTGTATTTGCCTTGGCCTTTTAAGGTTGCCCTTGCGCTTTTGGCCTTTTCTCCTATTCTTTCTTCAGTCAGGCTACTTTTTTTCCGCCTTCGCCCTGCGTCTTTTTTATTTCCTTTTGCTTTCTTCGTGTTGGGGTTAACACTTTGGTGGTCAGTTTTAATTATAAATTCAAAACCCATTAAATAATGTTTCCATTGACGTAAGGCTTGTACTACAACTAGCAATTCTTTATCATAGGTAGAATATTTAAGTTCAGATGGTTTGAGTTTACAGCTAGAGTAGGCTATGGGATGATTATCTTGCATAAGGACTGCTCCTATTCTAGATCCACTAGCATCAGTAACTACTAAAAAGAATGGTCTATTGAAGTTAGATAGTTGTAATACAGGAGCATGGGTTAAAGCATGTTTCAATAAATCAAAAGATTTTTGTTGATTGTCAGACCAGTTATACACAATACCTTTCTTTAAAAGTTTTGTTAAAGGTAAAGCAAGTAATGAAAAATTTCTTACAAACTTTATGTAAAAACTAGTAAGACCTAGAAAAGAACGTAACTCGTGCACATTTTCGGGTATGGGCCAATTTAAAATTGCTTCTATCTTTTTAGGGTCAACTTTAATACCTTCTGATGAAACAATATGTCCTAGATATTCAATTTTTGTTTGAAAGAATTCACTCTTTTCTAGATTAGCATATAATTGATTGTCTTTTAACAACTTAAAAACTAAAGACAAATGTTCATAATGCTCATTCTCATTTTTACTGAATAGCAATATATCATTAAAGAAAACTATGACACAATGCTGATGTTTCAAAAATATGCGATTCATCATACGACTAAATGTAGCAGGTGCATTAGTTAAACCAAAAGGCATCACTAGAAATTCATAGTGTCCAAATTCTGTTCTAAATGCAATTTTGAATATATCAGATTTATCCAATCTTACTTGATGATAACCAGATTTAAGATCTATCTTTCTGAATATGGCTGATCCTTGTAGTTTATCCATAAGATCATCTACCCTAGGTATTGGATATCTATTCTTAACAGTAATTTTATTTAGGGCACGATAATCAATGCACATACGATAAGTATTATTATTCTTCTTCACTAATAAAACAGGTGCGCCAAATGGAGAACTACTAGGTCTAATTAATCCTCTGCTAAGCAATTCATCTATTTGATTTTGAATTTCTTTCTGTTTAATTTGGTTATGCCTATATGGTGCTTTACATGGTGGTTGTGTTCTAGGAATTAAATCTATTTTGTGATCTTCAGGACGTGAAGGTGGTAGTCCAGGTGCTAAATCATCAGCAAAACAATCTTGAAATCGGGCAAGAAATTGTGTATGCCTAGGATGCATTTATTTTTCTTTAGCTTGAAGTTCATTCACCCATATTAAATAAGATTTGCTACTTTTTACGTAATGCAGGTTTAGCCTGAGTATGAGTAAGCAATGAAAAATTATTAGAAGCGTTCATACCATGCAATGTGATTTGTTTTCCTTGAAAATAAATTTTAATTGAATGCTTAGAATAATCTATGTCAGGATTATACTGATGACGCCAAGGCATTCCTAAGATAATATCACTAGACTGTAAAGGTACAACTAGGAAATTTCTTTGTTCAGTATATTCACCAATTTTAATTTTTAAATTATGCACCTTTTGTGTTCCATTATATCTTGTGCCTCGGAATGCAGCTTTAATGCGATAATTTGTAGAAACAGTTTGTAAATTCAATTCTTTAACTAACTTTGCAGAAATAAAGTCATGTGTGCTTCCATCATAATGTAAAATAGTATTTTCTTTACCATGCACAAAACATTTCATTGTTAACAAAGAATGGGGAGTTGGCATACCTGGCAAAGTATCCGAAGTAGTACCAATGTCATCATCATCTTTGGTAAAGTCAAGCATTTCCTCACGTTCTTCTTCTTCGATTGCGCCAAGATAATTGATATGGACACGTGGCTTTTTGGATTGGCAATTGGCTGCTAGATGTCCAGGTTGATGGCATTTGTAACAAACTATGGGTTTTGGCTTTAGATACATTGTTGGTAATGGTAGGAAGTTTAGGAATGTTGGGATTTGGCTATGAGGATGGCTTAGGGTTTGGATTGGTGTTTGATGGCAAAGTAGGTGGTCGTGTCCAAGACTTACGGAATGAAGATGGAAGAAAAAAACTTTGATTGAATCTTCGAAAATTTGAATTGAATTGTTTGGAACCATAGTTACCATTAGTTTGAAATTGTTGCGGTCGCTTGTCTCGTCCTCGAATCTTGTCTTTAGTGTCATGAGCCAAGGAAATTGCATCTTCAAGAGTGGTTGGCTTGAACATATTGACTTCAGCATAGTAATGTCCAAGTAGACCAGACATAAACTTGCGTTTGTGAGTCACTTCAAGTACATCTTCGAGCATGTGTAGTTGTAGTAGGGCATTCCAGAAACGTTCAATGTATTGGGAAATAGGTTCACGATCTCTTTGCTATAGAAGATCCCATTGCTTTATGGCTTTTTCATGGAACTGAGGAGGAAGGAAATTCTGCAAAAACTTCTTTTGGAAAGTCTCCCATGTAGTGGGACAATCAATGCTCTTGTGGACCACAGTCCACCATAAGGATGCTCGATCAACTAAATGGTTAGTGACGCATTTAATTTTGTCTTTCTCAGCATATGCTTCTTCATGGAAGTAATCATCAAACTGATTGATAAATGCAAGTACAGTCTTTTCATCTCGTGATCCATTGAAAGTATGAAATTTGAAGTTTCTTTTACTTATCTTTGTTTCTTTGCGGATGGATTGGGCTTCAAGTGTCGCATTGATGGTACGTCGTATAAGATCTTCGAGTTGCGATCCATCTTGGTCGGTAGTAGATCATTGCAAATTGGCCAATTGAACTTGCAAAGCTTGTCGGGCTCTTCGTTCTTCTTCGAGCCGCATCATAATCAAATCCAACTTTTGCTCCATCATTGGTTCGGGTAAATCACCTTCAGCCATAAAATCGTCCATATGTTGTTCCGTCATCCTGTAAAATCCAAAAGACCTCACACTCTCGAAATCTTATTAGTAGGATGAGCGTAGCTCAAAGGCGGGTATACAAGGCTTATAAATTTTGTTTGGCTTTTATGGTCTTTGTCTTTTGCGATTGCGGTATTCGTTGTCACAACCGTCTTCATAGGAACGATGTATAATGTTCGTTTAGCCTGCGTATGACCTTCTGCATTTGCTGAAACTGGTTTAGCAAGTCTGCAGGTGTGAACAGGGTCTACCATAGAGCAATAAACGGATTTTGTGCTTCTGCGTGTGAACTGTCTTTATGGGAGTTGTTGAATAAGTCTTTTTTGAACCTTTGTGACTTGCAGGATTTGGAGAGCTTATGACTTAAAGCTTATGTGACTAAGCTTTAATGTAACTGGGCTATTGTCAATTTCATTTTTTAGGAGGGGAGGCAGTTTTTTTCGCTGCCGATTCTGGCGTCAGGATGCCGCGTTACCAAATCGAAGAATTGAGTGGTCTTAAGCTTTTTAACAAGCTTATTAAGCTTTAAGTTAAAGCTTTTAAACTTTTTTCTTGGCTATGGAGGCTTATCTGTTCTGTTTGAAGATGACTTGAAGAAGGAGCTATCCATGTGGTCCTCTGCCTCCACAGGCTGGTCCTTCGCGATCAGAGAGTGTAGAAGGGGGTTCTTGACCGCCAGGAATACGCTAGTATCAACCGTTCGCGACGAAATTGACTGTAGAGCTCAATCATTCCAAGAGCTCTGCCTTCGTGCAAGATGGTAAGCGATTGGAAGCTCTTGATCTCAGCTTCACTCTGATACCACTGGTGCACAGATCGGATGCAGTAAGCGTGAGTAGTGAGCGTCAGAAGGTCCCCAAGAACAAAAGAACTCTACTTTTTGCACACAGATCAATGTAGAAAGCTTGCATGACATGAACAAGAGACCAATTGGGTGCAATCTCCCCCCATGCCTTGTGTGAGCGCTCCACAAAGCATGTATTTCATATATTAATCATCTTCAAGCTCAAATAATAGCCCAAATTACAAAATAGCACGCTTCAGCTTTTGAGTTTACTTTTGTGCCAAATAGAATTAAAGCTAATGGGCGCCCAAGAAGTCAGGCATACCCAAATACAATGTCCAATACAAATATCTAAATTGTGCACCCATGCGCATACAAAAATAATAAATAAATATCAAGCGCTTTTGATAAATAAGCGCGACAAAATATAGGCGCCATTCCTAAGATACGCACCCATCAAAATATTAACGATAACTTGAATACACGCTATCCTCCAATGCTTCCCACTGCCACCGCTGCTTACTCTACACATCAATTGAAGCATTCACAATCGTTAGTAAAATAATACAATTAAACTGACAAAAGTGACTACCTAGCAGTCTTCAGCTACATAAATAAATTGGTTAGAAATCAATCCTAACCTTAATTTATTACGAGTGCGCACTCTAAACTCATAAACGTTTATTAATTTAAATATGTATTTTGTGGAATCACCCGCTATGGAATCACCCATGTACACACTAAATTAACAAAACGCCCGAAAAGGATAGGCGTCCCCATCGACTTCTCGCACAAAGAATCCACTTTGTGTATGAGCCCCGGTAATAAAATCTTACGGAATCCACCGTAAAACCTCATGGAATCCACCATGGCACGAAATCCACCGTGGAATATGGCGCTTGGCATTAGCGGGTAGGTGCTCGGGAAGTCAAGGAGTGACAGGAGCTCAAGAGAGTCGGATATGGCTACTGAGAAGGAGAACCAATGAGGGTAGGTAATCGATAGGAAGCTGAAGGAGTCATGAACCAAGTCAGAATGCTCAAGCAACCATGCTCTAATACCAATTGAAAGGTGAGAAGGATCGAAGCTTTCTTGGAAGAGCTATGGCGGGAGAGCAAGAGTAAGAAAGAGAGAGAGACCAAATGGGAACTCCAACAACAGTCACAATGTGTGACCGGGCCTTCCTTTATTCAAGCCGTCACTAAAAGAATAAAGAATAAAGTGATGGTGATGAGCGCCTGCCACCTGCAGTGTGAAGTGGTGAGTATTGTCAGTGTAGTAATGCACGGGCGGCTAGGCAGAGGCGCCTTTAACCCCAACATTTGAGGTCAGCCATTGACCTACTATTCATGACCCACTTGCTATTTACTGTATTTGATTGTTTAATACTCTAGTAATGCTTATGGGGCAAATTTGTTATGCTCGATGATGTATTGTTGCTCAAGAAAGGCATTTGTATCCATTAGAGCTTGAATAGCTCCATGATTGAAGGGTTCTTTTTTGCTATACCTTATGAATAGTAAGCATTCATTGTGAAGGCTTATGTATTGAATGCCTACAAATGCTTTGGGGATGATACATGGATGTATTGATGCTTGGCATTGGTTATTATGCCTGTACATTCTCATGTTGAGCTCTAAGCTTTGGATACGGTGGACACATTCTTCCATTGGCTATTTGCTTCAATGGTTTTCCACTTATGTGCTTGAAGCTCATTGTTGGTATATGCTCCTAGATGTATTGCTTCATGTGTTTGGGCACCTGGATGTTATGAGACATATGTCTTCAGCTTTGCTTTGCTCTTAGACATTCCAAATTTACTTTTGTGGGAGAAGTTTGATATTTTTATTGTGCAAAGCTTGGTCTATTTGAGAACGTGGGAGTCTCTTGCCTATCTGTATATGCTCAATTGGTTTTAGTCTACATTGTTCTTATAGACATTGATGATTGTAGACTGATTTAATTTTGGTTTGTGCACCCTGGTACTTCCTCTTGTTAGATGGGTTTGCTAGCTTTGAATGTATGCTTAGTTATGTACTTGAGCTTCACTAGTCATCTGTAATGAGTTAGTTGCAGATTGGTGGATCTCAATTTCTTTTGGAGATCTCTTATGCATAGTTGGGTTATGTAAATGCTACTCCTTTGTTTGGGATTACATTCATGTATCTACCATCATTGGGTCTTTGATAACATTTGATACCTTGGTGGTTAATGTCCTATCTTGCACTGCTAACTGCATTGTATATTGCAGTCGCTACCTAGATATCCTTGGTAGTGGGAGCTTTGCATTTTGATCATTTACCTACCGTTATACATTCATTTACTATAGTAGTTTTATGGGTAGCCATGCTTAAATTAAGTTTTGAGCATTTTTTTTGAGAGCAAACACTTATATTGCATATTAAAGTGCTTTCTACTTATGGACATCATTGTATTGGCTTAGTATTCCTCTTGTTGTATACTTTTTGACTCATTTTTGGGGCTAGTTTGCTATTATTATAGCAATCCATACTCTCTTTAGTTGGCAAACTTAATGGTAGGTGTCTCAAATGTTTCCAATGACATTGCTATCTTTAACATGAAGTTGGATAGCAATAACTTCTAGTATTAGAAGACTCATATTTTGTGGGTATTGATGCAAAAGAAGAAAGTGAGGCCATTAAAAGATAATGAAATAAAGCCAAAAGATTGGAAAAGAGATGATTGGGAAGAGGTTGATGAGCTATGCAAGTCCTCTATTATCTTGTATTGTCTAAGTAGGTTTATTTCAATGTTATTGTGGCTGAAGGTGGTACTTATGATTTATGAAAAAAGATATGCAACCTTTATGAGTCCTACTTTATAGCTGTATTGGTTGAAGAAGCTTGCAAACCTTCGTATGAAGGGGGGGATTTCTATGTCCACTCATTTGAATGAGTTTCATTCCATTTTTAGTCAGCTTATCTTGCAGAGCATTCAATTTGAGGATAACATAAAGTCTTTGTTCTTACTTGTTACACCACCTAAGACTTGGGATATATTTTTTATTGCTATGAGTGCTAATCTTCTTGAATATGGCTTCAAATTCTATGATATAGAGAGTGCATTACTTTATAGAAGAAGCAAAAATGAAGAGCATTGATGCAGCCCATACTTCTTATGCACTTATAGTTAGAGGCATACATGATGGTAAAGGGAATGACTGCTGTTGTAGAGACTCACAACCCAACACGAGCAAGTCTAAGTCTTGTGATTAGTCATGCAATAAATCATGTGGTCCTAAATCCTCTCTTATTATTTTAGGTAGCAAGATCACATAAGGTAACAATGCCATAAAATGTGCAATGATAGCATGTATCCCTTGCTTGTATCTGAATTTGTTGATCATGTTTTGGCCATGATCAATCTTCCACATGTATTTCTTTGGCACTATTGTCTTAGGCATATGTCCCTTAAATGAATGAAAGTCTTGACTCATTTGTAGTATTTATTGTCTCTTGACTACTCGTGTTTTGATTCATGTGATCATTGTTTATATAGCAGATAGACTCGTAACTCACACAAAAAGTCTGGTTTTACATACATACGTGAGCTATTGACTCATGCATTCAAATGTTTGTGGTCCCATACCCTGTCAATCATTAGGTGGTGCAAAGTATTTTGTTACATTCATTGATGATTATCTGTATAAGGGTTGGGCCTATCTGATAAAGCAAAAGTCAAAAGTTTTGCTTACATTTCAATGCTTTCTTGCTATGGTTGAGAACTAGTTTGGCCATAGTTTGAAATGCCTACAATCTGACAATGGGATTGAATATTTATCTAAGACATTTGAGTATTTTTGTGATGAGAGGGATATAAAGCATCAATTGCCCCTCAGATTCCACCCTAGAATGGTGTTGTAGAGTGCACGCTATAGGACTATTCAAGGAAGAGTCTATAGTATTCTTAGTTGGGCAGGCTTACCATAGTATTTTTTGGATTGAGGAAGTTATGAATACAATTCATTTTATGAATAGATTGCCATACACTGGTCTTGGTGGTCGAGTTGCAAAGAGGAGGTATGGTTGATAAACCTTCTTAATATGCACACTTGTGAGTCTTTGGATGTGAGGCTTTTTGCCATATTCCCAAAGACAAATGCAACAATTTGGATTCGAAGTCTGTCAAATGCATCTTTCTTGGATATGGTGATGGAGGTGAGATGGGCAATCATCTTTGGGATTCGTAGGGGTATTTCATGAGAGGATAAGATGTATATAAGACTAGAGTAGGTATTTGAGGTATGTAGGGTGATTTTTCAGGAGCTTCTTGCTACATTACAATCTAATCCTAGATAGCCTACAATTGCTAATGATGTAGTAGTCTAAGATTCACTTGTTGTGCAAGATCATGATGCATTAGACAGAAAGAGTAGAAGTAGTAAGTGTGCCATAACTAGTTTTGAGACGCTTTGCAAAGCCTCATGTCCTCCTAATCATTTTGGGCCCTCTATGCATTAAGTCTTGGTGATAGATTTTGATGAGGCCCTAACTTATGAGGAGACTATGCACAGATGTGATAGTTACTCTCGGGAGAGGGCTATGCAACCTAAGTTTAATCCACTGTTAAAAAAAATATGTGGAATGATTTTATTGCCCTATGGTAAACATGTATTGCCATGCAAGTTGATATACAAGTTGAAGAGCACCCCTATCCACCTTAAGCTGGCATACAAGGTTTGTTTGGTTACAAAGGATTTTGAACAGGAAAAGGGAGTTGATTTTGATAAGATATTCTCCCTTATGGTCAAGATGACTACCTTGTGCTTGGTTTTGAACTTGGTTGTATAATTAGATTTGAAGCTTTATCAGGTGGATGTGAAAATGAATTTCTTACATGGAAACTTGCATGAGAATATTTATATACATCATCCTAAGGATTTGTGAAAAAAGATAGGAAACACCTAGTATGCAACTTGAGAAAGAGTCTCTATGGACTTAAGTAGGCATCTAGGTAATGGTACCACAACTTTGATGCTTTTATGCATTTGCCGAGTTATTCTTGTAACACTATGGATCCATGTCTTTACATGAATAAGGCCTTTAATGGTAGCCTTATCATTTTTGAACTATATGTTGATGATGTGTTGATTGTTGGGAGTGCTCATGATAAGCTAGATGCTCTAAAGTCTGAGCTCAAAAAGAGCTTTGAAATGAAGGATATGGGGTATGCTTCTCATATACTTGGTATGCGCATTATACACTATTGCTCTAAGAGGCTCCTCTACTTGTCACAAAAGGAGTATATTCATAAAGTCCTTGAGTGGTTCCGTATATAGGGTGGTAAGCCTATTGACTCCCTATTACCTTCTCATGTGAAGGCCAGTTAAGTAGATTTTCCCCATTCTAATGATGAGAAGGCCAAGATGACCAAGATTTTGTATGTATCTGCAATAATGGGCAACTTGATGTATGCCATGATAACTGACTAGACCTAACATAACATTTGTAGTGGATTTTGTGGCTTATTATATGGTGACACTTGGCAGCTAACATTGAAACACCATGAAGGGTATCATGAGATACGTTGAGGGCATTGTAGATATGTGTATTTATTATGGTGACCAGGATATTAGAGTCATGGGCTACACAAAATCTGATTATGCAACAATATGAAATCCACCTTTGGTTATGTCTTCACTTTTGTTAGAGGTGTGTTTCTTGGATGCCGAGGGTGCCGAAATGCATGCCCTTGTCTATTTGGCTAGACAACATCAGGGAAGTAGCTCATTGGTATGATCTATGTTAATATTATGCTATGATTCTAGTCCTCGAATGTATCCTAATATTTTTCTCATTCCATCATTGTGCTTCAATTCACTCTAGCTCACATAAAAAATTTCCCAATCCCTTCTTTGCTTTACAAGACCAATAAATAGCCAACGATGCAATAGCCAAGGAGATTAATGGCATCAATTTTGCAAATACTATATGGGTCACCATACCCTATTTGATAAATACATAGAGAGAGGCGCTCTAGATATGCCTTGTCCACTAACTATTTTGAGACTTTGCCATCCCTTGAAAGCTCAAGCACATTCAAATATATGTGCACTCACACTCCAATGCACATATGGTTTAATCTCCCACATGCTTGCACTCTTTAAGACCTTGTACATTCACATGCACATGCGGTTTTCCTTCTCATGAGCACACACACACACACACACACACACACACACACTCTCTCTCTCTCTCTCTCTCTCTCTCTCTCTCTCTCTCTCTCTCTCTCTCTCTCTCTCTCTCTCTCTCTCTCTCTCTCTCTCTCTCTCTCTATTTCTTTCATGTAAGCAAATATTAAAATCCCAAGATGGTTGCCCTACTTTAGGCACCACTTAAATACTTTATTAGTGAGCTTTACAGTGCGAACCCCAATATCCATTTTATAGTACAAATCCCAAGTGTGTGAAAATTTGTAGTGAGTTATAATGCATCAATAAGCCAAATGCAATGTTCAAGTACAATATCCCAAATAGATAAAGGTGAAGCATGTGAACAGCAACTTGGAGCCAGTATAATCCTTGATCCATGGGCATGTTGTTGGCTGAGGTTTCTCCCCTATGGCATCTATTGACCTTGCATCTCCTCATACACGCGTTGCTCCTATGTGATCTTCAATCATTGATCACACATCAATCACCTCACAGGCCTTCATCTCGATTAAATTCGTGAATTTAAGATATTTTGTCGAAGAGATTGTAGTTATGCAATGGTAGTGGGCAAGGAGTGGAGGAGGAATGTAATAAAGCAAATTTAACCTAGGCTTAGGAGCTAGACACATTAATTAGGGTTAGCTATAAATAGTGGAGTATGGCCAAATGTGGGAACCATTTAGTCTATTTTAGGCTAGAGTATAAAAGGCAAGAGAGTGCCAATGTAGCACATCTTTTCAATTCATTTCTTTAAACTCCACTTCTTGGAGCTAGAAGGTTTCTTCCTTCCCCACCATTGCAAAGGGTGTGTACCTTGTAGCAGCCATCATCATAGTATTCTCAACAAGCAACCATGGCTTCAACATTTGTATTTCTTCTTCACATTGAATATGAATGGCAAGCTACGGTTTGTTTCTAGTATTTCTTGGAAGCATTTCTTGTTAGCTTTCTTGTATTTTCTTGGATATGGCAAAGTATCATTTCATTGGTATCAGAGCCATAACTTTGATCCATGGGAAGAGTCATTGCCATGGAGAATTTAGTCACAGGGACAAGCAACAAGTAACTGGAGCATCAAGATTTGGTCACAGGGTTTGGTATAGTTCAAACCGTGACTAGTCAGGGTTCTCTGCAGCAAGTCGGGATTAATTTTGGAGGTTTCTTGGAGAGATCTTGAGGAAGATGGAGGTTCTTGGTCAAGATAGCAGGCCGTGGTCAAATGGAGGCCCATTTTGAACGTTCTTGGCCCTAACTGGAGTCTAAACAGGGATTACAGGAGTTAAACCTTGATTACTTTTTGGAACAATCTTCTCTTTCCTCTTTCCTTCAAGATTCCCTCAAGCTTTCATGGTGGATCCTTGCTCATATATTCAATCTATGGCTTCTACACTATCCAAGGACTTCAAATCTTGCCTCTCTTCGGCATGAGCTTCATGAGGAGTAGCCTTATGGCTAGTTCATCTTGTTTTTTCTTGCGCATCTCGGAGTGTGTGTGCTGTTGCCATGGCGCTCAAGAACATACTCATGTATGATACAAAAATTGGGGCTAGATAGCTCCCATAGAGCTGCAGGCAGTCATTCATGAGATTTCCAAACAGGTGACAGTCATCATCAAATGCCTAGAAGGAACCAAGACCGCCATCAAATCATTGGCTGTGGAAGGAGCGATCTGGTGCTGCTGGGTCTCTCACTCTCTCTCTCTCTCTCTCTCTCACAGAGTCAGTCTCACAGTGATCAATACCTGGAAAACTAAAGAGCTTTGTGGATCAATACAAATCAAATCCTTCTCAAGGTTTTTGGTTGAAGAAGAAGAAGACAAGTCTTTCAATCCTTGCACGCATATTCGACCAAGATGGGAGGATCTTCTGCTGGACGTTCATTTTGGCATTGGACCAGTGCATGGACTTGACGTTGATCAACGACGTGATCAACCTATAGCATTGCCGCAAGTCCTTTGCAATTTTTGGCCCTGTGCTTTTGCCAACAGGCTCTTCCTCAGTTGAGCTTCCTGTGCGGCAAGACGAATCTCTCATCCTATCTGATTCTCTTGTAGAAGGCTGTGAGTTGCTGCCTTAATGTTGATTGTCATGGTCTTGCTAGTTGCTTTGCTGTGGTACTGCATGGTTTGCATTGCTTCAGCCTTGTCTGACAACAGGCACCTCATCGGACCTGAAACGAAAAGCCTCCTTCCAGTATTGTTTGCGGTTCCATGAAGCAGACGCCTTCATCCGAGGCATCAACACTGACAATCCATTCTTGCCAAAGAATGACTGGATACAAGGTTAGGAAATCGGAGGAAAATAAGCTTCTGCACATGCTTTAGGAAGAACAAGTTGTCCTATTCGACCTGCATCACTTGCACTCAACATTTTCAAACAATGGAGTGATAGTACAATTTGAGTCTCTTGCTGTAATTTGCTGAAGCTCCTGATTAGTAATTTGAGGCCAGTAGCATGGCAGCAACTGGTTCCTGCCTCTACCCTCCCTTGGTGGCTGTGCAACCCGTACTGGCATCTGTGCAGGGACTTCTTTAGGAGTCTCAAGGGGGTCTACTTGATGGTGTTGGGGCTGTTTGGGAGGAAAGTTTCTCTGCCTTTGACTTACTGAATGCCATGCAAATGACTTTAACTGTTCTTTCTCCTCCTGAGAAAAAATCAACAGAAATTGGGTAACCCGCAATAGGCTTCATTCCAGAGCCATCAATATTAACACCTTCAGCACCATACAAGCCCAGTGACATAGCCAGGCAAGCACTAGATGAACTAATCTCCATTGCAGGTCCAAAAGCTTTATTGTTCAGTACAACACTAGTTCCACTTATGCCCCAGCTAGTTTCAGGCACTTGTATTACTTGCCTAATTAGTGTATCTTTAGACATATCCATCTCTCTTGCGGTATAATCTTGATTTGGACTACTGGGAACTGCAGAATTGAGTTCAATAACTTTTTCATCCATAGCTGCTACCATAAGTTTTCATACACCCTGTTACTCAACACATAAAGCAACATCTACATCCTTGCAAGAAGCTGCACTGCCATCCATCAACTGTTAATGTGCTATATTTGAATCCACCATTTAGGCTTAACTCTGCAAAGGCATCAACTATCCATCAACAATTTCAAATGCAACTGAGTGCCTAGCGAGTTGTATTTGACTCACCGAGAGAGCTTTATCTTGGACGAAGGTCTTGTGGGAAAGAAGTTGTGAAGCCTTCTTGGGGAAAGCCTCTAGTCCTTGAGAGAATTTGCCAGTTTGATAGTGAAATGCAAGTAGGAAACAGATGTGTTGAAAGAGTCACCAATATTTGAAGGATCTTCATCAACATTGAAGGTATTAGACCATTTCTTGGAAGGCTCATCAACACTTCTCTTGAAGATTCAACAAAGTCTTGTGCCATTTGGTTCTTCTTCAACAAGCTATGGTTCATGGAGAACCATTGGAGCATTATTGAGTAGAGTATGATGCTGGGATATACTCCTATTTTGGTTCAAGCAATCACAAGAATTTTGCAAAGATAAATGTTTCTTAAATAGAGAGGGGTATTGCTACTCCTAAATTCAAATCAGGATTTCTACTTGATACTAGACATCTTAAGCTATGAGTCAAGCTATCATACACCTTATTTGGACTTATATTTTTCAAGATAGAGCTGATTTTGTACCAATAGGTCACTATGGACAGCATGTATAACAGGGGGTACAGACATGTAATTGTGAGACCTATGCTTAGTCAAAGGCAACAACCTAATCATCAGCATTCCTATAGACATCAAGTGCATGAAGGGCATTGTTCTTATGATGATAGATCTCATAGGTATTCTCCTTATGGTCAGCAAGAGTATGCAGGGAATTACCATATGGGGCAGCATTCATATGATCATAATCATGGTTATTTTCATGAGACTGATGGGCAGCATCAACCTTATGCAAATGAGAAAAATATGGGAGCAAATGATGCCTATGGAATACACTATGCAGAGTACCAAGGTCAGCCAGCATACATTATGGATAATCATTTTGAAGAAGAAGAACCCATCCATCCTTTCTCATTCAACAATGTACATGGCACCTATGTGTCAAGTCGCATGTTTGAGGATATCACTTCAAAAGGGTTTTGTTATAAATGCGGTGAGAAGGATATTTGTGGTCACATAAAGGTATGCAGGGCAAAGCATGTTAAAGTATCGACTGTCCTAGAATTTCCTACTCCCTATGGCATTCAACGAAGGCTTATACCTCACCAAGTGTTGAAGGAAATGTGTCAGAAATTCATATGCTATAAATGTAAAGAACGATGGACTCCTAGTCATGACAACTATTGTAGAAACAAACATTTTGCTACAGCCATTGTTTTGGAGGATTCAAGTGAATATGAAAGGGGATTACCAAGTTCAACAACAAGAGTTTTATGGAGTTGAAGTTGAAAATAAAGCTGAAGATAAAGATGAAGATGAAAATGAAAATGAAGATGAAGATGAAGTTGAAGACAAAGCTAAAGATGAAGATGAAGATGAAGAGCAAGAGGATACACATGACAAAGTTGATCAAGAGTACATTAGTGTACAACAAGAAGAGCAAACTCAAGGTTTATATATATTTCATGATGATGTTGAAGAGGGTTATGTTGATCATATATGTCATGAAGATATTGAGGAAACACATGATGGGTTCTATCAGCCCATTGACAATTTTGGTATGCTACAGCCAATAGAAGAAGATGTTGATTGGAATGCATATGGAGATGTACATGAGAAAAATGTTTGGGATGAATATACTTTTGATGAGAGTATCAATGAAGACATGCCTTATGATGATGATGAGATATCTTTTCCCTATGATCCGGGTAGTCATGATGGAGATGATTCTCTTTCCTTTTGACCCGGGTGGTTTGACATTTATGGTTCATGACAATCCTACTTCTCTTGATGGTTATTATCTCAGTATTCCATATGACCCGGGTGGTCTTATACTAAGAGAAAGTCATTTGCAGCAAGGCATCCTGCATATAAAACTTAATGATACTTTTTTCTCATGGTTTCTTCATGGTTTAAATGGGAGAAAGACTGAAGAAGATGGATTTTCCTGCAGAATATAGCTTGTTGTATTAAATTCCTGTCATGGAATTAAATGGTTTATCTTTGTCAAAATCATGGATTTTTGCTTGGATAGGGTAGCCTACATCATATACTTCGATATGACATATCATTTGTCCAATTTGGATGTGTCTATCAAAAGCTATGCCTATTTTACTTTGACAGCTTGGTTATGCCAGCATGCAGGAAATTCACTATAGATTTATTGTGGAGCTTCATCGATCATGGGATCTTTTCAGCCACACATGCTTTGATCTACTATTTCATCCATTGTATTCTTTCCCATTTTCTCAAGCTTTTAGGACAAAGCTTCTTTAGGCCGGGATGGCTTGTAATAAAGAAAATTTAACCTAGGCTTAGGAGCTAGACACATTAATTAGGGTTAGCTATAAATAGTGGAGTATGGCCAAATGTGGGAACCATTTAGTCTATTTTAGGCTAGAGTATAAAAGGCAAGAGAGTGCCAATGTAACACATCTTTTCAATTCATTTCTTGAAACTCCACTTCTTGGAGCTAGAAGGTTTCTTCCTTCCCCACCATTGCAAAGGGTGTGTACCTTGCAGCATCCATCATCATAGTATTCTCAACAAGAACCATGGCTTCAACATTTGTATTTCTTATTCACATTGAATATGAATGGCAAACTATGGTTTGTTTCTAGTATTTCTTGGAAGCATTTCTTGTTAGCTTTCTTGTATTTTCTTGGATATGGCAAAGTATCATTTCAAGGAAAAACCCAAAAACAATTGTGTAACAAAAGAGCCCTAAGAAAACTGCATGTGAGTTGGTGTTTTAAAAGGATCTAGCAAGGTTTACTAATTAAAGGGAGGAGAAGGATAGAGTAGATATCATGGACTATTGATGCCATTGTAGTGGGGCCTAGACTCCCAAGCTATTCGCCATTTGCCACTCTAGGACATTGCAATGGTCAATTAGGAGTGTGGACCAAGCAAGAGCATCGGGTGGTCAAGACTATAGATGTTGGGAGTGCCGAGTGGTCGAGAGTTTGGAATTCGGACTAGTCTAGAATCCAGAGTGCGGAGTGCAAATACCGACTAGTCATCGTTGTTTGGACTACCCAGAAGCTCTAGACCAAGGTACAAGCTCCCAGCCATATGCAAGTAGAAGGTAGCTCCTCCTTGCTTCAACACATGTCTTGTTAGGAGTATAAAATACATGATGTGTTGAGGCGAGCACACAAAGTAAGGGAGGGAGATTTTTCCTGATTGTTTATAGCATGCATAATGATAGAGTCTACCTTCCAAAAGGCTTGTAATAGGGCTGAGGAGCTGAGAGGTGCAAGTGAACTTGCCTCTAAAAGGACTTGTGGAAAGAGTGGAACGAGGCTCAAAACACCCTCAAGTGGTGTTTGGCAATAACAGTGATGAGGAAAGACACAATAATAGGGAGCATTGCTAATATACTGCTATAATAAGATACCAAACAAGGACAATGCCATGGGCTGCATCTCTAAAGGTTGAAAGAACATTGTACATGGTCACCAAAGTGTTTAGGGGTGAGGGAAGGATTTACCCTCCCCCACCCCCAAACAGGGACATACAAAAAGAGGGGCTTCCATCTCAAGTAGCATATGTAGAGGGAGATTAATATATTCTTTTGGTTGAGGAAGGAGAACAAGGAAGGAACAATGGAGAGAAAAAAACGATAACTCATAAAAATTGGATAACTGAAGGGCGAGTGATGCAAGAAAGAGAGGAAATTATGATAAAAAGGGGTAAATGAATTCTATAGAAAATGTAGAAAGAATAGAGGGCTTAATAGGAGGGGGTTGGAAAGGGAAGTAGAAATGGTAAGATTGGCGACTCATTTGGAGTTTGTAGATTACCTTGGATATACATAAAAGAAATCAACTATGCCTCAATACCAATAAGTTTTCTCACTAATATATCAAAATAAATTTCAATAAATAAGAAGACTAAGGATTGTGCCAATCATCACTAGGGAGTTCTGAATCAATAGTACTAAGGGATATATATAGACCATATTGCTATTGTTGATACTTGATCTAGAATGAGAATGGAGGAGATACAAGATCAACATAATGAATGAAATCTTTATAAGGATAATTCATGCAATGCTCTAACCTCTCCAACTTATCAGAAAAAGCAATACAGAGCCTTACCTACTCTTGAAAATAATCGATATCACTCTTGGACAACACAATCAATAGTAGCACATATTTGTTGTAACTCACCCTCACAAGAATCAAAATTTGAAGCCAAACTAGAATCTCTAAAAGAGCTTGATCCCACTCCATAGTAAGGGAAGCACTCGTGGATTGAAACTCTACTAATGCGGATTCCAAGTCTTGAATTTGAGCTTGTTGCAAATCTATGAGAGTAGTGACCTTAGCCATTTGTTTATGGATATCCATAAGGATAGCCTTCTCTAAAGATGAATTCTCCAAAGTCTTAGTGACAAGGAATCAAACTTGTCTTGCAATGATATATAAACTCTTGTATACATAAACTAAAGGCATGAAGTAGAAGCTACCTCAAAGATAGCTTGGATACTAGAAACTAGCTGTAGAAGCATTGGTCCAACTATTATTGTTTTAGAGATTGAGGAGTTTGAGGATCAAGCTGTCTATCCCATTGTGCTACAAACATATTTGCATATGAGAGGAATGTCAAAGTATGCACGAGTATTTGCAATAGGTAGAAGGGATGTATTGTAAGAAGTTGGGAAGACACGTTTTAATGAGAGAGAGTTATTAATAATACCTTGTCACATTGACATAGGTATAAAGGTTGTGAGACATGTAAATTTTGACATATTTTACCATAATACAATTATTATATCTTATCTCACTTACTTGCATTCAACTTTCATGGATTCTCTCTCTTCTTTTCTATCTTTCTAGTATTTCTCTCTCCTCATCACTCATTCTCTCTCCTATTTTCTCTCACTTTTGCTCTTCTTTTTCTCGCCTCTCAGGCCTCTCCTTGACAAGTGGTATCAAAGCATTGGTCTTTGATCCATTTGGTTTGATCTTTTCTTGGATTTCTTCCACAAGCTAGTTATCTTTTGGTTACTCAAGGATAGGGTGTCAGTTTGGAAAATGGACAAGTGCAGTGACCAAGGATAGCTAGCCATAGCTAACTAGAGTACTTGAAGCTAAAGTTGGAGGCATCTTGAATAAAGTGGCAGGTCTTGCATCCATAACAAGCCATTTTGGAGGTAAAATGGTTAAAGACAGGGAGAATAGAGTTAGTTTTGGTTAAAAGTCCAGTTAGTTTTCAAGGCAGGCTTTCTCTTTCCTCTCTCTTTCAAGATTTTGGTTGAAGCTCTCATGGTGGACAACAAAGATCTCCTTCTCTTGATGATCAATAACCATCTTATCTTTCTCTAGAAGCATGGGGCAATGATTCTTCATCCCTTTTGTTGATCATTTCAACCACCAAACTTGAGGCATGATACATAGGAGACAACTAGGACATGCTCAAAAAATGCAATGCGATTTGCATTGATTTTCTACTCCTCTTCTCTAGCTCATGACAACCAATCCTATAGATCATATATAGGGTAACATAGGGTTTGGAGATCTTATCTTGGACTTAGGGGAGGTGGATACACTAAAACAAAGCTTTTATAGGGTATAGGATTGTTTTGGACAACAATAAAAAGATATTCCTAGAATATTCTATTTTGATTTTGAAATTGAGTGTTATAACTCATCCTAAAGAGATATTTATTGGCTTTGCTTTTCATCAAATTTGTTGATTTTGATATCATAATCAAAAGTTATAGCTATTTTTGTATCAAGGGGTTTATTAGGACCACATTGTACTAGTGAGAAAAAATGGCAGGAAACAAGGGAAGAGCAAGGGAAAGAATAAGCCTAATGATGATGTTCAGCAACAAATTAAGGAACCACATGAGACAATATCTGAGGCACGTCATGATGATGAAGATTCTCAAGAATATGGTGCATATAGTACTCTTAATGCCACTCTTTGTAACTATGAGACTAGGCATTTCATTAGTCACATAGAATTAGTTTCTAATTTGGATTAGGTAGTTGAACAGTTGGTTCAATCCAATATGCAAACCAAGAAAGTCATGGAGCATATGGACCAATCTACCAAGAATTCCTTGGAGAAGTTTGCTTCTTCCACTAGAGATTCATTGGACAAACTTAGTGCTCAAATGTCTATGCAAATGCCAGATAGAGAGTAGAGATAAACAATCCTTCTAGCCATCAAATAATAATCCTCAGCTAGGAATCATTGGAAAGAAGGGGATACCACATAAAACTTATGAGATTGGGGAGCTTCTTTTAGGGGGGGTTGATGAGCCTATCTTGAGAATTCATTGGTCAAATCCTTCTCAAACCACTAGAAGGTAGCCACCTATTCCTCCAAGCAGGTTTCAAAAACTAACTATCACAAGAGTACCTCTAATATTTCAAACCCCAATGGTAGTTACATGGACATGTAGCCCTAAGTAACTAATGGACATCAAGGCTTTGTCGAGAGGAAACTTTGTGATAATATCGTGTTAACCAAATATAGTGGTCATTCATCATCTTCGACTAATTTGGAGGAGCGGACTTCAAAATTAGAGTTCTAATTTGATAGTTTTCCTAGGTTAGCTGACCAAAATATTCACTTTGCTACACTTCACCTTGAGGGCTTTGCTTGTACATGGTGGAGGTACATAAAGAGGAAAAATCAACAGGTAGATATTGGGAGGAATTCAAAGCTAAGATGGCTCAATTGTCTGTCTCTCCCATTGAGAAAGAAAAGTTGGCTAGAAGATGATATTAGTTGGACCAAATAGGCCTATTCATTAGAGAGTATTCAAATCAGTTTTTGAATGTATGTAAAGAGTGTGACTGATGATGTAAAGTTGCATAAGTATATCTATGGTTTGGAGCCTAATTTTTCAATTGATATTATGGCCTAGAAACTAGCCACACTATTCCATGCCATTGAGCTAGTAGAGAGGTATGCTCGTAAGTATAGCAAGGACATTCATATGTAGGCTTCTTTTGGACAGCAAAGGGGTGTTGCTAAACATGGCAACTTTGGTGTCAATTATGGAGGATCCAATACTTTACTTAGTAGTACCAAAGTCCCTACATACCCTACTTTCAATGCTTCAAGATAGCAAAGTGCTTCAAAGTTAGAATTAGCCATAAAGTGGAGTCTAAGCAAGGTGACAATAGACCCTTAAATAATTTAGTAACAAAACAATGGCAAGTTCATACCTATGGATCTTTTCAAGGAAAGAAAATAAAAGGATTTATGTTTCAAATGTGGCAAAAAATATATAGCTGATCATGCATCCAAGTGTACTTACAAGAATGCAAAGGCCAAGAAATACAATATGATAGTACTTGAGGATATGGATGATGAGGTTATTGATGAACCAACAGTGAGTGCACAAGCTGAATTTGAGGAGCATGATGAGGATCTTGATCCCGATCAATCTTATGAGGTTGCGGATGGTTGGATTTCCATTTGACCTTAGTGGGTACATTTCTTTTGTTCTTGGTGGTGTGACAAAATTACCTCTTATTGCCACTATTCTTTGTTCTATTTCCATGGATGCTTGGATAGGTTCAAGGAGCCTGAACACACTTTGTATGAAGGGTACCATTTATGGAAAGGATGTGTTTATCTTGATAGACACTAGCACTACACATAGTTTTGTGAATAAGTTAGTTGTGGATAGGTTACGCTATTTTTCCATTGATTTATAGCAACCCATAATAGTACAAGTAGCTAATGGTGAAGAGCAAATTAACACTCAGATGTGCCCATAGGTTCCCATACAATTAATTGAAAATTATGAGGTGTAGGTGAACCTAATTGCTTTGGAAATGGAACCCATAGATATTGTGCTTGGTTGTGATTGGATGGTGACTTTAGAAAAAATTACCATGGATTTTTTACAGTTGTACATGGAGTTTACCATTGATGGGCAGGCTATCAATGTACAAGAAGTCCCTAGTAAATCTAATTTTCAGCTCATCACCATCAAACAACTCAAGAAGGAGTACAAGAGGTGCTTAGATTTTGTTTTACACCTAAATAAAGAGGTAGAAGATCTGTCCAAGAATTCAACAGAGCACCCAACTTTGAAAGCTCCACTTGAGGAGTATAGGGACTTGTTTCCTAAGAGATGGATCACCCTATAGATTTGGAGCCTCATTCAAAGCTAGTCAATAAGCCACCCTATAGATTGTCTAAATGTGAGTATGAGGAAGAGAGCAGGTAGAGACATGGAAATTTGGCATAAGCACATTGGACATGTAAACATACAACAGTTGAAAACCATACAGTAGAAGGAGATTGTACTTGGTCTTCCAAAATTTGAAGTATATGGAGTTAGGACATGTATGCTTTGCTTGCCAATTTGGGAAGCAAGCAAGACTTTCATTTGTTAGATGTGTCATAAATAGTATTAGACCATTGTAGTTGGTGCATTTAGATGTTTAGGGTCTAGTGCATAATATATCCTTCACTAGTGCGAGTTACTACATCTTGTTTATTGATGATTTTAGTAGATATACTTGGCTGTATATTCTGAAGCACAAGGATAAAGTGCTAGATATTTTCAAGGATTTTAAAACATGTGCTACAAAAGAGTTTGGATATTCTATCTCATGCTTGAGATTTGATGGAGGCAGTGAGTATGTCTCTTGTGAATTTGCGGGTACTTGATTGAGTATGCTATTAAGAGGCAACTTACATGCAGTTATACACCACAATAGAATGGTGTGGCAAAAATGAAAAATAGGGTGTGCTTAAGGAAGTTGCAAGAGCGATGTCAAATGAAAAGAGTTTACTGAACTGTTATTGGGCTGAACTAGTGGTAACTGTAGTATATGTCTTGAATAAAAATCCTACAGCTAGTACTTATGATCTTACATAGTATGAGAAATTATATGGGCACAAACCAAATATCAACCATCTTAAAGTCTTTGGATGTATTTCTTGTGTATGTGTGCCATATGAGAAGAGAAAGAAGTTAGATTCAAAGTCTTCTAAGCGTGTCTTTATTGGCTATGCACATGACAAAAAAGGCTACAAATGCTATAGTTTGACTACCCATGAGACATTCGTTAGCAGGGATGTAGTGTTTGATGAGTTGGCATCATGGTATGGTGGTCCCAATGTGATTATTTTTGATGGACTAGCAGATGATACTTATGCTAAAATTCATACTATGGATAGTATCACTGTTAGTGGGCCTACAAGAGACATGACCTCTATTGCTAGTCCATGGACATGCCACTTGTGCAATGATGGTTCTATGTCCACTAATATGGATATGCCAGTGAGGTGGAGATTAGATAAAGGAAAAGGGACAACGTTTGAAGATGTTACTAGTCCACTTACTTCTGGTTATGAGTCACTTGGTAGTGATAGTCTTAACAATGAACTTGATACATTGTTTGTTACCACACCTAGAGTTAGGCAAAGTAGGTATGTACCACCTCATGAGAGGGAATCACATAGTGCACCATAGTTAAGAAGGTCAAACTTATTGAAAATTTCAGCACCTCCAAGTCTCTTAAGAAGGATCTCTTTCAAGGATAGTGGATGGTCATCTCCAACCAGACACTTGCTAAGGGACTTGAAATTGATGATAGACCGCTTTTTGCCCCATTTTTGCTCACTATGCTTATTAAAATAAAAATCATAACAAGCCTAAGGAGAGGATGTTGGTTCAATAAGACCTTTAGGTTTTCAACATTTATACTTGGATGGGATGCTTTAGCAGGAATAACATCATCCTTGAATAAGACCTTTGTGTAGCAGCTCCTAAATTTCTTATTGGTATAATGCCAGGTCTCGAGTCTTCATACTTGGATGGGATGCTTTAGTAGGAACATCATCATCCTTCATAGGGAGTGTAATAGAGAACTAAACATGTTTTTATTTAAATGAGGTTGGATCATCAAAACAAAATTGAGCTACCATTTGTTTAAGTTGGGAGATATCTGTGCTATATTTGGCCAATTCTTTTTTGAACTAGATTCGGAGACGATTAGGCACTCCTTCTCTACTTGTATCATGAAAATAGAGCGAGCAATCATTGGAAAGAGAGGAATAGTGATTCCCTTGTTAGCATAGGTCAAATGAAGAATATATGTGTAGAAGGTGAAGGGCACTATATGTTTGAGTATATCAATACCAACTCTTCCCCCTAGTTTTCACTATGTTTGCTTCACCAACAACCTACTGAGAATTAGGTTGTAAAAAAGATTGAGAACAAGAAAAAGAATTAAGATAATGGACCGAGATATGGTACTACTGTTCACTTCCTTCGCTAAATGAATGCACAAGGCATCGTACCCTCTTTGCCATCATTTCCCTTTTCCCCCCTTTTCCCCAGTCACACTGCATGAAACTCCCAAAAAAGAGGGGGTGTGCTACATACTCATACTAATTACACAAAGTACTCTCAACAAATGTGACACTTGTCTTGTGGCCTTTCAGTTGGCCTTCATCCAACTACCATTTCATAATCTCATATAGTTCTAGTGGTAAAATAGCTTGAGTTGGAATCAGTTGCTTCAATGTCCCATCATCCACAAACTCATGATTAGGGGTGAAGAGTCCTTTCAAAGAATACTCAATCAATGCATTGACAATATTCTCCCATGTCATGATAGGTTGTAAAAAACCATTAAAGATATATCCACAAATGCCTAATTTTGCATGACCAAGCCTTAATTGTAGATAATGCCAACACTTCATGAAGTCCCATAATGCTTGCAACATAACTACAGACAATTCCAAAATATCACCCACCTCATACAACAAAGTCAAGGCTTGAGTAGCTTCCACATAAGAACCAAAAATAATATACAAGATAATAACATTAGCTACAATTTCACTGTAATAGAGTGTACTCTAATTAGAGAATTGGTCCATACAAACCTGAAAACAACCATAATAGTAAAAAAATCATAGACTGTCGTATCAGGTAGAAAATCATAGCCTACTATACTAATTTGGTTGTACTAATCTCCTTGTGCCCCTTGAGATGAGTCATCATAAACCGGTTGTACTAATCTCTACAATCTAAATTCATTAATTTTTGACTTAATTATCTCACCCTACAATGTAGCCAAAACAAAAGTTCCTTGGCCCACATCCTTGACCACTTCATATGGACCTGTATACTACAACTTCAACTTTCCTTGGTGCTTGTCTAGCTTCGAATTGACTCTCCAAACTAATTATGTAGTTTAGGTCTAGCTTAGTGATTGTGAAATAGAAAAGGCTCTTCACAACCTTCCAATACATAGTGACATCCTCAATCAAGTGACCCTCATGTGTACTAAGCTTAGCATTAACATCCAAAAGTATAGATATAAAATTTTAATAAGCCATACCATACTTTTTCATCATATCCAATGTATACTATCTCTGTGACAACCATATATGCTTTGTGATCTTGATTATCTCTATGCCAAGAAAATAACATCGCTCTCCCAAATCCTTTATCTCAAATTTAGTCTTGAGGAGACCCTTTACATGGTCAATCTCTATCTCACTGTCACCCATAATGATTAAATCATAGACGTATATAGCAATAACCACAATACCCACATCACTCTCATAGACATAGAGTGAGTGATTAGCCTATGCTCTACAGAAGCCAATGCTGACAGGGTAGTTTGTAATCCTATCATGCCATGTCGTGGGTGCTTGCTTCAGTCAGCATACAAGGCCTTACAAAGCCTACATACATAATCTGGATGATTCTTATCTACATAACCAAGTGGTTGCTCTAGATAAGCTTCCTCTTGTAGCTCCCCTTGCAAGAAGGCATTCTTAACATTCATTTGATGCATGATCCAACCTTTTGATGTAGCTACTACTATGACAACCCTTATAGTGGACATTTTAGCCATTGGAGCAAAAGTCTTTTCATAATCAATTCCATGAGTCTGCGCATACCCTTTGGCAACCAGTCGTGCTAGGATTTTTGCCCACAAAAACAAGTTTATAATGGCAAATAAGGATGGATGAAACAAAGTACTAGTTTGATTTCAACTATACAAAAGATGAGAAGTGGATTAAGTAATGAAGAGTTATTTGTTGAAATGGAGACATGTAGGAAAGATCTGCCATATACATAATTTGGATGTCTTCAAAAGAAATTGGAGCCTTCAAATCTTCAAGAAATAGACTCTATAAAGAATAGACAGCTTGCTGTAAAAAATAGGCCATGTTAAAGAAAAATGCCATAACTTTTGATAGAAGTATCCAAATAGGGTGTGCCACATATCAAAATGTAGATATTGAAGAGTACTTTGACCCTATGTAGGTGGTGAATTTTTGAAAATTAGATAGAATAAAATCTATTTTAAAATAGATTGTTATCCAGACTTTATTTATAGTACAACTGGCTCCCATGTGACTATGTCTCAACCACCAATGTGTCCTGTAGATACGAAAACTCATCCAAAATAAAATATAGCCTCTAAGAAGCTTCCTCAAGTGGTAAAACCTTCCACTTGATCAAATACTGAAGGATAGAGAAAGAGCAAAGCTTCTTTTCACATTTACCTATGATCTCTTTAAGAATGTACTGAATAATTCCTTCATCCATATGAGGTAGCTCATCAACTATCTTCACCTAGGTACCATAAGAGGGTTTGAGATAACTAATATAAAATACATTATGAATCTTAGTGGAAAAGGAAAGTTCCAATCCATATACCAAGTCTCCAACACGCTTCAAGATCCTGTAGGTTCCATAGAACATGTGAGTAAGTTTATTGCTAGATCCATTCTTAAAAGTAGAATATCGAGACTTGAGTACTTTTAGTAAAACTAACTCTTCTTCTTGGAACTCCAAGGTCATCTCTTCTCATCAACATATACACTTATTTGATCTTGATCTTTTCTAAGATTCATATTACATTGTTGAAGAAGGGCATGCATTCTTTCCAATTCTTCCTTTCCATGAGGGTTGATTTTCTCACTGAAAATAATTGTGGTTAGGGGCACTTTGTAGCCATACAAAGCCTCAAAGGGTGAAAATCCAATGCTAGCATGAGTGGAGTTATTATAGGTAAACTCAATGAAGTGCAACCATGAATCCCACACATGCTGCACATCATGATAGAAATAGTGATGGGAAGACTCCAACCACTTATTTACCCTTTTTGTCTAACCATCAGTTTACAAATGATAGGTTGTAAAAGGAGCCAATTTAGTATCCATGGAGCTGAATACTACCTGCTAAAAGTTACTCATGAACTTGATATCCCTATCAGGCACAATCACATGCCGTAATCCATGTAATCTAAAGATATGCTCCATGAACTAACTAGCCACTTGTGAAGTAGTGAATTGTGTCTTGGTAAGAATAAAATGGGCTGCCTTAGTGAGTTTTGTACACTACCATATAAATGCTATTCCAACCCTTTTTGGTAGTAGGTATGCCAGTAATGAAATCCATGGTAATATGTGTCCATTTGCCTTCAAGGATAGGCAATGGCTACAACAAACCACCTGGCTTATGGGTGCTATCATTATTCTACTAACAAGGTATACACTTCATGACATAGTCTTTAAGATCTTTTCACAATCCTTTCCAAAGAAAGCTCTTATTGATCTTATCATAGGTCTTAAACACTCCAAAATTTCTACAAGCTCTATGGACAAAGAATGTAACTCCTTAATAATTTTCAGCCTAAAAGAAGAAGTAGAGGGAATAAAATCTTATCATTAAGCCAAATTAGGCCATTTTAAGTAGATAATGCAAATTTTTCTCCATAAGACCTTGTTGTAGTTTCTAAAGTACATGGTTGAGCTCATCATCCTAAAGATAGACTTCCTATAACTCCTCAATCCACTCACCATGTTACTCAAAACCCGACATGTCCACATTCGAGAAAGAGAATAAGCTATTGCATTGTCTTAGCCCCTTCTCTAAGTGATATCAAAATCATAATTTTGTAAGGTAGCTACCCACCTATGCTGCTTAGGGTTAAGATTTGGACTGAATAAGGAAATACTTTAGAACCATGCGATCACTTTGAACTCTAAATCGACACAATGGTGCCATTTCTTTATCGCATGTAGAATAGACAACACCTCTTGGTCATAGACATTCATAGCCATCTCTTTATCGGTAAGCTTGTGACTTTCAAAGGTAATAACTCCATTGCAAATATCATCAACTGCTCAACATATCAATCAAGTGTATTTATCATAGTCAGTGGTAGTGTAACCAAGCTCCAAGTTAGTAAATGTAGTTTAGATTTGTAGCTTAAAAAATTCCATAAACATCTTTATACATATACATGATACCCAAAGATTCAATATATCCACTTGAAGTACTCGATAAATATCAAACCACTTTATGCATGACCTATCAAGATGAGTGCTGGTTGTAAACTATATTACAATAGTAAAATAATAATTTAACTGAGCTCAACATAGGTCCAAATCAGCTAAAAAATATCTCAAGTTATCACCACAACATCCCATCATCAAACATGTCTATAAGAGCACTAGTAGATGCATAAAACTCATACAAACATGAAGAAGATCCTTGCCAACAATAGTAAGTAGCATAGGGTCTACTATAACCTGCTATAAAGTCATTGTCTAGCATAAATCAATGCCTTCAACCCTTAGCCATTGAGGTATAGTAGCAAAATATCACCCAAGAGCTCCAATACATCAATGTTTATCATCTGTAAGCATTATTAAGCATTTTCTAAATATTTTGAGACCAAGTCCAGCTCCACAACTCGAGCTCCTTTGCTCTGATACCATGTTCAAAGAGAGGGGAAGAGATAGACAAGAATGGGAGCCATGAATAGAGAGCAATATAGTCTCTCTTCTTCCATTATTCATTCATTGTGTGATACACCAAAGGATTCTAAGTCTAAGTCACACATACACTGTACGCAAGCAAGTTACTAATTGACTAGACATCTCTAACCTCATGATCATTATTATGTCACACATAACTGGTAACAACTAGTTACAATTGTGCTAAGTAGAGTTGGTGTCAATATCATTGACGAGCTTGATTTTCAAAACAGATTTGTGTCTTACACGATCAAGTGTACTTCTCTTCTTTATCATCTACTCCAGAAGGATAATTTCCACTAGGACGAGTCTTAAAGACTTATTATGTAAAGGATTAAACACTAATCCAAGATCTATCTCCACTCCAACTACCTATTGGAAAATCCCTAAATATCTATATAGATGCTAGTAATGTTGAATGGATAGGGGTCCTTTGTGAAAAGCAAGACGATAGTCATGAGGAACTTTGCTGATTTGCAATGGCCCTTTTTCTAGCATTGAACATGATTATCCTTCATCCCACTAAGAAATTATGGTGATAAAAAAATCCATCCAAAGCTTCTGAGTTTTTATTGAATTTGTACCCTTCACTCTTAAAAGTTGAAGAGAGGTGAGCCCTGAAGTGGAAGCATGAGCGGGAGCAAGAGCTATGGTGAATGGAGCAAGAGTAAGAGAGAGAGACACACACAATGTGGGAATTCCAATAGTCACCATGTGTGACCGGCTTCCCTTTAGTCAAATATCATTGAAAGAATAAATAATGAAATGATACTGATAGGTTCCTAAGCCTGCAGTGTGCAAGGGCAAGTACTGTCATCAGTGTAGTAATACATGAGGGACTAGGCAGAAGCACCTTTACTCCCAACAACCTTCCACTTAAAGGAAAATATACCTTAGTGAGGAGTGAAAAGAAAAAAAGGAAAAATAGTACAATGTATACATAGATATAACAGGACGAGGAAAGATGTCATCTCATCCAATGCCCATCAACCTCCTATGGAAGGCAAAGCGCTTTGTAGAGAGGCTTTTCATGAGCAAGTCTATAGGATTTTGGTCAGTTGAGATCTTGACAAGGTCAACAGACGTCCTCAATGACCTCACGAATGAAGTGATATCTCACCTCAATGTGTTTCATCTTTGTGTGGAAGACTAGATTCTTGGCTAGCTGGATAGCACTCATAGAATCTGAATGCAGTGTAGGGATAGCATCTACAATACCAAGGTCAGCAACAACCAAATGACCCAACCAAATGGCCTCCTTGCAAGCCTTAGTGGTTTGTAGTAGAAAGGGCCATGCATTTTCACACCATGGACATCCATGAAACAACACCTTCAGCAAAAGTGAAACACATAGCCAGAAGTGGACTTCCTACTATCTGTATGTCCTGAATAGTCTCCCATGACTCCTGTATCCTAGCTGCGATAACATATGCAATATCAGCAATGGCCTTCAGGTACCTCATGATACCCTTTAGGGCATCTCAATGCCTCTTGCTAGGTGTAGCCATATAATGTGTCACCACCAATTGCAAATGCAATATCTAGACAGGTTGCTATCATGGCATACATAAGATTGCCCACCACTGCAGATGTATAAGGAATCTTGGCTATCTTAGTCCTCTGCTCATCTGTTTGTGGATAATCATCCTGTGATATCTTCACATGAGAAGGTAATGGGAAAAAGCTAATAGGCTTCACATACTACATACAGAAGTACTCAAGGACTTTATGGATATACTCCTTCTGTGAGAAATAGAGTAGTCCTTGAGGCCTGTCACGCGTAATGCACATACCAAGTATATGAGAGGCATGTCCTAGATCTTTCATCTCAAAGCTCTTTATGAGTTGAGCCTTAAGATCATCTAGCTCATCATGAGCTTTCCTTGCTAAAAGCATGTCATCCACATAGAGTACCAAAATCAGTAATGAATCATCACGAGCTTTCTTTGTGTACAAGCATGGATCCATAGCACTACTATAATTGTAGGCTTGTGACTGCATGAATGCATAAAATTTGTGGTACCATTCCCTAGGTACTTGCTTCAAGCCATAAAAACTCTACCTCAATCTGCAAACTAGGTTGTTCCCTGCTAGGCTCTACAAAGTCCTTAGGCTGCTCCATGTATATCTCATTATGCAATGTTAAGAGACAAAGAGAAGGGTTGGAGATAATAGAGAAGAGCCCTATGCTCTCATCTCATTTTCTTCTATTATTCCATAACACATATATCGAAAGTGCATACAACACTCTAAGGTCTATAGACCATTCGCACACAGCCTAAAGTCACTGACTTATTTAATGTCCCACACTTGCTGATACAACTAGACACAGCTAAGACACTGTTGGTCACACACAAGAGCTTGAAGTCTCAACACTCCCCCTCAAGCTCAAGACAAAACCTATACACCAAGTAGCTGTTGGAATTGATTGAACTTATCTTTACCTATGGACTTGGTAAAGATATCTGCTACTTGCTCATCCATCTTTACATGCATAAGATCCACTTTCTCTGCAAGAACCATCTCTTTGATAAAATGGTAATGTATCTCAATGTGTTTAGTTCTAGCGTGATAAATTGGATTTGTTGCCAGGTGTAAACTACTGAGATTGTCGCATAATAAGGTCACTAGAGCATCCACATGTATGTCCAAATCAGCCATAAGCTTGAGCATCCATGCAATCTCACATGCTGCCAATGTAGCACCCCTGTACTTTGCCTCAATACTAGACAATGCAACCATTGGTTGCTTGTTGTTGCTCCAACTGATTAACTCACTTCCAAATCCAAAGGCATAACCCCTTGTAGATCTACGATCATATGAGCACCTTGCCCAATTCGCATTTGTGTATCCAACCATTGTCAAGGGCTTATCTTTCACATAAAACATCCCATAATCTACATTGGACTTTACATATCTCTCATAATCTGCCTAACAGCATCATCCAAGCATGGCTTTCTTGACTTTTGCGTGAATTGACTTATGAGCCCAACATCATAACTCAAGTCAAGCTTGGTGATGGTCAAGTAGATCAGACTTCCAACCATCTGCCTGTACATAGTCACATCATCAATTTCAGCTCCAGTGCTAATGTCCAACTTGACATTTTGATCAAGAGGTGTATCCAATGGTTTACATTCAACCATGCCATATTTCTTTAGTATTTCCATGGCATAGTGTTTCTGCATGAGCCATAAATCATTTTCAACCTTAATCACCTCAATACCCAAGAAATACTTTAATTCACCTAAGTCTTTCATATCAAATTCAGATTTTAGCATTCTCATAACATTCTGTATCCCAAAGTCATCGTCACCTATGATTATCAAATCATCAACACTGATAACTAGCACTACCATTCATTTTTGTAAACAGATTAGGATCAACCCTGCCAACAATGAATTCCAAACTCTGCAAGTAATTACTGATCCTTGCATGCTAGGCTCTTGGAGCCTACTTCAACCCTTACAATGTTTTTTTCAGTTTGCATACATAATGCTAAAAATCAAGGTGTACATACCCTTCAGGTTGATCCATATAAACACCCTTTGCTAAATCACCATTGAGAAATGCATTCTTAACATCCATTTGCTGCAATTTCTAGCCTTTAGCAGTAGCCAATGCAATCACTATTTGTATGGTTGCCATCTTGGCAACAGGGTTGAATGTTTCCTCATAGTCTAATCCATACTGTTGAGCATATCCTCCTTTGGTAACCAACTTGGCTTTGTACCTCTCTACATTTGTAGCTAATGGTCTTCTTTCCTTCTGGTAGTGGCACAAGATCCCATATTCTATTTTCAGCCAAGGTAGATATTTCCTCATCCATAGCTATGCGGCAATTTTTATCCATCACTATTTTCGCATATGTAACAGGTTCTTTGAACTCCATCCTTTTGTCGTGTAAGCATAATGCTTCACAAAATAACCATGGTAAGTCAGCCTATCCACAAGGTATCTGACTCTCTGGACTCTTTGCTAGTGTCTAAGCTATAGTGCACTACTTGATTCCCCTCTCTCATGAGGCGGAATGTACCTGTTCTGCCTAGTGCTGGGTGTATAGACAGTCAGAATACCAAGCTCATTATCTAGGCTGTAAGCTGAGTCATAGCCTGAAGTTATCATGCCAGGCATAATCATACTAGATGCATCCTCAAGGACTTTTTCTTTCCCTTTGCCATCCATCACATCATATCTCCCCCTCACTAACATAGTGGTGTCAGTGGATAGTGAGTCAGAGCTCTGCACTCTCCCCATCCATGGAGATATCGTCGTACCACTAGGACCTATCAATGCAATACTTTGTTGTGAATCAACTGTAGAACATGTGTAGAAGGCATATCTAATGGCACTGCGACTAGTGATGCATACTCAGAGGCCATCTCATCAAAGATAACATCTTTGCTAACTAGTGTCTCCTAAGTAGAGGGATCATAGCATTTATATGTCTTCTTCTCCTACAAATAACCAATAAAGACACACTTATGGGCTTTCGGATCCAACTTTTTCCTCTTCTCATCAAGGATGTGCACATAAGCAAGACAACCAAATACTTTCATGTGACTGATATCAGGCTTGTAGCCATGTAGCTTCTCAAATGGTGTCATATCATGAATACCTACAGTGGGAGTCCTGTTCAAGATATACATGGCTATCATAAACAGACTTAGCCCAATAATAGAGCAGCATCTTCTTCTCATTCATCATTGCACACACAGCTTTCATTAAAACCTACTTCTTCCATTCAGCTATCCCATTCTGCTATGGAGTGTAGCTACATGTAAGCTGCCTACGTATGCTATTTTTAGCCAAAAAACTTTGAACTTATTTGACACATACTCCCCGCCAGTGTGAGATCTCAAACAAGAGATATAGAAATCAAATTTCTTTTCTACTTGTTGCTTAAATGGTTGAAAAACAACAAACATCTCATCCTTTGTTTTCGGTATATAAACCCAAGTATAGCGATGACTGAAGTCATCAATGAATGCCACATAATACCTAGAGCCTCCCATAGATGCATTATGGGATGGACCCCACACATTAGAGTGAATCAACTGCAATGGTCGCTTACTATTTCTTACACTTGACAAATGGCAACCTTGATTGTTTACCAAAATGACAAGCATCGTAGAAATGACCAATATTCGTGTAAGAAAACTTGGGTAGACTTGTAACAAGATGGATTTTTTGCATCATTTGTAGCTGTGCTGAAGATTACCATGTCCCACTCTCTTATGCCATATTTCTAAATCTCTAACTATGCGAGAGCCATGGGCAAACATGGCTGATTTCAAATGTGGCAAAGTGGCATCAAGAGTAAACATCTTGCCATTCCTATGACCACACGCAATCAATTTGTAGCCATTACCAAACTCCTCAATGAAGCAACCATGCTTATTAAACCTAACCTGCAAATTTTGCTCAGTCATCTGGCCCACAGACAATAGATTTTTAGTAATTGACAGGACATGTAGTACATCATGTTTCTTCTTGCCATCGTGGATTTCCAAAGGCACTTTGCCTTTATGTTCAATGCTATGCTACGTGTCATCTCCTGTGCATACATAGCCATTTCTCTCAGGCACCATGTCAATAAACCAGTCACCATGAGGCGCCATATGATTCGATGCCCTGAATCAATGTACCAAACATCATCCTCTATAAACTTCTCAGCAGCCTCGTCTTCACATATGCCATGGCAAACAGTCTATCCCTACAAGCATCATCTGTTTGATTGGACGATGCATAATGTCCATGCTGCTTGCCCTTTTGATTGCCCTACTTCTTCTAGCAGTCCTTGGTAATATGTTTGTACTTTCCAAAATAGTGACAATCCTTATCCTTATTAGGATTGCCAAATGGTTGCTGCTGCTGCCAAGAACCTCTGCCTCTAGGGCTAGATCTCCCCTTGCCTCTGAAATTTCCACCTCCTCTTACATTTGAACCCTGTTGGTTATTATTGCCATAATATACATTTTGCTGGCCTCCTCTGCTAGAACCATAACCTCTACCACGGTTTCCATGATCACTTGATGCGAATAAAAAATAACATCCTTGCTCTTGGAATTGCTAAAGCCTATAGAGCCAATCCAAGTTTAACTTCCTCATGAATAATCAATGCAACCAGCTCATTGAAATCTAGCATTTCAGCCTGCATAGAGATGGAAGTATCAAGTGACTTATATTCACATCCCAAATCATTTAATGTCATTGTAACCATGTCTTTATCCTCAACTTGTGTGCCAATGGATACCAGCTAGTCTGCAATAGTCTTAATTTCTGTGACATAATCCTGTATAGATCTACCTTTTCTCTCCATGTTGTTGAATTTCTGTTTTAACTGTATCTTCTTGGCATAGGTTGTTGTGCCATAGTACTTGATAAATATGTTTCATGCATCTGCTGGTGACTTGTAGTTCATGATTTGCATTACCATAGCATTCGAGATACACAAAGATAACCAGTGTAGTACCCTGCGCGCTCTTTCCAAACCAAGCTCGATGTGCTCATCTTTGATCATATGTAGGATTCCTCTCTGAGATTTTAGGTTCAGTTTTAACACCTATCACACCAAGTCCGAATATCCTTTACCAATCAAGAAGTTCTCCATGCGGAACTTCCATCTGGCATAATTATTGCTGTCAAGCTTTTCCCCCACTATCTAGGTTATGTTGTTGTTTTTGTTTGCATTTGCCATGTTGCAAACACTGCTTGACTTCCTGCAAGCCAACAAGTCTAATTGACCAACAGTAGTCTTTGACTATTTATGATAGTTTTCTACAATTAACTTGTTAGAATATCAAGCTCCCGTTACTCTTCAGTCAATCTATCTTTATGTGTGTGACCAACATTAGCTGGATACAGTTGTACACATGTGTGACATTCAATAAGTTGGTTAAGTCAGTGACTTAACCACACTTAGTCTTGGTTAGTCATACCTATGTGTGTAAGTCTCTTTCAGTTACTATGATGGAAGTATAATGGAAGAAGGACAACAATGAGCTGAGGCTCATCTTCCGCTCTTTTCTATCTCTCTCCCTCTCTTCCAACATGGTATCAGAGCTTGAATGCCTAAAGCCTAAAGGCTTGGTAGTGGCCAATTGACATCAAGACATCAGATCTGAAGAAAATGTCATCAAAGGAGACTGTGTTTGTAGCTCGTTTTTTTAAAGAAGGTATATCTTGCTACAGAAATGGTTTTTGGAAAACCGGCCTGCAACTCTTGACCAATTCGATGTGGTCTACAACTTTGCAGAAGAAAGTTTTTTTCAAATTCCTCACAGATTTTGAGATATTCAACACAAACCCGTGCAAACTGACTGTTTACTATAGTAAACAGCAGGTGATTCTAGGGAACTATTGGCTTTCATCCTAACAATGTATATGCCCTTATTATCATGCATTGGAGCATGATATTGGAGTTTTAAATGCTCAATTTTGGAGCTTATTTGCAGGTTGAAAATAGTGAAATGGTTGCTATCCTAAATTCGGAAACAATATACCTGTAGGGTTGAAGTATTTGTGATGCTTATTTGCTAGTGACAAATGCTTGGATCATACCATTGAGTGGTAGATGCTTTTTGGAATATTGTGAGTGCTGAAAGTCCAAAGTTTGGATTGATTTTTTGCTGGTTATACCAGGGTATTGACTGGTTATTCTCTGTAGGAAGGATACCTATCATCTTCACTTGACATACATGCAATATATTTTGACCGATTGAACATGTATCAACTCCTAAATAGAGTGGCAACTGAATGAGATGTTTTGGGATTGTTTTGAAGCTCGGGTAAGTTACTCATGAATATATGTGTGCATCACGTGGGTTCAAATTAAGGTATTTTTAAGTTGCCATTTTTATACATTTTTACATATAGAAGGGTGTAATATAAAGGGATTATTTACATATTGAATAGAAAAAGATTATGTTTTATTTAGGAAAAATTCATAGATAATGATATTTATAAATATTCCTTGAACACACACAATGTAGAGGATTTGCATATAGTAACTTCCCCGAGTTTTGAGGTTTGAATAGCCAATTCCCAGGGTGTGACGGGCGGTGTGTACGGGGCTCGGGTACATATTCACTGCGGCATGCTGATCCGCGATTACTAGCGATTCCAACTTCATGTCCTCGAGTTGCAGAGAACAATCCGAACTTAGACAATCTTTACTCTTGTTTTAATAGAGAAAATACTGCTGGTTATAGCAGTGGGCTGGCTATATTTGATATTGCTACTTGCATACAGTACAAACATTGATACTTGTATGGACATAGTTTGTTGCTGGGATGTTTTGCCGCTACCATGGAATGTTTTGAACTAATTTGAGCTTGGTTTATGCTCAGTAGATTGTGTCTTTTCATTGTTGGAATACAGTTTATAGCAAGTAGGTTGTTAGGGAAACTATCCCGAATTGCAGGAAACTATCCAGAATAACAGGAAACTGGTCCTGAATTGTAGGAAAAGGAGTCGGATACTTACAGGTTGCATACATCACTGAATACCTAAGCTGCAACTATGGAAAATGCTCAAGGCACTGACAATATCACTCAAATTGTGGGAGAAAAGCTGGACAACAAAAATTTTGCTTTATGGAAGTTCCGTAGTATGAAGAGTTTTTTGGTTAGTAGAGGTTATTGGGACTTATGTACAGGTGATGAGGCTGAACCTGAAATGCATGAAAGGAATCTGACAAATGATTAGAAAAGGGCTCATAAGCTATGGATTGAGAGAGCATACAAGGTGTTACATTGGTTTTCCTTATGTATATCAAATGCTATGGTTATACAGATTACTGGATGTAGTTCTCCAAAGGATGCATGGGATATACTCATGAAGAATGATGAAAATGTAACACATGTAAGAAAGATTCAGCTAAAGTAGCAGTTTAATAACATGTCTAGGAATGGCAGAAGCATTCAGGCCTACACTACAGAGATCAAGAACATAGCAGATAAGCTTGCCACCATTAGATCTTCAGTGTCTGAGGATGATATGATTGCAGTGACATTGAATGGACTTGGCAAAGAGTATAAAGCATTTGATACGTCTATTTTCATGAGAGCTAAATCCCCTGATTGGGATGAGCTGATTGCTTTGCTATTGCATGAGGAAGTTAAGCTTGGGCTAAATACAGGTTCTAGTACAACTCAAAGTAGAGACACTGTTCTTTACTCCAGCCAGTGTGGCAGAGGCGGTAGAGGCCGTGGCTCTTTTTGAGGTCAAGAAGATACTCGAAACACTTATGGAAAACATCAGCAGAATGCCTGACATGGCACAAATACACAGGGATAGTGTAGATCTGGTGGCTTTAGAGGAAGGGGAGATGACTCCATGGTAGAGGTTGTGGATCTGGTTCATGGTAGTCAAATGATCAGTCAAACAGAGATAAGGATTGTCATTACTGTGGCAGATATGGACACATTGCAATGGATTGTTACAAGAAGCAGGGAGATATGAAGGTAAAGAGCAAACAACATGGGCACTATGCATCAGCGGTGCTCATGATGAGAAGGTTGACAGATTATTTGCCATGCAGCATGTGTCTAGAATACATCTAGGAAGAATAGAGATGAGAGATGGTACATTGATTTAGGGGCTTCAAATCATATGACACCCCATGGAGAATGGTTTGATGAGATGGTTGTAGGTTCACATGGTTATGTGTGTACTGGGGATGACACCCAACATGACATTCAACACACATGAATTGTTCCGTTGTTGATGCCTGATGGTAAGAAAAAGAGCCTGTATGATGTACTACATGTACCTACAATAACCAAGAATCTTTTTTCAATTGGACAAATGACAGAACAGAATCTGCAGGTGAGATTTAATAGAGATGGATGCTTTGTTGAAGAATATGGTAATGGCTACAAATTGATTGCTAGAGGTTGAAGAGATGGTAGAATGTTTACTCTTGATGCGTCAATTCCAGAATTGAAAGTTGCCATGTTTGCACATGATGATGGTGCTATACGAGATGTTGAGATATGGCATAAGCGGATTGGCCATGTGAATGTGCAAAAGCTGAAATCTATGCTACAGAAGGAGATTGTGCTTGGACTCAAGTATCATGACTTTGGACATGTATGTGATGCATGCTAATTTGAAAATCAGATACGGTTTCCATTTATGAGACATGTACGGAATAGCTCACGACCCTTACAGTTGGTACATTCAAATGTATGGGGTCCATCTCATAATGCTTCGTTTGGTGGTGTTCATTACTATGTATCCTTCATTGATGATTTCAGCAAGTATACTTAGCTTTACATATTGAAACATAAGAATGATGTGTTTGATGCATTCAAGGACTTCAAGAAGCATGTTGAAAATGAGTTGAGATGTAAAATTTCATGTCTTAGATCAGATGGAGGTGGAGAATATGTCTCTAATTACTTTGACAGGTACCTTGCTAAACATGGGATCAGAAGACAGTTAACTTGGAGCTATACACCGCAACAAAATGGTGTAGCAGAAATGAAAAATAGGGTATTGATGGAATCGACAAGAGCTATGCTGAATGAGAAGAGTTTGCCAAATGGTTATTGGGCTGAAGCAGTAGTGACTACTGTCTATGTGCTGAATAGAACTCCTATAGTAGGGATTCATGATGTAACTCCATATGAGAGGTTGTATGGTCATAAGCCTGACATTTCACACTTGAAGGTATTTGATAGCATTGCATATGTGCATGTTCCTGATGAAAAGAAGAAGAAATTGGATCCTAAAGTTGTCAAGAGTGTGTTCCTCGGTTATGCATAAGACCGGAAAGCTTACAAGTGTTATGTACCATCTACACATGAGACATTGATTAGCAAAGATGTTGTTTTTGATGAGCTGGCATCGTGGTATGGTAATCCTATTGCAGTAGCTACTGATGGATCAACCAGCACTAGTAATGCTGAAAATACACCTACAGTGAGTACATCTATGAGTGGTCCTACAGGTGATGGGTCACCTACAGTAAGTCCTTGGTTAGGATGCTTGCGGAGTCATACTTCTACGTCCACTGACAAGATATGTTAGTGAGGGGGAGATTGGATAAGGGAAAAGAAAAGATGCTTGAGGATGTGACGGGTCCACTTATAGCAGGTTATGAGTAATCTAATAGCAATAGTTTGGATAGTGAGTTGGGCATTTCATCTATTATGACACCTGGAGCAAGGCAGAGTCATTATTACTGCCTCATGAGAGGCAAGCTCAGAGTGAGCCACAGTTACAGAGATCTGAGAGATTTAGAAAACCAGTTGATAGCTTTACATATACTAGTTATTCAGCCCGCCATTATGCATATATGGCTAGAGTGACACGTTAGAAATAACCTACAAAGTTTGATGATACAATTACAGATGATAATTGGTGTGCTGCCATGGATGAGGAGTATGCAACCCTGGCTGAAAATGAGACATGGGCATTGGTTGAGTTGCCTGAAGGCAAAGTCCCCATTGGCTGCAAATGGGTGTACAAGGTTAAGTGCAAGTCAGATGGTTCGTTAGAATGCTATAAGGCCAGGCTGGTTGCAAAAGGGTATGCATATCAATATGGCCTTGACTATGAGGAGACTTTTAGTCTGGTGGCTAAAATGGCAACAGTCAGAACTGTCATTGCTTTGGCTACATGCAAAGGCTGGAAATTATGGAAAATGGACATCAAGAATGCTTTCTTGAATGGTGATTTGGTTGAGGAAGTATATATGGAGCAACCTAAAGGCTATGTTCACCCGAACTTTCCTACACATGTATGTAAGCTAAAAAAGACTTTATATGGACTGAAACAGGCACCTAGAGCATGGAATGCTCGAATCAATGGCTATTTACAGCAACATGGATTTAGATTGGGTGATGCAGATCATAGTCTGTTCACGAAGAAGACAAATCATGGATATGTGTTTCTAGTGGTTTATGTAGATGATCTTATCATCATTGGAGATGATGAAGAGGGCATTGCTGAAATTAAATAATGTTTATAGGCTGAATTTAGAGTCAAAGACCTTGGTGAACTAAAGCATTTTCTTGGGATTGAGATAGTCTCTACGTCTCAAGATATATGGCTGCAGTACAGAAGCAGTATGCTCATAACATGTTATAAAAATATGGTATGGTTGAATGTAACCCTATGGAGACACCTCTTGATCAAAATTTCAAGCTGTAGATTGATGTTGGGAATGACATAGAGAATGTGATGATGTATCAAAAGATGGTGGGAAACTTGATATACTTGACTATTACCTGTACTGACTTATGTTATGCAGTGGGGCTGATTAGTCAGTTCATGTAGAAGCCTCACAAACCACATTTAGATGTAGTCAGGAGGATCATGAGATATGTAAAAGGTACTACAGATTATGGGCTGTTTTATACATATGGAAAATCCCTTGACTTAATAGGGTTTACTGATACTGATTGGGCTAGTTGTGCCTATGATAGGAGGTCAACCAATGGTTATGCATTTGGATTGGGCAACAATATGATTAGTTGGCAGAGTAAGAAACAACCTACTATTGAATTGTCTAGTACAGAAGCTGAGTACAGAGGAGTTGCATTAGCGTCTTGCGAAGTAGTTTGGTTGATGAAACTATTGAAAGACTTGGGAATACAGCTGGAAAGCAGAGTGAGATCACAGTGCTATGTTGGCTAGAAATCCTGTCTACCATGCTAGGTCCAAACATATTGAGGTTCACTACTGTTTCATCAGAGAAATGGTTCTTATAGGGCAGATTGACTTGATTCATGTGAGGTTTGAAAAACCAGGTAGTAGACATATTTACCAAGTCTCTTGGTAAATAAAAGTTTATATACTTCAGACAACTATTTGGAGTTTATTAGATGATTTGAGCTTGAGGGGTAGTGTAGAATATCAAGCTCCTGTTACTTTTCAGTTAGTCTATCTTTGTGTGTGTGATTGGGGATACAATTGTATATGTGTGTGACATTCAATAAGTCAGTGTAGTCAGTGACTTATCTTGGTTAGTTATACCTATGTGTGTAAGTCTCTTTCAGTTAGTATGATGGAAGTATAATGAAAGAAGAACAACAATGAGCTAAGGCTCATCTTCCGCTCCACTCTGTCTCTCTTCCTCTCTTTCAACATAACTGTTTGCTATAATTAGGGTATTTCAACCCATTAACATCTAAAACCATCCACAAACATGTGGCACATAGACCATGTAGTTGCTCTAACTCTGTATCATGCAACCTTACTGCAATCAGCCAAACATACAATCTAAAATCTATAAATTGCCAATGACTAGCAGCTCTTTCAAGACCAAAATTGAGATGTATACATGTCATACATGCTCCAAAAACTCTTAGACATCTGCTAGTACATGTAGGAGTCCATACATGATCATGTAGGTACAATTCAGTACATATACATCAAGTATGGAAGTATATATTCTACCAATTAATAAAACTAGTTAATACCTTGCTATAACCAGTAGTAAACCAGTCCAAATTTGGGCATTTAATACCCACAATATCCCACAAAAATTCCTATAGCATCAATGGCATGATTCAAGCCTGACAGGTACCAAATGGACATCAATATGTTACAACCTTGAGTGATAACTGTCATACATTCAAATTACAGATTTCAGCTTGTAATTTCAAATTTGTAAATGCACTCCAAAATCGAGTTTTCAATCCCTTTTAATCATGCCCAAGTGTACACGGTTATTTCCCAGACATTCACCTAGCATTCTAGATAGTCATATCCATAATTCCAAGTCATTTATGGATCAAACAGTGCCTTGTATTGGTGCTGGAAATTCTAGGACAGATTTTAGCCAGTCAGATCTTTTCAAAGTTAAGCATTTAACATTCCAAACCAATGCTTAAATGCATGAGAGATAGCCCATATACTTTGGCAAGAATCCATGAATTGCAGAGTTTCAAATATGAGCTGTCATTATTTCCAGGACAACATGACTGATATAAATTCGTCCAGATATGCACTCCATTGCATCATTATCATGCCTAGATGTATGACTTAGAAGCTCAAGTCCATCAGTAAGCATCCATGGCATTGAGCATGACCTCTGTAAAGCATTGCATGCTGAAAGAACATGTGCAGAATTGTTGGAAAAAATAGGCGTAGAATTTCTGCCATCACGCTGTTCACTAATTTTGTTTTTCAATTGGGTCTTGATATGCCACACATAAATTGTATATAGTTAGCATCAAATGTGTCCATTTTTTCCTGTTGAGTACAGGTACAACCTCTTACTAGTTCACGCTAAAATCCATGAGATAAAAGCAACTCCTTCATGTTGTCTTCTTTTTGTTAATGCTCATCCAAATAGGGCTCTTCCATATGGCATTTCACCCAAGACAAGCTCACACGAATTCCATGGTTCATGTCTCTGATACCATGTTAAGAGACAAAGAGAAGGGTTGGAGATAACAGAGAAGAGCCTTATGCCCTCATCTCATTTTCTTCTATTATTCCATAACACATATATCTAAAGTGCATACAACACTCTAAGGTCTATAGACCATTCACACACAGCCTAAAGTCATCGACTTATTTAATGTCCCACACTTGCTGATACAGCTAGACATAACTAAGACACTATTTGTCACACACAAGGGCTTGAAGTCTCAACAGGCAAGTCCCCATGTAAGAAAGCTGTCTTGACATCCAACTGATACAAGTCCAAGTTAAGTTGGGTAGCCAAAGCCAAGACTAAGTATAGGGTGGTCATCTTAACCATAGGAGAGAAGACCTCATCAAAGTCAACACCATGCTCCTGTTTAAAACCCTTTGCTACCAATCTGGCCTTATATGCTAGCCTGGGTTGTCCAAGGGTACTTTTCAACTCATATACCCACTTGTAAGGCAAAGCCCGCTTACCACTAGTAGGCAAGGAAACCAAATCCCACGTATGATTCTTATGCAATGAGTTAATCTCAGACTGCATAGCCCTCTCCTAGGAGTGACAGTCACCCCTGCGCATAGCCTCATCATAAGTGAGAGCTCTCCTACATCTGTAACCAAAACATAATTTATGGAGGGCTCATAGCGGTTAGGAGGTTGTCTATCTCTAGTAGAACACCTCAATGCAAGTTGTTTTGCATGTGTCCAACATCTTGTCTAACATCCTGGCCATGAGGATTGATTGTTGCTGGTGCAGGCTGTCTAGCTGGCTATGTGGGAGTAGGGGGCTCCTCCTGAAAGATAATCTTGCATATCTCAACAACTTTCGCAGGTTGCATATGCATTTTGTCCTCATGGAACACAACATCATGACTGCGGATCACTTTTCGCATGTGTGGATCTAAAAGATATCCCATCTCACCTCCATCTCCATAACTAAGGAAAATTCATTTTACACTTTTAGGATCTAGCTTATTGCGTTTTTCCTTGGGCACATGGTAGAAGGCCTCACATCCAAAGACATGAAAATGAGCATATGAGGGAGGCTTTCCTGTCCATATCTCCTTTGCAACCTAGAAGACAATACCACTACAAGGTGACCTATTAATGAGATGCACGGTAGTATAGATTGCCTCAGCCCAAAAATGCTGTGGTAAGTCTACTTGGCTAAGCATAATGCGGACCCTCTCTTGGATAGTCCTATTCATATGCTTAGGCATACCATCATAGGGAGGGGTGTAAGGGGCTGTTAATTGATGCTTAGTACCTCACTTGTCACAAAATTTCTCAAAGGCATGTGAGACATACTCACCCTCATTATCAGTCCTTAGGCATTTCAATCTATGCCTAGATTAATTCTCGGCGAGAGCAAGCCAATGCTGAAAGATGGCTAAGGAATCAAATTTCTGCTTTATGGGATAAGCCCAAACCTACCTGAATAATCATCAATAAATGTGACAAAGCACTTCACACCCCCTAATGACTAACATGACATGGGTCCACATACATTTGAATGCACAAGAGCCAAATGCTCACCCATGCATGGAATACTAGACTTTTTATGCGAAATCCTAGTCTGCCTACCATATAAATAATTATCACACGACTCAAAATGCGAGTAGTCAAAAAGCGGAAGATACTACAAAGCACTAAGCATTTTCATTCCCTTAAGCAACATATGCTCAAGAGGAGCATGCCAAAGAGATACATGTGGGATAGAACCCACTAACAAAACATGGTCAATAGTAGCAGATACAACCAAGGGGTAGAGGTTGCTAGACTTGGCACCTCTTGCAAAAATAAGCATGCCATGAGTAATCTTCCATGTAGAATCACCAAAATATATATGAATGACATCACCAATGCTAGTAATTTCAAGAGACCGATCATCACATAAGCGCATAGTACCAGATATACTGCGATAGGTATGAAACCACTCATTGTAGGGGGTCACCTGAAAAGACACACCTGAATCCAAGAGCCAACACTGTGCATGCATAGATTGGGCCTCGGTTAGCTTAGAGGCATCACATGAAGAGGTTGCTAAGATGTAGTCACCATAGAACTCCTCAGATTGCATGATATTTATCTCCTGAATCTTTGCGCTAGACTTTGCAGGTATAATATTGCAGTCATTGGATTTCTCCTACATTCCCCCCCCCCCCCCCCCCCCCCTTTTCTTTGCACTTATCATCGCACATCTTATGTCACTGTGGTCGTATGTGTCTTGCTTTCCCACAATAATGGCATGTAAGATTAGACTTACGTCCACACGGGACTTGCTGTGTCCACGTGACTTAGACTAGGACTTTTGAGAGTCCTTCCCATGACAATCATTATCTTTCTTGCCATTTATGCCACCTTTAACAGATAAACTATGTGAACTGTGGGAAGCATCATTGTTTTTCCTGTTAATTTCTTCAGTCAAAAGAGCACTCTCTACATCTTTCAATTGCAGTCCATCAAGTTTGTTGGTACAAATCATAGTGCAAAAACATCCCAAGACTTAGGTAAAGTGCCAACAAGCAAAAACAAAGGATACAGATTATTCTGAAACTCAATACCCTATTGAAGTAGATTTTTCACAATAGAATGAAACTGGCTAAAGTGAGTAGACAATAGGGCCCCCTCCATGTGGAGATCCATTAAGCCAATACATCCATGAAGAAGAAAGGCTATGCTTTGCATAAATTTCCTAGATATTTTCCCATAGATTCCATGCACTCTGATCTTCATCTTCAACAATATTATTTTGGACAAAGAGTGATAAATGATAGTGGACTTGCATAGCGCATCTAAATTAGTCCAGTGATCATCATCCATGTTCTTGGGTTTAATACCTTTGTTTCTTAGTGGCTTTTAGTGCAATTTTTGCACTAAAACTTGCCATATTTGAGACCTCTAGTAGCCATAGTTGGTGCCATCCAACTTGGAAATGTTAAACAAAGGCGTATCTTTGAGATGACCAACCATAATGAGTCAAACAAAGGCAGACTATGTAGAAAAAAACCCGCTATATTTAGCAATTAAAACAGGCTAAAACCACTGCCAAAACAAGCTGAAAATGAGAGAAACTACTAAAATGACCAGCTATCCACCAAATATTACCAAAAGTATATCAAAATGACATGATTAAGCTTAGTAAATACATCACACTCTACATAAAACAACTTGCTATAATAAATCATAGTAGTGAGAAAAAGAGACCAAACAATGAGTAAACAGTGATCCAAAGTCAAGTATGACTACCAGGTCTCAGATCTTGCATGAAGCAGGCATGTAACAAACACTGTAGTAGCCAAGAACCATGAGCCAAACACCCAAATGTGTTAGGGTAATCGATGTCAATTTAGGAGGATACAAGCCCTAGCATGAAGAACTCAACAGAGAGTAAGCCAAGCTAGGTGTATGCCTAGCTGATAGGACATAACAAAGGTCGGTGTATGGTCAAAGAGGAGACAGATCAAATCAATCCAAAAGCATCCAATGTAGACAAGTATCTATCAAGAGCATAGACATGTAAGAGATCCCAATCTCATCTACTGAAGAAGCTCAACTCTATAAACCACAAGCTCTACAATATCCAAAGATAGCATGAAGCTCCCACTAGTAGAAAGATCAATGTCAATCAAGCAACCAAGCTCAAAGATAGCACATGAATACATAAGGCATCATGGAGCCAAGACTGTATATCAGTGGAGCATCCAGAGCAAGGGATCGGCCAAGTATCACCTATAACATCCAGTACATCATGTAACAGTCAATGTCAAATCTCTAACAACCCAAATAAGCATCTAAGAGCTCCAAAGTATGCAAATGAAAGCCCAACTAAAGCTCCAAGTGGCAATCAAACACAAACAATGTAAGGAGTATGCATTTCTAACGTATACATTAAAGCATGTACCGAAGGGTCAAGCATAGACCATAGGCATAATGATTATCACAAAGCATGCCATTGTAGGCCAATGTCAATCAAATGCCAACCAAGACGGAGCTTGAAGGAAGCTCAAAAGGCATTCGAGAGCAACACAAGTCTACTTGTGCCAACCTTTGTAAACATCAATGTAGTCATACGAGTCACCCGAGAAGCACTAGTGACCAAAAGTTACAGTAGCATACACTGACCAAAAAGGCTTTAGCATGATTATTACAACAATAAATTCATTGTCAAAATTGAGTAAATTAGTCCTGAAATCAAACTCAAAGCTACCTTAAATCATGGGCATATGACATAATAATGTACTAGCATCAATGATACACATTAGTAGTGCATATAGAACACCTGAAACAATGGTCAAGAGCAATAGACATATAAAACCCCTGCTAAAAGAGGTTCAGTCTGACTGTATATAGCAGTGAATTCATTATCAAACCAAGCTATTTTAGTACAAAAATCAGCTCCAAATCCAATCCATAACACGTGCATAACATTCCCATACATGTAGATATCACCCCTAGCATAATTGGGTATCATAAGATCAACAAAGCTGACCATATAGAAGCATCAAATAGAGTGCTGACCTGTATATCTAGCCAACAAACCTTAGCCAAAATAGAGTAAACGAAGTGGTTGAATCAGTCCAAAATCAACTCCAAGCAATGACATAGCATCCTCGAATATATAAGCATCAACCAGGTATAACTGGGCATCATCCAACCAATGGCAAAGAGTGTAGACATAAAATATAAGTGCTTCCCTATTTTATGACAATCTATTGACTATTATAACTGTCCAAAACTGAAGCTTAGCTCTCAAATAGAATGTGAAGAGTGGAAGAAGTAATGCCATGCATCAAAACCAAGTGTATAAGTGCTCTTATAGCTACCCAACGAAGAAGATATGTTGTAGGAGATGAAAAATTGAGCTGCTGCTAAAAAAAGGGCCCGTTCCACACAACATGACATTGCACCAACAAGGTGAGGGCTATGGGGGGACTGCTCCAACTTGCTCGAGAAGGCTCAAAGAGTGCCCAAGAAGAATGCAATTGATAGGAAGCTCAAATGGAGTGGCTATGGCTGCCAACAAAGAGATGACTACTGTAGGTATTCGAATGGAAGCTCAATCTTGTGAAAAAGAAGGCTTTGATACCAATTGAAGGGAGATGAGCCCTGAAGTGGAAGTACGAGCAGGAGCAAGAGCTATGGTGGAAGGAGCAAGAACAAGAGAGAGAGACACACACAATGTGGGAACTCTAACATTCACAATGTGTGACTGATCTTCCCTTTATTCAAATATCATTGAAATAACAAAGAATGAAGTGACAGTGATGGGTGCTCGCTTGACTGTGCCTGCAGTGTGCAAGCATGGGTATTGGCAGTATAATAATACACAGGCGGCTAGGCAGAGGTGCCTTTACCCCCAACAAAAGTAACCTCAACCATATTCCCAACTATTTAAAAGGGAAGGCATCTAAAGCTATTGGAAACAAAAGGCTTCTTTGGTGGGATATTTGGTTTGATTAGCTTGACATCACATTCCAACATATAAAAGAAAAAAGAAAAATATTTTTGTAGATTACCTTTCCCGTCGTCCCCCAAAACAATGAAGAAAACATGCCTCTCTCTCCTTCTTGTAAACAATAAAGACATGCCATATCTCCTTTTTTTCTCTACCACACATAAATAAAGGAGACATGTCTTTCTCTCCTTCTTGTAAAGAATAGAGATGTGCCCTATCTCGTTTTCTTCTCTATTACATAAATAAAGGAGATGTTGCCTTCTCCTTTTCATGTATCTTACAGAGACATGTCTCCTTATTATTCATAATCTCTTCCTCCTTGTATCCATAAAAGGAGACCCACTCTCTCATTTTGATCATTGAGTTTTGAGCAAATGAGCCAAGAGAGATAATCTTAGCCTTTTTCTTACTCCTTGGTCTCTATCAAGGAGCTTATACATGGAGTAAGTCCCTCCGTTTGTCTCTCTGTAAAGCCTAATCTAGTTATACTATGCCTCAATATGAACTTCATCTTGAGCATGTTGCTAATACTCGTGTTCATAGTTATCCACTTCTTCTTTGTAACACATATTATCCTAATTGGGCGCCCATCAAGAATTTTTACATTTTGAGTTCTTTTATCAAGCATTCTATTAAGATTGTCAAGTTACTCTCCATATAAACAAGAATGGTGATCATTATCTGATTCTCTTTCACTGATTATAGCACTACTTATCTTGTGATCTAGGACATTGATACTTCCAATTTAGGACTTTGCTTCATTATTGAACATAACAATGATATTTATTATAGTATGTGTTCTGGCCTCTTCGAATATCATAACAATTCAGACACAGTGTTTTACCTAAGAAAACACCACAATACTGGAGAGAACTTCCTGAATAGATTTACAGCCATCAACACTACATAATGTTCAAGAAATACATTCAAACACAAAGCACACATCATACTCAGCAACATAGAATTGCTGATCATAAAATACTATGCTGTTTCCTATCACCATAGCCATCATTGATTGAACAACTTGAAAGAGAATAACACTAACATTCAAGGGACAATCAAAAGATAGTGGGGTCAAACATCAGTCGCCATTTCTGGGCACTATACTTAGTTGTATTCCATTCTCGACCAAAAAGCAATTGTTTGAATACAATTGCATGACGTTTCTTACCTGCGCTCTGACTTTTAGGTGAAAGATCATACGAAGTATAAGGACTGCTTTACATATGCTGTTCCAAAAGACTACATGCATACTAATACAAAGGTGTAAAATAGTATGAAATATATAGTGAAGTTCAAGTCCTAACACCTGGTACAGCTCGATGGATGAAGTTCAAGTCCTAACACTTGGTACAGCCTGGTGGGACAATCATGATTCAAACCCACAAGCATGTAGATGGCTAATTGAACATATGAAAACTAAATATGATAAATAACTACTCAGAGAAGACAATTATGCCTTGCTAGAGGCCTTGCATCACCCCTTGATAAGCCACACTTAGCTATCATGAGTAGAGACCCTCTAGGATACTCATAATCCTCTTATGCAGCTGCATAATTGGTTCTAAGAGTCAGTGGGATGATCAAAAGATGTCATGAACAAAACAAAACTACATCCAAAGTAACAACTAGAAAGATCTAGAAGTATAAAGAACGATGTCTGTGCATGAAGATATCTGACATGCCACAACAGCAACATCATGATTCTGAACTATCCCGTGATCCATGATAGAAAAATCCTGATGAAGTTTGTGAACCACCTCCTCATTGACAGAATCATGCTCACCAGATCGAAAATCTCTATGCTGCAACAAAGAAGCCACATGCTCTTCACTTGATCTTTTTGCATCCAAAGCCTCCAATCTTGCATTTACATCCATGCATTTTGTCTCTAATTCTTCCACTTTCAATCTCAAAGCATCTCTTTCATGGATGAGATCCTCATAATCTGTTGACACAAAGACATTTTTAAGCATATGATAAGGCCGAGAAATTATGCCATCAAACCTATTTGCAACCATTTGCCATGCAACTTTGACATCATTTGCCAATGCATTTCTAATATCCTCAAAGTCAGACTTCAATATCATTGAAGCATCCACTTCAACTTCAACATTGCTCAAAATTTGCTTTTCCACTCCCTGCAATGGCTAAAATCTCTCCAATAACATTTGATAATCAACCTGAAGTTGAACATGTTTCCCCAAAAAAGATTGCATCTCCTCCAAGCATTGAGTCCTAAGTTCACTAGTCCATTTTTCAAAAAGTGCAGTAGACATTTTGTTTCTATCCAACATTTGCTGCATATATGCAATTTTAACCCCAAGATCCAATCCTAATTCATCATACTTTGATAGATTTTGTTGCAGCTTCTGAATCAAGTCCTCAATTGCCTTCTGCCTGGCAGCCAACTGATCTTGCAATTTAGTAACCTGAATAGTAGTTTGAGCATTCCGCTTATCATAATCCTGGAAGTATGCCATGAGTTTCTGCATAACTCCAATAGCATTAGAAAGACTGTGAAACTGAACATCATACATTCGAAAACCGGTTGAACCTAAAGATATTTCTGCTTGATCTTCAGCCACATGTTGATCACCAAAGTCATTGCCAAGACGATGGTGAGCATCAAGATTGGCATTTTGTTTTTGATCCTCTAATGCAGACTTACTCCTAAACCATATCTTCCCAATTTTCTGCCTTTTCTTTGCATAAAAATTACCATCCATTTTAGAAGCATCCCCATCATATTGCTTACCAACATGAAGTACCTCTTTAATACTTGCATCTCTATGGTCTCCCTTAACGAATTCGAAAGCCACCTGCTTGGCATATGCCTCATCATATCCAACCTGTTTCAAGTCACGGTAAATAACATGTTTTTCAACATCACCATCAAACATATCATGAGCATCATTGACATTTTTAAGCTCATGAGAAACATCAACTTTATGATTAGATTCCACTGCATCTTTGGCCAAAGAAGTAACATCCATTTTCAACAAATACTCAGCCATAAGCTCTGGATACAACACCCGTGTATGCTCATACAATCATGTTAGAAAACAACCCATCCGAGATTCCTGAAAAACCTTCTTGGTTTTTGAAATTTTAATGTCAGCCAAGCCTCTCAAACATAAGGCCCAAACATAAGGCCTGTCCAATTTAGCATCCTTAAATTCTCTGCATAGTAAAGAATCCCATAAGTATCTCTAGCAATGCTACCTGTCTTGATGAACATCATAAATCGTTCCATAAACCAATGCAACTATAATTTCTTGACACCATGAATGCATTTCAACACATAAAAATTCATGGGCCCCCTACTGGGTCATAAAAAACATAACACATTTGGTCTTTCGTGCACTGATATGCAATCGGATTATCATTCATAGGAAGTGCAAATACTTGACTGACAATGGGGGGAGTCAACTCAAGATGACTTGTAATTTTGCAATTTGAGTGCCTCAAAATATCCATCTCTATGGAGGCATGCACATTCAATGTCCAATGATCCCATGGCAAACAAGCATAATCATACAATCCAATCTTTTGCAACCATGACCGATGAACCTCTACCTCAACATTCAAATACAAGGTGGAGTCCACGAAGGGAGTCCTCAACATTCAAATACAAGGTGGAGTCCACAAAGGGAGTACCAACAACACTAGGATTGGAAAAAGATGGAGCCTTCAGTGGTGTTACCTCTTAGTCTCCTTGCTGCATCGACCTATCATCATTGTTGACCACATAGAGTTCATCATCGTCATCCTCCTGGCAGCCATGTTGGTCATGGATAGCTTCTGAAGAGCGGTGAGTATGCGTCATGGTAGTGAAAGTTGCAAGTTGAGAATGAGTCGAGAGTGGAGAAAGAGAGAAACTCCCAAAAGAACACATGCCCTTTTTGATTTGCATGCCAAAGTCCAAGTCTTCTCTCAGTCGCACCCTGTTCTGTGCTAAGTGTCACCTCAACATCATAGGATTTAGACCATTCACACATGTAACTACCAATAACTGATTTCTTTGTCCCATTTTGAATGATAATATGAAGATTTGAATAATAGGGTTGTACTAACCTCTTAAGCCTAAACCCATTCACTACAGGATGTAAAACCTTTCCTTGCAAGTCCTGTAGCAAAAAAGTACCATGACCCATATCCTTGAAAATGACAAAGGGACCTGCATACCTGAGTTTCAGCTTACCGGGAAACTTTCCAAGGCGAGAGTTATATACTACAACCTAGTCTCCCTCCTAAAAATTTTTCTTCTTAACATGTCTATTAACCCATGCTTGTCTCCTTTGTTGTGTGACACACGTAATATTAGCTGCTAATATTCGGTCCTCTTCCAATTTTAAAAGTTGTTCTAGTCTATGCTACACTGATTCTTCAGGATCCATTGAGGGCTGAAATGATGAATGGGTTGCCTCTTACCCATCCAACCTCTAATCCTCACTAAGAGAACTAAATAGGAGCACCACCTAGCCAAGGGGAGGATGGGCTAGGACATCCTTTTTCTTAAAGAGGATCAAAAGAATCAAGACACAACTTCACAAGAGAGAATATATATCCTAGACACCATATTAGAATATGAGAGAGAGAGAGATGAGAGGAGAGGGAGACAAGAGGAGAAGAGGTAGAGGAAGCTTGCCATTATGTATTCATGGAATGAGAAGATGAGAAGAGAGGGAGACAAGAGGAGAAGAGGTAGAGGAAGCTTGTCATTATGTATTCATAATAAAAGAACTCACTCATAGCTTACCTAAAAGAGATGGACTAGCATGAGGGTATTCTAGAGTACTCTCATGTGCTTTTCATTGTCCTTCTTTACATCTCCATTGGTTCCTTATATAGCCTCTATGAGGGATTATATTAGGCTAATGTTCTTGATTAACATAATCCTAAATGATGTATGGCATCTTTGAAAATATGGAGAATAGTGGATGGGACAAGTCCCCACCTTGGTCATCATACAAGAAGCTAAGGGTGGTGGTAGACAAAATAGAGAAAGGGAGCTAGATTACAAGAGATGGGTGCCTAAAGCATATTATTATAATATATTTACAAGAAAGATAGAATGGAAAGTTGATGTGGTGAAAGAGAGAAGAAAATTGCATGTAGGCAGTAGTCTGTGCCTTCGTAACTTCAAATCGGTGAAGAATATGAAAAAAGTTTCTTCTGCAACTTTGTAGACCAGGTCGAAATCGATCGGGCTACGTGAGATTTTTCTTGAAATTTGGTTTCCCTTAGGAGTTATTGAGATGATAAAAAACAGCTTCCAAAAGCTACTTTGACTTTAGTTCCTTATATATATATATAAATACATATAAGCATGTGACAGAAGGGGTCCATGCTTATAAGCTTTTGTGTAAGATCCAAATGACACCATGATGTGGATATTGACTTGTGTACTAGGGTGAGGTGTCCTCTAATGATGGTGATAGATTCCAAATCTTAGTGATATAGGCGGAATCCACGTGTAGTTGGAGGCTAGTTCTTTGAAAAATCTATGCACTCACTCAACTCCTAGGTATAATCCATTTCCATCTTCACTAAGATAACCATATCTTTTACCCTTTACATTGACATCCCTCCTAAGAACTTGTTCTCCCCATTTGCTAGAGTTATCATAATTGAGAAGCAATGTAGCATACCTAGTGCTTGAAGAGTAAACCCAAAGTGATATGGTAAGGCTCTTGATAGGGGTTTTGGACAAATTTTGTGGTAGAAATCCAGTTTGTTAAAACCCCGGATCACCATCTTGTACATAACAACAACTCTCAGACTTGGAACTACAAATTCCATGCCAAGATTGTGGGAGAGAAGGAAGGAGTCTCACTTGTAGCTTTCTTGCTTGCACAATGGGGGAATACACACAAGGGTGGAGGCTGAAAACAGTTTTTCTCTTCTTAGTTGTGTAAGCCAAAAAGAACTCTAGTACATAGAAATAGAAGAACCCTATATATGGGTCTCAAACCAAACTCAACTAACTAAGGTGGCATACTAACTGAGCCACAAAATAGAGTAGATAAGGACACCTATCATCTAGCTATTATTCATGGGCAGTGTACCAACTACATCTGCAACAACTGACAAGTCGGTGACATGAATGCACAATGGTCACCCTGGCATATCACGAGTGGAGCTCGATATCTCAACACTCCCCCTCGAGCTCAATCCCAATTCCTGCACACCAAGCAGGTCTCTGAACTTGTGCAGCTTCTCTGTGCCCAATGCCTTCATGAATATGTTAGCTACCTGATCCTCTGTGCTGACATAAACTAGATCAATAAGACCTAGTAAAACCCTCTCTCGCACATAGTGATAATGCACCTCAATGTGCTTTGTTCTAGCATGATAGACTGGGTTATTTGCCAAGTGTATACTACTCATGTTGTCACAATAAATGACAATTGGCCCATCTGTAGGCTGATGCATATCATAAAGTAGCTTATGCAACCAAGCTACCTCACATGCAGCCATTGCTGCACCCCTGTACTCAGCCTCTGTGCTCGATAAGGCAACTGTAGGCTGTTTCTTGCTGCTCCAAGTGACTGCAGCACTCCCAAAAGAGAACACATATCCAATGGTAGATCATCTATCAAAAATACTACCAGCCCAATCAGCATCAGTATATCCATGCAACTGTATCTGAACCCCAGTCTCATAAAATAGTCTATACTGCAATGTGGACTTCACATATCTGAGTATGCATGTAGCCGCATCCAAATGTGGTTTCCTTGGAGCTTGCATAAACTGACTTACCAATCCAACAGCATAGCTCAAATCTGGCCTGGTAATAGTCATATAAATCAAACTTCCTACTATGCGTCTGTACATAGTAGGGTCTTCGAGAAGCTCACCTGCATCTGCGCTCAACTTCACATTCTGCTCTAAAGGAACTGAAATAGGCTTACAGCCTGTCATCCCATATTTGGACAGCATGTCCAAACCATACTGCCTCTGCAAGAGCCATATCCCACTTGGTGATCTAATCACCTCAATGCCCAAGAAATAATGCAGCTCTCCCAAATCCTTCATCTCAAACTTTTGCTTCAATAGCATTTTCACATGAAGGATATCTTCATCACTATCACTTGTGATAATCAAATCATCAACATAAATGACAAGCAGCATAATACCTTTCTATGTTTTTCTCACATAAAGTGAGAAATCTGCCTTGGAAATCTGAAAGCCAATAGTGACAAGATACTGTCCTATCTTGTCAGACCATGCTCTAGGTGCTTGCTTCAAGCCATACAAGGCTTTCTTCAACCTGCAAACAAACTTAGGATGAACAGCATTCATATAACCTGGTGGCTGCTCCATATAGACCTCTTCTTGCAAATCACCATGCAAGAAGGCATTCTTTACATCCATCTGATGTAAAGACCATCCCTTTGATGCAGCCATAGCAATGACTGCTCTTACGGTTGCCATCCTTGCAACCAGACTGAATGTTTCTTCATAGTCAATGCCATATGTTTGTGCATACCCCTTGACTACAAATCTTGCCTTGTATCTATTCACAGAACCATCTGCGTTGTGCTTCACCTTATAAACCCAGTTACAGCCAATTGCATTCTTATCTTTAGGCAAAGGTACCAACTCCCATGTATCATTTGCTTCCAAGGCATCCATTTCTTTATCCATGGCTTTCTCCTATTTTTCTTTTCCCATGGCTTGCTCAAAAGAAGTGGGTTCTGGTTCCTGTATCACTTTGACTATATATGCATAGTGAATGGCTGTAAATCCATCATATTTTAGCCTATCCATAGGATACCTAGCTCTGGTAGACCTACACAGAGTAGGCTCACTCCCAGGTGCTCTCAAAACATCCCTGGTCTTCCTTACTCCAGGTGTAACAATAGAAGGAATACCCAACTTATCAATGCTCTGTTCTGAGCCACTGGATTCACCATCCACATAAGAGTAACCTGCATTCACATCAAACATGGGCTGATCTACCTTCTCTTTTCCTTTTCGTGATACCTACATACCACTATCTGCATTGCTTTGAAAAGATTCTCCTGATCTCAATCTGCCTGTCCATGGCGAAGAATGTGAACCACTGCTAGAGGACGCTCCAGGTCTACTAATATATTGTGACTGCTGCTGTGAATTCTGTGCAGTATTACCATTTTGTGCATCTACATTATCAATCACATTTACTGGTTTATACCAGCTACTCATCTCATCAAAAACAACATCTCTGCTCACTGTAAACTTATGAGTAGAAGGGTTATAGCATCTATACCCTTTCTGTTGCAAAGAGTAACCAATAAAGATGCACTTCTCAGCTTTTGGATCCAACTTGGATCTCAACTCATATGGCACATATACATAGGCAATGCAACAAAAAATTTTCAAATGAGAAATATCTGGTTTCCTACCAGTATACCTCTCCTCTGGAGTCATCCCATGTATTGCTGCAGTGGGAGTCCTGTTCATTATGTAGACTGCTGTAGCAACTGCCTCAGCCCAATAAAAATTTGGCAGGTCTTTTTCATTGAGCATGGCACGAGATACCTCTCCAATATGCCTGTTTTTCCTTTTTGCAATTCCATTTTGTTGTGGGGTATGACTGCATGAATATTGCTGCTTTATGCCATGCTCCTGCAGGAACCTTGCAAACTCATTTGAGAGGTACTCTCCCCCTCCATCTGACCTTAGACATTTTATTTGCAGGCATGTTTCTTTTTCAACCATAGCTTTAAGAGTTTTGAAATGCCCAAAAACTTCACTTTTCTTTTTCATGAAATACACCCAAACTTTTCTGCTATAGTCATCAATAAAAGTGACAAAATAATGGCAGCCTCCAAGAGATGCAGCTTTAGTAGTCCACACATCAGAGTGGATTAATTCCAATGGCTTCTTACTCTCTTGAACATATCTAGAAAATGGTTTCCTTGCCTGTTTTCCAAACCGATAGGCTTCACATGCCTTATGCATTTCTGCAACCTTGAATTTAGGCAATCCTGCAACAATATTTTGGGCCTGCATTGATTTAAGTCACTGTACATTAACACGACCAATGCGTTTATGCCAGATATCAATATCTGCAACTGCACCGGTCCCATGTGCAAACATTGCTGCACTCAATTCAGGCATGTCTGCATCCAATGTAAACATTCTGCCCTTCTTCTTTCCTTTTGCTATCAAGTGACCTTTATTTTTCATCTCCTCAACAAAGCATCCATGAGGATTAAATCTGACCTGCAAGCCTTGCTCAACCATTTGACCAACAGAAACCAGATTCTTGGTGATATTCTGGACATGAAATACATCTGACAGGTATTTCTTTTTCCCATCCTGCATAGACAAATGAATTTTTCCAATCTGCACAATAGGATGTGTAGTATCATCACCAGTCTCCACAAATCCTGGTTTTTCCATTTTTCTTGCATCTTACATCCATTCTGCATGACCTGTCATGTGGTTTGATGCACCTGAGTCAACATATCACACTTCGTTGCTTTCTTCTGCACTTGTCACAGAATTATTCGTGTGCTGCACCATAAACAAATGCTTGTTTCTATCATCACCTTGTCTACTAGAAGATGCATAATTTCCTTGTTGCAATTTTCCATTCATGATGTCATTCTACTTTTTATAGCAGTCTTTAGCTATACGACCCATTTTACCACAGTAGTAGCATTCAACATTGCTGTTTGCATTTTGGTCTCTTTGCTATCGACCACGACCTCTTTGGCTCCCCCTGCCTCTAGAGTTACCACGTCCTCCTCCATAGGACTGGTTTTCTTGAGTCTGCTGCATATTCTGATTTCTACCACGTCCTCCAGATCGGCCTCCTCTACCTCTGCCTCTACCTCTTCCAGCATTTGAGTAGAAGACAGTTTCTTTTGAAGTTCCTCCTGAAGAAGATGCACCACCATTTCTCTGCTCCTCAGAAATTAGAAGAGCAATCGATTCCTCAAAATCAGGAAATCTTTCACGAACTGAAATGGATGTCCAAAACTGTGCATAATCCTTTCCTAGACCATTCAAGGTCACAGAAACTAAATCATCATCTTCCATTGGCGACCCAATGGAAGCAAGTGCATCTGCAATCTTCTTCACCTTCATGTGGTAGTCATTGATGCTCATACTTTCTCTTTACACATTATGCAACTCTTGCTTGAGCTGCATTTTCCTGGCTTGCGTATTTGTGCTATACATTTTTGACAAAGTATCCTATGCCTCCTTTGGCGTACTTGCATCCTGAATATGCACAATCATAGAGTCTGAAATACTATTAGAGAGCCAGTACATAACTTTCCTGGCTCTCTCATGCCATGCTTTAAATGCCTACATTTGCTGTTGATTGGGAACATCAGGAAGAACTGGTTCTTCTTCATTTCCTGCAACAAATTCCCAATGTCCTTTTCCCATAAGGAAATTTGTCATTCTAAACTTCCATGCTTGGAAGTTGTTCTTGTCAAGCTTTTCAGTGACAATCTGTGAAAGAGAATCAGACGCCATTACAGAACACTGCAAAAAATTCTGTCACTACAAAAAACATAGCTTCACCCTCACAAGGGCAAATCTGCAAAACTGGCGAAAGTGGTATTTGACTACACAGTCACTTCTTAGTGACGATTTTGCATAAACAGGAAACAAGGATGATTTTGTAACTCCCAATGTCTCTGCACACAAGCATACGATGGAATTTCTGTGGTAACTTTTCACCGACCTGTAGAACAGTGGTCGCACAGTATAAAGCAGGGCCTTTTCCTGAGTGCGTGCAAAAAACTTCCGCCTCCAAAACAGGCCCCGAAATGGCCTCAAATAAAAAAAACAGAGCAACCAAGGGCTAAAGCCCTTTACGTAGCATATACTGCCCTCTTGCTACACAACGAAGGGCGTCTCAATCTGAGACAATGCACTCTTGCACTTTTCGGCTGTGCTACCTACAGAGACTTGCTCCCAAAATAGAAAAATAAAAGCAACACTGGTCCTCTTACCAGAACACCGCGAACTTGGCTTGCTTTCTTGAGCTCCTTACCACGAACAAGGCTCTGATACCATGTCAAGATTCTGGGAGAGAAGGAAGGAGTCTCACTTGTAGCTTTCTTGCTTGCATAATGGGGAAATACACACAAGGGTGGAGGCTGAAAACAGTTTTTATCTTCTTAGTTGTGTAAGCCAAAAAGAACTCTAGTACATAGAAATAGAAGAACCCTATATATGGGTCTCAAACCAAACTCAACTAACTAAGGTGGCATACTAATTGAGCCACGAACTAGAGTAGATAAGGATAGCTGTCATCTAGCTATTATTCATGGGCGGTGTACCAACTGCATCTGGAACTAACAAGTCGGTGATATAAATGCACAACGGTCACCTTGGCATATCACGAGTGGAGCTCGATATCTCAACATTCCATAGGAACCACCACTTCCAAACCATAAACTAGCCTAAAAGGTGTAAGCCATGTTGCAACTTTATATGCTGTCCGGAAGGCTCATAATATTGAATCAAGGTTAATATCCCAATCCTCCCTGTTATCCTTGACAATTTTCTTCAAGATGCAGAGTAAAATCTTGTTGAAACTTTTAGCTTGACCATTAACTTGAGTGTGATACAGAGTAGATTTCTTGTGTAGAATCATATGCCTAATAGTCAGTTCTCTGATCACTTGATCCAAGAAATGCTTTCTCCAATCACTAATTAGCTTTATAGGACAACCAAATCTGGCCATAATGTTAGAGTATAAAAACTTGGCCACACTTGCTGCTTTATTATCCTTTAATGCCTGAGCTTCTACCCACTTTGTAGCATAGTTAGTGCAAACCAAAATGTATCTATTACCCATCTATTTAGCTACTGGTTTGATGGGCCCAACAAAGTCAATTTCCCATTGCTGAAATGGTTCAAATGGTAATATAGGATGATCTTGCATCCTATCCCTATCAAGTGGTTGACCTTCCTTTAGACACTGCAAACACTCTTTGGCATATTGATGAGCATCTTTCAACATAGTAGGCCACCAAAGACCTGCTTGCAAATTTTTTTGTCTTGTAATCTCTCCTAAAAATGAACTCCTGATAATCCGAAATGAGCTTCATGCAATATTGCTAGTTGCTAAAACTCAGGAACACATATTCTTAATACATTATTAACTCCCCTTCTATAGAGTGTGTTCAAAATGACCTGAGAAATAATCTACTCTTTAATGCCAACCTTCTTCTCTAATCTACTAAAAGGTGTGCGTGCATAATTCCTAACTTTAGGAAATGCAACATCTGGTCATAATATGAATCAGGGTCAAGCACTTGAACCTAAAAAAGTTTAGCATCAGGTGACCGATCATGAATTCTTGCTTCAGGCTCATCAGTTTGCAATCTACTTAGATAATCAACAATGGCATGCTCTTTTCCAAGAGTATGAATAACCTTAAAATCAAACTCTTGTAGTAGCAGCATCCATCTAGCCAATCTACCTGTCAATTGAAGCTTATTAATCAAAAGTAGCAATGCTTGATGATCCACATGGAAAACAACCCGATTTCCCAATAAATAATGTCAGAATTTTTGCACCGAGAAGACCATTCCAAGTGCTTCCCTTTCTGTTACTGAATAGTTCTTCTCCGCAGCACTCAATCTCCTGCTTGCATAATAAATTGGTCTGTACCAACCCGACACTTTATCGTGCATAAGAACAGCTCCCATAGCCAAATCAGATGCATAAAAAAAAATGAAAAGGTAAATCCCATATTGGAGGTTGTAAAATTGGAGCCACCACCAATATCTATTTCAAAACACTGAAAGCTCTCTCATGATCTTTCCTCCAAACTGCATCCCTTTCTTTGTGACAGTTGTAAGAGGAAAACAAATATGTGACAGGTACCTTAAGTATCTAATATGCCACTTAACCTACCCCACAAACCTCATGATTTTTTGCATATTGTTGGGAGCCTTAGCCTTCTGTGGAACTGAAATCTTCTTGGGGTCTATACTCATATCCTCTTCAGACATGATATGACCCAACAACACACCTCTTTTGGCTACAAACACCGACTTGAAAGGATTTAATGACATACCAAACATTCTACATCTCTGAAAGCATAGTCTGAGGTGTTTTGTTTCTCTTTGCTGCCAAAAACACAAAAATCATCAATGAATACTCTCATAAAAGTTATTAAATATGGTTCAAAGGTTTTGTGAGTAGCCCCTTGAAATTCAAGCGGTCCATTTTTCAGCTCAAAGTTCATAACTATGTGACATAAGCTCCCTACTCTGTACTAAAAGCTATCTTATCCATATCTTTTGGATGCATCCTAATCTGATTATATCCAAAAAAACCATCCAGGAAACTATACATCTCATGACCTGCTACATCATCTAGAAGAGAATTGGTAAAAGGAATGGGAAAAGGATTAGTAATGGTAGTTGCATTTGATTTCCTGTAATCCACACAAACTCTGATCTTCCCATTCTTCTTTGGCACTACAACAATAGGAGATAACCAAGGAACCTCATTAATTGGTTTGATAAACCCAACTCTCAAAATCTTGTCAATTTCTTCCTTGACCTGTTTGGCATAATTAGGATTCATTCCATACCTCTTTTGAACAACAACCTTAGCATCCTTTTTCAAGTTTATCCTGTGATGATGCACACAGCTGGATCGAGTCCCTTCATGTCTGTATAATCCCAAGAAAAAATATCTTGAAACTCTCTGCACAATTGAATTAGATCTTGCTTTAAATTATCTTCCACAAAATACTAACCTTGATGGGTTTAAGCTCTCAAAGTTCTACATTCAGGTTAACCTCCTGAACCTCATTTTCAACCACTCTTTCCGAATACCATCAACATCTATCTCAAAAACTGGAACTATAGAAGGATTTTCTTGAAGATATCATTCATTCTCATCATCTTCTACTTCCTCTGTAAGGTTAATAGTTTGGGCCACAATAGGTCTAGATGAACTCTTCAAAATAACCTTATTTACTGTAGATAACCTAATTTCCTTGAGTCCTCTTGGAATACACACATAATCATTTCCCCAATCCTGCTTGAGTTTAGCCAATCTAAACCATGGCCTCCCCAAAAGCATTGTATAAGAATCCTCAATTTCTAACATTCTCAAGACCACAAAACTGACCCAAAACTTCAGGCCAACTACTCGAATTTGTTGATTTCTAAGAATACCCAAAGGCTGTAACCTCCTTTGGTCTGCCAGCCAAACTTGAAATGGGGCTGGCAATAACTCTTCTTGCTTATTTGCTAAATATGTATGTTCAGGAAGTATATTAACTCCTGAACCTCCATTCAACAAAATATCATCATACTTACTACTTGCACACTCAACTTGAATGGTAGGTACTTGATAATCCACCACTTCCTGTTGGGTTGATATCACTGCTTGTTGACAGTCAGGAACTATTTGATCCTGAATTGCTATACTTTCAAGGACTTCTTGTTGCTTTTTCCTGATCTTCAAAAGTAGCTTCTCCTTAAATCTTGGTATTAGATCCAAGATTTGCTCAAAAGTTAAATGTAGAGAACCCTTTGCTAAAGCTTGGAATAGTTCTTTTGAGCCTCCTTGCCAGAATTTTTGAGCAACAATACTATAAGGAAATTGCTCCTGATCTTCAGGAGACTGGTTCTGCTGTTCAGGAGCATACTCCTGAAATTCAGGAAACCGATCTTGCAATTTAGGTCTCTACAGATATGAATTCCCTACATCATCAAGTTGATCAGCTTCACATTTTTCAGCAAGTTTTTGCACCTTTCTCACTTGATTTGTTGCCTTTTTCCTTATCTTCTCTTGTTCATGCCAATCAAGCTTCACACCACCTTGACTTCTAGTTACTGCTAAGACCATTGTTTCCTCTTGACATTCCTCTATTTCAATGCAATTAGAATAATCACAATGAACATGCATACTTATAGCATTAGTGTTACCTGACACCTCCTTTACCTCTTCTTGAACCTTCTCTTGCTGAATTTTCTTACAACTAGCAGCTTCTGTACCATCAGGAGATTGCCTTTTCTCATCTTGATCAAGTAACTCTATAAGGACTGCTGTAACTGGGGCAGGTGGATGCTATTGATGAGATGCTCTTGCAGGTCTTCCATCATTGTGGGACCTTGCTACTCGCATTCCTCTCTTAGTCCTATGCCTTGCCCAAAGTTCACAGTTTGGTCCAACAAAGTGTCCTTGACCTCCACAATAGTGGCATGCTCCCATTTGGGTAGTTTGCTGTTGTGCCTGAAAATTTCCCCAAGGCTGTATAGCCAGGATTCTTCTAGATCCTCTGAAGCATCTTTGTGGCATGGTGTCAGGAACAATTTGATTTACTACAGCTGGTTGAATAGGTCTTGGCCTAGCCCCTGCATTACTGGCATCTGCTGCGCCATCCTGACATTAGGATTATACCAGCAAGTCTTGGTTTCATGGCCCTTTCTTTGGCATATCTCACAATGCTTTTCCTTCTTCTTACTTTTAGAAATACCCGAATCTTTTAGCTTTTGTTTTATCATTTTATCTAACTTGGTGTCCTTTGACTTCCTCTTATCTTTGTCCTTTGCTTTCTTATTTTTAGTCTTGGCTGATCCTGATTTCTTCTTTTTCTTCTTTTGCCTCCTCCTGCTAGAGTTATACTCATCAAAGTCACTTGAATCATCATTTGAATCTGAGTTGTAATCACTATCCTCATCATCATTGTCTGTGTCTGAATTTGACCCTGAATCTGAGTCCAAAGAGTCCTCATCTTTACTGTTCTTAGATCTAGAGGTACCAAGTCTTTTTTCCACTCTCATAGCTGCCCTTATCAGTGTGTCCAATATATCATTCTGACCCATCTCTACATTGGCAATAGGATTCTGAAGCTTACCTCTCTCAGGGCCTTCAAAAAATAGGTAATCTGCATTTCCACTGAAGGTGTGTCATCAGCATCCAACCTATTCAATAGGTTCGTAAATTTATGGGCATAGTCCTCCACCAACATTGTAATTTGTTTGATCTTCTTGATCTTCCTTAGAATATCTCCCGGAGTTTTGTCCTTACAAAACCTGCCTAAAAATGCTATTTTAAAAGTATCATATGAATTGAAGGCTGCCATACCATAATTGGCAAACCGGTCCATAGCTCTCCCCTAAAAGGTGGTAGCAAACTATTGCTTTTTGACCTGGTCCCCATACATTTGATTGAAGCCACTGGCTGTCCATCTTGTCTCAAACTGGGCCACATGACAATCAGGGTCTTCTTTTTTCTTTCCTAAAAAGTTAGAGGCTCTAACTTTTGGGTTAACAATTTGATTTGGATTCATTATGTTTGGCTTATGAGGTCTCCACAATGGTGGTAGATGATTAAAATTTAAAGACTTCTTAGATTGAAGAGCTGTACCTCTCTCACTAAAAATGATCTCCCAAGCACTATATGTTGCAGTCTTTCAAGTGCATGCTTAGGAGGAGTTTCTTGATCTTTAAGTGGTAATGATAGTTCCTCATCTTCCAAAACATTAGGTGAAACTTCAAGAGTCGGAGGGATTGGAAAAGATTCTTTAGAACCAGTAAGAGAATTATAAATGGTTTCTATACCCCTAGAGGAACCCCACATCCTTATCACCCTGACTATCAGGTACAACCTATTCTTCATCCAGCCTACCTAATGCTGCAGCAACCTTTGCATCATCAAGAAAGACTTCATGTTGTTGTTGCCTTACCAATGCCTCCCTTATTCTCGTGATCTGCTCCTGGTAAGAATAGGGTTCGAATGATAAGGATAATTGCTTGACATAAATGCTGCCCACAAAAGGCGCTTGGTACATGATCAATGCCATCAGCATTCCTATCGTAAATCTCTCACGAAATGGTTCCAGATCTGCTCCTAAATCAAGAAATTATTTTCTTGAAACTGGCAGGATTGCCAAAGTGTTCTGGCCTCTTTGAATACCATAACAATGCAGACATAGTGTTCTACCTAAGAAAACACCACAATACTGGAGAGAACTTCCTGAATAGATTTACAGCCATCAGCACTGTATAACGTTCAAGAAATACATTCAAACACAAAGCACACATCATACTCAGCAACATAGAATTGCTGATCATAAAATACTATGTTGTTTCCTATCACCATAGCCATCATTGATTGAACAACTTGAAAGAGAATAACACTAACATTCAAGGGACAATCAAAAGATAGTGGGGCCATTTCTGGGCACTGTACTCAGTTGTATTCCATTCCCGACCAAAAAGCAACTGTTTGAATACAATTGCATGACGTTTCTTACCTGCGCCCTGACTTTTAGGTGAAACATCATACAAAGTATAAGGACTACTTTACATATGCTGATCCAAAAGACTAAATGCATACTATTACAAAGGTGTAAAATAGTATGAAATATACCGTGAAGTTCAAGTCCTAACAACATGTTTACCCTAACTATTCTTCATTTGTCCTAGAGTCTGAGTACTTTGTCCAAGTCTGTTTAAGTTTATTGCACACATTGATATTAGTAGTATCAGAGCTTAAAAAATGAGAGTTTGTTGTCACCATTGGAGAAGTTCCTCAATTAAGAGAAAGCAAGGAAAATGGTAATAAGTCATTTGTGATTCGGCTATAAAAATTCTTGGTATGTCCTTTGTTTCTCTCCATTGGTAGCTACTATGGCACTATCCTTCCAGATCAAATTATATTCTTTGACTAGGAACTTATCCGAGAAATATCAATCTTTAGCTAATTCTACTATCATAGTAGATGAAACTCATCCTTCAAGAAAATGGGTGGTACCATTTGTTAAGCCTAAATAAGTTTTGCAAAACACTCTCTTCTTAAATTCTGAGCTTCTTGAAGACCACAAGTGTATCTACATTGAAGACTCTTCCTATGATGACCAGTTCATCTCACTCAATCTCCCTTATGATAAAGTGGCAATGATAAACTCTCCTTTGGGGCAAGCTCGAATACCACTAATATTAGGATGTGGAGCAAACTTGGATGGAGTACTCAAACTCCATGACAAAGACAGAATAGGTAGGATAGACATGTTATAATAAAGATCATTAGTATATTCAATAATGAAGAAGAGTCCTAAATTTGAAGCATCAATGTCATACATAGTGAGATAAGTAGTGTTATGATCAATGAAAGAGAATCAGATAATGATTAGCATTCTTGTTTAGATGGAGAGATAACTGAACAATCTTAATACAATGCTTGATAAAAGAACTCAAAATGGAAAAATCCTAGATGCACAATTATGATAATATGTGCTACAAAGAAGAAGTGGATAGCTATGAACATGAGTATTAGCAACATACTCAAGATGTAGTTCATATTGAGGCATAGTGTAACTAGAATAGGCCTTACAAAGAGACAGACAGAGGGACTTACTCTATGTATGAGCTCCTTGGTAGAGATAGAGAAGTAAGAAAAGGCCGATTCTCTCTCTTGAGTCACTTTGTTGAAAATCAATGATCAAAATGAGAGAGTGAGTCTCCTTTTATAGATACAAGGAAGAAGGGATTGTGGAGGATAGGGAGACACGTCTTCATAAGATACATGAAAAGGAGAAGGCCACATCTCATTTATTTATATGATAGAGAAGAAAGTGATATAGGACATGCCTCTATTCTTTACAAGAAGGAGATAAATATATGTCTCCTTTATTTATATGGTAGAGAAGAAAAGGAGGTAGGGCACATCTCTATTATTTACAAGGAGAGAAAGACACATCTTCTTTATTCCTTTGGTGGATGACTGAAAATGTAATCTGTAAGAGTATTTTCTTTTTCTTTGATATATTGGAATGTGATGCCAAGATAATCAAACTAGATAGCCTAGTGAAGAAGCCTTTTATTTCCAATAGCGTTAGATACCTTCCCTTTTAAATAGCTAATGACATGGTTGTGGTCACATTTAACAATGAAGAATACAAATTCAACAAAAACATGAAAGCTCTGGATGGATTTTTGGATCTAGAATTTCTCACTGGGATGAAGGATAAGTATGTTCAGTGCTAGAAAAAGCATTAGCAAATTGGTAGAGTTTCTCAACAACCATTGTCTTGCTTTTCAGAAAGGACCCCTGTGCACTAGCCAAGATCATAGGCAACTATATAGATAATTAGCGGTTTTCTAGTAGGTAGTTGGAGTGGAGGTAGATCTTGGATTAGGCATTTAAACCTTGCATAGCAAGTCTTTGAGACTCATCCCAGTGGAAATTATCCTTCCAAAGCAAAGGATACATAAGAATACAGAAGAGATGTAAGGCATAGATCCGTTGATCCAGTTTAAATAGCCAAGGAACTGTTGGGATTGGGTTACAGAAGGAAATGTATCTGGAAAGGCTTTTAAGGTTTCAAAACATGATCTTGTAGCACAATTTTGCCATTAGTAATTTGCAAGCCTAAGAAATCCACAGTAAGGGTGAAGAGGGTGAATATGGAAAGGGGGAGAGAACCATACCTGCCTCTTCAATTCAGGAGAGAAAGAGTTAAACGTTCTTGATATGTTGCTCCATGATGTTAGAAAAGACTAGTAAGTCATCAATTTACAAAGGGACAAAGTGGAAGTCAACAAACAAACATCCCATTCTTGGAACTTAGTAGGGGCAGTTTTGATTCCAAATGATAAGATTGTTTACTGATTGTCTTTGAGTTGGGCTCCAAATCAATGGGGTGATCTACTGCTCTCTTGGGAGGCAATGAAGTAGGTACCTCAAACAAATCTCTATACTCCTCAAGAAGAGCTGTCAAGATTGGATGGTTTGCTAAATTATTGGGCTGATCTTTCATTTATTTATTCAAATCCAAAACAAATATTTGTGAGCGTCTCTTGTACTCCCTTTTGAGTTGTTGAATGGTAATAAGGTGAAAATCTGATCTACTAGGAGTTCCCTATAAATGGATAAGCTGTCCATTGGAGATAAACTCCATATACAATTGGGAGAAATCCATAGTGATCCTGCCTAATGTCATCAACCAATCACAACCGAGTACAATGTCTATAGGCCCCATTTCCAAAGTGATCAGGTTTACTTCTTCCTCAAGATCTTCATTTTCAGCAGTAAGTGCAATTTCATTAGCTTCATCCATGTCATCTTCAAAATCCTCAAAAACTAACATACTCTGAAGCTTGGGTTTGACATTTTTGTATACACACTTTGAGGCATGATCAGGTGTATACTTTTCTCCACACTTGAAACATAAGCCTTTCTCCTTTCTTTCTTTATAAAGATCCATAGGAATAGATTTAGGATTCGTGTTGGCTGAAATGGATTTATCCTTGCTTCCCCTTGTTTGAAGTCAACTCTTGGATTGTTTGCTATCCTGAAATTACTTTGAGGTCTAAAAGCATTGAATGGAGGATAAGTTGGTACCCGTAAGCTCCCATTTGGCACATGATTGCTACCATAAGTATTACCAACTTGCCCCTGCTTAAAAATAGTCCTTGGCTGTCCAAAACTAGGCTGAAATGAAGATTCTCTTCTATACTTTCTTCCATAGCGCTCTGCAAGCTCAATAGCCTTAAAGAGGGAAGTAGGATTTTATGCCATGACATCAGCTGATAAAGATGGCTCTAAGCCATACATATACTTATGGAGCTTAGCCTCATCATTGATGCTTTCCACATACATGGTTAGGTTGAGGAATTGGTTAGTATACTCTCTTACACTTAGGCCTCTTTGTTCCAAACCATACCATCTCTATGCCAATTTCTCTTTTTCAAGAGGGGAGACAAATACTTCAACCATAAGTGCCTTGAAAGCTTCCCAATTATCTACAAGTATGTTTTTTTTAAAAATATACCTCCACCAAGTATGGGCAAATACCTCCAAATGCAAGGAAGTAAAATGAATCTTTATGTCATCAGTTTTAGGGAATATGTCAAAGTAGGATTCTATCTTAGAGGTCCACTCCTATAAATCAGATGGTGAAGATGATTGACCATTAAATTTGGCTAGAACAATCTTGTCCTTCAGCTCTCTTTCATGAAATGGTTGCTGCCCCAAAATAGGCTGATCATGAATACCATGTATGGAACCCCCAAATTGAGACGGAAATCTCCCAACAAGTGGCTGAGAACCACTATGTAATCTTCCTATTGGTAGAGAACCCCTAGGAATTTGAGTATTTAGCCCAAAAGCTTGAGAATTAGCTCCATTCAAACTACCCAAATAGTCATCATGCCATTGTGAAGCCTCTCCTACTTCATATTGGCTATTTGGGATGCCTCTTCTTCCAATAATCCCATGTTCATGACCATTTTGGTTAGATGGCTGAAGTGGGACTAAAGGCTCACTGTTTGAATAAGCTTTCTCCTTAGCTTCTTTTGATCCCATTTGCATTTGCATCCATTGGGAGAATTGTGCCATAAGTTGAACATTAGATTCCACCAACTTATCAATAGAAGCCTTTGTTTGAGTCGTTAAATCCACCAACTTCTCAAGGAAGACTTTGTTTGATCAGTAGACAAAACCATTTGCTCCATTCTTGATAATATGGCCTCATGTCATTCCCTATGTCTTTGTTCATGGACGTAAAAGGTACTATTGAGTATACTAACTTCCCCTTGTTGTTGAGGCTCTTCAAGATCTCTTGAGGTGTATTATCCAACATGGAATCTCTGATTTGCTGAGCATAATCTTCCTGGACCTTATTTTTGCCCTTATGACCTGCCATAATAGTGTAGTCCTGCAGTACCCCCTGTCAGAAAAATGGCTATAACTTTTGCTAGGGAACTCCGATTTCAAAACTTTTTAGTTCAAATCAAAGCTAAGAATGCCCTCTTCGAGATGAGCTATAGCAATCTATAATAGATTTCGGACAAAAAATTATGTAGCTTAATTTCTGAGTTTGAACTGTCCAGGCCTGCACCCTGTCTAAACCTGTAAGTGCCCTGTTTTGACCCTGTAAGACAAGATAGTAACCCCAAATGGTTACCAAACCTTGTAGAAGGCTGAATAGGACCTATGGGTACCCTGTAGTACCTGCACCTGTACTTCAATAATGAAGGGTGTACTTATAACCACCTGTAAATGCCCTGTAGTACCCTGTAAATTCCTTGTTTTACCCTATTTTGAACCTGTAGATACTTGAGCCTTTGGAAAGTCTTCAGTCTTCAATTCTCCAGTCGTTTTACCTATGTGAGGGATAAAATGGCATGACATGTGTGAGTTGTCCGCTAGTCTCAATCCACGGCACACCTTTTAGTAGTCCATCAGTAGGTTTTCCCGTAAATGATGCCGCCCGATGCTCCCTTGGAACATCACGGGGTTATCACTTAGGCTCTACCGAGTCTACTTCGCAATGGGAGAGTTCCGGCCGAACCCACTAGGATCAACCTGAAGATTTGGGTTCCTGAAATCGGATGGGTCTCCTAGCAGCCAGCTAGTGTCAGTAATTTCGAGTTCCACTTTTTAGAGGATTACTCAATCTGAAGCGGACTTGCCATTGAACTTGGTTCAAACAGAATGGGAGACGAAGGGGAGTGCGGTACGTCAACCCTCATGCCCATAAGGAAAAATCCCATTCTAGCCCCCTAAAACAATGCAAGTCGGTTCTACCTAATGACTACTTGGTCAATTTATCGTCTTCCTATTTCTATTTCCGATTTAGAAAAGCTCCCAGCTAACCGGGACCACCCTACCATTGGACGGACCCGTCGGGGGTTACGCCCACCCGCTTTCCTCTGATGATGGATCATCTTTAGTTTTTTAATTACCTATAGCACATTTATTCGAACATATACAACTAGATTCCTTAATTAGTCCATTAAGTCACATGTTCCTTCACATAATTTATCTCACCAACACGCATACAATTCGAACAGTAAAGCAAACTTCTTTATTATATAAGAAGTTTATTACAATTTCCATCATTCCATCCCAGCGGAAGATACACAGAATTCCATAAGGATATTCTGTCCACCAAGATTCCACCCTCATAACTAGTATTTAGGGTTCTAGGATCCCATCGTGGGTCATGAAGGGGCTCGTCAGATTCTTGGAACAATGCAGGATTTACAGCCAGAGCCCCCTCTGGCAACTACAATTCCTACTGCCTGAGACTATCCCTACTGACAGACCTTTCGCCTACGGAGCCGGTCCAAGCCTCTCGTAGCGATAATCATGACCCCCTTGGAGTAGGGTCTCGCTGCTAGCTTGGGGGTAGCCTAGCACGATCCTTCCTTTTATTCTATTTGACAATAATTTCAATCAAAAATCCGGATTCTAGCAAACACAAACAGTCCTTTCAAATGTGTATCAAATGATGCAATGACAATTATCCCAACATGTAATTCACAGCTTCACATAGCCAAGGTAGACCTTATCCTAAGGTAACCTTACATTCTAATGAGGATTCTTCTCCCCATAAAGAAGTGTTGAGTACACCTCTTATAACATGTTAAGCAAGGCATGAGTTTTCCATTTGGATTCACTTATCCAACATAAGCAAAATCCCTTAAGGAAATATATTGTGTCAATAACTCAACGAGATGACCTATAGGTTTCCTAAATAGACAATCAGTTTCTATAACCATCACTAATCAACTCTTAATCTTGTCGCATTTGATCATAACTATATTGAATGCGCTTAAAGACATATGTACAATAACCTTTGGCAATTAATTCTATCATGATTATATGCCTTAGAATCTCAACTATTCTAGCTACAAATCGTAGTAATTAATCGTCTTATGCTTGTACTAATATGTTTTCTAGATGAGTTACCAATTTAATGTGTAAGTGAAGAATATGAAAGCTAATATCTTATGTAATTATTTTATATAGAAAAATAATAATCTAGTAATGAATAACCTGGTTTGGCAGCATGACGACATTAGAAACTTCATCTTTACTCGCGCTCGCATTAGCCACACCCGATGTTCCATTGGTAGTGGCAACTCCCGCAACCTCGGGCACTCCCGTATCATTGGTTGCGTTGATCTCCATGGTTTTTTCACTTCGTCTCTTTGGAGCCATCGTCCACAAGTGGTTTGAGAGATAGGGAAGGTGGGATAGATTTGAGATGAGAGAGCGTAAAAGAATATGGCTTAGTTAAAGATCGAGACAAGGGATTTGAGCTAACTCTCTTCCTCTCTCTCTCTCTCTCTCTCTCTCTCTCTCTCTCTCTCTAGCTTCTCGCAGCTTCTTGAAGGAGTATTCTTCTTTCTCTCTTCTTCTCTCTCGCAACCTCTCGGGGTCTCCTTATGTCTCTCTAAGTGTCCCCCATGCCTTTTATTTATAGTGAATTGGAGAAGAGGGCTTGTGGTTGAGAAGTGGAGCTCTTTGTGGAGGGGGATCTTGGAAAGATCAGTGATCTGATGCTCAGATCATAAATCTGATGGTTCCATTAGCTCCGAAAGGAGGGTAAAACTCCAAGACACTTGATTAGAAAGCTCTCAGTTCACTCCTTCTTCTTTTCTCTGTTCGAAGTGTTGTCTATTGCCTGTAGACTGCGATCGCGGTGCGCACAATTTCGCCAGTCACTTTTCTTTATTTTTCTTTTTATAAAATCTTCAAACTAACTAACACATCACTTGTTTTTTTCTTTTAAATGACATCTAGTTCTAGAAATCTCCATATCTTTTTTTAAAAATTTAAGATAATCTCTAAAATATCTAAAATATTCTAGTCTTGTCCAAAATTTTAATATTCTTAGACCATTCTTATTACGCACATTAACATTAATGATTAATCTAGCTCATATCTCTTGTTCGCGTTATAACTTCCATGAAGGGTGGCTACGGTCCGTGTTAATTCATAAGAAATATCGAGTTACAACTCTTGGTTTTATTTTTTTAATTTATTTTTAGTTAGTTATTAATGTTAGTTAATTTTTTCCTTTAGTTAGTAACCTTACTAACTTATTAATTGACTAACTAAATTTTGAACTAACCAACTAACTTTTATTGCCTGGGAATATTACAACAGGCTCCCTACACGGGCTCCGAATCACCGGGAGGTGGGCAAAGTTCCCCTCGGGTCGGTTGGTTGCACCCCTTTGGGATCTTTGATAGTGAGGGAGGGTCACCTCTCTTTTATCCCACTATCTCCCCCGGCATCCACCTTTTTCCTCGGTGGGTATATCAACATGGCAGTAGCTTGCTAATCTAATCAATTAGTATGAGATGCATTTCTGAAATATTCATTCAGCCTTTCATGAGATGCAATTGAATGGAATCTTGAAAGTTTGGATAGGGGAAGGGTCTTACCGATGCAATTCAGTGACTCACTGATTGCTTTAGTACTTACCCTTGTACAATATTTCAGCTTGGGCAAAAGAATTCAACCAAAACAAATCAAGGTTATGCATCAAGCTTGACAAATGATATCTATGATGAAGTAATGATTGGATCAAGACTGAAATTCAATGGAATAGGTTGAAATCAATAAAAATTAACACTAATCTCTAATCTATTGATCAATTCAGTGAATTAATTGATCAATAATCTCCCATCAACAAGTAAAAAAAGCAATAGCAAGTGGATTATTGAGAGATTTCAAATATTAGTAAAAGAAATACCTCAATTAAGCTTGAAGAATATGGTAGATGTCAGCTCCAATTCCATTGATGGAAGAATTCTTCAAATTCCACCATAAATCCATCATAAATCTTGAAATCTCCATAGAATCAGTCCATACAAGCTCCAATATGATTAAATCTATGAAGAATCAATGCCCCAGCCTTGCTTGAACACTTGAATATCAAAGATTCAAGCCTCTTGAAGAAAAGACCCAAAATAATCCTTCCATTTGAGCTCCAATGTCCTCCACGGGCTGAATTCTCCTCAATGTCTTCAATCTTGAAGTCTATCCGACTTATACATAGCAGTAGAGAAGCCTTGGAGGTCGGAGAAGTCCAAAATTTGAAGAAATTTGAGCTTCCAGATCTATGGCTATGGCTGCCTTGCTGTGTTTTAGGGTTTTGAACAAAGAAGTTGATGATTAGAGTTCTCCTCCAGCTGAGAGTTGCTGAAATAGAGGCTGATGAAGTGCTTCAAGGCAAGAGATCAATTAGTGGGAGATCTGGAGCAGATTAGGAAGAGATTGAGAGCAAGAAATTCTGTGCAAATTTCGATGCAATTTTCGAGCTATATACTACTCCATTTCCTGCATCACTACCTGACCAGGATACTCCTCTTGAAGCTCAGGTGACAAGAAATCATTGCCCCATGGTTTGGCTGTGAGAGGATGATCAGTAGAGAGAGATCTTTGAAGATTTATTGGCAGCCACCATTGAAGCTTCAACCAAAAGCTTGAAAGAGAAAAAAGAGAAGCTCCCTTTTGAAAAGTAACTGGAATTTAACCTCTAACTAAGCTCGGTTAACCTTCCTTTACCCTAGTTACCTCCAATTTTGCATGAAGTTTGATTGACGACCTGCCACTTAAGCCATCCTCCTCCATATCTGACCTTGGATATCTCTAGATGTAGTCTCTTACTAACTATAGATTATCTACAGCACTCCACTAGTCACTGTCTTGTACAATTTTTGTCTGAAATTGATTTTGATGGAGGAAAATAGGACTGAAAATAGAAGAAAAAGAATGGATCAAAGACCAATGCTCAGATACCACTTGTCAGAGAGTGAACTAGGAAGAGAGAAAGAGGAGAGAGAATACTGCAGAAGAGAGAGAAAGACTATAGGAAGAGAGAGAAGAAGAGTGACAAGGAGAGAGAAAGACTAGATTTGGAGAGAGAAAGATAGGAAAGAGGGAGAAGCCATAGAAGCTGTGAGCAAGATGGGAGAGAAGGACTGTAATTGTATTAATGTGTCAAAAAGATATGAAAAATTACATGTCCTCTCCTTTTATACCAATGTCAATGTGACATGGCATAATATTAATATTATTTACACTAAATCCTTATTCCCAGCTTCTTACAATGTCCCATTGGTTGTTACAGATGGTGAAGTTTTCTCCACACTCCTTTGGGTTTCCATCACACTTAGCTAGCTCCACACTTTGCATCCTTCATATGGAAACACTTCCACGTCACTACACATCAATGTAACTTTTAGCCCTAGTAGCAAAAACTCAATCCCAGTACACTTTGCATCCTTCATATGGCAGCACTTCCATGTCATTGCACATTAGTGTAACTTTGAGCGCTATTAGCAAAACCTCGATCCTAGTACATGTACTTCTCTCTCTTGTCCTCATTTCTTCACACTTACTTTAGGTATAAAAGGCGTGAGATATGTAAATGTTTACGTCTTTTGACAATAATACAATCACTATCTCTCATCTCACCTCCTTGCTCACAACTTTCATGGCTTCTCTTTTCTTTCCTATCTTTCTAGTTTTTCTCTCTCCTCATCACTCATTCTCTCCTCTTTTCTCTATCTCTTCTCGTCTCCTTTTTGTCACCTCTCAATCGATGTGGTGCACATGATAAGGATATATTTTATGAGTAACTTTTTGAAACCACGTGATGCACACATATATTCATGAGTAACTTACCCGAGGTTAAGAAAAACAAAAATATTTTCAAATAGAATGTTGGAACAATAATCATTTCTCGAGAATTCTTTGGTATATTGGAATGATGCATCACCTCCTCAGTCATCCACCAAACCCAACTTGATGATAGCATTGTTGATGTGTTCTCTTTCAATATGTTGCATAATCTAGTAATGCAAAAATACATGAGAATTGCAGAATATCCAATTCTAAAGATAGGTCTCTATGTCCATAGCAATAAGCAGTCATTTGAGAGGATTCTAAAAGTGCACTTTGAAAACCCCTTGTTATGACACAATGTCAAAAATGGAAAAAGTCAATAAGTTATAGTCTACTCAACTACATAGTCAGTGAAGAAGTTAATATAGAAACTTCAAAGAGCCAATCAACATGAGTTTGATCATTCTATAGAATAATAAGCTACCTTTAGAAAGAACAACAATGTTCAAAACACACGGTTTTCTTCTAATAGGCTTATCCTACAGAATGTCACCTTTGAAAGCACATTATTCCCATTTCTCTTCCCACTTGATTATATCACATACGATGGTAACATCTACCTTGGTGAGTACATCAGCTATTCTCCATCTGCACCATGCACCTAATTCCACACTAAATAAAATAAGTTGTCTTGATCACAAATATTATGAGTATAACATGCTTGCAAAGAGACACCAATAACTATAGGTAAGTAATAAGAATAACTCAAACTAGGAGGTTACTAGGCACATATTCTTCTATAGCATACTAGGATCAATATTAGGCTCCCTATCATGGCACCAACATAACTTGAAGGATCTTATCATAATAGTGGACTATAATAACCTTAGAAATAATCAAAAAGATATTAGCTTAATTTGCACTATTTTTCTGCCAACAACCTGACATCACAAAGTAAAGCCATGCCACATAGCAAAAGGCACAAGAGAAGGACACAAGCTCAATGGCTAAATAAATCCTTAGCTCTAAGGCTTGAGGCTACTTTGTAAGTACTAGTGCGCTTTCACACACACACACACACACACACACACACACACACACACACACACACACACACACACACACACACACACACACACACACACACACACACACACACACACACACACACACACACACACACACACACACACACACACACACACACACACACACACACACACACACACACACACACACACACACACACACACACACACACACACACACACACACACACACACACACACACACACACACACACACACACACACACACACACAGAGTCCCCCTTTTCCATCGAGGCCTCCTTGTGTCTTGTGTTATAGTAGTTTTGGATACCTAGCACAAAGAACTCCAAGATATGATTGTTGCAATTGCTATGTCCCCTCTTTCCAATGGTCCCATTTTACTTTAAGCTTCTCCCAGACTTTCTCATTTTTGTGAATGATCCTTATCTTACAAATATTCTAACCCTCAATGTTCAAACCATTAGCTAGCTAGATGAAGAAATCATCTATACATATTGATGTCCAATACCAATTCTCATCTTTTGCCTAATCTCAATGGCCATTCCTCAAGTCATTGAAGGGATCAACTCTAACAAGGACTAGGGCTAGAAAATTATTATGAAAAGTGATGAAAACACCCAAAGGTATCTCCCCACCATAATCAATTGGGAGGGAAAATGTTGAACTTTACCAAGGATGGCAAATGAGTATCTCTTCCTTACAAGTACAAGAGCTAAAACAACCTCAGGATATTCAAATCTAGGCAAGTATGTTATTGGCACCCCTTCCATAACTAAATCCATTTGAAAGGAGTAGAAAGCCTTCTAGGTACAACAAGCTTTGCTTATCTAGCATAATTTTCTCATGCCTGTATGTTTCCATGAGTCTATGGATGAAAATGATATGTGCATGCACTACAAGAGACTCATCACTCCCACAAGTGGCAGTACTCAAATCATCAATGCTCAAGATTTCCAGCCCTTGAGAGTTCTCTCATAATGACTCGCTACAAAGCTACCCCATTCCTTCGCCCACTCAATGGTGATTGGACTATAGAATAGCATGCCCTAAATTGGATGCATCTCTCCCTTCACCAACTCAAGGAATAAGTTGATCACATTCGCCAAAGTATGCTCTCTCTCAATACTCATCTTGCTACTATTGAATCCTCTCTCAAACATGTGAAATCCTCTAAGCTCTACAGTCTGTCCACCCAACTTTCCACCACCACTACTTCCTCTTTTAAGAAAGTCCACCTTGCTAGACTTGATAAGCGGTGAGAATTCCACCTACCTAACCTCCACAAAATCAATTCTCTTTTAGCTAAAGACCCTCTAACTACTTCCCCTAACATGATTGATCTCATGTATTGGGAATTTGAAATGGAATTTGAAAATGATCATGAGGATGAGGAAGAAGAGGAAGACAACCTTCAAGCTATACCAGTTATAAATGTTGATGCAACCATCAATGAACATGATGTCTCAGTTCTACTCCACCACATGACATCCTTGAATATACCCTTGATACACCGCCACCTATCCTTATTCAATGGAGTACTTTCAATGAAATGATGCATAATTTTCCCATGCACATTGCCCTTAATCAAGAGACATTATCAAAAAGGTCTACATTTCACCAGCATACCAATCAAAATTCCCTTATGGAGGAGACTCTATGGCGGCATCCAGATGGTACTAAAGAGAATTGCTGCAAACTCATTGATGACTATAGGGGCATCTATGGAGGCTATCTAGACTCGTCAAATGAAGAATCTGGGCTAGATGATCTTGCTAATTCTACTCTTGTCAATGAAGATGATGATGACTCCTCACAGGATAGTAATGAGTTTCAAGTAGTTCCCAGATTTATCTATATCAATGCTCACTCTATTACTAATATGCTTGATCAACAAGAATATGGTTTCAGTTTCTTCATTGAGCTTGATGCTATTAAAGCCAAGTACACGAATGCATGTGGGGTAAAAGAGGACACTTTAATCCCTAGTATCAAAGAAACTAGCTTGCGTAGTCTTTCCAAAGTATGACATTTTCTCATTTGGAATTTTGATGGCAAATCACAAAAAGAAATTAAAACTATCCTACATATGATGTATGCCTACCTCTCTCAAAAGCTTCTTGATAAGCTTGATATAAGCTGGTGCACAAATCGGATGTTGTATGCGTATGTAGCGAGCGCCGGAAGGTCCCCAAGAACAAAAGAACTCTACTTTTGCACAAAAAACAAGAGAGAAGACTTGCACGACATGAAGTAAAAGACTAATTGGATACAATCTCCCCCATGTCTTGTGTGAGTGCTCTATAAAGCATGTATTTAATATATTATTCATCTCCAAGCTCAAAAATAGCCCAAATTTACAATTAGCACGCTTTAGCTTTTGTGTTTGCTTTTGTCCAAGTAAAAAATAAAGCAATTGAGCGCCCACCAAAGAGTCAGACTATGCCCAAATACAATGTCCAATAACAAGTATTTAAATCGTGCGTCCATGCGCATACAAAATAATAAATATATGTCAAGCGCTTTAATAAGTAAGCACGTCAAAATAAATATTGGCGCCATGCCTAAGATTCACGCCCATCAAAAATGATAATTTCTTCTAAATAACTTGAATACACGCTATCGCCCAGTGCTTCCCAACTCCACCGCTGCATGCTCTACACTTCAGCTCTACACATCAACTAAAGCATTCACAATTGTTAGAAAAATAAATAAATTAAACCGACAAAAGTAAATACCTAGCAGCCTTCAGCTACAAAATAAATAAATTAGTTAAGACTCAGTCCTAACCTTAATTTATTATGAGTGCGCACTCTAAACTCATAAACATCCATTAATTTAAATATATATTTTGCGGAATCACCCACTTGCACATTAACTTAATGAGATGCCCAAAAAGGACAAGCGTCCCCATCGACTTTTCGCACAAAGAATCCACCTTGTGTATGAGCCCGGGCAACAAATATAATTTTACAGAATTCACCATGGAATATGCCTCCTGGCATCATACCCCCAGGGTAGGATAGCAATTGTCCTCAATTGCTATTAGCTCAATGTGGAGCCAACAGTGAGGGATAAGCACTTAGGTCTTAAGCGTGCATCCATTGGGCCTCTTCAACATGATGATTTTTAAACTTAACCAAATATCTAGAATATCTACGACCAGTTCTAGTGGTCATAAAGTCAGTATCTAGAATAGTTTTAGGTTCAAGGATTTCAGTTTCTTCTTGTAACAAATGAGGGTTTTCATAGATAGGGTGTACAGGTAATTGGCCTGTAAAAGGTCATAGGAAACTAATATGAAAAGTGTTTTGGATTTTCCATTGTTGTGGTAATTGTAGTTTAAATGCATTGTCATTGATTTTGTGAATGATCTTGAAAGGTCCATAAAATCTAGGAGTTAACTTTACAACAGGGTGTTTGTCAACACTTTGTAATCTTCTCTTTTCAATGCGTAACCAAACATAATCATCAACTTTGAAACTCGTAGCTTTTCTTTTCTTGTTAGCTTGTTTTTTATATGATTGCTGGGCTTTTGCAATCATATCTTTAACTTCATCAAAAATAGTAGCATGCATGTTAACAATATCATCAGTAGCTTGAACTTTGTTTGACAATGATGTAACAGGTGTAGGCAATCTATATCCATAAATGATTTCAAATGGTGCTTTCTGTGTAGCTGTATGTGGTGTGTTATTATATGCAAACTGAAGTAAATGTAAATGTGTATCCTATGTTTGTGGTTTTGAAATTGTGTATGCACACAAAAGATCTAAAATTGTACTGTTTGTAGCTTTTGTTTGCCCATTTGTTTCAAGATGAAATGCATATGAAAAATCAATCTTTGTTCCTAAATTAGCAAACAAAGTAATCCGAAAATTATTGCAAAATCTAGAATCACAGTCAAAAATAATAACTTTTGGCAAACCATGGTTAGTGAAAATAGTTTTCAAAAACAATTGAGCAGCTTGAGATGCAATTAACATTTTCTTGCATGGAATGAAATATGCTTGTTTGCTAAACCTATCTACAATAGTCCAAATCATATCATGACTAGCTTTAGTGTTGGGAAAACCAGTAATAAAATCCATTGAAATCTGTTCCCATAGTCATTCTGGAATTGGTAAAGGCATTAATAAACCATATTGTTTACCATGGTGTCATTTAACTCTTCAAATACAAAGTTAGAAACATCAGATTCCATATGTAGCCAATAAAAATCTTCAATCAGTGTACGCAAAGTAGAAATAATTCCTCTATGGCCTTGATATGGGGGACAATGAATTTCATGCAAGACAAATGATCAAAATTGAACAATTACACATAATCTTTTTTCATAAAACATAAATCCATCAACATAAGACAATGAATCAATTGGAATCCAGTTATTTGCGACTAATTTATTCCAGTCAGCTTGAAAACTAGGGTCTTGCTCATAGGTATCTTTCATAGAAAGAAGAGAATGAAAAGATATGACAACAGCCCTCCCATGGCAGGAAATGAACATGAAACCAAGGTAGAAGCTTGTAGAATCTATGCACGTGGCTAAGCCATTAATCTCAAAACTGAAAAGAAACCATAAATCTTCAACTTAATAATGAACCAATTCGTTATCTTCATCATCTTCATCCATATCTTCAACCATTATACAAGAACAAAAGGGAAAAATAAGCATTTCTGCACAAAAGATAGAGAAGAGAGAAGAGAGAACAACTTTTTGCACCACCAAAAAGAGAATGTGCGATTGGACAAGAGAGGGAAGGAAAAGAGGCACATAACCACTCGTGCACTCCACCCCACCTCTTCCCCAAAAAGCACACCCCTTCATATTTTTATTATTTCTTTGAAACTTTGATACATTTGATATTATAAGGCCTTTGGCCTTTAATTTTGAGTATTCCTACCCTTTACAAATGCATGTACGTAACACTTTTGTGTATACCATTTATTTATTATGGATGTGGATGTGGATGTGGATGTGGATGTGGATGTGGCCCCCCTCATATCTCTATCTCTTTTTGGTGATTTTATAACAATGTAAATGTTATCCCCTTTACAAAAGATGAAATTATGATTTATGCATGGACATTTTTGTGCCTTGTTTTTATGCTTCTTTGGGTGTCATCATATTCCTCCCACACTGAAATGTGAAGCGTCCTCGCGAACCTTGTTAAAGAAGAACCACTGTCTAACACAAACAACTTCCAAATTTGTTAGTAAAACAACTTCGATCATAAGGCCTAGCCATGGTAGGGTACGGGACTCCAAATCCACAACCACCAGAGTAAGGGAACTCCTGTCTCAAATACTCCCACACTGAAAAACTTTACTAGTCTTCAAAGGATAGGGTTCAATCTTTCACATGGATCATGAGCACAACTCCATCCCAATAAAGGAAGAAATATGATTTTATCATATTCTCTTGAATTAAACTTTTGCCTCATCATTTGAAGGTAAATACTATTGTTAAAGTGACTCGTTCCCTTTTCTCCTCCTTTGAGAGCATACTAATCTCAAATGGATGAGGGAACAATACCCTTTTTTCTTTCCATTGTCATGGATAGGGGAAGATTATGCATATGTTGCAAGAACATTTTGGAGAGCTTACTATGTTTTCTCAAGAAAGGAATCTGATTAAGGGTATGAAAGGAAAGTGTATTGGCACCAAAGATGGCTTGTCAAATGGGGAGGGAATAAGGAGAAGATGGACATAAAATTAATGTTGATGGTATAGGGGAGATGAGATTGATTATGAGGGCATGTACAAGAAGGCATCACGAGTGCAATAACAAGATAGGAATACTACTATTACGGAATTGAAAGGGGCTAGAAGGATGGAAAGAAAATGACATGCTCAAGGGCATTCACTAGAGGAATATGTGGAAAGGTTTAAACCAACCATAGAAAAAGGTTGGTAAAAAGTGTAATTTTGTTTATGTTCTTTCTGTGTACTCAAAACATGAGAAACTCGTATTATCCTATCCCTCAGCCTCAAATTCTGTGTTGCTGCAAGTACCCGATTTGCACCATCCTTTGTTTTGAAAAGAACATATGCTATGCCTATACTGAGGGCCACGCCTAAGATGCACGCCCATCAAAAATGATAATTTCTTCTAAATAACTTGAATACATGCTATCACCCAGTGCTTCCCAACGCCACCGCTGCCTACTCTACACATCAACTGAAGCATTCACAATTGTTAGAAAAATAAATAAATTAAACCGAAAAAAGTGAATACCTGCAGTCTTCAGCTACAAAATAAATAAATTGGTTAGAACTATGTCCTAACCTTAATTTATTACGAGTGCACACTCTAAACTCATAAATGTCCATTAATTTAAATATGTATTTTGCGAAATCACCCACTTGCACATTAAATTAATGAGACGCCCGAAAAGGGCAAGCGTCCTCATCGACTTTTCGCACAAGGAATCCACCTTGTGTATGAGCCCCGGCAACAAATATAATTTTACGGAATCCACCATGGAATATGCCTCTTGTTATCACAAGCAAAATTGACATCATCGATGCTCTCACTCCTAGGTTTGTGGGTATGCTTTAACTCTAGTGCAAAAGTATTTCCTTAGATCTCAAAGAAGAAATTGCCTATAGTGCTGACCTTGTTTTCCCCTTTTTTGAACTTCTCCTTGGGGAACTTGTTGGTAGAAAATATGATTATAAAACTAAATCTAAAGAAACCTTCAAAAGGTCTTAACTTTGTGATCTCAAAAGATACAAAGAATACCTAATTTATATGAGAGAGATATTGTATGAATGCTGGGGGCACACAATGCCATTCTTAAAGAGCATGTTGTGAATTCATTCCCTAGTCCTCTACCTACAATGGCCAAAAGCAAGATGAGGGAAGAAGGTTATGAATTCTTTGACAATTTTGGGCAGCTTAGTCAAATTGTGAAAAAGGTGATTGGGATGTTTGCAACAACAATCAACAAAAGGCGGCCAAGTTGCATCACCAAATCCCTAATTCCATTTGTAAATATGAACTAAAATCTCAAAAAGATTTTGGCTACCATTAATATAGTCATTACTCTTATCCATGTTCTTATGCCCATTATAATGGCATTCTTCTCACCATACGAAGAAGCCAACCCACAAAAAGACTCACTCCAAGAAAAATGGAAAACTAAAAGGCTATATTTGTAGAACCTCTCACCATCTAGCCAAACAATCCCCTCATCATTAGAAAAAACTCAATGCTCATCAAGTTCAAAAATCCAAAAGGCCCCTTTCTCACTCTTCTGATATTGAGGCTAGCCACTCCAAGGATACTTCTTATGATTCAAATTCTAAATCAGAAGACCCCGAGTCTTCTTTTTCTTCTCTTAACAAATATAATCTCAATGCTCATCATTTCTCTTGCCCCAAATGAGGTCACGGTGGTTTGTTCTCTTCCTTCTTTGGTCAAGGTGCATCAACCAAAAAAAGATTTGACCCCCAAGAACCTGGACCTTCTAGTTTTTTCCCACAAGATTTAGACATTTTTTCCAATGACCGCACTTGATCCTACACTGAACATTGGCAAAATAGAAGGCAACAAAGAGAAAGAATACAAGAGAATTATTACAAACACCCTATGAGCTACGAAAACCACAAAGTAGTCTTGGAATATTGAGTAGGAATACTCTTAGAAGTAGAAATCATTTTCTCTCCCCAGTTCTAAAAGTGTTGCCCCACAAGAATTATCCCCTCATACAAGTTGGCAAAAAAGAGATCCTCTCCAAGTAGAGCTCTCAAATAATTTAAAAATCCCTATCATGTCAAGATTGTGGGAGAGAAGGAAGGAGTCTCACTTGTAGCTTTCTTGCTTGCACAATGGGGGAATACACACAAGGGTGGAGGCTGAAAACAGTTTTCCTCTTCTTAGTTGTATAAGCCAAAAGAATGCAAGTACAAAGAAATAGAAGAACCCTATATATGGGTCTCAAACCAAACTCAACTAACTAAGGTGGCATACTAACTGAGCCACGAACTAGAGTAGATAAGGATAGCTATCATGTAGCTATTATTCATGGGTGGTGTACCAACCACGTCTGCAACTGACAAGTCGGTGACATAAATACACAACGGTCACCCTGGCGTATCATGAGTGGAGCTTGATATCTCAACACTCCCCCTCGAGCTCAATCCCAATTCCTGCACACCAAGCATGTCTCTAAACTTGCGCAGCTTCTCTGCGCCCAATGCCTTCGTGAATATGTCAGCTACCTGATCCTCTGTGCTGACATAAACTAGATCAATAAGACCTAGTAAAACCCTCTCTCGCACATAGTGATAATGCACCTCAATGTGCTTTGTTCTAGCATGACAGACTGGGTTATTTGCCAAGTGTATACTACTCATGTTGTCACAATAAATGACAACTGGCCCATCTATAGACTGATGCATATCATAAAGTAGCTTATGCAACCAAGCTACCTCACATGCAACCATTGCTGCACCCCTGTACTCAGCCTCTGTGCTTGACAAGGCAACTGTAGGCTGTTTCTTGCTGCTCCAAGTGACTGCAGCACTCCCAAAAGAGAATACATATCCACTGGTAGATCGTCTATCAGAAATACTACCAGCCCAATCAGCATCAGTGTATCCATGCAACTGTATCTGAAACCCAGTCTCATAAAATAGTCCATACTGCAATGTGGACTTCACATACCTGAGTATCCATCTAGCCGCATCCAAATGTGGTTTCCTTGGAGCCTGCATAAACTGACTTACCAATCCAACAGCATAGCTCAAATCTGGCCTGGTAATAGTCATATAAATCAAACTTCCTACTATGCGTCTGTACATAGTAGGGTCTTGTAGAAGCTCACCTGCATCTGTGCTCAGCTTCACATTCTGCTCCAAAGGAACTGAAATAGGCTTACAGCCTGTCATCCCATATTTGGACAGCATGTCCAATCCATACTGCCTCTCCAAGAGCTGTATCCCACTTGGTGATCTAATCACCTCAATGCCCAAGAAATAATGTAGCTCTCCCAAATCCTTCATCTCAAACTTCTGCTTCAATAGCATTTTCACATGAAGGATATCTTCATCACTGTCACCTGTGATAATCAAATCATCAACATAAATGACAAGTAGCATAATACCTTTCTCTGTTTTTCTCACGTAAAGTGAGAAATCTGCCTTGGAAATCTGAAAGCCAATAGTGACAAGATACTGTCCTATCTTGTCAGACCATGCTCTAGGTGCTTGCTTCAAGCCATACAAGGCTTTCTTCAACCTGCAAACAAACTTAGGATGAACAGCATGCATATAACCTGGTGGCTGCTCCATATAGACCTCTTCTTGCAAATCACCATGCAAGAAGGCATTCTTTACATCCATCTGATGTAAAGACCATCCCTTTTATACAGCCATAGCAATGACTGCTCTTACGGTTGCCATCCTTGCAACCGGACTGAATGTTTCTTCATAGTCAATGCCATATGTTTGTGCATACCCCTTGACTACTAATCTTGCCTTGTATCTATTCACAGAACCATCTGCATTGTGCTTCACCTTATAAACCCACTTACAGCCTATTGCATTTTTACCTTTAGGCAAAGGTATCAATTCCCATGTAGCATTTGCTTGCAAGGCATCCATTTCTTCATCCATGGCTTTCTCCCATTTTTCTTTTCCCATGGCTTGCTCAAAAGAAGTGGGTTCTGGTTCTTATATCACTTTGACCATATATGCATAGTGAATGGCTGCAAATCCATCATATTTCAGCCTATCCACAGGATACCTAGCTCTCGTAGACCTGCGCAAAGTAGGTTCACTCCCAGGTGCTCTCAAAACATCCCTGGTCTTCCTTACTCCAGGTGTAACAATAGAAGGAATACCCAACTCATCATCAATGCTCTGTTCTGAGCCACTGGATTCACCATCCACATAAGAGTGACCTGCATTCACATCAAACATGGGCTGATCAACCTTCTCTTTTCCTTTTCGTGATACCTGCATACCACTATTTGCATTGCTTTGAGAAGATTCTCCTGATCTCAATCTGCCTGTCCATGGTGAAGAATGTGAACCATTGCTAGAGGACGCTCCAGGTCCACTAATATTTTGTGACTGCTGCTGTGAATTCTGTGCAGCATTACCATTTTGTGCATCTACATCATCAATCACATTTACTGGTTTATACCAGCTACTCATCTCATCAAAAACAACATCTCTGCTCACTGTAAACTTATGACTAGAAGGGTTATAGCATCTATACCCTTTTTGCTGCAGAAAGTAACCAATAAAGATGCACTTCTCAGCTTGTGGATCCAACTTGGATCTCAACTCATCTGGCACGTGTACATAGGCAATGCAACCAAAAATTTTCAAATGAGAAATATCTAGTTTCCTACTAGTATACCTCTTCTCTGGAGTCATTCCATGTATTGCTGCAGTGGGAGTCCTGTTCATTATGTAGACTGCTGTAGCAACTGCTTCAGCCCAATAAAAATCTGGCAAGTCTTTTTCATTGAGCATGGCACGAGATACCTCTCCAATATGCCTATTTTTTCTTTCCGCAATTCCATTTTGTTGTGGGGTATGACTGCATGAATATTGCTGCTTTATGCCATGCTCCTGCAGGAACCTTGCAAACTCATTTGAGAGGTACTCTCCCCCTCCATCTGACCTTAGGCATTTTATCTGCATGCCTGTTTCTTTTTCAACCATAGCTTTAAGAGTTTTGAAATGCCCAAAAACTTCACTTTTCTTTTTCATAAAATACACCCAAACTTTTCTGCTATAGTCATCAATAAAAGTGACAAAATAATGACAGCCTCCAAGAGATGCAGCTTTAGTAGTCCACACATCAGAGTGGATTAATTCCAATGGCTTCTCACTCTCTTGAACATGTCTAGGAAATGGTTTCCTTGCCTGTTTTCCAAACTGACAGGCTTCACATAGCTTATGCATTTCTGCAACCTTGAATTTAGGCAAACCTGCAACAATATTTTGGGCCTGCATTGATTTAAGTCGCTGTACATTAACATGACCAATGCGTTTATGCCAGATATCAATATCTTCAACTACACCGATTGCATGTTCAAATATTGCTGCACTCAATTCAGACATGTCTGCATCCAATGTAAACATTCTGCCCTTCTTCTTTCCTTTTGCTATCAAGCGACCTTTATTTTTCATATCCTCAACAAAGCATCCATGAGGATTAAATCTAACCTGCAAGCACTGCTCAACCATTTGACCAACAGAAACCAGATTCTTGGTGATATTCGGGACATGAAATACATCGGATAGGTATTTCTTTTTTGTCACCTTACAGATTATCAAAGTGTGAACGAGAGGAAGTAGCCAAGCAAATCAAGAAACTTCTTGAGATGGGATTCATTAAACCAAGTTCTTCACCTTATGCATCTCCAGTCCTCTTAGTAAAAAAGAAAGATGGATCTTTCAGAATGTGCATTGACTACATGGATCTTAATAAGATCATAGTGAAGAACAAGTATCCGATACCCAGGATTGATGATTTTCTTGATGAGCTTAAGGGGGCTCAATTTTTTACGAAGATTGATTTGAGGTCAGGGTATCATTATATTCGGATGCGAGAGGGTGATGAAGTCAAGACTGCTTTCAGGATTGATCGTGGGCTCTATCATTTCTTAGTGATGCCATTTGGGCTTACAAATGCTCCAGCTACTTTCCAAAGCCTGATGAATAAGATTTTATAGCCTTTTCTCTTTCAGTTTGTCTTGGTGTTCTAGGTTGAAGAAGGAGGCTTTCTTTTGGGATGCTCTTGCAAATAGCAACTTCAACCAGTTAAAGAAACTCCTTACCTATGCTCCTATCTTAGTATGCCCAGACTTTTCCAAAGAATTTACTATACAGTGTGATGCTAGTGGCTGTGGCATTGGGGTTGTTTTGCTACAGGAGCATGGAGTGATTGCCTTTGAGAGTCGTAAGCTTACAGATAAAGAAATGGCCATGAATGTTTATGACTAGGAGATGTTGGCTATCTTGCATGCAATTAAGAAGTGGCACCATTACTTGTATGGCAGCCGATTTAGAGTACACAGTGATCACAGGGTACTTAAGTATTTCCTTACTTAGTCGTCCAATCTTACTCTAAAGCAACATCGTTGGGTAGCTACATTACAGAATTATGATTTTGACATCACTCATACAAGGGGCAAAGATAATATAGTGGCTGATTCTCTTTCTCGTATGCGAGCTTGCAAAGTTTCAGCTATGACAGAATTGCATAATGATTGGATTGAATAATTACAGGAGGCTTATCTTCTAGATGAAGAATTCAGCCATATTTTTCAAAAATTATAGCAAGGTCTTATGGAAGAAAACTTGCATTACCAGTTCAAAAATGGCCTTATTTGGTTGAAAGCCAAGATTGTTATTCCTTCTACCTCTTCTTTTACGCGGAAAATTATGGAGGAACTACATTCTTCACATCTAGCTGGACATTTAGGAGTTTTCAAGACCTATGATAGGATCAGCAAAAGTTTCTATTGGAAAGGACTGTGGAAAGATGTCAAGGAATTTGTTATGAAGTGTATGCCTTGTCAGCAGAATAAAGATAGCACCCATAAGCCAGGAGGTTTGTTACAGCCATTACCTATTCCTACAGGTAAATGGACTCATATTACTATGGATTTCATTACTGGATTACCTACTACCAAGAAGGAATGGAATAGCATATATGTGGTGGTAGACAGACTCACCAAGGCAGCCCATTTTATTCCAACCAAATTTCAGTTTACTGCTTCTCAAGTGGCCAGTCATTTATGGAGCAGATTTTTAGACTACATGGATTACCGCAGGTGATTGTTCATGATAGAGACTCAAAGTTTATGAGTAACTTTTGGCAGGCGGTATTTACATCTATGGGCACTAAATTGGCTCCATCTATGGCCTATCATCCCCAAACTAATGGACAGACAGAAAGAGTGAATAAATGGTTGGAGACTTATCTTTACCATTTTTGCTATGATGTCCAAACTTCATGGGATTCTTGGTTACACTTGGTTGAATTTGCTTATAACAATTCTACCCATGCTAGTATCGGAGTTTCACCCTTTGAGGCTTTGTATGGCTACAAGGTGCCCTTACCCACAGTCATCTTTAATGAAAGGATCAATCCTCATGGGAAGGAAGAGTTAGAAAGAATGCAGACCCTTCTTCAGCAATGTAAGATGAATCTTAGGAAGGATCAAGACCAAATGAAGATGTATGCTGATGAGAAGAGGCGGCCTTTAGAGTTCCAAGAAGGAGAGTTGGTCTTATTGAAGGTGCCCAAGTCCAAGTACTCTAGATTAAAAGATGGATCTAGTGATAAGCTTGCCCACAGGTTTTATGGCCCTTACCAAATCCTTAAGTGAATTGGAGATTTGGCATATAGATTAGAGCTTTCCTCTTCCACAAAGATTCATAATATCTTCCATGTTAGTCATCTCAAGCCCTTTTATGGTGATCTAGTGGATATAGTTGATGAGCTACCACCTATTGATGAAGAAGGTCTTATTCAGTACATCCCAGAGGCTATTATAGGTCAGCGTGAGAAGAAGCTTCGATCTCATTCTATCGTGGAATATTTGATTAAATGGAGAGGTTTACCACCTGAGGAAGCTTCTTGGAGGCCTGATTCTATATTGGATGAGTTTCCTTTCTTAAGGGATACATTGGTGGCTGAAGCCTATTGATTATGGAGATAGTGATGATGCAAACAGGATCAGGACAGCACGCTATTTTAGACCAATTTTTATCGTGTCTAATTTTTAGAATTAAGCTATCTACATGGGCTTAAAGTACTCTTCAAGAGCTTCATTTTGATATATGGTACGCCTCATTTGGACACTTCTACTAGAAGTTATGGCAGATTTGGTCCAGTAGGGTTTGTTTATACAGCAAGCTGTCTACTATGTTTTGAGATTATTTGTTGAAGAATTTATGGTTCCATATACTTTTGAAGTACTCCACATCATGTATATAGCTGAGGCCTACTCTCGTTCTTCAATCTCAGTCCATATAGTTGGTCATACTTCATTCATTTCCCATTTATAAACTTGTAAAAGACAGAGTAGTACTCTGTTCTATCCATCTTTTTCTAGTCTTCCAGGTTGAGGACAAAAACTTTTGGGAAGGGATGGATTGTAAGAAGCTGGGAATAAGGATTTAGTGTAAATAATATTGATATTATGTTATGTCAAACTGACATTGGTATAAAAGGAGAGGACATGTAATTTTTCATATCTTTTTGACACATTAATACAATTACAATCCTTCTCTCCCATCTTGCTCACAGCTTCTATGGCTTCTTCCTCTTTCCTGTCTTTCTCTCTCCAAATCTAGTATTTCTCTCTCCTTGTCACTCTTCTTCTCTCTCTTCCTGTAGTCTTTCTCTCTCTTTTGCAGTCTTCTCTCTCCTCTTTCTCTCTCCCTAGTTCACTCTCTAACAGACATCTATGAATCCTCGAGTCACTTAGGATCCCTAGGTTCCCCCTATTCCTCTCTCTTTATCTCTTTAATTTGTTAGATAAATTCACACCTCTCTCGCTCTCCTCATTGGTCTAGTCGCAAGGGAAGTAGCTTTGCTGAGTTAATGCGCATGATGGCCATAAAAATCCAATTATCTTAGATGCCCAAAATTTGTTAGAATTATCTTTCATTGTTGGCCATTAGTCCATGATGGGCCATGCCCATTGGTTGTGAACATAGTCACTAATTCTATTTAGTCTAAGGGATAAATTTACTCTTTCTAAGTAGTTTGCCAATCTTCAATCTCTTAACACATGAGCTTAGGTTCATGTAAAGTAGAATCGATGCACTGTACCTTCAATTCTTTATAATGTAATGCTAAATAAACACATCTCATAAGGAAAGGGATGGTGATATAATGCATTAGAGAGAAATATAGTTGAGTTGTCTATGTCATGTGGGTTAATAGCCACACACATTTAAAATCAATTAAGGATGATGTATGGAAACTCTTTAAGGAATGACCCTTTGATTTAACGAAAACGTTTAAGAAGTAGTGGAACTAGGCTAACACCTAGGCATCTAAGGCCTTAGGTGCTTAGTCTAATACTTAAGCATGTAAGGCCTTTGGACCTACTCATTTCATCTCACATCTAACAAGGAATTATACTAGAGCCTTGCATCTTGACTAAGGTGGAAAATTCAACACAAAACCTTGTTGTACTTCCAAAACCCAAATGGTAGAGGAAAAAACATACAATTAATTAAACCCCAACATAATAAAGGGAAGACTTCAGTGGAAATAGTGATTTAATTATTGTTTTGAATGAAATCTCTATTTGGTTGGTTTTGTAGCTTAAGAGTGGATAAAGAATCATGTTTTTAAAGGATTGTTATTTGAGGGAAAGATTGGTCTTGTTATCTAGATAATTTTCATGCTCGAGCCTTCAAAAAAATATTGATTTCAATGTTGCTATAGATTGACACAATGGGCTAGCTTGACCTCCCCTAGGTTCATGACCAAGTTTCCCTCACTAAGAAAAGGTTATCCCAACCCAATAATTGATGATTTGACAAGAAGTCATTTGTAGAGCTGCTTGCTCTTTCAATGGGTAGGTACTATTAGGACTTTGGTATATTAAACCTCTTCTTTTGGCCAGTCCAAACATATGTCCACCCTTGTGAACACAACCTAGGATAGAGTGAAATGTCCCTATTGTTGAGATATCGAGCTCCACTCGTGATACGCCAGGGTGACCGTTGTGTATTTATGTCACCGACTTGTCAGTTGCAGATGCGGTTGGTACACCGCCCCTGAATAATAGCTACATGATAGCTATCCTTATCTACTCTAGTTCGTGGCTCAGTTAGTATGCCACCTTAGTTAGTTGAGTTTGGTTTGAGACCCATATAGAGGGTTCTTCTATTTCTTTGTACTTGAGTTCTTTTGGCTTACACAACTAAGAAGAGGAAAACTGTTTTTAGCCTCCACCCTTGTGTGTCTTCCCCCATTGTGCAAGCAAGAAAGCTTCAAGCGAGACTCCTTCCTTCTCTCCCACAATCTTGACACCTATAAGCTTGGTGTGTGCACTAAAAGGTGCTAAATTCTAGACTAAGGGAAGGTGAATAATACTTGACAAGGGTAGATACCTTGGAGAAGGGTGGGCACCTTCCAGGCATGGAAGTTTAGAATGACGAATTTCCTTATGGGAAAAGGATATTGGGAATTTGTTGCAGGAAATGAAGAAGAACCAGTTCTTCCTGATGTTCCCAATCAACAGCAAATGCAGACATTCAAAGCATGGCATGAGAGAGCCAGGAAAGTTATGTACTGGCTGTCTATCAGCATTTCAGACTCTATGATTGTGCATATTCAGGATGCAAGTACGCCAAAGGAGGCATGGGATACTCTGTCAAAAATATATAGCACAAATACACAAGCCAGGAAAATGCAGCTCAAGCAAGAGTTGCATAATGTGCAAAGAGAAAATATGAGCATCAATGACTACCACATGAAGGTGAAGAAGATTGCAGATGCACTTGCTTCCATTGGGTCGCCAGTGGAAGATGATGATTTAGTTTCTGTGACCTTGAATGGTCTAGGAAAGGATTATGCACAGTTTCGAACATCCATTTCCGTTCGTGAAAGATTTCCTGACTTTGAGGAGTTGATTGCTCTTCTAATTTCTGAGGAGCAGAGAAATGGTGGTGCATCTTCTTCAGGAGGAACTTCAAAAGAAGCTGTCTTCTACTCAAATGCTGGAAGAGGTAGAGGCAGAGGTAGAGGAGGCCGATTTGGAGGCCGTGGTAGAAATCAGAGTATGCAGCAAACTCAAGAAAATCAGTCCTATGGAGGAGGACGTGGTAACTCTAGAGGCAGGGGGAGCCAAAGAGGTCGTGGTGGATGGCAAAGAGGCCAAAATGCAAACAGTAATGTTGAATGCTACTATTGTGGTAAAATGGGTCATATGGCTAAAGACTGCTACAAAAAGCAGAATGACATCATGAATGGAAAACTGCAACAAGGAAATTATGCATCTTCTAGTAGACAGGGTGATGACAGAAATGAGCATCTGTTTATGGTGCAGCACATGAACAATTCTGTGACAAGTACAGAAGAAAGCAACGATGTATGGTATGTCGACTCAGGTGCGTCAAACCACATGACAGGTCATGCAGAATGGATGGAGGATGCAAGGAAAATGGAAAAACCAGGATTTGTGGAGACTGGTGATGATACTGCACATCCTATTGTGCAGATTGGAAAAATTCCTTTGTCTATGCAGGATGGGAAAAAGAAATACCTCTCCGATGTATTTCATGTTCCGAATATCACCAAGAATCTGGTTTCTGTTGGTCAAATGGTTGAGCAGGGCTTGCAGGTCAGATTTAATCCTCATGGATGCTTTGTTGAGGATATGAAAAATAAAGGTCGCTTGATAGCAAAAGGAAAGAAGAAGGGCAGAATGTTTACATTGGATGCAGACATGTCTGAATTGAGTGCAGCAATGTTTGCACATGGGACCGGTGTAGTTGCAGATATCGATATCTGGCATAAACGCATTGGTCATGTTAATGTACAGCGACTTAAATCAATGCAGGCCCAAAATATTGTTGCAGGTTTGCCGAAATTCAAGGTTGCAGAAATGCATAAGGTATGTGAAGCCTGTCAGTTTGGAAAACAGGCAAGGAAACCATTTCCTAGACATGTTCAAGAGAGTGAGAAGCCATTGGAATTAATTCACTCTGATGTGTGGACTACTAAAGCTGCATCCCTTGGAGGCTGCCATTATTTTGTCACTTTTATTGATGACTATAGCAGAAAAGTTTGGGTGTATTTTATGAAAAAGAAAAGTGAAGTTTTTGGGCATTTCAAAACCCTTAAAGCTATGGCTGAAAAAGAAACAGGTCTGCAAATAAAATGCCTAAGGTCAGATGGAGGGGGAGAGTACCTCTCAAATGAGTTTGCAAAGTTCTTGCAGGAGCATGGTATAAAGCAGCAATATTCATGCAGTTATACCCCACAACAAAATGGAATTGCAGAAAGAAAAAACAGGCATATTGGAGAGGTATCTCGTGCCATGCTCAATGAAAAAGACTTGCCAGATTTTTATTGGGCTGAAGCAGTTGCTACAGCAGTCTACATAATGAACAGGACTCCCACTGCAGCAATACATGGAATGACTCCAGAGGAGAGGTATACTGGTAGGAAACCAGATATTTCTCATTTGAAAATTTTTGGTTGCATTGCCTATGTACATGTGCCAGATGAGCTGAGATCCAAGTTGGATCCAAAAGCTGAGAAGTGCATCTTTATTGGTTATTCTCTACAGCAAAAAGGGTATAGATGCTATAACCCTTCTACTCGTAAGTTTACAGTGAGCAGAGATGTTGTTTTTGATGAGATGAGTAGCTGGTATAAACCAGTAAATGCGATTGATGATGTAGATGCACAAAATGGTAATGCTGCACAAAATTCACAGCAGCAGTCACAAAATATTAGTGGACCTGGAGCGTCCTCTAGTAGTGGTTCACATTCTTCGCCATGGACAGGCAGATTGAGATCAGGAGAATCTTCTCAAAGTAATGCAGATAGTGGTATGCAGGTATCACGAAAAGGAAAAGAGAAGGTTGATCAGCCCATGTTTGATGTGAATGCAGGTCACTCTTATGTGGATGGTGAATCCAGTGGCTCAGAACAGAGCATTGATGATGAGTTGGGTATTCCTTCTATTGTTACACCTGGAGTAAGGAAGACCAGGGATGTTTTGAGAGCACCTGGGAGTGAACCTACTTTGCGCAGGTCTACGAGAGCTAGGTATCCTGTGGATAGGCTGAAATATGATGGATTTACAGCCATTCACTATGCATATATGGTCAAAGTGATACAGGAACCAGAACCCACTTCTTTTGAGGAAGCCATGGGAAAAGAAAAATGGGAGAAAGCCATGGATGAAGAAATGGATGCCTTGGAAGCAAATGCTACATGGGAATTGGTACCTTTGCCTAAAGGTAAGAATTCAATTGGCTGTAAGTGGGTTTATAAGGTGAAGCACAATGCAGATGGTTCTGTGAACAGATACAAGGCAAGATTAGTGGTCAAGGGGTATGCACAAACATATGGCATTGACTATGAAGAAACATTCAGTCCAGTTGCAAGGATGGCAACCGTAAGAGCAGTCATCGCTATGGCTGCATCAAAGGGATGGTCTTTACATCAGATGGATGTAAAGAATGCCTTCTTGCATGGTGATTTGCAAGAAGAGGTCTATATGGAGCAACCACCAGGTTATGTGCATGCTGTTCATCCTGAGTTTGTTTGCAGGTTGAAGAAAGCCTTGTATGGCTTGAAGCAAGCACCTAGAGCATGGTCTGACAAGATAGGACAGTATCTTGTCACTATTGGCTTTCAGATTTCCAAGGTAGATTTCTCACTTTATGTGAGAAAAACAGAGAAAGGTATTATGCTACTTGTCATTTATGTTGATGATTTGATTATGACAGGTGACAGTGATGAAGATATCCTTCATGTGAAAATGCTATTGAAGCAGAAGTTTGAGATGAAGGATTTGGGAGAGCTGCGTTATTTCTTGGGCATTGAGGTGATTAGATCACCAAGTGGGATACAGCTCTTGCAGAGGCAGTATGGATTGGACATGCTGTCCAAATATGGGATGACAGGCTGTAAGCCTATTTCAGTTCCTTTGGAGCAGAATGTGAAGCTGAGCACAGATGTAGGTGAGCTTCTGGAAGACCCTACTATGTACAGACGCATAGTAGGAAGTTTGATTTATATGACTATTACCAGGCCAGATTTGAGCTATGCTGTTGGATTGGTAAGTCAATTTATGCAGGCTCCAAGGAAACCGCATTTGGATGCGGCTAGACGCATACTCAGGTATGTGAAGTCCACATTGCAGTATGGACTATTTTATGAGACTGGGTTTCAGATACAGTTGCATGGATACACTGATGCTGATTGGGCTGGTGGTATTTTTGATAGACGATCTACCAGTGGATATATGTTCTCTTTTGGGAGTGCTGCAGTCACTTGGAGCAGCAAGAAACAGCCTACAGTTGCCTTGTCGAGCACAGAGGCTGAGTATAGGGGTGCAGCAATGGCTGCATGTGAGGTAGCTTGGTTGCATAAGCTACTTTACGATATGCATCAGTCTACAGATGGGCCAGTTGTCATTTATTGTGACAACATGAGTAGTATACACTTGGCAAATAACCCAGTCTATCATGCTAGAACAAAGCACATTGAGGTGCATTATCACTATGTGCGAGAGAGGGTTTTACTAGGTCTTATTGATCTAGTTTATGTCAGCACAGAGGATCAGGTAGCTGACATATTCACGAAGGCATTGGGTGTAGAGAAGCTGCGCAAGTTCAGAGACCTGCTTGGTGTGCAGGAATTGGGATTGAGCTCGAGGGGGAGTGTTGAGATATCGAGCTCCACTCGTGATACGCCAGGGTGACCGTTGTGTATTTATGTCACCGACTTGTCAGTTGCAGATGCGGTTGGTACACCGCCCCTGAATAATAGCTACATGATAGCTATCCTTATCTACTCTAGTTCGTGGCTCAGTTAGTATGCCACCTTAGTTAGTTGAGTTTGGTTTGAGACCCATATAGAGGGTTCTTCTATTTCTTTGTACTTGAGTTCTTTTGGCTTACACAACTAAGAAGAGGAAAACTGTTTTCAGCCTCCACCCTTGTGTGTCTTCCCCCATTGTGCAAGCAAGAAAGCTTCAAGCGAGACTCCTTCCTTCTCTCCCACAATCTTGACACCTATAAGCTTGGTGTGTGCACTAAAAGGTGCTAAATTCTAGACTAAGGGAAGGTGAATAATACTTGACAAGGGTAGATACCTTGGAGAAGGGTGGGCACCTTGGAAAAATGTGGGTTCTCTTGCAAACACTTGGTTTCAATAAAAGAAATTGTTTACGAAGGACTATTTTCCATTATTTTTGTATCAGTTCTTTAAATTATGGTCAAATAATGCAAAAGAACCCACTTTAAAGGTTAATAAAGGAAGTTGTATTCACTTCTTCCCATTTTGTATCACACTAAATATAATTTGGGTGTGGAGTGGAAAGTGAGTGGGTGTCTCCCTTGATGGGAGCACTCTAGGGTGAACTTGATAAGTCGGGTGGATTCTCATTGAGATTGTCAATTTAGAGCTGAATGTTGACTTTCATAGGGTTGAGTCTTAGAACTAGACTTAGCACCATACACACACTCTCTCATGTTTGTTTTTAGGGCTCTAGAATAGAACCCATTATGCCCTTCAATGTCTTTATCTTCAAGATCCCAATGAGATTTTAGTTGAACCCAAACATCTAGAAGTTATTGAGAACACAAGTATGAAGACTTCTTTCTCCAACAAATTTTTACCCTTATCCTTAGGAGAAGGCAATCATAGCCTCAATACAATTCTCCAATATATGTTACAATGTTCACCCAAGGGGTGCACCTTATAGAACATGTAAAATGCTAAGTGAGCTCAAAAGAAAGGATATTTTATTTAGTAAAATTTATAGGATTATATTTACAGAAGGGGTTTTTTAATTGTGATGTGAAAAAAATCCATAATTTTAGTAAAGTAAAAGGGGTCATTTTATAGTACTATAGCATGTAAAGAAAAGGTATTTCTTAGTACCCTTTGAACACATGTTATATAGATGATTTCTTACAAAGTTAAATCCCATTCCTTTTGAAAACTTTTGTGTAGGCATCTTCTCTCAAAAAGTAAATATTAACCCAAGATGGATGATTCTGAGACCTATATGGAAAGCAAGTATTCTAGAAAGAAGGATGGGTTGCTGACCTACATCTATTAGCTCCTAAAGTACCCTATTTTTTGGGCAATTCATAAGCCACCTCACTAATGTAGGAGTGGTCTAGTCTAGAGTTCTTCATGTACTATTTTTTCAACTAAAAGGGGAGCTACTATTTGATATTAGGCTCACCACATTTGTCAATTACTTTGTCAATTGAAAGGGAAGGTGCTATTTGGTATTAGGATCACTACATTTGTCAACTAATGGTGGGCCACTTGAACCTCCCCATAATGCTTCTCATCATTAATAGTTTTAGTGTAGCCATGAGATTCATAATGCTCACTTAGTTCTAGTGTAACAATGAGATTGGCCTCATAATTAATAGTTCTAGTGTAGCCATGAGATTGGTCTCATGCTCACTTAGTTATGTCCCAGTCTTCAACCATCAAAGATATAGAACCTCTCCATCCTTCAAAATCCTTATTGCCAGGCTATAACTATTTCCATTCAATACTATACTAGCCTTCAACTTTTCCATGAGCCAAAGCTAAAGTACCTCACTATCTCGAAGTTCTACAAATGTAGCATCCACCCAAGAAGGATCAGAATTTGACTTTAGGGATGATTAGAACCCATTTGCATTGAAGATCTTCAATACTACTAGATGTTCCTTTTTCCCATCACAAAGAATGTGTACTTATTTCTCTATAGGCAAAGGACCACTAGCACTCATAGGTGCACACAACACACTTCCCAAAACATTTGCTAGTGTCCAATCAATCACATATATATAGAGAGAGAGAGAGCTTGCATGTGTGCATGTGTGTGTGTGTGTGTGTGTGTGTGTGTGTGTGTGTGTGTGTGTGTGTGTGTGTGTGTGTGTGTGTGTGTGTGTGTGTGTGTGTGTGTGTGTGTGTGTGTGTGTGTGTGTGTGTGTGTGTGTGTGTGTGTGTGTGTGTGTGTGTGTGTGTGTGTGTGTGTGTGTGTGTGTGTGTGTGTGTGTGTGTGTGCGCGCGCGCGCGTGCGCGAGCACACAACATTTTGCAATTAGAAATGTCCACACATGTGTATACTCTTCCACACAAACATCGTGTTATATGCATGGTTGCATGAGAAATATATTAATGATAGATAAGACATAAATAAATCAATGCTTAATGGAAGACAAATAAATTCATGCATATACTCATGCTTTCAATGATTTCAATGCACTTGTGTACAACTTGGTATACAATTTTAAAAGCTCTAAATGGATATATGATTTAGAGCTTAGTTATGATTTACATTGTTAGCCAAAGTATTTATGATTGTCATCTTGATTTTCATTCACATGGTTAGGCGAAACTTTGATATGTGATAAAGCTAAGTTGAGGCTAAGTTACACACCTATTGTTATCATATGGGTAGGCAACACCATATGATGTATCACCAAGATGGCAACAAAAAGTTACACTATAATTCATACTTATTAAAGTCACACTATTATTCAATGCTTATTATATTGAACTCAACAACAGGTTAAGAGAAACTCATTGTAATAATCAATATCAAGTCCTTAGCCAAGAGTTGCTAATCTAAAGAGTAAAAACAAGTGGCAGTAGTAGAATTTATTTTGTCTTTGGTGTAATTGAGATGGTATGACACATTTGAAGCTAAAAGACACTTACAGTAACATGATTACAAAAGCAACTTTTATGTTAAGCCTCAGTGTTGCAAGGGCTTTAACATTGTGCCTTCTCACTAAAGCATAAGAAAGTTAGAATTACCTATCAAAAGAAAATCTCCATTTCCACATTCATTTGGTCTCATCCATCAATCTCCATTTTTGCATTTATCAGAATCCATCGATTGATATCCATTTCCTCACTCGCTGATCTCATCGCCCCTTTAGGGGGCTTTGCTTTTTAATGGTGCTCTCTTCTTCAGCGCTATAATCATTTTCAATGTTAAAAAAATCCCTTATTTCCTTTGTTGTCATTTTTATAATCCTTTTCGCAACGTCTTCTGTTATAAGGTCGAGTAGTTCTTGAATGTGAAGATAATTTGCCGCCTCCAAATCCAAGTGGTGTGGTGTTAGGTTTAGAGAACCATTAAAAAAAGGCAAGTTGAGGTTCCAGATTTTGCTAGGTAATTGAATAATGAGCTTAGGAATACACAATATTCTCTAAATGGTACCCTAGAAAAATATAGTCACTACATGTAATAGAAATGATCTTTGGAGTAAAAAACTTTGTATGAAGGGATGAGTTGTTTCCTCAATATTGGTGACTTCACTATATGAATAGGTTAAAGGGAAACTTTGTTCTACCATTGATAGCCTTTGAGATTTGCTATGGCTTGACTTACGCTAATTAAGTTTGTCTTAGGAGCTTCTATGATCTAGTTGAAAACCCATTAACCCTTCTAGCCTAGTTGTTCATCCACCATAATAGGGTTGAGATGGAGTATTCCTTTAAAAAATGTACACCTAGATTTGACTCTCAAGTCTCATCAATGATGCAATTGCTTGTTTGGCATAATGGCTACTACTATTCTAGTGCTCATCAATGATGTAATTGATTAATGGGTGCAAGGAGTAATCCATTAATCCTTTGACTCACAAACGTTTACATAGTTCTTAGTATACACATATATATTTTTTCTCAATAACAATTAAAAGAATACAAACCAAATAAAATGCTTAAATTGTACCATTCAAAAGATTCTACCTTGTCACTTATGATTATGGATGGGATTGGTGGTGCATGCATCAATGCAACTGCACATGTTGTCATGGGCATATGTCATGGATGTTAATGGTCTCAATCATGGTAGGCATGACACCAATGTCCATCGAGACGGTGTACAAAGGGACCACCTCAAACACAATCACACATATGCACACATAGCATGTGCATGCACACGCACGCATACACACACACATTCTCTCTCTCTCTCTACCTTTGTCTATCTGCTTGCTCACTCCCCTCTCAAAAGAATCATTATCCCTCTTTGTCCCCAACTTCTAATTTAAAAATATTAATTCATTTTATTTGGAATTAGATAAACAAGATCGTTCCTCCTCAAGGGAAAAATAGTGTACACACATATATTCCCTCCCTTTTTTTTTGTAATTAGGTGGCTCCCTTAGTTGTTAATTGCTAATTCTTATCAATGTGTAGTCATGGGTTCAAATTGAACTAAAGTCTTGTACAAATTGTTCATATTAGTAGATGGCAGTAAGGGTTTATTATGCATTCAACCTACCAACTATGCTCAACCAGACACCTAAGGTGTACACACACACACACACACACACACACACACAAACTCAAACACGCACTCTCTCTCCCTACACACACACACACACACTCTCTCTCTCTCTCTCTCTCTCTTTCTCTCTCTCTCTCTCTCTCCTGAGGTCTAATTTATTGAATGATATACCTGAATCACTCGTGTTACGTCTCACTTACACCCCTCCCCTCCTCTGTGTGTGTGTGTGTGTTTGTGTGTGACCTGATTGTCGGGTATTATGGCGTATACCTGAATCACGCCACAGGTGAAGGCAGGGTTGAGGCTGCTAATGAAGTATTGCTTGAAGGAGTCGATGTCACTGATAAGTTGGGTATAGGCGGCGCTCCCGATGGGCATGTGGTCGAGGCGCTTCTGGGCCTGATGGACGTAGTCGCAGAACTCGGCGACGCGAGCCCAGACCGGGGCGGTGATGCGTGCCCAGACGTGGTTGGGCCGGGGCGCCTGGTCGTGGTCCGTCACCATGTCCCGCAACACCTCCGACATCGCCCACATGCCCTCCGTCACCTCTAGAGGCTGCCCGTCTAAGCTGCCCACTATCGTCCCGCGACTCGGCGACGCTTCGGCCATCTCTCTCTCTCTCTCTCTCTCTCTCTCTCTCTTTCCTTTGATATTCCTCAATCCAGCCCCTGCATCAGCCTCACCTCACGCTCCTTCATCCAGCCATCGCATCAGTTCGCCTCTTCCGCCATCATATTGTCGCATCGATACTCCAGCAGTCGCGACGGCTTCGAGAATGCATGGATATTGTACGAGTATCATCGGTGAATATAGAAGAAATAACATAATTCCGATAAAGAATAATAGAAAGGGATTCGCAACTACTACGTAATAGTTCTATAGAAATGCATGGGCTAGGAAATATTCCCAAGTATTCCAAAACATTTTTTTTTCCTCCGCCTCAATATGGCTTTAATAGAGATGCATGGGATAGGAAATATTCCCAAGTATCGCAAAACATTATTATTCCTCTGCCTCAATATGGCTTTAATAGCCACCGCTCAAATTCCATTCCTAGATTTGTAGGATGCCTTCATTCAAGATGCTCTCCTCGCTAAAAAGCACAGTCTTTGTTGTTGCGGTAGAATGAAATGTGACATTATCAACCTACTTTTGCAAGTTCTTCCAAAGTTTCCTAGATGCAATACAATCCCAAAATAAATGCTTTGTAGGTTCTAGTTGTCTCTCACACAAACCACATAGTTTGTGATTCTCCTTGACCTATTAAGTCTTTTCCTGGTAGCAAACTTGTTCATTGGCATCTTCCAAAGGCTAAAGTTTAGCTTCTTCAAGGGTGTGGGCGCCCAAACTCTTACTGCCCTTCTCTTCCATGTCCTCATCCTGGTTAGTTAGTAGTGCTAATTTCTCCCATAGCCATCTTCAGGATGTGTTTGCTGTCCTTCCTTGCAAAATCTTTAGCCTTTTTACATTCACTCAAAAGCTTCCCATTTCCTATCTTGAGACAATCAATTTGCTTTAGCTTGTTTATGACATAGGAAGTAGGCTAGTCTTCCTTTTTGTCTTGGATTAAACCATTGAACTAGAGGACCTCCTCCTCACTAAAGCAAAACTTATGTTTGATCTCTTCAACTATGAGATAGTCAAGTATTTGGTCATTTCAAATACCTTTGCACCCCTTGTGGATACAAATTGATTTTCCTCGCTAATCTAGGGTTATTATGCACACTGGTGCTTCACCTTATTGAAGGCATCAAGAAAGGTCCATATGACTTGAGTGAGACTAGGGTAACCCTTGTTGCAAGAAGTACTAAACCAAACCACACCATCTATTTTCTCCTTCCATGCATAGGCTATTCTTTGGACTATAGTTGAGTCAAAGATCTTGAACTTATGCCCACAATTTGGAAGGATATCCCAAATGAAGAGACTAGGCCATTGGCCACATGGCATCTTATAATTCACAATCCAATGCTTCACCAAGATAACCTAAGGTTGTTGGGAGTCCAATCTCTTGACAAGGTGGAAGATCAGAAGATTAACTTTGGCCTTTAAGGCTTCTAAGCCAAGTCCTCCATGCTTAGATGCTATTACTACATCCTAGGCGGCCATTGTTGTCCTTCACCCTAGATTCACAAGAAATTGTAGAAGAGTTTCTCCACCTTGTTCATGTTAGCTTTGCTAAAGCCAAAGATAGAAACCCTAAAAACCATAAGTGGCATCATCACAGTTGCAAGGATTACCATCTTACCTTCCAGTGAGTAACTTTCACTTTTATGATGGGTGCTAAGTATCTCACCTGAAGATGCTGCTTGTACTCCTAAGTGTGCAGGAAAAATATGGGTGGAGTGAAGCGAGTGTGACCGAGTTGTTCAAGTATATCCTACGTACGCTTTGTTGATCTTTTTGACTCTATTATAAAAAACACTTGTCCTTTTTCAAGGTGTTTTATGATTTTTTTTCAAGTTGCTTGTTGGGGGTAAAGGCATCTCTGCCTAGCCGGCCGTGTATTACTACATTGACAGTACCCGCCACTACACATTGCAGGTGGCGGGCGCTCATCACTGTCACTTTATTCTTTATTCTTTTAGTGATAGTCTGAATAAAGGAAGGCCCAGTCACACATTGTGATTGTTGGAGTTCCCATTTGGTCTCTCTCTCTTTCTTGCTCTTGCTCTCCCGCCATAGCTCTTCCAAGCAAGTTTTGATCCTTCTCACCTTTCAATTGGTATTAGAGCATGGTTGCTCGAGCCTTCTGACTTGGTTCGTGACTCCTTCAACTTTCTATTGATTACCTATACTCATTGGGTCTCCTTCCTGGCAACCATAGCCGACTCTCCTGAGCTCCTGTCACTCCCTGGCTTCTCGAGCACCTACCCGGCCCATTTGGACACCCTCAGGGCATTCCTTTAGAGGTATTGGAGCTCTCTTTTACTATTTTATTTCAGTCCACAAGTTTTGTAAAGTAGGGCAGCCATGTCCTCTTGCTTCTTGTGATGCTACCTACTCTCTATCGGTGATTTTTCCCTTTAAGAGGGAGCTCCTAAGGGTCCTTGACTACTCCCCCACCTTGGTGCAACCCTTCCATAGGCCCTAGATCAGTTTGGGCGAGCTTGAAGACCTGCAAAAAATTGGTTTTTTATTAGCAGCTTGAAAACACGTCATTTGGCACTTGGAACACCCCCTTGATGCTCGACATTGGTGGTTATCATTGGCATTGATTTGTGGACTGATTTACCTCAATCCAGGATTATTTTCCACGGTCCACAGGCAGGCACATACAATGTTACATCAACATTTTATGTTTATGCTTAGTTGGCATTGACATTGGTTGCTCGGCACGGGGGGTTCACTCATTGTAAAGAAGACATGTCACCTGCGTGCAAGGACTTAGTAAAAAAACCCCTATTTATGAAGCTTGTAAGACTAATATATCCCCCTATTTAAGCTTATAAGATATATACATGTATGACTTTTTATGTATCCCCTTTCTTAAATGTAAGTCTTCATAGAACATATACTAACTTTCTTTTTAAAAGTTGGAATTATCCTAAGCAATTAAAAGTATCAAAATGGTCATATCACAAAGTGATTTATGTAGTCGCACTTGGATATCATCGAAGTATGTATCGCAATGTTTTTGAGAGCCCGTGCCCCCTTACCACATGAGGAGAGAGTAGGGGAATTGAACCCCTTTATACTTAAAGTGACTACACCAAGCGGATACCAAGCTCTCTTTGGAAGAATGGGAGTTGAATCTCTCTACCAAAACCATGGGAGAGTGCCAACTCCCCCCCTCCCACACTATGATTTATTCAATAACCCTACTATGTGAGGGTTTAGGGTTTTAACCTTACTTGTCAAGGTCTCTTGTATGCCATGGAGAAACCAATCTATGGAGAGAGGTGATCAAATGCAACCCCCCTTCTTTTTTTCCTCTATCCCCTCCTTAAATTTAAGTTCAATATAGGAAATTAAGAGGGGTCTACCTCTAATGTATACACTTAAGTGTACTTATGTGTCCCCTTCCAAAAACCCCCCTCCTTTACACTCACATGATACAATACAACATCTATAGTGAACCCCCCGGGTTGCTCTGTTGATCTCGAATGTTCCCCGAATGCTAAGGGAATGTATGCCTATGATATGAGATGCTTTTGGGGCTGAATTTTCTCAATCACATTGACTATTTTACACAATCCATAGGTAGCCCAAAATAGGGCACAGTCCCGTGTCATTACACTTTATGCTCATGCTACATAGTCATTTGATGCCCGGTTGGTGCCTATACATATGGGAAAGTATGCTTATGGTTTGTCTATGGTTTTGAGCTTGGATTGGGCAAATGCTTGCTCAATTTTGGACGCTTATTTGTTGCTGGAATATTCAAGGCTGAAGCTTGTTTGCTTATGTTTGGATATGCCTGTTGGGTTCGGGCTATGTCTTGGATGTATACATTGATGTAGTGACTCTTACGGATCGACATAGAGCTTGGATTTTCTCTCGAATCATTGGTTGAGATTGGGCTTACTTCCCATAGAATTTGGATCTTCATCTTTGATGTACTTATGGCATGTACTTTGCTTATGTTTGCTCAGTCTTGACATGCTTGGCCTATGCCACTACTAAATGCCCGTTACATTGTTTGGAGTTGGATGCTACTGAGCCTTACTTTGGCTATTTCATGGAGCTTATTTGGCTTGACATTTGATAGGCTTGGAGCTTACTTTGGCTATTTCTCAACTTGCCAGAGTTACAGTTTGGTTGTACTTGATGTCTATGGATGTTATGTGTAGATGCTACACGGGCTATATGCTCATGAGGTCTTATTGATGCTTGATCTTGGATCTTCTAGCACTAGTGCTATCATATGCCCTTGTTGAGCTTCTTTGCTTGATATTTATGGATTTTGTGCCAGTGGGAGCGACTTGATATGCTTGATCACATACATTGAGCAGGCGGTTTATGCTACTTGAGCATTCAGATACTTGAGACTGGGATCTTCCCTTGGAAGTTGCATGGTTGATATACTGTGGTCCTCACAGATGTACTTGGGCTGATTTGGGCTTTGCACTCCTTGAGCGTACACCTCTTTCTGTCAGGTCTTTCCAGTGTTGTGTACACTTTTTCCTATTACATAGGGGGTGTGCCAGCTCGCTGATGGATTCATTTGACATGCTTGGGTGTTTGCTCGATGTCCGTATGACTGTCACATGCTGATTATGCTCGTTTGATGCCATTTATACTTTGACAGTCAGTGGTTGACTTGGTGCATTCATTTTTCCTACAGTTTGCTCTCATTGTACATGGCTGTAATTTATTACAACAAGCAGTTATGCATGGAATGACGTGTAATTTTCATGCTGAATCATCCTAATTTTATGTACTTTTGATGGTACCTGGTGGGCATCATTAGCTATTAGTTCGTAGTCATTTTGCATTGGTTTTGGTGGTATTTTGACTATTTACAGCAGAGAACAACAAGCAGTTTTAAACTGTCTGCACTGTTTTGGACTACAGTATGGCATCTTCTTCCATTGACAATGCTATCTTCAACATCACTAAGCTTGATGGGATTAATTATGCCTATTAGAAGAGCCAAGTTTGGCAAGTATTGGTGTAGAAATCTTAGATCAAGCCACTAAGGATACATGGCGAGTAGCCTGAACTATGACAGATGATGAATGGGATGAGCTTGATGAGTAATGCAAGTCGACCCTCATCTTGTCTCTCATTGAACAGGTGCATTAGAATGTGGTTGAGGAAGCATAGAGTGCTTGGCAGCTTTGGGATAAAATTAAGAATCTCTATGACAAGAAAAGTCTAGCAAGTCAAATGTATTGGCTGAAGCAGCTTATGGACCTATGCATGAAGGAGAATATGACAATGTCTGCTTATTTGAGCTAGTTCCATGCTATTCTCAAGAACTTGACTTTGCAAGGTATTACCTTTAATGATGAGGTTACTCCATCATTTTTGCTTGGGACTCAGAGTGAGTCATGGGATGTATTTTGCACTGTCTTATGTGTTCCTACTACTATTCTGAACTTGCTTGATGTAGAGAGTGCTCTTCTGCAAGAAGAGATCAATCGGAAGAACTTGGATGCCTCTCGTGTGTCGCATGCTTTGACTATTATTGGCAGAGATGGTAATGGAAAGAATGACCGTGGGTATGGACGTGGTAGAGACTCACAGAAGTCTAGGTCTAAGTCGCGTGGTAAGTCCCGCAGCAAGTCTCGCGGAAGAAATGCTAATGTGACATGTCATCATTACAGCAAGAAGGGTCACATACACCCACAGTGTCATGACTTGCACAATGTGAAGCGCAAAGAGAAGGGGAAAGACAAAGTATAGGCAAAGTCCTCTGATTGCAGCATTATGCATGCAAAATCTAGTGTGAAAATTGAGAAGATAAATTTCATGAAGATAGATGACTCTGATGGGGAGTACATACTTGCAGCTAGTTCTTGTGATGCTACGCCATTCACCGAGGTTCACTCTATGTATGAGTAGTGCTGGCTTTTGGATTCTAGTGTTTCATTTCATGTTACACCATGCCGTGAGTGGTTTCACTCCTATCGTACTGTTTATGGTTCAATTCACTTGGGTGATGATAGGTCACTTGCTATTGTTGGCATTGGGGATGTACGGCTGCAGTTCTCTATTGGAAGTACTTTTTTGTTATAGGATGTACGCTGTGTACCTGCACTAACAAGCAGTCTTATGTTTGTAGGGTAACTTGATGATGCTGGGTCTCATGTTTTATTTGGGGATTCTGCTTGGAAGATCACTTGTGAACAGACTTGTGCTTGCTAGAGGTGCCAAGGCTGGTAGCCTCTATCCTCTTGTGGTTGATGGGTCCTTTGTTGACCATGTTTTGTTAGTTAGTTCCATCCCACATGTATCTCTTTGGCATGCCCATTTGGGCCATATGTCCTTGAAGGGAATGAAAACGCTTTTTGGTTTGCAATACTTACTGCTCCTTGACTATGCATGTTTTGATTCATGTGAGCATTGTCTTTATGGTGGATGGACTAGAAATGCACATAAGAAGTCTGGTAGGACACATATGAGTGAGTTTCTAGCATTGGTACATTCGGATGTCTATGGGCCCATGCCCTGTCAATCTATGGGTGGTGCAAAGTATTTTGTGACGTTCATTGATGATTTTTCATGTAAATTCTGGGATTACCGCATTAATCTTAAGTTAGACGTCTTGGTTGTGTTTCAGATATGGCTTGCATTGGTTGAGAACTAGAATGGGCATAGGTTGAAATGCCTTAGGACTAACAATGGGGAAGAATTGTGGAAGCTTTCGCTCAACCGCCAACACCCACGGACCGCTTATTATTTCAAGCATTCCAAGCGAGCTCTAATAGCTATCTCTCATCTAGCCGACATGCCGGCGATCCTACGAGTGTAGTGAGCTTACCTTGATGCTTGATCGAGTACCCTCCTCTCTCTTGCACTCCAGTAGCTCCACAATTCTTGATGCTAGATCAAACACCCTCAATCCTCCTCCATCTCCAAGCTCCATCCTCCATAGCCGTGCGCACAAGAGAAGAGAAGAGAAGAGAAGAGAAGAAGAGAAGAGGAGATGGTGAAGAGCTTCACCCTCTTAATCCCTCACTCCCACACACTTACTCCCTCACACTCTCACACTCCTCTCTCAAGAGCACACACAAGCAAGAAGGAGAGAATAAGAGAGGAAGAAGAAGACTCCTTTTGCCACACACAAAAAAAAATCAGCTTCTAATTCACTTTTCAACTTTATATACAAAGCCCTAAATCCTTTTTGGGCGGTCATCCCCTTTTCCATTTTTTACATGGCCGGCCGTAGCCTAGGCCCTTTTTCCCATTTCCCACCATTCTTATTTATCCTATTTCCAACTAATGCGTACACTTTGCATAGGAGCGAGCCTGGCGCTCTTTTACAAGGATTCGGGAGCGCTTCCACATTTTAGTGGTGAGCCTTTTATTCTTTTGTTGTCTCGGGGCGACACTGAGACTTTTTGGGGGTCGTGCCCGAGCATTTAAATTTCCAGGGCGCCTTTTTCTTCTTTTATCCTGCACTTTTTTTGCTATTTTTCTTTTTCACTTTTTTCCATTTTCCCACTCCTTTGTGCTGCGGTAAATACGGTAAACATCTCCACGATTCTTGATGCTAGCTCAAGCATCCTCAATCCTCCTCCATCTCCAAGCTCCATCCTCCATAGCCGTGCACGCAAGAGAAGAGAAGAGAAGAGAAGAGAAGAAGAGAAGAGGAGATGGTGAAGAGCTTCACCCTCTTGATCCCTCACTCCCACACACTCACTCCCTCACACTCTCACACTCCCTCTCTCAAGAGTACACACAAGCAAGAAGGAGAGAAGAAGAGAGGAAGTAGAAGACTCCTTTTGCCACACACAAAAAAATATCAGCTTCTCATTCACTTTTCAACTTTATATACAAAGCCCTAAATCCTTTTTGGGCGGTCATTCCTTTTTCCCTTTTTTACATGGCCGACCGTAGCCTAGGCCCTTTTTCCCATTTCCCACCATTCTAATTTATCCTATTCCCAACTAATGCGTACACTTTGCATAGGAGCGAGCCTGGCGCTCTTTTACAAGGATTCGGGAGCGCTTCCACATTTTAGTGGTGCGCCTTTTATTCTTTTGCTGTCTTGGGGCGACACTGAGACTTTTCGGGGGTCGTGCCCGGGCATTTAAATTTCCAGGGCGCCTTTTCCTTCTTTTATCCTGTGACTTTTTTGCTATTTTCCTTTTTCACATTTTTCCATTTTTCCGCTCCTCTATGCTGTAGTAAATACGGTAAACATTAGCCCCCTCCTAGTCAAGTGCTAGTCCCATGGCACTATGGTGGGAAGTAGTGGCTAGTTGGGTCTGCTGCTAGGCGGAATTGGTAGGTAGATAACATTGATTCAAAGGTGATTGTGTGAATGAGAGGGGATGGAGTTTAATGACGATGACTAGGAGAGATGCCGACGTGCTTTAGGCTTCATGAAGATGCTCGGCATTTCTCACACAATTGTGGCTTCCATTCTGTGAGATAGGCTGATTGGGGTTCCAGTTGGTTGGTGGAAAATGTGTAGCCAGTCGTCCTTTGAGCATCACAAACGCTTGATCAATAAGCATTCCCTTAGGATGATGGTATTGGAGGGATTTAGCTTGGAGAAGCCCCTCCCGAACTCTGCCTTGACAAAGATATGCTTTGTCTTCGCATTGAAAATCTGTGTCTTTGACTTGAAGATATTTGTCTTTGAGTTGAAGGTCTTTAGTGCTGCGTTGAAGATCTTCCGCCTTGCATTGAAAATCCTCAGGCTTGTGGAATCATAAAGCGATCTGTAGATCTTGAGGCATTAGGCATGCATCTTTGGAAGATGAGGTTCCAAGATCTATGCCAATGGCAAATCCATTATTGAGTACTCCTTTTGCTTGATTTGGTTCAATCATGGTAGTAATTGAAGGATGGATTTTAGGCCCCGGAACGTGCCTAAAAATAGCAGAAAAATGTGAAAATGCGGGGAAAAATACCAGATCGCGAAGGCGGCGGCTCGACCTAGGACGATTTTAAGCATTAAGTACTTGACGGGCGCCCGTGCCACACTCCGTGAATTTTCATAATTTTTTCGTGCGCCCCTGCCAGTCAGTGAAGCTGCAGGCCTGTCCGGGATGTTGAGACGAGCTCACAGGAATTTTCAGATCGAAGTTCGGAGTCCGGATGTGGAAGATGGCCCGAAAATGGCCAGGGTGCCCAAGAGGGGGCCCAAAAAGGAAATCCCAAAAGGTGTAAGAGAGGGGGGGTGACCTTTGGCACCCCCCCCCCCCCCCCCCCCCCCGAAAACATCGTGGATATGGGGGGGGCGGCGGCTGAAAACAGCCGCCGAAAAAATCGCCCCCCCCCCCCCCCCCCCCCCATTGAGAGATGTCAGGCTACACATAAGGCATGAAGGTGATCAGCCCGGGCTCCCGCATCAAGGCTACGCTCCGTATCGCCGCCCTCCGCGCGCAAAATGGTGGACTGGTTGGAGAGAGAGAAAATCAGTCTTTCTCTCTCCTCCCTCTCTCTCCTCTTAGCCCCCGTTCGTGCTTGAAGGAATAGGATGGAGATGGACGGCCGGATGGATGCCGATTCTTGACGGGATGAAAGAGCAATGCAAAACCATTGTAGATTGCTGATTCCAAGCAGAATTCGTGGCTGGAAATCAATCGTGGGACGTGCCAAATTTAATGAAAAACCCGCAAGACACGGTAATAATTGTTTTTACAAAGAAAATGGTCTTTTGATGCAAATTTGGTTGATAAAAATGTGTTCATATGGATTGAGTTTTGAGTATGTCGTGCTTTGAGTTGTTTTCTAGCTATTCATCATTTAAAAATCAGAAAAACATGTGTGGGATAGCGGAAAATAGAAAACCGAGACACGAAAAACCATAAAAATGAAGGAAAATAGGGTTTTTTGGGCTAAAAATGATGCAATAAATTAATCCACACCTACTAAAATTTCTGTTTCTGCTGGAATGAACTAAGGGCCACAGCCCATAAACTGAACTTAATTTTTAGCAATTAAAAAATGGGAGAAAATGGGAAAATTTGCAAGAAAATGATGGAAAAACCCTAAAAAATAGGGGAATTTTATATTTTGGGCTTCGAAAAATTGGGAAAATTATGAGTAATATCCGTGAATGTATAGCAGGACTGAGGCATGAAGATTTGCTTCAGGTCAGCCTTGTTTCCGTGTTTTAGTTCGTTGTTTCCCGCTTTTTATATGAAAAATAATGGGAAAAAACTGTAAAATGACATGCAACGAAACAATACTAAACCGGGGGAGGGCAGGGTAGTTGAGAAGTGTTTAAATACTGTTGCAATTAATGATAAAGTTGCTGATTTCCATTGCATAAGCATTTAGAACGAGGAATTAATTAAAATTAAGGCCTAGTAACACGAAGAACAGTTCGGTGCTAGGTCTTGCAACGAAGCACAATCGTTAGAAAGGAACCATGAAAAGGATGTTTTGCACTTGTGCACGATACTGTTTTGCTAAATGTTTGAGCACTAGGCATCCACCAAATGCATGGAGCATGAAAAAGAATTTGAAAGTGTCAGTGAGCAGCTCGTGGAAATGCATTGCAATTGGTTTGTGAGGATATGACCTACGTTGAGAGGCAGTGAGATACCCATGCTGTAGACTAGTCGTGGGGTCCTAAAGGGGAAAACAAGTGAGGACAATGGTACATTCCTGGACACGCTTATTGAGTACCTTGAGCGATGTTTGTGCGAAATGTCTATATGTTGAGCGACGCATCGAGGGGCCAATCCCCAAGGTGTAGGAGAGTCGCAGAGGGTTGACGGCATTCAGCCGTAGGAGGAACCCCATGTGTATGTGATTCGAGCCTTTTGGCTATGTGAAAGGGACTCCCTCTGAGGAGCAGTGGGCTAGGATCAGTTGGACTACAACGTATTACAAACGCAATGTTTAGGAAGGCAGAGATTTTGATAGACGCTCCTGGCCGCGAGGCCGAGGGGTTGTCTTGTGCGTAGGGACGAGGTCCGGCTAGTGCATGAGCCAGTGCCGGCCCGTTTTTTGGTCCATCAGTGGTGCGTCTGCCGGGAGCCGCTTAAAAGTGGCGGTTCTCGAATCCTGGTTGTTTGAGGACCAACTAGCAGTTTATGCCAAAGGATACTGAGATTGATCCATTATTTATTAATAAGCATCGTCTAGCACAAATCCAAAAGCAAGAAAGAGACGAAAGAGCTAGGCGACGTGCTGAAATTTTTAGGAGATATTCCCCTAAGCGTAGCGGTGCTGAACCCTTACGAGGGAGTGGATCTAGTGGTCTTAGGACCACAAGTAGTAAGTTAGGAGAAGGTGGAAGCTCTAGTGCTCCCCTTCCTTCGATAAGCCAGTCCACGTCAAGTACGGGAGGTGTAACCCCACCGTCCCCTATTCCTAGTGCAAATCCAATCATCGTCATGGCGCAGCCTATTGCAATTCCAGCAGGAACGACGGATTTGCCGGCTCTAGGTTACCCGCTACCCATTTTTAATGGGCTAGTTGAGGAAGATGCAGAACTCCACATTAGGGAGTTTCAAAAGCTGATGTTTAACTATCGCATTCAAGAGGAAGGACATTTAATGATGTTCTTCAATATGACTCTCAAAGGAAGAGCTGCTATATGGTATCATGGTTTAGAAGCCAGAACCATATTGAATATTGATTCATTTTATGGAGCTTTTCGAAGGGAGTTTGCCCCTGAAAGGGGTGGGCAATATTGGTTGCGTGTACTTAACGTGACCCGCCAAGAACCACACGAGGATATTCGTGCTTATGCGAAGAAGATAAAAGAGGTTTTCCGTAAGTTGGACACCTCTATTCCTATCCCCACAGCGGCCCAATTGCAATATTTCCTTCATGGTTTGGACTTTAATATCCAATTGCAGTTGAGTAGTGTTCCCTTGGGGGATATAGACACTGCCATTACACGAGCACAAGAGGTGGAATCCCGACTACAAGCAGCCTATGCTTCTCGAGGCAATTCGAACATGGGTTTAGTATTGGGAAATAATGTGGCAATGGCTAATGGCAGTAGTGGTCAAGGGATAGCGATGGCTAACCCTAATGGGAGAGGAAACATGATGCAGAATGTCCCTTTATTACAAGCTCCCCCTAGCATGTCGATGCCTACGGGCAGTCAAATGATTCCAAACGGTGGAAGCCAGGCAGTTAATTCTAACACCATGCCTGTGGTTCAACAACCAGTGCCTAATCGAATTGTTAGGCCGATGGAACGACATGGTAATGACCAAGGCTATGAGTCCAGTTCTTCCAATGTTCTTGGTGAGGTTAAGGACATGATGAAGCACTATACCGACATGATTACGGAGCAGTATCGACAAATAGCCGTGGATGTCAACTTCCTTAAAAAACAACAAAATTTGATAGGAAGGAGATACCCAGAGGAGGGTGCACTGTCGAGGTTTAGTTGCAAATGGTGTGGTGGGCAGCGCTATCCAAGAAATTGCCCAAATGTTAAGTGCGACATTTGTGGAAAATCTGGCCATTTAGCAGCTACTTGATGGAGTAAGTTCAGTTCCCTCCAGCGAGGAAGTCGGCAACCAGGGCCTGTTAATCATCGTGCCCCAGGAAATGATTCCCAGTGAGAGGATGGGCCTAAACAAATACTTCAACGACCAAAGACTACAGTAGAGGAGCTACCAAGTGGTAGTGGGGTTAGTTTGATTGAGGCTGTACGCGTTAACGATGCTGAAACCTCTAATTTGCGAGCTGTCCTTACAAGAGGTCAAAAGGGCAGAGGAGCCGACAAGGATAAGCCTGTCGACGGAAACCCTAAACAAGGCGATAAAGGAACGCAAGTTTTGGATCCTGCCATGGAAGGGGGACCTTTGAAGCCCGTAGAAAGTAAAGCCGATAAGGAACCACCAAAGAAGAAGGTGAAAGTTAAGAAAGAGGCAATAAAGCCAGTTCAGCGACCTAAAGAGCGGATGGTTTGGCGTGAAAAGCGAGCTTTATCAAACTATCATGAATTCGATTTGGCGGGCTCTCTTTGCGAAGTCAAGCCGGATGTGAACCTTTTACAGCTTATTAAGCTTTCCCCAGGAGTACGTAAGGAATTTAGAAAGATCTTACGTACCGATTATATCGTAGAACCTTTGGGAATTGCGCGAGTTGGTGATGACTGGTTTGAGCATGCTGAGAAGCATTGCCCAAGGGTTGCAGCCTATGTCGATGGGATATTAGTAGATTATGCCATTGTCGACACTGGATCATCTGTTAACATTATGAGTTCTGAACTGATGGAAAGATTGGGTCTTGCGATTCAGAAAGATACTTCCACAATTCTCAGAATGGTAGATGATAGTTTGAGACAGCCAGAAGGCTGCATTACTAAGGTCCATGTCATTGTTGCAAATGTAGAATGCCTGTTGGACTTTAGGGTGATTCGTTTTGCAGGGCGTCCAAGTTACCAAGTATTACTCAGACGACCTTGGATCTTGCAAGAGGACTGCCAAGTAGATATACCCGCCGGTCGGCTGATATTCGGCAGAGGTGCCCAGCGTGTGGTACTTGATGCTTATCCTGAGTCCCCGCAGAGTGAGAGAGCTCCTCTATCTTCTACAAAATTGGAGACATTAGAAGATTTATCTGGCAATGAGACATCATCAAGTGATGAGTCCAAAGAGGGATCCACCACGGAGGACATCTATCAGATCACTTTGAACGAGCCGATAGAGGGCCAAGATCGTATAAGAGATGCAGATGTTATTGAGCTAAACCTTGGTACGCTTGATGATTCGCGGCCAATCAAATTAGGGTCTATGCTCAGTACAACAGAAAGGGAGGACTATGTGGCCTTGATCCAGGAATTCTGCGATATCTTTGCCTGGAGTTATGATGAGTTGAGAGGCATTCCTCCTAGTCTTGATGTTCATACAATTCCGTTGAAAGAGGGCAGTTGTCCTGTACGGCAGAAAGTAAGGCGTATGCCTTTCGAATTGAGGGACGGCCTGTTTGAAGAGTTACAGAAGCTTCGAGAAGCAGGTTTGATTTTTCCTGTGCAACACACGGAATGGTGTTCGCCAGTTGTGATTAGAAAAAAGAAGAATAATCAAATCCGTTTATGTGTAGACTTTAGAGAGCTGAATAAGCAGACAGTTAAGGACTACTACTCGTTGCCATTTATTGACCAGATTTTGGATCAATTAGCGGGTAGGGAGATATATTCGTTTATGGATTGCTTTGCAGGATACAACCAGATGGCAATTGCAGAAGAGGACAAGTTGAAAACAACTTTTATTACTGTATTCGGTACTTTTGCATACCATGTGATGGCCTTTGGTTTATGCAATGCACCGGGTTCGTGGCAACGAACAGCAGATAAGACATTCGGTGACATATTCCCCGAAGAGTTGAAGGTGTTTATTGATGACTTAGGGGCCACCACGGTGAGAGGAAGGCAGTTGCTCATTTTAAGAAAATGCTTTGAGTGCTGTAGACAATTTTGCATCGCCCTAAACCCACGGAAGTGTGTTTTTGGAGTACCCTATGGGCTGTTGTTGGGTCATGTGGTCAGTTCGGTAGGAATTGCGACAGACCCTGAGAAGGTTAAAGTTATAGTTGCCATGGGTCCACCACGCACTCCGAAAGAGGTTCATAGCTTTCTGTCTTCGGCTGGTTACTATCGTAGATTCATCAATGCCTTAGCAGAAAGAACGTTGCCGCTTACAAATTTATTGTCCTTTAGCTGTTCGTTTGTATGGGGTGACCCTTGTAAGGTAGCATTCGAGGATGTGAAACAAGAGCTAGCAAGAGCGCCCGTCTTAAAAGCACCTAAAAGAGGTGAGGTGTTTTATATATTTTCAACAGCCACGATGTATAGTATCAGCTGCTGTTTAGCCCAAATTTGGGAGGAGAAGTGGTACCACCCGATTGCTTTTGCTAGTCGGAAGCTGGGGGTATCCGAAATCAATTACACTTACATGGAGAAATTGTGTCTAGCGATGGTTTTTGGGACCAAGAAGTTCAGGCATTACATTCTCTATGAGAAAGTCGTGCTTTATACGAAGGCGGAGGGACTTCGATTATTGATGAATAAGTTACAGCCGCCTGATCGTCTAGCAAAGTGGTTAATCACTTTGCAAGAATTTGATTATGAAATCAAGAGTAAGCCACCAAGGTTGCAAGGCATCGTGGAATGTCTTGTGGACTTTGGGGAGCCGAAAGAATCTGTGGCTGAAGGTAGTGATATGGAGTGGTTATTTAAAATAGATACGGCATCTATTCCCTCCTGGTATGCTGCAATAACACATTATTTATCAACAGGAGAGGCGGGATCCGAATTATCTAAAGCTGAGAGAAGGAAAATTAAGAAGCAAGCGTTAAAGTTTGCCTTGATCGTAGGTACATTATATCGGCAAGGGGTTGATGGCATCTATCGCCGGTGTGTGATGCCTGACGAGGTGCCATTCATTTTGGAAGAGTGCCATGATTCTGCTTGCGGTGGCCATTTTGCTGGACGGCTTACAGCACAAAAGGCTTTAAGAGCAGGTTATTGGTGGCCTGCCATCTTCCAGGATGTGTTTGCGTATGTTAAGCGATGCGATATTTGCCAACGGCATGATAGTCGAGAGAATAGGAAACGACCACTCACCCCTATTATGGCGATACTTCCATTTGAGAAGTGGGGAATAGACTTTGTGGGTCCTATTACTCCGTCGTCGACTACGCAAAAGAGGTACATCATTGTCGCAACTGACTACTTCACAAAGTGGTCAGAAGCACGTGCAACAAGGAAAGATGATGCTAAAGAAACTGCTAGTTTCCTTTTAGAGCAGATAATATGCCGGTTTGGTCCCCCGAAAGAATTAGTGTCGGACCGCGGAACCCATTTCCTGAATAAGGTGATCAAAGGTTTGACAGAGATGTGACAAATCAAGCATAACAAGACAACCCCATATAATCCGCAAGCCAATGGTCAGGTTGAAAGTACCAACAAGCAGCTTGTGGGCATCCTGTCCAAAATCGTGTCGGAAAAGAAACGAGATTGGGATAAAAAGTTATACGTGGCAGTGTGGGCTTATAATACGACCTTCAAACGAGCCACTGGCCATACCCCGTTCAAGTTAGTATATGGGGAGGAGTGTGTTTTGCCTTTAGAGATTGAGCTGCCAACTATTCGGTTTGCCATCAATCATTCTTTGAGCGATAAAGACGCACTTTTTGAGCGCTTGACGACACTGGCACGTTTAGATGAGCTTAAGTTGCAGAGCTTATTGCACCAAGAAGTGGCGAAGCGCCGAATGAAGCAGCTACACGACCTCAAAGCCAAGAAATACACCTTCAAGAAAGGACAGCTTGTTCTGTATTATGACGCACGACGTGAATTATTCCCAGGCAAGCTAGAACCCAAATGGGATGGGCCCTATAGGATCGTTAGAATAGGAAAGAATAAATCTACAGTGTTGTTAGCTGACCTTGAGGGGATAGAATTTAAAAATAAGGTTAATCTTAATAATATTAAACCTTATTATTTCTGACTGTACTAATGCTATGACTGCCTTGCAGGTCTAGGCGAGATCGATCAAACATCTGTAAGGAAATCGTGCTAGAGGTTGATGGGTCGTCTGATCCCTTATTTAGAACACCCATATTTAGAACAGAGGTATCATCAGGGAAAGCTCATTTGGTGGAGCAAAGGATACAAGGTGATTGAGCAAGAAGGCGGGACATTTATTTGGGAGATCAAGGTCTTCTGCCATCACTGCCTACAAATATTGACGAGTATCCCTGTTGAATTCAATGATGATGGAGGGATGGAACCTACAGTCCACCCGTTGAATATGCTGAATTTTGATTACCATGATTACGAGTAGAGTTCTGGATGGCGGGATGTGTAAACCCTTTATGGACGTACACTTTGTACTTTGATGGGGCGTCCAGGGGTCCATGCAAAAAAGGAAGTGTAGGAGTTGTCATCCGAGACGCCCGACGACGCATTGTCATGAAGTTAGCTGCTTATCTCGGGGCGAATTTTACCAATAGTATGGCAGAATACAAAGCCCTGATAATGGGTTTGAATATTGCAAAGAAGGGTGGTATCCGCCAATTATTGGTGAAAGGGGACTCTCAGTTGGTTTTAAATCAACTCGATGGGACATACATGGTACGGAATCCCATCCTTTGTATGTATCATCATACTGCCATAGCCCTGCTAGACGAATTCGATAGAGTGTCTTTTCAGCTGTTTCCACGGAATTGGAATCAGTTTGCTGATTCATTGGCTAATTTTGCGTATGAAGAGGACCTCTTCTTTAATTGTGGCCCTTGTCCCGATATATCTATTGATGGTGAGACAGGACCCGGTTGTTTGTGGGGTATGCTTTCTGAACATGCCTTTTTTGGCAGACGATGGTTGCTTTGGGTGATGCAAAGGGTAAGCGAGACTCATCTGCCTTTATTATCTCAGACCCACAGACTGATTCGACGACATGTGATGCGAACACCTCTTGCGATACACGCAGGAGGGATAGGTCATAATCTAATGCACCTAGTTTAGGGCTATAAGCCCTGTTCCCCTGGGAATGGTATGCTTTGATGTCTATCATGGTTGTTTCCAGGTGGATGTTATGCGTAGTCAGTGTCTGATTTCATTAGGCGAAGAGGGCCGATGCAGTTTTGTAGTGAAGTGTTTGATTTCATTAGGCCAAGAGGGCCATTTCCCTGTCTAGTGCGGGTGCGTTTTATCGGGTTTTTGTTTTAAGTGTTGTGCTGGACAGATTTTGTGGTTCGTAGACTTTGGTGAAGCTTGGAGGGAGCCTTTGTCGCGGCATCGATGGAAACTTCTTGTGGCCAATCCAGGTGATCCCTCTCCTTTACGAGTATTTTTTTCCTGTTATATTTGTATTTGTACTTGTCAAGGGGGTACATTTTGTTGGGGACTGGCAACCAAGGCATGAAGTCCCAGGTTTAGGCTAAGTATGTTTGAGGGAGGTCGGAGTAGTCATTGCCTCTTGTAACGACATTGTCAGGCATCGAAAGACCTGTTTTAGAAGGAAGCCCTAATGGCTTTGTTCTGCTAGCCTGCTAGGCAGCCGTTCTAGGAGTTCTTGTTAGTAGTGAGGCAGTTAGAGAAGCCTGCCAGAGGATAATCATAATGATGCCAAGAAATCCTGAATATCCTAAAAGATGACTATAAATACGAAGGTGTGTAAAAAGGGGTTCTAACCCCTATCAAAGAAAAGAACAGGAATGAAAATATATAAGCAGTTGCTCATTGCCTTGCGAGGGCCTGGTAGGTTCCTGGGGACGAGTCAGACCCGGGGCCGATACCTTGTCTTCCTAGGGGTGGCTTCGTGCTGGAAAAATAATACTAAAACAAGGAAGGTTGGAGCGAAAACAAAAGTGAGCGTCAGAAAAGGATTACGTGTCGCCTCGCGAGGGCTTGGTAGGTCCTTGTGTACCGAGACAGGACCCGAGGCCGATGCCCTGTCCTCCTTGGGTCACTACGCTCAGCTCCCTCCTTTTTACACGCCCGAGTATGGAAATAAAAACCTAAAAGCTGAAATGTGCTTTTAAAAAAAATTATATATATATCTTTTGATCCGGCTATAGGAGTCCTCGCCTAGGAGGAACTTCTGGTTCTGTTGTCCTTCGTTAGGTAAGCAGTTCAGACCACCACTTAGGGCAACCTCTATGATAGTTCTTTTAGTCTGGCCGTGTTGGAGCAGTCGGTTAGTGACCGGCTTCAGGCTTTCTGGCAGATTATGCTGGGCCTACTCCTCGTGGATTTCATGCCTTAGTTTTGTCAGGGGTAGGGTGAGCATTGTGCTGTGTTTTGTTGCATTTTTGTTTTGTAGCAGTTTGATGCTCCTTCGGTTGTTTATGTGCAGATATGTTCGTGGGTTCGACGGCCTGAGTCGTCCTATCCCGTGGTCGCCAATGAAGGATGGATTTTAGGCCCCGAAATGTGCCTAAAAATAGCAGAAAAGTGTGAAAATGCGGGGAAAAATACCAGATCGCGAAGGCGGCGGCTCGACCTAGGACGATTTTAAGCATTAAGTACTTGACGGGCGCCCGTGCCACACTCCGTGAATTTTCATAATTTTTTCGTGTGCCCCTGCCAGTCAGTGAAGCTGCAGGCCTGTCCGGGATGTTGAGACGAGCTCACAGGAATTTTCAGATCGAAGTTCGGAGTCCGGATGTGGAAGATGGCCCGAAAATGGCCAGGGTGCCCAAGAGGGGGCCCAAAAAGGAAATCCCAAAAGGTGTAAGAGAGGGGGGGTGACCTTTGGCACCCCCCCCCCGAAAACATCGTGGATATGGGGGGGGCGGCGGCTGAAAACAGCCGCCGAAAAAATCGCCCCCCCCCCCCCCCCCATTGAGAGATGTCAGGCTACACATAAGGCATGAAGGTGATCAGCCCGGGCTCCCGCATCAAGGCTACGCTCCGTATCGCCGCCCTCCGCGCGCAAAATGGTGGACTGGTTGGAGAGAGAGAAAATCAGTCTTTCTCTCTCCTCCCTCTCTCTCCTCTTAGCCCCCGTTCGTGCTTGAAGGAATAGGATGGAGATGGACGGCCGGATGGATGCCGATTCTTGACGGGATGAAAGAGCAATGCAAAACCATTGTAGATTGCTGATTCCAAGCAGAATTCATGGCTGGAAATCAATCGTGGGACGTGCCAAATTTAATGAAAAACCCGCAAGACACGGTAATAATTGTTTTTACAAAGAAAATGGTCTTTTGATGCAAATTTGGTTGATAAAAATGTGTTCATATGGATTGAGTTTTGAGTATGTCGTGCTTTGAGTTGTTTTCTAGCTATTCATCATTTAAAAATCAGAAAAACATGTGTGGGATAGCGGAAAATAGAAAACCGAGACACGAAAAACCATAAAAATGAAGGAAAATAGGGTTTTTTGGGCTAAAAATGATGCAATAAATTAATCCACACCTACTAAAATTTCTGTTTCTGCTGGAATGAACTAAGGGCCACAGCCCATAAACTGAACTTAATTTTTAGCAATTAAAAAATGGGAGAAAATGGGAAAATTTGCAAGAAAATGATGGAAAAACCCTAAAAAATAGGGAAATTTTATATTTTGGGCTTCGAAAAATTGGGAAAATTATGAGTAATATCCGTGAATGTATAGCAGGACTGAGGCATGAAGATTTGCTTCAGGTCAGCCTTGTTTCCGTGTTTTAGTTCGTTGTTTCCCGCTTTTTATATGAAAAATAATGGGAAAAAATTGTAAAATGACATGCAACGAAACAATACTAAACCGGGGGAGGGCAGGGTAGTTGAGAAGTGTTTAAATACTGTTGCAATTAATGATAAAGTTGTTGATTTCCATTGCATAAGCATTTAGGATGAGGAATTAATTAAAATTAAGGCCTAGTAACACGAAGAACACTTCGGTGCTAGGTCTTGCAACGAAGCACAATCGTTAGAAAGGAACCATGAAAAGGATGTTTTGCACTTGTGCATGATACTGTTTTGCTAAATGTTTGAGCACTAGGCATCCACCAAATGCATGGAGCATGAAAAAGAATTTGAAAGTGTCAGTGAGCAGCTCCTGGAAATGCATTGCAATTGGTTTGTGAGGATATGACCTACGTTGAGAGGCAGTGAGATACCCATGCTGTAGACTAGTCGTGGGGTCCTAAAGGGGAAAACAAGTGAGGACAATGGTACATTCCTGGACACACTTATTGAGTACCTTGAGCGACATTTGTGCGAAATGTCTATATGTTGAGCGACGCATCGAGGGGCCAATCCCCAAGGTGTAGGAGAGTCGCAGAGGGTTGACGGCATTCAGCCGTAGGAGGAACCCCATGTGTATGTGATTCGAGCCTTTTGGCTATGTGAAAGGGACTCCCTCTGAGGAGCAGTGGGCTAGGATCAGTTGGACTACAACGTATTACAAACGCAATGTTTAGGAAGGCAGAGATTTTGATAGACGCTCCTGGCCGCGAGGCCGAGGGATTGTCTTGTGCGTAGGGACGAGGTCCGGCTAGTGCATGAGCCAGTGCCGGCCCGTTTTTTGGTCCATCAGTCATCAACAGGTAGATGGTTGGCAACATGAAGCATGTTGGTCCTTTCACCCCAATTCAGAAAAGCTCCTGAAACAACGGCAATGGTGTCATGTCCAGCATATGGGAAAAAGTTTTGGTCATTAAAGGATGCCGGGGGTGATCTTTTTTAGCCAAGCAGCCCGTCTTGAAACTCGAACATAACCTACAAGAAAATTTGTGCACTCCCTAAGGGGTGTGTTTGCCTCTCCGTGTAGTGCGTGGTGCCCGTGGCAGTGGAACTGGGAGATGGGTCTAACCTTGGGCAAGCCCTTGGTAATGTCCCACACTTGAGGACCCAGTTCGTGTCTTGTTGGAGGTGCGGTGCAAGTCCTAGGGTGATAGGTCTAAAAGCCCTGCCCTTGATGTGCCCTAAGCGTGAAGTGGGAAAGGGGCTAGGGAGAACCCTAGGTGCAGTGACGGTGGTGCACGACGAGGTGAAGGGGAGTTGCAAGCGGATCTTGCGAAGGTCACTCCCTCTTATCTTTGCTTAGTAGATGCATCCCTTGGCTTTGCTATGCTTTGATGTTGTCTCTTCTTTCCAGTTCACCCTTTTCTTTTGTTGCCTTGTGGCTTTAAAAAAATAAAAATAAAAATAAAAAAATATATATAAAGAGGCTTATACATAGATGCATGTGATACAAGGGCATGACGGGAGTTTAATCCTCGTCATCCGAATGGCGGGTAGGGGATTGTGGAGGGCGGGGGGCCTTGTTAAGGAATCTATGACTCAGCAAGTAGCCCTTGAGATTGAGGTGGGTTTTGAGAGCGATGGTGGAAAGGAAGGGGTGGTTGCACTGTGTGAATTTGCTATCGCTCATATCCTCAAGCAATGCAACAAAGAAGGATGGAAAAAGAGTAGCGCACATCATGAGGCGAGTCATGGTGCTGCTGTCTATGGCATTGGAGTCGAAGAAAAGGGGTGGGAGGTGGGGTTCTTGAGGGGCAGGCTCTTGGTGGACTAGGACCCTACTTAGTCTGAGGTAATTACAAGTTGTTATGAAGGCGGGGTCACGACAGGAGGTGAACTCACTAAGGAATCTATCTATAGAACTGTACAAGTTAGGGAGGGTAAATACAAGGGTATCCTTATAGGAGGTGCTATTGGCGTTATAGATGATGGGGAAGTCGAACCTGTCATGAATGGACGGATTAAAATCCATGCCTACCCTTCGAGGATACGGCATGAAAATGGGGTCTTTTCTCTCAGAAGGGAGGGTGTTACAAAACGCCATCCAAGCGTCAAGGTTGACATAAAAAATGTGTCTTCTCCAGGTGGGTTGGCAATTATAGCCTTCCACCGATCTAGGCACCTAGAGGACTTTATCATGCCAAAATTCGCGGTCCTCGGCTCCCCAAGCAATTGGGTTGGCCTCTCACTCCGCTAGCCACTTGTCATTGAGCCTTGCACCCATAGCGATTACATCGTTTACAAGTTTAATAGGCATTACTCTATTTAGTGTAGTGGGAAGCTCAAAGCTCAAGTCGAAGGGATCGTGGGCACATTCTTGCTGTTCCCAGATAATCAACTCTGCATGGAATTCAGTGGGGAGATTCTCAGGGCGCAGTGAGAGAGGGGCAGGTTGTCTTGGAACAGGTCTAACGTTCAACTTTTTCCTTGCCTTCTCTACCATTTCTCTCCTGCGCTTAGCCAGGGCTGCTTTCCTCTCAGCAGATGTGTCAGTGGGTTGCACTTCATCTTGTTGTGGAGGAGGGGGTGGTGGGACATAGTCCTCCTCCTGAGGTCCCAGATCAAACTCTGGTTCTCACCCCCTTCTGCTTGCCCGTCTTCTTGCGCCTTCTCTTTTGTGAAGCCGAGTTCGTCGATTTCCTGCACCGTCAGGCCTACCTGTGCAAGATATCTTCTTTGCTCCTCTAGGCTGTGCGGCGGGCCTCCTAGTTGCAGTGGTACGTGCAGGCCTGCTGTTAGGGCTCTGCATGCAATGGCTAGCTTCTTCTGCAAAGCTGATCATTGGCTTCATTTTCTTCCGTTTTGGTGGAGTGGAGCAGCGTGCTGAGGAAGGTGCGCTGCTGGCCTATCATAGAGTGCTGGGCAGTCTCTGCCTGATTCTCAGCCAACACTCTATCTCCTTCTACTTTGGCTAGTCGGCGTGCCAGGTCTCATACTCTCCTTTTGTTGTGGTCAGTCCATTCTTTCGCTCTCTTTTTCATATCTTCCAAGCTCTCCCCCTGATGGAGAGTCATAGCCATGAGTTGTTGCTGCTGCTGGTCCTCGAGCTCGTAGTGTAGGCGGGACTACTCCCGGTGTTCATTGGCAATCTGTGCGTTGAGCTGGTTCTGCTTCACTTGGATCCTTTGCACCTACTCTCCTCTTAGCTGGTCCAGCTCTACAGCCTCCTGTCTGATATTCTCAAGCTGGTTTTGTGTCTCCAGGGTGACTGCAGTGAGCTGGTCGTTCTTGCACCGCAGGTGAGCATTGGTCTCTCTCTTTCTCCGTTGAGGCGATCCATTAAGATTTTTCTTCTTCCTTCCCAAGCAACGTCACGTTTCTTCAGGGCTTTTGATTCTTCTACATCCTTATTGCTGGCTTCTTTCTTTAGCACAACAATCTCCCTTTGGTATTCTGCTATCTGCTTAGTTTTCTCCAGATGGAGAGTGGCTCGTGATTCTCGCTCTGTTGCCAGCTCTTCCATGGCAGTTCTCTTTTCTTCCTTGGCTTGTTCTAGCTGCGAGAGCAGCTCCTTAACGTATTCATCATATTGGCCTGCTAGAGGTGGGGGATGGGACATGGTGGCAATGGCGACAACGGCTTCTGTTTTCTGCCTTTTAAGCTCTGGCCTTGGCTCCATATCAACCGTGGCTGCCCTCTTCACTCCTGACGCTGGGGTGGCCATGACCGCTTCTCTTGCCAACTCCCTTTCCACCAGGAATTACAGCCAAGTGACCATATTGCTCTCATCGACTTTTGAAGTGGAGCCTTGGGTGGCGGTGGTAGTGGGCGTTGTCATGATGAGAGTGGCTGGCGTGGAAGGTACGAAGAGAGGGGGAGTTGGCATCATCGGTTCTTTGTCTTTTTCTTCTGCTAGGGGCGGGGGTGTAATTTCCGGCACACTGGTATTGGAACCAGGTGCTTCTATTCGGTGTGGGCTCTTTGTGCCTTCCTCGTCTCTTTTGTGCTGCTCCTCAATGGAGCGACAAGTGGCCAACTCTATTTCTTCCTCTTCCTTTCTTCTCAACTCCTCTTTAGTCTTCTTTTTTCTCTCCTTCTCATCCTTGAGCGACTCCCTCCGAGCCCTCTCCAGATCTTCCTTTTCTTTTTTCTTCCGCTCCTCTTCCCTCTTTCCATGCAGGGCTTTCGTTTTTTGTTCTACGTGCCTCTGTGGGCTGCCCTGGGACTCTCCCTCTTCGTCTTTGTCAGTCTCTATTTCATCTGAAGACCTACGCTGCTCTTCTATGTGAGGTGAGGATTGTGACGGTGACTCGTCACTTCCTTCTTCACCTCCCTTCTTATCTTCTTCTTCCCGTCCTTGCCCTAGTGCTTCTTGGATTATAGCAGTAAGGATGCCTCCAAACCCTATGGTTGAGGCTTTGGAAGATGATGCCTTGCGTGTTGATTGGGATGGTGGGGATTCTCCTCCAGTGGCTCTTCCTCCTATTGCTAGGGCCTTAGCAGAAGCCTCTATGGTTCTCCTTACAAACCCATTCAGGTTTACCTCGTCCAGTGATTGTGCCACAATGCTATCGAGCAGAGACACGTTGATCCGACTCATTATGCTGTTGTACCTTTGGCTCAAGAACAAAGTGTGCACCATTTTTGCTTGCAATTGGATATTTGGGTTGGGATGTCTACTAAGCTAATCCCATCGTTGGTATGGACCTTCATCTTGTCCATTCCCAACAAGGCTTAGACGTCCCTCTTCGTCTTTCTTTCCACTTTATTTGGCAGCCCTAGTGCCCTTTCCACCAATTCTGGGGTCAGCTCAATTTGTGCCTGCCGGGTGGCTTCATTCTCACGCACCGTGATGGTGCCTCTGTTTCTGTTAAAGGTGCGCAAAAAGTCAGTGCACTGGGTGTAGTCCACCCTCTGGCCCACTGCGTCTAGGTATTTCTACAGATGGCACTAGTCTATAATCTGGCACACTGTTGGCTCTTCGATGGCCATGTCTTCAAGGTTGAAGATGTGACGGAACTTCAACTAGTTAAAGGCTCTAGTCTCCAACGTGAGGCCATACTTCACTTGCTCCTCCTCCGAGAAGGGGAGCTTTCCAGCCTTGTCCTAGCTTGCCATGATCGATGCCTAGAAGTTCAGCCATGTCCACCATTAGTGCTTTTTTACAAGTAACTTGCTAAAAGAAGAAAAGCGTAGCAGATTTTATTGATCTGAAATATTTTGAGTATAGCCATAACTTTCCTTTTTAGACTTTTACCATTACATTTTACCATTGCATTTCAAATTTTATTGACATTTTATACTTGGTTTACTTTTTAAATTCCACCTTACCCCCTTCCTTTTTGGAATGAGAATAATCCGTCCCACGATTGGAGGGTGAGAGGACAAGGGCGTTCAGCATCAAGAGCATCAGTCTATTTGCGCAGGAGCCAAGCATAGAAGTTGGGGTTGTACTCTAGCTGAGCTTCACGGTCTAATTCGAATGGATGGATACCGATGTGCGTGATGTATGTCAGAACATTGGTTAGGAGATCGCCAGAGTCGACCCGACTTACAATGTGGAGTTCTTCCTCTATTAAGAGGCAGTCAAGATAGGGATGCCCCTTGATGTGCTCTTCCATGGGTCGGCCACAAAGAGTAGTTAATACTTGATATGAGGTTGGCGCGACGTAGGTGGGGTCATACTTTGCTATTTTGATTGCGCGGCGGTGCTCAGCGTTGGTCATTATGCGGCACCCCTCAACTTTCCATTGCAGCCTAAGAGTGTACCAATGCTTTAAAAATGTGGAGTCAGTATCAGCGAGCTTGGATAACTTGGTGATTTCTTGATCAATGATAGCAGAAGTGGTTTGCTGATCGTAGGATGTGATGAGACATTGTTTAATGGCTTGCTCTTTGGAGATCTCGCTTGTTGAGCAACTCAGCAGCAGCAAAGCGAGAAGCTTTTGCAAATGCGAATTCAAAAGTCTCCCAAGAGCAAGGCATATTGCGCACTTCTGTTGCAAAGGGTTCTTCTAATAGACCTGAGTCCAAGCGGTCGTAGCTGAGGGCTAGCGACACAAAGGTGGCATCGAGTCGTTTAATGCATTCCACCACGTCATCCCCGGTGTCCTCAGCGAGGTCAGAGGGCTAGTGCTAGAAAGGATTTTTGTTCATAGGAGGGCGTAAGGCTGACGGGTGGTTGAGGTTTGCTAGAACTAGAGGCCTTGACAATACAGAGTTGCGGTTGGGAGTTTCCTTAAGCCTACAACTGGGCTGTTTGGGATATGGGTGGATTAGGGTCAGCCACAACAGATGGACTGCTGTAGTCAAGTTTGCTTTGGGGAGTCGGATTGACTTGGTCGGATGATGCCTCCTATGACAATGGCTGTTGCTTGGGCCGATAGGTCTGTGCGACTCTCTTGGGCCGAAGCGTAGATGAGTAGGATGGCTGGGGCTCTGGATAGCATTGCAGCTTATGGTTTTGAGGTGTTATGGGACGTGGGCTGATCAAGCTTGAGGGTGGCGTATGAATAGTGCCTCTGGCCGTGGGGGCCTTAGGGATCCACAGCTAGGTATTTCCCTCGTAGTAGCCTTGTGCATGCAAGAGGGCTTTAGGGACCCATCTTTGCTTGATTATGCGGGGCTTCCTATGATTGCGTCTTGGCCTCCTAGGTTTAGAGTTCCGGGTCTTATGAGGATAGGATCGTCGACTCCTAGGCGGTTGTTGCATCTGTTTAGGCACCCATTGAAGGCGAGGCTGTTGGGCCTTAGCTTTGGCTACTACGGGTTGTGGTTTATGGAAGTCGAGGAGTAGCGACCGCACACTACGCCCCTCCTTATTCTTGCCTATGGATGTTTCTACCGGTGGCTTTGCGGATGGTGATGGTGTCACGCAGCCCTTGCTAAAAGCTGTGACAATGTACACGTTGCCTATTGCTAGGTGGATGCGCTGCGACTCATAATCAACATTGCAGTGAGTCTGCTTTTTGAAGGTTCGCCCTAGCAGTGACTCTGTGCCTGCGCCTGTAGCACTTGGCAATATGTAAAAAAGCATTGGAACAGTCTTACACTCGATAGAAACGGCGACCCTGCACTTGCCGAGAAGTACGTATGAGTGGGCCCCATATGGGTTTAATTTGGCAGTTGTGGGTTGAAGTAGTGGTTTTCCAAGTTGGATCCAATGACTGTGGGTTAAGACATTGAAGTCTGCTCCCTCGTCGATCAAGGAATTGAAAGCGCATGTTTGCTTGGCAGTGACCGTGATACGGAGGTAAGCGGGTTCCACAACTTCCTCATCCTCTTCGTTGATTTCGGTGATTGTAGCTACTCGTATTTTGACCAGCGGTTCTAACAATGGTGGCTCATGCCAAGGATGCATGGGAGGGTAGTACTTCTTGACACGACTTCCATTGAAGAAGCCTATTCCCTCACCGTCTAGTGTCTCAAGCTCGACATTGCCGGTTCGGCTGATTGCACGAACCTTGAAGGGTCTGAGACCTCTGAATTTTATTTTTTGCTTATGCCCCTTAACTGAGTAAAGGAGCACTAAGTCACCCTGTTCGAATTTGCGCTGCTTGACATGCTTGTCGAACCAGCTTTTGCGTCGGGCTTTCTCACAAATCAGTGCATGGGTGGTTAGAAGATGAGTTTCTGATAGGCGTTCCAGCTCGACCAGGCGTTGCGTCCATGCCTCCTTCCCTTCCTATCGTTCTTGAAGTGCTATTCTCAAGCTAGGAACAAAGAATTCTAATAGTAGAATTGCCTCAGTTCCATAGGTCAGCCTAAAGGGGGTTTGGCCGATAGCCGTTTTATAAGCTGTGTGGTAGGCCCACAAGGCTACCATCAACTTGTTGTCCCAATCGCTGTGTGAGGCTGAGAATACTTTAGTCAGGACATTGATAAGAATCTTATTAGTTGATTCTGCCTGGCCATTCACCTGAGGGTAGTATGGTGAGGATTTGCGATGGATAATGAGAAAGGTGGACAATAGATGTGCTATCACTTCGTTGATGAAGTGCATGCCTTGGTTGCTAACCAGTTTGATGGGGCAGCCGAAGCGCGAGATCACTTGCTCCCATAAGAACTTAGCAGTCGTCCTAGCGTCGTTTTTTCGTGTGGCTCTTGCCTCTATCCATTTTGTGAGGTAATCCGTGGCCACCACGATGTACTTGGCTTGTGAGTACTGCGCCGCAGGACTGATGGGCCCTATGAAGTCGATTCTCCATTTTTTGAAGGGTTGGCGAGCAATAATTGGGGTCAACTCCATTTGATCTTTACGAATCGGGACTTTTGTCAATTGGCACTCATCACAATGCTTGACGAATCGCTTGGCATCGCGGAAAAGTGTGGGCCACCATAGTTGAGACTAGAGCACCTTTAGTGCTGTCGTGTATCCACTAAAGTGTCTTCCCACGATGCCGTTGTGCGCCTCTGAGAGCACATCATGCATCTCATGCTCACACACGCATCTACGTAGCAATCCGTCTTGCCCCAGTCTATAGAGTTGGCCTACAATCAACTGGTAGGGCTGGATTTTCAGGATCAAGTGCCTAAGTCGGGCTTTTTCTATTGGTCGCTTAGATAGTCCGTGCTCCAGCACTTGGACTATGTCGTCCGTCCAATATGGTGTTAGATCAGCCTTAAATAAATCTCTCTCGCTGAATAGGTGGAATAGGTGGGCGTCGTGTAACTCATCAACGATGCCCTGTCCAGCGGCTTCTCCCGTGGGGATGCATGACATGTGATCAGCCATGTAATGCTGCTTTCCCTTCCGTACTATAGAAGTAGGAGGATCCATCGAGCTATGCGCCTTGTAGCACAAGGTTTGTTTACTAAATAGAGCAGGGCTTGATGGTCCACAAAAAAGATGAAGGGTGTGGCCAATAGATAATGCCAGAATTTCTTCACAATGAACACCATGGCTAATCCCTCTCTTTCTGTTTTTTGTTGAGTAGTTCATCTCCGTCTCAGTGAGTTTTCTGCTAGCAAAGCTCATTGAATAATCTAAGTTGTGCTCACCAGGTTGGCACAACACTGCCCCCACAACAAACTTAGAAGCATCGATGTGCACGTGGAAGGTAATGGTCCAATCTGGGGCTCATAGAATTGGTGCTATTGTTAGAGCCTTTTTCTATTCTTCGTACGCTCGTTGGCATGCCTCGGTCCACTCGAAGACAATCAGTAGCTTGTACAATGACCTGGCGATAAGCGCATAGTTCAGTACAAACCGCCGATAGTATCTTGTATGGCCTAAGAAGCATTGAACTCCCTTGTAATTAATTGGGGGTGGAAGGTCAACACTAACCCTGACCTTCGAGAAGTCAGTGGCAATGCCGTTCTTTGACACCACGTGTCCTAAGATGCATCCGTGCTTTACCCAAAATTGGCACTTCAAGGGGTTCAAGGAGAGACGATATAACTGGCACCGTTCAAAGACTGCACGGAGTTTGTCTAAGTGTTCGATCCAGGTCGAATGGACACACAGGTTATCGACAAAGACCTCTAACTCCTTGTGAAGCATGTCCTTAAAGATGGTGCATATGAGACGTTGGAAAGTGGCAGGGGCATTGGTCAACCCGAAGGGCATGACTATGTATGCAAAGACGCCCCACTCAGTGGGCAAAGGCGGTCTGCAGGATGCACTTGCACCTGGTTGTACCCTGAGAAGCCGTCCAGAAAACTGTAGGCTTCCTTGCCTACCACCCTCTCAAGCATGTGTGTACGACAATGGATAGTTGTCTCTCTTTGTAGCAACATTCACCTTCTTGTAATTGACACACACTCGGATTTTTCCATTCTTCTTCATTACAATGACTATGGGTGATACCCAGTCCGTATGCTCAATTTTGTAAATGAATCCAGCTCTCATCAACTTGTCAATTTCCTCTTTGACAGCATCAACATGTTTTGGATTCATAGGGTACGGTCGCTGCTTGACCGGCATTGCGTCCGATGTCATGGGTATGTTGTGAGTCATGACACTCAGATCTACCCCCTATAGCTCCTCTAAGGACCAAGCAAACACATCTATATACTCTCACAAGAGAGCGACAAGACTCATTTCTTCTTCACCAGTCAGGTCATCGGCAATGAACACTGGTCGAGGTGTTTCCCCTTCCTGGGCTAAGTCTACCTCCTTGACTTTGGTTGGTCCCTTGATTGGTTTGCTCATCTGCCCTTGACGTTTGGCACCTATCAAAACTACTACCCTATCCCCTTTTTTGAATTTTGCGAAGCGTTTAGGGAGGTACTGCGGCTTTCGCTGTTCTTCTGTTCGTGTATCCTGGGTTGCTTTGCCTTTTCCTACCTTAACTGGGCGTCTACGCCTCAGGTGGATGGGTAGGTCCCCGTTGGTACATCTTGGTCGTGGGCGGTCTAGGGATCTCTAGATCACTATCCGAACTAACTTCTGATTCAGAGTCAAACCCTCCATCTTCGCTAGAAGAGGTGGTCTCCCCTGATGGCTGCAGTTCAGATGGCGATTCAGTCCTAAGTATTGATGTCGTTCCTGGTTGGGCTAGGCCTGCTTGCTCAAGGTCTATGGCTCCTATGCGTTCCAACCAAGCACGATCACATTCCATGCGGATGACTCCTCGCTCTACTCTAAGGGTCTGCCTTTTTTGTGGCTTGGTGTTTGCTCATATCTGCTCAATTTCTCGTCATTTAGTGTCGTATTCTATGGTATCTACTTCACCCTCGCTCTCATCACTGAAGGATTGGCAATCTTCGTATTCGTTACTAGAATCTTTGTCATGCGACTGCTCGTCGTCTCCTAGGGTTTGGTATGTCTCGTGCCGTTGGTTAGGGACTAGGGCCGAATTATACATGAGGTTTAAATCATGCACCCTGGTCCATTGCCACTTGGATTCCTCTAAGAGATCCTAGAGTGGTTTGAGATTTGCAGCTGGATTGCCAGCTAGCTTCTCCGTTAGGTACTCCAGTATCCCTTGGAGTTCCCTTTTGTTGGATGATACTTGGAAGGTGACAGGCTCAGGCTTTCCACGGTGGCTTCCTGCCATCATGCAGACTGGTATAGAGAGTGCTTCGTTAGACTTACCAATCGTTTTGATGGCTTGCTCATACGCCTCATGATCTGAGAATGGTAGGTCAATTGTAGCGAGAATGTGCATCCGATCCCGCTCATCCTCTGGGCACAGGATACACTTGGTCAAGGGCCCATAGGGCTTCTTGACCTAAGTGTTCCCCTTGAGCATAGCAGAGATGGCGTCTAGGTCGACTGGTGAGGTCTTCCAAGTGTCCATCTCTATTCTTACGGTGTCCGTTCTATTGCCAAGGAAGATCAAGCCGTTACCCCAATCTTTGATGACTCTAGCATTGTGCATCCAGGGTCGGCCTAATAGGATATCGTAGTCCACTCCCTTCATGACTATAAAGTCAACAGAGAACTAGATACCTGCGATCTTCACTGGCCAATTCTTCAGTACCCCGAATGACTTCACTCTCATACCGTTTGCTAATGTGACATTAAACCTAGTAGTTTTGACAGGCGGGTTTCCCCAAGTCTGGAGCACTGCGTGGCTAAGCACACTAACCCCAGCTCCCGTGTCTACGATTCCCTTTCTTGTTGTGTCACCTAAGGCTAGGACCGGTAAGACTGCGTGCATCTCAGAGCCTTCCCAAAAGGCATTGATGTGCAAGGATTTAGGCATGGAGTGCATTGTCAAACTTGGTAATTGAAGTTCTGCATCATGGTCTTGAGGGTCTGCCGTGACCTGCTCTTGTGACCCTTCGACCCACTGCTTAAGATCTTGCCATAGGGTAGGATGCTGCTTAAGCAGATCTCCCAGGCTAAGTGTTACAAGGGTGGTCACTAGCATGGTCAGGAGATCATTGGGTACTCGTCCTTCCCCTAACCTAGATTGTCTGAGCCAATGACCGCGGCTGATCTGCGGATGTGTCGCGTCAAGGCTTGGTCTTAGCGGCACTGCTTGTGGCGCAGTTTCTTCTGCTGACTTAGGTTGAGGTGGTGATATCGGCGTGCTTATGTTGGAGAGGTCATCGATCTCATCCTCTACGATGGGCTCAGCATCTTTGAGGTGCTCTTGAGCCTCCTTCACCCACTCCTTCACCTTTTCTATGGCCTCTAACTGTCGTGTGTCTCGGTGGCCTTTGGGATGATGGGATTGACCATTCACTAGAGGCTGACATTCTCTCCGAGCTTCCCGAGTTGGTCTCCTCTAGATTTGAGCTCTTGGAGCTCCGCTCTTTCAGTTGATCATCGACTCTGATGGCTTCCTCAAACACTCTAGCCACCACGTCCTGCTGCAAACTTGAGTTGCCTACCAAAGCCTTATATAACTTCTCATCTTGAATTCTGCTGATGAATACAGTCAAAAATGCTCTTTCAGTCAGTCGCTCGCCTAGAGGGATTCTCTTAAAGAGACTCCTCACATGGGTCATATAGTCGCAGATGTCCTCATTCTCTTTTTGCTTGATGTTCATCAAGTGTACTAGCAGGTTATCGGAGTATCCGGGCTTGGTGAATCTCTTGACGAAGAGACCCTTGAGGTCATTGAAGTTGGCTCTCTCTACAGCATCTAGGCTCATATACCACGTCCTACCCTTGTCGCCTAGGCAAAGCCCGAATGCTTGCGAGCGTTGAGTTTGGTAGTTGAGGCCGTTGGCTTCACAGACTTGCTTAAACTGCTCAACAAAGCCGTATGGATCGTCATGAGGTTGGTACTTATCGAGTTGCTTGGCAACAATCAATATTTTGGCCTGGATCTTTGAGCCTTGGTTCACCCCTAATCCTGCGAGCAGTGATGTTGCTAGTGCAGTGGCACTCTGCTCTACTGCTGTATTATCGAGCAGCCATTTCATGAGAAGCTCGCTCAACATCAAGTCCCCCTCTAGTGCTCTCTCAGGGTCCGTTCAGCCAAGTTCAGCACTCGCTGCACCTCATGCAGCTCCATGCTTTGCCTTTGGCTCCTAGCCTGCTAATCCCTATTGTACTCGGCTATGCCCTGCAATGCTTTGTGGGCTAGCCTTCTCTCCTCTTCTAGATCTGCAATGATTGCGTCCGTTGTCCTGCCGCGGTGCTCGTACCGGGCGTGCGCGTCATAACTGCTCACAGCTGCTGAATAGCATCTGGGAATACGTTCAAATCGGGCTCCTCATTAGACCCATGGTCTGAGCTCTCTTCCGTCATGGTGGAGTTCTCACGCTCCACTATGTTGGCGATCAGGTTGAATAGAATTGACAGATCCTCGTCGTTGGTGCTCCTTGCTTGGTCCTACTCTGCACTTTGATGGCTTGTCTATGTCTTGGGTCCTTTCCTATTGGTGGGTTCCTTGAGTGGTTTTATCTGAGTGAGTTCCTTGACTTATTGAATACAGTCCTCAATTTATGATCACTCAGTGTGTGTTGTTTCTCGTGCACTTGTGGTCAATCATGCTTTCAGCTCTCTTATGCATACTTCAAGTGCGGAATTCAATGTGAGTGCGGCAATCAATCTCTATATGCTTACGCCCTCTCATCTCGTCTCGGGCCTGATAAGCTTCGTTGCTCAAGTCTTGGCCGTTCTAGTGGGTTCTAGGGTCTGTGCTGCTTCTTGTTGTTCACTAGGGGGTCGATCACAGGTTCTACAATTGGATTTCCGTTCTCAACGCGTCAGGTCGCTGGGGAGTGCTCTGTTGAGTGTTAAAATGACCTATTTTTTGGTTGATTTTTGTTGTTTTTGAGAGCTGAATGGTTGATTTTATGAGATGATTGATTGTGTTGGAAGTGGTTTGAGAGTGTTTTGGATAGGATGGAATGGTTTTATTAAGCTCATGATGTTTATTAGTAGAGATGTGAAGTTCTGTTGATGTTCTGATATGTTCTGTTTGGTCCTGATAGCTTCTGTTGAGCTTATGTTTTGTTCTGTTTTCTCTCTGTATGGAAGGATGGAGTATTTATTGATAGGGTTTGAGATTGTTTGAAAGCTTATTGAGTGATTTTTGATGGTTTGGAATGGTTTTGGTATGAGTTGTGTTGTTCTGATGCTTTCTGTTGACCTTCTGTAACTCTCTGTTGAGCTTCTGTGAGCCTTTGTAGACCTTTTGTATGCTTCTGTATGTGTTCTGTTGGATGAGAGTGTAGCTTGGGAAAGTTTTCTAGCCTTGGAAAGAGGTGAATACAAGTGCAAAATAGCTAAAATAAGTCAAAGAAGTAGCTGCTGAAGACTCAAGTAAAGATTGGGGTGAAGTGACAGTGGTGAGCTATGAAAAGACATTGTAGTGGCTCTGGTGCCTCTTCATATCAGACATACCTCTTGGGAGGTTTATCCATGACCTAAGAAGGATTATTGAGCGTTATTATTGAGTGATTGTAGTGAGGATATAATGTACTATTGATGGAGAGAAAGAGAAAGAGTCAGAGATAGCCAAATATATGAAAACAGTGCAACTGTATGTGAGAGATTGAGAGAGAAAACTATAAAGACATTGAAGATGAATAATATGTGATGTATTTCCATTCAAAGATGGTGTATTCTTTTGTGTTCTTTTTTCTATTGATGGATTTTGTGAAGATCTTGGAGAATATGGTTGATTTTATCAAATCCGTGGGAGAAATCTATTATAATGTTGCGTGAAGAATTGTTGTTTTCTTTATTTTGAGGATCAAAAGGATGAAATAAAAGCTTGTTGATGTTAAAAGATAGATTTTCTTGCAAGAGAATTCCCTTTTCCTTGGTGTTCCTCTTGGGGCTCCATGCTCTAACACCGCCCCCTGTCCCTTGGTGGTGACTCCTACGTCGGGAGCTGCCTACAAGGCGCTTGCTATGTTGTCTCGGAGCGGGTTGCACTTTCAGTCGGTCGTGGGGGTAAATTTTCTTTTTTTCTGCCTAAGGGCGTGTCCGATTTACCAATGGTCCGATTCTTGGAATCTGACCACGTGGGTCTGAGTTTGAGCTGTCCGATTCTCAGAATTAGACAGCAGTCAAGTGTCTGATTTTCAAAAATCGGACAAGTGGTCCGATCGGACCAGGTGGGTGGTCCGATTTCCTCGATCGGACAAAGGGTCCAATCGGACGGGGTTGGTTCAAGTGTCCGAGTCCGAGTGGTCCGATTCCCAAAATTGGACGGGGTTGGTCCGATCGGACGGTTGTCCCAACGTCCAATTCTCAACATTGGATGTCCGATTTTGAAAATCGGACACTGGATCGGGTGTCCAATTCTACCGACCCGAACGCACTTTCGAGTATGAAATCATCCAAAACCTTAAGATATTGATTATTATAGGCTACAAGATTCAACAGGAATGATGCTGGAGTGATGGGGGAGAGATCTATATACTTGGGGATCGCCGATAGCAACGTAACTCCTCGCAATGATCGATCGAACGGGTTGCACAAGCTCTCTCTCTCTCTCTCTCTCTCTCTCTCTCTCTCTCTCTCTCAGCTGGTTGCAAATGAGGATTTCCTTGCCCTCCAAGAACTTATATCCCTACTGGACATTACCCGGATGTTATCGATCACTCTCCTTGTGATTCCTACACATTCAAATGAGAATTTCCTCCATTTTCCACGTGTTTTCCCCGATTTTCTCCCTATTTTACAATAGCAAACCCTATGCCTCTCGGGTGCGATTTCCTAATGTTAGCCTACTCTAAACGCAACACGAATCGAAAGCAAACAACTGAACTAATTTCTCCATGTTTTTCAATCATCAAACAACCAAAATATCCCAAAATACTTACTTGTTTTGAAGATAAAAAACACCCAAACTTCCTACCTATCTCAAGCTCCGTTTCGGGGATGAATCCCCTACTTCAATGCTCGATATGAGGCACGCAAGTGCTCGAGCTTGAATCCGTTGGTCCCGACAACGGAACAAAAATGTGGGAGCTTTCGCTCAACTGCCAAGACCCACGGACCGCTTATTGTTTCAAGTGTTCCAAGCGAGCTCTAATGGCTATCTCTCACCTAGTCGACATGCTGTCGATCCTACGAGTGTAGTGAGCTTACCTTGATGCTTGATCGAGTATCCTCCTCTCTCTTGCACTCTGGTAGCTCCACGATTCTTGATGCTAGCTCAAGCATCCTCAATCCTCCTCCATCTCCAAGCTCCATCCTCCATAGCCGTGTGCGCAAGAGAAGAGAAGAGAAGAGAAGAGAAGAGAAGAGAAGAGGAGATGGTGAAGAGCTTCACCCTCTTGATCCCTCACTCCCACACACTCACTCCCTCACACTCTCACACTCCCTCTCTCAAGAGCACACACAAGCAAGAAGGAGAGAAGAAGAGAGGAAGAAGAAGACTCCTTTTGCCACACACCAAAAAATATCAGCTTCTCATCCACTTTTCAACTTTATATACAAAACCCTAAACCCTTTTTGGGCGGTCATCCCCTTTTCCCTTTTTTACATGGTCGACCCTTTTTCCCATTTCCCACCATTCTAATTTATCCTATTCCCAACTAATGCATACACTTTGCATAGGATCGAGCCTGGCGCTCTTTTATAAGAATTCGGGAGTGCTTCCACATTTTAGTGGTGTGCCTTTTATTCTTTTGCTGTCTCGGGGTGACACTGAGACTTTTCGGGGGTCGTGCCCAAGCATTTAAATTTCCAGGGTGCCTTTTCCTTATTTTATCCTGCGCCTTTTTTGCTATTTATCTTTTTCACTTTTTTCCATTTTCCCGCTCCTCTGTGATGTGATAACTATGGTAAACAAGAATATGTGTCATGTGCCTTTAAGTAGCTATGTGATGAGAGGGGTATTAAGCATTAGTTGACCGCTCCTTATACCCCACCCCAGAATGGTTTGGTTGAGCGGATGAATAGAACCATCCAAGAGCGTGTACATAATATGCTTAGCCACTCAGGCCTATCACAGAGCTTTTGGGCTAAGGCAGTCAATATAGCTATGCATATCATAAATAGATCACCTTCCACTGGTTTGGATTTCCAAGTTGTAGAGGAGATATGGACTGGGAAACCTTAGTCTTATGCGCATCTACATGTCTTTGGATGTGAGGCGTTCTACCATGTGCCCAAGGACAAGCATAGTAAGTTGGATCCTAAGAGTATCAAATGCATTTTCCTTGGCTATGGAGATGCAGGTGAAATGGGTTACCGCCTCTGGGATCCGTAGGTGTAAAAAGTCATCTGCAGCCATGATGTAATCTTCCATGAAAACAAGAGAAGGTGGTAGAGATACACATGGTTATATTTAAGGAAGAGCCACATGCTCCTACATAACTAATTGGATAGCCTCCAGCAATAGTTGGTACATATGGCCAGGATGTTGGACATGATGCTAGACATGCAGTAGATCCTACATGAGACGGTCTAAAAGAGCTAGACGTCTACCCTGATAGATTTGAGCCCTCGATGCATTAGTAAAAAAATAAACTCACAAATGGGCCTTTTAGCCCCCCTCTCTCCTACTTAAAACAAGGAAAAGAGGAGATGAGAATAGTAAAATAATCCTCTTCTCTCTCCACTTTTGCAATCTCATTTTGCCTTTTTTATATTATCTCCAAAGATATACTTAGATTCCTTCTCTCTCCTCATTCAAGAAGTCTTTTTCAACCAAATTTTATATTAAAAAAGGAGTTATTTACAGGAGTGTGGTGCTTCATTTTCAATGCAAAATGATTAGTAGATACGAGATAATTTATTTTTTAATTGAGAAAAAGGAAAATAAAACTTCGAAAGTTCATTTTAAGATATTTTGAGATTTTTTATATTCTAGCTTTTGGTCAAAAGACAAACCGATTGGTCAAATTTCGTGTTTTTTGGAAATGTTTTTGGAGGTGAGATGTCTAAAATACGAAAAGTCTTGGACATCCCTACCCTTTGAGCTATTTTTCCCCATATTTATACTCTCTCATGGCTCTATTGTGACCTCTTCTTTGTGTTTATGCATCCTTCATTAACAAAGTGAATTAGTTACACCCTCCTTTACCTTGGCACTTTTGTGTGCCTCTCTGTGCATCTCCACTGTACCTCCTATGACAGTCAAGTAGGCTCCCCGTCTCTATTAATAGTAAAATGAATACAGGAAAGAAGGAGCTACATATTGAGATAGAGATTGAATATGCCCCATTATTCAAAAGAACCCAGCATACCAATGTCAACCCTCAGGTTTTGCAGAGTTACAAGAAAATGGGATTGAAATATGTGGACTTGTGGGTTGATGGGGGAATCTACCCAATTGACCCCTTAAACAATAGACCTCCAACTTTCTCAAAAATCACAAATTTTCTAAAGTATGTATGTGAGGGTGAAAATGGGTTGGTCGGTTACACTAAGTGGCTCAATGATCAGGTGTTCAAAGTATTTATAACTTGCCAAGCAACCATAAAAAATTATCATGATGTGATTGTTGCACATCACCTTCATATACAATAGCTCATAGGACAAGTGATACAGCTGAATGACACTATAATTCAACAAAAAAATCAAATTATTTCAATGTAGGACACTATCCATGACACTGGTATCTCATATGAGAAGGCAAAGGCACAATTGGAAGACTTGAGAAAGATCAACAACAAGCTAATACAGAAGTGCAAATGAAAGAAGAAGCCAATCAATGAGTTAATTGTGAATAGCGGCCAGTGGACGTGACGTATCAAAGCATGTAAGGTAGTTTAGAATGAGAACCTAGGTGAGGCTGAGGTTGGATCGTGTATTAGTAGATTGCTGAAGGCAAGTACATTGGAAAATGCTTTGAGCAATCCTAATTTTAAGGCTGTGAAGGAAAAGGTGATTGAGTGTACATTAAAAGATGTGTCAAATGAGTTGTTAGCGGTGGATGCACAATCCATTTGTGACAGGGTTGGTATTAGCACAACAACTTACTCAAAGATATTCAAAGGTGTGAAGGATAGGTTTGGTCGTGTGCTAAAGAGAAACATAATCGTGTCTCTTCCTCAACCTTCAAAGTTAATAGAGACCTAACGGCAACTTAATACAAAGGTTTTGGAGCTGATAGGAGATCCCATGCATGTTCAATGTGTGGAAACACTAAAGGTTGGGATAAAAAATGCATATGAGGTGAATTTCATCGAACTCAACAATTACTATTTAGATTTATACAAGGCGCAATTGGCAATGGTAATGTACTACAATATGTCTGTTGTTGAGGAATGCAATGGTAAATTGCAGTTTGTTATAAAATTAGATGAAAGTGAGGTCGTCAAAGGAGTAAACCTTGAAAGAGTTAGTGTAACTTTGATGAATAGAGATTTACAATTCGACAAGAACAACTCAGGGAACTTTAGTGTTCAATCTGAGTGCCATGTGTGGTGGCTTGCTGCATTTGAAGTTCCTAAGGAAACATTTGAGGTGCTGTAGCTATTCTTTATGCACACAAGCATTCCAAGCATCATCAATCGTCATGAAATGGTGAGATGCTCTCGGTTGAAGAGTATGGTCAATACTTGGTTGAATGGCATCTTACAGGAGACTTGAAAACTTTAAAATGCATGTATGGAATCTCCAATGGTGGAAATACAAAGAATGCATGCCTATGTTGCTTGACAGAGAGGGTGGAAGGAAAGGACGGAAAGAAGAACTGGAAAAGGGTGACAAGTGTTGCATGCACAATAGAGAAGATCTCACTTGGAAGCCCATCTTCAACATTCCATTGGATCATATTCACATTTTTTCATTACATGCTTTTGTCAGAATCATAGAGAAACTTGTACATGAACACATTTTCTTTGCTTATAGGATGCAACCAGAAAAAGAAGCCATTGCAATGTGTAGGAATGTGAAGCAAGTGCTATCAGAAATTGAGCTACACAAGCATCAAGTGATGATTGAAAAAGATGAGAAGAGATCAGAAAAACATGGTAACTTGCCAAAAAACCCTTGCTTTGGAGGAGCAAAGCCTAGGAAGTTTCTCTCAGCACCCATCAATGAGGAAGGGAATGTCATGGTTCATAGGCCATAGGACTACGATGGGTGAAAAAAGTTACATTTTGCAGTTCCTGATCGAAGTAATGGAGGAAAAACAAGGTTGGCCAAAGCTAAGGTTTGGATAAGTTTTAAAAAATTGGCTATCTTACTTCGCAAGTTGGTGTTTAACAATGAAGATGTGAGGTGCCCGCCCATCGGCGTTCCAGGCACTCTTTTAGCGGTCTATCGAGAAATGAATCTAAGCGTCGCTACCCGGCACTCCCAAGGAATGCTCCGAGTTTTGTCGCCTAGGGTTTCCCGAATCCGCCTCGCAACGGAACGTTCACGACTGAACCCACTAGGATCGACCTGAAATTTGGGTTCCTAGTTGTCAAGGTCTCCTGTTAGCATTCTAGCGTCGGGTATTGGACATCCTACTTTACGCAGAGATACCCAACCCGAAGCAGATCTATGCCGCACTTGGTTCAAAGAGAATGGGAAACGAGAGGGATGCGTTGCTCAACCTCTCTGCCCATAGGGCATAGTCCCATTCCGGTCCCCTAAAACGGCATGAATCGGGTTCTAACCTATCGATACCTAAAGGTCGAATGACGATAAAAACTTGTGAGAAGCCTCCCAGTTCTCTGGGACCACCCTGCCGTAGGACAGACCCGTTGGGGGTTCTGTCCACCCGCTTCCCTTAATAGCAATGTGTGACACTTAAAATCAGCTTCATTAATTAAGCCTTTTAGGGAACAAGGTTCATTCGCGTAAATTATAGCACAGACACGAAAACAGAGCAAAGCAATCTATTGACAAACAAGATCAAACAAGTTCCTTAACTTATCTTCAAGTTAATCTTTGTCTCCCACCCATACAGGAGAAATTATGTTTCGCTTCTGTCCAACAGAAGTATCCCTTCTGCCCTGCAGAAGTAACTGGTCCAATTCACATGGCACCAAAACTCAATCCTTTATCTAGAATAGGATCTCCCAACATGCCCAGATGTTGGGGGCCACGGAGGTCTTCAACTCCATTCTTGACCTAGCAAGGGGTGTCCAGAGCTCCAACTGACCCACAAGCTATCTAGGAGCGAAACATCATTCCCGTGGTTGGCCTTTTCACCACTCGACCTTCGGCCCGTGAATCGAGCAGTGCCCTTTCGGGTTAATACGCGGTGCGACCATGGAGGTGATCCACCCGTACAATATATCCTTCCTTAATTAAATCCTTTAAGAATCAAGCACAAACAAGGCATTCAGCCTAATAATATTTTCTAAGAAAACATTCCTTTATTCCCATGGCGATTTGTCATCACAGACCCTTGCCATGCATTTGCCATAAATCACAAGCACTTGGAATAATCATCCAAACAATAACTAACAACCAATTGAATGTAAAAACATTCAGGATGTTGTTCGATCAATCAACAAAACCAATTGCATTCTTTCCAAACAATGCAAGAATAGACGATATAACATTTCCATCGTATATTTGCTCTCTCCCTTGGGATCTAAGAGCAATACCATGCAAACATGTTCTTAACACTTCCTTCTTTCAGCTAGGGCATATGTTAAGGGTTCAAACACTATTCATGATGTAAGTTCTATAGGTCACTTACCTTGATCGATAACCCAACCCTGAATTTGGATTGGCAAAAGTCATCGTTATCCAACGGATCTCAAGACATCCTAGCTTTAACCCTTATGATCAATTTCTTGTACTAGCTCTTAGTCAAGTCATGAGGCAAATAGAAATTTATCCTCATATATCAAATATGTTATAGGCATAACATATAAATACTTGATAAGATAAGTGTGAGATGATCTCAAGTAATTAGACTCCTAGGCTCTTAGGCTAAGTACTTTTGAAGTATCTAAACTTTAAACTAGTACTTCTCTATTCATGATTCTTAACGTCATATTCTTTTAGCAATCAGGCTAGTTATAACCCTTGACTATACTTTAATCTAGCACTTATATGCCCAATCTTTTAATGTCGTTTTTTTGACGACTATGCCATTCACAACGCTTGACTGATTCTTCCTTGTAATTGCTCTACTAGCAAATAAGTCATATGTAACTAGGTGCAATTATCTTCCCTTGATATATGCACTTCACAAACTCCATCTTCCGAGTAAGCGAGATGAAATTTATCCTTTCCCATGACCTATACTCGTGCAATAGTATGGGCTTAACGTATCTCATACGAGAATCAAAGCAAGCATCTATCAAATTGAAAGTACATTACTTACGACCAGAACCGCAGTTGGATTGATGGTGATGCCTTTGCTCGAAGCCTTATTGCTAGTTGCAGGATTATCATCCGCACGCGAGATTCTTTGCTTGGAGGCCATCGTCCGCAGGTAGACTCAAGAGATTAAGAAGGTAGAATAGATTCAAGATGGGAGAGCGTAAGAGAAGATGGTAAAGTCGAGGATCGAGATAGAAGGAATTGAGCTAATTCTCTTCCTTGCAGCCTCTCGAGGTGACTCTTCTCTCTCTCTCTCTCTCTTTCTCTCTCTCAAACTCTCTTTCAAGCTCTTCCTCACAATCTCTTGGAGGGGTATCCTTCTCTCTACCTCTCTCTCGCAGCCTCTCGGTGTCTCCTTATGCTTCCATATGCCTCTCCCATGCCTCGTATTTATAGTGAATTAGAGAAGAGGGCTTGTGGTTGAGAAGTAGAGCTCTTTATGGAGGGGGATCTTGGAAAGATCAGTGATCTGATGCTCAGATCATAAATTCGATGGTTCCATTGGCTCCGAAAGGGGGGTAAAACCCCAAGACGCTTGCTTGGTTAGAAAGCTCTCAGTTCACTCTTTCTTCTTTTCTCTGTTCGAAGTGCTGTCTACTGCCTGTAAACTGCAATCGCGGCGCACGCGATTTCGCCAGTCACTTTTCTTTATTTTTCACTTTATAAAATCTTCAAACTAACTAAAATATCACTTGTCTTTTTTTTTAAATGACATCCAGTTCTAAAAATCTCCATATCTTTTTCTTTTAGGATAATATCTAAAGTATCTAAAATATACTAGTTTTATCCAAAATCTAATGTTTTTGGACCTTCCAAACTATACACATGAACTTAGTAATTAATATAACTCATAAGTCTCGTTCACGTTGTAATTTACATGAAGGGTAGCTACGGTCTTTGCCAATTCGAGAAAAATATCGAATTTACGACTCTTGATTTTTCTAAATAAAATATTTTAAATTAAATAAAAATTATCAATAATTAATGTTAGTTTACCTTAGTTAGTCTTTAGTTAGTAATCTTACTAACTTATTAATTGACTAACTAACTTACGAACTAACCAACTAACTTTTATTGTGCGGAGATATTACAGAAGATAAGCAAGAATTTATCAATGATGTGCATAGCTTCTACAAAAACATAGCGGAAGCGTGGGGCAAAAGCTCTATCACACATTATATGGTATGTACTAAGTTAATATTTTAAAATGGTATAAATTGTATAAACTATTGAGCATAGTTTTACTTGTGTGATATGTGTCTTTGTAGCATATCCTTGAGGCACATGGGCCATACTTTGTAGAAAAGGGAAGCATCGGAATTTGGTCCACAAAAGGGGTGGAAAATTCACATTGGATAGGGCGTGGTGCATACCAAAGAAAAATCGATCATGGTGAAGGGGTGGTAGCGATCCAATGATCTTATTGCTATCTTGGTGGTATAGGATTATAGTAGCAGATGAAGCTAAACTCGTGCAAAAGAGAGCAAATGAAAGTGCTGATGAATTAGCTGCAAACATGGTGGAATCATGTAAGTCACTAAAAGAGTGCGTTATGAAGCCTCGAGTGCCAAAGAAAACCATAGCAAGTGGCTAGAAATAAGGCTTCGACAAGGCAGCAAATGGGTTTGAAGAGAGCTAAGATAGTAAGATGAATAATGTGTTCAGTGTGAATGCAATTCATAGTTTAAGAGAGAAAGAGAGAGTGTGCATCTATGTGAATGAGTCTTACAATTTAGGGTTATATAAAAGAGGGTTTCACTTTCTATCTTATTCATTGAGTTCTTACATCTCTTATGTAGGAAAGATGGCTAGGTCTAAAGTAGTTGCAAATAATCTTTCGCTCAGAGCTCCATATTGTGTTTAGCCCCTTGAAGCATCTACTAGCTCAGATGCACCCCCTTCTCAACCTAACGCAGCTTCCTCAAGCCACCCTCACAAGGGTCCTCCCCAGTATCCCCACAATAAACATAAGTGGAAGCCAGGTACAGTGGTCCCCTGAGAGAACTTAGGAGATATCAATGCTCTTTTGATCTCATCATTTCGAAGGCGAGCTTCTTGAGACTTGTTCATGAGATTGTGCAAGACCTCTACCACACAGAAAGCAGGAGAGGTGGTTTTTGGCACAAGGTTAGGATAGACTTGATCACTTCACAAAAGAATGTCTTCATGCTCTACAATGTGTTGTAGAGGCCTTTTTAGTTGACTTGATGACTAATGCTCAACGTTGTGCAATACATGTGAAGCACATCATTGTAACTCCCAAGGACTTCCAACTTATAAGAAATCTTCAAGCAGTGAAGGATGCATTTGTTCCAATGGAATGAACACAGTTTGTAATGTTATTTTTTTTAGCATAGTGTTCTCCTCTTGCATTGGACATATGACTATGCCCCAATGCAAAACTATTGTACACATCCTTAAAATATGAAATTAAATTTTTACTATTGTCCTTTGCTCTCAACTTTGACTATGTATCTTCGTTGAATTTTCAATTCTTACTTATAGTTTTTGCTAGCACTACCACTTTCAATATGAAAGACATGCCAAAATTTGCCATTTCTTATTGTAGACTTTACTCTTGATGCCTCTGTATAGTTTATGTGGTGCGAAGTTTCTAAGGACCAATAGATACGATGTTGATTTCTCGATTATCAATCCATACATAATTTTGGTGTGGGATAATTTTTAAAATACTAAACTGTATCAAAATGTGACGAAACTTCACACGTACACTTGTTAGGTGGAAGTGGCTTTAGACGCTAGACTTCAGACTAGGGGTCTGCATGTTTTTTTTTCCCAAAAAATAATAATTTGGGCTCTTGGCCACCTAAGAGTGTGCGTGTGAAGTTTTGTCACATTCCGATACAAGGTTATAGATTTACGATCACATGATGGATAGTGCGTATAAAGCTACATCAATCTGATTTTGGGGTTTAAATGGGTTAAAAGTTCATTCTTCTTCTCATTTTCACATCTTACTTTCTTTGCTTCCTCCATTCTCACATCCCCAACCTCTGTCTCTTCTCCATTCTTGCCCTCCTTGAGCTTACATGGCACGCACCAAGCAAGCATGTCACCGTTTCAAGAGGACCTCATGCCAAGGCCTGCCACCTGGAGCACAGGGTGGAGCCTCCTCTAGTGCATGAGCAGGTGCTCCCCATAGAGCACAACGACCACCACAAAAGAAGAGGAGATGGAAACTGGGCACTGTCGCCCTTCTGGAGATAAGGAGAATCCAATGCGGATACAAGCTTCTCATTCCAAAAAGATATTTTCATAATGTTGTTTGGAAAGTCATGCAAGACTTGGAGTTGAAAGGGATGGAAAGATTTTGGGCGCGAGTGCATGATGGCCCATCAGCAGGAAGGTGGACTGCTACATCTATGGAGGCCCTACAAACAGCTACAGAGGGGTTTCTCATTGACTTGTTGGATGATACACAACTAGCGGCCATCCGTGCAAAGCATGTCACAATCACAGATAAAGACATGAACTTTATCGTTCGGCTTCGACATGGCAAGGGGACTTCTCCATAAGTTATGAGATTAATGATGGAAGGTTTTGTAATGAGTGTTACAACACCATAGCATCTTGGAAGGCCAAAAAATTTTATATACTCTGCCACATTGGAATATTTATTTATAAATATCTCATGCGATGTGTACTGAATTCAAATAATGTTGAGATATCGAGCTCCACTCGTGATATGCCAGGGTGACCATTGTGCATTTATGTCACCGACTTGTTAGCTGTAGATGCGGTTGGTATACCGCCCATGAATAATAGCTAGATGATAGCTATCCTTATCTACTCTAGTTTGTGGCTCAGTTAGTATGCCACCTTAGTTAGTTGAGTTTGGTTTGAGACCCATATATAGGGTTCTTCTATTTCTATGTACTAGAGTTCTTTTTGGCTTACACAACTAAGAAGAGAAAAACTGTTTTTCAGCCTCCACCTGTGTGTGTATTCCCCCATTGTGCAAGCAAGAAAGCTACAAGTGAGACTCCTTCCTTCTCTCCCACAATCTTGACATGGTATCAGAGCCTTGTTCGTGGTAAGGAGCTCAAGAAAGCAAACCAAGTTCGCGATGTTCTGGTAAGAGGACCAGTGTTGCTTTCATTTTTTTGATTGGGAGCAAGTCTCTGCAGGTAGCATAGCCAGAAAGTGCAAGAGTGCATTGTCTCAGATTGAGACACCCTTTGCGGTGTAGCAAGAGGGTAGTATATGCTGCGGGAGAAGGCCTTTAGCCTGTTGTTGCTCTTTTTTTTTTATTTGAGGCCATTTCGAGGCCTGTTTTGGAGGTGAAAGTTTTCTGCATGCACTCAGGAAAAGGCCCTGTTTTTTACTGTGCGACCACTGTTCTATAGGTTGGTGAAAAGTTACTGTAGAAATTGCATCGTATACCTGTGCACAGAGACATTGGTAGTTACAGAATCATCCTTGTTGCCTATTGATGCAAAATCGTCACTAGGAAGTGACTGTGTGGTCAAATACCACTTTCCTCAGTTTTGCAGATTTGCCCTTGTGAGACTGAAGCTGTGTTTTTACAGTGACAGAATTTTTTGCAGTGTTCTGTAATGGCGTCTGATTCTCTTTCACAGATTGTCATTGAAAAGCTTGACAAGAACAACTTCCAAGCATGGAAGTTTAGAATGACGAATTTCCTTATGGAAAAAGGATATTGGGAATTTGTTGCAGGAAATGAAGAAGAACCAGTTCTTCCTGATATTCCTAATCAACAACAAATGCAGGCATTTAAAGGATGGCATGAGAGAGCTAGAAAAGTTATGTACTAGTTGTCTATCAGTATTTCAGACTCTATGATTGTGCATATTCAGGATGCAAGTACCCCAAAGGAGGCATGGGATACTTTGTCAAAAATGTATAGCACAAATACGTAAGCTAGGAAAATGCAGCTCAAGCAAGAGTTGCACAATGTGCAAAGAGAAAGTATGAGCATCAATGACTACCACATGAAGGTGAAGAAGATTGCAAATGCACTTGCTTCCATTGGGTTGCCAGTGAAAGATAATGATTTGGTTTCCGTGACCTTGAATGGTCTAGGAAAGGATTATGCACAGTTCCGAACATCCATTTTCGTCCGTGAAAGATTTTCTGATTTTGAGGAGTTGATTGCTCTTCTAATTTCTAAGGAGCAAAGAAATGGTGGTGCATCTTCTTCAGGAGGAACTTCAAAAGGAATTGTCTTCTACTCAAATGCTGGAAGAGGTAGAGGCAGAGGTAGAGGAGGCCGATTTGGAGGCTGTGGTAGAAATCAGAATATGCAGCAAAATCAAGAAAACCAATCCTATGGAGGAGGACGTGGTAACTCTAGAGGCAGGGGGAGCCAAAGAGGTCGTGGTGGATGGCAAAGAGGCCAAAATGCAAACAACAATGTTGAATGCTACTACTGTGGTAAAATGGGTCACATGGCTAAATACTGCTATAAAAAGTAAAATGACATCATGAATGGAAAATTGCAACAAGGAAATTATGTATCTTCTAGTAGACAGGGTGATGACAGAAATGAGCATTTGTTTATGGTGCAGTACATGAACAATTCTGTGGCAAGTGTAGAAGAAAGCAACAAAGTGTGGTATGTTGACTCAGGTGCATCAAACCACATGTCAGGTCATGTAGAATGGATGTAGGATGCAAGGAAAATGGAAAAACCAGGATTTGTGGAGACTGATGATGATATTGCACATCCTATTGTGCTGATTGGAAAATTTCCTTTGTCTATGCAGGATGGGAAAAAGAAATACCTATCAGATGTATTTCATGTCCTGAATATCACCAAGAACCTGGTTTCTCTTGGTCAAATGGTTGAGCAGGGCTTGCAAGTCAGATTTAATCCTCATGGATGCTTTGTTGAGGATATGAAAAATAAAGGTCACTTGATAGCAAAAGGAAAGAAGAAGGGCAGAATGTTTACATTGGATGCAGACATGCCTGAATTGAGTGCAACAATGTTTGCACATGGGACCGTTGTAGTTGCAGATATTGATATCTAGCATAAACACATTGGTCATATTAATGTACAACGACTTAAATCAATGCAAGGCCAAAATATTGTTGTAGGATTGCCAAAATTCAAGGTTATAGAAATGTATAAGGTATGTGAAGCCTGTCAGTTTGGAAAACAGGCAAGGAAACCATTTCCTAGACATTTTCAAGAGAGTAAGAAGCCATTGGAATTAATCCACTCTGATGTGTGGACTACTAAAGTTGCATCTCTTGGAGGCTGTCATTATTTTGTCACTTTTATTGATGATTATAGTAGAAAAGTTTGGGTGTATTTTATGAAAAAGAAAAGTGAAGTTTTTGGGCATTTCAAAACTCTTAAAGCTATGGTTGAAAAAGAAACAGGCCTGCAAATAAAATGCCTAAGGTTAGATGGAGGGGAAGAGTACCTCTCAAATGAGCTTGCAAAGTTTCTGCAGGAGCATGGCAAAAAGCAGCTATATTCATGCAGTCATACCCCACAACAAAATGGAATTGCAGAAAGGAAAAGCAGGCATATTGGAGAGGTATCTCGTGCCATGCTCAATGAAAAAGACTTGCCAGATTTTTACTGGGCTGAGGCAATTGCTATAGCAGTCTACATAATGAACATGACTCCCACTGCAGCAATACATGGCATGACTCCAGAGGAGAGGTATACTGGTAGGAAACAAGATATTTCTCATTTGAAAATTTTTGGTTGCATTGCCTATGTTCATGTGCCAGATGAGTTGAGATCCAAGTTGGATCCAAAAGCTGAGAAGTGCATCTTTATTGGTTACTCTCTGCAGCAAAAAGGGTATAAATGCTATAATCCTTCTACTCGTAAGTTTACAGTGAGCAGAGATGTTGTTTTTTATGAGATGAATAGCTGGTATAAACCAGTAAATGTGATTGATAATGTAGATGCACAAAATGGTAATGCTGCACAGAATTCACAGCAACAGTCACACAAGATATTAGTGGACCTGGAGTGTCCTCTAGTAATGGTTCACATTCTTTGCCATGGACAGGTAGATTGAGATCAGGAGAATCTTCTCAAAGCAATGCAGATAGTGGTATGCAGGTATCACGAAAAGGAAAAGAGAAGGTAGACCAGCCCATGTTTGATGTGAATGCAGGTCACTCTTATGTGGATGGTGAATCCAGTGGCTCAGAACAGAGCATTGATGATGAGTTGGGTATTCCATCTGTTGTTACACCAGGAGTAAGGAAGACCAGGGATGTTTTGAGAGCATCTGAAAGTGAGCCTACTTTGCGCAGGTCTACCAGAGCTAGGTATCCTGTGGATAGGCTGAAATATGATGGATTTACAACCATTCACTATGCCTATATAGTCAAAGTGGTATAGGAACCAGAACCCACTTCTTTTGAGCAAGCCATGGGAAAAGAAAAATGGGAGAAAGCCATGGATGAAGAAATGGATGCTTTGGAAGCAAATGCTACATGGGAATTGGTACCTTTGCCTAAAGATAAGAATGCAATTGGTTATAAGTGGGTTCATAAGGTGAAGCACAATGTAGATGGTTCTGTGAACAGATACAAAGCAAGATTAGTAGTCAAGGGGTATGCACAAACATATGGCATTGATTATGAAGAAACATTCAGTCCGGTTGCAAGGATGGCAACTGTAAGAGCAATCATTGCTATGGCTGCATCAAAGGGATGGTCTTTACATCAGATGGATGTAAAGAATGCCTTCTTGCATGGTGATTTATAAGAAGAGGTCTATATGGAGTAGCCACCAGGTTATGTGCATGCTGTTCATCCTGAGTTTGTTTTGTAGGTTGAAGAAAGCCTTGTATGGCTTGAAGCAGGCACCTAGAGCATGGTCTGACAAGATAGGGCAGTATCTTGTCACTATTGGCTTTCAGATTTCCAAGGCAGATTTCTCACTTTATGTGAGAAAAACAGAGAAAGGTATTATGCTGCTTGTCATTTATGTTGATGATTTGATTATCACAGGTGATAGTGATGAGATATCCTTCATGTGAAAATGCTATTGAAGCAGAAGTTTGAGATGAAGGATTTGGGAGAGCTGCGTTATTCCTTGGGCATTGAAGTGATTAGATCACCAAGTGGGATATGGCTCTTGCAGAGGAAGCATGGATTGGACATGCTGTCCAAATATGGAATGACAGGCTATAAGCCTATTTCAGTTCCTTTGGAGCAGAATGTGAAGTTGAGCGCAGATGCAGGTGAGCTTCTCAAAGACCCTACTATGTACAGACGCATAGTAGGAAGTTTGATTTATATGACTATTACCAGGCCAGATTTGAGCTGTGTTGTTGGATTGGTAAGTCAGTTTATGCAGGCTCCAAGGAAACCGCATTTGGATGCGGCTAGACGCATACTCAGGTATGTGAAGTCCACATTGCAGTATGGACTACTTTATGAGACTGGGGTTCAGATACAGTTGTATGGATACACTAATGTTGATTGGGTTGGTAGTATTTCTGATAGACGATCTACCAATGGATATGTGTTCTCTTTTGGGAGTGATGCAGTCACTTGGAGCAGCAAGAAACAGCCTACAGTTGCCTTGTCAAGCATAGAGGCTGAGTACAGGGGCGCAGCAATGGCTGCATGTGAGGTAGCTTGGTTGCATAAGCTACTTTATGATATGCATCAGCCTACAAATGGGCCAATTGTCATTTATTATGACAACATGTACTCCTTCAGAGATGAATCCTTCTGTCGATCCTCATGTGGAGCTCCTCATTGCCTTGATGCAAATTCATCTATATACAATATATCATGAATGACAAAGTCAAATCAAACTATATATTTAACAACTAACCTAGAGTTATCACAAAGCGACAAAACTTAACAATAGAGTGCATCCCTAGAGTCCATCGATGAAATCTTGGCAAAAAATGATGCTTGCAGCTGCCTAAAGTCTAGCGTTTGGGGCCACTTATTGTCCTATTATCCAAATTCTGGTGTCTAGGGCCACTTTCTGGCTAGAAAGTAACCCTAGACGCTAGACTTTGGACATGGCAGCTGCTGCAGGCATCATTTTTTGCCAAGATTTCATTGGTGGACTCCCAGAGACCTGACCCACTCTACCGTCAAGTTTTGTCGCAAAAAAATATATGGTAGTTAGAAATCTCACATTCTCCAGATCATCTTGTATCTTCATTTCCTTGTGTATTAGCGAGGCACCTCTTTGGGTAGAAGGATCTACAAACTCCTTGGTAGGAAGTTGGGGCATTGGTCCGAATAGATCATGTTGTAGTGCTTCAAATTCAACATCCGGCACAAGGTAATCTTCTTCCACCGATGTAATATGCTTGTGTGCTGCTATGATGGCACTCACTGTATCTAAGCTTGTGATATCATATCTTCCAATCTCTCCCATTGTTGGATGCACCATGAGAGCCAACCCTTGCTCTGCCACCACCCAATGTTTGTCTTCAATATTTATGAGCTCTTCAATTGATTCTTCTCCCGTGTATGTGATAGCTACAACATGTGGAGTTGTATCTTCATCACTCTCCTCCTCTAGGGGTGTATCCAATGCAAGGAGGTAAATTGCCAATGTGCAATCACACTCCATGAAAGGTGTTGTACCTGGTGCATTGCCCATGGGAACAATGCATACTCTGTGTGAAGGATCCACGTGGGCCAGACACCTATTCACCACTTTTTGGTGATTCTTCCCTGCTTAAAATACCATGAGCTGTTCTAGAGGTACCCAAGTCATGTCGGATTCCTTGATGGGGTATGTGCACGTAGCAATGGTGCTCACAAAGTCTTCCAAAACCTGAAGGGGGAAATCTAGCAACGAGAGCACACTTTCAAGGTTGAAGTTCTTAAAGAAAACCTAAAATATATCGTCACCATGGCTGGCAAAGATAGTCTCATGGATCCACTCATCAAAGTGTGCGTGAGTATCCATCGTAGCAGGTAGGAGGGATGTGGTGGATATAAAGAGATGAAGAAAGAAAGTGTGAAATGAAACAATAACTAAACTAGTTCTACCTTTAAAACCTTAAGTTTTAAACCATTAAGGGCTATTTGCATATGATATTTAGTTATGGCTTCACTTACATCTTTGTAAAATTTACATGCATATGTAAATGTGTTGATGTGAAAAGTGTATAAGTGTAAGATTTTACATAAATACCATATTTTTAAAATATTGCAAGTTTGCAAGCGACAATATTCTATTGGCAAAAAAAAAAAAGATTACAACTTGTGGTGTTGGGATTTTTAGGGAGACTCTACAATTTCTAAAATATGTGGAGCCACGCACTTTCCATTGGTAACAATATCTTCAGCTCAGCTTTGAATTTTCCTACCATCTAGTTTAAAATAGAAGCTAACATGTGGATTCTACATTAACATTGTAATTTTGTGGCGCCTTATATTCAAGGGCCAATCATCCTCCATTTGCAACACTTGGGGCTCGCGGCCCTCACAAATGATAGTAACATCCACATCTACACTTTCGCACATATCTTGATTAAGGCACAACCATTTACCCTTGAGCATCCTCCATCTACGATACTTGAACACTAGGCATAAAGTCAATCGTGTGATAAAGTACCTGTAATTGGAAAGGAAAGTTAGCCGATTCATCCCAAAGTAATATAATAGTCAACTAAGAGAGGAAAATTTTACCTGAAAGCCATGTCCCTTGTTGTGACTCGAAACTCCACTGTGTCAAGACTATGAGTCATTTTTTATGTCCAAGTTTTGCATAGAATCCTTGTTACATAATCCTCTCATGCACTTTTTATGATGTACATGCTTTTGGTATGTCTCAAACCCTTACATTCCTTGAACATGTGTGCAAAAATTGCAATCGGTATGAACCAGCTTAGATGTAAATTCTTTGAGCCGGTGCTTGGCTTCATAGAATTCAATATATCTGCTGAAATTTTTGTGCTACACATGTGCAAAATATCGCTACTTACACAATGGCCATTCTATGCTATTGAGATTCGATATGTGCATAGACTCAAGGGTTCCATATTCTTGACCCCCCTTGGGAAACATATACTTGGAGTCATAGAAAGAAACAAGGTCCTATGCAAGTTGCTTAGTTGTACACCCCTCAAAGAGCAATCTACCAATTTCAAGGTGGTAACTCTTAAAAGAACCTGTGAAACTCTTAACATTTTGCCACTCATAACAATCCAAAGGGTATACTTTTGTAAATGCGAGGCAAGTAGTTACATAGATATCATGAAATATCTCATTCTCAATGATTTGCAAATACTTACTGTTTGCAATGTTTCGTTGAAAGGGCATAGTGGGTGCAATATGTATTTGTTTTTGCATGAATACATGTTGTACAAATGCCTCTGTTACAAGGTGAGAATCAGCATTTCTTTGTCTGAGAGCTAAAACCTTAACCTTCCAGTGCTTTGGATACATATGCAATTGCAAAAGCTTTCACCCTAAAAGCTCCCTTCATACTTGGACGCATATGTATCCAAGACGAGCAATGATACGTATTAGTGATCCAATTCCCTTCTTTATCTTTTTTGTTACGTACTTCTATCGAGAGAATGCTTGTTCTTCTCTCAGGAATTATAACTTACGCATTAGATGTAAAGAAGTATGCATTAACCCCTAAATAATAAGCATTTTAAGTTTGTCTAGTAATCACTAATATGCCACACAAATCAACATGGCATTAATGTATGTTTACACTTTTGTAAATAGACACAAACATCAACATCAAAATGCATATGGATATGTACATCGACACAAAGTATAGATTCAATTCAAGGCATCACTTTAATCATACCATTTACATGAAATATAATGAAAAGAATAGCACAAGAATACTCAGAGATTTTTTCCAAAATAAATTTTACTATAATGAATAGGAGTTTGATTTGAATCAATGCATTGTATGAAACATGGGTATTGTAGATTAGTTTTTACAAGGATAGCAACCACATGGCATGCAAATCTTAATAGGCACATTGGATTGACACTTAAGATATTCTAAGACTCAAGACATTGTGTGTTATATGGATGATACGATATAAGAGTTTCATGGATCGTTGCCAATTGGCATGGAGATCCGAATGAACACATAAGGCCAATAAAGTAGAGGATTTTTGCACCATTGACTTCCAACAGATCCATATCATCGAGCACAAAGGAATCACTCACCACATCAAAATAGTCGATCGAGAATTATGTGCTTCACCTAAACCTTATACAATACCTGCATGTACAAAAAAATACATGCATGAATCCCTTTTAGCAAAAAATATCTAGATAACTGCATGAATAGAAGCAATGCAAAATAGGGCCAATTTACCTATAAGCTGATCTGCTGAAGATAAGATTGAATCGTTGCTAATCAAAACCCATTGCAAGTGATGGACATAAGAAAACATCAATTCCATCAAACATAAAAGTCACTAATTAAATGAATAAATTTTGGCACCACAAAATATGGCAGATTTACCCATAAATTGAGCTACAGAATCTCTGCTCTACCATGTGTTAAGTGTTGCAACAACAATTGGTCCTTAAGTTAGAACTAGCATAAAATCCTATTGTAAAGATAGTAGAAAAGGGATAATGCAGAGAGGAAGAAAGAAAGAGTGTGTGACTACATAGGAGAGAGAAAGAAATGAGCACCTATCCAATCTTTTCCAAATTGATATTTGCAAAAGACAATAGCAAGAGTTCGTATTTACATGAAGGTATACTGAAAAACTAGTAGAAAAGAGGAAATATAGAGAGAGAAAGTGAGAGGGAGAGAGAGATGAGCACTTATGCAATGTCACCCAAAATTATCTTTGCAATAAAATAACAACAAGGGTTAGAACTAACATCATGTTGTATTGAAAAGATAGTAGTAAAAAAAAACCAAACAAAGAGAGAGATTAACCCCTCTGTCTCTTGCTCCAAATAAACTCTTGAAGAAAACAGCAATTAGAACCAACATTAAATTCTATTGAAAACACAACATAAAAGAGAAACAACACATAGAGAGAGAGAGAGAGAGAGAGAGAGATGAGCAACTGTGCCTCTACCCAAAGCAACCTCTGCAATAAAACAATAATAACAGTAAGAAACAACATCAAACCCTATTGAAAAATAGCAAACAAGAGAAAATGCAAAGAGAGATCAACACCAGTGTTTTGCCCAAAATCTAGAGCTGCATAGAGAAGAAAGTGTAGAGGTAAGCAGAATGCTCAAAACCCTAATTACTCTCAACATGGAGCTTCAATGGAGACAAAAATTCATGAGTATAGAGAAGAGAGAGAAAGTGGTATGTTGCTCAACTTTTGGGTCAAACTGATTTCGTGAGAGGGAAAAAAACTGAAATTAAAAATTCTACAAAAAAGGGGAGGAATACGAGGTGAGAGAAACTCAAATTTTGTGTACTATTCATTCTTCCTTTTTTTAAATCCCCCACTATCCCTTTTGTTAATAGAAAACTCAATATTTGGAGAGAGAAGATTCACCCTCCATGGATGTCAATATCTAGCCTTCCTATTGGACAATCCAAAAGGCCCACATCTTAAACTATATTATTTTTAAGGGCCCATTTGTGAGTTTATTTTTTTCCTAATGTATTATGTCTTGGTTACAAATGCAGGAGAGCCTCTCACCTATGATGAGGCTATGTGCAGGCATGATACTCACTCTTGGGAGAGGGCTATGCAAGTTTGAGATGGACTCCTTGCATAAGAATATGACCAGCTTATAAGGCAAGACTTGTTGCTAAGGGTTTTAAGCAAGAGCATGGAGTTGACTTTAATGAAGTCTTTTCTCTTGTGGTCAAGGTGACCACCCTACGCTTGGTTTTGGCCTTAGTCGCAGAGCTTGACTTGGACATGTATCAGATGGATGTCAATACTGCATTTTTGCATGGGGATTTGCATGATGAGATTTACATGGAGCAGCCTAAGGTCTTTGCAGAACCTGGTAGGGAGTACCTAGTGTACAAGTTGAAGAAAAGTCTTTATGGCTTGAAGCAGACACCCATGGAGTGGTATCATAAGTTTGATGCATTTATGCAGTCACACAGGGCTACAACAGGAGTGCTATGGATCTGTGTCTTTACATTAAGATAGTCCGTGATGGCTCATTGCTTATTTTGGTACTTCATGTGGATGATACACTGATAGTAGGGAAAGCTCATGATGAGCTGGATGCTCTTAAATCTCAGTTGAAGAAGAGATTTGAGATGAAGGATTTGGGACAAGTCTCTCACATTCTTGGTATGTGCATTAAGCGCGATAGGCATCAGGAACTACTCTATCTCTCACAGAGGGAGTATATTCATAAAGTCCTTGAGCATTTCCACATGCAAGACGTCAAGCCTATTGGCTGTCCATTATCTTCTTATGTGATAGTTTCATAGGTCAATTATTCGTAGATAGATGAGTAGAGGGCCGAGATGGCCAAGGTCCCTTATGCATTAGTCGTGGGAAGTTTGATGTATGCCATGATAGCCACTCATCCAGATATTTGCTTTGCAATTGGTGTTGTGGCACACTATATGGATACACCTGGCAAGAAACATTGGGATGCCATGAAGGGTATCATGAGATACTTAAAGGGCATAGCAGATATGTGTATTTGCTATGGCAACCAAGATATAGGAGTTGTGGGGTACATAGACTCCGATTATGCAGGACATGCACATAGTAGGAAGTCCACTTCTGGCTATGTATTCACATATGCTGGAGGTGTTGTCTCTTGGATGTCTATGGTTCAAAAGTCTAGGGTTCTCTCTACAACTGAGATTGAGTATGTTGCAATCACTGAGGCTTGCAAGGAGGCCATATGGTTGAGCTGTTTGGTTCATGACCTTGGGATTGATTCTATACCTATGTTGCATTCAGATTCTATGAGTGCTATTGAGCTAGCCAAGAATCCATTCGTCTTCCATGTGAAGACGAAACACAGAGGTGAGGTATCACTTCATACGTGGGGTCGTGGAGGACAAGTCTCTTGACCTTGTTAAGATCTCCATTAACAAAAATCCTGTAGATTTGCTCACGAAAAGCCTCAATATTGAGTGCTTTGCCTTTCTTAGGGAGATTGATAAGCATTGGATGAGATGACGTTTTTCCTTATCCTGTTGTACATGTGTACATTGTACTATCTTTTCTTTTTCTTTTCACTCCTCACTGGGGTAGATTTTCCTTTAAATGGGAGGTTGTTGGGGGTAAAGGTGCCTCTACCTAGCCGCCCATGTATTACTACACTGACAATACCCACCACTGCACACTGCAACTGGTGGGCCCCTATCACCGTCACTTTATTCTTTATTCTTTTAGTGAAATTTTGAATAAAGGAAGGCCCGGTCACACATTGTGATTGTTGGAGTTCCCATTTGGTCTCTCTCTCTTTCTTGCTCTTGCTCTCCTACCATAGCTCTTCCAAGCAAGCTTTGATCCTTCTCACTCCAACAGGTGGCAAGTGCTCGTCAGCATCACTTTATTCTTTATTCTTTTAGTGACAGTTTGAACAAAGGAAGGACTAGTCACATGTTGTGACTATTGGAGTTTCCATTTGGTCTCTCTCTTTTTCTTGCTCTTGCTCTTCCGCCATAGCTCTTCTAAGAAAGCTTCGATCCTTCTCACCTTTCATTGCTAAAGTATCATATATTACCACTTGGAAATACAATGACTAAGTCTTGTGATGATGCAGGCCATGTTTTACGAAAGCTTGGCATGGACTATAACATCATCCATGCATATGTCAATGATTGCGTGCCGTTTTGAGGAGACTACGAGACTAAGGAGACATGTCAAAAGTGTGGCGTTCACAGGTATCGATAGGACTTGTAAGGGCAAACCATCCCTCAAAAAATTCTTCGACAATTTTCACTTATATTGCATATACATCACATGTTTTGTATATCGGGCAGCATGGCGACCTTGATATTGTGGCATGCGCAGAATAGATCCGCAGATGGAGTCCAACGAATATCAATAGATTCACGTGCATGGAGTCACATTGACTCTATGTTTCTAGGATTTGTATGAGAGCTAAGGAATCTTCAGCTCAGTCTTGCTATTTATGGTGTGAATCCATTTGGTCTCCGCTCAACTTCTTACAGTGTGTGGCCTGTAGTCCTTGTTAAATACAACATCTTGCCGTGGCTTTCTACAAAGAAAGGAGTATACCTGATCCTTAGCTTGCTCATTCCTAGGCGCTACAAAATCAAGAATATGGACATCTATCTCCATCTAAGAGCTTAAGATTTTGTGCGAGGAGGGGGTTGTAGTGGAAGATATGAGCAAGTGTGATGGTCGACAAACCACTAATATTATGCAAGCCATTCTCATGCGGGCCATGCATGACTTTTTGGGATTCATGGAGTGCTTAGGTAAGTGGGATTTCATTTTTGTTGATGATATCTAACATAGCTCGTTCAAGTTTGTGTTGACTATAAATAGGGGTGTTAGGAGATATGTCTGGTTATCTCTGGTTATCATGCATGTCCATTGTGTGGGCCACAGTTTGAAGGTCACAAAACATGAAGAAGATGGTATATCAAGGACATACTGCTTTCTTCTGGAGGGTCATGAACTGAGGGAAGGTTTTCTTGGATGACCTCCAGCACCAATGAATGTACAAAGCTAGTACAAATTGAAAATGGTCCACATGGAGTCACATCTAAATAGAATGCGATGTTAATCGTTTTTCTATGAGCTATTGTATTGGACCCACTTATAGATCAACCATTTGTTAGATCCCATGCATATTTTCAAGAATGTGGGCAGCTTATTATGGAACCACATCACAAGAAAGAGAGACACTACAGGGGAACGAATGGATTTGAAGGAGGGTAGGCAAGATGGAGACACTTTGGTCACAATCGAGCACTGATGGTCACTTGCAACTACCTGGTGATCCTTGGGTTCTATCCACTAAAGAAGAGCACATTGTGAAGCAAATTATCAAGTCTACTATCCACATCCTGATGACGGGTATGATGTGTTCCCTCATATCCACTTTTTCTAAAGATGACCAACTATCAAGGATGAAATCCCATGATTGGCATAAGATATGCCAGGTTTGTACTGACCTCGATTGTAAGTGGCGTGTGTATTTTTCTATTTAGTGTCTAGTCGGTGCTCATAATGCTTCTTCATTTTTGGAAATTTGTACTATCGATCACAATCGCGGAATGCTTCACTCCAAAAATACGTGAGGCAAATTACAGGTTGTCGAATTTAGTGCAATGGATCTCACAAAAGGAGATCAAGACATCCTCTATTGAATCTACAAGGTAGGGAATGATGGAGATAGCTTGTCTCTTTGAGAAGCACCTACCCACCAACATGCTTACGATAAAAATCCGCCTCTTGGTGCATCTTGTAGATGAAGTGGAGATTGCGAGATTCGTCCATACGCGATGGATGCTATTCTTGGAGTGCTTCATGAAAACCCTTAAAGGCTTTGTGCAACAACAAGCTCTACTATAAGGTAGCATGACTGAAGGTTGACTGGTGTCGGAGGCATTAGTGCATATTTCACAGTGGCCACCAATGGTGGATTCAAACAATAATATGCTATGGTCATTGAAGGACGATGATAGACTGACTAAATATGTAGTGGTTGGAAATGGGGTAGAAAAAATGATGTATGTTGCAATGGAGGAGAAAGTGAATCATTTTTGTATGTTGCATCAAAATTCTGACGTGATCGGAATTTCGATGCAATACATACCATCGAACCAATTGGATTTCCTAAGGGCATGGAGGAGATGTCGTGGTTTATGTCTATGCGATGGTTACATGGAGTTTCGATCGCAGCTTCTTATGAAGGGGTGGAGGTCTCTATTGAGTAGTGGGAACTCTTGAGGGGATGTAGTCTGAAGGTGACTGCATGTTTTATAAGCTATCGTATCTAGATTTTATATGTGACAACTAATCTAATCGTTTCAATATACAGTACAAAATACAGAGTGCAACGTGGTCACACAGGTGACATTTCTCTGTCGAGCGCATCGACAAAATGCGCTCCACAATGGATTGTGGTGTCATGAAAAAGTTTGAGCAAGAGAGCCAACGGCAAGCCATGGATCCAAACATCGTTATAGATGAGATAGAGTATTTTGGAAACTTGCAAAGTGTTATCTCAATGGATTACCGTAGCTTCTACATGATCATATTCGATGTACAATGGTTCAAAGTGGTATTGGAAGGAGCGGGGGCAACTATTCTCGGCAAGGTCCATTTGGATTTCTTAAAATAGATTTCAAGAAAAGATGGATAGATATATGCAACACGTTTGTCTTGCCGGTGGCCCATTGTGAATAGGTGCTTGAACTTTTTTTTTTTTCATGACATAGAACAATCACAAATATTGAATCACTCTTATATGTATTTTTGAACATGTAATTTTCTATCCAAATCCCTGACAACCGTGATGGTGGTATGTTGTGCCTTCAGTTCCTCGTAGTACAAAAATGTAGGATGAAAGCAATGTTCCCAGCATAGATGAGGAGAGTATGCAGGTGGAAGGGTTGATATTGCAAGGGATGGAGGTTGAAGAGGGCTTGGAGTGTGTAGAGGAGGCAGATTCGGGTAATGATGATGCAAAGACAGAAGGCCAAGATTTCTTTGAGAACGAAGTGGACTCGTCCTTCTCTGGTGACCTATCTATAGACCTTCCAGTGTACATAGAGTTATGCTAGATGATTGACATGGGACCATAGGTTACGTCATACTTGTTGCATCTGCCTACTCAATTCGTTGATGAATGGCTTTTAAGGGTTCTCAAGAATATGCATTTTAAGTAACATCATTTTTTTCAGAGTTATATTACCGTGCTTTACTTGAATCTTATATTGATTATGCTAACATCATTTTCTGTCTGTGTAGGTTACCTTTGACGATACTTGGAGAGTAGGATGAGTTGAGGGATGAGCGACAAGGAGTTGTAGGGGATATTCACATGTATGTCTCTAGATCAGATGGCTTGATTCAGAGCTATCGCAAACACCATCGGGATGTTTCGTTATATCTACATTGGCACACTCTGATGCTTTTATTTCTAGTAGACGAGGTCGACGCTCCAGACTAGGCCAGGACGGAGGGAGTGGTTCTAGGGGTGTTGCAGAGATGTGGATGCTATGATCCCACAGTCAATTCCAAATAGGGGCACTACTCCTCACTCTCCTACAGGTTCTAAAGAGGGTGGCTCAAGTGGGTGTTGTGGAGGCATCGATGCAATGTCTCTGTCTTGTCATTCTAGTGGAGGCATGTCATATGTAGGATTTTTCACACCTGTGGGAATATCTACTCTAGTGACTCTAGCTTTTGCTCAGATGTCCAAGGTGGCATCCCTTTGGGTGCTACTCCAAGAGATACTACCCTTGTGGGTACACCAGATATACAGGCATCTCCTGGTTATGCCCAGGAGCATGGTTGTAGGTGGGAGAGGACATACCTTATACATACCCCAGAGGGGTATGTATACCTCGTAGATGACATGACAGGAATTGTGATCATGAATGATGAGGGGAGGAGGGTGATGTCTCGCATGAGAGAGTTGTGCCAACAAGTTTTCGGCACAACATCTTGGACCATTGGAAAAATATGGCCAGAGGGGAGCAAGGGCTATATAGTGGCATCCTTGCACGAGAAGTTTCGGTACCTACGGCAACAGAGAGGTTTTCCACTGGGTGGATGATATAGTGTATGCATGTATACATGTCACATAGACGATCAAATGCATCCACGGTCCTCAAGAGTGGCGCCTCAAAGTCGGAGTGACTAGATGCAGATGATTGGCAAAGACTCATGGAGGAGGTTATAGATTCTCCAAGACATTGGCAACAATAGCAAGAGGCAGTAAGGGCACAATTGGAGGCAGGGGTCATGCACCATTTGGGATGTGGCGGCCACAGGACTTATCTAGAGGACTTTGTAAATTTTTATTTTGTTCTTCTCAATTTCTTATTTGCAATATCACTTGTACTCACAATCTTGTCTCTAATAGTTTTATTCTATTTTCTTTGCAGCACTCCATTACAAACTGCGATCCCACCGGCTTGGAGACTCGATATACGAAGAGATACGATCTCAATGCACTGATTGATAGACTATATACACACATTGCCCTAGTAAGTCAATCATCTTTCTTGTCCCTAGTTACTGTTTTTTTTTTTAATGCATTTTGTATGGTGGATTGATGTATAGTTATTCATTTTGCAAAGTCCATTCAATGCTCATTTGCGTTGGGACGAGCTTTCACATGGTGAGGATCTATAGCTCGTGCTTGGATTCATGGAATGCACACCCTCTTCTTTTTTGGTCATGTGATCTGTACATGCATCTTCCATGTACTATGTACTTATTATCATTTTTATCTTGCCATAATTCCATGAGCTTTCATCAACGATCTTGTACGTACTCTATGTATCAGTCTTGTGGGTTCAAGTGCATTTTGTGCTCACCTTGATGACCATTGCATACCTAGCATATAATTCATTTGTAGAATATTACACAGCACATGGTGCTATATTTGCCTTGCCACAAAAAAATAAAAAATATTTGTAATAATCGTTGCTATTAGCGTCGCAAATTTATTGCATGCGTCGTTATTGATGTCACAATATGCATCACAAACCGTCGCTATATGTGTCACTATTTGCGTCACAAAACGGACAAAAATAGTGACGCATATAGTGACGGTTTCTTAGAGACATTGATACTGATGCTTTTAGCAATGACGGGGGCAATTTTTTTAATGAACATTTGTGTCACTTTGAACGTTGGTATGAGGCCTAGGCCTGTATCTTGTAGTGAAATTTCTGAGGCTTTTACTGAGTGCTTGTGCTGATTTAAATTGATTCATTTTTCTTTCTTCTAATAATCTTTAGTTTGCTTGAAAATTTGAAGAGATACTATCCATTTTAAAAGAGGTAAGAGATAAATCAGTGAGCCACTGGTTATCCTGATAAATCCCTCTTGTATCCATTAATCTCTTTGATTTCAACCCTATTGCATTTCATGAAAGATTGAAAGGCTATTTTCAACACATGCATCTTATTATGTTTAATTAGCCTAGAATGATGCTTTCCATGTTCAATTCCCATGAGGAAAAAGAGGATACTAGAGGTGAGGTAGTAAGACAAAAGAGAGGTGACCCTCCCTTACTATTTATGACCTTGAAGGGGTCTACAATCCTTGCCTAAGAGGTACTTTTCTCACCCTCGGTAATCAAACACCCGCAAAAATAATTTTAGGTGCAAGGATATCATTCAGTTGGAAGTTAGGGATGATTCAGTCAGCATTTCAAGAGTAAATCAATTACCCATAGGAATTACAAGCATAAATAGGGCACAAGAGTAGGTTATTATAGGTTGAGGCCAATTACAAGTATTACATGAACCTTGTAGGGGTATTTCAACAGTAATTTGGTACTTTGTTGCAAGTTATTAACCCTTTGCTACAAGTGGCTAGAGTCCTCCTCCATATGTACCTCAAGCTATTATAGAATATTTGAATGATACAGGGGGTTTATAGGTTAAAACAAGACTAAAACAAATGTCTTTTTGAACAAGTTTGAAAAGCTGGTTCCAAAACATGGTACATGCATCCTAATGAAAATTAGAGACTAAAAATTGATAGAGGGCATCAGCATCATCATTTTGAGTTCAAATTCTCTTCGATGATCGGGCATTAGAAACAAAGTTTCTAGTAAATTACTGATTGCTTGTCACTATGGACAATACTTATATACATATGCCTAAGACTAAGCAAAATGACTAAATCATAGAAACAATTAATGAAGACATTGGAGCATATGAATCTGAGCCAAATAATTAAAATGAAGCTCTCAACCACCATCAGAAGAAGATGAGGGAACACGTGTACTTAATGATCAAAATATTCAACATGGAAACGAGGATATTCATGCTTCTCAAGGGTCAAACAATTACCTACAATTGTCAAAGAAGCCAAATCACATGAATGTGGGAATTCTTGGTGGTATTCATAAACTCAATAAGTCAATGGATATGATGGATAATAGATTTGATGAATTGATTATAATCATCAAGTGTTTGGGTAGTAAGATGCATGATTCTTAGCTGACCCATGATATTACATCCTCACACAATAGTAATCCAATCTTGCATAGTAATCCCATTGGAAGGCAACCCGATTGGCCTAATATGCCTATTTTTAAAAAGGAAGAGCCATAAAGGTTGAAGGTTATCTTTCATTTGTCTCAAATGCAAGGCAAGAATAAGTCCATGCCACAATTTAGCCCAAGGATACTACACAAGAAGAAGACCTTAGTATTGAAGATCATCATCATGGTTGTGAGTCATTTTACAAGTCTTTTTACCCTCAGCCCTCCACTTTGCAAATGGTAGTTGAAGCAAATCGTGAAGACAAGCATGAAAGGAGAAGATCATGCAAGCAAATAGATAGCACCATTAATTTGGTTAATCCTCTAATCATGGATTGGGTAGCCCTTCTTTAGGTGAAACTCATGGATTAAAAGCCTCATGGAACCAACCATCTTATGGAGAGCCTAATGCAAATCCAAGACCACCTTTCAATCATAGATAATACAAAGAGAAAATTAGCATTCCAAACTTCAATGGTGACAACTCTTCACCAATGGAATGGGAGCAATGGATAAATGAATTCGAGATGTATTTTATACTCTACTATCACAATGATGATGCTAAGATCTACTATGTAGTCCTTCGTCTTGAAGGTTATGGTCACATGTGGTAGAGATACATGTCAAAAATTAGAGATGAGTTTGTCACTTGTTGGGAGGAGTTTAACCAAGCAATGCTTGATGTTTTTATATTTTCTATGGAGAAATAGAAATTGCGATGGAGGTGGTATGACCTAAAGTAAAGAGGCATGTTCATCAGAGATAACTCGAACATGTTCTTGAATTTATTAATGTATGTTAGAGGGGATTTCAAAATTGGAAAAACTGAACAAGTATATGTATGGTCTCGATCTACATCTTGTATGTTAGAGGGGATTTCAAAATTGGAAAAACTGAACAAGTATATGTATGGTCTTGATCTACATCTTTTATTGGAGGTTGGTATTGTGCAGCCCAATATAATTTATGAGGCAATTCATATTGCTGAATAGTACATTAAAAAATATTACAAGGTTAGTCTTCTTTTCATCCTAAAATAGTGAGACATATTTTATGAAACTAGTTTTCAAGGTTGGGGCAGAATTTCAGCTAGCAAAATAAGAGGCATTTATGCATGAAAGGAGATTTCAAAGTTTACCTACAATAGCAAAGTCCACTTTAACTTATCCTATAGTTTATGGAGTAAAACAAGGCACTAACTTTAGGCCTAATGTTAAGGTAAAATCATGAACAAACTTTGGTAGTAAACCTCATTACGAGAAATATGGACTCTCTTTTTTTCCCCTTAAGGAGTGAATAAAGAAATATAGGCCTAACCACTGAGAAAGCTGGGATTCTAGATTCATGTAACATGAATCTTCTAGCCATATCTTAGCCCAAATCTTCCCTCAGTGATAAAATAAGGGAAATATGGGGAATACAATGTTGGCACTTCCTGGAAGTTTGTGACTCGAATTTTCATTTTCTTAATTTTTTATGTTTGAATTTTCATTTCTCCCCTTTTCAATTTCCCCCTCTTTCTTAGGCGGACTCAAATTTATCATATCTCTTTCCCCGCTTCTTCTTTCTTCCTGATGAAATCTTACAGCCTCATTGTTGCTTGCCCTATTTGTAACCCTGTGAAATTTAATTTCCTCTACACAAAAACAAAGTGAGTTTCACACGTTTTATGAGAGCAGAGCTTGTTCTACCAAAGCCCTAAGATTTTCTTCACAAAACTTTATAGGTATATTGTTCTCTTCCATGGATGTTCTAGGTAAAGTTTTATCTCGTTTGGACAAAACCTATGCAAGTTATGTGCATTCTCTGACATGTAATTTCTTTTGTTTTGGTACTCTAGGAGTCTCTTACAGTCAAGAATAATGATATTTTGAACACTCAACTTCTTCATCAACATCTTACGGTTTCTTTGTAAACAAATCTATAGGTATGTTGTCTTGTTTTTTTGCTGCTCCATGGTTAAATTTTATCTCTTTTGGACAAAATGTATGCAAGCTATTATGCATACTAAGTTTTTCTTCATTTTTTTACTCCCAAATTCTTTGAGGGTGGAGAACAATGATTTTTTAAAACCTCAACTTCTTCAACATCTTTGGACTTCTTTGCAAAGAGAGCCAGATGTATATTACCACTTTTTTCTGTTACTCCATGGTTAAGTTTCAACTCATTTGGACAAAGCCTATGTAAGTTATATGTATGCTTTGACTTGATATTTCTTTTGTTTTTGTACTCTAGGAATTTGTCAATGAAGGAACAATGGTCTTGTTATAAGTCAACTTCTTGTTCAACATCTTTGGGCTTCTTTGTGAAAAGAATTCTAGGTACAATGTTTTTTTTAAATTGCTCCATTTAAATTTCATTTCATTTGAAGAGAACATTTGTAAATTATACAAATACTGATAGGTAACTTTTCTATTTGGTAATCATAGATGTCTTCACGGAGGAAAAACATCAGTAACATACTTGCAGTGGAGGTCTTCAATAGGAAAGATAGTGGCGGTGATTGGATTTGTGATAAGTACTATAAGTTGGATTGGATTTTGATGCACCCAAGTACTCGAGGGAGTTTCAAGGTCAGGTGTAAGGATGTTGCAAACCCTAGCAAACATTGGAAAGGTAGAATTTTAGAGTTCAGAAAAGTGTTCAATGGAACAAGTACAGTAACATAAGTGTTGATCCAACATGTTTATATGCACAAACAAATCTCTGTACACGACAATAACTACATTGCAAATCATAAACAAAAAATTAATTTTTTAAATTTTATCATTGTTTATTTTTTTGTATCAAAGTTGTTTTTAAAAAATTTTGCAGTGTTCTAATTCAATCTTATTTTACTGACAGTTCTATATCCATCAACTTTGCATGAATGGCAAAATGTGGAATGTTTGAGCAGCAAGATACATGTTTGGCATGAAGACATAGGTTCTTTGATCTATGATAATAACTCTGCAAGTCAACTTGCAACTCAAAATATATATTTTTATAATTCATTGTATGTAGTAGAAAGCTAAAGACTATAGCATGTCCCGTTGCCGCGACTATTTAGTGGTGAATGGTTGATTGGTAGCTTGGAGTTGTCAGGAGCATATAAATCCAAGATAAAACTTGATATCAATAGTGCTATGAAACCCACCACAAGCTCCAAAGTTGTGCATCTTAGTTGGTTTATTCCATTCTCATTGTTTGCATATTTGTTTGGTTCATGTGATGTTTTGAAGAAAACAAATATTACTTATCAATGTAAGTGTCCATTCGAGGAATGGATAAGTCAACTATTGGGTGAGTCTTCGTAAGTCAAAAGTACACATTTTGATGAGATGATCGAATGCAGGGTCAACCAATCTGATCTCACATTCAAGTAAATCTTTTTTACTTCTTTGAATGCCTTGATTTAATTGATATAGGTCTTGCTTAGATGAATTATTGTGTTATTCGCATTTACTTACCTATATTTTTGTTTTTATTACATGTATTTTATCGCTAGATAAAATCTGTGCATTTGCTTTCGATATAAAAGATAGTGACTTTTGCGAGGGAGTGGATCAGCTTGGATCAAGATACCCGAGATGAGACACACAGTTCTCATAGATGTGGTTATCTTGTGGAATGGCCATAATCCTTTTGTGGTCAGCGTAGAGAGCCATTGGCCCATTTCTTTTCTGAGACAAGAAATCCAATTAATGTCCAATGAGCCCCTCCACAACTTCTATTTCAAGTTAGATAATAGAAAAGTTAGGATTCGTAGTGAGCAATCCAGGACATGTAAACAATGTGCTTCTTACATATCCTTGAGATAATGGAATCCTTGTAAATTTTTTTAAAATAAAGAATGAATATAAACTTATCTAAACTTCTGAGTACTTTCAATTTAGATAATTTTAGTTTACTATGATCCAATCGTGCGATAATACACACTGTAATTAGTCAATCGTGATGGTTAAAATTATAATTAAATTGCAAGATGGAGTTCTATAATCTATGCAATATTGTATTTGCATAATGATATATTGTAGCTCATCTCTTCTACTTATTTCTTAAAATTAAATATTAAATTGGATCCAATGGATTTTGAAGGTTTTTTCGATTTGTTTTCTTAAGAATTTTCTATATTTTCTATAGTTGGATTTGAATAGACTCAGTGATCCAAGTATATTCGAGGATATAATAATGTAGAACGAAGCATTTGTCTATATGAGTAATTTTAACGGTTACTTTAAAGTGTTGAAATAAAGAAACTAAGGTAAGAGTTTTAATTTAAAACTTTAGGGCTAAAAAAGAACCTTTATTTAAAACCCTAGATGCATAAAAGCTATAACTCCAAACTCATTTTCACTTTCATTCTTTACTTCCCTACACTTGTGCTCTCCTCCCTTTTCTCTTTGTGTGCCATGGCTACCACTCTTGCCTTTGCCGCATGGATTAGCTCCACATGCTACGCACACGTAGGAGACTCGATATCCCTAGGTTTTGCACGACCTTGAGTCTAGAGAGCTGGCTTTCCACTGTAGACCCTAGCTCTAGTATATTGGCATCGTTTTGTGATGCGGCAAACCCTCTCACTTGCTCTATTCTAGACTCTGCTCTCAGATGGGTCCCCATAGATTTTCTATATAGTTTACATGCTCGATCAAGCCATGGAAAGATAATAAATTGAGCCCTTGTGCATGTGGGGTAGTATCTCCGTACCAGAGCAGCACCTACCTCATCCTAGGACCATGCCACGATGGATCTCATCGAGTGTGATGTAGCATTGGCCATATATGTTTTGTGCACTGAGGTGCAAGAGGACAGGGAGGAAGACATCGACACACCCTCTCAGCCACAACTAGAGTATTTTGAGAAGGATCTTGAAGAGATCACACTCAATCCGAGAGCAGAGGCAGCACAAAGCTTAATCACTATGCACTCACCTTCTTGCCCTGTTGAGATGTCGACAAGCAATGAGCCACCCCTCACTTCTCTCCATGCTATCATTATCAAGGGGATGAAATATTTACTTATGTAGGATGTACTAGAAATTTTAGAGCTAAGGGAAGAAGAGCTATATTGTATCATGGTGCATGATGCACCTGATGATTTTATAGATTTCGATATACAAGATGTGCCAGCACATGTTGATGAGGAGGCTTAATATGATGGTACGAGTGTTAATGACATCTTTGCCATTGTGAGCATCCAAGAGCAGATTGAGAATGCAATGCCATAGTATGAGATCTCAGATGAGGAGTTCGAGCAGTTGCAAGAAAGAATTTTTGGACCTCGACCTGACTATGCAGTATCTTCCCAAGAGAGAGACGAGGGTGGCCCAGTTGTGCAGGAGTAGATCTAGATGCTCCATTACAACAACATATAGATTATGTAGAGAAGATAATGTTATCGGATTTGCATCAAAATTTACCAGTAGGGCCTCTAGGGCATCGGGAGTATGCACATCAAATTTTGCCAAGAACGGGCCCCCAAAGCTACCCTGTCCGGAGGCTTGCGTTTGTAGATTCAAGACCCTAGACACGAGCCTCCTCAACTTATTCTCTAGTACTAGGTCTGGGCCACTTTTTTCCATGGTGGCCCATGGCATGGTTGCTGGTGCTGAAGACCCCAATATCATTAGGCATGAACTACTAGGGCAAAATGTGTTCCTGCCTATGATGAAGAATAGCTGTGACCATGGGGAGTCTAGCTTAAAGAAGCCTAGGAGGAGAGAGTAGATGTACTTAGTGCCAAATGATATCTCATCACCAATGTAATGTAATTTGTAATATTCTCTTGAAGTAATGAAAACCGATATTTGCTAGATTTGCGTACAATGTAGTTTGTCATACGCATCGTTTATTATTGTTTTTTACTTGAATATTATGTTTATTTATCAGATTTATACACAACACTATCCGTACCCTAAATTTAATACGTTGTGCTTTATTGAGTTCGTGCTCAACATGTATTCATTCGAACGCATGTAATGATAACTCAAAGACATAAATAAAACAAATAAAAAGTGAATTAAAAAAAATAAGACGCACTAAAAAATTTGTATTCATATTCATAGCATTTTACATGGGATTCATTACAACTAGGGTTTTACAAAATCTCTTTGGAAGCTACATTCCGTATATGTTTTGGTAGTACACCCCTATCATTGTTGATCTCCGTGAGGACTATCCTTCCATCACCAGAAGGACCTCACTATTCGCAAATCCCTATCGGTGATGGTGACTCTCCTTGCATGTACTATTTCTTGCATAGATTGAGTCTCCGAACAAGTCAATGATGTAAGATTTGGTAGCTTCTTGTAGTGCAAGGAGGGCTTGGGCAGTCCAACGATCGGGTTGTTGCAAGCATGTTCCATCTGGGAAGTGCCTCCTGCTGTTCTTAATTAGTATGCCGCCCATAATCTCATGCATTAGCTTTTGGAATGGAGCCTTTGGTATCAAGAGGTACGTGGTCTTCTGGTAATGGCGGATCTCATGAAGAGCCATTGTGCCTGGCTTCCATCGATACTTGCGATGTTGCTGTGGTGGTGGTGGTGGAGCTGGGGGAGATGGCCTCTGCATAGGATTTTTGGGGGGTGTCTCTGGATTGCTTGCTTGGTGCGTGCCATGTCTTCTAGGAGAGAAAACCCAAAACTCAAAAGTGAAATGTGTAAAATAAGGTGAAACTTTAAACTTATAGCAAAACTTTCAAAAAACCCTTAAACTTGAATTAATGTATCCAAGATTTGGAAAAATATGACCATTTATCTGATTGACGTGAAATTTTACATGTGGACTCCTCTAGGGTACATCAACTACAAAAAAAAAAAGGCCTCATCAAAAGTCTCTAGGATACTTGTTCAGAGGCTGGCGTCTAGGGCCCTGAATCCCCATATTTAGGGCCCCAGACACGAGCCTCCGAGCAAGTGTCCTAGAGACTTCTGATGGGGCCAATTTTTTAATATCCATGAATCTTTATAATGCCTGACATGTGGGTGAAGTTTCACCAGATTTTGATTTATAAAATTGACAGTTCAATCATTTTTTGAAAATGCATTAAATGGATTATACTTCACTGATAATAGAAAAACTCACCACCACACCGAGTGTGCACAATAGCATATTAAATGTATTTTCAACTAAACTACATGAAATATTGGAAACTTTAAATTCACAAAAAATAATTCATGGGACAAATGGAATATCTCATATCAGATATAGTGTTGCCAAATCTCTAAATACAGTAAAGATATAGTGTATTAGCCCATGTACACTAATCACTGATGTGTGTGTGATTGCACATTGAATTTATCCTAACAAAACTACTTTCAAAATTAGAAACTTGAAAATACTCACAATGCAAATCATGGCAAAATAGAATATCAAATATTAGATTTGGCATTACGAAACCATGAAATACATGGTAGATAGTGCATTGCACCAAGTACAACTAGAGCTAGGCAAAATTTAGCTCCATTTTGTAGACCATTGCTATCAAATACTTGAAGGTCTACCGGAAAGATAAACCAAAACTAAGCTCCTTACAATCTACAACCAAGCCTGAGCTAAAAACATAGATCCAATTACAAGGTAGCTTCTCAAAGCATATTGTTGACATTAAGATTAAACGCATCCTTGTTGTTGCAAATCCTACGAACAAGAACCATATCTATGGCCTTAATAGTGATACATCGGGCATGAATGACTAAAACTTGAGAATCACCCATTAGATCAATCAAGTAACTTTCAACTGCTTCTTGGAGAGCAAGTAAGGCTTGGCTTGACCATTGCCCCACATTCCTTGCCTGGTTCCTTGAAAATAAATTGTGATGATGCCGTAAGCGCAGATCTTGCAGTATTTCTCGCACCAACCTAGAGACTGGTGCCTTAGGAATAATCAATTTGGCATTCTTCTGGAATTTCCTTATCTCACGTAGCGTAGCTGTGCTTGGTCTCCATCTTCTCTTCTTATGTGTTGGAGGAAGTGTATTACTAGCTGGAGAAGTAGTGGGAGGTGAAGCAACTGGAGTACGTGGACCACCATTTCTGGACAATGGCAAACCATCACTATTGGCCACACTAGGGCCACCATTGTTGGGCACACAAGCACCACCATTATTAGCTGTAGTAGGGCCACCGTTGTTGGCCACCAAGGGACCTTTGTCACTCACAATACGCAGGCACCTTCTTGATAGGAAGCTTGGAACGTGCCATGGTTGTGATAATGAAGGATAGAAAGGTGGAGGGTAGAGTGAAGAGTAATGGGAAAAAATGAAAGGAAAGACTTGACTTAAGTACGAAACTTTTAAACTTATTGTGGTGTAAGTGACTTTTAAAATTAAAAAACATAGTTCGAAATCGACTTTGAAAAACATAGTGAAAAACCTTTGAATTTTTAAACAAAATTTGCAAGACATCTCATGTTAAAGATAGGAGTATTGATGTGTCATATCCTGGGTACCTATGCTCTCTCGTGAGCTCTAAATGCATCAAAAGCATTATCTTTATCTAGGTCTCCATTTCTTGCCATCTCTCTCTTAGATTGCCAACCATTCTACGTGGCTTTGCCTAGCTGTGCTATTTTTATATCTTGCTTTTCTCACTTCATATATTGCCCTACTTATAAATTCTACTTTAGACGTTTTGGACTTCTTTTCTTTTTCCTCGTATCATATCTCTAATCTCCTATACCACCATTGTAATAATTGCCTCATAGAATTGGAATCATTGATGCCACCTCCATGATCAGTTGCCTTTTGAAAAGCACAACGAGTTTGCCAATGAGATCATTCCATGCCTTGAGTTGACCATACTACCAAACTTCCTTGATCTAGAAAGTATGGACCATGTGCTTCAAGTATATGCTGCACAAGAAGAGAGATTAGAAACACAAACTAATTCAAAATGATGATTTTTTTTGTAATGGTAACAATACTGACCATGTAGTGTGTAATACTGTTTGTAGTCCATGCCTCCACCATGGACTTATGAAATTTAACAACTATCTCTTTAAATGTATTCGCATCACCATCCCTAAACCTCAACTTTTGTAAGAGAGCTACTAATCTATCTAGTTGTATCAACACTTCTGCCTTTGCAATCCTCGTTCGTCCCCCATTGTGTGTGTGTGTGTGTGTGTGTGTGTGTGTGTGTGTGTGTGTGTGTGTGTGTGTGTGTGTGTGTGTGTGTGTGTGTGTGTGTGTGTGTGTGTGTGTGTGTGTGTGTGTGTGTGTGTGTGTGTGTGTGTGTGTGTGTGTGTGTGTGTGTGTGATTCTAGACACAATTGCATTCATACTCATATGATTGGAATTCCAAATGTATGAAAAATGTCTAAAATAAAGACATTTCATAGTTGCTCTTTTTTAGGGCAAGACAAAGAACACTTTGCTTATTGGATTTTGAGAAATCACTTGTAGTTGTTTACTGATTTATATATCTCAATCTATGGTTTGGAAAATTTGAATGGTCCATATGTTAAATATGATAAATCCTTTGTTGTGAACATGAATATTTTAGTAGATTTTTTAAATAAGAAGTTAACGCAACGTATAAATCATACTTGAATCATGCTTTCACACTCATTTTTGGATGTAGTATGGAAATGCATAAAAAATCTATGAATGTGGTCAATAACACATATGTGGAAAAGAAAACCACAAGACTTTCGAAATTGGCACCAAGTTGCTTTATATTCCTGTATTAGTATGTTTACAATTTGTCAAGTGCATATCATTATATGGAGTAGGATACAAACACTGGATCCAGAGTATAACTGTCACTATAATGTGTACAATACTTCAAGCTTTCCATTGAGTGTAATATAGTGATGTACAAAAAATTGAGAAGCAATAATATCTAAGTGAATACATATAGCATACAAGGTTGTAAGAATACATAGATAACATAACACAAAAGAAACTTTGGGATATTTTTTGACAATATCTAAGTAGCCTTTTTTATGTAATTTGGGTCTCCTTTGAACTCTAGAACAATCCACGTAGGCCATTATCCTTCCTTTCCCTAGTGCATTTCTGGCCAACTCCATCTGCTTGACCTACCTCTTATCTTTTCCTTGCCCCCAAGGGTTAGGACTACAAATCTCCATAGGATTAGTGGACTAGAGCCACTTGTAAAGGAAACTACCTAGAATAGCAAGGTGCAACTTCATACTTCTCTGGTTGTTTTACAAGTATATTACCTTCCTTATCTCAATATGGAGATATAAACTTCCTAGCCTTAAGTCCACCAAAGCATGGTTCACAAGGGATATTTCCACTCTTTCCTGATTTTTTCTCGTCCTTTTTTATCTCTACTTGGCCCCCATGCAATCCAACTTCAGAGGACTTGTTTGACCTTCTTGCATGTAGTATTAGCTTCTAACACAAGCTGCATCTTGTATGCAAAGCATATATATTCATATACTAGCTTCTCAATTATTCTAACCAAACAATGCAATGTGCAAAAGTGAACCCTTGTTAGTGGTATTTCCAAAATAGGGCACCAATTTGGATTCATTGGAACTAGCATTCCATTTCTCATGACTTTTTAATCACGTGTTGGAGCACCTTGTTGTCCTGCCTTGGCAAGGCATTCTTTCTTTCCATCTTTCCCTTTCTTCCTAGTTTGCATACAACGTATGCACGAAAATTTTGCATTCATTGCATTTGATAAACCAAACATACACTTCGATGCTTTCAAATCACCTGCAAGATGCCATTCAACTTAATAGTCCCCAAAACCCTCAATGTGTAAAATTGCTCCATTATTTTTCTGTTGAATAACACTAAGTATACTAGTGAGGTTAAAAAAAAATTTAAGTACTTCATGGTCCTCCTTTGGTACTTCAAATGCTGTAAGCCACCATATTTCATTCTCTGACTGTACGCTGAAGTATAAAGGATGGTTTTCATCGATGTTGGGATCCAATGCTCGATTCATAAGTGTTCTACTCACATGTTTAAGTTTTTGCCCCTTAATAATCTCACTCCCATCAAGTTTGAGGACAAACTTAAGCTTGCCTCTACATTCTTCCATAGACATATTGTAGAACTTGACCATAGCAATTTAAACCCTACATATATCCAATACAAAGTTGTTGGATGCATTCAATATAAATGCAACTTCTTTGGAACCATACTTCAATATGTGTGTATTTTCCAAATGCGTTGGCTCACCAATTAGTTCTAAAACTTTCTCGTTTATTTGTTTTCGAGCCTTCTTCATGTGAAATGGTTTTGGCAAAGGCATTAGTCGCTTAGTTTTGAAGACTTGCTTAAATCTTGTATCCAATTGTTGATAGAGCATACTATATGACTTAGAACTCATTCCCACCTTGTCACATAATCCCTTAGCATCTATAGCAATAAACAAGTTGCTCACATCCCTAAGATGTTCACTTGCAACACCATCTACAATGTCCCTAAATTTACAGTTTTCCAATGCATTTTTTACCATATCCTTACTTAGGACTTTGGTAATAGTATCATTATTTGAATGAGGGAACATATTTCTCATTGTAGCAGATTGAGCATATATCTGTCTATGGTATTGTCCACTTCCTTTGGTTAATTGGTGAATTGGTTTAACTAATCGGATGCGCCGACGTGCTTCTTTGGTTTTTTAAAGTGGGCCCAATCTCCAAAGTTTTTGTGAGCTTCCTCTTTATGTTTCAATTCTCCTTCTCCAAGTCCATAACTTTAGACTGTAACTCCATATTTTGCACATGTGTAGCTTGCATAGCGTCTTCAATGACAGACATTGCTTGCTGTAGGCTTTGGTTCTCCCTATCCTTCTCAACCAATAATCTATCATTTTCCATCAAAGACTACATATTCCCTTGTAATCTTGTATGCATATTTGTCAAGGCTTGATGAGCCCCTGCTAATCCTTGTGTGACACATTTGCATGCGTATCCATACAAACCTTCATTGCCTTCACAAACGAACTTTACAAATGATGTAAGCCCTTCAAATTGCAATGGCCTTTGAGTGACTAGATCGGGTGGATAAATGCACCCATCAACCCAAAGGTCCACATTTTTTTTCCTTGCATTTCTTTCTTGTTGTATCATGTATCTTATCGCATCATCCCTTTCTACAATTTTTTTGAACATTGGTGCATATTCATCCTCTAATTGAAAGTGAATATCTCTCTTTCTCTTGGTACGTCCTGCACCTGCATCCTGTAAAGAAAAATATATGCCAATTTTAACATTACACAATTACACCCCTTTGATTAATAGTAAGATAAGGAGTTGATGCCAGTTTCTAATCAATAGCAAGAACTTCTAAATATCTGGGAGCTACAGGTCAGCATCAATCCAGCAGTATACAGCTAATTCTGGATTTGGCTCAAATCACACAATTACACCCCTTTGATTCACTATATCTATGCTCTTTTTTACCCAATTGGATCTTGTCTCTTTCTCTTGATTTCAATCATGATAGACCCTAATCAATCCCTAATCTACTTGTAATCTTAGCTTTGTATCCACCTCTAATCAACATCCAATCTTATCTTCTGTTCTATCCAAAATATTCTCTCTCTCTCTCTCTCTCTCTCTCTCTCTCTCTCTCTCTCTCTCTCTCTCTCTCTCTCTCTCTCTCTCTCTCTCTCTCTTTCTCTCTCTCAAGAAGAATTGATCAAAGATATTTAAACACATTTATACAAAAGCTTGGCTAGTTGAGAACGATAATATCATCTTATTTTCTACCCTAATTTACTCTCTGTCACTCTATCACTTATTTTCTTAGTTCATCTCACACAGTCCTCTCTCTTTCCCCCTCCCTTCTCCCTCCCTCTATATATATATATATATATATATATATATATATATATATATATATATATATATATATATATATATATATATATATATGAATTGACACTTACGAATTAAACAAAAACTATGAAGAATAATAATATCACAAAGATTAAAAAAATAAAGATGCCTCCATTATCACTTGATTGCTTGTAGTATAGAGTGTTAAAGAGGAAGATATTTTATAACACAGTACTAAAGAGAGAGATTGCTTGTAGCAGGGTAGAGAGAGTTGTAGATAGTACTGAGTATTGCTTCAGAAGAATTTATATGCAAGAAACCATATTCTAGAGGGAAGGAGAAGAGTACACAAAATTTCGGACAAAACTAGAGCTTTGAGAGGGAATGAAGAAATGCCTAGAAATAGGCATATGCTTGTCCAAAAATAATAAAAATTTACAAGGAAACTCTCGAGTCAAAAAGGTGTCTCTGGGTAAAAAATAATCTTAAAATATGATGTGTATGCCATTTTATATCATTTTTTAACTTTCGCCCTTTTAAGAAGCAAGAATTAGAATGATTCTAATATATTTTCATGTTGAAAAGTCATGAGGGCATTAAAGAGTCCTACATTAATGATTGGCTCCATTTTTACAGAAAATAGAATTGTAATTTTTTAGTTATGCAGATTTTGAGAAAAAGTGACCTTATCCTATAGTTTGAGAACAAAATAATAGGTGAATCTATTGAGAATACAAATACGAGATTTGCTTGACTGTAGAAGATATCTTATTCTAATAGTATTTTGGAATCTCTTTTTAGAGAGAGAGAGAGAGGTGAGAGAAATCCCTTAAGGGGCAAAAAAGAGAGTCCATACTTCTTCTAATGTTAGCCACCAATATGCAAGGCAAGTATGCATCGAATGATATGTTGAAGGATATATAAACCAAAGGCTTATGCTTCAAGTGTGAAAAGAAGTGAAATCACATCCCTAATAATAAATAAAAAGAAATAAATGCTAAAGTTAGCATGATTATTGATGAGAAAGGATCAAATGAAGAAGCAAATGAGGGTGATGTATTTCAATTGGTATCCTTATCCACTTATGAAGAACCACATGAAGAAGAGGATGCTGCTCATGAGGAGTTATGATTCGATGGATGGGTTTCCATTTGATCCAAGTGGTTCTTTCACGTTGTGCACTATTTCTCATGATGCATGGATTGGATATAGAGGTGAAAATACTCTTTGTCTCAAGGGGCTTGTAAATGGTAAAGTTGCCCATATTCTTGTGGATATGGGTAGTACACATACTTTTGTTTATACAAAATCTTTGGATGGGCTAAAGCTATTGCTTAAGAATATGGATATGCCATTGAGGGTATAAGATGGGGTTTTTCAAGCTAATCATGAAGTATTATCATGTACTCTTATCGAGTTGTCACCATCATGCACTATTTAGATTAATCTTATAGCCTTGGAAATAGGACCCATTAACATAGTTACGGGTTGTAATTAGCTTAAGACAATTGAAAAGATTACCATATACTTAAAATCAATGCAAATGGAATTTTTCTTTGGGATGGATAGCAATTAACTTTGCATAGTGTGGACCAAAAGCAAGTAGAATTAACATCTATGAAGAAGTTGAAGAGAGAGATCAATGCTAGAATTCAGCATTGTGTACATTACTAGAGGAATACAATGATATACTTCAGCCACATCTTCTTTGCTACCCAAGAGAGAGGTAGATTATCTATTGACTTGGTGCCAAATACCAAACCCATCAACAAGCCACCCTACTAATTATCCAAGTATGAGTGTGAGGATGTGGAGCAATAAGTCAAATAGCTATCATAAATGGAGTTTGACCAAGTCAATCGGCTTTTTCCTCTCAGGTGTTACTTTTTAAGAAGAAAGATGGAACATTTCATATGTGTATTGATTATTGGGAATCAAAACAAGTCTGTCATCAAGAATAGGTACCCCATTTTCCGTATCGACAAGCTTTTCGATAAACTTAAGGATAAGGGTTTTTATCAATATAGATCTTTGATTGAGGTATCATCAAATCTGAATGAAAGAGGGTGTTGAGTACAAAATAGTTTTTGGAATTAAAAGAGGATTATATAATTTCTCCACAACAATACCATTTCGCCTTTTAGATGCAGGACACTTTTCAATTAGTTATGAATAAGATTTTGTAGCCCGTCTTGTTCAAAAAAATCCTTGTTTTCTTTGACAATATTCTCATATATAGCAAGTCCAAAGAGGAGCATTTAAGCCATGTATGGGAGGTATTTGACACATTGAGAAGGCACAAGCTCTTTGTGAAGGAGTCAAAGTGTTCTTCTATGGAGGATGAAATGAAATACTTGGGTGGTCACATAGTCAATGAGAATGGGATTAGAGTGGACCCAAAGAAAGTGCAATCTTTCAAAGATTAGCCTAACCCTACTAATTCTACATCTTTGACATGATTCCTTAGAACATTGGGTACTTTTGGTGGTTGAACCAGCTAGTTAATCCTTCTTAGGAGGGGGTTTATCACTACTATGAAGAGGAGAGGAGCCATGTGACATCCTTGGCAATTTGACCTTTTAAGCAGAAATGCATAAAAAATCATATGTTGCATGGATATAGATGGGTTGGTAAAAACATTACTAATCATCTCCAAAAACCTAAAGTGAAAGCCCATGGCCTTCAATGTGATCAAAATAAACTCCTAGTCCACCTGGTCATAAGCTTTGTCAAATTCTAGCTTGACCAGTAGGGAAGCTAGTGCCTAGTCTCCATTATAGTGTGACCAAGTTCATGACAACATCTTGGATTTTGCACCCATGTATAAACCCACATTGTTTGCCATGGAGGACTTATGCAGAGCACAACAATTTAGCATGCTTTGCATTTTCTCTCATGGATCAAGTGTTTGCGGATCGAATTGGGAGGTATGGAGTAGAGGTTGTAGGTTTGACGATCAAACTTATAAAAGCTCCGATATTTTGGTTCCATTGTGTCCGGACCCGACTGAATCATTTGGGATGGTAAACAATCTCTTTATCATGCAATGGAATAGAAGCATTACTTGAAAATACAATAGGAGCATAGACTTCGAAATGGATTAGGACTAGAGCTCAAAATGAGTGTGAGATAGAGTAGGATGGATGGAGTAGAAGAGATTATAAGGAATTCAATTGAAAAAGTTAAAGTAGATTAGCTAATAGAATAGCCTTAAGAAGGATTGGAATATAAAAAACCATTTTAAATAAAGAAGAAAAACATAATTTGTTGGTCATATTTTATACCCCTTGGGATTTTTTAAAGGGCTTACTTGTGACTTCGGATGACCAAGGGGCTTGTAGAAGAAGGGGTTTGAGTTGTGTGGAATCTCTCTATAGCTTGGTTTTGTTGTGAATGAAAGGATTGGTCTCGCTTGTTGGGCTTGCATTTTGAGTTCTGGAAAAAAGAAAATTTTCTTTGATATTATTGTGTTGCTAATAGGTATCATTGTGTTTTTCTAGGGGCATCATGATTCTTGAAAAGTAGGCCATGGTAATATTTTCTTCATGCCATCATCGGATGTGGCTAAGGTAATAAGGGCCATGAGGCCTAGCCATAAGCATAACAAGTACTTCCTTTGGGGTAAGAGCCATTAGGCTTTTTAGAAATGCAATCGGCCAAATCTCTTTTGAGAAGAGCCATAGTGTAAGAAGATGGCCTCTGGTGCCTCATAGGCCTTCCCCTTGGAAAATCACCTGCTTAACTTACACACTCACCACCTCAATTTGACCACCAAGCACCTTGGTTTGGAAATTCATATGCTAGTAGATGATAGCCTTGGCCTTTACGATTCTCTACTAACATTTGGCCGACACAAAGGCTCAAAGGCCTAAAAACCATTTTGATTGGCAGTTGATGCCACTAAGGCGCGTGTTTTGTACCACCAAGTCATTCGACCGATTAATACCAGCATGCAATTGCCAAGGCCTATCAACCTTAAACCGATTAAGGTGACGATCGAGGCACCAGAGGCCTATTGACCTTATACTATTCGGAATTCATTGATGGCCTTAGGCATGAAAAACCGCCATGAGCAAAGTTCTAAAGGCCTCTTGGCCTAAGTTGAAGGACTAATGGCTCACATTTAGCCCACTTGGATCAGGGAATCATGGCTTATTCCACCTCAACATGGGCAATCACCAACCAAATGGCCAATTAGGCCAACTATCTAATCATTCTTCAAACAACATCCATATTGGTTGCAACCCCTTTTGGCCCGCTTGGTGCGCCCATGGCCATAGTCATGCAGCTATCTTACCCACTGTCTCAAATATGTACTCATGCTCTCTAGGTATGAAGTGAATGTCTTTCTTTCCTTGCCTTCTTGTAGTGCGTATGGATGGCTCTTCAAGGCTAGTACCCGAGTAGTTCACTATATGTATACCTTTTATATCACATGCATTCAAGGCCTATTTATAAATATCCTTATCTCTGAATTTTTTATTAATAAAATATAACCCATTTCTATTCAATTTGTAAGTAATCTATTTATATGCGACCCTTTTGTATGTGAAAAATGTATAAAAATTGTATTTTAAAAATCCTTATGTTAAACCCACGTGATATATACATATATTTATGACTGACTTCCTCGGGGGACTAGTACTAAAAAATTCATGTAAGCATGGCCCACCCCAAATATTAACAAGCTCAAAGATTGCCTTTGTGAACTCATAGAATCTTTATGCCTACTTTATTCATACTACATTCTTTGCTACATCTTGAAAGAAGTCCACAAAGCTAGTTTACCTCCAAATTTACCTTATCAATGAGCCTCAACTATATTATTACAAAATCACTACACATCCTTCCTATTGAAGCATTCAAAGTTTGCTTCTTTCAAGGACATAATCCTCACTAAAAGCACAACAATTCTTGCTTCTAACCACCATACCTTTCTCTTGCCTTCTTTTAAGTATTTCTTAGACTTAATTGTTACATTTTTAAGCTCTTAAGTGCCAAGATAATCTAATTGCCTTCCTCCTTTTTTTTGTCCCTAGCCCCTTTCTTCTCAATAGTAGTACTCTCTTTGTATATCCTCATGTAAAAATAATCACAAGTGGGAATTCATTTACGATACTCACAAGTGAAACTTTGAAAGGGTTTTCCACCACATGAAATGTGAATGCAATTTATGTGCCTACAATATCCATCCACCTTGATTTCAGCTGATCCATCATATAAGATAGCGTTTGGACTTGCACCTATGGTAGTCCTCAAACATTTTGGTTGGGAGGTTGCACCGAACAAGTCCTTTACCTAATGTGAACATGCCACCTCCTCTCTCCACTTTGTGTTCTAGAGGGCTAACTTTTTCCTCAATGTAGATGATTGTGCTAACTCCTTGAGATCTTCCAACATCTTTAGTGCATTTTTTAGCAATGTGCAAGAAAAATGCAAGTTTTTCTTAGGATCCCAAAGCTCATGAATATCCAAGTATGAAAGGCCTTGTTATTGTAGTATGGTATGGATAGTTGTGCTGCGGAATTATGTTTATCACGATATTTTATCAAATTATGGAATTATATGTATCACAATATTTTATTAGAATGATAAAATTTTACAAAATTTTGAAATTATATTTATCATGATATTTTATTAAAATGATAGAATTATCATTATATTTTACCAAAATTTATAGTGGATTTTATTATTTGCCACATAATCTATAAGTTGTCATGTGAACATATGGTACTGGTCGATGCATTTACACAATAAGTTACAAAGTCTGTGGCAAATAAAAAATCTACAATAAATTTCAATAAAATATAATGATAATTTTACAAATTTAATAAAAAATTATGATAAATATAATTTCATAAATTTGGTAAAATATTGTGATAAACATAATTCCATAACAGGTTTCACATTATTAACTACATAAATTAACAAATGCAACATCACTACTACTGATGAGTGATATTTTCTCTTCACCGCTAGATGATATGGTCTCTATCAATCAAATGTAGAGTGCTTTTGTAATATTGAGGACATCAATTGAATATACACTTATGACATATAATCTTTGATTTAAAAACATAATTGCATGATATCATCTAGATGTGAAATGTAACACAAATTATATTAGATCGTTACTCACCATGAAAGTATAAAAATGTGAGAATGTTGCACCATTTTTTAAAAACTACACATGGATGAGAACACCTTTTGCATGACAGAATATCCATAATTTATTTATACATATGTAGCCCATTAGAACACCATCTAACCAAATCCATGACCAAGTGCCTATCTATACACAAGGGGAAGGGAGGGTGTACAATCAAAATGGCACTTATATGTTGAGTTCAAGATGACAGGGTGCCAAGTCAATTATGACATCCTTGTGTCAAAAGACACTCACTTGTTGATTTCATGACTGAATGCCTATTTGATAAATAGCTTTTGGTCTTACACACACACACACACACACACACACACACACACTCTCATTATGAGACATAGGTATCATGACATGTATATGTGTTGAATACACGATACATGCCAGTCCACATGTCCCATAATGGTAGCACTATACACATGCATCCAAAAACTTAAACATACACATAAAATACGACAAGGGAGATTTTTCTCATGATGTGCATAGTGCATGCTAATTAACGATCGCCCCTAGCCATGCAAATGCATGTGAAGAGTATATTCATACACACAGTGAGTGATAAGAGTGGATTTCATCATCACTCCTAATGGCATACATATCCCAAATTCACAGCACATGCCAATCAAAGGGCATCTCCTATCAAGCACACGTATGTACGTGTATACACATACACACATACATGCATACTAAGTGGTAAAAAAGGACTACCTCATGACATGCACATGCCGAATTCATGACACATGACAATCATTAGGCCTCTCTTTCCACAAGCATCACACAACACAAAACTCAAAACTACTTCCTAGTCTTATATTGATTGAAATTTCTCTTCTTTGCTAAAGTACAATGCTGGAAGAAAACCACTTATCTACTCAATTAATAGCTTACACCTAGATTATGCAAGAGAAGACAGGAACATCGGATGAATCTCAAGAAAGATTTTAAGTAAATGTATATATGCACTTCCAAGTATATGTTTTCAAAGTACACACACAATGTATCTCAAGAAGGACTTGGATGTGCCCAAATATTAATTGACACTCTCTCACTCACATGTTGAATGGGAGATATGATGTAGAAACTAAAGACATATACAAGCTTTAATTTAATTTTAAGATGTGATGTAGATAATGGATGCATGCAAGCTATACATGGAAGTGTTGAGTGATGAAAATTAAGCATGAACAATCTAAGACCATGCAAAGATAATATGTCGAGATGGAAGCATACCCTATCTTCTTTAAGTTGTGCCATGGAAACTTGAAAGAAACCAACTTCATATTTTAAGAACAAATTATTTGTTCAAACATTGTGCCTTCTACAATTCATGCTAGCTCATTGAGATATGATTACAATTATAACACAAAGATATCCTTGTCCTTGCAAATTGGCCAAGTGCCATAGAAACTTGAAAGAAACCTTGGAATCCAATCTACCCACCCAACAAAGCAAAGAGAGCTAAGTGCACATGGTTTTTGTAGCCCCCCCCTCTTTATAGAAAGGCAATCCATGCTCACATCCATTTTTAAGATATGATATAAATAATACATACATGCAAGCTATGCACGAAAGTGGATAAGTGATGAAAACTAAGCATGACCAATCTAAAACCATGCAAAGAGAAGCACGCCTTGTCTTCTTTAAGTCATTCTTTTCTTGCCACGTTTCTGTTCGGAGTGCTTGTTGACATAGAAAGCTTGGCATGCCCAAGGGGAATTTGTAGGCTCAATCAATCCCTTTTCGAGCAGAGATTGTATCTCTTCTTTACAGAGCATTAAATCTTCTTCCTTCATACCTGGATGTACTGCCTTGGTAGGAATTGCATTTGGCTCTATGGGTAGAGAAATTGCATATTTCTGTCTTTTCTCCTTGTACATCATTGAATCTTCATGCATGAACTGTTCAAGCTTGTGTTTCATGTGAATGATCTGTTCTCCATACTTTTTCATTTCTTTCTGTAGCCAAGATTCTCTAGCAATTGCTTTATCTAGACCAGTTGTCTTTGTGATTGAGTAGACTGTTCGACCAATCCTAGGAAGAAGAGGTGATTCTGCTGTCCGATGTTTGTAGGTGATGCCAAATTTGTTGGACCAAAAGGTGTATGGGACAAGATGTTGTAGGATATCCGTACCGATGAGGAGATCATACTTCATTTGTCTCATGAGCTGAATTTCTATAGGTACTTTGATCTTATCAAAGTGGAGATAAGCTTGGGTTACATGGATGAGTGTAATCTTTTTATTGTTAGAGAGTTCTACTATAATAGCTGTGGAAACCTTTATACATTTTCTAGGGAAGAGCTCAAATGGAGCAATAGTAAGGCTCGAACCTGTGTCTAAGAGAGCATCAACATGTAAAGAGAATTGTGGCATATTTTTTAATTGTACACATACCATTGGAATAGGTCCACCTGTGTCTAGGGCATTGACTTTGAATGCTCGTTCCTTTTGAATTCGGATCTGGTTGACTGGTACTGTGGAAGTAGGCATTCCTTGAGAGGTGGAAGGCATTTCTTGTAATTCCCTTAGAATTCCAGTTGTACTTTCTGCTAGATCTTTCTGGTTAGAGAGAATTCTTCTGTACACTTTGCATAAGGACTTGATTTCCTGTTGCATTTGGAAGAATGCATTAATCATTTCTTCTCCTGTATTTAGAGTAGCATTTGTTGTAGATTGTAGCAGCTGAGTTGCAGTCCTTGGCTGATGTAGACTTTCCAATTTATGTGGGATGAACATATTTGCCTGAGTTTTTGTTTCTGGACCTAGAGTTCCTGGTTTGGGCAAATCATAAGGGTTAGAGAAAAATTCTTTTCCTATTTTTTCCTTTGTTTTTTTGGTTTTGGAAGATGTTGTTTCAGTATCAGATGTATCTGATGATTCAGAAGAATCATCTTTCTTTTGTTTTCCCTTAAGATCTTTTGGATAGGAAGTAAAGGCTGAAGCCATTAGTTTTGGTTTTCTTCCTCTGGAGAAATAAGACTTATGTGCATTGATTGGATGAAAATTGTGTTCAATGATTGTGTCTTCATCCGTAACTTCTGTTGCGTCAAAAACAGTGTCACATTCTTCTTCTTCATCTTCTTCTATTCCTGCTTCTTCATTAGTATTGTCTTCTTCCTCAGCAGTGTGCCAGGAGGTGGAAGAGTCTGTTGTACCAGAAATGTCTGAGATGGAAGAGTCTGTCTCTGATGACTCTATCTCTTCGTCATTGTCACTTTCATTGGCACTTTCTTGATCAGAACCAGTATCATACTCACTATCATATGAGTATTCTGTTTCAGAATAGCTGTCATATGAGTAACAGCTGTCATAGTTAATGTGATGTTGCATCATATTGACTTTGGCTGCCTGTTCTTTCTTTTTTGGGCATTTGTTCGCCAGATGAGACGAACTTCCGCAGATAAAACATTTCAAGTCCTTTTTCTTTGTTTCATCTGTATGTTCTGGTGTGTACTGTGATTTTCCTTTTGCAGATTTGTAGGATTTTCTTGAATTTCGTGAGTATCTTGAATACTTTGAATATTTACCATCTTGTTTGTTGAAAAAAGACTTACTATGAGAATAGTTTCTGTGATACCTGGGGAGACGGTGATGTCGGTGGTGACGATGTCTGTATCTTGGAGTATTGTCACATGTACATTTGTCGCATCCTAGATCCATGTTAAATTTGTATACTTTCTTGCAGATGGATTGAGGAAATCTCTGGTTGAGTTGTGTCATCTTTTGATGCTGGCAAACTTCTTTCACTGTCTGCTCTATGGTCTGTATAATCTAGCCAACACTATCCGTGAAATCTCTGTTTTCATTTTTCATTTTTTGTTTACAGTAGAATGGGATAGGCTCTGGAAATGAGCACACAAGATGTTCTTTCATAGTGTTATCATGAGCTCCTAATCCTTCATACAATAGATCCCGCATATATATCAAATATTCTTTATACAAGCGAGGGTCACAAAGCTTAGCTTTGAAAAATGCTTCGCGAGCTTCTAGTACATCATCTAGTTTGTTGCCTACCAGTTCTCCTAGTAGTAGTTCAAAGAAGATCTGTACAGGATCTGGACTTTGTGCTATTGCAGCTTTTACCTGTGGATGTATTGATGTCCACCAATGCTTAATACCTCCGACAAATCCATGTGTGATGGCATTTAGGATGTCAATCCTGCTAGTTTGGGGTTTGTCCACTATTTTCTGTCCTGCATAGGCATACATCATGTAGATTAGTAGTTTTATCTCTTCTGGAGTTTTTCCATCAATAGACCAGATAGGAAAGTTTCCAACTTTCTCTGGAACACCAATCTTCGTATAGAATTTGATATGGAATGTGTTGGATGTGGATCCAGATGTAGTTGCATTCAAGGAAGCAGTTTGCATAGTAGAATGATGTGCATTCATCTGTGCTCTGAGAATACTAGTGGGAGATTTCGACCTGTGTGGATTGATGGGTGTAAATTCTTCTTCAATCACACTGTCACCATCTTTGTCTGAAGATGTGAGGGTAAAGGCTATTCGTTCCTCAAAATAGGCCTGATCTCTAGCATACCATGCTGGTGTTTCAACAGTGGGTAGATTAGGTGGTGTCTATTGAAGCTTTCCCCCATATATCTAGAGTTCAATCTGTTATGAACATTTCTTGTAAGGTCTTCATCATCTTCTTGTTCAGGGTCTATGCACAGTGGCATGTTTTCAAGTACAAGATTTTCTTCCCTAACTCTTCTGATCTTTTCGAGGTCAAGATCAATATCATCAAAGGCTAATTTATAATCTGAATCTGACCAGTCAGGAAACATTAATTCCAAGTATTCAGATAGTTCTAGTGCAGTAGAGCCAGGTTGGACTGTCTTTTGAAACAGTGAAGGCTCAGTGGGAGTCTGAGACCATGAACCAGTGGGTTGACAGTATATGTCTTGGATTTGTTGTAAGAGATCTTCAAAATTATCTTCATCTTGTAGATTTTCGTAGCAGATCAAATCATTTTCATCAAATGTAGTGGCTTTAGGACTTTCAGTAGAAGAAGTATGAGTAGAAGTACCTTCACCTGTAGGTATGATTTCTTTTTCTTTCCCTTTGCTTGAAATGTGCATGTTCAATGAGCCAGTTGCTGGTGAAGAAAAGTGTGAAGTCCATCCTTTGTGAAGCCTTTTATTGGAGAAAGTAGACCAATCCGTAGCCATGCTTGGCGTATGTACTACTGCTGAAGATACACTAGTAGCTTGCTTTACAATAATATTTTTATGTGTCTGCTGACATAAGACAAGTAGTTGATCTGCTTTTTGCTGGAGAGAATCCATTTTTTCCATCAGTCCTGAAAGGGCCAAATGTGTCCAATTGGCTGCCTGAAGTTCAGGTGTCCAAGAATGACCATTCTGAGGACGTAAATAAGGAGCAGCTTTGTAGTTGTTTTCCTCATACTCAAAAGTCTAGATGACATTGAGAACAGAAGAGGAAGCTGTTTCTATAAGCTTTTTACAATGCTGGCAGATTCCATGAATGACTTGATCATGAGAACAAGGCTGTGTATGGAATTTTAGCAGATTGGTTCTTTGAGAAGGAGAAACCCTTAGTTGTGGTTGAACCACGTCCTTCAGATGTTCTGAAGTATTTTGTCTTTGTGGAAGGAGCAATGTTTTGCCTTTTTTATTTTGGACTTTGATAATTTTTGGAGGGAGTAATTTCTTTTTTCTAATAGAGCTTATATCAAGATTCCATTCTGTGGGTAATTCTATTTCTGACCAGTTAACACAGTCAGGTAGGAATCTCTGAGTAACTTCATTAGATTTCATAATAATAGTCTGTCCTTTATCTGTGGAAGAATTAACTCCTTCTATTACTCTAGGGATGGCTAAAGACATACAGCGAAATACCATTCTATATTGAATAGCTAGATGTGCAGAAGATGCTTTCATTTGTAATCCTATGGTCCTAATGTGTAACATTAAGAGGTCTGAAAGATAGGGATCATCCACTGCTATGACATAATTGGGTCTAAGCTCAAAGAATATTGGACCATTAGACAGAGGTGATACTGCAACTCCTACTATCATGTCTTGTAATTCTAAATGTCTAGTGTCTAAGACTGCTGCCATACAAGAAGCATTTAATCCTTTACGAAACAGAGGAATAATACCTATGGCAATATAGCCGAGATGTAGATATGGATATTCTTTTTTGTTTTGTTGTTTTTGGATTTTGGGATAAACTAGTGATAGCAAATTCACATGCTGATCTTCTGAAAGAGAGTCCCCAACGGTTAAAATACCTTGGTCTTCAATGAACATGGTAGATGCCTTGAATTTGAAGATGCCATTTTCCCCATATATTTGAGATGCACCAATTTCTGGAAGAATCCACTTCGAACTGGGTTGAGCTTCATCAACGATGATTGTTGAGTTACCAAGAGACTTGTAGCACAAATATATCATTGTTTATGCAATTGGCCAAGTGTCATACAAACTTAAAAGAAACCTTGGAATTCAATCTATCCACCCAACAAAGCAAGGCAAGCCAAGTGCACATGGTTTTTGTAGGTCCCTCCGTTTCCAAAAAGTCACTCCATGCTTACATTCATGTTTAAGATATCATGTAAATAATAGATGCATGCAAGCTATACATAAAAGTAGATAAGTGATGAAAACTAACCATGACCAATCTAAAACCATGCAAAGAAACAAGGCATTAAGAGGAAAGCATGCCTTATCTTCTTTAAGTCATTCCATGGAAAGCTGTAAGAAACCAACTTCACATTGCAAGAACAAATTATTTATTCAAACATTATGCCTTCTACAATTTATCCTAGCTCATTGAGACATGATTACAAGTGTAGTACAAAAAAATATCATTGTCATGAAAATTGGCCAAGTGCTAGACACTTAAAAGAAACATTGGAATTCAGTCTTGTCACTTTAAGAAAGAAAAGCAAGCCAAATGCACATGGTTTTCATAGGCCCCTCTCCTTTCAAAAAGCCAATCCATGCTTACATTATTTTTAAGATATGATGACAATAATATATGCATGCGAGCTATACATGGAAGTCATAAGTGATGAAAGTTATAGATGACCAATCTAAAACCATATGGAGACAAGACATTAAAGGGGGAAGCACACCATGTGTTCTTTAAGTTGTGCCCTAGAAACCAACTTTGTATTTAATAAAAATGATTTCTTCAAACATTTAGGCATCTTTTACAATTCATGCTAGCTCAATGGATATACTTATAAATACAATGGGAAAATATTTTGATAGAAATTTATTATCAATTCTTATCCCCATTGAGCCCAATGATAGACATCAAAGAAGACCAATCTAATAGACTTGATGTATGGAGAGGCCAAAGCCTTGGCTCATACAATTGGAATTTAATGTCATTGAAACTATGCAAATATTTAGATACCTCAAAATGCTACAATGAGCTACATGGATGGAAATCAAACTTAAACATAAAATAAACTCAAGGAAAGGCACAGCCACTCGTTATTACGATATTAAGACTATGGAGATCAAGCACCTCTTAAAAATAAAGTTAGTTACTATACTTCAATATAATAAACTAAGGTTTTAAATCTAAAGCAAATAAGCTTTAAGCATATATTATTCTATTTTATTACACTAATATTTATGTCTATATCTAAAGTCCAACATATTAAACACTCAATTATATGAAGATTAGTTAAAGATTGACTAGCAAGTCATTTTGACTTAGTACCTAATCAGGATGTACTATAGAACTTATGCATTACAATCCAATAGATATAGAGGAATGATTTGCTTTGGCCTCAGTATCTTTAGATATATTTTCTTTTACTTTCCTAATTTAGATCTTTATACCCCAAGCCTAGTAGACTTCATATCAAGCATATCAAGCTTTATTATAATCAAATCCCTTACAAATAGAAGCCATAATATGTTGTGAGACTTACAATCTAATGAACTACTTAATAAGAAATTACTTTGAGCCTACTATCTATGTACCTACGATCCACCTCCCCATCTCTCACGTATGAGCATTGATGCTTGCGTCTTAGTTCTTTGCATTGCCTAAGGCCTCCTCTAGAGGGCCTTATTTTGGATCACAAAAGAGACCCTACATCCCCACATGTGATAGGGTGGTTTTATAGTTGAATTAGTTGGCTTTGATAGTGTTACACACACACACACACACACACACACACACACACACACACACACACACATAGAAAGAGAGAGGGAGAGGGAGAATGCATACTATCCCTCATCTAAACCAATCGGATGATCTAACTACTAAAGTTCTAATGCATTGACCTTGCTATGCAAAGTTATCATGTACTAACCAGTTGGATGATCTGCCAATAATCCTTATCGCACTGACCCTAGTGCAACTTTCCATCATCACCACAGCCAAATATTGAGTTGCCTGTGGACTTGGGCCAAAAATCCATATCACACTGATGGCCAAAGTTCAAGCCAATTGAATTCCCTGTCACACAATGATGACGAAAGACAAAATATTCAACATTATTTCCTCTTATTTCTCTAATGGCATGATATTCAAAATCTGTGATGACTATCACACTAATGACAAGAGGGAGACACAATGCTTGATGTTATTACTACACGATATATGAAATCCTTGATGAGTGATACATTGATGACCACGGACAAATTATTCAACATTTTTTCTCTACTGTGGCAAGGAAGTAGAAGGCAAAGTATAGTAGGTGCAGCATACAAGCAAGGAAGCAGAACAGAATAAAAGCAAATGGCAAATGCTTAAGCGTTCAACATTACACGATGTCTCTGTGTACGCACACACACTTTCTCTCTCTATAGTGTGATATTTACGTGCGGGGAACACTAGGCTGCTTCATGATAGTTTTGCTGTCATGAAGTTGCAAGAAATTTCTCCTCTTTCTCACTCCTCTTTTCCCTCTCTATTTCTAATTTTTTTCCTCTCTCTCTATCTCTCTCTCTCTCTCTCTCTCTCTCTCTCTCTCTCTCTCTCTCTCTCTCTCTCTCTCTCTCTCTCTCTCTCTCTCTCTCTCTCTCTCTCTCTCTCTCTTCCCCCACTTCTTGTCTCTCTCTCCCTTCCCCCTTCTCTCTCAAAGTATATGAAAAACTGTCCAATTTTTTAAATTTAAAAATTCTTTTATAAATATTTAATTAAAAGGGAAAATAATTTTAAATTTTTTTTAATATTTACTTAAAAGAAGAGGCAAAATAGAAAAAAGGAAGAGAAGTTTAAATTAAAAATTTTAATGTAACTTTGAGGGACACTTTTGATTAAAAAAGGGGGAGAAATAGACCTCTCTCCTCACTCTCTTTTCTTCTCTCCTCGTAAGGTTTTGCATTGGTTTTCATTATGCATTTTAGATGCCATGGCCATACAAATTACTAGCTGTCAAACTCCAAAAGAAGCATGGGACATTCCACAAAAGATTCAATTGAAACAACAATTTAATAACATGACATAGAATGGCATGAGTATCAAGCATAAACTACAAAGATTAAAACCATCATAGATGATCTTGCATCTGTTGGTTCTAAGATTGAAGATGATGAATTGAATGCAATCACCATGAATGGCTTAGGAAAGGAGTACAAAGCATTTGATGCATCCATCTTTGTGAGACTAGATGCCCCTGCTTGGGATAAATTACTTTCCGTGTTGCTACGCGAGGAAGTCAAGCTTGGCTTGAATGTAGGTTCTAGTACCTATCAAAGTAGAGATATTGTATTTTACTCCAAGAAGTGAGCTAGAGGTGGCAAAGCTCATGGAGCTTCTCAAGGTTGTGGTGACTCTTGCAATTCCTATGGACAACAACAATAGAATGCTAGCAAGTGTTTGGATTCTTTAGAGGTAGAGGGAGATCACTTAAGAGACAGAGGTTGTTCTTGGCAGTCACATGATTAGTCTAATAGGGATAAAGATTATCATTATTGTGGTAGATATGGACACATAGCAAAGGATTGTCATAAAAAGCAAGCGAATATGAAAGCAAAAGGTAGACAATATGGCAACTATGCATCTTCTAGTGGCACTCATGTGATGATCAGGCAAATAGGATATTTGCTATGTAGCATGTTTCCAGGGATATGCCTGAGCAAGGCAAGGATGAAAAGTGGTATATAGAATCAGGGGCATCCAATCATATGACTCTGCATGGTGAATGGTTTGATGAGCTAACAATAGGCTCTCATGGCTATGTACACATTGGTGATGACACATAGCATGATATTCATCATGTAGGTGTGATTCTTTTAGTCATGCATGATGGCAAAAAGAAGAGTATGTATGATGTGTTACATGTACCATCGATCACTAATAATCTATTGTCTATTGGTCAAATGCTAGAAGAAAATCTACAAGTTAGATTCAACAGAGATGGTTGTTTTACTGAAGAGTATGGAAATGGCTACTAATTGATTGCTAAAGGCAAAAGAGATGGCAGAACTCACTTTGGATGCATCTATACTAGATTTGAAAGCAGCCACCTTGATAATGGAGCAGTTAAAGATGTGGAAATCTGGCACAAACACATTATTCATGTAAATACACAAAGGGTAAAAAATATACAACAAAAGCAGGTTGTACTTGTCTTGCCAAAGTTCAAGTATACAGATCTAGGACATGTCTGTTCCACTTGCCATTTTGGGAAGCAAGCGAGGTTTCCATTTATGAGACATGTTAGAAAGCTTTCTAGACCTCTGCAGTTGATACATTCGGATGTATGGGGTCCATCCCATAATGCATCTTTTGGTGGTGCCAGATATTATGTGTGTCATTTATTGATGATTTTAGTAGGTATACATAGTTGTATATCTTGAAGCACAAAGATGAGGTGCTTAATGTTTTTAAGGATTTCAAGGCACATGTTGAAAATGAGTTTGGATGTTATATTTCATGTCTGAGATCTAATGGAGGTGAACAATATGTCTCTCGGGAATTTGACAGGTACTTGGCAAAATATGGCATAAAAAGGCAACTTATATGCAATTACACACCACAACAGAATGGTGTGGTAGAGAGAAAGAATCATGTCCTAATGGAAGCTGCCAAGTCAATGCTTAATGAAAATAATGTACTGAATGGTTATGGGCTGAAGTAGTGGTTACTATTGTTTATGTTTTGAATAGAACATCTATAGCTGGGATTCATGATTTGCACGCTATGAGAAATTTTATGGTCACAAGATTGATATCAATCACCCTAAAGTATTTGGTTGCATTGCTTATATACATGTGCTTGATATCAATCACCTTAAAGTATTAGACTTGAAGGCTGTAAAGAGTGTCTTTCTTGGATATGCACAGAATAGAATGGCCTATGAGTGCTATAACCTATCTACTTGTGAGACTTTGATCAGTATAGGGATGTAGTGTTTCATGAGTTGGCATCATGGTATGGTGGTCTGAATGCAATGGTTTCTAATGGACCAGCTAGCTCTACTAATGCTAAAAATTACCCTTCCACTCGTACTACAGTGAGTGGACCTACAGGTTACGGTTCTTCTATTGTTAGTCATGGTTCTACATCCATTGACACATATATGTCAATGAGGGGGAGATTAGATAACGGCAAAGAGAATATGCTTGATGATGTTACTGGCCCACTTACATTTGGATATGAGTCACCTAATAGTGATAGCCTTGATAGTAAATTGGACATATAATCGATTATGATGCATGGTGTAAGGCAAAGTAGATATATTCTACCCCATGAGAGGCAATCACATAGTGAATTGTAGTTGAGAATGTTAGAAAGGGTCAGAAAGCCTATTGATAGGGTGACATACAATGGGTATTCATCCAGACATTATGCACACATGACTAAAGTGATGGGATACAAGGAACCTACAAAGTTCAATGAGATAGCTAGAGATAAAAATTGGTGTGCTAGCATGGATGAGGAATATACACCATTGGCTGAAAATGACACATGGAATTCGGTTAGTCTACTTGAAGGCAAAACACCCATTGGTTGTAAATGGGTGTACAAAGTGAAATGCAAGGTAGATGGAAAGGTATAAATCCTAGCTGGTCATCACAAAGGGATATGCAGAGCAGTATGGCTTGGACTATGAGGAGACTTTCAGCCCAGTTTTAAAGATGGCAACCATAAGAACTGTCATTGCATTAGCAGCTTCTAAGGGATGGAAGCTTTTGGAAAATGGACTTAGAGAATGCATTTCTAAATGGTGATTTGATTGAGGAGGTGTATATGGAATAGCCTACGGGTTATGTGCACCACCCTGATTACCTGAAGCATGTATGTAGACTGAAAAAGGCATTGTATGGACTGAAACATGCACCAAGAGCATGGAATGCTTGCATTAGTACGTATTTATAGTGGCTTGGTTTTCAGATGGGTCATGCAAACCATTGTTTTTTTTACAAAGAAGAAAGAGAATGGCTATATTTACTTGGTGATTTATGTGGATGATTTGATCATTACTAGAAATGCTGACCATGGGATTGCTAAAATTAAAGCTATGTTACAGGCTAAGTTTAAACTAAAGGATCTAGGAGAGTTGAAATATTTCCTTGGGATTGAGGTTGTGTCTACACCTCAAGATATATGGTTGGTAGAAAAATAGTATGCTCATGATATGTTGCTAAGATATGGGATGATGTAGTGTAAGCCCATGGAAACACAATTGGATTGGAATGTCAAACTTGTAGTTGAGGTTGTATGTGAAATAGAAAATGTTACTTGTATAGATAGATGGTGGGTAGCTTGATTTATCACACTATCACTCGTCCTAACCTCAGTTATGCAGTGGGGCTAATTAGCCAATTCATGTAGAAGCCTTGTAAGCCACATTTTGATCCAGTCATTAGGAGGATTATGCAGTACGCGAAGGGTACTACTGATTATGGGCTTTTTATGTGCATGGAAAGTCACTTGACTTGAGAGGTTATAGAGATGCTAATTGGGCTAGTTGTGCCTATGACACAAGGTCAACCAATAGTGGTTATGCTTTTAGCTTGGGCACTAGTATGATCAGTTGGAGGATTAAGAAGTAGTCAATCATTGCTTTATCTAGAATAAAGGCAAAATATAGAGGTATAGCCTTAGTGGCATGTGAAGTAGTTTGGCTTGTGAAACTACTACATGGATTGGGTATATAAATGGATAGAAATTTCACACTACATTATGATCATATGAGTAATGTGATGTTGGCTAGCAATCCTATCTATCATGCTAGATCCAAACACATAGAAGTTCATTATTATTTCATCAAGAAAATTCTACTTGCAGGATAGATTGATCTACTTCATGTGAAGATAGAAGACTAGGTATCTAACATAGTTACCAAATCACTTGATAGAGATAAGTTTGTTTAATGTCATCATCCATGTGTGTTGTAATAGCTGAGTTGGTCAAACTCAACAACAGTTAGGGCTATGATCAGTTGTTAGTGACATAATTCATCCTATGTGTGTGACTTAGACCTTAGTTGAGTTACTCAGTTGAGAATGATGGTTGAATAATGAAACAATGGGAGTGCATTGCTCTCTATTATAGCTACATGCCTTTGTCTATCTTGTTGGTCCTAGCCATCATTGGGCCAACCTTTCCACTATCTTAAGGAGTAGGCATATTGTTCTCAAGGGAAGGGTTCTCCTAAATTTAGAATCCAAGTACACTTTAAAATTAAATAACTTTGTCACTTTGTTCTTGCCTCTATCAAAGCTAATTGAAGAAATGCATGTCATCCTAATTACTTAGTCTAGAATGCTCTTGCTATGTTGAGAATATCCATTGAGAAAAAAGGTTGATGTTGGGGGAGATAGTAGGACAAAAGAGAGGTGACCCTCCCTCACTATCAAAGAAACCAAAGGGGCATGACAGCCCAACCCAAGGGGAAGTTTTTCCACCTCCGACTAATTCAAAGCCCATCATGTAGGGAGCCTTTACCTACCCTTTTATCCCTCACACATGTATATCAAGAGGAGGATTGAAGACACAAGTTGAAATGAAGAAACATGGTATTTGCTAGTTGGTTCTTCAAAGAGTTTATTGGGTACCATATCCCTAGGATAATAGGTTACATGTGGATACAAATGAAACATGGCATTTCAAGCCTTCTATAAGTGTTCCTAGGTCTTGTAGGATACTACATTGAATTTTTGAGTTCACATAGATTTGTTCAATGTTATAAATGGTTTCTCTTAACATATATAGGTAATGGAGTGATTGCTACAAGGTTTAGACACTTAGAGATGGCCTACTTGTGGTTTAATCTTTGAAATGGGTTATTATAGATTTTTGGATTGTTTTATAATTTTGATTTCATTATGATTTTAACAAAAATCCTATAGTTGATCTTGAAGAGCTCATGCTTTACTTCAATTTGAATTATAAAACATGTCATTTGTGTATCGAGATCAAAAGATATCACCATTTTGGGACAACATATCAGTTTGGACTTCACTCACAAATGGTAGGAAACAAGGGTAAGAATAAGAACAATGATGATGTTTGGCAATAAATCAGAGATTACATAGATACATTAGCTAAGCACCCACAAGCGGAGTATAATGAGGAGTCTCAAGTGTATGGGACGTATAGTGTAATTAATGTCACCTTGTGCAATCATGAGACACAAAATTTTCCCAAGCACCTTAAATTACTATCTGAAATTGATCTTTTTTTTTTTCCAAGAAATAGAATTGGCTAACCAATATGCTAAAAAATATAGAGAGGATATAAATACTTAGCCATCATTGGGAAAGTAGGGTCACTTTGGGGGAAAATTTGGTGGATCTAGCATATCATTTGGCAATCCTAAAGTTCGTATAGACCCACCTTTCAATGCAATAACACAACAATGTAACTTTAAGGTGGCAATGAGTCCAAAAATTGAGAATAAGTAGGGAGATGATAGGCCATGTAACACTTCATCAAATGGTGGTCATAAATTTATTCCTATGGATCTCTTTAGAGAAAGAAAAGAAAAAAGACTATGTTTTAAATGTAGGGAAAAGTATTTGATTGAACATGCTTCAAAGTATAACTTTAAGAATGCAAATGCAAAGACTTATAATATGATAATCCTTGAGAATGTGGAAGAAGAAGAAGTTCAAGATGCAACTATTGTAGGGTATAATGAAAATGAAGACCATGAAGATGATTTTGATCATGAGCAATTTTATGACCCTTTGGATGGCTTTCCTTTTGATCTATGTGGGAATTTACCTTTTGATTTTGTCCTATCTCTATGGATGCATGGACAAGTTCGAGGAGCCTGAATATGCTTTGAATTTAGGGTAGCATCCATGGAAAAAATTTCTTTATTTTGGTAGAAAATGGTAGTGTTCATAGCTTTGTAGATAAGTAAGCAACTCACAAGTTGAGTTGTCTTCCTATCAATTTACAGCTGCCCGTTAAGGTACATGTAGCTAATGGAAAAGAAGAAATCGCCATCCAAATGTGCCCACAAGTTCCCATACATGTAGTTGAAAGCTATGAGGCAAAGGTGAGCTTGATTGCTTTGAAAATGGGACCTATAGTTATGGTATTAAGGTGTGATTGGTAGATGACATTAAGCAAGATCGTTATGGATTTCTCATAGTTATATATGGAGTTTTCTAGTGATGGAAAGCTTATCCATTTGCACAAAATCCATGATAGTATCTGTTTTTCATGTTATCACTACAAAGTAGATCAAGTAGGAGTTTAAAATGCAATCTCAAATATTCGTATTACACTTAAATAAAGAGATATCAGATCAATTCAAAGAATTAGTAAATAATTCAACATTAAAGGCTCTTCTTGAGGAGTACAAATATTTGTTATAGGTGCATGTAGCATTACCTCCTAAGAGAGCAGTTGATTACCCTATTGATTTGGAGCCTCACTCAAACCTAGTGAATAAGCCACTCTATAAGTTTTCTACATTTGAGCATTTCCAAGAAAATCAAGGAGCTATTAGAGATGGGATTCATTGAATCTAGTTCTTCACCCTAAACCTCACGGCCTTATTGGTCAAGAAGAAATATGGTTCCTTTAGGATGTGCATTGATGATAGGGACTTCAATAAGATCATTGTTGTAAAGAATAGGTAGCCCATCCCTATAGTATATGATTTCCTAAACAAGCTCAAGGGGGAAAAGTATTTCATGAGGGTAGAATTGAGGTCAAACTACCATTAGGTTCACACAAGAGAGGGTGATGAGCTTAAATAGCCTTTAGGAGGATTGATCAAGGGATTTTCAATGTTTTGGTTATGCCATTTGGATTGATAATGCCATGTGCACTTTTTATAGTGTGATGAATAAGATACTTCAACCATTCCTCTTTAAATTTCTCTTAGTATTATTTAGTGATATCCTTATTTACAATAAGTCATCCAAGAATCATCTATTGCACATGAGGAAAGTATTTGATATGTTGAGATACCATAAACTCTTTTTAAGGATACCAAGTGCTCTTTTATGCAAAAAATATTGAGTGCTTAGGATATATTGTCAATGGAGGAGGGAATTAAGGCTGATCCTAAAAAAGTGAAATGTGTTAAAGATTGGCCAATACCTACAAATACTATTTCTCTTGGTGGATTTCTTAGTTTGTCATTATTCTACTTTAGCTTTATTAAGCAGTATGGGACTATTGTAGCCTCTTTGATTGATAGACTCAAGAAGGAAGCTTTCTTTTGGGATGTAGTACACAAAAGCTTCAACTAGTTAAAGGATTTTTTGCTCCTACTTTAGTTTTTCCAAACTTCTTGAAGGAGTTTACAATCCAGTATGTTACCAATGAAAGAGGCATAGGTGTAATCTTATTACATGGCCATGGAGTCATTGCATTTAAGAGTCACAAGCTTACAGAGAAGGAAATGCCAATGAATATTTATGATCAAGAAATATTGGTTATCTTCCATGAAATTAAGAAATGACACTATTGTTTGCATGGCAACCAATTCAAAGTAAAGAGTGATCACATGGTTCTTAAGTATTTCCTCGTTCTGTCAAATCTAACTCCGAAGTAGCATCGATGGCTTGCTACACTACAAAACTAGTACTATGCTTTTGACATTAGTCATAGGAGGGCCAATGACAATATAGTGGATGGTTCCCATTCTCAAATGTAAGTATGTAAAGTTTTAGCCATTATTCACCTTTGTAGTGTGATCAAATTAAAGAATTGCAAGAAACCTATCTTTTAAATGAAGGACTTGACCATGTTCTTTAGAAATTATAGCAAGAAATCATTAAGAAAAACTCCCATTTTTAGTTTAAAAATGGCCTCATTTGATTTAATTGCAAGATTGTGACTCCTTATACTTCTTATTTCAATAGAAAATCATGGAAGAGATGCATTCTTCACACATAGCTAGACACTCAGGTATTTTCAAGACCTATGACAAGATTTCTAAGAGATTTCATTGGAAGGGATTATGGAAGGATATGAAAGATTACGTTTCTACGTGTATACCATGTCAATAGAACAACGACATCACTCATAAGCTAGGTGGTTTGTTGCATCCCTTACCTATTCCTGAAGGAAAGTGGATGCACATAACCATGGATTTTACTATTGGCTTACCTATAGCTAAGAAGAGATGGAATATTATCTATGTGGTGGTAGATAGACTCACCAAGGTAGCATACTTCATTCCCATTAATACTTAATTTACTATATCATAAGTGACAAATCAGTTCATGGAGCATCTCTTCAAACTACATGGATTTCGGCATGTTATTGTCCATGATAGGGACACTAAGTTCATTTAGATAGAAAGATTCAATATGTGGGTGGAAACCTATCCCATGTAGCAAGCATGGGATTCTTGGCCACACTTGACTACTCATTCTAGTGTTGGAGTTTCTCTCTCCAACACCTGTATGGCTATAAAGTGCTACTTCCTACAATTCTGTTCAATGAGAAGATCAATCCTCATGGAAAAGAAGAGTTAGAGAAAATGTAGACTCTTCTTTGGTAATGCAAATTGAATCTCAAGAAAGCCCTCCTCATGGGAAAGAGGAGTCAGTGCAAATTGAATCCCAAGAAATCCCAAGCATAGATGAAGTTATATGTTAATGAGAAGAGGCACCCTATGGAGTTTCAAGAAGGAGAATTAGTATTGCTGAAAGTGCCTAAGTCTTAATATTCCACTTTGAAAGATGGCTCCAGAAACAAGCTTACTCACAATTTCTACTATATATGATCCTTAAGCACGTAGGAGACTTGGCTTAGATATTGGAACTCCCCTTTTATATGAATTTTCACAATTTCTTCCACATTAGTAAGCTTAAGCCATTCCTTGGCACTTAGGTTGATTATGTGGAGGAGCTACCCCCTATTGATGAAGAAGGCATTATATAGTATATCCCTAAGGAGGTCATATGATAGGAGAGAAGAAGCTTTGCTCTAGATCTATCATTGTGTACTTGATCAAATGGAAAGTTCTACCACTTGAGGAGGCTTCTTAGAGTCCCACATCCATATTGGAAGAGTTTTATTACCTATAGCATGCATTTTTACCTGAGAATTAGCCATAGTTGGCCCTCCTATTCTATAAACACACTGGCACTCTATTTTTGAATAGTTTTACTTTTTTTCATATTTTTAGCAAACCAATCTACATGACATCCGTAGCCTCCCCTTGCTCATCTACTTGTTTCGTATTGATCAGCATCAAGAAGTAGATGATTAGACATAGTCTAGCATCTACCTTGAATTTTCAGTTATGGAGAGAATGACATGCACTTAACTTAGTGATTTACTTCTTTATGTTAGAGACCATTGAGCCATCCATAGGGATTCCACTCTAAAGTCAAAGGGGGTAGCTTGTGACCTTGCAAAATCGTGGGGAAAGTGCAACCTTGAGCCACACAACCAAACAACTGCCACCACTGAGGCTAGACAATTACTTTTGTAGTCTTCCAAACTCATGCAATAGATCGATCACATCCTGGGCAAGAATTGAGTGTCTCTTGAAATTCTAGAAGTGGGGTTTAGCCCTACTAGCTTGGAGTATGAGGCATTTTCTTGTCCCCATCGACTCAAGTTCATACTTAGACACTAACTCCTTAGCCAAGAATACAAACATACTTAAGTGATCCATCACCCAAAGCTTCCTTCAAGATATAGTGCTTATCATCCCCATGCCTGAAGAGTCACCCACAAAAGGCATTTTTAAGCATCCTATGAAAATAGACAAGAGGGAAGAGAGATGAAGCACTCAAGAGTGTGTGCACACACAAAAGCAATGGAGACTTGAGAACACAAAGAGATAAGGCTGAAATATTATTCTTCTTCTTCTTTATTCTTCTTTCACACAAAAGAATTAAGTCTAGAACAAGATAATATGAAAGTACCACAACATATGTACATGGGGTCACTAAGTGTGATCCGCTAGGAAAAAATAGATGGCACAATAAATGTGTCATAACCAAGGATGGACTATGTGGGTGTAGTCCAATTGTAGAATCACTAGCATATCCTCATGTCAATCACTTAACATGCGAATGAATAATATCATGCCACATCACTAAGGCATGTAGTGGATGCCAGCTCATGTAGAGCTCGACATCTCAACACTCCCCGTCAAGCTCAGCATGAGCTTGTAATAAAACCCCCCCTTCACGTGTTCCATAGGAACCCCCCTAATTTTCCATTAAAATTAAGGCAAAATTTTTAATCTCCTTCCCCCCTTGTCGACGCCGAATAGGTGGCGGGGAGGGGGGGAAGAGGAGAAGATAATGATGATGACGATGATGAGGGGGGAGGCCACATGGCTACTACCCCTTGGCCACCTCGCCCAGTCCGTTGGCCACTTAGGGGGCTGAGAACCCCCAATGCCATGAATCCGTGAGTGGTGGGTGGAGTGAGGCACCACCACCACCCCATACTACCTCCTCCTCCTCCTCCATTATAAAATCCCCCCCTCCCCCCCCATGGCAAGAGAGGAGAATGCTTCAGCACTCTACTGAGAGAGAGAGAGAGAGAGAGAGAGAGAGAGAGAGAGAGAGAGAGAGAGAGAGAGAGAGAGAGAGAGAAGGTTCTAGAAGGTTCTTTTTTTCCCCTCCTTAGAGGGAGTCCACATGCACCTCCCCTTTTCCTCTTTCCCGTGAGCTTATTTCCCCCATTTGCCTCTCTGTTTGAGCAAGAGGTTGCTAAAGTTCATATGGGGGTTGCCCCTAAAAGAAAAGAAGATCAAGAATGGCCCCCCAAGTGAAGAATGTCACGTGTGGGTGGCAATCCCACAACCATCAATGAAGCTTTGAGGGAGGGCAACACCGCTAATACAACTACGGTACCAGATATAAGAAATGCATTTCCTAATTGTCAGACGCTTGGTTTGATTTTTGCATGAGGTACATTAGGTTCCGTACTATGCCACATGAGAATAGGTCATTGAAAGAGATAATTTCCATCTTTATAATTGTAGGATGCATACTCACATGCAAGAGTTAAATTTATGAAAAAGTAAATTGTACTCGTCCATGTATGATGAACACATCTATACCTAAGTGTAATTAGCGATGTAAAATTTATACTTGGTTGTGATTGAATGGAATCATATGTACCCGATGGGATGGATAGGCTAATCTAAGTTAAAGGGGTTATTTTACCTAGGATATTGTAAGCATCCTCAAGCAGCACAATAAACCCTGGACGATAGTTGTAAAATCGCTATCAAGTTAATCAAAATAGTATCTATGAACACCATATTGGGGAATATGGGAATTTCCCATAAGTTTGGGACACATGGTCAAATCTTTGGATTTGTCATAACTTAAACACTATAACTCCAAATCGAGTGCTCTATAGTTCAATAGATTTCATTTTTCAAGCGCTTTCCAATCATAGGTCACATCATATGGTTTTGAGAAACTTATGGGCATGTTATTCGGGTGCCACCTTTTTAGTATTCAAAAAATGAGAATTGGGAGATTCCCAAACTCACTAATATTGTATTTATGATCAATTTCCATATAAGCACATTGGCTTTTACCTTCATGATAAATTAGAAAGTCACTGAGATGACGATCTTCAAGATCGTTTCCATAGAAAAACATGCAATTACCTATAGGAAATGGATGTCCACTATTACACAAGTTAGGATTCTTCGTATATTACTCTTGTTGGGCAAAAGGATTGCATAACAATTTCCATCGTGGAATCAAGAGACAAGAAATTATAGAAAGTTACTTAGACCCTTGATAGATTTAGATCAATATATGAATGGCCAATTGGAAACTTAGATTGACTTACCTATGCTTCATACAAACTTTAATCTAGGAGACTAGGTAAAATTTTGGTAGATGTTGAAATTTGAACCTAAGTTCAAATGTTTGGATGCTTAATCAAAAAATAAGGATAAGTATCCTTTTGTACTGGCTTGATCATATCTTACAAGGTAATGCTTGTATGAAGCCTTAATATGCACCCTGGGCAAAAGAAGGGAGCGTTAAGCAAAAATCGCTCTTAGATCCCAAGGGGGAGAGCGAATATGCATATGAAAATGTTATTGTGTCTATTCTTGCATTGTTTGGAAAAATACAATTGGTTTTGTTGGTTGATCAAACAACATCCTAAATGCTTTTACATTTAACTGATTGTTGGATTGTCGTTTGGATGATTATTCCAAGTGCTTAGATTGATGGTAAATTCATGGCGGGGGTCTGTGATGACAAATTGCCATGGGGATAAAGGAATGCTTTCTTGGAAGATGATATTAGGGCTGATTGCCTTGACTGTGCTTGATTCTTAAATGAATTAATTAAGGAAAGGTTCTTTGCACGGGTGGATCAACTCCATTATCGTACCGCGGATCAACCCAAAAAGGGCACTATTTGATTCATGGACCGAAGATTGAGTGGTGAAAAGGCCAACCAAGGGAATAATGTTTCACTCCTAGGTAGCTTGCGGGTCAGTGGAGCTTTGGACACCCCTTGCCAAGTCCGGAATGGAGTTGAAAGACTTTCGTGGTCCCAACATCTATGGCATTAGAAGATCCTATTCTAGATTAAGAATGGACATTGTGGTACCATGTGATTTGGACTAGCTACTTCTACAGGGCAGAGAAGGGTCATATAATTTCTCATATATGTGCAGGAGACAAAGATTAACTTCAAGATAAGTTAAGGAATTTGTTTGAATTACACAAACGAACCCTGTTCCTTAAAAGGCCTAATTAAGGAAGCTGATTTTGAATGTCACACATAAATGTGGTAGGACCTAATTAAATAACTAAAGAATGCCTATTGAGGGAATTGAGCGGACGAAACCCTCGACGGGTCCACCTTATGGCAGGGCGGTCCCAGAGAGCTTGGATGCTTCTCACAAGGTTTTACCGATGTCCGTGACCCTAAGAAATTGTTAGATTAGAACCCTGATTCATGCCGTTTTAGGGGATCGGAATGGGACTATGCCCTATGGGTAGAGAGGTTGAGTAGCACATCCCTCTTGTTTCCCATTATCTTTGAACCAAGTGCGGCATAGATCTGCTTCGGCTTGGGTATCTTTGCAAAAAGTAGGATGTCCAAGACTCAATGCTAGAATGCTGTCGAGAGACCTTGATCACTAGAGACCTAGATTTCATGTCGATCCCAGTGGGTTTGATTGCGAATGTTCTGTTGTGAGGCGGACTCAAGAAACCCTAGAACACCATATTGGTGAATATGGGAATTTTCCATAAGTTTGGGATACGTGGTCAAATCTTTGGATTTGTCATAACTTGAACACTATAACTTCAAATCGAGCGCTCTATAGCTCAATAGATTCCATTTTTCAAGTGCTTTCCAATGATACGTCACATCATATGGTTTTGAGAAACTTATGGACATGTTATCCGGGTGCCACCTTTTTAGTATTCAAAAAATGAGAATTGGGAGATTCCCAAACTCACTAATATTGTGTTCTAGGCAATAAACCTCGTAACATTCCATGGGAGTGCCAGGCAATGTCACTTAGATTTGGACTGCTAAAAACGTGCCTGGACATTCGATAGGCAGGCACATTACAGAGCTTGTGAACTCCAAGCAAGTGTTGAAGATTCTCAACTTCTAGGGCCTTAGTAAAAATATCAATAACTTAATCCTTTGTGCTGATATCATCTATAAGAACCCACTCCTGAATGAAATGGCAATGGACATCTATGTATTTGTTTGTGATTGATACACTAGGTTCCTAGCCATTGAATGCTACTAAGGTTCTCATAGTAGATGATAACCTTATTATCCATATGCATTCCCAAATCACCAAGTAGTTCGTGTAACCAAGTTATCTCACATGCTGCAATTATAGCACCTCTACACTCTACCTCTATACTAGACAAGGCAACTATCTGCTATTTCTTGCTACTCCAACTAATACCCGTTCTCCCAAAGGAAAAAAGAAATCCATTGGTAGATCTCCTGTCTAAAATACTACTAGCTTAATCTGCACCATGGAAGTCTAATGGCACACTTGCACCATAAAGGCATAGTCTAATGTGGACTTGACATAGTGCAATGTGTGCCACACTACATCCAAATGTGGCTTCCATGGAAGCTGCATAAACTAACTCTCCAAACCAATTCTATGTTTAGGTTTGGTCTAGTGATCGTCAAATAGATAATGCTACCCACAATCTTCTAATACATAGTGACATCATCAATCAAGTCACCCTCGTGTGCACTAAGCTTAGCATTAAAATCCAAAGGTATAGAAATGGGCTTGCAATCAGCCATGCCACACTTCTTCAACATATCCAATGCATATTGTCTCTGCGATAACCATATACCCTCTGGAGTCCTGATTATCTCTATACTGAGCAAATAATGTGGCTCTCTTAAATCCATTATCTCAAATTTAGCCTTGAGAAGACTCTTCACATTTTCAATATTTGTATTAGTATATCACCCAAAATGATCAAATCATCCACATATATAGTAATGACCACAATACTTGCATCACTCTCACATACATAGAGTGAGTGATTAGCCTCCTGTGCTCTACAAAATCAAATGCTAACAATGTATTTTGCAATCCTATCATGCCATACCCTAGGTGCTTACTTTGGTCCATACAAGGCCTTACGAGGCATACATACATATCTAGATGATTCACATTCACATAACTAGGTGGTTGCTCCACATAAACTTCCTCTTGAAACTCCCCATACAAGAAGGCATTCTTACCATCTATTTGCTATATGATCCAATCTTTTGATGTAGCCACTACTATGACAATTTATAGTGGCCATTTTAGCCACTACAGCAAAGGTCTCCTCATAATCAATAACATGAGTTTGCATGCATATCCTTAGGTAGCTAGCCATGTCTTATAGCACTCAATAGATCCATCTGACCTTGTAAACCCATTTATAACCAATAGCTTCCTTGCCTTTAGGTGCACCAAGTCCCATGTGTCATTATCCATAAGTGTAGCCATTTCATCATCCATAGCACGATCCCAATATGTATTACCCACTGCATCCTTAACATGGTGAACTTGGATCACTACGAGGTACTTTAGTGTCCCCTTGTGCCTTCGGCAAACCGGGTGTTTTAATAGATGGAATCTCAAACTCCTCATCCAAGATCTACTTAGAGCCATCTAAATCAACATCTACATGAGAGAAACTTGATGACACATCTGTCACAATAGGTGAGTCCCCAACTTTCTCTTTATCTTTTCTTGACATCTCCTTGCATAGTTAATCAACATGTTGACATTTCTTAAGGATGTTTATCTAATAAATAAAATTATATATACATAGAATAGTTTGTATGACATCGTTATGTAGATAAAGATCTAGAGTGTAAAAACCTAGAAATTTCAGTAGATAAATAAGAAGATCCTAAGGTGTGTGATCTAGGGCTTGAACAAATTAAAGAAAGCTCCATAAATAAAGTACAACTGGGTGGTTTCAAAAAAGTATTGGATTGATGTACTTGGTGGAGTAACTTGTGATCTCAATCTGCCACTCCAAGGTCTATCACCCAATAGAACCATGACTAGGAGACTCTTGTGGTCCACTCAATGTCTATGACTACTAACATGTTTTCTACATAGCCACACTCTCATGCTCATCAATCCCACTTGCATTCTTCACTTAATGTTTGACTAGGAGACTCTTGTGGTTCACTTAATGTCTATGACTACTAACATGTTTTCTACATAGCCATACTCTCATGCTCATCAATCCCAATTGCATTCTGCACATTACAATACCATCTACTCATTTCATAAAAAACATCCCTACTAACTCTCAAATCATGTATAACAGGGTTATAACATCTATATTACTTTTCCTCAAGAAAATATTCAACAAGTACACATTTTTTTGGTTTGGGATCCAATTTACTATGCAATTCATCAAGAATATGCACATACGCAATACATCCAATTTACTATGCAATTCATCAAGAATATGCACATAAGCAATACATCCAAATACTTTCAGATGGGATAGATTTGGCTTTTTGCCCATAAACTTCTCTTCAGGTGTTATACCATATACAAGACCAATGGGTATCCTATTCATAATGTATACAACAGTAGCAACTACTTCAGCCCAACAATAATGAGGCAAGTTTCTTTCTAGCATCAATGCACACTTGAAAGACCTCACTTGTCAACATAGATGACATTTCTACCGTGCTCAAGGGAGAATCACATAGCAAACTATCACATGCATGCCTAAAAATTTCCTAGTAGCACATTGTAGTGGTTCATCAGGTAACTATCCTAGACGGCTTCGCGTTGCACTTGAGAATGGACAGGGTCTATCTTCTAGGTTTCCTAGAGTCCACCCTATAAAAGAAGATACCGGTCGTCCCCACAAGGATCAATCTACAAGCTCGGGGTCCTATTTTGACATAACCGAAGTCTCGATACATTAGCTAGCTCCATCAGAGGTGTCCCACAAGGGTTTCTCGTCCAACTGGAGTGATCATAGTTACCCTTGGTTCATGGAGTGCAACACTTTCTTCTAGTAAAATTGGTTAGGATTCAAGGAACCTTAATGGAGTTCTAGCACAGCTGCCACACCTTTCCCCTAAGATAATTTCTAATCAAGGTTTTAAGACTTGATCCTAGGTAAGTCAACACTCGGCTCTACCTTATTTTTTCTAATTAAAGTTTTGTTCAACCTCTTGGGAGAAGCTCCTAGCTTATCAAGACCACTCATCTGTAGGACGGAACCATCGAGGATCTTGCCCACCCGCTTCTTCTGAAAAATGGTTTTCTTTAGTTTTATAATTATCTATCACATTAAGTTATGGCATATAAAAGCAGCTTCGTTAAGTAACCTGTTATCACAGGTTTCTTCACTTAATTTTATAGCACAACACAAAGAAAGAGAAAATAGTATTTGGCAAAATATATTAAGTATTATTTTATAAAGTTATTTACAAATATTTCTCCCTTCTACCTATGCAAAAGATAAGCCTTCATTTACCAAAAAATCAATTCTATCTGTACAGAAGAAAAAAAACCCTCCAAGATTTTCGTCCCTTCACTATTACCGGGGACTCCAAGATCCCATCTTGATTCATGTGAGGGTTAGGAAGTTCCTAGGAGTGATTGAGAGATTTACAGCCAAAGCCCCCCTAGCACTCTCGCCTCCTCCTACCTAACGGATTCCTCATCGAGCGACCTCTCGCCGTCACAATCGGTCCAAAGCTCCTCGCAGTGGTACAAAACAATTCCCCTTGGAGCAGGGTTCTGTATCTAGCCGTAGGGGAGGCATAGCACGATCTTTCCTTTTATTATCCTGATTATATATTTACAATTAGATCTAATTGCTACAAGCACAATCAATCTTTCCTCTGCAAACATCAATGCATGCACAAATAAAAAAGAAATAGCAGCAATTGTTTTTAGCATAGGAAGCAACCCCACCCAAATCTAGGGTTTCCTACTTGCAACTCTTTTTCAGGATCCGCAAGTTATTTCGTGAATTTGGTTCATTAAGAGAAGCCTATTTTATCCTTATGAAAAATTTTTTATTTTCGCCCTAAAAGATAATATGGACTTTTATGCCTATGGCAAGCAAATCCCTGCGCTGCCCTACCCTAACCCGCACTTAGCAAGATTTCAAATACTTTTTCAAGTTTGTTTAGTCTTTAGAATTTGTATCAATAAATTACTATCAATGTCCAACAAGTCCTACAGACTTCTGATATTTATTTAATTTTTTTCTATTGATAGTTTCAAGGTTGTCGAGTATTTCATAGTTATTTTTGCTTCATTATTCTCGATATTTTAGGTTAGGTTTTCTCGATGATTCATACGTGGATTAACTTATGATATTGACACTCTTGCTAATATAATTATTAATATTAAAATTACGTGTGTTTTCAATAAAAAAATAAAATTTTATTTTATTTTACTCATATTCTATGGTTTAATCGACGATGTCTGACTATTTGTCAAACTTTCAACGTTATCTAGAAAGATTAATTTTCATTTAGCTATGTCCTAAGTGCAATGTTGATTTTTTAAATTTTTTATTCTATGAAATGCAAAAATCCTAAGTGCAAATTTTCTTTCTTCTTTCAGACATCGAATTATATTTCCATGCACCTAATTTATGCGTGTCTAGTATATATTTTCCTATGCAAATTTTTGTTGATTTAATGCATTGATTTTTCATAAAATTTATATACGTCTGTTTACCATTAGTAAAATGAAATAGAGATAGTCACTTTCAAGAAAAAATTATAAAATATCTCCTTCCCTAACAACGTCTACCATTTTTTTATTATTATGATCTCATGCATCTTTTACTAAGTAACAATAAATATCACGAAATAAACCATAATTAAAATATTTTCTTAGTGATAGACATATAATCCTTTTTCAAGTGAAAGAGTTTTTAAACTTAATACTTAATTATCATATTACTTAATTTGTTTTTCTAAGTGACAGTTCATATGCATTTTTATTAGATTACGTTTATAATCGTTTAAAGCCAAATAAAACAATAAGCTTATAAAATATTATTTTTTTCCAAACCAACGAGATGTTACCTCTCTTAGGTTTGCTGTGACGGGGGTCTCACCAATTCGTACTGTATCATTTTCTCCATTGGTTGTGTTCTTTACTTCCCTTGCTTCAAATGCGCTTTTTGAATTTTTGCGACCTCGTGGAGCCATGGACGTAAGGCGAAATCGATGTGGTAGTTCAGGGAGAGTTGATGGTCATCCATAAAAATTTTGCCATTGTTTCGCTTATTGATATGGTCATATTGGACGAAGGCGTAATAGGGGATAGAGAAAATAAAAATGAGGTAGAAGGGTCGGGGGGGGGGGGGAGGGGGGGGGGGGTATTTTCCTCTTTCAAGGCTCAAAGCTTCAATGGATAAGAGAAGTAGATAAATTTTTCCATCATCAGGAGGTCTTGCTTCTTACTTTTTTTGTGAATAAGAGGGGGTGTATTTATAGGCATGAGGAAAAGTATGCAATCGACAGATTCTTTTGGCTACTTGTCAAGATACAATTGAGCTTTATTAAATATTCATTTTGATTGCTTACCTGTTAGATGGTGGCATAGGGATGCTTTTTTAATGCTTTCCCTCCCTCCAAGTGTAAAAAACGTCATGTATTTTGGCATTATTTTTCAAAAACGTCTTTTTTTCTTGAAAATGACTTCTTCTGGTGGTTTTTGGCCTAGTTACTTCATGACTTATCTAGTATATAAAGGCATATCATACTCTTTGATACTTAACTTACTCAATATCATGCTCATTTTTGCGCATTCTTCATCTATCGATTGAGGCTTTTGTGAATTGTCTTGCGATTACGAAATCAATGTGATCCTCGACGTATAAAATGGAATTGGGAATGCCAAATCAAATATAATGCATGAAAAATTATATGATCAAGCCATCATAATATTATTTATGAGGCATCTTTGCTTTTTGTTGGCAAGGAACATTGAGGCATCATCTCATATTAGATTGCGGAATTGATTTAATGCGAGACTCGATATCAAGAAAATTATGTACGGTCACTTATGTGACAACTTGACGAGTAACTTTTAAAATGCCTCAAGCCCGATTTTGTTTCTTGATATGAAGCTCTATGGCAAGAATATTACATCCTCTCCTCAGAGGAATCGAGATGTCCTTATCTTGAAAAGAATTGGGGAAACTATTTTTCTAGACCTATCTCTTCTATCCAGGTGGCATCCTCCTCAGTATGGTCTTTCCATTAGATAAGATACTCTCTAATGGTTCTGTTTCTCAGAAGGTTTCTCTTTTACATCTAGAATCTTATCAGGTTGGAGTTCAAGGGCTCCTTGACAAGGTATTACAATTTGCTGGTCATCAAGAATGTGATCTTGATTTGCTACATAAGCTTTCAGAAGACTAACATGAAATACATTGTGGACTTTCACATGATTAAGAAGTTGGAGTTTGTAGGCATTAGCTCCTAGACATTTGAGAACCTTGTATGGTCCACAATAGCTAGGACTCAAATTTTTGAACTTTCCTAATGACAGAGAACTCTTCTTTGGGGTACACGGGTGAAAACCATGCCTCCCTCTTCAAAGATATGCTCTTGCTGTCTTAGATCAGCATAAGCTTTTTGGTGGTCATTGCCAGCTTGGATGTCTTGTATGATAGTTTTGACTTGATCATCCATGTCTTCTAGCATTTTCTTAGAAGCCTCAACCTTTAAGATTAGATTAGAGAAATTCTATGGTGTCAAACAATCTTGCCCATACAACACTTGAAATGGAGTCATTTAAATACTTTGGTGATATGACACATTGTAGGAAAATTCTATCAAGTGCAAATACTATATCCACCTTGTCAGTTCTCTAGAACAATGAGCTCTCAGTATATCTTCAATGACTTGATTAACCCACTCTGTTTGACTATCACTTTGGGGATGGTAAGCTATGCTAAAGCAAAACTGGGTTCCAGTTACTTCAAATAGGCTTCTCCAGGAATGTGACATAAACATAGAGTCACGATCACTTATGATCCGTTTTGGCAAATCCATGAAGCCTAAAGATTTCTTTCACAAACCGTCATGCAATATCTGAACCTTTGTAGTTGGTCTTGACTGGGATAAGATGAGTGACCTTTGTCAGTATATCCATAATCATCATGATTGAATTATACCCTCCTTGAGCAGAAGGTAAGCCAACTACAAAATCCAAATTGATTAAATTCCATTTCATTTATGGAATGCCAAGTGGCTGGAGCTTTCCTGGCATTTTGACACGCTCCGCTTTCACCCGCTGGCAACTTAGGCATTCAATAACATATCTGAGTACATCATCCTTTAGTCTTTCCCAATAGTAGCTTTTCCTAACTACATTAAGAGTCTTTGCATAGCCAAGGTGTCCTGAGAATGGGGAGTCATGGGCTTCCCATAATTTCTTCTTTTGTAGCACTTGACTGAGAGGAATGCAGAGCCTTGTTCTAAAATAGACAAGTCCATCATCCACAATGAAATCTTGGTATTGACTTTGAGCTTAGGATCAGTGCCCTTAACTAGGATTTCTCTAAGCATTAGCTGATACTTAAGATCCTTGTCTGCCTCTTCTTTGGCTAGCTCTTTGACTGGATTGCTAGGCATCAATATCATGGTAGCTAAAATCTCTCCTTTAGATGGCTCTTCCATGATAAGTGTATTTAGAAAAGCTTTACAACTTAATGCATCATTAATCACATTTTCTTTTCCAGGTCTAAACTTGATTTCAAAATCAAATTCTTGCAAGATTCAATCCACCGACACTGCCTCATGTTGAAGCCTGGTTGAGTAAAGATTCATTTGAGAATTTTGTGGTTAGTGGACCAAAGTAAACTTGCTTCTAAGTAGATAGTGTCACCACAACTTGAGAGCATGGATCATAACTAACAACTCGAGATCATGGGTGGCGTAATTTCTCTCATGGATTTTCAGCTTCCTTGAGGAATAGGCTATCGAATGACCTTGCTACATAAGCACACAACCTAGTACAAGAGAACTTGCATCTGTTATGATCTCAAACTCTTATTTTAGGTCAAGTAGCTTTAAAATGGATGTTGTTACCAAAATTTTCTTGAGTTGCTCAAAATTGGCTTGCTCAATGGGCATCCACACAATAGCAGTTTACTTTTTCAGCAAATTAGTGAGAGGTGTAGCTATTAGGCCATAATTTTTTATGAAATTTCTATACCATCTAGTTAGCCCTAAAAAACTTCTCACTTCCTTAACTGTTGTTGGAGGTTGCCACTCTTGAACATCTCTAACTTTAGCTAGGTCTCCAGAGATTCCTTCAGCAAATACTATGAATATGAGATATTCCATTTGTCTTTTGAAAAATGCACACTTCTTTTTCTTTGCATAGAGCTTGTGCATCCTCATTGTGTCCCAATACAATGCGCAATTGTAGCTTATGGTCTTCTTCTCTCTTGGAGTATCTCATCAAGATAAGGTCGAAAAATGTCCTGCATTAATATGTTAAATGTAGTAGGGGCATTAGTTAGACCGAAAGACATTATAAGAAATTCAAAATGACCATATTTAGTATTGAAGGTAGTTTTGGGGATATCTTCTTCCTTGATCCTTATTTGGTAATAACCAGATCAAAGATCAATATTGGAAAAGATTTTCACCCCTTGTAGCCTATCAAGTAGCTCATCTATTCTTGGTATCAGGTACTTATTTTTTATTTGTACCTGGTTTAGTCCTTAGTAATCAATGCAAAGGCTGAGAGTTCCATCCTTTTTCTTTTAAAACAATATTGAGGCTCCCCATGGCGAATTACTAGGTCTTATACATTGGATTGACACCTGAGATATTCTAAGACTCAACAAATTGTGTGTTATATGGATGATATGATACAAGAGTTTCATGGATCATTTCTAATTGGCATGGAGATCCAAATGGACACATATAGGACTAATAAAGTAAAGGATTGTTGAACCATCAACTTTCAGCAGATCCATATCATCCATGTAATGTGCCCGTTTGTCCGCTTGTGGGACACGTCTTAGCAGCCCATCGGGAGGAGGGTCTAGAAGGCTCTGCCTGGCACTCGCAGGGAATGACACAGGGTTTGCGATCTAGGTCTTCCCAAGTCTACCCCAAGTGGAAGTGTCCAGTCGTTCCCACTTGGGATCGACCTGGGGTCAGGGTTCCTTTCCTATCACCAAAGTCTCTAGGAAGGAGCTAACGTCGAGCTCCAGTTGTACCACTTTGTGTAGGTGGTGCGCAGATCGGATGCTGTATGCTCGCGTAGTGAATACCGAAGGTCCCCAAGAACAATAGAACTCTACTTTTTGCACAAAATTCAATGTAAAAAGCATGAACGACATGAACAAGAGACCAATTGGGTGCAATCTCCCCCCATGCCTTGTGTGAGCTCTCCAGAAAGCATGTATTTTATGTATTAATCATCTTCAAGCTCAAATAATAGCCCAAATTACAAAATACCAAGCTTTTAGCTTTTGAGTTTGCTTTAGCACAAAATAGGAATAAAGCTAATGGGCGGTGCCCAAAGAGTTTGGCATGCCCAATACAATGTCCAAGTATAAATAACATAATCGTGTGCCCATGCGCATACAAAATAATAATAAATATCCAACGCCTCAATAAATAGGCGTGACAAAATATAGGCGCCATGCCTAAGGTATGTGCCCATCAAAATATAATCAATAAATCGAATACTCGCTATCCTCCAATGCTTTCCTCCGCCACTGCTGCTATCTCTACACATCAACTGAAGCATTCACAATCGTTAGTAAAATAATACAATTAAACCGACAAAAGTGAATACCTAGCAGTCTTCAGCTACATAAATAAATCAACTGGTTAGAAATCAATCCTAACCTTAATTTATTACGAGTGCGCACTCTAAACTCATAAACGTTTATTAATTTAATATGCATTTTGCGGAATCACCCGCTATGGAATCACCCATGTACACACTAAATTAATGAAACGCCCGAAAAGGACAGGCGTCCCCATCAACTTCTCGCACAAAGAATCCACTTTGTGTATGAGCCCTGGTCATCAAAGTTTACGAAATCCACCGTAAAACCTCACGGAATCCACCGTGGCACGGAATCCACCGTGAAATATGCCTCCTGGCATCATACCCCCGGGGTGGGATAACAATTGACCTCAATTGCTATTAGCTCGATGTGGAGCTAGCAAAGTGGGAAAAGCATTTAAGTCTCTAGCGTGCATCCATTGTGCTTCCTCTACAGGATGGTTCTTAAATTTAATGAGATATCTAGAATATCTTCGGTCAGTTCTAGTGGTCATAAAGTCAGTATCTATGATAGCTTCAGGTTCAAGTATTTCAGTCTCTTCCTCTAACAAAGGTGGGTTTTCATAAACAGGGTGTACAGGTAATTGGCCTCTAAATGGTCGTAATAAACTAATGTGAAATGTGTTATGAATTTTCCAGTGAGGTGGTAATTCTAACTTGAATGCATTGTCATTAATTTTATGAATGATCCTAAATGGTCCATAGAATCTAGGGGATAATTTCACAACTGGGTGTCTATCTACACTTTGTAATCTACGTTTTCTATTCTCAACCAAACATAGTCATCAACTTTGAAATTCATTGCTTGTCTTTTCTTATTGGCTTGTTTGGTATATGATTGCTGGGCTTTGGCAATCATAGCTTTAACCTCATCAAAGATAGTATTATGCATACTAGCAATATCATCAGCACTCTAAATTCTATTTGACAAAGATGCAACAGGTGTAGATAATCTATAACCATAAATCACTTCAAACGATGCTTTCTTTGTAGATGTGTGTGGTGTATTGTTATATGCAAACTGTAATAAATGCAAATGTGTATCCCATGTCTGTGGTTTAGAAATAGTATAAGCACGTAAAAGATCTAAAATAGTACTGTTAGTGGCTTCTGTTTGTCCATTAGTTTCTGGATGAAATACAGATGAGAAATCAATCTTTGTGCCAAGGTTAGCAAACAGAGTAATCCAAAAGTTGTTACAAAATCTAGAATCACGATCAGAAATAATAACTTTTGGTAATCCATGGTTAGTAAAACCAGTTTTCAAAAACAATTGTGCTGCCTGTGATGCTGTTAAAGTTTTATTACATGGAATGAAATATGCTTGTTTACTAAACCTATCTATTACTGTCCAAATCATATCATAGTTAGATTTAGTATTAGGTAAACCAGTAAAAATAAAATCCATAGAAATTTGTTCCCATGGTCTAGACGGAATAGACAAAGGCATAAGTAATCCATACTGTTTATCATGATGTCTCTTAACTCTTTGACAAATCAAACATTCAGAAACAAAGTTAGATACATCAGTGTCCATATGCGGCCAATAAAAATCTTCAGTTAATGTACGTAAAGTAGATATGATACCTCTATGACCTTGATATGGAGGACAATGAATCTCATTCAAAACAAAAGATCTGAATGGGACTGTAACACATAATCTCTATTCATAAAACATAAATCCATCATTATATGACAGTGAATCAATAGGAATCAAGTTATTTTGAACTAATTTATTCCAATCAGTATGAAAAGTAATATCATGATGATAAGTATCTTTCATAGCAATCAAAGAATCAAAATATATAACAGAAATATTATGAATGGCAGGTCTTCTGCTTAATGCATCAGCCACTACATTTTCTTTACCGGGTTGATATTGAATGATAGGATGAAAACTTTGAATAAAGGATGCCCATTTGATATGTCGGTCAGATATTTGGGGTTGGCTAAGTAAATGTCTAATACTTTGCTGATCGGTCTTAATCATAAATTCTGAATCCATTAAGTAGTGTTTCCACTGTCTTAAGGCTTGTACAACAGCTAATAATTCTTTATCATATGTGGAATATTTCAGTTCAGATTGTTTCAACTACAACTGGAATAGGCTATAGGATGATTGTCCTGCATAAGTACGGCTCCTATTCCTGAGCCACTAGCATCAGTCACTACTAGAAAGAATGGTCTATTAAAATCAGGCAACTATAAGACAGGGACATGGGTTAATGCATGTTTGAATAAGTCAAAGGATTTCTGTTGATTATCGGACCAATGATAAACAATACCTTTCTTCAGAAGTTTGGTTAATGGTAAAGCAAGTAATGAAAAATTACGCACAAACTTCCTATAGAAACTAGCAAGACCAAGGAATGATCGTAATTCATGCACATTTTTAGGTACAGGCCAATTCAATATTGCATCTATTTTCTTAGGGTCAACTTTAATTCAGATGATACAATATGACCTAAATACTCAATTTCTGTTTTAAAGAACTCACTCTTTTTCGGATTTGCATACAGTTGATTATCTTTTAATAACTGGAAAACCAATGACAAATGCTCGTAATGTTCTTTCTCATTTTGACTAAACACCAAAATATCATCAAAGAAGACAATTACACAATACTGATATTTCAAAAATATACGGTTCATCATTCTACTAAATGTACCAGGTGCATTAGTCAATCTGAAAGGCATCACTAAAAATTCATAATGACCAAACTGTGTCCTAAATGCAGTAAGGTCTATTTTACTAAATATGGTAGAACCTTGCAGTTTATCCATAAGGTCATCAACTCTAGGAATTTGATACCTATTCTTTACTGTGATCTTATTTAAAGCTCGATAATCAATGCACATATGATAGGTATTATTCTTTTTCTTGACTAATAGAACAGGTGCACCAAATGAAGAACTACTAGGTCTAATTAATCCTCTATTTAGTAATTCCCCAACTTGACTTTGAATTTCTTTTTGCTCTATCTGGTTATGCCTATATGGTGCTTTGCAAGGTGGTTGTATACTAGGAATCAAATCTATTTTATGGTCTTCTGGATGTGAAGGAGGTAAACCAGGTGGTAGATCTTCAGCAAAACAGTCTTTAAAATGTGCAAGAAATTCTTTATGCCTAGGGTGCATATGATTTTCTTTAACTTGCAATTCATTCACCCAAATGAGATAAGATTTACTACTTTTGCGTAATGCACGTTTAGCTTGAGTATGCGAAAGCAGTGGAAAAGCATTAGATGCATGCATACCAATCAATGTAATATGTTTTCCTTGAAATTTGATATTAATTGAATGTGTGAAATAATCTATAACTGGGTTATGCTGATGATGCCAAGGCATACCTAAAATAATGTCACTTGACTGTAATGGAACAACTAGAAATTTTCTTATTTCAATGTATTGACCAATTTGAATCTCTAAGTCATGCACTTCTTGTGTACCATTATACCTAGTGCCTAAGAATGCTGCTTTGATGCGATAATGCGTAGGTACAGTCTGTAACTTCAATTCCTTTACTAACTTTGCTGAAATAAAATCATGAGTACTACTGTCATCATGCAAAATAATCTTTTCCTTTCCATGCACTAAACATTTCATAGTCAATAAAGAATGTGGAGTTGGCATACCTGGTAAAGTATCCGAAGCAGTAGTAGTGTCGTCCTCATCTTCTGTGAAATCAGGCATTTCTTCATGTTCGTCATCTTCCATTGCTCCAAGGTAGTTGATATGGATAGGTGGCTTCTTCAAATGGCAATTTGCTGCTAGATGTCCAGGCTGGTGGCATTTATAACACACTATAGGCTTTGCTTTGGTTACATTGTTTGCAATGGCAGGAAGTCTAGGTACATTAGGATTTGGCTGTGGAATAGGCTTAGGGTTTTGGTTGGTATTGGATAGTAAAGCAAGTGGTTTTGCCCAATTTTTACGGAAAGATGATGAAGGAAAACGACCTTGATTAAATCTTCTAAAATTTGAGTTGAATTGCTTAGATCCATAGTTATCATTGGCTTGGAATTGCTGTGGACGTCTGTCTCTACCTCGCAGCTTGTCTTCAGTGTCGTGCGCTAATGAAATTACATCTTCAAGAGTAGCAGGCTTGAACATGTTAACTTCAGCGTAGTAATGCCCAAGGAGTCTAGACATATACTTGCGCTTGTGTATCGCTTCAGGTACGTCTTCAAGCACACGTAACTGGAGTAATGCATTCCAAAAATGCTCTGTGTACTTAGGAATAGGCTCACGATCCCGTTGCTGAAGAAGGTCCCATTGCTTTATGGCTTTCTCATGAAATTGTGGAGGAAGGAAATTCTGCATAAACTTCTTCTTGAAATTCTCCCAAGTAGCGGGACAATCTATACTTTTGCGTACCACAGTCCACGAAAGAGATGCTCTATCCACTAAATGATTAGTGACACACTTGATTTTATCTTTTTCTGCATAGGTTTCCTCATGAAAGTAGTCATCAAGCTGACTAATGAATGCAAGAACAGTTTTTTCCTCTCGAGTGCCATTGAAAGTACGGAATTTGAAATTTCTTTTACTTATCTTTGATTCCTTGTGGATGGATTGAGCTTCGAGAGTCGCGTCAATGGTACGTCGGATAAGATCTTTAGATTGAGGTTCCTCTTTGTCGGTAGACGATCTTTGTAAATTAGCCAATTGAACTTGTAATGCTTGCCTAGCTCGTCGTTCTTCATCCAATTGCATCATAATTAAGTCCAGCTTTTGCTCCATCGTAGGTTCAGGTAGGTCGCCTTCAACCATTAAATAATCCATATGTGGTTCCGTCATCCTGAAAAACTCAAAAGACCTCACACTCTCAAAATCAAGTTAGCGGGATGAGCGTAGCTCAAGTTCGGGAATACAAGGCTAATATATTTTTGGGTGTGGCTTTCACAATCTTTGAAAAATCTGTGTTTTATCCTTCTTTGTATGCTGAAAGTGCTTCAGCAAACCTGCGTATGCGTAGAGTACCTTCCAATGAACAACTTTGCAGTTCGGAGTTTCTGGGCAGGAATAGCCCTTCTATAAGTTTTGATCAGAAGTCAGTTTTGACTCCATGTGACTTATGTGAATTGCAGAGTTGCGGACTTATGTGACTTGCAGAGTTTTAGGACTTGTAGAACTTAGTTGCTTTGTCTGACTTGCAGAACTTGACTTGAAAGAACTTGCAAAATCTGATTGCTCTGGTGTCTTGTGGCTTATGACTTAGCTTAGTAGTGTAACTTATGGCTTAATAAGCCCAATTCGATTTTGAAGTATCGCGGCATGCTATCGACGCATTCGATCTCGGTGAGTACATACTGACGCCACTCGAGATGAGTTTTAATATATTAAGCTTATTAAAGCTTAATACTAAGCTTTGTAACTTAAAGATTGAAGCTTTAAAGCTTGGCAAAGAATATGGCTTATCTCTGTTCTTGACGACTTGATGTAGGAGAGATGGGAGTGGTCCTCCGCCTTTGCCACCTGGTCCTTCACAGTCTGATGATGGAAACAGAGGTTCTTGATCGCCAGGAATCTGCCTGTATCGACCGTTCGCGACGAGATTGAGTAGAGCCCAATCGTTCCAGGAGCTCCGCCTTCGCACAAGATGGGTAGCGATTGGAAGCTCTTGATCTCAGCTTCTCTCTGATACCACTGGTGCGCAGATCGGATGCTGTATGCTTGCGTAGTGAATGTCGAAAGGTCCCCAAGAACAATAGAACTCTACTTTTTGCACAAAATTCAATGTAAAAAGCATGAACGACATGAACAAGAGACCAATTGGGTGCAATCTCCCCCCATGCCTTGTGTGAGCGCTCCACAAAGCATGTATTTTATGTATTAATCATCTTCAAGCTCAAATAATAGCCCAAATTACAAAATAGCAAGCTTTTAGCTTTTGAGTTTGCTTTAGCACAAAATAGGAATAAAGCTAATGGGCGGTGCCCAAAGAGTCTGGCATGCCCAATACAATGTCCAAGTATAAATAACATAATCGTGCGCCCATGTGCATACAAAATAATAATAAATATCCAACGCCTCAATAAATAGGCGTGACAAAATATAGGCGCCATGCCTAAGGTATGTGCCCATCAAAATATAATCAATAAATCGAATACTCGCTATCCTCCAATGCTTTTCTCCGCCACTGCTACTATCTCTACACATCAACTGAAGCATTCACAATCGTTAGTAAAATAATACAATTAAATCGACAAAAGTGAATACCTAGCAGTCTTCAGCTACATAAATAAATCAACTGGTTAGAAATCAATCCTAACCTTAATTTATTACGAGTGCGCACTCTAAACTCATAAACGTTTATTAATTTAATATGCATTTTGCGGAATCACCCGCTATGGAATCACCCATGTACACACTAAATTAATGAAATACCCGAAAAGGACAGGCGTCCCCATCAACTTCTCGCACAAAGAATCCACTTTGTGTATGAGCCCTGGTCATCAAAGTTTACGGAATCCACCGTAAAACCTTACGGAATCCACCGTGAAATATGCCTCCTGGTATCAGTAGGAACAACAGAGTTGATGCGGATTCATACTATACTTGGTTCATGGAGAATGGGAACTGAGAGGGTTGCGAAGCTCAACCTCTCTACCGAACAGCATAGTCCCATTCCTTTCCCCTAAAACAGAATAAACCAAAAATTCTACATCTACTGATACTAGGTCTTCGTTGTCTTATTATCTCATCATTTGAGAAAAGTTCCTAGCTAACCGGGACCACCCTTCCGTAGGATGGACCTAAGTCACGTCCACCGCACTTTCCTCAGTTTGCTTTAGTTATCTAATTACCTAACACATTATGTTTTGACATGCAAAATCAGCTTCCTTAATTAAACAAATTCATCACGGGTTCCTTCACGTAACTTAGAAACTGACACAAAAACAATGTCAAAGAAGTTTCTCTTTCTCAAGTATCTGTTCTTTATTTATCATAATCCTGGGTTACATCCAATATCATGGTCGAAGGCCATCCCAGCAATCTATAGGATCGTTGCTCCAAGTTCTGCCCGTAGACTAGTACATGGGCCTCGAGATCCCATCTCGAGTCACGTCGGCCTCTTGCGCGAGATCCGGAGGCAAGGGATTTACAACCAGAGCCTCCCCTGGCACCCAAGCGTCCTCCTGCTCCAAGAAGTACCCACGGAGAGACCTCTCGTGGCAGGTTAGGTCCATATACTCGGCGCGGCTAACAACCCCCTTGGATAGGGCCAGGCAGACAGTCGGAGGTAACTGTTCCTGCCTCTCCCTCCAGGCTTTCAACCTGAAGCATTAAGTGTTTTCCTTGAATTAGTTCCTTGAGCAAAGAAATCAAATAATGTATCTAAGTACAAGCACGAACATTTCGGAGGTCATTTGTGCGACCGACTGCTAAGGTGTGACTCCTTTTTCCCAGATGCCCCACCACGCGATCTTGGGTCTTTCCGCGACTTGGCAAAATCCCAATAATTTCAACAAGAGAAAATGGTCTCGGTAAGTTGACTAATACTTTCTTAGGGTATCTTAGTCCCTAACTCAAGCACTAGCTGGTCAGTCAAGGCAATTGACATGCCTTATTCGCAATCCAACCAAGGGTCTTTTAATCTCTAATTCCAGCCAAGTTCAATTAACACACATGGCAACACATGATTCCTGATTTAAACTTCCAAGATGCGGTTTAGATGCATGCGACCCTTCCTTGACCCTTCCTCGGCCCTTCCAATTCTCTTAGTGCGGTTCTATGCAGGATTTCCCAACCATCATGCAGGTTGTGCGTTTAATATAGTTCTACCCTAAACGGCTTTTATCTCTCTTTATTCTTGGCAATGAGTACTTATTTCTAATGCACCGGATCACATGTGACTTGCGTCTATGAAAGTCCTAGGGTTTTGTCTAACAAGGCAAGTGTATCTTATGAACAGAAATTAACATTTCATGTGTTTCTTTTAACCATGATTGCGAAACGTGAATTGAAAATGACTATTCATGCACTGAAATGGTTAAAAAGCTATCATTTTATGTGAAGTAAGGCGATAACCTTATCATTTTATGTGTGTAGAAGCTATCATTTCATGTGAGGTAAGGTGATATCCTTATCATTTTTTTGTGTAAAATCTTATGAAAATTCAAACTCTATTGTTTCGCGCATGCAACTTAGTTCTTCGAATAAACAAAACCTTATGCACGACATTATCCCTTCCATGAGAAATAAGTCCTAAATTAATTTTTAACGCTTAGAACCTAGACTTGATTCGTGTATGTTGTGTTGGTTGTTCCGATTGTCCCTCCAGCATTACCGATGGCTTGGGTGCCTATGCTTCCCGCGACTTTCTTCTTGGGAGCCATTCGCCTCATGGAGATTGGGCAGTCCGGACCTTAACGGTTTCGGTTTGACATGTTCAGTTGGGAAAGACCATTGGATGGGGTTCGTTGCCATGAGAGTGGTTTGGGTGACTCGTAGTGGTTACTCCCTTTCTCTCGCTTCTTCTTTTCCTCCTCTCCTCCTTCTTTCTCTCTCTCTCTTTTCTTCTTCTTTGTTTTTCTTACTCTCCTACTCTCTCTCCCTCTCCTTCTCTTCTCCTACCTCTCTCTTATTCCTCTACTCTCTCTCTCTATCTCTCCTTCTCCCTCTCTTCTTCTCCTTCTCCCACTTCTTTCTCCTTCTGCGCCTTCCTCTTTTCCTTCTTCTACTACTTCTCTCCTCTACTTCCCTCTTTCCACTCCTTCTTTTCCTCTCTCCTTCTCCTTCATTTCTCTCTCTCCCTCCTTCTTGATCTTCCACCTCCTCCTTCTTCTCTCACTTCACTCCTCCTTCACTCCTACTCCTCTTATCTCTCTCCCTCCTTCTTGCTCTTCCACCTCCTCCTCCTTCTCTCTCTTCACTCCTCTCTCACCTTCTTTCTCTTCTCCCACCCTCTTCTTCTTATCCTCTCTCACCCCTCCACCTGGAGGTTGCATGCCTCCCCTCCCAATCCACCACTCCCACTCTCTCTCCCCCTCCCCCGACTGCTGTCGGCGGGGAGAGAGGGGAGAGTAAACAATTTGAACTAGGAATAATAAAATTTTTTCATTTTCTTAAAATTCTTAGGGGAGGGTTCCTATGGCCCATTACAATCCAGCACAAAGGAATCACTCACCACATCAAAATAATCGATTGAATCATTGCTAATCAAAACCCATTGCAAATGATGAACATAAGAAAACATCAATCCCATCAAACATTAAAGTTACTAATTAAGTGAATAAAATTTAGTACCACAAAATATGGCAGATTTACTTGTAAATTGAGCTATAGAATCTCTGCTCTACCTTCTGTTAAGTGCTACAACAACAATTGATCCTTAAGTTAGAACTAGCATCAAACGCCTTTGTAAAGATAGTAGAAAAGGGATAATGCAGAGAGGAAGAAAGAGAGTGTGTGAGTATGTAGGAGAGAGAAAGAAATGAGCACCTATCCAATCTTGCCCAATTTGATTTCTACAAAAGACAATAGCAAGAGCTAGTATTTACATGAAGGTATACTGAAAAAACAGTAGAAAAGAGGAAACACAAAGAGAGAAAGAGAGAGGGAGAGAGAGATGAGCACTTATGCAATGTCACCCAAAATGATCTCTGCAATAAAACAACAACAAGGGTTAGAAGTAACATTATGTTGTATTGAAAAGATATCAACAAAAAAAAAGACAGAGAGAGAAATTAACACCTTTGCCTCTTGCTCCAAATAAACTCTATAAGAAAACAACAATTAGAACTAACATCAAATTCTATTGAAAACACAACACAAAAGAGAAACAACACACACACACACACACACACAGAGATGAGCACCTCTGTCTCCTGCCCCAAACAACCTTTGCAAATAAAACAACAATAACAGTAAGAAACGACATCAAACTCTACTGAAAAAATAGCAAACAAGAGAAAATGAAAAAGAGAGATGGGCACCTGCGTTTTGCCCAAAATCTGGAGCTACATGGAGAAGAAAGTGCAGAGGTAAGCAGAACACTCAAAACCCTAATTACTCTCAGCATAGCAAGGAGCTTCAACGGAGACAAAAATTCACGAGTATAGAGAAGAGAGGGAAAGTGGTTTGTTGCTCAACTTTTGGGTCAAACTGATTTCGTGAGAGGGAAAAAAACCAAAATTGAAAATTCTCTAAAAAAGGGGGGGAAATAAGAGGTAAGAGAAACTTAAATTTTGTGTACTGTTCATTCTCCCTTTTTATTAAATCCCCCACTACCCCTTTTTTTAATAGAAAACCCAAGATTTGGAGAGAGAAGATTCACCCACCATGGATTTCAACATCTAGCCTTCGTATTGGACAATCCAAAAGGCCCACATCTTAAACTATATTATTTTTAAGTGCCCATTTGTGAGTTCATTTTTTTCCTAATGAAGGTTCAACCTTATCAATTAATTACTAGTCATCTTTATTAGTTAGGATAGGATGGCTTATTGAGAAGATATGTATGCAAAAATGAGATGCATGATGTACTCACTGAGGCACATGGGAGAATTGCAAGAGGGCACTTCAAAGGAGACAATACTATGCACAAAGTTCTTCAATCTTAATTTTGGTGGTCTACACTCTTCTCCAATGCTGCTAAGTTTGTCAAGCATTATAGTCAGTGCTAGTGTACAAAAATACCCAACCATTTGAAAAATGAGGCATTGACTTCATTGGACAACCATTAGCTCTACAGCTTAATAGTCACAAGACAAATACATAATTGTAGCCACTGACTACCTTATGAAATGGGCTGAAGTAGGAGCAACTAGGAAAAATGATGCAAGGGCCACAAGTAAGTTCCTTTGGGAGCAAGTAATATCTAGGTTTGGTTGCCCCATTGAATTAGCTAGCGATCAGGGCAACATCTCATTAATGATATCATCACCCATCTATTATCCACCTTCCTTTGGGAGCAAGTGATCTCTGTGTTTAGTTGCCCCATTGAGTTAGCTAGTGATGTGGTTACACATTTCATTAATGAAGACATCATCCATCTACTATTCACTTGCCTCACAGAGTGACTAGGACAACAAGATAATGGCAATCTTATGGGCCTATCAAACTATCTACAATATGGCTATTAGAAAAATACAATTCAAGCTAACTTATGGGACAAAAAGGATCTTTTTGGTCAAATTATTTGTTCCAAATTTGAGGGTAGATGTGCAAAAAAGATAGGAAGGAAAGGAGGCATAGATTGACCACCTACTAGTAGAGTTAAAATGACTATCTAGAACTTGACTCATAGTTACACATGCACTAATCTATGAAAAAGTGTGACAGAAGGCTTGGTTTGACAAACATATCAAATAACACAATTTTGAAAAAGGCAACTTGGTGTTTGTATAATGAAAAGAAAATGCTTTACCAAAGACTACTTCAGGAATCTATGATGATTAAATTGGAACAAAAGATAATTGTTTTAGAAAGGAAGAGTGGTTTAGATCATTCTCTTAGAAGTATATAAGGGGGCCTTGGTGCCACTGTAAATACTTTTTTCCCATTTGACAAATTATCAAGCACATTTAGCTTAGCACTAGCTAGCAACCATGGCTCCATTGTGCTATGGATTAATGGAAGAATTTATTCATGTAATAGACATGTTAGTATTTATTGTTCAATTTCCATATTTCTTAGCATTAGATGTTAGGTTTATGCAATTAGAAGAATCATTATTTTTAGTATTTCTTTATTTGATAAAGTGTCCCCAACAAAAAATGAAATTTAGAGGACTTGGAGCCTTTCCAATTTGTTAGATGAATAGAACTAGTAATGTGGAGTTCAAAACTTTAGACAATGAGGGCATATGATCCTTCAACAAAAGTCACATTAACAAATACTATACCCATTGCCACTACACCCATTGCATGATCCCCTTATGCTATTACCATCTATAAATACATGAGAAGTATTCATAATTGAGATTGACCCTAAATATGAAGAACTCATAGCACCAACCTATTTGGGGCTAAGAATTACAACCCAAAGAGACCACTTTATCAATGCACTAATTGATTAAGGGGTAGACAACAACATACTTACCTATAGGGAACGGATTGAAATATGATGGTCCCAATTGATCCCTATTGCTACTAAAGTCAACCTATACAAGAGAATACCCTACTCCTTACTAGGAAAACACAAAGTCATGATTACCATCAAGACTGACAGCCTCTCAATAAATTTTTACGTACTACCAAACATTGGTGGGCAAGGAAATATTGTTGGGATGAGCCATCCAATTTATTTATTTTTAATGTGATGTTGACTATGAGACCCAATGCATCTAGCTTTCTCTAGCAAATGCTATGTTGGGGGTAAAGGCGTCTCCGCCGTGCCGCCCCGTGTATTACTACACTGACAGTACCCGCCACTGCACACTGCAGGTGGCGGGCGCCCGTCACGTCACTTTATTCTTTATTCTTTTAGTGACAGTTTGAATAAAGGAAGGCCCAGTCACACATTGTGACTGTTGGAGTTCCCATTTCTTGTCTCTCTCTTTCTTGCTCTTGCTCTCCCGCCATAGCTCGCGTGCAAGCTTCGATCCTTCTCACCTTTCAACTGGTATCAGAGCTTGGCATTCTCTTGCTCGAGCTCGACTCGGTGCTTCCCGACCTTCGCATCGACTCGCTTCACGCATTGGGTCTCCATCCCGGCAGCCATAGCCGACCTCTTGAGCTCCCGACTCTCCCCGGCTTCCCGAGCTCCATCCTGGCCTTCTTGAGCTTCATCAGGGCCTTGCCCTTGAGGTATTGCTTCATGGTTAATACGACCGGTGCTTCATGTATGTCATGCTCTCTCGGATGCGCTTGATGCATTGACAGGGTCACTTATCACTGGTGCTTTCTCTTGGGTTGTTTGAGCTTCTGAGCTCGCTTTGTACGCCTTTTGTGCTAGTGGGAGCATTTTACATGCTTTCTTGACCTTTGACAGTTGCATGCTATTGGAGCACTTACATGTATTTGGAGCAGTTTATGTCTTGAGCAGCTACATACACATTGAGACTTTGGGATCATACTCCGATCTTTATGGATATGCATTGATGTACTCTTGGTTCACAGGATGCTTATGAGCTGAGTCTCATATTTGGATCTTTCTCTTTGAGAAGATACCTATTTGTGTCAGGTTTTGGCAGTTACAGGAACACTTTGCCTAGAGTGTCTGGGGGTGTGCCTTTCACTGGCAGATGTTATTTTGACATGCTTGGTGTTGAGCTCATGTTCTTTTCACTGTCATTGGCCTTGCTTATGTCCGTTTCATGCCGGCTTTGGACCTAGCATTGTTTGCTTGACATTGGATCCTATTTTGGGACAGTTTGCTCTCTAGACTGCATACCTGCAATTTATTACAGCAAGCAGTTATTGGTGGACTGAGGTGTACTTTTCATGCTGAAATATCCTGATTTGGTGTACCGCACCTAGTACTAAGTGGGCAGCAACTTTTGGCACACTTTGCTCACCCTTTGGACCCCGTTTTGGTCATTTTTTGGGCAGTTTCTGCAGTAAAACAGCAAGCAGTTTTGGACTGTTTGGGCATTTCCAGCCTGCATAATGGCGTCATCTTCGCATGATAGTGCCATCTTTAACATTACAAAGTTGGATGGTACCAACTACTCTTACTGGAAGAGTCAAATATGGCAGGTTTTGGTGCAGAAATCTCAGATTAAGCCACTTCGGTTGAGTGGGGAGCAGCCTGAAACTATGGACATTGACGACTGGCTTGAACTTGATGAGCTATGCAAGTCCACGATTGTATTGTCTCTCACTGAACAGGTACATTATAATGTATTTGAGGAAGCACAGAGTGCATGGGATCTATGGAATAAGATCAAGAATCTTTATGATAAGAAAAGTCCGGCGAGTCAGATGTACTGGTTGAAGCAGCTTATGGATCTGCACATGAAGGATAATGCGACTATGTCTGCTCACTTGAGCCAGTTCCATGCTATACTGAAGAACCTGACTTCGCAAGATATCACCTTTGGAGAGGAAGTAACTCCTCTTTTCTTGCTTGGAACTCTGAATGAGTCATGGGATGTATTCCGCACTGCTCTTTGTGCCTCTAGTGCTACTCTAAAATTGGCAGATGTTGAGAGTGCTCTTCTTCAGGAAGAGGTGAATCGCAAAAACTTGGATGCCTCTCGTGGTAGTCATGCTTTGACAGTTAGAGGCAGGAATGACAGGTATGACCGTGGTAATGGCCGAGGCCGTGACTCGCAGAAGGGTCGGTCTAAATCTCGTGGTGGCAAGTCGCGTAGTAAGTCGCGTGGACGCAATGCAAATGTCACTTGTCATCATTGTGGGAAAAAGGGCCATATTAGACCACAGTGTCATGAGTTGCGCAATGAGAAGCGCAAGGATAAGGGGAAAGATAAAGTGCAGGAGAAGTCCTCTGATCGCAGCATAGTACCTGCGAAGTCCAACGTCAAGATTGAGGAAATTAATGTCACGCAGACTGAAGAGTCCGATGGTGGTGATGAGTTTATACTTGCAGCTAGTTCTTCTGATGCTTCACACTTGACTGAGACACCTAGTATGTATGCACAGTGCTGGTTATTGGATTCAGGTGCGTCCTTCCATGTGACGCCTTACCGTGAGTGGTTTCACTCTTACCGTACTGTATCTGGATCAGTCAGACTTGGAGATGACAGGTCTCTTGATATTGTGGGCTGTGGAGATATTCAGTTGCAATTTTCCACTGGCAGTTCCTTTTTGCTCAGGGATGTACGTCATGTACCTACGCTTACGCGTAGTCTTATGTCTGCAGGACAGTTGGATGATGCAGGATTTCATGTCTGTTTTGGGGATTCTGCCTGGAAGATTACCAAAGGCAGACTTGTGCTTGCTAGAGGCGCCAAGGCTGGCAGCCTCTATCCTCTTGTTGTATCTGGGTCTTCTGTAGACCATGTTTTGGCAGTGGGCTCTATCCCACATGTATCACTTTGGCATGCCCGTTTGGGGCATATGTCTTTGAAAGGAATGAAAATGTTATCTAGTTTGCAGTATCTTCTGCCTTTGGATTATGCATGTTTTGACTCATGTGATCATTGTCTTTATGGTAAGCAGAATAGGTCTACGCATAAGAAATCGGGTAGGCCACGCATGAGTGAGCCCTTGGCATTGGTGCATTCCGATGTTTGTGGGCCTATGCCTTGCATGTCTATGGGTGGCGCGAAGTACTTCGTTACCTTCATTGATGATTTTTCTAGGAAAGTGTGGGCTTATCCCATAAAGCAGAAGTCTGATGTCTTGGCAGTTTTTCAGAGATGGCTTGCTCTTGTTGAGAACCAGACTGGGTATAGGCTGAAATGCCTTAGGACAGATAATGGGGGAGAATATGTCTCGCATGCTTTTGAGCAGTTTTGTGATGACAGGGGTATTAAGCGTCAGTTGACCGCCCCTTACACCCCACCCCAGAATGGTTTGGCTGAGCGCATGAACAGGACTATTCAGGAGCGTGTGCGCTCTATGCTTAGCCATGCAGGCCTACCCCCGAGTTTTTGAGCTGAGGCAGTTAGTACGTCAGTGCATGTCATAAACCGATCGCCTTCCAGTGGATTGGATTTCCAGGTTGCAGAGGAAGTTTGGGCTGGTAAGCCACCCTCTTATGCGCATCTCCGTGTCTTTGGATGTGAGGCATTCTGCCATGTGCCCAAGGACAAGAGGAGTAAATTGGATCCAAAGAGCATTAAATGCATATTCCTTGGCTATGGTGAGTCAGGAGAGATGGGCTATCGCCTATGGGATCCGCAGGCGCGGAAAATAGTACGCAGCCATGATGTCGTCTTCCATGAAGACAAGATGCACAGGCAGCCTGAGAAGGTGGTTGAGATCCGCAGAGTGATCTTTCAGGAGGAGCCTAAAGCTCCAGCACAGCCAGTAGTACAGCCTGCAGCAGTTCCTCCACAAGGCCAGGATGTTGGACAGGTAGTTAGACAGGCAGCAGAGCCTGCGGTGAGACGGTCTGCTAGAGATAGACGTCCACCTGACAGATTTCAGCCCTCTATGCATTATGTTTTGGTTACAGATGCAGGAGAGCCTTTCACTTATGATGAGGCTATGCGCAGGGGTGACAGTCACTCCTGGGAGAGGGCTATGCAGTCTGAGATAGACTCCCTGCATAAGAATGAGACTTGGGATTTGGTTGCCTTGCCTAAGGGCAAGAAGGCTTTGCCATGCAAGTGGGTGTACAAGCTGAAAAGTACCCCTGGACACCCCAAGCCGGCATACAAGGCTAGATTGGTAGCAAAGGGTTTTAAGCAGGAACATGGTGTGGACTTTGATGAGGTCTTCTCTCCTGTGGTTAAGATGACCACCCTGCGCTTAGTCTTGGCTTTGGTTGCACAGCTTGACTTAGATCTATATCAGATGGATGTCAAGACGGCTTTTCTACATGGGGACTTGCATGATGAGATCTATATGGATCAGCCTAAGGGCTTTGCAGAACCTGGCAGGGAGCACCTAGTGTGCAAGTTGAAGAAGAGCTTGTATGGCTTGAAGCAGGCACCTAGGGAATGGTATCATAAGTTTGATGCCTTTATGCAGTCACAGGGCTACAGCAGGAGTGCTATGGATCCGTGTCTTTACACGAAGAAAGCCCGTGATGGCAGTTTGCTTATCTTGGTACTCTATGTTGATGATATGCTGATAGTAGGGAAAGCTCATGATGAGCTAGATGCTCTTAAATCTCAGCTAAAGAAGAGCTTTGAGATGAAGGATTTGGGACAGGCCTCACATATACTTGGGATGCGCATTAAGCGCGATAGGCATCAGGGACTTTTGTATCTCTCACAGCGGGAGTACATTCATAAAGTCCTTGAGCGCTTCCGCATGCAGGACGTAAAGCCTATTGGCTGTCCATTACCTTCTTATGTGAAGGTATCACAGGCCGATTGTCCGCAGACAGATGAGCAGAGGACCGAGATGGCCAAGATCCCTTATGCATCAGCCGTGGGCAGTTTGATGTATGCCATGATAGCCACTCGTCCAGATATTGCACATGCAGTTGGTGTTGTGGCACGCTATATGGCTACACCTGGCAGCAGACATTGGGATGCCGTGAAGGGTATCATGAGGTACCTGAAGGGCACAGCAAATATGTGTATTTGCTATGGCAGCCAGGATACAGGGATCGTGGGGTACACTGACTCCGATTATGCAGGACATGCAGATAGTAGGAAGTCCACTTCTGGCTATGTATTCACCTATGCTGGAGGGGCTATCTCTTGGATGTCCAGTTTTCAGAAGTGTACGGCTTTGTCTACCACTGAGGCCGAGTATGTTGCAGCCACTGAGGCTTGCAAGGAGGCCATATGGTTAGGCCGTCTAGTTGCTGACCTTGTTGTTGGGGGTAAAGGCGCCTCCGCCGTGCCGCCCCGTGTATTACTACACTGACAGTACCCGCCACTGCACACTGCAGGTGGCGGGCGCCCGTCACGTCACTTTATTCTTTATTCTTTTAGTGACAGTTTGAATAAAGGAAGGCCCGGTCACACATTGTGACTGTTGGAGTTCCCATTTCTTGTCTCTCTCTTTCTTGCTCTTGCTCTCCCGCCATAGCTCGCGTGCAAGCTTCGATCCTTCTCACCTTTCATGCTATGATCGTAGCAGCTTTCAACAAGGGCACTCAAGCTTCTACAATGCATGTACTACCACCGATGTCCACATCTCACACCAACTCTAGTAAGGGGGCACAAAATTGCTAAATGATATAAAACAAACTGAGAAGAATACACAAGAACCAATGAATAAGTTGGCCACCATAGCACTAAACCAAATGGGTCCTCAAGGGCAAGTCTAATCCTTTTGAAGCTCAGTCTACAAGGAGATCCAAACCTCAAACCTCCTACTATAAACCCAAAGGAAAGAGTTGGGATTATGGTAAATGAGCAAATGCAAAGTTGCAATGGATCTCCAAAGCCCTACTGCAACCACAAGGATAGTACGAGGGTAATCACCAAATTTTGCTTCCTAAGTGTCCCACAAGACTTACCGGCAAGACCACACACATCACAATGTCCATCTTGACACCATCCATATAGTAAGAGAGCTCACTCTAATAGCCCTACTAAATCTATTGTTGAACTCACTACTATGCTCTCCTCTAGCAAAAGACAACACAACACACTAACTAGTCTCTCACCATCAAAATGTATTTCCATGCCATCACAATCAAGCACAATAGTGCATCAACACCATCAAATACCACTATTTTGTCAAAAATGGGAGCTTAAGCACTATGAACCTATGACCTCCACAACGACCTCAAGCTACTCAAGAAGTTAATGTGAATCAAGCATCCACTTCTTCTCAAGCCCCAAGGGGCTAGCGTGCCATCTCCATTTCAAATTGACTCCCATCTAGGACCAAATCGCCAATGCTACCATCATGCACACCATAAAGCCTAATGTGACATTGAGTAACAACCATTGAGTAACAACCAAGCAAATCCTCCACCAAGGTTAGGTAAAAGTATGATGCAAGTATGCCACACTAAACTAGAAGCATCCTCAAAATTATTGCCCATGTACTTTAGGCCTTCCATAGTAGATCTTGCTTTGCAGACATGGATATCAATATGGATGATAGTATAGTCAACAATATCCACTGTCTTGATGATACTTTCACCTTGTTTGCTCACAGCTCTAATTGGATTGACTTGGGTTTGTTAGATGATGACACAATAATGGCAATTAGAATCCTTCCTTGTTCTTGGGAAGAATTCAATTAATCTTCACTAAGCATGCTTCTATCACCAAAGAGTTAATTACCACACAAGTAAGCAAAGAGCAAGCAATTAACCTCCTATAATAGCTACTTAATCACATCCTCCAAGGGTAGCTAAATAGAAACCACAAGGGAAGAAATAACAAACTTAGAGAACCTAGCTAAATCCAAATACACATTTTTGCATAAGTGGTTCACTCTTCGTGCAAAGTGGGAATGACTCGGTTGTTAGATAATGATAAATGCCAAACAATGTCACCATCAAAACAACTGAGGATGACTCCACTTATACTACTCCAACATCATTCTACGTGTTAGCCATCACATAGAAGTCACCATTAGAGGACTATATTCTATTATATCCATATTTGGATCAAATACTCAATGTAGAGGAACTTCACATTGCTAGCTACCTTGGCACAAGGGATTTCCTCATAGTGGATGTTCTCACATACATCACTCGTGTGGGCATTAGGTCAAGTGGTATGGACCATTACACTATCTTGGATTAAATTCTAACTTTTATGATTGGCTTCTATAGCAGCAAGGCCCTACATCATTCAATTAGTCTAAATTTACTTATACTTACATTGTATTCACATTGTAAATGTAGTTCATTCAATGATTTTTCTTTTTTTTAATTTTCATTATTTGATAAGAAATAGAAATCCTTTTCCTTTAAGAATTAGGCAACAAACCATTTTTAAGAAAATGAAGTATGCTAAGTTATGTACTTTGAACTTGCTCTCTCATCACATGCCTTCTTTTTTCTTCTAGATACATTGGGAAATGGCAGGAGTTGATGAGAAGGTCATCCAGAAAAGGCATGGGAAGCCTCACATTCCCTTCATAGAAGCTCAACTAGCAAAGTACAATACAAACACAAACATCCTAAGGAATGGAAATCTAAGGTACAAGAAAATCAAGGACCTTAGATAGATTGTAGATGGACAAAAAAAAGGCCAAGAACTCTTGGAAATGTGCTCCCTAGTCAAATATATGGAAAAGTTTGCAAGCATGATAAACCAATACATGTATAGAGTTTCTGACAAACTACAATCCTAACAAGAGGATAGAGAAAATCACATTGAAAACAAGAGAAGGCATATAGAGAGGAGATTCCCTTTTCTATAGAGTTGGTGCACATGGCTTTAGACTTACCAGAGTGCTTGTTTGCAAAGAGAGCAACTTGGGAGAAAACTAATATTGTAGCAAAATTCCTAATTACAAAGCAAGAAATGGGTAACGACAAGATTAATCTTGAGGAAATCCTTGACCCAAACTTGAAATTGCAGGTTCAGTTTTGATACACACATTGTTCTCTAGTACCCACCACAACTTAGCAATGAACAAGATCCACTTGGGCATGTTTGATTATTTGGTTGTAGAACACCTGAGGAATGTGGATCTTAATGCTTATACAAGGAGCACAATCCATCTAGGCCAAAGCTCAATTATGCTACTAAGCTTGATGAGATCATGATGGGGAGTGTGAGATTTTGAGTGCTAGAATGATGCTATGACAAACCAAAGGGACAATACTAGTTAACCTAGGAAAGAGTAAAATCAATAACCTTAAGATGGAGTAAAGGGCAACTATAACCATGGTCTTCATTGAGCATACTCCAAGCACCAAGCACTCGGCATTTTAAGTGCATTTCTTGATTGGGTGACATGTGGAAAAGTGGTTGTGAGTGTTAGGTGCTTTGTGTGGATTCATTGTTAGTTTATATACATAGGACACTCATGCACATTCATTATAGTCATCATCTACGGATTTATTGATGATTGTTTTCATACAAGTTGAGTTCAATGGCCTGGAAGTGAAAGAGATAAACAAAGGAAACAATTGCAAATGGAGGCAATTGTAGCAAGTGTATGGACTAAAGCATGCAATTTTCTTGATAGTTTCCTTTCATTGATGTGTCAATTTCTTACAAGAGTTCAAGCTCAGGAACAAAGTGGATCTAGTCCTATGTCTCTTGATGATGACAATGATGATTTCATTGACAGTCAGGTATCAACTAATTTGATCTATCACTTGCAATTTTTGTTTTACATTGAAGTTTGTTTTTATTCCACTAAGGAGGCACTTGTGTGTTGGGTGATAGAGTTGGTTTTGCAAGTGGTTTGGGCAACCACAACCAATGACTTCATGCATAGTACCCTTGAGTAAGTAGGAGGGATCAAGGAACCCATCATTGCATACTAGCTCTCCATCGATGGCTTTTCCCACAAGGCTCGGGTCGTTTTTATGGTTTCTCATGAGTTTTGAAACTCCATCTTGCATGCTTGGTATTGCTTTCTAAACTTCTTGGTTGAAGAATGGACATACTAATAGATTCTCTTTCTTCAATGTGCACTTGAAGCAACTCCTCAATCATTTCCCTACTTCTCTCACTAGCTAGTATCTCTTTTGAGTTGGGAATTTACTCCATGCCTTTTCTTATTGAGGATTGGCAAGATCACCCTTGTTGAACATTGTAAGTATCCTCCCATTCAAGTGTGTCACATGTATTCGTTGCTCTACATAATCGACCTTGCATTTTGTTGCTCTTTTGAAAGCTCTACCTGTAATTCTTTCATTTCCTACATGAGCATGGTTTGGGAGTATATGGAATAAGATGGGTAGACTTTTAGTCTCCATACTTGTGAAAATTATACATTTTCCTACGAGAAAATATGGGTTTCCACTCCTTCATTGATGAGAGTGTCAACAACAAGCTCTCTTTTTGTAGTAAGCTTGACCCTAAGATAGGCAAGAGGTATTATCGCATTGTCTTCCTGGTCTAGTCTACAACCCCGACCTTTGCTACTTTTATCACATTCAAGGTCAAAGTTGTTGACTTGATTCATCTTCATATTGTTCTTATGATGGTGTTACATTCTGTTCAAATTGAGTGTAATTTGATTGTAATGTAGGGGTGTTCCTATGGGGCCTAGTTGCCCTTGATGGTTAGCATGGCCTATTGAAGTTCTATGGTCTCCATTTTTCCCTTGTTTGGGTGTGGGTTTTCCTTGTTTCATCCCCATGATTCTTTACTGATATCTATTGCTCTTGGGTATAGCCACTTCTTATTTTGATCTCCTACAAGTTCTCAATTTAATTCGTCTTCCTTTGAGTAGCTATCTTAGTCCCTAATGTGGCTCGTTATTTCTTTATACCATTTTACACGTGCAATTCTTGTGCCTCTTGTTTACTTATCAAGTGAGTCATAGTTTGTTTTCCTCCTCTTGTATCTCTTTTTGAGCTCTTTCCTAAGTGTGTTTGTTGTTGGATTAGTAGTGCATGTGCCTCTCTTCCCAAGATTTTGACATAGTGAGCATATATGCAAATTGGGTTGATCTTTTCTAGAAAATGTATTCACTTACAACTGCGCTTCTATTAGGCTTTAGACTTTCCAATGAACATCATGTTAACATCATACAACTCCCTTAGTGCCAGTGATGTTCAAACACATTGCTCGCTTCTAACCCCTTTGTTATGCTTTTCTCATCTTGTTTTCTTCTATCACTCTTCCCACTCATTCTTAGTGGTCTTTCTCTTGCTAATGACAATGTAGGTTCTCTTTTTCCTTTCAACCTACCTCTATGTTTGTCATGGATGTTGGAAATGTCAATTCAATCTCTTTCGCATCCCTACAATGCCCTCCACACACTTGACATTAATCTTACCAATATGAGTTTTCTAGTTTTCTACCCTAAATCCTCGGTTGCTCCCTTATCTTGTCAAGTCTCAACTATTTGTTGGGTCTAGCCCTATGCAATCTATTTGATAGGATATTCTACTAGCACATGAATCCAAAGGATTGTGATTCAAAGGTGTAAGTGATTAGTGTGGCAATGCCTTGTTGATTGCCTTGAGTGGTTTTGATGGGTTGTTGCCTCCTCTTTATTTCTGATAATGTTGGTTCTCAAGATAGAATTATGAACTATGGTATAAGGGCACACAACCTTAGGGCATTGTTGGCGTTAGTATCCCGAGGAATTTGTTCCCTTAATTATCACATGAGTTTGAGTGGGGCATCCACCAAGGTAGTTTTTTGTGTGCTCTTGAGAGGATTTAGTGGCATGTGTATTTGATGGAAGTGGCATTTCACTCATGTAGCCTAGGGATAGACTCATTTGTAAAGCTTGTCTCCTTGAGGCGATCTTGTCTATGACCAATTGTGTGGCAAAGGGTTGTAATGCCATGATGAATTGTGTCTTGGTCATCTCGAGATGAGTACTAGTCTTATGTTGGCATTGAGGGATGTGATTATAAAATGCATGTGAGTTGACACCTATAGTATCAAATACCCACCATGGTCATGTTGGCATCATTATTGTGTTGGATGCTAGTAATCCTGCTCCGGATGAGCAACTCTTTGGAACAATTGGCACAATGATCCATCCTTTTATGGGACTCCTTTAGGCACAAGCCTCTTGTGGCCAAGGGGCTAGTTCAATGGTCTAAGTGGACTTAATTATCTATCGTAAAGTGAAGGATCATGGTTAAGGCCTCTTGTTCTAGCATGGTATTTTCTCTATTCTAGGCATCATGTAGCCATCGAATTGTAGTTAGGATGTGATCCGATACAGCAAGTACGCATGGAATAGCATCAATGGTGCCCCATTATCGTTGAAGATGAGACAACAATCAAATGTCCTGTAAGATAAGCTAATAGATCTAATGTCTTGTATCTTACACCATTTTTTGCTTTCACTCATGTAAAAAAAGTGTGCAAGAGATAGAAAATAAGAGAGAATTTCTATTTATGTAGAATGTGAAGGACAATACTCTTATTGGGCTCTATGGAAGTAAAGGAGAACATCACTAGTGCCTTTCAAGTGACACAATCCTTAAGGGGTACACACCAAAAAGAGGCCAAACGCAGGCCAAAAACTTCCCAGGCCAGGAAAACAAAGGCTCAAAGGAATGCCCAGGGGGTAGCAACCCTGGCCGTGCAGACCCTCACCAGACGCTCGGGCACTAGGTGCTCGAAAGAGGATAAGGCAGCTAGAAATAATAGGGAATTTGATGAATTATTTAAAAGCATTCTTGAAACAATTGCGGCCATGGACAACACCATTCGGGTCCTAGTCGATATCTTCCCCGCCCAGCCTAACAGAAGCCCACCACCGGCACAACCCCAGTCGTCTGATCACCCAAATTCACCACGCCTCATACGTCTTTAACAAGCGTCGAGGATATGCATCGCAGTCTCAGCACCATAGGATTTTGATAAAGTAATATCTTTTTGTGTTGCATCTGTTCATTATAATTGATGCATGTGACTTGCATATACTCTCATGAAATCTCAAGTGGATGTAGGACGACACGGGTCTTTGTACGAAAGTGTTCAATGCCCAAGTCACCGCAAGACCACCAACCTCACAAAGACCCATGACGAAGCCACACTGCCAAAAGTAAAAATCACCCTTGCATGATCAGTGGCCACTTACTCTGTCTGGGTCAAACTCTACACCTAGCACTCACAGCAGTTGTTACCTCAATTGTACCAACATCGCACGTTACAAAGAGGTTTTGCAAATCTCCAGTGTATCTCCCCATCTCAACAACTATTCCTCTAGCAACGAGGCTGGGACACAATCATTGCTATAATATCCAATTTCGTAGCCTTTGAATCTCAACATTTTCCAATCCAATTAAAAGGTTGTGGCCTCAACGTATTGCAATGGTTGTACTCATGTTATTCTTTTTATTTTAAAAAATTTTAAAAAGGAGAAGTGTGGAAAAGAAAAGGAATGGAAAAGAAAAGGAAAGAAAAAGAAAAAGAAAAAAGCACTCACAATCACAACACGACGCCTAGGGGTCCTCAAATTAGGTACGCCCAATGACCTTGGTTGGCTGTCCCTAGTCCCCTAGTCCTCTACACATCCCCCACAATTGTTTAGGGCACATCAAGGGTAAGACATACCTAGGGAGCTTGTCTCGCCTATGGTTAGACCTGTCACCCTGACCCATTTGCACGATTTCTTTTTGCACTCCACCTTAGTATCATTGCAATCGATCATGGTAAGCACCACACAAATGGCCATGAAAAGTACACCGTACTTGTCGAGCAAGCCCAATAGTTTCCAACTACTGAAAGTTTGGTGTCAATGTGTTCGATTATGCTACATCATGATGTCACAACACAAAGGATGTCTCATACACCTTCACATGTACTTCTCAACATGGACAACTTTGCTTCATCCACACGTTGTTACGAGGAACCAGCCCGCGGTCTTCTAACTACGTAATATCTAAGTATGCACGAGCACTCATATAATATCTGCACCAAAATATATACACATTTTGGGTCCTCAAGTGCAAGACAATACTCTCAGCTTGCTTAGAGTTCGATTTGTCTCCCAAACTAGTTGAACTACGTCTTGTGCACGATAAAAAAGACTAGCACTACCCCTAGGGAGAGACCACATATGAGAGGTTTTCAATCACAGGTATTGAAGTCTCCATCAAATGCATTGTCAGCTCTTCATCATCACTCGATTCTCACCTCTTGACCATTCCTATCATGCAAGCCCACCAAACAATCGGCCTGTGCAGAATCCCCACAAAACACCACATGTACCAATCCCTAGCACAATTCCCAGCAACGAACAGATCTATCCCCAACTCCAACCACCCTACCACCAGCCACCCACACCAACAACGTGGCCCCAACGACCTTCATTGGCCCACCACCAAAAATCCTTTAAGGCAACCACAAACATCCTTGCCACCCATGTCTTCGATGCATGCTAAAGCCTGCTACCTACGACGGTGAGTGCCATGGGACTGGCACTCATCTAGGAGGAGGTAATGCTAACCCTCAGACGAACAAGGTGAAAATTTTGGAAAATCTAAAGGATAAGACAAATACCAGGGCAAAAGTAAATGGAAGATGAAGGCGCACCATGAAAAATATGGAAACACAAGAAGTGCAGAGAAGTCCTAAATAAAGAAAAAAGACGCACAAGAAAAAGCGCAAGTCGATACTTTTGTAAAAGAGCGCAAGCGCATCATGATTTGATTTAAAGAGCGCCAAGCTCTCACCCGTGCAATTTGTAAAGGTAGATGGGTGGTAGGAAGGAAGCTAGGAAGATAGGAGGACAATGGGAAAAAGGGCCCTAGGCCACGGCCATGTAAGAAAGGGGATAAGGGGATGACCGCCCAAAAGGGATTTAGGGTTTTGTATATAAAGTTGAAAAGTGAATGAGAAGCTCATTCTTGTGTGTGGCCAAAAGTGGCTCTCCTCTTCTTCTTCTGCTTCTTCTTACTAGCTTGAGCTTGTGCTTGAGAGAGGGAGTGAGTGTGTGACGATGAGGGATCGGGGAGGAGAAGCTCTCCATCTTCTCCTCTCCTCTCCTCTCCTCTCCTCTCCTCTCCTCTCCTCTCCTCTCCTCTTCTCTTCTCTTGTCTTCTCTTGCTCGCGGCAATGGAGCTTGGAGCGTGGAGCTTGAGGATGGAGCTTGCTTGAAGCTTGCACTTGGATCGTGGAGCTACCGGAGTGCACAGGAGAGGAGGTAGCTCGATCGGCATGGAGGTAAGCTCACTACACTCGTAGATATGGATGGCGCATCGGCTATGTGAGAGGTAGCCATTAGTGCTCAGCTTGGAATGCTTGAAGCAATAAGCGGTCTGTGGGTCTTGGCGGTTAAGCAAGAGCTCCCACAATGCATCAAAACATAGAAGATAGTAGATAAACTCAAATCTCAGATCTAGAAGTATATGACAGGTTGAAAACTATCATAAAACTGTGGACAGCAAGCACTCATTGCTCTGAGCATACATCACCTCTTTGCACACTGTCCACCTGATCTTATCCTTCTTCGAAAATAGATACAATGAATGTTTCACCTATAGCTTTAAAAATGTACATAGGACAAGGATGCAAATTAGTAGCCTTGAAAATATGCAGCAGAAAACATGAATGGAGAGTTCCATGGATCTTGAAGCTTTAGATAACTTCATGGGGCTATGAATATCATTTCACATTTTTGTTACCAAGAGTTGCATGCCACTGATCGAGGATTGGCCACTCGATTGAGTCAAATGGCAGGCAAAAAAGAAGAACAAGAGCACCATATGGATTTATAGATGTAAGTACCAAGTACTTATAATCATAAAAGAAAATTTTCGAGTAGAGAAGGCTTTGCAAAGACTTTCTAGCCATCAAATTTTTGCCTACATCAACATGCAAAGCTTCATAGGTTCCATTTAGGCTCCTCAAAGGTTGTTCCTCTATTAAATTTAATGGAAAAATATTTGCAAGGAGAGACTATACATGTAAGTAGACGAAGTTCATGACTACAAAGAAACTAAACCAAGAAAAAAGGTATTACCATGGAGACTTACAATTACATGGGAAGATATGATGTGAATTAGGAGGAGCCAAGTTTCAAATCCTTTACTATGTAAACATGTTGTACTATTGCAACTTAACCTCTCTCTCAAATCTTCTTAAACTCAAGCAATCTACATTTCTAGTGATTCTTTAATAAATCACGACATCTACTTAATGAGGGTGTGTTTCTCTTGATTGCATGTACACCCATAAGCTTTTTTTGAATGTTTCTCTTATCCATTGTCCATGCTCATCCTTTGTATTATGAACATAGAAAACTTTGATCGAATCTCAAGGATGCCATTGATGATGTGCAGATGCCGTTAGAATAATTCGATATGAAGAAACTTGTAGTTCTTGTGAGGAAGGCAAGGAGTTAATTGTAAGGTGAAGGGAGAAATGGTGACTCTTGAGTGCCAACTAATAATGAAGGATACATGTCATCTGTCATCAGTAGTCATATACCTCAATGTTTGCTTGAGATCGACAGTATTCTTTCGATTAGGTGTTGCACTCATGAAAAACTACCCATAGTTTACTATGGAGGAAGATGTGGATAATGTCGTCCACAAGGCCCTTATGAGCTGGCCTAGTTTTTTAAACTTAATCACTATTTTATTATCTCTAATATGAGATTTCATGCTATAACTATGATTTGTATCCTATTTTTTATCGACGATATTGGAAAATATGCTTAAATAGGATTGCATATTGTCTACTAGTAGAAATCAATTGAGGCCCATTTGATCCACCAGAAGTTGAGGCAGAACTTTGCAAAGCTAAGCAAAAAGAAGCAAAGCAAAACAAGAAAGAAAGTCTATAAAAAATCAATAAAAATAGCATAACAAATGAGGGATATGACAAAAGGTTGGCCCTTCAAAACTCGACTAATGCTTATAGAAAATGTTTGCAATGCCCAGACAATACATTGATGCCTCGAAACACTTTTGGGTTGATTGAAGCTTGATCAACTCAATTATTGAAGTGTTTATTGTTCTAATTAAAGTTCGGAAAGCAAGCATACAATAGTGAGCTTCATGCTTTGAATGTCAATTATGCCTACATAATATTTCAGATATGCTACATGTCTACGGTGATGTCCACCATTGATATATGAGGCTAGATATGGTTATGACATACTTTAGCACTTCGATTTAAGCTACATTTGATGTAATTGGGCTTCGGTCAGTGCTTTGAGATTTCATACTTATTACTTACAAGTATTGAAGCTTCATTGGACACTTATACTTCCGGATGTATTTGTGATATGCTTCAACTTCTTGGATACTTTAATGTATATGTCTTGAGCTTTGCTTGCTCACTTTGCATTCTAGATTTGCTTCTAATGGGAGACTCTTGTACTCACTTGGCAAAGCTTAGTTCTTTCAGATAATGGAACTCTTAGTTTATATATATGCTCTCATGTATGCTATTGGATGCAGTTCCTCCAGCTTATGGGCTGATTTGATTCCGTATGCTTTGGACAACAACACTTACCTCTATCAATAGTTTGTCAATGACATATATGCTTATGGGATGTATGCTTTATTGACACTTTGACTTTGTGACATTCTTTGGTACCGGTGATCTATACTTAGTCATTGCTAGTTGCATTGACATATACTACTATCTTTATTTCAACATTGTTGTAATTATAGTTTTTAGCATTGTCTTGGAGAGCATACATTGTACTTTGGCAGCCTATTGCTTGCAATTGGTGCACAGTTCTATACTTTGGTATTCTCTCTAGTTTTTCCCTTATTTTGGTTGAGCTTTGGGTCTTGATTTGTAGTCATTTACAACAACAAATTCACTTGGATTTTGCATTGGTATACTATCATTATGGCTAGTTCTTCAAATGATAATGATATTTTCAATATTGAAAAGCATGGTAGCACAAATTTCACCTATTAGAAGACATAGATATTGCAAGTATTGTTTCAAAAAAAGCATGTTAGGTTGTTGAAAACTAAGAGTGTAAAGCCTAAAGGTATAGATCAAGATGATTAGGATGAGTTGGATGAGCTATGTAAATCCACCCTTATACTATCATTGTCTTAACAAGTTTACTTCAATGTTGTTGCACTTAAGGATAATGCATGGAACCATGCGAAAAGATATACAATATTTATGACAAGCAAAGTCTTGCATCATAGGTGTATTGGTTGAAATAGCTTATGGATCTTCACATGAAGAAAGGGACTAGTGTGTCCACGCATTTGAATGAATTTCATTTGATTTTCAACCAATTGACTTTTTAGGGCATGGAGTTCAAGGATAACGTGCCTCCCTTGTTCTTGCTTCTTGTGATATTTTCTAAATTATGGGACACTTTTCATATGGTCGTGTGTGCTAATATGCTTAAAGATGGCTTGAAACTCCAGGATGTTGAGGATGCTTTACTCACAAAGGAAATAAATAGAAAGAATGTGGATGCCTCTTATACTTCTCATGCATTGATTGTTAGGGGCAAACATGATCGTAAGAGTGGCAATGACTGCCAGAGTAAAGACTCACAAAGGTCTCTATCTTGTGAGCAGTCTCCTAATACATCCCATGGTCATAAGTCCTCTCTTACATGTCATTATTATAGGAAGCAAGGTCATATTCAACCACATTGCCATAAGATACATGATGAGAAGCGCAAAGAGAAAGGCAATGGTAAAGTGCATGAAAAGTCTAATGACCGCAGCGTTGTCCTTAGTAAGTCAAGTATAAAGATTGAAGAGATAAGTGTAGTGCAACTTGATTCAAATGATAAGTACATCTTAGCAACTTCCTCTCTTGATGCTTCTCAGTTGACCAATACTTTGTCTACATATTCTTAGTATTGGTTGCTTGATTCTTTGGCTTCCTTTCATGTTATCCCACATAGGGATTTGTTTCAGACCTATCACAGCATATCACATTATGTGAAACTAGGAAATAACTTAGCATTGGACATTATTGGCATTGGGAATGTATGTATGTATGCAATTTCCTTTAGGCAGCTCTTTTACTCTGTATAATGTATGTCATGTACTAGCTTTGACTAAAAGCCTTCTATCTACTAGACAATTGGACGATAGAGGCTATTATGTATCTTTTGGGGATTCTATATGAAAGATTACACATGGAAATCTCGTCTTTACTTGAGATACCAAGCCTAGCATCCTCTATCCTTTATTTGTATATGGGTCTCTTGACCATGTTTTGGCTATGGCTAATATACACCTTGGATAAATTCCTTAAAGGGAATGAAAAAGCTTACTTGTTTGCAATATCTTCTACATCTTGATTGCAAAAGTTTTGATTCTTGTGGCCATTGTCGTTATGGCAAGTAGACACACATTTCTCATATAAGAAGTCTGGCATTACATGCATGGATAAGCCTTTGGCTCTTGTGCATTCTAATGTCTGTGGTCCCATGTCCTTTCAGTCATTGGGTGGTGCGAAGTACTTTCTTATAACATTCATTGATGATTATTCACATAAGGTCTAGGCATGTCCTATGAAGTAGAAATCGGATATCTTATCTACCTTTCACATATGGTCTAGAAAACCTCCCTCATAAGTGCATCTTAGGGTCTTTGGATGTGAGGTTTTCTGCCATGTACCCAAGAGACAAATGCAATAAACTAGATCATAAGTTAGTGAAATGCATCTTTCTTGGTTATGGGGATGCATGTGAGGTAGAATATTGCCTATGAGATTCATAGGCTTGAAAAATCATCCATAGCCATGATGTTGTCTTCCATGAGTAGAAGATGCATAAGCAACTTGAGCATATACTTGAGGTATGCAAGGTGATCCTTCAAGAGGAGTCTCTTATTATCATATAGCCAGCTAGAGACCCTATAGCTAATGTTTCAATAGCCCATGATCATGAGACTAGATAGGATATACGGGCTCCACATCCTGTTTTGAGATGGTCTAATAGAGATAGACATTAGCTTGATTGGTTTGTACCCTCCATGGACTACATTATGGTGAAAAATTCTAGTTGAGTCCCTTACTTATAAGGAGGCCATGCACAGAGGTGATAGACACTCTTGGGAGAGGGCCATGCAGTCTAAATTTGATTCATTGCAAAAAAAAAAAGGGATTTGATGTCTTTGCCCAAGGAAAAACATACATTGCCATGCAAGTGGGTATAAAAGTTGAAGAGTACCCTTGGATGCCTCAAGCAAATATATAAGGCCAAATTGGATGCTAAGGGTTTTAGGCAGAAGCATGGTGTTGACTTTGATAAAGTATTTTGTCATGTGGTTAATATGGCAACCCTATGATTAGTTTGACCTTGGTTGTGTTTACGGACGGAAATGGATGTCCGAAACTGCGCATAATCCTTTCCTAGACCATTCAAGGTCACAGAAACTAAATCATCATCTTCCACTGGTGACCCAATGGAAGCAAGTGCATCTGCAATCTTCTTCACCTTCATATGGTAGTCGTTGATGCTCATATTTTCTCTTTGCACATTGTGCAACTCTTGCTTGAGCTGCATTTTCCTGGCTTGCGTATTTGTGCTATACATCTTTGACAGAGTATCCCATGCCTCCTTTGGCGTACTTGCATCCTGAATATGCACAATCATAGAGTCTGAAATGCTGATAGACAGTCAGTACATAACTTTCCTGGCTCTCTCATGCCATGCTTTGAATGCCTGCATTTGTTGTTGATTGGGAACATCAGGAAGAACTGGTTCTTCTTCATTTCCTGCAACAAATTCCCAATATCCTTTTCCCATAAGCTAAGAGTAACATTTCACTTTTATGCCTAGGGCCATCTGCCTACTCGACTAGTTATTCAAAAAAGTGTCACAATCAACAATCAACTACAAAATAGAGTAGTAGGCAACCATCGATCAATCTATGGACTTGTCTACATGTAAGTCAGTTGTGTATATTGATGTAATATTATACTATGTGAGAGGATGCATAAAGGATTGTTGGCAACACATGCAAAGCTGCAGAAAAACAATAAGGTTTCTATAGAAAAAGTAATCATTTTCAGCATGTGTAAAAATTCTATAATATATTCTAGTGTTTTGTTTTGCTAGCATATACCTTATAAATATTTTTAGGTTGTTGGTATTATAACTTCACGTGATGAAAAGACATAATCAAATTCTTTGGCTCATCCACTTGAATGCATGTTGGACATCCCAACGCCTGCAACAATCATCGTAGACATTCCTATCCGCCACCATCACATGCTTTCCCCCCAAATGATCCAAGAGATGTAGCTCCTTTCATAGTTGTCATAGTCCATAGTAGATAGCCATTTGCTACATCATATAGTCACTTCTTGTTTGCCATGCAATAGGCTTCGTAGTCATGGTACATTTCAACCTCTATCTTGACTTTGCAATGATCTTTCAAAGGGACCAAGTCAAACCTTCTAGTTGATCAACATTGGAGATATGATGTATATATTGTCGATATCCATGATGCTATTGGATGGCTATTGAAACAATGCTAATAGTGATGTGATTGTCAAGATCTAAAATAGACCTAACAACGACTCTCCTACTCTAAAGCTCGCTCTTGAGCCTCACAACCCAACCTCCCACAGCCCTATGGCCATGAGTGATTGGTTGTAACTTAGAGGGATACCTTTAATACTCCAAGAGACTTGGCATTTGTGTAGTCCACTTAACTTATTGCCTAGTCCTAAAACTCCAAGTAAGAGCTACCTCACAAATTGGTGTACACATATGTACACACATTCACCTCCCTAACTAATTGTCATGGCCTTTATCATGGGTGTCCTCAAACTAGCTAGGGTTGGTTCCCACCAAGTCTCATATTTTATTCACCTGAGTGTAACACGTGTATCATCTCTTCCTCACTATGACCCACTTAACATCCATGATCCTACTTCTGGCTTGGATCTCCTTGCATACACTTAGTAAAAAAGAAGACAACTGTTATGCATTGGTATATGCAAAAATAATGGTTTAACACATGCAATTATAGTTTTTTCTTTAAAATCTCTAAAAAACTAGCATGTGTACCAAACATGTCTATCATTAAGCATATATTTCCATAATGTGAAACTATGTAACAATGCAGTGTTGAAATATCATGTCATCAAGCCCACCAATCTCATGCTTTGATCTTCTTATCTCAACATTAGAAAAGAAGTCAACAAATATATTAATAGGCATGAACAAAGTAACTTTGCTTAGCCTACTTGAGATATTAGGTTTTAATACTCTCTGTATCTCACAAAATATTTTACATCTATAGCCCTCACTAGTAGCTGGACTTGGCAAAGGCCACTCAAAGCTTGAAAAATCGGCAAACCGGTTAATGAGGTTAATTGGTTATCTCCTATTGTTGTGGTGCCCAAGAAGAATGGGAAGATTCGAGTCTGTGTGGATTACAAGAAGTTAAATGTAGCTACCATTACAGATCCCTTCCCAATTCCTTTTACTAACTCTCTCCTTGATGATGTGGCAAGCCATGAGATGTACAATTTTTTGGATGGGTTTTTAGGATACAATCAAATTAGGATGCATCTAGAAGATATGGATAATACAAATAGCAATGTGCTAGCCTGGTAACAATAATTCGGACTTTCATATGACCTTCTCTAGTTGCTTGCTCAAGAGCGTTGTAGTGATCTACTCAACTATTGGAAGAAAAGGCTTGGGAATGGTGTATGCTATTAAGAAAATTTCATACTATTTGTGGAACAGTTCATTCATCTTTTTTTTTTTTAAAGGTCTACTTTGCATTTTAAATCAACCTTGTGTGGTAAGACAAATAGCACAATGGCCACTTTTTTGCTTGAGTTTTATATTTTAGCAATGGTATAGAAGGGAAAACAACAGTATATGACTAACCATATGACTTGAGTGAAGTAGAGAACCCCCAACTATCAATGTTAACCTTATTGACACTCACCTATTTCAATTTGATGATTGAGAGACTTAGTTGTTTAGGGCCAAAAATGTCACCTCATATTGGATAGATGACATGGTGGATGAACATGAGGGGAGATAGTAAGGATATAAATAATGATGGTTTTCTCTTGCACACGTGAGGGTCACATCTTAGATCATGCATACCATGTTCATGTATACCTAGCTTGATGTGAAAGATAGAGCATGAGTGGAAGCATATAAGCAAAAGCAAGAGCAATGGCAGATGGAGCAAGAGAGAGAGACATTGTATGTGGGAACTCCATTAGACACAATGTGTGACTTGTCTTCCCTTATTCAATAGTCATTGAAAGAATAAAGAATAAAGTGACAATAATGAGACGCTCACCACTTGCAATAATGTATAGGTGTGTGGTTGAGTGTGTGTAGCAAATACAGGGCGGCATAGGCATATGCACCTTTACTCCCAACAACCTCCCACTTAAAGGGTGAATGTGCTTTTGAGTGAGGAGAGAATAATAAAGTGACAAAGTGTAAATATACATAAAGTATAATAAGATGAGGAATAGACATCATCTCATCCTACACCCTTAATCTTCTTAATGAAGGTAAAATGTTCCGTTTAGAGACTTTTAGTGAGTAGATTTGTAGGATTCTCATGAGTTGAGATATTGACAAAATCTCAATAGACTTGTCCTCTACCACCTCCCTAATGAAGTGATAGGACCCCTCAATGTGCTTTGTCTTTGCATATAGAAGACTAGATTCTTGGCCAACTAAATAGCACTCATAGAACTCAAATGCAATGTAGGAATAACAATAATACCAAGGTCTACTACCACTAGCTAGTCTAGGTATATGGCCTCCTTGCAAGCCTTGGTGGCTGCAATATACTCTACCTCAATAGCAGACAAGGCCTTGCATTTTTGCACCTTGGACATTCAAAAAATAGAGAACCTTCAACAAAAGTGAAGATATACCTAGAGGTGGACTTCCTACTATCTGCATATCTTACATAGTCAAAGTCTGTGTAATCCACAATTATAGTTGGTGATGCTAATATAAAGGTTTGGAGACTTGACATTGGTCATTGTTCTAAAGATGACCCAAGTGATGGTCATTGTGGTCACATGTGGATAACACTTCCCACATAATAAAAAATGCAACATGGTGGGTAGTCGTTTGCTTCAGGGGTAATGGGCACCCCCGAGGCATACGTACCCTAGCAAAGCTAGAGAGGTGGTGTTTATTAATCATCCTAGACATCTATCCTAAGTAGTATTTTGGATCCCACGAAAGCATAGAATTAGCTAGTTATAGGAAGATTCTAACCCAAATGTAAGTATTGTATCATAGGAGCAGCTTTTGTCTTGACCCACAATGACTGCCTAAAAAGGTTCCTAATGACTTTCTATGTCTAGTAATGGCTTTTTAGCACGTAGCTGCCCAAGAAGGATCGTGTTGAAATCAATCAAGGCTACAAGTAGGCTACTACCCCACTTGGTTCAAAGAGAGTGATTGATGTGGGGGAGTAGAATTTTGACCCCCTTGACAATTATAATAGGCATTATCTCACTCTGATTTGTTAAGGTAGGACTAAGTCTAGATCTATGACAAAAACCCTAGTTAAGTCAATGTTTATCCCTTATCCAAACCACATTGAGAAGCCACTTGATTAATCAGGTCTGCCCTTTCATACAGTATTACTGTCAAAGGAGCATTGTTCCTTCACATAACTTAAGTGATGAACACGAAAACAAAAGTCAAACAGTCCTTTTAAAACAATTGTAAACATATGTATAATCTATACATTCTCCAAGGTACAATGCCTCATCGACAACCATACCTACACCAAGACATGTATCTATAAACATAAATACTGGGATCCAAAACATGTGGATACTATTAGCCTATCCCTTTATTAGTATAGGAGCCTTTCAGTTGTGGTCCCCATGTGCCTCAATATTAGCGTACAACATTGCAAAGAGATCTCTCATAATTGGCACCTGTCCTAGCATCCAAGACAAGCTTTGATTCCTTTAATGAAGGAATCATGGTATGAAACTCGGGGTTAGTCAAACTCACCCCTTGTAATTGCTTGTACACAAATATTTTTTCTTTCTGGTAGTAAACAATTCTAAGGAAACCAACCCTCTTCTTATCTAGAAAATAGTTCCTTTATAAGCAAATTTGGCAACTCTTCAAATATTCCATTAGCCCATGATAAATAATCCATGCATATGCCCCTTAGAAGGGATATTTCAAATCATAAAATCCTTCTTTAAGAGAGTAACAACTTAAGAACTCAATTCTTTCTAGTAGAAAACAATTCTAAGGAAATCAAGCCTATTCTTATCGATGAAATAATTTATTTGCAAAGCAAATCTAGCACAGTTGTTTTGAAGCTCATATAACCTCTCTTTTTTATATGCAGGTGATGCTTTTTTGCTTGAAGATGACTCCTAACATGGAATTTTGGGACATTTGCATATCTTACTTTGTATAAGAAAATTTACATGTGGACTATGTGACTCATCCAATGTCAAAAGACAATAGTTAAACTTCTAGCATGCACTTGATAGAGCTTCAAGGTAGTAGCTTCTTTTTGTAGTACGAATAAACCTACCTTGTATGATTCATTCGCTCTCTCTTTATTATCTTGGATCCATGCTTGTCATTGAGAATGCCAACTATAATACAAAAACACAGCCACCTTGTATGATTCATTTGCTCTCTCTCTCTCTCTCTCTCTATTATCTTAGATCCTTGTTTGTCATTGAGAATGCCAACTATAATACAAAAACACCTCATTTTGTGATAAGCTCTAGCTTGCAAATTAAAATTTTTAGAATGCAAGATTATTTAGTACAAGGTTGATGATAGTTAGGTTATGAACTTGAATGTAAAATACCTTAAACTTTTAAGTAATAAATGTGTGAAATATAAATATTTATGAATGTCTACTCAATATTTATATTTCACACATTTTAAAACATGTCTAAAGGTTTTTGTGTTGCCTATAAAAAATGTTTTTAGTGAACACGTACCCTATACGACCTTGCCCAAAGGTTTTCGTTGCATTGACCACCAAAATTGTGTTTTGTCAAGAGTACCCTCCGTGTTCAAGGCCCAACAGGCCCCACAGGGTACATCAAATGCTACGACATCACACACGACCTCCCGTCCTGTGTCCTCTCTCTTCATCGGAAGGAGACTGCAACTCCCGATTCTCAGCAGGATCTCATTCATTATCATATCATGAATAATCTTACAATCATCTGACCGATCAGCACACACAGAGCGAGAGAGAGAGAGAGAGAGAGGGGGGGGGGGGGGGGGGTTGGGGGAGCAGGGAAGCACAAGCAAGCTTGATGCCACCATATCATGACTTCCTTCCTTCTGCAGCATTCTCTCAAGAACTTTCAAGGAAACATTGGAAGTCCTTAGTGGGCATCAATATAAAAGCACGATCATTGGAATTTTGGCATAATAATTAATCAAGTTGATAGGAAATACTCACTTGGGTTGGCCTTCATACACTGGGGCATCACGCAATTCTCAAATTCCAACTCCATCAGGATGACTGTGAGATCCGGCAACAGCAGCAAGCTTGTGGATGCCACTCTTAGCAGCACCACGCTTGGGGTGCGGCTGTCCGAGCATTCGCGGGCTTTCCAGCTTATTTTCTGCTGCGCCATTATTTTTGTTGGGTTTCTTGTAAATGGCATTTGTGAGGTGAGTTGGGAATCAGAAACTTGGTATGTTTGTCTCTGTTTCACAGAAGGTTTTGACATTTCACCATGTGGCAAAAGGGACTCTTTTCCCTTGTTTTCCCCTATAGTGTTCAACATCACGAGCTTCTGCGCAGAGGGTTCAAGGTTGGCAGCCCCCCACGGCACCGAGCTAGGTGCCTGGTGCCTCCCTAGCAGAAATACATGATGTTGTTGTAACTCACAAGTTGGGAATTACTGTGGGAAGTTGTCTAAAACTTCTTGTGTTATTGAATCAGGGGAACATGCTCACAGTAACTTATGATTGCTATTTGGATTGTTACAGGAGTATGTATTCCGCCAGCTACAGTTCAGGTACATCACATGCCATTAAGCAAGACAGATACAGGGATGGACATCTCGAAGTGGTCTAAGTCAATATAAATCATTCACTGTCTTTGGTGGTGTGGTTATATTCTATTAATACTGGTTTGGAGATTCTTCACAGCTAACTTGGTCAATTCACCTGATGCAGTTATGCTTGGTATTTCACTTTGGTGCAGTGCTCTGTATACGTCATCTTGGCATTCTTGCAAGGGGGATGGCAAAGAAAAATGACTGCTCCATGGAGAACGTACTTTTTATTATCTTTTGTGTGGGTTGGAAGTGTTGGTCTAACTAAAGCATCACTCAGATACATCAATTATCCAGCCCAAATTATGTTCAAATCATCCAAGGTGAGTTTTTTTTTTCAATCATGGAATGGGTTTTGGGGATTTAATGGTTTATGTGCCATGTCTAGATCTCAGTATTTGAGGCACAAATTGATCAATGATATCATGCTCAAAGTCTTCTAGCAGTATTTGTCTATGTGCATGTAATCAAAACAAGGTTTTGATGAAGTTCAAGTCAACAGGAGCCGTTTTGACTTTTAGGTTGTGTAAAAATTGTTTTTCTAGGTTTTTTGTGTGTGGTAAACACATAGAACATGATAAACAGGACCTGCTATTGAAGGTCAATGGTCCTTCTTAATGTTTGGCATGAGCTTTGACTAGCTTGTGGTATAGGTTGCCTTCTTGAGGAGAGACAACACTGAAGTAGTGTGGCACATTGTTAAATACCAAAAATCGTACATGTTATGTAAAGTACTTCAGCAATTTTTGTGATTGATTGGGAAGGCTACAAGATGAATGAGGAAAAGTGTCATAAGTTTGTATTATGAGAGTAGAATGGGCTAGCTAGTTCTTCTTGTATATGGCTTTTTTGTAAGGTGCAGTAGTGGGTTTCACTTAGACTATGATTAAAGCATAATAAATTGAAATCTTATCAATATCATAATAATAAGAATTGAATAATAAGGGTGAAAAGTCTTCTCATCACTCATTTGAAAGTGGTTGGGGGAATTGGCTAAAACAAAAGGCATGGCCACAAACTAAGGTAGTAAAGAGTGTATTGGAGTGTCTCGTGGATTTCAATAGGGATGGTGAAGACATGGGCTGTCCAAATTGTATTATTGAAAGGTTTGATAATCATTATTGTGTCTTTTTCAAACTTTGTAATAGATAGCCAAAATTTCACAAATTTGTTTACTACCTTTTTATACTTGGATGCATCATCAAAGAAGATAGTGACTAGTTTACTTTGCATGTTACATGTAGTCAAGATACTCTCTTTTGTGTCCAAGGTTATGCCTTAGAAGCATAACATTTTACTAGAATGATAGAGCTTTAGAAGTGGGAATAGAGAAAGTAGTGGGTTTTGAGACTATTTGATTAGAAGGATTACTTTGTTAACTTTGGATCCTTAGAACAACCCTACTTTTTGTGGCCACTTTGTTGTATTGGAATCATTTGCTCCCTATCTTTTGAGCTTCGACATTGTCATGAGGACATGTATTTTTGAAACCTCACTTAACATGTGGATTAATTTTTAATCATATGATTAAGTAAATGTTGTACATGTGAGGTGCAACTGGGATTAGAGTAAATTTACGAGCCCGGGACTCGAGAAAATCACGGGATGTCAAAGTAAAAAGTTGCTATAAGTTATGCTTCATAGGTACTTGGTGGTATCTGGTGTCAATTGTTGGCCTAAGTCATTCATTTGGCCATAAGTGTCAATTGGTGACATTAGAGATGTGGTGTTTCATGGTACCTAATACCGATCTAATGGTCAAAGACAAATATAGCACAGAGAGACTCCGGAGTGGAAGATGCCTAGCTAATTTAATTATTGGGTAGTCATATTATTTTTTTGGCATGGAAATAATTATTAGATTAGTTTTTCAGTAATTAAAGGTTGAAAATTAATATTTAATGATGGATAATGTTGGAAAAACCATTTGGGAAGCTTGCTACTTGGCAAACTTGCCCGTACAGGCCGGTAAAAGGCTGAAGAAGAGGAAAAATGAGAGGATTCTTGCTATAGCAAATGTGGGAGAGTTGTGAGCAGCCATGGCCAGTCTTTTCAGCCAGCCACGAGTGAGTTTTGAGGAGGCGATTGCAAATTTGGACCCTCCACAGCTGGGCGATAGCATCCAAGTATAAGGTGACAGCTGATTTGGATGTCTCAGTTGTAGGCGACATCAATTAATGTTGTTGTGGCAAGGCAACAACTTCATTTGACTGATTTTCAGTCATTCTTCGTGAGACAAAACTCTGAATTTTCTCTCTCATCTCCCAGCCATTTCACAACCTTGATCTGAAGATCTCAGCATTTGGACCCTTGGAGGCTGAGAAATTGCAAATATCTTTGCTGTAAACCCTAATTTACAGTAGAAATTAGGATTTAGCAGTAGCCTCGGGAAGCGTGCCAAAATTGGAAGCTCCAAGATTTGGATTTTTTAGGGCTGAAGGTGAATTTCAACTAAATTCAGGTGGAAGACTAACCAGCTATTGAATTTGGGGCATTTCCATCGTCTATGAAGTGGGTGAAGGCCAATTAAGTGCTCGAATCAAGGGGCGAAACAGATTGAAGACTTGCTGGTCACTTTGGATAGCAAGGGGAGTTTGGATTGCGAAGGGGATCGGGAGAATCCCATTGTAAATCAACTTCTTCTTTAATAAAGCTAAAGAAATACTGAAAGGGGCGCCAATTTGGAGCCAATTGGGTGTGCATTGCCCAAGATCAGTAGGTAAATTTGTATTTTCATATTTACATTTATTGTTTGCTGCTGTAATTAAGTTGTAATCAGGGATTTACCACCCATCCACGAAAGGAAGGCTGGTTTCAGACATATTTACAACTAGACATCTAGCTTGCTTCTCTACAACAGTCGGAAAAGTCTCCTTTTTGTTGTTTTGGGTCTTTTGATCCTTGACTCCTTGTTTGCCTTCGAAATCTCCACCTTTCTAGTTCTTGGAAAGGATTCTCCTTTGTGGCTTTACAATACTTGGAAAAGTCTTGTTGTTTTGGGTGTTTTCATCCTTGACTTCTATTTTGCCTTGTAGATGTCTATCTTTCTAATTCTTGGAAATGATCCTTCTTTGTGGCATTTTTCCAAGAAGAGAGATTTTATAAAAAACACACGGTTAAAAGGCAGTTTGGAGCTATTTTAGAATAGAGAAGAAAAACATATAAAGGGATGACATATCCTTGACTCTTTGCACAAGGGCCTAGGGGTGGGTGTCAAGTGTAAGCTCGATAGAACAACCAAGGAAGTCCTTAATTACAATAAAATTATCATGCATTTTGGCATAATTTAATTCCCAAAAAATAGCCCCCATTTTTTTCTAAAAGAAAAAAGATATTTTGTTTTGTGGTACGACAAAATGCTTAAAGATCTCCTATAAAAGGACATGTTGTGGGGAGTCCCTGTTTCCACATTTTGTGCAAGCTCTCCATATTCATTACCATCGTTAATTTCTCCACTAGCATCGCCTCGTTGAGCCACTAGTATTAGGGTTTGCACTAATGCTTAATTCCAAAAATAAATCGCTTTATTTTCGAATAGTAGGACAAATCCTCTGTATGTTAGTTGCTTATGCATCCTTCATCCCTTATTCATTACACTCAACCCTCAACCATCAGCCCTCACATTGATGCCCACACCCAATTTGGAGGAGCTGCTGGTTGTTCTTCAGCCTATCTTCATTATCTACTTGCTGCTGCCTGCATGGAGATATCATGATTACTGGAGGATTCACTCTAGCTGCTGCCACACTTACCTAGGAGCTGTTTGAGCCTGCCATGACCTTTTTTGGGGGCATTCTACAGCAGGCGACTTCACGTCTGCAGCTAGTGACATCAGTATTCAGCAAGCGATTTCATTCCTTTCCACTTAGTTTTGTGTTTCATCATCTAGAAGCTGCCTTGCTGATTTGGGGCCTTCACAACCTATTGTAAAGAAATGCTGGATTACAGAATACAAACACAGTCATATGACAAACACACAAACTGATAAAGAAACACAATTAGCGTTAAGGTAAGGGTAACACAGAAAGAATGAATACAAAGATGAAAAAATCTAAATAATGAATTAATACGATGCTTAATGCAGCAAATATACCATGCAAAAGCTTTTGATCCTTGATTTGATTTAGCATTTAGTGTGGGTTTTCAATTAGTGTTCGTCCTATTGAGTAAGTTGTGCCTCTAGGGGAGAATAAAAGGGATGGTTAGATCCAAGACCTTCACAAGACAGACAAGCTATCCCAATGACCACTAGGTGTCAATGACCAGGGAAAAAGCTGTGAAGAAGCTATGGGATGTAAGGGAAGAAGCAAAAAAGAAGGATGGAAGCAAGCAAAGGAAGATTGCCCTAGGAGATTGCCAATTGAGTTGTTGCGAAAATGGTGGATCTAGAATCGACGACTCTTTGATTGACAAGGGGGTAAATATGCATAGATGCATTCTTACAAGAACAAAATGCCAATGCATGTGGCAATGCAAAGGGTATTGCAAATTGTTATGCTCATGAAATATGCTATGCAACGATGCCACTTAGACAATGCTCTTGCAGCGAAGCAAGGGAATTGTTCACTTGCCTAAGTGTCCTTTTACAATCATAGTCATCCGAAGGATGCGAATAATGATACAATATATAAAAAGTAATTGCCTGTTAAGCAAAAATGAACCAAAATCGTGTCATTCTCAAGAGAAGAAAGCCGTCTCTCTCAAAGTAAAAGGGAAAACTAGAGGGAATCACCCTCTCCTTGTCAATTTGAAGTAATAGAGGAGGGGGCACCCACACCGATCTTAGGTAGAAGATATTGAAGGATTGAATGCTTGAGCTACTTGGTCAAGTTTTTTGCAAAATTGTCCGATGAAGGCACAAACTTTAGGTGAATGGTGCCTACCCTAACTTGCTCTCTGGTGAAGTGGTAGTGTTATAGTTGCTGGGGTTTTCAAAAATGGGAGGTATGAATTGGGTTTTCAAGGTTCCATATGAGTTTCCTAAAACATAAGAAACAGGTTCCATTCAAGATGAACACTTTAAATTATATGTGTGTGTGTGTATGTGTATGTGTGTGTGTGTGTGTGTGTGTACTTTAAGTCCCATGGCCCATAACAAAACACATATTGCACATGATTCAAGAAGAGCCACTTGCTAACTCTTTGGCTCAGAGCTATGTAATTTGTTGTAAATATAGATGCAGAATGTGGCATAAGATGCAAGGTGGGCAAATCTTCGAGGGCCCTCCTAAGTGGAATTTGGTGGAAGAATCCTCAAATCCCACATGGTTTGCTATTACTAGCAAGATAACGGGTCTCGGAGAGGGGGCTTGGGTGTTGAAGATTTTGTAGGTGGGTCAGGAGTGGATAGCAAACTCGACTTAGATGACACTATCTCGGATATAGTATGGGGAGGATTCGGTTCAGAGGCCAGTGTATGGGGTTGCGCAATCTCTCTCTTAGAAAAAACAACCTCTCTTTGAACAATCAATTTGTTTGTCCAAGGATCAAAGAAATGATAGGCCATTGCCTTAGAGGAATATTCAACAAAGATCGGAAGCTTAGGTCGGGGAGTGAGTTTGCCTATCTTATTGTTAGGAGTGTGCATGTAAGCACAACACCCGAAAAATTTGAAGAGGAAAATCATAGGCCGAGTGCCAAAAAATGTCTCGAAAGGGGTCTTTTGAGGGATTGCCATAGTTGGGCATTGGTTGAGTATGTATACTAAGTGTTAATAACCTTGACCCAAAGGTGCTTGGGGAGCTTTGTTGCGATTAACATAGAGCATGCTATGTTCACCACAGTCTAGTTTCTATGCTCCATGAATCCATTCTAAGAGGAGGAGTTGGTAGAGGCAAGTTGGCGAGAAGTGCCATTGTTGTGCGGTATCATGTCTAATGGATGAAACAGTGAAAGAGTCTACCTTTATGGGGAGTTCAATTATACACCTACTGACAGTTGTTGGATTGTTTGCATAAGGAGTTGAGTTAGTTCTTTGATTGGACATGGAGATTCAACAAGTGGCTTATATGCTTGGTGCAACTTTAGTCTTCTTTATGTTACTTGACAAGTTCATGTTGTTCATGCTTAAGTTTATATGCCTATAGGATATTTTACACACAAAGAGTTTTATCTAGCCTCAATGCACGCTTTTGGAGAGTCTAGGAAGGGCTTTTTGGGTTAAAATTGGATGTGAATAAGGGGAAGGAATTGAGGGCAACTGTCATGAGGACATGCATTTTTGAAACCTCACTTAACATGTGGATTAATTTTTAATCACATGGTTAAGTAAATGTTGCACATGTGAGGTGTAACTACGGTTAGAGCAAATTAACGAGCTTGGGACCTGAGAAAATCACAGGATATCAAAGGCAAAAGTTGCTATAAGTTATGCTGCACTGGTACTTGGTGGTATCCGGTGCTAGTTGTTGGCCTAGGTCATTTATTTCGCCATAAGTGTCAATTGGTGACATTAGAGAAGTGGTGTTTAATGGTACTTAATGCCAATCTGACGGTCAAAGATGGCGCAAAGACATTGGATAATGGAAGTTGCCTAGTCAATTTAATTATTAGCCAGTCGGATTTCAAGGCACCAAAATAATTATTAGATTAATTTTCAGTATTTAAAGACTAAAAAGTAATATTTAATTATATTTAATTATGGATAATGTTGGAAAAACCATTTGGGAAGGTTGCCACTTATCAAAAATGCCCATGCAAGACTGAAAAGCGTCTTTAGAGGTTGAAGAGAGGCATTTTAGTGGGTTTAGCCTACAAGAGAGGGGGAGGAGATGCTCCTGGTCTGATTTGTAGCCATTGGAGGATCTTCTGAGGCAACTAAGGGTAGGAGAAGACCAATCAACGGCAGATGACAACATCTACAGGTTGTTGAGACAAGGCAATAACAGTAAATGACTGATTTTCTTCAGTTCTTTGGATCTACAAGTTGTTAAGACAGGACAGTAGTAGCAAATGACATCTCTTCATTTCTTTACGAAGAAAGTCTGAAATTTCTCTCTTCTCAGCATTCTCTCTCATCTCCAGCCTTTCTATAGCCTTGCTTCGAAGATTACAATATTGAGATCACTAAAGTCTGAAAAATTTCAGATTTCTCTGCTGTAAACCCAATTTGCAAGCAGAAATTAGGGTTTAGCAGCAGCCTCAGGAAGTTTGCCAGAAATTGGAAGCTCCAAGACTTGGATTCAACAAGGCTGAAGCTGTTTTTAGCATTTTCAAGTGGAGGGACCAGCAAATCATTGAATTTGGGGCATTTTCCATCTCCATCAAAGCGGGTGAAGGCCAATTGATTGCCTGAATCAAGGGGCAAATCAGATTGAAGAATTGCTGGTCATTTTGGACAGCAAAGGGAGTTGGAATACTGAAAGGGATTGGGAGAATCCCATTGTACATCAACTTCTTCTTCAATTAAGTTAAATAAATATCGAAAGGGGCACTAGTTTTGGGGCCAACAGGGTGTCCAATGTCCAAGATTATATGGTAAAGTGTGCATTTCAGTTTTGTGAATTTGTTAATTGCTGTAAATAGTCCTTAATGAGGTTATTTACCACCCTATCTGAGGAGGAAGGCTGGTTATAGCAACTTCAAGGAGAACAAGGGTGCCATCTGCAAAGAATTTGGTGATAAAAAATGTGAAGGAAAAGAAAGATATCTCATTCTTTTTATTCATGAAGATAAGCAACTCATAGCAAGGTAACACCAAGAGAGAGCAAAGCTTGAAGAGAGTTTTTGGAGGTCTTTTATGGATTGGTTTACATCAGATCACTATTATAATACAAAGTATATAGGCTGAGTATTGTAGTCCATAGCTTTGGTAGTCAGAGCTCTCTTGATCTAGGTGCCTTCTCTTACCTATAGCTATCCTAGTGAGACATAGTATGGATAGATTTGAAGATTTCTTTATTTACTATTGAAGGTCTTGATGTAAGGGTTTCCTTTGGGCTGAAAAAAATGTCTTTTGAAAGCTCCAACACAGAGTAGTTGGATTTATGTAGGCTGCTTTGTCTTGAATGAAATCTATGCATATACGGGTTTTGTTCCTGGCAAAGGGGTCTTTGTTTTGATTTTGGATCATGTGTACAACAATTGGATTGATGTATATGGGGTATTTTTGAGCTATTGTCTTAGTGAAATTATCTTGAGCTATTGCCTCAAACTTGTTTGAATTGGATTTATGTCTATTTAATAAAATTTGAATCAGACTCTTCTATATTTGGGTTTTTGATATTTCTTATGTCTCTATTGGAGAAGACATTCTTTCTTTTAGATATTTATTATTTTTCCTCTCTATGATCTCTTCTTACTAATCCTTGTGATTTAAGGCCTTTCATTTAAAACTTGTTGACATTTGGTGAACTTGATGTAAAAGCCATTTGAAGAGTTACTAGATGAGTGATGCTATGGGATCTTTACGAGGTTCTTTTGATGAAGTAATATAAATATTGTAGACCTTTAATACGTATTTGCAGTAGCAGCAACAACAGTTGCAAACATTTAGAAAGCATGAATTTGTTGTCACTAAAGGTTTGCAGACTGTTGAAAGTCAGTTGAAATTGTTTGATGGTTGGAATGTTTCAGCCTACTTAAAGATGTATGCAAAAAAGATAGATCTTTTTGGGATAGCTAAAATTAATTAGATTTAGTATTTTGTATGGCTCATAGTGCGTGAACTAAAGCCTTGTATCAGTGCGTTTGAAAGACGTAGGCTGGGGTGAGTTTAAGAAAGCATTAGGGAATAATTTTTTATTGAGGACATAGGTTTGGTCACTTATCAAACTTTAATAGAATGGATTACTAAGCTTATTAAATGTCTTGTAGCTAGAGTTATTATGCGAGTTTGAGTGTAGGTTTGATTAGTTGGATGTTGTTGAGCAACAAGCTATGAGACGGAAAAGATAGAGTTATTTTTGCAGGTTGTAGATCCTGCTTTGTAGTTGAGCTTGGAACAACTTTGTGACAGCTTCAATGGTTGTTTGAGCAAGGCAACATTGGTTTTTTAGTCTCTCTCTTGATGAAACTCTCAAATTTCTCTCTCTACAGTATTTTCTCTCATTTTCCTGCCATTTCTCAAGTCTCGTTAGCATTTTCTAGTAGTTCGAGTCATCAGAGGAAGAGATTTTAGTCAATCTTTGCTGTAAATCCTAATTTATAGCAGAAATTAGAGTTTGAACAGCCAACTTGGGATGCATGCTCAAAATTGAGAGCCTAGGACGGGAATTCCAATAGCTGAAATTCAAGAATTTTAGGGAGATTCAAGAGGCCAACCAGCCAATATCGGATTTGAGGCTGAATTTGTCTTTCAAGGAGTAGGATGAAGATCAATCTCCAAGCAAACCAAGGGGAAAATTCGTTTGAAGGCTTGGATTAGTGGAGGAGACCCATCCATGTGCAATAAAAGTTAAAGAAATACCGTAAGGAATGCCAATTTTGGGCCAAGAGGTTGTCCATTGTTCAAGATTAAAGTGGTAAATTGTGCATTTTTAGTTTATGTGAATTCTATGCTTGCTATAATTATTGACTAATCAGGTTATTTACCACCCTCTTTGAGAAGGAAGGTTGGTTTCAAAGAATGCATGTTGGGATCTTCTCTCTTGGGTGGTCATCCCCTTTTTTACATGGCTAGTAGACCCTTTTTCCTATTGTCCTCCTATCTTCATGGCTTCCTCCCGAGCATACATGTGAGTTCTCATCTGTATTGTGTTCTTCAATGTTCTTTCTTTCCCTTTCTCTTTTGTCTTGTGTTTCAATAGTTTATTACAGCATATGTTCACGCTTCCATTGTTGCTCCACTTTTGATATGGTATCAAATTTCAGGTTCTGTCCTCTTGCTGTGTTTTCTTTGCTGATTTTAGGATTGTTTTGACCAATAATAATCAGGCGATTGCTGCTCCAACCAAGCAACCTGTTTTTCCTGCATTTTTGTTGACGTCAACATTTGTACCACCTACGTCAGCCCCTCTCCTACCTGCATGTCAGTTCTAGCCTATGATTGGTGTTTCTACATCTCCTCCTAGAAACAATGTGATGGATGAATTGGTGAAGAGTATGCAAGATTTGCAACTTAAGGTTGCAAAGCTTGATGAAAAGGGGTGGGTTGTAGCTCCTAAGGCTTCAACTCGAGAGGGATTTGTTTGTCATTGCATTTGGTGTGATAGTCCTTTGCATGAGCAGAGAGACTGTGATACGTATTGGGATGCTTTAGAAAGAAAGTTGATTTTTTGGGAAGAGGAAAAAATTCATTTGCAAGAAACATGTCTTCTACTTGACTTGAATTTTGGGTAAGGTGAGATGCAAAAATTACTTGAGGATATGGTTACTAGGAATGTATATGTAGCAGTGGAAGTTGCCACTTTTGGGCTGCAAATCGAAAAAGCTCCTAGATATGGTATGTCTAGTAATAAAGTAGAGATTTGGACTCATGTAATGCACATAGCTGAAAAGGGTAAGATATCTATGCTTGAATTAATTAGTGCCAGTAAGAGCATTCGTGAGATGATGGGTTGGGATGCGCTACTAGATTCATTTTCAGCTTAGGCTTATCTTGCCAGGACTTAGACATGGATGTGATTGTGGAAGAGACAAAGAAAGGGTGAGGATAATGCAGGTACTTCTAAGAGAGTGACTCATGGAAATCCGGATCAGCCTAGGGGTTCTGCGAGGCTTACTCCATAGCATGTGATGCAAGATGTGTCTTAAGAGAAAAAGCAAGATGGGAAGAAAATGGAAAAACAGCTAGGGTACAAACGACAATCAGATATTGAGATTGCAATTGATTTGAAGAAAGTTCTTGAGGAGCGGATCTTGAACAATAGGGTTGAGTTTACTCTTGGAGAAGTACTTGGAATTACGAAAAGAGAATTTCATGAAGAAATTATTGATATCATTAAAAGAAAATGACAATTTCTCGGGGAACCAACAAATGTGATGGTGTAGGAAGAAAAAGAGCTTGATTTCCAGGGCATATAGGTGGATTATGAGGATGATACAAGTGTTGTTTTAGATATTGTTGATGTTGTAAATGTGGTGGTTGAAGGTGCAAAAGCTGATACATTGGCTGAAAAATCAGTAAATTGCAGCAATATATAAAGGGGAATGAGTTAGATGCATTATAATGATGATGAGACTCCAAGTTTGATTCCTAGAAGTCATTACACTTGAAATCATTAGGCTTGAGTGATGGCAGAGATAGTTGTGAAGATTGGGGAGCTTGAGACTCCATGTATTGTACTTATGGACCATGGGTTATAGATCAATGTAATAGTTAGAAGTTTGTATGAAAATGACGAATGGCTAGTTGATGTTGATCATGGATGTAGGATATGGGTAGTAAACATTTCTTTAGGGGATATTAATGTAGCTTGTGTGAATGTGAGGGTTACCACTAGTGATGTGCATGATGATCAATATTTCTTTGTACAAGATACTTTCACTTATCCGATTATTTTGGGAGAGCCATATATCATTGTTGTCCACATGGAGGAAAAAGTGTTGGTGGATGATGGGTTAGCTTATGCACGAGTCAAACATAGAGATGGGAAAAGAGGTGTCAAGTTCTTGACTGTGTGTGAATTGTGCCAAAAATAGAGACAGCTAAGGGACTCTCTGCTGCCACCAAATGTGAAAAAGTTTAGGGATGTGGGTTTTCAATGAGCGTTCCTATAAGGCAGGACTACATGGTACTGCATTGAGAAAGCTCTCGCCTCCTATTGTAGGTACAAGTGCTTTTTTGGTAGGATTTACTGAATTTACAGTAGCAAGTTCCGTATGTTTTCAAAGAATTTAGTCTATGAAGAGGGTTGAAAGACTAAATATATGCAGGGCTGAAAAAGACATGAAAAAGCATGGATTATTGGCAGTAGATGAGAGCATCTATGGCATGTATGATGGATTGATTTTTGTGGACACAATAGCTGAAATTTCAGCAATCCTGAAATGTGAAAATATGGTTGAAAAGAGCATGATATAAGAGGCATTTCCCAACTCATAAGAAAATTCATAGACAAAGTGCATTCAAGTTAAAGCAAGCAAACTTGGAGAAGAATTCCAACCTTCTCTTCTCATTGGATATGTTTCAAGTGTTAGAGGAGTTTGTCAAGCAGGAAGGGTTATGTTTGAATAAATGGGCTGAAGGTGTGGTAGAGACAAAGTACAAAATTGTGGATAAGAAAGTTAAACTTGTTGCAATGTCACTACCACCAGAAATTGAAGAAATATATGATTTGGTGTCTAGACAGCCAAGCTTAAGGGATCAAAAGGGAATTGGTCACAAATTTATTGTGGAATCACTCAAAGAGGTAAGCATTGGTTGTAATGAATTTCTCTTACCTGCAGAGAGGAAATGCTTCGAGGAGATGATATCTAGGCATGGTAATTTTTTTTAAAAATAATGTGAAGTTAATATAATGTAAAGATATGTACATCAGCCTAAAGAGGCGACTGGTCAATTGTTGAAACAGTTACTGCTTTTTAACAAAAAACTTGGAGTAAGCCTTAAAGATAGGGTTCTTCTTCCCTAAACCCTTAAAAATAGTCAACACTTCCTCCTTACATCTCATTACATCAAAGCCACTAATAGAATGCTTATTAAATATCTGCTTATTTCTAAAGCTCCATATATTCCGAATTATCACAGCCCTCAACACATCCCACAGCTCTGCTATTGCCTCATTAAGGTGCCCATAATTGCCAAACAGAGCTACTTTAAAACTAATTTTGCTAAAGAAACCAGCCCTCTCAACCCAATTCATAATCACCCTCCAAATACTTTGGATTTCAGGACACTCCTAGAAAAGATGTTGGACTGATTCCACATGATATTTGCAGAGAACACAAAGAGGAGAACATCTGCCAGACTTGGAAAGATGCTCCTATGTCAGCCATTTGTTCACTGTTGTTTTCCAAAGGACCATGTTCAGCCTATGGGAAGGAGTACTTCCCCAAACCCTCCCGACTCTTCTTTTCCAAGTTCTAATCTTGGTTCTGGGACAAATCCTCTTCCAATACGCATACACCTTGCGAATGTGTCTTATGTCTCTTCCTTTGAAGTCACTTCTCCTGTCAATCCAAAAGCATTTCAGCAGGCTAACATCTTGTGGGGTGTAGGAGGTAGGCCATGATTACTTAAGTGTTGAGAATATTATTTTCAACAACATCACCTCTTTGTCAGTGTGCCGAAACAGGCTTTTAGCTTCAACCTCAGAATACCAGTGAGATTCATTCTTCTCCCATAGGTGTCCCCAGCAATGCAAGCCCTTGCTGAACATATGCTTAGCAAGTCTGGGTTGACCAGCAACTGGCAGATAATCTCCTTTAAAGGCTTTAGGGGAGAGCCAAATAACTCTCAGTAGACTAGGGTCACCACACCCATCCTGTATCCCACACCAATCAGCCTCACTAAGCAATGACTTCGACTCCTTAATCATGCTCTGAAAAAGTTCCGATGCATCAACTTGGATGTGGAGTCTTGAAAAGGACATTGGACCACCTGAGACCTTCCCATTGGCCACTGGGGATCTTGCTGTGAGAGAGCCAATACCTTATCACAACAGCCCATGGCTGGGGGCAATCAATTCTCTTTACCAACTTAAAGAGGAGTCTCTTTGCCTTATCTCTCAAGAACTCAACATCGAGACCACCTTCAGCTTTTTCTGCTGTTACAAGCTCCTGAGAAATGGAATGCCATTGATGCTTGTCACCAAAAGAAGATAAAAAATTGCAAAAGATTCTTTCCAGCGAATTCCAGCATTGGGCACTAAAGGCCAGAACAGCTGCTATACACAATAGTGGGCACAAGCATTGAGCTCAAAATTACCAACCTACCTCCAAAGGTTGTCTTTTTAGATGCCCATTTGACAACCTTCCCTTGAACCTTGGAGAGAAACCAGTTGAACCTTTGTTGTTGTGTCAAGCCAAGCCCTAATGGACATCCTAAGTACTTGAAAATTTCCTCTTTCCTGGACTCTGAAGCCAAAGTGATGAATCCAATTAGGTGGATCGTCAGCTCCTAAATATAGTAATTCTGTCTTGGTGCGGCTCACTTGAGATCCAGACACTTCTGAGAACAGCTGATACACTTCAAGGAGGAGCTCAACCTGATTCTTATCAGCTGAGACAACATTGGAGTTGTCATCTGCAAACAAGTGTGCCACCAGGTAATTGTCTTCAGGAAGCTGCAATGGCTTGAGAGATCCTCTCTGCACCAACCAGTACAGCCTCCTTAAAAGAGGGTCAATCACAATAGCATAAAGGAGGGGTGCCCCTGCCTAATGGATCTCTTAAGATCAAAGGATTTAGTTGAAGAGCCATTGATAGAAATCTGAGCAGAAGCATTACTAAACAAGGTACAAACCATAGCAGTGCAGCTTGAGCCGAAGCCTAAGGCCTCCATGGTAGCCGAGATAAAGTCCCAAGAAATGCAGTCGTGAGCTTGTCAAAGTCTATGTTGACTAGTGACAAGTTCATGTTGACAAGGATGGATGTTTGACCATTGGAAATTGCCCAATCCACTGCAGAGGCCAGATTGAGGGATTGAGGATGGCATCTTGTATTTTCCGCCTGTAAAGAAATCCAAATTGATTGTGATGTATGACCCTAGCCAAGATGTACTTGAGTCGCAAGGTTATCACCTTTGCCATCAGCTTATAGGACATGCTCAGCATTGTGAGGGGATGCCACTGCCCCATCTTCATTCTGTCAATAGACTTCGGAATAAGCTTGATCAGTCCTGCATTAATTACAACAGGGATAGAGCCAGCCTTCATGCATGCATCGAGGAAAGTTGTGAAGTCTTTGCCATATGTGTCCCATATAGACTTGTAAAACTCTACAGGTAGCCCGTCAGGGCTGGGTGATTTCCCATCCTTCAAACTGTGTAAGGCAAACTCCACTTCTTGTTCAGAGAAGGGCTTCCCAAGGTGTCATTTGTCCATCTCCGTCAAGAGCACTTCACTCCCCTCAAAGGTTACTAGTTTCTGTTTGTAATCGAACAAGCCATCATGGGGCTGTCCCCGACTATAGCAGACAGGTGACCATAGAATGCTTGTTGGATTTATTTAGTGGACGTGAGTTTAGCACTATCTGTAGCTTCAATGCAAGTAATGAATTCCCTTTGCCCCTTCTTTTTAAGTGCTTGAAAGAAAAAATCAGTTGGTGCATCCCCTAGAGTCATCCAGCTAGCTTTTAGCTGGATTTTGGCTGCCTGCACTCTCTTGGTCTCCTGCATTTGCATGTACTGTTCAACTTCCTGCAGTAGAGTAACCAGAATAAAATCATTGTTTACATAGCTAAGGGCAGCTAGAAGAGATAGTCTTATTTTGGCTGTGTTATCCATATTAGTCCTCCTTTCCCAGCAGCAGCCCTTCCATAAGCTTTGGAGGCTGCAACAACTGCTGCATTGCAAGATACCCAAGAGGAAATGGGATCAGTGCTGCAACTCCTTGTTGAGGACCATGTAGAGCAGACCTTGCTCAGAAACTTCAGGTCAGCCAGAAATGAGGTGTTTAGTCTGAAGGGCGGGGGCCCATCATGTGCATCTCCATCTCCTTGGATCTTGAAAGTAAGAAGTACAGGGGAACGATCCGAAGAAATAATGTCAGGAATGACTAAGATTTTGGTGTCAAGTGATAGCCATCATCCTCCATTATTCACATAAATCCGATCTAGGTGAGCAGCTCTCCAGTAGAAGTCTTTTTGATGGTTGTGCCAGGTATACAAAGATTGCCCTCCCCCATAGCTGACAGCAACATCAGCCCGGCCATGAATCGTGATAAGTCTGTCCCAAGCATTTCTTTCCACCAACATCATTTGGCTTGATCCATGGGAGTGGTCTCCAATCTCCACTGTCATGTTCCAGTCCCCCAACATGACTGTGGGAGTTGTCTGAATCTTGTCAGCAATCATTGTTCACTGTTGGGCTCTCCTATTTGAGATGTTGGCTGCATAGATAGAGATAAAGGTTATCAGCTCTCCTTCAATAGTCTCTTCAATTCCCAGGAGTGCTTTGAGTCTTCAGCCCACAAAAGCTTAAGGACAAAGGAGTCCTTGATCAAGATCATCGAACCCCCTCGGCCCCTCTTACAACCTTGAGCCAGAGCCAAATATCCAGGAAATGAAAGCCCTTGAGCCTCTTCAGCATCAATCTTAATCTCTTGTAAGGCCATGACATCTAGCTCTTTTCTTCAAAATGCCATGCAGATTTTTTCCACGATTAAATCTTGGACAGCACGTATAGGAGCCACATGGCAGTTACTTGTAGGAGTCCTACTTGGAGCAGAGACTAATCTTGGAGCTCTGATAAAGATCTTGGAGAGATTTGGCCAAACTGTGGCTAAAATGGCAGGTTGTGTATCCATTACAAGCTATTTCGAAGGTAGCTTGGTGAAATAGGGTTTAACTGGACTTAGAAGAAAAACAAACTATGGTTACTTTTCAAAGAGAGGGTTCTCTTTCCTCTTTCTCGAAGCTTCCCTGCAGTCCATGGGCAGCCATGAAAGCTTCAGTCCAAGCTTCAACTTCTCTCAAATTTCTTGAAGATTCTTAATCATTTTAGCCTTGGGATTCATTCCAGTAAAGATTTCTTAAAGAAATTGCCAGGATTGAGTAAGATTGGCCCAAATTCAACCTCAAGAGCTTCCATACGGTCAAGATTTAGGGGAAACGGGTCCAATGCTTCAATCTTGAGCTTCTGAGGTTTCAAGATTGCTTCCAAGCATCCAGGGAACAAGGATTGAAGGTTATTTCAACAACATTGAGCAACTGGAGGCTTAATCAAGCATTTGGGGATCATTCAAGCCTTCATCAAGCTATACAAGATCTATTTCTCTTCAATTCTTGCTCTCTCTCATTTATCCAATTGTTGAGTTTCATCCATTTGGTTTAGAGATTAAAGAATTGAAAATTTCCCATTAAATTTCAGCCCATCATTGGTTAAATCAGCCCATTCATGGAGTGCATTGCTTACTTGACTCAAGAAGTGAATTAGAAGCTCTTGCTTGAGTTTTCAGCATTACATTCAATCCTATTTGTCAAAGATCAACTGATTGGTTAAATTGCTTACTCTAATCCAATGATTTGCTGATGACTTTGATTCATGGCAAAATATATATTAATCCATTGTAAAGGATAAGTTAGTAGTGAGTCGCTCCGTGGTAAGACCCTCTCCCTATTCATTTTTCCAATTTCAATCCTATTGCATCTTATGGAATGAGCTGAATGGAAATTTCAGTAATGTATATCATGTTGATTGATTAGAGTAGCATGTCATTGCCATGTTGAGATTCCCACCGAGGAAAAAGGTGGATGCTGGGGGAGATAGTGGAACAATGGAGAGGTGACCCTCCCCCACTATCAAAGATCCCGAAGGGGTGTAACCAAGTGACCTGGGAGGGAACTTCATCCACCTCTCGATCATTTGGAGCTCATGTAGGGAGCCTAGCTTGTCTTACCGTTTTATCCCTCACACAGGTACCGTGAGCGGAGAATTGAATATTCAAGTATTCTCAAAGATTCAAGTATCTTGAGATCAAAACAAGGTGAAACAGGGCTTTTATAGGACACTGCAGGGTATAGATAAGTTACTACAGGTACTATTTTCATCATTGGGATATATGTGCAGGTACTACAGGTTGCCCATAGGTCCTATTCAGCTCCCCATAGGGTTTGGAAGCCCTTAGGTACAACCATTTTGCTCTCATAGGTGGAAATAGGGCACTTACAGGTTAAAATAAGGTATAGGTGTAACAAACCTTTTGTATATAAATTATTACCAAGACATATTGGCTCAATGATTCCAAATTAATTTGATACTTGAAACCAACCTTCCTTCTCGGATAGGGTGGTAAATAACTTGATTAAGCACTATTTACAACAATGAATAAATTCACAAAACTGAACTGTATACTTTACCATATAATCTTGGACATTGAACACCTTGTTGGCCCCAAAACTAGTGTTCCTTTCGGTATTTATTTAACTTAATTGAAGAAGAAGTTGATGTACAAATGGGATTCTTCCAATCTCCTCGGTATTTCAATTTCCCTTGTTGTCCAAAGTGACCAGGAAGTCTCAATCTAATTTGTCTCTTGATTTGCGTAGTCAATTGCCTTCACCTGCTTTGATGGAGATGGAAAATGCCCCAAATTCATTGATTTGCTGGGCCCTCCACTTGAATTTGACTAAAAACAGCTTCAGCCCTATTGAATCCAAGTCTTGGAGCTTTCAATTTTTGGCATGCTTCTTAAGGCTGCTGCTAAACCCTAATTTCTACTGCAGATTAGGGTTTACATAAAAGAAATCTGAAATTTCTGAGCCTTTGGTGATCTCAATGTTGTAGTCTTTGGAGCAAGGTTGTAGAAAGGTTGGGAGATGAGAGAGAATGTTGAGGAGAGAGAAAATTCAGACTTTCTTCGTGGAGAAATTTGAAATTTCTCAGCCTCTTGTGATCTCAATGCTGTATCTTTGGAACAAGGTTGTAGAAAGATTGGGAGATGAGAGAGAATATTGAGGAGAGAGAAAATTTAGACTTTCTTCGCAAAGAACTGAAGAAAATTTGTCATTTACTGCTGTTGCATTGTCTTAAGAGCTTGTAGATGCAAAGAACTGAAGAAACTCAGTCATTCACTGTTGGTGCCGTGTCTCAATAGTCTATAGATGCTGTCACTTTGCTGTTGATTGGTCTTCTCCTACCCTTGGCTGCCTCAGAAGATCCTCAATGGTTGCAAATTAGACCAACAACATCTCCTCTCTCTCTGTTGCAGGCTGAATATACTAAAATGTCTCTCTCTAGCCTCTAAAGACGTTTTTCAGTCTTGCATGGGCAGCTTGTAGATGTTGTCACTTGTTATTGATTGGTTTTCTCCTGTTTCCCCTGGCTGCCTCAAAAGGTCCTCTAGTGGCTGCAAATCAGACTAGCAGCATCTCCTCCCTCTCTCTTGCAGGTTGAATACACTAAAATGCCTCTCTCCAAACTCTAAAGATGTTTTTCAGTCTTGCATGGTCATTTTTAACAAGTGATAGCCTTTTCAAATGGTTTTTCTAGCATTATCCATAATTAAATATTAATTTTCAGTCTTTAAATAATTAATCTAATAATTATTTTAGTGTCCTAAAAAATAATGTGACTTGCCAATAATTAAATTGGCTAGGCAACTTCTATTCTCGAGTGTCTCTGCACCATCTTTGACCATCAGATTGACGTTAGATACCATTAAACGTCACTTCTCTAGTATCACCGACAATTGATACTTCTAGTCAAATGAATGACCTAGGCCAACAAATGACATGAGATACCACTAAGTACCTGTGCACTATAACTTATAGCAACTTTTACCTTTGACATCCCGTGATTTCCTCAGGTTCTGGGATCATAAATTTACTCTAATTTCAATTACACCTTACACGTGTAACATTTACTTAATCTCATGATTAAAAATTAATCCACATGTTAAGTGAGATTTAAAAAATACATGTCCTCATGTAACTTGAAAGACGATTTGTATTATTTAAGTATTTTAAAATATGATTAAATGTTTATCTTTTTATTTAATGGTGGCCAATGGTTAGAACGCCCTATAATTATACTTGGGTTATCATTGACAAGATACCCAATAGAAATTACAAGTTTTAGTCTAGCGGTCAGATTGACTAAAAAGCTCAGATGACTAAGATTTTTATACTCAGATAGTCACATTTACTAGAAGCCTATATAATGAGCGGTTTCAGAAAGTGAAACCAAATGCTCATGATATACGAAACAAACCATGAACCAGTGAATCTATTTAATGAAGCTCTCTAAAAGCTAAATTTGGGAACTCCTAAAATTTAGGAGGTTACTATTTTTTGGAAGTTGCTTAAATGGAAATTTTGTTCAAGTCAAAGGCTTTGGAATTTTGCAAGAAACAATTTTGTCTTCAACAGTTATCTCAAATTCTTAACCATTTGAGAGATTTTTAGAGTTTGCTAAATGACAGTCTTCTCAAATGGTTTTTTCAGCATTATCCATAATTAAATATTAAATTTCAGTCTTTAAATACAAAAAATTAATCTAATAATTATTTTGGTATCTATAAAAATAATCTGACCAGTGAATAATTAAATTGGCTAGGCAACTTCCATTTTCAAGTGTCTTTGCGTCATCTTTGACCATTAGATTGGCGTTAGGTATCATTAAATGTCACTTCTCTAGTGTCACCAATTGACATTTCTGGCCAAACGAATGACCTAGACTAACAACTGGCACTAGATACCATCGAATACCTGTGCAACATAACTTATTGCAACTTTTGCCTTTGATATCCCGTGATTTCCTCAGGTCCCAGGCTCATAAATTTACTCTAACTGTAGTTATACCTCACATGTGTAACATTTACTTAACCACATGATTAAAAATTAATCCATATGTTAAGTGAGGTTTCAAAAATACATGTTCTCATGATAATGCTTATGTATCTTGAAAGACGATTTGTATTATTTAAGTGTTTTAAAATATGATTAAATGTTCATATTTCTATTTAAGGGTGGCCAATGACTAGAATGCCCTATAATTATACTTGGGTCGTCATTGATAAGATACCCAAGAGAAATTAAAAGTTTTAGTCGGGTGGTCACATTGACTAGAAGCCTATATAGTGAGTGGTTTCAGAAAGTGAAACTAGATACTCATGATATACGAAACAAATTATGAACCGGTGAATCTATATAATGAAGCTTTCCAAAAGCTAAATTTGAAAACTCCTAAAATTTAGGAGGTTACTATTTTTGGAAGTTTCTCAAATGGAAATTTTGTTCGTGTTAAAGGCTTCGAATTTCTCTAGGAACAATTTTGTCTTCAGCGGCTATCTCAAATTCTTAACCATTTGAGAGATTTTTAGAGTAGAAGGTTTGGAAGCTTCTTTCTCTAGAAAAGTGACATGTGGAATCTAGAAAAGGACATGTGTTATTTTGAAGAGAGTGTCCTTACATTTGTCATTTTCAGCAAACACTTATCATTTGTAGCCTTTACTTTTCAATTTTGAGCATCCAAGCCCTACACCTGTATATTGGAGGCCTCTCTCTTCATTTAAAATAAGATCTCGTACTGAAATTTCAGTCGCATGCCTTGTATTCTCCTATCTATCTCTCATTGAAGGAACACTTTCTACTTAGCTTGATCTAATCCAAGCACTGAAGAAGAAAATCAACTTGCTGCTCGGAGTTTGCAAAAATTAGAGTTTCAAAACCCTAATTTTTAGAATTACAGTAAATTAGCCCTTTTGTATATGGCTTAGGCACTTGGAGCCCGTGATTTTGTTTCAATAAATTCCTAAAAAGGGGGAGGGGCCGGTTCCCCTCTTAATGTAGTGTCGACTCTTTGAAAGTCGCGAGCTTACAGATAAGGAAATGGCTATGAATATCTATGACCAAGAGATGTCGGCTATTTTACATGCAATAAAGAAATGACACCATTACTTGTACGGTAGCCGGTTTAGAGTTCAAAGCGATCACAAGGTTCTAAAGTATCTCCTCACTCAGTTAAATCTCACTCCTAAGCCATGTAGATGGGTAGCTAATCTACAAAATTATGATTTTGACATCACTTATACGAGGAGTAAAGACAATGTGGTAGTTGATTCTCTTTCTCGCATGTGGGCATGTAAAGTTTTAGCTATGATCGAGCTACATAGTGATTGGATTGAAGAATTATAAGAAGCCTATCTTTTGGATGATGAACTCAACCATGTTTTTCAAAAATTACAGCAAGGTCTCATGGAGAAAAGCTGACATTATCAACTTAAAAATAGCCTAATTTGGTTTAATACCAAGATTGCTATTCTCTCTACTTCTTCTTTCGCACTGAAAATTATAGAGAAGTTACATTCTTTGCTTTTAGCTGGACATCTTGGAGTTTTTACAACCTATGATAGGATCAACAAAAGCTTTTATTGAAAAGGACTATGGAAAGATGTTAAGGATTTTGTTATGAAGTGTATGCCTTGTTAGTAGCATAAGGAGAACACCCATAAGCCAAGTGGTTTGTTGCAATCACTACCTATTCCTAAGGGCAAGTGGACGCACATTACCATGGACTTCATTATTGGTTTACCTACTACCAAAAGGAGATGGAATAGTGCTATGGTAGTGGATAGACTCATCAAGGCAACCTACTTTATTTCTACCAAGACATATTTTACTCGCATAGGTGGCTAATCAATTTATGGAGCATGTCTTAAGATTACATAGATTATTGCAGGTGATTGTACATGACAGGGATTCAAAGTTCATGAGTAACTTTTGGCAGACATTATTCACCTCCATGGGTACTAAATTGGCTTCTTCTACATCCTATCATCCACAGACTGATGGCTAGATAGAAAGGGCAAATAGGTGGTTGGAGACTTACCTTCACCATTTCTGTCATGATGTGTAGCACGCCTGGGATTCTTGGTTGCATTTGGCTAAGTTTGCCTATAATAACTCCACTCATGCTAGTATTGGAGTTTCCTCCTTTGAGACTATGAGGCTATGTATGGTTATAAGGTGCCCTTATCCACAATCATTTTCAATGAGAAAATCAATCCTCATGGGAAAGAAAAATTGGAAATAATGCAAACCCTTCTTCAATAGTTTAAGATGAATCTTAGGAAGGCCCAAGATCAAATGAAGATGTATGCAGATGAGAAGAGACGACCTTTAGATTTCCAAGAAGAAGAATTAGTTTTGTTGAAAGTACTCGAGTCTTGTTACTCTACCTTGAAGGATGGATCTAGTAATAAGCTTGCTCATAGGCTTTATGGACCCTACAGGATCTTGAAGCGCATTGGATACTTGACATATAGATTGGAACTACTCTCTTGTACTAAGATTCATAATGTATTCCATATTAGTCAGCTTAACCTCTTCTATGGTACTCTTGTGGATATAGTTGATGAGCTGCCACCTATAGACAAAGAAGGTCTTATTCAGTACATCCTTGAGGTGATCATAGGTTGGAATGAGAAGAAACTTCGCTCTCGTTCTATCATTGAATATTTGATTAGATGGAGAGGTTTACCACTCGAAGAAGCTTCTTGGAGGCCTAAATCTATATTAGATGAGTTTCCTTATCTATGGGTGTTAGCTAGTCATTTCCTGGACAGTGCGGACATCAGTGCCACATCAGCAGGTGCCACGTCAACACCTGCAGTCGGATAGTATTTACTGCAGTCAGCTGCATTTAATGTAGCCGACCTGCTACAATTATTTTCTATTTTTCGGCTATTTATAGCCGGTTTTGTGGCACACTTCAACATTTATTATTCAGATTTTGATCTTGAGATCTGTTGGCTGAGACAGATGTGCTCGGGCTGACGGAGATCAAGGTCATCAAGTTGGAGACATACGCAGATATTTCCTTTGCCCCCTTGTGTATTTCTGCACTCTTATACAGCATACTACACCGCAGATTTTCTGTGTTTACACTGTCTCCTTTTCTCTCTCTCTCTCTCTCTCTCTTCTCTCTGTGTTCACTCTCTCTTCGTCTTTGTCCTATGCTTCTGCATCGCTGCACTCTAACATGGTATCAGAGCGGTGAAGATGGACTGGCTGAGGGCTGAACCTATCTGAAGAGGAGATTTCAGCGCGACACAAGGCTGCGTTTCCAGGTTTCAAGGGCGAGCGGGAGGGTTGCGTATCGGATCAGGGCTAAAGTGAGCGTGGGTGTGCGGGAAAGGAGTCTAATCGGTGAATTTGCTGCAGGCTATTGCTATTCGAAGGGGAGGAAGGCTGCGTTTCAAGCCTTCCATTGCAGATTTTACTTTTTCATCACCTCCGGCAGGTGAAGAAGGTTTGGGCAGCGGAGAAATCAGTCCTAGAAGGCTGCGTTTTCACAGTTAGAGGGGGGCTGCTTTTGTGTTTGTGCAGGTATTGCAGGTTAACATGTCTACAGAGACTGATTTGGAGTTCCAGGCGATCATGGACAAGAAGGTGCCTGCCCTACCAGCTCTTCCAACGGATCAAAAGCTTGATGGTGACAATTACCGCATTTGGTGGGTCATGATGTTGGCCATTTTAGAGTCTTATGATTTGGCAGAACTAGCGATGAAGGAGATTAATAGGCCCTCGGTGAGGGATGAGTCTAACTCTCTTCCAATGCTCGTGCGGAGTTGACCAAGGCCCAGTCTCATTGGGACAAACTGAATGTCAGGATTCGATCTTTTCTGTTTCTGTCTTGCACCATAGCCGTGATAGCTCACATAGAGCACTTGATGATGGCTCGTGAGATATGGTTGGAGCTCGACCAGATGTACAACCGGATGATTCTGATGAAGAGGGTTTCTTTGGAGGTGCAGATGCGGACTTTGTCCATGAATAAGTCTTCTTTGCTTCAGGAATACATCAATAAGCTTTGATAGCTTTAGATGCAGGTTCAAAATGCGGGGAAGTCTATTTCCTCCGAAGATATGGTGATCACTTTACTATCCCAGTTGCCGCCACGATACGGTACTTTTTATTCCGCTCTTATTGCTTCAGGGCAGGAGTCGACTCTTCGGTGGGAAGAGTTGGTTCCTATGGTCTTCGACCAGGAGGAACAATTGAAGGGATAGAATGCTTCCAAGTCGGAGGCATTGGTTGGTCAAGCCTCTCAGAAGAAGGGGAAGGACCAAAAGAAGAAGAAGAAGGAGGACAACAAATCCAAGAAGGACAAGGAGAAGGAATCAACTTGCCATATTTGTGGTAAGACAGGTCATTGGAAGAAGGATTGCCCCGACAAAGACAAGAAGGATACCAAGAAGGACACGAAGGACTTTGGAGCGGTGGCTGCACCCTCATTAACTGCTTTTCTACACTTAGCAGTCATTGAGGACTCTACACCGACAACTTTTGATGTTGCGATGACAGCTCCCCAGGCTCGAGAGTGGATTGTGGACAGTGGTGCCTCACGGCACATGACTCCTTCTTCCGTTGGTGTTGCCCATTTGCGACCTTCGCGTGGGCAGATTCTCATTGGAGGCAGCTCTTCTGTGTCTATTGCTGCGCGGGGTGAGATGCAGCTTATTCCAGATGGACGTGGTGGTACCCACACCTCTGAAGTGTTGCATGTGCTAGGATTGGGGTATCATTTACTTTTGGTTCATAAGATTTGTGCTCTTGGTCTCTTGGTGGAGTTTGACAGTGATTTTGTTCGAGTCCTTGATCGTGGATCGAGGAAGGTTCTCTCTGCCAGGTATGAGGAGAATGGAGTCTACAAATTGAAGTCTTCTTCAGCTCTTACTTCTCTTCTTCTTACTTCAGACACAGTCCGAGCTATGGCATCCTCGGTTTGGCCACCTGAACTACGAGTACCTTCGGAAGGCATCGCGAGGGTCCTTTGTCTGAGGCTTTCCGGACATAGCGGTGAGCCATCAGCCATGTGTCTCTTGCATTCGTGGGAAACTACATCTGGACGCGATTCCCAACAAAGCTTCTAGGCGGTCTACTTCACCTGTGGAGCTTGTATCTACGGATCTTTGTGGCAGATGAGGACCGAGTCCCTGAAGGGGAGCTTGTACTTCATGTTGATCGTAGATGACTACAATAGGATGACTTGGGCCTATATCTTGACTTTGAAGTCGGAGGCTTTCTCTCATTTCAAGGATTGGCTTCTTTTTTAGGAGAACCATTCTGGCTGGCGAGTGAAGACCTTGCGTTCAGACAAGGGAGGTGAATTTATGTCTAATGAGTTTGCTCATTTTTGTGCAGATAGGGGCATTCATCAGGAGTTTGCTAACACCAACACACCCCAAGAGAATGGCATTTTGGAGCGGAAGAACCGAAGTGTGATTGAGACGGTACACACCATGATGGAGCACCAACAGACATCTCAGTTTCTGTGGGCTGAGGCAGTGGCTACCGCAGTTCACATCCTTAATCGATCTCCCACTTCGGCCGTTGACAAGATGACACCTTTTGAGGCTTACTTCGGGACTAAGCCTGATGTCTATTATTTTAGGATCTTTGGGTGTGACGCTTATGTGCACATTCCGAAGGCGTAGCGTGATAAGTTCGAGGTGGCTTCTCGACGATAGGTTTTTGTTGGCTATAGCTCCCAATCCCAAGGTTATTGTTTGTTTGATCCCGTTAAGCGGGATGTCTACATGAGCTGAGATGTGCGGTTCGTGGAAGTACCGGCCACAGAGGGGGGTGAGGAGCACCTTATCCTTGGAGATCCAGGGGAGAGTTGGGCTCCCGAGACAGTTTCTTTGGAGCCAGATCCTCTTGATGCAGATTCTTTTTCGGATTTAGAGTCTTCTCTTCCACCGGGCACCCTCGAGGAGCTTCCGCCGGTGGAGGTTTCTGAGTCTTCAGCAGATGGAGAGTGATGGGGAGAGGTTCGTCCTCCTCCTCAGGCCCGTGACACCCTCCGAGATTCAGGGATCGAGGGGGTTCCTAAGGAGTGGGCACTGTAGGATGGACCGTGGAGGTCACGGAGGAACCAAGCACATTCTTCGGAGCTTGTTTGCTCCAACTATTGTTTGCTGACCCGTGTTATGCAGGATCGAGAGCCCACTTCCGTGAAGGAGGCTTTGCAGTTTGATCATTGGCAGAAGGACATGGAAGCCGAGTTGGAGGCTATTGAGAGGAATGGCACTTGGTCTCTTGTGCCTCGTCCCTCTCACAAGAAGGTGATTGGTATCAAGTGAGTCTTCAAGACCAAGTACCTTAGCGATGGTTCCTTGGACAAGCACAAGGCTCGCCTTGTTGCTAAAGGTTTTGCTCAGCGCCCAAGCATTGATTTCCATGATACTTTTTCCCCCACTGCTCGTATGGCGACTATTCGAGCTGTTCTTGCCTTGGCTGGCCATAGGAGATGGCCTGTTTATCAGTTGGATGTGAAGTCCGCCTTTCTTAATGGTGACTTGCAAGAGGAGATCTATGTTGAGCAGCCTCTTGGCTTTGGATCCTCGGATGGGAAAGTTTACAGATTGAAGAAGGCCTTGTATGGCCTCAAGCAGGCTCCGCGTGCATGGAATGAGAAGATCGACTCATTTCTTTAGTCGAAGTTGGGATATCGGCGCTCCAAGGCCGATCCACAGCTTTATGTGCACACTTCCAAGGTTGGTCGTGTGCTGTTCGTGTTGTATGTTGATGATTTGATTTTGACAGGGGATCATGTATAGAAGGTCCGAGAGACCAAGACAACTTTACATCAAGCATTTGAGATGAGGGATTTGGGGCTTCTTCATTTTTTCTTGGGTCACGAGATTTATCAGTCTCAGAAGGGGGTTTTCATCTCTCAACAGATGTACATTCAGGAGCTCTTGGTGACTTTTGAGAAGGAGACTTGTCAGCCCATTACTACTCTTATGGATCCGAATTGGAAGGCCACTTCACACTCAGATTCTCCCGTGATAGATGCTTCTCGCTACCTCAGTTGATTGGATCCTTGATTTGGCTTCTCAACACTCGTGTTGATCTTTGTTTTGGTGTGGGTCTTTTGGCAGGGTTCATGACGGAACCCAAACAAGTGCATTGGCAGGCTGCCCTGAGGATTCTTCGGTATTTGAGGGGGACCTCTGAATAGGGATTTCTTCTCCCGCAGGTACAGATGCTTCCGATCTGGTTCTTGCATGTTGGAGTGACTCAGATTGGGGGTTGGAGATGTGGACCACCGACGGTTTACTACAGGCTACTGTTTTATCTTGGGTACATGTGTTATCTCTTGGAGTAGCAAGAAGTAGCCCACGGTAGCCCTTTCTTCTACTGAGGCGGAGTATCGAGCTACGTCTTCCACCACATGCGAGGTTGTGTGGCTTCAGAGATTGTTGGAGGAGCTTGGCTGCCCCCAGACTTGTCCTACTCTTCTGCGGTGCGACAATGAGAGTTGTATTGCCTTGGTACGGAATCCACTATTCCATGTCCGGATGAAGCACATTGAGATCCAGTATCACTTCATTCGGGAGAAGCTTTTGGATGGGACCATTGATATGGAGTACTGCAAGACTGAGGATAATCTTGCAGATTTGTTCACGAAGGCGCTTCCCCAGGCTCTTCTTCGGCAGCATTCCAGATCCCTCAGCCTTTTCAGCCGTCCAGGATCTGAGAGGGGGTATTAGCCAGTCATTTCTTGGACAGTGCGGACATCAGTGTCACGTCAGTAGGTGCCACGTCAGCACCTGCAGTCGGACAGGTTGCTGCAGTCAGACAGTATTTACTGCAGATGCAGCCGACCTGCTGCAATTATTTCCTATTTTTCGGCTATTAATAGCCAGTTTTGTGGCACACTTCAGCATTTATTATTCAGATTCTGATCTTGAGATTTGTTGGCTGAGACTGACTGTGCTCGGGCTGACGGATATCGAGGTCCTCAAGTCGGAGGCATACGCAGACATTTCCTCTGCCCCCTTGTGTATTTCTGCACTCTTATACAGCATACTACACTGCAGATTTTCTGCGTTTACACTGTCTCCTTTTCTCTCTCTCTCTCTCTCCTCTCTGTGTTCACTCTCAGTCTTTGTCCTACGCTTCCGTATCGCTGCACTTTGACAATAGGATGCATTGATGGCTGAAGGATAACTATAGTGGAGCCAATTATGGAGGAGATAGGGTCGTGACAGCAGTTTGTTTTAGAACAGTTTTTATTTTGCCAAATTTTCGGACGTATGCCACCTACATAGATCAAAGTACTCTTCAAAAGCTACGTTTTGACATGTGGCACGCTTCATTTGGACAATTCTACTGGAAGTTATGGTAGATTTTGTTCAGCAAGGTTTGTTTTTACAACAAGCTATCCTCTCATTCTTGAGCTTATTTCTCGAAGACTTATAGGCTCCAAACTCTTTTAAAGACATCGAGATCATGTATACAGCTGAGGCTTACCTTCACGTCTTCATTTCAATCAATATATCTTCAATCTTTCATTCATTTTCAAACTTTGTATAGCTAAAATCAGAGTAGTACTCGATTTCATCTATCCTTCCCAACCATTATAAGTTTGTTTTTGTAGGCAAAAATCTTTGGGAAGGATGGATTGTAAGAAGTTGGAAAGAATATATATTTTAGTGTGGAATTATTAATAATACCTTATCACACTGACATAGGTATAAAATGGGTGAGACATGTAAATTTTCACATCTTTGAAACATCAATACATTTATTGTCTCTTACCTCACCTTCTTGTTCACATCCTCTATAGCTTCTCTCTTCTTTCCTAACTTTCTAGTCTTTCTCTCTTGTCGTCACTCATTTCTTCCTCCTATGTTATTCTTTCTCTCATCTCTCAGTTCTCTCCTTGACTCTCAATATCTTGTAGATACTGCCGCCTGCTCTTGAGGACCCTCTCCTTGTTGTCACTTGCAATAAATGCTGCTGCCACAGCCCAGATGCTGTCGCCTGTAGTTTGGGGGTCCCCAGAAGCTATCGCCTACAACCAACCTGCTTTTTCCTGCTAGAAAATGGAGGAAAAACAGTCCCAATCAACTTCAATAGCTCCCCACAATTCACAATAGCCAAAAGGTCACGTTTTTTCTCTTTTTCAGCCTTCCACTAGTCTTCATGGGCAAGTTTGCCAAATGGCAGCCTTCCCAATTTTTTTTTCTAGCATTATTCATAATTAAAGATTAATTTTCAGTCTTTAAATATTGAAAATTAATCTAATAATTATTTTGGTGTCTAGAAAAATAATTTGACCGGCCAATAATTAAAATGGCTAGGCAACTTCCATTCTCGAGTGTCTCTGCACTATCTTTGACCATTAGATTGGCGTCAGGTACCATTAAACGTTACTTCTTTAGCGTCACCAACACTTTTGGCTAAATGAATGACCTAGGTCTACAAATGGCACTAGATATTGTCAGAAGTGGAGCAGCGGTGGAAGCATAAACATGTGCTGAAATAAACTACTGAAACACAAGAACAAAAAAGAGAAAAGAAAGAACACGATACAGATGAGAACTCAGATGTATGCACGGGAAATGGAATCCATATATCTGAACACAAGACAGTCGCATACAACAGTGAGTCACTGGCTGCGTGGGCACTGGCACTGGCTCCTCTCTCCACAGAGTCTGCAGATGGTGAAATGAAGTGACTGACTGAGGAGGAGCCACTGAGTATAAATAGGCTGAAAAAGTGGGGAGCAATAATGCTGGTCGGACAGCATTTAATGCTGGCCGACTGGTGCATAAAATGCCCCAATGGCATAAAATGCCACACCAGAAAAATACCTAAAATACCTAATAAAAATGCCCAGCTCAGATCAAGCTCAGACTCACACATGAGCTGACAAATACTCTGCTAACACCCTCTCTCAGATCATGAGTGATCTGATACAATACAATAGTACAATGAAAAGGGATCAGAAACTATATAACATAGAACCACCAAGTAGAACCATGGATACCCAAGCAGTGGGTGATCAAGCCACCACCAAGGTGTCTCGGAGAGAACTTGATGTCGATGTCGATTGTACCAAACACCTGAAAAATAGAGAAGATCATAGCATGTCTCTGTGTCCATCACTAATGTCTCGCAGTAGCATACAAGACCATCCTGTCAAAAATGCCCCTGAACATAGGTGACCACGGATTCCCCGCCTTCGGCCAGACCGCCAAAGTGTCCCCTCATGTGAGCTCCAGACGAAAGCCTCCCGCTCTCTGTCAGATAACCAGCTCAGCATGAACCTGGATGTCAATCCCAGCTCCAGGATTTGATTCCACCAAACTGAAGTCGATGTGTCAGGGACGTCCCTCTCTGGAATCTGTGCACCTGTATAAAAGTATAGATGAGGCGCGGTTGCCCCATCTAAACACCCGCTCACACTCCCTCTCTGGCACAAGAGAGTCGTGAGGGATGACCTCATCACCACCACTAGAAAGCAGCCGAGGAAGGGGCCACCAAGCCCTTCTTGCGATCCAAAGAAGAGGATCCCTTCCGCGCCTTGGACTTCACCTTGGTTGGAGGATCGGAGTCGGAGTCTGATGAAGGAGAGGACTCATCGGTAGAGTCAGCATCCCGCTTCGTCTTCTGCTCCTTCTTCCTGGAAGCCGCTAACTTCTTGCAGTCCTTCTGCAAATGTCCCTTCTTGCCATAGTGGTAACACTGGGCCTTCGACTTCTTCTTCCCGTCACCCCTCTCTGAAGCTACATAAGCCTCACCTCCATAATGTGCCGGAAGCCGCCCCTGTAATCTCAAGGATGCCTCATGCTCAAGAAGCATCGAGGTCATATGTGTAAAACTGACAGGAGTCGATGATGTCTGCGCCCGCAAAGCATTGGCCACTCCATCAAACTCCGGGGGGAGCTTGTAGAGAACCGTCCCGACAAGATGCACCTCGGGAAGAGCAGATTGCGTGTGCCGAAGCTGGTCCTGTACCTGCGTAACACGAAGAAGAAAAGACTGAATAGTATCTTTCGGCTCAAACTTCATCTGCTGGAGCTGGCCATAAAGTGTGACGGCCCGCATGGTGGAAGGTGCCTCGTACATCTGCTGCAACTTCTGCCATACTTCAGGAGATGTCCTACAAGAGGTAACCGCCGGTAAGACCGCTTTAGAAATACACCGAAGCAACGCCGAGTAAGCACGGGCATCGTCCGAGTCCCATGTGAGCACCGCTTCCTCATGGTTGTCCTCATCAAAGTCTTCAGGAAGAGGAAAAGGACGGAGAGGTCGAGCAATAGCTCCACAGACGATGTACCATAGCCGCTTCTGCACAAACCAAGCTTTCATGACAGCACTCCATGTGAGATAATCAGGTCCATGTAACTTATCATCAGTGGAAGTGCACGGAGGAGCCATATGGAGAGGATAAGAAGAGAAGTAGAGAAGAGATGGAATTTAGAGAGGAAACACAGCCAAAACACAAGCACAGACTACAGAAAATGAGAGTTCACATGCAATATAGAACCCAAAATCTGATCAATAGAAGACAAAATCTGTTGCAGAAAGTTAAAAAATCAGTCAAAAACTGCCAAAAACAGCAAAAACGGCCTGAATTAACAATCACCCAGCCACAAGAGACGCTGAATCAGCAAAACGCAGGCTGTAAACAGGAGAAAAAACAGGTAGAAAACTGTCGCCAGCAGCTGCTGATGAAAAACGCAGGCAGCAGAGGGTGCGGAGGCAGCAGGCGATGGCAAAACTGCAAAAAACGCAGGCTGAAAACAGCCCCAAAACAGGTCGCCTGGCTGAAAACAGCCCCAAAACAGCCCCAAAAAACGCAGGCTGAAAACAGCCCCAAAACAGTCCTGAAATCAGCAAGAAAACACAGCAGAAACACAAATCCTGAAAACTGATACCATGTCAGAAGTGGAGCAGCGGTGGAAGCATAAACATGTGCTGAAATAAACTACTGAAACACAAGACAAAAAAGAGAAAAGAAAGAACACGATACAGATGAGAACTCAGATGTATGCACGGGAAATGGAATCCATATATTTGAACACGAGACAGTCGCATACAACAGTGAGTCACTGGCTGCGTGGGCACTGGCACTGGCTCCTCTCTCCACAGAGTCTGCAGATGGTGAAATGAAGTGACTGACTGAGGAGGAGCCACTGAGTATAAATAGGCTGAAAAAGTGGGGAGCAATAATGCTGGTCGGACAGCATTTAATGCTGGCCGACTGGTGCATAAAATGCCCCAATGGCATAAAATGCCACACCAGAAAAATACCTAAAATACCTAATAAAAATGCCCAGCTCAGATCAAGCTCAGACTCACACATGAGCTGACAAATACTCTGCTAACAGATACCACCAAGGACCTATGCAACATAACTTATAGCAACTTTTGCCTTTGACATCCTGTGATTTTCTCAGGTCCCGAGCTCATAAATTTACTCTAACCCTAGTTATACCTCATATGTGCAACATTTACTTAACCACGTGATTAAAAATTAATCCACATGTTAAGTGAGGTTTCAAGAATACATGTCCTCATGATAGTCCTATCCCTTAAAATCCTTGGAATTGTCCTCGATTGCATTGCCAAATGTATCAAAAGCAAAATAGTGGACTAGAATTTCCACAAGGCATCATTGCGCACTATTGGTCAACCATTCCATATGCCCAACACATACTGAAAATTACCAGCCAACATAACATAACATAAGACTCACAAAGAATCTCAAAAACATTACAAGATTATAATGTGACATGTCTATTTCTCATGAGCTTAACTCATGTGGCAAAACAAAACCATAGCATAGCATAAACCGTGGCTAAAATATCAATGGCATTATAACATATGCTGTTGTCCACAAAACCAGCTGAATACCACTGAATATTAGTGAACATACACTGAAAACCAACATTCATTAATTAGTCCTTGATGATCATTATTAATACAAATGTATAGTTTCAGAGCTGTAGTGAAAAATAATACCCATCTGCATATTAAACATAGTGACTAGTACACTGAATAGTGATCTTTTGGCAAACATACTGTCATCTATAATACCTTGAATGTATGCTGAATACATCTGAGATCCACTACATCTAGAGCTGTCCATCCACTGAGGAGCGGAGGTGCTAGCTCTCTCACGAGCATTAGGTAATACTTTGGACCCCTGCTTTGTTGAACTTGATTGAGCCCAAGCTAAAGTCGGCTCTAACTGGAAAGGATCAAGGTAAAGCTGCAACAACTGAGGATGGTCTACTAAGTAATCCTCTCTATCCATTTGGCATCCATTGGTGAATAATTGTGAAATTTCACCAAGTATCTTTTGGAAACCTTACTCCTGATCTTGTGCTCTTTGTGTGCCAAAATCTGCTTTGATTTTCAGCTTTACCCTTTTTCTCAGCCTTGGCCTTAGTGACATATGGCTTGGTACCACTATCTTGGAATGCTGCATCCTTTCCTTGCAGCAATGTGTTGGCTGTAGTAGCAGTTTCTATAAGCCGAGACATGCTGGAAATAGTGGACTTGATGCAAAAAACTTGAATACCCTTTGGTAAACCACAAATATACTTTTCCACCTGCTCATGGAGGGGTACTCTGTGATAAGAAGTAATTGGCAGCAATGTATTCCAAAACTTCTTATTATACTGATCCAAGTTCTTGCAATCTTTGGAATTCAACTGATTCCAAGTTGTCATAATGTCTACTTCAAAGGTACTTGTCAACCAATTTGAAGCAAACATTTGCTTGAAGTGGACCCAAGTGGTAGGTGACTTCCCTTGAATAAGAAGTGTAGACCACCACTACAATCCATTTCCCTTCAGAAATGTGGCTACCTTTCACATCTTAGATGCTTGTGTGAAGTTGCCCCTGGAGTAGGTTGCATCAAACTGCTTAATAAAAACAAGTGCTTTCAGCCTATCTTGTGCACTATTGAAAGGTTCAAACTTCACACTTTTACCACCTTCATCATAGTCCTCTTTGGCTGACCTATGGGAGCCAAGTTATCATAAATAGACTGCTACAAAAAGGGTGCATTTGCTGTATTTACATGATAACCAACACTATCAGATTCTCCTACACGACCAGCACCAAATCCTTGTGCTCCAACAGTCCGTGGGAATGCAGATACATATCCATATGGCCCGCTTTGTGCCCCAAGCATCATGCCTATGCTGCCATACAAGGGATTAGGCAAGGATGCCCCCTCTCACTTTTTCCATTGCCTTCCGGAGTATAAGCTGATGTCAGTGCAAGTTTAATCCCTAGAAGGCTCTTTCTTCAACTTGATTAATAAGGTCCTCATGAGCAAGAACAATGTACCTTATCTGCCAAAGTCCCATAGGCATAGTCATCGAATCAACAACCACATTTATAATGCATAGAAAGAGAGTATATAGGATTCAAACCATCTTTGTGTCTCATAGCAGAATACTTCTGACATGTGCTGCAATTCTCTACAAAGTGTGAAACATCTCTATACATAGCTTTCCACCAATATCTCTCTTTGAACTCCTCAAAACTAGGCATGATGGAATAACTACATGGTCCACTAGGAATTTCTATGTGAGCAAACTGTGGAATCAACTAGTGCATCTACACCTGGGAAAGCTTAGGTAGGTACTCCATGTAGTGAATATCCTGAAGATGTAGGTGGAGGATAAATCTCCCACATAGGTATGTATACACCACTTGGAAGTTTGGGTATAGGTCCTAAGGGTCGTGCTTATATTTAAAGAATCCCTTGGTATGGTATTGTAATGTGACATGCGGTGCTTGAAAGGGAAAAGTGAACGGTGTGAATGGAAAGAGAGATGGAGTGGAAGAAATGGGTGGGTTTTAAAATTGAAGTATGAATGATATAGATATGGATTTATCGAATTGATTTTGTTGATTTAATGATGGAAATTGAAATGAAGATGCACATTGCAATGAAGATGATTTGGCAAAATCTTTTTGAATACAAGAAGCAAAATTCAACGAAGAAAAAGGGAAAGAAGAGTAACTCAACTTTTTTTAATAATCCCCTCTATATATGTTAATATTCAAGAATTGATTGCAAAGGAGTAGAAGTAAAAGAAGAAAAAGGAACATAAGTTGACACTTGTGTACCTTGCACAAGAGTGGAAGGAAGAGTTTGAAGAAAAGGAATACACTCTAGATCTCTTTCTCCAACAAGGGGCCCATTCTTGATGGAGGTCTCAACGGCCCTGCAACATCATTAAATTTATGTGTAATATTTGAAGAGAAAGAATCACAAATACCTTGACTAAGTATCTATTCTTAAAGTCTAATTCTTTTGTCAAGCTCTTCGATCTTATTTGCTTTGTGAGCACTGATCAGCTCAAGCTCCTCGTCTGTAATTAGATATGGGCTAGTTTCTCCAAGATAGTTAATAGTATCTCCACTTGTGTCGGAACATTGTGGGGTAGGCTATGGAGCCCGCTCTTGTTTTATTCTTGGCATAGGTTGCTTTGGAGATTGAGTTGGTTTGGAAGTGTTCAATATCATCTTCCCTTTGTTGTTCTCGTTTTTTAAAGATCAGCTTTTTGATTAAGGGTCGAGGTTTCTTCAATGAGTACTTAGCTCTAATAAATAGGTAATGAAATGCTCAACTATAGAATACAAACACATTGGCACGACAAATGCACAAACCGATAAAGAAACATAGTTAGGGTTAGGGTTAGGGTTAGGGTAATATAGAGACAATAAGTATAGAAGATAAAAGAATGTGAATAATGAATAAATACAATGCTCAATGCAGCAGACACACTATGCAAGGTTTGTAGTTGGAGTGACAGCCTCCTCTCTCTGTCTCTCTCATACAGCTTACACAAGGCTGGAATGATTCTCTCTTAGCCTCCAAAATCGTTTTTTCCACTTGCATGAGCAAGTTTTGCCAAATGGCAGCCTTCCAAAACAATTTCTAGTATTATCAAGCTTTATTAAATGAATTTTTGAACTTTTAATTGTGAAAATAAACTTAATAATGATTTATGCCTTAAAAAACTAATCTGATTGACCAATAATTAAATTAGCTAGGCCAATTTATCACCCAAGTGATACTAAGCCTCCTCCTCCTCCTCCTCCTCTCTCTCTCTCTTTCTCTCTCATACAACTTGCACAAGGTTGGAATGACCCTCTCTCAGCCTCCAAAAACGGTTTTTTCACTTGCATTGGCAAGTTTTGCCAAATAGTAGCCTTCCAAAACAATTTCCAGCATTATTAAGCTTTATTAAATGAATTTTTAAAGTATTAATTTTGGAAATCAACTTAATAATGATTTATGGCTTAGAAAACTAATCTGATTGGCCAATAATTAAATTGGCTAGGTCAATTTATTAAGTGATCCTAAGCACTCATTAGTTTGAAATTGGTATTAATTAATCAATTAATACCAATTCTCTAGTGTCACCACACTGAGACTCAGGGCTAATTGAATGGTCTAGGATAAATTTGGACACCAGGTACTATCTAAAACTCGTCTAATATAATTTGTTACAACTTTTGCTTTTGACACTCATCGATATTTGGGGGTTCCAAGTTCCACATTGTGAAATAACTAACGTGCATCTCACATGTGCAAGCAACCTGGATATTGCACTGCAATGTGCCAAAGCAAAACATATTGCATTGGATTTTTCCAAAAAGCATCATAGTCAGGTGCATTGGCCACTATTGTTTAACCATGCTAAAGCCAATTACTTTGCTGAAAAATTTCAGCCAGCAAAACCATAATGCAAGAGTTATAAAGAATCCAAAACTACTACCAGAAACCCATAAAACACAAAATCAATCGTATGATAAAGCACAAATTGATAACACAGTACAATTACGGTTAGGGTAACTTAAAGATAGTGAACACAATGAATAATGAAGTGAATGACTATTGAATATATAGTGCTCATGCCGTAAATATACTTTGCAGTGAATGCTGAACCTCGAACTCATATCTTTGGGATCAAGATAGAGGTTATGAGATGGAATGTATTGTACTCCAAAATAGATCCTGAAATGTAGCAAGGTAGCCTTTGTGTATCAAACACTAGCAAACGCAGCCAGAGAGGTTGGATTTGATGCAAACAGGTACTGAGGAGAGAGAAAGATAAAAACCGTAGGTACTTAAGGAGAGATAAAAATTGGGCAATAGCTGGAGGTAGTAGACAACTGTGCAAGAAGTGTAGGCGACGGCTAGAGGAGAGAGAAACTCAGCAAACTCAAGAATATGATGATGGTGACAGTGTCTGAGTAATAGTGATAGCTCTAGCTGATAATGTTAGCAGCAAACACAAGCTTTAGACTGTAGGCGATAGCTCCAAGATACTAGGTGATAGCTCCTAGATACATGCAAAAAATAATAAGGTTTATTCGTTAATTAAGCGTGTTTTGGAGTTGTTTAAGTTACGCTAACGCATTGTTAGCTTAACACCCCCTTTTAAGCCCAAAACTGAGCAATGAGAAATAAGCCCTTTCGTTTATTTTCTTTTATCCCAAGGCATCCCACCCCAAAGTAGCTATATCATTGGGTAAAGGTTGTACGTCGGTCGCCTAGTGACCCACCAAGACTACAGAGGTGGTGGTTATCTTACCAAGGGAGCCCAAGTGATTACCTAGAGAGACCAGGGCATTGAACCAAGGGTGCTCATCGGCTACTTGGAGGCCTACCAAGTCTTGCAAAGGTAGATGAAATTAATAATGGACCTTTTTTTTTGGATTGTTGAGATTTTCTTCGAAGGGATTTGTTTTAGTTTGTCACAAGATTAAGCATTAAGTGAGAGTCTCAAATCAGTGTTTGTCCCATTGAGTCACTGTGCCTCGAAGTACGGGCAATAAGGATGGATGGCCCCAAGACCTCATAAAACAGACAAAAGAATTCCACACACTACTAGGATAAGTGCCTAGGGATTACCTAAGGGTGTGTGCATGCCAATCATATGGAGAATATGAAGAGAGACAAGCAATATGACAGATGAGCAAGCAAGACTGGCAAAGCTATTATACAAGCAAATGTTAAAAAAATTGCCTTTGGAGACTACTATGAGCAATGCTACGAGTATGGTGGGTTTGGAGTCGACCACTCCAAGGGTAATTGAAAATGGATAAATACGCATAGATACATGTTTACATGAATAGAATACCAATGCATGGGGTAATGCAAAGGAAGATGTAGGTACTCATGCAAAATGCGATGCAATGGTGTCACTTGGATAGTGCCATCGCATGGGAATTGTTTACTTATCCAAGTGTCCTTTTACAATCATGTCATCTTGATAGTGTGGATGAAGTTACAAATGTCCATAATGTACAATACAAAATAAATAAATATTCGAGAGTGAAAAACTGTAAGCATCATCATTGTTACTATTAGGAGAAGGAAATCACTCCCTCTCAAACTAGAAGAAAAGGCTTCCTCTTTTCCTTTTTTTTAAATAATCCTCTCGTCCTTTGTCATTCCCGGTCTCTCCTCTAGCCCTAATAGCCTATTGTCTCTCTCTTTCGATCCTTCTTTTTGGTCCCCTTCAAAGGGATTCGCTATTGTCGTTTGATTTTTTTTAGTATAGAGAGTCCCGTCGGATATCTTAAGGTCTTGGTCCCCTTCAAAGGGATTTTCTATTGTTGTTTAAATTTTTTTGGTATAGAGAGTCCCGTCAGATAAGTGGCACAAAACGACAATGCGCCTAGTGGGGCAATATTACTAGGTTCCTCTCGTTGGGAAATATGGGCGCATGGAAGGCGCTCAGTTGTCAGACATTTTTTTTTCTGTGAGCCTTATATCCAAAGACTTTCCCAAGGCAACCAAATTCTTTCGGTTAGTGAGAAAATATTCCATTAGAACAACCGGAATAGGCAAGGCAGTATGCTGAACCATTTGAACAACAACTTGTTAATGTAGATTTGCAGGCTGAACAACTAGTAAACATTGATCATTGGGTCCCTAGGTCGACCAGAAATATCAAACAGCCAGATAGGTTTGTTCGTGGTGCAAATTATGTTGCTAATTATGTCATGTTGACATATTGTGGTGAACCATCATGCTTCAAGGAAGCAATGGACAAAGAGGATAGTAAGAAATGGCATAAAGCTATGCTGTCAAAGATGGAATCTCTAAAGAAGAATGGTACTTGGGATTTGGAGCATTTGCTCAAGGAACAGAAAGTATTACCATGCAAATGGGTTTACAAAATAAAGGTCACTTTTGGTTCCTCGCCTGAGTACAAAACACGATTTATTGTAGAGGGGTATAAGCAAGAGCACGGGATTGATTTTGACGAAATCTTTTCTCGTGTAGTCAAGATGACTACTTTGAGAACCATATTGGGCTTGGTTGCATGTGAGGATATGGAACTCATATAGATGGATGTAAAGACTGCTTTCTTACATGGTAGTCTGCACGAGGACATATATGTTTAACAGTTAGAAGGCTTTGTGGCCAAAGGGCAGGAAAAGATGGTATGTAAACTTAATAAAAGCTTGTATGGGCTGAAACATGCAATGTGTGAATGGTATCATAAGTTTCATACATTCATACAATCTCAAGGATTCAAAAGGGGTCAAGTGGATCATTGCTTGTATACCAAGAAGGCAGCAGATAGCAGCCTTATTATGTTGGTCTTATATGTGATTGACATGCTAATTGGTGGTAGGGATGTTCATGCTTTGGACACATTGAAGTATAATCTATATAGCAGTTTTGACATAAAGGATCTTGGTGAGGCAAATCACATTCTTGGCATACGTATACTTAGGGACAGATCGAAAGGTCTTCTTTATCTGTTACAGCTGGAGTATGTATCCAAGATTTTCAGTGTTTCAATATGGAGGGGGGGAAAGCAATTGGCATACCATTTCTTCCATATGTGAAACATAGTGCAGAGGACAGCCCTATATCTGATGATGAAAAGGCTAAAATGACCAAGATTTCGTATGCTTTAGCTTTGGGTTGCTTGGTGTATACTATGGTTGCTACACACCTTGACCTAGCATTTGCGATGGGAGTAGCTAGCAGGTATATGACACATCTTGGTAGAAAGCATTACGAAGTAGTGAAATGTATCATGAGATATCTTATCCTTTGTGCATCTGCTTTGGAAAGCAGGAGGCATTTGTCGTTGGCTTTACGGATGCAGACTATGCTTGTCATGTTGACTGTATGAAGTCTACTTCAGGGTATGTATTCACCTTCAGAGGGGGAGCAGTTTCTTGGATTTCCAGGCTACAAAAGTGCATTGCATTGTCTACTATAGACGCAGAATGTATGGCTGCCATTGAGGCATGCAAGGAGGCTTTATGGCTTTCACGTTTGGTGGAAGAGCTTGGCACTACCGAGACCCCAGTCCTCCATTGTGATAGTTAGTGTGTTATCATGCTAGCACAGAATCTTGGCTTTCATGCAAAGACAAAGCACATACATGTGAAGTATCACTTTATTAGGGATATACTTAATATCAAAAGCATTGAGCTTGTCAAGGTACAGACAGATAATAATCTTGCAAATCTTCTCAGGAAGGGTCTTCCAGCAGAGCAGTTTGCTCATTGCCGATAGACGATGGGAGTTGGATAGTATATATATTTCAGCTTTGTACATACTTAGACTTAGCTGATTCTTTTCTTCAATCTCAAGGCATGTTGCCTTTAGGTGGGAGGTTGTTGGGAATAAAGGGCCACTGTGCCTTTTATACATGCTCGGGTGTGAACGCACCCTTAGCACTTGTACTTCACATATCTATCACAAAAACCTAAAAGAGGTACAACTCATTGTACCCACACATCGTATATCTCTCACACACTCTACTCTCTATTGTTGCTCATATCTCTCTCTCTCTCTCTCTCTCTCTCTCTCTGTGATTGTCATTGCTGACCATCGCATCTCCATTGTGCATCCGACACTTCACTCAAAAGATTCAACATTGTAGGGTTTGCCTCTTCAAACTGATTATTTGTCTATGGATGGAAAATTGAAGAGAGTTTCGACGTAGTATCTATATTCTCAAACAACCCCTTTCAAAACAAATTGGTCATCTGTGGATTTTGATCACTCATGATCAACTTAGGCATGCTATGGTGCTTAAAGATATGTTGCATAAACAATCGTGTAATATGATCAACCTTGATCTTCTTCTATTTGGGAATAAGGTTTGCTTATTGAATATTAAATGATAGCTCAAATCCCATCATTTCTTGTAGAAGCCCTCAGAAGATCAAAAATAAAATCTATAGTAATGCTCTACCAAGGCCTATCAAATATAGGTAAAGGATGCATCAAGCATGCAACCTTTTGCCTATTATACTTGACCTTCTGACACACAATGTATGCACAAACATACTGCTCTAAATGATGTCTCAAAGCCAGCCAATAGAAAAAGTTCTCTGTTGCCTTCATTGTAACATCAATGCCTTTATGCTTTGTGTATGGAGGAGCATGACTTTCTATCATTACTTTTGGACTCAATTGCTTTGTGACACATAGCTGCCCATGCATTTTGAGAGCCATCTCTAAGCGTAAAATGTTCATACGTCTGGCCGCTACATAGCTGCTCATACATATTGGCAAAATCTAAATCAGCAGCGAACTAATCTTTCATGGCATCCGACTCAGTTTGGATAAACCATGGTAATTGCTAAAATCCGAGGCTTCCTTGATAGTGCATCTGCCACTACATTTTTCTTACCATCAATATGTATTGTCTGAAAGTGAATAATAGAAGGTAAGTTCGCCCATCTTATATGCTTCTTTTCTTAGATAACTTGGCTCGAGTAAGAAAGTAAAGCAATGTCTAATTATCTGTTTGCACAATGAAATCAGCCCCTAAAAGAGAGTGTTTCCATGTGGAAAGTGCATGAATTACAACAAGTAAAACTCTCTCATAAACTTGCAATTCTTTTCAGCACCATGGAGAACATGGCTCTCAAAGGCCACAATACAATCATCTTGCTATAAAACAGCCCCAATGTTGTTATCACATGCATCACATTGCACTACAAAAGACTCCTTGATATTGGCCAACATTAGCATTGCATCTGAAGTCATCTTTTCTTTCATCTTTTAAAATGCTGAAAATTCTATTGCTATCCACTTCAAAGGCACTTCCTTCTTTTGCAAAGCATGCAATGGAGATGCATTTTCAGCAAAGTTGTGAGTATCATCTAATAAAAACATAAGCCCAAGAAGCTACGGATCGCACGTATAGTTTGCAAGTGTGGCTTTGACCGTATTTACTATTGCCTCAACCTTTATGGGATCCATACGAGCGAAAAAGTGGATTTCATGCAAAAAGAACTCACTTTTCTTGTCATTGATGACCAACCGATGCTTACACACACTATGTTAAAATTCCTTTTGTGCTCCTTATTCTTTGAATGTACTACTATGTCATCAAAGAATGTGCTCATAGAAGCTCTATGTGATTTGGTTCATCATGTGATTGAATGTGGTAGGGCACTTTAAGCCCAAATGGTATGACAAGAAACTCCAAAAGTCCAAATGATGTCCTAAAAGCTATCTTTGGTACATCCTCTAGCCTTATGCACATGTCTGATGGTATCCACTTTTCAAATCAATACAACTGAAAATAGTTGACCCTTGCAATCTATCCATGGTATCATTGATCCTAGGAATTAGAAATGGATTCTTGATTGTGATCTTATTCAATGCATGGTAGTCAATGCACGAATGCCATGCAGTATCCTTATTTTGCACCAAAAGTATTGGTAAACAGAAAGGAAATGAGCTAGGCTGAATTAGCTCCTTTTCCAACGGCTCATTCACTCGGCTAGTTGAGTGTGAGTGAGAGTATTCCTCATTTTTGGCTTTGTTTCAAGCATGTAGAACTATAGGCTGTAAGTTTGGAAACACTTGCTTAAGTGTGAAGAGATAAATTGGAACTCAAACAGCTCATTTACTTTGCTAGTTGAGTGTGAGTGAGAGTAGTCCTCATTTTTGGCTTTGTTTCAAGCATGTAGAACTATAGGCTGTAACTTTGGAAACACCTACTTATGCGTGAAGAGATAAATTGGAATGAGTTTATAGAGTATGTATTATTTGCTTGCATGTTGAATTTCTTAAGTCTCTAGCAGCATGTCAACTTCTAAAAATTGGTAATAGAATTGGCTAGAGTAGACATCGAGTTCCACACATATCCTTGAAGTATTGAGTATACTCTTTGTGTGTGATTTTGTCCAGATAATCCCTGTCATGATTATGGGAGCTGTCATTCCAGGTCTCAGGCGCACTTATTCCATGTTTGAATACCTTTCAGCTGTAACCCTCGTGATTGGTTTGATCATATTCACACTTGCAGATGTGTCAGTGACCCCAACTTTTGAAATAACTGGAATTCTCATGATAATTGGGGCATTGATTTTTGATGCTTTTCTGGGGAACATTCAGGAAGCTTTGTTTGTATCGTATCCAAACGTATCTCAGGTCCAGTTCAATTCTGATACCTACTTGCGTAGTACTTTAATTTACCAAATATTGCAGCATCCCTATTTATTGTCTCATGCTTTGAATCTGCTTATAAGTTGATTCAACTGATCTATTAACTTATTGAATATATCTTGTTGTGCTTCCTCAGGAAGAAGTCTTATTCTGTACAAATTTTCTGAGCATTCCTCTTCTTTTTATTCCAATGGTTGGAACGGGAGAAATATGGAGTGCATGGCAAAGTGGGATTGAGGTGTGTGTGTGTCCTGCCAGCCGTCGCCCCCCCCCCCCCCCCCCCCCCCCCCCCCAAAAACAAAAGAAAAAAGAAAAAAGAAAAAACCAAGCAGTTTCTTTTCTTGCTCAGTTTGGTATGAATCACAAAAGTTCTCAATGTGCACCATACTGCAAGTCTCAGTTTCATGCTTGTCTGGAGCACAAAATGCACACTTTATATGTTCTACTTCTCATCTGTTTCTTTTCATATACTAAATCCTCATTTCAGTTAGAGGCCCAAATGCTTACAGTAACATGCTTGGGGTTACAAAGTAAGTCCATGTCTTGGCTATCATGTTGAAACTAAGAAGAAGCTTATTCTAGTCAAATGCATCCTATGATTAGTCCATATCTAGCATGCTATGAGAGTAGAATCTGTGAGAGTGCATAATAGAAGAGAATCACGAACACAGAGAGAGAAGGAAAGAGTGAGAAGAAAGGACACATAGAATGAAGAAATGGGACTCCATGACTTGGATATCATGTATAAACCAAAAATAAACTAATTATATTTAGTGCATCCTATGCCTAGTCCATATTTATCATGCTATAAGAGTAGAATTTGTGAGAGTGTGCAATGGAAGAGAATCATGAACGTGGACAGAGAAGGGAGAAGAGCGAAGAATGAACATAGAGAATGAAGGAATGGGATTGAATTGTCTGAAAATGAATGCTTAATACAAGGCTGGCCTGATCAGCCCCTACACACAGCTGGTATGCATCAGTGAGGTTGCGGGAATGGGCAGATAGAAGATGAACAGAAGGCTGGAAACTGAGGGATTGCTGGTGACTGATGGGATGTGTGCTGCCTGGCAGGCGGCAGCTATAAATAGCTGAGAAAGGAAAAACTGGCCAACCAACCATTAGGGAGGGTGAAAATGCTGGCTGACCTACAGCTGGCCGTGAATCTGGCTGACCAGCTGGTAATAAATGCTGCCCAGCCTGTCGTGTGTCAAAACTGCAATGCACTCAGCCCTAGAGGTGTGAACGGTACTGACTGACTGACAAACCTGCAAACGGAAATGCAAAGCATTGAGTTCCTTGGTTTCTGTCAGCCTCTGATGGAGCTCACAACTAGGAGATGACCAGCAAGAAATTCTAACACTCCCTCTCAGATCTTGGAAGTGGCTGAAGGCCTAAAGTGTGCATATGCTAAAGCATGGAAACTCGAGAAAATGGCTTTGTGAAGATGTTTGCTGCATTGTCCGCTGTAGGACAGTAGATCACCTCTAACTCCGACTCCAAAGTCTATTCTCGAACATAGTGATATTGCGCTTCATGCGAGCATGAAACACCAGGTTCTTCATAAGAGCAAGAGCACTTTGGTTGTCGACTTGTAGTAAGGTAGGTCTCACCGGAGGGAAACCAATCTTCACAAGCATGTGATGGAGCCACATTGCCTTTTGAGTGGTGGAGCACAATGCTTGACACTTGCCCTGCATCAATGAAAGAGCCACACTAGGCTTCTTCTTATTGCTCCAAGAATTTGCACTGGGTCCAAGGGAGAAGGCAAATCCTATAGTTGAACATTGAGAATTGCTTTCTTTAGCTGAATCAGAGTCACTACAGTTGTTTAGAGTAGCTCCCTCTCAATACATGATCTTGTAGGATTGTATCCCATGTAAGTACAGCAAGAGGGGGAGAGCGGCTCACCAGGGAGCCTGAAGAGGAGTCTTCATGAAAGAAGACAATAAGGCTACCATGTATGAAATGCTGGGCTGAGTATGGATAAGCTAGATGAGAGATCCAATGAGGTACCAATAGTGGGCACCAGGTAGTGTTTGGAAGGTGATTGCTTGTTGAAGTAAGTTTAGACTTGGGGAGCAAGAGATAGGCTTACAAGAAGTTATGCAAACTTCATTAAAAGCTTGGAGAAGTCCTTGTGTTGTGAAATGAAGATGTTGTAAGGAAGTTGATAGGCCTTAAGTCCGAGGAAGAAGTGGAGCAAATTGAGATCGACCATGCCAAACTCTTGGTTGAGTATCTTTCCCATATGCTCCACCTCTTGTTTATGGCTTCCCATCAGAATAAGATCATCTAAATGAGGATGATGAGAACACACTCTTGACCTTCCAATTGAAAGTAGAGATTGGGGTCATGATCCAAATAGTGAAAGCCATGCTCAAGGAAGAAGCAATATTTGTGATGCCAAGCTCTTGGTGCTTGCTTCATGCCATAAAGGCCCTTAGGAAAGTGGTACACATGATCATCCTTACTAGACACATTGAAACTTGGAGGTTGAGATGAGTATGTTATCTTGCTATTTGCACTTCATGGCTGACTTGATTTGACACACTGATGTGATACCATGGCTCAAAGTGTTGACACAATAGGTTGATTGCTAGTGGAGTACTTTGAAACATCCTAACAAACGTTTAATATATACATTTCGAAAGTGGTAATTACAACATTTAAAAAAAAGATGTGGTAGTAAAACAAAATACCTTTGATGTTCTTCACGTAGTTGTTAAAGACTTTATAGTCACTAGCATTAAGTACATATTTCTTTGTTGTGGGATCGTATTTCAAATGCACCCTTGTGATACTGATACCAAGGGTATTGGTTGATCATCCACAAGATTGTACGTGTAACTTCTTGTACCCTTGACTACTTGATACCATGATAGATAAACCTTCACATTTGGAGGATGATCCAGAAGATCAAAAGGACCATATGCCTCGTTCAAACTACCTCCCAACTTTCTCCTCACGCTTACTACTCTTCCCAAGTACCATATCAGTTTGCATACTCCTTGACTTGTATTTGCAAATTTACCTCTTTTTTTTTTCTTTTTTTTTTGCGTCTTTTGATGATGTCTTGTCAAACAAAATGGCACAATTTGACTCTACTTTAAGACGATAGCCACATGACAATAGTACATTGATGCAACGCTTGGTTGTGACACCCCATTGCTTGTTTAGCCCTGTTGACATCTTCCTAGCTTGGTCACTATCATTGTGCTCGCTTGCCTACTTGCGCGCTTGCTGCCTCCTTGCATGCCACCATTGCTAGCTTGTCGCCTTTTTGCCCACTACTGCCTGCTCGCCATCTACTTGCCTACCACCACCCTAGTCATCGTCTCTGCTATGCCACTGTTACCCTCATTCTACCCAATACTTTGCTTGTTTACCCACCACCACCCTGCTTGTCAGCTTGCCATCATCTTTCTTTGCTCGTTGCCATCTCTCTCCAGCTTGCCATCAGTCTACTTATCCAACAAGCTACTTTGCTTTGCCCCACTATCCCATTAGTTGTGCCCTCTGCAAAAAAAAAAAAAAAGGAAAAGAAAAAGAAAAAAGCTCTGGCCATAGGTATCCTCTTTCATCAAAGCCTTGTTCACATTTTACACATGGACACGTCTTCATGTTCTCCATTCACTTTGGCAGCTTTTGTTTGGTTCCTCCCCAAGTTGCATCCATCTCCCATAGGTAGGCGAAACCCACTTATGCGTTGGAATCACCATAGTAGAGCTTTGTACCAATTGTCAAGATAGCACCAATACCTTAGACACATAGAGCTCGCGAGTCACATGAGATTGTAGTTGGTCCACCAACATTGAGGGACTCAAATGCAGCCCCTCGAACAACAGAGCTGAGAGTGAGAGTGAGAGAATCCCAAGATGAGTGTACCAGTTAGTGTTTCAGTACACAAAGAACAAAATGTGTTTATATGTTAGGGTACAAAATAAGGGCGTGTTCACACCCATAAATTTATACACATGGAGATTAATGGAACTTTACACCTGAAGGGACTTTACACCCAACAACCTCCCACTTAAAGGCCTGAAGTGGTACCTTTTAAGCTAGCCAACTCCCACTAATCGAATGCAATGCTCGTGCTGAGCCTTTGCAAGATTTTTAGTGAGAACATTTGTAGGGTTATCTTGGGTTTTGACCTTAGTCAGTGTGACAAGACCATCATCTAGGACTTGTCGAATGAAGTGATACTGAACATCGATGTGTTTGGTAGATGCATGAAACATGGCATTCTTAGCCAGATATACGACACTTTGGCCATCATAACCAAGTACTAGAGTATGTGAAGAAAGATCAAAATCCTTGACCAAATGGCCAAGCCAAATAGCTTCCTTAGAAGCTTCTGTGGTTGAAATATATTCGGCCTCTGTAGTACCGAGTGCTACAATTTTTTGCAACCTTGAACACCAAGAAATAGCCCCACCATCCAAAGCAAAGACATATCCATTGGTAGATTTTCTAGTGTCAAGATCTATTGCCATTTCTGAATCACATAATCCCTGCAACTCTAGTGTACCCTTCCCATAGCATATATACTTTTCTTGTGTACCTTTTAAATATCTAAAGATACGTTTCACTGCTTCCCCATGTGGTTGCCAATGTTAGACATGAATTTACTAACAACTCCCACTGCATAAGCAATGTGAGGGTGAGTTGCAACCATGGCATATATCAAAGAACCACAAGCTGATGCATAAGGTATGCTCTTCATAGCAGTAACAGTTGCATCATCTTTTGGGCAATCAGCTTTTCTAAGCTTTGCATATGGTGGTAAAGGCGCACCAAGAGGCTCAGCATCAGTCATATTAAATTTGTCAAGTACTTTGCTAATGTACTTGTCTTGTGAGAGAAACAACATGCTATTCTCTATCTCTTTTAATGCGCACACCCAAAATGTGTTCAGCTGCTCCCAAATCCTTCATTGAGAAGGCTGAACTTAGCTTCCTTTTAGGAGCATTTAAAGTATTCTTATGCTTTCCTGCTATCAGCATGTCATCCACATATAAGACCAGCACAATAAGGCTTCCATCATCAGCTCTTTTAGTGTATAAGTAGTGATATGCATGATTGCGTTTAAATCCATAGTTGAGCATAAAAATATCAAACTTTTTATACCACTGTCTAGGGGCTTGTTTCTGCCCATACAAGCTGCGTTTCAGCTTACAAACTAAATGCTCTTTCCTTGGAATAGAAAAACCTTCAGGCTGTTTCATGTATAGCTCTTCATCTAGGTCACCATGAAGAAAAGCTGTCTTCACATCCATTTGATCCAACTCTAAATCCAAGGATACAATGAGAGCAAATAAAACATGGAGTGTAGTTATCTTCACCATCGGTGAAAAAACCTCCTGGAAGTCTATGCCTTTTTTTTGTGTATAGCCCTTAGCAACCAAATGTGCCTTGTACTTGGGCTTTCCATCAATACATTCACCTTGTAAACCCATTTATTAGGAATGGCTTTCCTATCATTGGGCAAAGATACAAGCTCCCATGTGTTATTTGCATATAGAGACTTTATCTCTTCTTGCATAGCAAGCTCCCACTTTCTCTTGTTTTCACATGACTGTGCCTCTCTAAATGTTAGAGGCTCACCTTCATTAGTCAATAAAATGCAATCCAAAGATGGCTGAAACCTTTGTGGCTTCCTTCTGACACGTGTAGACCTTCTTACCCAATGATCTGTATTGATAGGCAATGGACCTACATCCTTAGGTATGTGCACACCATCACTTGGTGGCTGATTTTCAGCATTTTCTTGCTGTTGTAACCCGTTTTCAGCATGTTCTTCTTGCTGTCCTATTCCATCATGTGCACCTATTTGCTGTCCATTATCTTCTGGTTGTAGCACAATAGGTAGCTGCTCATTTTCAGCATCAAAAGGGATAGAATCTTCAGCTAATGGTTGCTGAATGGTTGGTTGTTCATGCTGAAATTTGACATTTTTTTTGTCAAGGTCACCATGTGTAGCATTTTTCAGCAACTTTGCCTCATTAAATACTATGTCTCGGGTGCATACTATATTCCTATCCTGAGGAAGCCAAACTCTATCCTATGAAGATACCCTTGATGGATTTCACGTCTAGTTTAGTTCTCTGATTTACAAGAGTATGCACAAAGGCATAAAAAATGGTCATATGAAACGGGTTTGCTAGACCAAACCTCTTTAGGAATGCTAGTTTCCAATGCAGTATTGGGAGAGTGATTGCATACATGAACTGCAGTTTTAAGAGCCTCTTTCCAAAACTGTTGCGGGAGATTAGTTGTGGACAACATGTATCTAACTCTCTCACAAAGTATGTGATTATATCTTTTAGCCACGCCATTTGATGTAGGATTGTAAGGGGTTGTTAACTCCCTCTTAATGCTATACATCTCACAAAACTTTTTGAACTCATTAGAAATATACTCGCCCCCATTATCCGTTCTTATAGCTTTTAACTTAAGCCCTTTCTGTGTGGTAACAAAAGCATGAAACCTTTAAAGGTATCCAACACTTCCTTTTTTGCTCTTTAACACATATACCCATGAATTTCTATTGAAATCATCAATGAAAGTGACAAAGTACTGTGCATCCCCATGTGAATTAACAAGCATAGTGCACACATTAGGGTGTACTAAGTCAAGAGCATTGGACTTCTTAACGACTCTAGAGTAATAAGGAGACTTCACATGTTTTCCATATGCAATCATTACAAAAGTCGAGACCAGAGTCTTTTATATCAAATCTCCCTAAAGAGAGAGAACCTGAAGGCCTTTCTGGTTCATATGGCCAAGTCTTTTGCGCCAAAGTTTCATTTGTGATGAACTTCAGCTATAGCCAAAAACTTGCCAAATAATGCTTTACAGTGCAAATAAAACAAAGTCCCCTTTCTGCTACCTTTAACAATCAACATAGAGCCCTTGTGGACCTTCCAAGATCCACCACCAAAGGTAGTAAAATATCCTCTTGCATCAAGCTATCCAACTGACAATAAACTTTTCTTTATGCCAGCTACATATTTGATATCTTGCAAAATCAGCTCTTGGCCATTCTCAAGGGCCAAGTGAATGGTACCTACACCCTCTATTTCACATACATAATTATTGCCCAAGTAAACCTTGCCCAGGGAATCTACAGTGTATTTAGAAAATGACTCCTAAGAGGGAGTAGCATGAAAAGAGGCACCGCTGTCCACTATCCATGATTGGGATAGCCCATCATGAGCTAAAAGTAAGGCATCAATTATCTCCTTTTTAGTGATGTGCATATCATATGCTGCTGCCATAACATCTACATCATTACATGACGTTGCAACAAGTATCTCTCCAGTATCAGAGAGCTCTTCAATGACCACACTAGATGCAATATTTGTCTTTGTAACTTCTTTTGAGGGAGAGTTGTCATCATCTTTCTTGTCATTCTTTTTTTTCTTTCCTTGCCGTTTCTTTCTTTCTTGCTCTTTCTTGTAGTACTGACAATCGAGCTTTTTATGCCCTTTAAGTCCACATTGATAGCAAGTAACATCTTGCTATTTGCCCTTGCTTTTACTCTTGCTTTTGTCTTTATTTCTTGCATTACCCCTATTTTTTGACCTGCCTTTAAGATGATAGGTTGAACCACTGCTTTCTCCACTGGACTTTTTTCTAATCTTCTCATTGAGAATAGAGCCCTTAAAACTGTCAAAGGTTAAAGCAGGGTTGTTGCTTAGTGAAAGAACCAAAGAATCCCAGCTACTAGGCAAAGTCATCAATAAGAAAATAGGTGATAAATTGAAGGGCTGCAAACTAGTCCTGCAACAGACTCAAAATCCCTATGAAAGCACTTAAATGCTCCGATGCTTGCTTAGACTCATCCAACTCCATGTTTACAAGCTTACGTATGAGATGCACTTGATTTACTGGAGTTGTATTTTCATAAGTGTCCATCAACTTTTTCCATATGGCATAAGCCCTATCAAGATGCTCAATGTTTGTAAGTACATCATCAGATACAACCATTTTAATGTATGCAATAGCCTTCTTGTTGAGTCTAGCCTAATCCTCATGTGTCATAGCTGCATGCTTGATTCCCAAGAGAGCATCATCACAATCCTTGAGAAACAAAATGCCTTGCATCCTATCCTTACACAAGTCAAAGCCAATGCCATCAAACTTCTTGATTTCAAGAAGGGATTTAGTGTCACTATTGCTAGAAGCATTAGTGGCCATTATTTAGCAATGTGCCAAGTACCAATGCTGTATTTTATGACATATCACCAAACAACAATACACCACTGCAAAGTGACTCCCACCTCAGCAATATCACCAAACATACATTTGCAACAATCCCAGATCTACAAGTGATCACTAAAACTGCTGCACCATGAATATTCAACAATACATCAACTCAATGGGAGTTGCCAAACATGTGTATTGTATACATATGTGCCCAAAAGCACTTTTGATACACAAAAAACACCAGAATTCTTTCACACTTATAAGTTTATACACACGGAGATTAATGGGACTTTACACCCAACACTCTATAGCCTCTATAGATACTCCTCCCACCACCACACTTCTACTGGCTAATATAGTGGTATGAATAGGGATACATTTATAGACCTTGTGGTCACTAGACATTGTTCAAGCCATAATAGAGAATGCTAGATATGGCCTCAATGTTGTTATAGAAGTTTACATAGGTTCTATCCAACATGTATTGAGGATACAGGGATCAGTTCTTTCTTCAGGGAGGTGGCCATGAGTTGGAGACAAGGTTCTCTAGAGAAGTAGAGGACTGCTACAACATCATTGACTGCACTACTAAGGGAGGATGAGAGATGTTGAGAGGATGCATATTGGGAGAGTAGAGATTGATGCCATGAAGGAAGCTAGATTAGAGAACAACTTTCATGCAAGAGTATCCTTCTAGACATAGTTTGGGGACATGGCTAACAAAGACTTCTTTCACACTACAAGGCCTTTTGGAGGGGGATAGACCTACATAGCCTTGCTAGGTTCTACGACTAGACCCCCTGACTATGAAAAGGGGTTTTCACGAATAGGATGAGTAGACATTTGATAGCCTTTTTCACGAAGAAGTTGGAGGATGCACTTTTGGCATCGTTTATGAGCTACTTTGGATCTCATCAATGCAAGCCTCATCTTAGCTTTCCAAGAGATTACAGCATCAAGGGTTTTGCCAATGGGACTTTTTGTGGGATTGATTCATCTCATGTCCTAGGGAAGTGGAGATAGATTGGAGACCACAAAGTGGAGATTGATCACTTTGCTTGGAGCTGTCTACAAGATCCTTGTGAAGGTGATTAGTCTCAGACTAGCCCCATTGATGCAAGATATTATCCACCCCACCTAGATTGGCATTGTTCTAGAGTATAGCATCTTGGACATCTTCAGCTTTTGGGAGTCCATTGTGCTTGCTCATTTCAGAACCATGAACTTATTGTGCTTCTTCTTGACTTTGAGAAGGCATATGACTGTGTGGATTGAGAGTTCTTGGAGGGTATATGATGTTGAGGATGGGATTCTTAGAGCAGTGGGTTAGGGGAGTAGTTGCTCTCTATTCCTTAGTACACAACCGGGTTATGATTGGTGAGGTGAGAGGAGAGAGATTCAACATCTAGAGATTAGTGAGACAAGGCTGCCCATTAGCCCCAACCCCCTTTCTTGTTCTTATTTGTAGTAAAGGCCATGAGCTCCTTGAGAGAGAAATCTGGTGGTAATTGCTTGGTAGATCTGGTTAGGTCTAATGTGTGAGTCATGGTTTGTGAGAGCAATTGGTGGCCAAGAGATAAGGCAATGCAGGGTTGACTGTGAGAGTTGATACTAAAGAACAAGTTGTTGATTAGGGAATCCTATTGGTTGAAAACATTTTAGAGCAGAATTAGATGCTTTGTATCCAATTGGAACAACTCAAATATCTTAAAGAAATACTAGAAGGGGTGGGCTTTGGGGCCAATTTGATTTTGTGACTTTGAGTTGGTCATAGCTAAAACAAGAACGGGGAACACGATGGTAACACCAAGGCTCCATTTTGAGAACTCTTAGGTTAATAGTAAAGTGTCGCCCTTTACGTTTTGAAGGCTATCACAAGGATGTGAAATTTTGATGCTTTGCTTAGCATTTGATTAAGTGTTGATCAAATGTGCAAATGTGAGGTGTAAGTAAGTTATTTCACAATGACTGTTGGCCAAGGACCCCTTGATATCAGTGGTGGGTTTCAAAGGAAAAAGTTGTAATAAGTTATACTTGACAAGTACTAAGTGGTATTTGGTTACAAAATTTGGCCTAGATCATTTTATTAGCCATTAATGTCAGTGGACATTAGGAACTAGACATTAATTACTTAATTAATGCCAATTCAAGGGCTAATAAACGCTCAAGAATACTTGGATGAGAAAGTAGCCTAGTCAATTTAATTGTTGGTTGGCATAGCTATTTTTAAGAGCAAGAATTAATTATTGAATTAATTTTCAAAATAAATATTTTAAAAATTAATTTAATTGGGCTGGAAATCACTGAAAAATGCAATTAGAAGGCTGCCACTTGGCAAAACTTGCCCATGTAACTTAGGAAAGGGCTATTAGAGGCTGATGGAGCCTCATTTCATCATGGTGGAGGTTGGGAGAGGAAGAGAGAGAACTATTGTTGCAAAATTCCAGCCATTGGAGACTATTAGAGAGTTTCCCTAGCTAATCTAGGAGGCAATTGGAGGCAAGTGACAGCCCTTATAAGCTGTCTACTAGGTGACAACAAGTTTGGAGCCCACAAGGGCAGGTGATTGAATGTGGGGCTCATCTTAATGGTGGGCTGCAGTAAATCAGCCATTCATAGCAGGGCTGCATTAAATTTCAGCCAATTTTGGCGATGCAACTATGAAATTTCTCTCTCTAGCCTCCTACCTATTCCCTCAGGCAATTCACAGCTTCCCTCAAGAGATCTCAGCCAAATTCAGTCCCAAGAGGGTGCAATTGAAGAATTTCTGATGCTAAAACCCTAATTTACAGTAGAAATTAGGGTTTACCAATCACCCTGCAAAGAGTGCTCAAAATTGAGGGCTTAGTACTTGAAATTCAATAGCTGAAATATGGGGATTTCAGAGAATTTCAAGAGGGCAGTCAGGCAACATTAAGTTTGGGGCAAAATTTGTCATCCAAGGAGCAAATTGAAGGTCAATGCCCAAGCAAACCAAGGGGCAAATTGGTTTGAAGGCTTGCTGGTCATTTATGACAGCAAGAGTCAATTGGAGAGCGAAGGAGATTTAGGGAATCTCATCCTATTCCATCCAAATTGCAATTCAAGATAAAGACATACCACAAGGGGCACAAGTCTTGGGGCCAACAAGCTATCCATTGTCCAAGATTAAGTGGTAACATTTGCATTTTCAGTTTATGCGAATTTTATGCTTGTTGTAGTTGTTGATTAATGACGTTATTACCACCCTCTTCAAGAAGGAAGGCTTGTTTCAAAAGGTAGGTTTTATGATTCCAGTGTTAAGACATCACTATCTTCTCTAAGGAGGTGAGCTTGTGGTTGTATTTGGTGCGAGCACTTTAATTATATTTTGATATTACATTGGGCATAGTTCAAAAGACGTCTTAGAGTGATGATTTGTATGAGGATCTGATGTCATCCAAGCACGTGTAATCATAGCTCAATTTGTTTCTTTCAGTTTGTGTACGTGCAAGAGTACTCTCTCTCCCCCCACTGCACTCCCCCCCCCCCCCAAAAAAACCCTCTCTTTCTCTCTCTGTCTCACATCACCATGGGATTTCATCCACCATAGCTTGCCGGTCATATGTGAGCTCCATACCCAACAGTGGTATTAAAGCGGGTCAATAGGTCTATGCCAACAGCTTTGCCCTCGTAGCTAATAGCTCTGTAGATGTTGTTCCAACAGTTCCTATCACTACAGCCATTGCCAACACATACCAGGCTTTTATCTTGAAACAACTGAAGAAGAAGAAAATGAAGAAAATGAAGAAAGAGAGGCCTAATACAGTCGACCTGTTTGACCAGATTCACTTGAAGAAGTCTGCTGCCTTGTGAATCGGTTGTGTGTGACCTACAACATCTGCCACCAAACACCTGGAGACACCCCAAGTCAGCACCATTTTGTCCACTACTTGCAGTTTGCTGCTCTGTGCAACATGGCCTTTAGTTGTGCCCTATCTATCACACATAGCTTGCTGCCCTTCCTGGCTGCCTCCATCACTTGTCGCAAGCTCTAGCACTATGTGCAACATCTCCAACTTGTCTAGGTGCCTTCTCAACCTATGGTGGACAACCTCGTCACATCTACCTGCAACTTGCCTTGTTTTGCCACATGCCTACTCATATTCAACATTGTCAACTAGGCACACACATCCAGCCACACACCTTGATGCCATGGCATGATCGTCCATCTCTTGTTGACCTGCACACGAGTGTGATTGGCACTATGGTTGCCTTGCCATGTCTCGATTATCCATGTCTCGATTATCACCAATCCATCAAATCTGATTGAATAGATAAGCTCAAAATAAAATTCCAATCAAACTTTAATGATGGAAGTTCAAACATTGGATTGTTAGGGGTTGTTCACATCTATTTGTGGTTTTTCCAATGTGAGCTCAATTTTTGTAAATTTCTCTATCAAAATTTGGGGCTTTTATGTTGGAGCCTTTCAACATCTAGTAGAAGTGCCCAATGATACAATCAAGACCATCCGAGTGCTAGCTGTTGATTTCGCACGAAAAATGACTCACCAAGTGTCAAGTGCTTGTCAACATCGCCACAAGTGATTGACATCCACCGCATTACCTTCAACATCAACATCGAGGGGGATTTTTATCATGACAAAAAAATTTAAAAGTTAAAAAAAATCTAAAAATAAAAAAAACTTAAAATTAAAAAAATCCATCACTCATTAAATAATACCGTGTTTTTGGCCTTTGGTCATGTGTCTAGTGCCTCTTTGAGCCACACTTGCTTTTGATCGGTTTTTGAGCTAGGCACACACACCTCTGAACCATGTCTTACATCGGGTCCCTGAGCTTCTTGGTAGACTATGTCGTGACAATCCTTACATTGTATCTCTCTCACTTATGTATTTCCTTTTTCAGAATCATTGTATGGGATTAGACATTGCCTCTTTGAGGTAAGACCTTCCCTTTTTCTTTTTCGATTGTTTCATGTCACGGTTTCAATTATCCATGACCTGAAGGGGGGTTTGTTAACTTTATTAATCCTTGTGTGTGAACACATTATTGTGTGTAAAGTGCATTTTTAGGTGTAAACACCTTTTACACCACTTATTATTAAATGAGGGTCAAAAGGTTAGCTACACAACTTTGCCTATATATTCAAACCCTATTACTTGTACTTATCTCATCTATCATTATCGATCTATTTCTTTTAGTTTGTGTACGTGCGAGAGTACTCTCTCTCTCTCTCATAGGCACATGCACACACCTCCATGGAGTTCCATCCACATAGGCTGTTATTGGTCACACAGGAGTCCATAACCAACAAGCAAAAGCTCTAGACCAACGATGAGATCCCAAATACCTTGAGATTTAAGCACTTGTACTGCATGGAGTTTCACCAAGTGGTGAAATTAAACCCATTAAAACGAGTCTTATTCCTGAAGGCATTCTTGGCCATAGCAACATGAGTGGTGGTTCTATAGGATATGAAAGGTGGGTAGGGTGGGGGAGTGGAGTACACTTGGAAATTAATCTGAGAGTGCCCATGGTGCATGCATGAAGCATATAGTGGATCCAAGAGTGAGAACGAGTTGACTAGGCATGGGCATTGTGACCATATGAGTAGCCCTTGGAGGAGGGATAGGGACACGTGTGGTAGAGGGAAAAAATCCTAGCATGGGAGTGACCCATGCAGTGTGTGATGGTGCATCACAAGCAGAAGATGGGAATCCCTATGTCAAAGAGGTCAATAAATGAGGAGATGAGTGTCCAGGGAAGTGAGGGGGATACACATCACCGCTGTCCCACGGTAAAAGGATGCGCTCATTTGCAGAAATGTGGAAGGCACAATGTTAAAGGTTTACACATGAGGATAGGTGATATGGGTTGGGTAGAAAGAGAAGAAACTAGGAGCAGAGATGGATGACCCAATTGTTAGCAGTCCTATTTGTCATGCCTTATCATCTCCTGCCTATGAGTCTCAATCTAAGTCAGATGAGGACTTTTGGAGCTCTAACAAGTCTATCATGTGTTTTGATGGGGGAGGCTACTCATTCTAGAGTAGCTATTTGGGTGCATTTCTTTTGTTTGTTGGGTTCTAGTGTGTTTTCCATGAGCAGTTTTTGCATTTCTCAAGTTGTCCACATCTGCTGGACATTGTCCTTGCTAGTTGGATTTTTTGGTGGCCATTTTCTAGGCATTTACTATGCCACAACCAACATTAAATGCTGGCCGACCAACATTTATGACATTTCCAGATTTCAATAGGCTAGTTTAGGGGTTTTTTTCCTTCTTCCAATGCACACTTCAACTTTGTCATCTTCCTCCATCTCCGGTGCTGCCTCATCATCAGCATGATCTAGTGCCCTCATTGACGTCGTGGGCTGCGTGCAGGGAGCGATCAGCCCATCATCATTGTATCATCATTCTTCTTCACTTAGTGGAGTATTCTTTCCTCATCTTTTGCTTCCTTTCTCTCTCTCTCTCTCTCTCTCTCTCTCTCTTTCTGCTTCTCTCTGTGTTCATGTTTCTCTTCTGTTGCCCACTCACACCAATATACTCGAGTGTGGATCATTTGGTATTGCAATTCGCCTCTATGGTATTACCTAGTGGACCATCCGATCATCCTGTGGTGTCCTAGCCAACATTTGGACAAGGCTATTGTGTCCTAGTGCCTCCACCTACACCCATGGTATCCTATGGACTCGCGTTTGTTTTGGTACTTCCGTGGGAATTGGTACTCATTGGACATCAACAACCTATTTTTGCTTATTCACCTTTATCTCCTACTTCTTATCCACCACCACCACCACCATATTATCCTCCATCTTATCCCATTTATCCATCTTCACAGATACCTCATGGTTCTGGTTCCTCATCCACCAAGCATGCATTTAATGACAAGACTCGTTTCAATGGGTCAAACTACACCACCTTGTCAAATTTGATGAGGCATGTCTTAGACTCTCAAAACCTATGGGATCTAGTTCAAGGGTTGGAATCCCAACTTGATCTTGCCGTTGTTCCATACAAGGTTGTCCGCTCAATTTTGGGACCTTGAAGTTTCGCCACCTTACCAACTTGGAGAATATTGTCAACAGGTATCCTAAAATTGGGGAGTTGGTGGCTAAATGTGGGCTAATCGACTATATTAGAGTAATCAAGGTCTATTCACTGTGCCAATTGCTACAGCTTTATTCAAAACTACTATCCTAAGACTAAAACAAGTAAGATGAGTTACTGGGACGAATAAGGGCAGCAAATTGGGGAGGTAGCACTCACTTTCAAGCTGATAGAACAAGCCTTAGGTCTTTGTCGAGGGTCTCGTGGATCAACGGTGGAACGGTAAGCCTAATGTTACTACTGATGGAATATTGTTCTCTGCCATTGAGGAGTTGGATCTTAGAGCCACTGCACAGGAAGTGAATCCCAAGGAAACAATCAATCCATACTTAAACCAAAATGGCAAAATGTACCTAAAAAGAACAGGTATTGTCTACATTGTCAAAAGGTTGGCCATTATGATGATGAATGTCGATTTAAGGCAAGAGGCTTACAGCTCAAATCCAAGAATCAAACCCCCATACCCCAGTTGGGTAACCCCCAACAAGGGAAGCAAGGTGGTGGCAACCCTTAGGAGGGGCAATGATGAGGTCACACCCACACTGCCACCTGTCTGTCATCATAGTCAATGAACTACTCAACTTCAAAGGGTTTGTTTGATCGGTCTGCAAAGGTACACATCATCTCCTTAGAGACATCGGATACAAGTCTCGTTCATATTTGCGAGTTGCCTCTTGATGAGGTGCCTGCAAAGGCCCACTCGTCATAGCCGAACACATCAGCACTTGTTTGGCTTGTGGATAGTGGAGCTACCTATCACATGACTCCTAGAGCGGACATTTTTATTTCCCGAGTCCTTGCAGCTAGAAGTGTTCGCGTAGGAAATAACTCCTCAGTCACGATTTAGGCCTAGGGTCGCATCAGTTTTCCCACTAACGTGGGTTCAGATCTCGCTTTGCTAGATGATGTCTATCATGTCCCCCAACTTGGGGTGAACTTGTTGTCCGTTTAGTAGCTTTGCCAATTGGGACGAGCAGTTTTCTTCATAGTGACCACAGTCGAGGTCCTAGACTCTCAGGATGGTTTAGTGAGTGCTCGCGGCAAGGCACAACCTAATGGCCTTTACCACACGATCCACTTTCTTATCAAGCGAAGTGTCGATGATTTGGAGTTCCATCACTTCCAGGCTTTGGCCACTACACGGGAGTCCACGGACTTTGAGTGTCTTTGGTATTTTCGTTTAGAACATCTTTTCTATGACTCTCTTTATGAGTTGTCACATCAGGGGATGGTTGAGGGCCTTCCATGCCTAAAACTATCTCAAGAGGTCTATAAAGCATATTAACTAGATAAGCAACATTATACACCCTTTTCTCAGCAGTCTCTCACTCGTGCTGTTGAATCCCTTAGGCTCATTCATGTCGATCTTTGTGGTCCCATATCCACTGCTGCCTTAAGTGGCACACTATTCTTCTTTTTGATAGTGAACGATTTCTCTAGATACATATGGGTATACTTCCTCGAGCACACATCTGATGCTTTTACTCATTTTAGTGCTTGGGTGCTGTTGGTCCACAACCAAAAACTGGTTGTCGTGTGGATACTATGAGGAGTTATCTGGTGGCGAGTTTATCTCCCATAAGTTTTTGAGTTTCTATAGGAGTAGGCATTGCACATCAACTCACCTCTATGAACTCCCCTGCACAGAATGGAGTCATAGAGTGTAAGAACCAGACTGTCCTAAATATGACACGCTCTATGTTGTTCGCAACAAAGCTCCTTGAGCACCTTTGGTTCAAGGTTGTTAATACTTCAATGTACATCCATAATCGATGCCCGACTACGGTGATTCCTAAAAAGACTTTGTACGAGGTACTTTTTGGCTCTTGGCCTGTTATTTCGCACTTTAGATTTTTCGGTAGTCGTGCTTATACGCACACTCGTAATGACAAGATAAGAAAGCTCACCCCTAGAGTAGATCTTTTGATTTTTGTGGGCTATTCTTCCAAAGCAAAAGCCTATCGTTTGTTTGATTCTCAAAAGAACAAGGTGATTCTTAGGAGGGATGTCATCTTTGATGAGAGGGACATCATGTAGTCTTTTGCACTAGACTCTTTGTTCTCCCCTTTGCTCATATCATTTGAGATCGTGCCTATTGAGTCAGTTCTACCGCCCGCTCTTGATCTTCTTGCAGATACTTCAGCTCCCGAATGTCCTCCTCAAGACCTGTTACCTCACTGTACTAGTAGACCATGCGAGATTCAAGGATTCTTCCATCGGATTTTACTTTGAAGGGCCTTAGAAAGGTTGCTCGGCTCGCTCCTCATGCTTTATATGTATCGTTGTTTATAGTTGATTACATTGCACATTCTGAGTTGGACAATTGGTAGAAGGCTCTCCAGGATTGTTTATGGCATGAGACCATGGAGAAGGAACTGTATAGTATTGATCGAAATGGACTTGGACATTGGTGGATCGTCCTCATCACAAGCCGATCATTGGGATGAAGTCGATTTTAGGACCAAGCTAAAGGCTGATAGTACTTTAGACAAATATAAGGCTTGCTTTGTAGTGCAAGGTTTCCGACAAAAGCACAGCATTGACTATGAAGAAACTCTCGCACCTACTGCTCAACTAACATTATTTCGTTTGTTGGTTATACTTGCCACTCACCACAATTGGCTGATCTATCAAGTGGATGCCAAAAGTGTCTTTCTCAATGGTTATTAGGAGGAGGAAGTCTATATGGAGTAGCCTCATAACTTTTCTTCCGTTGACCGAGCTAACAAGGTATTTCGCTTGTGGAAAGCTCTTTATGGGCTGAAGCAAGCACCGAGATCTTGGTACCATAGGATGGATGAGTTCTTACGGACTCATGAATACCATTTTACCTCCTATGATCCAAATCTCTATGTGCACACTACTAGTGCGGGGATCAACTATATCCTGCTCTATGCTGATGATATACTACTCACTGGCTCAGATCTTGCACCTTTAGTAGAAATTAAGGTATAGCTTTACGCTATCTTCAAGATGACAAACTTAGAATTGTTGTCTTATTTCTTGGGAATTGAGATTGTTAGATCCAAGGGAAGTATCTTTCTACCACAACATAAGTATGGCCTATACCTGGTGGAACAATATTGCACTGGTCAGACACGGCCAGTGGGCATGCCTCTAGATCCCACTGTCTATCTGCATAAGGATCCCTCGGGTCAGCCTTTTAATGCTCATACTTATCGTTCTATTGTAGGGAAATTACTTTGGTTGATTCATACTAGGCCAAATGTTACGTTATTAGTTAGTTTGCTTAGTATTTTAATGTACCTAGAATGTCTCATTGGGTTGCTTGTCTTCGTGTGTTAAGATATTTAAGGTGTACTTATAATTTTGGACTAACTTATGGACATGGTTTATGCTTGCAGGGATACACTGATTCTGACTGGGTGGGAGACCCTAATACTCGGCGTTCTCATAGCGGCTACCTCTACACCTTGGGCACAACATCCATCTCTTGGACAAGCCGTAACCACAAGATGGTGGCAGCTTCTATGGTCAAGGTAGAGTATCGGGCTCTCTTCGATGGCACTACGGGGGCTATCTATTTAAGGAACTTGTTGGCTACACTTCAGTTCCCTTGTAAGTCACCTACATTTGTCTACTGCAACAATCAGAGTACCATTGTCCTTACGGGCAATCCTATCATCTCTCCTTGAACATGGCACGTGGCGGTTCACTACCATTTCACCAGAGAGTAGGTCGAGCTAGGCAGCATTCGCCTAGAGTTTGCGCTGTCAAGCAACGCTTTTGCATATATTTTGATCAAGGTGATCAACTAGCCGGTTCTATAGTATCTTCTACTGCGAATCGGCTCGGGTATACCCTCTTTTACTTCTCCAGATTGACGGGGAGAGGATACTTCTCTCTTACTTCTCCTTCCAGTTTGAGAGAAGGCGGTTTTTTTATCTTAATAGTGAGGGTAATGATGTTTACAGCTTTTTACTTTGTCATTTATTTCTTATGTGTTATATATTATGGATATTTGTAGCTTCATCAGTATCGTCAAGATGACATGATTGTAAAAGGGCGCTTGGATAAGTGAATTCTCCTCCAAGGACACTGTCCAAGTGACACCATTGCATCACATTCTACATGAGCATAAATATTTACATTTTTCTTTGCACTACCCTATGCATCGGCATTCTGTTCATGTAAACATACATCTGTGCGGATTTATCACTTTTAAGTCTCTCTTAGAGTGGTTGACTATGGATCCATCACCATTATCGTGGCATTGTACATGGTAGTCTTCGAAGACACTCTTTTCCTATGCTTCCATGTTGGCTTTGCTTGTTGTGCTTGCTTTCCCGTTTTGCCTCTCTCTCCACATACTCTCCATATGATCGGCACACACACATACACACTTAGAAATCCCTAGACACTTATCCTAGTAGTGTATGGGATTGTTTTGCTTGTTGTATGAAGGTCATGGGACAATCCATTCTTATATTTCCGTACTTCGGGGTATAGTGACTCAATGGGACGAATACTAATTTGAAATCTTCACTTAATGCTAAATCTTTTGAGCAAATCACACGAAAAGTCTTTTATTAAATTTTTTTAAAAAAAACACAAAATCCATCGTTGATTCCATCTACCTTTGTAGGACTTGATAGGCCCTTGGGTAACCAATGAGTATCCTTGGTCCGATACCTTGGCCTCTCTGGGGTGATCACTTGGGCTCCCTTGGTAAGATAACTATCGTCTCTATAGTTTTGGTAGGTCATTGTGGGCAATCAATATATACCCTTTGCTCGATACTTTGTTTTGGGCCTGGGATGTTGAGCTAAAAATATATTGGTGTGACTTAAGTAGCCCCAAAACATACTTAATCAATGAAAAAAACCTCTTATTTTAAAAAGAAATGTGATCCTAGAGAGTTATTGTGTCCCACATACAAAACCCTAATTTGGGTGCCTCAAACTTTCTATGAATAGGCATGCAATCCACTACCCTCGCTCAATCTTATTTTTGTAGGTTTCAACAGTCATATCTTTGCTGTCTACAACCTGTTCATAGAGGAGATCGTGGTCAGAGCTTCCACTAGCCACCTGCTACCGTCTAGCGCTTGATTCTAGCCTTCCTCCAGTTAGGTGCCACCGCCTACAATTGACAATTGTCGAGAAGTTCCAGGAGCTGTCGCCTACAATTGGTAGCTATCACCATCAGTTGGTTGTTGTCGCCATCATCTGCTTTCTTCTTTGAATGCTGCGTTTTGGTTTTCTGGCTGTCGCCCTTAACATTCTCTCATCACTATCTGTTGCGTATACACCTAACAGCTGTTATGTAGATTTTCTCTCTCCTCAAGTGCTTGCGTTTTTAGTCTCTCTCTCATGCACTGCTGTTTGTATTAGATCTAGCCTTCCTTGGCTATGTTTGCTAGTGTTCAACACTCAAAGACTGCCTTTGCTATGATTCGAGATCCGTTCGGAGTACATCACACTCTATAGCTCATAACCTCTACCTTGATCTTAGAGATACGAGAGTTTAAGGTTCAATATTAACTACATGGTATGTTTGCTACATGAGCATTGTATATTCATTATTCATTCACTTTATTATTCATTGTGTTCACTATCTCTAAGCTACCCTAACTGTGTTTTGAGTTTATTAATCTGTGCTTTGTCATACGATTGGTTTCATGCTTTTTGTGTTTAGAGTGTTTCTTCACATGGTAGCCACATCTAGGATATAAGAGGGGGTGTTAGCAATCATGTGTATCATGCATAATCATCTCGCCGATGAGCTTCAATCTAAGTTAGATGTAGATATTATGAGCTTTGACATTCAATTTGTCATGTGTTTTGATGAACGAGCAGCTCTAGTTAGAGCATGCATTATTTTTCAATCAGATTTAGGAGTGTTCACATTGGTTGGTAGTTTTCTACCTCAATGCATTTTTTTTTTAGTGGGTTTTGGACTACGCTCACACTAGTCAAGATGAGGCGACCAATTAATCCAGTAGGTGATAACATATTTATGGCCAATTTGACGAAGTTGTCCGAATTTGGCCATTATTGCTATTTATAGCAGGTCCAATCATTTGGCTGATTACTTTCAGGTTTTTCTTTGCAGTATGAGCACACTCCAACGTGTAGGGACTATTCTCTGTTTTCCGGTGCTACCTTTTGTCATCAGTTAGATTTGGTGTGCTCTCACTAACGCCTTGTTTTTATGTAGGGATTGATCAGTCCTCATTGTATTCAGCTTGCTTTCAGAGAACAGTGCATATTTTGTCCTTCCATTGGAATCTTTGTCTTCCCTTCTCTCTTTGTGTTCGTGTTTTCTCTTGTGTTTCACACTCTCACAGTAGAAGCCATGCAAGTTTGGCAATGGATTTCGAGCTACTGGAAAGAAAAGTCACCTAGACACTACTTGAAGATCTTATGAACAGAGAAAGGCTTTGTGGGCAAATAATAAATGCTTCATTTGTGGAGAGGATGGTCACATGGGTGATGAATGTTGTCATGAGGATGCAAAAATTTGATGCTTTGCTTTGCATTTGATTAAAGAGTTAATCAAATGTGCAAATGTGACTTGAACATGTGAGGTTCTGGTTAAGTTATTTCACAATGTGGGACTTGGGACCTCGAAATATCAATGACTCTTAAAGGCAAAAACTATAACAAGTTTTATTGGACAAGTATGAGGTGATGATTGGTGTTAGAATTTAGGCTAGACCATTTAATTAGCCATAAATATCAGTGTTGGTGACACTAGAGAATTGACATTAATTAATTAATTAATGCCAATTTTGAGCTAACGAGCACTTAGGACCACTTGGGTGATGAATTGGCCTAGCGAATTTAATTGTTGGTTGGTCAAATTGTTTTATTGAAACATGAATAATTATTAAATTAATTTTCAGAATTATTATTTTGAAAATTAATTCAGTAAAGTTGGATGACACTTGAAATTGTTTTGCAAGGCTACCACTCGGAAGACTTGCCCGTGCAAGTGGGAAAAATGTTTTTGGAGGTTGAAAGAGTGTCATTTCAATGTGGTGCAAGCTGAGAGAGAGAGGGAGGAGGCTGCCATTGCTACTGCAACACTTGACAGCCATTTCCAGCCAACAAGAGACCCTCCAAGAGTTGGTGACATGCCTAGAAGAGATTATAGCAATAGCGGTGACAATAGTTCGCGGGCTGTTTCAGCCAAGTAACATCATATTTGGGGTGTTTGACCAATGGAGACGGCTTTTTATGGATGTCTAGATAGGGCAATAGTTGATTTTTTCCATTTTCTCGCAATAGAAGTCTGAATTTTCTTCTTAGTATTCTCTCTCATCCTCTAGCCTATTCTCATCCTTTTTTAGCAATTTCCAGCAGATTCAACCATTGAAGGTGTGAATTTTGGCGAATCTCTATTGTAAACCCTAATTTATAGCAAAAATCAGGGTTTGATAGCCACCGCAAGAAGCATGCTCTAAAATTGAAGGCCTAGAGACTTGAATTTCAATCACCGAAATTGGGGCAATTTTAGGAGATTCAAGTGGCCATTCAGCCAAAAAACTTTGGGGATGAATTTATCATCCAAGGAGCATAATTGAAGGCCAATCCTTGACCAAACCATAGGGCAAATTGGTTTGAAGGTTTGCTGGTAATTTATGATAGCAAGAGACACTTGGAGAGCAGAGGAGATTGAAGAATTTGTGTACTCCAATCTCCACCCATTTGCAACAAGTGATAATGAAAGACCACAAGGGGCGCCAATTCTTAGTGCCAACAAGCTGTCCATTGTCCAAGATTAAGTGGTAACATTTGCATTTTCAGTTCATGTGAATTTTATGCTTATTGTCATTGTTGATTAATTAGGTCATTACCACCCTCTAAGAGTGAAGGCTGGTTTTAAATGTCCCAAGAGAAACCAAACAAGTGATGATAATGAGGTGCAGAAGGGCAAGAAGGAAAAACCATTAGTTGGATTAGTGCATGGTTTGGTGGGCGAGAAATCCGATGGAAATCCAATGGAGTTATGCAGAGCATGGAGCAAAGTTAGGGATCACCCATTGATTTTCTTAACCTTGGTACTAAGGAAATTTGATTTCCTCAAAGTTAGCAGACAAGCTAGGCATCTACTATTTGTGTAGAAGAAATACAGCTTGAGAGTGAGGTATATGCATATCTTGCCTTTGTCATACTTTGCCAAATACTACTATGATTGCAAGTTGCATGCATATGTTTTTATGTTTGAGCAGTTTTATATCATGCCGCTTGAGGGCTTTGATGTTTTGTTGGGTGTGCCTTAGTGTCTTAGGGTTTGGGTTGTTGTGGACACTTTTAGTGGGAAGATCACTTTGCTATTTCCTGAATTTGCAACCAAGTTAATGGCTCGCAGATTTATATTAGATTGTTGCTCTTTGCATTTGTGAAGGTAGGTTTAAGGTCTATCAAGAAGAATGCTTGGCTAGCACGCAGCTATTCCCAAGCCTTTAGTGGTTGGCACATCTTTGGGTTATGGTGTGTATTTCTCACCACATTATCCATAGTGTTCATTGTGGCACGTGTCTTGGATTTCTTTGTTAAAGATTGTGTTTTATCCTTTATTTGGATACTGCTCACTATGTGACCTGCTTGATCCACAATTGAAACACTTCCATTCTTTCATGCAATGTTAGTTTTATTCTTTGGAAAATCGCTTTTCTTATGGATACATGTTGGAGGAGAATTGGGAAGCATTATGAGCTCATAAGACTTTATCGTGTTTTAGCAACGGCTGCTTTTGCTGCTATGTGTGTGCTTCTTTAGGGGCTGAGTATTACTCTTGTCAACCACTCACTTTTTATCATTATTTTGGCATTATTTGTTGCCATCAGGCTCCATTTTCCATGTCTCAGCATGGTTGATAAGTTTCTAGAGACAATAAAAATCATGATAATTGAGAGTGGCTGCCAGCTCAAACTTTGAAATGTTAACCACCTTGAAATTCCCTCAACTTCTTGAAGATGATGATTCTCTTAAAGTGTTGAAGCTTCAAGAGTAGCTCCCAAAATCCATTTGTGTAGTTGTCAAATGATTCATTCTTCTGTTACCAAAGCCAACCCCATTCCATCTTTACACGTCTTTTGAATTCGACATGGAGATATCGGTCTTGTAACATGTAAATGAAGGACCTCCAAGACTTTAGAGCATCTTGATCATACAACCTTATTCGCTAAGTGTGGCCTAGGTTGGTCAAATGTAGAGATACAAACTTGAGCTTTTCTTTTCTTTATCATTATCACAACAGTATAGTATTTGCGATTAACAAATAAACTCAAGCAAAGATCAAGATTATATTAATTATCATATGTACTAAATTTAATCTTCTTGTCAAGTTGGCATAGTGACCTAGTCTTCTTCTTATTATTATGAGGTTGAAGATGTTAGAGATTTAGTCAACCCTTGGACTAGCATTGTCAGGCCACAATTGTAATGTTAGCTTTCTTGAGCACAGTCTTGATGGCATGCAACTTTGCTGGAGGAAGCCCTAGCAAGCACTGTTTGTAGAGTCAAAGGGGGCTGCTCTTGTTTTTGTGTAGGTGATTCAATTGACAACGTCTCTTGAGATTGACGTGGAGCTTTAGGCTATTATGGACCATAAGGTCCCGGTGTTATCAACTCTTTTTTCAGATCTAAAGCTCGATGGGGAGAATTACCACATATGGTGGGTAATGATGTATGCCATCTTGGAGTCCTATGATTGGTGGAGCTCGTAACCGAGGCTATAGACCATTCTATAGCTCATGATGCCTCCAAGCTTTCTACTGATGATAAAGTTGAGTTGCTCAAGGTACAGGCACATTGGGATAAACTAAATACCCACATCTATTCTTTTTTCATCTCTCTTGCACTCTAGTCGGTATTGCTCACATCAACCACTTGGCCGTGTCTCTAGAGATATGGTTGGAGTTGGATCTAATGTACAATTGGATGATTGTTATAAAGTGTATGTCTTGAGAGGTTTAGATGTAGACTTTAAGTCCCAACAAGTCTTTTTCTATGTGGGAACATGTTAATAAGCTTCGATGTTGGAGTGGATTGTGGATAGTAGCCCTTCTCACCACATGACTCCTCCTTCAAATGGTATTACCCGTATGCTTCCGATGCATGGGAAATTTCTCATAGGTGATAGCTCTTTAGTCCCAATCAAAGCCAAAGGTGATATGCAACCGATTTTGGATGGGCAAGGTAGTGCCCACACATAAGAGATTCTCTATGTGTAAGGTTTAGGGTATTATCTTTCACTGAGCTAGATTTTTGCTCTTGGCCTTAACAATTGAGTTTGACAAGGACTCCTTCCGAGTTCTTGATGGAGCTTCTCGATGGGTTCTTTGTGCATCATGAGAAAAATGGAGCGTATAAGATGTGGACTTCATCAACATTTTTTTCTTTTATTCTTTTTTCTCAAACTTAATCTACCTATGGCATGGTCCGTTTGGCGATCTCAACTATGAGTACCTTTGGAAGGTAGCTCATGGTCAACTTGCATGTGGATTGCCAAAGATTGGGGTGAGCCACTGGCCATGTGTATCTTGCATTCATGGGGCAAGCAACATAGAGATGCTATTTTCAAAAGGCTTCACGTAGGGCTTTGGAGCTCTTGGAGCTTGTTTCGACGGACTTATGTGTCACCTTTGCACCTACAACTCAGATGGCGACCATTAGGGTTGTTCTTGCCTTAGCTAGCCATAGGAGATACCCAATTTATTAGATTGATATGAAGTTTGCTTTCCTTAATGGAAATTTGAAGGAGAAAATCTATGATGATTGTCCATATGGCTTTCCCTCATCTATAGGTTAAAGAAGCTCCTTTACGGCCTCAAAAAGGCTCCATGTGCTTGGAACGAGAATATAGACTTGTTCCTCCAAGGAAAGTTAGGCTATCAACATTTTGCTTTCAATTCCCAATTGTATGTTGACACCTCCATTGGAGGGCACACATTGTTTGTGCTTTATGTGGATGATCTCATCTTGACAGGTAACCATGCAAAAGGTCAAGTAGACAAAGGATGCACTATATGAGGTGTTTGAGATGATACATATGTGCCTTCTCCACTTCTTTCTAGGTCATGAGATTTGACAGACTTTGGGGGGGATTTTCATCTCCCAACAACAGTACATGTAGGAGCTTTTGACTACATTTGAGATGGAGGAGTGTAAGGCTATTTCTACTTCTATGGATCCACACTGGAAGGCTATGGCCCATGCAAATTCACGGGTGGCGAATGCTACGCACTAAAGGTAGTTGATTGGGTCATTAATATGACTCCTTAACACTTTGATTGATTTGTATTTTCTTATAGGTTTGCTTACAGGGTTTATGAGTGGACCCAAGTCGGTTCATTGGAAGGTTGCTTTGAGGATTTTGCAGTTTCTAAGGGGGACTCCTGATCTTGGTATTCATTATCCAGTAGGTATTGGAGATTTGCATTTGGTTCTAAAGCTAGATGGATTCAGATTGGCCCGAAATGTTGACCACAGGAGGTCAACGACATCATATTGCTTTACTTCGAGTGCAGGTGTTATCTCGTGGAGTAGCAAGAAACAGTCAATAGATACCCTTTCTTCTACAAGGCAGAGTATAGAGCAATGTCTTCTACCACATGTGAGACAGTGTGGTTTTAAAGTTACTAGGAGAGCTTAGTTGGCATGGTGACAAGGAGAGTTGCATTGCTTTGGCATAGAACCGTGTATTTCATGCAAGGTTGGAGTACATTGAGATCCAATACCATTTTTTAGGAGAAGATATTGGGTGAGACCATTGATGTATCATGTGGTATGCTGGAAGACAGAGGATGGTTTAGTAGATTTGTTTACGAAGGTGCTTCCTCAGGTTGTTCTTTGACATCACTCCATATCCCTGAGCCTTATGCCCCATCCAAGATCTAAGAGGGGGTGTTAGAGATTTAGTCATCCCCTGGATTGGCATTGTCGAGCTATAGTTGTATAGTTAGTTCTATCAGGCACAATTATGCATTTCCTGTTAGTTTGGGCATTTTCCAGTAGTCACCAAGAGTAGGCACCTTATGTCGGGCAGGTCAGGCAGGCGGCAGTGCCACATGGCACACCTGGGGCAAATCACAGTTTTTCTGCATTTTTAATGTGCAGTCAGCCATTTTCAGCAGCTGGTTGGCCAGATTTAGCTGGCTGACCTGGTCATTTTAGTGGCCTATTTTTAGCTATTTATTGGCAGCCTTTAGCCAGCCCACTTCACTTGTCTGCTTTTAGGTGGAGAGAAAGATTGGCTTGCAGAGATACTTAGACAACCCATTTGTACATCCGCCTTCTTCATTTCAGCATTCATTTACTGCAGATGTCTGGTCCTACTGTCTCTTTTCTCTTTCCCTCTTCTCTCGTGTTCATTGTCTTTCAGTCTTGTCCATATGCTTTTGCATTTGCTGCACTCTAACAGGAGAAGTGGCAAATGGGGATAATTGCAAAGAACACTAATTCCTTTGTCGATGATGAGATCTTCCATGAGAAGGGTGGGACTCTTTGTTACTTGATGATGATCCATCAGAAAAAGGCACTGAAGAAGAGTATGGACATTAGCAGTACCTTTTTCTATTGAAATATGACGAGCCCTTTCATTTGACCCACTTCGCCTCATGGAAGTTATTGCAATGAGATCATATTCAGGATTTTGGCTAACTTATTTAGGACTTCCACATGATATCGTATTCATGTTGCATGCATGGGGGAAGGATGGGAAAATTTTTCAGGATTTTGGCTAAGTTATTGTTGTATGGGGTAGAGACATATGGCACACACTAGCTCTATGGGAATGAGATAAGGTGGTGTGAGTGCGACAAGACCTCAAGGGAATTGAAACTTTAAAGCTACTTTTTGGTTTGACTGTACTATTGCTGCAAGTAGCTTTAGGTTGAGGAGGCAATTGAGAGTCCATCACCATTTCCCTAGGCCTAGGTCAGCTAACAGAGTTGTGCATCTTTCAAGGTTAGCCGTACATAAATAGGAACCTTGAGGTTATTTGTAAGGGAGGACTCTTCACTCTTAAATTAAAATTCGAGAATCCAAGCCTTGGGTTAGCTCGATGCCTACAACTGAGGGGTGCGGACTGGTGGTATGGTGATGTGATGGTACTACCCTAGGCTCAAAGGAGAGCCAGAGAGTTTCTGCAGTTTGGACATGAGTTGAGATGGCAATCGCTCTGTCTTTTCAGCTGTGCTTGTTTGCCGTCATGTTAGGGTCTTGAAGGCTGGCTAATCTTGGAGGCGAGGCCTCTCTGGCTTCCACAGCCTACAAACCCCTAATACCATAAAAAACAAACACAATGCTCAAAATCATAGGACTATCTATCTTGCTCATGAACTGTAGAGCCTCTTTGACTCACCCATGAGCCTGAGGTTAGCATTATGATTGGGCCTCGGATTTCAAAACTCAAAGTGGTCTCTCATGCCACAATCCCATACAATTGACCTCCTCAACTTTGGGGCACCATCCAAAGTTCACTGACATTGGCTGCTCATTGCCAACCTCAGTAGATGCACAACTCTTGTGAGGCTCACCTATGGATGGCCATTGGTGGTGGGAAAAAATGATGTTCTGGGTGTTTAAATGCACTAATAGTGCCTTATGGCTAGTCCTCCTTTCAGGAATTTCTGTATTGGACTTCTTGAAAGTAATGTTACTTTACTATAGTAGATGACAGTTTCATACTTTTCACCTTTGCATTAGTGTCTTCAAAGAGGAAGGTGTCTGCCATGTAAATTTCCAAGTTTGGTTTGCAGTCTCTAATGGTGAGCACAAGTAAAAGTTGACTTCTCTTCTTATTTGTACAACTATTTTTGTATTTGTGTAGTACCCAAGAGTGTATATTATAATCGGGTTAGCTGCAATAGCCACATATGTTGGACAGCTCGCCATTCTTGCTTTGATAGCTCTTTTTGGTGCGGCCACAGCCTACATGGTATCCTCTTGTTACACGCATCAGAGATGTATGCTAAATAAATTTTCCAGTTCCGTATGCTTAGTACTGAATGTAATTTTTGTTTGCAGGCTACTTCACTTCGGAAAGTGTTCACTCTTTGCCTTTCTTATTTGATTTTTACAAAGCCATTCCAGAGTGACCATCTACTGGGAATGTTGCTAATTTTTGTCTCTATAGGCATGAAAATGCTTTTCAAGACTCAGAAAACTAGCACCACAATAAGGCATGATGTAATGACACCAACAACAGCAGATGAGGAGCAGATTGAATTCAACCCATCAGCATCCGGAGAGTTCAATTTAAAGGACAGAAGATAAAATAGGGTGTCTTTTTGTATCAATAGCCAATCTTCATTGTATCCTTATGTGAGAGGGCTTTGAAAAAAGTCAGGTTGTATTACCACATACAATACGTGAATGATGAGTTACACAAAATTCTTCCTGCTCTAGAGCTTCGAGGTAGTAGGATCTACTGTAATGGTTCAGTAGTTTTATCTAACATGGCTGCTAGACGTGTCTCAAAGAGCCATCATCAATGGCAGGGTTCATTGGAACAAACTTATCTACTGTTTCACATAGGCTCATGTCACCAACTGGTGCATTTACATTGTAAGACTCATGAATGTAGATTCAAATAGGCACAAGCTATTGCTCAAGTGCATGCTCAGAGATGCAACTTCCTTGAGCTCCTACACTTGGCTGAGAAATGATAAAAGTAACTGTGGGTTTGTACAGCTTTGGTTTCTTCAATTTATTCGTCTTGAGAAACTCTTAGGGCTCGGAGTGTTTTTTCGCTAATAGCCCAAGGTATGCCTTTGCTTGTTTAGTGAGAATTGATTCTATGATCATTGAGAGAGAACTTGCATACCAGATGAAGCGGAAGTGACATCTAATTAGGTGCACGTTCATGAGAAAGCTGTGCATGTTCATGCTTTAATAATACTCCAAGAAAATGCATCAAGAGGCAATACCAGGAAGGCACAAATGTTATATTTCATTACAATATGCGAAACTGATGCAAACAAGGCTGAGAAAGGAGAGGCTGCGCTTTAAAATCACTGTTTTTGACAGTAGTAAGCTCCAGGCAACCCCAAAATCTTTGAGGAGGGATCAAGAAAGCTTGCTATGCAAAGCTTAATGCAGTAACAATAGGGATGGTGACAATTGGAAGTCGTGTCTTTTGTTCAAATCTCTGAGGAAATGATGTATTTATAACCAAAGGCAGCTTGCCCCAACACAAAGGAATCCAGCTCCATTCCAAATGGAAAGCTTGTCAAGTTGCACATTCCAAGACAACAATTGATGAAAACTTGATAAACTTGCCAGATGTGGTTTTGGATTTGCAATGAATCAACAAGACATGATACTGACATACTTGTGTTCCGATGGTCCATAGAACATCCATTTTGATGCTTGAGAAATATATCTTGGCCAAAATGAGTATCTTACCCCAACATTCTTGGCTTCCTGTCCATTTGGATATTCTCTTAAATGACTGAAATTCTCCCAGAAAGCAAAAGGCATACCAAAAGGAAAATCTACGGTCTAAATAGTTGTGTTTGATCTGTGGACCACAAAAAGTACATCAAAAGGGCTCTGTTTAGTGGCTAGATAGGATTGAATTGCAAATGAAATATATGAGCGAGCTAGCTTAAATTGATAAGCAAAATGTCAAAATTCTCTCTCAGATGTGTAAACAACCATTTTAATTTGAAGCATGAATAGACTTGTTCATTTTGGTTGGGCACTAGAAGTCTATGAACTACTTAAATCTTAGAAATGGTATTGAATTTGGTCAAACAATTTTATAGGTCCATGCCCATTTCAAAAGTTCATACCTCGATCTAGATCTAGATATTTTGGACATGCAGATTATGTTTTTCTTGTGAGTTTCATTTGTCAAAGATTGTTCTTCTCTTGATGTGCCATATTATTGGTTGGTTTGCTGTTGCCTCATTCATGTTTGGCTATGGAGGGATTTGAAAAGAGACATTAATGGCACTATGCACAAGGTTGGTCCATCAATTTATAGCCTTATGAGAAAGCAAATATAATTTTGATACACAATTTAAAATGAAAATCAAAGTTTCTCTATTTTGAATCTTAATGTGGGAGAATTCAATAGTTGGCTCACTAGGGCATAATAGTAAGCAATATTATTGATTGAGGAATAGAAGTGGTATAGTGGAGTCAAGATTCATGCAAAACAAGTGTCTATGCATGAATGTTGTGTGTCAAGTGGATAGAAATATAATATGCAAAGTAATAAATGAGTATATCAATCTCTTGGTTATGTCATCTTTTTCCACCATTGTCACTTTGTGTAAATTGCCTAGAATCACCTCTAAGTTTCTCCATGAGTTGATGACATACCTTGTGAGATCTTACAACATGTATTTTAGAAAGGTTAGTTATTGTAGACAATGCTCCTAATAAGATCTTTTTCCAATTGGATGGTAGTAGTAGATTATATTTCCACATTTGTTGAGAAAATCTTAGACACCATTTTGATATGGTAGGTAGTTATTCGTTTTAACAAAACTTTAATTGTACTTTATTGAAGAGATTTGAGTACAAAGTAATTGTATTATCTTTGCAAAATCAGAGCTTGAATTCGGCTCTAGGTCACTCAATGGAAGAATGAACACATAAGCTTTAATTGTTCTACCATTAGATAATGTCTAGATAGCATAAGTGGTAATAATCCTAGGACATGAGTAAGATAATTTTGATAGGGAGGTTTCACCTTTCTAGATGTATAGTCCATAGGAAATCTAAATCATAGCTAGTGTCAACCACAATGTGTAGGTAACCTAAGGAGTGAGCTTGAATCTAGTCCTTAACCCATACACTTCAAGAAAGTGGGCAAGGGTCACAATTCAATTGTTCATAAGCATGTAAAGAATATTTTGGAAGCCAAATAAACAATGGAGGTTGATTGCACTTGAACCCTCTTCCTTAGGTGACCCTATTACGAGGATGAGAACTGAATAAGAGTTTGAGTACGAACCTTGCTTGGGTTGGTATTCAAACACTAGCTCAAAGGCCAAATGAACAAATATTTGAGTGGGCAAGGGCCCAAACTTCCACAAACACTCAAATAATTTGAGGAAAGATGTTTCTTTTCATTCAATAGCAACATCAATATCTTAGAAATTTCAATTATGCAAAAGGTGGTCAAAGAGGAGTTGGTCATGTTGTTGTACGTGGTTTATTTCCATGTGGATAAAGCACCGTAGCTACCATTGATTGTGGTCATGGAAAAGACAAATGTATTGCAATGGGGTTGTAGCCCAAGTAGTTTGACTATGTGGGTGTGTACATGGGTGTTGTAGGCGAGCTCACGCTTAACCGCCAAGACCCACAAATCGCTTATTGTTCAAGCGTTTCAAGCAAACACCTATGGCTCTCTCACCTAGCCGACACACCTTTGGTCCTATGAGGTATAGAGAGCTTGCCTTGATGCCCAAACGAGTTGCCTTCTCCCTCAAGCACACCGATAGCTCCACGATTCATGATACGAGCTTAAGCAACCTCGGGCCTCTACCTTCAAGCTCCATCCTTCATAGCCGCATGTGAGACAAGAGAAGAAAGAGAAAAGAAAAAGAGAGGAGATGATGGAGAGCTTCTTCTCCTTGATCCCTCACCCTCACACACTCACTCCCTCACACTCTCACACTTCCTCTCTCAAGCACACACAAGCAAGTAAGAAGGAGAGAAGAAGACGAGTCCACTTTGCCACACACCAAAGAATGAGCTCCTCGTTCACTTTTCAACTTTATATACAAAACCCTAAATCCCTTTTGAGCGGTCATCCCCTTATCCCCCTTTTTACATGGTCGGATGCCATTTTTTCCATTGTTATCCTCTCTTACTAGCTTTCTTTCTGCCGCCCATCTACCTTTACAATTTGCACAAGAAGGAGCTTGGCGCTCTTTTACAAAAAGTTTTAGGGACACCTTGTATTTAAAAATGTGCTTTTGCCTTTTGACTTAGCTTTTGAGGCCGCCCTTGCTCTTTTAGTCGTTTTCCTTCTTACTTCTTCCATTGTGTTTAATTTCCTTCTGGGCCGCCTTTTTAGCTCCCAACTTGCACTTTTCCTTTTTTTTTTTTTGCTTTCTTCTTATGTTGAGGTTAACATTACCCCCCTCCTAGCCTAGTGCAAGTCCCATGGCACTGATGGGTAGTAGTTAGAAGGTGGAATGTGTGTAACCATATGGCTTTTTTGAGTTTTTATACAAGCCCTTGCGGGGGATGGTGTTGGATGGATCGGCCCTTGAAATTGAATATGGTGTTGGGATTGATCCCTCTTGATGCTCACGGTGGGTAGATTGGTCCTTTGAAATTTAAGATGGTGTTGGACGGATTCTCTCTCAATTCCGAGGTCATGACACCACGAGCTTAACATGGCTTTTCATTATTCCCTTCAAGTTGCCTTATTCCTTCACCTATGTCCGCTGAGACTTTACCACTTGCACAAGAGGAAGTCTGTACTTCTTATAAATGAATTACATTGTGCCTCGTGTTTTCCCTGCAAGAGTTGTTAGAGGTTCTTCCTAATCCTTGAGAGAGCCTTGCAAGAATATTCAGTGCTTACCTTCATCCTGGAGAGAGCATCCTTCATCCTTGAGAGGACCTCAGTAAAGTAGTTGAAGCTCCCCTACGTTTTTTCTAAGATTGCCATCTCTTGCACTGTTCCGAATGAGCTTCTTCATTCACTTTTTGATTGGGGCTTCCTTGGTCTTCCTCTGCTTCGTTTTGGCTATAGGGTGACATGTGCAACAATGGTACTGTAAGTTGATGATGATGTGGTTGCGTGGGGATTGGTCTTTACAAGAAACGGATCAACCAATTGAAATGGTGGGGGCCAAGAGTGTATTGCAATGGATGATGGTGTCTCCGAAGGTGATGGGTTGCAGCATTTGTATTTACCTGAAAATAAAATAAGATGCACTACATGGGGGTGTGTCTACCTTACCGTGTGGTGCATTGTGCTTGTGCTAATGGAATTGGGAGTTGGGTCAGGACCACAGGAAAGCTTGGGTGATGTCCCACGCTTGAGAACCTAGTTTGTGCATTGTTGGAGGTGCGGTGTGTGGCTTAGGGAGACAGGTCTAACCATAGGCGAATGTGACCTCCCTCGGTATGTCCTGCCCTCGATGTGCCCTAAGCATGACGTGGGCAATCAAAATGGGCTAGGGGGTTAGAGACAGAGCCGGCCGACTGAAGCCATCGAACGTTTCTAACTTGAGAACCCCTAGGTATAGTGACTGTGACCTTCGTGCGTTTTTTTTTTTTTTACACATTGATCCAACCATAGAATAAATATATTGGCTGCCATTGGAGGTCAATAAGAGTGGTGGGGGTATCCTTCTTATAAAAACATCCCTCTAAGGAGCCGCTTGTTGAGATGTTTGCAATCACACCTACTTCAGTCTCTTTGGATGGAGCAGTGAGGGCTCAGGACAAGAATCCCATAAGCACAGTAGGAGGATGTGCTGCCTAGACTTTCCTATAAAGCATTGTACTTGCTTCCTTTTTTCAATGAAATGATAGTACTCTTTTATTTTCAATAAAGTGTATATGTCATTGTCCATACACAAGATTGTGTTTATGAGTCCAAGTCTCAATCTTGGAACCTAATTCACTTGTGTGATAGTTGGTCTTGTATGTGTCTATGTCTTCATGAGTTTGGTCTTTATCTTTCAACCTCCATAGCTTTAGCATTGCTATCAGAGCCCAATCGGGCATAGCCTAGCTCAGCTTAGCTCATGACTTCACTTACAGCTTCATTCTCACTCCTCTCAACTTAGGCCCAACTTATGAGTGCATCTCTTCACTCCATCTTCACTACACTCTCTTGACAGCCATAGCCAGTCAGCACCCTGGCTTGTTGGAGATCCTGGATCTCTCCATCCAAGCAATATTTTCACAAGCTCTCTTTTAAGAAAACATTTATTTACTTCTGGCACAACTCCCTGTCACGTCACAGCCCACCGACATTGGCCAACCATAGCTCCATCATTTTAGAAATTCATTGTCGCGTTCTTTGAACAGGTACAGCATGTTCATACCATCCCTCGCTACGCGCTGCAATCTGAGCCACCACCATGGGGCTTTAAAAGCCCATGAGATAGGCTTTCTACCCATATGAAAAGGTTGGGAAATGAAAAGTCAACAATGCACAGTGAACAAAAAACCAGGCCAGCACAAAAACTAATGAAGACTCCATAGCCATTTCATTTCAAGCTCTCTTTTTTACTTAAGTTCCTTACTGTTCCCGTCAACTTAAGTTCCAGCCTACTAAATCTAAAGTTCTGAGCATCAAATCAAGGAGGGGAAGATTTGGATTTGGAAGATCTTGATGTTTTTGGAAGATCCAAGCAGATGCAAGCATAGTGTCTATTGGCACTCATTCAGTGACTTTTGCCACTTGTGTCCTTTGACACAACCAGCTCATTTTCTGATGTGATCTAAGAATTTTTGTGATGATTTGCTACCTCTCTAGCCATCCAACATGGGAAAAGACTCTCCAACAACTCATTCAAAGGAGTTCAATTTCACACAAACCCGCATCAAACTCATCCTAATGAAGAAGGGCCTATGGGCCATTACCACTAGACAAGAAAAGAAGCCTCAGGATGCAACTCTTGCAGTTACTTGGCATAATAATGATGACAAAGCACAAGCCATCATCAAATTGGAGTTGGATGATAGCTATATCCATCATGTAGATGCTTATGACATGTCCCATGACACTTCGGATAGATTAGATACATAGTTTGGTGCACAATCCAAGTCGTGTCGAATACATCCTTGGCATCTCATCTGAACTACATGGAAAGTCTTCTAACCCAACTTGCAGGGATAAATCTCAAAATGGATGAAGATATTTGTATGCCTTCTGATTATGATAATGTTTCAACCACCTTAATCAATATGACAAACCTTAAATTGATTGACTTTAAAGCTTCTTTGCTAGAGGAGGAAAAGAAGATAAAGGTCGAATGAAGAACCAAGCACCTCTAAAGATGAACAAATGATGCATGTCAGTACAGGAACAAAGGAAGAAAGGACCAGCTATTTTGTGACTTCTGCATAAGGACTGGACACACTGAGAAGTTATGTCATGCCAAGAAGAGGTCCCAAAAGGCCTATCTAGTTGATGTTAAAGAAGAAGAAGACCATGGAGCAAAAGAATAAGAATAAGAATAAGAATAAGAAGACCACCAGGAGAAGAACCTCATCAATTCTTCTATTCTGATAGACTTTGTTAGCCTTGTATTGCCTAGCCCTAATGCTTCTAACATAAGCTTGTAAACTCCTCATGTAACCTTGTTCTACAGCCTCTGTACACTTTGTGAGGCCCCTGTTATAGCCTCTAGATGTCCACCATGTCTTTGGTACCCACACTTAGCCTTTTTTGCGATAGCCTCTAGTTTTTACCAAGTTTGTGGTGTGCCCACACTTTTCAGGTGGTTGCTTACTAAAGCCTCTACACACTTTGTACTTCTGGTTGTGATTGAGGAGGGGTGTTGAGATTGCAATCACACCTACTTCAATCTCTTTGGATGGAGTAGTAAGGGCTCAAGACAAGAATCCTATAAGCATGGTAGGAAGATGTGTTGCCTAGACTTTCCTATAAAGCATTGTACTTGCTTCCTTTTTTCAATGAAATGATAGTACTCTTTTCTTTTCACTAAAGTGTCTATGTCATTTTCCACTCACAAGATTGTGTTTATGAGTCCAAGTCTCAATCTTGGGACCTAATTCACTTGTGTGACAATTGATCTTATCTGTGTCTACGTCTTCATGAGTTTGGTCTTCATCTTTCAACCTCCATAGCTTCCGCATTGCCATGTCCTAGATCCATGTTTCAACAACACTGCTTGCTGCCCCCTTTCAAAACTCGGTTATGTGTCTTTGGTCGGCCCTCACCTCTCTTTTGTCCTAGGTTGTGGTGGCTCTACTTCTGTGGGCCCTGCAATTTGTGTTTGAATGTGTAGCCCGTGCCTTAGAGCTATGCGGGTGATCTCCAACTTTTTCTTTAAGGACTCAACGGCCTCCTCTTCCTCAGATTGTGTGGCGTCCAAGAGAGTGCAAAGGAAGGCGCGTTGTTGGGCTTTCAAGGTCACCTGTGCGGCCTCTGCCCTATTCTCTGCTAGCACTTTGTCGCCTTTTGCAAGGGCTAGTTGGTGCGCTAAGGTGCTCACTTTTTCTTCGCTTCTGTTCACCCATTCATCTGCTTTTTTTCTCATATCTTGCTAGCTTTCATAGTGCTTGTAGGCTAACGCTCTTAGCCGTTTCTCCTATTCTTCGATTTCTCTTTCCACGCACTATTGTTCTTTAAGCTCTGAGGCTAGCCTTTGTTCTAGATTTCCTATATGCTTTAGGTGTTGTCGGTTACTTTCTTCTTCTATTGCTGCTAGCTGCTTTGCGGCATCTCGGATTTTTTCATTTTCTTTTTGCAAATCCTTGTACAGCATCACCAACTCATTAAAATTGCCTTGTAGGCTCATGAGGTTGTGTGTTTCTACCACGAATTTTGCTTGCCATCTCTCGTCTTCTCCTCCTTTGGCCTCGAGCTTTGCTTCTACTCCTTGATCTCTCTTATAGATGACCACTTAACGGGTTCTCTCTAGTTGAGAGGCTACCATTAGCTCCCTTTCAACCTCAAGCTCAACTAGGGCTATCTTCTTATCTTCCTTTTCTTATTCCTGTTGTGATCAAAGTTCTTGCACATAGGCATCGTGGGTTGTGGACAATGACAGTGCAGAGGGACCCATGGTTATAGATGCCTCTATCTTCAACCGTTTGAAGTCCCATATGGATTCCACGTCTGTAGAGTTGCTTGTCTTCTTGCTCCCGTCACAAGGGTTCCTGCACTCGCACCTTGGGTTGCCTCTTTGTTGATCAAGAACTGCACCCATGCCACAAGGTTGCTAGCATCTACTGTGGTAGAGGAGTCTCGGGTGGGTGTAGTGACTGGGGTGGTGGGTAGTAGGACAATTGGGATAGGGTGGATCAAACCCTTTCCCTTTCCCTCACTCACTGGGGGTGGCAAGTTTTTGGATGTCTTGCAGCTTGTGCTTGGACCTTCATGTCGGGGTGGGCTCATGGCCACCAACTCTTCTTGTTTTGAAGGTTGCTCCACTGAGAGGCGGATAGCAAGAGCTATGTCTTCTTCCTCCTTCTTCTTGAGCTCCGCCTCTTCCTCCTCAGCTCTTCTCTTTCTTTCGTCCTCAGCTCTTCAGCGACCCTCTTTTATTCTCTTCTCCTTGTCCCTTTCTGCTTTCCTTCATCATTCTTGCATGCTTTTGGACACACTTTGTGGTTTGTGTAGGTCTGTTTTCTCCTTCTTCTCCCTCTCTTCTTGGGCCTTCTTCTACGGAGTCTCTTTCTTTGGCTTCTTGGCCCTTCCTTGGCCAAATTGTGCTTCTTGCTCTCCTTTGTCCTCACTCACGGTCCTTTCGTTAGATTGCTTATCCTTGGTGCTAAAGGGACATGTTGGCATCTCACCAACTGCCTCACTGTCTTGTACGGTCCCTAGTGCCTCTCTTATGATGGCTGTCAAGATTCTTTCGAAGCCAATAGTGGAGGCCTTTGAGGATGACGATTTCCTAGCTTTGGACGCTAAGGATTCTCCCATCGCAGGTCTTCCATCGGTGGCTAATGCCTTTGCCAACGTCTCTATCGTCTTCCTCATGAATCCATTGAGGTTTACTTCGTCGAAGGACCGAGTAGCAATGCTCTCCAGCATTGATACGCTAATTCTGTTCATTAATGCATTATACCGCTCACTGGAGAATAGAGCGTGCACCATTTTGGTCTGGATTTGAACCTTGAGGTCGGGGATGTCGGCTAGACTGATGCGATTGTTGGTGTGGACTATCACTTTGTCCATCTTTAGCATGTCATGCACATCTCATTTTGGCAGTCTCTCCACTTTGTTTGGTAGGCCCAATGCTTTCTGTGCTAGCTTAGGGCTCAACTTGGCAGGATTCATTTTCTAGATGCACATGACAGTGCCTCAATTTCTATTGAAGGTCCAAAGGAACTCAACACACTTCTCATAGTCAATGGCTTGATTGACTACCTCTATGTACTTCGGAAGCTTGCATTACTTTACCAGTTGCTGGATGGTTGCTTCTTCCATGATTATGTCTTCTAGATTCAGGATATACTTGAATTTGAATCGATTATAAGCCCTCATCTCCAACGAGAGGCCGTACTTTACCTGCTTCTCTTCTAAACATGGGAGTTTGCTGCTTTTATCTTGGCATGCCATAGTGGGTACTTGTCATAATGCTGCCATAGTTCACCATTAGTGCCCTTCAAGGTAATTTCTTGCAGAAAGGCGACTAGGAATTGATTATGCTTTCTAGGGAAGAATAACATGCTTAATACAAAGAAGTGAATTTTTTTTCCTTCAATCAGTCCATTTATTCCAAAGATTTTATGACTTTTCATCAGCTAGTCACACGTGGTTTCATTCACCTTGCATGTTCACATATTTGATTCCACCTTGCCCCAGAATCCTTCCTAGCATTAAGGTTTGAGGGGTCAAGGGCATTCACCGCTGGCTTGCGGTGTTTTACTTCCGCATGAGCCAATCATAGAATTTCGCATTGTATTCAAGATTAGCATGGTGGTCCATGTCGGAAGGGTGGATGCCTATTTGAGTGATGTAAGTGAGAACATCTGTGAGGAAGTCACCGGAGTCGATCTTGCTAGCAATGTGTAACTCTTCCTCCTTAAGGACTTGATCTAGGTAAGGGTGGCTCATGACATGTTCTTCCAGTGATGATTGCAAGCAATGGCCAATACCCTAAAAGAGGTAGGAGCTACGTAAGTGGGGTCATACTCGGAGGTCTTAATGTGGTGCATCGCCGCTCAAAATTAGTCATGATTTGGCATCCTTCTTGTTCCCACTGGAGTCTGAGAGCATACCACTTCGTCAAGAAAGATCAGTCATTATCAGCGGAGTTCATTTGGCTTTTGGTAGTAACTCTGCTCTTGCTGTAGGAGGTGACTAGCCCGTTGTTTGAGGGCTTGGTCTCAAGATATATTGGCATTGGCGATCAATTCCTCTGTGACCGTGGGGGTTTTTACCGTCACAAATTCATATTCCTTCCAAGTGCATGGCATGGCACAGACTTCCAATGCTAAGGATGGGTTAAGTAGACCTAGGTCTAAGCACTCATAGATCTTAAAAGTGGCATCTAAGCGCTTAATGTAGGTGATCAGGTCATCTCCTGTGTTTTCAGCTAGGTCCTTAGCCAATGTGAGGATCAATTATCGTTCGTAGGATGGTTTAAGACTTGTGGGCAGGTAGGGTTGAGATAGGCTAGACAAGTTGGTAGCTAATGGTTGCGTCTTTGGTTGTTCCTGAGAGTGTGGTTGGGCTTCTTGTGTGATGGGCTTAGCTAGAGTCGAGGATGCTATGCTACTAGGCACTAGCGAGGTTGTAGGGGCACTAGTAGGACTGGTGGGTTGGATTGAGGCAGTGTGCGAGTAGTAGGGTGTGGCTTTGGTCGATATACTTGTTTAGTCTTTGCCAGCTTCTGTATTTGAGGCTCTGTGGGTTTTGCATTTTGAGTCGTTTGTGGCATTGGTGCCTTGTCTGTCACGTGGCTTTGTGTGGTTAAGTTTGGGAGTAGCGTTAGAGTAGGATCCTTGGCCATTCTGGTTTTAGATACCCAAATCTAGGTGTTACCCTTGTAGTAGTGTTGAGCTTGCAATAAGGTTTTGGGGATCCATCACGGCTTGACTGTTCGTCTTCACCTATATCACCTACTCTACGACCTCCTAGTTCTTGGGCGTGATTCTTTTGCGTTGTGAGGTCATGTGTGCCTGCTTCTAGGAGGTGGGCCTTTGTGCTTAGGCATCCAATTGAGGTGTGGTTCCTAGGCCTTGGTTTTGATTTCTATGGTTTGTTGGGATTGAGGTGTGGCAGGTTGTGACAAGTCGCGATCTCCCTTCTTAGGCTTGGTAGTGGGTTGCTCTATCAATGTCTTGGTAGGTTGTAATGGAGCTGAGCTGCCCTTGTTGAAAATTGTTACTATCCTAACATTGCCAATGGCAAGATGAATGCATTGTGAGTCATATTTGACCTTGCAGTGCGCTTGTTTCTTGAATACATGTCCTAGTAGGCAGCGATTCCTTACCGATGGTCTTAGTGTTAGGCATCACATAGAATATCCCAGATAGACTTTTAGTCCAATAGAGACCGTTATTTTGCATTTTCCTAATAGTGAGTAGGACCATCCTCCAAATGGATTAAGCTTAGTGTCGATAGGATGCAGTTGGGGTTGACTAATGAGAATCCAATGATCATACACTAGGATGTTACAGTCAACTCCCTTGTCAATGAGTACATAAAATACGTGTGTCTTTTGGTCAGTTCATTGCTAAGTATAGGTAGGTAGGTGCCACCACTTCCTCGTCTTCATCTTCAATTTCTGTGATGGTGGCCACTCATACCTTGACAGGGTTGGATTGTCTATGCAAGCTTTTGGCCATCATGCAGACTGTCATAAAGGGTGTATCTCCAAGCTTATTAGTTTTCTTAGCATCTTCTCGTACTCCTTGCTATCCGAGAATGGCAGATCTATTGTGACAAGCATGTGCATCCAATCTCGATCATCTTCGGGACAGGGGATATATTTGGTCAGTGGCCCATAAGACTTCCTAATCTGTGTGTCACCCTTCAGCATGGTGGAGATGGCATCCAAGTCAACTGGTGTGGTCTTCCATGTATACATATCTACTCTTACTATTCGATTTCCTAAGAAGATGAACAAACCGTTGCCCTTGTCTTCTATGACCCGTGCATTACGCATCCAGGGTCGCATCCAAGGCGGGCCTAACAGGATGTCATAATCCACTCCCTTCATGACTATAAAGTCAACGGAGAATTGGATTCCTGCAATCTTCAAGGGCTAGTTCTTTAACACTTCAAACGGCTGCACTTTCATTCCATTGGCTAGGGTAACATTGAACCTAGCATTCTCAACAGGGGTTACCCAGTCCTGGAGTACTGCATGGCTCAGCACACTAAGTCTTGCTCCTGTATCTACAATTCTCTTTCTCGTGGTGTCCCCCAAAGCGAAGATCGGTAAGACTGCATGCCTTTCGATGCCTTTCCAAAAATCATTGATGTGCAAGGACTTGGGCACCGAGTGCAGCGTCACAATGGGTATCTAAGTTACTGCCTCATGATTGTGTAGATCAGTTGCCCCTTGCTCCATTGGTCCTTCAACCCACTGTTTTAGTTCTTGCCATAGCGTCGGATGCTACCTAAGCAGATCTCCTAGGCTTACAGTCACTGGGGTGGTCACTGGGGTGGTGAGGAGGTCGTTGATTGCTTGCCTCCCTCCTAACTCTATGTTTCTTAGCCAATGGCCCTGACTAGTTTATTGACCCACAGTGTGTAGGCTCAGTTTAAGCAGCACTACTTGTGGTATAGCCGCATTCCTCGACCTTGGTCCCGGAGGCGAGACTGTTGTGCTTACACTTGAGAGATAATTGATCTCATCTTCCAATATGGGCTTAGCATCTTGTAGGTGCTCCTAAGCTTCTTTTACCCACTCCTTGACCTTTTCAATAGCCTCAAGTTGGTGCTTCGGGTTGGGTTACTCCCCGACCTTTGCACTTCCCTTCTCACCTATTTTTGGGGCTGACATTTTTGCCTCTGCATCTGTCATCTTTTTTTCGGTAGGTAGTGTCATGGCACTCTCAGTTTTTAGCGTGACCTTGGCATCATCTTTCTTTCTCCTTTGCCTACGGCTCTTCTTTCTAATTGAGGCTGCATCTAAGTTGCTAGGTCCTCATAATGATGTGCCGGCCCCTGTTTTGTCTGCACGCAGGTCATGACATGCAATGGGATGGGTGTGTCCTCTCCGTTAAATGTCTCAACCCCAAACAACCCCAATGGTACATATGGCTCATTTGTAGCACTAGAGGGTGGTCTTTGTCTAGGACATTCGACAAATAGTTGAGTGATTCCACGCTTTGGGCATCTAAGATTAGCCTTTTCTTGATTAGCCTGCTCACGTTCAAGGGAGTGTGAGGAGATATGTCTTGGGTGTCCACAAGTCCAACATGAGATTGGTTCTTGGGTCTGCCCTCCAAAGCCTCTGCCTCTACCTCTACCTAATGCCATCACTAGTACATGTTGGTAATCCATAAGGATTGCATTGCCCTCTTGGCCATATGATACATAGAGGTGCACATAAGACTCTTTGTCATTCGGATCCTCCACATACTGGACTGGCATGGCTTGATGGATGGGTTACCTAGGGTCTAGGTGGCCTAGGTATGTCTTTGGGATTTATCTCCATCCTAGAAATGGTTGGTTTGGCATCATTAGGTGCCGGGAGAGCCACTAGGACTCCCCTCTCAAAAAAGTGTTGCGGCCTATTTCCTACTAGGTAAGTCTATTCGTATAGTTGCGAGTATGGGAGTCTCCTCATCAGTAGTTTGCATAGTGCATGACATCGTGACTAAACCTACCATAGTTGGCACAAGTTCGGGACCTCTGTCCTGACACTCGACTAGCAAGGGGTTTTTGCCACAATACATGCATTGGACATGAGGGCATGTTAGTTGTCTCATCATTTCTTGTAATTTGGCTAGCTCCATCTTCATCTTTGCTAGCTTGTGTGCCCTTCCCTTTATCCTGAGTACTTGGGCCTGATCTTTCACTTGACATTGAAACTCTCTCAGAGTTTCTAGCATTTTTCTCCTCTCGAGTTGAGCTCTTGGAGCTTCTCTCTTTGAGCTAGTCGTCCACTCTAATCACCTCTTCAAAGACCCTAGCTAGTGCATCTCACTACAAGCTTGAATTGCCTACCAAGGCATTATAGAGTTCCTCACTTCTTATCCCATTGATGATTGATGAGTATGGAGACCGCTCTTTCAGTGGGTTGCTCACCAGTCAGGATCCTCTTGAAAAAACTTTACATGTGGGTGATGTAGTCTCTTATGTTCTCCTTGTCTTTTTGCTTAACGTTCATCAGCCTTACTAGAAAGTACACAGGCTTAGAGAATCTCTTAATGAAGAGACTCTTGAGGTTGTTGAAGTCAGTCCACTCATCAGTGTCTAGATTCGTGTACCAAATCCTATCCTTGTCTCCTAGTCATAGATCGAAAGCTTGTGAGCACAGAGTAAGATTTGTGAGGCCATTGGCCTTGCAAACTTGCTCGAAGTGCTCTACAAAACTATATGGGTCATCGTTTGGCTAGTACTTGTCTGTCTGCTTAGCCACTACATGAATTCTTGATTGGCTCCTAGAGCCCTGGTTGACTCCTAAACCTGCAAGCAACGAGGTTGCCATTGCAATGGCGCTCCTTGCTCTACTGACGATTTGTTTAGCAGTTGCTTCGTAAGAAGCTTGCTCAACATGAGATTGCCTTCCAACACTCTTTCCCTTTCTACGTCAGGTCCTATCCTATTTATGCTTACTAGGGCTAGCACTTACTGAATCTCACACATTTCTATGTTCTGTCACAAGCTTCTAGCTTGTTGTTCCTGATTGTAGGTCACTATGTCCGGCAAAGCTTCTTGCACTAGTCTCTTCTCCTCTTCCAGGTCCGCTATGATATCCTTGGACCTCCTACCTTGGTGGTCTGTGCGGGCACGTAGGTCGTAATTCGTGACTAGCCGCTAGATTTCTATTGGGAAACCACCTAGGTCAAGCTCTTCGCCATGTCTATGGTTAGTGCTTAACTCTGCCAATGTCATGGTCTCGTACTCCACTAGGTTGTCAATGAGATCGATCAAGTTGGGTAGATCCACTCCTCCAATCGTGTCAGTCCTTACAGCATCTGACTCCTAGGTCGCGTCCGTGTTTGGTCCTATATTTGGGGTTCTCAATCACTCGACTATGTCTTAGGGTCTTCTCCTACTAGTGGGTTCATTCTGATTGTTAGGTCTAAGTGAGTTCTTTATTATGTACAAACAATCCTTAATTAAACTCACTCGATGTGTGTGCGTGCTCACTTCTGTGCACCATGCAAAATCAAGCTTTCAGCTTTTCTTATGTGCACTTCAAGTGTTGGAAAACAATGTGGGTGCGAATACAAGGTGATAATTACGGCTCTCGTACTCTCATCTATGTACTCGGCCTAATGGGACTCTAAACTCCATTCCTAGCTATTTCCTCTGGTCTCTAGGGTGGTCTATGCTATGACGTTCAGCTTGCTTAGGGTCCAATGGGATCTACTGGTTAGCCTATGGCTCCAAGTGTATGGAATATGCTGATATGAGTGTCAGCACTGTGCCTAGTCGTTTGGCTATGATTTCTAGGGTTAAATTTGCCTATAAGGCTTTCGATGAATTCCCCTCTTGTGGGTTGTATTCTCTATCGTTCCGGATGCGCTAATTTTGCCAATTTTGATGTGTCAGATTCTATAGAGTCCAATTTTGCAATGTCCCCTTCCAAGAATCGAACGTCCAATTTGACAGGTGTTTGATTCTGTATGGTTTGATTTTTGTGTCCGATTCTAGGATGTCCGATTCTGGATGTCCGATCAGACAGATCATGCTAGTTTGAGTATGTCTAATTCTGAAAATTGGACAAGGTCAAGTCCAAGTGATCCTAGGATTGAACACGTGGCAGTGGTCCAATCAATCGATCGGACGAGTCCGAGTGGTCATGGTCTAATTGTAGGCTGTCCAATTCTAGGAATTGGACGAACCTAGGGCGTCCGAGTGTCCGATTCTGGGAATTGGATGCCTATAGATCGCATCCAATTCTGTCAGTACGTAAATTGTGGGAATGAAAATCGCTTCGTGCCACTGATTTCTGGTCACGGGTGCTAGCAAGATTCACCAAGATCAAAGGTTAGATGCACAAAAAGGTTTCTACACACTAATCCAAGCAATAAACTCATGTGGCCTTCGATTGATTCGCTAGAAGCACCAAGGTCCTACACAATCTCTCTCTCTCTCTCTCTCTCTCTCTCTCTCTCTCTCTCTCTCTCTCTCTCTCTCTCTCTCTCTCTCTCTCTCTCTCTCTCTCTCTCTCTATTGCAGAACCTAAAAATGAGGTCTCCCTTTGCTAGAAAGGGTCCTAAACCCTTGTTGGACTCAACCTTAATCCCCGTGCGATTCCAACACCTCCAAGCACTCCTTTTTTCCATTTTTCTCCCTATTTGTGCCCTGTTTAGGCATGTTCAATAGCAGAAATCCTAAAGCATTTTCCTTCAATTTATTGGTTCCTATCCTACTCTAAATGCAACAAAAATCAAAAATTAAAAATTAAAATGCTTCCTCCTACTTGCCTAATCATCAAAAAACCAAAATACTTAATGGTTGCAGAGATTAGAAACCCAAAACCTTCTACCTATCTCAAGCTCCGGTTTGGGGAAGAAACCCTTACTTCGTTGCTTGATTTGAGATGCACAAGTACTCAAGCTTGAATTCGTTGGTTCTGGCAATAGAACCAAAATGTATAGGTGAGCTCACGCTCAACCACCAAGACCCATGGACCGCTTACTGTTCACGTGTATCAAGCGAATACCTATGGCTATCTCTCACCTAGCTAATGCACCTTTGATCCTACTAGGGTATAGTGAGCTTGCCTTGATGCCCAAACAAGTTCCCTCCTTCCTCAAGCACACTAGTAGCTCCACAATTCGTGATGTGAGCTCAAGAAACCTCAAGCCTCCACCTTCAAGCTCCATCCTCCATAGCTGTGCGCAAGACAAAAGAAGAGAAGAGAAGAGAAGAAGAGAGGAGATGATGGAGAGCTTCTTCTCCTTAATCCCTCACCCTCACACACTCACTCTCTCACATTCTCACACTCCCTCTCTCAAGCACACATAAGCAAGCAAGAATGAGTGAAGAAGAGAAGAAGATGAGTCCACTTTGCCACACACCAAAGAATGAGCTCCTCATTCACTTTTCAACTTGATATACAAAACCTTAAATCCCTTTTGGATGGTCATCCCCTTATTCCCCTTTTTACATGGCCTGCTAGCCTAAGCCCTTTTTCCCATTATCCCCCTCTCTTTCTAATTTTATTTCTACATTTAAAAATGCGCTTTTTCCTTTTGACTTAGCTTTTGAGGCTACCCTTGCTCTTTCGATCATTTCCCTTCTTACTTCTTCCTTGTGTCTAATTTCCTTCTCGGCTACCTCTTTTAGCTCTCGACTTGTGCTTTTCCACTTTTTTCGCTTTCTTCTTGTGCTGAGGTTAACAAGTGTGGAGGCTATGGTGTTCAACTCTATTTGTGGTTTAATAATTTTCTCTAAGAGAGTAACTTATTAGAAATCAAACACTTTGGAGTTATTCACAAAAAAATAACATCATCTTTGTTCTCCCCTTTTCCAAATGGCTTTAAATATAAGCATTGTATATTTTTTTCATAGGTCTTCAATGCACACACATGGGCATAGTAGGTTTGTAGCTCCCAATTGTAGGTTCAAAACCTAGGTACATAAGCAAGTTTTCCCAAATTTAGGGTCATTTTTATTAAGCATCCCTTTTCCATCAGCAGGAACAGGTTCAACCCATTATGAGTAGTGGGGTGATATTAATAAGCATTCTTGTTGTAGAAAATTGCCTTTGTGTGATTGAATGGAGCACATGACATATCTATATGTAATGTGATATAAGTGTTGGGGGCAAAAGGCACATGTTCTTACACTACCCCATATTTACTACACACACCATGACCACACACCTATACACTACAAGTGGTGGTGGGCACCCATCACCATCACTTTATTCTTTATTCTTTCAGTGACTATTGAATAAGGGAAGGCCAGTCACACATTGTGACTATTGGAGTTCCCACATACTCTCTCTCTCTCTCTCTCTCTCTCTCTCTCTCTCTCTCTCTCTCTCTCTCTCTCTCTCTCTCTCTCTCTCTCTCTCTACATCGATAGCAGACTGAGATCCGACGACACTCGACACATTGGATCTCAGATCTCCAGTTTGCTCTTTCTCCGCCGCCGATGTACCACATCCTGCATCCAAGAGGGATCACCTGCTATTAGCGACTTCGACGACTGCTACTACATCCCAGGATAGTATATCTCCCTACATCTGTTACATATACACATTGCACCACTTTATCACAGCCGACAATTGTTCCCCTATCACAGCCGACATTTATTCCCCTTTTGTAGCCATTATCTGGAGTACCAGAGCTACATACACACATACACATACACGACACTTATCACACTCACAGCACCGTATTTTCAATTTCCAGTTTTTAGCTTTTCATTCAGCACTTTTATTTTGGATAGCTGGACCTCATCAGTTGTATCACAGTTTGTCTCATAGGCCAGTTTTGGTCTTTAGAAGACGTTAATATAACTTTCTTTCTTTCTTTCTTTTCTCTCTTTCTCTCTCTCTTTGCCATAGCTTTTGCTTTCACTTGTGTGCTTCCATCATGCTCTATCTTTCAATTGGTATCAAAGTGGATATTCAAGGAGCTTCTTCATCCTTTGCTTCAACCCAAATTCAAAGCTTCACCTCAATATTTCATGGTAGCCATTGTTTTTTCCTCCTAAGGTATGCATTGAGTCTTCCCTTCTTTCAGCTTATTCTATCTTGCTCTCCCAACTTGCCGAGGAGCTTCCCACAGCTTAATTGAGCCTTGTTGAGTGCTTATTGAGTTGTGAAGCAACCATTCTATCCACTGAGTGGATATAGAGTATGATGCAAAAGTTGTGGACAACTATGGCGGCTTGATAGCACTTTCATTTTTTGGCCATAACTTTTGTATATGATATCGATGGATGCAAGTATTCTGTAGCTAGAAACAAAGAATGCAATGAAACTATAGATTTCAGTACTTGCATATTTAACTCTATATAGTTTTTAGTTCTCTATTTTACACAAAACAAAACAGTTTCGGTTTGGATAGTAAACATTTGATTAGTTTATGCTCTATTAATACTTATTTGGAATGTTTGTAATGCCCAAATGATACATTGATGCTTTGCAAAGGATTTTGGAATGATTAGAGCTTGATTAGCTCAATTTTAGAGGTTTATTGCTATCATAACAATTTGGATAAGCATACAATAGTGAGCTTCGTGGTTTGAATGCATATTGTGCCTACATGGTATTACAAGTATACTACATGTCTATGGTGATGTCTAGAATTGGTGTATGAGCCCAGATTTACTTATGACATGCTTTGGCACTTGGATTTGAGCTACATTTTACATACTTGGACTTTGGTTAGTTGCTTTGAGCTTCCATGCTTACTCACTTATGGGGTATTGAATCTTCATTAAATACTTATGATGTGCTTGGGCTTCCTAAATGCTTTGATGTACATGCCTTAAGCTTTGTTTGCTCACTTTGCATTCCGAATCTTCTTCCCGTGTAAGATATTTGTAGTTACTTGGTAGAACTTGGTTCTTTGAGACAATGGGACTCTTGATTCATGCATACCCTCTCATGTATGCTATTGGATGTAGTTACTTCCGCTTGTGGGCTGATTTCATTCTGTATGCTTTGGACACCAGCACTTATCTCTATTAGTGATTTGTTAGTGATGTATATGCTTATGGGATGCATGGTTTATTGACACTTTGAGTTTGTGATAGTCTTTGGTATCAATGGTTTATGTTTAGTGACTATACTAGTTGCATTCTTTGTATCTTGGTTACCAATCAAATATCCCTAGTAGTGGGACCTTGCTTTCTTGGCTATTTTTCCACAATTGGATTTACATATATTGCTACCTTTATTTCAGCATTGTTGTAATTATAATTTTTAACATTCTCTTAGAGAGTAGACATTGTACTTTGGGAGATTATTGCTTGCAGTCGGTGGATAGCTGTATACTTTGGTATTCCCTCTTATTTTGCACTTATTTTGGTTGAGTTTTGGGGACTAATTTGTAGAAAATTACAACAATCCATTCTCTTTGGTTTTGCATTGGTATACTATCATTATGGTTGATTCTTCAAATGATAGTGCTATTTTCAATATTGCAAAGCTTGATGGCATAAATTTCACATATTTGAAGATGCATATATTATAAAAATTGGTTTAAAAGAAATAGGTTAGGCCATTGAAAACCAAGAGTGTAAAGCTCGAAGGTATGGATCAAGATGATTGGGATGAGTTGGATGAGTTATGTAGATCCACCCTTATACTATCATTGTCTAAACATGTGTACTTCAATGTTGTTGCACCTGAGGATAATGCCTGGCAGTTATGGAAAAAGATAACATCCTAGATCACACATCTATTGGTTGAAATAGCTCTAATAAACCTTCGCATGAAGGATGGGACTAGTGTATCCATGCATTTGAATAAATTTCATTCAATTTTCAACCAGTTGAATTTGCATGGCATTGAGTTCAAGGATAACCTGTGTCCCTTGTTCTTGCTTGTGACACTTTTTGAGTTATGGGACAATTTATGTATAGCCATGTGTGCCAATATGCCTAGGGTTGGCGTGAAAGTCCAAAATGTTGAGGATAGTTTACTCACAGAGAAAATAAATAAAAAGAATGTAGATACCTCCTGCATTTCTTATGCATTGACTATTAGGGGACATTCACATAGCTCTTAGTCTTGCAGGAAATCTCGTAGTAAGTCTTGTGGTCGTAAGGCCTCAATTGCATGTCACTAGTATGGAAAGCAGGATCATATTTGGTCACAGCGCCATAAGATACATGACGATAAGCACAAAGAGAAAGGCAAGGACAAAGTGCAGGAAACGTCTAATGATTGTAGTATTGTCCCTAATAATTTCAGTGTAAAGATTGAAGAGATAAATATAGTGCAACTAGAGTAAGATAATGAGTACATCTTAGCACCTTCCTCTCTTGATACTTCTTACTTGATCGATGCTTTGTCTACATATTCTCAGTGTTGGGCTACTTGCTTTTGGGGCTTCTTTCATGTTACCCTGCATAGGGATTGATTTTTGTCCTATCGCAACATGACAAGTTTTGTGAGATTGGAAAATGACTTGGCATTGGATATTATTAGCATTAGGGATGTACAACTACAATTTCCTTCATGTAGCTATTTTACTCTATATAATGTATGTTATATATCAACTTTGACCAAAAGCCTTCTATCTATTGGTTGGACAGTTGAATGATGCAAGCTATTGTGTATCTTTTGGTGATTTCACATGGAAGATTACTCGTGGGAATCTTGTCTTTACTTGAGGTGCCAAAGTTGGCAGCCTCTATCTTTTATTTTTATCTGGCCTCTTGACCATGTTTTGGTTGTGACTGACATACCGCATGTATCTTTATGGTGTTGTTACCTTGGGCAAATATCCTTAAAGGAATTGAAAATGCTTAGTTGTTTGCAATATCTTCTACCTCTTAATTACAAATGTTTTGATTCTTATGACCATTTTCTTTATGGCAAGCAAACATATAGTTCTCATAAGAAGTTTGGCATTGTGTGTATGGTGAGCCTAGAGGCTCTTGTGCATTCTGATGTTTGTGGCCCCATACCCTATTAGTCATTGGGTGGCACAAAGTACTTTGTTATGCTCATTGATGATTATTTGCATAAGATTTGGGTATATTCTATTAAACAAAAATTGAAAGATAGAGCTTGACTGGAAGCACACAAGCAGAAGCAAGAGCAAAACAAGAGCTATAGTGGATGGAGCAAGAGAGCAAGAAAGAGATATGATGTATGTGGAAACTCCAAAGTCACAATGTGTGTGACGATGGTCTTTCCTTATTTAACAGTCATTAAAATAATAAAAATAAAGTGATAATGATGAGCATCCACCACATATAGTGTACAAGTGTGTGGTCACGATGTATAAAGTAAATACAAAGTGATGTATGCACAGATGTCTTTACCCACAACAACCTCCCACTTAAAGGTAAATGTATCTCTACTGAGAAAAAAACAAGAAAAAGTAACAAATTATAAATATACATAAAGTACAATAGGATGAAGAATAGATATCATCTCATCATATGCCATCATCTTTCTAAGGAAGGTAAAATGTTCCATTGAGAGACTTTTAGTGAGCAGATATACACAATTCTTTTCAATCACAAGCTCAATACACTTGTCCTCTACCATCTCCCTAATGAAGTAACAGTGCATCTCAAAGTGCTTTGTCTTTGCATGGTAGACCAAATTCTTGGCTAATTGAATAGTGCCCATAGAGTCTGAATGTAGTGTAGGAGTAATAATAATACCAAGGTATGGTCACTTGATAGCCACTAACCATAGAGCCTCCTTGTTGCAAGCCTCAATAGTTGTAGCATACTTTGCTCCAATAATAGATAAGACCATGCATTTTTGTACCCTAAACATCAAAGAAACAACACCTCAAGCAAAAGTGAAGACATACCTAGAGGTGGAATTTCTACTATTTGCATGTCCTCCACAGTTAGAGTCATTGTAACCCATGATTCTAGTATCCTGACCACCATAGAAAATGCTCATATTTGCAATACCTTTTAGGTACCTCATGATACCCTTCACAGCATCCCAATATCACCAACCAGGTGTAGCCATATAGCATGCTACAACTCCCACTACAAAAGCTATGTTTGAATGAGTGGCTATCATGGTGATATACATAAAACTTCCCATTGTAGATATTTAAGGGATCTTGGCCATCTCATGCTTCTACTCATCTAATTAGAGACAATTTGCCTCACTGACCTTCACATGGGAAGGTAAAGGACAACTAATAGGTTTAACATCGTACATATGGAAGTACTCAAAGACCTTTTGTATATAGTCCTTCTATGATAAGTAAAGGAGTACCTTACAGCAATCATGTGTGATGCACATGCCAAGAATATGTGAGGCATGTCCCATGTCCTTTATCTCAAAACTCTTCTTGAGCTAACTTTTCAAGGCATCCAACTTATCATGAGCTCTCCCAACAATCAACATATCATCCACATAAAGAACCAAGATAATAAGATTGCCATCACGAGCCTTCTTTGTATAGAGACATAAATCCATATCACTATGTGTATATCCCTATGAATGTATGAAAGCATCAGACTTGTGATACCATTCCCTAGGTGTCTACTTAAGGCTATAATAGCTCTTTCTCAACTTGCACACTAGGTGTTCCCTGTCTTTTCCTCAAAGCGCTTAGGCTACTGCATATAAATTTCATCATGAATGTTCCTATGTAATGAAGCCATCTTTACATCCATCTAATAAAGTTCCAGATCTAGCTCCACAACCAAAGCTAGTACCAAGCATAGGATTGTCAAGAATCATGTGGTGGAGGGACTTGCTTGAGCTATTGCGCCAAATACACACCATACACACAAGAGAAAGCTCACTTAAGAACACAAGAAGAGAGATGGAGACCAAAACATTTTCTTGTTGGTTTTTTCTTCTTCTTTCACACACAATACAATGTACACAAAGTATAGATAAGATACAATATAAAGCAAAGTAGTCTATTAAGTCAAATAATGCATAATTGACTATACTAATCGATTGGTGCTATAACTATGCCAACTATAGATAGGTACAATAAACTGAATATAATAAGTGATAAGTTAGTGGCCATGTGAGGATTGTAATGACCACCGATGTGCTAAGTGTAGACATAAGGACCTATCTAACTAGGTAGTCCATTATCAATGTCCACACATGTTGAGATTGCCATCTCAATACTCTCCCTCAAGCTCAACTGTGTCTCTACAACTTCAAGTAAGCTTCAAAATTTTCAAAGGGGTTTGCACCCAATGCCTTTGTGAAAATGTCAATCATTTGATTCCAAGTCAACCTCTCCTGCAAGTACATTCTCTCTCACAAAGTGGTAATGCATATTAACGTGGTTTGTCCTAGCATGGAACATTGAGTTCCTAGTTAATTGTATGCTACTCATATTATCACAGTGAATGACAACTGGACTATCTCCAAGCATATCCAAATCACCCAATAACTTTTGCAGCCACACCACCTCACATACTACAACATCTCTGTACTCTACCTCTATACTTGCTAAAGCAACTATAGGTTGCTTTTTACTGCTCCATATAAGTACTACACTACCAAGAAAAACATGAATCCACTAATAGATCTTCTGTCCAACCCAATCTGCATCTATGTATCCAAACCCTTATATATCCTTATTTGTCTCATAAAGAAGTCCATAATGCAAAGTGGACTTCACATATCTCAATATGTGTCTAACTACATCCAAATGAGGCTTTATAGGAGTCTGCATAAACTAACTAACAAGGCCAAGATCATAACTCAAGTTTGGTCATGTGACAGTAATTTAAAGGAGACTCCCTACTATTCTCCTCAACATAGTAGAATATTCTATCTTATCCCCAACATCAACATCAACTTCACATTTTGCTCCAATGGCACTGAAAGAGGCTTACATGTTGTCATACATGCTTGGACAACATATCCAAGCCACACTATCTTTAGAACAGCCATATACTATCATCACATCTGAGCACTTTAGTATGCATGTAAATGCATCCAAATGAAGCTTTATAGGTGTTTTCATAAACTAACTAATAGAGCCAATAGCATAACTCAAGTTTGGCCTTATGACAGTCATGTAAAGGAGACTCTCTACTATCATGTTGAACATAGTAGAGTCTTCTATCTTATCCCTAACATCAGCACTCAACTTCACATTTTGCTCCAATGGCACTGAAAGAGGCTTATGTGCTGTCATACCATACTTGGATAACATATCTAAGCCATACTATCTTTGGGACATCATATACCATCATTACATCTAATCACTTCAATACCAACAAAGTATCTCACCTCACTCAGATCTTTCATCTCAAACTTCATCTTCAAAAGTTCCTTGACTTTAGCAATTCCACAGTCATTGTCACCTGTAATAATCAAGTCATCCACATATATGACTATGATAACCAAACATGCATCTTTCTTTCTCACATGAAGTGAGTGATTAGCATCAAAAACATAAAAGCTAATGTTGAAAAGACACTCTCCAATCTTGTCGAACCATGCTCTAGGTGCTTGCTTCAGCCCATAGAGTGCATTTTGTAACCTACGCATATATGTGGGATGCTCTAAATCCTCATAACTTGTTGCTTGCTCCATATACACCTCTTCTTGCAATTCACCATGTAAGAAGGCATTATTGACATCCATTTGCTATACAGACTCCGACCTTTAGCTAGTGCCAAAGCAATCACACATTTAATAGTTGCTATTCTAGCAATTAGACTAAATGTCTCTTCATAATATATCCCATATGTTTGCGCATAGCCTTTTGCAACCAACCTAGCCTTATACCTATTACCAGAACCACCTGTATTGTGCTTGATTTTGTAGATACACTTATATCCAATAGCTTTCTTGCCCTTAGGAAATGGTACTAGATCCCAAGTCTTATTGGCAACCTCTAGTGTAGCCATCTCATCATCCATTACTACATCCCAATGAGCATGACCAACAGCATCCTCAAAACAAGTGGGGTCAACATCCTCAACCACCTTTACCATATAAGTATAATGGTAAGTTGCATAACCTTTAAAACCAAATCTTTTAATAGGATATATGACCCTGCTAGACATGTGTACCACTGGATCACTTAGTGGAGCCTTTACATTACCATGTGCTCTTTGTACACCTAGTATCCAGACTAAAGGAATACCAAGCTCATCATCCAAACTCTTTGAACCATTGAAATCTCCATCAAACCCCAAATCTAGCAGATGCATTATTAGCATCTAACATTTTTTTCAAAATTTTCCTTTACCTACAACACTAGTAGATGCACATGAAGATATGGGACTGCTCCTAAGTCTCCTACATATAGTCATCATGATCATCATTATCATCTAATGCATCACCACTAGATGCATATCAATTGCTCATCTCACAAAAATAACATCCCTACTCACTTTGAACTCACTTGTAACAGGGTTATAACAACAATACCCTTTCTATTGTAAACAGTATCCAATGAAAATATATTTTTTAGCCTTTGGATCAAGGTTCTTTCTAGTGCATCTGGCACATGAACATATGTAATACAACCAAACACTTTCAAGTGTGACATATCGGGCTTCTTATCTATAATGCATTTTTTGAGGATCATCTTATGAACTGCAAATGTGGAAGTTCTATTCTTTTCAACCATCAATGCCCATGCAACTTCTACAATATGCATATTTTTTCTTTTTGCAACCTCGGTTTGTTGTAGGGTACACATGCAAGTAAACTATTCTTATCCCACGAGACCTCAAGAAGTCATTGAACTCATTAGAGAGGTACTCTCCCTCTCTATCTGACCTCAAGCACTTAATTTTCAAGTCTATTTTTATTTTAACAATAGCCTTGAAAGTTGCTCAAATACATCACTCTTTTCCTTCATGAATTACACCCATAGCTTTCTTAAATAATCATCAATAAACATGATAAAAATATTTATTAACACCAAAAGATATGTTTTGTGTAAGCCCCCAAACATCTATATGTACAACATCAAGAGAATATCTCTGCTCACATCTCTATCATGTGAAAAATGTTTTCTTGCTTGCTTATCAAATTAACATGCTTCACACACTTTATTAAATTTTGCAACTCTAAAATCAGGCAACCCTATAACCAACCCTTTGGACTAAATTAATTTTAGTCTTTGCATATTTGTATGTCCAATATGCTTGTGCCATATTTCAATATCTTCAATCACTTCTTTTTCTTTAGCATACATAGTAGCATTTATAGTAGGAATCCCATCATCTAAAGTGAACGTGTGGCTAACTCTACTTCCTTTTGTGGCTAACATGCACTTATCATTAAAATCTTCCACAAAGCAACATTTTTCATTAAATCAAACTTGCAACCCTTACTCTACCATTTGACCAATAGACCCTATATTCTTTGTGATGGATGACACATGTAATACATCTGACAAACTCTTTATTGCTGCCCTATCTATGTAGAATACATAACAAGACAAAGAATGCTTCATGGGGTAAATCCCAAATCTCATAACCAAAGCTCATAGAAACGTAGAACTAATCACATAGAGACATAGAAACACTAACTTCAGCACTATAAATCAAAGAATAAGAAGTGAATCACAGAGAATATGTTGCAAATAAGATAAAGATACAATAGATGACGGTGTCAACTGCCAAATCCTCAATATATCTGGATAAATCCATCATAGGTCAAGCGTGAACATCCAAGATTATCACATCCATGAAAATGACATGTAGAAATGCCTCATCAAGTCACATTTTCTAACTGCCTCAAAATTACCCTTCATGAGGCACTAAACTTCATACGACAAATAAAGACTGCCTCACACATAAGACTAACATAACTAAGGTCCAACCATGCTAAGGGTATAATACATGATCCATAAAGTGTGAGATCATGACCATGGCTAACACCTGACACAGCTCGATGGATGGCTGACAGTGGATGGCTGGCACAGCCATGACTCGAACCCTTGCATGATCCCTAAAGTCAAAATGCCTTATCCAAAACTTGACATATCTAATGAGAAAAATTATGCCTTACCCATAGCCTTGCACCATGAAGTAAGCCACAAAGAAAAACCATAAGTAGAGCCTCTCTAGTAGGATACTTATAGCCTTTTGAATGGTTGCATAATCCTCTCAAGAGACAGTCAAAACAAAACACAAAGACGTCACATAAAGGCATGCATATCAAGTATGAAATAAGTATGATGGAGAAACAAAGAAATAGATCTAATAGTGATACATCAAAGTAACTCATGAGCTAAGAGGATCATGAGCATCATGGCAGTCCGTAATAGACTACTCCTAGTCATGCTACTCATGTGATCCAAGAGGTGAAATAGCCATATCGTGAATCCTGTCAACTATGAGATCCCTTATCTTAACTTGCTAGTTAACATCATGCAAAACATCACTAATATCAGCCCTAACCACATCATCAACATGTGCAGGCCAATTTTCAGCACGATGAAGCTGCTTAACATGTTGTAATCCATCAAGCATATCCACAAGTCTATGGTACTTAGCATGTAGACCATCAAACAATGCTTCCATATTCTCAAACACAAAGGACTATTGTAATACTACATAGGGATGAGAAGGAGCAAGAAATTCATAAACTAGTAAAACTCCACTACTGCCTGCTCTATGAGGCAAAACTGCATTGCCTGCTCTATGGGGCAAAACTATAAAAAGTTGAGCCAAATTAACTACAATTGTGGATTTCTTTTGAAGTTCAAGAGGTGAATCATTATAATCTGGTTATACCAACCTCCTTAATCTGAACCCATTTACTGCTAGCTTGATTATTTCACCCTGCAAAGTAGCCAACACAAAAGTTCCTTGACCCACATCTTTGACAATCTCATACGGACCAATATACCTCAACTTCAACTTTCTTGGATGCTTTCCAAGATTTGGATTATAAACCATGACAATATCTCCCTCCTTAAATATCTTCTTCTTAATGTGTCGGTTTATCCATACCTGTCTTCTTGACTTTATTGGTTTAGGATGGGACTCGGCATCCAAATACACTTCATGAACATCATCTTCAAACACTCTAACTAACTTATTCATATTGTGTTCATATTTCAACTCTGCATCAATAATAGCTTGTTGACTTACTTTATCAAAATCCTCCTCTTTTTTTTATAAAGGCTTTTGCTACTTCTTGAGTGTCTCCATATCAGTTCTCTGACTCCCCTCAGGGTTACCATTGCTTTCTACAACCAAGGTGATGTCTGGCTATATGATATCACTGTCATGCTCTGTGGGGTAACTGTGTTGCTGTAGGGGATAACTGTGTTGCTGCATGGGGTAAGTGTTTACTAACAATGGTAAACTTGCTGCTTGAATTAGTAATCATGTTACCTGTAGTATTAACCTTTGTTTTCTGCTACAATAACCTTGTTTCTTGCTGCAATAACATTGTCTCTCACAGCAAGGTTACAATCACCTTCATCAAGATTGTAGTTTCCTGTAACATGAATGACATCTATTTTGTTCATACAAGACAAAAAAATACTACTGCCAACACTAAAATATCACCAACATAAGAATAATGAGATATTGTCAAAGTTTGAGAACTATTTATCTCATAAAACTGACAAATAACCATAATATCCATAGAATTCCACACTACTATTGAAGCACTACAGCAACATTGACTTGCATAAAATGGATTCCAACTACTTTCTAAACCTATGAATCCTTATGTAGCTCATCATAATCAACTTGAACAATGTCCCCTTTGCATTATAGCCAAAATGAAAGTCTCTGCAAACTTTTGACAGGAGAGGTAAGGAACCATAGTTCTATAATACAACCATTTCAATGAAATATGCCAGAGCTGAGAACTCATCATATACAATTACATCCATAGTATATCATAGCGAATGAAAATATAGAACCATAACAAAATAAGTAGATTACTGCTCTAGGTACAAAGAATAATTGCATTGACTTGAAAAGATATCAATGATGCTCTAGCATTTTCATCATAATAAATGTATGACAATGTACCACACAATTTGGATATTGAATAAGACATTGCATCCTGAAAGAAATATGTAAGATAATCCACATAGTCATCTTGACTATAGGAGAGAAGACCTTATCAAAGCCAATAACATACTCTTGCTTAAAACCCTTTGCAACCAATCTAGCCTTATTGCTAGGTTGGGACATTTAGGGGTACTTTTTAACTTGTACATCTACATGCATGGTAGAGCATGCTTTCCACTAGGAAAAGAAACCAAACCCCACGTATGATTTTTCTCCAATGAGTCATACTCAGACTACATGGACCTCTCCAACTGTAACTATCGTCTCTATGCATGGCTTTCTCATAAGTAAGGTATTCACCAAAATCTGTCACCACAGTATAGTCCATGGAGGGCTCAAACCAAACATGCTAATGTCTATTGCTAATAGACCGTCTCAAAATAGTAAATTGTGGGGTAGTCAATAGACATTTAATACCATTAAGTGTCTATTGACTACCCCTTAATCATTGGTCACTAGAACATTAGCTCATGGAAAATAACATTATGGCTATGAATGACCTTTTTAGCTTACAGAACCCATAGGCAATAGCCCATTTCACCTACATTCCCATAACCAAGAAATATGCATTTCACTTATTTAGAATCTAGCTTATTGTGTTTGTCATTGGAAACATAGTAAAAAGCCTCACATCTAAATATACGGAAATGAGCAAATGATGGACTTTTCCAAACCATACCTCCTCTACAACCTGACAACCAATAGCGATGCACGGAGATTTGTTTATCAAGTATGCAATAGTAGTAACTACCTCAACCCAAAAATGTTACTGTAAGCCTACCTAACTAAGCATACTATGGACTCTCCCTTGAATCATCCTATTCATGTGCTTGGCAATACCATTCTCAGGTGGGATGTAAGGGGTAATCAACAGATGCTTAATACCTCATTCATCCCAAAACTGCTCAAATGATTTAGAGACATATTCACCCCCATTATCTGACCTTAAGTATTTGAGCGTATGGCTAGACTAGTTTTCAACAAGAGTAAGCCAACACTGAAAGGTAGCCAATACATCCAATTTTCAATTTATGGGATATGCCCAAACTTTACATGAATAATCATCAATGAAAGCTACAAAGTACTTTGTTTCACCTAGTGATTAATAGAACATGGGGCCATATACATCAAAATGAACAAGAGCCAGAGGCTCACCCATGTGCATAATGCTAGACTTCTTATTAGAACTACATGTCTATCTACCATAAAGATAATAGTCACATGAATCAAAACATTTATAATTAAGAACAAAAGATATTGCAAATAAGATAGCATATTTATTCCTTTTGAGAACATGTGCTCAAAGTGATGATGCCATAAAGATACATGTAGTATATCATTCACAACCAAAATATTACCAATAGATCCAGATATAAGCAAGGGATAGAGGCTGCCAGCCTTTGCACCTTGAGCAAAGACAAGATTCCCATGGGTAATCTTTCATGCAAAATCACTAAAAGATACATGACATCCTGCATCATCGAACTATCTAATAGAGTAGGCTTTTAGTCAAAGTCGAAATATGGTGTACATCTTGCAAAACAAAGGTGCTACTTAAAGTAAATTGCAGTCGAAGATCACTAGTGCCAATGATATCCAATGCCGAGTCTATTTCTAGTCTCACAGAACATGTCATACTATGATAGGAATGAAACCAATCCTTATGTAGGGTAACATGAAAAAAGGGCATGAATCAAGCAACCAACATTGAGAAAAAGGGAACAAGGCATTTGCCAACTAACTAGCATCAAGAGAAGAAGCTCTTAGACTCGGGCTCCAAGGAATTTATCTCCTCAAATTTCATGCTAGACTTACTAGGAACAATGCTACAATCATTAGACTTATTCTGCACTTTTCCCTTTCCTTTCTCCTTATGATTATCGTCATGTAGTTTATGGCACTATGGCCTAGTATGACCTTGCTTTCCACAATACTGACATTAAGTGAGGCCTTATGACCATGGGACTTACTGTGAGACTTTCTCTCTAGGCATATTAACATACATGCTAGTACAAAAAGTGTCCCATGACTCAAGAACTATCACAAGCAAGAACAAGGGAGGAAGATTATCCTTAAACTCAATGGCCTATGAAGTCAACTGGCTGAAAATCAAGTGAAGCTCATTCAAATGCGCAAAAACACTAGCCCCTTCCTTCATGCGAAGGTCCATGATTTGTTTCAACCAATACATCTATGAAGTAGGACTTTGCTTATTACAAACATTATATATCATCTCCCATAACTACCAAATATTATCCTCAAGTGCCACAACAATGAAATAAATATGTTTTGATCATGACAATATAATCCAACTCATCCCAAGTATCTTGATCAATGTATTTGAGCTTTACACTCTTGGTTTTCAAAGGCCTAGCTTGCTTCTTTTAACCAATACTTGCCATATTTGCATCTTCCAATAGGTGAAGTTTTGTGCCATCAAGTTTTTCAATATTAAAAATAGCACTATCATTCGAAGAACTAGCTATAATGGCAATATACCAATGTAAAATCCAAGAGAATGGGCTATTATAAATTATTGCAAATCAACCCCCGAAACTTAGCCAAAACAAAGGCAAAATAAGACGAAATACCAAAGTATAGAGCTATCCACCAACTACAAGCAATAGACTACCAAAGTACAATATCTACTCTCTAAGACAATATTAAAAACTGTAATTACAACAATGGTAAAATAAAGACAACATATGTCAACCCAACTATAGGAAAATAGCAAAGAAAGCAAGTTCCCACTGCGAAGGATATCTGAGTAGTATTCAAGATACAAAGAATGTAACTAGCAATAATGCAATAAGCCATACATCCCATAAGCATATATATCACTACTAACAAATTGTTGACAAAGGGAAGTATTGATGTCCAACACATACGATATCAAATTGGCCGACAAGCAAAGGTAACTGCGTCCAATAGCATATAAGAGAGTATGTACATGAACAAAGAGTCCCACTGTCTCAAAAAACCAAGCTCTACCAAGTAAGTACAAGTATCTCCCACTAGAAGCAAATCTGGAATGCAAAGTGAGCAAGCAAAGCTCAATATATATACATCAAAGCATCCAAGAAGCCCAAGCACATCACAAATACATCCCAAAGTATAAGTATCCAATGAAGATTCAATACCCCATAAGTGAGTAAGCACTGAAGCTCAAAACAATTGCCCAAGTACATCAAATATAGCTCAAATCCAAGTGTCAAAGCATATCATAACCATATTTGGGCTCATACATCAATGCTAGATATCACCATAGACATGTAGCATACCTGAAATACCATGTAGACACAATAGGAATTTAAAGCATGCATATACTCAAGATGTTTTCCCTAAAGGCTAATGTATACACTCAATGCTAGATTGGAATTCAAGTTTTTGCAATCCATGTTGTAATTCTAACACTACCGAGCAAACATAAACACTCTCAAATTGCTAAAATCTATTGCAAATATGAAAAGCAAACCTTAAAAATGATATTATGGGTAAAGGACTTAAGCACTTCTGGATAGAAAAGATGGCAATACACTACCAATATTATCATCCAACTCATTAAGAATCACCACTATCATACTCAACAACTAACATGAACAATATCAACCATTTGTGTTATACAATGAACTTCATAGATAAATTGGGGCACTTGAGGATCCTTAGCTACTTTGGCTCTTGTTCTCTCTCACTCACTCAACCTCAATCTTTAGTAAATCCACAAGTAAAGGATAGGAACCATTATCATCACTTGAACTTGAATCCAAATGTGAAACCAAAACATATTTATATTTCTCCTTGGCCTTCTCAACTACTCTAAACAATCTTCGAACATGCTTTAAACATGACCAAGACTTAACTCTCCAGTCTGCATACCACAATCGAGGTTACTCTTATCATTTTTGCAAATCCTTGACACTTTTGCACTTTATCTTATTCCCTTAGGGTTCATTTCAATAAACCAAAATCGTTTTCTCTCCTTCTTTATCTTATCCTCTTTTATATCTTCCTGTACATCATCTTAGTCTAAGTATTTCTTACCAATCCATTCCTCATTATTGCATTTTCTTGAAGTTGCTTTTGATCCCCTTCTTTGTTGTTGGTAGCACCCTTTTTCCTTCTTCTTCTTTTTGTATTCTTTTTTGCCATATCCTAAACATCTATTTTGTAGGAAATCACCTAAATTGAATTTCAAGAAATTGTCTAAATTGCAGGAAACTATTTAAATTATAGGAATCTACCTAAGTTGCAGGAAACTACCTGAGCTACAAGAATCTGTCAACGTCGCAGGAAACCACCGAGATATAGGAATATGGTATCTTCTTCTATATTGACATTTTAGTTTTGAAGATGAAATATAAAGTCTTGAAATTAGGGCTTCATCTTGAAACTCCCAAAATAAACCCTTGAAACTATTGGCTATCACAAATCTAAAATTTCAACTTGAACCGAACTATTTTGAACCCACAGTATTTAGAACTCTTGAATAGATTGAGTTCTTCAACCTATCAACTAAACCATTGCAAGATTGCATTACTCCCATTGCATGAATCTTAAAATAAGAGCATCAGATAATAACTTACAACAATAACTTCAAGAAGGAAGATGAAACTTGAATGATGTACCTTGCATACATGAGTGAAATCTTCTTTGAACAAATTTGAATCCTTTGTTGCACCAGATCTTCAAATGTTATAGTCTTGTGCTTTCACACGGTGCTCCTACAAATTTATTCCTTCTAGGCCTCCTACCTAAATCATAAGCTTATTGCACCATGAAGTAGGTAGGATCGCCAAAGTGCATTTGCCTATTCCAGCACAATACAAATAAGAATAATAGCCAATACATAAATCTACCCTAAATACTCATAATTTAGCCATAGATTTCTTGAATTAAAAAATGATAGAAATCAACAAATAATCTTTAGGAAAATGATACGAAATTTCAAGCTGCACTGTAGATAATAGAAGGAAGACATTGTCCTAAAAATACTACAGTCTACATTCTTCTTGAATGGGAAAACAATAGAAAATAGCATTCAATTTTCTCAAAACTAGTATAGGAATCAGGTGACAGCCAAGAATAGTCATTGTCCTAAATATAATGATATGTGAGAAACTCCAAAAGGTATAATCCATGTTTTTACATCTAGAAAACTGACTTTTTGTTGAAGTCTATAGGCTATTTTATAGCAGACCATACATAAGCATCAAGACTAAGATCCTAAGGTAGTAATTTGATCCCTAACACTACCAAATATAATAGATATCCTCCATCTTCTTCAAGGTCACTCTCAAAAGGCTCCAAAATAGACATAGTTACAATGGAAAAGCTTGTCTAGCCATGATTATGGCTTGCAACTAAACTGTAACCAAAATTGTATCATCTGTAACCAACCTTTAGTGTGTGTATCAAGAAAATGACTTGAACCACACATCAACTAGGATCAAAGCAAAGCTCTAATACCAACTGAAAGAGAGGAACTACTAATAAAAGTAAAGTATTACTTGAAATAAGAAATACAAGTTACATCCAAGAAAAGCCATAGCCATGCCATATATTCACATGATGCATATGGCACAAGAAAGCCATAGTTGGAATAAAAGAGAAATATAAGAAAATCTAAATACCTTGATATACAACTCATGCAATGATATTCATGAGAACACACCCTCAATGGTGGTAGGAGGCGTAACTGATAACTACCGAACTCGTGCAAATAAAGATATAAAAATTTTCTCATTATAGAATATTTTGTATAATGACTCATTGTAATTGTAGTTCTTGTCAAAAATCATTTTTGAAGGAATGTAAAAGCATGGGCTCAAAGCTCATAAAATATTGTGAAAGAAAAAAGGAAGGTCAACACCTTTTGTCCCATTTCAAAATCGAAGGGTGCCTAAGACTTTAGTTATATGTATGTAAATTTGAATATCATAATTCAAAAAAGGAAAAGGAAAAAGTTTATGTCATGGGATTTAAGGAGGTGGGTTGTTGAGTTGGTTAAAACCCCTCTCTTCCTTTATCTTCTCTCCTCACGATTCATTTCCCTCTTTTGCTCATTTGGCATAACTCTTGTTCTTTCTCCCTTGCACTTTCTTATTCCATTTTTCATGGAAGAAGAGAGAGTGATGATAGTGATAGTGATAGTGAAAGATCTCTTGTATATTTTGAGATATGGTTTCTTGGTGAAGAGGAGTGTTTTCTTGTAGGTGTTATGGCTAGCAACAAGTATACTTGCTACCTCTACTTAGCCGATCCAAGCTTTGTTTTGGTGTTCATTGAGCCCACATTAGACTTTATTTAGATTAGTATTCTTGTGTAACATGCCTATTTTTCTTTAGCCAATGGTGCATGATCAGCCATATTTTCACCCCTTGGTCGCTCAAAATCATAATTTAATTATGTTTTTTTCAATTAAATTGAATTTTTTCATTTATTTTAAAAGTTCAAGATATATTTTGATTTTTCTTAAAGTGTAATGATTTATTATCAATTTTTGATAATTTATTCTCATTAATTACTATCTTTTCTAAATTATTATTAATTTTCTATTAACTTGACAAATTTTTAAGGTTTATTCTTAATTATTTAACACCCTAAGGGTTGTTAATTTATTGTGGATTTTATTCTAATTTTTGTTAGATTTTAAATTAGTTTTTTCCCATTTTTACTTAAAATTTTGATTTATTTGTAAAACACACACATGTACTTATGAATATAAATATTTTTTTAAAATAAAAATAATTAAAATTAAAAAGCCTTAGTATAAGGCTATAAGGGGCCTAAAGGGGGGCTCTAGGGGGCCTCAAGATTGCAAAAGTCCCCAAACCTGTTAGTCAATTGGGAGGTCCCCCTCTAATGCACTCACACACCATAACGCTCCCCTCCCCCAAATCTTATTTACCACCTCACCCTCCCCCCTTTTTTTTTTTAATCCCCTCTTTTTTTAAAGTAAAATTTTTTTATCTTAAATCAATAGATATTTTCTTTCATTTTAAACCTAGCTAAAAAATGAAAATTCATTCTTAAAGTAATAAGACGAAAAGAGTCACTTATTACTAAACGTTCATACAAAGACAACTCCGTCTCCCCCAAAAAATATATATATATTTAAAGGAGGGTCCCTTCTCACAATTTCAACTCACAATGAAGAGGATGCTACTTTTGGGAGAGTGCGAGTGAGAGTCAATGTTGAGTGAATTATCAAAAGAGGCAAGGTGAATTCTACAAGAGGAGGATAGTGCATGTTCGCACGTTAGCACCCATCCTTGGAATCTCTTCTTTTCTATCACAATTTTCCTATCCACCATGGTCCCACACAAGCGTATTCATGTGATGGGACCAATCACATGACCATTAACAAACCATGACGTCGAAACATAATCGTAAATACAATCGATGGATATTGTTTTATTTTCATGAATCATTCATGTTGTTCAAATTTCATTTATGAACATTGTACTAAAAGTTAAAAAAATTTAATTAAATGTAAAACTTATCTTTGCTAGATTTTTTAATATCGATAATTTCTTAAATTTTAAATAAAATTAAAATAATGATAAGTTTTTTAAAATTTTAAATTTTAAATTTGAAAATATATTTAATTTTCCAAAATTTTATAATTAATTAAGTAATAATTAAAATATATTTAAAAAATAAAATTATATTATATTAGTAATTATGGGCATACTCTTATTATGAAATTAGTCATATTGTTTATAAATATTTAAAAAAATAAGAAAAATTTATATTTTTACCTTATAATTTATCCCCAAAAAAATTAAATCTTTATTTTGAAATATTAAACTCTTAAACCATTTTTTGTTTAAGTAAATAGTTAATGAAAAATAATATTTATTACTAAAGCTTAGAAATCATATTTTCATGAGACATTTATATTTTTTGTGGTTAGTGAAAAATGTGTAATAAATTGTAGGTTATTTTTTTCATATTTACTTGATTTAGGTCCCTTAAAAATCTATTAAAGTGCATTCACCCACAATATTAAACTCAATTTTATGAGTTGAATTATTAGTAAATGAATGGAAATTGCTAAAATTTTACATTAGAAAGTTTTAGTTTACCAAAAATTTTATGAAAGTTTAGTTTGATCCTTGTTTGAAAAGGAGTACTTGTTGGGAATTTGTTAAATGATTATGGTTGCATTAAATTTATGAAAAAGTATTCTATTTACATCCATGCATCTAACAGTATAGCAGCCAAATGGGATTGAGGTGTGATGTACATCCATGCTTCTAGCAATAGACAGCAACCAGATGGGATTGAGGCGTGATGCCATCCTTAGCACTGCCTCAAGTACTCCTCACCCAAAGTTGTATATAGACTACTTGAGGCGACTAATCACCGCTTAGGTACGTCTTCTGTATAGGAAAGTTCCCTCTTACAACAAGTGAGAACCAATAGAGCTTTGGTCTAAGATTGCAATCTCAATCTTGGTCCTAAGATAGAGAAAAAAACATATACTAGCCCAATGTTGTTGAGCATTTGAAGGTCTAGGATGAATAGGACAGGGTAGGCCAATTGTGTTTTTGGTTTGGTTTGCTCCTTAGAGTAGTTATAAGTATGATAATAATATGAATTGTTATGTTTTTCAAAAAGGGTTGCTTTAGTATTCATATTTAAAGATGTTCCCACAAACCCCATGTAAATACTAATTAAGAAAGTTATTTTTATGTGTTCTCACAACATGAGAGCATTCTTGCTTAGATAATGAAAATGTAGCTCATCACTCATGGAAAGCGGGTAGATGGTATTCTTAATGAAAGTGCTATAAAATAGGTAGACCTTATTAGCTATGTGGCTTTTCTCAAGTTGGAAAAGGGCCAACAAATGTGACTATTCCTAAGATCGAGTGTAGAATCAACTAAGCATTGTTTTAGAGGGTTAATGTGAGACTATGCCTTATGGATAGAGGGGTTGATGGTCAACTCCCCCTCATTTTTCACTCTCATTAAATCAAGTGTAGTGCTTACTTTCCTTGAGTCTCTAATGGCTTGCAAAATTGTGACCATCTTAGCTCAATGCTAGAACTATTGTTACAAATCGTAGTTATGTCATTTGAAGCCCACAAGTTGATCCTCATAGAATGAGACTGGACACTTTGCATGCAAGGTAGACCTAGGGAAGACCTAGTCACATAAATTTGCATGTTGATGGTTAGCACTAATGGTGGCAATTAGGATTGAGTCCCTAGACCACTATCAAACTATCCTCCCTATGACTTAGGGTTGGGTATATTTCACCCGGTATCATAGCGTAAATTTTAGTATACTCCATCATTACTACGATGTTAATTATTACTAAATGTTAATTCTTGTAATACAAATAAACAAATTAACTTGACATTCGATACTTGTAAACATCTTATTAAAGCTTGGAATTTTTTTCTATAGGCATCCTTTAACCAACTCTTGAGCCATGAGGTGTTTCAAGTAATATATACCATGACTTGTGAATCCGATAGTTTTTGCTATAGACATAATGTTTCTTTGGTTACTTTTCAAGGCTATCCTTTGATTGGATTGGTCACCAATCTAGGATGAAAGTTGAAAATTGTGAAACGGAATTACTTATTGGGTGCTAATAAAGTTAAGCACATTTAGAATGATGTGATGAGAGCTCAAATCCTTGAAGAACTTAGTTTGGTCAAAGCTTGAAGCCAATGACTCAAAAGCTCTTATTTATGTAGATAGTTAACTAATTAATCAAAATTATATGTGTATTCATGACTCTCAAAAGTTGTAAATCTTAGATGCATTGAAATGCAACCCTAGACTCTTTCATTTTCCTAATATAAAGATATCAAGTCACCTTCTACATGGATCATATCAGCAACCTCAAGTATGAGCTATGGAGGATCTATTGAGCCAAGAGACTCAACATTGTTCAACTCTTTACTTTTCACCTTGGTTCTTTGAGTTCTATAAAGTATCATGAGGGTGAGACTATGACTCAAGCCTAGTGGGTTTATAGTTGGATTACCTAGGTCATGCAATCCAGTTGTGTTGTATTCACCCAAAGTTGATTTCTTTTAAGAATATTCTTCGTGATGCTTATGAATGGCATGTTGATCGTGAAGTCAAGAAAGTGAGGTCTTGTTCAAGTGTTAAGCATGTTGGGAGATTTCTTACAATAGTTGAAAAGCTCAAGGAAAGATATGAAGATGTTTTGGATTCACTTTTTGATTCAAGTTCAAGTGATGACAATGGTGATTGGTAATCTTTACCCATGGTTTTGTCAAAGATTGAGGTAAAGGGAGTGAGAGAGGACAAGAGGCAAAGAAGCCAAGGATCCTCAAGTGCCCCAAAACCACAAATGACCTTATCAATGGGAGAGTGGAATATTTCATACCTTGCATTAAAAACTTGAAGGTATTTTCCATATTTTGGTATCTTGTAAATTGTCATAATCAATCCTCAACCGGCTTTACTCAAGATGAAAGACAGTTATTTGTCAAGAGGATAAGTTATGCATTCAAGAAGATGATACTGTCATGGATGACAAGCTTGAGGATTATGTTTTTCTCAACAACGATGTTATTATGGATGACTTTCTTAGTTTCCTTATTGCTTTGGAGAAAGATAATGCAACTATTAAGTTAGATTTCAATGAAGAAGCTTTGCAAGCACTAGAAGTGTCGCTACCATTAGTGCAAAACACACCATTTTTGGATGTATTTATTTAGAATACATATGTTTCCAACACACAAAATACAATTTCAAGTTATTGCATTGTCCAATCAAAAGAACAATTGTTATGCTACATGAAACTGTAATTCCACTATAGAAAACTGCCAACCTGCTACATGAAACTATAAACCCAACGCAAGAAACTACAAAATTGATACATGAAAGTGGTAACCTAATGCAAGATAGTTGTGGTTTGGAGCAACTAACTAGTAATTCCATGCAAGAAATTCAAGATAGTGAGATGAAGAAGTTCAAAAAGTGCAAGATAAGCAACAAACAGAGGCTAAAGAGGTTGTAGCGGAGGCTAATCAACACGCAATTACAAAACTCAAATTTGAGCATACCATGATTGACACCATTTCCTTTGCATGAGTTAGTAGCTCAATGTCAAGAATTGGAGAGTTTAACTAGTTTACATGGTTTTCTGAAGTTTCACACGAGGTTTGTTCTATCAATTAATCTCCAACTGAGTTGATTCAATGGCTTTTTTTAAAGCTTGAAAATGAAATGAATGCAACAAAAACCAAAGCAATTGAAGCTTTATGTGTCATTAATTAACTTCAAAAAGAGAAAACATCTCTTCAATAAGAGGTTTCCCAAATAAATAGCATAATGGATTTGCAAGTTTCTCACTATGCTAAGGTTATTAATGGTTTTGAGGAAGTTGTTTTGCAGAAGGATAATGAAATTATCAATTACATGCTTAGTTGATATTTTCTCATATTCCAAGTTAGGATGTTATCGTTGAGGATTTATATACATCAAATGATGAGGTTATTGATATTTATGTTCAGATTGATATTTGTGAAATTCTTAAAGACTTTGATCAATCTATAACTGAAGTTGGAGTATGTGGAAGCAGGCAAGTACCTATAGTTGATATTTATGTCGATCATTGACTATCATAGATTGAATCTAGTAAGCATCAACCATAAATACCCCATCCCACGAATTGATAAGTTGCTTGAATGACTTCAAGGAGCAAAACTATTTTCAAAAATTGACCTAGGATTAAGTTACTATCAAATCCATATTAAAGAAGAAGATATTCCAAAGATTGCTCTTAATACTAGATGTGGCCATTTTGAATTTATCGTTATGTCATTTGGCTTTATTAATGCACCAGCTACTATCAACAAATTAGTACGTGACATTTTCAAGCTATACATTAACAAATTCTTGTATTCTTTGATGACATCCTGGTCTATTCCAAAAAAGAAGAAGAGCATCTGAACCACCTCTAAATCATACTTGAAACCTTGAAGGCAAATAAACTCTATGCAAACCAAAGTAAATGGGCCTTCTTCAAAAAGAAGATTGAGTACCTAGGCTTCATTGTCTCAGTTAAAGAAATGTCAATTTATTCAACTAAGGTAAAAGAAGGCCAAGATTGGCCACCTCTACAAACTATCTGTGAAATTTGAGGATTCCTAAGGCAAACCAAGCTATTATGAACTACTATGGAGCACACCAAGATAGTATGGACTATTGTGGAGCAACAGAGCTTTGACAAGCTAAAGGCATGCCTCACTACTTGCTAGTATTAAAGCTCTCTGACTTCTCTCAAGAATTTGAAGTCATCTCACTGATGCCAGCATTGTAGTACGCATTGTGTGCTTTCGCAACAAGAAGGTTTGTACTCTTCTCAAAAACTTGAGCCATACAAGAAGAATTATGCTATGCACGATTTGGAGCCATTAACAGTCATCCATGCTCTCAAACTACGGTGCCACCATCTACTTGGTTGTAGATTCACACTTATCACCAATCACAATAGCCTAAAATGGATCTTTACTCTAGTCAAATCTCAATATGAGGTAGCAAAGATGGATCGAAGACCTACAAGAATTTGACATCAAGATTAGGTATTGCCTTAGTAAGGAGAATGTGGTGGTTGATGGTCTCAATTACAAAGCCTTCCTGAATACCCTAATAATCGAATATCCTTCAAGATGAGGTACCCTCATAAGTCTCATTTTAATGCCTAGCAATCTCATTCTTGATGTAGTGTCTCTACTAAAGCCCCCAATGATCCACAATACCTAGAAATCAAAACGATTATCTGTCTAGAGAAAAAGACTCCAAAGGATAAGGCCAAGTTCAACTATCTTCTTTAAGATCATCAACTATTGTACTATCAACAAAGGTTTTATGTACCAAAGAGTTAGGAACTGGATAAGAAAATTTTATGGGAAGCACATGATATCAATGTGGCTAGATATCCAAGCTATGCTACCACTCTAAATGCAGTTAGAAAAATCTACTTGTTGTTAGGAATGAAGGCAGATTCCCTTAGGAATGTGACTCAATGCTTGAGCTATCAAAGGGTCAAGCTACCTAGCACATTATATCCTCTTAATATTCCTCAAATGAGATGGGAATATATTAGCATTGATTTTATAATAGGCCTACCCACTGTGCAAGGAGGGTATGATTCCATTCAACTGGTTGTGAATATATACACTAAGGTAGCTCATACCATCCCCATCAAATCAACTCATAAGGCTTCAAGCATTGCTAGAATCTTCATCATGGAGATATTTCAACTATGTGGGCTTCAAAAAAGGTTCATGAGTGATCATGACACCCTCTTTATCTCCAAATTCTAGACTAGCCTCTTTTAGGCTATCGAAACCTAGCTATGTTTCGGCACGACATATCACCCACAAATCGATGGGCAAACTGAAAGATTCAATTACGTCTTGGAGGATATTTTAAGATCCTATTATAGCAAGGAACCAAAGAAGTAGAGTGAATACCTCCCATTGGTAGAATACACCTATAATGCTTCATTTCAACAAAGCATTGGGATGACACAATCCCAACCATTATATGGGAAAGAGTGCTTATTTTCTCTAAGTTTCTTAGACCCTACCATACATGTTGAAGGCTCCAAAAGGATATTAGACAACATGCAGAAACAAGTTAAGACTATTCATTCTAGGCATAAAGGCAGCCAAGGCGGCAGAAGGCCTACAAAAACCCAAAGATGACAGATCAAATCTTTAAGGAATGTAACATGGTCTTCCTAAGGGTTCAACCCATAAAAGTCTCTTGTCTCTTGAGAAATTCAAGAAACTTAGTCCCAGATGTTGTGGGCCTTACAAAATCATAAAATACATGGGGACACGTGCATACAAGCTAGCCCTACCTCTCCATTTAAAGATCCATAATGTATTCCATGTAAGCTTGTTGAGATCCTATGTTCCATACCTCGAGTATCTCCTTGATTATGAGCAAGTTGTAATGCCAACCCAAGGGATCCTTGAATTTCAAAACCTAAGAGAATTCTAGAAATTAGAGATAAGCCTTTGAGAAATCGCACCTTATGAAAATATGCGATCCAATGGAAAGACTTCTTGGAGAATATGTGATTTGGATTAATGTCTATACTTTACAAAGATCACTCCAAGTTTCTCTTGAGATGAGGACATCTTGATTTCTTTAAGGGAAAAAGAATGTAACATATGTATTTTTCTTTTGCCAATGGCACATGTGATTGCTCTACTTTCATCCCTCAGTTGCTTGTTCATGAACTTTTGCATTTATATATATTCATACACCCTCATAGAAGCTTGAATTATTTTAAACTCTATTTAATTAACTTAAAATAGTTTTATCACAATTTAATTATGACTTTTTTCAATTGAATCAAATTAATCATATCTATCAAAAATTTTATTAGATGTATTTTGAATTCTCTTAAATTTTAATGATTTATTACCAAATTATTCTAGTTTATCCTCATTAATTACCAATTTTTCCCAATTATGATTATTTATTATAAATTTTATTTTACTTTTTAATAGATTTTAAAATAATCTTTTCAATATTTTTTCTTAGAAATTTGATTTGTTTTTACACATACACACTTTTTTTTTTTTTTTGGTAATATCACACACACACACACATATAATTTTTAAAAAATTTAAAAAAGCCTTAATATAAGGCTATAAAGAGCTTAAAGATGGGGCCCCAAGGGGGTTGTGAGATTGTGGCAAGTGCCCCCTTCCCCAAATCCACACCCCGCCCCCCCCCCCCCCCCCCCCCCCCGCCCCCCAAATCCACCCCCCACTCTTTTCTTTTTTAACAATGAAAAAAGTAAAAACATTGGCCTTAAATCAATAGATATTTTCTTTCATTCTAAAACTCACTAAAAAACAGAAACTCCCCCTTAAGTAATAACACAAAAATAGTCCCCCGTTACTAAACATTCATATAAAGACGAAACCCCCCACCCCTCCCCCCCCCCCCCCCCCCCCCCCCCCCCCGATCTTTTAGAAAGCTATTTGAAGAAGGGTCCCTACTCACACAATTTCAAATCACAACAAGGAGGAGGCTACTCTTGAGAGACTAAGAGTGAGAGTCAACATTGAGTGAATTATCAAGGGGTGAGGTGAATTCTATGTGGGAGATAGCGCTCGTTCGCATGTCGACACCCTGCCTTTGCATCCCTTCTTTTCTATCATCTTTTTTCTATCCAGTATGGCACCATGCAAGCATATTGATGTGATGTGACCATCAACAAACTATGACCCCAAATATATGGCCTAAAATCATTCTTATTTTTCAAATTTTATGCATAAAAATTCTACTAGATTTTGAAAAGAATTAATTAAATATTATCTTATCTTTTTAGATTTTTTAATATTGAAAAAATCCAAAACATGGCTAAATTTATGTTTAAAATAAAATTAATAATTTAAAATTACATATATATTTAATTATCTTTAAAATTATATTTAATTAATTAAAGTTATAAATATATAATCATAAATTATATGTGTAATAAATCATAAGTTATTCCTTGTGACTTTTTTTAATTTAGGTCCCTTGAAATTCTATTAATGTGCATTCATGTGCACGATATGTTAAAATATGTTCTTGCCACAATATTACTCAATTTTATGAGTTGAATTCTTAGTGAATAAATAAAAATCATTGAAATTTTCCATTAAAAAGTTTCAATTTACTGAAAATGTTTGTGAAAGTTTAGTTTAATCTTTGTTTATAAAGAAATGCTTATTGGAAATTTTTTTAACCTGACTATGGTTGCATTAAATTTATGGAAAAATATTCTAATTACATCTATGCTTAGAATAGCCAAACGGCATTGAGGCGTGATGCCATCCCTAGGGGGGCTATCTCATGTATTCCTCACCTGAAGTTATATATAGACTACATAAGTTGGCCAACCACTACTTAGGTACGTTTAGCTTTTGTATAGGAAGATTCTCTCTTGTGACTACGAGTAAGAACTAGCGGAGCTTTGGTCTAAGATTGTAATTTCGATCCTGATTCGAAGATAAGAAAGGAAACATATATGAGCCTAATGTGGTTGAGGGTTAAAAGGCCCAAGATAAACAAGGTAGGGTGGCAACCTAATTGGGTTGGTTTGCTCCTTGGACTTGTTATAAATATGATTATAATATGAATTGCTATGTTTTTCAAAAAGGATTGCTTTAGTGTTCATATTTAAAGGGTGTCAACAAACCCTTAGAAGCAAACAAAAGATGGATGCTTGATTTGATACTCCAATTAGTACATATGTACATTCAAAACATCTGGACCCCTATTATTCAACCTAGACTCTCTTCCCATCTTTGGCTAACTTTGCTAAAATTATTCTAAATAAGAGATTGAGCTTAGCAAATTGATAATGACATTTGTATTTGTGATAGATCTGACTTAGCGATAGAACCTATAACCAATTCATTCATTAATTGTAAATTCATTCTCACCACCACTCTAAGCTTACTTGGAGCGACATCCTTTGGGAGAAATTTATGGACTTGCATTGGCTTTGTACTTTCAAAATGTGTACAATAGGAATGAAATGCTTTTGAATGGTTGGGTCATAAATTAGTAATATCTAGAATGAAATTTGATGTCTTATGGCAAGTCTTTTTAGATGTCCAAATATTACAAGAACTTGCCAAATAATAAATATAAGAATTAAGAAAAAAATACATAATGGGCACACATTGGACATAAAAAGTCCCATCACCTTTGTTGCTTCAATTGTACCTGAATTTGAGTGTACTAAATAGGAAACCAAACATGTACTTGAAAGGATTCATGAAGTTATGAAGACAAAACACAATTGTACCTAAATTTGAGTGTACTAAATAGGAAACCAAACAAGTACTTGAAAGGATTCATGAAGTTATGATGGTAAAACACAATAAAAGCCTTCTACCTAAGTTCTCAACCAGTGCATCTACAAAGTGAGAGGAGAGTTTAAAAGCAAGATTCAAGCTATCTTACTTGAATAGTTTCTAAACATTTAAAGCCCAAAAATGAAGATTCACAACTTATATAAAGTTCATTTTGAAAGGTGTTCAAGGCAAAATCCACAATGCATTTCAAAGAAAGAAGCATGAAGAAGTGTAAAGCTAGTGTTGAGAGAAGCATAGAAGTGGCCAAGCTTGTGTGCCGCACTAAAATAATGTATTTCAAGTCAAAAAGTATGTTTAAACATTGCAATTCCTGAGGAGAATAGGTGTGGGTAGCCAAAATGGTCCAAATATGAAGGGGCATGTGGCCAAGGGTATGAGAGAGGACATTAGAAAAATTGTGTGATGAAAGAATATGAAGAAAATGTGAAAGAAGAGGGTGCAATTTTTTGAGGTTCTAATGACCTTTTTTTTTGTAATCTACATCATCGAGTGCATCTGATATGAGAAATGGGTCCTCCTCTCACGACGAGCTGAACGTATCTATATAATCTATTTGTGATGAAGTGAAGGAACAAGACATCAACGTTTTTAATCTTCCTCCCTCCTCCATAGCCACAAAAATAATGTATTTCAAGTCAAAAAGTATGTTTAAACATTGCAATTCCTGAGGAGAATAGGTGTGGGTAGCCAAAATGGTCCAAATATGAAGGGGCATGTGGCCAAGGGTATGAGAGAGTACATTAGAAAAATTGTGTGATGAAAGAATATGAAGAAAATGTGAAAGAAGAGGGTGCAATTTTTTGAGGTTCTAATGACCTTTTTTTTTGTAATCTACATCATCGAGTGCATCTGATATGAGAAATGGGTCCTCCTCTCACGACGAGCTGAACGTATCTATATAATCTATTTGTGATGAAGTGAAGGAACAAGACATCAACGTTTTTAATCTTCCTCCCTCCTCCATAGCCACAAAAATAATGTATTTCAAGTCAAAAAGTATGTTTAAACATTGCAATTCCTGAGGAGAATAGGTGTGGGTAGCCAAAATGGTCCAAATATGAAGGGGCATGTGGCCAAGGGTATGAGAGAGTACATTAGAAAAATTGTGTGATGAAAGAATATGAAGAAAATGTGAAAGAAGAGGGTGCAATTTTTTGAGGTTCTAATGACCTTTTTTTTTGTAATCTACATCATCGAGTGCATCTGATATGAGAAATGGGTCCTCCTCTCACGACGAGCTGAACGTATCTATATAATCTATTTGTGATGAAGTGAAGGAACAAGACATCAACGTTTTTAATCTTCCTCCCTCCTCCATAGCCACAAATTTCAATTAATATAAGATAAGGGGGACGAGAGAGAGAGAGAGAGAGAGAGAGAGAGAGAGAGAGAGAGAGAGAGAGAGAGAGAGAGAGAGAGAGAGAGAGAGAGAGAGAGAGAGAGAGAGAGAGAGAGAGAGAGAGAGAGAGAGAGAGAGAGAGAGAGAGAGAGAGAGAGAGAGAGGGGGGGGGGAGCCACTATGTAAGGGTTTTATGCCTCTTTTCATAGGGAATTCTTCCCTAAATAGGGTGGGCAATTCTAATTGCATATACTTAACAAGATTTGTTAAGATTTTAATGAAAGTATAAAGGCATATACTCAAAAGCCATGTGAGGTGTCTTGTTGCTTAAGACACAACCATTACATTACCTCCTACTGCCAAACTACAATTCTTCTTAAGGGGGTTGGGCTTCAGGATCTAGCTTCATTTGAGAAGCACTGTGCTCAATGATATTGATGCAACTATAATTGTAGTAGAGGGGGTAGAAACTAGAATCCAAGTAGCTTACATAGTGAGAGGGCAAGCTCTCTTGATCCCCAATGTAATATCAAATGCTATGTTGACATGTTATAACCCATTGCTCACCTTACCTATATGGTTCTATGGGTCAAACACATGGACCCTTAAATCAAGCTCTCTTGATCCCCAATGTAATATCAAATGCTATGTTGACATGTTATAACCCATTGATCACCTTACCTATATGGTTCTATGGGTCAAACACATGGACCCTTAAATCAAGGTCTTTCACTATTGCTTGCCCCAAGGATGCTCAATGAAATCTAGTTTATGCCCATGTCATCCATGAGTGGTGGACACGTTCCCATGGTGAATCAAGGAATGCCTAGCAATGCCCAATGCAATCTAGTCTATGCTCATGTCATCCATGAGTGGTGGACAAGCTCCCATGGTGAATCAAGGAATGCCTAGCGATGCCCAATGCAATCTAGTCTGTGCTCATGTCATCCATAAGCAGCGAATAGGCTCCCATGGTGAATCAAGGAACTACACAACCAATCAACCCTTTACAAATAGTAAAACCTAATATGCGGATGACTGCTAAAGCTACTGGATATAAATATTCTACATCTAATATTGCAAAAGAGGTAAAAGATATGATGAAACAGTACATTGATAGCAATACTCTTAGATCGCAATAGACGTATATCTGCTTAATGTCAATAGAACTTGATGGATACTAGAAAGCATGATGAAGAGGGTCCATCAAGGTCTAGCTATAATTGGTGTGGTAGTCAACATCTTTTACTATCCATGCATAAAATCTATGTAGGAGGTCTAACCACATGGAAAACACTTGTTGGAGTCAAATAATTTCACTTCAATAAGGTAGTCAAAACAACCTAGGATAGTTAATCATCGCACAAATTATGGAAATACTCGAGGGGATGGTCCTAAGCAAATCCTACAAAGGAGAAAGTTGAGACACTTTTGATCAATGGGAATGCGCTTAAGGTAGTTACTAGGGGTCAAAAAGTGAAAGAGGATCAAAAGGCCAACCCTAGTACTAGTAAACCCACGGGGGATTCACTAGTAGTAATAAGGAGACGTCGCTTGCATGCAAGAAATATATGAAAATACCCCTTATCTACCCCCTATTTATGGGGCCTTACCTCATAAAATGTGCCTTCCTTCCCTTAAATAACCCCCCTCCCTTACACTCAAGTGGTACCATACGGTAAACCCTAGTGGAACCCCTAGGAGTAAACCTAACCCTAAGTGTTATTGATAAGAAAGTCATATATGCAAACATTGAGTAGCGCCCTTTGAAACCTAATGTTGATCTCAATGAGCCTTTGGTTAAGAGCAAGTGAATCAAAAGATGAAGAGGCTATTAAGGCCCTTAAGAGACCAAAGGAAAGGTTGGCTTAGAAGGAAAAGAAGGTTGTAGCTAACTTTCAAGTGTTTGACTTAGCTAATGCCCTATGTGAGCTCAAACCGAATATAAACTCGTTGTGATTTAGTAGCTAGTGAATGGTTGGGGACATGTTGAGAAACACTACCCTAGAGTTCAGGCTTATGTGGACGGCATCCCAATTGAAAGTGTAGGGGTAGATCTAGGCTCATCCATGTAAACATTATGAGCATGGACTTACTGGGGAGGCTAGGTCTACCCATCCAAAAAGATGTCACCACCATCTTGAAGATGGCTAACGATAGTCTCATACAACTAGAGAGGATGATTTCCCAAGTACACGTGACAATAGCTTAAATCAAACACATTCTTAACTTCTGTGTGATTTGATTCACTAGAAGGCGAAGCTATCAACTCTTATTGGGACAATTGTGGATCTTACATTTCAATTGCTTAGTTATTATCCCAAATGGTCAGCTGATCTTTGGGTGTGGTTTAAATAGGACAATTCTAGATGCTTATCTTGAATATCCACTGAATGAAAGGGATTTACCTCCCACTATAGAATGGGAGGCACTTGATGGAACCTTTGCAAGTGGAACTTCTAGCTGTAGCAAATTTGATAAGGGTTCTATCATGGCAAAAATCTAGCATGTGTGCTTAAATTAGAAAATTGGTACAAAAGATCTCGAATTTGTGATGTTGATGTGATAGAACTAGATCTTGGGACTTCTAGTGATCCCCATGCCCAAATAAAGTCGGCACTATGTTATTTGAAGATGAATGAAAGGACTATGTGGAACTGCTACTAGAGTTTAGGGATGTTTTCACATAGAATTATGATGAAGTGAAGTAGATTCTCCCCACTATTGTCATGCATATGATTCCATTTAAAAAATGGAGTAAGAAAGTGAGGCAAAAGGTCTAACGAATGCCTTTTGAGCCTCTATTTGAGGAATCAATGCCTATATGAGAGACTACTTTAATTGTTCTCGGTGGAACATACTGAATGGTGCTCACTACTAGTAATTAGAAAGAAAAAGAACAACCAAATCATCCTATGTGTGGATTTTAAGGAGCTCAATAAACAAATGATCAATGACTATTATCATTTTTTCCCTTTATCCATCAAATATTGGATCATTGGTAGGGCAAGAGATATATTCTTTCATGGATTGTTTTACAAACTACAAGCAGATGGATATATCTAAATACAACAAGCTTAAAACAATGTTCATTATGGTCTTTGGTACTTTTTAATACCATGTTATGGCCTTTGGTTTGTGTAATGCCCCAAGATCTTGGTAGAGAATGGCTAATAAGACCTTTGGCAACATTCACTAGTGGAGCTTAAGGTATATTATAGATGATCATGGAGTTGCCACGAACCCATGATTGACAGCTTGTTGTGTTTCATAAATGCTTCGAGAGGTGTTGATAGTATTGTATTGCACTTAATCCATAGAAGTGCCTTTTTTGGATTTTCCTATAGTTTATTGCTAGGACATGTTGTGAGTGTGGTTGGCATTACTACAGATCCTAAAAAGGTAGTTGGCATTGTAGCACTGAGCCCACCCACTAGCCCTAGGGAGGTTCACAACTTTGTTTCATCAATGGGGTATTATCAAAGGCTCATTAAAGCTTTGGCTAAGAAATCATTGCCTTTGATGAATCTCATGTCACATAGCAATGTTTTTGAGTGGATGGAACCATGTAAGGTGACGTTTGAGAATGTACGATTGGAATTTATCCAATCCTAAAGGCTACAATGATGCATAGTATTAGCAATTGCCTATCCCAAACCTTATCATTATATTGCATTTGCAAGCCAAAATTTAGGAGCTTTAGAGCTTCATTATAGCTTTACTTGGCTATAGTTTTTGCCACCAAGAGATTTGGGCATTATATCATGAATGAGAAGGTGGTCTTTTTTACAAAGGCTGAGGGGTTATGCTTATTGTTAGATGGGCTTCAATCCCCTAACTGCTTAGCCAAATGATTGGTCTCCTTGTAAGAATTTGATTGTAAGTTTTGAAGTAAGTTGCCAAAGTTGCAAGGGATTGTTAAATGTTTAATGGACTTCGATGAGCCGAAAGAGGAGTGGGCTGATATCAATGTGACTATGAGGATTTGTGCAAGATTGATACATCCTATATTCTCTTGTGATGTCCCTCCATTACACATTATTTATCTACATGCAGCTTAGTAGAAAATGTGTCTAAATTAGAAAAGAGGAAGATTAAGCCACAAGTGCTTTGCTTCTCCGAGTGTTTTGTATAAAAGGGCCGTGGGGATGAAGTATATTTCCAATTACCTGAAGAGGTGCCATTCATTCTAGAAGAATGCCATTATTCAATATGTGAGAGGTATTTCACTAGATGGCTTATCATGCAAAAGGTCTTGCATGTTGGGTATCGATAGCTAGCGATCTTCAAGGATTCCTTTGATTATGTAAAGCATTGTGATGTCTATTAGAGACATGATGTAAGGGGGAACCACAAATAGCCTCTTAATCCCATCTTTCTAACATTGCCCTTTGAAAAATGGGGCATTGGCTTTGTCGAATTGATGTATCCTTTGTCAGCAACAAGGAAATAATATAATATTATGGCAAAAAAATACTTCAAAAGTGGCCTAAAGCCCATGCTACTATGAAGGATAATGCAGAGAAATGACCAATTTCATTTTAGAACAAAATTTATGCCATTTTATCTACCAAAGAAGCTTGTTTCTAATCATGGTATACACTTTTGGAATAAGGCCACAACACCTTTGACTAAAGTGCTAAAGATCAAGCATAATAAAACCACTCCTTACAATCCCTAAGACAATGGACAAGTAGAGAGTACCAATAAACAACTTGTGGGGATCTTCTCAAAAACTATGTAATAAGGTAAGTACGATTGCATAAGAAATTCTATGTGATTGTATAGATATACAATATGGCTTTTAAAAGAGCAACTAGCCACACCTTCTTCAAGTCAGTGTATGGGAAAAAAATGCTATTTTCCTTAGAAATCGAGCTACATATGATAAGATTCACAATGAATTATTCTTTAAACAAATTTACTTTCAATAGATTTAAGCCCTACTACATATAGGGGGTTGACATGAACCTTGGTGCCTTGCAAGTCATTAATGCCATAGTCCAAACTTGTGGAGAGTACCAAGGCTATTGGATTGGGCAACTGATTCCATATCTAGAGCATCCGTATTCAAAACAACACTATTATCAAGGAAGAGTCATTTGTTGGAGCAAGGGTTATTGGGTTACCGAGTAGATAGATGGCTCTTTCACATGGGATATTAAGGTCTATTGCCATCATTATCAGTGGGTTCTTCTTGAGGGTATTGTCCAAGTGACACATCCCCTGTCATTGCTAGATTTTGATCACCATAAGTATGAGTAGCTTGATCTACTTGAGGTGGCATATCAATGAGGCTCTACTTTATACTCTATATTTTGACAGAGCCTCTAGTGGGTCAGCTAGGTCTTTGAGTGTTGAAGGTTGTTATAAAAGACCCTCTCACCAAGTCATTATGAAGATGGGTATTTATTTAGGTGCCATTTCGCTAACAACATGTTAAAATACAAGGCCTTATTGATGGGGCAGACATGGTAGTATCCATCGTTTGTTAGTGAAAGATGAGTTGCAATTGGTAATGAATCAATTGAATGGGACTTATAATGTTTGTGACCCCATTCTCCATATGTACCATCATGCTGCTTTGGATATAGTTGAGACATTTGAGTTGGTAAGCTATGAATGCATTCCTCGTCATCAAAACCACTTTGTTGATTCCTTGGCGAATTATGCTTATGTTGAAGATGTGTTCTTTATTATGGTCACGAGGGCCTTTTGAGTTTATTTGATGATATTAGTTCAGATTGCTTTGGGGGTTACTTATTGAGATGCCATTCTTTGGTTGTCGATGACTAGTATGGGTGATGAGTCAAGTGGCTATCAACCACTTTCCTATTCTTTTTCGAAACCATCAGATCATTCAATGTCATATCCATCAGACATCCATTTCTCTTTATGTAGGGGTATTGGCCAACAACTCTGTACATTTAGCATAGGGATCTAAGTGGCCCAACCCTTGGTCTAGGCTTTGCATATCAAGTGAGATTGGTAGGGACTAAGGGAGTATTCTCAACATTATGTTGTTGACTATTATGCTAACTCGATATATTCCACTAGGCCAAGAGAGCCATTTTGTTTCCTTTCTTAGATGCATGAGCTTTTAACCTATGTGTTGTTGTTGAGTCTATTGTGCAAGTTGTTTGGTTCTCATTCAAGGAGGATTCCACATTGTGATGAGTATTCATATTGATATCATGTGTCTATATCACCTTGCATTTGCTTTGTTGGTTATTTAGTTTTGAGGTAAGGGGTGGGAATTATCTATGATGTGCTATGGATCCGATGCTAAGATTTGGGCTAGGGATTGAGTGGTCTCTCTAAGAGAGATACATCCATTACTTGCCTCTTTCTTGAAGGTGCTTGCAAGTTAATTGTGAGCATTAATTTAGCTAGCCTAATAGTCAATAGGTGTCAACATTCCTTCTATAAGGTAGCTTGCCTAAGAGTGAGTTCCTAGTTAGTTTCATGTCATTGATGAAATCCCATACTGTGTGAGGGATTAAGGTCAAAGCAATTGCCTATGGTGTAAAAAGCATGGGGGTAAAAAAAGAAAAGAAAAGAAGCTCAAACATATTTGTCACCTTTGTGAGGGCTTGGTAGATTCTTGGCTTGTCCTCCCTAAAATGAGACCTAACCATGGGGAACAAGTAACAATGAAGAAAAAGAAGATCTTACATGTCAACTCTTGCAGGATCTTGGTAGGTCCCTAGGTGTGAGAGAGGCTTGGGGACAATGCCTTAGTCTTCTTGGCACATGGTAGAGATTAAAATGGCCATGAGACATCCCCACCAAATAAAAGAATCAATAATAATGATGGGTTGAAAGAGAAAAATCAAAAGGAAAAATCAAATGGGCTTTAGTGTTTTATGTTTTTCACTGGAGGGTCTTAAGTAACAAGGAGCTAGTGTGGGGTTCCTCCTAGCATCAATGTGCCTAATATGGAGGCAGGATGATTCCTAAGTGCCAACTTGAATAGTCTAGTATGCCCTCTAAGTTGAGTTGGGTGCACTTGATACTGAGGGTCATTGTGGAGTGTTATCCCCTTGGGGGACACTTATTCTTGATCTTGGCATTGGCTATCAGATCCATTTGTGTGAGACTATGTGCTTTATCTTTCTCAATGTTAGTAGTTGTATTACTTCTTGCCAATATGCAAATCGTGTTTTGTTTTGGCAGGATCTACTCATGGATTTGATAGGCTGGGTCCGCCCTATCTTGTGGCTACCAATGATGAGAATAGATTTTAAGAGAAAAATTCAAACTATTTTATGAGAGCCATTTTTGAAGATTTAAAGCCCAAAGTTGAAGATTCACGACTTATATAAAGTTCATTTTTCAAGGCATCCAAGGTGTAATTCATGATACGTTTCAAAGGCAAAGATATCATGTCACAAATCGCATGGTGGGGGGACTTACTTGAGTTGCTGCGCCAAAACACACACCATACACACAATAGAAAGCTCATTTAAGAACACAAGAACACAAGAAGAGAGACGGAGACCAATACATTTTCTTTCTAATTTTTTCTTCTTCTTTCACACAATACAATGTACACAAAGTATAGATAAGATACAACATAAAGGAAAGTGGCCTACTAAGTCAAACAGTGAATAACTAACTATACTAATCAACTGATGCTATCACTATGCTAGATGTAGGTAGATGCAATAAACTAAATATAATAAGTGATAAGTTAGTGGCCATATGTGGATCATAATGACCATTGACGTGCTAAGTGTTGACATGCAGACCCATCTAGCCAAGCAATCCACCATCAATGTCCACACATGTTGAGCTTGCCATCTCAACACTCCCCCTCAAGCTCAATTGTATCTTTGCAACTCCAAGTAAGCTTCGAAACTTTCAAAGCTTCTCTACACCCGATACCTTTGTGAAAATGTCAACTCCAAGTAAGCTTCGAAACTTTCAAAGCTTCTCTACACCCAATGCCTTTGTAAAAATGTCAGCTATCTGATCTTGTGTGATGATATATACCTAGTCAATCTCTCCTGCAACAAGTACCTTCTCTCTCACAAAGTAGTAATGCACCTCAATATGTTTTGTCCTAGCATGGAACATTGTGTTCCTAGCTAGCTATATGCTACTCATGTTATCACAGTGAATGACAAATGGACCATCTCCCTACACATCCAAATCACCCAATAACTTTTGCAACCATACCACCTCACATGCTACCATAGTAGCACCTCTATACTCAGCCTCTGTACTCGATAAAGCAATTGTAGGTTGCTTTTTACTACTCCACGTAACTGTTGCACTACCAAGGAAAAACATGAATCTATTGGTAGACCTTTTGTCATGCATACTATCAACCCAATTTGCATATGTGTATCCAAACATATGTGTATCCTTACCTGCTCATAAAAAAGTTCATAATGCATATATACTTTGGTGATTCTACATGGAAGATAACTCGTGGCATGCTTGTTCTTGCAAGAGGTGCCAAGTTTGGCAACCTCTATACCTTGGTTGTATTTGGTACTATTGACCATGGTTTTGTTAGTGGGTTCTATCCCACATGTATCTCTCTGGCATGCTCGTCTTGGGCATATGTCACTTAAGGGAATGAAAATGCTTAGTGCTTTGCAGTATCTTCTGCCTTTTGACTGCTCGCATTTTGAGTCATGTGATCATTGTTTAAAGGAAGGCAGACTAGGAATTCACATAAAAAGTCAAGTATTTCATGCATGGGTGAGCCTTTGGCTCTTGTGCATTCAAATGTATGTGGACCCATGCCCAGTTAGTCATTAGGCGATGTGAAGTACTTTGTCACATTTATTGACTATTATTCACGTAAGGTTTGGGCTTATCCCATAAAGTAGAAATATGATGTCTTGGCCGTCTTTCAACGTTGGCTTGCTCTCGCTGAGAATCAGTCTGGGCATAGGCTGAAATGCCTAAGGACCAATAACAGGGGTGAGTATGTCCTATGTGCCTTTGAGCAGTTTTGTAACAAGCAGGGTATTAAGTATCAATTGATCGCCCTTTACATTCCTCCCTGGAATGGTATGGCTGAGCGTATGAATAGGACTATCCAAGAGAGGGTCCACATTATGCTTAGCCAAGTAGGCCTACCACAATATTTTTGGGTTGAGGTAGTCTCTATTGCCATGCATCTCATTAATAGGTCACCTTGTAGTGGTATTGACTTCCAAGTTGCAGAGGAGGTATGGACATGAAAGTCTCCCTCATATGCTCATTTGCATGTCTTTAGATGTGAGGCCTTCTACCATGTGCCCACAAACAAACATAATAATTTAGATCCTAAAAGAGTGAAATGCATTTTCATTGGCTATGGAGATGTAGGTGAGATGGGATATCATATTTGGGATCCACAAGCACAAAAAGTGATCCGCAGCCATGATGTTGTGTTCCATGAGGATAAAATGCATATGCAGCCTGAGAAAGTTGTTGAGATATGCATGGTTATCTTTCAGGAGGAGCCCCCTGCTCCTACACAACTAGCTAGACAACCTACACCAGCAACTGATCTTCATGGCCAAGATATTGGACAGGATGTTGGACAAGTAGCACAGCTTGCATTGAGGCATTCTACTAGAGATAGATGACCTCCTGACCGTTATGAGCCCTCCATAAATTATGTCTTGGTTATAGATGTAGGAGAGCCTCTCAACTATGATGAGGTTATGTGTAGGGGTGACATTCACTCTTGGGAGAGGGCTATGCAGTCTAACATTGACTTTTTGCATAAGAATCATACATGGGATTTGGTTTCCTTGCGTAGTGGCAAGAGGGATTTGCCTTGCAAGTGGATGTACAAGTTGAAAAGTACCCTTGGATACCCCAGGTCGGCATACAATACCAGATTGATAGCAAAGGATTTTAAGTAGGAGCATGGTGTTGAATTTGATGAGGTCTTCTCTCCTGTTGTTAAGATGACCACCCTACGCTTAGTCTTGGCTTTGGCTGCCTAGCTTGACTTGGACTTGTATCAGTTGGATGTCAAGATGACTTTCTTACATGGGGACTTGCATGATGAGATATACATGGAGTAGTCTAAGGGCTTTGTAGGGAATACCTAGTGTGCAAATTGAGGAAGAGTCTTTATAGCATGAAGCAAGCACCTAGGGAATGATACCACGAATTTGATGCATTCATGCAATCATAAGGCTACAATTATAGTGATATGGATCCATGCTTGTACATGAAGAAAGCCCGTGATGGTTCATTACTGATTTTGGTACTCTATGTGAATGACATGCTTTTAGCAGGGAAAGCTCATGATGAGCTAGATGCTCTTAAGGCTTAGCTCAAGAAGAGCTTTGAGATGAAAGATCTGGGACATGCCTCTCATATACTTGGTATGTGCATTATGCGTGACAAGTCTCTCAGGGACTACTCTATCTATCACAGAAGGAGTATATCCATAAAGTCCTTGAGTGCTTCTGTATGCAAGACATGAAGCCTATTGGTTGTCCATTGCCTTCTCATGTGAAGGTATTACAAGCCGATTATCTGCAAAGAGATGAGCAGAGGGCTGAGATGGCCAAGATTTCCTATGCATCTATAGTGGGCAGTCTTATGTATGCCCTGATAGCCACACATCTAGATATTGCATTTGCAATTAGTGTTGTGGCACGTTATATGGCTACACCTGGCAAGAGGCATTGGGATGCCACATGGTATCATGAGGTACCTAAAAGGCAATGCTAATATGTGCATATGTTATGGCAGCCAAGATACAAGAGTCATGGGATACACTGACTTTGACTACGTAGGACATGCAGATAGTAGAAAGTCCACTTCTTGCACTTTTGCTAGAGGTGTTGTTTCATGGATCCAAGGTGTCGAAATACACAGCCCTTTCTACTACACAAAGGCCAAGTATATTGTATCCACCACTGAGGCTTGCAAGGAGGCCATTTGGTTGGGTCATTTGGTTGCTAACCTTGGTATTTGCAGGTGCTATCCCTACATTATATTTGGATTCTATGAATGCTATCCAGTTAGCCAAGAATCTAGTCTTCTGTGCGAAGGTGAAACACATTGAGGTGAGGTATCACTTCATTTGTGAGGTCATTGAGGATAGGTCTCTTGACCTTGCCAAGATCTCAATTGACTAGAATCCTGCAAACTTGCTCATGGAAAGCCTCTCTACAGAGAGCTCTGTCTTCCTTAGGAGGTTGATGGATGTTGAATGAGATGGCATCTTTCCTCATCCTGTTGTATCTATGTATATATTACATTGTCTTTTCTTTTCTTTTCTTTTTCCTTTTCACTCCTCACAAAGAGGCAGATTCGCCTTTAAGTGGGATGTTGTTGGGGATAAAGGTGCCTCTGCTTAGCCGCTCGTGTATTACTACATTGACAGTACCCACCTACACACTGCAGGCGGTGGACATCCATCACTATCACTTTATTCTTTATTATTTAAATGACATTTGAATTAAGTGAAGGTTGGTCAAACATTGTGATTGTTGGAGTTCCCACATGTCTCTCTCTTGCTCTTGCTCCTTCCACCATAGCTCTTGCTCCCGCTTGTGCTTCCACTTCAGGGCTCACCTCCCTTCGGTTACATGGGTATTGATGGTTGAAAAGAATATGCCAAAACATTTTTTGTTTGAAGTTGTTCATACTGCTTTCTATATTATGAATTGAACTCCCATAGCTGCAATTCATGGGATGATCCCTAAAGAATGCTTTATAGGCAAGAATCCTAATGTGTCACACTTGAAAGTGTTTGGCTATATTGTATATGTTGATATGCTAGATGAGCTACGAAAGAAGCTTGATCTAAAGACTAGAACATGTATTTTTATTGGATCACAGGTGGTTCCAAGTAAGTAGAGATGTTATTTTTTATGAGATGAGGAGTTGGTATGTGCCTAGGGTGATGCATCAGATGATGATAATGATTATGATAGTAATGTGCAGAAAGCAAAGTAAGAATCACAAAGCCTTAGTGGACCAGAAACATCATCTGGTACTACATCTACAATTAATCCTTGGTCTAGGATACAAGTATTGCAAGTAAAGACAAAGGAAATAAGAAAGTTTTAGATGGTAATGATGCATCTACTAGTCATTTGGGATTTGATGGAGATTCTAGTGGTTCAAAGAGTTTAGATGATGAGCTTGGTATTCCTTTAGTCAATACACTAGGTGTACAGAGAGCACATGGTAATGTAAAGGCTCCATCAATTGATCTAGTGGTACGTAGGTCTAGCAAGGTCACATACCACATTCAAAGATTTGGTTTTGGAAGGTTATGCAGCTCACCATTATGCCTATATGATAAAGGTGGTTGAGGATGTTGAACCCACTTGCTTTGAGGATGTTGTTGGTCATGCTCATTGGGATGTAGCAATGGATGAGGAGATGGCTGCATTAGAAGCCAATAAGACTTGGGATCTGGTACCATTGCCTAAGGGCAAGAAAGCTATTAGCTAAAAGTGGGTTTACAAAATCAAGCATAACACAAATGGTTCAGTTAGCAGGTGTAAGGCTAGCCCGGTTGCAAAAGGCTATGCTTAAACATATGGCATAGATTATGAAGAGACATTTAGCCTAGTTGCTAGGATGCCAAATATTAGATATTTGACTGCTTTGGCCATAGCCAAAGGTTAGAATTTGTAGCAAATGGATGTCAAGAATGTCGTCTTGCATTTTGAATTGCAATAAAAGATGTATATGGAGTAGCTAGTAAGTTATGAGGATTTAGAGCATCCCACATATGTGTGTAGGTTAAAGAAAGCACTCAATGGGCTAAAGCAAGCATCTAGAGCATGGTCTAATAAGATCAAGAGATCTCGTCAACATTGGATTTTATGTTTCTGATGTTGACCACTCACTTTATGTGAGAAAGGGAGATGTAAGCTTGGTCATCATAGTCATCTATGTGGATGACTTGATTATCAGGTGATAGTGATAGTGAGATTGCTAAAGTTAAGGACTTTTTGAAAAAGAAGTTTGAGATGAAGGATTTGGATGAGTTGAGGTACTTTCTTTGTATTGAGGTGATCGAATATGTGATGATGGTATATGGTTGTCCCAAAGGCAATATGGCTTGGATATGTTATCCAAGGATGGTGTGACAATATGTGGGCCTCTTTTAGTACCATTAGAGAAAAATGTGAAGTTAAGTGTTGATGTTGGGGATGAGATAGATGACTCTACTATGTTCAGGAGGATAGTAGGGAGTTTGATTTAGATGACTATCACAAGGCCAAGACTTGAGTTATGTTATTAGCCTTGTCAGCCTGCATCATCAAGCTACCCAGCAAACATAAGGCTTTTAGTTAGGGTGGGTACATGATGTACATTATGCAAAACAAAAGTGCTACTAGAGGGAAACTGTAGAGTGACATCACCAATGACAACAATAGAAAGAGACCAATCGTCACCTAAGCACATATTACCAGATACACTGCCATAGGTATGAAACCACTCACAGTAGTAGGGGGTCACATGAAAAGATGCACCCAAATCGAAGAGCCAACACTATGCATGCATAGACTGAGCCTTGGTCAGTTGAGAGGCATCACATGAAGAGGATACTAAGATGTCACATCGGACTCCTTAGGCTGCATGACATTTATCTCCTCAATCTTTATGCTAGACTTTGCAGATATAATGTTGTGATCATTGGATTTTTTCTACACTTTTTCTTTCCCCTTTTCTTTGCACTTGTCATCACGCATCTTATGGCACTGCAGTTGTATTTATTCTGCTTTCCCACAATAATGGCATGTAAGATCAAACTTACATCCACGTGACTTAGACTGGGACTTTTGAGTGTCCTTCCCATGACAATCATTATCTTTCTTTCCACCTCTAATATATAAAGCATGTGAACTACGGGAAGCATCATTGTTTTTCCTGTTAATTTATGCAATCAAAAGAGCACTCTCTATATCTTTCAATTTCAGCCCATCAAGTTTGTTGATACAGATCGCAATGCGAAATACATCCCAAGACTCAGGTAAAGTGCAAGCAAAAACAAAGGATACAGATTATCCTGAAACTCAATACCCTATTGAAGTAGATTCTTCATGATAGAATGAAACTGGCTAAAGTGATCAGACAATGGGATCCCCTCCTTCATGTGGAGATCCAACAACTGTTTAAGCCAATGCATATGCGAAGCAATGCTCTACTTTGCATAAAGTTCCTAAATCTTTTTCCATAGATTCCATGCACTCTAATCTTCATCCTCAACAACATTATTGTGGACCTCTTTAGAGAGTGATAAAATGATAGTGGACTTGCACAGTGTATCTAAATCATCTAAATCAACTCAATCATCATCATCCATGTTCTAGTTTTAATACCTTTGTTTCTTAGTGGCTTAATCTGCAATTTTTGCACCAAAAGCTGCCATATTTGAAACTTTCAGTAGCCATAGTTGGTGCCATCCAGCTTGGCAATGTTAAACAAAGCCTTATCTTTGAGCTGACCAGCCATTGTGAGTCAAACAGAGGTAGACTATGTAGAAAACAACCTATTGTAATTAGTAGTAAACATGCCAAAACAAGCTGAAAATAAGAGAAACTACTACAATGACCAGTTGTCCACCAAATAGTACCAAAAGCACATCAAAATGACATGATTAAGCTCAATAAAATGCATCATAGTCCGCATAAAATAACTTCCTGCAATAAATCACAATAGTGAGAAAAAGAGAGCAAACAATGAGCTAATAGTGATCCAAAGTCATCCAAAGTCAAGTATGACTGCCAAGTCAGATCGTGCATGAATCGAGCATGTAACAAACATTGTAGTAACCAAGAACCATGAGCCAAACACCCAAATGTGTCAAACCAATCAATGTCAGTAGAAGGATACAAGCCCTGGCATAAAGAACTCAAAGAGTAAGCCAAGCTAGGTGTATGCCTAACTGATAGGACCTAACAAAGGTCGGTGTATGCTCAAAGAGAAGAAGAATCAAATCAGCCCAAAAGCATCCAACACAAACAAGTATCTATCAAGAGCATAGACATGTAAGAGATCCTATTCTCATCTACTCAAGAAGCTCAAATGTGTAAACCACAAGCTCCGCAATATCCAGAGATAGCATGAATCTCCCACTAGCAAAAAGATCGATGTCAATCCAGCAACCAAGCTCAAAGATAGAATAATGTGAATACATAAGGCATCGTGGAGCTAAGACCATATATCAACAGAGCATCCAGAGCAAGGGATCGGTCACGCATCACCTATAACATCTAGTACATCATGTAACAGTCAATGTCAAATCTCTAACAACCCAAATAAGCATCCAAGAGCTCCAAAGTATGCAAATGAAAGCCCAACTGAAGCTCCAAGTGTGGCAATCAAACACAGACAATGTAAGGAGCATGCATTTCTGACATATGCGTCAAAGCATGTACTAAAGGGTCAAGCATAGAACATAGGCATAATGATTATCACATAGCATGCCACTATAGACCAATGTCAATCAAATGCCAACTGAGACGGAGCTCAATCAAAGCTCAAAAGTCATTTGAAAGTAATACAAGACATGTGCCAATCTCCATATACATCTGTGTAGTCATATGAGTCACTCGCCGTGAGTGACTAATATGTAGAGCATGCACTGACCAAATAGGCTTTAGTCTTGGTTATTACAACAATAAATTCACTATCAAAACTGAGCAAATCAGTTCTCAAATCAAGCTCAAAGCCACCTCAAATCATGGGCATATGATATACCAATGTACTAGCATCAATGATACACATCAGTAGTGCATATAGAACACCTAAATCATAGCCAAAAGCAAGAGGCATATAAAATCCCTATTAAAAAAGGTTCATCCCTACTGTATACAATAGTGAATACACTATCAAACCAAGCTATTTTAGTACCAAAATCAACTCCAAAACCAATCCATAACACGAGCATAGCATTCCCATACGTGTAGACATCACCCTAGCATAATTAGGCATCATAAGACCAACAAAGCTGATATGCGTCAAATAGAGTGCTACCTTGTATTTCCAACCAACAAACCTTAGCCAAAATAGAATAAATGAAGTGGTTAAATTAGTCCAAAAACAACTCCAAGCAATGACATAGCATCCTTGAATATGTAAGCATCAACCGGGCATCATCCAACCACAATGGTAATGAGCATAGACATCAAAGATAAGTGTTGCCCTATTTTATGATAGTTTGTGGAATGTTATAATAGTCCAAAACTGAAGCTTAGCACTCAAGTCGAATGCCATGAGTGTAAGGATCAATGCCAAGCATCAAAACTAAGTGTACAAGTGCTTGTGTAGTTGCCCAATGAAGAAGATATGTTGTAGGAGATGAAAAATGTGAGCTGCTACTAAAAAAAGGGCCCATTCCACACAACATGATGCTACACCAATAGGGTGAGGGCTATGGGGGGCTACTCCAACTTGCTCGAGAAGGCTCAAAGAGTGCGCAAGAAGAATGCAACCGATAGGAAGCTCGAACGGAGTGGCTATGGCTGCCAACAAAGAGATGACTACTGTAGGTATTCGAATGGAAGCTAAGAGTATGCCAAACCAAGCTCCTCAAGCTCATGAAGAATAAGGATATGATACTAGCTAAAGGGAGGTGAGCCTTGAAGTGGAAAAACGAGTGGGAGCAAGAGTTATGGTGGAAGGAGCAAGAGCAAGAGAGAGAGACACACACAATGTGGGAACTCCAGCAGTCACAATGGGTGACTGGCCTTCCCTTTATTCAAAAGTCACTGAAAGAATAAAGAATGAAGTGACAGTAATGGAGGCCCACCACGTGCAGTGTGCAAGTGTGTAGATACTATTAGTTTAGTAATACACGGGCGGCTAGGTAGAGATGCCTTTACCCCCCAACAATAACTTTTGCAATATGCCTACTTTTCTTTCTACAATCCCATTTTGTTGTGGGGTATACATGCAAGTAAACTGTCTCTTTATCCCATGAGACCTCAAGAAGGCACTAAACTCATTAGAGAGGTACTCTCCCCCTCTGTTTAATCCCAAGCACTTAACTTTTAAGCTTGTTTGTATTTCAACCACAGCCTTGAAAGTTTTGAAGTGCTCAAATGCATCACTCTTTTTCTTCATGAAATATATCCATAGCTTCCTTGAACAATCATCAATAAACATAACAAAATATTTATTGCCACCAAGAGATATGTTATGTGTAGGACCTCAAACATCTATATGCAAAACATCAAGCATATTTCTTCTCACATCTCTGTCATGTAAAAAAGGTTGTGTTATCTACTTACCAAACTAGCATGCTTCACACACTTTATGAAATTTTGCAGCTCTAAAAGTAGGCAACCTATGATAACCAACCCTATGGACTACACTAATTTTAGCCTTTGTACATTTGTATGTCCAATACGTTTATGCCATATTTCAATGTCTGCAACCACTCCTTTTCCTTTAGCATACATAGCAGCATTCATAGTAGAATTCTAGTCATAAAAGAGGCCAACTTATCAAAATCTAGAAATGGCTTCCGGACATATATAGAAGTGACAAATGATTTCTAAGCCTTCTCATTATTAAGACCATCCAAAGTAGATGAAACCAAATCATCATGATCAGACATTGCATCAATTGATGTCAAACCATCTGCAATGCTCCTCACCTTCAAAGCATACTCATTGACAAGCATTTTCCCTTTCTTCAAAGTATTCAACTCTTGCTTGAGTTGAATCTTTCGTGCCTTTGTACTAACTAAAAACATGTTCTCAAAAATTGTCTAAGCTGCATGTACAATTTCTATATTCTTGATATACCCTAGCATACTATTATCAATGACTATAGATAACCAATACATTACCTTTTTATCATTTACATTCCATTCTTTCCACGCCTTTAATTCATCTGCAATCACAGGGTTACTCAACTCTGTCTCCTTTTCTTCACCTAAAATGAACTCATAAAGGCTTTTTCCAATAAGAAAGTTCATCACACGAAACTTCCATGATGGGTAATTATTCTTATCTAGCTTCTCAATGATGGGATTTTCACTATTCTCTACCATTATCACAAGAATGATACAAAATAGCAAGTTAATCTCCTGCAACATTTCACAACAAGTGCATAGCAATATATAAAGTAGTCTTTTTCACTGGCTACTTAATAATACATGCAATCTACAACCTGTTTATAGATAAAACTTATGTTTGCTTCTTCTTGCAAACATCTCAAAACTTATGGATTTGAAACCTATAACATGTCCATCCACTTTCAATCAACATGATCAAAATTGTAGTATACCTTGGAACTGTTGTCTACAACCTTGCGGCTCTAAAACAAGGCTCAAAATAGCCTCAAATGGCCCAAAAAACTGTAGCACAATCCTAAAGGGCTATTTTACAAAATATATAGTACTCTATTTGTACACAAATCTCACAGCAATCTGAGATTTTCACTCTGCCCTACTTCCGATGCCTCCACAAGCATTATCTGAGAGAGAGAATGGAAGAATGGAAGATCTCTTTACCGATTGCTTGCTTGCTTGCTTGAATCATTGCTTCTTCTCCTTCACTTTAGTCTTCAAAACTAGCCTCTCTCAATGGCAGTGCTCTAATACCGTGTCACAAATCACATGGTGGGGGGACTTGCTTGAGTTGATACACGAAACACACACCATACACACAAGAGGAAGCTCACTCAAGAACACAATAACACAAAAAGAGATATAGAGGCCAAAAAATTTTCTTACTAGGTTTTTCTTCTTTTTCCACACACAATACAATGTACACAAAGTATAAATAAGATACAACATAAAGAAAAGTGGCCTACTAAGTCAAATGGTGCATAACTAACTACACTAATTGACTAGCACTATAACTATGCCAGCTATTGGTAGGTGCAATAAACCAAATATAATAAGTGATAAGTTAGTGACCATGTGTGGATCATAATGACTACCAGCGTGCTAAGTGTAGATGTGCGGGCGCCTCTAGCTAAGCATCCATCATTAATGTCTTCACATGTTGAGCTTACCGTCGCAACAATGGAGTGTAAAGTTAGTGTTACTAGAAGTGTAAAAGTGGACAGACTTGTGTACCACACTAAAACAATGTATATTGAGTTAAAATAATATATTAAAACACCTTAGTTCATGTGAAGAGAATGGGTGTGGGTAAAATGGCTAAAAAATGGTCTAAATATGAAGGGATATACCCAAATTTAAAGGGGCATGTGGCCCAAAAGATATAGGGGTTGAATTGGAAAAATTGTGTGAAGAAAGAAGATTAAAAAAATGTAACACGAAGAGGGTGCCATGTTTTTTAGTTTATGATGATCATTTCTCTCACACTCTACATTCTCTGTTGCAGTCCATGTGAGAAATGGGTCCTCCTCGATGAGCTCTATGCACCTATGTAATCTATTTGTGATGAAACAGAGGAATGGGATATTAGCATTTTCAATTATTCTCTCTCCTTCAAACTAGCCTTTCTCTCTCCTCCTCCATAGCCACAAATATCGGTACATATATAAGAGAGAAGGGATGGGGAATTGAGAGAGAGAGAGAGAGAGAGAGAGAGAGAGAGATGAAAGGTAAAAATAGATCATCAAAGCATGGTGTTAAAGCATAATGGAGACTCCCCAAGTGCATTAGTGGGGGCTATTCATAGCATTAGTGGTTTTGAAGAGTCAAGATTGACATGGCATGTTATGACATTAACAGATTTTAAATGTAAGGACTTATAATTTGTGCATAGTTTATTTATGTTGTGATTTGGTATGTTTCTATGAGATAATTATATTTAAATTCTTAGATTAATTCATATGAGCTTCTAATTAGTTCTAGATATTATTGATTTTTTATGCAAAAAATATTTGAAATAGTTAAAAATACATTTAAAAATAGTTTTAAAATATGATAAAATACCAATAACTGAAAGGTGAGAAGGATCGAAGCTTGCATGCGAGCTATGGTGGGAGAGCAAGAGCAAGAAAGTGAGAGACAATACAATCGTGGACTTGCATAGCTCATCAAGTTCAAGCCAGTCGTCATTGTCCATAGTTTCAGGCTGCTCCCCACTCAATCGAAGTGGCTTAATCTGAGATTTCTGCACCAAGACCTGCCAAATTTGACTCTTCCAGTAAGAGTAGTTGGTACCATCCAACTTTTTAATGTTAAAGATGGCACTATCATGCGAAGATGACGCTATTATGCAGGCTGGAAATGCCCAAACAGTCCAAAACTGCATGCTGTTTTACTGTAGAAACTGCCCAAAAATGACCAAAACGGGGTCCAAAGGGCAAGCAAAGTGTGCCAAAAGTTCTGCCCACTTAGTACTAGGTGCGGTACACCAAATCAGGATATTTCAGCATGAAAAGTACACCTCAATCCACCAATAACTGCTTGCTGTAATAAATTGTAGGTATGCAGTCTAGAGAGCAAACTGTCCCAAAATAGGATCCAATGTCAAGCAAACAATGCTAGGTCCAAAGCCGGCATGAAACGGACATAAGCAAGGCCAATGACAGTGAAAAGAACATGAGCTCAACACCGAAGCATGTCAAAATAACATCTGCCAGTGAAAGGCACACCCCTAGACACTCTAGGCAAAGTGTTCCTGTAACTGCCAAAACCTGACACAAATAGCTGTTTGCTCAAAGAGAAAGATCCAAATATGAGACTCAACTCATAAGCATCCTGTGAACCAAGAGTACATCAATGCATATCCATAAAGATCGGAGTATGATCCCAAAGTCTCAATGCGTATGTAGCTGCTCAAGACATAAACTGCTCCAAATACATGTAAGTGCTCCAATAGCATGCAACTGTCAAAGGTCAAGCAAGCATGTAAAATGCTCCCACTGGCACAAAAGGCATACAAAGCGAGCTCAGAAGCTCAAACAACCCAAGAGAAAGCACCAGTGATAAGTGACCCTGCCAATGCATCAAGCGCATCCAAGAGAGCATGACATACATGAAGCACCGGTCGTATTAACCATGAAGCAAGACATAAGCCCAAATAAGCTCTCGGTCAACTCAATGACATCCAAATAGCAACCAAGATTAGTGATCAAGTAAGCCGGGAATGCTCAAATACATCCAAATCCAAGCTCCAAATGTCGGTATGGCATACACGAACCAAATAGCATATGTCACGAACCAAAGCATGTAATGCAAAAGCCTAACTGTCAAGCAGAGACATGAGGCATAGGCGGTCCAGGAGCATGCCAAGTCGGTCCAAATGCCAGTGAAGACTGAGCTAATGTGAAGCTCAAAAGCATCCCATAATCTCATACATATGCTCCAAGCCGTCCCCAAATGTCAGAGACATCATGCTAAAGCTCAAAGCATACATCCGATATCGGTAGGTAAGTGCCAAAGCATGTAAAGTACCTTCAGCCCACTGTTATTCCAGCATGTATTTACTGTTCTAAATAGTAGATTTCAGCCCCGAATTCAAGCCAAAATCATGGTCAAACCAAATGCATACATCCCCAATACATCCGGGTAGGAAGTAGACCACATACGGGCATCAAATAAGGTAACCGGAGTAGAGTATAAGCATCAAATGCTAATGCCAAGTGTGGCTGCCCTGTTTCCAGCACTGTATAACAGTAAATAACAGTCCCAAATCAGCCAATATTTCAAGCCAAAATCATGGCATAATCATGTGCATACATTCCCAAGGCAATAGGCATCATGTAGACCGCATACGGGCATCAAATATCACAACCGGAATGGAGTATAAGCAACAAATGCTAATGCCAATGGTGCTGCCCTGTTTTCAGCCTGTTATGATAGTTTATGACAGTCCCAAATCTGAAGAGATCAGCCCCGAATGATCAAGACCAATGCCCAAAGCTTGAATGACATCAAACATGAAGTCTATAGCCCTCTTGATCAAGGTAGAGAGCAAGAAGCGATGGCCAAGTGTGGAGCTGAAGTAGATGAGTGCTCACAGCCTGGAAAAAAATGATGCAATCTGCCCTATTGGTGCTAAACTTCCGCTGCTCCACATGGGCTGAAAAGGGGATAATGGGGGGCTCAAGAAGGGCCTATCAAAGGCCTATGACAAGCCTCTTTGAGCCTTGATAGGTGTAAGGCACAATATGAGGGGAATAAGCTTCAAGGGTTTGAAGCCATGGCTGCCCTTGTTGTTTGCAACCTGTAGACTGAAATAAAACCTTGAAAGAATAATCAAATACCTCAGTATCAATGCCTTGAAGGTGCCTCAATAGGCTGGGAAGGTGCTCGGGAAGCCGGGGAGTGACAGGAGCTCGGGGAGATCGGATATGGCTGCCGGGATGGAGACCCAATGCGTGAAGCGAGTCGATGCAAAGGTTGGGAAGCACCGAGTCGAGCTCGAGCAAGAGAATGCCAAGCTCTGATACCAGTTGAAAGGTGAGAAGGATCGAAGCTTGCACGCGAGCTATGGCGGGAGAGCAAGAGCAAGAAAGAGAGAGACAAGAAATGGGAACTCCAACAGTCACAATGTGTGACCGGGCCTTCCTTTATTCAAACTGTCACTAAAAGAATAAAGAATAAAGTGACGTGACGGGCGCCCGCCACCTGCAGTGTGCAGTGGCGGGTACTATCAGTGTAGTAATACACGAGGCGGCACGGCGGAGGCGCCTTTACCCCCAACAATAACTCATAGAAAATTAGGAGAGTGTTTCTCATCAAGCATACCATATTAATTTACTAATTACTAGAAATGGGAAAAAGGTCTCAATTTATGGCATGAAATAATGCTTCGATAGCATGAGGGCAATCTCAATGTTGTCCATTTCGTCTAAGGTTAAAAAGGGGCATAATGAATCATTCTTTGCACACACTGAAATGTTGTCTTTTCTAATTCTTTGGCATGCCTAGGACATATATGTGATATACTTTTGCTTAAGATGGTATGAGATAGGAGAGCTTAATACCTTGATTGTGTGCAACAATGAAGCAATGTGAATAGATGCACATATGGAAAGTATAAGAATTATTTTTACACGTGCACAATAATGTTTTCTATATACTTTGTTTGAGCACATGGCATATACTTGTTGCATTAAATATTAGATCTTACATATGCCAACACATCACATTTGTCTTCTCTTGACATAGTGTATGTGAGGACGCCCATGTTGTGATTGGTTCGTGGATGTTAAGAGGGTTCAATGGGAAAGGATAGAACAAGTGACATATTACGAACAAAAGAGATGGGACCTTGTGGGGACCAATCCTAATTGATTTTAGGACACCCATAATAGAGGCTATGATACTTAGTCAAAGGTGCCTACATCTATGTGACAAGGGGTGCTTACACCCTATGTCTTTGAAAAGCTCATTGCTTGGAGTTCAAGATGAGGCAGTTAGGGACCAGACTGCAAAACAATGTTTTAGGTGGTGTGAAGTTCTCTAATGAAGCTCCTAGTCACTCATGGTGGCTACATACTTGTGTGTCATCGGGTTTTAAGGTTCGAGAGTGAGCTTGAGTGTGAGAGAGCAATTGTTGAGCCCATTTTAGGTCTAGCACAAAGATAAAAGTATGCCTTTAAAGCTATACATGACACTTAATATTTAAGCTTGTATCTCCTTGGAAGATGTGAGTCTCTTTGTAGATGGAAGTTAACTAATCCCTAAAACCTTGTCTTTCTTAAGATAGTGGGCTTGCAATCAACAATCCTCAAAAATGTATTATTATATATGATCCTTAGTCTTAAGCTAGCACCCAATGCTTAACTCATATAATGTTGTAAACATTTTTTGGCTTTTCCTTTAGCACACATAGGTTTCCTTTGAGAAATAAATAAGCAAAGAGAGAGAGAGAGAGAGAGAGAGAGAGAGAGAGAGAGAGAGAGAGAGAGAGAGAGAGAGGGAGGGAGGGAGGGAGGGAGGGAGGGAGGGAGGCAACAAAACCATTCACTCACACAATAACAGAATAATGAGGACTTCAAAAATTAGGTGGAGTACCCACTTTTAAGGAGGTACTTCATTTACTTTGGTTGTTAAAAGCAATATATGTTCTACTTAGGTGATTGTCATGGCCTTGTTAAAAGCAATATACATGTTGATTGTGAGATTGTCATGACTTCAATAAGAAGTTTCTTTTTCTGAGATAACACACACACACACACACACATGTGCATGCACGCACATGCACGCGCACACACACGCACATGCACATGCACACACACACATGCACACACGCACGCACACGCACGCGCACACACACACACGGTCCACCTCCCAAACTTGAAAGAGTGGGCAAGAACCACATTGGCATTGCTTCTATGCACATATATGATAACCCACAAGTAGAATGGACAACAAAGTTTGGTTGCATTGTGAATCCTACCAATGACAAGCACAATAGAGGGTTTGAGTGGGGTAGGCTAGACTTTCACAAATGTACTGTGTAAATGTAGATATCCAACCAAGTGATGTATTTAGCCAAACTTGAGCCCATAACCTCAAATTGAGTGCACATGTTCAACACAACAAGTTTTTGACATTCTTTCATGTGGTGAAATGGCATTTTTTCCTTTTTTTTTTCTTTATAGTGTTCAACATCATAAGCTTCTAATCGAGAATGACCACATATCTAGGTAGATTTGGTTGGGGAATGGGTTGTTAACATTATTGTAACATAATTCACCATACTAAAGTACATAGTTCGTTCACAGCAAAAACTCATGACATTCTCGTACGCACAATGTGGGAATGACCATCAACTTCCATCCCTTAATTGCACCTATCTAAGTAGCCAATCCTTCTCAAGCTAAAGCTTACAATGTTGTTGTTATTCACAATACTTAGGTATGCGGTCCCTCTCGAGTAGAAGCTCCTGAAGTTGACATAATTCACAATGTGGGAATTTTTCTAAGGGTCATGTCACACATAAGTAATAGCTAGAACTTTTGAATGTCTTCTAAGTAAAGTAATACACTTTTATAATAAGGCCAAACTCATAACTATCCAGATAGACAATGACACCTTTGAACAAAAAAGGTTCTAACATTTCACACTTGTTCGCAATACAAATATGTAAATGACCAATTGCCATATTTTGTTCAATGCCACATTAGTTGCCAAGAATGTAGTTTCAAACTTTTGAGGCGATTGGTTCAAAGTTTCAACGTTGCCATTTAATGTTTGCATGGGTTAATATCCACACGACAACTTAGTCACACACCCCTACATGAGTTTTTTGTTCAAAGAAGTGTGATTTGGGCCTAAATAGGAGTGTTTAAAGAAGGTGCCTGATGAAATTTACTTAACTTGCTACACTTTGGAAATGTATAGCAACTTTGTGCATGGCATGGCCCTAAAACTTCATGTTATTTCAATCACAAAGCCATCACCTTTGGGACTTCTAGCATAAGCCCAATATACCAAAGATAGCCTTAGTAGGATCAACTCTTTTGCATCATGTTCCTCTAGAACACTGGGATAAAGAGTTCCTTGGATCGGATGCAAAGATACGAGTAGCAACAAGTGGAGCATTCAATGAAGAAATACCTGACAAAAGTCATGCTTAGTTCACAACTTAACTTAATGCAAGTGCTCATGAAGCAGGCAATGATAAAGACAAATGGATCAAGGATCGTATGAAGGTTGAGGGTAGTGAGAAAGGGTTTGAGCTTCAAGAGTCTCCTAAAATGTATTCTTGCAATGGAAAAGAACTTGGACATAATCAGTATGGTTTATATCAATGCAAAAGAGTTTTGTGGGGAGGTCAAGAGCCCTTTTTTGGCAATGGATCAATAATCACAACTTTGATGTCATCATCATCCAAGAGCACAAGCTGAATTATTAGAGCGGCCTTGAATTTAAACATAAACTACATACTTGCTTTGTCATTGGAGTAAAAGGAGGGTCAGTTGTCTAACTATTGTCAAGGCATATAAGAGGCCCAAATTCTTATTCAAATTTGAAGATGGGAGCATCCTTATTACTATAGCTATAACCTAGAGTAATGATGCAATCAACTTAACAAAGAACTATGGATCAAATGATAGTAGTAGACCAAGGAGAAGGCAATGGGCAATGCACCAAAAGCTTCCCCATGGAAATGAGTTTTTGGAGGGGACTTCAACATGGGGGTTAACCCCACTAATGTGTTGTCATATGCCCCTCTGTGCTCAAGAGGTGAACTAGAAGCATGGAAGGAGGTGGAAGAGAATTGATATTTGATTGATGTAGCTAAAATGTTAAACTCTCCAAAGCTGGCATTCACATACAACTCCCTCCTCTCTCCCTCTCTCTCTCTCTCTCTCTCTCTCTCTCTCTCTCTCTCTCTCTCTCTCTCTCTCTCTCTCTCTCTCTCTCTCTCTCTCTCTCTCTCTCTCTCTCTCTCTCTCTCTCTCTCTCTCTCTCTCTCTCTCTCTCTCTCTCTCTCTCTCTCTCTCTCTCTCTCTCAGCTCACCTCGATCACTTTGGCACTACAATGATTAGGGAGCATGGCGGTTTCTTGCTGCTATTTCCATGGAGGTGAGCACTACTTGTTTATCTAATTGCTTTCCTTTATCTTTGCAACTCATGGATGTTGAGTTTTAAAGACATATACGAGTCTACAAGCCTTTTAGTGGCCACAATTGTAGGCATTATCTATAATTAGCTTTCAAGTATCTGATGGTTGGAGTAGTAAATGAGCTAAAAGAGGATGTTGCTAATCTAGCACCACACCCATGGCCATCCTTTTTGGTCACGTTGCAACTAATGTTTACCCTACAAGGGTCTTGGCTATGCATTAGGGAAAAAGATAGAGCTTGACTAGCCAATAATATCCTAGTTGAGTTGGCTTGGGTAACTAAATCCAGGCAACTTATTGAAATAGAAGAAGACAACCTAAAGTCTACACAAATCATTAGAGGGGCAATACTTTATTAGAGATTTGGACACACTAAGTTTGATCTTCCACAAAGAATGGTAATTGATATGCACTATCTTTCCTTGGCCTACATTAACGAACTGAAGGAGAAAAGAAACAAAGAAGGTATGCATTCTCTCCAACTTGACAATGGCCATTGGTTATTAAATTAGAATGGCATAGTAGGAAAGGAGTGCGAGCAATTCTATGGGAATCAATATGTTGATTTAGAGGTCCATAATAGGGAAGGAGTGCAAGCAATTCTATCAAGGCAACTTTGGTAGTGATCCTTGAACTAGTTCCCAAGGTAATCACAAAAGAGAACAATTCAAGGCTAATCAAGTAACTCGAAGTTAATGAGCTCGAGCATGTTCTCAATAAGCTAGTAGGTAGTCAAAAATTACCTAGTTTTGATGGTACTTCTATTGAGATCTTTAAGCGTCATTGGCATCTACTTGGCATAAGTGTGATAGCAATGGTAAATTACCACTAGGACAACGGCTTTGTCTCCTCTCATCAGACTAAAAGCATTATAACCCTTGTTCCAAAATAGTTCCAGGGTTCCAAATTAAGCCAATGGAGAACAATCTCCCTCGTAAGCACAAAATACAAAAGTCATGTCATTAAGTCTGAAGCCCTTTGTGAGGGAGCATGTTATTAAGAGACAATATGGGTTCATTAATGGTAGAAGCATCGTAGACAATGCGGTAAATGTCATGATGGCCTCTTGATCCGAGAAAATCACAAAAAAATATTTATCTAACACTTTGTTGATTTTTTGTACATTTGGAGCTTTGAAATAAAGAAGAGGGTGGGAACAACCTCTTGGGAAATCCAAGAAATCACTGGATGGAAATATTTCATGGACCGGATTACCAAGGGGGGGTGAAGAGTAAAGATCAATGGAGGAAGGTGAAGGAAAAATATATAATGTGAAAAGAAAAGATATGAAATTTGGAGCCATCCAAAGGGCATGTGAGGCTCATAATGTCATGACTTTGGAACCTTATGATAATTCAACCAAATGGGACCCTTCTTGGAAGCATTAGTGGAAGAAAAATCAGGCACACTATTTTGTAAGATTTTTTAAAAATACTTCCGCTCCGATGCAAAAAATCTTTTCAACATGAAAGTTGTAGCGCGTAAGCTGAAGTTTTGGCTGGTATTTTTTTATAATTTTTTGGAGCTATGAGTCGGGAGATATGGCCAAAATGGTGGATGCCAACTTTTTCCAATTACGGTGGAGACCACCTCCCAATTTTATACACACCCATACTTTCTTCCCCACACTTAACACTTCCATAAAACATCATTCATTAGACTTCCAACCCTTTCCCCTCTCTTCTCCTCTCTCTCAAGCTAATAAACCATTAGAATTCCCCTCCTAAATCACCCTCAAATCATCCTTAATTGTAATAGTAATGTATGAATTCTCACTACTCTCTCTCCATTATTGCTAGATATGATCTTATTTTATGAAGATTCTCTATATTTTTTTATAGGAGAGCTCTTGGAATCAAGCTATGGGGGGGCGAGAATGGAGAAAACTCACCTATGATAGAGCTTGATTAAGTACAAATTGGTCAACAAAACATATAGATGGAGCTTTCACATTGGTGGAACCACCTTAATGCAGCTTTGGTGGTGTTAAGTCCTATTCTATCTTAACCTCCTCCCTAAACACCCTCAAGGCCTATATAAAGAGGCCTTCTCCTTTGTAATTTGCAAGAAGAGAGAGAGCCAAGAGGCCTTCTTCAACCCTATTGATCCTTCCCCATTCTCTCTCATGAGCTTATGCAATTCATTCTCTTAGTATAGCTTATGTATGCTCTACAATGTAATAAGCCCATGATATTGGTGTCCATATTGTGTATATCGGTTATGTCTCGAGGGTTCTCCATCTCTTAAGTTTATTGATTCATCTATTTTTTTGTAGTTCACTCACTCTCACTCTCACTCTCTCTCTCCCTCTCTTAGTTTTCCTCTCTTCTCCCTCACAATCTCCTCTCCCTCTTGCATAGCGTCCTAGTTCGCTCTTCCATCACTAGGTGGTGCCCTTATCTCATTCACTTTGTGGCAGAAGGGAGTTTGGCATAGTATAGAGGCTGCCATACCGAATTTCATTGGTCATAAATTGGTGCCCTTGAGAACATTCTCATCCATGCGGGATGATACAACACATGGAGGTGCATCCTCTACAATAAGTGCTCCAAGTGGTTCTTCTCCAACGCCTTCACCAACTCTTTTTGAAGCTGGTCGAAGTCCACGACTCCCACAATGGTCTCCCAAGGAAGCCCAAGAAAGGAAGTATGCCTATCGGATGACGGCACATATGCGGATAAAAGGTGTTCACCTTAGAAATTCCATTCTCTCACAATGAAAAAAATCATGTTGCCATCAATTGCTAGGTTCTCATAATTGTGGTGAGTGTTTTGCAAACAAAGTAAAGGCCCTTCCGGGAGGTTCTCGTCTCCAAATCATCAAATCCCTCTCTCTCTGGCCTAATCCACATCAAAGGAGGACAACTATGCATGAATGGTGTGGAGTTTTGTAGAAGTGCAAAGTATGAAGACTACCTTCAATGTTGTTAGCTCGAAGGTTGGGTGTGGTTGAAAAGGTGGCCATTACACCTTATGAAATATATGTCGTCGAGGATGGACACACTAAGGCAAGAACAATCATTGGTGAGCAAATTCTCCGTACAGCAAAGTTGGTGGTTTCCAGAAAGAAACACTCTGGAAAAAATCCTTCATAATTCAAGAAAGTGCATTTCCTCTACTCCCTTAAGTAGTTTTCACTCATGAATAATAATAATGGCCCGAATTTCTACACCTTCCACTCTGTACAAAACATCCAAGTTAATGTATGCATCAGTAGGAAGATTTTCTTCCAGCAGCGTCTTGTCATGTACTTTGGGACTGAAAGATTAAGGAAGATTCTTGTATCACCAGAACTTATAATCTTCCCAATGCTAGACTACAATGCATCCTTCAATGTACATGTCTTTATCTTATTATAATAGTTTCTCATGAATCACCACGAGTTGTATGGACCTATCCGTCCACTTACTATGGAAACTGTGCATATTGTCGCCAGCACAAAGCTTAGATTCCAAGGCATTATTAGAAGCATACTAGGGTCTAGACGTCTTGCTGAAATCAATGCATCTGTGAACCCATTCATTCTTTCCCTCATAAAATACAACTTAAGTCTAGACATGTTCATCTTTGTACTCTACTAAGGCAACATGGCATTTCCAAGCTTCTTTGGGCGCAATGGAAAAAATGCAGTGGATTTTTTGGACAACCTTGAGATGGCCTTTCTTGTCTCTAGGAGGGATGATGAAGCATTAAAGTTGAGGGCTTTTCCTTTGGTACTCAAGGAAGAAGCTAGAATGTAGTTCCAAACTCTAAATCCGGCCCAAAGAACTGAGTGGGAGGGATTGAAGGCAGCTTTCTTGCAGAGATTTCAACAAACTAACTCAGCTGAAGAGTTATAGCAACGGCTTTTGGCCCTCCATCAAAGTGATCCTTATGGTTATGCAATATATGAGGAAGGGTTTTTGAAGCTTTGGGGGCAGTGGTCAGACTCACTAAACCTTGGAGTGAGAGCTCCAAACTGCCTTCAAAAGGATCAATTTATTTCAGGTTTGTATCCCTTGATTAGGGAGAAGGTAAATGTGAAATTTCCAAACACTTTTGAAGATGCTTTGAGAATCACTAGGAAAAAGAATCGAAAGATTCTCTACCAAGCCCAAGCTAGCCAAGCAGTTTTGAGAAACAATATCACAACTATGGAGGCCTCTCAAGTTCTCCCAAAATGTATCTAATGCACCAGGCTTTGCTAGAGGTCAATAAGACATGATCCAACAAATAAACAATCTTGCTAATCAACTAGAGGGTTTGAGAGTGAATCTTGTGCAAGGTGCAAGAAGACCTATCGAGGGGAATGGTGGGAATCGACCACAAATGCGGCAACAAGCAAGGGAGATGTTGTGTTACAGCTGTGGAGAAAATGGACATGGCATGTACAATTGTCCTCACCCTAGAAGATATGATCACCCTGGCAGAGGTCCTCGACAACAAGTAAGCCCTCCTCGTGCTAGGACTCAAGAGCAAGAGCAGTCACGACTTGCAATTTTACAACCACCTTATGTTCAAGGCGAAACCCCTGCTGTTCAACCAAATGTTAATGTCATAAAAATAGAGAAGGTGGTCAGGGATAGAAGACTCCAAGAAGAAATAGCGAGAGGTAAGATGAAGGTAGATGTAGTAGAGACCATGCCTATCAAGCGGGTACGTGTCCAAACTGAGGCAAGCAAGGAAGCAATCAATGAGGCAAGTACATCACGGGCACCTAGAGATGAAGGGAAGAAGAGAAAGACTCGAGCTAGGTCTAAAATTGATATCTCCGACTTCCCTTTGGGTTCTCGGACACAACCTTATGATCTAGTAGCAGATATGAGCTCTCAAGGGCCAAAAATTACTTGGCCACAACTACTTCATGTCTCTCCAAAGCTACGATTACAATGGTAAAAAATGGTAAGCTCAAGGGCAAGGCAAGGTAAAATGGTTAGTGCAATCAAGGTATATGGCCTCAAAGATATAGTGCCTTTAGTGGAGGCTCAAATCAAAGGTCAACGGATTCGAAAAACATACATCGATAGTGGAGCAGAGGTTTATGTCATAACAGAAAAGCTTATGCATCGATTAGGTTTAGAAGTAATGGAATCCTCAACCTTTAGGGCAAAGATGGCCAACAATGATGCAGTTACATGTGTGGGTGTAGTGAAAGCTTTAAGAGTTTCTGTTTTTGGAATCACTGTAGCAGTGGATGTTTATGTGATGCCAGTAAAGGGAGAAGGATATCCCCTCATCCTAGGGAGACCTTGGCTTATGGGCATTGGAGCTAGGCAAGATTGGGCAACAGGAGATCTGGAGTTGAGGCCACATAAGGTGGGTGGCCACAATCAAAAGGTGGTTTACAACTTGAAGAGTAGGCGTCAAGAGAACCTTAAACTAGAAACGTGTGCTGCTGATGAGTGGAGCTCAAGTGGATGTTTCTCATCGGTAGAAGAGGAAGTGAGTTCAAGTGGAGAGAGTGATAGCACTCTTGAAGTTATGGGTGTTACCTTAAAGGAACCTACCTCATCAGAAGACAACCCAAGAATTCAAGGAGAAGATGTGTGGGATGCTAGCCTAGAGAAGATGATATCCAAGGATATAAAGGATGAAGAAAGGGAGGGTTATGTGAATGTTCTCAAGAAGCATGCATCATTGTTTATTTCTGATTATACTCACATTACAGGTGTCACTGCAATGAAACATCACATCCAACTCAAAGAAGGAAGCAAACCTATAGTACAAAGATTGAGAAGACTGGGAGTTATGCAACAGGATGCACTGTTGACAGAGGTGAAGAGACTCTTGAATGCATGATTCATATACCCAGGGGAAGATTCAGAATGGGTCTCCCCAGTAGTAGTGAGGCCAAACAAAAATGGTAAGTAGCGAGTATGCATAGATTACAAGCCACTGAATGCTACAACAAAGAGGGACCACTTCTCTCTCCCATTTTAGGATGAAATCTTGAATGAAGTAGCGGGACATGAGCGGTATACGGTGTGTGATGGCTACTCTGGCTACTTCCAGATTCGCATTGCAGAGGAGGATCAAAAGAAGACCACTTTCATCACACCATGGGGCTGTTTTGCCTTTCGGGTCATGCCCTTTGGTCTTACAAATGCCCCAGCAACCTTTCAACGATTCATGAATATGGTATTCCAACCTTACTTTGGTAAGTCCATAAGGGTTTTCATAGATGACTTTTGTATTTATAGCTCAAGGAACATACATCTACGCAAGGTTGATGAAGGATTTACTCGCTTAGCTAGGTTGGGTGGACAACTAAATAAGGATAAATGTCACATTGGGGAAAGCAAGGTTACACTACTAGGGCATGTAGTGTCAATTGAAGGAATTGAGGTAGATCCAAATAAGGTAGAAACATTGCTAGCTCTACCTTCCCCAACCTCCATCAAACAAATAGTCTCATTCTTACAAAAGCTAAGATATTTGAGTAGATTTATACACTTACTCTCTCAGGCCATATATCCCTTGTAGCAACTAACATGCCAAGAAACACTTGTATGGAGTGAACAAAGCGAAGGACATTTTAAGGAGATAAAGAAAATGTTGGGGTCACTTCCTATAATCCTCTAGCCTTGTTGGGAAGAAACATTCTTTGTAAACCCTAGTGTGGGAGAAGAGGCCATTGGTGTTGCTCTCCTACAAAAAGATCCAAAAACATCCTTCATGAGACCTGTGTATTTTGCTAGCCGCCTCATGAAAGCCTCAGAGAAGGCTTACACCTCCATGGAACAACTAGTGTTGGCCCTCATGATTGCAGTAACCAAATTTCGGCCATATTTGCTTCCAAAGAGGTTTGTGGTCATCACTATGGAGGATATGTTTCCCTATGCACTACAACATATGGAAATCTCTGACAAAGTAGCAAAGTGGGTGGTCTGACTTCAAGAGTTTGATTATACATTGCAGGTTGGAAAAACAACTCGAGTATGCTTGGCTGATATTTTGACAAACAGGTGCTATGAGAAAAATCTCATGGTGAAAAGAAAGAGCCTTCCACCACCCCCATCCATAAAAACTCTTGTAGATGCTTATAGCCTCTACTTTGATGGTGCATACAAGAGAAATAAGGATAAGGCAGCCGCAGGCATCGTTGTTTTCTCTCCTTTAGGAGAGAAAATCTATGGTGAAGGAATCATCTTGGAAGGTATCCACTCTAACAATGAGGCAGAATATCAAGCTTTAATTCATGGTCTTTGTTGGTGTCTTAGTAATTCAATCAAGAGGTTGAATGCTTTTGGAGACTCCATGCTATTGGTAAGGCAGATGCAAGGTACATGGGCATGCAAAAATACAAACCTCTCTAGTAAAATGAGAGAGGCAAAATTTCTTATGAGAAGATTTAGGGAGGCACAAGTACATCATGTGCCAAGAGACAAGAACAAAGATGCCGACCATCTAGCATCATCAAAGCTTAATGAGTCAATGGTGGGAGCAGTGGCTATCAAACCCCCACTTCGACAAGGCAAGGAAGACTTAGAAGATATTCTACATCTCTTAGAGCAAGGAGAAGCTCCCAAACACCTGACTAAGGGAGAAAGACAGTGGCTAGCTCGGAAGGCTACAAGATATCGCATGGTAAATAATAGTTTGTATTGTCTTGGTAAGGATGGTGTGCTTAGGAAAGTGCCATCAAAATGAAAAATTGAAGAAATCTTAAAAGCTTACCATGATGATGTGTGTGGAGGCCACTTTGCACACGACATCACAACTAGAAAGGTTCTACAAGCTGGCTTTACTTGGCCCAGTCTACACTGAGATGTCAAATATTGGTGTCAAACATATGAAGAATGTCAGAAATCAGGACCACGACGACTCATAGCAAAACCCCAAACCCCAATCAAGGTCTATAGACCCTTTGAGAAGTGGGGAATTGATGCCATAGGGCCTCTACCACGCACTCCATCAGGAAAAGAGTATATTATCATGGGGGTAGATTACATGACTAGATGGGCCGAGGCTATGCCAACTAGAAGAATCACCGCTAAGGAAGTGAGTAAATTCATCTTTGACCACATTTGTTGTAGGTTTGGTACCCCTCTTGAAATACTATCAGATTGAGGACCAGGGTTTAGAGCTAATGTGATGGGTGAACTCATGTAAAAGCTAAATATTCAACGACGACTCTCTACCCCTTACTATCCTCAATGCAATGGATTGGTGGAAGAGGTAAATGGAATGATTTGTAAAATCATCAGCAAACAGGTACATTCAAGGCCCCGGGATTGGGACAAGCACCTTAGTGGAGCTCTATGGGCTTACAAAACCTCCTTCAAAACCATGTTAGGGTTCACACATTTTCATCTAGTTTATGGACAAGAGGCTCTTTTGCCTATTGAGGTGAAATTAGTTAGCCTTCGGGTATTAGGTGGCACAGCAGGCTCTCAAAGGAGAAGTTACATCAAAGATTACTGGACCTAGAGAGGCTACAATTGGATCGTGAAGAAGCCATCAACCACTACTCCCAGGAAGTTGAGAAGCGTAGAGAAAAGTTCAATAAGAAGCTAACAGATAAAAACATAAAGGAGGGATCTTTAGTGCTTCGATATGACAATCGCTTTGATAAAAGAAAGGATGGCAAGTTTCTCTACCGATGGGAGGGACTATTTTGGGTCACAAAAAAAATTCAACAATGGCTCCTACAAACTTCAAGACATTGAGGGAAAAGTGCACAAGACCAGGGTAAACGGATGGCGCTTAAAACCCTATCACATCAGGGTGGGGTCAGCTCAAGATACCAAAGAGTGTCTAGAGGCATAAATACCTCTAGCCAGGTTGGGGGGGGGGGGGGGGGGCTATATGATCCGAGAAAATCACAAAAAAATATTTGTCTAATAATTTTTTGATTTTTTGTACATTTGGAGCTTTGAAATAAAGAAGAGAGTGGGAATAACCTCTTGGGAAATCCAAGAAATCACTGGATGGAAATATTTCATGGACCGGTTTACTAAGGGAGAGCGAAGAGTAAAGATCAATGGAGAAAGGTGAAGGGAAAATATATAATGTGAAAAGAAAAGATATGAAATGGATTTGGAGCCATCCAAAGGGTATGTGAGGCTCATAATGTCATGACTTTGGAGCCTTATGATAATTCAACCAAATGGGACCCTTCTTGGAAGCATTAGTGGAAGAAAAATCAGGCACATGATTTTGTAAGATTTTTCAAAAATACATCCACTCTGATCCAAAAAAAAAATTCAACATGAAAGTTGTAGCGCGTGAGCTGAAGTTTTGGTTGGTATTTTTTTATAATTTTTTGGAGCTACGAGTCAGGAGATATGGCCAAAATGGTGGATGCCAACTTTTTCCAACTACGATGGAGACCACCTCCCAATTTTATACACACCCATACTTTCTTCCCCACACTTAACACTTCCATAAAACATCATTCATTAGACTTCCAACCCTTTCCCATCTCTTCTCCTCTCTCTCAAGCTAATAAACCATTAGAATACCCCTCCTAAATCACCCTCAAATCATCCTTAATTGTAATAGTAATGTATGAATTCTCACTACTCTCTCTCCATTATTGCTAGATATGATCTTATTTTATGAAGATTCTCTATATTTTTTTATAGGAGAGCTCTTGGACTCAAGCTATGGGGAGGGAGAATGGAGACAACTCACTTATGATAGAGCTTGATTAAGTACAAATTAGTCAATAAAACATATAGATGGAGCTTTCACATTGGTGGAACTACCTGAATGCAGCTTTGGTGGTGTTAAGTCCTATTCTATCTTAACCTCCTCCCTAAACACCCTCAAGGCCTATATAAAGAGGCCTTCTCCTTTGTAATTTGCAAGAAGAGAGAGAGCCAAGAGGTCTTCTTCAGTCCTATTGAGCCTTCCCCATTCTCTCTCATGAGCTTATGCAATTCCTTCCCTTACTATAGCTTATGTATGCTCTACAATGTAATAAGCCCATGATATTGGTGTCCATATTGTGTATATTGGTTATGTCTCGAGGGTTCTCCATCTCTTAAGTTTATTGATTCATCTATTTTTTTGTAGTTCTCTCTCTCTCTCACTCTCACACTCTCTCTCCCTCTCTTAGTTTTCCTCTCTTCTCCCTCACAATCTCCTCTCCCTCTTGCATAGCGTCCTAGTCCGCTCTTCCATGACTAGGTGGTGCCCTTATCTCATTCACTTTGTGGTAGAAGGGAGTTTGGCATAGTATAGAGGCTGCCATACCGAATTTCCTTCGTCACCTCTGAATGGTAGAAGCATTGTAGACAATGTGGTAAATGTCATGATGGCCTTTGAATGGGTTGAGGCTACAAATTAGAAGATTATATTTATCTAGCTTGATATTGAAAAGGCATTCAATAAAGTAAAATAGAACTTTATCAAAGACACTTTGTTCAAGATGGAATTCCATGAAAAAATTGCCAAATTACCCACTACTATTGTCTAAAGGAAGTGAGGCATTCATCTCTTTGAATGGTGTTATGAAAGACCTAAGTAGCATCAACAAGGGAGTATGACAAGGGTGCCCTCTTAGCCCCATTGGTCTCCAAACCATTCTTTTTGTCTCCTTGACAAGGTTGTGGATGCAGGTAAGGTGATATTGTTGGGGTGAGGTACAGGAGCAAGGAACTCACAGGTCAAGGTTATGTTGATGACCTACTCATGAGTCTATAAGCAAAATAAAGTAACATAGAAAAGGCCTATTGCAAGTTTCTTAATTAATTACAAGAAATCTACACTCATCAATGGTACTGAAGAAGACATTATGTTCCTATGTTGGAAACACAACATTATCAAGAGGGGAGACCTATTCAAGTATATGCGCCTCCCCCTAGGGATAAAAGGTCATGCAAAGGAGAGAGCTACATGGGTAATGGACAAAAACTAAGGGCAAAAACCAAGAAATGGTGCAGGATATGCCGGCTTCTATTTGTAAGACTAAAAATTCTTAGTATCTCTATTTACTTGGTGCTCAATTTGTACCTACTCATCATGTCTTGGAATTCCAAGCTGCAAAAGGATTGGGACTCTTTGATGGGGACCTTCTTATGGGGGGAAAATGAGGAAAACAAATATTTGCTCTAATCTTAATGTAGTCTCTAAAGCTCACTAAGGAAGAAGGTGGCTTACAATTATTGGAATCTTGTGTCAAAGTGGTATCTCTTAGGGTGAAGCTCCTTAGGAGGTGTATTGAGGCCAAGTCCCTATGGTCGTTGATGCTAATGGACCTGTTGGTACTCAAAAATGCAAGATTTATTGGGACCTTATTGTGGTGAAGGCCTTATCCGGTCCCAAGCAATCACGAAGGTTAAAGCCTCAACATTTATGAACTTATTAATGTCCTAGAAGTAGATACTTGACAAGGCAAAATACCAGAGGAATATCTATCAATTGGATTTGGAAGATAATATTTTATGGTCTCAAACGTTTAAACCACCCTTGGTAAAAGAATTGGGTAGTAAGGGCATCAATTTGGCGAAAAAAGGTGCATGTAGATTTAAGCACTAGACACAGGCACCCTCAAGCTCTTTGTAGGAAGTTAGTAAGCACTAATCTCTTTCCAAGAACTCTAGATTGAAGGTAAATTTAAATTCCAAGGCATGCATATTCCCCAACTTAGAAATACAGAGCAAAAGGGTTTGGGATGCTCTAGCCAACATCAAAGGATTTAAGTTAACTCACATGCCCTCAAGGGGGGACAAGCTAGTAGTCTTTAAGCATTAGAACGTTCATATCCCCATGGATATGTTAGAGGAAGACTTTTGGAACACATGGGTGGCAAATTCCTTTCAAGGATAGGGTGTTCCTTTGGAGGTGACATGAGCCATCTTTTTAGGGAGCAAGCTGAAAAACACGGGTATCATGGATGGGAAATGCTCATGTGGGTAGGAAGGTCTCTGGTTCATCTGTTTTGGAATGGGTATAGGGCTTGGCAAGCATGGGAGCAAGTGTCACATCACATTAAAATGCCAAGCAATACAAAGGGACCTCCTCATCTTCTGGATCTTTGGATGCTTCAAGTTTAAGAGTAAAACAAAACAACTCATCAGTTAGACTATTAGATTGTTTACTTTGTATCTTTTATGGGATGCTAGAAACAATGCTTGTCTTGTTGGAGAAAGGAGAGTAGAAAAATTGCATCAAAAGCTTCATGGGTTTGGGCGTTATCATGTAAGCTAGGTCATTTAGGAGAGCAGGGACTAGGGAAATTCCATAGGGCCATTTTTGAGGCCTAGCTTTGTAACGAAAGGATATTCTATTAATACATGTTAATTGGCGTCTAATAATCGTTTTCAACATACTATATTATTATTTTATTAATACATCTTAATTGGCGTCTAATAATCCTTTTAAGCAAATAATGATATACTTATGATGCTCGATGGGCCAGTCGGCCGTGAGCGTGGACAACAACATTAAACCGCCCATAGGCAAGAAGGAACCCTAGTTGGTTCTTTCTGCTTGCTTGCTCAGAGAGCGTGAGTGGCACAGAGAGAGAGAGAGAGAAAGAGGTTGGAGAGACAGACGCGCAGACACAGAGACAGAGATGGATTCCGTCGCAGCTGCTGCGGACGCTGGTGGCAGTCCATGGCCAGCGAAGGCTAGCGAAGCAGCCGACAAAGGAGGAGGAGGTGCAGGAGCAGGAACAGGACCAGTACCGGGAGCAGGATCAGGAACAGCACCGGATGCTGGCGCAGGAGCAGTCGGACCTGCTCCCAATGGCCCCCCCTCCTCCATCTCTGCCGCCGACGAGGCCCGACCTGCTGCCTCCTCTAGGGTTTCCAGATGGAGTGATGGCCCCCCTACCTCTGGCACCGAGCCGCCATCCAAGAAGTCCCGCAGCGGCCCCTCCCCAGTGCAGGATGCTGGAGATAAACCTGCCCTGACCTACGGCGCTGGTGCAGACCCTGCCGATGGCCCTCCTGGACTTTCCACTGATGGATCTGTGGCTGCCCCCCCTGCAGCTACCACAGGTGCAAACAGTAACCCTAGTAACCCTAACTATGTTACTGCCACTGCCACTGCCACTGCTGCCGCTGCCCCCGTCACAGCCCAGACCTATACTTATTCTGGAAGCCAGAGTTATGGCCCAGGGTACAGCCATGCCACGAGCTATGGTGGCGGCTCCAGTTTTGCACCTGGCTCTGCTAAGGGTACAGGATCTTTGTTTTACAAGACCAAGCTGTGCAATAATTTCAAGTCTGGCTCCTGCACTTTCAATGAGAGGTGCCATTTTGCACATGGCGTGGAGGAGATTCGCAAGCCTCCCCCTGGATGGGAGAGCATGGTAGCATCGGGTGTCATGACAGGTGCTGTGGGTGGAAGATCTACTGGTCCTCCAATTGGTGGACAGCCAAGAAAGATGAAGATGTGCAGGTTTTATGTTGATGGAAATTGCCCTTATGGTGATCGGTGCAACTTCCTTCACAGCAGCGAGGAGGGCCAGCGGACATCAGGATTGGATCAAAGGGGTGCACCAAGGGCACCTGGGACTACATGGCAGAATTATAAAACTCGCTTATGTGCAAAGTGGGAGAGTGGGGAAACTTGTGAATATGGTGACAAATGCCACTTTGCACATGGCCATGAAGGTATACACTTTTGTGTATGTTTGCTTTGTAGGGTCAGTTCGTACATAACGGTCCTTCTTGTCACAATCTGGTTTGCGATACTGTGCAGAATCTCTACTCTATATCCTTACATAGTTTAACCACTGTAATGTTCATGTTTACATTCATGTTCTGTGGTCAGTTTTCTTGGCAGTGTTTATAAACACTGAAGGAGTCTTTTAAGTGCATGCATTTGTCCGAGTGTGTAGCTATACTTGCTGGAGAATGAGCAACTTTGTGCTTGGCCATGTAGCGTCTTTGTTTTGTTATATTATAACTAGACAATACTGTTCAAACTACTTTTCTGCAGAGCTTCAAAGGTACATTGGAGCTGCTTCTTATCCTAATGGGGGTACTACAATTCCTGACATCCAGCAGTCAACTTATAATCCAATGATGCAACCTCCTCCTCTAGCTGCTCCTTATGCCCCTCCTGTCAGTTATCCAAACACTGGTGTGCCTATGACAAATCCTACTCCAGGCACCTATTCTTATCCTAATCCGGGAACAGCAGCACAGCAGTTCACAGGCTCACAGGATGCTGCAAATGGGGTCTCTGCTAACTACAGCTATTGGGGGCCTAGCAGCACTCCAGTGCAGCCAGTGATGCCATCTCAGGGTTACTCTCAGCCTAATCAGACTACTCCCTGGGCGACTAGCTATTCAGGTGATGGAAGCTACCTGGCAAGGGATAATACCGCTTCTGTGTCTCAATACCCTCAACAGCCACAGAATCTACCTTATGTTGACACTAATTCACAGTACAACCAGCAGCAGCAATATGCCCAGCAGCAGCCACAGTACGCACAGCAGCCGCAGTACACACAGCAGCAGCTGCAGCCACAGCAGCAGACGGTACCCTATCCAGGTGGTGCAAGTGTTGGTGGTTATCAAGATGTGACTCCTACTGTAAATTCATCTTATCCCCAAAGTGAAACAAATGTGGGTTATTATCAAGGTTCCTATAATGAGACAAACTATCCAAGCCAGCAAGCTGATTATAATGCCAGATACCCTGTGGCTTAACACTCTCCAGTCTGCTTGCAAAGTGTGGTGCTTCATGACCTTCAAGGGTGTATCTCATGGACAATGGAAACATGATCATTGAAGCCACCATAAGGCTCTTCGCGGTATTTGTTATCATCATAACATCAGAAAGCTGAATGAGAAGGCGTTGCGGTGCTTTGCTTGTTTTGTCTTCTATACAAAGAGGACTGAACCAGAGCTCGCAGTGGAGTAGAGTGGTTGATTGATCAGTCACGTTGTCACTATAGGCAACTCTGAAAGGTGGCTTGTAGCTTGATTCTTATAAGTATTGGCTTGGTGGTTGTCAATACTGGAATGACACCTGTACTGGTTTCTAGATCAGCAAAGCATCTAGTGGGGAGCTCTTCAAGCCCCAGTAAAGTAGAGCATCTTATTTTCGCAGGAACAAGCGACTCAGGCAGGTGAGTTCAGAGTACCAACATGACATCATACTGCGTAGTCATGGTAACTGAAAATTATAGCTTCGTATTGTGCACTTAAAAGTTTATAACAAATTTTGTTCTAGTTAATTGACATGGCTATAGTTATTTGATAATATTTAATCAAGGACGTTTTAATATTATGATGATCTTTGAAGAAATGCTGATTTGGTATTTGACTCTGCACTATGATTGTAGCCCAGTGTATCTCAAGTGGGAAGTCATTTTGTTCCAACACTACATGTACTGCTTACTGAAGTATGAGCTTTAGGCCTACAGATGTTTTATGAATGTGCTTAGCGATACATGATTGTTTGCTGCTCTGCAACTGGTTACATTATATCATGTTTTTAGAATGGTTGCTTGTGAGTTCATTGTAAACTTGAAACCTAGATTAGTCCCCTGATTGTGGAATAATGCTGTCCATGATTCTACACATTTTGGTCAGCTTATGCTTCCATTTAATCATGTAATGCTCATTTTCTTGGATTTATTTTAGCAAGGCTCTTTTCTTACCTCGTTATTGTACTAGGAAGTTTTTTTCAGTTGATGTCCATTCATTTCTCCACTTCTTCTGAGCCATGTTTCAAGCTGTACCTGTGCTTCATTTTGCGCCAAATTCTAAGTAGTACAAACCAGAGTGTGCTTCTTATTGCATGCTCTGCTGTAGAAGAGACAGGTTTCACAGATTCCAGGTCATACTATCAGAACAAAGCTGTTACAAGGTGCCCTTGTCTGCTATGCCTTTTAGTCTTCTGCCTTCATGTGTTTTGACTGGGAAGGCATATCACATGTACAAACAACTGTAGCTTGTACAGCTGATACAGGCTTTGTCAGTTAAACTTGATAGTACCCTCAGGTTAGGATGTTGACAAGTCGTTTATACCTGAGTAATTAAGGGTCCCCTCCACTTTCAAATGGTATCCATTGTAAGCTTATTAAGTATTCAAGATAACACGATACTGAAGTTCAAATAAAGAATTTGTAGTGCTCCAAGGTAGTAGAAACATATTGAAAATTTTGTAGTGCTCCAAGGTATTGAAAACATATTGAAGATCTGACTTGGGCTGATGTGGCAGCTCCTGCAATCCTGGATCTTGGGGTCTTACTTCCATACCCTGCTTGGCAGCTCTCATCTGTTAAGCTTCAGGGCTTACCTTCAACAATATGCTGCTGGCTGCAATCTTCAGCCAGGTTGTGTAACTGAGGACTTGGTTTCCCCCTGATTGCTACTTTGGCAGTCACTTTGAGATTGTACACATGCCCAAAAATCAAGGTTTAAGTTCTGAATTATTTTGTGTTTGCCACATAGAGCATTCTGTTTTAATGTGCTAAGATATCCAGGCTACATAGTCAAGAGTTGTTCTAGGGGTGGTTTAGTCTAGGAATATTGTTAAAAGTACAGGAGGCTTTAGGGATTTGTATTAGCAGCAGCTTCATGAAAGACAGCGACATGGCATATTTTGTTGGTAAGATTTTGGCAGACCTGTTAGGCAAGGTTTGTGCCCTCTAAAAAGTCCGGAAATTAGGTGTGAAATAGCTAAAGTAGGTAAGACTGACTGTTGTTTCTAGCTGAGCACGCGTTCTAATGATAACGGGCCACTAAGTTGCTGTTGTGGGGCTGATCATGAATGTTTTGAGTTGTTTTGTCTGCTGTTAACTTAAGTTTATTTTTGTGCTGGTGGTTTCTCACTTTTTGTAGGTGCGACTGCTGTATTTTAGCATCTGCCTGCTGTATGTTTCTGCACTGCATTGAGTTCATCTTTCCAAGTTGGGTAGTTTATGTAATTTGTGCTTCGGCTTTGATGACCTGTGTGTTGTTTGGGTTTTTATCTTTTTGGGAGGAGCAATGTTCATTTGCAGTTGTTTTTCAAGTTCTTTCTTTAAAGTCTAATTGTTGCCATCCTTTGTTCTCAAAATCTTGAGGTTCTTTTCTGATTTGTTAAATTTGTATTTGCTGCCACTAGTATGTGAGCATAATGAAATTGTCGTGCAATGTCGCTGTTCCTTCCATCACATAATCTTTTCAGCTCTGAAACCTGCTTTTCTAGTATACAGATATTTGTGGTTATTAGCCAGTGTATGACTTGTCAATGGTGGTGTTAGGTGGTCTGAAACAATGCAATCTTTTCCACTTTTGAGTTTGTCAGAATATATTTGAGCTGCCAGTTACAGTCAAATAAGTCTTAGGTGAAATGTCTTCTTTCCTGTGTTGAGTCACTTCAAGCATTTGAGGGTAGATTATTAACATTATCGTAAGACTGTTTTAAGCTGATGATTCAGACTTTCATTTATGTTTGCCAAAACAGTAGAGGGTTAGATTAGTGAAGTGTGCAATGCCTACACTTGATGGCCTTAAATTTTTTCCCTAGGGAATGCAATTTTTATAGCTAGTGATTTTGATAATTAATATTTGTTAGAATCCATTTTACTGAAGACAGACCCGTAGTTGCCTTATGTTGGAGGCTGCCAACTTCCTAGAGAGCATCAAATATTGACCTTGAACTTTAGAACCTCAGTTGGTTTAAGTTAGAGCTTTTAATTGGTTTTGGGATAAAACTTGTTACAAATCTGTAGAAATCCTGTTCGACAGTCTGACCTAAGTTGACATATTTTACTAGTAGGTAGAGTGACCATTTGAAGACTTGATTTTGTTATTGGATCGTTGCATAGACAACTCAGATGAGTAGATAATAGTACATGTATACTAGAGATGTCAAGTTACTTTCGCTCTAGGCTACAACTTATTGTTATTAAACATTATTCTTAAATAGCTTTCTTGCATTTAATGGGTGAGTTTTTAAACAGTTATTTCTAGAACTTGATTTTGATTGTATTTAGAGTACAAATATGATTGCAACCTGAATAGCAATGATGAAATAATACCTGTGTGGGTATATATGGATGACCATGTCATACCACGTGCCTAGGCTAATTTGAAGGATTTTGTCTAATAAGGTCACTTATCATCCTGTTATTGCCTTATAGCCAGAAAAGCTTTGTGCGACCCATTGTTTTGAGTTAGTATCTTAATGGTGTTCCATTGTTGTTAAGATACTTGTTGCTGTCATCTTGCCCAGGGAGATGTGGTTATATAGTGTTTTTTTCCAAATAAATATTCAATGCATTTGTGTGTTGAGAGTGTGAAGGTGGCCACTTCAGAAGATATTAAGTGGTGCTGTTGGTTGGATCTTTGGATGATATGTACATGTTTTGTTTCCTCTTCATGTTGAATGGAATGATAACTAGTGTATGTTTGTATAGGTTGATTGGAGATTTGACTTTGCGTAAATTGAATCATATTGTTTGTAAAGTGCTGTTTGTCACAAGGAGTCCATAGGTCAATAATTACTGATCTCATGTGACTACATTGTTGGAAACTAGTTATTGATCTCATGTGACTACAATGTTGGAAACAACCAATGTTAGTGGTGAAATGTTAGATTATTGAAGCCTGTGTGTAAAAATGAGATGAGTGATGCACCACGTGTGTGGAAGAGATTTGAGTTCGACTATAAAAAGGATGATCTAAAATCATATGTACGTTAAGATGTCACAATGATGGTGGTTCTCAAGGAATGTTAGGGATGAAGATTGTGTTATGAATTGTCTGTCCTTGGGGATAAAAAGGTGCATGCATGTTATTAGTGGTTATGGGGTTTTCCATTTTGGTGAGTGTTTGAAGCTTGTCTTGGATTCTTCTTTGAATATGTGAGCTATTCTATTCTCTCTTTGACAAATGGCCTTCAATATTGTTGAGAATTAACAATGGTTGTATAACATTGAATAATCATTGGATGTCCAAGATTTTGTGGGGGAATATTGTGATCTGACATTGTTTGTGATCTACTCATGTGAGGATTGAAGGCCCCCTTTTGTGAGATGAACTTGGGGAGAATTATGTAGATTTACATGGAAGTTAGGGTGAGAGAGATGATTTGTACTTATAAAATCCCCAAGGGTAATTCAAGGTTAAAGATGAAGAGGGCACCTCAAGGTTTTAAGGTGTTCCTTGGTGGTTCCCTCGCAGGACAAAAGGGTGGGGTGAGATGACTTAAAGGCAACTTAAGAAATGGAGGTTTTGGTGGATAAAGATAATTTGACTTTCCTTGTCATATTGCATTATCATGCGTAAGTTGGAGGGGTAGTTAAGCTTGCACTTAATTGATTTTCGAACAACCAGTCTCCACAAAATGAGAATTTTGGTGAAAATGGGGTGCAAAGGAGGTAGGGTACGGTTTGTGGAAGAGGGATGTATGAATGAAGGAATTTGTATAGAAGATGATGTGCCCCTAAGAATTGATATAAAGGGAAAGAAGTTTCAAGAAGAAGAGGGTATTGAAGGGATTGAGGTGCCAACAGAATGGTCAATTTGTTAGAATGAAGGGGATGTTGACAGAAGTAAGGGCATCTCACGAAAAAGAGGGGTTGTGGAAAGAGGTAGTGGAGATGTAGAAGCATTGGTCATGTTGTGGTGGTAGTTCCTAAACTAGATTATAGGGGGGTTGTCTTTGAGGCTTTTTGTTGCTCATGGGCCTAACCTTTTTATAGATGTGTTGTAGCATGGGAGTTAGTGGGGATGTAAAAGCATTGGTCATGTTGTGGTGGTAGTTCCTAAACTAGATCATAGGGGGGTTGTCTTTGAGGTTTTTTGTTGTTCATGGGCCTAACCTTTTTATAGATGTGCTGTAGCATGGGAGTAAGAAACTATTGAGGGGGGTAGTAAGACTATTGAGGGTGGAAAGTGAGGATTGAGTTTGGGTGTAGGAGGTAAAGGAGAGAGGATATGTGCCATGAGTAATTGCTAAGGGGGCTTGGGAGGCGTATGAAAAAGAGGGTGTCCAAGGGATTGATGTTCTAATGAGCTCTTAAATCCTTGAGGGGTGTGTAGGGGTGGTAAAGCAAAGAGCATTTCAAGGAAGGGAAGAGATGTTTATAGGCCTTATGGGGCTTTGTGGAGCTTGGTCACAGTGGTCTTAGGTTGCAAGCTAGTGGTCCTTGGAACAATTGTCTTTTAGATTTCAATGGTCTATTAAGGTAAGTCCTAGTTCATGAATATACTATGGTGCTGCATACTCCAATATTTTGCAAATAATTAAAAAACATAGGACAATTTTAGTGCTTGCCTTTGAAGGAATGCATCATCCCCACCTTGTGTGTGCTATTTTTGGAGGTGCTACGTGAACCTATAAGGATATTTGATGGGTTGCTTAGGAAGGATCTCTAGGTTGTCAACATTTTCTTTTGGGAGAGTGTACCTTTAGAAATGAAAAATGATGTGTTTTGTCAACATAAACACTAAAACTACTAGTATTCATAATTGTGAAAGGAGAGTTTTTTTTGAAGTGAAGAAAGCAAATAACATTAATGTTGGTTCTAAAGCTTCTTGATTGTAATACATTTTTGGTGAGTTTACAAGCCTTGTACTCATCATAAGTTATGAATATTGAAGTCTCATCATAAGTTATGAATCTTGAAGTTGGGCTATTTGCATTAGATTCAAAAAGGTATTATCATTACCAAATATTTAACATTGAGCTTGTAGGGTTAAAAGAATATATTTTTGATTCCTTTGGGTAAAGATTCTTTGGTTGTAATATTTCTCCCTTTGAAATACCTTTCATATGTTTTTTCTATCTTTTTACATTCGTGAGCTACTAATAGGCTCCTTGAACTAGGTTTCTATTGTTTTATAGAATCCTTGTGATGCTTTAGTTAGAAGCAATTAATTTTTTGTATTGAGTGTAGACTTCTATGCTTCAAACATGACAAATTTTGAAAAAAGCCAATGTTGGAGGAATAGATTATTAATGACCATAGTGGGATTTCGATGCTATGAGGAGAATTTTTAGTACCTCCCTTATCAAACATAACTTGCTTTGTATTAGAACTTTACTTGGTAGAGCACTTGCTTTTAAGCATAGTTTTGTGCTTCAATGATAAGAATGTTTAAGGTGGTGATTGAGGAAATGATTATTGAAGACGATAAAGTGTTAGAAGTCACCATAAGAATGATTACAAATCTAGAATTGCTATTGAGGCTTAAATGCAACATTGCTCATTGAAAGCTTGTATAGTCCTTAAATATGAAGTGCATAAGTTCAAGGAAAAAAATTGATTGAAGTAATGCACTAGGCATGGTAAAGGTCTTATTGGAAAGGGAGGTGAGACGATTGTAGACACGTCAAGTATGACAATGAGAGTTAGGTACTCTACATCACACATAATGAAGAGATTATCCCTAGTCTTCTACCTTTTACATTTCCACGAAATGAAAGTAGGTTCCTATCCCTTGTCTTTTATTAGACAATTGCATATACAAGACAATTCTCTATTAGATAGATACTACTCCTTAGCTTTCTAGTTGACAATTGCATATACAAAACAAAGTTGAATAACTTTCAAATGAAAATATTGCATTGTGTGTACATCACAATATTCCAAATAAGATACTAGCTTTGCCTTCTCTGTTTTGCTCGGGATCCATCTATGATAACCCAAGTAAGCCTTCTATGACATCTTTCAAAGCAAGTTGCCATTCCAAGATTTCTACATGTTTTAAATTTGATGTATCTCAATTAAAGTCTAGTTTACTCTTAAAGAGCCTAAATTAGATTGAAGTTAGCATTGCAATCATCTTCAATAAATTGGAGTTAGCACCTCCAGTGTCTCCATGTTGGGAGTGTACTATAGTTATTTCAAGTGGTGGTGTGGATGTATTATCAAATAGGGATTGAAGTGGGAAAAGATGGCATGAGCTTGGCTATTCACTTAGTTCCCTAGGTCTAATAAAACCAATATGAATGGAAGGCCCTTGAATAAAGGTTAGAACGCATCACCACTATGCATGGTGAGTGAGTGAAACATATATATTGTTAGTATTAGAGATTGAAGTTGACTATAGAGAAAGAAGCAAAGCTTCCATTATGAGTCATGAATTAAGTGTTCACAATGTTGGGGCTTAACTATGCTTTGAGTTATGGTAACCTCAATCAAGTTGTGGAGGAATATTTGGGAGTGTAACTACATGCCATTTCCTAATAGGTGTTTGTACCGTTGCCCTACCTTTATGAAATGGTTTGAATGTACTTCTTGGTAGTGTCTTAATGGTTGTAGTTGCTTTGGTATTGAACAATGGTTATGATATGCCAGTAGATCTAATAGTGGTCTACCAAAATCTATAGGGGAGTGGTGAAATGAGAAGTAAAAAATAGATTGATGTTGAGTTTGTCCATCTAGACTTGTGGAAACCTAGCCATGTGGTACAAGTAAGATGTGTCACTATCAAGAATAAACGTTTCTTTATGTAATGGAAAGCCTTACACCATTTTTAAATTAGAAATTGGTGCATCACACAAACCTTGAAAGGGGTCCATCGACTTGGAAGGACAGCATGTTACCAAGTTATGCAATTAAATAGATTGTAGATTGTTTGTAACTCACGCTTGCCTCTATCAATTAGCATGTTGACTCTTAACTCATGCACATGTCTCAACCAATTGAGTTGTTGCGCGTTGATGTTAAGTAGCAATAGTGAAATGGTTACATGGTGTATAGTTGTGTTGACTTGCCAAGTATATGATAATATTGCTTCCAACAATACTACTAAAAGGCAATTGATAATGTTGACAAGGAGCAAAACAGTGTATGTAAAGCAACATGGTCATAATAGCATTAATAAACATTAGAATAATGTATGGTTCCATTTAGTAGTGATCACAAGAAAGCTACCACAGTTGAAAACAAGGAGATGAAAAACATCCAAGGTAATAATCATTATTGTAGTGTTAATCCACATTACTAATATGGAATATGCTAATGTTGCAAATTAGCATAAAGAATGCACGAGTCTAAGTGAAAATGCTTAAGGGTGTTTCATATGAGTTTAATACTTGCTTCTATACTTTGGAATGGTTTGTACTTAGGTTTCATTTGTTTGAATGAGATAATAATAATAGAGTTCATACATTTTTCTCCAATAGTTTGTGGTGGTGGTCATTTACATGATCAAATATCTTACGATGGCTAATCAAGTTAAGATTTTGTTGGATCAAGCATGTACGAGTATCTCAATAAGATATTTTATTGTCAATATTGAATTGGCCAAATATAAACTTTATTGTAACATTATTTTTTCTCTCTCTAATACTTAAGCAAATTGTTATTGAAAGTAAATCACCTAATCCATGAAACCACATATGTTAGTAGTGATTATATGTGAAAACGTAAACTGTCTCATTTTTAAGGTTCTTAATCATATTCCCTCAATAGGGTATGATGTTCAAGAGACTCAATTCATTTATGGACTACATTAAAGAATTCATAGATATCCTTCATTTGGATAGAATTGTTTAGGAAGAATAGTTCCAACCTTATGTGTGATGAAATAAATGTTTTAAAACTATTCCATGATTTCTTTATTTTAAGCATAGATGAATCCCCTAGTAGCCCATCTTTCTTTTGCAAGCAACTAATTGCTTTTGCACTAGAACATGGACTTTGAAGATTGCCCCATGGGTGCTTAGTTTGTACATTAGTACATGACACATTCCCACACTTGAAACTCTAGGAGGCCACCAATAATGGAAAAATTGTGTTTCTAATGGGCGTTTTTGAGGCATATAAAGATGAATTTGGGTGGATTACTAGTGTAGCTAATTGCATATATACACCTTGTACCATCCTAGCAAAAATGCTCTCCTCTTGCAAAGGGGTGCTAATGGTAAAATGTGTTGAACTTTATCAAAAGGTTATGCTTGCGATTGGCATTAGCATACAATCTTTTTGGGTTTTGACTCTAGCCTCGTGAAGCTTTTATTAGCCTCTTGAAGGAATATTAAGTCTTTGTTTACTAGACATTTAGAAATGCTATGAGAACATACCTCACAATGGGAAGAATGGCCTCACCACTATTATGAATGCCATAATCACATGGTCATTCCAAACCAAAAAGATCAATACTTATGCCTCTAAAAGGACAAAGGGATTTGGATCGACAAATCCTCCCTACTCCCATATATTAACAATTGAAGGTTGCATACACCTTAACTCTAGGATAATTAGTAATACTCTTATCCTACTTCTTAGTAAAATCACATGGTAAAAAGAGTACATTCCCATGGCTTTTAGATGTCCCCCAATGTGGTGCAACCTTCACCTTGCCTTTTTTGGATGTACCTTTTGTAAGCACTTTGCCCAACATAATAGATACAACATACTCAAACATTTCTCCCATGCTTCCAAATTTTGTGGTGATCTCTTACTTGCCAATGTATCTAACCCAACCCTCTTTTTAAGAAATGATCCCAATTAGAAGGATATAATAGAATTTATATTGGTGATTGCCAGCCAACGTTTTGGAAAATGGGATATAAACTTTATGGGATACATTAACCTGGCTACATAATACTCACAAACTTGATACATCATTGTAGCCAAAGATTACACGACTAAATGGGGTTGAGGCTAGAGTAACTTGTAAGAATGATGCTTGAACTACTTTGTGGTTTCTCTGGGAGCAAGTCATGTCATGTTTTGGTTGTCGCATTGAAATTATCAATGATGATCAAGGGACATTTTCTTAACGAAGTGATTGAGCACTTGCTATCTACAATCCTAATTGTCCATAAGAAGTCCAGTCCTTATTATCCCCTAGAGAATGGCTAGGTAGAAGCCACGAACAAAGCTCCCATCATTGTATTGACCAAAATTGTCTTAGCATCACGTTCAAATTGGAATCGCAAGCTCATGAGATTATTGTGAGCACATTGGATAGCGATGTGCATCGCTAAGCAAGATCAGTAGGAAGGCACCAAAGCATGGCACCATTGCCTAGAAGAGTTGGAGTGCTTGACTTAAACATGTCTATTAGCCACTCATGCAATGTTGAAAAAATTTGATGAAAAGCTTGATTTGACAAGCTAGTCAAGCACCAATCCATTGACAATGGGGATATTGTGTTTGTCTACTCGATGGAAGGCCATAAGAAAGTTAAAAATTAGAGGCGCCAAACTGGTTTGTATTTGTGTAATCAGCAAGATAGGGAATATTGAGTTAGAAACACACTATTTTCTTTCTACAAAGGGGTGCCACTAGAATTTAACAATATTTGGTAACTCATTCTTCATATACAATATTAGACACTTCATCTCACTTTCCGCAAAATTCTTAAACATGAAACTCTTTTGCAATTATGGGTACACAATGTTAAAAACCTTCGATAATAGGAAAAAGCTACCTTGTTCTTGCTATAGGTTTATCCACAAAGAAAGCCACTGCCATTAGGATGGTCACACAAGATAGTGATCTCCCAAATTGGTCCAATTCTCTACTCTAACAACCCTGTAGACATCGCTTATGTGTTTAATAATTGGTGAAGAGCTTTGGCAACAATGGACCCCATAGGAACCTTTGGGAATGGCTCACTACAATTAACCTTTACACTTTTAAGTAAAACATTGTATAAGTTCAAACTAAATAGTTATAGACTATAGACTTACACATATCATTTTTATTGTCATACACTAGACTTTTTACTAGTGTTCAATAATCATGATCCTTCCTTAGTTTACAACCCCTTTTTAGTTCATATTGGAATCTCCTTTCATTCTCAAACTGTTTGTCATAATTATCAGAGGTTCTAGCCATACCTATAGATTAATGGAAGGATTACTCTCTAGATGACCCCTTCTTAACTCAAAAAGTATGGGATACATTATATTTATTCAATTATATACTTTATCATCATAGTAGAGCCTCCTGTTTCCTCATACTTCAAACGAATAGGCGGATTTTTAAATTTATTTATTTTTGGTTTTAATAACAAATAAGTTGAAAACTTCTTGGTTGACTTTACATCCTATGGGTGACTCACTAGCTCACTTTGATTAATGCCAATTTGAGTACTATAATTCTTAGCCAGCCAATGGCCTTGATTTAATATGAATCTCTTTGGATTCTCATACCACACCCGTTGTGATCACACTCATGCCTACTCTGAACTTCTTGCCATTCCAACACCTCTGGTGTGTTAGTTCTCCATCATTTGTAGCCCTTTCACATGCATATGACTCTGTGCGCCATGGTCCTCTCTATGGATATCACATGCCCATCACTCTCTGCGCCATGGTCCTCACTGTGCATATCACATGCCCGTGACTCTCTCCACCATCGCTAATGGTGGTCCTCCTCGTCGTCATATTAGGCATGTCACCCTCCTGCGCATCTCCGACGATCCCCTACTCTTGAGTTGGAATATGTAAGATGACTGCAGTGGGTAATTACCACCAACTCGGCGTATTCCAGCTCCACACTCGGTGCTTGTTTGAACGGGCGTGCCTTTCCACAAGCGGCGTTTCTTAATGCTACGATACACAGGTAGTTATTCATGATAAGCTGTGTAGGCTCCCATGTGCCAATATCACACGTTGGCCAATCGTCATCACATCAACTATGCAATCTAAGCCTTCTCGGCAGTCACATGGCGCTTAGCCATGCAGATTTATAGCACTCTTATTGAAAACTACTCTTAGTAACCCCTGATCGTGGATCTGCCGAGATGCCCTACCAATAGCACATATAATATTACATCCCGAGTCGCCCTTATCATTCTATTAACCCCCTCTATCATATACAAGCTCCTTCGGTATCCCTTGTCCTTAGATGCTCGCCCCCCCCCCCCCCCCCCCCACTACCGACAAACCCCAAATTCCCAATACTACCCAATTCTTCAAATATCTTTTGCCTAATAACAACAATATACTTTGTCTAATAACAACACTATACTTTTGTCTCATTCCACTCCTATCCTTGCAACAAACATTTAGTTCCCTTCTACTACAATAACCCTTCTCCTTCTACAACCATGCACTTCTTAACCTTGATATATAATACCCCACTACAGTACTATAAAGGGAACTACCCATTATTGAAAAAAACCCTTTCCATTGTATCTCTACCCATATTAATACCAATCTTACCATACAACAAAGTGTGGTAGCCCCCAAAGGCAACAGCCTATAACAAAGACACTCGAACCTTGTCCCCTACATTGCCTTGGGCTATTGTCTTCTAAATTCATAAGAGAAGTGCTTGTAATTTGCATCCCAACTAACTATGAGTGGGTACCACACATGGATGCTAGTAAGGTAACACACTATATGGTAAAAAAGGGATAGCAATAGGGGGTTGATTCTTGACACGTGCAATGCAAGCTAGTGCCTTTAGTTCTTACTAATTGTGGTGCTTACTCAAATCATAGGTACTGGATTGCTCCCTTGCCCAATTTGTGGAGTATTTTATTGGGAAAATTGCATTGTGACTATTCACTCAATAATTGAAATATTTGTTTCTTTCATTATGTTTTGGCTATGGGCCGCCTATGGTCCACCTACCTCCATGCCTTGCAAAAGGGTAAACTCAATCTAATGTTCTAGCCTTGCTTTGGCCTTTTGGGTTTGCATTGCACTCAATACATTAATGTAAGCACTCTAGAGTTCTGGCATATGACCATGTTAATGATTGTTTATCCTTGCTTTTACCTTTCATCACATTGACTAGAGTGCTTTGCTCATTCTTTCAATTCATTTGAGGATTTATTTTTCCTTTTTGTTTTGGCCACTAGCTTGCATTAAAGGATGCTCCCATAGTCAAGATGGGTGAGTGCAAGTGCCAACCCCCTCACCTTCATTGATTTAGGTATCTCTCCACTCACATCCTCGGTCTTGGGCAACACCACCCATTATTGGTTCACTTCCACAATTGCAACATTCACCTTGCAGCTAATGATATGGTCCACATGTAGGATTACAACACAAATTTGGCCACTTGCATGGCCTTCCAGAAGGTTTCACTTTTCTCTAACCCAACAAGGACTTAAAGGCTCCTAGTTTGAGGGTCTTCTTTGTCTTCCATTCCAACATCAACTCCATCATCATCACCACATCAAGCCTAGGATCCCTCTCATAGAGGGGCATTAGCAAGACTAGCTAAAGCTAGTGAGTAGAGGTGTTGATAGCTCGAGGTTGATAGTATGCATTGTATGTCATATCAAACAGCCTCAAATAGTTTTGTGCGCTTACCAACAATTGACATGAGAGAGAGAGAGAGAGAGAGAGAGAGAGAGAGAGAGAGAGAGAGAGAGAGAGAGAGAGAGAGAGAGAGAGAGAGAGAGAGAGAGAGAGAGAGAGAGTGTGTGTGTGTGTCATTTTTCCTTTCATAATCAAAACATATAACGTTCTTAAAAAATTGACACAGAGAATTTAAATTTATAAAATGGTATTGCCTTCAAAAATCAATTCAAATTGATTGTGATATATTTTTTCCAAGCAAGTGCAAATATGGAGAGAATGTATGCCCATCAAATTTCCTTGAAATGTATAAAATAGAAAAGTAAAAAAGAAAGTTGAAAGTAGTTTTGGGTCTGAGTAAGCAAAGAGGATCCAAATGCAACCTGCATCCATGAAAAGGGAGAAGGTGAGAACCTTGTTAACTAATGCATATTGTAGATATAATTATGGGACTCGATTGTCATCCTGGTTGCACCTACACATATGCTTTTAAAAAACTACCCCATAAGAAATATATAAATCTAATTTTTATATTAATCAAATGGTTAAAATGTATGTTAGCTAGTTTATTCAAGGATATAAAATTAGGGTTTCAAAACTAAGCTTAGCATAAATTATTGCCACATATTTTTGCTACCCTTTCCCATATTCTTTTTCAACCATGTTCAACATACCCTTGGGTCAACCATCAAACTTCATAACAAATAACTTGAAAATTTATTACAAACTTCAAAAAACAAATCATCCTTCTTCTTAGTAGTTAAACCTTTGGATAGCATGGTTGTAGCATCTAAATGTGCAATTGTTGTAGTAGTATTCATAAAACTTACAAATAGCTCCCTTGAAATATATAAGTAAGTAAGTAAGTAAGTAAATCCTCATCGAGTATATAGTTTAGAAAGATCCTAGTATTTTGCTTACCATGAGTCCTTGAAGCAATAATTATTCCTTTCAATGGAAATAATACAACATGTTTAAGTTAATTTTAAAGAGCGAGAGTGCAAGTCCTTGCTTGTCTAAGAGTTTTGTATAGTAGTGACTTGAGGAACTTATGAAAGTCCTTCATAAACATTACAAAAGCAAGAATATATAAGAATATAGAGGGGCATTAGCAAGACTAGCTAAAGCTAGTGAGTAGAGGTGTTGATAGCTCGAGGTTGATAGTATGTGTTGTATGTCATATCAAACAAGCTCAAATAGTTTTGTGCACTTACCAACAATTGACATGAGAGAGAGAGAGAGAGAGAGAGAGAGAGAGAGAGAGAGAGAGAGAGAGAGAGAGAGAGAGAGAGAGAGAGAGAGAGAGAGAGAGAGAGAGAGAGAGAGAGAGTGTGTGTGTGTGTCATTTTTCCTTTCATAATCAAAACATATAACATTCTTAAAAAATTGACACAGAGAATTTAAATTTATAAAATGGTATTGCCTTCAAAAATCAATTCAAATTGATTGTGATATATTTTTTCCAAGCAAGTGCAAATATGGAGAGAATGCATGCCCATCAAATTTCCTTGAAATGTATAAAATAGAAAAGTAAAAAAGAAAGTTGAAAGTAGTTTTGGGTCTGAGTAAGCGAAGAGGATCCAAATGCAACTTGCATCCATGAAAAGGAAGAATGTGAGAACCTTGTTAACTAATGCATATTGTAGATATAATTATGGGACTCGATTGTCATCCTGGTTGCACCTACACATATGCTTTTAAAAAACTACCCCATAAGAAATATATAAATCTAATTTTTATATTAATCAAATGGTTAAAATGTATATTAGCTAGTTTATTCAATGATATAAAATTAGGGTTTCAAAACTAAGCTTAGCATAAATTATTGCCACATATTTTTGCTACCCTTTCCCATATTCTTTTTCAACCATGTTCAACATACCCTTGGGTCAACCATCAAACTTCATAACAAATAACTTGAAAATTTATTACAAACTTCAAAAAACAAATCATCCTTCTTCTTAGTAGTTAAACATTTGGATAGCATGGTTGTAGCATCTAAATGTGCAATTGTTGTAGTAGTATTCATAAAACTTACAAATAGCTCCCTTGAAATATATAAATAAGTAAGTAAATCCTCATCGAGTATATAGTTTAGAAATATCCTAGTATTTTGCTTACCATGAGTCCTTGAAGCAACAATTATTCCTTTCAATGGAAATAATACAACATGTTTAAGTTAATTTTAAAGAGCGAGAGTGCAAGTCCTTACTTGTCTAAGAGTTTTGTATAGTAGTGACTTTAGGAACTTATGAAAGTCCTTCATAAACATTACAAAAGCAAGAATATATAAGAATCTCCATGCATGTACTTTTAGGATTATGGCTTATTCAAGAAAAATCCTTTTAAGTTTCTTTAAGTATTAGGTGGATGCATTTGTCAAAATTAGCATGTTCCTAGAAACATGCTGCTACTCAATTCCTATTAAACACTATATTAGGGAATTTGAAAATTCTTGTATAGTTTGGGAATTCCCAATATAGTTAATACTTGGCCACATGATCAAATCTTGTCCCCTTACTTGAAAGTGGAGTCTACCCTAATTAGTATATATAGGTTGTCTTTCCAAGTCCCACTTTGATCCTTGTATTCAGGTTTTTTTATGAAGTAATATAATTAGCCACACTTTATTTGCAAAAAAAAGTCCCACTTTGAAGCATGGGTTAAGATTCAGCTACATGGCCAAATCTTTACCCCTTTTTTGAAAGTGGGACTTTGGAGATTCCCAAATTCTCTAATATGGTGTTATTAGGTGTTAACAGGGAGTCATATCTCTTTTATTTCACTCTAAAATGCTTCAAAAACTTCCATGTGCTTCAAAAAGCTAGTGTTATGGTATATCATTCCAAAAAAGATAAAATGATGTATTTTTTCTTAATTTAAAGCCATATCAATCCCAAAATGAAAGGAAAATGTAAGGTAATGCATAATAAGTCCATATACCTTCCCCAAACACATTGATTAAATGGTCAATTTGATGTAAAGAAACCATTGCTTATACCTCTATAATTTAAGAAGCCCAAAACAAGTGCAACTGAACTAGAGCATTAAGATTCATGGCATAAAGTACCCTTCTAAAAAGATTAAAAATCCACTAGCTAACTTCTCATGAAGAGTTTACCTTTTGAGTGCTTTTGCATATTGCAATGTGCAAATGGGCATTAGATAGTTTCTTCACTTTCTTCTTATACTTCCATAAAGGTGCATTGTCCTTTAACTGGAAGGTTGTTAGGGTGAAGGCTAGTGGGCTATAATTGGGCAGGCATCCCTTGTATATGTACACATTGTATAGTCACATATAAGTGAGGATAACAAAGAATAAGGGCACTATTCATTTTTTACCCACATATCTCTCTTGTGTTTCTCTCTCTCTCTCTCTCTCTCTCTCTCTCTCTCTCTCTCTCTCTCTCTCTCTCTCTCTCTCTCTCTCTCTCTCTCTCTCTCTCTCTCTCTCATACTCCATAGCTTCTACCTTGAATCCCATAATTGCTTCCCTCTTATTTTCAATCATATGTTGGAATGAAATGAAGCATCTATAGGCTTTGTGCAAAAATCAATGACTCCCATTAAGGTGGTCATATTGGTGTATGTGTGATTTGTCTTAGACTTGGCATGTTGTTAAGGAAGCTACATTAGAAATGCATAATGAACACTACAATTACATGCAATATCATGATCTCCAGCTTTACTTTATCTCAATGTATCCAGTGTCTCTTTCAAGAAAATTATTTGAACATGATAAATACAATAAGAAGTATAACAATCATGTATGTTGTGAATAAAATAGGGCTTTAATCCCTAAAAGCATTACATAGAAATTCCAAATTTTGGATTCTCCTCACAAAACTTCTTATAAAACTCTACTTGCATTTAAGTTGGACCATATTTTTAGTATTTATAACCAAGATTCTAAATAGAACTGTTAGGCATGAATTTCAAAAATTCATTAAGCTACCCTATTCAAGTACCTAGCTTTCTCTAAAGTGCCTAAGGTGGCTTTCAGAGAACCTTAGGCACAACAAAGTAGAAAGGGTACCTTAGAACTACCTATAAAGCCTCAAATGCATCTAACGAGGAAGCAAAGTAAATAAATCAAATTAACTTACTTTTTATAAGGTTAGCTTGTAAATTACCTTAGATATAGCAGGGCACACATAGGTACCTTCGAAAAACCCACTTCAAAAAACCTAATATATCTAGGAACATGAAAAATAAACCTAACAAACTTTGAAAGATTCTTTTAAAGCTATTGGACACTTAAATACCATAGTACCTATGATAGGTATTTTATAAACCTTAGCATTTTTAAAAATATAATAGGTCTTTTAAATCCATTTGGTAAGCTAAATATTATTATAGATACTTAAAAATCATATATGATAGGTACTTTTGTAAATGAAAGGTAGAGCTTGAGTGAAAGCACACAAATGGAAGCAAGAGCAAAGCAAAAGCTATGGCGGATGGAGTAAGAGAGTATAAGGGAAAGAGAGACATCGTATGTGGGGTCCTCAATAGGCACAATGTGTGAACGACCTTCCCTTATTCAATAGTCACTGAATGAATGACTAATAGAGTGATAGTGATGGGTGCTTGCCACCTATAGTGTACATATGTGTGGTCATGATGTGTGTAGTAAATATAGAGTGGCATAAACATATGTATCTTTACCACCAACAACCTTCCACTTAAAGGCTAGTGTGCCTTGAGTGAGGAGAGAACAAGAAAAAAAGTGACAAAGTACAAATACATGTAAAGTACAACTAGATGAGGAATAGGCATCATCTCATCCTACATCTATTATCTCCCTAAGAAACGTAAAATGTTCCATTGAGAGACTTTTAGTAAGCAATCACAAACATCTTATTTCGAATAATGCTTTATACATAAAATTTTAACAAGTTTATTTTCAAGACAAATCTTTTATTTCCAAAAATTAATAACATCGAGACAATTTAGCATAAGTGGCAAATTAGTGTAAGTGGCAATACCTTCCAATAGTCTTCCTGGATTTTCCCTTCCCTGGGGACTAGTTTGGACTAAATCTAAACAAGAATTTCATTCTTGAGAATAACTCCCTTGTAGTTTCATGGGTCCTTGCCCACAATAAAAGAAAATCTTGGTTAGTTTAATTACGAACACTATCCATTGGCAATTTTATCTCGAGGTCTCTTATATACTGAGGATTAGCGTCTTGATTACCCATTAGAGATTTTGTTCGATCAACACAAATAAAAAAATATTAAATCTTTTAGGGACACAATACCTTCCTTGTACTCGCTTAGGTTCATCTTGTACAGACCCAAGTTATCCCTTGAAATTTGTGGTTAAAAATTCTTTTAAAAGGATTATATGCAAGAATAAAATAAAATCTTATTTTATGCATGTAACTTTTGTTGTTTGTTCATGGGATGATGGCCTACTAGTTGTTTTTATTAAAAAAATAGTACATGAGGATCCATGGCGGGTGCTTGGTTGATGGTATTCGTAGCTTCATTTGTAATCCCCGTACTCGCCATTCCGTTTGTAGTAATTGTGTTTGCAGCGTTATTGGTAGCTCTTGCTTTTGTGACCTTCATAACTTTCTTCTTCGGGGCAAAAGGAGATTATGGCATCTTGGGGGTAATTAGATTGACGAGGGAAAGACGATCACCGATAATTTAGAAAAATCGAGAAGAGTCTTGATTCCACATAGAAATAGAATAGAAGGGATGGAGGATTCGAATTCAAGAGCTCGCATAATATCCTCCTTGTCTTCGTGATTAGAAATTCCCGTGCTCGCACTTCTCTTGCCCCATTCCCTCTTGTGCTATGTTCCGGGAAGGGTCTCTCCCCTCTTACTTGGACTGCCCTCAATGGCTCCCATGCCTCATATTTATAGCTAAATTGAAGAAGAAGGGTTGTGGCCAAGAAGAAGAGCTCTTTATGGAAGGGACCTTGGCAAAATCAGCAATATGAAGTTTTCAAGATGCAATCTGATGTTGGAAATTTGATCTTTGAGGTCCAAAGAGGCTACTAGAGATGCCATGACTGATTTGCCTGGGTCTTAGATGATCTTGCTTTATTTAACTGAGAAGAGGGGGAGATTGCTGGAGTTAACTGCTAAATTACTGGAGCTGAATTCAAGCATTTTAGTTCAGAATACGAGATGCCATATTTGGGGAAAATAGTGCACAAAATTTTCCATTAAAAAAGGGGGGGGGGGGGGGGGGGGCGAGAGGGACAACGGTGTGTTTGTCGTCACCTCCCTCTCAATCTTCTTATTTTTTTAAAAGCATTAAGCTTTAAAGCTTAAAGATTTTGTAACTTACCTTACCTGCCAAGTTTTAAACGTGCTTGGTCAATCTTCGACTTATGGCTCATAACTCTTGTTTACGCGGTAACCTTCGTGACGAATGGCTACATTCCTTGTTAATTTCGTAAAATATTGGGTTATGATCCTAGGGTCATTTTGCCTGAGATATTATCTATTTAATGTTTTACAATTCTTTAAGTCCATTTTTGCGAGAAGTCGAAAAGATTTTAAATTAAAGTTGAGATATCACATCCTCTCCCCCTTAGAGGAATTGAGATGTCCTCATCTCGAATGAAATTGGGGATATTGGTTACAGAGTGATTCATGGTCAATCCAAGTGGCATCATCTTCAGGGTAGTCTTTCACTGGACGAGATATTCTCTAAGGGTTTTGCTTCTTAGAGTCTTCTCTTGCATGTCGAGTATCTTTTTTGGTTGAAGTTCGAGGACTCCTTGACTGGGCATTACAATTTGTTGGTCGTTAAGTACATGGTTTGGGTTAGGAACATAAGCTTTCAATAGACTTACATTAAATACATTATGTCTTTTCAAGTTATTAGGGAGTTGCAGCTTGTAGAAATTTGGTCCTAGACACTTTAGCACCTTATATGGCCCACAATACTTGGGACTTAGCTTCTTGAATTTCCCCAAATATAAGGAACTTTTCTTTGGGCGAAATCGTAGGAAAACCATGTCACCTTCTTTGAAGATGGATTCTTGCCTTCGTTGATCCGCATATGCCTTTTGTGGATCCTTGGCGGCTTGAATATCTTGCCTTATAGCTTTCACTTGCGATCCATTTCTTCCATCATTTGCCTAGATGCTTCTACCCATAGGGTAGGATCAAAGAAATTTAATGGTGTAAGACAATCTTGCCCATATAGTGCCTGAAAAGGAGTCATTTGAATACTTTGATGGTATAATGCATTGTAGGTGAACTCAACTAAGGGTAGGTATTGGATCCACCATTTGGGTTTCCTATTTCAATAAGCTCTCAGTATTTCTTCAATTACTTGGTTGACTCGCTTTGTTTAACCATCGGTTTGGGGATGGTAAGCAGTACAGAAGTAGAGCTGGGTTCCTAGAGCTTCGAACAAACTCTTTCAAAAGTTTGAGGTGAAAAGAGAATCATGGTCACTGATGATTCTTTGGGGTAGTCAAGGTAACCTGAAAATTTCCATAATGAAAAGCTTGGTGATATCGGAAGCCTTGCAATTGGTTTTTATAGCAATAAGGTGGGTAGTTATTGTTAGCATATCAATGACTACCATTATGGAGTTATATCCTCCTTGTACTGGGGGTAAATCAACTATGAAGTCCATGCTGATATACTCCCATTTCATTTGAGGGATGTTAAGTGGTTGGAGTTTTCCTGGAAACTTAACATGCTCGGCCTTAATCCGTTGGCAGTTTAGGCGTTTGGTGACATACTTGAGTGCATCACCCTTGAGTCTTTCCCAATAGAAGCTTCTTCTGACTATATTAAGAGTTTTGGCATAACCAGCATGACCTGAAAATGGAGAATCGTGAGCTTCCCAGAGCATTTTCCTTTTGAGTTCCTAACTTGTAGGAATATATAGTCTTGTCCTGTAAAATAGGCAAGTTCCTCGTTTATGGAAAAATCTTGATACTTAGTCTTGAGTTTTGGATTTGAATCCTTGACGGAAATTTTTCTTAACGAGTTTTGATAGCTTGGATCGCTGCCTCTTCTTTAGCCATTTCTATGAGAGGGTTAATGGGCATTGAAATCATAGTGGCAAGAGTTCTAGCCCTAGAGGGTTCTTCTAGGATTAGCGCATTAAGGAATTATTTACGGCTTAGGACATTTGCAATCACATTCTCCTTGCCTGGTCCATACTTGATTTCAAAGTCAAATTCTTGCAAGGTCTCAATTCATTGGCGTTGTCTCATATTGAGATCTGACTGAGTAAAAATCCACTTTAGGCTTTTAAGATCAGTGACTAGAGAAAACCTATTACCAAGCAGTTAATGTCTCCATAGTTTAAAGGCATGAATTACAACAAGTAATTTTAGAGAAGAGAGCTTGCGTCAGTTATGACTTCAAATTCTTTGCTTAGGTTGGGTAGCCTTAAGATAGGGGCGGTTACCAAACTCTACTTAAGCTTCTCAAAGCTAGATTGTTCGGTGGATGCCATGGAGACCTGCTTTTTGAGAAGGTCGGTGACATGTGCGACGATTGAGACATAGTCTTTAATAAAGACTCTATACCAGCCCGTTAGCCCTAGAAAGCTTTGCACTTCCTTGACTGTTGCGGAAGTGGCCAGTCTTGTACATCTTGGACCTTGGCAGGATCCACTGAGATGCCATCTGCCCATACTATGAATCCTAGATATTCAATCTGCTTCTTGAATAAGGCACATTTCTTCTTTTTACCATATAATTTGTGGGCCGTCATTGTTTCAAGAACTATTTGTAGCTGTGGTCCATGGTCTTCTTCATTCTTGGAATATGTTAGGATATCATCAAAGAAGATGAGGATGAAGTCGTCAAGGTAGGGTCGGAAAATGTCTTACATCAACCTGCTGAAGGTGGCAGGAGAATTTGTTAACCCACACGAGATCACAATACACTCATAATGATTGTACCTTGTGTTAAAAGCAGTTTTAGGAATATCTTCCTCCCTAATTCTTAAATGATAATATCCCGATCCAAGATTGATATTTGAAAAGACCTTTGCTTCTTGGAGTCAAGCAAGCAACTCATCTATCCTCGGAATTGGATATTTGTTTTTCATTGTCACCTAGTTTAATCCACGATAATCGATACAAAGATGGAGTGTTCCATCTTTCTTTTTTTGAAATAGAACAATCGGGGCTCCCCATGGTGAATTACTTGCTCGGATGTATCCCTATTCTAAAAGCTGCTTGAGTTGTTCTTTTAGCTCAATGGCTTCAGGAATTGACATTCGATAGGGCCGTTTGGCAATGGGGGTAGTGCTTGGAATGAGTTGAATTTTGTGATTTACTTCCCTTGCAGGTCCCGCTTTGTTAGGTCTTTTGGAAAAACATCTGCATATTCTTTTAGCCAAGATGGTTGATCCTTGGCTTCACTATCCTGCTCGGCCTTGTTGTGTTTAATTAGATAGAGGGTAATGCTTTCTTCCATCCTTTTACTATTCGGGAGGCTTTAGCTAGCTAAACCTTAGGGTTTAATAGTGCTAAAATTTCTTCACGAAAAATACCATGGCAAGACCTTCTCTTTTTGTTGTCGAGTAGTTCATCTCGATCTTAGTGAGTTGTCTACTAGCAAAGCTCACTGGATAATTGAGATTTTGATCGCTAGGTTGGCACAACACTGCCCCCACAACGAATTTCGAAGCATCAATATGCATGTGGAAGGTAATGGTCCAATCTCGAGCTTGTAGAATCGGTGTTGTGGTCAGAGCCTTTTTCAATTCCTCATATGTGCATTGGCATTCTTCAGTCCATTGCTGCTACCTTTGCTTCTGCCTCTTCCACTTCCTCCATCGCCATCCTTCTTTCTACACTTTTTAAAATTTGTATTCGACTTCTATGTAAGCACAGTCCATTTGCCTCTTATGAAATCTTTGTAGGTCCGGGTGGAAGCCTCGAGCCACCTAACCATGCCTAGGTGACACACACTAGGGCTCCATACCGTGACATGCCCTAGAGAGCCATGCCTCGAGAGAAAGGTACCTTCACTATACCCACCCCAACTACTGTTGAAAATGAGAATGTTAAGGAAGAAGTTGGGCAATAACACTTTTATGATCTTGCCCCTTGAGAGGTTATTTGTTCTCCCTTTGAGTTTTGGAATGTGATTTGAACCTTTTTGCAATGGATATGGGCATTATTTGGAATTAACCAATCCATTCATAGCAGGCATTCATAAGCCCTGAGGTTCATAATTCGAAAGTTTATTTAGAAATAATTGCCATCCAAGCTAAATTATACCTTGGTAGTTTATTGTGTTGATAGAACTTCTTTGCCGTTTACTAACCACAAGAAATCTAGATGTAAGAATAGTGTTTATGCCTAGCATTTTTGTATATTTTGGTGATATGAAAGAGTGGATACTTCCATAATCGATTAAAATTCGAAAGCATTTACCTTGATAATCCGATGGTATTTGAATTACTGAGAATTGGCAATTTGGACCTCTCCCATTGAGAGTGGCATGTATTCTAGATTTTTCCATATGGCATTCCATTGTGGGATCTTTATCGTTATAGATCTCCTTTATGTTTACTCCAATGACCTTTCCCTTGGCATCTTGTCTTTGCTCGAGAAATTGACCTTGGTTAAGCTTCGGACACAACCTCCTGAAATGTCCTGATTCCTTGCAATTGAAGCACCTTGGAGTCTCATTGCCCCTTCCTGTGGGTATAAAGCTTCCCACTACATTTGATTTGACCTTCTTTGTCGTGTTTGGTTGGTATTGTCCTTAGGGATATTTTTACATAACCTTATAAGTTGCCCTTATTTTGATTGTTTTTGTTCTAAATTTTTGCATTCCTTGGCCTTTGTTCAATCTCCTGAACTATGGGAGATGTTTGAATTAATGTAGCTTAATATCTCATTGATTCAAAATGTGTATTCAGGGGCGGATTTAGACCATTGCAAAATCTGGATACTTGTGCTGCGAAACATCCATCGTGGGTGCATATTTTAGAAGTGTTACGAATTTGGAGTAGTAGCCTTCTAGGCTTACGCTTAACTCCTTTAGATTGAAGAACTTGTTCATCTTCTGGGTTTGATATGTACGCATATGATATCTCCCATGTATCACGTCCTTAATCTTGTCCCAAGTGATAGCACTTTCGGATGTTCTTTGGTCCTTGCACCATTGTTTCCACCAAAGACAAGCATCTCCTGTGAGTTTTATTTTGCCGATCATGGCTTGATTTGATGGTGCAGTATCCCTGCAGTAGTGAAATAGTCTTCCATAGATTAAATCCATGTTTCTGCTTCAGTTGGAATGTCCCTGCCTTTACCATCAAACTCTGGTGGCTTGTACTGCTTGAGAAGAAACTTCTTCTCTTGAGCTTCCATAGTATTGAGGTTTGCGGTGACGTTCTGAGAATTATGAAATTTTATGATCAATTTTCTCTCCAACCATATTCAAGAAAAAAAATGTTTTACTTGCTTTCTCTACCTCATTAATGTAGGAAGAAAATAACGTACTACTTGTCCTTTCGATAATGATCGGGTTTTATACTTCAAAAGAGAGTTTTATTTTTAAATAAAAAAATCATCAAACAGATAATATATTTCCACTATTTTTGATTATCAGTGAGACGAACAGATGGCAAAAAATAATTCTTTACATCAATAGGAAGGGAATACATTATTTGAGTAGTTCGGGAGCTCATATTATTCTTGGAAAATATTTTTCTACCACAATTTAGGCATGGCATTGCGATACATCTATCGCATAGTAATTAGGAGTATGAGAATAGATATCCAGTAATCTATATTTAAGAGGAAGATCAAGTAATCCATCTTTCTTGTAGTTATGGCAACTGGAGCGCCCTACAATAATGACTCAATTAGCCGGTATAGCCCTTGTAACCTCCTCATAGATGTACCGGTTTAGTTTGACCCGTTGCCCTCTAGTGATCATGTTTGAGTTTACTTTGGCCTCATAGAAGAGATAAATCTTGGCAACTTTAAGGGCTTCCATCCATCTTAACATCTTTAAATTATTCTGGAGGTAATTAAGACGGTTTGCATCAATGTAACAATACCCTTCACTTAACATCCATCACCTTTAATAATACAGGGGTGAATGATTGCATATCTGATCTAATATCTGCATCATCTGGTTTCTCCAGCTGAAGCTAGAGGAGTGAGTTGCTGACATAAACATAACTTGAAAAATCAAGAATCATTTCCAAGGCTCATAATTCTGCCAGAAATCAAGAACATATATCAACAAGAGAAGATTTCACTATTTAAAGAGAACATATTTTATGATGTAAATATACTAGTTTTATTTATTTGCATTGTGTCCTACATCAATGTGTGCTCTGATACCAACTGTAATGTATCCACCTCAGGTTTTGTTGGCATGTATGTTCTTAGAAGCCCATTAAGTGATGTCCTAGGGAGTGCTGTTCGAAATTTTGATGAAAACCCTCAGAGTTTGCTAACTAGGCTCTCTTGAGTCTACCCCATAATGGAAGTTCCGACCATTCCCATGAGGATCAACTTGGGTCTTTTTGGTTAGACCTATTACTAACGGCTAATTAGTATTAGCGGTTTGAGATTCCATTCCCTATAGGAATTTGCTAATTGAAATGGACTTACGTTGTGCTGGGTTTAAGTGAATGGGTAAAGTATGACACTTTAATCCCTTCTGCCCAGGGTTCTAAAGTGATGCGAGTCGAGCTTTCTGGTTTCTAACGGTCCATCAAGTGCGATTTCTATTCCTTCTTAGGAAGCTCTCGGCTTATCGAGACCACGCAGACATAGGTCCATCCTCCCGCTTCCCTCAAGAGAGTAGTTTTAGTTATGTAATTACCTACCACTTTAGGTTCAATAGACAAAAATAGCTTCTTTGCATTATCTCCTAATATAAATTCATTATACACCTTTAACTCACGACACAAAAATAGAGTAAAGCAATTTCTTCTTAATAGTTCCTTTCAGAAAAATGACTTTTACAATGTTTTTTGTTCAAAGTATTATTCTGTCTAAGTTTCGTTCCCCAACTAGTATTGGAACTTCCAGGACATAGTTTGGAAATCAAAGGGTAGTTGGTAGTTCGTAAGAGCCTAAGGAGTTTATGACCAGAGCCCCCTAATATCCTCACCTCCTTCTGCCAACTAGAGTTCCCTACGACAAGACCCTTTGCATCATAATTGGTATATTCTAACTAACACAAAACAAAAGAGAAAAACCCCTTGGAGTAGGTTTTATTCACGCTGGCCTTGGGGAGGTCTAGTGCCATTAAGAACAATGCCTTAGTCGGTATTTTGTTCTCACAAGAATACTGCCTTAGTTGGCGATTTGTACTTAGTCATCCATCATTTTAGCCTAATCATTTTTGAAAAGATCAGTACCTAGTTTGTAATCACAAACATCTTATTTCAAATGCATTATACATAAAATTTTAACAAGTTTATTTCCAAGACAATTCTTTTCTTTTCAAAAATTAATAACATCGAGACAATTTAGCATAAGTGGCAAAATTAGTATAAGTGGCAATACCTTCCAATAGTCTTCTTGGTGTTGGGGGTAAAGGCGCCTCTGCCTAGCCGCCCGTATATTACTACACTGACAGTACTTGCCATTGCACACACTGCAGCTGGCGGGTGCCCATCACCATCACTTTGTTCTTCATTCTTTTAGTGACAGTTTGAATAAAGGAAGGCCTGGTCACACATTGTGAATGTTGGAGTTCCCGTTTGTGCTCTTTCTCTTCTTGCTCTTGCTCTCTGCTCTATAGCTCACTTCCAAGCAAGCTTCGATCCTTCTCACCTTTCAACTGGTATTAGAGCTTTGGATTAGATCTTGATCATGGAGCTTGGCCCGGCATTACTTCAGCCTGGATTGAAGACCTAGAGCTTGGAGCTTCAATGCCAGCCATGGCTTCTTCCCCCCGAGGTAAGATTTCATCTTCCGCCTCTCCTCCGCCCTCATAGGATCTTTGCAGGTGTTCCTTGGCTTCATTGGGCACCTTGTATGCCCCCATTTGCCCCCTTATCCTCAGCATAACCAGCAGGCCCCATAGTCAGCTCACGTTTTTTTTGCATCTGTTTCAAAATCTGGCTAAAAAATTCCATTTTTTCTCAGATCTTGGGCATCCGAAACTCGATTTAGGCAAGGTAAGAGTCTAACTTGGGGTTTTGGCATGCTCCAAACGCGATGGAAATGTCAGATCTGCCAAATTTTGATCATAGCATTTTTTGCAACAGATTTAAGTTGATTTACAACAAGAAAATGTCATGCTCTTAGCTTATGTGATGCTATCGAGGCTTAGTATTTGATGTCCAGATACTTTGGGGATGTTTGCCCAATGTTTTGAGTTGCTTTGGGACTTGGTTTGAGCTTCCATAACTCGATTTATGTAGGGATTTACTGCTGTACATTGTTTGGGCAGCAAGGTTTTATCAGGGATAGCTTATGCATAATGCTCTTTGTTAACATTTGCGTGTCCTACTGGATGTATTGATGCTTGGTTATCATGGTTTATGCCTGAATATGCTATTTGAGAGCTATTGAGCCTTGATTTGGATGCGGATACTTTGTTGTTGGTTGGGATTTATGCTACCTTGATTGATAGGTTATTTTACCTTCAGTTTGGTTATGCCTATTGGTTTTGGGTTATGTCTTTGGGATATGCAATGAAGTATTGACCTTTGTGGTATGACATCGAGCTTGTCTTTGGTTTTGGATCTTCATTTGAGCTTGAGCTTGGCTTTGGAATGCATTTGATGCTCTGTCTTGGATGTACATATGGCATGTATGTTACCTATGTCTGACCAGTCTTGACATGCTTGGCCTATGCCACTACTACATGGTACTTACATTGTTTGGAGCCGATTGCTACTAGTGCCTTGTCTTGGATTGCATCTGGCTTCTGGAAACTTACTTGGGATATTTCTTGGCTTGCTAGAGTTGTATTTGGGATACAGTTGATGTCTATGGATGCTCTAATTGGAGGCTATAGAGCCTATATGCTCATGATGTCTTATTGATGTATGGTCTTAGATCTTTCATCACTGGTGCTCTAATATGCCCTTCTTGAGATTCTTGGCTTGATCCATATGGCTTTTGTGCTAGTGGGAGCACTGTTGGATGTTTGATAGACATTGAGCAGGTGGTTTATGCTATTGAGCTTTGAGTTTTCTGAGACTGGGATCTTCTTCACTTGAATGTTGCATGGTTGATATGCCATGGTTCGCATACATGTAGTTGGGCTGATTTGGGCTTCGCACTCCCTGAGCATACACCTCTTTGTGTCAGGTCTTGCTAGTGTTGTGTACACTTTGCCCTATTACGCAAGGGGTGTGTCGGCTTACTGACAGATTTTTTTTGACATGCTTGGGTGTTTGCTCGATGTCCGTTTGACTGTCATATGCTGATTTATGCCCGCTTGATGCTTGCTATGCTTTGACAGTCTGTGGTTGACTTGGTGCATTGCTTTTGCCTACAGTTTGCTCTCATTGTACATGGCTGTAATTTATTACAACAAGCAGCTATGTATGGAATGATGTGGAATTTTCATGTTGAATCATCCCGATTTTATGTACTTTTGATGGTACTTGGTGGGCAGTATCATTAGCTATCAGTTTCTGGTCATTTTGCCCTGGTTTTGGTGGCATTTTGGACTATTTACAGTAGAAAAGAGTAAGCAGTTTTGAGCTGTCTGCACTATTTTGGATTGCATTATGGGTTCTTCTTTCATTGATAGTACTATCTTCAACATCATTAAGTTTGATAGTACGAATTATGCCTATTGGAAGAGCCAACTTTAGCAGGTATTGGTGCAGAAATCACAGATAAAGCCACTAAGGATGCATGACAAACAACCTGAAACTATGACTGATGACGAATGGGATGAGATTGATGAGTTATGCAAGTCCACCCTCATCTTGTCTCTCACCTGAATAGGTGAATTACAATGTGGTTGAGGAAGCACAGAGTGCTTGGCAGCTTTGGGATAAAATTAAGAACCTTTATGACAAGAAAAGTCTAGCAAGTCAGATGTATTGAGCTGAAGCAGCTTATGGACCTGTGCATGAAGGAGAATATGACAATGTCTGCTCATTTGAGCTAGTTCCATGCTATTCTCAAGAACTTGACTTCGCAGGTTATTACCTTTAATGATGATGTTAGTCCATTGTTTTTGCTTGGGACTCTAAGTGAGTCATGGGATATATTCCGTACTGCCTTATGTGTTCCTGCTACTATTTTGAACTTGCATGATGTAGAGAGTGCTCTTCTCCAGGAAGAGATCAACTGTAAGAACTTGGATGCCTCTCGTGTGTCACATGCTTTGATTTTAGAGGCAAAGATGGTAATGGCAAGAATGACTGTGGGAATGGCCGTGGTAGAGACTCATTGAAGTCTAGGTCTAAGTCGCGTGGTAAGTCGCGCAATAGGTCTCTTGGGAGAAATGCTAATGTGACATGTCATCATTGCGACAAAGAGGGTCATATACGCCCATAGTGTCATGAGAAGCACAATGAGAAGCGCAAAGAGAAGGGGAAAGACAAAGTATAGGAAAAGTCCTCTGATCGCAGCATTATGTCTGTGAAATCCAGTGTGAAAATCAAGGAGATAAATGTCATGCAGATTGATGGCTTCGATGAGGAGTACATACTTGTAGCTAGTTCTTGTGATGCTATGTCGTTGATCGATGTTCACTCTATGTATGTGCAATGCTGGCTTTTGGATTCTGGTGCTTCATTTCATGTTACACCATGTCGTGAGTGGTTCCACTCCTACCGCACTATCTCTGGTTCAGTTCACTTGGGTGATGACAGGTCACTTGCGATTGTTGGCATTGGGGATGTACAACTGCAGTTCTCTACTGGCAATACTTTTCTTTCACAGGATGTACGTCATGTACCTACACTTACACACAATCTTATGTCTGCAGAGTAGCTTGATGATGCTGGGTTTCATGTTTCATTTGGGGATTTTACCTGGAAGATCACCCATGGTAGACGTGCTTACTAGATGTGCCAAAGCTGGCAGCCTCTATCCTCTTGTAGTTGATGGGTCCTTTGTTGACCATGTTTTGTCAGTGGGTTCCATCCCACATGCATCTCTTTGGCATGTCCATTTGGGCCATATGTCCTTGAAGGGAATGAAAATGCTTTCTGATTTGCAGTACTTACTGCCCCTTGACTACGCATGTTTTGATTCATGTGAGCATTGTCTTTATGGTAAACAGACTAGGAATACACATAAGAAGTTTGGTAGGACATGCATGAGTGAGCCCTTGGTATTGGTACATTCAGATGTTTGTGGGCCCATGCCCTGTCAATCTATGGGTGGTGCAAAGTATTTTGTGACATTTATTGACGATTTTTTGCGTAAAGTCTGGGCTTACCCCATTAAGCTTAAGTCTGAAGTCTTGGCTGTGTTTCAGAGAGATGGCTTGCATTGGTTGAGAACCAAACTGGGCATAGGCTAAAATGCCTTAGGACAATGGGGGAGAATATGTGCCACGTGCTTTTGAGCAACTATGTGACGAGAGGGGTATTAAGCATCAGTTGACCGCCCCCTATACCCCACCCCAGAATGGTTTGGCTGAGCGGATGAATAGAACCATCCAGGAGCATGTACGCAGTATGCTTAGCCATGTAGGTTTACCATAGAGCTTTTGGGCTGAGGCAGTTAGTACAGTTGTGCATGTCATAAATAGATCACCTTCTAGTGGTTTGGATTTCCAGGTTGCAGAGGAGGTATAGATTGGAAAACCTCCGTCTTATGCGCATCTACGTGTCTTTGGATGTGAGGAATTTTGCCATGTGCCCAAAGACAAGTGTACTAAGTTGGATCCTAAGAGTGTCAAATGTATTTTCCTTGGCTATGGGGATGCAAGTGAGATGGGTTACCTCCTCTAGGATCCGCAAGTGCAGAAAGTCATCTGCAAACATGATGTAGTCTTCCATGAAGACAAAATGCATGGGTAGCTTGAGAAGGTGGTAGAGATACGTAGGGTTATATTCTAGGAGGAGCCACGTGCTCCTGCACAGCTAATTGGACAGCATGCATCAGCAATTGATACACATGGCCATGGTGTTGGACCACAGCCATGCAGAGCCTGCCGTGAGATGGTCTACTAGAGATAGACATCCACCTGATAGATTTGAGCCCTTGATGCATTATGTCTTGGTTATAGATGCATGAGAGCCTCTCACCTATGATGAGGCTATGCGCAGGGGTGACAGCCACTCCTGGGAGAGGGCTATACAGTCAGAGATAGACTCCTTGCACAAGAATATGACTTGGGATTTGGTTGCACTGTCTCATGGAAAGAAGGATTTTCCATGAAAAATGGGCGTACAAGCTGAAAAGTACCCTTGGAAACCCCAAGACGACTTATAAGGCAAGACTTATTGGTAAGGGTTTTAAACAAGAGCATGGAGTTGAATTTGATGAACTTTTTTCTCCTGTGGTTAAGATGACCACCCTATGCTTGGTTTTGGCCTTAGTCACGCAACTTGACTTAGATGGATGTCAAGACTGCATTCTTGCATGGGGATTTGCATAATGAGATATACATGGAGCAGCCTAAGGGCTTTGCAGAATGTGGCAGGGAGCACTAGTCTACAAGTTGAAGAAAAGTCTTTAGGGCTTGAAGTAGGCACCTAGGGAGTGGTATCATAAGTTTGATGCCTTTATGCAGTCACAAGGCTACAACAGAAGTGCTATGGATTTGTGTCTTTACATGAAGAAAGCTTGTGATGACTCATTGCTTATTTTGGTACTTTATGTGGATGAAATGCTGATAGCAGGAAAAGCTCACGATGAGCTAGATGCTCTTAAATCTTAGTTGAAGAAGAGCTTTGAGATGAAGGATTTAGGACATGCCTCTCACATTCTTGGTATGTGCATTAAGTGCGACAGGCATCAGGGACTACTCTACCTCTCATAGAGGGAGTACATTCATAAAGTCCTTGAACGTTTCCGCATGCAAGAAGTAAAGCCTATTGGATGTCCATTACCTTATTATGTGAAGGTTTCATAGGACAATTGTCCGCAGATAGATGAGAAAAGGGCCGAGATGGTCAAGATCCCTTATGCATCAGCCGTGGGCAGTTTGATGTATGCCATGATAGCCATTCGTCCAAATATTGCCTTTGCAGTTGGTGCTGTGGCATGCTATATGGCTACACTTGGCAAAAAGCATTGGGATGTCGTAAAGGGTATCATGAGATATCTGAAGGGCACAATAGATATGTGTATTTGCTATGGCAGCCAGGAAACAAGAGTTGTGGGCTACACAAACTTTGATTATGCAGGACATGCAGATAGTAGGAAGTCCACTTTCGGGTATGTCTTTACCTATACTGGAGGTGCTGTTTCTTGGATGTCCAGGGTTCAAAAGTGTATGGCTCTCTCTACCAATGAGACTGAGTATGTTGTGGCCATTGAGGCTTGCAAGGAGGCCATATGGGCCATTTGGTTCATGACCTTGGGATTGATACTATACCTACGCTGCATTCGGATTCTATGAGTGCTATTCAGCTAGCCAAGAATCCGGTCTTCCATGTGAAGACGAAACACATTGAGGTGAGGTATCACTTCATACGTGGGGTCATGGAGGACAAGTCTGTTGACCTTGTCAAGATCTCCACTGACAAAAATCTTGTAGATCTGCTAACGAAAAGCCTGACTACTGAGCACTTTGCCTTCCTCAGTAGATTAATGGGCGTTGGATGAGATGACGTTTTTCCTCATCCTATTGTACATGTGTACATTGTACTGCCTTTTCTTTTTCTTTTCACTCCTCACTGGGACATATTCACCTTTAAGTGGGAGGTTGTTGGGGGTAAAGGCGCCTCTGCCTAGTCGCCTATGTATTACTACACTGATAGAACCCGCCACTGCACACTGTAGGTGGCGGGCGCCCGTCACCTCACTTTATTCTTTATTCTTTTAGTGACAGTTTGAATAAAGGAAGGCTCTGTCACACATTATGATTGTTGGAGTTCCCATTTGTGTCTCTCTCTCTTATTGCTTTTGCTCTCTGCCATAGCTCACTTCCAAGCAAGCTTCGATGCACATGGATTTCCCCTTCCTTGGGGACTAGTTTGGACTGAATCTAAACAAGAATTTCATACTTGAGGATAACTCCCTTGGAGTTTCATGGGTCCTTGCTTGCAATAAAAGAAAATCTTGGCTAGTTTAATTATGAACAACATCCTTTGGCAATTTTATCTCAAGGTTTATATATCGAGGATTAGCGTCCATGATTACCCATTAGAGATTTTATTTGATCAACACACATAAAAAATATTAAATCTTTTAGAGACACAGTGCCTTCCTTGTACTCGCTTAGGTTCATCTTGTACAGGCCCAAGTTACCCCTTGGAATTTATGGTTAAGAATTATTTTAAAGAGATTATATATAGAAATCAAATAAAATCTTATTTTATGGATGCAACTTTTGTTATCTATCCATGGGATGATGGCATGCTAGTTGTTTTTATTTAAAAAAATAGTACATGAGGATCCATGACGGGTACTTGGTTGATGGTATTCGTAGCTTCATTTGCAATCCTCGTACTTGCCATTCCATTGTAGTAATTGTGTTTGCAACATTATTGGCAGTTCGTGCTTTTGTGACCTTGGTAACTTTCTTCTTCGGGGCCATGGTGTTTGATCGCGAGATCGCAAAAAGGGGGATTATGGTGAAGGAGCATGGGGATAATTAGATTGATAGAATTTTGATTGATGGGGGGAAGGCGATCACCAAGAATTTAGAAAAATCGATAAGACTCTTGATTCCACAGAGAAATAGAATAGGAGGGATGGAGGATTCAAATTCAAGAGCTTGTGAAATATCCTCCTTATCTTCGTGTGATGAGAAATTCCTATGCTCGTGCTTCTCTTGCCCTATTCCCCCTTGCTCTATATTCCTGAGAAGGGTCTCTCCCCTCTTGCTTGGAGTGCCCTCAATGGCTCCCCATGACTCGTATTTATAGCTAAATTGAAGAAGAAGGGTTGTGGCCAAGAAGAAGAGCTCTTTATGGAAGGGATCTTGGCAAAATCAGCAATTTTAAGCTTTCAAGATACAATCTGATGCTGGCAATTTGATTTTTGAGGTCCAAAGAGGCTGCCAGAGATGCCATGACTGATTCACCTGACTCTCGTATGAACTGGCTTCAATCCAAGCCTCTCATCGAACTGAGAAGAGGGGGAGATTGCCGGAGTTAATTGTTGAATTAATGGAGCTGAATTTAGGCTTTTTGGTTTAGAATTGGAGATGCCATATTTGGGAAAAATAGTGCATCATTTTTTCGATTAAAAAATAGGGGAGGAGGGGGGCGGCGGTTTGTTCGTCATAATCTCCCTCTCAATCTTCTTATTTTTTAAAAAGCATTAATCTTTAAAGCTTAAAGCTTTTGTAACTTACCTTACTTACCAAGTTTTAAACATGTTTGGTCAATCTTTGACTTATGACTCACAACTCTCGTTCACGCGATAACTTCCGTGATGACGGATGGCTACAGTCCTTGTGTTAATCCGAGGGTTATGATCCTCAGGTCATTTTGCTCGAGATCTTCTCTATTTACTGTTTCAAATTTCTTCAAGTCCATTTTTGCGAGAAGTCGAAAAGGTTTTAAGTTAAAGTCAGGATATTGCATCCTCTCCCCCTTAGAGGAATTGAGATGTCCTCATCTCGAATGAAACTGGGGATATTGGTTACATAGTGATTTATGGTCAATCCAAGTGGCATCCTCTTTAGAATAGTCTTTCCACAGGATGAGATATTCTCTAAGGGTTTTGCTTCTTAGAGTCTTCTCTCGCATGCCGAGTATCTTTTTTGGTTGAAGTTCGAGGACTCCTTGACTGGGCATTACAATTTGTTGGTTGTTAAGTACATGGTCTGGGCTAGGAACATAAGCTTTCAATAGACTTACATGAAATACATGATGTATTTTCAAGTTATTAGGGAGTTGCAGCTTGTAGGCATTTGGTCCTAGACACTTCAGCACCTTATATGGCCCACAAAACCTAGGATGAGGATCGAAAAAGTTTACTGGTGTAAGACAATCTTGCCCATATAGTGCCTGAAAAGGAGTCATTTGAATACTTTGATAGTATGATGCATTGTAGGCCAATTCAACTAAGGGTAGGTATTAGAGCCGCCGTTTGGGTTCCCTATTACAATAAGCTCTCAGTATGTCTTCAATAACCTAGTTGACCCGCTCTATTTGGCCCTCGGTCTGGGGATGGTAAGTAGTATAGAAGTAGAGTTGGGTTCCTAGAGCTTCGAACAAACTCTTTCAAAAGTTTGATGTAAAAAGAGAATCACGATCGCTTTGATGATTCTTTGGGGTAGTCAAGGTAACCTGAAAATTTTCATAATGAAAAGCTTGGGGATATCAGAAGCCTTGTAATTGGTTTTTATAGGCATAAGGTGGGTAACTTTTGCTAGCATATCAATGACTACCATTACGGAGTTATATCCTCCTTGTACTGGGGGGAAATCCAATGATAGTAGCATTTAAACACCATGAAGTGCTGAAAAGTAATGCAATAATGCAAAATTTTATGCGAGAATTCAAAGCCGATGGAAGAGAAACATGAGGATTCGACAATTTTAAGAGACTGAGGAAGATAGAAATGCAAACTTCGACCATTGCTGTGGTTGCAAATTTTTCATAATTTTTTTGATGGTTAGATTGAAAAAAAATAGCTTCTCGGCCATTCAGGATGTCAAGTCAGACATGCAGGATTTTTGGGATCCAGAATCGGTCAACAGACGGAAGAATTGTGAGTGACCGGACATTACAAAGGTCAAACTTGGAAAAAAAAAGTACAACCAAATGGGCATGGGATTTAGGCGGCCCATAGGCCCCTAAATTTTTTCGTGGGGGGGGGGGGGGGGGGGTTTTAAATGGCGGGATAAGAAACGACCGCCCCCATGGCGACAATTTGGAAGATGGGTGTGGGGGCTAGAAACAACCTACACAACAGATCATGCCTAGCATCTTCTTGATTTTTACACTCTCCATTGCCGCTTTCTGATTGCAAAATCATGGCTACTCAATGGAGAAGATGCAGAATTAGTATTTCTCTCTCCTCTCTCCTCTCTCCTCTCTCCTCTTGCTGCATGTTCACACGCTTGATTCTATTTGAGAAGGGGATGGAGTTGGATGAAAGATGATAATGGAATGATGGAATTGGAGCAAATTAGATCGTAGATGGGGCTGTGAGAGAGCGTCAAGAGCCTCCAACCATAAACTACGCATCTAAGAGCGATTCTCTACATAAGCAATCATTTCATTTGTTTTATGATAGATGTTTGATGGAATTGTTTGAAAATGGTTGCCCTTGATTGATAATGTTGAAACATATAAAAAATCTTGAAGAAAAAAAATATTCATTTAATAATTTATACCAAAACATGCAAAATCTAAAATTTGCGATTTTTATAAAAATGATAATTTTGGGATATTTGTTGTGATTTTGGGGTTCATATGGATTAGAAATGAATAGAAAATCAATTCTCAGTGATTGTGATCATTCCCAACCCATAAATTAGAAATATCAATTTTTAAATCTAAATAAATGAAGAAAAATAGTGGAAAAATGAAAAAAATTAGGTTTTTGCGTTAGAAAAGTAAAAAAAAAAAGCTTTATGTTCATGGATGTATGACATGGTCAGAGCATCAGAGATAAGTCTCATTTCAGCCTTGTCTTTGTGTTAAAGTACAAATTTTACAAATTTTACACGAAAAATAGATGAAAAAATGCATTCTACACCTATCAATCCATGCATGACCTAACAGGAGGAGGGGTTTTGAGGGTGATTAATGGCTGATAAGGTTCTAAATTTTGATCTTTTGCTGATGCATGGCATATAAGATATTCATGGTTTAAGTTTAAGAGGGACTACCAGCACGAGAAGGCTCGGTGCTGCTGACCCTTAGCAATGCAACATTACGTGTAGGTTGAAATCATTGAAAGAAATATCTTTGCACTTCACAATGCTGATTTCTAAATCATAAAATGATTGAGAACCATGGTTCATACATAATCGCATTGCACGCAACTTATAGTGTCATTCCTGGATGCATTGTAATTGTATTTATACATATGACCTACATTGAGTTGTGAGATACCTAAGCTGTAGGTTTAGACGATCGGTTTCCTTGGGGACTATTTAGTGAGGAAAATATCTATATCTCCTAGAATGTTTGAAAAAAAGAGTGGAGTTTGTGACGTACATGCTATTTGTGTTAGCGGTGCATCAAGGGGCCAAATCTGCGAGGTGTAGGAGAGCTGCAGTGGGGTTGCGGCATTTAGCCCCTGTTGAGATGTTTGCAATCACACCTACTTCAGTCTCTTTGGAAGGAGTAGTGAGGGCTCATGACTAGAATCCCATAAGCACAGTAGGAGATGTGCTACCTAGACTTTTCTTTTTCTTCAATGATATAAAAGTACTCTTTTCTTTTGAGTAAAGTATCTATGTGATAATCCACACACAAGATTGTGTTTATGAGTCCAAGTCTCAATCTTGGAACCTAATTCACTTGTGTGGCAGTTAGTCTTGTCTGTGTCCATGTCTACATGAGTTTGGTCTTCATTTTCCAACCTCCATAGCCTCCGCATTGCCATGTCCTAGATCCATGTTTTAACATGGTATCAGAGCCCAATCGGGCATGGCTTAGCTTGGCTTAGCTATTCTTTGCTCTCTCTCAGTCCCTTTTCAACTTTGGTCACCTCAGTTCCAGTCCATGACTTCATCTCTCAACTCTACCTTCACTTGAGCTTCCATGGCAGTCATACCCAGCTGCACCTTATCAGCTTGAAGCTCTTATATCTCACTCCACAGGTCAAATCTCTTGGAGCTTCCTTCTAGAAAAGTATTCTTCTACTTCCAGAGCTTCTTCTTGTCACCTAAATCACTGACATCAGGCAACCATAGGCTTAGCATTGTCAAAATTCCCAGTCACTGCAATAGCTTGCAACTGTGATGATCTGCAGGACATACCCTACTTGGAGTCCTTGGATCTCTCAATACAAAGCATATCTCCTCTTGCTTTCTTCTATAGGATCATTCTCCAAGTCAAGGCGCTCCTCCCTAGCCCATCAAAGTTCAACATTGCTTGTCGCAGAGCCGGCCATTGCATCTGCAACAATTTGCTACCCAGAATGTGCACGCTCCTGTTCGTATCCTGACGCTACACCTACAATCTGCGATGTTGACGACCATCATAGGGCATTGATATCCCATCAAGTAAACTTTATTTTAATAATTTTTTTAAAAAAATCATCAAGTATAGCTCCTGCAATGTCAAAAAAAAAAACTAGGCCATTGTCAGAAACCCTAATTGTGACTCCATAGCCATTTTCACCTAAGCTAAAAAATCTCATCATATTCTCTCTCCTGCTACCTAGAGTAACCCATTGCCACTCTGATCTACTGTCCCAGCATCAAATCAAGGAGGGGAAGGACTTGGAAAGATCGAAGAAGGATCGATGACCCTGTCTTTCGAAGAAGGATCGACGACCTTGAACTAAGAAGATTCAAGTTCGACATCAACTCAGACATAGTCTTTACATAGTGTGTTTTCACACTGTCATTACTTGACACAATGTAATCTGCTCTTCCACTGATAACATCTGAGAATTCTGGAGTTGATTTGCTGCTAATCCTTGGTCATGACAATGAAAAATAAGAAGATCTTGAAGTTTTTTGAAAGACCCAAGAAGATGCAAGCATAGTGTCTATTGACACTCATTCAGTGACTTTTGTCACTTATGTCCTTTGATACAATCAACTCATTTGGTGATCTGATCTGAGTACTTAGGTACTGATTTTCTACTGTCCCTCCAAATCCAATATGGGAAAAGACTCTCCAACAACTCACTTCAAAGGGGTGGGGTTTCACACATGGCAGACTCCCATCAAGCTCATCCTAATGAAGAAGGGTCTTTGGGCCATCACTAGTTGCAAAGAGAAGAAGCCTCGTGATGCAAACCTTGTAGACACTTGGCAAAATAATTATGATAAGGCTCAAGCCATTATCCAACTGGAGCTAGATGACAGCCATATCCACCATGTGGATAATTTTGATACTTCACAGGATACTTGAAAGAGACTTGACACTCTGTTTGGTGCACAGTCTAAGTCATCAAAGTATGGTCTCTTGATTGAAATTTTCAGGCTTGAAATGAAGTCCAGCACATCACTTGCCACATATCTAAATTACATGGAAGGACTTCTAACCCAGCTTGCAGGAATCAACATTAAAATGGAAGTAGATGTTTGCATTGGTGTTCTGCTCAAAAGTTTACCTCCTGAATATAATAATGTGTCAACAACTCTAATCAATATGCAAGCATAACTGTTAGAGGAGGAAAAGAAGCTAAAAGCTAAGGAATAACCAAGCACCTCTAGAGATGAACAAGCATTATATGTTGGCAACATGTACAAAGGCAAGAAGGACCAGCTTTTCTGTGACTTCTGCAAAAGGACCGGACACACCGAGAAGTTCTGCCATGCCAAAAAGAGGTCCCAAAAGGCCTATCTAGTTGTTGTTAAAGAAGAAGAAGAACACAAAGAAAAAGAAGAAGAAGAAGAAGAAGAAGAAGAAGATCACCAAGAGAAGAACAAACCTCATCAGTCCTTCTATTCAGATATAATTTTTTAGCCTTGTATTGCCTAGCCCTAATGCTTCGGACATAAACTTGTAAACTCCTCATGTAGCCTTGTACTATAGCCTTTGTACACTTTGTGAGGCCCCTATTACAGCCTCTAGATGTTCATCATGTTTATGGTACCCACATTTAGCCTTTTCTATGACAGTCTCTAGTGTTTTGCCATGTTTATGTGTGCCCACACTTTGTAGGTGTTGCTTTCACTAAAGCCTCTATACACTTTGTACTTCTGGTTGTGATTGAGGAGGGGTGTTGAGATGTTTGCAATCACACCTACTTCAGTCTCTTTGGAAGGAGCAGTGAGGGCTCAGGACTAGAATCCCATAAGCACAGTAGGAGATGTGCTACCTAGACTTTTCTATAAAGTATTGTACTTGCTTCCTTTCTCTTCAATGATATAAAGTACTCTTTTCTTTTCAGTAAAGTGTCTATGTCATAATCCACACACAAGATTGTGTTTATGAGTCCAAGTTTTAATCTTAGAACCTAATTCACTTGTGTGATAGTTAGTCTTGTTTGTGTCCATGTCTACATGAGTTTGGTCTTCTTCTTCCAACCTCCATAGCTTTCGCATTGCCGTGTCCTAGATCCATGTTTTAACATAGCCGAGGGGTGCCTCCTTTTGTCTGTGCTTACAAGGTATTTTTACATTGATATATGTGTAGGGACTCCCTCTCTGAGGAGTGTGGGGAAGGCTTAACCATTGGACTACAACTTAAAACAAATGCAAAATTCACGATAGAAGTCAGGGTAGTGTATCCCTTAGAGGCTCCTGGCTATGAGGACGAGAGGTTGTGTTCTTTGAGTATAGAGAAGTATGGCTAGTGCTTAGAGACAATGTCGGGCTTGTTTTAGGTCTTGATAGGTGGTGAATGCAAAAAGGTGCTAATAAATTGCGGCCTTTGAATCTTGGCTATAAGGAACCCATTATTTTTCTTAGTTTCCAATTGGAAGCTACCTTGAAGCGGTGATGCTCAATCCAAGGAATCCCCATAACTTGAAAGATAATTTGTCCATCCTAAATGGTTTAGTGGGATCTTTGGTTAGTCATGTGGTTGACTATTTTATCCTTTGCCCCGAAAGTGACACCATGCTCGAGTTTGGGCCACTATGGAAAAGTACCCATGGAGCGACATTTGAGATTAATAGGCAATGGGAGTTAGAGAAAACATTAGAGAGAAAAAGTGAGGCTAAGAGGGAACAATCATCCACTAAGGATGATGACTCTTTAGATGAAAAAAATATGATAACAATGGTTATTCAAACAATAATACATGACTCCGATCCGAGAATACATTTGCTGCTAGTGCGTGACATAGTTGGGTACCATAGTGCAATTTCTAAGATCCATAAAGCATTGGATGATGTCTATGCATGTGGAAGACCATTGTTAGCAAGAAAGGTTCTATTGGGACCTATCCTAGGTTCTTGCAAAGTGGTGGTAGATGAGAAGAGGCTTGCTAAAGTACCACTAGTCAGTGATGGGGTAGATTCCCTATTGCGTCATGTTGGACTCCCTATACCACTCTGTGAGTTGGCAGAAAGGAAAGCCCAAGGAACTAGTGACTCTTCTACACCAATAAAGGTGGAAACAAAAGAGATTAGAGACCCTGCACTTGGGTATTAAGTTAAGATGAATATGAAGATTTTGATGACCTCGTGTCTTGATCCCAAAGAAGAGGACTAAATGTCCTTCTCCTTATACAGGGATCTCCCAGTGTTTCATGGGCTACTAGATGAGGATCAGATGCTACATTTGAAAGAGTATGGCCCGACTTGCCTTGCAAGTGGGTTTGAAGATCTACATCGGATGCTTGTGTTCTTGAATAACCTAAAGGGAGAGGCCAAGAAATGGTATTGGAGCCTCCCAAGAGGTTTGATAGATTTTTTGATGAATATGAGAAGAAGGTTCCCATGACTCAGGTCTTGGGATAGCTTATGCAGACTCGGTAAGAGTTGTATACCTCCATCAAAGAGTACATGAGAGCCTTTGATGACGTTCTAAAGCTTTGGCCAAGGAAAGTCAGTCAATTATCATAAGATGTGCTTGGTGAACTCTTTGTCAGTGGCTTGGAAACAAATACATAGTTCCAAGTTAGAATTAGAAACTCTAAGTCATTGAAGGAGGCAAAGGTTCAAGCAGAAGATTAGAAGAGATGGTTTCAGAGATGTTGGGAGAGCTATTGGAGTTTTCCCCGCACCCTTGAAATCCATAAGGATTGGCAACATTTTTTGAATGTTAGTCATGTTAGAGGTGCAAATGATAGGTATACTAGGGAGAATCTTGGCATTAACTATAATGATCTTGAGGCCCAGGAACCCTTGCATCCTAGTGTAGCCAATCCCATGTTCCAAAGCCATGAGCTAGATAGAAATGGGTGTAGACCTAATAGGGAAAGTGGAGTGGTCAAGCAACCCGTTAGTGGTCTAAGTTCGAAACAAAATTATGTCAATGGGATGATGCCCCACAATATAGCTGATATATGCTACCATGTGGAGGCTATCTCAACCATTGAGAACCATGGTAATAGGAAACTTGGGATTTACAATGGTAAAGATCCACCTAGAGTTGAATCAGTAGAAGGATCTACTTCAAGGGAAGTGATAGGCAGCAAGTGAGCCAAGATGGATCGGTCATCATAAAAGAATTTCAAAATAGAAGGAGTGGTGGCAGCCAATCAATCCATGCAAAGATTAGAAAGAGATGGGTTTGGAGGCCCAAAATCTCTGAAAGTGTGGCTAGTGTGCTGGATCACAAGCAAAGAGTTCCAGGTGGATATAATATGGTTAATTCTCAAGTGGATAAGACTAGAGGATATAATGATATATCTAGCAATGTGCACCGCTCTGGGATGCATCGTTGTGATGGGCCTAGGATTGAATCCCTACCTAATTTGGGTAGTAACAATGACACATTAAAAAATCCAAATAGGAAAGGGTTAAATGAGCCAAAATTCATAGATCTCTCTATAGGAGAGGCCTTTGGAAAGCTAGAACAACTAGTCTATTTGGATAATAAGACACTCAAGCCTAAGGAGGTCATTCGTTCAGCTAATAGCGCACAAAGAGGAATAGCCTATACTGAGGTTATATCAGTAGGAAGGCTTGGACTTGTGACTTTGGTTTAGCTCAGTTAGTTTGACAAGATACAATTTACATATTAAGTAGACCATATTTGGTTAGAACAAAATAATTTATGTTAGGCCAAGAGGGCCATTTCTTTTGTGAAATGTTATATCTCTTTAGGCGAAGAGGGCCATACGTATGTTTGGTGTAGGTATGTTTAATTGTTTTCTATTTTAGTAATTGCATCACACAGGTTGGACGAAGTGCCTGGAGGGAGCCTTTGCTATGCAAGAGCTTCTTGTGGCCATTCCAAGTGGTATCATTGCCTTTTTGAGTTTTTCCCTTAAGTTAATAGTGTTATAAGTGTATGTGGGGGTTATTTTCTTTTCATTTGTGGGGACCCGCAATCAAGGCATGAAGCCCTAGGGTTTGGTAAGGTATATCTAGGGGAGATTTGAGTAGTTGTCTACCTCCTATTAGGACATTGTTAGGCATTAAAGATATGTGATAGAGGGTAGTACTTGTGACCCTATCCTTCTTGCTTGCTAGGCAACTGTCCTAGGAGTCCTTGCTAGTATGAGGAGGCAGTTAGAGAAGCCTACCAAAATAGCAAAGAAGAGCAAGATCTGGATATATCTAAAGATAAAAAATTACAGAGGTGTGTAAAAAGGGGTTCTAACCCCTCAATTAGAAAAGAAAAAGGAAAAAAATTCCTTCAAGTAGTTGATTATCACCTTGCGGAGGCCTGGTAGATTCTTGGGGACGAGTCAAAACCTAGGGCCAATGCCTTGTCTTCCTAGGGGTAGTAGCTAGCCGAAAAAAATAATAATAAGGAAGGTTAGAGTAAAAATAAAAGTGAGAGAAATAGAAAAGGATTAAGTATCGCCTCACGAGAGCTTGGTAGGTTCTTGGGTGCGGAGTCACGACGTGAGGTCGATGCCCTATTTTCCTTGGGTCACTCTACGCATAGCTCCCTCCTTTTTACACGCCCAAGTATGGACACCTTGGGAGGAAAAAATGTGTTACTAGAAAAAATATGATGACCAGGCCTATAGGAGTCCTTGTCTAGTAGGAGGTCCTGGTCTACTTGTCCTAAGTTAGGTAGGTAGTTCAGAGCACCACTAGGATGACTTATTTGATAGGTTTTTTAGCCAGTTTGTGTTCGAGCAGTTGGTTAGCGACTCACTACTGATTTTTGTTAGATTATGCTAGGCCTATCCCTTGTGGGTTCTCATGCCTTGATTCTATCAGGGGGTAGGGTGAGAGCTGTTCTTGTGCTTTGTTGAGTATATTTTTAATGGCAGCTTGATGCTTTCTTTGGTGGTTGATTGTGCAGATCACTTCATGGGATTCGACACGCTGAGTCGCCCTATCCCATGTGGTCACCAATGAGAGCAACATTTAAACACTGTGAAGTGCCAAAAAGAAGTGGACTAATGCAAAATATTATGCGGGAATTCAAAGCCGATGGAAGAGGAACATGAGGATTTGACAATTTTAAGAGACCGATGAAGATGGAAATGCAAATTTTGGCCATTGCAATGGTTGCAGATTTTTCATAATTTTTTCAATGGTCGGATTGAAGAAAGACAGCTTCTCGATAATTCGGGATGTCAAGTCAAATATGCAGGATTTTTCGAATCTGGAATCGATCAATGGACGGAAGAACTGTGAGTGGCTGGACATTGCAAAGGTCAAACTTGGAAAAAAAATGGACAACCAAATGGGCATGGGCCTTAGGGGGCCCATAGGCCCCTAAATTTTTTCGTGTGTGGGGGGGGGGGGGGGGTGGGTGTTTTTCAAAACGACACAATTAGAAACGATTGCCCCCATGGTGACGATTTGGAGAAGGGGTGTGGGGGCTAAAAATAACCCACACAATAGATCATGCCTGGCATCTTCCTGATTTTTATGCTCTCCATTGCCACTTTCTAATTGCAAAATGGCTGCTTGGTGGAGAAGATGTAGAATTAGTCTTTCTCCCTCCTCTCTCCTCTTGCTGCCTGTTCACACGTGTGATTCTATGAGAGAAGGGGGTGGAGTTGGATGAAAGATGTTGATAGGATGATGGAACCGGAGCAAAGGAGATCATAGATCAGCTTGGGCTGTGAGAGAGCATTAGCGGCTAAGAAAGAGCATCAGCGGCATCGTAACCATGAACTACGTGTCTCTAAAAGAGTGATTCTCTACATAAGCGATCGTTCCATTTGTTTTATGATAGATGTTTGATGGAATTGTTTGGAAATGGTTTTCTTTGATTGATAATGCTAAAATATATCATAAATATTGAAAAAAACCAAAAAATTTAGTCATTTAATAATATACCAAAATATGCAAAACTTACAATTATGCGATTTTCATAGAAATGATAAATGTTGGGGGTTTTGTTGCGATTTTGGAGTTCATATGGATTAGAAACGAATATAAAATCAATTCTTAGTGATTGTGATCAGTCCCAACCCATAAATTAGAAATATCAAAATTTCTATCCAAATAAATAAAATATAATGGAAAAATAGAAAAAAATTAGGTTTTTGCATTAGAAAATTAAGAAAAAATATGTTTTATGTTCGTGGATGTATGCCATGGCTAGACCATGAGGGATAAGCCTCAGTTCAATCTTGTCTTTGTGTTAAAGTACAGTTTTTACCGCTTTTACAAGAAAAACACATGAAAAAATGTCTTCTACACACATCAACCCATGCATAACCTAAATGGTAGGGAGAAGGAGGGGTTTTGAGGGTGAATAATGGCTAATAAGGTTCTAAATTTTGATTTTTTGTTGATGCATGGCATATAAGATATTCATGGTTTAAGTTTAAGAGGGTCTACCAGCACGAGAAGGCTCGGTGCTGACCCTTAGTAATGCAGCATTACATGTAGATTGAAATCATTGAAAGAAATGCCTTTGCACTTCACAATGTGGATTTCTAAATCATAAAATGATTGAGCACCATGGGTGATACACAATCAATTTGCACGCAACTCATGGTGTCACTCTTGGATGCATTGCAATTGTATTTATACATATGTCCTACGTTAAGTTGTGAGATACTTAAGCTATAGGTTTAGATGATATGTTTCCTTGGGGACTCTTTAGTGAGGAAAATATCTATATCTCCTAGAACATTTGAAAACAAGAGTGGAGTTTGTGACGTATGTGCTATTTGTGTTAGCGGTATATCGAGGGGCCAATCCCCGAGGTATAGGAGAGATATAGTGGGGCTGCGGCATTTAACCAAGGGGTGCCTCCTTCTATCTATGCTGACAAGGTATTTTTACACCGATATATGTGTAGGGACTCCCTTTGAGGAGTGTGAAGAAGGCTTAACCATTGGACTACAATTTAAAACAAATGCAAAATTCATGATAGAAGTTAGTGCGGTGTGTCCCTTAGAGGCTCCTAGCTGCGAGGCCGAGGGGTTGTGTTCTTTGAGTATAGAGAAGCCCCGCTAGTGCTTAGAGCCATTGTCAGGCACGTTTTAGGTCTTCACATCCAACTACGAAGTCCATGATGATATACTCCCATTTCATTTGAGGGATGTCAAGTGCCTAGAGTTTTCCTAGCAACTTGACATGCTCGGCCTTAATCTCTGTTGGCAATTTAGGCATTTGGTGACATACTTGAGCACATCACCCTTGAGTCTTTCTTAGTAGAAGCTTCTTTTGAGTGTATTAAGAGTCATAGCATAATTAGAATGACCTAAAAATAGAGAATCGTGAGCTTCCTAGAGTATTTTCCTTTTGAGTTCTTGACTTGCAAGAATACACAGTCTTGTCCTGTAATAGGCAAGTTCCTCATTTATGAAAAAATCCTGATACTTAGTCTTGAGTTTTGGATTTGAATCCTTGATGGAAATTTCTCTTAACAAGTTTTGATAGCTTAGATCCTTCATTGCCTCTTCTTTAGCCATTTCTATGAGAGGGTTACTGGGCATTGAAATCATAGTGTCAAGAGTTCTAGCCTTGGAGGGTTCTTCTAGGATTAGAGCTTTAAGGAATGATTTACGGCTTGGGGAATTTGCAATCACATTCTCCTTGACTGGTCTATAATGGATTTCAAAGTCAAATTCTTGCAAGGTCTCAATCCATCGGCATTGTCTCGTATTGAGATCTGGCTTAGTAAAAATCCACTTTAGGCTTTTATGATCAGTGACTAGAGAAAACCTATTACCAAGCAAGTAATGTCTCCATAGTTTAAATGCATGAATTACAGCAAGTAATTCTAGATCATGTGTGGCATAATTTCTTTCGTGGATCTTTAATTTTCTTGAAGCATAGGCTACTAGATGTACTTTTTGCATAAGCACACAACCCAAAGCAAAAGGGCTTGCATCGGTTATGACTTCAAATTCTTTGCTTAGGTTGGGTAGCCTTAAGGAAGGGGCGGTTACCAAACTCTCCTTAAGCTTTTCAAAGCTAGATTGTTTGGTGGACATCCATGTAATGGAGACCTGCTTTTTGAGAAGGTTGGTGAGAGGTGCGACGATTGAGGCATAGTCTTTATTAAAGACTCTGTACCAGCCCGTTAGCCCTAGAAAGCTTCACACTTCCTTGATTGTTGCAACGGTGGCTAGTCTTGTACATCTTGGACCTTGGTAGGATCCGCTGAAATGCCATCTGCCCATACTATGAATCCTAGATATTCAATCTGCTTCTTGAAGAAGGCACATTTCTTCTTTTTAGCATACAGTTTGTGGGAGGTCATTATTTCAAGAACTATTCATAGCTATGGTCCATGGTCTTCTTCATTCTTGGAATATGTTAAGATATCATCAAAGAAGACGAGGATGAAGTCATCAAGGTAGGGTTAGAAAATGTATTGCATCAACCTGTTGAAGGTGGCAGGAGCATTTGTTAAACCAAACGATATTACAATAAACTCATAATGACCGTACCTTGTGTTAAAAACAGTTTTAAGGATATCTTCCTCCCTAATTCTTATTTGATAATATCCTGATCTGAGATCGATCTTTGAAGAGACCTTTGCTCCTTAGAGTTGGTCAAGCAACTCATCTATCTTGGAAATTGGATATTTGTTTTTTACTGTCACCTGGTTTAATCCACGGTAATCAATACAAAGGTGAAGTGTTCCATGTTTCTTTTTTTGAAATAGAACCGGGGCTCCCCATGGTGAATTACTTGGCCGGATGTATCCCTAGTCTAATAGCTTCTTGAGATATTCTTTTAGCTCAATGGCTTCAAGAATTGACATTCAGTAGGGCCGTTTGGCAATAGGGGTAGTGCCTGGAATGAGTTGAATTTCGTGATGTACTTCTCTTGCAGGTGGGAGCTCTATCAGGTCTTTTGGAAAAACATCTATATATTCTTTTAGCCAAGATGGTTGGATCCTTGGCTTCACTATCCTGCTCGGCCTTGTTGAGTTTAATTAGATAGATAGGTAATCCTTTCTTCGGTCCCTTTACTATTCGGGAGGCTTTAGCCAACTGAACCTTAGGGTTTTTTGCTTCTCCTTGAGTGGTTACTTGTTCTCTCTTTGAGTTTTGGAATGTGATTTGACCCTTTTTGCAATGGATATGGGTATTATTTGGAATTAACCAGTCCATTGCTATTGAGATATTGGCAATCACATCTAGCTTAGCCTCTTTGTATGGAGTAGTGTGGGCTCAAGATGCAGAATCCCATATGCACAATGGTGGAAAGTGCAGCCTAGTCTATCCCTATATAGCATTGTACTTGCTCTCTTTTTTAATGATGATATATGATGATGATTTCCTCTTTCAGTTAGTGTCATTGTTAGTCCATTACACAAGATTGTGTCAATGAGTCCAAGCTTCCATCTTGGAATCTAATTCACTTATGGAACAATTCTCTACTCATTGTCTATGCCAACATGGGTCTAACCTTCATCTTCTATCCACCATAGCTTCTGCCTCCATGCTTTAGATCTGAAATTTTAACATGATATCAGAGCTCAACTAATCATGGTCATCTCCTCACTCTACTTCTCTAGCTCTATTTTCACTTCTCTCAGCTCCTCTTCATCTTAGTCTAGCTCAGTTTGAGTGTATGACCCCCATTCTTCACTTGAATCTCACAGTCACCTTGTGGTAGCCATAGCCCAGACTTCACCTGCCCACCTTGGAGCTTCTATATCTATCTCTATAGGACAAATCTATTGAAGCTTTTTTCTAGAGATTTATTTCTAGACTCAAGGAGCACCACCCTACCACTTCACAGCTTGGCATTGCAAAGCAGGTCATACTGTTGTCATTGCGTGCATAGGCCACGATGTTGACTACAACTATAGGGAAATGAAAGCCTATCACCTAAGGCACCCATAGCTCAAATCTATTCCAAAATATTCCACTATATAAGCTACAAAGAGACAAAAACCAGGCCCTTATCCTGCGAACCCTAATCTACCATAGCCATTTTAACCTCAAGCTTATCTTCTACTTCATTTTCTTTCTCTTGCCACTCAAATCAATCCTCTATCACTCTAATATAACTGAGAATTGAAGTTTCTAGCAAGCATTTCCCATCAAATCAGCAAGGAGGGCAAAAATCCAAGCATCAAACTCAACATCAAGTGCTTGAAAGCATAATATCTATTGATACTTATCAAGTGTCATTTGACACTACATTCCTTGTGTCTCTTGACACAATTAAACCTTCTACTACTTAAATATGAGAGTTTTGGTGCTAATTTGTTGCTCTAACATGGGCAAAGACTCTCCAATTCGGTTCAAAGGGGTTAGGTTTCACACTTGGCAAACTCGCATCAAGCTCATCCTGATGAAGAAGGGTCTTTTGGCCATTACCAATGGCAAAGAGAAGAAGCATCAGGATACATGCCTTGCAGCTACTTGGCAAAAGAATGATGACAAAGCATAGGCCATCATTAAGTTGGAATTGGATGACAGCTACATGCACCATGTGGATACATGTGAAACCTCTATTGATACATGGAAGAGATTAGATACTTTGTTTGGCGCACAATCAAATTCATCTAAGTATGGATTACTGATTGAATTTTTCAAGCTAGATATGAAATCAAACACATCTCTTGCAAATCATGTAAAATACATGGAAAGTCTCCTAGCTTAACTTGCATGAATTGATCTCAAGATGAATGAAGATATTTGTATTGGTGTGTTGTTAAAAAGCCTACCTCCTTCTGACTATAATAATGTGTCAACTACATTAATCAACATGCCTAGTCCAAAACTAGTTGATATTAGGGCCTCCCTACTAGAAGAAGAAAAGAAGATAAAATCCAAAGAAGAACCAAGCACCTCTAAAGATGAATAAATGTTATATGTCAGTAACATGTATAAGGGCAAGAAAGATCAGCTGGTATGTGGCTTTTGCAAAAAGTTTGGGCACATGGAGAAATTTTGTCATGCTAGGAAGAGGTCTCAAAAGGCCTATCTAGCTACTGTTAAAGAAGAAGAAGACCATGGAACAAAGGAAGAAGAAGAAGAAGAAGAAGAAGAAGACCACCAGGAGAAGGAAAATCCTCATCAATCCTTCTACTCCTATTCTGATAGAATTTTTTAACCTTGTATTGCCTAGCCCTAATGCTTTTAACATAAGCTTGTAAACTCCTCATGTAACCTTGTACTACAGTCTCTGTATACTTTGTGAGGCCCCTGTTACAGCCTTTGGATGTCCACAATGGCTTTGATACCCACACTTAGCCTTTTCTATGATAGCCTCTAGTGTTTACCATGTTTATGGTATGCCCACACTTTGTAGGTGGTTTCTCACTAAAGTCTCTACACACTTTGTACTTTTCTAGTTGTGATTGAGGAGGGATGTTGAGATATTGGCAATCACACCCAGCTTAGCCTCTTTGTATGGAGTAGTGTGGGCTCAGAATGCATGATTCCATATGCACAGTGGTGGAAAGTGCAGCCTAGTCTATCCCTATAAATCAGTCCATTAAACAAGATTGTGTTTATGAGTCCAAGCTTCCATCTTGGAACCGAATTCACTTGTGTAACAATTATCTACTCATTGTCTATGTCAACATTGGTCTAACCTTCATCTTCTATCCACCATAGCTTCTGCCATGCTCTAGATCTGACATTTTAACAATCCTAGCAGGCATTCATAAGCCTCGAGGTTCATAATTCAGAAGTTCATTTTAGAATAATTTCCACCCAAGCTAAACTCTACCTTGCTAGTTTGTTGCATTGGTAGAACTTCTTTTCTATTTGCTAACTCCACAAGAAATCTAGGTGCAAGAATAGTGTTATGCCTAGCATTTTTGCACATTTTGGTGATATGAAAGAGTGGGTACTTTCACAGTCGATTAAAATTTGAAAGCATTTACCTTGATAATCCATTGGTGTTTGAATTACTGAGAATTGGTGATTTGGACCCTTCCTATTGAGAGTGGCATGTATTCTAACTCTTTCCATATTGGATTCCATTGTGGGATCTTTATCATTACTGATCTCCTTTAGGTTTATTCCAGTGACCTTTCCCCTAGCATCTTGGGTTTGCCCGTAAAACTGACCTTGGCTGACCTTGGCCAAGCTTCGGGCAAAGCCTCTTGAAATGTCTTGGATCCTTGCAATAGAAGCACCTTGGAGTCTCATTGCCCCTTCTTGTGGGTATAAAGCTTCCCATTGCATTTGATTTGGCCTTGTTTGTCGTGTTTGGTTGGTATTGTCCTTGGGCTCTTTTTACATAACCTTGGAAGTTACCCTTATTATGATTGTTTCTGTTCCAAATTTTTGCATTCCTTGGCCTTTGTTCGATCTCCTGAACTATGGAAGCTTCTTGAATTAATGCACCTTGTAAATCCAATAGTCTCATTGAATCAAGACGTGTATTCAAGGGTGGATTTAGACCATTGCAAAATTTGGATACTTGATATGAAACATCTATAACAACATATTGGGGAATATGGGAATTTCCAATAAGTTTAGGACAAGTGATCAAATCTTTGAATTTGTCATAACTTGAACATTATGACTCCAAATCGAGCACTCTATAGCTCAATAGATTTCTTTTTTCAAGTGCTTTCCAATGATAGGTCACATCATATGGTTTTGAGAAACTTATGGACATGTTATCCGAGTGCCACCTTTTTAGTATTCAAAAAATGGGAATTGGGAGATTCCCAAACTCACTAATATTGTGTTTATCGTGGGTGCATATTTTAGAAGTGTTACGAATTTGGAGTAGTAGGCTTCTAGGTAAGGCTTAACTACTTTAGATTGAAGAACTCCTTCATCTTCTGGGCTTGATATGTGGGCGAAAGATATCTCCCACGATTTTATATCCATGTTTTTGATTCATGTGGAATGTCCCTCCCTTTATAATCAAACTCTAGTGGCTTGTACTGCTTGAGAATAAATTTCTTCTCTTGAGCTTTTATAGTAATGAGATTTGGGGTAACGTTCTAAGAATTATGCAATTTAATGATCAGTTTTCTCTCCAACCATATTCATGAAATAAAAAGTTTACTGGCTTACTATACCTCATTAATTTAGGAAGGAAATAACGTACTACTTGTCCTTTCGATAATGATCAGGGTTTATACTTCAAAAGAGAGTTTTATTTTTAAATTAGAAAAATCTCATCAAACATATAATATCTTTCCACTATTTTTGATTATCAAGGAGACAAACAGATGGGCAAAAATAATTCTTTATATTAATAGGAAGGGGATGCATTATTCGAGTATTTTGGAAGCTCATATTATTCTTGGAAAAGATTTTTCTACCACAATCTAGGCATGGCATTGTGATACATCTATCACATAGTAATTAGGATTTTGAGAATAGATATCTAGAAATCTATATTTCAGAGGAAGATCATGTTATCCATCTTTCTTGTGGTTGCAGCAATTGGAGCATTGTACAATCATGACTCGATCAACCGGTATAACCCTTGTAACCTCCTCATAGATGTACCGGTTTAGATTCACATGTCACCCTTTGGTGAACATGTTTGAGTTTACTTTGGGCTTATAGAAGAGATAAATATTGGCAACCTTAAGGGCTTCCATCCACCTTAACCTCTTTAAATTATTTTGGAGAAAGCAAGATGGTTTGTGTCAATGTAACAATACCCTTTGCTTAACATCGATTGCCTTTCGTAATACAGGGGTGAAGGATTGTATATCTGATCTAATATCCACATTTGAAGCTAGAGGAGTGCATTGCTGTCATAAAGATAACTTCAAAAATCAAGAATCATTTTCAAGGCTCGTTTTTCTGCCAGAAATCAAGAACATATATCAATAAGAGAAGATTTCACTATTTAAGATATAACTAGTTTTATTTACTTGCATCATTTCCTACATCAACGTGTGCTTTGATAGCAACTATAACGTATCCCCCAAACTTTACTTGTCATGTATGTTCTTAGTAGCCCATTAAGAGATGTCCTAGGGAGTGCCATATGAAATTTTGATGAAAATCCTCTGAGTTTGCTTACTAGGCTCGCTTGAGTCTACCCCCCACACTGCAAGTTTCAGCCATTCCCATGAGGACGACCAGAGTCTTTTTGGTTAAACCTATTACTAACGAATGACTGATTAGTATTAATGGTTCAAGATTCCATTTCCTATAGGAATTTGTTGACTGAAATAGACTTACGTCGTGTTGGATTCAAGTGAATGGGTGAAGTATGACACTTTAATCCCTTCTGCCCGGGGTTCTAAAGTGATGCGAGTTGAGCTTTCTAGTTTCTAATGGTCCATCAAGTGAGATTTTTATTCCTTTTTAGGAAAGATCCTAGCTTACGGAGACCACCTAGCCATAGGTTTGGATAATATATATAAGCAGCTTCTTTGAATTATCTCCTGATACAAATTCGTTACACGCCTTTAACTCACGATACAAAAATAGAGCAAAGCAATTCCTTCTTAATAGTTCCATTCAGAAAAATGACTTTTACAATGTTTTCTATTTGAAGTATTATTCTCTCTAAGTTCTATTCCCCAACTAGTATTAGAACTTCCAAGACACAGTCGAAAATCGAAGGGTAGTTGGTAGTTCGTAAGAACCTAAGGAGTTTATGACCAGAGCCCCTTGGTATCCTCATCTCCTCCTACCGACTAGAGTTTCCTATGACATGACCCTTCGCATCATGATTGGCCTATTCTCACTAACGTGAAACAAAAGAGAAAAACCCCTTGGAGTAGGTTTTATTCATGCTGGTATTGGGGAGGTCTAGCGCCATTAAGAATACTGCCTCAGTCGACATTCTGTGCTCATTGGAATACTGCCTTAGTTAGTGATCTGTATTAGTCATCCATCTTTTTAGCTTGATGATTTTTGAAAATATCAATACCTAGTTTGCAATCACAAACATCTTATTTCGAATGCATTATACATAAACTTTTAACAAGTTCATTTCCAAGATAAATATTTTCTTTCAAAAAATTAATAACATCGAGATAATTTAGCATAAGTGGCAAAATTAGCGTAAGTAGCAATACCTTTCAATAGTCTTCTTGGATTTTTGCTTCCCTGGGGACTAGTTTGGACTCAATCTAAACAAGAATTTCATACTTGAGAATAACTCCCTTGGAGTTTCGTGGGTCCTTGTCTGCAATAAAAGAAAATCTTAGTTAGTTTAATTACAAACAACATCTTTGACAATTTTATCTTGAGGTCTCTTATATACCGAGGATTAGCGTCCATGATTACCCATTAGAGATTTTGTTCGATCAACACAAATAAAAAATATTAAATCTTTTAGGGACATAGTACCTTCCTTGTACTCGCTTAAGTTCATCTTGTACAGAGCCAAGTTACCCTTTGGAATTTGTGGTTAAGAACTCTTTTAAAAATATTATATGCAGGAATCAAATAAAATCTGATTTTATGAATGCAACTTTTGTTATATGTTCATGGGATGATGGCCTGCTAGTTGTTTTTATTAAAAAAATTGGTACTTGAGGATCCATGACGGGTGCTTGGTTGATGGTATTTGTAGCTTCATTTGTAATCCTCGTACTCACCATTTCGTTTGTAGCAATTGTGTCCGTAGCATTATTGGCAGCTCCTACTTCTGCGACCTTCATAAATTTCTTCTTTGGGGCCATAGTCTTTAATCACGAGATCGCAAAAGGGGATTATGGTGGAGGAGCTTGGGGGAAATTAGGTTGATGGAATTTTGATTGACGGGGGGAAGGCGATCACCAAGAATTTAGAAAAATCGAGAAGACTCTTGATTCCACAGAGAAATAGAATAGAAGGAATGGAGGAATTGAATTCAAGAGCTCGTGGAATATCCTCCTTGTCTTCGTGTGACGAGAAATTCCTATGCTCATGCTTCTCTTGCCCTATTCCCTCTTGCTCTATATTCCTGAGAAGGGCCTCTCCCCTCTTGCTTGGACTGCCCTCAATGGCTCCCCATGCCTCGTATTTATAGCTAAATTGAAGAAGAAGGGTTGTGGCTAAGAAGAAGAGTTCTTTATGGAAGGGATCTTGGCAAAATTAGCAATTTGAAGCTTTCAAGATACAATTTGATGCTGGCAATTTGATCTTTGAGGTCCAAAGAGGCTGCCAGAGATGCCATGATGGATTCACTTGGCTCTCGTATGATCTTGCTTCGATCCAAGCCTCTCATTGAATTGAGAAGAGGGGGAGATTGCCAAAGTTAATTGTTGAATTACAGGAGCTGAATTTAGGCTTTTTGGTTCAGAATCGGAGATGCCATATTTGGGAAAAATAGTGCATTGTTTTTTCCATTAAAAAAGAGGGGTGGAGGGGGGCGACAGCCTGTTCGTCATAATCTCCCTCTCAATCTTTTTATTTTTTTAAAAGCATTAAGCTTTAAAGCTTAAGGATTTTGTAACTTACCTTACTTGCCAAGTTTTAAACATGTTTGGTCAATCTTCGACTTATGACTCACAACTCTTGTTCATGCGGTAACTTCTGTAAACTGATAGCTATAGTCCTCGTTAATTTGGGAAAATGTCGGGTTATGATCCTCGGGTCATTTTTCTCAAGATCTTCTCTATTTAATGTTTTAGAGTTCTTCAAGTCCATTTTTGTGAGAATCAGGAAGATTTTAAATTAAAGTCGGGATATCACATGAAACAAATCTCTATATAGGGTAACATGAAAATAAGCCCCAGAATCAGGTGGCCAACACTGAGAATATGTAGACAAAGCATCACTTAATTGAGAAGCATCAAGAGAGGAAGCTACTAAGATATACTCATAATCTAACTCAAGTTGCACTATATTTATCCTTTCAATCTTTCATTGAACTTACTAGGGATATTGTTGTGATCATTAGAATTTTCTTGCACTTTTCCCTTGCCTTTCCCTTTGTGCTTATCATTATGCATCTTATGACAATTTGGCTGAATATAACCCTACTTTCCACAATAATGACATGTCAAAGAGAGGACTTATGATCACAAGACTTACTAGGAGATTGCCCATGAGACTAATATCTCTGCGAGTCTCTACCATGATAGTTATTACTGCTCTTACCATCATGTCTGCCTCTAACAATCAATGTATGATAAGTATGGGCTATATCTTCTTTCTGTCTATCTCCTTTGTGAGTAAAGCACCTTCAACATTCAGAAGTCTTAGGCCATCCTTATGTATATTAGCATATATAGTTGTATAGAAAGTGTCTCATGACTTGGAAAGTGCCACAAGTAAGAACAAGGAAGGTAGGTTATCCTTGAACTCAATGCCCTACAAAGTAAACTGGTTGAAAATTGAATGGAATTCATTCAAATGCGTCAATACACTTGTTCCTTCTTTCATGTGAAGGTCCACGACTTGTGTGATTTAGGACTTTGCTGGTCATAAATACTGCATAAGTTTTCCCATTACTACTAGGCATTATCCTCATGTGCAATAACATTGAAGTAAATGCATTTAGACAGTGACAATATAAGGGTGGATTTGCATAGCTCATCCACAAAATCCCAATCATCTTGATCTTGATCCTGAACCATCCATAATGACAGTATACCAATGCAAAATACAAGAGAATGGGCTACTGTAAGTGTATATGAATAAACTTTTGGATAAATAGCCAAGAAAGAAAGCTCCTACTGCTAGGGATATTTGAGTAGCAACTAGGATACAAAGAATGCAACTAGCAGTGACTAAGCATAGACCATTGGTACCAAAGACTGTTACAAAGTCAAAGTGTCAGTAAACCATACATCATGTAAGCATATATATTGCTAAAAATCATTGATATAGGTAAGTGCCATTGTCCAAAGCTTATGGAATCAAATCAGCCCACAAGTAGAGGTAACTACGTCTAATAGCATAAAAAGAGCATATACATGAACCAATAGTCCCACTTTCTCAAAGAACCAAGCTTTGCCAAGTAAGTACAAGCATCTCCCTTTGGAAATGAAAAGTGAGCGAGCAAAGATCAAGACATATACATCAAAGCATTCAGGAAGCTCCAGCACATCACAAATACATCAGAGAGGATAAGTGTCCAATGAAACTTCAATACCCATGAGTAATCACAGAAGCTCAAAGTAGCTTAAAAAATCCAAATACATCAAATGTAGCTCAAATTCAAGTACCAAGGCATGCCATAACCATATCCAAGGTCATACATCAATGCTAGATATCACTATAAATATGAAGCATACTCGAAATACCATGTAGGCACAATAGGCATTCAAAGCATGAAGCTCATTTTTGTATACTTGCTGCCCAAACTATTATTACAACAATAAACACTTCAATGACTGAGCTAATCAAGCTCTAATCAGTCCAGATTTTTTTATGGAGCATCATCTAGGCATTGCAAACATTCCCCACAAGCATCCATAGAGCACAAACCAATGGAATGCTTGTTGTCCAAACTAGAACCATTCTCTTTTGTGTAAAATAGAGAATTGAAAACTTCACAGAATCAACTCAGTGAGTGAGTTTGTAGATCTCATCGCACTCTTCGTTTCTAGCTATAGAACACCCAAATATGTTATTGTATTAGTTATAGTCAAAATAGGAAAGTTCTATGAAACTATCGTAAATGTCCACGACCTTTATATCATGCTTTACTAAAAATGGATAGAATGGCTACTTCTCAACTTAATCAACACTCAATAAGGCTCAAATGTGCCTTGGGAAGCTCTTTAATAAGCCAAAAGCAAGCTTGAATAAGCCAAGAGAAGGGAAGACTCAATGTATACCTTGAGAGGAAGAAACAATGGATGTCATGAAACCTTGAGTTGAAGTTTTGAATTTGGGCTGAAGCAAAGGATGAAGAAGCTCCTCGAATGCCCACTTTGATACTAGTTGAAAGGTAGAGTTTGAGTGGAAGCACACCTATAGAAGTTAGAGAAAAGCAAGAGCTATGGTGGAAGAAGCAAGAGAGAGAGAGACATCATATGTGGGAACTCCAATAGTCACAATATGTGACTAGCCTTCCCTTACTCAATAGTCATTGAAAGAATAAAGAATGAAGTGACAATGATGGGTGCATACCACTTGCATTATGTAGCCATGTGGTGATGGTATGTCTAGTAAATATAAGGTGGTGTAGGCACATGTGCCATTACTCCCAACAATAAATATAATAGGTTATTGTTAAGAAATTTGACTAGTTATATACTATGATAAATACATGAAAATCACATATGATAGATACTTTGTAAATATAGGTACTTTTGTAAAATGTGATGGGTTCTAATTGAGCTATTTGACCAATTAAATATTGTGATGGATACGTGAAAAGCACTTACAATAGATACTTGATGCACATAGGAACTTTTGTAAATGTGATAGGTCCTTTTTAAGCTACTTGATTAGCTAGATACTATGATAAATACATGGAAAAGACCCATGATTGGTACTTTGTAAACATAGCTACTTCTATAAATGTTGATATTTTTGGGGTAATTGACTAGTTAAATATTGTGAATATATGGAAAGCACCTATGATAGAAACTTTGTGAATATACGTACTTTTGTGAATATGATAGGTTCTTAGCTATTTGATTAGTTAAATATTGTGACAGATATATAGAAAGCACCTACTATAGGTACTTTGTGAAGATAGGTACTTCTGTAGATATGATAGGTTCTTTTTAAGCTATTTAACTAGTTAAATACTCTGTGATAGATACATGGAAAGTACATATGATATGTACTTTGTAAATATAAGTACTTCTATAAATATGATAGATTATTTTGAAGATATATGACCAATTAAATACTATATATATATATATATATATATATATATATATATATATATATATATATATATATATATATATATATATATATATATATATAGTACCTATTTTAGGTACTTTGCGAACATAAGTACTTCTATGAACATGATAGGTTTTTTTAAAAGCTATTTGACCAATTAAAATACTATGATAGACATATGGAAAGTACCTACGATAGGTAGTTTGTGAAGATAGGTACTCTTGTGAATAATCTTATGATCGATACATGGAAAGCACCAAGATAAAAAAATTGTGAATATAAGTACTTTTATAGATATTATAGGTACTTTTTTTTGCCTATTCACAAGTTAAATATAGTGCTAGATACATGCAATGCACCTATGATAGTTACTTTGTGAATACATGTACCTTTATAAATATTGTAGTTGCATATGACTAGTTAAATACTAGAGGCTATAGGTGCCAAACAAAAGTAGCAAAGCATGGTGCTAAAAGGTTCCCAAGAGCAACAAATGATTGATTTCTCAATATTGAATGTCAAAGGTTGTAATGCATTGAAAGCATGGTATTGAAGAAGGTGTGAAAAGATTTTGTTTTGAGCATCTAAATCCATCCCCTAGGTTGCATTTTGCCAACAGCTTACAACCTTTTTACACACATTTGTCATGCATTCAGTAGAGTACATTGCATCATTTGGGGGGGACTAATTGTTTGCTTCCTTACTTGTTCCTCACACTGCTTGGGTGCCCAATATTGCCTAATTCTTCATGTAACTTTATGTCAAATAAGTTGTTTGATAGACACAACTCCTCGTGAGAATGTTAATTCAAGCTAACACTCACTCAATTCTCCATTTATGGAGAACCACTTATAAACCAAGAAATTGTCCCCAAATTTACTTGCTGCCTAAAAGACACGTTTGAGCTCTAATACTTGCAATTACACATAATACCAATAAGAGTGATTAAAATAATCAAAATATGAGAGAGAGAGAGAGAGAGAGAGAGAGAGAGAGAGAGAGAGAGAGAGAGAGAGAGAGAGAGAGAGAGAGAGAGAGAGAGAGAGAGAGAGAGAGAGAGAGAGAGAGAGAGAGAGCTACTAGGTAAAACATTACACTAGCACCAATGTTCACTTCACCTAAAAATAAATTGCTAACTTTTCAAGCAAAAAGAAAAGCATTTTATTGCAAAAAATCGTGCTAAAAAGCACATGTAGATAGGTTTGAACTATCATGTGTTAATTGTGCTACAAAGTACATGTATATATATATATCAACTATCATGCATTAATGGTAAATAATGCATAGGAGCCTTGTAGCGAAATAAAGATCACATTATTCAAAATTTGTGATGAGATAAATATTATATATTTCAAACCAAAAGTGACAAATACATGGTGAATAGGTGATCACATTGCTTGCATAACCAAATGAGAACACTACTTAAGTAATGACTAAACAATATTAATAGGTTGCATGTATTGGTGGACCACCTCAATTGTCAGGCCCTTCACAACATGTAGATTGTATTTGATTTGAAGTAGGAAAAGACATGATGACTTTGTCTCTCAAAGTATGGTGAATGAGTTACCTTTTTATTTCTCAATGTAGTGTGATCAGATTGCCACTTTGTATGCAAAAAACTAAACTACAAACTAGGGGAAGTGTGAGCATCTTTAAGGTGTTGATAGAGTTCACATTTGTGATAGAAAGGGAGGTAAAACCACTGTCTAAAGAATGCATTTTGAACAAGTGATAATGGGGATAGTTGCTTTAGCTAGAAGGGAAAAAGATTAAAAAATATGGAACTCATCTTTGAGTTATCTCAACATAGAAAATAAGAACGTAGCCAGTCTCTTGGCACTTATAATTAGCAAGTGTAGGAGTGAGAGAAGAGGACTTAATCAGTTGTCAATGCCACCTCCATTAGTGTCATGTCATTTTACTTACATCATACACACGAGCAGAAGGTTTCAGGTAGTCAGGATCACGATGTTTACAAGAGAAGGGAGCTCAATAAGTTTTAAGGCTACCTTCATCAACGTCATGCCTTTCGAGCCTACGCAGAAAGAACTCTCCCTGAAATTAAATAGAAAGAGATATTTCCATACCAATGTCTTGCCTTTAAAAGGCAGAGAGGATGCTATGCTTTTAATAGTGCCATTTTGAAAACTGCCGTTGTGAAGGTAGGAACCCAATGTTTCCAATTAGTGTACAAGGAGATATTAACAAGCTGCGGTGATGTCGGCTAGAGTAGTATGATTGTGGAGTATGCCATGCTGCAGATGTGGAAGATAGGAAGGCTACATTTCCCATTAGAGTAGTATGACTACATGCATTAGGAAAAAAATGAACTCACAAATGGGCCTTTTAGCCCCATTCTCTCCTCCTTAAAACAAGGAAAAGAGGAGAGAAGAATAGTAAAATAATCCTCCTCTCTCTCCACTTTTGCAATCTTGTTTTGCCTTTTTTATATTATCTACAAAGATATACTTTGATTCCTTCTCTCTCCTCATTCAAGAAGTCTTTTTCAACCAAATTTTATATTAAAAAAAGAGTTAGTTATGGGAGTGTGGTGCTTCGTTTTCAATGCAAAATGATTAGTAGATACGAGGTAATTGATTTTTTAATTGAGAACAAGGAAAATGAAATTTTGGAAGTTCCTTTTAAGATATTTTGGGGATTTTTTATATCCTAGATTTTGGTCAAAAAACAAACCAACTGGTCAAATTTCATGTTTTTTGGAGATGTTTTTGGAGGCAAAATAGAAATATCTAAAATACAAAAAGTCTTGGACATCCCTACCCTCTAAGCTATTTCCCCCTATATCTATACTCTCTCATGGCTCTATTGTGACCTCTTCTCTGTGTTTATGCAACCTTCATTAACAGAGTGAATTACTTACACCCTCCTTTTCCTTGGCACCTTTGTGTGCCTCTCTGTGCATCTCCACTCTACCTCTTGTGACAATCAAGGAGGCTCCCCGTTTCTATTAATAGTAAAATGAATACAGGAAAGAAGGAGCTGCATATTGAGGTAGAGATTGAATATGCCCCATTATTCAAAAGAACCCATCGTACTAGTGTCAACCCTCAAGTTTTGCAGAGTTACAAGCAAATGGGATTGAAACATGTGGATTTGTGGGTTGATGGGGGAATCTACCCAATTGACCCCTTAAACAATAGACCTCCAACTTTCTCAAGAATCACAAATTTGCTGAAGTAAGTGTGCGAGGGTGAAAATGGGTTACTTGGTTATACTAGGCAGCTCAATGATCAGGAGTTCAAAGTATTTACAGCTTGCCAAGCAACCATAAAAAATTACCATGATGTGATCGCTGCACATCAACTTCATATACAACAGCTCATAGGACAAGTGGTACAACTGAATGACACTATAATTCAACAAAACAATCAAATTATTTCAATGCAGGACACTATCCATGACATTGGTATCTCATATGAGGAGGCAAAGGCACAATTGGAAGACTTGATAAAGATCAACAGCAAGCTAACACAGGAGCGCAAACGAAAGAAGAAGCCAATCAATGAGTTAATTGTGAATAGTGGCCAGTGGAAGCGACGTATCGAAGCATGTAAGGTAGCTCATAAAGAGAACCTAGGTGAGGGTGAGGTTGGATCGTGTATTAGTAGATTGCTGAAGGCAAGTACACTGGAAAACACTTTGAGCAATCGTAAGTTTAAGGCTGTGAAGGAAAAGGTGATTGAGTGCACATTAAAAGATGTGTCAAATGAGTTCTACTATGGATGCACAATCTATTTGTGACAGGGCCGGCATTAACACAATGACTTACTCAAAGATATTCAAAGGTGTGAAGGCTGGGTTTGGTCGTGTGCTGAAGAGAAATAGAATCGTGTCTCTTCCTCAACCTTCAAAGTTAATAGAGGCTTGACGGCAACTTAATACAAAGTTTTTGGAGTTGATAGGAGATTCCTTGCATGTTGGGACAAAAAATGCATATGAGGTGAAGTTCACATAACTCAATAATTACTATTTAGATTTGAACAAGGTGCAGTCGGCAATGGTAATGTACTATAATATGTCTGTTGAGGAATGTAATGGTAAATTGTAGTTTGTTATAAAATTAGATGAAAGTGAGGTCATCAAAGGAGTAAAGCTTGAAAAAGTTATTGTAACTTTGATGAATAGATCTTTACAATTTGACAAGAACAACCCATGGAACTTTAGTGTTCAATCTGAGTGCCATGTGTGGTGGCTTGCTGCATTTGAAGTTCCTAAGGAAACATTTGAGGTGTTGCAGCTATTCTTTATGTACACAAGCATTCCAAGTATCATCAATTGTCAGGAACATGGTGAGATGCTCTCGGTTGAAGGGTATGGTCAATACTTGGTTGAATGGCATCTTGCAGGAGACTTGAAAACTTTAAAATGCATGTGTGGAATCTTCAATGGTGCAAATACAAAGAATCCATGCCTATATTGCTTGATAGAGAGGGTGGAAGGAAAGGATGGAAAGAAGAATTGGCGAAAGGTGACAAGTTTCACCGATGCGCAATCAAGAAGATCCCACTTGGAAGCCCATATTCAACATTCCCTTGGATCATATTCACATTTGTTCATTGCATGCTTTTGTCAAAATCATGGAGAAACTTGTATATGAATAAATTTGCTTATAGGATGCAACCAGAAAAAGAAGCCATTGCAATGTGTAGGAATGTGGAGCGAGTGCTATTAGAAATTGGGCTACACAAGCATCAAGTGACGATTGAAAAAGATGAGAAGAGATCAGGAAAATGTGGTAACTTGCCAAAAAAGCCTTGCTTTGGAGGAGCAAAGGCTAGGAAGTTTCTCTCAGTACCCATTAATGAGGAAGGGAATGTCATGGTTCGTAGGCCGCAGGACTATGATGGGTGGAAAAAGTTACATTTTGCAGTTCCTGATCGAAGTAACAGAGGAAAAACAAGATTGGTCAAAGCTAAGGTTTGGATAAGTCTTAACAAATTGGCTCCTTTACTTCGCAAGATGGTGTTTAATAATGAAGATAAGCAAGAATTTATCAATGCTATGCATAGCTTCTATGAAAATATGGTGGAAGCATGGGGCAAAAGCTCTATCACACATTACATGGTGCGTACTAAGTTAATATTTTAAAATTGTATAAATTGTATAAACTATTGAGCATAATTTTATTCATGTGTGATATGTGTCTTTGCAGCATATCCTTGAGGCACATGGGCCATACTTTGCAGAAAAGGGAAGCATTGGAATTTGGTCCACACAAGGGATGGAAAATTCACATTGGATAGCGCATGGTGTATAGCAAAGAAAAACTGATCATGGTGGAGGGGTGAATGGTAGCAATCCAATGATCCAATTGCTATCTTGGTGGTATAGGATTATAGTAGCAGATGAAGCTAAACTCTTGCAAAAGAGAGCAAATGAAAGTGCTGATGAATCAACTGCAAACATGATGGAATCACGTCGTGTCTCTAAAAGAGTGCGTTATGAAGCCTCAAGTGCCAAATAAAACCATGCCAAGTGGCTAGAAACAAGGCTTCGACAAGGTAGAAAATGGGTTCGAAAAGAGCTAAGATAGTAAGATGAACAATGTGAGTCAGTGTGAATGCAATTCATAGTTTATGAGAGAAAGAGAGAGTGTGCATCTATGTGAATGAGTCTCACAGTTTAGGGTTATATAAAAGAGGGTTTCACTTTCTATCTTATTCATTGAGTTCTCACATCTCTTGTGTAGGAAAGATGGCTAGGTCTAAGGTAGTTGCAAATAAGCTTCCGCTAAGAGCCCCATATCATGTTCAGCCCCTTGGAGCATCTACTAGCTCATATGCACCCCCTTCTCAACCTAATCCACCTTCCTCAAGTCGCCCTCACAAGGGTCCTCCTCAGCATCCCCACAAGACACGCAAGTGGAAGCCAGGTGTACAGTGGCCTTGAGAGAAATTAGAAGGTATCAATGCTCTTTTGATCTCATCATTCCGAAGGTGAGCTTCTCAAAACTTGTTCACGAGATTGTGCAAGACCTCTACCGCACAGAAAGTAGGAGGCGGTTTTTGGCACAAGGTCAAGATAGACCTGATCGCTTCACAAAAGAATGTCCTCATGCTCTATAGTGTGCTACAGAGGCCTTTTTAGTTGACTTGATGACTGATGCTCAACGTTGTGCAATACATGCGAAGCGCATCACTATAACTCCCAAGGACTTCCAACTTGTAAGAAATCTTCAAGCAGTGAAGGATGCATTTGTTCCAATGGAATGAACACAGTTTGCAATGTTATCTTTTTTGGCATAGTGTTATCCTCGTACATTGGACATATGACTATGTCCCATGCACGAGGATAAAACTATGTCCCAGTGTAAAACTATTGTATGCGCCCTTAAAATATGAATTAAAATTTTACATTGTCCTTCGCTCTTGACTGTGCATCTTCGCTGTATTTTCAATTCTTACTTACATTCTTTGTTAGCACTGTCAATTTCAATAGGAATAACATGCAAAAATTTTCCATTTCTTGTTGTAGACTTTACTCCTAATGCCTTTGTATAGTTTATGTGGTGCGAAGTTTTGAAGGGCCAGTAGTCGCGATGTTGATTTCTCAATTATCAATCCATCCATAATTTTGGTGTGGGATAGTTTTTAAAATACTAAATTGTATGGGAATGCGACGAAACTTCACACGCGCACTCGTTAGGTGGCCAAGAGCCCAAAGGAAAGTGGCTCCAGACGCCAGACTTCGAACTAGGGGTCTGTAGGCACTTTTTCTTCAAAAAAAAAAAAGGCTCTTGGCCACCTAACAAGTGCGCGTGTGAAGTTTCGATTCCGATACAAGGTTATGGATTTATGATCACACGATGGACAATGCGTATGAAGCTGCATTAACCCGATTTTGGGGTTTAAATGGGTTAAAAGTTTATTCTTCTTCTCATTTTCACATCTTGATTTCTTTGCTTCCTCCATTTTCACATCCCCAACCTCTCTCTCTTCTCCGTCTTGCCCTCCTTGAGCTTGCATGGCACGGACCAAGCAATCATGTCACCATTTTGGCCCCAGGAAGACATCACGCCAAGGCCTGCTACTTGGAGAACAAGGTGGAGCCTCCTCTAGTGCAGTAACAGGTGCTATCCGTAGAGCACAAGGACCACCACAGAAAAAGAGGAGATGGAAACCGGGCACTGTTGCCCTTCAAGAGATAAGGAGAATCCAAATCGGATACGAGCTTCTCATCCCGAAAAGTTCTTTTCATAAAGTTGTTCGAGAAGTCATGCAAGACTTGGAGTTGAAAGGGATGGGAAGATTTTGGGCACGAGTGCGGGATGGCCCACCAGCAGGAAGGTGGACTGCTGCAGCCATGGAGGCCCTACAAACTACTGTAGAGGGGTTTCTCATCAACTTGTTTGATGATACACAGCTTGCAGCCATCCATGCAAAGCGTGTTACAATCACAGATAAAGACATGAACTTTATCATTCAGCTTCGACACGGCAAGGGGACCCTGCCATAGTTTACTAGATTAATGATGCAAGGTTTGTAATGAGTGTTACAGCACCATAACATCTTGGAAGGCCAAAAATTTTTGTATACTTTGCCACATTAGAATATTTATTTATATATACATAATATCTCATGCGATGTGTACCGAATTCAAATAATTGAGTAAAGTTGTTTTGTTTTGTTTCTTGAAATGCATGACTCTTAATTTTTGTTTAACGTACGAACACATCAAAAGTAGTAATACGTATGGATACAAGTTACGTTATTGCTTATGCATAATTGCAAGTACAGTACTACATGTTGAATTATGTTAATATATGCGGATGTGTCATTCACGTACCACACATTATCATCACACTTACACAATCGCAAGTGCAGTACTATGCGTTGAATTATGTTAATGTATGCGAATGCGTCATTCACGTACCACACATTATCGTCACACTTATACGAACCACACATTTATTTAATAAATATTTATTTGTAGGGACAAAGTAAAGTATCTTATATTCATCAAGAAAAATACATGTGATGGTAGATACAAAAAGCCGATAGCCAACAAGAACTCTCAATTGTTCCTTGGCTTTTTCATCGGTGGAGAGGAGGGGTCAGCTTCCGATGGAAATATAAGTTCCTTCTTTGCTTCAAAAATGATGCACTCCCCCTTCAACTCTTTCTCCAGGAGAAGCGGATCCGACACTTTAGCGAGGTCACCTAATGTCACAAGCACACATACTGCTCCACCTCGCATTTGATCAAACAAGTAAAGAAGCTTTGACCGCTTGATTAGCACCACCTTCTCCAAGCTAAATGTCACAGGTATTGCTCGAAAAGGTCCAAACTTGGTCAAAGATCAAATTTTCATGATTATTTCTTGCCCTCCTGGTGAGCACTTCTTGTGGAAGACCACCAAATCTGCAACAAGGTTACCAATATACTCCTTAAGAGCTGAATCCTTGCGTCGATCTGCATGTCGAGCTCCTCCTTGCCTTGATGCAAACTCATCTATATATAGTATGTCCTAAATGACAAAGTCAAATCAAAAAATATATTTAGTGACTAACCTAGAGTTATCAAAAAGTGATGAAACTTGATGGTAGGGTGCATCGGGTCCCCGAAGTTCACCGGTGAAATCTTAGCCAAAAATGATGCATGCAGCTGCCTTGTCCGAAGTATGGCTTTTGGGGCCACTTTCTGGGCGTGTTGGGTCCCCTGGAGTCCACCGGTGAAATCTTGGCCAAAATTGATGCCTGCAGCAGCCGTGTCCGAAGTCTGGCGTCTAGGGCCACTTTCTGGCAGGCATCAATTTTGGCCAATATTTCATCCGTGGACTCCGAGGGACCTAACGTGCCCAGAAAGAAATGGTAGACCCAACTCCTAGTTCCACTAGAGCACAATGCACCACACAGTAAGGTAGACACAAACCTAGGTAGTGCACCTTCTTTTGTTTATAGATAACTCCAAACAATGCAAGCCACCAACTTTGGAGGCTCCATCATCATCGAATCACATGATCACCTGTCAAAATCACTGAATCTTTATAAGCTCAAACTCGCGAGTGCCATGGAACTAGCACTCATCTAGGAGGGGGATAATGTTACAAGACATGTCACAGACATGGACCATGCAGCAGCCAAAAAGAAGTAGAGGAAGACCAAGGAAGCCCAAGCCAAAAAGTGAATGAAGAAGCTCATTTTGCCCAGTCAGAAAAAGTGGAGGAGAAGGCAAGCTCAGAAAAAATGTGGGAGAGCACTGAATATTCTAGCAAGGCTCTCTCAATGATGAAGGAGGCTCCCCCAAGGATGAAGGAGGCTCCCTCAAGGATGAAGGATGCTCTCTCAAGGATGAAGGAGAGCCTCCAAGATCTCTCACAAGGAAAGTGCAGGGCGCAATGTAATTCATTTTGTAAGAGAACTAGGCTCTTTCTTATGCAAGTTGTAAAGTCTAAATGGACGTAGGTGAAGGGATGAGGCAACTAGAAGGGAATATAGAAAGAGGACCTTGGCAAGATGCCCGGTCATGTAAAAAAGAGGACGGGTACCCAAGGGATTTAGGGCTTGTATATAAACCTAAAAAGTGAATGAGAAGCTCATTCTTTGGTGTCTGGCAAAAGTAGTCTCTTCTTCTTCTCTTCTTCTCTCCTTCTTGCTTGCTTGTGTGTGCTTGAGAGAGGGAGTGTGAGAGAGTAAGTGTGTGAGGGTAAGGGATCAAGGAGAAGAAGCTCTCCATCATATGCTCTCTTTTTCTCTTCTCTTCTCTTCTCTTGTCTCACGCACGGCTATGGAGGATGGAGCTTGAAGGTGGAGACTTGAGGTTGCTTGAGCTCACATCACAAATCGTGGAGCTACCGATGTGCTTGAGGGAGGAGACTACTCATTTGAGCATCAAGGTAAGCTCACTTTACCCCCATAGGATTGAAGGTGCATCAGCTAGGTGAGAGAGAGCCATTTGTGCTCGCTTGAAACGCTTGAAGAAATAAGTGGTTTGTGGGTCTTGGTGGTTGAGTGTGAGCTTCTACTAAAGTTATTGATTCACGACATTCTAAAATAGTATACATCTATTGACTCAACTTAATTTTGTTGCTCTCTTCTTCTATCTCTTTTATGTCCTATGAAATTTCCTTTAATTTTTGTGTGAATAACTATATTGTATGGAGAAGAGTACAACATCAACTAGATTTGCAGTCATCTTGATTATATTTTAGAGCTAGTTCTTGTCTCTAGTGGTCATACTTTCAATGGCCAAGGACATATCGCAAATTTAACACTTGCTTATTTGACCTAGTGAGATAATTGTTTGGTCCCTCCATGGTATTTTTTGATTATTTGGCTACATAGTTTGGGATCATTCTCTTAAACTCCAATTATGGAGTACATTAGGATATTTGAGGTGGACATATTTCCACAAAGCCTTATTTTTACTTAGTTCTAATTAAAAATCATTAGTCATGTTATCTTGTTGACTCACCCTTTCTTCAAGACATACTTGCAGAATCAACTCGGCACTAAAGGTTTTTATATGTATTTAATCCATTATCCACAACAATTATTAAAGATATAGTTAGGTTTTTAAAAGTATTGAAGGCATTAAACTATATATGTATGAGAGAGAGAGAGAGAGAGAGAGAGAGAGAGAGAGAGAGAGAGAGAGAGAGAGAGAGAGAGAGAGAGAGAGAGAGAGAGAGAGAGAGAGAGAGAGAGAGAGAGAGAGAGAGAGAGAGAGAGAGAGAGAGAGAGAGAGTTGATGAGAAAAGCAACATGATATTTAGCTTTCCTTAAGTCATGATAAAAAATATTTAGATTTTCTTAAGTTTGATGCCAGGAGGCATATTCCACGGTGGATTCCATGCCACGGTGGATTCCGTGAGGTTTTACGGTGGATTCCGTAAACTTAGATGACCGGGGCTCATACACAAAGAGGATTATTTGTGCGAGAAGTTGATGGGGACGCCTGTCCTTTTCAGGCGTTTCATTAATTTAGTGTGTACATGGGTGATTCCATAGCGGGTGATTCCGCAAAATGCATATTAAATTAATAAACGTTTATGAGTTTAGAGTGCGCACTCGTAATAAATTAAGGTTAGGATTTATTTCTAACCAGTTGATTTATTTATGTAGTTGAAGACTGCTAGGTATTCACTTTTGTCGGTTTAATTGTATTATTTTACTAACGATTGTGAATGCTTCAGTTGATGTGTAGAGATAGCAGCAGTGGCGGAGGAAAGCATTGGAGTCTAGAGGGTATTCGACCTTTGGACTATATTTTGATAGGCGCCACGCCTATATTTTGTTATGTCTATTGAGACATCGATTATTGATTATTATTTTGTATGCGCCTATGCGCCTGGATATGTTATTTCTATTTGGACATTGAGATTGGGTGTGCCAGACTCTATGGGCACCGTCCATTAGCTTTATTTTCCTATTTTTGTAGAAAGCAAACTCAAAAGCTAAAAGCTTGTCATATTTTTATAATTGGGCTATTATTGAGCATGAAGATTGGAAATATACATAAATACATGCTTTGTGAAGCGCTCACACAAGGCATGGGGGAGATTGAACCCAATTTGTCTCTTGCCTCTTGTCGTGCATGCTTTTACATGGTTTTTTGTGCAAAAAGGTAGAGTTCTTTGTTCTTGGGGACCTTCCGGGATTCACCACGTGAGCTATCTACGACCGATTTGCGCACCAGTGGTATTAGAGCGGAGCAGAGATCAAGAGCTTCCAATTGCTACCAATCTCGGGCGAAGGCGGAGCTCCAGGAACAAACGGGCTCTACAGTCAATCTCATCGCGAACCGTCGATACAGGCAGACTTCTAGCGATCAAGAACCCCTGTTTCCACTGTTAGATCGCGAAGGACCAGGCTCTGCAGGTGGAGGACCACTCATACACTTCCATCATCAAGTCGTGGAGTTACAGAGATAAGCTCTCTTCATAATCAAGTTTAGTATCATAACAAAGCTTAATCTTAAGCTTAGGGAGCTTAAATACTCAAATCGTGATCAAAACGGCTTCATCCCGAGAATTCCGACGGAAAAAACGGACCCCCCCTCACGAAATCGACGCTGCCTGTTTAGTCCTTTCTTAAGCTTAATAAGCTTAAGCTTAATCACTTAAGCTTAAGGCTTTCTGCAAGTTACACAGGTCAGACAAGTAGATATACTCCAGGTCTCGCACTTCTGAAGTTAAGTTCCGCAAGTCGACGGTAATCAAGTTCTGCAAGTTCTGCAAGTCGGCCTAAGTTCAGCAAGTCAACAACTCTGCAAGTCTGCTAAGTCTGCAACTCTGCAAGTCAGACTAAATCAGAACTGACTAGCGCTCAAAACTCCTAGAAGACTTATTCGTATGCAAAAACTCTGAACTGGAAAGTTGTTCGCAGCAAGCTGTTCTACCTGTCTACAAGTTCATTGAAGTACTTTCAGCAAACGGATACAGAAATATTGCAGATTTTCTGAAGATATACAAAGAAATACCCAAAAATACATAGCCTTGTAACCCCAAATTTGAGCTACGCTCATCCCGCTAACCTGGTTTTGAGTGAGAAAGGTTTATTGAGTTTTGCAGGATGACTACCCCACACATGGATGATCCTATGGCTGAAGACGACTTACCTGAGCCTACCATGGAACAAAAGCTGGATCTAATCATGCTACAATTGGAAGAAGAGCAAAGGGCTAGGCAAGCATTGCAAGCGCAATTGACAAAACTTCAAAGAGCGTCCACCGATAAAGAAGAACCTCAAGCTGAAGATTTGATTCGACGTACCATCGACGCCACTCTTGAAGCACAAACCATTCACAAGGAATCCAAGATAAGTAAACGAAGTTTCAAGTTTCGCACTTTCAATGGCATAAGAGAAGGAAAGACTGTTTTATCATTCATTAGCCAGTTTGATGACTATTTCCATGAGGAAACTTATCCCGAAAAAGATAAAATCAAGTGTGTTACTAATCATCTGATAGACAGAGCATCACTTTGGTGGACTGTAGTCCGCAAGAGCATAGAATGTCCTGCTACTTGGGAAGATTTCAAGAAAAAGTTCATTCAAAATTTCCTTCCACCGCAATTTCATGAGAAGGCTATCAAGCAATGGGATTTACTTCAACAGCGAGATCGTGAGCCTATTCCACAGTATACAGAGCGTTTTTGGAATGCACTCCTACAGCTATGCATGGTTGAAGACGTACCAGAGACGACGCATAAGCGGAAGTATATGTCTGGACTTCTTGGACATTACTACGCTGAAGTGAACATGTTCAAGCCTTCTACCCTTGAAGACGCCATCTCCTTAGCTCACGACACTGAAGATAAGTTACGCGGAAGAGATCGACGACCACAGCCATTCCAAGCCAATGGTAATTATGGATCTAAACAATTCAATTCCAATTTCAGAAGGTTTAATCCAAGTCGTTTCTCATCACCATCTTTCCGCAAGAATTGGCCTAAACCACCTACATTACCATCTAATGTCAATCCAAATCCAAAGCCTATTCCACAAGCAAATCCAAATGTACCCAGACTTCCAGCCATTGCAAATAATGTAACCAAAGCCAAGCCAATAGTATGCTACAAGTGTCACTAGCCAGGGCATCTCGCAGCAAATTGTCATTCAAAGAAGCCATCAACACATATCAACTACCTTGGAGCCATGGATGAAGACGAACATGAGGATATGCCAGATTTCACTGAAGATGAGGATGATCCTACTACTACTTCCGACACTTTACCAGGTATGCCTACTCCACATTCATTGTTGACTATGAAATGTATGGTGCATGGAAAAGAAAGAACTATATTGCATGATGATGGTAGTACCCATGACTTTATTTCAGCAAAAATGGTAAAGGAATTGAAATTGCATACTGTACCTACGCATTATCGCATAAAAGCTGCATTTTTAGGCACTAGGTACAATGGCACACAAGAAGTACAAGATTTAGAAATTCAAATTGGTTCATATATTGAAAGAAGAAATTTCTTAGTTGTCCCATTACAGTCAAGTGACATTATTCTAGGAATGCCATGGAGACACCAGCATAATCCAAACATAGATTATTCCACGCACACAATGAATATTAATTTTCAAGGAAAATCTATTACATTATATGGTATGCATGCATCTCATATTTTTCCACTGCTTTCGCATACTCAAGCAAAACGTGCACTACGCAAGAATACTAAATCATATCTCATTTGGGTGAATGAATTGCATGCAAAGGAAACTCATATGCACCCTAGGCATAAGGAATTTCTTGCATATTTTAAGGAATGTTTTGTAGAAGACCTACCACCAGGTTTACCACCATCACGACCAGAAGACCATAAGATTGATCTAATACCTGGCACACAACCACCTTGCAAAGCACCATATAGGCACAATCAAATAGAGCAAAAAGAAATCCAGAGTCAAGTTGAAGAATTACTAAATAAAGGCCTAATTCAACCTAGCAGTTCTCCATTCGGTGCACCTGTGCTCTTAGTCAAGAAAAAGAATAATACTTATCGTATGTGTATTGACTACCGAGCATTAAATAAGATCACTGTAAAGAATAGGTATCCTATACCTAGAGTTGATGACCTTATGGACAAACTGCAAGGATCTTCTATATTTAGTAAAATTGACCTTAAGTCTGGATATCATCAGGTGAGGCTAGATAGATCCGACATATTTAAGACTGCATTCAGGACACAGTTTGGCCATTACGAATTCTTAGTCATGCCATTCGGATTAACTAATGCACCTGCTACTTTCAGTAGAATGATGAACCGTATTTTTCTGAAATATCAATATTGTGTGATTGTTTTCTTTGATGATATTTTAGTGTTCAGTCAAAGTGAAAAAGAGCATTATGAGCATTTATCATTAGTTTTTCAATTACTGAAAGAAAATCAATTGTTTGCAAATCCTGACAAGAGTGAATTCTTTAAGACAGAAATAGAATATTTAGGTCATATTGTATCAAAAGAAGGAAATAAAGTTGATCCTAAGAAAATTGATGCAATATTGCATTGGCCTGTTCCTAAAAACGTGCATGAGTTACGCTCATTCCTTAGTCTTGCTAGTTTCTATAGGAAGTTTGTACGTAATTTCTCATTACTTGCTTTACCATTAACTAAACTTCTTAAGAAAGGAATTGTTTATCAATGGACTGAAACTCAACAGAAATCCTTTGATTTACTGAAACGTGCATTAACTAATGCCCCTGTTCTACAATTGCCTGACTTTAACAGACCATTCTTTCTAGTTGTGACCGATGCTAGCGGATCAGGAATAGGAGCCGTATTAATGCAAGACAACCATCCAATAGCATATTCTAGTTCTAAGCCGAAACCCTCTGAGCTCAAATATTCCACTTATGACAAAGAACTATTAGCAGTTGTACAAGCATTAAAACAATGGAAGCATTATTTAATGGGTTCAGAATTCATGATAAAGACCGACCAGCAAAGCATTAGACATCTACTTAGCCAACCCCAAATTTCTGACCGTCATATCAAATGGGCTTCCTTCATTCAAAGTTTTCATCCTATCATTCAATACCAACCTGGAAAAGAAAATGTAGTTGCTGATGCATTGAGTAGAAGACTTGCAATTCATAACATTTCTATCATATCTTTTGATTCTTTGATTGCTATGAAAGACACATATCACCAGGATATTACTTTTCATTCTGATTGGCAAAAATTAGTTCAAAATAATTTCATTCCTGTTGATTCATTATCATATAATGATGGATTATGTTTTTTGAAAAGAGACTGTGTGTTACTATTCCATTCCGATCTTTTGTTTTGAATGAAATTCATTGTCCCCCATATCAAGGTAATAGAGGTATCATATCTACATTACGCATGTTAACTGAAGATTTTTATTGGTCGCATATGGATGCAGATGTATCTAATTTCGTTTCTGAATGTTTGATTTGTCAAAGAATAAAGAGACATCACGGTAAACAGTATGGATTATTAATGCCTTTGTCTATTCCATCTAAACCTTGGGAACATATATCTATGGATTTCATTATTGGTTTACCAAATACTAAATCTAACCATGACATGATTTGGACAATTGTAGATAGATTTAGTAAGCAAGCATATTTCATTGCATGTAAGAAAACTTTAACAGCATCACAAGCAGCACAGTTATTTCTGAAAACTGTTTTTACTAACCATGGATTGCCAAAAGTGATTATTTCAGATCGAGATTCTAGATTTTGTAATAATTTTTGGATTACACTGTTTGCAAATCTAGGCACAAAGATTGATTTCTCATCTGCATTTCATCCAGAAACAAATGGACAAACAGAAGCCACAAATAGCACTATTCTAGATCTTTTACGTGTATACACTATCTCTAAACCTTAGACATGGGATACTCATTTACATTTATTACAGTTTGCATATAACAATACACCGCACACATCTACAAAGAAAGCACCTTTTGAAGTTATTTATGGATATAGATTATCTACACCTGTTGCATCTTTGTCTAATAGAATACAGAGTGCTGATGATATTGCTACTATGCATAATAGTATTTTTGATGAGGTTAAGGATATGATTGCTAAAACCCAACAATCATATACCAAACAAGCCAACAAGAAAAGACAAGCCATGAATTTCAAAGTTGATGATTATGTTTGGCTTAGAATAGAAAAACGTAGACTGCAAAGTGTAGATAGACATCCAGTTGTCAAATTAGCTCCTAGATTTTATAGACCATTTAGAATCATTCATAAGATTAATGATAATGCATTCAAGTTAGAATTGCCATCTCATTGGAAAATTCATAATACATTTCATATTAGTTTATTGAGACCATTTAGAGGCCAATTACCTATCCACCCTGTTTATGAAAACCCACCTTTATTAGAAGAAGAGACTGAAATACTTGAACCAGAAGCCATCATAGACACTGACTACACGACCACTAGAACTGGCCGAAGGTATTCTAGATATCTAGTAAAATTTAAGAACCATCCTGTAGAGGAAGCACAATGGATGCACGCTAGAGACTTAAATGCTTTCCCCACTCTGTTAGCTCCACATTGAACTAATAGCAATTGAGGTCAATTGCTATCCCACCCCGGGGGTATGATGCCAGGAGGCATATTCCACGGTGGATTCCGTGCCACGGTGGATTCCGTGAGGTTTTACGGTGGATTCCGTAAACTTAGATGACCGGGGCTCATACACAAAGAGGATTCTTTGTGCGAGAAGTTGATGGGGACGCCTGTCCTTTTCGGGCATTTCATTAATTTAGTGTGTACATGGGTGATTCCATAGCGGGTGATTCCGCAAAATGCATATTAAATTAATAAATGTTTATGAGTTTAGAGTGCGCACTCGTAATAAATTAAGGTTAGGATTTATTTCTAACCAGTTGATTTATTTATGTAGTTGAAGACTGCTAGGTATTCACTTTTGTCGGTTTAATTGTATTATTTTACTAACGATTGTGAATGCTTCAGTTGATGTGTAGAGATAGCAGCAGTGGCGGAGGAAAGCATTGGAGTCTAGCGGGTATTCGACCTTTGGACTATATTTTGATAGGCGCCACGCCTATATTTTGTTATGTCTATTGAGACATCGATTATTGATTATTATTTTGTATGCGCCTATGCGCCTGGATATGTTATTTCTATTTGGACATTGAGATTGGGTGTGCCAGACTCTATGGGCACCGTCCATTAGCTTTATTTTCCTATTTTTGTAGAAAGCAAACTCAAAAGCTAAAAGCTTGTCATATTTTTGTAATTGGGCTATTATTGAGCATGAAGATTGGAAATATACATAAAATACATGCTTTGTGAAACGCTCACACAAGGCATGGGGGAGATTGAACCCAATTTGTCTCTTGCCTCTTGTCGTCCATGCTTTTACATGGTTTTTTGTGCAAAAAGGTAGAGTTCTTTGTTCTTGGGGACCTTCCGGGATTCACCACGTGAGCTATCTGCGACCGATCTGCGCACCAAAGTTAAACCAAATGGCTAGCTAATCTTAAGTCGTGCTCACAAATGGCATCAATCAATGGTGTTTAATTTGCTTCAATGGTGTTTTTATCAAACAATGTTCCCTCAACGATTAATTATGCTATCTTTAAAAACATTAATGTTAAAATTTTTTAAATTAGTATTAATCATGTTATCTCATTGACTATCCCTTTGAGACATACTTGCAAAATCAACTTAATACTAAGCCATTGAGTCTCCACCATGAAACGAACCCACAATGGCAACTCAAAGTATGCCAACTTGGCCTCCATGGGCTTGAGGCAAAATGGCCTCCATGGGCAAACTCAACCTTCATGGCTCAAGGCAAAAGTAGACTCTGTGGCTTGAGGCACACAATTGTCGCACACAAGCGGGTCGGCACAACTACTTCTACAGCTTGAGAAAAGCTATCATCAACATCCATGCCAACAAGAAGAGACAAGGAGCTGATGCAAGATGCCATCACCACTTGAGACAAGGCATCGTGCTTTTACCTTCTCAAGGATCATCAATGCACTCCTAAAGAAATAGCTTGATGGATTTTTAGCCACATACACACCACATGCTTTGAACATCTACACCAAGTACTTTTTAAAAAGTATTCATCCTAGGAAGCCATCGAAAAGGAGAAGAAACCCTAGCAAAAGCACCCTAGGAAGCATAAACAACCTGCGTGCAAAGATGAAGACAAAACCAAAGCCGAAGACAAAGATAAAGAAATTGATGAAGACAAAGCCACAAACCCAAAGATAAATATAAAAAATTCATACATTACATGTGCCATTGTCACCTTGCTTGAGATCCATTGCGGGCATCCTTGTGAGGGCCGAAATGGTCTGCACTAGCATAGACCATTTCAACCCTCACAGAGGTACCCAAAAATTGAAAGAAGGAAAGAAGCTCGTCTTTCCTTTTGCTATCATCTTGAAGCTCATCTATTCAAGTCTTGAGTTCCAATGACACCATCATTAAAAGTTTACCTTTTTATGTTCAGCACATCTATGTCAACAAATGTTGATGATTAGTACTTAAAACAACACTGAAATCATAGTTAACATTGTCGGAGGGGTTTTAGTCAAAAGGTCATATCCACCAAGGATTCAAGATAGAAGGAAGTAGAGATTAGGAGATACAAGAGAAAAAAAAGAATAGACAAGAGGTACACAAAATAAAGACAATGTTTAATGAATCAAAGCACTATGTATTGATAGAGCCTGAAATTCTTTGTCTGGCACTACTCAAAAGCAATCTCCAAGCATTAGATCTCATGGAGCTCCCTTGTAGACCAAAAACATACATCAAAATAGTAGCTTCATCTTTGCTGCTCAAACTGCAAATTTGATGTGTGTGATTTCACCAATCATTCTTTTTTGCATGAAATCTCCAAAACTGGTTGAAAAAGAAACTTTCTTTGTGGATGTCACCCTATTCTAGAAGTTTCTATAGTTTTTTGGATATTTACAAGAAATAATACCCAAAATATCAAAAATAGGCTAAACTTGTCCAAAAATCTAGTATTTTTGAACTATCCATACCACAGACACTAGCACTAATGACTAATATGGCACTGACTCTCTAGATTAATAAGAAAGCCGAATGATGATGCACTCTAGGTTTTTTCACATTGTAACTGCATAGCAGTAGGACATCCACCCCCTCTGAACCTACACATCCTGCGATATGTGCCATCGATGCACCAACCGGATCAAATGCCCATAGCATCAACTTATTGCTTATCATGCATATAAGAAGGCATCCCCCTGGATCATATATCAAAATAAGTAGCATTTGCACAACTCTAATACCATATCAAGTATCCACTCTAGAGTCATCAGGCCTTGGGTGTGCATCATATACTAGAGGCTCTTGAATCTCTATATACATGCTCAAAATACACCCATCAATAAATACATAGCAACATGCCTACTCTTTCAGAATCTAATGCATGAAATATGCTTATACTGACAATTGTGTACCACATCAAACATAAACTGAGCCTCACTTGCATCCAACACATGATGACCATCACCAAAAATAGTAGAGCAGTCCATATCTCGAAGCATCTTTGAATTGCCTATCAAGGCCTTTGATAAAGCATCTGAAACAGTTTCCAGTTGTGGAGCATTATATCTAACATCCTTTAAAGACATATCCTTGAGCTTATGAAATGTGTAAAAAATGATAACTGTATATTGCAAATCATCTGCATCTAACATTTCATCAATCTCCTTCTAAGTCCTTGCATCAAGTAAAACATGAGCTTCATAAACCTCTTCACATGCATTAAGAAAATCTACAATTGCATTGGTTGACTCTTCCAACAAAGTTGTGTCTATCTCAATATCAGATTGCAGCTTATATCCCAACTCCTTGCCCTCTTGCTTGCTATCATGTTTCTACTCCTGCCCAACCTCTTCCATAACATGCTCAAGAGGTGGCTGATTTGACACTTTAGGAGGATCTACACTTTTTCTTGTCACTCTCTTAGATATCCCCACATTATCTTCATCTCTCTTTTGTTTCTCTTCCATAAGTACATCTGTGTGTTGTCCTTTTGCTAAATATGCATGCACTAAATATGCATCTACCGGTGATTCCCAACCAATTATGCCACGAATGTCTTGCCTTGCATGAGACATTTCAGTATCAGTAACTTTTCTCTTTTAGCTGCATGCAAAGCATATGTCCATATTGCAACCTTTGGACCGCCAGGTGTTCTATCCAACTGTAGACTAAAAGTAGAAGCATGGACAACCAAGTCTTCCAACAAATTTTGCATATCAAAGAAAGAGGCAATCCCATTTCTTGTGCATGGATCTTTCCATCTTTGCAAAAGATGAGCTGTTGTGCCAAGGCCTCATGATAAGCAGCACAATCCTTCCTTTCATGCTACATACTATCATGCGACATACATCTTTTTCCTAGTTTAGGAGATGTTGCCTGTCCCCTTTCCTCTTGTCCTTTCTTATCCAATTTTGCACCCTTCAACTGAAGATCTTGCATGCCTTTGATCAATTCATCTAATACATCTTTCTCCCTAACATTGGGAACAATAGGTGCAGCCATAGGATTAGCCACAGAAGTGGATGGCTTACTGGATACATCAACTATTTTGCGTGTAACAGTGGGCAAGATAGATACATGCAATATTTCTTTTCTTCTATGCTTTTTCACCAGTGTAATAATAGCTTCCTTAACATACCTCCACTTTGTTTTAAGCCCTGTCTTTGTAGTATGATCCTCTAACAAATCATCAAGCTTCTCTTGAAGCTTAGGATCTGCCACTTTTGTAGAAACAATTCAATTTTTCGACTTGCAAGAGCTTCCTGTTCTGCAAGATCTAACTGCTCAAAACCACAAGACCCTTATTGGGTTATAGAACCCACTCCTAGAAAGTCTTGCACGTAATCAAATTGGTGTCTTCAATGTAAGATTCTTCCCTTAGTGTCTTATTGAAAGCTACCCAGTCAACATCCTGCATGTACAATTAAGTAATTCACGCTTTTAATTCATGTAGATAACCTGTACAAAATATCGGCTCCATGCAAGTTGAGCCACCCCAAAGAATTCCATCTTTTGAGCATAGGTATGCACATATGCAGATATATTAATGCCATTGAACAACTTCATCTCATGCTCTATTGCTTGTAGAGCATTCATCACAATAGTTTTTGTTTGAGAAAAATCTTGCATCACGTACTATTGTTGTTGTACCTGCATAAGCATATTCATATTTTGCACTAACTATTGCAAAACATCACTAGAAATTGTGCTTTCATCTTGTCTTTCCTTTTGATGACCTTTCATGTTGGGTTCACCAATGTCGGAGGGGTTTTAGTCGAAAGGTTTCATTCATTGAGGATCAGAGATAGTCTAAGGAACTAGAGAATAGGAGATAGAAGAGAAGAAAAAGAATAGACAAGAGGTACACAAGATAAAGACAAAGTTCAATGAATCAAAGCACTATGCATTAATAGAACGTGAAATTCCTTGTTTAGCACTACTTAGAATCAATTGCCAACAAGCATTAGATCTCCTAGAGCTCCCTTGTAGACCAAAAACATACATCAAAACACTAGCTTTATCTCTGCTAATCAGACCACAAATCTAATGCTTCCGTTGGCTCCAAAAGGGGGTAAAACACCAGGACACTTGGCAAGATTCTTTCAGATCACTCCTTCTTCTTCTCCCAATTCTTCAGAGTGCTGTTTATTGCCTATAAACTGCGATCATGCACCGCGCGATTTCACCAATCCTTCTTTTCAATTAAAGACCTTGTCTTTTTGCTATTTAAGATTGCCTTGCACACCTTTGGTTTCAGTCTTGATGACCCCAAAACCTTTGGTAACTGCATTACCTCATGCTTAATCTTGGCCTCAGTATTCATGAAGATACTAGTATGTTTGTTGAAATTGCTGATGACATGGGAGGCAAGGATGTAGAGGTAGAGGGAAGTAAGATGGAAGAGGTCGACTAAATCGTTACATTTTCAAGCTCGTGTGGCATGATCTTAGATCCCTAAGATGTCTTTAGTAAACTAATAGATACTATAGGCCATTAATTTTGAGGTCAATTTTGCTTTAGTGTTGTAAATTTTTTGATTAACCAATTCAACATCAAGTCCTTAACACGTTAAATTTTCTATATTTGTTGTTATGTAAATTGACTCCTTGAAGTTGAGGAAACCTTTCGTAATTTGTTTAGTTTAGGTAAATTCATTAACTTTGATCAATCTTTATGTCATCTTGGATATTTGTAATATTGGTGGAACTGTCTATGACTCTTCCTTGATTAAAATCTTGTAAATGTAATTGACTGTTTCCTCTTGCTTCTTTAGTATAATAGCAAGAGGGGAAGTCGTAAATTGTAGCTTGTAATCCTCCCAAGTTATATAATGTGGAAAGATGGTAGAACACTTCCTCTATGCTGTACAATTGTAATTTTTGTTTGATGGGTGGGTTTAGAAGGCTAAAACTAAAAACTTCCATAGAAATATCCCCATCCATGAACATTAGAAATTGTATTCCTTTTGTAACATTGAAACAAGCATGAGAGTTTCTACACCATCAGTTACAACAATGTGCCATACTCCTTTTTTAGCTTCCCCTTCATGCCATACTCTTTAGGTTCCTCCCCCTATCACATGCACATCTTGGGTTCTTCTCTTGATGGATCATTCTATTTTGGAGTTTTATTGTAGGTCAGAAGAAGTTAAGGAGGGGGGATGATGGACAAAAGAAACAACTGTTGTTTTTGGATATAGGTGGTAGCAAGCCAAGATTGCTACATAAGATTGTGGTTCCATTCTGAAGATAGCTTGTAAAAGATCTTGTTGAGGGGGTTAACTTAGAGCAGGCCATTAATGCAAAGAGGATAGAGATGCTTGGTTCATGCTACTATCGATGAAGTACATTGCATACCAATAGCAAAAAATTGGGACCTTGCCCTGAGCATGCAGTAGTTACATCTCCCTAGAGATGATCCATGGAAGCACGATCTTGCAAGATTAGGAAGTACAAGAGGATTATATGTAGGATATAGAGAAGGTGATAGAGAGCTACAACAAGACATCTCATACATGAAGAGAGCTTCTAGAGGGAAAACTAGTAGGTGTAGTGTTTTAAAGGTGGATGAGTCCTCCCATTGTGGAAGCTAGCCATGGGCACTTTCGTTGCCCCACCATCTGTAAGCCATGGGAACTCTATGATTGTGGAGCCAATAAGCCTCCTTGGTTGAGGTACAATGACTATGTTCTTACATATGTCCCTATATTGACGTGAAGGGTAGTGGAGATGTTTATTTCTCATACATGTAGAAGGAAAGGGAATTGCGCTCATCAAAACTCAAGCATCCTAGGAGCTGCCTTGTCATGTGCATTAGGTTGGCCCCCTTTCAAATTGAGGTTTTGTTTCCATAATTGTATTAGGTTGACTTGGTGAACACCATAGTTTGCAGTTACGTACACAATCTCGAGTGTTCCTCTCCTTATCATGATTGGAGTTTGTGCCACTAAGCTCACCTTTTTAATTTCATGGCTTAAAAGTTCACCTATACAAGCTTGCCAAAAAAATGCACCCCCTAGAGTGTGTGGTTGTAGTTTTTGGCATAAAGCCTTTACACACCAAAAGGATACATTAAAAAAATATATTTATTAATTTTTTGATTGGCTGAAAATGTAAAAAATTATAACCTTGTCCATAGGGAGTTTGTCCCCATCCAAAAGAGGGAAAGGAGTTCACCTACTTAGTAGATAAACAATAGGTCATATCCTCTCCAATGTGTAAAGAACTACAAATGCCCAAATCCTAAATAAGTATTAAGATTGGTTAGCACTTACAAAGTGGGAGTTTGTCATTTGGTGTGTAACTAGCTTGATTATGGAGCCAATGGCTACAAAAAACATATGTGGAGAGAGAAGATTTTACCACTTTTTCTCCATTTTAATTGCCCAAAGGCACTTATATTCATGTGTGTAGGACAAGATTATGGTATCAATATAATGTAAAATGAAATAATTAAGAAAATTATATGAAAAAATTAGATTGAAGATGGAAACAATTAGAAAACCCCATAGATATGTGTGTACACATGTTGATCCTATCACAAGGATACAATTTAACTATTGTCATATCAACCTATAAGCCTAGTGACATATCTACTAGTAACTATGTAAAGAAGTGAGATAGGGGAGGAAAAAGAGAGAGATGCTTGTAGAAGAGAGAGAAGAGGAGTGCAAATGAGAGAAAAAGACTAGTCAAGGAGAGAGAATATTGAAAGTAGAGAGAAAAATATAAAAAGTGAGAGATGGAAGCCATAGAAGCTGCGAGAGAGAATATATAGATGAAAATATTTTTGTATTATTTTGAATGGTGAAAAATAAAAGTCTCAACCACACCAATGTAACTAGTATTTTCCCACATTATTATTCTTGATTTTTTACATTCTATTCCCACCCAAATATTTTTGTCCCCAAAAACAAAATTGGATCTTATCACAAAGTATGGGATAATGCCAAAAAAAGTATTACTTTGTTTCAGCCAATACAATGGATAAATCAATAAATATTCCAAGGATTTGGAAAGAATAAAGGAGCTAAGTACCTTGTTGTAGTAAATCGAACATAACTTTCAATAGAAATCTTCAATTAGGGTATGCTAGGTATTTAAATGGAGATCTTTGTTAATGCTTTTAGTCCATATAAGTTGTATTTTACTATCCATATAACAAAGTAAAATCTAGTTTAAAATAGAGAGCTGTCCTGTAGTCCTAACAATGCTAAAACAAGGCCATCAATGACTAATCTTATTAGCATATAGCTTCACTTGATCCTAGGCCTTCTTTAAATTCACTTTAAATTATTGAAGGAGAGCTTGTATGAGATCCAACTCTTCCTTTCTCTGAGGATTTATCTTGTCATTGAAAATGACCATTGGAAAGGGGTACTTGTAGCCAGAGAAAGCCTCAAAAGATAAAAATCATGTGCTAGAATGAGCGGAGTTGTTATAGGCAAACTCTACCAATTACATTTAGGGATAGGCAAGTAATGGCTATAATAAACCACACAGTTTCAATGTGTTGTCCTTGTTTTGCTAGCATGGTACAAAACTAGAAACAAAAGTTGTAATATTCTTCTAAAGGCCCTTCCAATAGAAACTCTTAGCAATCATGTCATAGATCTTAAAGATACCAAAATGACCAATCGTAAGCAAGGAATACATCTCCTAGATAATTTTTCGTATGAATGGGAAGTATATGGAATGACAATCCTGACATGAGACCATATGAGATAATTTAAAAATTAAAATTGGGAGTTCTCATCCATAATGCCTTGTAATTTTTGAAATATAGGATTGAAGTCATGGTCTAAAAGGTAAGCCTCCTTGGATCTTCTCTATCCAATCACTATTGAAGTTCTGAAATATCTAAAACCTTGCATGTCCACATCCTAAATAAGGAATCAACAACTATGTTATCTTTGTTCCTAATATGTATGATATCAAAGTCATAATTCTCTAATGTACTACCCATCTGCATTGCTTTAGAGTGAGGTTTAATTGAGATATGTTGAGGACCCTATGATCACTTTTCACCTTGAATCAGATGCCATAAAAATAATGATTCCATTTCTTGATTGCATAAAGAATGGCTAGCATTTCTTGGTCATAAACATTCATTGCCAACTCCTTTTCGTTCATCTTGCGACTCTCAAAGGCTATTATCCCATACTCCTACAATAAAATTGCTCCAATGCCCTGACTACTAGCATCACATTGGATAGTGAACTCTTTAGAAAAGTCAGGATAAATAAGGATAGGGGTTGAGATAAGAAAATCTTTCCGTTGATTAAAACTCCTATTAGCTATGGAATCCCATAAGAAATCTTCTTTCTTTAGCTTACGTATGAGGGGAGATACAGTAGTAGTATAATGGAAAATAAATCTCATGAAAAATGAAGAGGGACCAAGTAGTAGTAGTAGGTGTGGCAGATCTTAATACGTTGCACCTTTTTAGGTTAGCTTGAATTCCCTTCTCACTAACAATGTATCCTAGATATTCCACCTCAATCTCCATGAATAAATACTTGGTCTCCTTATCAAATAATCTATACTATCTCAAGATATCAAATAACTTCCTCACATGTACCAAATGGTCCAGTAATGTCTTATTGTAGATGAGTATATAATCAAAGAATACTAGCACAAAGTGAAGGAGGAAAAGATGTAAAATCTTGTTCATGAGACTTTGAAGATAGCTGGGGTGTTTGTTAATCCAAAGGGGATAACTAAAAAATGGTAGAGGCCACAATCTGTCCTAAAAGCAATCTTAACTTCATCACCTTGCCTCATGTGAATTTGATGATAGCCAGGTTGCAAATCTATTTTGAGAAAATATTGTACTCTAGTTAGCTCATCAATTAAACATCATCCACCTTAGAGATAGGATACCTATTATTTTCTGTAACCTTATTGAGATCAATACACATCCAAAATGAGCTATCCTTCTTCTTTACCAAGAGAATTGGGGATGCGTAAGGTGAGGAACTAGGCTCTATAAATCACATCTCTAATAGTTCTTTAATATACTTGGCAACTTCTTCTCTTTCACACTTGGAAATTGTTAACCTTAGCACAAGAAAAAGCAAAAAATTTGGAAAAGTGCAAGTCGGGAGTTGAAAGAGGCGCGGCCCAGAAGGAAATCGGACAAACGGAAGAAGCAGGAAGGGAAATGGCCGAAAGCGCAAGGGCAGCCTCAAAAGATAAATCAAAGGAAAAAGTACATTTTTAAATGCAAGGCACCCCTAAAATTTTTTGTAAACGAGTGCTAGGCTCCCTCCTATGCAAATTGAAAAGGTTGATGGTGGTAGGAAGGAAGCTAGGAGGACAATGGGAAAGAGAGCCTAGGCCATGGGGCTGGCCATGTAAAAAAGGGGATAAGGGGATGACTACCCAAAAGGGATTTAGGGTTTTGTGTATAAAGTTGAAGAGTGAATGAGAAGCTCATTCTTTGGTGTGTGGAAAAGTGGACTCATCATCTTCTCTTCTTCTCTTCTTCTCTCCTTCTTGCTTGCTTGTGTGAGCTTGAGAGAGGGAGTGTGAGAGTGTGAGGGAGTGAGTGTGTGAGGGTAAGGGATTAAGAAGAAGAAGATCTCCATCATGTGCTCTCTTCTTCTCTTCTCTTGTCTCACGTGTGGTTGTGGAGGATGGAGCTTGAAGGTGGAGGCTTGAGGTTGCTTGAAGATGGAGCTTAAGGGAGGAGACAACTCATTTGGGCATCAAGGTAAGCTCACTACACCCTGGTAGAATCGAAGGTGCATCGGCTGGGTGAGAGATAGCCATAGGTATTCGCTTCAAACGCTTGAACAATAAGCGGTCCGTGGATCTTGGCGGTTGAGTGTGAGCTCACCTCTACATTTTGATTTTTATCAGGACAAACGGATTCAAGCTTGATCACTTGCACACCTCGAATCGAGTGTCAAAGTAAGGGTTTCATCCCCAAACTGGAGCTTGAGATAGGTAGGAGGTTTTGGGTTTTTAATCTTGGAAACAAGTAAGTATTTTAGTTTTTTGATGATTAGGTAAGTAGGAGGAAGCATCTCAGTATGCTGCTTTTGATTTTTGTTGCATTTAGAGTAGGTTAGGACCAAGAAAAAAAACTTTAGGGTTTTTGCTATTGAAGAGGCCCAAACAGGGAGAAAAATGAGTGCTTGGAGGTGTTAGAATTTCACGAGGAGTTGTCGGGTAGATTAAGGTTGAATCCAAAAAGGGTTTAAGACCCTGGGAAGCAAGGGAGACCTCATTTTTAGGTCTTGTAGTAGAGAGAGAGAGAGAGAGCACTTGAGAGCTTGTGCAGGACTAGGTGCTTCCAACAAATCAATCGAAGGCCACATGAGTTTATTGGCTTGGATCAGGTGTGTAAAAACCTTTTTGTGTATCTACCCTTGGATTTTGGAGAATCTTTCTTGTGGGCGTGGCCAAAAATCATTGCTGCAAAGAGATTTTTGTCCCCACTGTTTACGTGCTGACGGAATCGAATGCAATCTGCAAGTGTCTGATTCCCCAAATCGGATGCTCGGACACCCTACATCCGTCTGATTTTGAGAATTAGATGACCGACACTCGAACCAACTTGACCAGTCTGATCAGACCTAGCAAATCAGAATCGAATACTAGGACACCCCAATAATCGGATCACTACTACACATTCGATCCTGAGAATCGGACACGAACTTAACCTTGTTCAATTTTGAATATCGGACTCTCGAACCACCCTGTCTGATTTTGGAAATCAGACATGCTCAAATCGGACACACTCAAATCAAAACAACTTGACCTGTCCGATCGGACACACCCTATCCGATTCCTAGAATCGGACATCCCAGAATCGGACGCTCCCATAATTGGACAAGAGCAAATCAGATAGCTAAAATCACACACCTATCAAATCAGATGTTTGATTCCTGAAATTGGACAATGTACAATTAGATCAGATCTTGATACATCAAAATTGACAAATTTAGAGCATCTAGGGTGATAGAGAGTACCACCTGTAACATGAGAATTCACCGAAATCCCTACATAAAAATCTAACCCTAGAAATTGCAATCGAATGGCTTGGCATAATACTGATACTCATATCAACATATTCAACATACTTAGAGCCATAGGCTACCCAACATACCCCATTTGACCCTAAGCAAGCTGAACGATGTAGCACAGACCCTAGAGACTAGAGGAGGTAGCCAGGAATCGAGCCTAGAGCCCCATTAGACTATTAGACCAAGTACATAGATGAGAGTGCGAGAGCTACAAGTATCACTTTATATTCACACTCATATTGTTTTCCAACACTTAAAGTGCACCTAAGAAAATATGAAAACTTGATTTTGCATGGTGCACGGAAGGGAGCACATGCACACATACACACACATACACACATCGAGTGAGTGTAAGTTGACTGTTTGTAAATAATAAGGAACTCATTGAGAAACGAACCCACTAGTAGGAGAAGACCATGAAACATAGTCAGGTGATTGAAAACCCAAAGCGTAGGACCAAGCAAGGAGGAGTGGATCTACCCGACTTGATCAATCTCATCAACAACCTAGTGGAGCACGAGACCGCAAACATGGCAGAGCCAGTCACTAATCACGGACGTAATGAAGGGCTTGACCTAGGCGGTTTCTCGACAGAAATCTAGCGACTAGTCGCCAATTACGATCTACAGACCCGGATAGACTACCACCATAGGATGTCCGAGGATATCATAGCGGATCTCGAGGAGAGGAGACTAGTACGGGAAGCTTTGCAGGGCATAGTGGCCTACAATCAGGAATAGCAAGCCTAAAGCTTGCGACAGAATATAGAAATGCGCGAGATTCAGCGAGTGCTAGCCCTAGTAAGTAGAAATAGGACATGAGTTGACGCAGAAAGGGAAAGAGCACTAGAACACGATCTCACGTTGAGCAAGCTTCTTACTCTATGGGCCAATAAACTAGTCCAAGGCCATTAGCCAAGAAACACAGTGTTAGGAGAGAGGCAAGCAGCTAATGACCTCCTCACCACGCTTGTGACCACCCTGGCAACTCTAAGCCTAGGAGATCTTAGGTAGCATCTGAAGCTATGGTAAGAACTGAAGCAGTGGGTTTAAGGACCAATGGAGCAAGGGGTAGCTGATCTACATGATCATGATGTAGTAACTGAGATACCCAACCTGACACTGCACTCAGTACCAAAGTCCTTACATGTTAATGCTTTTTGGGAAGGCACCAAAATGCATGCACTCTTATCGGTCCTAGCTCTAGGAGACACCACAAGAAAGGGAATTGTAGATAGAGGAGTAAGAGTTAGTGTGCTAAGCTACACAGTATTCCAAGACTGGGGTAATATGCCTATTGAGAATGCTAGGTTCAATGTCACCCTAGCTAATGGAACAAAAGTGCAGGCATTTAGAGCATTAAAGAATTGACCATTGAAGATTGCAGGGATCCAATTCTTTGTTGACTTTATAGTCATGAAGGAAGTGGACTATGACATCCTATTAAGATGGCCTTGGATGCATAATAACGGGTTATAGAAGACTAGGGTAACAGTTTGATCTTCTTAGGCAATTGAATGGAGGCAGTAAGAGTAGACATGGTGACACATGAAAGACCATACCAGTCAACCTGGACGCTATCTCCACCATGCTAAAAGGTGATGTGCAAATTAAAAAACCTTATGGTCCACTGATTAAATATATCCCCTCTCCCAAGGATGAGCGAGATTGGATGCATGTTCTTGCCATGATCGATCTTTCGTTCTCAAACATTGAGGAGTACGAGCAAGCTTCTAAGACAGCTGATGAGCCTAGAGATGCACCCTCAGTGCCAACTTGCGTGATGGACAAAATTTTGAATGGATGATCCAACCCCATTGAACTCCATGACCCAAGTAACAAGTAAGAAATCTTGGAGATCCTAGAATTTCTGACAAGCGAGCTAGTGGGCAATCTAGCCGCTAACCTTAAATCTCTCCAAGATCTCTTAGACAAACCTAAGTGGTGATGGACCAAAGTGCACAACTTAAACTTAACATACAATTGGGCCTTAGCCACTGATGAGAAGGAAAGACCCTATCAAGACCTAGGAGATGACGAGTAGTCAAAGGAGGATGGTTCTAGTGAAGAATATGAGGATTGCTATTCCTTCAGTGATGGAAGCAAAGGAGAGGAGGACACGGTGGAATAGGACACTGAGGGAAGGATGATAGAGAAAATTCAAGCTGACTCCAACCCGCGTGGGAAGAATGCCTTTAGAATCAAGAGAGGAGTCATGCACATGGATTGCAATCAAGCCTAGCTGGAGCATGTAAATGCAATCGATTATGAACATGCAGGCATTGCCTAGCCAAGTGCTTCATTAGTGCTTAGGACAAAGTCACCGTCTACAAACTACAACCACTAGGTGAGACTCCCTCTTCTAGCGAAGATGGAGAATTTGATTTTGAGTCAAAGGTAAGTTCAGATAGTGACCCTGAGGTGACTCAACCACCTAAGACTAGATACACCCAAGGGGACCTGCCAGTCCACCTGAGGCACCGAAGGTTGAAGGAAGGGCAACACAAGCAGCCTCCTAGAGCAACACAAACAAAGGAAACCGCAAGACCTGCCAAAGCGATTTACTAATTTTAAGAAAGGAGACAAGGGTAGTGATCTTCCAAGGAGCCAAATGACAAGGACAAGCAAGTGAACCAATAGAAGGACCAGCCAAGGTCAAGGAGGTCGATCTAGCCAAGGAAGGGGAGACATTGCGATCTGTCTTTATCGCCAATGACTTGACCAAGGAAGAGGAAGCAAGTCTCATTACTCTTGCGAGAGTACATGGATGTCTTTGCTTGGTTCCTCAATGAGCTAAAAGGGGAGATCTGAGTGTCATAACTCATAATATCCCCATGACCCCCGACGCAATGTCAGTCAAGCAACACCGTACCCTATGAATCCCAAGCATGCTCATGCTGTTAAGGAAGAAATTGATAAGCTGCTAGGGGAAGGATTTATTTATGAGATTGAGCACACGGATTGGGTCTCATCCATAGTGATTGTACTGAAGAAGAATGGAAAGATCAAAGTATGAGTCAACTACAAGAAGGTAAACACTACCACCAGGAGGGACAATTTCCATTGGCATACATTCAACCTATGCTCGAGAGAGTGGCAGGAAAAGAGGCCTATAGTTTTCTAGACAGCTTCTCAGGATACAATCAAGTGCAAGTGCACCCTAACAACAGGCACAAGACCACCTTTGCCACTAAGTGGGGTGTCTTTGCCTACATAGTCATGCCTTTTGGGTTGACTAAAACACCTGCTACTTTTTAGAGGCTCATGTGCACAATATTCAAGGACATGCTTAGGAAAGAGTTGGAGATCTTTGTTGATGACTTGTGTGTTCAATCCAATTGGAAGGAACACTTAGACAAACTCCGAGAAGTCTTTGAATGATGTAGACTATATTGTCTCTCATTGAATCCCTTAAAGTGCCAGTTCTAGGTAAATCGCGGATGCATCCTAGGGCACGTGGTGTCTAAGAATGGCATTGCCACTGACTTCTCAAAAGTCTGGGTTATTGTTGATCTCCCATCCCCAATGAATTACAATGGAGTTCAGTGCTTTCTAGGCCATACAGGGTACTATTGACGGTTTGTGCTAAACTATGCATTGATTGCTAGATCCCTGTACAAGCTACTAATAATATTCGAGTGGACTGAGGAATCCTAGCACACATATGAGGAATTGAAGAAGGTTCTAACCATGCACCAATCTTAAGAGACCAAGATTGGAACATAACCTTTCATATTCATATTGACACTTCAAAATTCGCAATAGGAGCTATGTTGCACCAGCTTGGTGATCACAATCTAGACTATCCGATGAGCTTTGCTAGCAGACAATTCACGGGTACAGAAATGAATTACTCCACAACCAAACAAGAGGGTTTAGCCATGGTGTTTGCAGTAAAGAAAATTTGGCATTATCTTTTGGCTACTCCCTTTATTTTCTTCATTGACCATCAAGCCTTGCTATATCTAGTGAACAAACCTTGTGCCACATGACGCATAGCTCGATGGCTACTTTTGTTTCTTGAAATTGACTTCTCCATCATTGTACGCAAGGGAAAGCAGCACTATATGGCTGATCATATGTCTCACATATCCACGAGAGAAGTTGTTGGATAGGGCATTGGAGATGAATTGCCAGATGCACATCTATTTGCCCTATTTAGTGAAAGAGATATATTTAAAGCTGACTTGATGCCATACTAGGTAGATGACATAGTCCAAGTGCTTAAGCATGGACTACTTGACTGACTTATAGAAAAAGCCTGACTGAGGTGACTCATTCTCAAAATCAAACCCTATCAGTTGATAGCATGCCAACTCTATCGGCTATAGGGAAATAAGAATTGCTGTGGAGATGTGTGTGTGAGCACAAAATGCAGGACATACTAGTTGAGGTGTACGACGGAATTGTAAGAGAACACTTCAGTCAAGATATGACGGCCCACAAGGTGCTGCAGTCACAACTGTGATGGCCCACACTTTTTCGAGATGCGGTATGATTCATCAAACACTGTGACGAGTGCCAACGGACCAAGGTACCACTTTGCAAGGACAAAATGGAGCTAAGTCACATCATTGCAAGACAACTATTTGAGAAATGGGAGATTGACTTCATTGGGCCTATTAGTCTCGTGGCTCAATGTTCACAAGCCAAGTACATCATCGTGGCCATCGATTATCTCACAAAGTGGATGGAAGCTCAAGCCACCAGAAAGAATGACGCATGAACCACTTCTAAGTTCTTATGGGAGTAGACAATCTCTTGATTTGGTTGCCCCATTAAACTTGTCAGTGATCAAGGCATGCACTTCATTAAGGTGATGTCCATCTTCCTGATCATCTGTCGGAAGTCCTCACCCTACTATCCTCATGATAACGGCCAAGCAAAATCAACCAATAAGATTTTGGTGACCAAGGTAGTTTTTGCTTCATGCAGCGACTGGGATAACAAGCTAATGGCAGCCTTATGGGCCTATCAGACAACCTATAAAATGCTTGTGGAAGAGACCCCCTTCAGATCGACCTATGGAACTGAGGCCATTCTACTTGTAGAATTCTTCATTCCTAGCTTGAGAATTTCTATTCAAGAGAGGTGGGAGGGAAAGGAATCTTGGACAAAATGTCTAGTTGAGCTAGAATGCTTATTGGAAACTCGACTTCTAGCCACCCATATGTTGATTTGTGAAAAGGTATGACCCAAGAGCTGGTTTGAAAAGCACTTCAAGCAGTGAGATTTCAAACAAGGTGACTTAGTACTGTTGTATTCAGTCAAGGGACATAAGTAGAAAATGAAGTTTAGGGGGTTAGGACCTTTCAAAATTCGAACCATAAGCCAAAATGGTAATGTGAAACTTGAAACCCTAGAACGTGAGGGCATAGGCTTCTTTAAATGGCAGCCACATAAAGAAGTACTACCCTCCCCCCCCCCCCCCACATCCACTTCACGAATCCCCGATGCTAGAAGCCCCTGTCCATATACGAGGCTCTACCATTATGGCAATTGAAGATGAGGATGAGGAAGCTGTAGCTTTGGCTTACCTGCGCATGACCATTACAGCCCAGCAGACACATGCCATTGAAGCATTAATCGATGAGGGTGCTAACTTTAATATGTTAACTCATGATCATTGGACTTAAATTGGCAAACCATAGTTACAACCCACTAACGCCAAACTCAACCCATTTGGGGGCCAATCATATGCCCTTCTGCGAAAGTGCAAAGTTGCAGTCTCTATCGAGTTTGAAAGCTTGCCCATGGTCATTTATGTGTTGCTAAACACAAAAGATGCAGGCACGGAATCACTGTTAGGACGAACCTTTAAGAAGAAGGCTCACAGTAATGTTGACTACCAGTCACATCGTATTCACCTGGTCATTAGCAATGTACAAATTGTCACAGCCTTTAGCAACAAGGGCTATATGATTCCATCATAGTCTGCAAATCTACTGATAGAGAAACCCACCATCAAGCCTAAGGAGGGGGGCCGTAATTTGCCACACTGTGCCAAACCTCAACACCACCAAAAATCCGACCACAAAGCTAAAACCCTTGAACACCAGTTCAAATGGGTACCAAAACATCCAAGACTGCTGCCTAGGAGCACCTAACCACGAATTCACAAGGCTAGGCCTTCCCTTGAAACCTAGGAGGCCCAGAAGAAACTATAGGCATCGACGAATGGTCAAGCCATGATGGGTGCCCAAGACCTTGTTGCAAGCACAAGAATATTATGAGGGTAGTACCTGGATTTGGGTATGACCAATGATACTCTTCAAACACCATCCTCAAGCTTGACCACACAAAGCATCTAGATGAATCAAGCGTCAGAATCACTAAAGCCTCTGGCTGCAAGGCCCATTACCCTTCCAAAATTTAAACCCATCAAGACTCAACAAGTCTATCAACCAAAACCGTAGCTTGCTACTTCTAAGCCACCTCAAACTTGCCATGCTAGTACCCCAACCATTGCCCAAGCTTCTAGTAGTATGCTACCCACCTCACTGGCCACGCCTAGCGCACCAAGGCCACAACCCCAACCAAAACTGCAACCAGAGCTGCACCCGACATCTGTGGAACTACCAAGCCCAACCAAACCTAAGCCACCTACTAGCCTTAGACCCTCTTACTTGTTGGAAGGCAGAGTTGCAGCATTGGAATGTGTGCACAAGAGAGAGAAAGAGGCTTAAAGTACAAGAAAAAATTCTTGTTTATTAAGTTGCTCAAGGTACAACTTGGGTACACTCTATCTCCAATTTGATAGTGACCCATAGGCTATTTATATAGCCTCTACCAAGCTAGGGTTAGGATTTCCCCTACCCCTAAGGCTATTCACACCCATCTTCCCTCATACACCCTTGCTTACAGTGGGTTCCTATGCCTATCTTTTAACACCCCCCCTCAATGCTAGGGTGGCATCGGATTACAAGGCATGTAAGATGTCCCCCCATTTTAAACAACCAGGATGCCTTTATAAATCAAGCTTACAAGAGTGTTTTAGGTAGATGATTTAAAGAGTCAAAACAATTGATCTTCAGATGGATTGGAGACATAATTGGCCACCAATTCTTTGGGTACATCAGGAGTGTTAGGGCATTTACTAGTGATATGCCCTGTCTTCTTGCATTTGTTACATTTCATTTTCTCGAGGTACTTCTTCCAACAATTGTTTACAAGATGTCCTTTTTTCTTACAAAAAGAACATCTAGTTAGAACTGCATGTACCAATACTTGATCACGAGAATTTGAAGATGCCAGACTAGTGCTGTCTTCTTTGCGGTTCCTCTTTTCTTCATCCAAACAGGATTGGATGGTACTTGCCAATGTAGGACCTAGAATGTTGGTGAGAATGGTTACAAGAGTAGGAAAGACCTATTTTATAGCTTTTAGGAGAATAGCAATAGCATCTTCTTCATGTATTGGAGCTTGTACAAAGGCAAGTTGTGCCATAAGTCCCTTCATGTGAGAGATAAAATTTCCCAAATCTTCTCCTGATCTATATTCCAAGCTAAAGATTTCAATTTTAAGGAAGATTTTAGTATTTTTACCAGTGGCTCCATAGAGCTTTTCAAGCTCATCCCATTTTTATTTAGCAGTGTTTAGTTGATCAACATGATGAATCAAGGACTCATCTAAGTGTAACATTATGATTGCTTGGGCATGTTGGTCATCCTCTACATCAACAAGATTTGTAGAGTTTACAACTCTAGTGCCTTGAATGAGAGGCCAATACCCTCTCTCCATCATTTTGTGCTTTATAAGTACCTGCCATGGGTGGAAATATTTTCCATCAAACTTTCGAATTTGAGGACGGACATGAGCATATGTTGTGGCCATTGGGAATGTCTTACCACTTGTTAGGACAAGGGCAGTGTCTAGTCCCTTACAAATTTGCCACTGAATGCGGAAGCAAATCAAACAATTGAAATCAAAGTTGTAATGAGGAGAAAGGCTAAAAATCATACAAATGTAATATTTCAAGGTATGACTTTGGTGGTCCTTTCTTATGTGCAATCTTCTTCCGAGGTTTAATAGTCTTTTTAGGTTTTAATGAGGGACTAGACTTCAAGCTCCTCCTTGTGATATGGCTTAGTGGATGAAACTTGTGTTGGACAAGGTTGGTCTATGATCTCAATGCTTGTTGTTGATGATTACGAGGAGAGTACAATGACACTCATCCTTTTGATTACATTGACTAGTGTACTTGAACCAAAGTCACTCAAGATATGCAATACAAATCTAGTGTATGATGGTCTATGTGTTTATAATTGTACACATAACCTTACAAAAATATAAGAAGAGGAAGTTGACAAAATAACACTCACTAGATTTAGTAAATACCCAGCAAGAAAATGATTAGATGATTAATGATTAGTGTTTAGAAACACTAATGTCAAGCTTAGTGAAATGCTTGAATGAAAGTAGGTTGGAAGTCGGCTTCCCAATGCACTTAGTGATGTCCATTGAGCATGTCTGAGAGCTTTTAAATTTCAAATAAGCTTAAGAGAAGATGCTTTAGTGATTAGAATCACTATTTAATAAAGCTCAGAGTGAAAAAGGTGAAAAATGCCAAGTTTAGAGCTTACTGGCTATGGATACCATAGGGTACACATACCACGCTTGCTAAAAATTACGATCGACTCGACTTAGGTCTTTTGGACGAGTCTGTAGCATGAAAGTACGCATGCTACCTTGCTCATGGGAGGAATCTGAATTTGTATTTGTCAAAACTTCCCAGGCAAAGTACGCACGCTACCTTGCTCATGGGAGGAATCTAAATTCGTATTTGTCAAAACTTCCCATGCAATTGAAGAACTCATTGCCACTGAGCTAGCCATCGAACAAGCATGCAAAAAACACCTGATTACATCTTATATCAAGAGGCAAGTCCTTGCCACATACCAAGAAATTGAAAAGTTGAAGTCGCCTACTACCAATGACTCCTCTTTCTTACGCAAATGGTATGCTCTTCGACTTCAATGGGAACTAGAAGGATGCCAAGTCATGACGAATGTTGAATAGAGACGTGCTATCAAAACCGTGGAGTATGACACAACATATGTAGCACCAACTTCCTATAGGGTGTTGACCACCATTCAACATCGGCCCCTTGAAGATCATAATGAATTAAATCAAAATGTATTGAAAGAACCTGGAATCTTCGCACTACTCAAAAGCAATCTCCATGCATTAGATCTCTTGGAGCTTCTTCGTAGAACAAAAGGTACATAAACATTACAGATCCTTCTCTGCTGCTTGGAACCCAAATCTGATGGCTCCATTGACTCCGAAAGGGGGATAAAATCGCGAGACACCTGCTCATGGATCTCCCAGATCACTCCTTCTTCTTTCAGTTCAATTTGCAGTTTTCAGCCTGTTTACATCGATCGCCATTGAGCTAGCCATTGAACAAGCATGCAAAAAACTCATGATTACATCTTATATCAAGAGCAAAGTCCTTGCCACAGAGCAGGAAATTGAAAATTTGAAGCAGCCTGATGCCAACGACTCCTCTTTCTTACGCAAATGATATGCTCTTCAACTTTCAATGGGAACTATGCCAAGTCATGACGAACGTTGAATAGAGACGTGTGATCAAAACCGTGGAGTATGACCCAACATATGGAGCACCAACTTCCTATAGGGTGTTGACCACCATTCAACATCGGCCCCTTGAGGACCACATCAGAGGGCATCCCTATTCAGATTGAATTCTCACAAAAAAGGGCTCTATATTGCTAGTAGAATTGACTCCGGGGATTTTCTTCTCAATGTCCTCACTTACATCACACAAGTAGGTGTCAGACCCTGCGACACGGACCACTATGCTCAAATGGAACCCAACACCAATTTTTATCCTTGGCTCCTGCAAAATTAAACACAACAACCACACACAGAACACCCTTAACCCCTTAACCATAATCCTAGGAAGGATTCGTTTTCTTTTCGCAAGGAGAGGGAGTGAGGAGGAAATAAGAATAAAAGAAATAAAACTCAAAAGCAAAGGAAAATGAATCGAAGCAAATTCATAGTCAAGAAAAAGGGTCATAAAATTGGGAATGTATGGATTGCGTGAGGGAGAAGTTTAATTCTATAATTAAGCATTTCAATTACACAAGCATGTGATATTTTCCCTATGAAAATAATTGGTTTGAAAAGCATTAATGATGAACATGGCTCCATGATAGGTGACCAGCATGGTAGGCCAAAAAAAAAGCTAGCAAGTTACCATTTTCGAAAGAAGAGCAAGCAAAATATGGCCTCTCTATGGAAACAAGGTCTTTAACAAGTTCAAGTTTAGGCATGTCTTGAACCTAGAGGTTGTCACCATGGAGGAATAAGCAGTGAAGTAGATTGTTGAACAATGCCACTTGCAAAAGTACATGGAGGCAGTTGGCCAAGCTGTTGACTACAAGAAGTGCGCAAAGTTCCTCCAGACCTTCCGTAGAAACCATGGCATAGACACCGTGCAAGAAGAAGATGAAACCCGCCAAGTCCAGATTGGGTTGACTCCACAGTTGGTGGAAAAAGCAATGGGCCTACCAAACAAAGTGGAGAGACGACCAAAAAGAGATATATATGCCATGTTAGGAATGGACAAGGTAATGGTTTTCACAAACGATGGCATCAACTTGGCAGACATCCCCAATTTCAAAATCTAGCTCCAAGCCAAAATGACACACGCACTATTCTACATCCATAGGCAAAACTCAATAATGAGCCAAATCAACGTGCCTATCCTGGAGAGCATTGTGGATCCTTTGACGAAGTAAACCTAAATGGATTTGTGTGGAAGACCATTGAGTTTTCAACAAAGGCATTGGCAACATGAGAAAGACCCCAGGATTAGAGTCCTTGGCTACCAAGGCAAGAAGGAAATGGTCATTCTCCAAGGCCTCAACTATTGGCATCAGGGGGTGTTAATAGATATAATAAGGGAAGCATTGGAGAAAGGATAGGGTGAAGAAGAAGGAGTCGAAGAAATACCAAAGAGGTCATCTCCTTACCACGAACAGTAGCCGCACTCTAGTGAAAGGACAATGAGTGATGATGAGGAAGGAGAATAAGAAATGCAAAGTAACCAACGAAAACCCAAAAAGCAAAAGAAAAAGGATTTGCAAGAGAAGGCTGAGGAGGAAAGCAAGAAAAAAGAAAAAGCAGACTTACAAAAAGCGAAAAGAGAGTCTCAAAAGGAAGGGAAAGAAAATAAGAAGAAAGAAAAGAAGGAGTTGGAAATGTTGAAGGAAGAATCAAGAAAATCTGAGGACGAGAGAAAAAGGAAGGCAGTAGAAGAAGAGGAGGAGTTGAAAAGAAAGAAAGATGAAGACATGGCTCTGGCAACACGCTTATCTATAGAGCAAGTATGCAAGTAGGACGAGTTGGGCGCCACAAGCCCATCTAGAGATGAGGGCCCGAGCTCAAGCACACAAGTGCTGGAACTAAAAGACCGATAGCTGAGTCTAGCTAGACTCCAGGTCTAGGTAGGATCCCAAGAAGTAGAAGAGGAAAACCTCCACAACCTCCATGCCCACAACAGAGTTGCCAATAGATTATGATGAATACGTCAAGGAGCTCCTCTCGCAATTGGAGAAGGAAAAGGAATATAAGAGGATGGCAGTGGCTAAACTAGAGGTAGAAAAAGAGTCCATAGCTACGTCACAATTAGAGAAAACTCGTCAAGCAGCCGTGGGCCAAAAGGAGATAAGTGAGTTGAAGGAGCAGCTGCTAGCCAAAAACGAAGCAGAAGCTGAGTGGCAGGCAAGGCTGAATGAAGAGACTCAAGTCCTAGTAAGCCTTGACAGCATAATGACAAGATCATGAGGCTCTATGAAGACTTACAAGGGGAAATGGAAATTTTCCATAAAGCCATAGAAGAGTTAGAGGCGGTGAGGGAAGAAAGGGGCACGTGGATACGAAGAGGAGATCGAGAAATTGAAGCAAGAGGCAACCTCGGAGTAGGAGGCGCAACACAGGCTGAAAAGAGAAATCAAAGACCAAGACAAGAGGTTGATGATATTGGCTTAAAGGCAAGGAGAAAGCTGTGAGGAAATGGAGAAGAGAGCAGAGGATTGGGAAAATTGTAATGAGAGAAAAGTCAAAGCTTTGGCGCATTGTCAAGACAAAGTGCTAGCTAAGAGTAGAGCAGAAGCCAACGAGGTGAGTTTCAAAGCCCAACAATGCACCTTCCTGAGCAGACTGCTAGATGTCACTCAAATGGAGGAAGGGGAGGCCATTGACTCCATAAAGAGGAAGCTAGGGATTGCATGCAAGGCCTTGAGAGTAGGCCTGCACATGCTAGTGCAACCCATGGGTGTCACCCTTGGCCTTGAGGAGCAACAATGCTATCTACTGCAACAAGCAGGCTTGACCCCACAAGAAGCCGATGCACTGGGGTTTGCTGAGGGGGCACAACAAGAAGACCAGCAAGGAGAAGGGGCTAGCACAAGCTTTGATGTAGGACCTCACAAAGACAAACCTATCCCATAGACTGCTTTCCCATGCCTAGACGAATAGTAGCAGAAGGTAGGCACCTCTATTAAAAGAAAAGTAGAGCTTAAGAGGAAGAGACAATGGATGGTGGGGCAAGCAAAGCAAAGATTGAAGGCCAAGCCAGTAGTGGTGCCAATTGTGCCCATCCCACCAAGCTAGGACGATGGCCTAGTGAGCTTTAATGCCAAACTTGTGATCTGGGAGGAACAAGAGACTGCTAGAAGGCCCTTCAACCTTAATTTTTAATTCTCCACCAACTTGTGCAGGGTACTGTTGTCAGTTAAGGTGGTGGAAGAGGTGATTAATTTGGGAAGTCGGCTAGGAGACAAATGGACCTCAGAGAGAGAGTAGAATCCCACTCTATGGGGGACCAAGGATGCAGATTTTTGGCAATATAAAATTTTTGAAGTACCCAGGGATGCTAAGGGCTATGACTACCAACCCACGTGGAGGAGGCACATTTTTTATGTGAACATGGAAAGCTGGATGGATTTTTCTAACACCCTACCCCTTCGAGTGAAATAATCCAACCTTCAAGCTATATCCAAGAAGGGTAGGAGTGGATTTTAACCCAAGCATCCATGACCGGTATGACTTTCCATGGATCTACAATGCCAATGCTACTAAACCTGAAGAGGCCCTCATTTTTATGCTAGAGGACCCATATGATTCTATAGTCCTCTTCATTGATGAATTCTCCTCTTGTCCCGATCTTGCCTTCATCACTACCTATAATTATCTTAGACTAATTAGACAGGATCCCGTGCCACAAGAGCATTGCCTTCCACCCCTCTTTTTCGATCCCAATGGAATAGATAGCTACACCATGGTAAGATTGATGATGCGAGTAGCTCTACTTCCTTCATTTTTCTTAGCCCTCCTAGAAGATATGAATGGTAGCTGCTTCACATGCTACAATCATCCATTTCTTTCCACCACCACTCTCCAAGTGTGCCTAAACCTCAGAGGGTACATGTAGAGTTAGCAATTCCTTAGTTAATCTCATTAGCCTCCAACTCCACCCTCTCTCGACATGGATGACAAAGATTAGCTATCGTCTCATGACTATGTAATTTTTAGAAAAAAAAGGGGAGAAAAAAGAAAAAGAAAGGAAATAAAAGATAAAAATATAAAGAGAAAAAGAAGTTAGCTCCACAAGTCATAGTCATTGCACCTAGGGGTTCTCAAGTTAGGCGCTTCCGGTGGCTTCCATCTGCAGCTCCATTTCTAAACCCCTAGCCCATTTTGATACCCCACTTCACGCTTAGGACACATCAAGGGTAGGACTTCCAAGCTTGTCTCCCTAAGCCGCTTATCGCACCTCTAATGATACCCAACTCCCAGTTACACTTGCATGAGCACCATGCACCACACGAGTAAGGTAGCCACACCCCCAAATAGTGCACCTTCTTTTCTTTTTAGGTAAAAACCAATGCTGCAACCCATCAAATTTGGAGGCCCCATCATCCATGCAATACACTCTTGGCCCCCACCACTTCAATCGGTTGATCACTTTCTTCCAAAGACCAATCCCCATGCAACCACATTGTCATCAACTTACACTACCATTGTTGCACATGGCATCAAGCAACCAAAATGAAGCAAAGAAAGACAAAGGAAGCCTGTAAAAAATGGGATTAGAGGGTCTTACACGGGGTTAACACGGGAATAGCACATGCGAATACCCGGTTACAAACATGGGGTATTTAAGGTGTATAAGGACCTAGTTAGGGTACCATTTTATGAATATACATCTGTCCTTTCACCTTCTTCACCTTCTTCCTTGTCCTTCCATGGCTGCCAGTCATTTCTCTCTCCTCTTCTTGTCTTTCTCTCTCTTCAGCTAGTCTTTCTCTCTCTTCTTCTCTCATCTTCTTCCTCTTTCTCTCTCCTCTATGCAGTCTCTCCCTTCTCTCCTTCTCTCTCCCAAGTCCCCTTCATTACAGTTGGTATCAGAGCCTTGTCCTTGATCCTTCTTCTTCCCTTAGATTTAGGTTAATTAGAGTTCTTCATAGTTAGAAAATCCTAGTTACACAGTTCCCACAAGTACACAGGGAGTACTCAAACAAACTGTCAGCCTTCTTGAAGACTATGGCAGCCTTTCTTGGGGAGCTCATTGGAGGTTTGACCATGTCTGGAGGCAGAAGGGCAAGAATGGCAGCTCATTTTTTGTATTGAGTATGCTTGCGATGGCATTGTCGAGTATGGACAGATCCTTGGGGGCTTCCATCTCCAATGATGTGGCCGCAGGCTGCTTAGGCGAGGGCTGAGGGCCATCATCCTCTATCCAAATATCTTTAGCCCCTTCAACAGCTTGAACGAGTGCTTCACTTGCACCAACTTCCCATTCTTTGTCAGATTTTTCAACTGCACAGATAGTAGCTTCTTGAAGTTCAATGGTAGGACTATCTTGCACTTCTCCTCTACGAGCCAGTGCACTCCTTTAGGGCAGAGATGGCCTCCACAATCATCTAGAGGTACGTAGGATGCGCAACGTGAGCCTTGGCGACTTTAGGCTTCTTTGCCGCAGCAAGCAGACTTTGCTTCTAGGAAGCCGACTGGGCTTTGACATGTGAGACAGGGGCGGAGATAGTCTCGATGGCCATGGATGATAGCTCGGGCACAAAAATTGCAATTTACAGGGAGAGCAGAAGATCCTATCGAATATCAATGGTGGCTTCTTGAAGCGCCTGATGACGCACTTGCACAAGTGGATAATGATTGTATCAAGCCCGTGTAAGTTGAAATGCTGACTTGAAAGAGGCCAAGCTTGCCACAGCGGATGTTAAAGCACCAGTTCATGCTGCTACCTCAGTCTGCAAATCACTCGTTGTTGCTGGTGGTGTGGCTGGAGGAGTTTCACGCAGTGTTGTTGCACCACTTTAGCACCTCAATATTCTATTACAGGTACAAAATCCTCTTAAACCAAAATACAATGGTATGGTTCAAGGGCTGAAATACATCTGGCAAAACGAAGGCATTGCTGGATTCTTCAAAGGCAATGGAAAAAATTGTGCTCGAATTATACCCAATTCTGCAGTAAAGTTCTATAGCTATGAGCAAGCTTCAAGTGCAATTCCATGGCTGTACAGAAGACAAACCAGACAGGACAATGCTGAACTCACACCAGTTTTGCAGCTGGGAGCTGGTGCATGTGCGGGTATAATTGCTATGTCTGCTACATATCCAATGGACATGGTGTGGGGCAGGCTGACAGTCTAGAGGATTCACCTGCATGCTATAGAGGAATGTTCCATGCTGCATCAACTATTGTAAAAGAAGAGGGGCCAAGGGCTTTGTACAAAGGTTGGTTGCCATCGGTTATTGGAGTGATACCTTATGTGGGACTGAATTTTGGTGTTTATGAGTCTCTCAAGGACTACATTGTGAAAAAGAATCAAGCGTTGTCAGAGAAAGTTCAGAGTTAAGCGTGCTGACAAAGCTTGGGTGTGGAGCTGCAGCTGGTATAGTTGGTCAGACTGTTGCATATCCTTTAGATGTGGTACACAGAAGGATGCAGATGGTAGGATGGAAAGATGCTTTAGCTGTCATAACAGCAGATGGTCAGTTGAAAGTTCTGTGCAATACATTGGCATGATAGATGCATTCAAGCAGATAGTTAAGAACGAGGGTTTGGTGCATTATACAAGGGTTTGCTTCCTAATTCTATCAAGGTGGTCCCTTCAATTGCACTTGATTTTGTGACGTATGAAGCGGTGAAATATCTTCTCGGTGTAGAATTTCGAATCTCCGATTAGGCCTCTGAACTTGGAAGAAAAGTGGTGGTATGTCAATGGGGTTGTGTATGGGTGCAACATTGCTGTCTGTAAAGCTTGTCACAAATGGGCCCTTGATTTGAATGAGTATGCACGCAAAAGTTTGAAATACAACCATCCAGAGACAGAGGTGTGCAATGAAGCTGCTAAGGACTTTCTCACTTTGCTAAGGGAATGAAAGAAGCTGTGTGAGAAGTATTGCTAGGATGAGGATGTTGAAGATAAAAAGGCCCGTAGGCGGTGGCGTTCACTCTCTGTAGTCAGTTCATCAAATGATGAGAGTGATAATTCAAATATTGAGCCTGGTGAGTTTGAAGTTGAAAAGATAATTGGCATTTGACATGTGAATCCATCAAGCTCAAATAAGTCTTGAATTCAAATGAAGATTAAATGGAAGGGCCAGTAGAGAGAGATTCTGAAGCTAGCAAGGTTCCAGCAGACAGATGGTTAGAAAGTGCAGTTGGCAAAGGCTTGGGTAATTCAAAGGTTGTATCTGATAAGAGATCAGAGACTGGTAATGAGAGAAGGTCAGAAAACCCAGTTGGATTGGATAATAGATCAGACAGTGGGGTTCAGATAGAAGATCAGAGACGATTGCTCCTGTAGAAAGTGATGAAAGAAAACCTTCCAGGATTCCCTCATGCATATAGGCATCATTGATTCTTTCAAGCACAAGAATTGCTTCCTCCTCCACTCCCATCATCAGGACCATCATCAGGACTACAATGCTGTGGGAGATGCTTTCCCTTGAATTGTCTCATACAAGAAATCCAGATCAAGAAGACATTGTCTCCCCATGGCACTCCTTGTTCATCGAAACACATAAAAATTGAAGGCATTGCAGGGTTGTAGATTTCATCTCTATCCTGGAAAAATCATCCATGCTAATACAGCATGAGCCCAGAATGTAGCCTACAGGAATGCATGGGAAACTGGAAGACATTGTGCCTTCCTCTCATAGCTATGATGTCTGTGAATGAATTGGGTTGATTACAAGCTTATAGACATATTTGAGAGCAGATTTGTGAGCCTCCTTAAGGGCAATGATGGAACTAAGGATGTATGACAGAGAGCAGTTGGTTGCCAGGTGCAGATCGGCCCATGGGCATCCCCAGGCCTATTGGGGTTGAGAGGCATATTAACAGACCTGGATTGTTGCATATTGATGGACAGAAAATGCCTAGAAGGATGGATGGCCCAGCTTTGCCATGCCCGCAATGCAATCATGTTTTACAGAGAATGGAAGGCCTTGGTTTACTGCACCCTGAAGGTGTTGGCATTCTATGCCCCCACAGCCCTGGTATACTGCACCTCGAAAGGGATCTCACTTTAAGGATGATTGATGGTGCTGTTATGCTTCACCCTGAGGATGACAAGAGTTTGCAGAGAAGAGAAGGCCCTGATGTGCTTCACCCTGAAAATGTCAATGCTCTTAGGAGGATAGATGGTCACGGAATACTACGACCTGCTAGTGACAAGACTCTTAGGAGAAGGGACAGACTTGGTATGCCACAACCTAAAGATGATACTCTGAGGAGAATGGAAGGGACTGGGATTCCTGGTCCTGAACTTGATGATGTATTTAGAAGAGTACAAGGCCTCAGTCTTAATGTAGATCGTGGCAATGATTTTAGGTGGATGGAAGGGCCTGGTATGCAAAAGTCAGATGGCGAAATTTTTGATAGCCAAAGTATTGTACAATACGACTTTGGGAAACACCTAGGCTATGTACCTTGTCATGAGGGTGGATCATACTCCAATGGATTTGATCAACAGTATGGCTATCATGGGCAGCATGATTATGGCCATTATGGACAGCATGATTACAAGCACTCCTTTATGCAGCAACATAGTTCTTATGCAAGTCATGATCATGGACATGTATATGGTAGCTCATACAGCATTGGTCAGCATCATGCATATGGAGGTTCTTACGCCACGCAACCATATGGGCAGCTACCTCATGGAGACCTTGATGCAATGTAGGAGTGGCAAGCAAGTGATTATGACCAACATCATGCCAATACCTATGCTCATGGACTTGCCAATCATCATACTTATGGTCTGCCTAGGATGCAAGGACACTGTTGTAGTCATGTTGGACAGTCATCATGCAATCTTGGGAGTGACATGCATTCTCATAGAGATTATGGACAGCATGACCAATGCTGTGGGATCAATGATCAAAGGCAGCATGCTTATGACTGTTATGCATGTGATGCGCAGCAGGGCTATTATTACCATATGCACTATGGACAGCATGAATATCATTATGAGCAGTAGCCACATTGGTATGACCATCCATATGGACGGCATGAGCATTATGCTCATGAGCATGGATAGCCATCTGTTGTACATGAGCAGCAAGATGACTATGAGCAGCATGTCAGAACTATTATTGAGCTGACCAATGGTGATGAGCAGGTGTGTAAGTTGCTATCTAAGGCTAAACGCATTAGATACCTTACTAGTGATACGATACGGGAATTGCATATTGCGGGCTTATGCTATCGATGTGCTAAGCCAATATCTTGTAATCATCAAGCCACATGTAGGGCAAAGACTGCCAAAATACTCTTGGTATTAGAGTATTATGATGCAAAGGATGGAGAAGATCTTGTTGAAGACCATTTTGGTATGGGTCCACAATAAGAACTTCAGTTCGAGAAAGAAGATCATGGGCAACATGTGGATTTGGATGATCATGACCCCATGTGGGAGCCCCTTCAGTCCACAGACCTGTAGTTTGAATGCTTGGACATCACTAAGAATGCAGGGTCCATGAATATGCATCTCTTAGGGGCTGATGCAGTAAACTTTTTAGCTTATGCAATCCTGGGTGTTGTTGACAACATCCAAGCACAGACCCAGCTTAATCATATGATGCTTATGGTAGACTTAATGCAACAGCTAGTGGTTTTGACCATTCTAGCTTTACTTGTGGATGGTAACCCAATGCATGGAAAGGATAACCACTTTCCATTTGACCCCGGTGGCAGTGCAGAGACCCACGCTTGCATGGATGACCTGTATGCTAGTGATGCTTACCATGTAGGTTATCCATTTGATCCCGGGGTTAAAGAAAAGCTCTATCTACATCAGCACTCCCTCAGTGCAGTCCCCTCACCTTGAGGCGGCAACCTTGGCTGAAGGACAACTCGATTTGGGCATGTTTTGCAATAGACAGCCATATATTTTCGAACAATTTTGAGCCTACATTAATTGCACCCATGCGTAACCTATCTGGGCTGAAAGTACACTTTGACATGTGGAATGTCTCGTTTGGAGTTGCCCATGGCAAGTTATGATTAGTTTTCCACTGCAGGCCTGTTCGAGACAGCATGATGTCCGGTGTTGTCCATCCCTTCTTGTTTGGAATTGGTGCCTATCTTTGTACCAAGTTACCTTCTCCCCTCATCCTCACACTGCATACATGCTCATAGGCCACCATTCCACAAGATTCCCCCCCCCCCCCCCACCCCCTTTCCCCCCCACCTAGCCATACCAATATGTCCTCTTTTTGTTTTTGAGGGCAAAAACCTTCCGGGTCGGGATGGAATGTAAAGAATGGGATTAGAGGGTCTTACATGGGGTTAACACGGGAATAGCACATGCAAATACCCGGTTACATGAATGGGGTATTTAAGGTGTACAAGGACCTGGTTAGGGTACCATTTTATGAATATACATCTGTCCTTTCACCTTCTTCCCTATCCTTCCATGGCTGCCAATCATTTCTCTCTCCTCTTCTTGTATTTCTCTCTCTTCAGCTAGTCTTTCTCTCTCTTCTTCTCTCATCTTCTTCCTCTTTCTGTCTCCTCTCTATAGTCTCTCCCTTCTCTCCTCTCTCCCAAGTCCCCTTCATTACAAAGCCCAAGTAAAAAAGTAAATGAAGAAGCTCATTCTACTGCAAGCAAAGTGCAGTAGATGGCAACCTCAAAAAAACATGGGGGAGCTCCGAATATTTTGGCAAGGTCCTCTCAAGGATGAGGGAGGTCCTGTCAAGGATGAAGGATGCTCTATCAAGGATGAAATAAAGTGCTGGATATTCTAGCAAGGCTTTCTGAAGGACGAGGGAGAACCTCCGAAGACTCTCATAAGAAAAGTGCGAGGTGCAATGTAATTCATTTTATGAGAAATACCAAGTTTCCTCTTGTGCAAGTGGAAAAGTCTGCATGGGCATATGTGAAGGGGTAAGACAACTTGAAGGGAATAAGGAGAAGCCATGTTAAGCTCAAGTCATAGAACCCTCGGAAGATGTGAGGAGGCATCCGTCCAACACCATTGTTAATTTAAAAAACGGAGCCATCCATCTGCCATTCTCCAAGAAGGATCCCATCCAATACAATCTTAAATATCAAGAGACAGATCCACCTAAGGTTAGAGTCAAGGAGGGACCCGTTGTCGGAGGGGTTTTTGCTGAAAGGTAGAATCAGAAGTAGAAGGAAGTAGAGATAGGACATGGAAGAGAAGATAGAGAATACCCAAGTGGTAAACACTACAAAGACAAATCACAATTAATTGAATCAATATGTATTGAAAGAACCTGGAATCTTGGCATTACTTAGAAGCAATCTCCAGGCATTAGATCTCCTGGAGCTTCTTTGTAGAACAAAACGTGCATAAAAATTACAGCTCCTTCTCTATTGCTTGGAACCCAAATCTGATGGCTCAATTGGCTCCAAAAGGGGGGTAAAATCTGAGCACACCTCAGGACACTTGATCACGGATCTCCTGTAATGAAGGGGACCTATGAGAGAGGAGAGAAGGGAGAGATTGCAGAGAGGAGAGAGAAAGAGGAAGAAGATGAGAGAAGAAGAGAGAGAAAGACTAGCTCAATAGAGAGAAAGACAAGAAGAGGAGAGAGAAATGACTGGCAGCCATGGAAGGACAGGGAAGAAGGTGAAAGGACAGATGTATATTCATAAAATGGTACCCTAACCAAGTCCTTGTACACCTTAAATACTCCATCCGTGTAACTGGGTATTCGCATGTGCTATTCCCGTGTTAACCCCGTGTAAAACCCTCTAATCCCATTCTTTACATCTCCCAGATCACTCCTTCTTCTTTCAGTTCAATCTACAGTTTTCAGCTTGTTTACAGCGATCACAACGCTTGTGATTTTGTCAATTTGTCCCTCTTGTGAAAATCCCCTAATTGGTTGAAAAAGCAACTAGTGTTTTGTATGCCATCCTAATCTAGAAGTTTTTTTCTAAATTTTTTGGATTTTTACAATAAATAATATAAAAAATAGGCTAAAATTATCCAAAAATCTTGTATTTTTGGATAATCCATGCAACTCACACTAGTACTAATGGCTTAGATCACATTGACTCTCTAGATCAATAAAGAAGTCAGATGATGATGCATTTCATACTTTTTCACACTGTGTCCTCATAACATCATGACATCCACACCCTCTGAACTTTCACATCCTTCGGTATGTGCCAAAATCCTAGTTGTCACCAAATTCAGAGTCCTCCTCATCCTCTGCAACCATATCCTTTACTTCTTCATCTTCCATATCTTCCTGGGTAGCCCCTGTATCATGACCACTATTTTCTTCCAATTCTGACAACTCATAGGTAGTAGATTCCCCCCTTTTGAATAATTTGATTCTTTTCCCTGCTACTATCAGAAGTTTGATAGCTGTCCCATCCAACTCATTTAATGCATAAGTAGTATTATCAAACACCTGTCTTACCACATAGGGTCCAAACCATCTTTTGGAAACTTTACGCATGACACTATGCTAGTTATCTAAATTGTTATCATAAACCAATACCCAATCCCCATCTTGTATGGTTCTTGGTTTGAGTCTATGTCTTTTGTCAAAGCGTTTCTTGTTCTCTATCCTTGCTACCCTTAACTTTGTAGTTGCTGCCTCTATGTCTTCTAACTTTCTTTCCAACTGTCTAATGCGTAAGGCCAACAACTCCTCTCGATTCAACTCCTCCTCCCAAGGTAACACACTCCATGTGACTGTCATGTCTTCTATCGGCATGATAGGTTTTTGACCATACATTAATTCTGCATGCATATATCCTGTAACAGCACTATGAGTTGTTCTTTCGGCCCATAAAGCATAAGGGAGCAATCGTGGCCACTCTTTTACCTTCTCTCCACATGCTTTTTCCAATGCCTTCACAATAGGTGGATGACCTCTTTCACTTTTTCCATTTCCTTCAAGGTTATAGGCTGAAGTTAAAGCAAGCTTTATCCCCAACCGTGCAAAGAAATCATGAGCAACAAAAATACATCCAACTCACCCCTATCTGCTGTAATTTTTTTCACACAACCATACCGACAAAAGATCTCTTCTAAGAGAAAAGTACATACGGCATTTGTCGTCTTAGTACGTAGAGCTCTCCCTTCCACTTGATTAATCAAGTCTTCACGGGCAAGCACAAGATATCTCATTTGCCAAAGACCTGTAGGCATTGTGACTAAATCCACCACGCACTTGAAATGAAGAGACAATGGCTATGTGGGTTGCAATCCATCCCGATGTCTCACAGATGAATACATTTGACATGTCATACATGTTTCCACAAAGTGAGCAACATCCTTATACATAGCCTGCCACCAATATCTTTCTTTGATCTTTGTAAAAGTACCCTAAACACCTCTATGACTAGCCCACAAGCTTTCATGAGATTCTTGCATTACTTTTACTTGTGAAGCTCTGTCATCCAAAACTCGCAATGGCATACCCTGTTTCTTTTTAGCATATTTCCATAAGTATCCATCTTTTTAAAAAAACCCATATTCTTTCCTCTTGACTTTCTTAAACTCCTCATTTGACCCTTCATCTCTCTTTGTTAATGTACTGAGGTATTGACCGATTCTCAGCCACTCTCCTGTATATTTGTCTTCCAAAAACACTTCTACACAAGATACAAAATATCTAAAGTGTCTTCTCTTTGTTGTCCAAGCTTCTATTAATGCTGTAGCAACACATTGCATTGCTAAATTCACTATTGCAACATCATTTTCAGCCATAAGAAAGTCATATTATTCCTCCTCATCCATCATCCCATCTTCATTCTCATAACGTGCTCGAGAGAACATGTCTGCCCCATTGGATTATCTCTTCCTACAATATGCCGAAATTCAGGATTCAAAGATTTGATGTATGCAATCCACCGGAGCATAGCAATGTTTGGAGTAGCACAACTAGTAATCATACCCAATATCGGCAAACAATGTGTCTCAATGACTACATGAGCACCCATAAAATACTCCTTATCACATTTAAGGGTTGTCACAATTCCCCATAATTCTCTTTTAACATGTGCATATCTTCTCTATCGTTCAGTCAATACTTTAGCACCAAAGCGAATTGCATATCTTTGCCCTTCCTCGTCATCTTGCCCAATTGCCTATTCAATCCCGATTGGGGCTGTATCAACAGTAATAATGATAGGTTTTCCATGTGAATAGTCAGTCTTTCTCAATGTAGGAGAAGATTTTAAGAGTTGCTACAATTTCTTCATTACTTTCTGATGCTTCCTTTCCCAATGAAATTTCTGACCTTTCCCTAGAAGCTAATAAAGAGCATCGGATACATGTGCAAAGTGAGGAATCCATGTCAAATAGAACACACATGCACCTAAGAAACTACACACCTCTGATACATTTGTGCATACATCTTGCATTCTATCAATCCCATCTATTTTTGCTGGTGATGGCCTTCACCCATAAGGCCCACACATATGCCCAACCGTCAAAATCCTCTCACAATCCACAATATGGTATGCAACAAACTGTCTGCATCCATGAGCATCCATCTCTTCATTCTTTTCATCCAATGCACACTCTTTGATTGGAACATCATCCAAGAAGGGCATAGTCAATTGTGGTATAAAATCCCTAAGTACCCTATTCATAGCATTTGTCATGTGTGCCACTAAGTTTGTTGCACCCTGTGGGAGAGTACACATCCGTACTAACCCCAAGGGAGTCTTCACGGTTGTGATAACCCTACTTTCAATTGCAAGATGAAACTGATCATAACCCGAGTAAAGATCACGCAAAGAATAGATCGCTTTGCCTGCAAAAGCCTCTACAAATTCATCAACCACAGGACCTGCACCCACATTTCTTATGGTCACTTTATTGACTAGTTGCATGTCTTGAATAAATCTCAAAGCCCCATTCTTTTTGGGCACAGTAAACCAACGATTTGAGTATGGGGATGAAGAAGGCTCCAAGATCTTCATGTGAATCTTTTCATTTAGCAAATCCACCAGCTTTGGCAAGTAAGCTTTAGGCACTAGAATAGGCCTCAAGTTCCATGGTACATGTGGCACAATAAATATGAACATAGGAGAGACAACATTTGGATCCACACAACCTATTTCACTTGGCTGAAATGCAAATGCCTTCCCATGTCTAGCCAACATCTGCATAAAACAGTCTCTCTCAGCAGGCAAAAGAAACCCTTCTGCACCAAATCTCAATTCCTGTAATGTTTCAGATATAAACTGATGACCTATATCTTTAGGATCCCATAAGCTTGGCTACCTTGACACTTTTTCATGCATACCCTCACTCTCTGGTGGAAGTGGCAAAGCAATTGGTTTCACCTTTTTGTCAATTGTCTTATACTTTGTCTCCACAAGTGCTTCAGCCCATTGTAATCCTTCTTGCTGAGCAAACAATGCTATAACATCATACATATCCAAAGAACATACTAACAACACTCTATTTTCAGCCTCATTTTCTGCATGTATAGTTTTTGAAATTTCAGCCATAGTGTTAGTAATATTCATCCCATAAAAGATGCCTGAAATGCCATCATTTTCAGCTAACAACCCCAATGATCTCAGTTTCTTAGTAGCCCATTTTTCTATATATGCGTTCAGCCCTACACATAGCTTCCATAGGCTTAAACCAACACGAACTATTTACTGTAAATTGATAATTACCAATAGTAAATACATGCTTCATTTCATCAAGAGGCGAGTACACCCATTGAACAACACTACTATAGCCCCGCATTACAACAGTGCTTAATGAAAATCCAGATCTTTGAATTCCCTTGCATTTGTAACCAAAGGAGACTCTCGAAGCGTATCCCGATTTCTAGGATGATTAACACAAACAGTAAGAAATTGGACTGCTTTTCTCCCATCCTTGCTTTTGACTCTTGCATAAGCAGAACCATCATCAAGCACCTTTGTTTCCATACACACACCTGTAATATAGGGCTATCCCAAAATCACTGCATATGAGGAATTATCTTGCACAAGGAAGTGTTGCTCTTCCTGTACATCACCAATCGTCACTTTTATATTAGGACATGCAGCATAGAGCTCCGCTGAAGAATTATTTGCAGCACTCATTTGCCAACCATGATTAGTGTCTACAAGCCATGCACCATTTTCATACAATCCCCGCTCAATGACATTTATCTTAGACCCATGGTCAAGTAAAGCAAAACAAGGAGTTTCACGTTCCCCTATTTTCACTACCGTTTCAGTGGTAGCTCTAGCCCAATGATTTCTTATGTAGTGACTTCGAGGAATAAATCCTAGAGTCTCTTCTCCATATTGTTGCATTTGCCTTTCTCCACCGTGCATATTGCTACAAGACAATGCATTTTCAGCCACTTTCTTGTCTTTTCCACATGCTGTCCATTGATTAGTAGCATCTTGCATAGATAATCCTATACTTCATGCTCATATCAGCCCGAATACCCAACAAACCAGTTTCCTCTTCAAATTGCAGCAATGCACTAGTGGTATCGCCAAGAAACTGACGCTTCCTTTTAATTATGTCAATGATCTCATCATGAAATTATCACTTGGCAATGCCAAGCACCTCTCCCAATGTAAATTCCACCTGACTGTTTAAGATATGTTCTTCAAGAACCTTCTTAAGATTTGTGGCTGTCTCAATGTCAGATTGCAACTTATATCCTAGCTGCTTGCCCTTCTTTTTGCCCTCTTGTTTGTTATCATGTTTTTTCTCCTAACCGATCTCTTCCATAACATGCTTGGGAGGTGGCTGATTTGCAGCTTTAGGCTGATCCACACTTCTTCTTGTCATTCTTTTAGATGTCCCTGCAATATCTTCATCTCTTTTTTGTTTTTCTTCTACAAGTACATCCATGTTTTGTACCTTTGCTAAATATGCATATACTGAATATGCATCTACCGGTGATTCCCAACCAGTTATGCCACGAATGTCTTGCCCTGCATGAGACATTTCACTATCAGTGACCTTTCTCTTTTCAGTTGCATGTAAAGCATGTGTCTATATTTCAGCCTTTGGACCAACCATCACTTGGCCATGCATTCTATCCAAATGTAGACCAAAAGTAGAACCATGTACCACTGCATAAGCATTTTGGACAACCAAGTCTTCCAACAACTTCTGCATACCTCCCTTTCCAAAATTCAAAGCAAGAGGCAATCCTGTTTCTTGTGCATGGATCTTGCCATCTTTCCAAAAGATAAGCTATCGTGCCAAGGCCTCCTGATAGGCAGCACAATCCTTTCTCTCGTGCTGCAAACTATCACACCACATACATATTTTTCCAGGCTTAGGGGCTGCTACCCATTCCCTTTCCTCTTGTCCTTTTTCGTCCAATTTTGCAACCTTCAAAATTGAAGATCCTGCATGCCTTTGACCAATTCATCTAAGAAATCTTCCCTAATAGAGGGAACAATAGCAGGTATAGCCATAGGGTTAGCCACAGAAGTAGGTGGCTTACTGGATACATCAACTGACTTGCCCATAACAGTGGGCAAGCTAGAGACATGCAATCTTTCTCTTCTTCTATGCTTATTCACAAGTGCAGTAACAGCTTCCTTGACATGTCTCCACTCTGTTTTCAAACCTGTCTCTATAGTCTGATCCTCCAGCAAATCATCAAGCTTCTCTTGAAGCTCAAGATCAGTTGCCTGTAGAAACAATTCAGTTTTCTGACTTGCAAGAGCTTGCTGTTGTGCAAGATCCAACTGCTCAAATCGACTTTCAAATTCTCTTAAAAATTTCGTAACCACAAGACCCTTATTGGGTTGTAAAACCCACTCTTGAAAAGTCTTGCACGTAATCAAAATGGTGTCCTCAATGTACCCAATCTGCATCCTGCAAGTATAATTCAGTAATCCGTGCTTTCAATTCATGAATGGTAACACGTACAAAATACTGGCTCCATGCAATTTGAGCCACCCCAAAGAATTTGATCTTCTGAGCATAGGTATATACATATGCATATACATTCCTGCCATTGAATAACTTCACCTTATGCTTAATTTCTTGCAAAGCATTCATCACAACACTTTCTGTTTGAGCTAAAGCTTGCATCACCTGTCGTTGCTGTTGTACATGCATAAGCATATTCATATTTCGCCCCAACTGTTGCAAAACATCACTGGAGAATGTATTCGAAGATTCTCCCATCTTGTCTTTCCTTCTTCTGACGACCTTTCACGTTGGGTTCACCAATGACGGAGGGGTTTTTGTTGAAAGGTCGAATCCACCGAGGATCAGAAGTAGAAGGAAGTAGAGATAGGAGATGGAAGAGAAGATAGAGAATACCCAAGTGGTAAACACTACAAAGACAAATCACAATGAATTGAATCAAAATGTATTGAAAGAACTTGGAATCTTCACACTACTCAGAAGCAATCTCCAGGCATTAGATCTCTTGGAGCTTCTTTGTAGAACAAAATGTGTATAAAAATTATAGATCCTTCTCTGCTGCTTGGAACCAAAATCTGATGGCTCCATTGGCTCCGAAAGGGGAATAAAACCGCAGGATACCTGCTCACGGATCTCCCAGATCACTCCTTCTTCTTCTTTCAATTCAATTTGTAGTTTTCAGCCTGTTTACAGCGATCGCCATTGAGCTAGCCATCGAACAAGCATGCAAAAAATACCTGATTATATATTGTAACGGTCAATTGGGCGGTAGGAAGGAAGCTAGGAAGATAGGAGGACAATGGGAGAGAGGAGCTAGGTCATGTAAAAAAGAGGGCCTAGGCCACAGACGGTCATGTTAAAAAGGGGATAAGGAGATGACCATCCAAAAGGAATTTAGGGTTTTGTATATAAAGTTGAAAAGTGAATGAGGAGCTCATTCTTTGTTGTGTGGCAAAGTAGACTCATCTTCTTCTCTTCTTCTCTCCTTCTTGCTTGCTTATGTGTGCTTGAGAGAGGGAGTGTGAGAGTGTGAGGGAGTGAGTGTATGAGGATGAGGGATCAAGGATAAGAAGCTCTTGTCTCACATGCGGCTATGGAGGATGGAGCTTGAATGTGGAGGCTTGAGGTTGCTTGAGCTCGCATCACGAATCATGGAACTACTAGTGTGCTTGAGGGAGGAGGCAACTCGTTTGGGCATCAAGGTAAGATCACTACACCCCGATAGGATTGGCTAGGTGAGAGATAGTCATAGGTGTTTTCTTGAAATGGTTGAACAATAAGCAATCTGTGGGTCTTGGTGGTTTGTTAATTGGCTTTGAATGAGATTCCAAATCAATTGGGTGATCAACTTTACTTTTAAAGGAAAATATTGTAGGTATGTGAAATAAATCTTTGTACTCTTCCAAAAGAGATTTCATTATTGAATTCTTGGCTAATGCTTTGGGTTGATCTAGCATTTCTTTATTGAGATACAAGATAAAGATTTGGGATCTTTTCTTAAAGTCCTTTTTGGCTTGCTTTACTGTAATAATCTAAAAATCAATTTTGTTATGGATTCCATCCAAGAGTATAAGTTATCCACCACTGATAAACTCTAGGTATAGTTGAGAAAATTCCATAACAATTTTTCTTAATTGCATTGGCCAATCACAAGCTAACAATGGGGCCCATATATGAAACAAGTAAGTCCATTTGCTGCCCATAATTTTCAGCCAACTAAATATACACCTTAGGACACATTTGGTTGTTGATTTCTCATCTCCATTTGCCACTTGGACTTTGATAGGCTGCTATAAATTAGTAGAGAAACACCTCAATTGGTTTATGGCTAATTTATTTATGAAGCTACGGGTACTACCACTATCAACCAAAATGAACACATTTTTCCCATTAATGCTTCCTTGGATATGAAGCATGTTTGGGCTTATTAATCTTGTCCATGCATCTATTGAAATGGAAAAAATAGTGGTAGCACGTGTATCATCATCAATCTCTCTTGGATCACAAGGAATGCTGCGACTAGGGTCAAAATGGAAAGTGTTAGCAAAATCATAGAACTATTCTTGCTCAAGGTCCTCATCAATATTATCATTTTCTTTGGTAGTTATAACTGCATTTGTATTATCATTATCATCCTTTGAATCCTTAAGTACTATCATACTATGAACCTTGGATTTTGCATTCTTATAAGTACACTTTGTGGTATGATTAGCTGTATAATTCTCACCACATTTAAAATACAGTCCCTTTTCTTTTCTTTCCTTATATAGATCCATATGAATAGACTTTTGGATTGCCATTAGTTGAAGTATTTCTAGGCTTGCTATCCCATTGTTTATGATCCATTCTTGGATTGTTTGCTAGCATACAAGTACCTTAATATCTTGAAGCATTGAAATTTAGATAAGGAGGTACTTTAGGATTGCTAAATGACACATTACTTCCACTATAACTTGTCCCTGACTGACCTTGTCTCAAGGTATTTCTTTGTTTCCCAAAAGATGATTGCAAATGAGCCTTTCTTTTATACTTCTTCGAATACCTTTTTAGCTCACTCAATAGCCTTAAAAAACTTATTGGGAATTGTGCTATTACATCAGTTGAAAGTTTGGGATCTAAACCATACATATATTTGTGAAGCTTAACATCATCATTGATAGATTCCACATACATACTCCACATACATAGTAAGGTTAAAAAATCAATTAGTATATTCTATCACAAAAGACCTCTTTGCTCTAGACCATACCAATGTCTAGCATGCTTCTCTTTTTTCACTATGGGAAAAAAGACTTGCACCATGAGAACTTTGAAATCATCCCAAGTGTTCACTTGATGCTTTTCCTTCTTCATGTAGCACCACCAAGTGTAGGCAAAACTATCTATGTGTATAGTAGCAAAGTGGATCTTTTGGTCATCAATTCAAGGGATTATGTCCAAATAATCTCCAATCTAGAAAGCCAATCCTCAAGGTTTTATGGAGAAGATGATTAGCCATTATACTTAGACAGTATGATCTTATCTCTCAACTCTCTGTCACCATGATTTGGCTGTAATTTGGGTAGTAAGTTTATCAATAGAAGATTGGTTTTGCTCTTTCTCTTGTTTCTCCTTTTCCTTCTCTAGCATTTAAAAATCCATCCATCTAAAGATTTTAGCGATAAGCTTATCAATAGAGGATTGAGTGTGATTACCAAAGTTATTCATAGCATTGAGTAACTCATGGTGTCTATTTGAATGTCAAGTTTCATACTGACATAAAGTATTATTCAATATACTATATGAATCTATGTTATAAGAATCCTCTTTACAATCATCCCCATGGATGTCTCTAGCTTTCGTGTACTAGAGGCTTTGATTTGTTGCTGTAAATCCTCATTACCTTTGTTTTTACCTCTGTTCCTTGCCATTTGAGAGTGCAATCTTGTAGTACCTACAGTCACTAAATTTGCTATAACTTTTGCTAGAGAGCTCCGATTGACAAATTCATTGATTCAAATCAAAGTTACTTTTCTCTTTTCAAAGAAAGCACTTAATAATAAAATTTGAATCATGACAAAAAAAGTTATAGCAACTCAAAGGTGATTGATTGAAACTATACAAGATGTGTCCCTATCTGAATGACCATGTGGAAGACTAATAAATCCAAATTTAGCAATGTTTCACCCTATAGGTTTACTATTTGAACTTAGTAGACATGGCAGGGTACTAAGGCACATGTGGATGACTTGTGAGAAGTAATAAATGCTCCATATCATATACTTGGTCTTGAAAATATCCCAAAATGACCTCTAATACACTATTTGATTGAAGTAACTTGGAACAACCTGTAGCACTTGTAGACGGCTAAAAATTAGTTCAATAAATACTCAATTATCTTGTTACCCATGCAGCCATATGTACTTTACTTTTAAAGACTGAATAGACATGTAATCAATCTAGAATCTCTGTAGATTGATCAAGAAATGCCATGTTTTAGTACCCTTGAGCTGAAATATTCAAATCTTCAATAGCTCCACTCATGGTACCTGTGTGAGGGATAAAATAGTAAATGGCCTTCCTACAGAGCTCCAAATCATTGAGATGTAGGAAAAGTTCCCCCCTCAAGCTCGCTAATTGCAACCCTTTAGGATCTTAGATAGTAAGGGAGGGTCTTTTTTGTCCCACTATCTCCCCTGGCATCAATATTTTTCCTTGGTGGAAATCTCAACATGGCAGTGGCATTGCTTGAAGGAATCATTCATCTCATTCCATGTAATGCGATTGAATGGAATTGGAATCCATAAATGAATAGGGAGAGTGTTTTACCATGCAAGGACTTATCACTTGAATTACCCTTTACAATAGATTTTAATATATTTTTGCCATGGATCAACAACATTAGCAAGGCATAGGATTAGAGTAAGAATCTAATCAATCAATTGATTATCAAGCAATAAAGATTGAATGCAATGTTAGAAGACCAAGTAGAAGCTTCTAATTCACTATTTTAATCGAGAGAGCAATGCAATCAATGAATGGATTGATTTAATCAAAGAAGGGCTGAATTTTGATGGAAAGTTTTCAATTCTTTAATCTCTCTAATAAACATATGGGGTTCAGCAAAGGGGTGAAAATGAGAGACCAATCATTGAGAAAAGGTACCTCTTGCATTACTTGGAGAAGGCTTGGATGCTTCCCCAATGCTTGAAAATGCTCTCAATTATTTAATATTAGGAAAATAATCTTCAATCCTTGAATTCTTAAGAGTGATCTTGAAGTCTTAGTAGCTTCAGATTGAAGCCATGAACCTATTTGCCCCAAATCTTGACTCCATGGAAGCTTGAAAGTTTGAAGACAGTACCAATCTTGCTCAATGTCTTTGATTTCTTCCAAGATTCTTCAAGTATGAATCCCAGGCTGGAATGATTAAAGAGCTTTAAGAAATTTGAGAGAAAATGAAGCTTGAACTCAAGCTTTTAAAGCTACTCGTGGATTGTATACCTAGGGTTTCAAGAGAGTAAGAGAATAAGAAATAGGGCTTCATTATAGAGCATAGGCATCAGAGACTTGAAGTATTATGTCTCAATGATGATTTAGAAGCATCAATGTTGTCCAAGAGAAGCTAGAGAAATAGGGCTTTATTATGGAGCACAGGCATAAGAGACTTGAAGTATTATGTCTCAATGATGATTTAGAAGCATCAATGTTGTCCAAGAGAAGCTAGAGAAATGGAGAAGAACAAGGTTGAATGTTCGGTGCAAATTTTGGGCTGATGTTTGCATCATGTGACTATCCATAGAGTAAGTAAGATGCTATAATACCTATAGGATTTGAAGCCTAGAAGGCCGTTATGCATTCCATTATTGAAGGAAAGCAAGGATAGTTGAAGGAAGAGAAGATCTCTACTCAAAACTCCATGGAAGCTTCACAAAAGTGTAATGAATCAAATTATAAACATGAGAGTTAAAGCCTATTCCAAGTATAAAACTTTGTAAATACTTGAGCCAAGAGAAAGAGGACTTAGGGTTTAGTATAAAAGGCAAGAAGTGCTAATGTAGCATCATTCTTTTGGCATTATCAAAAATTTCATCTTTCTTGTCTTTCACATTGTTGTACTTGTATGACAGTCCATGGCTACATTATGCTATGGTAATGGAAGTTGTTCCATGGCATGGCCATGTTGGAATCTTAGTTTAGTTCATTTCTTGTCATTTGTAGCTTAGAATATTTTATATTTCTTCTTCATTTCCATTGATAGATTAGAATTCTTTTACATTGGTATCAGAGCCTTACTTTAGATCCTATCAGAAGTCATTTTCATGCATTAGATTTAGTTATAGTGACTAGGGAGTGAAAACTGCAGTTAAATTCAGTCACATGAGTTCGTTCTTCCATACCCGTGGTCTGACATAGAGATCTGTCTCACAAACCATGACTAAGATGGAGGTTCTTGGCATGAACTAGTGGATAATGGCGGGCTTCAACCAATTTGGCAACTCGTGATCAAGTTTTGTACCAAAATTTGGGGTAAGTTGGACAAAATGAGGGTTGCAGGACTTAGTTTGGTTCAAACTTGAGTTACTTTTTGAAGAACAAGGGTTTTCCCTTTCCCTTCAAGCTGGCCTCAAGAATCCATGGCCAAAGGCTGATCAAATCTCTTGCCCGTGATCTCTATCTTGCCAATGAACTCCTTAGCCTTGTTCTCCATCTCATGAGCTTCAAGTAGAATGGTGACTTGGCTCTATTAGCCTCCTTCTTGCTCTCTTCAGAATGTGGACATCATCGACGTGATTTGTGCCAATAGGATACTCCTACATATCTCCACCAAAAAATGAGCTATGAAGCTCAAATCACTCATGATTAATGCTCTCAAGCACTTAACAAGTGGCCTCCTACAAGCTTTGGCAAGATTTCTCTCCATTTTTGGACTCTCCTCCCTTCTATGAAACCCTATTCTTGATAGTTTTGGATAGCAACAGAGAATCTTTGATTTCTTGAAGCAAATGAAGGGAGTATTGGTGGCAAATCACTCATGGAGCTTGCTTATGCACGCGGCTTCAATCCATTGACAACATTGAAGAAACATTGAAGCATCTTTGGGTTCATTTTGATCTATGGAATCTTTGGACAGCTTGTATCTTCAATGTCAGTGAAATTATTGGTTCTCTTTCCAATAATTGGAGTTTTGAGATTATATTGGAGTTATTCTCTACCATCTTCCAAGTTCTTCAATCAAATAGAAGAATATTATTCCTTCATCAACTATCATTGAAGCATGTGACAATAATGGAGTCCATATGAAGCTGGGAGCTTATCTTACATTGAAGCATGTTGAAATTGGGATTTGTGCTGATCGTTATAAGATGAAGATAGTCCATCTTTGTGTGAGGAATCTACATCAACTACATTCATCATTCCAATTGCTCATATTCTTATTGATACCAGGAGTACCGTGAGGTGCCCATCCATCGGTTGTCTAGGTACGTATTTAGCGGTCTATCAAGAAACGAATCTAAGCATCGTTGCCTGGCACTCCCATGGAATATTCCGGGTTTTGTTGCCTAGGGTTTTCGAATCCACCTCGCAACGGAACGTTTACGGCCGAACCCACTAGAATCGACCTGAAATTTGGGCTCCTAGTGGTCAAGGTCTCCTAACAACATTCTAGCATCGGATCTTGGACATCTTACTTTACGCAGAGATACCCAATCCGAAGCAGTCCCATGACGCACTTGGTTCAAAGAGAATGGGAAACGAGAGGGATGCACTGCGCAACCTCTCTGCCCATAGCGCATAATCCCATTCCGGTCCCCTAAAATGGCATGAGTCGGGTTCTAACTTAACAATACCTAAAGGTCGAATGACGATAAAATCTTGTGAGAAGCCTCCCAGTTTTCTAGGACCACCTTGCCATAGGATAGACCCGTCGGGGGTTCTGCCCACCCGCTTCCCTTAATAGCTTTAGTTTTCTGATTAGGTCCTACTACATTTATGTGTGACACTTAAAGTTAGCTTCATTAATTAAGCCTTTTAGGGAATAGGGTTCGTTCGCATAACTTAGAGCACAGACACGAAAACAGAGCAAAGCAATCTATTGACAAACAAGATTCAAACAAGTTCCTTAACTTATCTTCAAGTTAATCTTTGTCTCCCGCCCATACATGAGAAATTATGTATCGCTTCTATCCAACAGAAGTATCCCTTCTGCCTTACAGAAGTAACTGGTCCAATTCACATGGCACCACAAACTCAATCCTTTATCTAGAATAGGATCTCCCAACATACCCAGATGTTGGGGGCCACGGAGGTTTTCAACTTCATTCTAGACCTAGCAAGGGGTGTCCAAAGCTCCAACTGACTCGCAAGCTGTCTAGGAGCAAAACATCATTCCTGTGGTTGGCCTTTTCACCACTCGACCTTCGACCTATGAATCAAGCAGTGCCCTCTCTTGGGTTAATCCGCGGTGCAATCATGGAGGTGATCCACCCGTGCAATATATCCTTCCTTAATTAAATCCTTTAAGAATCAAGCATAAATAAGGCATTCAGCCCTAATATCATTTTCCAAGAAAACATTCCTTTATTCCCATGGCGACTTGACATCACAGACCCTTGCCATGCATTTACCATAAATCACAAGCACTTGGAATAATCATCCAAACAACAACTAACAACCAGTTGAATGTAAAAGCATTTAGGATGTTGTTGGATCAACCAACAAAACCAATTGCATTCTTTCCAAAATAATGCAAGAGTAGATGATATAATATTTCCCATCGCATATTTGCTCTCCCCCTTGGGATCTAAGAGCAATACTATGCAAAAATGTTTCTTAACACTTCCTTCCTTCGGGTAGGGCATATGTTAAGGGTTCAAACACTATTCATGATGTAAGTTCTATAGGTCACTTACCTTGATTGATAACCCAACTCTGAATTTGGATTGGCAAAAGTCATCCTTATCCAATGGATCTTAAGACATATTAGTTTTAACCCTTATGATTGATTTCTTGTACTAGCTCTTAGTCAAGTCATGAGGCAACTAGAAAATTATCCTCATATATCAAACATGTTATAGGCATAACCTGTGAATACTTAATAAGATAAGTGCGAGATGATCTGAAGTAACTAGACTCCAACAGGCCTTGCATTGAGCTAGAATCTAGTTTTTCTTAATATTTAGGCTCTTAGGCTAAGTACTTTTGAAGTATTTAAACTTTAATCTAGTACTTTCAATTCATGATTCTCAATGTCATATTCTTTTAGTAACTATGATATTTGTAACCCTTGACTATACTTTAATCTAGCACTTGTATACACAATCTTTTAATGTTGTTCTTCTGACGACTATGCCATTCATAACCCTTGACTAATTCTTCCTTGTAATTGCTCTACCAGCAAATAAGTCATATGTAACTAGGTGCAATTATCTTCCCTTGATGTATGCACTTCACAAACTCCATCTTCTGAGTAGGTGAGATAAAATTTATCATTTTCCATGATCTATACTCGTGCATCGTAGTATGGTGCCTAATGTATCTCATACGGGAATCAAAATAAGCATCTATCAATTTGGAAATACATTACTTATACGACCGGAACCGCAGTTGGATTGATAGTGATGCCTTTGCCCGAAGCCTTGTTGCTGGTTGTAGGATTGTCATCCACACGCGACATTCTTCGCTTGGAGGCCATCGTCCGCAAGTAGAATCAAGAGATTAAGAAGGTGGAATAGATTCAAGATGGGAGAGCGTGAGAGAAGATGGTTAAGTCGAGGATTGAGATAGAGGGAATTGGGCTAATTCTCTTCCTTGCTGCCTCTCGGGGTGACTCTTCTCTCTCTCTCTCTCTCAAGCTCTCTTTCAAGCTCTCTTTCAAGATCTTCCTCACAATCTCTTGGAGGGGTATCCTTCTCTCTACCTCTCTCTTGCAGCCTCTCGGGGTCTCCTTATGCTTCCTTATGCCTCTCCCATGCCTCATATTTATAGTGAATTAGAGAAGAGGGCTTGTGGCTGAGAAGTGGAGCTCTTTGTGGAGGGGGATCTTGGAAAGATTAGTGATCTGATGCTTAGATCATAAATTCGATGGTTCCATTGACTCCGAAAGGGGAGTAAAACACCAAGACACTTGGTTAGAA